>NC_139451.1:1309486-6109486 GCF_963924565.1 Ascidiella aspersa
TGTTCAGAATTAGGAGGTTGTGTGTACATTTGCAATTATGTTATAATTAATTGAGTTTGACGTTTGCTTCTACAAAATATAACATTGGTTAAAAATGAAGTGTTTTTTTTTTTATTGGTTGCAAAATTTAATTTTGCAAAATTGAGCCATTTATCTCAAGTTTTGCACATCAAACAGTTTGTTGCTATTTTCACCGTTTTTTTTTAATTAGAGTTTTTATTTAGATTTCAATAGAATAATTACTTCGCACCGCCTTATATACTTTACTAAGCAGTGGTAAACCTATTCTTTCAAAAACATTTTTTTCATTATTTCTGTTTTTAAAGAAAAAAAAAATTATCATATATAACAAGTCTATACTTCACTAACCAGTGGTAAACCGAACACGTCGATTACCGACGATGCTTCACGAATACTCTTCTCCGACATCGGTTCCGGTTCACCGCTCACACCAGACGCATTCTCGGGGGCGCCACCGGGTGGCGGAGATGCAAACTGCGGAAAATGTCACAATTTTAATTTTTTACAAACAAATTAGGAAGAGTTTATTAGGTAGATACAATTAAAATTTATAATGTTGTCATTAGAAAAACAAGCTGATTTCAATAACAGTCTATGATAAATAATTTTATTTTATTGAATGTTCTATTTAGTGTGAAGAGTAAGAAATCTAGTTCTTCTAATATGAAGAGCATTGATAAATATTTTTATTTTATTGAATGTAAAAGAGTATCTTAGGCGTGAGGATAAAATTAAAATTTATAAAGGCTACCATTTAAAAAAACAAGCTGAACTTCGATAAAAGTAAAAGTTTTTGCGGCGAATAATGTTGAAGGATATTTGACTTGGGAATAGATTATTAATATCTTAATTAAAAACTCTTTTGAAAACGTTAACTGGTTGTTTTGAGCAAAAACAGTTTTTCCACTCTCATATAAATGATCATAAGACAAAAATGTTCCACAGAAGGAAATCTAATTTTTTAACAAACTTTTGTGTTTCTTATGGGAATTTAGCATATCATGAACTTTATACGATAATAACAATCATAAGAATAAAAGTAAAGACCTTATAAAAGTGAATGTACAATAGCAGACATAAGGCATAGGCATGTTTGTGAGGCAATTAGTCTGGCCAACAGCTGAATTATCCCCAAAGGACATCACTTAAGTAACTTGATATCAGGCCTTTGTTATTTCAAACTGCTGCTTTCAAATCTAAACAAGTCCACAGAAATCTAGATTTAAATCGCTTGGTATTCTAGTGTATAACAATTTCTTAATCAATTATGTTAAATTTTTGATGGCAAGTTAAACTAAAATGTTAGAATAAAGTGTAACACTTTTGAGTTCTTCATTAAAAAAGTTGTGAACACAGTTTAAATAAGTAATATAATTATTTAATATGAAATTTAGAAATTAATAAATAAATACCTAGTACCACCTATAAACCACAAATTCTGTCCACATAATAATGTACCTCTTCTACTTGTATTAAGGATTTATTAAGATTAAATAAAATATAATTCCCACATGTTACAAGTATGATTGTAGTTCTATTAGCAGATTTAGCGATCAAATAGGTTCAATATATATTTACTCAAGTTACAGTTAAAAACTATACAAAGTTACAGTTAAAAACTATACAGACTTTATTTCTAGAATGTAATAGTTCTTTCTTCTTTTATGTAGCAACGTTAAATCAATTGTAAAGTTATATATGTTTTTTTATAACTTTGAAAATATTCTATTTTTAGCATACAACTTTGTAGAAAACAATTCATTATTTGAAGGTATGTTAATAGTTTTTTTGTTTTTTGGGGGGTAATTACTGTTTGGGTTATTAGTAAGATTCCTGTTTTTATTTTATTCAAGAATTTTGTTGTTATTTTCGAAGCAAGATTTTCTTTTTATTTTATTATTATATAGTTTTTTGAGAATTTATTATAAGATAAATGTCAAATCAGTTGTAAAAGATTCGATTTCTAGAATAAATCTTCTTCTTTTTTTCAAAAAAAGTTTTCTTTTATCATTCTTTTATCTTTTTCAGCAACAATTTTGTTGTCACCCATTTTAACCAGTTTTTTATGATTTCTAACAAACCTCCTCTTGAAACGGATCTTGTTTGTTGGGATCCTTCGAAAGTGCCGGAATGACTTTCTCGTCGTAATTAACTTCGGGGGAGGGAGAGCGTACAGGCGAGGGGGAGGGCTGGAAAAATTAAATATAGAACAAAAGGTTAAAAAAGATCTAGGACAAATAATTTAAAAAAAACAGAATACTATAGTTACGTCAAAAACTGCATCATTACTTCTGGCTAAAAACTGCAAGATACAAAGGAAATACAAAAAAGGTTTAAAATAATTCACAATTTTTTAAATACACTTGTTTTCGAACTTTTCAACTTTGTGGTTCTGTTTGGATCTTGCGATATGGATAAAAGATGACAGTGTTGGAAAAAGCTTAGATCCAAAAAAACATAATTATAATAGCATTATTGTTTCATCTAACTTTAACAAAAGCTTTTGGCAACATTCTTAAATAATTTGTAAATCAATAAAAAAAAATATAAAAATGCATGTTTACAATCAAATTTCTGAAAAAAATTGAACAAAAGGTTTATAATGATCTAAAACTTTAAAAACAGAATCTGATAGTTACGCCAAAACACCATCATCCGTTCTGCTTAAAAACTGCAAACACAAAGAAAATACAAAAAAGATTTTTAGAATATTCATATTTTATTTAAATAAAACATAATTTGGAAAATTTTAGATGATATAGATAAAAGATCAACTGGTAGTGTTGAGACAGGCTTAGATCCCAATATAAAAATAATAATATTGATTATTTCATCATATAAATCAGTGGTCTCTAACCTGTGGGTCGCGACCCCAAGTGGGGTTGCCTAAAATTTTTGTGAGGTTGCCTTAACTTATCATATTCCAGCTGTTTTAGTACAATTCTCTGACTCTGTCCAACTCTGTCTAATTTTGTAATTGAACTACAAAACTTCCTAAAGGTTATCATTCTGGTTAACATGTTTAGCCACAGTTCTCATGAATTGTGCATACATTAAGCATATCCGCGCCTGTTACTTTGTTTCAGCATTATTTGAAATATTTCAATTCATATCTGAAAGCAATATGAGGTTGCAATGTAAATTCTGATTTCATTTTATTTAAATTAGGGTTGCATGTCATGAAGGCTGGAGATCACTGATATAAATTATATAAAAGGCAAGAACCGGATATTCTACTTTAAAACATCCCTACTTATTATAGATTATCCCATCACCTGGACAACCGGCCTGGGTGTCGTTGCGTGCGATTGGTGGGGGGAGACCTCCCTGGGCGACACCAGTTCGGTGGGTGCCGGGGTTTGGTGTGGGGGTGAGTGGTACTCAGATCGGGGTTCCGGGCGGGGGGTCATTCCTGGAAGTAGAAAAACGTAACTTTTTTGTAAGAACTTTATAAGTACTCTACCAATAAGACTACAATTAGAATAACATCAACGTCTGAATAAGACCAAAATAGGATAGTAGAAATTACCTAATAGTAGAAATAGGGTCTAAAACGAATATAATCAAAACCGATCTTAAAAAAACCTAGATGACCAGAATAATGAACAAGACCCAAACCACACCCCTAACTTCATCACTAAGTCTACAAATGAATTCAAGCGCAAACAGCCTGGCGTCTAAAGAATGCTTTTCTAACTAGAGCACCCAAAAAATGACACCAAATGGCTGATGTCAGGCCGAGGGCACCCGGTGGTCTCATTCTCTCACAGTTTAAGGGTTATTCGGTTTCGGTTACTTAATATGGGTTTCAGCACTTAGGGGCGGGTTAGAATTGGGGTTAGAGTTTTTATTGGTGAAGTTAGTGATGTACTTAGAGGCGGGATTTGGGCCATTTAGGCCATATTCTGATAAATTTGGATTGTATTCCGACAGATTAAGGTCACTTTATATCACTTCAGCCATAAGAAATTAGAACTACAACACCGTCGGAAATAAAGCCAAAATAGGACTAATACCTAACAATCGCTAAATCGTTAAGAGATCTCAACTCACAAGAATAAGTCCTAAATGGCCAGAATAACGAAACAGAACCCAAAACCTGCCCCTAAGTACATCACTAACTTAACCAATAAAAACTCTAACCCCAATTCTAACCCAACCATTACCCATTACTAACTCCAAAATGAGAAACTATCCGATGCCAAAATAGGCCCCAATGGCGTCGTTTAAAATAGTGCGCCCAAACTTTGACAGTTTTAGATGTTATTTTGTCCATTTAGTCCTTATTTCGTTACATTTAGGATTTTAACTCTATAGGCTTATTCAGACGATTTTTTAAGAGACCATTTGCTTGGTGGCGTGTAATAGAATGCTAACACAATTAAATTAACTTCAAAGAACACTTACACTGAAATGCACTTTTTAATTAACAATTAAAAAGTAAATAGCAACAATTAGACAGGTTAGTAAAACTTTTTTTGACAACTAAAAAAATTTGTACTAACGATTAACATTTTTGGATGAGCTTAGTGGTGTTCTAAAAAATATTAAATAAACTAAAATTTTCTATAAAGTTCTTAACCATTTATTCCAACAAACTTATTACATCTAGAACATGCTGTTTAAAAGTTGGTAAAAGAGCAATTTAACACCAATTATTCTAACTACATTAGCATTTGGCCCTTAATAAATGTAATTTCATATTGCTTTTTATTTAAATCGTGTGAGACTTTATACTTTCAACCATTTATTGCAACAAACCTACCTTGCATAAGAGGTGACCTTGCTTCGTTGTGTCTCTGTGTAGCGATCCCAGCATCTTCAAGCAGATCGTGCCTCTGTAGTTGTTGGTAAACCTTCAGTCGATATTCCTCCATCTGTGACTTCTTGCTCTTCGCCAAATCGTAATCTTCATTCTCAACTGCTCGTCGTTTGTCCAACTCGTACCTTTCATATAAAACCAAAAACAATGTAAGTATTCTATGCATAGATGCCTAGTTTGGGGTGGAGTACTGACTGCTACAAAGGGTTAAATGTTTTAAATAAAGGGTTAAATATTTTAAATAAGGGTTTTTGTCCAATTCGTGGCACAGTTGAAGAAGTTATTATGTAGTAATAAAAGAATAAGAATGTATGTCAGAATCCTTATATTTTAATATTCAGTCTCGACCAAACAAGATTTGTCCAACTAAGATCTGACATGAAAAACCCATCAAAATTACCTTGCCAACTTTTCTCCAACTTTCTGGAGATCTGCGATAGCCTGCTTCATTCGTTTTGCGATGTCAAAGTTTTCCTCTAAAACAAGTTAAAATCAAAGTGTTTTAAGCTGTGTGGAGTCCGACTCGGGGAAAATCATGTAAAACGTCCCAAGTCCGACGTGCTGATAATGCCAAAAAATGTAAATTACTAGATGGAATAGCAGAAAAGGAATATTTTTTAAATTGTGGATGGGTCATTTATATGAAATCCACCTAATTTTAATTACATTAATGGGTAGACATGTGGATCCTTTTTAAACTTTTGTTTTTGATGGGTTTCTGTTAGTTTTTACATTTGTATATGGAAACGAAGAAAAGGGTACAATTATTATATGTAAAGGACGTGGTAAAACAGACATAGGCCCACTTAGTGATTTTAACTGGTGTTCCACATAGAACATTAGCGTTCCATGAAAGATCACCAGACATTCCTTAAGGAATTTATTGAATTCACCTGAGGTAGCAGTGGCTTTAAGGAAGGAATTAGAAAAACTGACATTAAAAAAATAGTTGTTGTGTTGGTTATTTTATTGGTTTTATGGTCCGCAAAAAACATTTTTAATGCATACATGTTCCGTAGCTCAAAAAAACACTGGGCAAACTTAAAACATGTTGCTTAACCCACAGTTTGGTAAGACCTAGTGTAGGCAATTGTGGAATTCTGCTTACTCACCAATAACAGCTTTTTTCTTGTGAGCGTCGAGTCTTCGAATAATACTCGCTACTTCCGGGTCCTAAACAACATCAGTTTAACAAATAACATCATTTAGGAACAGTGTATTGGGTATTAAATATTTCACTTTATTTTTTTTAGTTTTTGCAAATTCAATTTTTCCTAAATTAAAAAAAATTAAAAAAAAGTTTGTAAAAAAAAATCTATTTATCTAAAAAAAATCAGCTTGGCATAGGGGGCTGAGATGTTTTTCTTGTGTAGTTTCAAGGGAGTTATAATTCATTGGTTTTGTAAATGTGTAATGTAAATTGTTTTTTATTTTTTTGTGTGCCACAAGATTATTTAGAATCACTTCCTTGTATGCTTTTATATTTTACGCTATTATATTTTAAAGCAGTGGATCTCAACGTTTTAAACTTACGGGCCGCTAGAAGTTTAAAACAAATTTGCAGAATGGTGGACCTTTAAAAATCAAAATCAAAATCAACCCAAAATATTATTACGAAAAGTATGCAACATAAAAGTCTTCTAAGTTTTCACATACACCTGGTCTCAAAGATTAGGAATTAAACCAGTTGTAGCCTACTTTTAAACGGTTGGGCACAACAATTGCAGCATTGTGACGTACGATAAAGTCAGAAGTAGACCATTAACCCTATTTTACGCCACAATGTTGCAAATTATGAAACTGGCAAAATTCTAAATTTGATGGGTAAGCCTTTAACATGTTGCATTTTGCAATTGAGATATAAAATAACATATTTGTTGGACCGGCAGGAAGTTGACGCTGACCGGTGTTTAAGAACCACTGTTTTAAAGAACCTAAAAAAAATTTTATTAAATCTTTAAAAAACAAATTCACAGACATTTTACCAAAGCAATGAAATAAAGTTTTAAAATCTGTAAATAACTGTAAATTTTGTAGGCATGCTGAGTAAGCCAATGTTTCAGTTAGAACTTTGACGATTATCAAATACGCAGACATTTGAAGCAGCCACACATTTAAGTACTTGGGATGAGAGTACTTGAACTAGGCTTATTCAATACTTGAAGCTGTGATTGCTCAACGCTTTGATGTTTAAAGCCCCGACTGGGACATTTGTTATTATAACAATATTCACCGAACTTAACAAACCCCTGAAATTTGTTTCAAGTATAAAAGCATTGCATAAAATATAGAGCATAATTATATACATAGGTTGACAAGAACTTTCTTTTTGAAAACAATTTAAAATCTGATTGTGAAATGGGTGCTGAATTCATTGCAAAAAACACAAAAGTGCTGTGAAAGCACCCTATATTTGGCTACTGTATGTTATGATTCTGAATAAAATGGTGGGATTTTTTGATGAAATGATGCAAGTAACTGAACAAATAGACAATTTGAAATGATTGTTCAAAGATAAGTATTAAAACAATCTTGAAGTAGTATCAAAAGTGTCAGCAAAACTTTTGTGACGGAAATATTTTTTTAATTTTTTTATGTTGCGGAACTTTTTATTTTTCTACTGTTTCTTGACGCCTTAAAATAAAGTAGATCAAAAATATAGTAAAAAACAAAAAAAACAATGCGGAGGATATCTCCGTATCAAAATATCCTGTATCTTTTGTAAAACCATTTTACTAAGTCAGGCCTTAGCTTAAATACCATTTAAAATAAAGTAGGTTCTTTTTAAGTGTTTTATTTTATTTACCTTTAACATATTAAACATAAGATCATAAATAAAAAAAAAAATTCTTTTAAAAGCAGTCAGTTTTTAAAATCTATTAATCCTTCTAATTTAATAATATTGCAAAGAACAAAAAAGAAAAATGAAAATAATCAAATAGTGTGATCAAATACGTTGGTGTATTTACCTGGTACATGTCAAAAGCTAGATCATCCATCGGCGAAATATAATCCGGTTTATCGAGGATAGAGTCGTTAAGATAGTTTCCTCCGTCAACTTGTTTCAGTGGTTTGCGAGAAGAATCTCCTAGCGCATTAAAAGCCATAATTCCAACCTGAAAAACAAATAGTTTGTAAGATAACTGTTAAGTATTTCTTTGTTTTAATAAAACTCCTTATACTAAAAAACAGGAAAAATAACACGACATATTTTTAGTCGATAGAGCGATACATCTGTTTACAGATAATGTAGGCCAATATTTTTTTTAACTATATACCGCTATCGGTAAAAGTTATAACAAAAATATGATGCATTTTTTTCCTAATTAAACAAATTTTTCATTTTTTGCAAAAAAAACATACTAATATGAAAAATAAATGTTTAAAAAAAATAAGTAGATTTGATTTTCTTTTTTAATTAATTCAAATTTTGACTATATTCAGGTATATACAAAACATTAGGTCCGAAAAAGTTATAGCGGTTGATCTCAATTTTTAGTATTTTATTTATTGTTTTAAAATTCAGTTTGGAGTAAAGTTACTCATTTACCAAACAAAATATTTTAGCATGAAGGGGGAATAACCTAATTCAAATCTGCAAAAAAAAAATAAGTTGGTGTCAAGACTGATATGTAGCATCATAACTGTGGACAACTGGACAAATAGGCAAATTTAATGAAATTTGGAATAAAACACTGATTTCGAAGGTTTTAGGGCAGCTTTGGTGCTATAAAACCTTTTACTTTTTGTTTTTTAATATAATATTTGCTAAAAAAGTTATTCGCCAAATAAAAAAAACTCTACGCTGGATTTAGCATTTCAATTTATTATGTTTTAAAATGCAGTTTACAGTAATGATACTGTTATGTACCAAGCAGAACATTTGATAAATATTTTAAAGAATTTAAATTTTAACAAGCAAAAAGCATTAAAAAAATAATGAGTCAAAGTTTTAATTAGTAAGACAAATAAGTTAGTTCATGAATCACATTCAAAATATAAATAATAAATAAAATTTTAATAATTTTGCTACAATATTAAAAAATATCTGCGATTAAAAATAACCTCTCTGTACGTACCTGATTGTAAATGTTGTACTTGTTCATATGATTTTTATGAATCACCAGTCGTATGTAGCGGCCCTCTGCATCAACGTGGACAGACTTCAATTCGCGAGACTTAAATCCTGTTTTCTCGTTGTTCGACAAATAGATGTAACTGAAAATATAACAAAATTACAAGTCAGTTTTATAAAGAGTTGAAATTTAAAGAGAAACATCAAATTCAGCAATCTTTAATTTTTTTATAATTTTTTATATGAAGATATTAAGTTTTTTTTTTTTTTACTTTTTAATGTCCTCTTTAACATTTACAAATTACACATATGTGTGTTTTCTTAACTCTATATAAAGCAAATACCTAAATATTTTTACATGCACTAGAAAAGTATTTTTAATCGCATTAGAAAAGTATTTTAATCGCATTAGAAAAGTAATTTTATAGGCATAAGAATGTAAGTAAATAGGTAACTGTTATAAGGTGATTCAGCAAATAAATATTTTCACTGTGACTATATTTTAAAAATAATTTACCAACTTAAAAAAAAAATTATCAAAAATGGATTTTTCTCTACTTTTGAGTCATATTTTTTAGTCTTCTGTCAATTGTAATTTATCCATATAAAGGTGTTTAACTATACAAGAGCTAGTTGCCAAAACAGATAAATGTGCAATAGTTTTTTTCAGAATTGCACACAGAACATGTAAATAGAAAAGGTAATTTTGGAGGGATGTCAAATACTTGGCATTTTATCCCAATTCCATGCTTTGGGCAAAAACATCCAATACTTAATTATGTTAAAAAACATTACATCCTCAATTTTTACATAAATATTGCTCAGAAATTTACCTTTTAAAGTGGAAAACTCAATGTTTGATCGGTAAACCTTGACACAATCTCACCCTAGTATCAGAGTACAAATAGTATAACTTGGCATCAGGTCATCTGCCCCGATCCGATATTATCGGACTTCCATATCATTTAACAACATGAAGAATTATTTTTTTCTCACCCAAGTCGTTTGAAGCTTTCTGGTGTTGGGTTATTCCCGACAAAGAACTCAATCTTGGAGGGAATCATGTATTGGTGGGCGAGGAGTTGCAGTTTCTTCACTCGACTGTGATCTTGCAAACAAACTATCAGCTCTTGGGGGTACACACAGAACCTACAGAGAAAATAATTTTTTTTTAATTTTACAATATTCCATTTTTATTGTTTTGGCATCAATGAAAACAGAATACGTATAGATAGGTAAAGTCAAAAAATGACCGAAACTTTTTGCACGTTGTTATTTCTGTTCAATGTTGTTGGTTTAAAGTTATCAGCCTAAATAGTTTAGTAATATATGATTAAAGTAATATATGATTTTTTGTCTTTTAAAATTGCGTTTGTTAGTTTTTCTTGTTTTTTAGTGTATTTGTTTAAAATTCTGTTGGTTATTTCTTAAACCTTAGTGAATATTTTTAGGTCCCACAGTGTCTGTATGAACCAACATAGACACTGACTTGGTGTACAGACAGATTACAGTATTGTTACAGGTTGGCAGGCAACTTAATGAATAATGAAATCAGTCACATATTTTTGTCTCAAACTATATTCTAAAATAATGAAAAAAAAGCAAGTTATGATTGCAGTTAAAATGAATCTAAGACCTTACCTTGCGGTTTGCCATCCAGGGGCAGTTGGACTCTGGTGCTCGAGATTTTTTGCACCGTACCCATCAGCGGCACCGGTGGCGCCGACCACTGAATACTGGACCTTGGTCGGCATTTCACGGTCTACATTAAAACCCTACAATGTATAACAACTGTGGATTGAAAGTTGGGGGTTTAGCGTGAGTTAAATGGATAAATATTTTAAAAACTAGAAAAATCGCCTATTTTTTTTAAGGAGTGTTCTACTCTGTCGATAATTTTAGCCAGGGTGCCAAAAAACCAGTTGGTCTTATCAGGATTTTATGCAAGCTAGAAATATCGGCGCTGGTCTACAATCCTACAGATTTGTTTATTGAGCTCTTTCTATTTAGCACGTGAAAAGTAATGCAGAAAAAAAATAAAGAGTTTCGGACTGCAAATACAGCATACCGTAACGCACAATATTTGGGTTAGGGTGCGTTTTAGCGTCTGGGTTTGGGTAGCTAACCTACAGCCAAAATAATGTGCGTTGGAGTATGCGATATTCGTAGACCTTTTTTGCGTTACTTTCTATGTACGAAATTAATGCAGCGCCTTGTTTTTTTGCACCAACAAAATAAGTTGTCAATACCTGGCATATAAACACCCAAAAACAAACAAAAGTCTAAAAAATAGTTGGCGACTAAAATAGACAATATTGCGGGCGCTGGTCTGAGTTGTCAAAGTTGAAATTGCATGGAAAGGCATAAATATGTAAGAAAAAATACAATAATAATACTTGTCCCACCCAAACCCAAACTCTCAACTTGCTTTTCTGGCTAAAGGTTTTTACGTGCCTTTACTTCGCGAATTTCAATGCTTTTACTCTTACCAAACTTTTTTGGACCACGGACCACTATTTGTAAATCTGTTTTTTCGCGGACCGCAATACAAAGCAAAAAAGAAATAAAACCAATTTTTATATATTTACAAAACTAATAACATCAGTTGGACGGATGGGATTGCTTCCCTCTACTTAAACTAAAACCAAACTCAAGGTCTTTGCGGGCCTCACAATTCTAAGAATTCTGTTATTAAAATGTTAGAACAACTGTTGATCAGGCAGGCTTCGGAAATGTTTATGCACTTAAAAACGTGTTTAGTTACTTTTACGGAGTCAGTAAAGTGTTGATGCAAAGCGCGAAAAAAGGCGTTTGTTTGGTTTAAAATTCGAGTCCACACGTCGTTATTCATATTAAAAAGTGTAATAAACCACTTTGAGAAAACGCGATAACCTTAATAGTTTATCCAGTTGAGTGTATGTTAACCAAGCGATTTTTTGGGATATACCGGCATTTATTTCAAATTTCTTGCAAGTTTTTATTACATTTCAAAAATAAAAATTAAAAATGTATGTCCAATATTTTTGAATACGTTTTCCGTTTGTAGGCGACGCACTTTGGCACTTGGCAGTCAGTCTTCCACAGCGCAAGAAGCGCTGATCTAGTTCAAATGACAGCATCCTAACGTAAACCAACTAGGGTTCCTCTCCGGGAATGTCTTGACGTGAAATTCCCGGGATTTCCCGCGAATTAACAATCCCGAATCCCGGATTTAAAAATATATAAACTTTAAAAATATTGCCGTTTTTGACTAATATAAAGAAAAAAATAGTACCAATCATGTTAACGTCGTTGCCTGAGTTATTTTATTTGGGCTTACCAGCGGAAAAACCTAATTAAATTTATTCTAACAAAAAAAATGCGTCATGCATGCGCATGCATGCACAAATAAGGGTCCTGACTCGTATTAGAGAAGGTCTGGCGCTCCTTCAGTTATGAAGGTATAAATTAATAAAAAAAAACGGTCTTTAAATACCGCTTACCACAATGCAAATTATTTGGGTTAGAATGCCGGTTAGCGTTTGGGTGAGTCAAGCGTTATTATTAAAAAAATATAATATTACTTGACCCACCCTCACCCAAACCCGCACCTTAACCCAAACAATATACGTTGTGGTATGCGGTATTTCTTTCTTTTGTTTTTTTTGCATAACTTTCCACCTACATAAGTGAAAGAACGCCCATAAATGAGCTTAATTAAATGTTTGGAGAAAAATACAAACCTCAAAATGACGTAATTTATGTATAATTTTTTTTTATCCCGGGATTCCCGGGAAGTTTCATTTTTCAATCCCGTTTCCCGGAAGTGAAAAAATCCGGGAAAAAGAGGAACCCTAAAACCAACCTGATGTATAAAAATCGTTAACGCAAAGCGCGAAAATTTTTCGCACTTACATAGTTAAAATGGTCAAAAAGTAGGAGAAATGGACTCGTGTCTAGTTTGTCAAAGAGGCTGCGAGTCGGATAAATTACATTCGCGGGCCGTAGGTTGTCGGCCCCTGCTGTACAACGTATACAGAATGTTAAACTTTTTAATTTCTTGTCATATAGCCACGGGCCACCTGTGCAGTCGTCGCGGACCACAGTTTGGGAAACCCTGCTTTAACCTAATGAAGTACGGTCAAGCTTTTAAAATTTAAACACAATTTGTGTCTTAAATGTCTCCATCAAAAAAGATAGTTCAATTAAAATGCTCAAAAATTTACAAACTTGATTTTTGCGCAAAATATCGGCAACAAAAATAAACAAGTCTCCTACCAACCAACTGTAAAGCCAACTCACAACGGTTCGATACACATTTACCGCAAAACTTTGGGAAGTTGTCTTGGAATTTAATTCTAAGAATATTTTGCGTTCTCTATCAATTAAAACTAAATATTGGTTCCATTTTTGCTTGTATTTTATATTCGTTACCTATTTTTATCGCCTTAATCGGACCATTTTATTCAAGCGTCTATGTAAAAACGCGATGGGCGTTTAATAACTCTTAAATGTTTAATTGTATTTCTAGATGTTTTAAAACACTTGACTTATAACTTAGAATATATGTGCCATATATTTTGTATATATAAAGTTTTAAGCTAGTTTAGTGAGTTGTTTGGATCATTTTGCCTGGCATTTGTAAAATATCAGCGACAAGACTAGGACCCTTGGCGGAAAGTTTTAAAAAACAACGTGCCGCTAAAAATTCTGGAAATGCACATTTCGCAAAATACGACAAAAAACAATATTCTTACAAAAACTATTAATCATGAAGATAAAGCAGATAAAATTTACAAGCTAAGCATGTTTTTTGTTTTTATCAAATAAATATTGCGAACATTTTACATTAATTTAGGTTGTTAGGTAAATATGTACATTGTAAACGGGTGCTTCGGTATCAAAGAGTACAAAGCAAGGTCATAAAGTAAATATTAAATGACAAATATTGTGTTTTATGGTACATAATTACAATCCAACGCAGCCTTGTGCTAAACAATAGAGTTCCACATAATACAAATTGCTCAATCAGCAATCAATTGGGACAAATTTTCCTTAGTATAGTTAGGTCAGCGGTGTGGGAGCGAACGACAATAAAAAAAATTATTGCGAATAACAAACGGTAAATCCGTACTTTATACAGTTTACTCAATAATTTACCACGGTAACGTACGTGATCAGAACTGAACAGTTTGAGACTGCAAATTTTGCTAAAATAATTTTCAAATGCGATCACTTAAAATTTAATATTTCAAATGACGTTAATCAAATTTCATAACAACGCGGTTTAAACACGAAACAAAAACATTAAGTTCTGGACTGTTCAAATAACACACATATACAGAGTGTTGACTCACAACTGTCATGCTGTTCGAACTGAATGACCGGGATGTGACCCCATCATAAGCCGCTATATACACTCCCCTTATCTTTAATAAGAGGTCCGGAGAAATTCTTCGTCTTTTTCCTCCAGGATGTCAATTATTGTCCATTGGATGAGAATGTCCTCCTTGTTATTCGGCTTTTTGTAGCAGAAGTCAAAAGCAGTGGCGAACCTCCAAGACGTTGATAACTGCGTAGTTGTGCGGCTAGAACAGGGGTCGGCAACCTACGTCCCGCGGGTGTTATTCATCCGTCCCGCCGCCTGTTTGACAAACTAGACACGAGTCCATTACAAATACTTTTTGACTATTTTAACTACGTTAGCTAAGTGCGAAAAGTTTTCGCGCTTCACGTGAATGATCTTTCAACGTCCGGTTTGTTTACGTTTTGATGCTGTGTTTTCAACTAGATCAGCGCTTCTTTACCGTTGCGCAATGGAAGACTGCCAAGTGCCTCGCGGACAAACGGAAAACGTATTCAAAAATGCTGGACATACATTTTTTAACACTTTTTTTTGTTTTCGGCAATGTAATAAAAACTTGCAAGAATTTTAAAAGAAATGTCGGTATACCCCCCAGAAAAATCGCGCTCGCTTTGCTTGCCAGGTGTGCCTTGACTTAAAAAGGTTAACAAACACTGAGTTAATATCTTTAACGTTATCGTGTTCCTCTCAAATTATTTTTATTACACTTTTCTTTAGTAGTATGGATAACGACATGTAAACTTTAATCCAAACAAATACTTTTTTCGCGCTTTGCGCCAACACTCTGCCTCCTTAAATGTTATTACGATCCGAGGCCCGGCTGTTTCACAGTTGTTCTAACATAAAAATAACGCAGTTCTTAGTTATCATTTTTTGCGGCCCGGAGACAGCTTTCTGAGTTTTGTTTTGGCCCACGACTAGAAAAGGTTGCCGACCCCTGGGCTAGAAGAAGCTCGCTTCGCACAAAGCACGTTGGCGGTCAAAGAGCTGAAGCTGAACTGCTCATTAGCGTTTGGGAATTCTTCCGTTATCGAGCTGGTTCGTTGTTGCTGAACGATCTGTTAGAAAAAGACAAAAGCCGTTAGTCAAATATCTAGTAGAAAATATCTTTCTAGAATACCAAAATCAAGGAAATTTGGAAAAACAGTACTAAACTCTGGATCGAAAGCAAACTGAGCCTACATATTTAGAATCCCTAAACTGACAGACATTTAACCTTGGCGTAAAGGCTAAACTAAAAAGTTACATTATGCAAGCTTGGACACCAAATGGACATGCGACGGTATCTTAGCTGTCAGTAAGGTAAAAAGGCATCACGTGGCCTTTATAAATCTTCGGAATTTTTGCCCAGGATACTATCACTGATCAATTCCTAACTTAACAAAAAATATAAGGTATTTTGTTTTGTTTTTTCGACAAGTAATTACGAATAATTATTTTTGTTATGTATCTTGTTTCACCTTGGTTTTCTTGAAAAAATGCTTAACTCGAATCGAATCACAGCCAGGGTGCAGCTGACTAGATGACTTAACAGTCTTTCGCCGCCCCCTGGAAACTACGGACGCTTCTTTTATTTCAATATTGCGACTGGTGTATTTACCGTTGTTCCGAAATAAATTTCAATCCATCTATCTAAAAATGAGACGTAATTTAGCAACTGACAGGTCAGTTGTGGTGAAGGTAAGTTAGCTCAAACGCGTTTTTAAATCTGCATTGCACTGCCGATATAGAAAAATTCAATGAACTTTCATTCAACGGTAAAATACTCACAAGGGCGGTGTCTAGAAAGAACAAAAGGACGTTGTACCTAAAATTATAAACAAGAAAAAATCAAAACTGACAAGCATGTCGCTAACTAAAGTACAAATAAAGGTATAATTCAATTTGATTTATGTGTGGTCCATGCCTGTTTAAATGGTAATTAAAGATTAGGCGCTAAAAATACCCAAAAACGTATATAAAAACCTAGCAAAAGATTGAGAGTGAGAAGAAAGGAAGGTTAGGATAGTCAAAGGTCGTAAATAAGGTAAAGTGAAGTAATGAAAGCTTACTATATTATCATCAGGGAGTTTGATTGTCACAAATTTTATTACATTTTACGTTTTGTTTTATTCAAAACTACGTTATAGGTTGCATTATCCTGTTAAACACGCCAATTAAAAATATATATACAAACCCTAGCATTTATTGTCTGCTTCTATCGCAACAGATGCGAAAGGTTTCTTCGCAAGCAGTTAAATCGGGCGGAAGATTCCAAGCATCGAGAAACTCAGCAAATGATTGGCAGGAATTCCCGTCTAAGTGTGCGGCTTCGTCGAGTCCCGAGTCGGACCCTCTCTACAACCTGTATTTCCCCAATTTACGTTAACTAAAATAACGTTGATATTCAGCAATCCAAAATTGTGTCGTAAAATTCATTCTGCTTTTACATTTATTGTCTGCTTGAGATTTCTTACAGACAAAATTGTTTCGGGATGCTTTTTCTGTAATGATTACATTTTTTTCTGGACAACAACGGACATCTCAGATCATGGATATTGAGTTTAAGCAATTTCTCAACTCAAAACACAAAAAGGTGGAGGATATTTATTTCTACGAGGGTCTACAGATCGGACGGACGGTTACAAAGCTACGAGTAAGGATCCCAAGGAGATACGCGAATATGCGCTCAAGCAAATCGAAGGGAATACATACTAACTATATACATTAATTGAAGTTAACTTAAAACGAATAATTAGCTTTAGAAAATCAAAGAGCGAAACAAAGCGAGAAAACACGTAATTGAAAACAACTAATAACCATTGTAAATCCAGTGGTGGAAACCATCGCATTAAATTTTGTAACAAACGCGGTCAAACACAAAACAAAAACAAAAAATTTTGAACCATGTACCAAAGCGCGTGCAGCAGCATGAGGACAGTTTGAAAAATACACATAGGGAGGCGTGATGACGTCACAACCGGCAAGACCATTCGAATTAAATAACCGGGGTTTGACCTTAACACAATTCTGTTTCAATAATAATAAACATTGTTGATTATTTTTTTTAATTTGTTATACAAATTGCAGTATTTAATTCGAAAAACTGATTTACTTTTTAATTTTTAATTTAATAAAAAACTTTGTATCGCCTTCAGATCGGTAACTGCTGAGAATATTATGAACTGTACAAAATAAATTCAACTTCAATCCTTAATGCTATAGTTTTCAATTTTTTTAAATCATTTGGTCTTTCTAATTCATAAAATAATATTTTATTACTCCATTTTGTTATTTTTCCCCGAAAACATTTATCGCGTCGAGATTACCCACAATGCCCTTTCGCGCGTCTTGTACCACGTGAGGTCGCCAAGGAGAGGGTGTCACGTTGTTAAGTTAAAATTACGAAAGCGTGTTTTCGGCGAATAAAAACAATTAAAAACGCGACAATTTGCGGCGAATTTAATTAGAAAAGCGACTAAATGTTTGTCACATATTTTACGACGTATTTTGTTGCTGGAAGCATTTGTTTTAAGGCGGAAATTTAGAGTTATAAAAGGTGAAAGTTTTGCTTGTTTTCGTAAACATTTGGTGTTTCAAACTTTACCGCTTTTCGTAGTTTAATTCATATTTTCCTGAAAAGTTTATCATTTGTTGTTGTACAGCTGTTTAGATTTTATAATTCAGCCATATCAAACTTTTTCAAAGTACAATTTTAAATGACATTTGGTAAATCTACCTGAATCACAAAACTTTTTTGTTGCAGAGATCGACTTTCAGATTTTTCTATTTTTATCTTTGTAATTTTTCTGCTTTTGAACTGAACATGAATATGAACTTTGCACCGCCACAAGATGATGAAACATTTCCAAGGACTTTGTAAGTTTTTATTTTTTCATTAGAAATTTTGAACTAATATTTTGTTTTTTAAGTTTGATCTTTTAAAACTTGATGTGCAACAAAAATCATTTGTTTTTCTCCAGTTATTCATAAACATTCTTGGGCGCTCTTTTACTTATGTACGTAAAAAGTTATGCAAAAAACAAAACAAAATAATACCGCATGCCACAAGGCATATTGTTTGAGTTCGCGTTTGAATGAATTTTTCAAGTTGATTTTACATGAAATGCACGGCTATGACCGCGCCTGATTGGAAAACTGCGCGGGGGATTTTTCAACCTGGTATAAGTTCAAAATATTTTTGGGTTCTTTTTCAGTTATGCACATAGAATTTAACCAAAATAAGTCTTATACACATACCGCATGCCACAAGGCATATTGTTTGGGTTAGGGTGCGGGTTAGCGTTTGGGTGAGGGTGGGTCAAGTAATATTATGTTTATTTTTATTAATAACTTGACCCACCCTCACCCAAATGCTAACCCAAACAATATGCGTTGTGGTATGCGGCATTTGAAGAAAGTTTTTTTTTATTAATTTTCACGTACATAAGTAAAAGAGCTACCAATCTTGATTTTAAAGTTGAATTACTATTATGATGTATAAGTTCCAGATTGGAAACATTGAATTGTGCGCGGGGGAGACGATTTTGCGGCCTAAAATTATGCACCGTTAATAGCATTTACACCCAAATTTGTGCGGCTATAGTAACATTATTTGTAAAGTTTGCACTGCTGAAAACAGAGTACTATACTGAAATCCGTTAGCGCGACAAAAGTTTTGCGCGTCTGAAAATTTTTTAAATTGATTTTACATGAAATGCACGGCTATGACCACGCCTGATTGGAAAACTCCGCGGGGGATTTTTCAACCTGGTTTAAGTTCAATATATTTTTGGGTTCTCTTTCAGTTATTTACGTAGAATTTAACCAAAATAAGTCTTATACACATACCGCATGCCACAACGCACATTGTTTGAGTGAGGGTGGGTCAAGTGTATTAAGTAATAATAAGTATAATAACACTTGACCCACCCTCACTCAAATGCTAACCCGCACAGTGGCGTATCCAGAGAGGGGGAGTTTGGGGGTTCAGACACACCCCCCCCTTTTTCGTAAGTGACATTATTGTTCTTTGTTTGTTTTTGTCAGGGTTTAACTCGCTGTCCATAGCTGTGTGTTTTTTTAATGTAATTGTATCGCGCGTCTTAACCTAATGCGAAACCGAATTCAAACGCAAAACGCCGTCTATTTCAAATACTTTTTGACTATTTTAACTACGTAAATGCGAAAAAATTTCGCGCTTCGAAGTAGTTTTATATGTCGCGCTAATTGTGCTAGTCCAATAACACCCGGGAAAAGCAATCTTCGTTTAGTATTGCAGGTGGCGAGAGACGACGAGGCGTGCTTGTAATGTAGCGTAGTCTCGTACATTGATCTACCAAAATCAATCTCACATATTTCACGGTCTCGTTTTTCGTTTTTTTCAGGAGTGTGGATGACGCACGTTGCATTTGTTCGCTTTGCGTCTAAAAGTTCGCTTGTGCTGGATGTTAATTGGCTGTTTCTGATGATTTTTTTTCTTATTTATGACGTCATTACCATCGCTATTTTATAACGTCATATCCGTCAATATTTTATGACGTCAGACAAAAAAAAACGGGGAATTCCGGGATCCCCCCTTTTTGAATTTCTTGATACGCCCCTGAATCAGCACCCTAACCCAAATAATGTGCATTGTTGTAGTCGGTATTTTTTGTTTTGCTTTTTGCATAACTTTCTTCATGCAAAAGTGAAGGAGCGCCAATTTCTTTGTAATTATGGATATGTGTTTTATTGCATATTGTACTAATAGCTTGTTTGTTCAATATATTTTACTTCCTTTTAATGATTCCAAACATGAAATTTGCATTGCTTTGTTTTACAGTATCATTCTGTAAAACTTTGAATATCTCAATCTTACACCAATTGTACACTTAATATCAAATCTTACACCAATTGTATACTTCCTCTTTAGCCATGCAAATTTTACAAATTTTGGCAGAAACTTCATTACTGTCCTCAAATTTTAATCTGCAAAATGGTCTCATCGTGCAAAATCTATAGTGTTCCAGCCTGTGTCTAAATCTCACATTTTCGTCCAGGTGTTTATATTGCTAACATTATTTGTGTTAGGGTGAGCAATTTCAACTTTGACAACTTGTTTTGTTACTGTGAAGAAGCGCCAAACTCTTTCCAAATTTACCAATCATGCTTAATTGTTTAGCATTTTAATAACCATGCAGCGTTTCAGTTGCTTATGTATATGTTTTTTTTTTCAGATATGTCGGAAACTTGGATCTAAATGTTTCGGAATCCCTCATCACAGAATTGTTCGGAGTTATTGGGCCCGTTAAAAGTTGCAAAATGATTCAAGATGTATGAACGGTTTTTAGTCAGCAAATAATGTTTTATTACTGTCTGTATAAGTGGCTACCAGCATGTATATTATGGAAGGTGTTTATCTCTGGTTTGTTTAATACAGAGTTTCTTTTGTGCTCAGAACCAATCTCTTTAATCTACCCATATAAACTTCTGTAGTTGGCGACCGATTTTGGTTGCGACCCAAAAACACTGCATCAAAGTCGTAAAAAATTGTGTAAATTTGTTGGTATAATATTTGTAATGCCAACTTGGCCTCATTAATACAATTCTGTTATGTTTTGTGTTTGTCGCAGGCACACCGTTGCGATCCTACTGCTTCATTATAAATTACACCTTTGTTAGAATTAGCTAATTTTTAGTTTTATCAAGTAAATCTACAATTCTAAACTATTTAAATACAGCTGCCTAAAACAAGTTTTTGGATTGTTTAAACCAGATTAGGTGTTGATTTTTTTACTTATCCTGATGGGTTGTGCTTGCCAGGTAAATGTAAAATGTTTTGTGTTTGTCGCAGGCTCACGGTTGTGATCCTTACTGCTTCGTCGAGTTCAACGACCACGCTCATGCGTTGCGAGCACACGGAGCAATGAACCAAAGAAAAATTCTAGGAAAGGTGAAAAATAGAGTTGTTTTGAATGCCAAGTAGTTTTATGTATACGCAATTTACTTTATTTTTTGCAAGAATGGTCTTTGATGGCAAAACATTAGTTTTTTTAATAAAACACATCTGTTTTTTAATAAAAAGAGATATTTGTTGTTTACATAAAAAAATGTACAGTAACCAGTGTTGTTATGACTGAAGTTATTGTTTTTGAATAACTTGACTAAATTATTTTTGACTTAAGTCTTTCAAACAAAAGACTTGACTTGACTTGACTGTCTATTGAACAAGTTACTTTGGTTAAATTGAGTCGTTTTTATTAAGCATTTATTCATAAAAATAAGCTTTAATTGCCCATAAACAATTTACTTCCATATGTTGCGTTTCCTAGTTTTTAGTTGAATTGTTGGTCATGATTGGAATTTCAAACGAATTTCAGAAAGCCGACTCTTGTTTTTTTTTAATTTTGTAAATGATTTACATGCATTTTTATTCGATTTTGACTTAACGGGTAAATTTTGACCTTTTTTGACAAGTAAAAAAATAATTGTCCTAGTTATGACATGTGTTCCCGGATTTATGTGAGAGCAGAGTTCTGAAAGTGAATAAAAATTCTTTTCACTTAAAAGTTTAAAGAACAAACCGAGAAAATAATAAAAATTAGGGAACACTGAAAACAGCCATCCAATTTTGACATTCCTGAGCCACCAATAAGTCTTGTAGCAGAAGGGCAGCATGAGAACTACCTAGAAAATTGTCTACCAATTTTTACAGTGTAAAATTTATTTTTATGACAAGGACCTTGCACTAATGACTTAACTTGTGGTTATTTATGAAGACTAAACTTTTGGACTTTTATTTTGCAAATGACTTGTTAGCAACACTGATAGTAACCCTATTATTTTGTTGAACTGTTTTTTAACGATACATACTCTTATTTCAGGAGATTCGTGTTAATTGGGCGACAAGACCTGCCGGAAAAAGGGACACAAGTAGTAAGTATTCTAAAGCTTCTATCCTAACGACTAATTTTGGCTTAAAAAATGCAACAATATAGAAATTGTTGCCATGTGATAAGTCGTAATAATTGTAATGTGGTTCAGTTGTGTTACTTCCATTTTTTAAATAAAAAAATAATTTTTGTGAAATTATATAAAAAAAAAAATTAAAACTTATTTTTTAGTCATTATTTTTGTAAATAACTACAAAAATTATTACATATTGTAAATAACTATAAAATTGAACAAGTATTCATTTTTAACATTTAATTGCATCTTTCACATTTTCAAAGCCCCATAATGTTTTGCCTAACAAATGAACGAACATAACAGTTTCGCTTTTTATGTTTTAATGCATGTTAAGTGTATGTCTCCACAAAGTGTGAAAAGATTTTTTTCAAATCCGCCTTTTTTACACAGATACGGCAGGTACGGAATTTTAAACTGGACAAGTTTGTACCAACTTTTTACACTCTTTTACACATTCTATGATATTTTCTAACCACTAATTCATTCAATCACTTTGACTTTTAAAATTTGTGTGCTCGATCTAGGCTACGCTTGTAAACCTGTGCTTTTTTAGGTCACCATCACATTTTTTGCGGCGATTTAGCTCCGGAAACAACCTCAGAAGATTTGAAAATGTATTTCGGAAAGATTGCAGAAGTTTCGTAAGTTTTTCGTCTTTTATTTTTGTTCTGGAAATTTTTGTTGTAGGAATACACTACAAGTATTGTTTTGCTATTTATATTTTTCGCTTGCAAGTTAATTGAAGTTCTGATTCATGGAACGTCAGCTAAAATAATAAAGAAAATCTTTGTCGAACAGACAATAATTGATAAAATCACTGGCAACAACAACGGAATTGCTTTTTTGCAAAATGCATTTTGATAGGCATGGAATGTTTCTTTTATGCGATCCAAACTAAGTTTTTGTATTTGGTTTAATCTTAGATTTTTTGTCATGTTTTGAAACACAGCAACCACTAATAGTTACATTGAATTCCCTTACAGGTATCTTAAAAATAAAAGGATTTTATTAACATCATCACAAATTCTTAATTTTTTTTAATTTTTTGCTGATTTTTTTTATTTAGATAATTTTTTCTATTTCATTCCATTGACGCTGATCATTTATAACCTATTTATACCATGAACTGTTTGTAGAACTAACTTTGAGGGACTCTTATATAGAAAGTAGATACAAGAATCCAATATTTTCCCCTAAATCATATTGATGTGTGAATATGGCATTTTAAAAGTTTTTTTTATAGCAAATTTATGTTAAATACTGTAAAGTTTGAGACAGTCTTGGAATACTTGAATTACATTTTAGTCTAGGTTTTATAAAACCTGCAAACTTTTAACCACTGTTGATCTAATAAAACCTGTGTTTAACGCAAGCAATATATACTAATAGTTACATTATAATTGATGTAGAAGTGAACTGGATGTTATCTGTTGTTGTCTTTTAATCGCTTTTCACCACAAATTCAAAATTTTATGCTTTAACTTTTTTAACCATTTTTTTCTGTTTCGTTTCAGTGATGCTCGAGTTATGAGGGATCTGACGACAAATAAATCAAAAGGTTACGGATTTGTTTCTTTTGTTCACTACCAGGTAATTTCCCGTCGAAAGGAAGTCGATTATTAGCGCCAGCCCAGTTCTCTCAATGCTGCTGTTATCTAAATACAAGTTGCACTTCACCAAGTCTAATTTACTTACGAATAAATCATCCTTTGATAGTTTTGGATCGACCTGTATTTAATGTACCACTTTTTACTGTTTCCACTATCTTTAACACTGGAAAGTTACCATTTTAAGTTATTACATTTTCACGTTTCTGTTTCTTACAGTTAGATAAAAGTATTTCAAAAATATTTTTGGTATTTTAAAAAATATTTTATTTTTATGTTAGTTTTTCAATTTATAAATAAGAATAGCCCATACAGAAGTAGGTATCATTTTGAACTTTTTGAATAAATCTTTGTTCATTTTCAACATTTTTTAAAAACTTTTTTTATTAAAATCTTTTTTATGTTTATCACCAAAAAATTACTTTGAATTCCACAAGTGATATGTTTTTCAAGTAGTTTTTCACAAGTTCCAAGTGATTAAGGTTAAAAAATATGAAGTTTTTTTTTTCAAGTTTAATGCTTTTACGTTGTCCACTGGGAGCAATATATAGTTGAAAGTGAAGAAAGTCGTTGAACAAAAAAGTTACGAAAACTTGCGCCAGCCCGGATATACAGAAATGTATAGAAGGAGAAACTATAGCTAGCAATAAATAAAGGAAAAAGCCATTAGAAGAAATATTTTGAAAAATAGAACGGCTGAAGAAAAAAAGACATCAAGACACAATTTGACTAACTTTATTTATTTTGCAGGACGCTCAGGACATTGTTGAGAAGAAGAAGATGGTTCCTGAAGCCCTTCATGGTCGGCAGGTCAGGTGCAATTGGGCCGCAAGGAAGGGAGGCCAGACCGGTTCCAACTGTGAGTACTTGTCGTAAATTTCTATGTTGGAAGAAGCTGAAGAAATTGTTGCGCTTAATATGTGATAATGAAAATCACCTTGACCCTTGCAAGATAAATGTTGACCTTAATACCTGATCAGTAACAATTGCTAGCTATTCTAGAGTATTCTGCTTAATGCTAGCAAAGTTATAGTGAAAGCTTGGTCGTACCTCTCAAACTTTGTCGTAATATTACAAAACACAATAACACTGGTGTCATTCGTAATAAGAATATGCCCATCACGTATCGGCTCCGATATTATCGGGCAGGTACCAATACTACCACTTGACATCGGTATCGGCTCCGATCCGATATTATTGGACAAGTACCGATACTACCACTTGACATCGGTATCGGCTCCGATCAGATATTATCGGGCAGGTACCAATACTACCACTTGACATCGGTATCGGCTCCGATCAGATATTATCGGACGAGTACCGATACTACCACTTGACATCGGTATCGGCTCCGATCAGATATTATCGGGCAGGTACCAATACTACCACTTGACATCGGTATCGGCTCCGATCCGATATTATCGGACGAGTACCGATACTACCACTTGACATCGAATATTGGCTCCGATCAGATATTATCGGGCAGGTACCAATACTACCACTTGACATCGGTATCGGCTCCGATCAGATATTATCGGGCAGGTACCAATACTACCACTTGACATCGGTATCGGCTCCGATCCGATATTATCGGACGAGTACCGATACTACCACTTGACATCGAATATTGGCTCCGATCAGATATTATCGGGCAGGTACCAATACTACCACTTGACATCGGTATCGGCTCCGATCAGATATTATTGGACAAGTACCGATACTACCACTTGACATCGTGTATCGGCTCCGATCCGATATTATCGGACGAGTACCAATACTACCACTTGACATCGGTATCGGCTCCGATCCGATATTATTGGACAAGTACCGATACTACCACTTGACATCGTGTATCGGCTCCGATCCGATATTATCGGACGAGTACCAATACTACCACTTGACATCGGTATCGGCTCCGATCCGATATTATTGGACAAGTACCGATACTACCACTTGGCATCGGTATCGGCTCCGATCCGATATTATTGGATGAGTACCGATACTCCCACTTGGCATCGAGTATCGGCTCCGATCCGATATTATCGGGCGAGTATGGATTTGCCACTTGGCATCGGTATCGGCCATGATCCGATATCATTAATCATCCGTACTCACTATCTCAGTAAATGTTGCTTGTTTCAGTCGCCAAGCTGGATTACCAGACAGTAGTGAGCCAATCGAGCCAGACAAACTGCACGGTCTACTTGGGGGGTTGCATGTCCGGCCTAACCGACCAACTCATGAGGGAAACCTTTGCTGGATTCGGCAACATTTTGGAAATAAGGGTCTTCCCAGATAAAGGATACGCATTTATAAGGTAAGACTGTATACAATTGCCAAAAAGATGATAATAAAAGCCTGCAACTCTTTCGGCCGTTTATACAAAGTTTGTTTTAAAAATTTGCACAGTGTATTGTTGTTCAAAATGTTTTATCTATTTTTTTCTATAAGGTTTTTCTTTTAGATGTTTTTATTTTCCTAATTTTTTTTTTTTTAAGGTTTGCGCTATGTATTTTGTTCATGTTTTTTTTTTTTGTATCAAGGTTTTGGTGACTAAGGATGTTCAAAGTAGAGTGTTATGTCCTTGAAAAATACTAAAAAAATTTTATAAAAAAAAAAAAAATTAAATTAAATATTTTTTAACGACCCATTCCACAAAAATAAAAAAAACTTTTTACACATATACAATCCCATTTCTTTTTGAAATGTTGATTGTGTAGGTTTATAACGCAGTACATTTGGCAGCCTGGATTAATATTGATGTGCCATTTTAAAAGTTAAGGAGGTGTGAAGCACATTGCTTAGTGAGGAAAAACCATTGTTAGTAGGCATGTAGATTGTTTATTAAGTACTCAATTTCGATCATAGAATTTTGTGTGTTTGCTGTTTTCCTTTGATTCTGCAGTTATATACTCCTATATTGAGCTAAAAAAGCAATCGCGATAGACACTATTTTTGCTAAACAGACAGGTATGACATTAGGCACCAGGCCACGCTTCTTTACCTAAGCCTAAGGCTTAAACTATATTTTTGACTGTTTTAATTACGTAAGAAGCGCAAACTTCGGCCTTGTTTTGATATGATTGTGTCTCTATTTTTTTTAAATTGGTAGAGCCCATAGGCACTATGCATACTATGGGATGCACTGTGACTGTGAGACTCTAACCTCGGCAAACAATTTCATTAAATTGCATTATAAAAGTTGTTATTTCGAGCAATTTACATTAAAATTTCTCCCAATTAATCAAAAGAATTTTTTTTGCACTTTTCAATCTGGTTTGAGCTTCCTGGTTGCACACAAGCTCACCACAAAACAGCTTGTCCCATGTAACATGGTTACAGTAAGAAAAGCGATTTTATCAGTTTGCGATCTTATGACTGACTTGTGCACCCCCAGGTTGTATTTTTTTAGCAATTTATCAGTTTGCGATCTTATGACTGAAGAAAACCTTTGCTCCATTATATCAAAAAACTTATTTTATAGAAGTTTATTTGTCAGTTGCTATTTGCCTTAATTTAAACTTGTTTTTCTGTATATTAGGCAAAGACTGTGCTTATTTGAATATTGACTGATCAATTCCAGAAGCATGTTTGCGGTTTAAATTTGTGTCACAACAAGTGTATTAAGGTTTATGTCTGCAATATACTGGGTTGCTTTGAGCTGGAATTGTAGCAAACATTACATGCTGTTTGTCCCTCTACATTAATTTTTTAGTATTCTTCTAATGTCTTTTGGCCCAGACACCATTTTAAACAAAATTTAAAACAATAGTAATTTTCCCGACGGGATTTAACCAGTGTTATGCCGTTTCAAACCCATATATTATTTTATGTTTTTGGGATGTCTTGGTCAATTTTGTTTGCTATTTGCCGGTTCGACTAAGATCTCATTACCTCGGTAAAACCAACGTCAAAATAATTTTAACTATTATAGATTTAGATTCAATTTGTTTTTGTGGATGTTTACAAACATTGAAAAACAAAATAACATAAAGAATAACACAAGAACAGCGAAAGGACTGTTCATTGTACTGGAATTTAGTAAACATTTCGATGTTGGTTAAAGCATCTTTTTCAACTACGAACATGTATTTGTTCAGGTTTGACAACCACAACGACGCAGCTCAAGCGATAACGTCCAAGCACGGCTCGAGTTTGGAGGGCTACACC
Organism: Ascidiella aspersa; assembly: GCF_963924565.1. Taxonomy (NCBI): domain Eukaryota; kingdom Metazoa; phylum Chordata; class Ascidiacea; order Phlebobranchia; family Ascidiidae; genus Ascidiella; species Ascidiella aspersa. Next base: position 1,337,455 of record NC_139451.1, read on the forward strand.
ATAAAGTGCTCATGGGGCAAGGAGGGGGCGGCTATGGGCGGCCCCGTTACAAATATGGGGGCGGGATATACTAACGGGGTAAGTTCTAACCCCACAACGAATGGGGTGAGTAGAAGGTATCTTTTGCTTTTCAAGTTTGTTTCTTCTAGGAGCTAAATGTGAGAAATGTTAAAGGCTGGTATTTCTTTCTTTTAAACTTGTATGTTGTAATTTTTTTTAGTTTAATCAAATTTATTATCAAAGTTTAAAACCTTACTTTTCTATATTTGAAACCATATAAATTTAAGTTTATTTTTGTGTGATCAATTTTTTTTTAATTTTATTAGATTATTACTTCCCGAGGTCTGAAGTTCGAATTCCAGCAAAGCCACAAAGTTTTTGAATCTAGTTTCTTAATTGATTTACTTGTTAAAAAACGTTTTTTTCAAAGTTTTTGAATAAATTTTGAAAATTTATGTCCAGATTAGGTTTTATGTTTAGAAATTGTGTTTAATAAAAACTAATGTTCATGAATTATGATTATGTTGATAATGCAATCATTGCTAGCATCGGTAATGGTCTTTGTGATCAAACACAGCCATTTTTACTGTGCAAGCTTAATTCATAAAATAGCGTGTTAAAAACTCAATGTAATAAAACATTTCATTTAATGCTAAAGCGAAACAACCTGGAAGACAGTACTTTGGAACCCTCCGCTAACCGGTGTTTTGCCTTTTTTGATGAATTTACCTTTCTAGGTCGCTGGATCGTAAACCACGGCTGAAACTCCTACATAGGACCCCTAACAATCAGCAATGTGACACGTGTTTGTTTCCAGAGATTAAGTTGTTTTATTGGCAGATGTCGCAACCGTCGATGGACAACATGTCGGGGATGCCGGCCATGAACCAGTGGTCGCCCGGCAACAACGATATGTGGGGGTGCCAGAACCAACAGCAGTACAGCCAGTGGACTCAGTGGAGGTATTTGTCAGTCTTATAAACAACCCATTGTGAAATAACCAGTTAAGTATTTAAAAGCAATGAAAATTCATTTGTGAAAAATATTATAAAAAATATTTTTTTGGCAAATTTGGCAATAAATATTGTGAACAATAATTCAACTAAAAGTAACAAAAAACATCATCTAGCAAATAAACTGTTTATTTGGTGAAAAACTTAAATAAATAGCTCAATTAATAATAAAATCTTATTTTTTTTAGTTTAATATTTTGTTCTATTTTTATAAAACTGTTTTTCATAAAAACAATTGTAATATTTTTTCTGTTTTCCCTAAGGGGTCAAAACCAGCCCCAACAGCAGCAGAACCCCTGGAACACTTGGACGCCCAACCAGATGGGGGGTTCCAACAACCCCTGGGGGGCGCCAAGTGCCACCAACACTTGGGGGGGAAACTCGACCAACCAGAACATGAACCAGCAGCAGCAGCAGCAGGGCCAGGGGGGTAACCCGTGGAGCAACTGGCCGACCATGGGCCAGCAGCCGGCCGGCGGGGACGCCTGGGGCAACTCGAACACCCAGGGGAATACCCAGAACGACCAGATGTGGTCAAACTCGTCGTGGTAAGCCGAATTTCATTTTTTTTTTATGGAATCTCAAATCTGAAAACAACAGTTTTTTGTGTGAAATTTGCCTTATTTTTCATTTTACTTACTATTTCCAGGAACAGCCAAGTGAGCCCTCAGCAGCAACAAGCCCAACAACAGCATCAAAACGGGGCAAACCCCATGTTATCGGGGTCCGGCGACCCGGGAAGCCAGCAGCAGCAGCAAAACAACTCGCAATCGACCAACGGCTTCGGCCTCTAATCGCAAGCTTTTTCTTACTTTATTAACAACCGTTAGTGGTCAACTTTTTGCAGCTTTTTTTTAATGTATCTTGTAAAATCGGATAATTTTTGTAGAGTGTTTCATTTGTTCATATTTCCAATATTACAATTTTGAAAGTATTTTCAGCAAAATAATCTGCTGCGATTTAAATTGGCTTGAAAATGACAAACAAAGGTTTTCCTGATTCCGTTTTTATTTCTCCCCACCGGTTTGCCGTTGTATTTTGCGCAGTTAGTACTTACAGTAACGATTTAGTAGTTTTAATTCGAGCAAGAAGGTGCTAACACTTCACCAGAAGGACCCTTGTAAATAATCATGTACCACCGAGTAATAACATCTAAAACACACTTTTTCGGTTGCAACACGCTTGTGCTATTGATATTCAATTATTGCCAACATAACAGACTTTTTCGGTAACTTATTAAATATTGCTGTACAGCAGGGGTTCCTAAACTTTCTTTTTAACGCTGGCCCCTCAAAAAACTAGTCTACATACCCCAAGGGGACCACGGACCCCAGTTTAAGAACCCCTGCTGTATACTGGCTTCAACTAAAATGGAATCTTTGAAATCCGGGCTTCATTTTGCGATAATGGATATATTTTGAACGCAACAGTTTATATGCTTTAAACACAATCAAATTACTTTGAATATGTCTTGAAATTTTTCACTTCAAAGGAAAGAAAGAGTTTGATTATTCGAGAAATATTGTGCTTAATATTTGTTACAAGGATTTACTGCCACGCCCAAGTTAAATTTCTTGCGCTGCTACAGCTTTCTTATATTTTGGTTTTTAAACTTTGTTATTTGTTATCTTTTTCAAATTTTTCTCAAGTTCATTTTTACTAGCGTTCTATCTTTGACGATTTCGACTCAAACGAGTGAAACTGAACATTTGCGAACAACAAGTTGTTATTTTTTTGCTTTTATCTTATCATACTTCAAAAGGCCAAGTAGTAATTATTTATTCTTTTACAAACTCACACTGTACATTACCTTACAGCTTTGGTTTTTTTTTTCATTTGTTTCTTTTTCCCGGCTTATTGTCACCACGCAATATTTCTTGTCTTTTCATTCTAAATTTGTTAATTTTTTTATTTGGTTGTTAATTTTTTTATTCGCACACTGATTGAGGAAACGGCTATAGTCTGCTGCATTTTGTTTTTGGCGCTCTTTTTTCTTTCAACTTTAATTGCACACCGTGCCTTTTGTTGCTAAGCAATCGGGAAAGAAAGCACGACGTAATTTTCAAATTAATCGAAAAGTATTTTCTCCATTTTTGTCACAAACGCCACATACTGCCATCCATCCACATATCTGTAACTGCTACTTTGGCCGAAGGTAATTAGAATAAAAAAAAATATATTTGCTTTTAAATTTGACAGTTTTTTTCTGAATTTACTTGTTTCAATTAATTTTTAATAAAGTATAAATAAGAGATATAAAAAACGTTTCAGTTTTTCTCGAATGACTCTTTGCATGTATTTTCATTTTTTTTATTTTACCAAAATATTGAGAAACTGTTTTCCGAGAATGTATATTGGTTGAAAAACGTTTTTTTTTTCATAAAAACTGTATCATATTCACACAATTTTGAGCTCAGCAAGCAACATTTTCGGGCGGACAGAAAAGTATGAACTGTATGTAAATAGGAACATGTACAGAAAAGCACAACATCACTATACCAAAGTAAAAGTAAATTAGCCGAGTTGTTTAGTTTGTTTGTTTTGTTTTGTTCTTACTTTTTCATTAGTACCATTTGTTCTTTAAGGGATAAAAAGCTCTTTGCCGAGTTGATCCTGTTTTGTTTCTTTTTCAAAAACACTTGGTTTCCAGTCTTTTGATTGTTTGTTTGAATAAAAACAAGGTTTGGTGAAAAGCGTGCGTTTTTCAGCAGAAAGAAGTAAAAAAACAAAGTTGAACTGTGATTTATTGCAACGTTAACACCTCATATTACGTACCTAATAGTGTTCATTTAAATCAGTGGTTCTCAACCCATGGGCCGTTTGTTTTGGTTGTAAGTAAATTTTAGAAAATTGGCCAAGCTGTTCGAGCATATGACTAATAATATTAATTAAATTTAAACTTATGTTAATTATGTTTGATCGCCCACAAAAAGTTGAGTGAAGAGAATGAAGTCGCTTAAGATTCGCTGCTATTCTTACACTCACTGTGTAGGCCTAGGCGGCTTGTTTAAACAGTTGAGAAACATTGACGTAAATCGTTCCCAACTCTTTTAATAGTCACGAAATTTTATAATTTATAAAGTGTAAAGACACTTCATTTTCGTAAGACCCCTGTCATCCAATAATTTTGCCTTTAAAAAAAATACAAATAGAAAGGGCGATAAATGTGTTTACAAAATGTGGCAAAATATGCAAATTAATAATTGAACATGACTTAAATTTACAAATTTATTTAGTTGGTTTGTGAGAGACAGTCTGTGGGAATCTAGCAGAAGGGAACCAACCTTTATGTCTCGAAGTAGTTTTTTGTATTTGCACTTCATGTAGACGTTCCGTTTGGGGCGGTGTTGGTTGGTCTTTTCCTCTCTTTTTTTCTCTTCTTATCTCTCTTTTCTACTTTTTTCGCTCTTCCTCTCTCTCTCTCTCTTCGCTCCCTTCTTCTCTTGTTTCTCTTTAGTCTTTTTCTCTCTCTTCTCGTTCTCTTGATTCCGTCTCTTTCTCTTCCTTTTATTCTCTCTTACTTTTTATATAATTTTTTTCTTCTCTTCTCTCTCTTTCCCTTTGTCTCTCTTATTCTCTTTCTCTCTTTTCTTTTTCTCTTCCCTTTCTCTCTCTTCTCCTTTTTTTCTCTCCCTCTCTTTCCTCCCGTTCCTCTCTCCCAATCTCATTCTCCCTCGGTTTTTCATTGTATTTGTTTAATCGTCGATTCATGTGCGAGGCGAAGTTCTGTCTCTCAAAGTAAGTAGCCTACATATTATATAACGCTATTTTACTGCGTGTTAATAAATCAGATTTTACTCTCCTGTTATTTCAAGTCTAGTTTATTTCACATATGGGTTCAAACCTCTCAATATTACCGCTAGATGTCAGACAAGATTCAAGAATACGACAAAAACATTTCACCGATTTCAAAACAAAACAAATTAATAGTTTTGTGACTTTCAAACGACCTAAAACTGCCAACATTTTTGTTCAGAAACCTTTAAAAGTCCAATAAAATGTTTTATAAGAGGAAGTATGTTTGTGGATAAAATTTCCTTTTCCCCTGGTTTCTTCAAATAATCCCTGCGATAACTAAAACTAACGGAACTTAAAAACAAGCAAATTATTTGATGAGTAATGTGTATTTTCTTACTGCATAACCACAAAAAGTGCTGTCATTTAAAACTGTTTGCAGTTTGATATGGCTCAATTCTACAATCTAAACAGCTGCACAACACCAAATAATAAGTCTTTGGAAAAATATGAATTCAACTACAAAAAGCTTCAAGCTACAAAAAGCAAAATTTTCACTTTTTCAAACCCTAAATTTCCGCCTAAAAACAAATGTTTCAAGCAACAAAAGATGTCGTGCAATATCTGACGAACATTTGGTCGCTTTTCTAATTAAATTCGCCGCAAATCGTTGCGTTTTTATTTGTTTTTATTCGCCCAAAACACGCTTTCGTAATTTTAACTTAACAACGTGACACCCTCTCCTTGGCGACCTCACGTGGTACAAGACGCGCGAAAGGCATTGTGGGTAATCTCGACGCGATAAAATGTTTTCGGGGAAAATAAAAAAAATGCGACAATAAAGCTTTTTTCCAAATTACACGCAACAAATAATTTTAAATATAGAAAACAAATATTATTAAGTTGTTAAGTTAATTTTATGTTCTACATTTAATAATGCCAGCAGTTACCAATCTGAAGGCGATACAAAGAAAATTAAAAAGTAAAAACAAGTTTTAGATTAAATACTGATATTGGTCTAAACTCTAAATAGTTAAAAAAAAGCATTAACAACCTTTGTTTATTATTATTTTGTTTTACAAACGTACTTAAAGCTTTTTAATATTTATGATATTACAATTAACCGCTAGATGTCAGACAAGATTCAAGAATAAGACAGAAACATTTTTGCGATTTCAAAACAAGTAGTTTTGTTTTCTTGCAACAGTAAAATGACATAAAACACAACACTATTGTTTAGAAATCTTTAAAGTACACTAAAAAGTTTAATAAAACGAAATACGTTTGTGGATAGAATTACCTTTACCTTAATTCTTGAAATAATCCCTGTGATGACTAAAACTCATGGAACTTGAAAACAAGCAAATTATTTGATGAGTAATGTGTATTTTCTTACTGCATAACCACAAAAAGTGCTGATCCAACAAGCCAGGCATACAGTAAAGTGACCGGTAAAAATAACAACATTTTGCCAAAATTTAGGAAATAAATGTTGCCAATGTAAACTTACGTTGTGGTTTTGCACCATAGTTGCATTTTTACAAATTATTTGATTAATTTCAACACACGTCACTCAAACAAAAATCCTTAAGAATAAGCAAAATTTTCCATTTTCAGCACACAACAGTTTTTGACACTTGTTTATTTTCAAACATAAGAAAAAGCACTTCGTCCTCCTGTGACGCAACAGTGCAAGGTGTGTGACGCAACGAAGCGTCAACAATTCCGCAAGGAAGCGGAAAATATATAAAGGTTAATTGGCAAAGCGATTTTAGGGGGTTAAAATGGCGGTTTTAAGGGGGTAAGACCCCTGAAAGTGATTTGGCGGGAAAACTAACGTCAACCACAAGGGCAAAAAATCTCAAGGGCGCCCCAAGGTCATGTGTACACGTGCAATAATTTCGGCGCTAATCAGTAAGAAAGTAAACGAAGTTATAAGGAAGCAACACAAACAAAAATTAATCCAATATAACAAAAATTAATCCGGAAAGTAAATGAAAGTTTAAAATCGTGTTTGGCTTCGAGCGGAAGTCTAAAATTCCTTATTTTCCTTTCACTAAAAAGGCCAAAAATAAGGCGAAAAGATGGTTTTGGCGAAATTAGAAAGCAAACAAACAGAATTTTAGCGGAAACAAAAATAAACAAGCGCTAAAAATTCGCTGGAATACTTCCATTTAAACAGAATTCTGTCAAAATGACTTCATCAAAGTTTGTTTTTACCGGAGTTCATTGCTAGTTCGTGTGTATATGAAGAGTTAATTGTGGCTCGAAATGAATTTTTTTTTCTGCTGAGTGATTTTTATGGTTTTGAACAGGAAAAGACTGGTCACGCATCGCTGACTCCAGTAAGTTCAAATCTCTGCTCCCAAAAGTTTCAGGAATTTGTCGAAATATTTTCGGCCTGACGTTTAAACGGCCCGGCAAATGAATTTTGTCAACATTCAACAATTTTCCAGTCAGAAAAAAATCATCCTAAGCATAGTTCGAATTTTGTTTTGTTAACAGTAAAATTTGAAACACAGCTGCAATAATTTCAAAGCTATATTAAATCGTAAATAAAAAAATATTTGGTCAATTTACACTGATGATTGCACGAGTTATTGCCAAACATTTGAAAACAAACTAAATGTCGTTGTTTATGTTATGGCTTCATAGTTTTTATTGAAATTAGCCGTAAAAGTTTGGTCATTTGCATAGTTTTCGCGTTTTCCCAATAAAATTATATATTGTTGTGTTTCTCAACGTTTTTCGCGGCGAGCAAACACTAAGCGTTATAGTTTAACAGTGAAGCTTCGGAGACTCTATTCTCTTCACTGGACGTTTGGAAGCTTAAAGTTAACATAGCATAACACTATAGCATTGAATATCACTAATTTCTTCAAATTTAATTAATATCACGAATTTCTTCAAATTTAATTAATATCACTAATTTCTTCAAATTTATTTAATATCACTAATTTCTTCATATTTCATTCAGAATTTTCTTAAATTTTAATAAATATCACTAATTTCTTCATATTTCATTCACAATTTTCTTAAATTTTAATAAATATCACTAATTTCTTCATATTTCATTCACAATTTTCTTAAATTTTAATAAATATCACTAATTTCTTCATATTTCATTCACAATTTTCTTAAATTTTAATAAATATCACTAATTTCTTCATATTTCATTCACAATTTTCTTAAATTTTAATAAATATCACTAATTTCTTCATATTTCATTCACAATTTTCTTAAATTTTAATAAATATCACTAATTTCTTCATATTTCATTCACAATTTTCTTAAATTTTGGATAAATTTTGATCACAACCACTTACTATTGCATTTAACCATGTCTACGACTTATTTATTCTGGTTAATTCAAACAGCAAAATCAGAACCGATTAACATGACAGAATTTGGAAGCGACGTTTTATCGGAGCTCGATTTGACGTCACAAGCCAACAATGGAAATGGAGCGATGGTGGAATTGCTACAGAGTTTACAGATGTTGGTCACACCACTTGCCAACAAAAAGTTTGGGACTTTGTTATTAACCAAACTTTCAATAAGGCTTGTAAAGAGAGAGAAGCTTTCTACTCATGCAATGACCAAATCCAATTAAACAGCCACATAATTCTTGAAAGAGCACAGTGCATGACCCATGGGTTGCAAAACATTGATATTATGCTAAAATAGTGATCTAATAACACACGAAACCATTATGACATCATAATGTGTATTAGAAAACAATGATACATTAATATTTGAAAAAACAATGATACACGACTTAGCAAGTTGCGAAGTGAGTCGGAACGACCGGGAACGACCGGGACCGGTAAAACTGTAACTGTTTATTTGTTAAAAAGAATAAAAATATTTCTTTTACCAAGAAAATGTTAATCTTCGCCAGGCCATCCCAATTACTCTTCAGTTTTATTTAAACTAAGATTTCAGCTGCATATTTGTGCACAACATCGCACGATAACCTTACGTTTCATGAGGTTACTTTTTGTAGACTAGTTGTGACGTAATCTTGTCACGTCATTTCTAAACGTTTAATGCTTTCCTGTAAGACATTTTTTTTACTTTCAACCTATACACGTTTTTATACATTTATTCGTATAATAAAAAACGATTATGGCATCGTGATGTGGACTCCCTCTTTATGTATATGTTTTTATTTTGTTTTTATACTCACAGAAAAACTGAACTCACAGAAAAACTGAAAAACTGAAGAAAAACAGGGGCAGGGCACATATCATTACGCTTGGCAGAGAAATTGTGGAATTGTTATGACTTCATAATGTGTATTGTTTAAGTGGAACGTTCAAACAATAATACATGACTCAGTCAGTTACATTAGCCAACTGCAATTTCTAGCCGTGACATGAATTTCACCAAAAATTGAACTTCACACCCACGCCAAAACGTTTCATGTGTCACTGCAAACTTGGGGGCTTCGGCGCCGCATTATCCCCCGGATGACGTCACTTTTGACCTGTAAAACTTTCACCACGTGGGCAGATCTAAGGTTTCACCACGTGGGCAGATATAAGGAACAAAAACGTTCTTTTTCCGAAATCTGTTTTAGTATTGTCGATAAAATAAGTAATATTTTTAAGGTGGACATGTTTTCCGCACTTTGATTGTCTTAATGTAAACCAGTGGTTCTTAACCGGGGTTCCGAGGCACTCAAGGTGCCATTTTAACGTTCAAGGGTGCCGAGAGATTTTCAAATTCTTTAGGTTTCCAATTTTTGCTCTATTGGTAAGCTTTTTAATACAATTTTTTGTGTACGATAAAAGTGCCAACAATTAGAAAGTTTTTCAACCTTGTTGCACAGTTAATGTGCTGTTTGAATCTCGTTTATTGCAACGTTACAGTTAACCACTCAGCAGAAATACGAGCAAGGGTGCCGCGAACTACTTATTATTTCTGTAGGGTGCCGCAAGCCAAAAAAGGTTAAGAACCACTGATGTGAACTCTTCTTTTAGTTGGTCACATGTAGGTTGAGTTTGCACAAAAAAAATTAAAAAGCACAGAATTGTAACACAGATACAACGAAACGTCGCTCTTCAAACAGTTTCATGCGGCTTTAGGTTTAGATTGCATTCGAGTTTCAGTATTAAGCTAAAAAAATACACGCGCCTTGCGCTAAACTCGTTTAACTTTCCAATATGTGTTTGCAAATTTTGAAAAATCCTGTTAGAATAAACACGCTGAAATTGTCGTTGCTTATTTCTGAACGAGGCTCATTTTATGACGTCACTCTTGCGCCAATACTTTTGATTCCTTTCCTGGTTGCAGTTTTTATTCTTTGTATTAGTTTCATTCGATAAAACGTTGCTGATAATTAGGGCGATTATTTTTTGACCTAAAAATGAGAAATTTTGACCTGAAAATTTAAAATTTTGACGAATTTTGACCTAAAAATATATCTTTTTGACAAAATTTTGACCTACAACATACTTTTGTTTGACGTACTGGTCTTGGCGTCGCCAACCACTCGTTTCAGATGTTTTACTGACTACCAGTCGAACACAAATCAGTTGTTTTTTTGAATTTATGCAAAACTGATAAAAATGCTAAGTTGATATTTTTTGTCATTTAAAAAAGTCAAACAAACAAACAAAACGCTGGTTTATTTAGGGAAATGTTGTGTAAACAGTTGAAATACTACAGTTTTTTTTAATTTTGTAAACGATTTATGGGCATTTTTATAGATTTTAACTTGAAATAATTTTGACAAATTTTGACCTAACATGTAAATTTTGACAAAATTTTGACTGTTTTTGACAAGTCAAAAAATAATCGCCCTACTGATGATAGCGTTTTCTTCCGGCCTCAACTATTTCCGCAAAGTTCTACTAAAATATCGCATCCACTTGTGTGATTATAGCAGTTAGTAATTAAATGCCATCTAGTTGTAAATGGTTTATAACTGATAAATAGTGTTTTGTGCAAAATATTGTGACAAACAGTTGATTTTTTAATGTGCATTAAGAAACTTAACCGGACTCACCATTTTTTCAACGGTTTTTCAAACTATAGCCCAGGGGTGGGAAAACTGCGGCTCGCTGGCATGTTTTTTGTGGCTCTTCGAATCGTAAAATTACAAAAAATTGTAAAAGCTGCGGACAGTACCGTTTATAAACGTTTCTTTCTTTTTCTCTTCTTTATTTAGGTAAGCATTTCGTACTAGACACATAATCAGAAGAGTTAGTTAACATCGAGTCAACGTAATTTCATTGGCCAATTTTAAGGCTCTCTGGTACTTGCATTATCTGCGAATGGCTCTTCCATGGAATACATTTGCCCACCCCTGGTATAGTGGCACAACAGCAGAGAATTAATTTTTGGTGTTCAAATGCAAAATATATTCCACTGCTGTAAATTTAGAAGTTCGTACTCAAATAAAATTGAGATCTTTTAAACTTATTAGCGGTCATTAAAGCCAGGCCCCTAAAATCGAACTTAATTCACCGTTTTCGACAGATTATATTGCAACCAGGAACTTTGTCAGCAGACACGAGAACAACACTTTAAAAAACGTAGCTCAACCAAGTGTGAATGGCGAATGCATTTAAACAATAGTTTCAGTTGCATATTTGAGCACAACATCGAACGATAAGCTAAGGTTTCTTAAGGTTACATTTTCAAGGCGACCCTTTATGACGTAACCTTGTGACGTCATCTGTGAAATTGTTATGGGTTACGGGAAAAAAATGTTCTATTTTTACCAAAAATATATAAAAAAAAAATTGCTTCGCGTAGACCACGGAAGGCAAGTTTTTCAGAAATGACGTCATAAATTGACGTCACAATACAAATAAACTTCATATATCTGTTGATTTCGGTCCAAAAAATGTGAAAGTGAAATCGTGTCTAAATACATTCAGGGCAAAACAGTTTTATTCCTAATTAAACTGTTTTCTTTAAAAAATTGATTACTTTCCAAATACACACTAATGTTTTAATTCTGCCTTCATGGACCCCTTAAAACTAGTGCACGTACCCCCAAGGGGTCCATGGACCCCAGTTTAAGAACCCCTGATATATGGGCTTTGATATTCTTACTACGTTTTTCCTATATCTGCGTTTGATTAAGTTTTAGGAAATCCCCAATTTCATATATGAGTGAGATTAGTTCAGCGGTTCTCAACCAGTGGGCCATGGCTCACTGGTGGGCCATAATAACATTTGAGGTGGGCCACAGACCAATTTAAAAAGCTAGATTTAGTTTCATTTGTGTCATTATATTTAATTTTACAGGAATAGTGGCTTGGAGAGGAATTAAAAAGGAATGTAAATTTATTGTTTAGTCGCAAATATCTCACTAATGCACGGTTGATTAAATAATCTGTTTTGGAATATGTTCTGCTGTGTTTTGTTCTAAACCTATTTTAAAGTTATTTCTTTTATAAAAAAACTATTCGGCCACAGAATTGTTTTGCAACGTTAATGGGCCACGAAAGAAAAAGGTTGAGAAACACTGGCATAGTTGCAAATAAAAAGTAACTTTATTAGAGCAAAGTAGAATAAAATCTTCAAAGAAACATGGTCCCAGTTATATTTACCAACGTGAGGGTGTAGGCTTTAAATATGTGGGGGTGTTGGGGGCAAGTTGGCCAACAATTCCGGCAATCATTTTATTAGGGCTAGGTTCAGGTATGGGAACCCTGACGGGAGCGTGGGAAGTTTAAACTTGGAAGAAATTTTGCGTCAAACCGCGGGATTATTCAATCAACTATCGCTGTGGTGACCCGAGTTTAAGGTTTTTGGGCGAATTTACATTTTTTCAAGCTTAAACGTGACTTTGAGGTTTCACTTTGGAAGTATTTGGAGAACAAAGCAGCTTAAGAATTTATGATTATTTCCGAGTTAACGTGCACGAATAAGAAAAAAGAGAGCCAAGAAATGGCTTCAAATTTTTAGTTATTTTTTATAGTTTTTTTTAGAATTGGGACGCACAGTAAAATATACTATAGAAACTGCACAATTTGTAAGTCACGGTAGTTAAACAATTATTATATAGTAAAATATAATTTGTATAATTCAATTCTATTGGTGTTTTGGAAATATTTGGAGCGTAAATTAGTTTAAGCGAAGGAATTTCTGAATATTTACGCGTTATTTAAGTTAAACTGATTCAAGTAACATTAATCAGAAAAAGAAAGCAACGAAATGGTTTTAAAACTTTCCAGCAAATAGTGTAATAGCGGCATTATTCGTCCATTTTAAGCTCAATTTTCATTTAACACAAAAAAAATACCCGTATTCCATTTTCGAGTAAAATTAAATTTCTGCTAAAAAAACAATATTTTGTATTTATTTAAAAGGATTTTTTTTCAATGTGCGTAAAAAAAGTGCGTTTGTAAAAAGCGTCATTAAAAAAAATCCATATTCGCAGCAAGTGCAGTTATAGCAACATGAACTATCAATTTTAGTTGTATTTTAGCATTTCCTATTGTATTCTATTGTAGTATAAAAGTTCCATATTCCTGCATTTTAACGTTATAACTGCATGATTCATCCATTTTACAAGCAAATAAGTTGATATGCAATTGATGTAACCAACCCATTTTAATGAAAAATGTTTTTCAATTTAAACAAGATACTTAAAGTGATTTGAAAAACAGTGACTTATCATAACAACACTGGAAAATAGATATAGCACTGCCCTCTTACGAAAGTGCACTTACGAAGTATACTTCTATCATATTTAACATTTAGTCCAATCGAGCTGTGCATTTAAATATTTTCCAGTGTGCGTTTTATACAAGTTTTTTTCAAGATACCTAAAGTCATTTGAAAAACAGTGAATTAATCATCACATGTTTTAGGTGTCAATAAAAGATCCATATTCGTTTTATAATAGTTTTGATATGTCAATTAAGTTCCATATTCGAGCATTTGAAGCCTTATGATTCACCCATGTACAAACAAGTAAGTTGATATCAGCTTTTAATGTCAGCAGAGCTTTTAATGTCAGCAGTCTTTTCAAAATGGGCACAACAATTATTTCGTGCTTTTTCATTTAAATATTTATTGTAATGATTCATGAGGTTTCTAATCGATTAGCGACACTACCAACTCAATCTTAAAATATGTTCATGCTCATTAAACGATTATTTGCGCGTTATGCAGTTTACATATGGATGGCAGTTATAACATTTTGTTTTTCAATTAAAACAAGATACTTAAAATCATTTGAAAATCACTGACTTAATCATAACAACACTTGAGAAGTAGATACAAGACTGTCTTAGTACGAAGTGTACTTCTATCATATTTAACATTTAGTCCAATCAAGCTGTGCATTTAAATATTTTCCAGTGTGCGTTTTATACAAGTTTTAGGTGTCAATAAAAGTTTACATATGGATGGTAGTTATAACACTTGTAAAAACATTTTGTTTTTGAATTGAAACAAGATACTTAAATTCATTTGGAAATCACTGATTTAAACATAACAACACTTGAGAAGTAGATACAAGACTGTCTTAGTACAAAGTGTACTTCTATCACATTAAAGCAGTCCAATCAAGCTGTGCATTTAAATAGTTCCAGTGTGCGTTTTATAGAAGTTTTAGGTGTCAATAAGAGTTCCATATTCGTTTTATAATAGTTTTGATATGTCAATTAAGTTCCATATTCGAGCATGCGAAGCCTTATGATTCACCCATTGTACCAGCAAGTAAGTTGATATGCTTGTAGCGCCACAAACGCTCGGCGAATATCACGGTTTCGCTGGATCTTGATCTTTATACGCTAGAGCACCGGTGCATGAATATGAACTGCATCTACCCCCCCCCAACCCTACATTAAGCCCGGCATCGCGCGCACCTTTGCGTCGTCACAATTACCCCGTTCTATTGAAACTTTCAGCGTAGTAAGAAGCAGTGATCTGAAATTGCTGAAAGTTTTTTGAAAAGCGATGTTTTGGCAAATTTTGTTTTGAAATAGTTTTTTAAGGATTTTTTCATATTTTTTGTAATTACCGTATATTTTGTATTCTTTAGTTTCGATGTTTATTATTATTTTTGTATTATTTGTGATATATGCTTTTTTCTATAGTTTTGTAACTGCGTTGCTAAAAGCAAAGATTTGCCTAATGATATATAAACAAAACTAAACCAATTTAAAAATAAACTCCTTCTAAAAAAATTAATTTCCTAAAAAATTACGGACAAAAATCAAAATTGTTGACAGATTTTTGTGTAGCGTAGAATAAATAGTTATGTAGATCAGAAAGTGATGTGCGTTATAGAGTGAGCGAATGTTTTGATGTGCGAGACCAGGATATAAATACGGTCAATGCATTACAAATTAATAATTAGATGAATCGTTTAAAAAATGTTTTGGTTCTGCAGTCAAAAACAACACAATTGTAAATGAATATCACAGCACATAATCAATGAAGTATATTGAAACGTTTCGAATAGTTATCTATTTATTTTCGGATAACTTTAAAATCAGCCGTTATCTTAACGTGTATTCGAAATGTTTACAAAATGCTGCTTACCTCTGTATGGGCTTTGATATTCATTCTAAGTCTAACTAAAACCTCCAGCCATTTCCTCCAAATAAAACTTATTTAAACGTTTTAACCATATAAGATATAAGAATCAATTTCAGGCCTTTCTAAACATAGCCGGGTTATGGTTAGGGTTTGCCGGTATAACTCATGGTTAGTATTATTACATCAGGGAAAATTACCTACCACCTAACCCGAATATAACATGTGACGAATATAGAGTTGACCAGCCAAAAGTAAGTAACTGTTTGGTTGAATTACTTATAGCCTTTATGCTAGACTGCTTGTACTGTTAGGTAATCAATGTTGGTGTTATTACGTCACAATAACTTCTTGTTGTTTATGGATTGTTAATTAATGATTGGGTATTTTTTATTTATTATTGACAATTTTGAGCTGAAAACAGTAAAAAAAACCTGCGAATAATGGAGCATGTAGCTACAACGACCAGGTTTGCCTTCAGCTAAGTTTATATTGTTTAAAACTAGTTGTAAAAACTCCCAATGATTATGTTGCGAGGTAGAATTACGATTTTATCTTTCAAAAATAACTTAAGACTGATGGTGTCATTTATTGGCGAGCGAAACTTATTCGCTTTTAAATGGCTGGCATTGGTAAGATTTTAGTTCAATTTTAACGAATAAGTTAATATTAGCGAGGTTTGCAAATTTATTGTGTTTAATGATATTTAAACTGATTAAATTACGGCCACGACCAAATCTTAGATCACTTGACCTAACTGGGCCAAAAAAAAGAAAAATTGAAACTTTTTTGACGTACACAATATTTACTACGTCTACCAAAACGTCCTACCATTATATTAAGATTTATTCGAAATGTTCAAAATGATTACCTATACTTCTGTATGGGCTTTGATATTCATTCTACGTCTAACTACAACTTACATAGATAGTAATTTAGCAATCTATCGTTCGCCTATAACTTATACGAGTTATAGCTTGGCGTAACGCTTACACTTACAAAATGGAGCACGCTTGAAATATAATAGGCACCGTTTTAAGAGAAGGGCGGAGTTAGAATTGAGCTGTTGCGCTTTGGGGTGTTTTACTGTCTCTGGGAGAAATGGAATAAATTATAATTTCGCTAGTTCGCATTTCGTGATTTAAAATTATAAAATGATTTGCATCATTAGCATTTAAAAACTAAAAATGTAACAAATTTATCACGTATTCGTCGAAAACTAAAATCTTCATATTTTGCCAAATTATTATTTGCAGATATTATCTTTTATAGCACAGAATTATGAATTTCTAAAATAAAACAACCAATCTTTGCATAAAATAATCATTTTTGAATGATATCAACATTTATGGATGAAATTACCTTTAAAAATCAGATTGGCAACAAACTAAAAGCATTTTTCCCTAAATTAATGTTTGCATGAAATAATTCTTTTTTTGAAAACAAAAAAATAAAAAGTTATGGCACAATTTTTTGATAAAAATTAACCCCAGTGCAAAAAACATCATTTTTTGGACAAAATCAAAATGGTTTGTCGCGTTTTTTCTCGAAAAAAGATCTAAAAACTCGGTTTTAAGTTTTATGAGTCATTTCGAACAGCGATGAACTTTTTTTCACTCAAGTAGAAATAATCCCGGATTTTTCGATGAAATCTTAAATTTTCACAATTGGAAATCGTGTTGGTAAAAATATAAAACTAGTTTTGTCAAAATGCATATTTGCATAAAATAGAATCTTTTGCAAAAACTCATAAAATTTTGGGACAATTTTTTGATAAAAAATAACTTATCATAAAAATCATAATTTTTTTGAACAGAATCAAAATGGTTTGTCGCGGATTTTTTGAAACAAGATCAAAAAACTTTGCGCGTGGTTTTAACTTTTATGAGTCATTTCGAGCGGCGATGAAATTTTTTCACTCAAGTCGGAATAATCCTGGATCAAATAAAAGGCGTTCCCGTCGTCATTCGACTTTCATTGTCTCACGTCAATAATCGCCTTCTTCTATTCGATTGTTACAATTCTAGAACAAGACCGAACGACATGCGATTAGCTTTGTGACATCACACTTGAAATAATCCCACTTCAGAAAGCGTTTCGGCAAAAAAGCTATTTTTGGAAATTCTGCAAAGTCTTGCGCAATAATTATTATCGGGCTGCAGCATTCGCGATCGAAAAGACTTAATTATGACGAAACACTAGCGAGGTATTTTGTTTAAGTTGGACTTCAGAATATTTATTTTCATTAAATATTAAGGAATTAGTATTTATTATGAATTAGTGTCTAATCTTAAACAATTTGCATGTTTTTTGCAAATGTGAGGAAAAATAAAGCATGTTAGTTTCATCACGTATATAGTCTAAAACATAAATGTTGCAGTAAAAAGTAGGTTATTCGCATAACACACAAAAGTAAGAGTGAAAGTTTGTTGTGGGATTGAATTAAACCTCTTTGCCAGTAAAAAGTAGGTTATTCCTACACAAAAATATTGGTCGAGATTAAATAAAACTTTTTTTTTTATCCTGTAATTTTACTGATTGTGTTTATTATAAGCTAAGGGCGGCCACAAAATTTTACGAAAAAGTTTCGCGAAGATTTCCAATAAAAGTTTGTAGAGATTTAAAACCTAAGAATTATTTAATGTAATTTGAAAACAAAACTGTATAACTTCCATGGTCAATACAATCACAAATCGTTTGAAAATTTGTTTTACAACTGCACTTTCCAAACACTCGAGTTGAACATAAAACAAAATCAATTTTTGTTTTAAAAAAAACGGGTTTCAGATACTTTTAAATATTTTAAAGACTTTGTAGCCACTTTTAAGAGTAATAACTTAGTTAAGTATTACGTTGAAAGCAAAGCATTCTTAGCAACATTTGAAAGTAAACATTCCATTGCAATCGTCACAATGCCCTTTGTAGTTTATTGTTGCAACGTTAAAGCAGTGACGCATTTTACTAATATTTTGAATTCAACGTTTTTAATTTTTGTAAAACCAGCAAATATTTCCTTCTCACTCGGCAAAGCAAAATTTCGAGTGCAAATTGGTTTAATTTCGCAGTAAAACCCAGCAAAGCATTCTTAGCAAATCACACACGAAACTAAAAACAAACACTCAAAATGCGAAAATATCGTTAAAATGGAAAAAACACATTTGTTTCGAATTAGTTTTTTCGAATCCCCGATAAATCCAACCAGATAGAAGCAAAAGCAAAGCAGGTTAGTGTAGCGCGCGCTCTTACTTATGACGTCACAAGTGCGCCAGCGACACGCCCTTTGGTCACGTGACCCCGTGGCGGCGCCGGATGCCGGTTGCCATGGCGACGCGGCGCTAACGACCGGTTACCAGCGCCTAATCGTCCCGGTCGTGACCGATTAAATCGCGGCTGGCGCGAATTCGGGAATACACCTTGGCCTGTGTGACGTCATAGAGACGATTAGCATCGCGATGTCCCAAGAGATTGTCAAGTTTAACCTCCCCCCCTGTTTGGTTTTAAGTGTTTGTTCAATAAGTTGCTGCAAAATCTGCGGTCAATTGATATAATTCTATGGAGCAGAATAGCTGGAGGTTTAGTTAGACATAGAAGGAATACCGAAGCCCAAATAGAAGTCGGTAGTATTTTGAAAACGTTTTGAATAACTCTTTATTTATTTTCAACATCATCATGATGTTTTTTTAATTCTAGTTCGACGGTTTTTGGTTTTAAAATGATATTTTTGAAACTACTTAAAATAACCTTGGAGTAAAATATAAATTGACCATTGTCGATGCATTGTACAGTGTTTTTAAAAAAAAATTGTTGTGGCAACTCAAATATCTTAAGTATATAATAACGAAGTTTTGAATTCTCTTCATTAGCCTTTTTGTAAAAAAACACAACAAAAACCTATTAAATAAGAGTCATGTTGTTGTATTGTTCCTTTATTTATCATAAATGTTACAGATATCTTGCAAGAACCAATTTCAATAAATCTAGTAAATAAAAAAACTTCTCATTTTTTTGCTTTAGCGCTAGCAGACTTTTGTTAAGAAAAATGTTGCTTTGGTCCTGGAAAGGTAGTTAACTTTGATTTTGAAAATGGTATTTCCTAAAAAAAGGTTTGAAACGCTCAGCTATATCATAAAACATGGCTGTAATGCACAACTTAATTAGGTAGCGGATCGGCACCGATACCACACGAGTATCGGACAAATACCGATACCACCACTTGGTATCGGGTATCGGCTCCGATCCGATATTATCGGACGAGTACCGATACTACCGCTTGGTATCGAGTATCGGCTGCGATCCGATATTATCGGACGAGTACCGATACTACCACTTGGCATCGCGTATCGGTACATATCCGATATTATCGGACATCTCCATCGACCAGACCGCTTAAATCTTCATTTTTCCCCGCTCGAAACAATTCACTTCAATCCACAAAGTTGTTCGACTGCTTCGTGTTTGGGTAGGGCGCGAATATTGCTTCGCGACGACCATTATTAACAAACGATTACCGTTATTACGTAACAATTACCAAAAGATGAAACGGCGCGATTCGCTTGTGACGTCACAGTTCGCCTTACTGTTCGACCGCGATCGTTAATCGGCGACCACGAAGTCACGGTTTCGAAATGCTGCAACTTTGGGTTGTTTGCAAAAATGGCGGACAGGTTGAAAAAAAAAATGTCGATAATCGATATTCTGGATGAAAAGTATCGCGATCCCAACCGACACTGATGACGTCATTACTTTGACTAAATAAGCAAAATAGATTAAATTAAGGTAATTATGCCAAACACTTCTTTAGCGTCAGAAGTTCAGTTACTTTCAGTTGTTACTATTTTATATTAAAGGTAGAAATCGCTTTTTTAGATCACGATTCCTAGATGTTCGCTAATATCGGATAGGGGCCGATACCCGATAGTTGTAATATCGGTGCTTTTCCTAAACTATGGTGGTACCGTTGCCAATCTGAAACCAAATCAATTTGTGCATTAGAGCAATGATTTTTTATCCAATATATTCTTTTTGACCTTCATAGGCAAATGTTAAGGCAAAAAAAATCAAGTTTCGGCGCAATATTTAAAAAATCGTTAATATTTCACTTTTTGATTCATTTTTCCTTTTTGTTCGAAATATCGGTATTAAAACAACATTTTTGAACAGCGAAAGCTGAGATTATCACCAACCTGGGTGATCTCCCTAGCTGAGATTATCACCCCTTGTTGAATGCGATATAATTCAACTATCAACTGGTTCACCAACCTAGGTGCTGATTTCTTTTTGATTCCCAAGGTTGTTTAACTGGTAAATTTTTGATAATTGTCTATTAGTAGAGCGTTTTGCCGAAATATAGGCGGAATGTGAAAGGCTTTTCTTTATTATTTTACTAAAAGTGAGCATGGGATTGAAGAACCGTAAGAGGCGTTATGTTGGGTTTTAGTTCAATCAGAAATGCAAAAATGACATGTTTTTTGATTAGCACTGTATGAAAATGCTACTTTTGGTTTGATTTTCTTAATTTATAAAAGGACAGAAGTTATGCAAAGAGAAGATAGAAGGTTGGAAAAATGAAAGAAGAGAAATCAACACAGAAAAAAAACCCAGAAACTTATAGAAAAGCTTAAGTTACAGTGAGGACATTTTTCGAAAAAGCTGCAAAAATAAAAAAAACTTGAAAGCAGGAAAAAAACTAAAACAAAAACGAAGAAATAAAATAACCAGAAAAACCCAACAAAAAGGTAAAACAGAAAGAAAACTGCTAAAATGCAGAAAGATCGAAGTCGAAACTTTAAAATAGCAAAAGAATACAATAAGAAAAACGGAAAACAAACGAAGATAAAAAAAGAATTAAAAATTAAAAAAAAACGAAACAAAATTTTATAACAGAAAAAAAAAATAAAAAGTTAAAAAGCAGGAAGTTCGCGACGTTTCTGATTGACGAGTCCCGTCACCTGGGAATCATAGATTCGCCGAAAAACACCTCGGTCGAGCAATTTGCCGTTTAATTGTTGTTTTATCGTCGACAATCGGTGTCGGCCATCTTGGGGAAACATTCGATTGTTGACGCAACAATGAAGGTCGCGCGTCGACCGCGAGCGCCACTTGAAAGTTGTTTGTTGATGTGTTTACGCAAAACTTGTCGGGAATATCGCGCTACTCATGTCAGTGATGATACTGGCTGAACTAGACTGGGAATAATTCAACTAACTGGCTTGCGTGGGAAATGCATTTCTACTAAAAACTGTTTTTTTATCTTATTTGTTAACTATCTGCTGTACTAATATTGGCCGAACTAGGCTTGGAATGAAATAACTGTCTTCTAAAATGGGTTCATTTTGAGATAAAAAGTATTCACATCAGTCTTTTGTCTAAATAAATTCATCTGTGGCAATTTTTAATAAATCTGTTGGTTGAAATGTACTTTACCAACTTGATACTGAAACATTGATACACAAGCGTGTGCAGCTGTGATAAAGCCCTTCAGAAGTCCTGCTGACCAACAGGTACACATATCATAATGCAACTGGGAGCCTTTGCAGGTTCCTATAAACCAAATCAGTCGATCAACTATACAAGTACGGCCGTGCTAATCGTCCTTTATGTATCAGTAGCTTTTAGCAGCGAAGATAAACAAATCCCTTATTTACAAAGTTTATGCAGTTTGAGGGCTTTATTTTGACAAAAAAGGTATTGGATAAAATAAACAACGCTACCAAATAGTCACTGCAACGTTCACCATGTATGTACAACATCTATCCCTTTAGAGGTCGTACTGAACAACGATACTGGCTTTAACGGCACTCTGTAGGCTCCCATTGTATTTTACAACTTACAACTAAAATTTGCTGGAATGGAATATTATCGGAAATTTTTTAATTTTAATCAAGCATACTTGAAAATACGAAAATTTAAGTTGCTTGTTCAAATATGATTAAAATATCAGTTTCTGAGAATACATTTGGAGCAAATTTAAGGTTAAAAACTTCTGAATTGAAACCCTTTTTTCAATTTTTTGCTGAATTATTTTTTATTTTTAACCTTTATGCATTTTTTAAAGCGTCAATTTATGAAAACGATCGCAGAATTGCAAATTTGTGACAGCAAAGTTATCCATAAAATATTTGTTTTTATTCTGACCTGATAGAGCACGTTCGGTTGTTTTAGTACTAAGCAGGAAATTTTAATACTATTTGTCGTTAAACCGTGTCACTGAATTCTTCCATCATAATACTAAACGACTAATAAGTTAAATTTCAATTCTAATAAACAGTAGATATTTCAACAACATAATGTTTGGTAAACACAGATAATATACAGTGTTAAGTTATGTAAGATAGTACAACTTCCAAACTACCTTTTCTACTTTTTAACACACAAATGTAATGTTTTTGGCTTTCTGGGCGAAGGTATATTCACACATGAAGCCTATACAAGCTTGAGTAGCGCACCGCTCCGAACAAATATAAGTCAGCAAGGTCTAAAACTTTAATAGAAATATGCATTTCGCCATATAAATGGCATCATCAGTTTGTCTGTACAAATAAATAGTTAAAAATTGAAATATTAAAATGTAAAATAAATTAACGAAATACATCCAAGACGAACAAAGACAAATACAATCTGCGCATAAACGCCAACCACCAAAGTAAAAACAAAAGCAAAAAGAGCATGCTATACGTGTAGCGGCCGCCGAAAGCCACTGATAAAAATGAAGCCTATACTTGATATAAAAATTCGACAGATTCTATTTTCCAAACATGAGATCCGATCCCGTTGTAATATAGCACTTTTTAGTCCACAGGTCGCAATAAAACCATCAACTGTTCCGTGCATCATATCTAAGGATAAGAACTGTATCGTTTTGTCTATTGTTTTACTTCTCAAACTTACCAACGGACTTTTAAAATTTACCCCACTTCTGTAACTTAGCAAATATAGTTGTGTATACACAACAGCCCTTTTTAATTAAAAAAAGAAATGCTAAAAAGAAGATTTTGAACGTTTCGAATATCTCTTTAGTTGAGAAGAAATAAAGGGTTATTCGAAACGTTAAAAATGCTACCTACTTCTGTATGGGCTTTGATAATCCTACTGCGTAAAAAATAAAGTTTGCACAAAAACCATACACCTTTCAGAGCATAATGGTTGGATGTTGTAGTTAGACGTAGAAAGAATATCAAACCCATACAGAAGTAGGAAGCATTTTGGAAGTTTAAAATAACGCTATTCATTTTCAACATTTAGCCTTCAAAAACGAAAATCAGAGTGAAAATAACGGTCCAAAAACTTTTCTCATTTTTCCAAAAAAACACATCATTTTTTACATATAATGTGAATTTCCAAGGTTTTTAGACTTTCAACAAAAAACACACAGAGAGCCGTCAAAAAAGCGCAAAAAAACAGAGCGAAAGTGACAGCAGGGAAGGGAATAAAACCCGATACTCTGGCGTTTGAAGGCGGCAGAAGGATTTAAAAGCGAGGGCTGGAGTAGGAAAGATAAATAAGCACAAGTCAGCGGCGCGTTTCATCGCACACAGCCAGCCCCGGGCTAAATGCAGGTAGAAGGCAGTCAGCGAAAGAACGACAGGGCGACTGAGAGCTTCTCTCCAGTGCTGTGAGCTTGTAGGAAGCGACAGGTCAGTCGAAAGATGTAATTACATCGCTACATCCTACACCCGCCCCCCGGCCAAGATCTTACCGGGCCAGATTTGGAAATTAGCTTTAGTGGAATTGAAAGTTGATTATGGGATGGTTGGATTGATTTTGAGAAGCGCTTTAAGGTGATATGTGTAAACCCGAGTGGGAAATCGATATTTTAGCCTTAGCGCCGTGCAAAATTATGATTTGCTGTTTTAAAAAGAACTTGAAGCCAGAAACTGTTCAAAAAACACAAGACAATAGCTTATGTGAAAGCTGAGTTTAATATATTGTAAATTGAACAGGTAATCTTGCTGCAAAATTACTATTCAATTCGGCGTAATTAAATGGTGTTTAGCTTAGTAGGATATTTTATTATTGATGCTATCCAATGAATATTGTAAAACTATACGACATGTCATTTCCAAGAGTTGTATATAGTTAATCGTGTTAATGAGCTTTAATATTGCCTAATTTAAATAGATTAAAACGACATCAACCATTGTATGAAAACAACGAAGGTTAAACGATTAATTATGGTGAAAACTACATAAAAAAATGATGTTTAAAGTATCACTATTTGCAGCGTTGACAATTTTCGGTTGAAAATGTACCATCGCGTAAATATTGCGCATAAAATGGCCGTATATAAGGGGTAACATTTGGCTAAAGTTACATTTAAAACGTGTAGATTGGACATATTTTAAACCAAACTATGACAACATTAAGTTGTTTTTCATTCAAATTCTTCTGTTGATCGAAATGCTTTGTGTTTAAAAATTATAACTTTTCTCGCAACGAAAAAATAGAACTGCGGCATTTTAGCATCACAGTTATACCGAGCAGAATCTTTCCATTATAACTATAACCTTAAGTTACAAAACTTCAGCTACAATAGGTTACATTGAAGTTACTTTCAGTTACTAAAATGCTGTATCAATATAAATGTTTGTGATCGTTTGTTAGGTCACAGTAGCGTAGTTTCGTCACAATGGGCGGAGGCATTGCGTACAGCAGCAGGTGCATATCTGGTAATTGCTGGCTGTCAACTTTGTGAAGAGACGACCACATTTCTCGACGTCTGGCGATTTAATTCTAACTTTCGCACACTACACCGACTCCGCACTAATCCCCGTAAAACAACGGCCGAAGTAGAAAGTTAACAGATATTTTTAAAAGCAGTGAGATTGAGTTTAAAACCTAACCCGCAAAATTTTGACTGATTTACCGCCAGAAACCCATTTAGCATGTTTTTACCCAATAAAGTAATACTTTTTAAAAAGTAATTATCGAATTAAATATAGCCTTGTCTTGTAAAGAATTCTGAAACTAATTTTTACAAAAATAACCTGAAAAAAAAAACGTTTTATATGATACTGCTAGTTATAGTGGTGTATTGGCGGCCATTTTGTGAAGTGATCGGCCATATTGGAAGAATGGGTGTTTGGGGCAAAATTGGGGTTCGACTGGTAGGTACAACTAGCTGTGGGCTAGCAGTTTGTAAGGCTGGAATTTCACACCAGGTGTGTTATATAGAATAATGTTTAGCGAACTACTTTACACAGCAGTTACCTCCATTTACAGTTTAACAACCTTACACTGGTTAGTTTTCTTCACAAGTTAAACGAAGTAATATAACAAACGAATATACTGTTGCTGTCAGGCATTGTATTAATTGCAAAATTGTTCTTCCGGCAATATTTTAGTTCTTTAATGATAATTACAATATTATTGCCCTGATGAAGATTCCTGTCTAGGTTATCGAAACGGTGCGTTTCTTAAAAAAATATTTGCCGGAAAAATTGACTAAACACATGCTAAAAAAAATTATTTTAAATTAAATTAATTTGATGTTATGATTTAATTATTTATTTTTTGTGTGTTTTTCACAGTTGAGTTTTTATTAAACTAATTCGACTTAATCAAGTTTGAACAATTTAACTTCTGAGGTTCCCAGCAAAATACTCGTCGGAAAAGAAGAAAATTCACAACTTTGCGGGAAAAAAATCGAGAAATATTTCAACAGGAGCGGGCATGGTCATGGTAAGACAATAATTGTTACTTCATAAAGCTAAACAATACACACTGTTGCGTCATATTTAAACGCCAAAGTTCTATTAAGGAAGATTCAGGCGGTTTATAGTTGCAAAAAATATAGCGACAAAAAAAAGTTTAAACAATTGTTTTTTAGTTGCTGAAAAGCTCTGAATATTAGTATCTCGTATTGTGACGTCATATAGAGATATAGAGTGGGTTGTTGTGTTTTAAAATCAGAGACGAAATCACCAAAGTTTCCTCGTCGAAGCGGTTAGTCATATAGATACGATAGCGGGAAGTCATGAACGTCTGTAGATCGTATCAATGCTGGGCAACTTTTCTCATTTGAGCACGGCCGAAGGTTAATATCGAAAATAGCCGGTTCGCGCTGCGCCTAATAATACCCAGGCACCTCTGTTTTTAATGCACGTTTTCTTTGCGTCTCTAACTGCGATAACATTCGGTGGTTTTTGGTCGAAATGCGCCATTTGGGGGAAATTTACCTGTGCGCCGCGCTTTCAAACCGTGTGGTCTTGTTGTTTCATCATAGGGTAAAAATAGTTGGTAAGTTTTTTTGCAGATTAGTGTGCGCCTTATAAAGCTACAAACTGTAATTTATTGGAGTAAAAAAAAACGTATTTTAAAAATAAAATTGCAACTAATGGTAAATCAAAAAATGCGCCTAAACGATCATTGTGCGATTTGCGCTTTCGATTGAAAAAATTTACAAACTGCGATTTATTTAAAAGAATAAATAATAAATCACTATAAAGTTACAAAATAAGAATTTTATATGAATGAAGTACAAAAATTAAAGCCCACTTAGAAAGTATGGGTAACATCTCGGCACCATCTTCAAAATGAATAAACAGATATTCGCAAGGTTCAAATAACCACCTACTTCTATGGGTTTTGATATTTCCACTACAAACATCCAGCCAATATTCTCATATCTAAACAAGGTTTATATTTCATACAAACCACGAATTTGCGCATAAGTACCAACCATCTTGCTGTGTGTTTTGATGCGACCACAATAGGACACCACACATATTACAGAGTCAAGTGCAATTCAATTAAACCGGCCAATCAGACCTCAGCAATTACAACGTTACCACTCATGCGTGCCAATATCATTCTCGCTGCAAGTGACGTAACAATACAGCGGTGTTTCTAATGGAAAGAAACAACAAGGTTTTTCGTCGAAAGTAGTTAGAAAAACAATGGCCTGCTTCGAGAATGCGAACTGACAATCGGGCATTGTTGTGACAAGGGCGGGAGCATTGTTAGCCAATTGTTACGTCAAAATCGCGTCTGTGCGCCGAGAGAATGACATCTGTTCGATTCGAAGATAAAATCGCGTTAATTTCTTGTCAAAACTTTGCGCGTAATTATCGCGCTTCCGACGCCCATTGTCCTCAACAATGGAAAGCTTCCTAAACGATTGTTAATGATTGTGACATCACAGACACAGTTTAATTACTGGGCAACGTGATTAGACGCGAGATTTTTTGTTTTTATTTCACCGGTTTGCGTTGTTTTATTTAATTAGAAACCATTAAACGATCAACTCCAAAATAAAAAAACTGGAAATATATTTTTTCCTTATCGTGGTCTATTCGGTTAATGCGCATGAATATCTGGTAAAATATAACATAACTAAGCATATTACGTTTTTGAATAATAAGTCAGGGTTGTAATGTTGTAATGTTTTTTAACAAAAAAATAAAAAGTTACAGAAACTTTTGTGGAGTTTTAAATTATTGATGTTAACGTTATAACGCCTTGAATAAATGGACTTCTTCTTAATAAAGATTTTTCCATACGCACTTGTATCACCATCTGTTAAACAATTGTAGCGTATAACAATATTTTACTTTTTTTACGAAAGCGCATTTTATTGAAAAACAAATACTGTGAAGCATGATGGTTTAACTACATTTTTCCACTTCTGCTTTAAATGGAAGTTGCTTCAACAAAAAAAACGAATTTAACACAAAAATAAATGCAAGAGACCACAAAACAATGCATAAGTGAAAATAACTGGCAAGTAAAGTTGCTTTCGTGCGATAAAAGCCACAATTTGGCGCCAAACATCGCAGTAGAAAGCACATTGACTTTTCAATGACCACAGGGCATTGTCACCTCACAATTGAAACTCGATATCGCGTCACTTTATATCTTCTGCGACCTTCAAAGCAATATTTCACCTTGAGGGCTCGGCGAGATAAGAGCGAAGCCTTTATTGCGCTTGTTTTTTATCTTTTGAACAAAGAAGGTTGAGGCTTGTTTTTTATGAAATTTGAACCATATTTTGAGTAAAGTGTATTTTAATTGGTTTGAAATTTTATTTTGTTTTACGACTTTAAAAAATATTTCAAAAACTTTTAAGAATTTTGTGTAACTCTAAATCTAATTTTAGTCACACACATATTTTATTCTTATTTTGGAAAACTGCTGTAAAGCTGTCCGAAAAGCAATTTTTTAAATTACCTTTCAAAGTTAAGATAAATATATTGGCATAGAGCATCAGGTTTTGAACCATTATGTTTCAACGTCATAAAAAAATTTTGCCTCAGAATTCTTTTTTTTTTACAATTGTAGAAATGTACAAAACATTTCGCTTTTTGTATCATATCAATAAAACTTTTGAGAACAATCATTATTTTAAAGCGATTTTCACCTTATTTTGGAAACACAATATAAGGTTTTATTTTATTTCAATAAAAGTACTAAAACCATAATAATTTATAAAAACAAAAGTTAAAAAAGTTGATTTTACCAAATATTGTGGCTTTATTATTTTATTGAAATCATCACAATTTCGACTAATGTAATTTCGGAAAATAATCAAAAAAAATTTAAAAAAACAACAAAAAAACATGTCAAATTGCGTCGAAGCGCGCACGTGCTCGTTGCAACAATGCCCCGCGACGCTTTTTTGCGTTCAAAGGCGGCGCGAGGCGGTCTGTGGTGTCACAATGGCTTGTCATGTCAACATCAGAACACGGGAGATAAGCTGTGACCCGAGGGCGCAACACAAGTACGATGGAAGGGCGGCACCAGTAGAAAAACACTCAAAGTATCTTTAAAAGACGCCAGTGCTCGTTGTCAGTCATAAAGCGGGATTTTTTTTTAATATTTTAAAAGAAAAATATCTTATTTTCGAAGATTTTTGAAAAACTTAAAGAATATTTAAAATCGCAAAAACTCACACTTGGCCGAAGGGCGGAACCAACAGAAAAACACTTAATATATCTTTAAAACTCACTGAATGGGCTGAGACTCTTGGTAATATTATGAAGCGAGTTTTTTTAAGTATTTTAAAAATCGAATTATTTTTTTAGTAATTGGAAGAAAAAAATGGGTAGAGATTGAAAAAATGTTTTTACATTTCAAAACTGAATTTTTTTGGAAAATTGGTAAAGTTTTAACTTTGCAAAACTCATTTTCAATGTATCTTAAAGAGTCGCCAATAGTTGTGCTTGTAAATCTCTTGGAAATAAGAAATCAGAGATAATGTTTAAAAAAATGGATTTTAATAAATTGGATTACTTTGAATAACTGTATATACAAGATCAGAAAAACTAACTTTTAAAGTATCTCTAAAACTCGTCCGAAACGTTGTGTACAAAAATATATGGACAACAAAATATTTCTCCTGTTTCGATATTTGGAGCAAGTGTAACAATATCTTCCCTTATCTTCCAAAGCCGCCCGAAGCAGTTCAAAGTACGACGTGGTTATCACTTTTAAAAAATCTCAAGTTGGGGCAAACATAGAGTTCTTTTTGATCTTTAAAATATTGCCACAAAAAATATTATTTCAATTGGCTGGGACAATATGCTCATAATAGAGTTTTGAACCAACTCTTTGAAATAAATAAAGGACTTTTAAAATATTTAAAAAATGAGTTTTCAGTTAAAAGGTCATTTTGGTAAACGATTTAAAAAATATTCACTCTAAAATATTTATAAGGCTCCCTTTTGGGATTAAAAAGTCGGGTTATAAAAATAAATTTTTTGCTTAAACTAGATGCAAAACCTTCTTTACAACGGATTTTTGAGTTGTGCCGGCTAAAACCACCGATTTCATAAGCAGGCCAAGCATAACCCTTTACCTAAAACTACAAAAATATGTGATTTTTCGTGAATACCCACTTAATAACTGACTTTTTAGTTACATTGGGTGAATAAAACACCAAATTGGGCGAAAAAAACACCAAATTAGTGAAACTGGGTGAATAAAACATCAAATTTAAAGTAGAAAGATCAAAAAAGTGTTTTTAAAATAGAAAACATTCGAAAAATAGGTATAATACAAAAATATGTGGACTTTCATGTAAAACTGACGTTAGAAGTGATTTTTAGTTGTATTTTGGTAAAAAAAACAACGATTTTAGAATTTGGAAGGATCAAAAAAAGATTTTTCGAGTAAAATGTAAAAATGTCTGAATTTTGGGGTAGAAATGACATTAGAACTGATTTCTAGTTCTATTTTTTTTAAAAACAGTGATTTTAAAAGTAGAAAGATTAAAAATATACAAAAATGTGTGAAACTTAGCGAAAAGAACTAAAGGAAACAACTATTTTAAAACTTGGGAGGATCAAAGAACATTTTAACGACTTGGAACGAAAGTTGCTTGACGAGACGCCCGACCATTGTTTACGTCGCTTGTAATTGTTTGCAAACAATAGTAGAACAATGGCGCTGGGTGGTCGCGTGCTGACCGGGTTGGCGGCGAGTCGTAAAAATCGCGCGCGCTCTTAAAAAAGCTCGCGGAAGAACATTAGCGCGCGGAAGAACAATATACAACACGGAAAAACAAATAAACAAAGGCCCTTCGCGTCACAATGGTCCTTTGATGATGTGACAAGCGAACGCGCGATGCACATCAGCTGATCTTATCAATAAATGCTCCCTAGCTTTTCGCGCGCGCGCGCTCGCTATAGTGACGTAACAATGCAGTTAGGAACGAGTGTCGAATTGCACTTCCGATGTTTTTGCGACAAGGCCTTTATGAGGTCATAATGCCACACGCCCGCGCTAGGGACACTTTGACCCCTGACCCCCTCGGGACCACGTGACCGAGCTGACCAATCAGGAGCCGGGGATAAATTGATATGAAAGATCGTGGTGTCGATTTACAAGAAATTTAACCGACGATAAAGTTTCGCTAAAGTCCACTTTTCAACACAAACTTCTCTAACGTTTCGGAAACCTATTCAAGTCGCGTGTTCAGGGTGAAACCTCTTAGTACAATGCAATAAAAACTTCATGTTTGATTCATTATAACTAGGAAAAAGAGGTTTTCATTATTATTTTTACAAAATTATTATTATTTATTTATTGTGTCCTTAATTCGAGCTAAACCCGGCTATGTACATGAGATTAAATAAAAAACACAAGATATGGCTCGAAAATATGTTTTCAGCCCATATATATACTTGAGTTTTATGTCCGTAATTTCACTTTTGATATTATAACTTGAGTTTTTTATTTTATTAATAAACTGGATACAAAAGTCAATTTCAGCTGTTAAAAAATTTTTTTTTGCTGAACAACAACATAACAACAAAACCAATATTTCCGTGTTTTTAATATTCACTCCCCGCTAAATCCGGGTCCGTACACGCCACTAATCCGTGTCGGTACATCAGGGGGGCGCCACTGAACACAGGGGGGCAGCGGGCCGCGCGCAAATGTCTCCGTTCCTATGTGAAGCAGATTCCCACACTTACGCCGCTCTCATCCAGTTGGAGCTTAAGTAGGATGCGAGGAACGACGTGACACGACGCACGTGCTAATTATACGGAGACGTTCGGTGAGTTTCCGGCGTCACGGAGACATTCCGTCACGAGAAGGTCGGGACACGTTGAGCAACGCACGGCGAACTAAAGCGCAAAAGATTTTTAATAAAGTTACTTTTTTATTTGCAACTATGCCAGTGGTTCTCAACCTTTTTTTTTTCGTGGCCCATTTACGTTGCAAAAAAATTCTGTGGCCCAATAGTATTTTTAAGAAAGAAAAAAACGTGAAATAGGTTTAGAACAAAACACAGCAGGACATATTTCAAAACGGGATATTTATTCAACCGTGCATTAGTGAGAACCTTGTGAATGAACAATAAATTTACATTCCTTTTTATTCCTCCCCAAGCCATTATTCCTGTGAAATTAAATATCTAGCTTTTTTCAATTGGTCTGTGGCCCACCTCAAATGTTCTTATGGCCCACCAGTGAGTCATGGCCCACTGGTTGAGAACCGCTGGTCTAAGCTAACTCAAGCGCGTTGTAGACGAATAGGTTTAAAATCTCAACCAAACAAAAATTTTAACACATTTCTCTGTTTTCAGTTTTTTTTTTGTTCTGTTTAAGTGTTCTAGAAATGACTGAATACCCCATTTTTCGTGGCCGCTCCACGTTTGACAGTGATAAAAACTTCTTTTTTGAATCACATAGAACTTATAACCAACCAGTTGACCTTATATTTCGGACCCGAACAAAGAAATCACTAAAACTCTAGTTTTTCAACATGTTCAACCTTCAAACGAAAACTTAACAAATTATAAAATTAGGAATATTTTTAACGCTGGAAATTAAAATGAATAAAGATTTTTTGAAAACGTTCAAACAAGGCTAACTATACTCGTTCAGGTTTTTTTTTATTAATTCCAGACTGTTTTACTCCAAACGAATACGTCGTTAATAATGCATATCGTTGCATTATTAGAATTTTCACATAAAGTCGTCTGGCTATTTGTGGACCTTTATAATACAACTTTCAACCATGCCATTCAAAAAAATACGTGAGTGGTAATACCAAAAGAAAAGAAAAATCGACGGTATTCAAATCTATCTTTAAAAAAGTTTATTTTCAAAATTTTGAAAACCATTTTGCCAATCAGAAGTAGGTAGCATTTTATTAAATATGAATTATTTGAAATGGTCAAAATATACAGTCTACTTCTGCATGGGCTCGATATTCATTCTACGTTTAAATCACGTTCAATGTTCGAAATCGAGCAAAAATATGAAAATTTTCGACCTATTGATCAGTTCAAATTCCGTCACGGCAAAAGTTAATGACAGCTTCAACTTTTAATGTTCTAATAACCTTCGCATAATCGAGTTAAACCTAATAATTAAGGTAAGAGTTGTCTCAAAAATTTGATTTTGAAGAGGTGCCAAATGAATTTTTTAGCCAAATATTTTTTTACCAATAAATTAATACCAATGTCCAATTATTTACAACGAACACATACCTTACTAGTATAATGTTTAATAATAACTTAAAACGTTACTCTAAAATAGTGTGATGACTTAAGTCAAAGACTTAGCTTGACTCAAGCCAAGTCTTCTGAACAAGGGACTTGACTTGACAAGTCTTTTTAGAAAGGTAAAGAATTTTTGTTAAAACTAAGAAAAATACCCGAAAAACTCAAAAGTATTGCAAATTAGGAAACCAAAAAAACTTAAAATCTCATAAAATCGCGTCATCGTTACAAACTTCAGTTTCAGCAAAAAAGTACCACCTTACATAAATTAAAGGTTAAAATAAACTTCAAGCCTTAACAAGCCAATGTTTTGATTTGAATTCGCACTTGTTTTGTCACAATCGTAGTTTCCTGTTTAAAATCTCTTCGTGATTAAAAAGGTGTAATTTGATTGGTGCTCAGCGGGCGCAAATTACAAGGTCGGTAAGCGCGTGGAAGCGGACAATTACAGGGCCGGTAGCGTCTGGAAGTTGGAAATTGCGGGGCGCTAATTTTGTGGTTTTGTCGAAACGTTATCAACAAGCAACGTGGAATTAACTTGAAGTGGTTTGGGCGCGTTAGCCTTGCCTCATTCTTTTGCTGTTTTTTTAGGGTTATTGGCCACAATTACTGCAAAACAATTAGGCAAAGCAATATATGGCTTATTGTGTTTAGCGAGCTAAGTCTTTGAATTGTGCATTCCAGTTTTTCTTAAGCAATGCGTTTTCATCCTAAATTGGGCGGCCGTTTGAATAGGTTGGGTCGCCGAATGTAGTAATTTTATATGGTTGGATCTATTAAGATTGAATAAAGGTTTTCAATCAAAAATTGAAAGGTCAAACAAAACATAAAATTTAAGTCCTGGTCATTGAAACACATTTTTATTCGAGTCACATCCTATTTTTGCATCCTATTTTTAAGTGATTTTGTTACATTAAAAGTTAACTTGCTGTTTTTTAATTAGGTATTTTAAATACTTTTAAAAGCAGTACAACCCCCAATCACTTCTTTTAAACTGTTTATTTGTTTGTTGCTACAAAGCGAACTTTTAAAAGATAAAAATGAAACCATATTCCTTGAAACAAATCTTTAAAAAATGTTATCTTACTTTTTTAGCACACTGAAAGTGAAATGAGCACGTACGGTTGTAAATTTAATTCAATATTTAATGTATTTAAATGAATTTTAAAGCACTTCAAAATAACTTTAAATTTTTTAGCATGGTCAAAACGAAAACTTACAAATTTAAAACAACAAATTAATCAAAGAACCTCATTT
This sequence comes from Ascidiella aspersa, assembly GCF_963924565.1. Lineage (NCBI taxonomy): Eukaryota > Metazoa > Chordata > Ascidiacea > Phlebobranchia > Ascidiidae > Ascidiella > Ascidiella aspersa. Next base: position 1,371,916 of record NC_139451.1, read on the forward strand.
TATTTTTCAGCACGCTGAAAGTCAAATGAGCACGTACGGTTACAGCTATGAGCCGGCAGCAGCTTCAGGCTACCTCGCCAGTTCCCGGGGCCCCTCCAGCTTCGCAAGCCCTGGAACCAACTACGGTATGCCCGGTTCCAGTTACCCCTCCCCCTACGCCCCTTCAGGGGGGCACCCGGGCATTTCTTCTGTTGCGTCAGTCGCGTCCGGGGCTTCCCCTATATCCAACCACCACCCCCATGGAATGCAAGCGGCAACTTCGGCCTACTCGGCGCCGCCCCCGCCCCCCCTTGGCGCCGGAACCGGGGGGTTCCATGGGTTCTCGTCGGCCTACGGTCCCACGGGCCATTCGGGCTACGGCGGCCTGATGAACCAGTACCAGAACTGCCAGAGCATCGGGGACGCTGTTTTGCACCAAGGTAACTGTGACGTAATAGTAGGTTGGTGTGACGCGATAATAAGCGCCTGTCTTGAGGATCGCGAAACTGCTGTATTTTTGTTTTTTACTTTCTCCTGTTTTTTTTTTATTGCGGATTTTTGTTTTAATTTTTTGCTGTTTTTAAATTGTTTGCAGAAATTATCCCAAATTTATTATTAATACCGTTCAACAAATTAGTTTTGTTCGCCTCCCCCCCAACAGATAGTTGAGATCCCTAAGAACTTCATCGTTTGAATAAAACATCCAATTTTTCCAATTATTTTATTACTTGGTTTCACTTTTCAGAATAAGGCGTTGTCAATATTAAAAAGCCCTTTCCGAAATTTCAGTCTCACACACAATTTCTGCACGAGTGATTTACACTTTCCCAGTTGTCCCAAAAATCTTGGCCCACGCATTTTGTGCCTTTTCGTAAAATCCGCACAACCTGTGCAATTTACAATTTTTGTACTTTTTTTCCCAGTTGCACTAGAAATCATTTTTTGTGGCTCCGGTGAAAATCCGGACAACTTTGCTGCAACAAATAATTAGCACCCAAGTGGTTCATCCTATATCGATCAATCTTTCTTGACAACTTGATTTAATTTCCTCCGACGTTTGTGACGTCACACAGCATGATTCGCGACGTTTAATTTGCTAAAACTTGATGACGCAACAAAGACGGGCGCGAAAGTTGAAATCTCGACACTTTATCTCGAACTCAACGCACGTGTCAGTGACGTAACAATGCCGAACGCGATTTCGCTATAAAGTTACTTTGAGTCACGATCGCGATTTACAATTCTGGAATGTTGAGTCAGCGACACAACGCACGCGACATGCGACGCTTGATTATTGTTCTAGCGCGACACGCGACACAAAGTTTGTTTTAACAATCGAATATATTCTACAACCTCTGACTCCTTGTGACGTAACAGGCGAATATTGTATTTTGAATTTACGCCAAGTTTTTTCGAAATTGGTTGATTTTTGCGTTACAATACCGCAGTGTGACGTAGGTACGGGAAGGGGGCAAATTGAGGGGGGCATTAAAATTTCATCCGCGTTCCCACGCTTTCCTGGAGTTATGATCATCGAAGCGCGACGCCACATCAATGAGAACAATGCATTCTAGAATTACTTTAACAATGGATCGAATATGAAAGTTTCCCGCGCGATCAAAGAGGCCAAGTGATGTTTGCGCAGAAAAGTAAAAACTTGCGTAAACAATAAAAAAAACAGTAAAATTTAGGAATACTTCAAAAAATGCGTTTTAACTATTTGATGTTTTAAAGAACAAATCATATTAACAATGGATAAATACGTGACGTCACCAAACAACAAACTTCAAACTTTCAGAAACCATTTAAAAGTTAGGAATATTCCAAACGCTGCCTTTCAACTGTTTTTTGTGTCTTTTTTCAGTAACAATGCCTTCTAGAATCACTTTAACAAAGGCTTAAATACGTAATGTCACGGAAAAAGTTGCCAAAATTTCAAACTTTTAACCTTTAAAACCAATTAAAGTTACAAAACTTACAAGTTCTGTAATCGTGCTATTTTTAAAGTTGTTTTCATCTCTTTGTGTGAAAATAAGTTTCAGATTTTTTTTTTAGCATCTTGCAAATTAAGATTCCAATTCAGATAAAGTTTCAAGTTAAAATCACCACTTTTTTTAACGAAACACAAAACTTATTTGTTTGTGTTGGCTCGCAAGAAATAGATTAAAAATTGTTGAACTTTGATATTTTCAAATACCTGTACATTTTCAGAAAATTAACACAAGTAAAATTGAGGAACTAAAACAAGTAAACTTGGAGAAAATTACCACAGATAAATTTGGCAAAAAAACACTTTTATGTGATACTTTAAACCAACGGACAAATACTTGTTCAAAAAACAAAAAAAATGGTTTAAAAAATTCATGTTATTTACCAATGCAACCCACAATTAAGAAGATCTTGGCAAAAAAACAACTTCCAACCGAAAAGTCTCATCATACATTGAGTTTCCTCACAGAACCAGCACATCACACCTTCTTTAATTATTTATGTCACAATCGTTGTCATAGGGACCGCATCCGCTTTCCATTGTCACGCAACTGTAGAGCGACGCCATTTTGTTGTAATAAACCGCCCTGTGTGACGTAATAATAGCTCGCTTGTGAGCTGGTAATGAGGAAACTTGAAGATTATGTTTCGTTCGCTGTGGATTTTTTTACGGGCTGCTTTTTCACACTGATTTGCAAAAATGATTAAATTAATAATTTTTAGATAAAACAAAATGCAGAAATATTAAATTTAACAAAACTTAAAAAAAATTGGGTTCGTTACGCGCGGAATAAGTATTGCCTTTTATTTTAAATTAAAAAATTAATTTTTATACAAACTGATTTTATAAATATTTACGTTAACTAGTAAATTAAAATTATTTAAAAAAAAGTTAATTTAGAAATATCAAATTAATAACAAACTTGCAAAAAAAAGATTTTAAGTGCTGCAAGTGCTTTCTAGCTTTTAATTTTTAATTAATGTACAACACTTCAAGAATAACTAATTCTAAATGTAATTGTTTTCAACGAAAATATCTTTGATAGGTTTAGTTTCTGTAAAAAATCGCTATAAAATTGTAGAGAAAGCGGCAAAACAATTATTTTTAGTCCTGCTAATAGGTTTGTAACTTTTAAATTTAAATTAAAGTACATCCCTTTAAGAACTGTTAATTGCTAAATTTAAAATAAATAGCTAAAAATATCTTTGCTAGGTTTAGTTTTACAATAAAACCGCCATAAAATCGTAGAGCAAGCGGTAAAAATCGCTTTAATTCAGTAATTGCTGCAAAATCCAAGGCCATGATTTATTTTCTGTAATTGATCCGAGCACTTGACCACAATCGGATTTGCATTGTTGCGTCAACAATTAAATCTCTATCACACCTTTGTCGTCGATTGTTACGTCACAGTACGCTTTGTTGTTGTAATTATTTCCAGGCACGCGTACCGAATTAGGTCTATTGTGTGTACACAGATTAAGAAAGTTGTCGGTTGGACTATTTTGCGGAAATCGATAATTATTTTTGAAGTTTTACAATTAATTCTATTTTCCTGAACAAACAACCTTAAAAATAAGTTCAAAAGATATATTTTATAATTTTTGCTTGTTAGGAAAATAGAATTACGCTATTTAAGGATTTAAATCATTTACACCTCTGCCTTTGTTGACAGAACTTTATGATTTTTTGTTAATTTTATTAAAAAACTTGTTTTGTTAAATAATTGAGCTCTTGTAGACAGCAGATATATTAAAAAAGTTTGTCGCTTTGCGTTTTTTAAATTAAATAATGACAACTTTTGAATTAAAAATAATTTCAGCTCTTCTTAACAACAATAGAAATCAGTCACAATCACATTAAACAACAAAACTATAATTTAAATTTGAAATCTAAATTAACAGTCATAAACAATCAAAATTAACACAGGTACATTTGTGTACGCCCAGTCCAGCCATAATTACAAACTGCAGCAAACCACAATGACTTAACATTGCACGGACATATGAGAACACATTCATATAAAGTCGACAAGAGTGGCGTTGGCCAGTGGTTAGGAATTCCACTTGAGCTCGACAACTTTCTTGTCGTTTTATTACTAAGGTGTCTCGTTTCTTTCCATTAGAGAGGCTTTAATTTAATTGAAACTTGAAACCTTAGATTTTAAAGCCTGGCGTGGCGAACTGGATATAAAATGTCGGACATTTTACTTAAAGTAAAAAACAATCGTTGTTTTCAGCGATAACAGACAAAATACACTTTATTAAAAAGTTATTTTGGTTTTGAAAGTAGAATAACCCTGTTTAAAAATTATCTTTTATCTTTTATATGTATTATTTCTAAATAACTGTTTTGCTAATAAAAGGTTCATTAAATATTTTTTGTCGAATTTAATCACTGGGTCAAATTTATTTTTAATTGTCAAAGCGGTTTGATTACGCTCTATTACTTTTCAGTGGAATTCGGTCATTTAACTTTCACATTTCTAACCTTTTGCCAATTCCTTCCACGTATATCTGCGTTGTACGAAGGCAATTATTACACCGACAACGGGCTTTATGACGACACCCACCCACATATTTAAACCACGCAAACTCAAACAAGCCTCAAGTACATTTGGAACGTCTTCGCGTTATCGATTGTTTTGACATTATGATGTCACTATTAGTTTGTGTGTTTTAATGTAAATATGCGACTTCAGCGTTCGCATAAAACTAAGCAATTTGTTAAGAATACTTAAGTCTTTGGGTTAGCAAAGGAAAACAAATGTGATAAAGTTAAGAATTCTTACATTTAGTTGCAAACTAAATGTTTATAAACAATTTATCTCCTTGCCCATGCATTTGAACGACGACAATGACTTCAAAATGGAGCAAATATTGTTTAACCCTTTCAGTCCTCTTTAAAGTCATTTTCTAAGATGTTAAGATAAATCTAATTTGCCAAAAAACATTTTTCTTAAAATCTTAGAAAATGACTGACTTTGAAAAGGATAGAAAAGTCTAAAGTCTTATTTCCTATCATTTAGGTTTCAATATAATGCAGCAAACAGTCTCAAGTGAGAATCCAAATAATTTTTAACAAAATTTTGTAAGAATGTTTGCAAAATCATTGCTAAGAGGGAAAAACCTTAGAAGCCAGATTCAATCTCAAATAATTTTTAAGTGTGAATCATTTTTTATTCCATTCTGGTGGCTGCATTGTAGACCCAATTAATAATAATTCATGACATTTATCCAATAAAACAAAGAAACAGTGTCTGAAAGTCATTGAAACATCACGAATCATAAAAAACAAAAAACAAAACGTTTTTTTTTTTCAGTTTAGCATTTGCTAAACAAAACTTAAAAAAATCGCTGTTAAATCCCTTCAACGTTTTTAATGATAAACAGCAAAAAAACTCGCAAAACCGCGAGCGGCCCATTGTTACCGAATAAGGAGTAGTGTGTTGAAAGTTGCCGAGAGTGTTTCAAGCCGAAGTTTGCAGAAAAATCGGGAAATTTTGAGACGCGCGCCGCGTTTTAGAGACGGCAGGTGTTCTCCCGCGGTTCAGAGCACTTAATTCTCGAACGCACGCGCGCGCTGCTTTTAATTAAGCTCTGTGATGTCACAAAGCACGTCTTTACGCCCCTGAGCAAGTCAAACAGAGCGACTTCAAAGCTTCAGGGAGGGTTGTGGGGTTTTAGGGGGGTTAGGGGCGCGTGTGGGGGGGGGGGTCAGGACCCTTCCGCTCCACCGGAGCCGAAATAATGTAAGCAATGACCGTTTGAAACGTCACAGAGGCCGATTATTTGACGGACAAGAGCGTTATCCGGGCGCACTTGCAATTATTCCGGTTTAATTGCCACCTGCGCTGCGCACAACGCCACTGCGCAGCCTTCGTTGCCAAGCAACTGTCGTTGTGCCCCAGGGCACCGACCTGTGTGTGTGACGTCATAGTGTTGATTGTTGCTTCACAGGAAACCAGATGCGGCCACGTGATGCATTAGCAAAGTTTGCACAATCGCCGAAGCGTGACGGCCACGATTGTTCCGTCACAATGCGCATTGTGAGGCCACCAACGAAGCCAGAAGCTTTGGCGCCAATGGCGTACTCAAAATGTTAAACTAACGGGGTTTTCGGGGGCAAAACACACCCCGGGAAGGCTGTTTTCGCAAGGTCGGCATAACAATGCGCCCGCGTTCGAGAAACGATTGTGACGTAGCCAGTTTTAGAAGGTTTAATTGTTCCCTTTGTTTGGCTTTAATCCCAGGTTTTGTATGTTTTGGGGGCAAACAAACAACTAAATTGTGATGTAATAACTGGGGCATATTATTCTAGTTGTCCCTCCTCGTAATAGTTATTTTTTTCGTCAATTTATTTTGCACCAAGCTCTAACCAACAGCATCAGCTGGTAAATCAACCATATATCAAATTGTCCCTCAACAAGTTTGTGGGTTTGAAATGTACGACGAAAAATAGTTCGTTATTTTTTTGACTATAGAAGGTACAGGTAACTTCATGGGCTTAAAATTTACGTAAAACCTACAAAATTATAACAGAGTAAGGCCACCAACATTTTTATCAAGTCCGTTGGGGTTTGGGGGTAAGTTGGGGTTCGGGGTAAGTTTGGGTTCGGGGTAAGTTTGGGGCCGCATTAAATAACTGAAACTATTAAATGATGCCATTTTTTTTAAACACTCAAATTGAAATACCAAGGCAGCTAAAACTTGATTTCTTATTAAAGTCAGCTCTTGGGGAAAACTTGTAGGGGGCAAAAAGTTAACTGAAACCATTTGTTTAGTGCAAAAACTATTTGTTTTGCCAGAGCAGTTAAAAAATTTAAGTAAAACATTTTTTAGGCAGAAATCAAGCAAATAACAAGTAGATACCCGTTTCTTCTTTAAAAAAATTCACGTAAACCATTTTTTTCAAGTGAAACCTATTTTTATGCCAAAATCAAGCAAATGTCAAGTATAGGAAGAATCCGTTTCTTCTTTTATTGTGTTTTGGGGTTATTTATGGGGTTAAAGGGGTGATTTAGGGGTCACATCGCATAACTGGGTGCTCCCATGACTCACAGCGCCAGAAATGTTGCCGATTTTTTTTATTAATCCCCTCAAAGGTGACTGACTGTTACGTCACACTCGAGAGCACAATGTCGTCACAATGGCGCGGGCGTCGAATTCTAGAATTATTCGGTAAATATTGGCGCGGCGCCTTTTGTTTTCACGCTCGCTTGTCAAAGGAACCGCGCGACGCTTTCAAGTGACGGGCGCATATTTACGCACCCTGGGGGGGGGGGGGGGGTAGTTTGGGGGGTTCTAGGGGGGTGTGGGTCGTAGAACCTCGCTTGACGGTAAAGTAGCATTAACTGTTTCTGACTTTTTACCTTGGAATTCATTTTTAAAGATAATTTTTATACATATATATATATATACAATATCAATTTATAACAGTTTACACACCCTGTTGGGGGGGGGGGTGTTTTCAGGGTTCTAGGGGGTGGTTTTGGAGAAATATAGGGGTTAGGGGTTTCTGGAAAACCTACGGTAAAGCGGCTTTAAATGCATTAAAACAAAACAAAAAAGTTTAATTTTTTTTAAGTTCACCGTTGAAGAGAATTTATATATATTGATATGAAAAGTTTATACCAATTTAAGAACCCTTATGGAGGATTTTGATATGGTAGGCTCATAAAATATAGATACATTTTGCAACTGCCAAAGTCAGTGCTTTTCAATCTTTTCTGTCCACGCACCAACTAATTTAAAAAAAAAACTTTTTTTCTAATTTTGTCGTAGCTAGTAATGCCTGATAATATCGGGTCTACACCTGATGCCAAGTATCGATACTCGTCCGATACTACTGAAAACAAATAAGTGTGATAAAAACGAGTGAAGGTTAATTGACTGCAGGTTGGAAAGCGTGCCATTTTTTTTAATTATGTAATTTTATGCCAGTCGACATTTTAGGCTCATATTTCCAACCTCGACCATACCTAGCTAATACTCCGTTTGATTTAATTATTTCGCTTTTTCGAAGAACTTTTAAACAGTCTTTAAAACGGCACAAAGTTTCTACTATGAAGCCCACACGGAAGTGACAAAGTTTGTCGCCAAACAGACTTTAACGCTCCGTTGGAATCGCACTTTTAACTGTTTCACCCAAGACAAAGCCAACATAAACACCGGCGATTTCTTTGAACACCAACATAGCAGCCGAAAGGTGTAAACACGCTAAACAATTGAAACTTTTTGGGCTTAAATTAGCGCTGAGAGCCTAAAGGGAGTCGAAAGCTGAACCTTTAGTTCCTTAGCATCAATCTCAATCAATCAATATCACCAAAAAACAAACTTGCACACATTGACTCCTGGTTAAAATTCTGCGGGAAATCGAATCTCGAAACCCGGCGGAATATTTTTCGGTTTCTTGATGAAGGTTTTCGCGACGCTTTCTTGTTTCAAAGTCGGTGACATTTTGCAGATTTCGCGGCGCGATAAAAAACGAGCGGCCACTGGCAGGGCGTGTTAAACAAACAATTACAAGGCAAGTAGGGCCAGGTTAGACAGGTATGTGGGGGAGGGCTTAATATGCACTTTCGCCGAACCCCTGCGGGCCATGTAAATCGCTTTTTGCACGCGAAGCGAGTTCTTGGGCGAAAGAGCGAGGCTTCTTATCGCTGAAATCAATAAGGAACGTAATGGAGGAAAGGCGGCTTTCATCTGCGCCAAGAAAGATCCAATTACAACCTCAGTCACGACAGAGTATTTCGACGGGAACGTTATTCGGCTGGAATTATTGTATTTTGAACATTTTTCTTTTTGTGTCGGGGTACACGAATGGCGAAATTTCGAAGTTGCGCAATTTTATTGAACGCAAAAATAAATACTTGTCAAAGCCTATACAGAAGTTAATATGATTTCTAAAACGAATAAAGAGTTATTTGTAACGTATAAAATGCTTCCTACTTCTGTCTGTATGGGCTTTGATATTCATTCTATGTCTAACTACAACCTCTAGCCGTTATGCCCTGTTTTCAGCTCTTTATTTTGCAATAAACTGAATACATATAAGAAGTATAATGGTTGGAGGTTGTAGTTGGACGTAGAATGGATATTAAAACCGTTCAAAATATGTTACTTACTTCTGAGCTGTTAAAATAATTTCATTTATTGGGCATATATTTTAAAGTTATTCATTTCAAACTTTAAACCGCTGCATTTATTTTTTCCACCTCAAATTAAAAACAAGTTGAACAAAATTCGGTAAAAGCAGGTCAACGGAAAGCGTTCCAAGATTTGCATCGCTTTTAAATCCCCACCCCCCCCCAAAAAAAGAAAAGAAAACGTCACTTTTTGATTGAAATTCGCCCCGAAATAAAAACGCCCCGAAACATTAAGCGGTTAAAAAAACAAAAAGCAGACATTTCGCGGAGACAATCGATTTGATTGTGTCGTGACAATGGACGCCCAGGCGAAAACGTCACAAATGTCATTGTCGAGCGCGCGCGATAAAAGCGGAATGGAACGACATTCGATAAGATCTGTTCCCTCTATGATGTCATAAGGCCGTCGCGATGTATCGCGTGTCGAGAGATCGGGTTTCGAAAAGTCGCCAATTATCTTGAAATAAAACACTTAAAAGGAGACGCGAGAAGTTCGAACAACATTCTGATTTGTTTTTTAATATTTTTTGTGTTTTGATAAGAAATAAAACGCTGTAAAAATGTTCTAAATCGCGACCGTTTTTTTTTTACAAGTATAAATTTCAAGTAAATCGAAAAAATAAATTTTTGATTGGTTTCTAGTCTTTTTTTGGTTTTGATAAGAAATGAAACGTCGTAACATCGTGAGTTGCATTTTTCACAAGTGTAAATTTTAAGTCAATTGAAAATTCCGCTTGGGTCTGATAACTTTTATTTTGTTAGGCAGTAGAACCCCGTAAAAACGCCCTTCTTTTGAATTTTACATAAGTGTATATTTTAGGTGAATCAAAAAAAATAAATAATTCTGTTTTGTTTTTTTGTTTTGGTAGGGAATAGAACCCGGTAAACCATTTTTACCCATTTTTTAATTAACTTTGTAAGAGTACTGGGTATCCTTATAAAGTATAATGCTAATTTAACAATGAATTTATAAAGTTTAATATGTGAAGTAGATAAATCATATTAAAAAAGGCGTTTAGTCGCACTTGTATCAGTTAATGTGTTCGGAGCGCATTAACCAACTTGTTTAAGGAAAATCTTAAAAGTGATTTATTTTCTACATTTGCATATTTTACAGACGCCAGACAAACTCAATTCCCCAAATTTTTCGCGATTTTTAATTTTTCATTTTTTAACCGAATTGAACATGTCATAAAAAACGCCAAAGGGGATTAAAAGAGAACGAATTGCAACCAAACCGCGTCGTAGCGCTCTCGTGACCTTCAAGCGTCAAGGACATCCAAATGTAAAACGTCAAAATGCGGCTAGAACGGAATGCTGTTACGTAGCGACATGGTTGCAACGAAACAATGGCCTGTCACTCTGTAGTAGCGGATATTTTGCGCGGACGGATATTTAAGACCGGACGATCGTTCAAGGTCACAATGCGGTCATTATGTTGTCATAAAGCGGCAATTAAGTCGAGAAAAGGAAATGCGGGATTTGAACCAAAACAAGTTTCACCTCGCCTTTATAATCTGCTGGAGCCTTCTTCAAATGGCGCCGTTTTTAAAGTTTTTACAAACATTTTACCAAAAATAAAAACAGAAATTGCAAAGGTCATGTTTTATTTAATTTCGCTGTTATTTTTTACATTTGCAATTTTTTTTTTTTTATTACCAAATTAGCATTTCATTTTCACAACAGAAATTACAAAGAGCCATCTTTATTAAATTGCTTTATGCTTTTTGAATTGGTAATTATTTTCAAAAATGAAAATTTTATCTTTATAACAGAAGTTACAAAGGTCCAAGTTTTTTTTTTTAATTTGAAATCATTTACACAAATAAACACTTAAATTCCCAACAAAAATTACAAAGCGCTCACCCTAAAAATTATTAGGCCTCTGTTTCGACTTTAATCACATTTTTTACAAACATTTTACAAAAATGATCATTTCATCTTCACCAAAAAAAGTGTTTTTAAATTTACAATCATTTAACCAAAGTGAAAATTTTTACAAGAAAATTTCATCCCAAAGACCTCTTTTGTCTAAGTTTACAATATTAAAAAAATTAAAAAACAGAAAGAATTTTTGCCAATAAAAAGCTATACTTTCCAGCGTAGCCACAAGAAATCTTACTTTAAACTTAATACGTTTTCTTTAAAGTTTTATTTTTACAAAAATTCACCGCTCGATTCTGTTGCGTCACAGATACGAGCCACGTCATGGGTGGTGACGTCATGCTGAGCAAGGGCAAGAAAAAGAAGATGCGCAAGCCGAGAACGATTTACTCGAGTCTCCAGCTTCAGTCGTTGAACAGAAGATTCCAACAAACTCAGTATTTGGCGCTCCCTGAAAGAGCTGAGCTGGCTGCTACACTCGGGCTTACACAAACTCAGGTGGGTTAAATGGGGGTTAAAAAGGTTAAAATGGTGTTAAAAATGAGGCTAAGATGAGTGAAAAAGGGAATTTAAATCGGTAAAAATGGAAAAGATGGGTTAGTTTGCTGCTACACAGGGGCAAACACAGACAGCTGGGTTAAAAAGAGTTTCAAATGAGTAAAATGTGGTTGAAAGGAGCTAAATGGGTTGAAATGGGTAAAACTGAGTGACAATGCCCAGCTAGCTGCTACATTGGGCCTTACAATCTCAGTTGGATAAATAAGGCTGGAAATGGGGTTAAAATGGGTAACTTTTTTCTCAATTATTAAAACACACCAACTTAGTCCAGAATAGCGTCCTAAACCACGACAAAATGAAACCTAAAAGCTCCTGATTCAGCAGAAAAAGTTTTTCAAACTCCTCGCGATTTCAGAAGTCACGTGATCAAAGATGTAACTTCACAAGACAGATTTAATCCCATGCGAGCAGCGTCGTCATACGTTAAATCCAATAAGCCCGGGGTATTATCCGGTTATCAGGCAGCATTAGAAGCGGGATTATTCGAATATAAACTCTCACGAAATGGTCTTTCATGTCCCAGACGGAAACTATGGTGAAAGTTCTTTTAAGTTTGCGTCGGTCAAAAGTTGAAACTCTTTCTGTTTTGCGTCACAAATCGTAAATGTTTCCGATTAGCAATTTCAGAGAAAGGAGAAATGCACAAATATACATTTTATCTGGAGTTTAAAAGTTTTATTTTAACTAATAGTAATCAAAATTCTGGAGTTTCAGTTGCTAGATTTTGACAATTGTAAAAAAGGAAGTTTTTATGGGATAATTTTCGTTAAACGTCATAAATCCATTTGTTGACTGTCATTCACTTCATGTGAAGTTATAACTTCTATTTCCCTCCTCTCTAATTTCGGCGATTTTAAATTAAATTCCTGTGATATTGTTGTTGTTTTACGACCATTGTTTAAGAAATGGTAATGTAGTTTAAATTCAATACAAACGCATAAATGGACTTTAAACAACAATATTTTTGGTTCGAGTTTTTAGGATGAACGACAAAGATCAGAAATCAAAATGGCGTTTTTTTTTTTGTTAAATGTAGAACGAAAAAACAATATTCAACACAAGACGCGAGTAGTAGTTCTAACAATGTAATGTTTATTTAGACTCAAAATTTTAATGACTTGTCCAGCCTATCTTCCATATTTAAATGATCTGGCTTAACTCATGTGTTAAAGTTAAAGAAAAATACAGATCGTTTACAAAATAAAAATAAAAAATACAGATTTGTGCTTCGTAATCTCAAAACCCAAACTAATTGCGACAGAAGGTTATTTTGCTGATTCATTGCGGCTCCTAAAAAGTTCCTTGAAACAATAACACGTCATAATGACGTCAACAATATTTCCAAAGCAGATCAATGCTTTGACCATTCATAAATATCACAGCAATAAAGTTATATATCTGTGTTTCCCAAAAGGTAACTTCTGCAATATTGTAATGAAAATACAGTTTTCATTAATGTTTAGCAGTGCAGAAACTAAACCTAAAACAGTTAGGGCGCTTTTTAACACACAGCATGCAAAATGACATCTCCAAAATAGCCAGTATTCGTCAGAGGAGGTCAGCCCATAAAGGCGTGTGGTTTGAACAAATGCCTTGTGTACATTTAGAACACTATGTAAGGATCGGTAATATTGCCTGAATATAGATGACCAAGCAAAAAGTCAAGTAAATCGACAACATATAAACTTGCTCAGATGTAAGTTGTACTGTTTTAAGTGTTTTTAACGTTTTTTCAGACAGATTTTATGTCCCTACGAATTTAAACTGTTGTGATTTTAAAATAAATAAAAAAATTGATATTTTAACATAAAATCTGTGCAGAAAAACACTTAAATTCGTAAAACCCTAAATCGTGTCACGTTAAAGTTTAAAAAGGAAGTTAAAAGTATAAATCGAGCATCCGAGCAAATTTACCCGCAATGTCAATCACTGGTTGTTCCCTATATTAATTTCTGTGCTAAAATGTCAAGTTTGTTTTATATATTTTAAAATTCACAGTAGTTAGAATCCGAATTTCTCTAAAAAAATGATAAAAAAAATCCCTAAAGTCGTAATACTAAAGATCAAGCAAGTTTATCCGCAATGTCAATCAGCGTCGGTTCCATGTTTTACATCTCCCGTCCGCAAATCCACCGCTTCCGCAAAGCAGCGCCGTTTGAAGTCGCAGGCGAACCGCGGGAAACCGATTCGCTACCGACGACTGCTTATTACCACGTGGTTGCCTGGCAACGCGGCGCGCCGTGACGTAACAATGTCACGACGCTTTTTAATTGTGAGGTCGGTGCCAGGCGCCGTTGGCCCTCCCCTCCCCCCAAACTAGCGCGGGAACATTTTGTTTCAATGAAAACCACAGGTTTTATTTCAGGGTAGATTAAATGTTGTAATTATTTTTTTATTTTTGTTTAAAAGTAATTTAAAACTTTGTAGCATAATGGTTGGAGGTTGTAGTAAGACGTAATAAGAATATCAAAGCTCATACACAAGTATAGGTAGCATTTTGAAAGTTTCGAATAAGTCTTTATTCAATTTATAAGTTTTATTTTAAAGTAAATATGTTGCTATTATGTATTATAAATGCGAATTACGCGGATGAATTTCTCACTATAGGAGTGCCTTCTCACTTTAAATTGTTTCAGAGTATACACAGACTTAGACAACTAGATAAGATGTTTAAAATGAATAAAGAGTTATTCGAAACATTCAAAATGCAACCTACTTCTGTATGGGCTTTGATATTCTTATCAATTTAAAACTAATTTGTGAAATAACTTGAATAAAGTAGACAACAAAATTTATCCATTAAAACAAATGTCATTTTTAAATTAATGTTAGTTAACGGTTACCACGCACGTTTTCAATTAACTTGAGAGTTATCGAAGTTATATTTAAATTGATAGCATTCGTTTCAAATCTCGTTAAAAGATTTAAAGTTGAAAATGTTGGAGCTTAATTCTCGGATAAATTTTCATTAAACTTAAAACTTATCCACTTAGGAGCATAATGTTGGCTGGAAGTTGTATAGAAAGAATATCAAAGCCCATATCGTAAGTTAGAGGGTCGGCAGTTCGAATCCTACTCGAGCACAATTTTCCAATATCTATATAATGGTTGCGAATAAGACAAAAGCCGCTAGAAAGTATAAGCTTTTGTGAAACTGGATTTGCAGCCTTCAGGCGGGTCAGGCGAAAACAGTTATTGAGTGGTTTTCAATTTCATCCAAGGCATATAGTAAGAATATCAAAGCCTATACAGAAATAGGAAGCATTTTGAACGTTTCAAATAACTCTTTATTAATTTCCAACATAGTTAGAAGGCACTCCTATAGTGAGAAATTCATCCGCGTAATTTGCATTTTTAATACATAATAGCAACATATTAACTTTAAAATCAAACTTAATTTTATTGCAGGTTAAGATTTGGCAATTTAAAGTTAAATATAAACGGCAATACATTTATGTTAAATTAAACTCATCCTTTTCATCCTAGGATAAGATTTTTATATATTTTCAAACACCAAAAAAACATTAGTAACATACAACTTTTTCTTAACGTTATTGTAACCGACACGTAAACTTAAAAATCAAAACATTATAAAACTTATTTTTTCCAGGTTAAGATTTGCTTCAAAAACAATAAAACAACATTATAATGAGAAAGTTTTCTTTAAACTTTAGATTTATCAACGCTATTAACATAAAATATATCAAACACATTTATGCGAAGCCTATTTTTAACAAACTTATACTTTTTTCACTCCAGGTTAAGATTTGGTTCCAAAACCGTCGATCGAAATGCAAGAAATTGATGAAGCAAGGAATCCACGACAAGGACAACCCTATGATGTCACCATCAGAAAGCAACAGCTCGAACAACAACAACAACAACGCAGCCGCCTCACCCGCCTCTATTACGTCACCACTCATTACGTCACTGCCACCGACCGCAACGTCATCAGATCTAGACCCCAGCCAGGAAGGGGCCAATTTAGGGGCCGCCCCTAACCCCTGGACCCCCAACTCGGGGGAGGAGCAACCCTCGCCCCAACCTGACCCCCAAATGACCCCTAACAGACTGATGACGTCACCACAACAGCAACAACAACAACAGGTCGGCATGGCAACCACCTCGCCGTACCACCACATGATGACGCCGCTGCACAGCATGACGTCATCAGTAGCGCCGATGAAATCCGAAATGACGTCACCGACGAACGGCGGGCTTCCCCCCCAGTACGCGCGCGACTTGCAGGGGTATTCCCCGATTCACCCAGCTCACCCACAGATGCAGGCAAACTTCTGGTACTCGGACCACGAAAATCACGTGATCGACTCCCGCGCGATCCGGGAAGCCCCCTACATGAAGTGACGTCACTCATGACGTGTGCCTTTTGCCCCCCAACAACTTATCACATCCCCCGAGCTTGAATGTGGGGAGCATTTGTAGCCCCAGCAGTTGCGGTTTAGGGGATTTTCTGCCTTTATTGTTATTCTAAGTGGTTCTTAACCTTGGGGGCTTACTTAAAATTAAAGAATGACAGCATTATTGTTTATATTTAAAAGTGAATTTTCAAGTTTTTTCAACAGTTCATAGCAGGTCATAACTTTTCATCGAACAAAAAGTAAAATTGGAATTATCTCAAAACAAAAGTATGACATCATCTTTAAAATGTTTTCATCTAAAAGCAAATTTTGAGTTCATATTAGTGCTAGTAATCCATAGGAGGTCACAACTTTTTTCCTTTTTAAAAAAATCAACAACAAGCTTTTTAGAACCTCCCAAGTTCTTTGCAGGCTTGAACAAAAGGTTGAGAACCACTGCTTAAGGGGAATTCCCGCACCCTTTTACCAATCGTCGTCGCTCTTTAGGGTATTTCCCTCCGCTGCCATACTTTGCACATTTTCTATCGACACGCATGAGCGAGCATGTAAATATGACGTCATAATCAGCTATTTATCTTGGGCGGCCGGGGACGCCCCTTTTACGGTCTGGTATCGTTCCTTTGTTGTGTCATAATGCGCCTTTATTACGTCACCGCGGTTCGGTGTGTAGTGTGGAATTTTCGATTGTTTCTTTTGCCCGAGAGTTTATTGTGACGTAACAATAGGCATCGTTATTATTATCGGTATTATGACGTGACTGATAAGCTTATTATCAGACGAATTAGTTCACGTTGGAGGTTTGCCAACTTTCTCTTACTTTTGTCGAGTTGGTTTCCGGTGATCGCGATCCAACAATAAAATCATCTCGATGACAGGCCTTTGTGACGTTTGTGAACACTTCTGTGACGTAATGAATGAGTAGATGACAATAATGCAGGTTTGCACAAGAAATAAGGAAAATTTAAAATATTGCACAACAGAGGTTGAAAAAAGGTGTTGATCAAAATTTTGTGTGAGTTAAGAATTGAGAAATTCAGAATGAGCAGAACAAGTTTATTAAAACAAAAAAAGTAAAAAAAAAAATCCGAACTTAGTCGTTTTAGAAAAAGCTAAAATTATGTGCATTAGAGAAAAAAACTGAAAAGGCTAGTAAAGAAGACCTTAACAGATAAAAATATGTTTCGCTTAAATATGACGTCCGTATTTTGGCGAAATATATTTTTCAGCGAAAAAAATATTGACTTTGACTAAGACCTAAGTCTTAAGGAATATTTGCTCCCATTTGAAGTCGACATTTACTTGTAAGCGCGAGGAGATTTCTTCTTGTTTTACTCATTCAGTTTGTCATTGTAGTAAGGAAGGGGCAGATGGATAATGCAGGTTTGCAAAAGAAAGTAGAAAAATATAAAATAGTGTACAACAGAGGTCGAAAAATGTTGGGCCTAAATTTTCTTTAAGTTAAGAGTTGGGAATTACGGAGTGAGAAGAAAAGAAGTCCAAAAAACTAAAAAAAGTAAAATTATTTCCACGCCCGAGTTCCTAAAATTGAAATATTTGTCGAACTTTATAAACAATGGTCGTTTTAGGAAAAGATGAAATTATATGCAACAGAAGAAAAACTGATAAGGCTGTAATTCAAATGCTAATCTAATTTTTGAAAGCTAAAATAAATCTACATTTGGGCTATATTCTGCTCCAATAGACATAAAATGGGTTTTAGTAACCTCAAGTATTCTGTACATAATATCAGTGTAGGTATACATAGCTCTGGTAAAGTAGCATTGACCAAAGCTTATTTTCGACGACATTGAAGTAAATCAAGAGTTGGGAAACGTGGAATAAGCAGAGGGAATAAGAAAATAAAATATAAAAAACGTTTCTTTGGCAACTCCAAAATGCATAAAAACTAAATTGAAAGGGTTGAAGACCAGTCTGATAAAAAACCTAAATGGCATTTGGTCGCTAATGTTGAGAGTGGATTCATTTACAAAGTGGAACAAGTAGATAACATGTTTCTAGCGACGTTTTCAAGTAGATAATATTATTCCGTGTAATTGACAAACCTTCCGTGTAATTGGCAAACGCTTTGAAACATCCGACTTTCGGTTGGCTCCTAGGCTCACTATAATCAAAAATGTATTATTGTGAGTCTGAAAATTTTATGGTAACTTTAAATTGGGCAAAAATACTAACGATTTTCAGTAAATTGTGTTCCATTTGAACTTTAAACTTTTCTGTCATAGTAAGTTACTTGCAAGAAGTGATTTGCAAATATATGATAAATTATAAAGGCTAGTTCACACTAGACGCGTCTAGCGTTAACGTAAAACGTTTTCAAAAAACGCTGTCGGTTGCGGAAAAGTTGAAATATTTTAAGTTTGACGCTTTCGGTTAGAAGCGAGGAAATTTGCCGTTAACGCTGGCAACGCGTTATGTGTGAACTGGACGACGTTAGCCGTAAGACGCCAGACGCTAACGCTAGACGTTCACGCGTCTAGTGTGAACCAGCCTTAACAGTTATAGGAGACTATTGTTTTGTGCTGTTTACTGATTTTAATTCCTAGGTGCATAAACGCAATGCACAAATATTTTTGACATAAGCTAAATAAAATATTGCCCGGTTATTTGTGAATGCTTAAAGTTGACAAAGTTTACGATTTGTTGCTGAAAACGCCCAGCAAATCAAAGAAGTAAATAATTCTTTTATTTCAAACGACAGCAGAATAGCCTAGCAAAGCTACTAGTCCGATCAGACATTTTTTTCGTTAAAATATATTTATATGTATAAATGTTGCGATGCCTCTGCTGACTTTTTTAAAAAGTTCTTGACCTGAATTACCAGCTTTACTATTCTGCTGTTTTTTCTGCAGGAATTAAGGTCGACATTTATCTTGCAAGGGTCAAGGTGATTTCCAATATAAAAAAAATAACCTGCTAATTTTTTTATAACAAATCACTTCGTTGGATCGCAAATCGTCGCTAAGTTTTTGTTTAACGGCACCGATAGCACTATAGTATCGGACGAGTACCGATAACGACATATCGCATCGGGTATCGGCGATTCGATATTATCGGACGTCCCGCCTTAGAACAATGAAGAAACGCCGACAAAAAAATGTGCGCCTTGAATTATTTGCATCAATTGAAGATAAATATGACTCTGGTGCGCCATTAGTGGGCGAAATGTCAATATTTGCAATAAAAAACATAATAAATTTTTTTACAGTTTAGCACGAAATTTTACGGATATTTGTCGAGAAATTTTGACAAAATTATAATAAGCCTTGATTTTATTTAAGTAAGTTGCCCAGTGATGGCTGCCTGGTTTAATAGAAACCAGCTCTTTGTTTTGCTTTTTTTTGAAATCAAAAAAAAAAAACTTTTAACTTAAATTTCCTCGAACCTCAATAACAACAAAAGATGCAAAGATTTCTTGGCACAAAATCTTGTTTCTTAAATATAGTATAGAAATCGTGAGATTTGAGCAGTAAACACTATGTAAGTATATTTTTGACATGAGCTAAATAACATATTGATTTTAAATAAAAAAATATTGCTCAGTTTGTAAAATGCTTTAAGTTTACATAGTTTACGATTTGTTGCTAAAACGCCCAGCAAATCAAAGAAGTAAATAAATTCTTTTATTTCAAACGACAGTCGTACAGTCTTGCAAAGCTCCGATCAGACACTTTGTTCGTTAAAATATATTTATATATTTAAATGCTGCGCTGCCTTATGAAATGTTGAAAATTTTAGTTTAACAAAATCTGGTTTAATTAACAGTGGTGTAATGACTTAATTCAATCACTTGGCTTAAATGCACTTAAGTCACTGTTTGCAAATGAAATAAGTTGACCTGTGTTTTTTTATTTAAATTTACTTCCATTTATGAACAAAAACATTTTCTTTATTTCTTTAGTTTTTGGTGTTTGCTATGTGAGATATTGCTCAAAATTCGTGAAATTAAAAATTTTAATAGTTTAATATTTATGTTTAATACCAATAACTTTACTAGGCTTCTTGTGTTTGTAAGATTGATAACGGACTTTAGTTATTTGCAATATAACTTGATTTGGATTACAACAATTTGCAAATGACCTGACTTGCACTTAATTATTTGACAAATCGCTTTTTCAAAACACTGGCATTTGAGAACAAGTAAGTGCATAAACGGGACAGAAACCTAAACTTGCCTAAAAACATTTTATTTTGGAGGCGACGCAAATTAGGATTTGGTTTATGCTAACTGATGAGATGAGTTGGTGAATAGAAATGAACTGCAACATTTGGTCTTAGTTTAGTTAAACCTTTAACAAAGAATTCCAAAATGTTGCGCAGCGAACCTCTGTTGCCCTCAAGCGGTAAATTTAAGTAACATTTTTCTCGTCATTCTCTTTTTTTTTGTTTTTCTTGCATCACGTTTAAAGATGAATTTAGGGGCTAAAAAAATTATTGTAACCCATGAGTTTTCAGAGATGGCGTCACAAAGTTACGTCACAATGGGTTTCGCGACGACCCAAACAAAGTTACGTCATTTTCGAGATTGCGATAAAATGCACGATGCCTTTGGACAAAACCTATGCATATTTTGCTGCGAAGAAAACTAAACCAAATACTTTGCTACGTATATGTATTTTACTATACTTACGGGAACTGGCGATATAGGCGTAAAATAAATTTCCAAAAAATGCCTGACCCTGGTTTTACTCTGAGATTGTAAACGTTAAGTTTTATTGCAGCTTGATAATGAATTGCAAAGCCAAAAGGTCGCTTAGACGAACATTATCTCGATTAAGACGTTTTGGTTACGGTCGATCTGCTCGACCTTTGTGATTCATTTTCAAGCTACATTGCAATTGTGCATAGTATACCATTCAGTTTTTCCATTATATCTAAGGTTTATGGTAAAAATCAAAAATCTGAGCACAAGTCGACGAATTTAACTTAAAAGAATATAAAAAAAAATATAAAAAATAGGTAAAAAAACTTTTGTCGGGGTGTGCGGTTAAAAAAGTTAAAGAACCTCTGCAGTAAACCTTCTTAGACCTTTACATGTATTGGTGGAGTTGTCAATTCTACGATACTTTTTAAACCAATATATAATGCATGCTAGAAATTAAATCCTTTTGTAAGTAGCATATTTTTTTTATTATTGCTGTAAAAACAATAAAACAATAATATTAAGTCACTTGCATTCTGTATTTTACTTTACTTATGCGAACTGACGATGCCAGTATAATAAGCGAAATATATATTTATTTTAACAGAAGTCTAATTTTCATTTTTTTAATAGGATTTTTAACTTTTTTTTAACTTTTGAGTTTTATTGTTTATATACGCAACAGTGATCGACAAGCAGAAACCTGCTGCCAATGGTTTAATTTTTTTTAACTTTCGTCGGGGTCTGTAGTAAAACAGTTTGACAACACCTGCTAGAAACCATCAATATTCTATATTCTAGGATACTTTTTGTACCAATATATAATGAATACAAAATCTATTAATCAGTAGCTGCGACAAAAAACAAGATTTTCAAAAATGTTCGTCGCTGGTATTTCAACCAACGACCCTTGGAACTTTACAATTGCGAAAGGGCGATGATTTAGAGACCTTATATCTTTGAGCGTTTAACGCCTGAAGCTATAAAGAGTGAGACACGTTTACAAAACTCGCCCGACAACCTAAACGCCCGACGTCGCTTTATGACAAAACAATTCCACTATTGTTACGCAATAAAAATACTGTGAGTGTTATATAGGATGGTATTAACAGTTCACCAAGAACAACAATGATTACCAGAAAGTTGAAAACATTTATTTGCCAGAAAGTAGAGTTTTAGCAAAGATTAAACCCAATTATAAGGAAAGATACTTAATTGTTGTTAAAATTCAGTGATAATTGATCAATTAGCTACAAATCCTTCAGTAATTTGCTTGTTGCTTCTAAGCAGGATTATTAGGTAACAATGCGGTTGTGTTGTTATTGTTACGTCACCATAAGTGTTATTCTGATAACCTGTGGACAAGGTAAGTGGGTTTGTTGTTTTAGTAAAGTCCAATTTGATAAAATCACAACGTTGTAAGCAAGACATTTTGAAATGACTTAAGTTCAAGTCAAGTTATTTGCAAATAACGTTAACTCCAATTCAATTGATTTTTAAAATAATTTTATCCTCTGTCAAGTGATTACCAAACTAACTTGGGCTAAAGGCAAGTTATTTGTAAAATAACTTAAGTTCAAGTCAAGTATTTTCAAAGGTCCAAGTTTAAGTCATTATTAGAGCTAGTCAATTCTTGTCATAAAAATTAAACGTTAAACTAATAAAATTGGTAAGTTAGTCCAAATATGAACAATAACCTCTACTAAAAAATGACCAAAACGCAACATATTGCAGCAAAATGTTTTATTTGCAATAACTAAGATAAATAAAACAATTTTGAAAACAATTGCTAAATGAACACGCCTGATTTTAACCCAAGTCATTTGCCCAAAAGACTTAAATCAAGTCATTTGAAAACAGTGACTTAAGTGCCTACTTAAGTCAATTCAATGACTTAAAAATAAAGAAAATAAAAAATGATGCACTCAGAAAGGCAGGACAAAATATATGTGTTGTTAAATTAACCACTAGGAACATAGTTTTTCTAGTTTATGTATTTTTATGTTTGTTTTTTCTGCCTTAATACTCATTTACTTGGTCGAAACAGATTTTGCCTCAGAGGAAAAAATCTAAAGGGGAAAATGTTTAAAAAAATATAAGGGAAGCAAAATGTTTTGCATTATTACCAAGCAATTGCTGGTTCACGCTGTGTATCAACTACATGTATTATTAGTTGAGATTATTTTGATTGCAAGGACTTACTTAATTGAAATATTTCTGTTTATGAAGAACAAATTGAGTTTCATTTAAACTGTTGTTGCCCAAAAATGTTGTTGCCCAAATGACTGAAGTCAAGTCAAGTTTTTACACCATTCTAAAACCACATGCTTGTAATGTAAGTTAGACTAAGCTAGTCATTTAAAAAAATCACTCGCTAAATAAAATTACAAAGTAGCCTATATTCAGGGTTAGTTTATTTGAAAGAGCCATAAACATATAGTTTCAAAATTGGAACTTCCCAAAATAAACATCTTATATGTTGTTGAAAGCACAAATGTAAATAAATTAGATTAAGCCTGATGTAACATTCATTTTAAACCAGCAGTATAAAGGCAGGGGTCTATATTTTTCATTTTAATTCGTCTATAATCTTGCAAGTCACCAGTATAAGTAAATGTAGGGGTGATGCTAGATTAGTCAAATATTGACAAGAATGTTGAAACTTTGAGGTCTGTAAGTCAGTGTTGTAGCGACTTAAATCAATTCAAAGTGCACTTAAGGCAATGTTTATAAATGAAAAGACTTGAGTTTTTTAAGAAAAATGCCTTGACTTGACTAAAGTCTTTTGGACAAATGACTTGACTTGAGTTTTTTAGGAAAAATTACCTGACTTGCCTTGGGTCTTTAGGAGGAAGACTTTGGGTTGAAAAAATGTTTTTTTCATTAGGCAATAGTTTTGTAAAATTAGGATATTTATCTTAATCTTTGTACATAAAAAAATGCTTTCTATATCAGTGGTTCTCAAAGTATGGGTCGCGACCCAAACATGGGTTGTTGCTAAGACTGGTGTAAACGGTAGCCTCACAGTAACTTTATTAGTTTGTTAAATTTTTTTTAGAAGATTATTCTGCTAGCTCGTATAACACACATATATCTCAGAATAGTCACTGATAGACCTGGGATTAGAATTGAGAATATTGCGTAATATTTATTCGCAGTTTGAGGTCCTGAGCAGAAACTCATGCGTTTTAGTTCGAGCTATCGGTTTATTTCTTTTCGATCGTAGCTAGGTTTGTTCCTTTCAACTAGGTCATTAGTTGCCGGTATCCTAGTATTGTTAAAAGTTAGAATCTATCATTTGTTTGTAACAACCATTGTTTCATAGAACTGTGTTGTAGCATTTAACTGCAATATTACTCTATATTGCCTAATTCGACGTCACTAAACACGTGACCGTTGTTCACTGACGCGTGACTAACGCCGAATTGTGCGTTTTCAACGTTTCGCATTCATTCTATTTTATCAACTTACTAATAGCGGCTTGAATCACCGCTCTGTTTATCGTGTTTACTGCTGAGATTTGTGAATATACTCGACGTCAACATCTACTGAGTGAAGTGTCTTTGTCTAGAGAGTACAAGAAGTTAAGGACAGGTATTCTAGCGGCCTGCTCCTTTGGAGTCGGATTAAGAACTTGTAAGAGACTAGGCAGCCGTCGGCTCTCGCACACAGAGCCAGCGCCCTCTTACCCCTTACTACAGACCTCAATACGCTCCAGTGTATTACATCTGGTTTTCTGTGTCTTTTTCTATTTCATGCATGTCAGAAAAAATACATTTTTGATGTTTGAGGCTTGGGTCGTGAGATGTTCATAAAACTCCGATTTGGGTCGCGCTCGAAAAAGTTTGAGAACCACTGCTCTATATAATGCGTTTACGGTATTTTTAATTGAGTTATTGCTTATGCCCATAATCGGACAAGTTTTCCAGTTTTAATAGCTTAACGTTTTATTTTTATGCCGATGACTATTGCTTCATCATCAGAATTTGGCGCCGTTATATGATTTCGCATTTTTATAATTCGTTATAAGAAATTTGAATTTATCTTGTCCTTATAACGACCTGACTGGGACCTAACTTGTTATTTATTTAAAATGACTGATCTTTACGTTAACTGGAACTTAAGTTATTAGTTTACGACAGTGTAATGTTTCAAAAAAGTAACTAAAAACCCACTCTATAACAGCGGCAAACGTTTCAGTACAACCCCCTTGTAGGGGGCTCATATAAAGTTAGTCTCACAATCCACGTTTTGGCCTGACTATTGCGCAATTTTACGTCATTGTCACGTATACTGACGTCACACAAGCACAAACATACGTCACTTACATGTTGCAGGCTTGTCGTTCCGCTTCGTTGACTTCTCCTGCAAAGCCGATGGTGACGTCATTAAGGTCACGTGGGACGCTCGCAGCCGATCAGGAGCCGCTATTGTGAGTAGAAGTTATATTAATACAAAAATGCTGAATTCGTTCAAGTATAGAAAAATAAAAATACTTTTTTTGTTTAAATTAAGGCTTAGTTTTGATTTTATTGTTTTTTGATAAGTTTAACCTGATAAAATAAAATAACGTATTTATGTTTTTATATGCGTTTATACTTGGTAGCTATAAAACAGGGACCAACAAACTATTTTCATAAATAGGCGGGTATCAAGATTTTTTTCGTCATTCTTTTTAATTTGAATATTGTTAAGTCAAATTGCAATTGACCTTATTAACCTTGAATTTCATCAAACCTTGTTAATGTTTAAATTTTCATTAAAGTCATTGTCGTCATTTACGTGTAAGGGCGAGGAGATATGATCATACTTTACACATTCATTTTGTAAGTAAATATTAACTTATGTTCGCAGAGAAACGAGGTGAAGGAATATGTGCTGAGTTGGTACAACTTGGATCAAGTATCAACATCGATGTACGAAGGAGATGTAGATTATGTAAGAATCCGTTCGCTTGTAGCATTTAGAATATCCGTGACATAATAACCACCAAGCATGCCCTGTAAAACAGATTTTGTTTATTTTCAAACAGGGAGAAGACAAGTCACTTCGCAGCAAGCTGTCAAACAGTTATGACGTCACAGGAAACAATAGCTATGTTGACGTCATCACGAACGAGCAAGGTAAAATCCGAAATTAAATTTTAACAGATCGAGATAATTTAGGAAAAAATCTTGATCAGTGACTTAATCATTGGACCATCTCAAATAACAACCAGCATAATGTATTTGTTTTTCAA
Organism: Ascidiella aspersa; assembly: GCF_963924565.1. Lineage (NCBI taxonomy): Eukaryota > Metazoa > Chordata > Ascidiacea > Phlebobranchia > Ascidiidae > Ascidiella > Ascidiella aspersa. Next base: position 1,397,749 of record NC_139451.1, read on the forward strand.
TTTAGCAATTCAAAAATGCTGTAAAAACATTTGCTCTACTAAACCAACATTTGTAATTGTTGGATTCGGGGCGAAGATAAAACAGGTGCTGCCTTTCATATAAGTTAAGAAGACTTCGTAAAATATATTGCAGTGCTTTCCAACGGGTTGTATACTATGAGTTGGTATGACGGAAAATAGGATCGGTAACATTGTGAATAAAGGAAAACACAGGCTTGTGACCTACTCTGACAGGAGATTTCCTGGAAATGCGACGGTTAACAAAGCCCCTGGCAACAGAATACCAAAAATAATTTACGTCTAATCTAGATGCTGACCTTGGCAGTCTTGACGCAGAAGGCTAAAGATTCCAATCAAAAAAATATCAAACGTTATCTGTTAAAATGTACCACTTTGAAAATGGAAATTTACCTTTCTACATTTTTATTCTTTTTTTGAAAAAATCGTTTTTGCATCAAGAATTTTCTTATTTTAGTTAGTACAGGAGTTTTGGGCAATTTGGAACACCCCAGGGTGTACCACTTTGATGAGGTGTACTGGGGTGTATAATATATCTCATTACAATAAAGCTATGCTCAAGTATCATGACAAATAAACAGGTTTATCACCGGACTGACTGGAGTGTACAACACATGTCACTACTTGTATTTAAGCGTACTAAGCTTCTAAAATACTATATTATATTCGTGACGTAATAACCAAATATTTCTCTTGATAATGTTTTTTGTGAGGTACAAACTAGTTCTTCATAACGGTTAATAGTTCTTTTTGCAGCACAACAGGGGGGTATCGGTGCATTGCGATTTAAATTTAGTAATTTAAAAAACATTTGCTCTACTAAGCTAACATTAGTAATTCTAGGATTAGTAATACCAACACTAGTAATACCAACATTAGTAATACCAACACTAGTAATACCAACACTAGTAATACCAACATTAGTAATACCAACATTAGTAATACCAACACTAGTAATACCAACACTAATAATACCAACATTAGTAATACCAACATTAGTGATACCAACACTAGTAATACCAACACTAGTAATACCAACACTAGTAATACCAACACTAGTAATACCAACACTAGTAATACCAACACTAGTAATACCAACACTAGTAATACCAACACTAGTAATACCAACATAAGTAATACCAACACTAGTAATACCAACATTAGTAATACCAACACTAGTAATACCAACATTAGTAATACCAACACTAGTAATACCAACACTAATAATACCAACATTAGTAATACCAACATTAGTGATACCAACACTAGTAATACCAACACTAGTAATACCAACACTAGTAATACCAACACTAGTAATACCAACACTAGTAATACCAACACTAGTAATACCAACACTAGTAATACCAACACTAATAATACCAACATTAGTAATACCAACATTAGTGATACCAACACTAGTAATACCAACACTAGTAATACCAACATTAGTAATACCAACACTAGTCATACCAACACTAATAATACCAACATTAGTAATACCAACATTAGTGATACCAACACTAGTAATACCAACACTAGTAATACCAACACTAGTAATACCAACACTAGTAATACCAACACTAGTAATACCAACACTAGTAATACCAACACTAGTAATACCAACACTAGTAATACCAACACTAGTAATACCAACACTAGTAATACCAACACTAGTAATACCAACATAAGTAATACCAACACTAGTAATACCAACATTAGTAATACCAACACTAGTAATACCAACACTAATAATACCAACATTAGTAATACCAACATTAGTGATACCAACACTAGTAATACCAACACTAGTAATACCAACACTAGTAATACCAACACTAGTAATACCAACATTAGTAATACCAACATTAGTAATACCAACACTAGTAATACCAACACTAATAATACCAACATTAGTAATACCAACATTAGTGATACCAACACTAGTAATACCAACACTAGTAATACCAACACTAGTAATACCAACACTAGTAATACCAACACTAGTAATACCAACACTAGTAATACCAACACTAGTAATACCAACACTAGTAATACCAACATAAGTAATACCAACACTAGTAATACCAACATTAGTAATACCAACACTAGTAATACCAACATTAATAATACCAACATTAGTAATACCAACACTAGTAATACCAACACTAGTAATACCAACACTAGTAATACCAACACTAGTAATACCAACATTAGTAATACCAACATTAATAATACCAACATTAGTAATACCAACATTAGTAATACCAACACTAGTAATACCAACACTAGTAATACCAACATTAGTAATACCAACACTAATAATACCAACACTAGTAATACCAACATTAGTAATACCAACATTAGTAATACCAACACTAGTAATACCAACACTAGTAATACCAACATTAGTAATACCAACATTAGTGATACCAACACTAGTAATACCAACACTAGTAATACCAACACTAGTAATACCAACACTAGTAATACCAACATTAGTAATACCAACACTAGTAATACCAACACTAGTAATACCAACATTAGTAATACCAACACTAGTAATACCAACATTAGTAATACCAACATTAGTAATACCAACATTAGTAATACCAACATTAGTAATACCAACATTAGTAATACCAACATTAGTAATACCAACACTAGTAATACCAACATTAGTAATACCAACACTAGTAATACCAACACTAGTAATACTAACATTAGTAATACCAACATTAGTGATACCAACACTAGTAATACCAACACTAGTAATACCAACACTAGTAATACCAACACTAGTAATACCAACATTAGTAATACCAACACTAGTAATACCAACACTAGTAATACCAACACTAGTAATACCAACACTAGTAATACCAACATTAGAAATACCAACATTAGTAATACCAACACTAGTAATGCCAACATTAGTAATACCAACATTAGTAATACCAAAATTAGTAATACCAACACTAGTAATACCAACACTAGTAATACCAACATTAGTAATACCAACATTAGTGATACCAACACTAGTAATACCAACACTAGTAATACCAACACTAGTAATACCAACACTAGTAATACCAACATTAGTAATACCAACACTAGTAATACCAACATTAGTAATACCAACACTAGTAATACCAACATTAATAATACCAACATTAGTGATACCAACATTAGTGATACCAACATTAGTGATACCAACACTAGTAATACCAACACTAGTAATACCAACACTAGTAATACCAACACTAGTAATACCAACATTAGTAATACCAACATTAATAATACCAACATTAGTAATACCAACATTAGTAATACCAACACTAGTAATACCAACACTAGTAATACCAACATTAGTAATACCAACACTAGTAATACCAACACTAGTAATACCAACACTAGTAATACCAACATAAGTAATACCAACATTAGTAATACCAACATTAGTAATACCAACACTAGTAATACCAACACTAGTAATACCAACACTAGTAACACCAACACTAGTAATACCAACATTAGTAATACCAACATTAATAATACCAACATTAGTAATACCAACATTAGTAATACCAACACTAGTAATACCAACACTAGTAATACCAACATTAGTAATACCAACACTAGTAATACCAACACTAGTAATACCAACACTAGTAATACCAACATTAGTAATACCAACATTAGTAATACCAACATTAGTAATACCAACATTAGTAATACCAACATTAGTAATACCAACATTAGTAATACCAACACTAGTAATACCAACATTAGTAATACCAACACTAGTAATACCAACACTAGTAATACTAACATTAGTAATACCAACATTAGTGATACCAACACTAGTAATACCAACACTAGTAATACCAACACTAGTAATACCAACACTAGTAATACCAACATTAGTAATACCAACACTAGTAATACCAACACTAGTAATACCAACACTAGTAATACCAACACTAGTAATACCAACATTAGAAATACCAACATTAGTAATACCAACACTAGTAATACCAACATTAGTAATACCAACATTAGTAATACCAACATTAGTAATACCAACACTAGTAATACCAACACTAGTAATACCAACATTAGTAATACCAACATTAGTGATACCAACACTAGTAATACCAACACTAGTAATACCAACACTAGTAATACCAACACTAGTAATACCAACATTAGTAATACCAACACTAGTAATACCAACATTAGTAATACCAACACTAGTAATACCAACATTAATAATACCAACATTAGTAATACCAACATTAGTGATACCAACATTAGTGATACCAACACTAGTAATACCAACACTAGTAATACCAACACTAGTAATACCAACACTAGTAATACCAACATTAGTAATACCAACATTAGTGATACCAACACTAGTAATACCAACACTAGTAATACCAACACTAGTAATACCAACACTAGTAATACCAACATTAGTAATACCAACACTAGTAATACCAACATTAGTAATACCAACACTAGTAATACCAACATTAATAATACCAACATTAGTGATACCAACATTAGTGATACCAACATTAGTGATACCAACACTAGTAATACCAACACTAGTAATACCAACACTAGTAATACCAACACTAGTAATACCAACATTAGTAATACCAACATTAATAATACCAACATTAGTAATACCAACATTAGTAATACCAACACTAGTAATACCAACACTAGTAATACCAACATTAGTAATACCAACACTAGTAATACCAACACTAGTAATACCAACACTAGTAATACCAACATAAGTAATACCAACATTAGTAATACCAACATTAGTAATACCAACACTAGTAATACCAACACTAGTAATACCAACACTAGTAACACCAACACTAGTAATACCAACATTAGTAATACCAACATTAATAATACCAACATTAGTAATACCAACATTAGTAATACCAACACTAGTAATACCAACACTAGTAATACCAACATTAGTAATACCAACACTAGTAATACCAACACTAGTAATACCAACACTAGTAATACCAACATTAGTAATACCAACATTAGTAATACCAACATTAGTAATACCAACATTAGTAATACCAACATTAGTAATACCAACATTAGTAATACCAACACTAGTAATACCAACATTAGTAATACCAACACTAGTAATACCAACATTAGAAATACCAACACTAGTAATACCAACATTAGTAATACCAACATTAGTAATACCAACATTAGTAATACCAACACTAGTAATACCAACACTAGTAATACCAACATTAGTAATACCAACATTAGTGATACCAACACTAGTAATACCAACACTAGTAATACCAACATTAGTAATACCAACATTAGTAATACCAACACTAGTAATACCAACACTAGTAATACCAACACTAGTAATACCAACATTAGTGATACCAACACTAGTAATACCAACACTAGTAATACCAACACTAGTAATACCAACACTAGTAATACCAACATTAGTAATACCAACACTAGTAATACCAACATTAGTAATACCAACACTAGTAATACCAACATTAATAATACCAACATTAGTAATACCAACATTAGTGATACCAACATTAGTGATACCAACACTAGTAATACCAACACTAGTAATACCAACACTAGTAATACCAACACTAGTAATACCAACATTAGTAATACCAACATTAATAATACCAACATTAGTAATACCAACATTAGTAATACCAACACTAGTAATACCAACACTAGTAATACCAACATTAGTAATACCAACATTAGTAATACCAACATTAGTAATACCAACACTAGTAATACCAACACTAGTAATACCAACATTAGTAATACCAACATTAGTGATACCAACACTAGTAATACCAACACTAGTAATACCAACACTAGTAATACCAACACTAGTAATACCAACATTAGTAATACCAACACTAGTAATACCAACATTAGTAATACCAACACTAGTAATACCAACATTAATAATACCAACATTAGTAATACCAACATTAGTGATACCAACATTAGTGATACCAACACTAGTAATACCAACACTAGTAATACCAACACTAGTAATACCAACACTAGTAATACCAACATTAGTAATACCAACATTAATAATACCAACATTAGTAATACCAACATTAGTAATACCAACACTAGTAATACCAACACTAGTAATACCAACATTAGTAATACCAACACTAGTAATACCAACACTAGTAATACCAACACTAGTAATACCAACATTAGTAATACCAACATTAGTAATACCAACATTAGTAATACCAACACTAGTAATACCAACACTAGTAATATCAACATTTTCGGGGCGAAGATATGCCAGATGTTATATTGCATATAAATTAAGAAGGCTTCATTAACAACCAGTATATTGTTTCTTTATTCCTTTACTGTTTATTAACAGACGAGGTTTCGCACTCGGTGCTTTCCCCCAACCGATCATCGCACTCGATCCCAAACCTTGATTACGTCACTCGTTACAACGTCGCCATACGCGCCATACCGAGGGGTGACGTCACTAGCAATGACGTCATGGTGACAAAGTGCGTCCAACTGACCGGCGAAGGACGTGAGTTTGAAATACTTTGCTCTTTGGTTGTTCAAAAATAAGTCTATTGTAATTTTTCTAAATTAACTGCCGCATTTTGTATTCAACTGTACCTGGTACATATTTAAACAAACGTAAATTCATTCATTAAGGTTCTGTATATTTTTTATTTTTATTAAAAATAGGAGCTTGAATCACCAGATATGTAAATTTCTTGACAAAAAGTTTAATAGACGATCCGTAAATTACCTTTTTTTAAGTGCTATTTACTAACAACTTTATTTAAAAGTAGGTATGTACGATAATATCGGATCGGATCCCGATACCAAAGTGGTAGTATCGGTACTCGTCCGATAATATCGGAGTCGATACACGATACCAAGTGGTAGTATCGGTACTCTTCCGATGCTAGGGTGGCTTGAGCCATGCTAATACAGCGTTTACTAACTTAAGGGTAATTGATCACACAAAAGGTTAACTGGGGGTAAATAAATGTTCTAATTCTCAAAGCAAATTTCGTCAAATAACCTGCAAAAAATCCCTTTGAACGTTTAAATCCAACTTTGCTTGTTTACAGCAGTGTGGTCATTTGTATTGGATCGCGGTAGCTTTTGTCCAAAATATCGGCATCGGAATAAATCTTTAATCGAAAATGCAGAAAACGTAGATGGAAAGGTTTTAAGTAAATTTATTTAATCACGGGGTTAACCTAATGCATTTTTGGCCTAATACGTTCGTCGAACGCTTTGTTCCTAGTTCACCATTGTTACGTCACAGGTTCTTCCCCGCCCCTCAATGTTACGGTTGAGGTCATATCAAGGTCAAAGGTCATGGTCCGTTGGCGCCGACCGAAGGTCACTAACTCAAGGTCAATCAAGAATTACGTCATTCAGTATTCAAAGTACAAAATTAAACGAGTAACTGAGGTAAGAGTTATTGTTTTGTTTTTTGAAAATGCTTCTATAATTTTTTTTTTAAATATGTTTTTTTAAATGTTTTTTAAATATGTTTTTTAAATGTTTTTTTTAATGTTTTTTTTTTAATGTTTTTTTTTTCATGTTTTATTTCAAGTTTTTGAAAAATGGTTATTGAAACTGTATTTTAAAACTGGTTTTAAACAGTTTTTTTTTAAATATATTTAAAATGTTTTTTTTTAAATGTTTTTTTTTAATGTTTACCGAAACTGTTTTCTAAAAATGTGCTATGAAAATATGTTTTGAAAATGTTTTTTAAATTTATTTTTGTAAATATTTTTAATCTCAATTTTCAATAGGAAATAGACATTGACAATGCAAGTCCAACGAGGTTTGTTAAAAAAATAACGAGCCATTTCTTTAAAAGTAGCCTATTTCGTCTCTTTGTATACAAAGCAACCTGGAAAAGTAACGCTTATAATATTTGTGATGTTGCACTGAATGTGTGATGTTCGAAATTAACTTAAACCTTGCAAAAAATGTCAACCCCATTTCTGATCAGTAACAACACAATAAGAAAAAGCTCATATCACTGTTGTAAATATATACCGTTTTGGTGTTTATTCAAAATTTGTAAATATGCTTTTTCCAACATCTTTATAAGTATAATAAATATAAATCCTTCTGGTATTACCAGAATACTATGCCTGGTAGCAACAGCATATCTATTTATCTTCAAAAGTGTCTGCGTTTGGCCTTAATGCTGTTATTTTGAAATATTAAAAAAGCCTATACTTATTATAATAATACCTATATATAGTTGGGTACACTATGCACGGATCTGTAATGTAGCTTGATAATAAATTGCAAAGCCAAAACATTAACTGAAGATGATAGAAGCTCGTATCGAAACCTGTTAATCAAGATGATGTCGATCTACTATGGCTTATTATGATAATGATATTGTAAAACTTATAATTATGGTTTCCGATATGGGATTAGTGCGTCGTAGAAAATTCTCTGGGTATAGTTTTCTACACACAAGACTTTCTTCTTGAAATGGAAAGTTTATTGTTCGTTTTTGTGTGAAAACAGAACCTTAAAATCAAGCCACCATACATTTCAGAAGAATTTTCCAACAATTTCTTATGACGCCTTTGCTTTAGCTTTTCCCCTTTAACCTCAATTTAACCTCAGGTCAAAATTCAAGGGGGTCGTTACCGGGGTTACGTGGAAGGTTTGACGTCACACAGGATCTACCAGTTCAGAGTCGCGGCAGAAAATTCAAAAGTTCTCGGGAAGTTTTCGGATTGGATTGTTTTGCCGCTAGGTGAGACAAACGTAATTGTACGGAAATATAGTTTTTTTATTTCAAACATAATTAATCTCCAGGTATTTTTATTTTGTTACAAACTTTTAAAACTAAAAATAAATTAAAAAAAATATCATTTTGTTATTCAAGAAAAATTGATCTTTAACATTATGTTTTATTACCTGTTATAAACTTTTACAACTAAAAAATATAAAATTAAAAAAAAACTTTATTTTTGTTATTCAAAATATAAAATCGTCCATTTTTAAAATAAATTTGGGTAAGACAAAGTTATTTGTACGAAAATATAATTTTGTTTAAAAAATAAATTTTTTGATATTAGAATGTTTGATATAAAAATATTTTATTTTTCATGAAAAAAATTTAATTTAAAAAAACAAACATGTTAAACTTAAACGTTCACTATATTTTCTGTAAGATTATTTTTTACGTAAAAGCATCTTTTTAGTGTTGCTGAGGTCAAATTATTAAACTGATTAATTGACAAATATGCTTGAATACAAAACATTTTAGGCTTTAGATTGGACTTAAGTCTATTGTCGGTCATTCAATGCACGTTTGGAAAATACATTTCGCGAAAAAATGTTCATTTTTTTATGTTAATAAAATTATTAATATTTGTGTATATCAAATTATTAATATTTGTGTAAAAGCGCCATTTTCGTGAAACTGCTGTTAAAAATTATTTTGACTAAAACGTTTTTATTATTAATTCCCAGACGCGAAAACTGTCACTTTTTCTGTGATCCACAAATTCGAGGATGCAGCCAAGTTTCAGAACATGGTCAGTGCAAATGTGAATAATTTTGTTATAATTTCATCGCTATATAACAGTTCAGATAAGTTAAACGAGTCATTTTGGCCATTTTTGCCTCATATTTCTTTCCTTTTGGTTTTAATTAGAAATATTGAATAATTATACATTTCTAAACATAGCATGTCACAATTTTTCAATTTTAAACGTCCTATTTTGGATGAATTGATTACCTACAGTTTAAAGATTTTTGTGTGCCTTAAGTTAAGTTTTCCATACTGACTTCTTATGTTCGTTTGTTTAATCATTGATGACGTAACAATTGCAGATACAGCGCATTATGCCGTTGGCCTACCTGAGCTACACAAAGATCAACCAGACTCGAATAAGAAACGGAAATGCGAAGGTAAAAATGTTTTTAGTTTTAATCTTTGTTGCCACATAGTGAGTTGGAAACAGTTTGTTTAGATATAAAAACTATATTGGCTTCTATGAGAAAATCGTTAGTATCTAGAAACACAAAAAATACAATTAAATGCAATGAAAGTACAAGTCAAATGCTTTTCAAATAAAAAAAACTTAATTTTTTTGCAGTTTTGTTCTCGCCTGGGATGTGCAACTATAAGTAACAAGGCAGACTCTTTAATTCTTAAATAAAATTGTATGTTTTTTTGCCAGATTTTTTAAATTAGAAATCTGAAATCACGTTGTTGAGATCCAAAGTGTAAGGTTATTTTACTCCCTAATATTTTATCATTCCAGATCTATTATGACCTCAGCTTTAAGACAAGCGTAAATATGACGAAACAAAAGATCCAGAACCAATTCGAACTTAGCTGGGTGAAGAAGGCGATGAGTTTTGTCAGCAGAGTCAAAGTTTACGGTGAGTGACCTTGAAAGGTGACTTTGAAAGGTGACCTAGGAAAGTGACCTTGGAAAGTGACCTTCAAAAGTAAGCTTGAAAAGTGACCTTGAAATCTGAACCTGAAATGTGACTTTGAAATGTGACCTTGAAAAGTGACCTTGAAAAGTGACCTTGAAATATGACCCTGAAATGTGACCTTAAAAAGTGATCTTAAAAAGTGACTTGGGAAAGTGATCTTAAAAAGTAACTTTGAAAAGTGACCTTGGAAAGTGACCTTGAAAAATGACCACAAAAAGTGACCGTAAAATGTGACCTTGTAATGTGACCTTGAAGGAAAGTAGGACAAGGAATATTTAGAAATTTAAAATTAGTTAAATCTTAGAAAGCGGTTTAAACTAAATCAATTCATGATAAACTAATACTTTTAAATTACATTCTGGTTTATTTAATATGTATCTTCAAATCGTAAAACATGTAATTCAAGGTCAAAGTTCACGATAAATGACCTTGAAAAGTGACTTGAAAGATGACGTTTACCTCTTTCTAACAGGTTTAACCGTAAAACCGCTTGAAAACACGCACGTAGTAACGGAATAATATGTGATTTAAATTTGATGGAAACGGGAAGAAATCACTCTTTCAGGGTGAAAGTTGGAGAAATGATTTAAAACCGGCTCAATCACATTTCAAAATTAATTGTTTATTGTTTTACTCAAAATCACATCTAATAGTAACGGTATTAGTTCGCAGAACGCGTTTAAAGCGGGATACCTCACTGAAACCAATTTTCGCGCCATTTTTGAATTTCAAACCGTTTTTATTATTCCAGACCTGCAGAGTTGCCCGGGCACGTGTTCGCCGCGCGCCAGTTGCCATGCCGACGGGGGCACGTACCGTTGTGAGTGTAAAGAGGGTCTGATCGATGTTGGGGCGATGGGCTACAAGTTTCCGGGGATCGACTGTCAGCCAAACACAGGTGGGTGATAGAGGTGAAACTGGGGCAAAAATGAGGTACAAATAAGGTAAAATGGGGTAAAAATTGGTAAAACGGGTAAGAAAGCCAAACACAGGTGGGTGAATCTTTAGAATGGGTGAAGATGAGTAAAAATAAGTTGAAATGGTAAAAAGGGGTGACCAAGTGGTAAAAATAGTTGAAATGGGTGAAAATAGGTTACGTAGGTAAAAACTGGTGGAAAAATTTGTTAAAACAGGGTAAGAATTAGTTAAAATAAAGATAAAATGGGTGAAAATGAGTTAAAATGGGTGAAAATGAGTTAAAATGTATGGAAATTGGTTAATATGGGGAAAAATGGGTGAAAATGACTAAAAATGGGCTCTTGATCAGCTTGTGTATTTTACTTTTGATGACGTTTAGTTTAAGTGGGCGTGGCAAAGGCGGGGCTGTGAAAGACTTGGACGCCGAGGTTGCAGAAAACAACACCGCTCAGTTTTGAAAAACCTGAAAGAAATACCTTTTGACGTTTAAATTTCACCTTTCTGTTTGTTTGGTAATGACGTCATTGGTATCGGATAAAATCGCGACTTTTTGTCCAAAATATCGGGTATCGGAACAAAACGTCAATTATCGGACATTCTTAGTTACAACTCATGCTTGGCATCTATTCACAAATTCCCCTGATGTAACATTATAAGGTAAAACCCCTACCTGTGATTCCCCTCGTTTATTACGTCACAGAGGCTCCCCGCCAGGTGAAGGTTGACGTCACGGGCCCGAACAGCGCGATGTTGACCTTCAGACGACCTCTAAAGAAGAGCGGAAGCCTCACGGGATTCAACTTCGAATGGAGAAGTTTGTCGGGGTCCAATCCACCTAGTGGCGAAAGCGAGATGACAAGGTGATTGTGACGTCATTATAAAGTCATATTTGTTGGGGTTTATAGAATTTTTACTATTTTGATTTTACCCACAGTGATTTCGTCTTTCTTATTTTAACCTGTAGTAACCCCACCTCGACCCTTTTAAACTGTAGTAACCCCACTTTATTTATTAAACCTGTAGTAACCCCAATGTATTCATATTAATCTGTAGTAACCCCACTCTATTGATTTAACCTGTAGTAACCTTACCTTATTCTTCTAAACTGTAGTAACCTCTCTTTATTCATTTTAACCCGCAGTAACCCATAATAAATATTTTAACCTGTAGCAACCTTGAAGTAACCTTTTAACCTGTAGTAACCCACGACCCGTTTTAACCCTTATTAACCCCACTATTCGTTTTAACCCCAGGTCGAGTTTCCTGAACAAGCACGAGATCGACGGGTTGCCAAGTAACTCTGTTGTCGAGTTTCGAGTTCGAGCGACCACAACTCTTAAACCTGGGGTCTGGTCAGCTTGGAAGCGAGTAACTACACGTGAGTTCGACTTTAACTTCAACGAGTAAAATATTATTATCTACTCAACTCTTAATAGAATAACAAAAAATAATAACGCCGAAGTAAATTTTAACATAAAAACCCATAAATAATTGCCTTAAACTGTTTTTAATTTTTGTTTTTTTACATTTCTATTGAATCGGCCATATTTTTATGCCCAAAGTCTACTTTTCGTAATAAACGATGCAGCATTTGACATCCCAGCAGCATAACATAACGATAACAACATACACACTAAGTGGAAATATCAAGCTATTTCCTTCAAAATTTTCTGCACAATTTGCCAATGTTTTGCTACATTTCAATTTTTTATATTTCTCAGTTGCTTACACGTATGACGTCACGTTTCGTTTTATCCTTGATGACGCAATCACCGATTACCAAGCTCGGCAAGAAGTAGCTCACCAGAAAATCAACGCTTACGTAAGTGTGACGTAATCATTACTCAATTTCAATGAAAGTATGAAAATCATTATATTCGATAAAATCTACATATTTCGATGTTGTTTGGCGATAGGTATTGAACATTTATACATGTTTGTTTTGAGATTGTCAATTACAAAACAAACATAGAGATGTCGGTTTTATTTATTGTTTGATACTTTTATTTGCTTTTCGGCCACTGGATTTAATGAAGGTTCTGCTGTAAGTTTTTTTATTAAATTTCATAATTAATAACTCGCCGTCCCATTTAGTCGCTTTTTGACGTAATCGTTACGTAAGTTGACAAAAAATCACTGTGACGTAACACCACATTAACTCAGATCACCCGGAAACTCCGATCGGTTCGCAAAATTGACGTCATCCAGCATTACGTCATTCGATCTGACTTCACCGGCGATGGAAGAGTTAAGGTTGTTCTCAGAGTCAATACGTCACCCCCAGGTACGCAACCTACGTATTGTATGACGTCACTAACTAAATCTACCTCTATTTATTTATGGAATGACGTCAAAAAAACAAATCGTCATTCATTTATAATCTGACGTCACTAACTCACTTGCTTTTATTTATGATGTGACGTCGGTAGATAAAGCGTCATCTAGGCATTATATGACGTAATCAATTAAAACGTCATCTACGTATAATATCACGTCACACCAACTAAATTGTCGCCCTGTATGTCATCTAAGCATATTATGACGTCAATAACTAAAATGTCATCTACGTACAATACAACGTCCCCGACCCAAAGTTTATATAATATGACGTCACTAGTTAGTACGTCACTTCTAAATGCTATGACGTCAAATTAGAGCTTTATATGCAAAATTTATTGACGTCATTATATTACACGACACGTTTTTGTAACATGACATCACCACGTAGCATATATGTCAATTACGACGTCACAGTCCACCCAAAATTCTTTCTATTGATGACGTCATAAATTACACAATCATAGGTGCGAAGCAGAACGGAGAGGATTTGATGAATTTGCTTCAGAAGGAGTTTGAAAAAATGTTGCGCACTTTTGACCCAAGTTTGGGGCAAATCGATGGATCTTCTGTTCTGGTTGTTGGTGAGTGTTTGTGGATATTTCAATCATAAGTCTCAATCTTGTGTATTGTAGACGAGTTAACGTTATATAACGTACATTTCAAGCAGCAGGTTTAATTCTTAGATCAGACTAGATTTTTGTTTTAACTTTTACATTTGTTACAATCACTAACCTTTATTCCTGAAAATAGCATTTTGTTTCGTTTTTTTATTTATTTATTTTTTTTGATGTTTTTTATGCAAAATATGGCTTAGAATGAAATGATTTTACCGATTTTAAAGATTTAATGTTTTTTTGATGCCAATACTGCGACTGGGATTTGACCTGCTATTTATTGGAAATGACTTGACTTGGGCCTAAAGTTTTAAAAAAAGTACTTGCCTTGACTTAAGTGAAGTAAAAACGATTTGCTTTCAATATGTTGCGTTTTGTTAATTTTTGAGTTGAGTTATTGCTTATCATCATACGAGTTTACCAACTTTTAAAGTTTAATGTTTGATTTTGTATCAATGTCTTGACTTAAGTTGACTTTCACTAATAATGACTCGGCTGGACTTTTGATTGAGTTTTGGCCAGATTTACCAATTTTATTATTTTAACGTTTTCTTTTTATATCAATACATTACTTGGAACTGATTAATATTAGCTTGACTGGGACTTGTCCGGTTACTTTTTGAAAAATACCTGATCTGGACTTTAATTAGTTTACAAATGACTTGACTAGCCCTAGAGAATTTTTCAAAATGACTTGTTTACATAGCGGTACTGCACTTGTTCAAAATACATTTTGTAGTTGAAAACCACAAGAACTAGCCTTCACAGCAAATAAATCTAACATATTTACTGTGTTTGGATGTTGACGACTTCAAATGTATTGGCTTGGAATTAAGTGATTTGCAAATGATTCGACTGGGAGTTGAATTATTTTCAAATCACTTGAATTGCATTTTATTGATTTGGGGTCTTGGAGGTGTTCAACACAGTTGATAATTTAACATATTCACTTTGTTTAGATGTTGATGAATGTGGAACAGTGTTGGACGATTGTAATGGAAACAGGTGTGTTAACGACATCGGAACTTTCGAATGCAAATGCCCACATGGAAATGCAGATGTTAGCAAGGACTATTACCTACTGCCTGGGAGGGAATGCCTGCGTAAGTATGGGGCTTAACACAGGATGAACTTATTTAATGGAAGCGGCGCGTCGTTAGCCAAAAAAGGAATAAAAAAATTGGTTTAAAATTAAAAAGGGTAATTTGGAAACATCTGATAAATTATTTTGAAACATTTTTAAAATTTATTTTGGGCATTTTAAAAACTTTTGAAACATTTAATTTTATTTCTTATCAAACTAAAAAAGCGAAGATACTCTAATTTTATTTCCATTCAAATAAGAAAAACTTAAATGCTTTAATTTGAATTCTAATCAAATTAAAAAAATTAATGATTTCTGCGAAATTCGAATATAAATGCCTTTCCTGGCCCATTTTTTACCAAATTAACGCATTTTTTTCGCGCATGGACTTCAGTTACATTTTTTTCGCACGAGCTTCTAGAAAACAGCCTATATTTTTTTCTCATTGTTACCACAAATTATCATTCACGTTTTGACGTCGCCAAAACATTTCTTCTAGTTTCTAAAATACAAACTTTAGTTTCGTTCTAACGATAACAAGCAGAGTTAGAAAGGATTGTGGCGTCAATTAACCATTCTAGTAGCCCAATACTCAATGTACCGACCTCTGGTGTTAGGTTTTGACCCTCCCCCAAACCTGGTGGTTTCCCTCCAAGACCCCCGGACCATCAGGCTCAATTGGGGCATTCCCCCCGATATGCAGAAGGAACGACTGAAGTTTTGGTTCGTGGTTGAACATCGCATCAAGAACAACAAAACATCTACAAAAAGTAAGTTGAACGTAAATAAGAATAAAAAATTGACCAAATTTTAAAAGAACATGCGAAATAAACATAAAATTGGAATAAAAGGTTATTTTATCTTTGAAAATCAGATGAACAACAACAAATCATCTGCAAAAAGTAAGTGTTTTGTTAAAAAGGCAAGTAATTTAAAACAACAGCCTAAAAGCGCAAGTTTTTATATTTTTGTTTGTAAACAAGTACCACTGTTGTAAAGAAATGATTGTAAAATGACTTAAATTGCAGTAAACTTGTTAATAAAACAAATTAATTCCTAGTCAAGTCGTTTAAAAAATAACGTAAATCGAAGAAAGGGTATTTTCAACGAAAAAAGGTCCCATTCCAAGTCTTAATGACGCCAGTCTACCTCTAGTCACAGCGTTAGCATCAAAAGTTAATACTAAACTTCTAAAAATGGTGAACACATTACATTCGGGAGAATATTTCTCAAAGAAAGCACAACAAACGAATAGCTACCTAGTTAAACTTATGACATTTACTTTTTGGCTTAAATAACCTAACTTTACTCGAAAGTATTCATTTAAGCACCTTTATATACGTAGAATCATCTTTATAACTGACTTAAGTCTAAGTCAAGTCAATTTGCCCCAATTGCTTCGGTCAGGTGTAGTCTTTTTCCAAACTACTTAAGTCAAGTTAAGTCATTTCGCAAAATACTATTAACTAACTTTAGCCCTTACAACAGTTGTAATTATTTAAAGTGTTCAAAAAGACTTTGTCCAAAAGACAAGATCATTTTGGTCATTTTTCATGTCCCAAGGTCAAAGTTGTCACGTTATTTATGTCCCAAGGTCAAAAGGTCGTGATGACCCCTTCCATGAACTTCACACGTCACGGTTTCGTGATGAGCGCAGTGATCCGTGACCTGCTCATGAACGTCGAGTATGAATGCAGAGTTGCGGCCGCCAACAACAATGGCGCCGGGATGTTCTCACAATGGATGACAATCACCACAAGTATGACGTCATAGGAACATTTTAAGGGCATTGTGTACTTGTTTCGTCATTTCGATTTGTTTTCACAATGGGTCGCGATCACTACAAGTATGACGTCATAGTGGGGACACAAAATGACATTGTGACCAGACTTGGACAACTAGATTTATTTTGGATTTTTTAAATTAGATTAGAATTACCGAATTTTTCAAAACCAAAATTTAACTAGAATTTTATTTATTATTTACATCCAATTACTTTAATCGCAAATTATTCTTATAAGAATGTAAATGGTAAATTTTTGCGTGCTAATTTTTATATGTTTAAGCATGGGCGTAAGCTTTCAAAATGTAAAAATCACCTGCAAATCGTTCCGACCAAAGATGCCGTTGGACAAAGTAACTTTTTGCTAAAATCCTTATTAGATTAGAACTAGAATTGGACAACACAAGAACTTCACGAATTAGATTAGAATCATCCGCATTTTGCTCTAATTCATTGACTAGAATTATCAAATGGTGAAAATAAAGGCCCAAATAGACGTGAAAAGCGATATGCTTTATTGTTCAAACGTTTCGGCAAATGCTCATGCCATCATCAGTGATAGTTACACCCGTTTATATACACTTTAGTCGCACAAAGTAATGATATATCATTAAACTATTTCCACCATTAAACTTATGAACAGATCCGTATATAGTGTACCATAGAATTATCTAGTTGTTCAATTCTAATTGTGACTTTTTTAATTGTTTGTCAGGCATTATAACTTTGTTTGTTGTGACACCAGGCAACTTCTTATATGACGTCATAGTCGTGACATAAAAGGGCATTGTGACGTCATGAAAGTCGTATTCGTCGTTGCATAACAATAACTTGCATCATGACGTCTAAATCGCGTTAATTCCGTGATTATTCAACAAACACTCAAAGTTATATTTTATTCGTGATTGCCGAAGAAAGTTTAATTTTACGAAAATTTAGTATTTAACAAAATATCTAAAAAACGTCAATTAAAGGGTGATTTACTGACGGTTGGGTGTTATGACGAAATCGCGTTTTGCAAAAGTAGTTTTCAACACTTGTCATCACAGTCACTATTTTAACGTAATAATGGTCACTATGTAATGTACCCTTTGTGCATTTATTTGCAAGACAATATATTTAACTTTTGCTTTTTTCCCACCAGGCAACATCATATACCAGGTCAAGTTGAACTTGACTTCTGTCGTTTTCAACCAAGAAATCACACAATCTAGTAACAGGAGGGCGCTAAAGCTCGCCACTCAAGTCAGAAAATTGGTGAGGGTTTGTTTGTAACAACAACTATAGTAGCTAGTGGTGACTAATTTAGTGTTTCTCAACTCTTTTTTCGAGGCGAATTTAATAATATACTTGAGTAAAACAGAGAAGCTTTGGCCCAATTCTATTCACTGAACTTTTGAAAGCTTGAGGTGAACAAATAAAAATATGACAGTCGCATTTATAAAGTCAATTTCAATAAATATGTGCCAAGTCTTCGTATTGATTTCGGCTTTTTCCTAAAGTTTGGAGAAGTCAGAATCAATTTCAATAATCCAAAGTGTACAGTATATCTTTTAATTTAGGGAAAGTTTTGATAAACGTTAGCTTAGTATAATTAGATAATATATATATAGCGTTCGTAAGTATATGTGAGTTTAACTTAAGTATTTTTGAGTTTACCTTAAGTATGTGTGAGTTTAACTTGAGTATTTGTGAGTTTACCTTAAGTATGTGTGAGTTTAACTTGAGTATTTGTGAGTTTACCTTAAGTATGTGTGAGTCTAACTTGAGTATTTGTGAGTTTAACTTAAGTATTTGGAGTTAACCTTAAGTATGTGTGAGTTTAACATGAGTATTTGTGAGTTTAACTTAAGTATTTGGAGTTAACCTTAAGTATGTGTGAGTTAACTTAAGTGTTTTTGAGTTTAACTTGAGTGTTTTTGAGTTTAACTTGAGTATTTGTGAGTTTAACTTGAGTATTTGTGAGTTTAACTTAAGTATTTGTGAGTTTAACTTAAGTATGTGTGAGTTAACTTAGGTATGTGTGAGTTTAACTTAAGTATGTGTGAGTTTACTTTAAGGATTTTTGAGTTTAACTTTAGCATATGTGAGTTTAACTTAAGTATTTGTAAGTTTAACTTAAGTATTTGTAAGTTTACCTTAAGGATTTTTGAGTTTGACTTTAGAATATGTGAGTTTAACTTAAGTCTCAACGCTTTTATTCACAGATGGACGACATTTTACGTAACCACCTTCCCAATTATATGGCAACTGGTGACGTCAGGTTCGGGCCGGGGGTGCAGGACAGGACTTTCGCGTAAGTGTGGGGGGGGGGTGTTCTTCCAACTTTTTTTAAATTTATAACAGTGTTAAATAAATAAAAGCACTTTAATTGAAGATGATGCAAGTTCGTATCGTAACGTCTTAATCAAGATGATTTCGATCTAATCAAACTTTTTGTGGTTAAAATTTGTTATTAAGCTCAAATAAAAACTAAATAAAAAAACTTATTTTGAACTAATTCGCCAAAAATTCAAATTCGCCAAAAATTTCAAATTGGTATTTTACGACTAAATTTTTGGAGGACTAAACAAGGGTCTTAGAAAGGAGTCCATTTTGGAAAGCTTAGTTAGTCTTTAACAAATTCAAACCAAAAACACACCATTACTATTGTTGTGGTATTCTTACGTCACAGATACGCGAACCTGTTTTTTGACGGAAAAAACGTTGATCTGAACCAGATAAGTCACGTGTTCAAGCACTCAGCCGTGCATGACGAGGACATGACACTCGATCTATCATCTGTTGTCGTCACAGGTGCCTTATTACATCACTATCGGTTGTATACATATGGTGTTACGTCACTATGACCTATATGCATGTAATGTAATTTACTATCAAGGTATTACTGTGCTATGACGTCACTATGACTTGTATGCATGTGGTGTTACGTCACTATGACTTTTCGTAACTTTATGATTTTTTTTTCTCACTGTTTATTTTTTTTTATTAAGATTTCGATGAGTGCAATACAACGTGGGCGGACTGTTCTGCGCATGCGCAGTGCGTCAACGCGCAGCCTGGCTTTAAATGTAGCTGTAATGAGGGCTACGTGGACCGGAGTGAACATAAGAACATGAAGAAGGGAAGAATTTGCGTCACTCCTGGTAAGAATGGGGTAATGTGACGTAATACTAGCCATTATGCTTTTGCTGACAGGCACATTCAAAATCGTTTGTTTTAAAAAAACTATTCAAATAACAAAGATTTTGGGTACACTATACACGGATCTGTAATGTAGCTTGATAATAAATTGCAAAGCCAAAATGGTTAATTTTACATTTTATTTTTTTTATTTTTGACCACAACTTTGCCTGCAGAGTTCCTGACAACCACCACGTCATCACCCACCAAAAAATCTGTTTAAAACAACTTTCCAATTTTTAAGAATTTTCAACTTTAAAAGAAATAAAAATAAAATAACTACCGATTTTGGCGTTACAATTTTTTTTTTAGGTAAGTTAAATTTTAGTTGTTCCTCTTTATTTACCCAACAAAATTTTCCCGCAGAGTCCCTAACAACCACCACGTCATCACCCACCAGCGTCAGCGTTGCTAGGGGCGTCACTGGCGTCACAATGTCGACCCGCCCCCCAACAACCGCCCCTCCCCCGCTTCCTGGGGTCGAGGTTTATGGAACCGCGATTTCGCCGACTCAAATCAAACTCACGTGGAAGCGGCTGGCGACACCTAGCGGTGGAAGCAAGGACGATTTAAACTACGTTTTTCAATATCGAGTCAGAAGTGAGTTTGAATCAAAGTTAATGTCTGAGATTTAAAATATTGAACCTTGAACTAATTTAAGTATCAAGTTTTTAATTTCGAGTCACAGGTGAGATTGAGGTGACAAATAAATTGACGTCATGTAACAAGTAGAGGTTTGGCTGCGAGCCAAACCAACTCACCAATCGCGTTTGCCTAAAATCCCCACCAATTGAAATTCCTCTCCTCAGCACGAATTTAACATCCCCACCAATTGAAATTTTGGACAAATTACCCATTCGTACCTTGATAATGAATTTCAAATGCAAAACGTTCGAGTAAATGGACATCATCTTGATAAGATGCGCACTTGTATCATAATCAGTTAATGTATACTGGTATTTCCAAGTATCTTAACAAGTTCTTAACAAATTATCTTAAGAAGTCATAGCCTTTGCCTAAAATCCCTACCAATTGATTTAAAATCGTCACCAATTTACATCCTTTATCATCCTTGATCTTTCAGACTCTGAGGATTGGATGCGAGCGACCTCCGCATCTTCCCTGAGCTACCTCATCATCGGAGGACTGATCCCCAACCTCCAATACGAGATAAGGATCGCAGAACAGAAGAAACAAGCCACCAAACCGCACACGTCGTTCAGCTACCCTGTCAGGGTCAGGACATGTGAGTGTGACGTCATAATGTTGAGACAATCAAGTGAATTCAAAAGATGCAAAAAATTGGGAAGTTAAGCTGATAGTTTAAAGTGATGTTAAAGCTATAGGATTTGAACCTAATGCGTTCCTTTATCTACCACTTTTGAGTGTGACGTCATAATGGAAAGTATTCAAACGATACTGAGACAATGGAATAAAAGAAGACAGAGCAAGGATGCTAGTTTAACGTTGTTGCAACTATTTCACGAACCTGGTTTACAAAACAAATTAAGGCATATTGCAATTATCCACAGATTGCAATTTTTTTTTTAATTTAGCCAAAATCACTAAATGAATTTTATTTTGATAATAAATGCCAAAAAGGTCGAGTAGATCGACATCATTTTGATTAAGACGTTTCGATACGAACTTGTATGATATTTAATTAATGTGGCTAAGAAGCAATTCAAGCATCACTTATAAAAGTTGGGATGCAGTTGTTGTCAGTCTGAGTTTCTCTAGTTAGAGCATCATTTGGCACCTTCAGGTGTTGAACAGGTGAAGCGGTGGTGAGCTCGTATCGAAACGTCTTAAATAAAAAACAAAAAAACACGATGTCAATCTACTTGACCACTTTGGCTTTGCAATTTATTATCAAGCTACATTACAGGTCCGTGCACATATTTTCCATAAAGTTTTTTGAGGCCGCAGCTTTAAAAATCTTCAAATTCATATTTTATCAGCCGTCAAAGCATTTCGACTTTACTTGCACCTTCCCACTGTTGCGTCGCCAGGAGTGACGTCACCGATTACGTCAAAGCATGCGCAGCAAGTGAGAAATATCGTCGCTAAATACGTGAGTATTAATATTTTCAAATTATTGTTAGTGTTTCATCATACCAGAGGCGGAACTAAGATTTTGGTTTGAGGAATACTAAATTTTGGAGATGACGTCACAAAGGTACGTCATAAGGTGACGTCATAATAAGAAACACTAAGAAGGTCGAACTCGTGCGCAAGTGTGCAACTGAAATTTTGTCTAAATATATTACTTGAGAAAATGCGTTTATTTGCTTTAAATTGATAAAGTGTTGAATTTATTAGGACGCGCGACGCCTTAAGCATAAGATCATTAACCGCAAATTGCTTGATATAATGGCCTTTACCAATCAAATTTGGAAAAAATAAGTTTTGAGGGCAGTTGCATATACCAACTATTCAATGCTTGATGTTGTTGTGTTGTAGGTGTCCCGCATATATACCAACTATCCAATGCTTGGTGCTATTGTGTTGTAGGTGTCCCGCATAAATACCAGCTATTCAATGCTTGATGCTGTTGTGTTGTAGGTTTTCTTTATATACCAACTATTCAATGCTTGATGCTATTGTGTTGTAGGTGTCCCGCATATATACCAACTATTCAATGCTTGATGTTGTTGTGTTGTAGGTGTCCCGCATATATACCAACAATTCAATGCTTGATGTTATTGTGTTGTAGGTGTCCCGCATATACACCAGCACAGATGTACAACTGAAATATCCAGGAGTTAAATACGGTTCTGCTGGAGAAGCAAGTTTATTGCCAAGTCCCGATCAAGGTATTGAACAAGACATTTATATTTCAAGTGTTTAACGATAAATTATGGTAAACGCTTTTCACGATTTTAATGCCATTTGTGGTTAAATAGTGCCACGTATAAAATTCAAGTCATTTGCCGAAACATTTGTAATTTTTACACTGATGATGGTAATTTTTTTTATCATTTGTATTTTTTATACTGATAAACTTTTCTTTTCAAAACCTAATCAATTTAAATATTTAAATAAGAACCTCTGTTTCAAACCAAGATATGTTAAAGTGTTAACAAAATCTTTAAAAAAAATTTTTTAACAAAACACTTTTAGCGGACTATGTACCCCCAAAAACCTAAGTGTAATTTAATGTTACGTTTTCAGGAAGCATTGCGTCGGTTCCAATATACTTTACACTTAAGAGCACCACAAACGAAAAAACTCTGCGAAGTGCTTACTTTAAAGGCGAAGAGAAAGAAGGCATGAATTATCCGGTTATTTTCATGATGCTCAAAGGTTGGTCTTTTAAAAACATGTTTTTATTTAAAATTTTTACACCAACTTGAAAAGTTGTATTGTTTCAATTAAAAAAAATTTAGTAATTTTTACAAAACTGAATGTTGTTTGCATTAAATTTTTTTAATTTTTCACTTGAGTCCCAAGCAAAGCGTTTGTAACAGTGATTTTTCCTAGACTGTTGCAAAAACGAAATTATACAGCGTGCTTTGTGGCAATTTGCTGGAATAATGTTTTGTATTTCGCTTGGTAGGTACGTTTCAAATCAATAATGTAGTCAATTTGTTGTGCTGTTGACTTTGCTAATTGCATTAAAGATCACCATTATTTGGCCAGTTATTTTAGCAGGCTACAATCATAATGGAGGTAACAATAAACAGCTGATTAATCACGTGACTTTGCAAACAATAGGCTCAACGCAGCCATAGTACAAACGCAATTTCACGCCCAGCTCTGCTCTGCTCAACTGTAAACAGGAATAGCAAAAAAAACAAAAGTTGGGCCGAAAGATTAATCTTTTTATTTTTTTTTAAGCTAATACAAGTTGTTGGTTTTAATTCTTTTTTTATTAAAACCTAACGGTTTTTCCCAGATTTGAACGAGTGCGTTTCGAAGATGAACGATTGCGCAATCGGAGCTACCTGTACCAACCAAGTAGGATCTTACAGATGCGAGTGTCGTGAGAACTTCCTGGAGGCAGGGAGGACATATTTTCTCCTCAGAGGTCGACACTGTGTGGAGCTAGAGACCGAAAGACCACCCCTGACACCACCGGCTGTTCTGGGGGGCAATATTGGTAAGATAGGGGCAAAATTTTATATTTTAAATGAATTTCGAGTGGTCGCCGGATAAAATATCCAACCTTTATATGTTTTTAATAAATCTTTCTTTATAAATATTTTTGGCGTTAATTTCATTCACCTCATCCTATTTTTTTAGTTGATGAAAATATGAAAAAAGTGACCTTGTTGTTCTAAACCGATTTTTAGTGTCTCGGGCCTCCCCTGACAACAACGGCTCTTTTGGGGGGTAATATTGGTAGGACAGGGCAAAAATTGATATTTTAAGGGGATTTTGGGTGGATCACCGGGTTTAAAGGTCAAACATGTTTTTTTTATTCATTAATTTTTTGTTTATAATTTTTGTTCTAATTTCATTATAATATTGGTAGAAGAGGGGAGAAATTTAATATTTTAAGGGGATTTTAGGGGGGTTGCTTGGGTAAAAAGTAAAGCATTTTTAATTGTCATATTTTTTTTTTAATTCATGCACATTTTTATGTTTTTAATGCTCATCCCCTTTCGATAGAAACATCTATTAAAAATAGGGTGAAAATTGCGTTGTAGGGAGGCGTCGTTTATTGGGTTAAATGGTCTTTTTCAGAGGCCAAAGGAGAAAAAATATAAATTTTGGGCGCGGATTTCATTCACTTTAACGTGTATTTTAAGAATATTGGTAGAATAGGCGCAAAATGTAGATTCTTGTCTGGGACCACCCCTTGAAACATTTTTTGAGGTTCATTCTTAGATTTTAAATGCTTCAATGTACAGTATGTAGCTAGAATCCTGTAATATTTAGGTTACTAAAAACAATTTATTTTCTCGGAAATATTTCTTTTATTTATATATATATTTTTTTTCTCAGGCTTTACAACTGCTCGCAACATATTTGCACCAATCTCAACTACAAGAAAAACGTAAGTTGATTAGCAAGTAGTACACCGCAAGGTTAGAAAAACTACTAGCCCGTAGTGAGGTTCGAACTCACGACCTCGGTCATACCGGGATGTGCTACCAACTGAGCTACACAGACTCAGAGATGAGCAAGTCGAGAAACAACCATAGGACAATTCTTGATACACACACATTGTGTCAACTGTGATATAAAATACGTACCGTGATTGTTGGTCAAAAAGCAGCTTCAGAAGGGCAAGATCACAGTTGCAAATACATTTGTATGTGTATAGCTTTCATTGATTGATTAACAAGCTATTGCAGTACAAGAGCATCATAGCGACGTGCCTTAAAAAGTTTTTTAAACTGCTTTTTTTACTCACATTTCCAGAAAAAGTTTCACGAATTTCCAAAAAACAACACAGCGACCCTTTGCTGCCACTACACGGACGCCGTCACGGACCGCGATTCCGAAGAAAAAGAAGAAACCCATCATTATGACGTCATCAGACCAGTGCCCCCTTGGGCAAAGATTAATCAGGGGGGATTGCAAAGGTAAATTGGTAAAAATGCCAATAAATATAAATCATCCGACAAATTGTTTTTTTATTAAATGTGTTGATGTTTAGATGACCTATTGAGACAATATTTATCAGGGCAATGATATTGCAAGTTAGCAATAATAAAAAAATATATATATATATATCTACGTAGATAGATATACAATCAAGTGTCATTTATTATTGTCCGTTCGTATAAACTGGTTGTTCTAAGTAAGACAAACTAAATTCGTATTTTAGCATTTGGTATCTAAACCGCTAATTTTTATTTTTTAGCCGAAACTATTTTTAACCGAAATGGTAAAATCAATAAAATTAAGTAAAATAATCAAGTTGGTTTTCGTATAACCTAATTGATTGTGAATACATGATTGAAACTGGAGTCAACTTTTTTCATCTAAAGAGCGAATACTGTTGGACCCAAAACTGTTTTAATGCAAACACAGACACAAACAAGCATACATTTATAATAAAACACAAACACAAATACATAGTAAAGTCTGGTGATTGTAAAAAAAGCAAAACGCTGTGTTTTAGCTGTGAAAAAATATTTACACCACAACAAGCAAACAAACAGACTAACAAAAACACAGCAACAAAAAAGCAAACGCAAACACCAAAACAAACAAAAATTGACAAGAACATGCACACAAACAAAAAGACAAACAAACAAGAATGCGAAAGTTTTTGGTTATTTTTTTTTGTTACTTGACTAAAGGCGTTCAAAGGTCGATTCAGTTTTCCTTCTCCTAATAAACATTTAAAGAAAATACAAGTTTTTATATGTTACGTCACAGAGGTCCTATTGTTCTCAAGTGACGTCACAATCACGAAGACGTCGGGCGTCAACGTTTCTCAAGCAAACTTGCAAGGCGATGGGGAAGCCCCAATGAAGAGAATCGTCAAAGCAGCGGTAAGCGATTGTGACGTAACAAAAAGAATGCATCTTTCAAATTGTGTCACCCTAGGTACGTTTGTTATTAGGCCGGGGTTCTTAAACTTTATTCAACCTGGACCACTTCAAAAAAATTTGGTTTGCGTGGACCAAGATCATCATAAAAAATTAAAAATGACGTCATAAATTGCAGAGAATAGTCAAAGCGGCGGTGAGCGATTGTGACGTAACAAAAAGAATGCATCATTTAAACTGTGCCAGCTTGTAATACGCTTTACCGATACAGGGATCCTGAAACTTTGTTTAATTCGGGCCTTTATAACAAAATTGGTTTGCGTTGAGCAAGATCATCATGAAATTTGTAGATATTACGTCATAAATTGACGTCATAAAGCAAGTAGACTTAAAAAAACTGCTGTTTTCGGTTCAAATAGTTTAAAAACATCATGAAGCAACTAACAGTGTGCACTCAAGTTTTACAGTTTACGAAAAGTTGGTTAAAATAACCAGATGGACTGTTTCGATTATTAGGAGTGATTGGTAACAACGGTCCATATACAGTCATTATATGTCTAACTACAACCTCCAACCATTATGCTCAAAAATTTGAATAAAATTATTAACTAATTTATTGTTTATACGTTGGTTAAGAGTTACAATTGGAGCTGATTTAATAAATGTTTATAAAGTTTTATTCGTTTTTTATTTCAGCTTGATTCACTTTTTGGTTCGATTTTGGGAAACAACGATTTTGGTGAAACTAAAATCAAGTCACTCAAAAAAGTGGGAAGTACACTTCTAGCGTCGTCCTTTGTTGTAATACAATCGGATAACAATGGGGCGCGATGGAAGCGGCAAATATTCAACCTTGACGACTTCGACTTCGACCTTGACGATGACGTAGTTACGAATGACGTCATAAAACCACAGGTCGGTTAAACGGTATATGTTATCATTAAGTCATGGTTAATTTTATTTTGTTAAAAATGCCACAAACTTTACTAAAAACAAAATTTGTATTTTCCTAATGTTAAATAACTAAGTAACTTTAATTAATTGAAAATATGTTTAAAACAAGTGGATAAAAGTTTCGATTCGTTATTTGTTTGTTTATATTTTTACAATTTCGAGTAAAAGTTTAAATTGTTATTGTAAAATTTTTGTAATTTTAAGATTTTTTATTTTTCGAATTTGTTTTAAATAGGCTATGTCTTCCCATACTCTACGAATTTTTTTTATTTTTTGCGTATTAAAAAATCCTTCGCAACAAAACTTTGTCCAGAAATTTTACACATTCATTATTATCAGATTCCTAAAATTAAAAATATTTTTTTACTTATTTTACCTTCCAATATTATTCCAGCCGAAAATCCCGAAACGTCCAAACTCGCAATCCACCATCAGCTCTCGGTCGCTCCAAGCGGAAGCTCGCGCCCACTTACAACAGTCGCTAGGTGTCGTAACACCCGAAGGAGCGGCTTCTGTTGAGTTTAAAGCGGATTCGATCGTCGTAGAAGGTTTGTGGAAAAATATAATTAAAAGCGTTAATAAAGAAATATAGTATCATATAATAAGAATAGCAAAACCCATACAGAGGTAGGTATCATATTTAACGATTCGAATAACTCTGATGCTGAAAATGTCCCAGCCAAACTAAGTCATAATTAGAGCAAGCCAACAGGACCAATCACCGGTGTAAAAATAACAATAAAACATTGTAATTGATAAAGTCGATCGATTTATAAGCAAGAACTAAAAAATACCTAAAATACCACATATAGCAGGCAAATTGTGTACGTACAAAAGTTGAGATAAATAGTTACATTTTGTAATAAAACCAAGTGATTTGATTTGAACACCTTAAGGCAACTCAAGTCATTTGAGAAAAAGACTTGGTTCAATTCAAGTCATTAGAAAACAGTGACTTAAGTCATTTCAGCACTGGAAATTCGTTTATTCAAATCTTTAAAGAGCATTTTGATGATATTTTGATCGAATTTAATATTTACTTCTTCCAGACGTTAATGAATGCCTGTCCGCCTCCGAAATGACCGATTGTGACGTCAGAAGGGGTGATTGTTCGAACACAGACGGGTCTTACACTTGCGAGTGCAGAAAATATATGATCGACCTAAACCCGGTAAAACCTGGAAGGGCTTGCAGAGGTAAAAAACGACAATTTTGTTGCGATAACACGAAAAGTAGAAGTTGTTTTGCTGTAAGATTTTGAAACATCTTTCTAAGTATTTTAAGTAGAGTCCTACACTCAATATTTCAGGTAAACAGGTAAAAGTGGTTAACCTTTTAAAAAATACTTTTGTTATTAAAATGACAATGGTTATTGTTTCAGAACAATGCAAGCCGGACCCATGCTACAACGGTGGGCAATGTAGGCCTCAGCCAATGGTTGGGTCACCAAACTGTTTCTGCACCGAGGAATACGAAGGCGATCTATGCGAGACGAAAAGTGAGTGACAATTTATTAACACACCAAGTGTCAAAATGAGTGGTTATCTAACATGTCTGTGGGGTCGGTAAAGGAAGTTCCAACTGCATGGGTTGGAGAGGCTACAAAGCCCTGTATTGTAAACAAGAAGTCATAGTCAAGTCATTTGCCCAAAAGACTTTAGTCAAATCAAGTCACTTATGAGCAGTGACTTATGTGCACTTCAGTCACTGCAACACTACCAAAATAAATACCAACCGTTGCATTTGGGTTGTCAAAAAAACGCATTTTAAATGTATGGATGCTACAACTTATTTTTTAAACAAATTTCATAAAGGGTTCGTAACAACCAAATTTCTAAAAACTGCCATACAACTATTAGAAAGTATACCAAGCAAGATAAGCATAGTTTCCCACTCCGGATATTTACATATTTTTAGCAAAATAGATTTACCGTAGCCCATTTAAAATTCAAAAAAACAAAGAAAACTTGAAAAAAGTCAAAAGTTGGGGGGTATATACCACGTTGGTCGCTATTTTGTCAGGTTTGTCGTAAAATTTAAGTAGCTTAGGCTTTTTGTTAAGGAAAAAAACTCTTTTGGGTAAGTTACCCCAAATCGTTACTTATTTCAAAATGTAATTCCCCAAAAGCACTCTTTCGGTAAAAAAACATCTAATTTTAGAAAACTATTAGCACATTAAAGTCAGCTTTGGATGTTGAGCACACTTGGTTTATTCGTTTGACGAAACTTGCTCAAAACGCAAATGTTCAGCCTCAAACGCGCTTAATCGTTCAACTAGTGGCACAAATAGGTTTAAAGTTTAAATGATGCATCTTACACATTGTGTTGTTATGACGTCACAGAGGCGATCGATGACGGCGACAATACGGTGATGATAGCGCTCCTAGCGGTGGCGGGTGCGTTGTTTGTTGTTATTGTTGCTTTGCTGGCGACCTGCTGCGCTCATAGGAGGAACAAGAGAATGAAGATCAAACAACAGAACAAGCACAGGTCGGTTGGCAAAAAAGTTACTCTATAGTTGGCTTGTCAATGCTAGTGGAAAATTTCAACCCTGCACTTGATCAAAAGTTTTCAGAAAACACGGCTGTAATGTACAAAAAAACAGAGTACTGTTACTGCCACTTGGCGTCGGGTATCGGCTAAGGTCCGATATTATCGGAAACTCTTAAAACAGAAAAGCCGTTAACGACACAGAATATTACCCTAAGAGATTTAAAAACGAACAAAATGTTTTTTTCAGCAACGAAAGCACCAATCCCGAGCAGCAGAGTTCTCCACCCGTCAAACAAACCAAAGCGGCGAGGAGTTACCTCCAACCTTCCACGATTACGTCACCAAAGCCTGTGTTACGTCACGTCCAGCCCACAATCAGACCTCACTTCGTCAGCGAACGCGCAAAACGTGACATCATCAAATCAAATGACGTCACCAACACAGCTATGACGCACGATGACGAAATACCGCCGCCAATTCCTTCTCGAACGACCTCGATTAACCCCGTTTCGACAATGCATTCTATGACGTCACCGGTTCGACCTCTGCCAAGGTCACGTGGTTTCTCCAGCGACAGAACTACGTCATACGCTACTACGTCACAGCAAAGCGATACGTCCGAGTTTACGTCAGATTCGGACGATTCGGATGAGTGACGTAATAATGGTAATGTAGTGATGACGTAACAATATGTTATTTGCACTGCGAGTGATTGTTTGTTTGCAATGAGCGCTTTGTAAAAAAAAGCATAAGTTTTGTTTCTCGGACTTTTTCAAGATTTTATTGCGATTTCTTTTTGATTCATTTTTGTCGTTTTTCCAATTTTGAGGCGTTTTCTGGCCGATTGTGAATGCGTAATTGCGACGATGTAAAAACCGACATTTGCTTCGTTTTCGTCGAATAAAACAAAGGCCCGAAGGAAGTTTTCGCGTTTTCGAAAGTCTTTTCAACTAAATATGGCCAATTAAAGTTGGGTCGAGTCCGATTGCGACGGATATCGAGAGGCTTGCTAAGAGAGCGAGCAGTCGGCGAAAATAGAGCGTTGAGGTGCGAAATTTTTTTCGACGACTTTGAGCAGCGAGACAAAGACGGGCGCAGTTTAAAGCGAGACAAAAGGGGTGTCGTTTTGTCGGTCGATGGCGAAGGCCGCACAGCTCGAAAGAAAGTTCACTCCAACTGCGTCATATGTTAAAAGAAACAAGGCGGCCGCGTGGGGTGGTTAGAGAGCGTTGCTAGGTCGAAGGCGGAATTCGCAGCTAATTGCGAAACGGGCAAAGTTTGTCGTTGAAAGAGAAAGGAAACGGCGGCAAGAGCAGCAAGAGCAGCCAAGGCAAAGGTGTGAGCTGAGCGAAATCGGGCGGGCGCGCGCCGAAAACACGAGAAAAAAGCCACGTGGCACATTTGCCGCGAAACGCCACCACGCCGCTTCTTGCCTTTTTCTTAGCATTGCGACATACCAACCTGACGGCACTCCGAGGACGCTGTGACGTAACAGGCGCGCTTCCTGTCAAACTGCTGCGTTACAAAACTTTGCTTTTACAACCGGTTTTGGAAAAGAAAAACAACTCGTTATAATATAGACCAGTGGTTGCCAACGCATGGGTCGCGACCCAAAGTTGGGTCGCCTGATTATTTTGGGGGGTCGCTTGTTTTTCAGGCATATTGTATCTTTTCACAAAACTGGAAATCATAATCACAAAATAGGAACACTAAACAGCGAAACCGGCTGAAAGTTAAAGCTGACATGCGTGACTCTATATGCTCAAGCAAAATAACGATTTCAAAAACTCACTGAGAGCAAGCGAGCACAACTATCTCATTAGTGATTTATATTTGAAAAAGAAACACATTATTTTCGGAATCTTGTGCTTGCTTGCTTGGGCCGCAAGATTCTACAAAATTATTTTTTTTAAAAGGGTCGCCTTAAAAACGTGTTAGGAACCACTGATATAGACCGTACGAGAAAAAAAAACAGAATTAATAAAATAGCCAATCCCAATTAGTATAAAAACTCGCGCATTCGCAGAGATGAGAATTTTCGCACGTGGCGGTCGTGTCTCTCAAACGAAAAGGCTGCGGGCTCATAACGCAAGTGTTTTTCAAGCTGGCAACATAAAACTCGTACATGAGTTAGACACGTAAAATATCAAATGTTTGGTGAAAAAGCTGTTCGCTTTTCTTACGTGGTTTGCCAACAATTCGATTTTTCGCCGACCGTCGAAGAGCTGAGTTGATTTTTCGCACGTGGCGGTCGTGGCTCTCAAACGAAAAGGCTGCGGGCTCATAACGCAAGTGTTTTTCAAGCTGGCAACATAAAACTCGTACATGAGTTAGACACGTAAAATATCAAATGTTTGGTGAAAAAGCTGTTCGCTTTTCTTACGTGGTTTGCCAACAATTCGATTTTTCGCCGACCGTCGAAGAGCTGAGTTGATTTTTCGCACGTGGCGGTCGTGGCTCTCAAACGAAAAGGCTGCGGGCTCATAACGCAAGTGTTTTTCAAGCTGGCAAAATAAAACTCGCACATCAGTTAGACACGTAAAATATCAAATGTTTGGTGAAAAAGCTGTTCGCTTTTCTTACGTGGTTTGCCAACAATTCGATTTTTCGCCGACCGTCGAAGAGCTGAGTTGATTTTTCGCACGTGGCGGTCGTGGCTCTCAAACGAAAAGGCTGCGGGCTCATAACGCAAGTGTTTTTCAAGCTGGCAAAATAAAACTCGCACATCAGTTAGACACGTAAAATATCAAATGTTTGGTGAAAAAGCTGTTCGCTTTTCTTACGTGGTTTGCCAACAATTCGATTTTTCGCCGACCGTCGCAGAGCCGAGATTTTTCGCACGCGGTCGTGGCTCTCAAACGGAAAGGCTGCGGGCTCATAACGCAAGTGTTTTTCAAGCTGGCAAAATAAAACTCGCACATCAGTTAGACACGTAAAATATCAAATGTTTGGTGAAAAAGCTGTTCGCTTTTCTTACGTGGTTTGCCAACAATTCGATTTTTCGCCGACCGTCGAAGAGCTGAGTTGATTTTTCGCACGTGGCGGTCGTGGCTCTCAAACGAAAAGGCTGCGGGCTCATAACGCAAGTGTTTTTCAAGCTGGCAACATAAAACTCGTACATGAGTTAGACACGTAAAATATCAAATGTTTGGTGAAAAAGCTGTTCGCTTTTCTTACGTGGTTTGCCAACAATTCGATTTTTCGCCGACCGTCGCAGAGCCGAGATTTTTCGCACGCGGTCGTGGCTCTCAAACGGAAAGGCTGCGGGCTCATAACGCAAGTGTTTTTCAAGCTGGCAAAATAAAACTCGCACATCAGTTGGACACGTAAAATATCAAATGTTTGGTGAAAAAGCTGTTCGCTTTTCTTACGTGGTTTGCCAACAATTCGATTTTCCGCCGACCGTCGCAGAGCCGAGATTTTTCGCACGCGGTCGTGGCTCTCAAACGAAAAGGCTGCGGGCTCATAACGCAAGTGTTTTTCAAGCTGGCAAAATAAAACTCGCGCATCAGTTGGACACGTAAAATATCAGATGTTTGGTGAAAAAACGTTTGTTCGATATTCTTTTGCCGTTTGCCAATAAATCGATTTTTCGCCGAAAATTTTTATCTTTTGAAAAGCTCAGTTATCCTACGATCTTTATGCTGAAAATGTAATATTTTCGTCAAGCTTTCTATTGAAAAATACTTGGTTTGATGAGCTCACCCTAAAGCGCGTGTTTCTAAACCTTTTTGAGATGCCTGCCAAAAGTAATAAAGCGGGGCGGCGCTGGTCTAGAATCCTACCAGCACAGCGTTGCAACAATTTAGCAACACGCAATATTTAGGTTAAGGTGCCGGTTGGTGTTTGAGTGAGGGTGGGCCAAACATAATAGTTTAAAAATATTGCCTAAACCTACCCAAACCCGAACGCTAACCAGCACACTAACGCAAATATTGTGCGTTGATTTAATAATTGTGGTAGGATTCTAGAACAGCGCCGAGCTATTTTATTTGTATTGCTTGTGATATTAACAGACATTTTAGGTTCTAGGCTTTAGTTGCTCTGCTCGACTGAATGTGCGAAGCAATACCTAGGCCGGCATTGCGAACAGTTGCTCGCCCGCCAAGTTGCCTGTTTACCGAGATCGGTTTGGCGCGGGAATGTACGAGCCGGCCAGAATCTCGCAAGCGCGTTCGGTACGAGCGGTCAAGAACGAGGCGCGCGCACACACGCGAGAGAGAGAGAGAGAGAGAGAAAAAGAGAGAGAGAGAGAGAGAGAGAGAGAGAGAGAGGAGAGAACGCGCCGAAATCGCGGCAAAAAAGGACGACTGGGTCAGCGCAAAATCCCGCCGAAATGCCACATGGCGCTGGCGCTGCTTGCTCACTCTGCTTAGCTTTGAATTTACTGTGAAGCAATTTTCAAGGTGAACCGCAAATTATGTTGCAATTAAAAAAGATTTCGGAAAGTAATAGTTAGGTAACTTCTGTAAACATTCTGGCGATAAATCTCCTGGCGCAAGAACTAGAGCAACTGACATTGGCATTTAAAACTGCAGTTGCAACAAGCTGCTGAATTGACGGGCTCGGCATCAAGTCAAATGCGTTCACATTGACTTGAAAGTGTTTGAAAACAATGTGTTACTGCTTTACAGAGAAAATAATAAAACTTAGGGAAGACTGGAAAAATCAGTCGAAATTTGTTTTGGACATTGCTGAACCACCGACCGAGCCCTTGCTGGTGGCAGCAGCAGCAGTAGGAGAAGCGCCGCCGCCGACAAAATGGAATAGCTGGTCGGTGTGCTGCTGCACAAGTGCTGTCGCTTCCTCCAAGTTGCCGAAAATGGAGCTACCACACACACAATGCCAGCCTTGAACTTTGGTAAGTAAAAGCAATTCTCTTTGTAGAAACAGAAATGGACTGGTGGGCTGCATTTCAACCGTTCCTATTTGAAAACATGATTTGCAAATGTCTTGCTTTACTAATTTAGTGTGTGAATTTTTGGGCTTGCTTTGTTTTGGCAAACCCATTTCTTTCAGTTTAACAACAGCTCTCCAGTTTTAGCTTCACTTACTTATGCACACTGTGTTTTTGTGATTCAACAATGTTTCGTGACTGTGCCCAATACAATATTGGTAATGCAATAGTGGCATAAAATCACGCGGGGTATTTCACTTTGTTGTTCTTGAGTATGTACATGTTTATTGCCCTTTTTATAAGTTTGCGATGTTGGACGAAAACGTGGATTGCTTCCACTGGTTGAACTTTTTTCCTTGCAGATATGAAATAACAAAATATGTTTTTGCATTTTTTTGGCAAACTTTGAACTGTAGAAAAGGATTCTTGCATTTCGCGAACCAAGTCAAGTTATTGACATAAAATAAAGGTATTCAAATTAGTAAATTCATTCCAATGTAAATAATATTTCCAAACCAATGTGAAACAACGGGCAAGCAATTATTTTACGTCTAAAATTGAGGTAAATTACCCAATTTTACGATTTTTTCAAATTAACCAACTTAGAATTAATGTAAGTCATTTGTCTAAAAGACTAAAGACAAGTCAAGTTATCGAAAAAGTAACATAAGTGCACTCAAGTCAAGTCACTGCTTCAGCAATCAACATTGTAAACCACCGCATGCTTATAATTTTAGTTATAAACTTAGCTATTTAGCTGATAGATTGTTAAAAATAATGTTTGGACGATTAAATTGGTGAAACCACACAGCGTAAGTTAGAAAGAAGCAAAGTTAAGGTAATTTACCTCAACATTTTAAAATGTTTGGCTGTGCCACTTATTTAGCATTTGCTTTGTACATCACACGTTTTATGGAAGTACATAATTACAATCAAACAAAAAAAAAATCAAAAATTGAGGCACTAAAAAAATGCAGGACAAAAGATCAGTTTATTCAATTCAATATTTGAAAGATAGTTTTCTAGTTTTTGCATTTTTATGTTTGTTTTCCTGCCTCAAAAGTCATTTATTTGGCCGAACAAATTATGCCTTTGCAGGTCAACAAATAGAAAGGGGAAAATGTTTTACATTATTACCCAGCAATATTTGGTTGCAAGGACTCTGTTTAATTAAAATATCTATGTCTATGAAGAACAAAGTGAGTTTCATTTAAACGCCCTTGTTGCCCAAATGACCAGTAGTCCTGCCACTTCAACTTTGTGAAACCATCAGCATGAAATAGTAGTTAGTTAGACTTTGCTAGTTATATAGCTGTAGCTGATAGTAATGGCTCGTTTAAAAAAAATGTAGAAAATTATTTTGTAAAATAATTTGGATGTTCAAGGGCTAGTTTATTTGCATGAGCCTAAAATAATATTTAGTTTTAAAATTGAAACTTTCCAAAATAAACTTCTTTTAGGTTGTTAAAAGCACAAATGTAAACAAATTAGA
This sequence comes from Ascidiella aspersa, assembly GCF_963924565.1. Lineage (NCBI taxonomy): Eukaryota > Metazoa > Chordata > Ascidiacea > Phlebobranchia > Ascidiidae > Ascidiella > Ascidiella aspersa. The sequence goes on from NC_139451.1 coordinate 1,434,516, forward strand.
TTAGCTTATTGTAACTCTTATTTTAAACCATTGGTTCCATTGGTTTAAAAGGCAGGGGTCTGCATTTTCCATTTTATTTTGCCTATAATCTTGCAAGTCACCAAGTATAAGTAAATGTAGGGGTGATGCTAGATTAGTCAAATATTGAAAAGAATGTTTCATAAAACAGTAATATGCTTTCAATATTATTGTTGTTTTTTTAGGGCTTGCAAATGTTGAAACACTGCTAGTTTTTTTATTTTTCCTGTTTTATAGAAAAATAAACGTGCAGAAAACTCATAAATCCCTTTGTGTTTTTATTTAACAGCAACAAGTCAGTTTAAACTTAACTATTTGGCTGTGTGTTAATAACTCCGATATTATCAGATGTGTATTAATTGTTGGTAACATCATAATAATTAGAAAGGGTCATGAACTGCAACCTAATATTGGGTCGCCTACCATTTTTTTGAGAAAAACTGGCACAACTTAAAAAGTCACCTAAAAGTTTGTCAACAACAAAATTAGAAATATTGAATAATTATACATTTCTAAACATAGCATGTCACAATTTTTCAATTTTGAACGTCCTATTTTGGATGAATTAATTACCTACAGTTTAAAGATTTTTGTGTGCCAAAGTTAAGTTTTCCATACTGACTTCTTATGTTCGTTTGTTTAATCATTGATGACGTAACAATTGCAGATACAGCGCATTATGCCGTTGGCTTACCTGAGCTACACAAAGATCAACCAGACTCGAATAAGAAACGGGAATGCGAAGGTAAAAATGTTTTTAGTTTTAATCTTTGTTGCCACATTGTGAGTTGGAAACAGTTTGTTTAGATATAAAAACTATATTGGCTTCTATGAGAAAATCGTTAGTATTTAGAAACACAAAAAATACAATTAAATGCAATGAAAGTACAAGGCAAATGCTTTTCAAATGAAAAAAAATTAATTTTTTTGCAGTTTTGTTCTCGTCTTGGATGTTCAACTATAAGTAACAAGGCAGACTCTTTAATTCTTAAATAAAATTGTATGTTTTTTTGTCAAATTTTTTAAATTAGAAATCTGAAATCACGTTGTTGAGATAATTATAAGGTTATTTTACTCCCTAATATTTTGTCATTCCAGATCTATTATGACCTCAGCTTTAAGACAAGCGTAAATATGACGAAACAAAAGATCCAGAACCAATTCGGACTTAGCTGGGTGAAGAAGGCGACGAGTTTTGTCAGCAGAGTCAAAGTTTACGGTGAGTGACCTTGAAAGGTGACTTTGAAAGGTGACCTAGGAAAGTGACTTTGGAAAGTGACCTTCAAAAGTAAGCTTGAAAAGTGACCTTTAAAGGTGACCTTGAAATGTGAACCTGAAATGTGACTTTGAAATGTGACCTTGAAAAGTGACCTTGGAATATGACCCTGAAATGTGACCTTAAAAGGTGACCTTAAAAAGTAGGACAAGGAATATTTAGAAATTAAAAATTAGTTAAATCTTAGAAAGTGTTTTAAACTAAATCAATTCATGATAAACTAATACTTTTAAATTACATTCTGGTTTATTTAATGTGTATCTTCAAATCGTAAAACATGTAATTCCTTGAAAAGTGACTTGAAAGATGACGTTTACCTCTTTCTAACAGGTTTAACCGTAAAACCGCTTGAAAACACGCACGTAGTAATGGAATAATAAGTGATTTAAATTTGATGGAAACGGGAAGAAATCACTCTTTCAGGGTGAAAGTTGGAGAAATAATTTAAAACCGGCTCAATCATATTTCAAAATTAATTGTTTATTGTTTTACTCAAAATCACATCTAATAGTAACGGTATTAGTTCGCAGAACGCGTGTCAAGCGGGATGCCTCACTGAAACCAATTTTCGCGCCATTTTTGAATTTCAAACCGTTTTTATTATTCCAGACCTGCAGAGTTGCCCGGGCACGTGTTCGCCGCGCGCCAGTTGCCATGCCGACGGGGGCACGTACCGTTGTACCGTTGTGAGTGTAAAGAGGGTCTGATCGATGTTGGGGCGATGGGCTACAAGTTTCCGGGGATCGACTGTCAGCCAAACACAGGTGGGTGATAGAGGTGAATCTGGGGCAAAATTAGGTACAAATAAGGTAAAATGGGGTAAAAATTGGTAAAACGGGTAAGAAAGCCAAACACAGGTGGGTGAATCTTTAGAATGGGTGAAGATGAGTAAAAATAAGTTGAAATGGTAAAAAGGGGTGACCAAGTGGTAAAAATAGTTGAAATGGGTGAAAATAGGTTACGTAGGTAAAAACTGGTGTAAAAATTTTGTTAAAACAGGGTAAGAATTAGTTAAAATAAAGATAAAATGGGTGAAAATGAGTTAAAATGGGTTAAAATGGGTGAAAATTAGTTAAAATGGGCTCTTGATCAGCTTGTGTATTTTACTTTTGATGACGTTTAGTTTAAGTGGGCGTGGCAAAGGCGGGGCTGTGGCTGTGAAAGAATTAGACGCCGAGGTTGCAGAAAACAACACTGCTCAGTTTTGAAAAACCTGGAAGAAATACCTTTTGACGTTTAAATTTCACCTTTCTGTTTGTTTGGTAATGACGTCATTGGTATCGGATAAAATCGCGACACTTTTTGTCCAAAATATCGGGTATCGGAACAAAACGTCGTCAATTATCGGACATTCTTAGTTACAACTCATTCTTGGCATCTATTCACAAATTCCCCTGATGTAACATTATAAGGTAAAACCCCTACCTGTGATTCCCCTCGTTTATTACGTCACAGAGGCTCCCCGCCAGGTGAAGGTTGACGTCACGGGCCCGAACAGCGCGATGTTGACCTTCAGACGACCTTTAAAGAAGAGCGGAAGCCTCACGGGATTCAACTTCGAATGGAGAAGTTTGTCGGGGTCCGATCCACCTAGTGGCGAAAGCGAGATGACAAGGTGATTGTGACGTCATCATAAAGTCATATTTGTTCGGGTTTATATTATAGAATTTTTACTATTTCGATTTTACCCACAGTGATTCGTCTTTCTTATTTTAACCTGTAGTAACCCCACCTCGACCCTTTTAACCTGTGGTAACCCCACTCTATTGATTTAACCTGTAGTAACCTTACCTTATTCTTCTAAACTGTAGTAACCTCTCTTTATTCATTTTAACCCGCAGTAACCCATAATAAATATTTAAACCTGTAGCAACCTTGAAGTAACCTTTTAACCTGTAGTAACCCACGACCCGTTTTAACCCTTATTAACCCCACTATTCTTTTTAACCCTTATTAACCCCACTATGTGTCATAACCATTATTAACCCCACTAATCACTTTAACCCTTATTAACCCCACTATTCGTTTTAACCCCAGGTCGAGTTTCCTGAACAAGCACGAGATCGACGGCTTGCCGAGTAACTCGGTTGTCGAGTTTCGAGTTCGAGCGATCACAACTCTTAAACCTGGGGTCTGGTCAGCTTGGAAGCGAGTAACTACACGTGAGTTCGACTTTAACTTCAACGAGTAAAATATTATTATCTACTCAACTCTTAATAGAATAACAAAAAATAATAACGCCGAAGTAAATTTTAACATAAAAAACCCATAAATAACTGCCTTAAACTGTTTTTAATTTTTGTTTTTTTACATTTCTATTGAATCGGCCATATTTTTATGCCCAAAGTCTACTTTTCGTAATAATTGATGAAGCATTTGACATCCCAGCAGCATAACATAACGATAACAGCATACACACTAAGTGGAAATATCAAGCTATTTCCTTCAAAATTTTCTGCACAATTTGCCAATGTTTTGCTACATTTCAATTTTTTATATTTCTCAGTTGCTTACACGTATGACGTCACGTTTCGTTTTATCCTTGATGACGCAATCACCGATTACCAAGCTCGGCAAGAAGTAGCTCACCAGAAGATCAACGCTTACGTAAGTGTGACGTAATCATTACTCAATTTCAATGAAAGTATGAAAATCATTATATTCGATAAAATCTACATATTTCGATGTTGTTTGGCGATAGGTATTCAACATTTATACATGTTTGTTTTGAGATTGTCAATTACAAAACAAACATAGAGATGTCGGTTTTATTTATTGTTTGATACTTTTATTTGCTTTTCGGCCACTGGATTTAATGAAGGTTCTGCTGTAAGTTTTTTTATTAAATTTCATAATTAATAACTCGCCGTCCCATTTAGTCGCTTTTTGACGTAATCGTTACGTAAGTTGACAAAAAATCACTGTGACGTAACACCACATTAACTCAGATCACCCGAAAACTCCGATCGGTTCGCAAAATTGACGTCATCCAGCATTACGTCATTCGATCTGACTTCACCGGCGATGGAAGAGTTAAAGTTGTTCTCAGAGTCAATACGTCACCCCCAGGTACGCAACCTACGTATTGTATGACGTCACTAACTAAATCTACCCCTATTTATGGAATGACGTAAAGCGTCATCCAGGCATTATATGACGTAATCAATTAAAACGTCATCTACGTATAATATCACGTCACACCAACTAAATTGTCGCCCTGTATGTCATCTAAGCATATTATGACGTCAATAACTAAAATGTCATCTACGTACAATACAACGTCACCGACTCAAAGTTTATATAATATGACGTCACCAGTTAGTACGTCACTTCTAAATGCTATGACGTCAAATTAGAGCTTTATATGCGAAAAATAATGACGTCATTATCACGTTTTTGTAACATGACATCGCCACGTAAAATATGTGTTAAAAATGACGTCAAATTTTACCCTCTCTATTGATGACGTCATAATTTTTCTTTCCTCATGATTATCATAGGTGCGAAGCAGAACGGAGAGGATTTGATGAATTTGCTCCAGAAGGAGTTTGAGAAAATGTTGCGGACTTTTGACCCAAGTTTGGGGCAAATCGACGGATCTTCTGTTCTGGTTGTTGGTGAGTGTTTGTGGATATTTCAATCATAAGTCTCAATTTTGTGTATTGTAGACGAGTTAACATTATGTAAGGGAACATTTCAAGCAGCAGGTTTAATTCTTAGATCAGACTAGATTTTTGTTTTAACATTTTACATTTGTTACAATCACTAACCTTTATTCCTGAAAATAGCATTTTGTTTCGTTTTTTTATTTATTTATTTTTTTTTGATGTTTTTTATGCAAAATATTGCTTAGAATGAAATGATTTTACCGATTTTAAAGATTTAATGTTTTTTTGATGCCAATACTGCGACTGGGATTTGACCTGCTATTTATTGGAAATGACTTGACTTGGACTTAAAGTTTAAAAAAAATTACTTGCCTTGACTTAAGTGAAGTAAAAACGATTTGCTTTCAATATGTTGCGTTTTGTTAATTTTTGAGTTGAGCTATTGCTTATCATCATACGAGTTTACCAATTTTTAAAGTTTAATGTTTGATTTTGTATCATTGTCTTGACTTAAGTTGACTTTCACTAATAATGGCTCGGCTGGACTTTTGATTGAGTTTTGGCCAGATTTACCAATTTTATTATTTTAACGTTTTCTTTTTATATCAATACATTACTTGGAACTGATTAATATTAGCTTGGCTGGGACTTGTCCTGTTACTTTTTGAAAAATACCTGATCTGGACTTTAATTAGTTTACAAATGACTTGACTAGGCCTAGAGAATTTTTCAAAATGACTTGTTTACATACCGGTACTGCACTTGTTCAAAATACATTTTGTAGTTGAAAACCACAAGAACTAGCATTCATACCAAATAAATCTAACATATTTACTGTGTTTGGATGTTGACGACTTCAAATGTATTGACTTGGAATTAAATGATTTGCAAATGATTCGACTGGGAGTTGAATTAGTTTCAAATCACTTGAATTGCATTTTATTGATTTGGGGTCTTAGATGTGTTCAACACAGTTGATAATTTACCATATTAACTTTGTTTAGATGTTGATGAGTGTGGAACAGTGTTGGACGATTGTAATGGAAACAGGTGTGTTAACGACATCGGAACTTTCGAATGCAAATGCCCACATGGAAATGCAGATGTTAGCAAGGACTATTACCTACTGCCTGGGAGGGAATGCCTGCGTAAGTATGGGGCTTAACACAGGATGAACTTATTTAATGCCAGCGGCGCGTCGTTAGCCAAAAAAGGAATAAAAAAATTTGTTTAAATCAAAAAGGGTAATTTGGAAACATCTGATAAATTATTTTGAAACATTTTTGAAATTTATTTTGGGCATTTTAAAAACTTTTGAAACATTTAATTTTATTTCTTATCAAACTAAAAAAGCGAAGATACTCTAATTTTATTTCCATTCAAATTAGAAAAACTTAAATTCTTATCAATTTACAAATACTAAAATGCTATAATTTTATTTCTAACTAAATTAAAAAATTACTAAAATGCTCTGTTGCTGCCAGGCATTGTATCAATTGAAAATTTTTCGTCCGGAAAATATTTTTTATTAAATACGCCGACGTTTTGAAACGCCCCGAAGAAGGCTTTTTATTCTTTTAGCTACATCTAATATAATTGGCCGAAAGACATTTTTACCATTGACTAATTTTAGGTTGGGTACACTATGCACGGTTCTGTAATGTAGCTTGATAATGAATTGCAAAGCCAAAAAGGTCGAATAGATCGACATCATCTTGATTAGGACGTTTCGATACGAGCTTCTATCATCATCAGTTAATGTGACTAATTCTAATTGTAATACAATTTTGAAAATAAACCATTCTAGTAGCCCAATACTCACTCTACCGACCTCTGGTGTTAGGTTTCGACCCTCCCCCAAACCTGGTGGTTTCCCTCCAAGACCCCCGGACCATCAGGCTTAATTGGGGCATTTCCCCCGATATGCAGAAAGAACGACTGAAGTTTTGGTTCGTGGTTGAACATCGCATCAAGAACAACAAAACATCTACAAAAAGTAAGTTGAACGTAAATAAGAATAAAAAAATGACCCAATTTTAAAAAAAAATGCGAAATAAACATAAAATTGGAATAAAAGGTTATTTTATCTTTGAAAATCAGATGAACAACAACAAATCATCTGCAAAAAGTAAGTGTTTTGTTAAAAAGGCAAGTAATTTAAAACAACAGCCTAAAAGCGCAAGTTTTTATATTTTTGTTTGTAAACAAGTACCACTGTTGTAAAGAAATGATTGTAAAATGGCTTAAATTGCAGTAAACTTGTTAATAAAACAAATTAATTCCTAGTCAAGTCGTTTAAAAAATAACGTAAATCGAAGAAAGGGTATTTTCAACGAAAAAAGGTCCCATTCCAAGTCTTAATGACGCCAGTCTACCTCAAGTCACAGCGTTAGCATCAAAAGTTAATACTAAACTTCTAAAAATGGTGAACACATTACATTCGGGAGAATATTTCTCAAAGAAAGCACAACAAACGAATAGCTACCTAGTTAAAACTTATGACATTTACTTTTTGGCTTAAATAACCTAACTACTCAAAAGTATTCATTTAAGAACCTTTATATACGTAGAATCATCTTTATAACTGACTTAAGTCAAGTCAAGTCAATTTGCGCCAATTGCTTCGGTCAGGTGTAGTCTTTTTCCAAACTACTTAAGTCAAGTTAAGTCATTTCGCAAAATACTTGTGACTAACTTAAGCCCTTACAACAGTTATAATTATTTAAAGTGTTCAAAAAGACTTTGTCCAAAAGACAAGATCATTTTGGTCATTTTTCATGTCCCAAGGTCAAAGTTGTCACGTTATTTATGTCCCAAGGTCAAAAGGTCGTGATGACCCCTTCCATGAACTTCACACGTCACGGTTTTGTGATGAGCGCAGTGATCCGTGACCTGCTCATGAACGTCGAGTATGAATGCAGAGTTGCGGCCGCCAACAACAATGGCGCCGGGATGTTCTCACAATGGATGACAATCACCACAAGTATGACGTCATAATAGGAACATTTTAAGGGCATTGTGTACTTGTTTCGTTATTTCGATTTGTTTTCACAATGGGTCGCGATCGCTACAAGTATGACGTCATAGTGGGGACACAAAATGACATTGTGACCAGACTTGGACAACTAGATTTATTTTGGCTTTTTTAAATTAGATTAGAATTACCGAATTTTTCAAAACCAAAATTTAACTAGAATTTTATTTATTATTTACATCCAATTACTTTAATCGCAAATTATTCTTATAAGAATGTAAATGGTAAATTTTTGCGTGCTAATTTTTATATGTTTAAGCATGGGCGTAAGCTTTCAAAATGTAAAAATCACCTACAAATCGTTCCGACCAAAGATGCCGTTGGACAAAGTAACTTTTTACTAAAATCCTTATTAGATTAGAACTAGAATTGGACAACACAAGAACTTCACGAATTAGATTCGAATTATCCGCATTTTGCTCTAATTCATTGACTAGAATTATCAAATGGTGAAAATAACGGCCCAAATAGACGTGAAAAGCGACATGCTTTATTGTTCAAACGTTTCGGCAAATGCTCATGCCATCATCAGTGATAGTTACACCCGTTTATATACACTTTAGTCGCACAAAGGAATGATATACCATTAAACTATTTTCCCCATTAAACTTATGAACAAATCCGTATATAGTGTTCCATAGAATTATCTAGTTGTTCAATTCTAATTGTGACTTTTTTAATTGTTTGTCAGGCATTATAACTTTGTTTGTTGTGACACCAGGCAACTTCTTATATGACGTCATAGTCGTGACAAAAAAGGGCATTGTGACGTCATGAAAGTCGTATTCGTCGTTGCATAACAATAACTTGCATCATGACGTCTAAATCGCGTTAATTCCGTGATTATTCAACAAACACTCAAAGTTATATTTTATTCGTGATTGCCGAAGAAAGTTTAATTTTACGAAAATTTAGTATTGAACAAAATATCTAAAAAACGTCAATTAAAGGGTGATTTACTGACGGTTTGGTGTTATGACGAAATCGCGTTTTGCAAAAGTACTTTTCAACACTCGTCATCACAGTCACTATTTTAACGTAATAATGGTCACTATGTAATGTACCCTTTGTGCATTTATTTGCAAGACAATATATTTAGCTTTTGCTTTTTTCCCACCAGGCAACATTATATACCAGGTCAAGTTGAACTTGACTTCCGTCGTTTTCAACCAAGAAATAACACAACCCAGCCACAGGAGGGCGCTAAAGCTCGCCACCCAAGTCAGAAAATTGGTGAGGGTTTGTTTGTAACAACTATAGTAGCTAGTGGTGACTAATTCAGTGTTTCTCAACTCTTTTTTCGAGGCGAATTTAATAATATACTTAAGTATAACAGGAAAGCTTTGGCCCAATTCTATTCACTGGACTTTTTAAAGCTTGATGACAGTCGCATTTATAAAGTCAATTTCAATAAATATGGGCCAAGTCTTTGTATTGATTTCGGCTTTTTCCTAAAGTTTGGAGAAGTCAGAATCAATCTAAATAATCCAAAGTGTACAGTATATCTTTTAATTTGGTGAAAGTTTTGATAAACGTCAGCTTAGTAAAATTAGATATATATATATATAGCGTTCGTAAGTATATGTGAGTTTAACTTAAGTATTTTTGAGTTTACCTTAAGTATGTGTGAGTTTAACTTGAGTATTTGTGAGTTTAACTTAAGTATTTGGAGTTAACCTTAAGTATGTGTGAGTTAACTTAAGTATTTTTGAGTTTAACTTAAGTATTTGTAAAGGTTTAACTTAAGTATGTGTGAGTTAACTTAGGTATGTGTGAGTTTAACTTAAGTATGTGTGAGTTTACTTTAAGGATTTTTGAGTTTAACTTTAAGCATATGTGAGTTTAACTCAAGTATTTGCAAGTTTAACTTAAGTATTTGTAAGTTTACCTTAAGGATTTTTGAGTTTAACTTTAGAATATGTGAGTTTAACTTAAGTCTCAACGCTTTTATTCACAGATGGACGACATTTTACGAAACCACCTTCCCAATTATATGGCAACTGGTGACGTCAGGTTCGGGCCAGGGGTGCAGGACAGGACTTTCGCGTAAGTGCGAGGGGGGGGAGTTCTTCCAACTTTTTTTTAATTTATTACAGTTTTAAATAAATAAAAGCACTTTAACTGAAGATGATCCAAGTGCGTATCGTAACGTCCTAATCAAGATGATTTCGATCTATTCAAACTTTTTGTGGTTAAAATTTGTTATTAAGCTCAAATAAAAACTAAATAAAAAATCTTATTTTGAACTAATTCGCGAACATTTTTAGCACTATTTTATTTCAAATTGGTATTTCACGACTCAATTTTTGGAGGACTAAACAAGGGTCTTAAGAAGTCCATTTTGAAAAACACAAATTGGCTCCAAATTCAAACCAAAACACGCCATTACTATTGTTGTGGTATTGTTACGTCACAGATACGCGAACCTGTTTTTCGACGGAAAAAACATTGATCTGAACCAGATAAGTCACGTGTTCAAGCACTCAGCCGTGCATGACGAGGACATGACACTCGATCTATCATCTGTTGTCGTCACAGGTGCCTTATTACATCACTATCGGTTGTATACATATGGTGTTACGTCACTATGACCTATATGCATGTAATGTAATTTACTATCAAGGTATTACTGTGCTATGACGTCACTATGACTTGTATGCATGTAGTGTTACGCCACTATGACTTTTCGTAACTTTATGATTTTTTTTTCACTGTTTATTTTTTTTTTTATTAAGATTTCGATGAGTGCAATACAACGTGGGCGGACTGTTCTGCGCATGCGCAGTGCGTCAACGCGCAGCCTGGCTTTAAATGTAGCTGTAATGAGGGCTACGTGGACCGGAGTGAACATAAGAACATGAAGAAGGGAAGAATTTGCGTCACTCCTGGTAAGAATGGGGTAATGTGACGTAATACTAGCCATTATGCTTTTGCTGACAGGCACATTCAAAATCGTTTGTTTTAAAAAAACTATTCAAATAACAAAGATTTTGGGTACACTATACACGGATCTGTAATGTAGCTTGATAATAAATTGCAAAGCCAAAATGGTTAATTTTACATTTTATTTTTTTTATTTTTGACCACAACTTTGCCTGCAGAGTTCCTGACAACCACAATCTGTTTAAAACAACTTTCCAATTTTTAAGAATTTTCAACTTTAAAAAAAATAAAAATAAAATAACTACCGATTTTGGCGTTACAATTTTTTTGTTTACATAAGTTAAATTTTAGTTGTTCCTCTTTATTTACCCAACAAAATTTTCCCGCAGAGTCCCTAACAACCACCACGTCATCACCCACCAGCGTCAGCGTTGCTAGGGGCGTCACTGGCGTCACAATGTCGACCCGCCCCCCAACAACCGCCCCTCCCCCGCTTCCTGGGGTCGAGGTTTACGGAACCGCGATTTCGCCGACTCAAATCAAACTCACGTGGAAGCGGCTGGCGACACCTAGCGGTGGAAGCAAGGCCGATTTAAACTACGTTTTTCAATATCGAGTCAGAAGTGAGTTTGAATCAAAGTTAATGTCTGAGATTTAAAATATTGAACCTTGAACTAATTTTTTATCAAGTTTAAATTTCGAATCACAGGTGAGATTGAGGTGGTGACAAATAAATTGACGTCATGTAACAAGTAGAGGTTTGGATGCGAGCCCAACCAACTCACCAATCGCGTTTGCCTAAAATCCCCACCAATTGAAATTCCATTCCTCAGCAATTAATTCAACATTCCCGCCAATTGAAATTTTGGACAAATTACCCATTCGTAGCTTGATAATGAATTTCAAAGCCAAACCGTTCGAGTAAATCGACATCATCTTGATAAAACGTTTCGATACGAACTTGTATCACAATCAGTTAATGTGTAGTCGTATTTCCAAGTATTTTAACAAGTTATCTTAAGAAGTCATAGCCTTTGCCTGAAAGCCTCACCAATTTACATCCTTTATCATTTTTGATCTTGCAGACTCTGGGGATTGGATACGAGCCACATCTATATTCAATAACATGTTATAAAACTGATCTTCGCTTAAAATCCTCCCCAATTGTAGTTCTAACTCATTCTTTGATCTTGTAGACTCTGAGGATTGGATGCGAGCGACCTCCGCATCTTCCCTGAGCTACCTCATCATCGGAGGACTGATCCCCAACCTCCAATACGAGATAAGGATCGCAGAACAGAAGAAACAAGCCTCCAAACCGCACACCTCGTTCAGCTACCCTGTCAGGGTCAGGACATGTGAGTGTGACGTCATAATGCTGAGACAATCAAGTGAATTCAAAACATGCAAAAAAATTAGGAGGTTAAGCTGATAGGTTTAAGTGATGTTAAAGCTATAGGATTTGAACCTAATGCGTTCCTTTATCTACCACTTTTGAGTGTGACGTCGTAATGGAAAGTATTCAAACGATAACAACATTACTTTTAGTGAATTTAAACGATAGCAAAACGAAATATTTTTAGTTAAGGCTGGGCTTTAGTTTTGGATTTATTGTGAAATTCAAAACTCACATACCATTCAGCTTACTCGTGAGATTCAGCCTGTGAGTATGACGTCATAATGCAGAGACAATAGAAGTTATTTAAATAAAAACAAATCCAGGGTGTTGTAAGCTTAATTTATAAACGTAATTATTTGTTTTTAAGTTTAAGACATGAAGCACTACTTTATAATACTGAGACAATGGAATAACTTTTATAATACTGAGACAATGGAATAAAAGAAAACAGAGCAAGGATGCTAGTTTTAACGTTGTTGCAACTATTTCACGAACCTGGTTTACAAAACAAATTAAGGCATATTGTAATTGTCCACAGATTGCATTTTTTTTTTAATTTAGCCAAAATCACTAAATGAATTTTATTTTGATAATAAATGCCAAAAAGGTAGAGTAGATCGACATCATCTTGATTAAGACGTTTCGATACGAGCTTGTATGATATTTAATTAATGTGGCTAAGAAGCAATTCAAGCATCACTTATAAAAGTTGGGATGCAGTTGTTGTCAGTCTGAGTTTCTCTAGTTAGAGCATTATTTAGCACCTTCAGGTGTTGAACAGGTGAAGCTGTGGTGAGCTCGTATCGAAACGTCTTAAATACAAAAAACAAAACAAAAAAGAAGATGTTTTCGATCTACTCGACCAATTGGCTTTGCAATTTATTATCAAGCTGCATTACAGGTCCGTGCATATATTTCCGTAAAGTTAGGTTGAGGCCGCAGCCTTAAAAATCTTTGAATTCATATTTTATCAGCCGTCAAAGCATTTCGACTATACTTGCACCTTCCCACTGTTGCGTCACCAGGAGTGACGTCACCGATTACGTCAAAGCATGCGCAGCAAGTGAGAAATATCGTCGCTAAATACGTGAGTATTAATGTTTTCAAATTATTGTTAGTATTTCATCATTACCAGAGGCGAAACTAAGATTTTGGTATCAGGGAGATTAAATTTTGGAAATGACGTCATAAAGCTACATCATATGGTGACGTCATGATAAGAAACACTAAGAAAGGTCGAACTCGTGCGCAAGTGTGCAACTGAAATTTGGTCTAAATATATTACTTGAGAAAATGCGTTTATTTGCTTTAAATTGATAAAGTGTTGAATTTATTAGGACGCGCGACGCCTTAAGCATAAGATCATTAACCGAGCATTGCTTGATATAATGGCCTTTACCAATCAAATTTGGAAAAAATAAGTTTTGAGGGCAGTGGCATATACCAACTATTCAATGCTTGATGCTATTGTGTTGTAGGTGTCCCGCATATACCAACTATTCAATGCTTGATGTTGTTGTGTTGTAGGTGTCCCGTATATACCAACTATTCAATGCTTGATGCTATTGTGTTGTAGGTGTCCCGCATATACCAACTATTCAATGCTTGATGTTATTGTGTTGTAGGTGTCCCGCATATACCAACTATTCAATGCTTGATGTTGTTGTGTTGTAGGTGTCCCGCATATACCAACTATTCAATGCTTGATGCTATTGTGTTGTAGGTGTCCCGTATATACCAACTATTCAATGCTTGATGTTGTTGTGTTGTAGGTGTCCCGCATATACCAACTATTCAATGCTTGATGTTGTTGTGTTGTAGGTGTCCCGCATATACCAACTATTCAATGCTTGATGTTGTTGTGTTGTAGGTGTCCCGCATAAATACCAACTATTCAATGCTTGATGCTATTGTGTTCTAGGTGTCCCGTATATACCAACTATTCAATGCTTGATGTTATTGTGTTGTAGGTGTCCCGCATAAATACCAACTTTTCAATGCTTGATGTTATTGTGTTGTAGGTGTCCCGCATAAATACCAACTATTCAATGCTTGATGTTATTGTGTTGTAGGTGTCCCGTATATACCAACTATTCAATGCTTGATGTTATTGTGTTGTAGGTGTCCCGCATATATACCAACTATTCAATGCTTGATGTTATTGTGTTGTAGGTGTCCCGCATAAATACCAACTATTCAATGCTTGATGTTGTTGTGTTGTAGGTGTCCCGCATATACCAACTATTCAATGCTTGATGTTGTTGTGTTGTAGGTGTCCCGCATATACCAACTATTCAATGCTTGATGTTATTGTGTTGTAGGTGTCCCGCATATATACCAACTATTCAATGCTTGATGTTGTTGTGTTGTAGGTGTCCCGCATATATACCAACTATTCAATGCTTGATGTTATTGTGTTGTAGGTGTCCCGCATATACCAACTATTCAATGCTTGATGTTATTGTGTTGTAGGTGTCCCGCATATACCAACTATTCAATGCTTGATGTTATTGTGTTGTAGGTGTCCCGTATATACCAACTATTCAATGCTTGATGTTATTGTGTTGTAGGTGTCCCGCATATACCAACTATTCAATGCTTGATGTTATTGTGTTGTAGGTGTCCCGCATATACCAACTATTCAATGCTTGATGTTGTTGTGTTGTAGGTGTCCCGTATATACCAACTATTCAATGCTTGATGTTGTTGTGTTGTAGGTGTCCCGCATATACCAACTATTCAATGCTTGATGTTATTGTGTTGTAGGTGTCCCGTATATACCAACTATTCAATGCTTGATGTTATTGTGTTGTAGGTGTCCCGTATATACCAACTATTCAATGCTTGATGTTGTTGTGTTGTAGGTGTCCCGCATATATACCAACTATTCAATGCTTGATGTTATTGTGTTGTAGGTGTCCCGTATATACCAACTATTCAATGCTTGATGTTATTGTGTTGTAGGTGTCCCGTATATACCAACTATTCAATGCTTGATGTTATTGTGTTGTAGGTGTCCCGTATATACCAACTATTCAATGCTTGATGTTGTTGTGTTGTAGGTGTCCCGCATATATACCAACTATTCAATGCTTGATGTTATTGTGTTGTAGGTGTCCCGTATATACCAACTATTCAATGCTTGATGCTATTGTGTTGTAGGTGTCCCGCATATATACCAACAATTCAATGCTTGATGTTGTTGTGTTGTAGGTGTCCCGTATATACCAACTATTCAATGCTTGATGCTATTGTGTTGTAGGTGTCCCGTATATACCAACTATTCAATGCTTGATGTTGTTGTGTTGTAGGTGTCCCGCATATACCAACTATTCAATGCTTGATGTTATTGTGTTGTAGGTGTCCCGTATATACCAACTATTCAATGCTTGATGTTATTGTGTTGTAGGTGTCCCGTATATACCAACTATTCAATGCTTGATGTTGTTGTGTTGTAGGTGTCCCGCATATATACCAACTATTCAATGCTTGATGTTATTGTGTTGTAGGTGTCCCGTATATACCAACTATTCAATGCTTGATGTTATTGTGTTGTAGGTGTCCCGTATATACCAACTATTCAATGCTTGATGTTGTTGTGTTGTAGGTGTCCCGCATATATACCAACTATTCAATGCTTGATGTTATTGTGTTGTAGGTGTCCCGTATATACCAACTATTCAATGCTTGATGTTATTGTGTTGTAGGTGTCCCGCATATACCAACTATTCAATGCTTGATGTTGTTGTGTTGTAGGTGTCCCGTATATACCAACTATTCAATGCTTGATGTTGTTGTGTTGTAGGTGTCCCGCATATACCAACTATTCAATGCTTGATGTTATTGTGTTGTAGGTGTCCCGTATATACCAACTATTCAATGCTTGATGTTATTGTGTTGTAGGTGTCCCGTATATACCAACTATTCAATGCTTGATGTTGTTGTGTTGTAGGTGTCCCGCATATATACCAACTATTCAATGCTTGATGTTATTGTGTTGTAGGTGTCCCGTATATACCAACTATTCAATGCTTGATGCTATTGTGTTGTAGGTGTCCCGCATATATACCAACAATTCAATGCTTGATGTTGTTGTGTTGTAGGTGTCCCGTATATACCAACTATTCAATGCTTGATGCTATTGTGTTGTAGGTGTCCCGTATATACCAACTATTCAATGCTTGATGTTGTTGTGTTGTAGGTGTCCCGCATATACCAACTATTCAATGCTTGATGTTATTGTGTTGTAGGTGTCCCGTATATACCAACTATTCAATGCTTGATGTTATTGTGTTGTAGGTGTCCCGTATATACCAACTATTCAATGCTTGATGTTGTTGTGTTGTAGGTGTCCCGCATATATACCAACTATTCAATGCTTGATGTTGTTGTGTTGTAGGTGTCCCGTATATACCAACTATTCAATGCTTGATGTTATTGTGTTGTAGGTGTCCCGTATATACCAACTATTCAATGCTTGATGTTGTTGTGTTGTAGGTGTCCCGCATATATACCAACTATTCAATGCTTGATGTTATTGTGTTGTAGGTGTCCCGTATATACCAACTATTCAATGCTTGATGCTATTGTGTTGTAGGTGTCCCGCATATATACCAACAATTCAATGCTTGATGCTATTGTGTTGTAGGTGTCCCGTATATATACCAACTATTCAATGCTTGATGTTGTTGTGTTGTAGGTGTCCCGCATATATACCAACTATTCAATGCTTGATGTTGTTGTGTTGTAGGTGTCCCGCATATATACCAACTATTCAATGCTTGATGTTATTGTGTTGTAGGTGTCCCGTATATACCAACTATTCAATGCTTGATGTTATTGTGTTGTAGGTGTCCCGTATATACCAACTATTCAATGCTTGATGTTGTTGTGTTGTAGGTGTCCCGCATATACCAACTATTCAATGCTTGATGTTATTGTGTTGTAGGTGTCCCGTATATACCAACTATTCAATGCTTGATGCTATTGTGTTGTAGGTGTCCCGCATATATACCAACAATTCAATGCTTGATGTTATTGTGTTGTAGGTGTCCCGTATATATACCAACTATTCAATGCTTGATGTTGTTGTGTTGTAGGTGTCCCGCATATATACCAACTATTCAATGCTTGATGTTGTTGTGTTGTAGGTGTCCCGCATATATACCAACTATTCAATGCTTGATGTTGTTGTGTTGTAGGTGTCCCGCATATATACCAACTATTCAATGCTTGATGTTATTGTGTTGTAGGTGTCCCGTATATACCAACTATTCAATGCTTGATGTTATTGTGTTGTAGGTGTCCCGTATATACCAACTATTCAATGCTTGATGTTGTTGTGTTGTAGGTGTCCCGCATATATACCAACTATTCAATGCTTGATGTTATTGTGTTGTAGGTGTCCCGTATATACCAACTATTCAATGCTTGATGCTATTGTGTTGTAGGTGTCCCGCATATATACCAACAATTCAATGCTTGATGCTATTGTGTTGTAGGTGTCCCGTATATATACCAACTATTCAATGCTTGATGTTGTTGTGTTGTAGGTGTCCCGCATATATACCAACTATTCAATGCTTGATGTTGTTGTGTTGTAGGTGTCCCGCATATACCAACTATTCAATGCTTGATGTTGTTGTGTTGTAGGTGTCCCGCATATACCAACTATTCAATGCTCGATGTTGTTGTGTTGTAGGTGTCCCGCATATACCAACTATTCAATGCTCGATGCTATTGTGTTGTAGGTGTCCCGCATATATACCAACTATTCAATGCTTGATGTTATTGTGTTGTAGGTGTCCCGCATATACCAACTATTCAATGCTTGATGTTGTTGTGTTGTAGGTGTCCCGCATATACCAACTATTCAATGCTTGATGCTATTGTGTTGTAGGTGTCCCGCATATACCAACTATTCAATGCTTGATGTTGTTGTGTTGTAGGTGTCCCGCATATACCAACTATTCAATGCTTGATGCTATTGTGTTGTAGGTGTCCCGCATATACCAACTATTCAATGCTTGATGCTATTGTGTTGTAGGTGTCCCGCATATACCAACTATTCAATGCTTGATGCTATTGTGTTGCAGGTGTCCCGCATATATACCAACTATTCAATGCTTGATGCTATTGTGTTGTAGGTGTCCCGTATATACCAACTATTCAATGCTTGATGCTATTGTGTTGCAGGTGTCCCGTATATACCAACTATTCAATGCTTGATGCTATTGTGTTGCAGGTGTCCCGTATATACCAACTATTCAATGCTTGATGTTATTGTGTTGTAGGTGTCCCGCATATATACCAACTATTCAATGCTTGATGCTATTGTGTTGCAGGTGTCCCGTATATACCAACTATTCAATGCTTGATGCTATTGTGTTGCAGGTGTCCCGTATATACCAACTATTCAATGCTTGATGCTATTGTGTTGTAGGTGTCCCGTATATACCAACTATTCAATGCTTGATGTTATTGTGTTGTAGGTGTCCCGCATATACCAACTATTCAATGCTTGATGCTATTGTGTTGTAGGTGTCCCGTATATACCAACTATTCAATGCTTGATGCTATTGTGTTGTAGGTGTCCCGTATATACCAACTATTCAATGCTTGATGTTATTGTGTTGTAGGTGTCACGTATATACCAACTATTCAATGCTTGATGTTATTGTGTTGCAGGTGTCCCGTATATACCAACTATTCAATGCTTGATGCTATTGTGTTGTAGGTGTCCCGTATATACCAACTATTCAATGCTTGATGCTATTGTGTTGCAGGTGTCCCGTATATACCAACTATTCAATGCTTGATGTTATTGTGTTGCAGGTGTCCCGTATATACCAACTATTCAATGCTTGATGCTATTGTGTTGTAGGTGTCCCGCATATACCAACTATTCAATGCTTGATGCTATTGTGTTGTAGGTGTCCCGTATATATACCAACTATTCAATGCTTGATGTTGTTGTGTTGTAGGTGTCCCGTATATACCAACTATTCAATGCTTGATGTTATTGTGTTGCAGGTGTCCCGTATATACCAACTATTCAATGCTTGATGCTATTGTGTTGTAGGTGTCCCGTATATACCAACTATTCAATGCTTGATGTTATTGTGTTGCAGGTGTCCCGTATATACCAACTATTCAATGCTTGATGCTATTGTGTTGTAGGTGTCCCGCATATATACCAACTATTCAATGCTTGATGCTATTGTGTTGTAGGTGTCCCGCATATATACCAACTATTCAATGCTTGATGTTATTGTGTTGCAGGTGTCCCGCATATATACCAGCACAGATGTACAACTGAAATATCCAGGAGTTAAATACGGTTCAGCTGGAGAAGCAAGTTTATTGCCAAGTCCCGATCAAGGTATTGAACAAGACATTTATATTTCAAGTGTTTAATGATAAATTATGGTAAACGCTTTTCACGATTTTAATGCAATTTGTGGTTAAATAGTGCCACGTATAAAATTCAAGTCATTTGCCGAAACATTTGTAATTTTTACACTGATGATGGCATGACGTATTGCCGAGACGTTTTTAAACAGAAAAATGTCGATTCGAATTTACTCAAACTTTTGGCGTTTTTTGTTTTCCCAACCAAATCTTTGTTAGCTGCTGTATCATTTTAAACACTAGTAATAGGCTATACTTGATGAGATTTACGTGATATAAGTGAGAATCATCAATGACCCCTTAAAATACTTTGCCAATGTAAGTCGACATCATACTTATTTTTTGTGTAAATTATGGATATTTTTTCATTTTATCTAAGACAGTTTTCTCAATCAATGGATGGCGGTTTGATTTAGTTTGGGTTGCCTACTGCAGTAGCTCACATGGTTGGGTTTATTGAGATTGGTTCTATGCAAGATTTCTTCAAAATTAGAGAAAACTGTGGTTGTAATACAAAGACATGGCTCATGTTGATTGTTTTGTTCGCTTTAAGTTCAGTAACTAGAATTGCGTCGCCAACGATTCGCTGTTATACTTATGTTTAGTTTTTGGACCGCCAAGAAAAAAGTTGAGAAACAGTGATATATATAATGTCAAGTTGCGCCTAAACTTTTCTTTTCAAAACCTAATCAATTAAATATTTCAATGAAAACCTCTGTTTCAAACCAAGATATGTTAAAGTATAAACTTTGATAAAAAATAATTAAAGAAAAACACTTTTAGAGGACTATGTTCTCCCAAATACTCAAGTGTAATTTAATGTTACGTTTTCAGGAAGCATTGCGTCGGTTCCAATATACTTTACACTTAAGAGCACCACAAACGAAAAAACTCTGCGAAGTGCTTACTTTAAAGGCGAAGAGAAAGAAGGCATGAATTATCCGGTTATTTTCATGATGCTCAAAGGTTGGTCTTTTTCAAAAAAAAAAGGTTGGTCTTTTACAAAAACATGTTTTTATTTAAAATTTTTACACCAACTTGAAAAGTTTTATTGTTTCAATTAAAAAAAATTTAGTAATTTTTCAAAATTGAGTGTTGTTTGCACCAAATTTTTTTAATTTTTCACTTGAGTCCCAAGCAAAGCGTTTGTAACAGTGATTTTGCCTAGACTGTTGCAAAAACAAAATTATACAGCGTGCTTTATGGCAATTTGCTGGAATAATGTTTTGTATTTCGCTTGGTAGGTACGTTTCAAATCAATAATGTAGTCAATTTGTTAAGCTGTTAACTTTGCTAATTGCATTAAAGATCACCATTATTTGGCCAGTTATTTTAGCAGGCTACAATCATAATGGAGACAATAAACAGCTGATTAATCACGTGACTTTGCAAACAATAGGCTCAACGCAGCCATAGTACAAACGCAATTTCACGCCCAGCTCTGCTCTGCTCAACTGTAAACAGGAATAGCAAATAAAAACAAAAGTTTGGCCGAAAGATTAATCTTTTTATTTTTTTTAAGCTAATACAAGTTGTTGTTTTTCAATTCTTTTTCATTAAAACCTAACGGTTTTTCCCAGATTTGAACGAGTGCGTTTCGAAGATGAACGACTGCGCAATCGGAGCTACCTGTACCAACCAAGTAGGATCTTACAGATGCGAGTGTAGGGAGAACTTCCTGGAGGCAGGGAGGACATATTTTCTCCTCAGAGGACGACACTGCGTGGAGCTAGAGACCGAAAGACCACCCCTGACAACACCAGCCGTTCTGGGGGGCAATTTCGGTAAGATAGGGGCGAAATTTAATATTTTAAATGAATTTCGAGGGGTCGCCGGATAAAATATCCAACCTTTATATGTTTTTAATAAATCTTTCTTTATAAATTTTTTTGGCGTTAATTTTATGCACCTTATACTATTTTTTAGTTTATGAAAATATGCTAAGATGAAAATATTCCAAGGCAAAAGTGACCTTGTTGTTCTAAACCGATTTTTAGTGTCTCGGGCCTCCCCTGACAACAACGGCTGTTTTGGGGGGGTAATATTGGTAGGACAGGGCAAAAATTGATATTTTAAGGGGATTTTGGGTGGATCACCGGGTTTAAAGGTCAAACATGTTTTTTTTATTCATTAATTTTTTGTTTATAATTTTTGTTCTAATTTTATTATAATATTTGTAGAAGAGGGGAGAAATTTAATATTTTAAGGGGATTTTAGGGGGGTTGCTTGGTTAAAAAGTAAAGCATTTTTAATTGTCATATTTTTTTTTTTAATTCATGCACATTTTTATGTTTTTAATGCTCATCCCCTTTCGATAGAAACATCTATTAAAAATAGGGTGAAAATTGCGTTGTAGGGAGGCGTCGTTTATTGGGTTAAATGGTCTTTTTCAGAGGCCAAAGGAGAAAAAATATAAATTTTGGGCGCGGATTTCATTCACTTTAACGTGTATTTTAAGAATATTGGTAGGATAGGCGCAAAATGTAGATTCTTGTCTGGGACCACCCCTTGAAACATTTTTTGAGGTTCATTCTTAGATTTTAAATGCTTCAATGTACAGTATGTAGCTAGAATCCTGTAATATTTAGGTTACTAAAAACAATTTATTTTCTCGGAAATATTATTTATATATATATTTTTTTCTCAGGCTTTACAACTGCTCGCAACATATTTGCACCAATCTCAACTACAAGAAAAACGTAAGTTGATTAGCAAGTAGTACACCTCAAGGTTAGAAAAACTACTAGCCCGTAGTGAGGTTCGAACTCACGACCTCGGTCATACCGGGATGTGCTACCAACTGAGCTACACAGACTCAGAGATAAGCAAGTCGAGAAACAACCATAGGACAATTCTTGATACACACACATTGTGTCAACTGTGATATAAAATACGTACCGTGATCGTTGGTCAAAAAGCAGCTTCAGAAGGGCAAGATCACAGTTGCAAATACATTTGTATGTGTATAGCTTTCATTGATTGATTAACAAGCTATTGCAGTACAAGAGCATCATAGCGACGTGCCTTAAAAAGTTTTTTAAACTGCTTTTTTTACTCACATTTCCAGAAAAAGTTTCACGAATTTCCAAAAAACAACACAGCGACCCTTTGCTGCCACTACACGGACGCCGTCACGGACCGCGATTCCGAAGAAAAAGAAGAAACCCATCATTATGACGTCATCAGACCAGTGCCCCCTTGGGCAAAGATTAATCAGGGGGGATTGCAAAGGTAAATTGGTAAAAATGCCAATAAATATAAATCATCCGACAAATTGTTTTTTTATTAAATGTGTTGATGTTCAGATGACCTATTAAGACAATATTTATCAGGGCAATGATATTGCAAGTTAGCAATAATAAAAATATATATATATATATATCTACGTAGATAGATATACAATCAAGTGTCATTTATTATTGTCCGTTCGTATAAACTGGTTGTTCTAAGTAAGACAAACTAAATTCGTATTTTAGCATTTGGTATCTAAACCGCTAATTTTTATTTTTTAGCCGAAACTATTTTTAACCGAAATGGTAAAATCAATAAAATTAAGTAAAATAATCAAGTTGGTTTTCGTATAACCTAATTGATTGTGAATACATGATTGAAACTGGAGTCAACTTTTTTCATCTAAAGAGCGAATACTGTTGGACCCAAAACTGTTTTAATGCAAACACAGACACAAACAAGCATACATTTATAATAAAACACAAACACAAATATATAGTAAAGTCTGGTGATTGTAAAAAAAGCAAAACGCTGTGTTTTAGCTGTGAAAAAATATTTACACCACAACAAGCAAACAAACAGACTAACAAAAACACAGCAACAAAAAAGCAAACGCAAACACCAAAACAAACAAAAATTGACAAGAACATGCACACAAACAAAAAGACAAACAAACAAGAATGCGAAAGTTTTTGGTTATTTTTTTTTGTTACTTGACTAAAGGCGTTCAAAGGTCGATTCAGTTTTCCTTCTCCTAATAAACATTTAAAGAAAATACAAGTTTTTATATGTTACGTCACAGAGGTCCTATTGTTCTCAAGTGACGTCACAATCACGAAGACGTCGGGCGTCAACGTTTCTCAAGCAAACTTGCAAGGCGATGGGGAAGCCCCAATGAAGAGAATCGTCAAAGCAGCGGTAAGCGATTGTGACGTAACAAAAAGAATGCATCTTTCAAATTGTGTCACCCTAGGTACGTTTGTTATTAGGCCGGGGTTCTTAAACTTTATTCAACCTGGACCACTTCAAAAAAATTTGGTTTGCGTGGACCAAGATCATCATAAAAAATTAAAAATGACGTCATAAATTGCAGAGAATAGTCAAAGCGGCGGTGAGCGATTGTGACGTAACACAAATAATGCATCATTTAAACTGTGCCAGCTTGTAATACGCTTTACCGATACAGGGATCCTGAAACTTTGTTTAATTCGGGCCTTTATAACAAAATTGGTTTGCGTTGAGCAAGATCATCATGAAATTTGTAGATATTACGTCATAAATTGACGTCATAAAGCAAGTAGACTTAAAAAAACTGCTGTTTTCGGTTCAAATAGTTTAAAAACATCATGAAGCAACTAACAGTGTGCACTCAAGTTTAAAGTTTACGAAACGTTGGTTAAAATAACCAGATGGACTGTTTCGATTATTAGGAGTGATTGGTAACAACGGTCCATATACAGTCATTATATGTCTAACTACAACCTCCAACCATTATGCTCAAAAATTTGAATAAAATTATTAACTAATTTATTGTTTATACGTTGGTTAAGAGTTACAATTGGAGCTGATTTAATAAATGTTTATAAAGTTTTATTCGTTTTTTATTTCAGCTTGATTCACTTTTTGGTTCGATTTTGGGAAACAACGATTTTGGTGAAACTAAAATCAAGTCACTCAAAAAAGTGGGAAGTACACTTCTCGCGTCGTCCTTTGTTATAATACAATCGGATAACAATGGGGCGCGATCGAAGCGGCAAATATTCAACCTTGACGACTTCGACTTTGACGATGACGTAGTTACGAATGACGTCATAAAACAACAGGTAGGTTAAACGGTAAATGTGTTGTTTCGAGTCGTGGTTAATTTTATTTTGTTAAAAATTCAAAATTATATTTTCCTAATGGTAAATAACTGAATAACTTTGATTACGTGAAAATACGTTTAAAACATGAATATAAAACAAGTGGTTAAAGTTTCGATTCGTTATTTGTTTGTTTATATTTTTACAATTTCGAGTAAAAGTTTAAATTGTTGTTGCAAAATTTTTGTAATTTTAAGATTTTTCATTTTTCGAATTTGTTTTAGATCGGCTATGTCTTCCCATACTCTACGAATTTTTTTTTTTTTGCGTATTAAAAAATTCTTCGCAACAGGACTTTGTCCAGAAATTTTACACATTCATTATTATCAGATTCCTAAAATTTGAAAGATTTTTTTACTTACTTTATATTATTCCAGCCGAAAATCCCGAAACGTCCAAACTCGCAATCCACCATCAGCTCTCGGTCGCTCCAAGCGGAAGCTCGTGCCCACTTACAACAGTCGCTAGGTGTCGTAACACCCGAAGGAGCAGCTTCTGTTGAGTTTAAAGCGGATTCGATCGTCGTAGAAGGTTGAGGAAAAATGCAATTAAAAGCGTTAACATAGAAATATAGTATCACCCAATTAGAATATGAAAGCCCATACAGAGGTAGGTATCACTTTGAACGATTCGAATAACTCTGATGTTGAAAATGTCCCAGCCAAACTAAGTCATAATTAGAGCAAGCCAACAGGTCCAATCACCGGTGTAAAAATAACTATAAAACATTGTAATTGATAAAGTCGATCGATTTATAAGCAAGAACTAAAAAATACCTAAAATACCACATATAGCAGGCAAATTGTGTACGTACAAAAGTTGAGATAAATAGTTACATTTTGTAATAAAACCAAGTGATTTGATTTGAACACCTTAAGGCAACTCAAGTCATTTGAGAAAAAGACTTGGTTCAATTCAAGTCATTAGAAAACAGTGACTTAAGTCATTTCAGCACTGGAAATTCGTTTATTCAAATCTTTAAAGAGCATTTTGATGATATTTTGATCGAATTTAATATTTACTTCTTCCAGACGTTAATGAATGCCTGTCCGCCTCCGAAATGACCGATTGTGACGTCAGAAGGGGTGATTGTTCGAACACAGACGGGTCTTACACTTGCGAGTGCAGAAAATATATGATCGACCTAAACCCGGTAAAACCTGGAAGGGCTTGCAGAGGTAAAAAACGAAACGAATTTTGTTGCGATAACACGAAAAGTAGAAGTTGTTTTGCTGTAAGATTTTGAAACATCTTTCTAAGTATTTTAAGTAGAGTCCTACACTCAATATTTCAGGTAAACAGGTAAAAGTGGTTAACCTTTTAAAAAATACTTTTGTTATTAAAATGACAATGGTTATTGTTTCAGAACAATGCAAGCCGGACCCATGCTACAACGGTGGGCAATGTAGGCCTCAGCCAATGGTTGGGTCACCAAACTGTTTCTGCACCGAGGAATACGAAGGCGATCTATGCGAGACGAAAAGTGAGTGACAATTTATTAACACACCAAGTGTCAAAATGAGTGGTTATCTAACATGTCTGTGTGGTCGGTAAAGGAAGTTCCAACTGCATGGGTTGGAGAGGCTACAAAGCCCTGTATTGTAAACAAGAAGTCATAGTCCAGTCATTTGCCCAAAAGACTTTAGTCAAATCAAGTCACTTATGAACAGTGACTTATGTGCACTTCAGTCACTGCAACACTACCAAAATAAATACCAACCGTTCAATTTGGGTTGTCAAAAAAACGCATATTAAATGTATGGATGCTACTACTTATTTTTTTAAACAAATTTCATAGAGTTCAGTAGAAAGAGAGTGGCCCAAATAATAGATAAAAGATTCGTTCTTTTATTAGCAAACGTTTCGGCAAGTTCTTTTGCCATCGTCAGTGCGGTATTACCTTGGGCCACTCTCTTTCTACTGAAGATAATGAACAGATCCGTGTTTAGTGTTCCTAAATTTCCTAAAGGGTTCGTAACAAACAAATTTCTAAAAACTGCCATACAACTATTAGAAAGTATACCAAGCAAGATAAGCGTAGTTTCCCACTCCGGATATTTACATATTTTTAGCAAAATAGATTTACCGTAGCCCATTTAAAATTCAAAAAACAAAGAAAACTCGAAAAAAGTCAAAAGTTGGGGGGTGTATACCACATTGGTCGCTATTTTGTCAGGTTTGTCGTAAAATTTAAGTAGCTTAGGATTTTTGTTAAGGAAAAAAACTCTTTTGGGTAAGTTACCCCAAAAAGTTACTTATTTCAAAATGCAATTCCCCAAAAGCACTCTTTCGGTAAAAAAACATCTAATTTTAGAAAACTATTAGCACATTAAAGTCAGCTTTGGATGTTGAGCACACTTGGTTTATTCGTTTGACGAAACTTGCTCAAAACGCAAATGTTCAGCATCAAACGCGCTTAATCGTTTAACTAGTGCCACAAATAGGTTTAAAGTTTAAATGATGCATCTTACACATTGTGTTGTTATGACGTCACAGAGGCGATCGATGACGGCGACAATACGGTGATGATAGCGCTCCTAGCGGTGGCGGGTGCGTTGTTTGTTGTTATTGTTGCTTTGCTGGCGACCTGCTGCGCTCATAGGAGGAACAAGAGAATGAAGATCAAACAACAGAACAAGCACAGGTCGGTTGGCAAAAAAGTTACTCGCTAGTTGGCTTGTCAATGCAAGTGGAAAATTCCAACCCTGCACTTGATCAAAAGTTTTTTAGAAAACACGGCTGTAATGTACAAAAAAACAGAGTACTGTTACTACCACTTGGCGTCGGGTATCGGCTAAGGTCCGATATTATCGGAAACTCTTAAAACCAAAAAGCCGTTAACGACACATAATATTACCCTAAGAGATTTAAAAACGAACAAAATGTTTTTTTCAGCAACGAAAGCACCAATCCCGAGCAGCAGAGTTCTCCACCCGTCAAACAAACCAAAGCGGCGAGGAGTTACCTCCAACCTTCCACGATTACGTCACCAAAGCCTGTGTTACGTCACGTCCAGCCCACAATCAGACCTCACTTCGTCAGCGAACGCGCAAAACGTGACATCATCAAATCAAATGACGTCACCAACACAGCTATGACGCACGATGACGAAATACCGCCGCCAATTCCTTCTCGAACGACCTCGATTAACCCCGTTTCGACAATGCATTCTATGACGTCACAATCAACTCGACCCGTGACGTCACCGGTTCGACCTCTGCCAAGGTCACGTGGTTTCTCCAGCGACAGAACTACGTCATACGCTACTACGTCACAGCAAAGCGATACGTCAGAGTTTACGTCAGATTCGGACGATTCGGATGAGTGACGTAATTATAGTAGTGTAGTGATGACGTAACAATATGTTATTTGCACTGCCAGTGATTGTTTGTTTGCAATGAGCGCTTTGTAAAAATAAACTTAAGTTTTGTTTTTAGGACTTTCTTCCGAGTTTGATCCAAATTTAAGAAAAGACTTACATTCAACTTTCTCCCAAAATATAATTTATATATTCCGCTATGGTTATTTTACCATACTTAAAAATGTTTCAAATTATCCATGCAGTTGAAAAAAATGTAGGTTTTAATAATAGCGTGTAATTTAGAAACCGCGCGCGTGGCTCTTATTGATTTTAGATTTTGTGTTGGATCCTAAACATGGCATTCGTGTCCTGAACCCATTTTGTTTTAACATACTTCTAAAATACCCCCCAAATTTCTTAGCGGTCATTAAACACAAACCTTCTAATCATGTTTACTTATTAAACTCTGCAAAAGGCAATCAATGTTAAATAAGACCAAAAATTCCATATTTCTCTCACCTTATTACGTTTCTGTGAAATAAACTGGGTGTTTCTTGAATCACGTGAAACAATTATTTAAAGTCCAAATTTAAGCAACTTGAACCAAGATAAAGTTTCAATTAAAATGCCACTAAAACAGTAATCTCACCTTTTTGTGAATAAACTGGCAACCTCTCACAACGTGTCTTTAAAGCCTTTACAGTTAAATATTCACGAAATTCGTCTTTTTTTAAAACAAGGATGATTTAAAATCTCATATAAGATAAACCGACCTTCATTGAATAGCTACAACTAAAGTTTTTCCAACTATCTGAAGCTGGCACTTTTCAGCTGAATCAAAACAACCGCAATCATTGCTCACAATGAACGCGCGTGCTTTATGCTACAGGGGGTATTACGTCATAATTGGAACGCGCGACGTTCATTGATTGGCAAAGCTTTTTGAATTTGAAATCGCTTTTAATAGCGCAGACGCTGAACGAAATAGTCGAAATATTGAGCAAGTTACTTGCGACAAAACAACAGATTTGTAAAATAAGTAAATAAATAATAAAAACCAGGAGCCTTCAGATGGGACAGCAAAAATCAGTATGATTTATTTTCATAGGATTTTGTAATTGAATATTCGGTAACTTAAAATACATTGTTTTAGATAAATTTTTCTTTTATTTTAAGTAGTTCGCTGTCTGTGAAAAGGTAGTCTTCTGTTGAATAAGATTGCGCGACACAATTATCGGATAAAACTTTCACGTTTTATATATTTCGAAAAATATTTCCTACGTAAAATTTTCAGCAAAAACTTATTTTTCAATACAAAACACTGTCAGATAAAAAATAAATTTGTTAAGAATAATATTTTTACTGGCAATCTCATAAACACGAGTAAATATACAAGAAGTTATTTTCGACAAAAAGTGCGATTTTCAACAAACTTAATTCACTTTGCAAATTAACTTCAAAGAAAAAAAAGAACAAATAGAATAAAGAAACGGACAATTTGCCCATTTTCTATATATTTTAAAACAAACAATTGGTTATCTGTTACTTCACAATGTGGCCTTCCCATGGAATTTTTCATTCAACTTAGTCTACAATCTACATTTTCATTTTTTGTGTAAAATATTTCCTACTTTTGTTAAGTTTTCATAACACAAAAGTTTGATATTTCTTAAAAAATGTGCCCAGAATTTTCCTAGCTTATTTTAAAACTGAATTCTCTTTCAGAAAAAACAAACAAACTGGAATTGAATTCAAGCAGCTATTTGTTAAGAAAATCCTAAAGGGGAAATTACTACTTCGGTATTTTTTGAGTTAAGCAACAAAACGTCAGTCGCCGTTGTTTATTTTCGGGTTTTTGTCGATCGAGTTCGACCCAAGCGATCGATCTTCGAGCGCCAGAAGTTCGACGCTCGTCGCTTCTGTGACGTCACACAGCTTGGCATTGTTGTAGATTCCAGTTCTGTTTTCCTTGCGGTAAGGTCCCCAGCTGGGCTCAGGTTTACAAGACAACTTAATTCGCTGTGTTAATATAAAAAAAGGATTGAAATAGAAATATAAAACAAATAAATAGTCCTATATAATTAGACTTTGGAATCTTCTGGTAAAAGAAAATAAATTATGTTTTTTTGTTTGTATGGAAAGTTCGTTATTATTTCATATCTTTTTAAATCTTTACAAATTACTGACTTTACAATTTTTGTTTTTTAATTAACATTCTATTCGCTTCTTTTCCAAATATCCTCTAAAACGACCTTTATTCACTTTTCTCACCTGCCACAACGATCCCCTCTTTAGCGCCACCTGGTAGACGGCGACTGCTGGTATAAATCCGACACTAGAGGCAACCGTGAGCAGCCCGAGCACGTTCGCCCAAGTTGGATAATCGTAAGCGTCCAGCGCCAGTGGCTTGTATGACGCGATGCTGTACACGAGTATCACCTGTTGCGTCACAATAAAGGAGTGTTACGTCATAAAATAAATTATTTTTATGCCGTAAAATGAGGAAAAATGTCGTGGGTGGTAAAATTATGGTAAACAAATTTTTGAGTAGCTTTTTTGTTACTCATTTCGATTTGTACATGAAATAAAAAAACATTAGTTTAGTAACATTTAAATTTTGACTAAATTATTTTAACTATTTTTTTTTCGAATGAAGGTGAAAGTTTTTAAGCTAGAAAAGTGATTTATTAAACATGCAAAGCCACCACAAGTTGTTTGTTGTGAGCAGAAATATTTGCCAGCAGTTTCATTTATGTATTTCAGTAAAAACTAAAAGTAAGTTACGAGTTTGTTTCCTTACAATTACAATACATTCAAAAAGCTGCAAGCTGATCGGGGCTTGGCACTTTTTAAAGCAAACTATTGCAGTGATCTACAGCTGAAATAAATGCAAAAATAAAGAGCAAGGTACTTTTTTGAAATTATTAGTTTGAAACCAATCAGTCGAGATTTGAAAATTAAAAGTTTACAAAAAATACCATTGTGAAAGGATTACAAATATTACGAACCGCCAACAAAACTATTTTGCACTTTATCTGTATTTTAATCATATTTTATTCAAAAACAAAACCGCGATGTCGATTTTTTACCGTGAGCACAGCTGGCGACACAGCAGACCACGTGACACGCCAATAAAGGTTCGGGTATTGTCCCGTCATCAGCTTTATGTCGTCACAGAAGCGGCCCAAACCTGGGAAATAGAATAATCGTTTTCAAAAAAATATAAAGTGTAGAAACACAAATTGTAGGCGAGTACATTCCTGACATAAAAAGGTTTCAGTAAGGATGTTTGCAAAAATATCGGTAAGTGTAAGTTCGAATTTGGGTAATATAAGCCACGGCTTCCTACTGCTTCCACAATTGTTTTAACATTTATAGAAATCTTGCTCAACAATCTCAATAAATCTAAGAATACAACACTATACTGCAGTTGGAGACCAAACCAAATTAAACAGCCGCACAAATTTGGGTCTCGACAAGTCCCAGCCAAGTCATTTGGAAAATAACTTAAGTTCAGGTCATGTCTTTTTGAAGAAATAACAAGCCCCAGTCAAGTCATTTGGAAAATAACTTAAGTTCAAGTCATGTCTTTTAAAAAAAATACCAAGTCAAGTCCCAGTCAAGTCATTATTACAGCAAGTCATCTCCGACTCAAACCACTTAAAAAAATCATAAAACGATAAACCATTAAAATACGTAAACTCGGCCGATTATAAGCTATATAATTCAACTAACAAAACAACAACAAAAACAACTGCAGTAATCTAATCGTTTTATGTGCCAAACTTACGATAAATAGCTCAATTTTAAAACAAAATGGTAAATAAAAACACTTAATTCCAACCCAAGTCATTTGTCTAAAAGACTTAAGTTAAGTCAAGTCATTTGAAAAAAGTGACTTAAGTGCACTTAAGTCAAGTCATTGACTTAAGTCAGTAGAACACTGCTTAGTAGCAAGAATAATGCACATGTTTGTACATTTCCACACGTCTTACCGTACACATGTGATATCGCCACCATCTCGACAACAGCACAAACCAGCAAAGTATAGGAAGCGGCGTAACTGTCGAGTAGATGAAGGTAGAAGAATCCACCCTACCACAACACATCAAGTTAATGTGGGATTAAAAAGTGATCAGTGTCTTTATATATTTTTTAATTAGAAATTTTAGGTATTTTTTTGGAATACTATTAAAAAAAGGAAATATTTCAATATTTTATTTATTTACTTATTTATTTTACACAAGGGATTAATTGACAAGTAGTGTTCCAACTTTCGAGTTATAACTTCTAAAGAAACGTGAAACTAGCTTTTGAGTGTTAACGAAATTATTAAAAATTGAAGAATTTCAATGTTTCGTTATGAGAAAAAAAAATGTAACGTTATAATAAACTAAAATTTTTTTTAAATGATCCACAAATATTCCTTAATCAAAAACGATCTAATTTAGATTTAGAACAAGGAATACGATTAAAAATAATATTTTAAAATTAAGTTATTTCTCCAAAATACTTCATTTCAACTTAAAATATGTTCATCACAAAAGTTGGTCTGAATCAATCTACTGTTACGTCATAGTACTCACTTGGGTCACAAGGGGAATTCCCAACAGAAGTAAGACTACACAGACGAATAACGTAAACAAAGACTTTCTGTGACGTAACTGAGCAGGGAAACAATCGGTAATCGACGTCACAATCGTTTCGAGCGTCGCAAACTGAAAAAAGAGAAAAACTTAAAAAAAAATATACCCAATATATATATTTTCTTTAAAAGTCATTTAAACTAAGAATTATGGCCAAAAATAACTGAGATACTTATTTGGAAAGCACAGCCGTAAACTACAACTAAATTGTTAGAACATCAAAAACATATTGCTTTATTTAAAAATAAATTACGTATACGAAAATTTAAATATAAATATTACTTTAAAAACATCTTAAGTCTGCAGTTATGGGCTGCATTAATTGTAAAAACAGTGAAAATATAAAAACTTAAAGATATAAAAAGGTGGTTAACGACAAAAAAAAACATTTGCAAAATTTGGATTTACTGTTACAAAAACAAGTTGTTTAATAAGTAAAAATTCCAAAATTAAACATAGGTTTATTTCAATATATAATAATTAAACTTTATAACTAATAAAATCTTTGTATTTTAATCTAGAATAAAAAAATTTAAGCAATTATTACGTCACACAAAAATGTGTTTGTTTTATTGCTAAAACTCTATTATTAAAAATAAAAAGTATTACTTCAATATTGTACACCATTAAAGTGTTTTCACTAAAAACGTAATATCTTTTAAAATTTCAAATCAGAAATTCCTTTAGCTATTATTACGTCACACGCAGAGAACAATCACCATTGTGTCGAGGCCGAGGGTGAAAAGCATGAGGAAGAATAGAATCGCCCAGAGAGGGGAGAGGGGCATCGTTGAGATCGCTTCCGGGTAGACAATGAACGCGAGACCCGGACCTGTGTGACGTCATAATAATGTATGATATTCAAACGATTAAAAAAATAGGTTTTGTAAAGTTTAAAGAAATGTCGGATATTTGACCTTAAATTCTGATACACGATATTGCGAACAATGAACGCGAGACATTGTTCTGTGTGACGTCATAATAAAAAAACGTGTAAAGCGCATTTTGATAAAATAGCGTTCTGTCGTCTTTATGTAAAGGTTAGTTGTAACTATAGAAATGTCTGATACCCGATATTGGAAACAATGAACGCGAGAGCTGGGCCTGTGTGACGTCATAATCAAAAACATGAAATATTTAACAAGACAATAGAAAATGGGTGAGATAGCTTGATAAACGGGCTTAGAAATTTCGAAACTTTTTTTCTTGCTTTTAAAAGAGTTTTTAAATCACGAAACGTAGATCTAGGCTTTTACTTTTTAGCTATATTTGTGTTCTAGCGGATATAAAGTTTTATGTATTTTACAAGCTGAAGAAATAATGTTTTACCTTGACAAAATGGTAACGGTTAAATTTATACGCAAAATATCAGCTTAACACCAAAATCTGTGAAAGCAGGACTTAAATTTACAAAAACAAATCAATTAAGTTTATACCTTTTTTGCTATATTTGTATATTTACAATTTTAAACTTTTTTTGTCTTTTTATTACAGCTAACAAAAAAGTATTTTAACTTGGCCAAATTTAAGCGCAATTTATCGGCATTTAAGCAACCACGCAAGAATAGGGCATTGTTACAAAAGTTTTGTGACGTCACAGTTACCTTCGGCGGCTACGTGTGTGACGTCAGTGTCGAGCACGTGGGCCATATAGCCAATCACAGCGAAGATGGTGACGCCGGCGAATATGCTGGTGAACGAGTTCGTTAAAACCACTATGATGGAATCCCTGGAAATATTAGTTTTATCGTTAAAATAATAAATTGCTGTTGTTTTTTTCAACTAATTTAATAAACTTTTTTTAAAGTTTGATATGATTGGGTCGCCGACTGCATTAGTTCATATGGTTAAAATAATTTTTTTAAACGTTTTTTTTAATTTTTAGTATTGGCAATTATATGCATTTGGCATATTTTAACTTTATGTTGTTTAAATTTAATAACCTAAAAAAAATAAGCTTTATTCGTAAAAGAATAATTAATTGTTGTTGTTGTTTTAACTAACTAATTTTTAAACGTTTTTTTTAAGTTTTATTGTTGACAATAATATGTAGTTCGTTTATTTTAACGTTATGTCGTTGATATTTATTACTTTTTATATTCTTAAAAAAAAATATTTTATTTTGATTTTTTGGTTAAAACGACTACGATGGAATTCCTGAACAAGAAGTTTTTTTTATTATTTGGAGTAATTTTGTTTTTTTCTTTTCATTGTTTAAATTTCTATGTATTATTTGAACTTTTTTGTTTCACTTTATTTTATTTTTTTCAGTAAACTACAAAAAGTCTTTGGAGACAATGAGACAACAAAAAAAGATAAACTGTCGCTTACGTTTGTTACTGTTTTTTGGGAATTTTTAGAGATGAATTGCTGTTGCATTCATTAACAGAACAGACATTGTCGTTTGTTTTTGCGCCACTTTACAACATTTAGCAAGAATATAAATAGATTTTTAGGTTGCTAGCACCATTATAGTCCCTAAAAGTAAACCGTAAAAAGATTGCGCTTTCATTTCATTTGTTGTTTCTGCTTTGACCACACACTAAGCTTTATCACGGAGCAGAAATTTATTAATAGCTCAAAGGCTTACAAAAGTGGATTCATATCTTATTGAAATACAATACAAAACAATGTTATTAAAAGAGCGTCAGTGTAAGTTAAACATCATCAACACTTGCAAGTAACTAACAATATGAGCTCCTACCGCGACAATGTAGTAACACCAACTGCAGTAAGGACAACTACAATATAAAGATACCAAAATACAGCTATTAAATTTGATGAAATGATCCACGAGCCAACATGTTTAAGACAATTTCCTGCACAGGCAATATTTTACCAAACTCCAGCAGTCCAGCCTACCTCAGGCAGTTGTTGTTGAACTTGTTGTACGACGAAAGTGTAATGAGGCCTCCCCAAGAAGCAGACAGTGAATAGAATATCTGGGTTGCTGCGTCCTTCCAAACCTTAACAGTGCATTAAGGTTAAACTAAGTACGACATAGAAACTGACTAAATATATTAAGTTATAGAGTTACAAAACAATTCTAAAATAGAATAGAAAAATCATAAAAAGGTTATGTGTTTTTTTAGTTTTTTAAAAATATTGAACATAGAACATTGTGAAGAAATGATACTGAAATAATATATAGAAGAAATAATACCAGAAAATTAAACATAAGGTTACTTATTGAATAAGAAGTTAATATTTTTTATGTTTAAGCATTTATTTTCATTTTGGCAATAAAATTTAAAGTTCGCTAGTGTTTATCAATGTAGCAATCGTTTTGAAAAATTAAAAAAAAAAAAATTCAAAAAAAATAGGGGTCGCTAATCGTTATTTATTTTGGATCCGTGAGTAAAAAAGTTTAGATTTAAGTAAATTTCCAGGCAAAACAGTGAAGCGAGTCACATAAGCATCACGTTTCCCAAACTAACACAAATTTTGTTTAAAATTACCAAAATAACAATCCACTCAAACATTAGCTCGAGTGATTGACAACTCACACGGATGACGTCACACACATGCTCTCTAGCGCCGTACCTTTGCAGTGGCGAGTTTTTCCCACTTTGGTTCGAAGAAGTACTTGACCCCGTCTATGGCGCCATCTAGTGTTAGACCGCGCACCAGCAGAATTGCGAGCACGAGGTATGGGAAGGTGGCTGTGAAGTAAACTGCCTGGGGAAAAATAAAGGGTTACTAGATGATAAATAATAAAAAAATAGAAAAAAAATAAAGAAAATATAGGAAAATCAAATAAAATTGCTAATGAAGTCATTTGGTATCAGTACAAAATAAATAATAAAAAAATAAAAAATAAAAAAAATGTTTAATGACGTCATTTGATATCGGGTCGCGACACTTTTTGTCCAAAATACGTGGCATCGAAAAAAAATACTTAAGTGTGTATATATAAGTATCGGCCATCCTCAATTAGTGTTTGGCAAAATATTAGGCGACAAAACTTTAAAGAAATAAAAAAAATAATTTTTTCGGCAGAAAAAAATACACTTTGTCAAATTCGATTACTTAAGCATTAATGAGCAATCCTAAAAAAAAAATATGTAGCTAGATAGTTAGTTGGTCAGGGATATTGCATTTTAGAAGAATTTTTTGAGGAAAGTTTTTCAGAGTTATTTGTTATAATTACTTCTTGTGATTAAGCATTAATGAGCACGCGATATACAAAGGTGGCGGTAAAGTAGACTGCCTGGGGAAAAAATAAGGGGTTAGTTGTTGTCAAAATAACTTCAATAAAAATAAAAAAGGAAAAAAAACTATTAAAAAATTCTAAAAAAAAAAAATAAAAAATCGTAAAAAAAATTAAACAATTCATAACGACTGTCACAAATTTAATTATTGTAACCCTTTGAAGCATAACTAATGTGTTAGGCCGCGGGAACTGCCGTCCGGGTCGGCTACCCGCCGCCACGGTTTCCCCTCAGGGATAGAACGTGTGAGTTTCGTAGCCTCCCTTTTCTCAGCGCTGCGTGATAGCTTTGTGTGCGATTTCGTTTTGGATAAGGTTGTGTTTCATCAGGATTCGTCGGGTGGATACCGAGAGAATGTTTAAGGACAGTTTGTAATCTCGTTGGTTGGAAACAAGCTATAGCCTTATGCGAGCACTTGGTGTGCATGGTTATTTGACGTGTACTGATTGTCGTTCTGTCCAATAAACGTCTTGCTCGAGAAAGTAAAGTCATTCCTATCCTTAGCAGCTACTTTGGGGATCGTGTCCCGATCTAGTCTGCGACAATGACGTCATTATGTATCGTATCAGAGCGCGATACTTTTTTGTCCAAAATATCGGGTATCGGAAAACAAAATATATATATATTAAATATCGGATATTCTCGATGATAATTTTGCAAAATAAGAAGGGTAAAAAAAATGGAAGCTCATACTTAAACTATTTGTGCCAAATTAATGAAATTGATTTTTCAGGCAAAAAAAAAGCAGTGCAACGTTTGGAAGCAGGCTTGAAAAACAACTAGCCTGTGGTGAGGTTCGAACTCAAGACCTCCATATTGGGACAAACCCCATATCGGGACAATGATTTGACATCTACATAAAAGCGACCATGTCCCAGCATGACCAAAGGTCGTGAGTTCGAACCTCACCACAGGCTAGTTGTTTTTCAAGCCTGCTTCCAAACGTTGCACTGCTTTTTTTTGCCTGAAAAATCAATTTCATTAATTTGGCACAAATAGTTTAAAGTTTGGTCTTCAATTTTTTTTTTTTGCTTGCTGAATTATGATTGATCGACAGAATCGGTGAGTCTACGATGGCTTCGGTGTACTGAGTGGACGGTACTTAGACTTTTTGGACAGAAATGAAGTAAGATGAAAAAATGAACCCGATGGCAAGTGGTGGTATCGGTAATCATTCGATAATAGGGTGGCCGATTCTATAGTATTTAACTGAAAATTTTAGTTTGTACACACAGCAACTTATTCTAAATTACAATTTAAAATAACGGTCGATTTTTTAATATTTCAAAGATACAACTGAACTTTAAAAGTTAATCAAATTAAAAATACAAAAATACATTCTAACTAATAATTTTCTACACTTTTTGTATAAAGTTTTTAAATTTGCAAAAAATTGGAAAACGGCCAATTATGGTCTCAAGTTTCGTAGCTCCCTATTTTACAACCGATATATTATATTTACAAGTTATATTATTCCAGTACCGATACATTACACTTACTTTTCCCGACGACTTGACTCCCTTTATGAGACAACAATAGACGACCGTCCAAGCCAAGATTAGAATGAGGAATAATTCCCACTGGAGCTAAAAGAAATAAAAACGTTCAATTTGAAAGGTTTTTTAATCAAAGACTTTAACGTAACGACATACTGAATGAATGAAGCAATTTTTGTGTCAGTTTCTAGTTTTGTGTCAACAAAAATCAATTCAAATTTTTGGATTTTTTTTATGAGACAAGGGTGAATAAAATATGGAGATAGATGCTAAGGGTGAAGAAAACTAAAGAGTTTAAGTACTGCAGTAAGACATACATCAGTGGTCGGCAAACTTTGGGCCGCGGTCCAAATGTGGGCCTTTTAGAAATTTTTAGTGGGCCGTGTTTTAAATAGTTTAGTTTAATAATTTAGTTGTGGGTCGCGTGATAGCCGCAATTCTTTGCACTGTTGTTTGAAAGTTGGTGTGTGTGGCCTAAGGGTTATTATCTTGGTTTATTTTTACGTCGCAGGGCCTCCAGGCCATGTCCACCTCGCCTAAACTATAGTTTTAGCAAAGTTGAACCATGGAAATACAAATTTGTTTCGTGCTTCGCGGAAAATTTTATCGGTTTTACTTGAAAAGTGATAATATGGTTTCTTGAATGAGTTTACGCGTTTATCTCAACCTCATTTTACCGCACTGAAGATGACTAAGCACTTGCCGAAACGTATGCAAATAAAAGAATGAATCTTTTATCATTTATTTGGGCCAATCTTTTTCTATTGAACGGAATTTTAAGGTTGTTATATCAAAAATTCGTTTTAGGGTTAGGAATCCGATATTATCGGAAATGTCTAGCATCATTAAGGCGGATTTCACTAAACTTTAACGTTTATACATATTTTTTAAACCTTTGACCTCTATAATATATTTTTCAGATCATCATCGAAGAGGTTGTTGGCAACGGTCACCAGGGAGACGTCGCAATCGATGACGTCACATTCACCCCCGAGTGTGAGTTTATCAACACGCCCCTGCCCAGCGATTGGCTTGTAGAAAAAGTACTTCTTGGAGACATGCAGCAGAACAACAACTAGGGAAAAAACACGACGCTGGCAACTTCAAGCCACCTAGTGTCAGACGATTGCCGATACACTTAGGATCGGGTATCGGCTCCGATCCGATATTACCGGACATCCTTGCTTTCACACTCACCCCTCCAATATGATGAACTCCTTCCGTGATCTTAAGAACCCTGAACTTCCAGTAATCTTCACTCCCACTCACGCGCCTACCGCAGCTAACATTAAGCAGCGCCGCATCAACCGGCGTGGATGTAAGCACTGACGTGGCGAGCTGTGATTGGTTGATAGCGGACGCATTGAAGCATGACACTGCAGTATTTTTTATCGATTAATTAAAAAAAATGTTTTATAATAGTAAAAAATACATTTTCTAAAACGAAATATAAACGTATTAGTTTTTTTATCGAACAATTAAAAAAAAATTATCAATAAGAATATGTTTTTACATAAAAATGTTTTCTAATAGTAAAAAATAAATTTTTTGAAAAGCAGTTTAAACGTATTACGTTTTTTATGAAATAAACTGACCAATTTTTTCTCATCTACATAATAATATGGTCAAATGTTTTTTGCATAAATAATGTTTTATAATAGGAAAAAAAACATTTAATAAAACGCACAAAACCGTAATGAGTCAAAACAGCAGTCACCAAACTACTGCCAAAATAATTATTTTTTATTGAAGCTAAAATACAGTTATTTTTATGTTATTAACAGAAATATTCGCCGGGTGCTTATTTGAACATAATTTAAATAAATCTATAAACGATAATTTTATAAAGCGCACTACATTTATAACTTGTTTAATTCTTTTCCAGTTAATTCGTTTAATATCTAATAAAGATATAAAACTGTAAAAATGTTGTTAAATGTAATTTCAAAAATATATTCAATAAAATATGGACGACCAATTTAAAAAGCCTACTACAATTTTTGTTAATTTTGTAAACGATAATGACTTGAAATAATTTGAAATTTTTACCACATGTATTTGAAAAGTCCTCAAAATATCACTTTTTTATCGATAGAAATATCTGTCTGGTGCAATAATTGAATTTGAATGAAATCTAAACGGCAATTCAATAAAACGCACTTTATATATAACTTGTTAAATACATTTGTAAAGGGAATTCGTATAAATTAATAAAGTTCGGCAAAATTTAAATATTGCCCTTCACTAAAAAAAAATAAAAAAGTTTAGACCTTTTGTTTGAAAACGTTAGTTAATAACTATGTCCGGTTATTTCCCGGGGGAAAGGACCCACCGTTTCGTGACGTCATAGCGTCAGCGCATTGATCGGAGTTCCACCAGTTGGCGCACGTGAGCCAGGGTAGTTGTGACGTCATAGAGGAGAAGAGGTAAAACAATGTGTAGGTTATGACGACATTGTAGTAGATGCCCACGTATGACGACACAATCACCATCGCGATGCCGATGCCTACGTCATAATGCAGGCTTTGTTTTAAAATTATAAAAACGAATGCAAAAAATAATGGAATAAAATATATAGTTTTTTACAAATTTTTTTTACAGATTTACAGAATTTTTCTTTTTTTTACAGATTTTTAGAATTTTTCATTTTATTGCAGATTTTTAGAATATTTTTTACAGATATACAGATTTTTTTATTTTTTTTTTAAAGATTTGCAGAATTTTTTCAATTTTTAAAGATTTGCAGAATTTTTTTCATTCTTACAAATTAGGTTTTCGGCTATTTATGTTGTTGTGCTTTACCTTATAATGCAACTTCGCCAAAATGACTTACCAAAGATACCCCAATATTAGGTTAATTCAATATAACTCTTGTTTAGTGTTCTTCATGCTTAATGTTGCTATACTTTACCTTTAACGATGGGAACGCATCTGAATGCTCCGAGAGGTCCCTGGCTGCAAAACTGACCGAGTGAGACCTCCAGGAAGAATATGGGGAGTCCGGACACGAAGATCATGATCAGGTAGGGAATCAAGAACGCTCCTGGGCGAACAATGGAATAATGATGAAACAATGGGATAATGATGGAACAATGGGATAAACAATAAGAACAAAGGGAAGGTAATAATACAACAAGGGAAGATAATGATGGAACAATAAGACTCGTAAAGGAAGAAATAATGCAGTAAGGAAGAATGGGAATAATGGGAGGAATACTCGGTGGGATAGTTAATAGGAAAATATAGTAGGAACAATTTTGTAACTACTATAAAAGTATTTTAGGAAAATTACTTGACTTAGACTTATATACTTCAATAAACATTTTTTGTGAAATAACTTAAGTCTAAGTCAAGTCATTGACATAAAGATATAACATTAAACTTTTAAAAGTTGTAAAATCGTCCGATAATGAGCAATAACTCAACTAAACAATAACAAAATCACACCTATAGCAAGTAAATTGCTTTATGTGCAAAGATTAAGATAAATTTGGTTAAACAATCTTAGATGAAAACACTTAATTTTAACCAAAGTCATTTGACACAATGACTTAAGTCCAAGTCAAGTCATCTGTCGAACAGACTTAAATCCAAGTCAAGTCATTTGTCCGAAAGACTTAAGTTAAGTAAAGTCATTTGTTGGAAAAGTTGGGTCATGTTAAGTAATTTACAAACAGTGCCTTAAGTCAAGTCATTGACTTAAGTCTGTACAACACTGGTCCACCAACCCCAGTTTAAGCATCCCTGTGTATTAAAAATAACGTACAAACCTCCGCCATTTTCGAATAAGTCAATTCAAGTCATTTGTTGAAACGTTCAAGTCAAGTTAAGTCATTTGACAACAGTGACTTAAGTGCACTCAAGTCAAGTCTTTATTAAAAAGACACCACTGGACCACAGACCCGGTTTAATAACCCGGAATCCCAGTTCCCTGTATCAAAAATAACGTACAAACCTCCGCCATTTTCGAATAGGTCAAGTCATTTATCCAAACGGCAGTCAAGTCAAGTCAAGTCATTTATCCAAACGGCAGTCAAGTCAAGTCAAGTCATTTATCCAAACGGCAGTCAAGTCAAGTTAAGTCATTTGAAAACAATGACTTAAGTGCACTCAAGTCAAGTCTTTGTTAAAAAGACACCACTGGACCACAGACCCGGTTTAATAACCCGGAATCCCAGTTCCCTGTATCAAAAATAACGTACAAACCTCCGCCATTTTCGAATAGGTCAAGTCATTTATCCAAACGGCAGTCAAGTCAAGTCAAGTTAAGTCATTTGTTGAAAATAAAAAGACGCCACTGGACCTTTGTTAAAAATACACCACTGGACCACGAACCCCAGTTTCCTATATCAAAATAAACGCACAAACCTCCACCATTTTCGAACGCCAGGTAGGGAAACCTCCAGACATTGCCCAGCCCGACAGCATACCCAATCATCGACAGAAGAAACTCGGCCTTGTTCGACCAGTTGCCACGTGATCCGTCGTCATCGCTCTGTCGACCAATAGGAAGCCGAGTTAGTCTTACGACGTCATAACGGGATTGTTACGTGATGAATGTAGAATTTGGGTTTGAATGATAATAATATGATGCGCAAGCTGATCCATAGGTATACTAGGGATCAGACTTGGACAACTAGATAATTCTAGTTTTCTAATTCATTAAATTAGAGCAAAATGCGGCTAATTCTACTTCTAATCTAATTTATGAATTGCTTGTTTGCTCTAATTCTAATTCTAATCTAATTTGGATTTTACCAAAAATGCTACTTTGTTCAACGGCATTT
The DNA here is from genome assembly GCF_963924565.1 of Ascidiella aspersa. Classification (NCBI taxonomy): domain Eukaryota; kingdom Metazoa; phylum Chordata; class Ascidiacea; order Phlebobranchia; family Ascidiidae; genus Ascidiella; species Ascidiella aspersa. The sequence continues at coordinate 1,477,678 of NC_139451.1, forward strand.
TTAGTCTCTCAGTTCAAACACAGAATTTCAATTAAAATTTTCTGGTTGGAACGACTTGTATGTAATTTTTACAGGCTGAAAAGCATAAAAATGCATACAAATTAGCACACACATAATTACCATTCGCGTTCTTAAAAGAATAAATTGTGATTAAATTAAATTGGTTGTAAAAACTAAATGTGATTCTAGTTCAAATTCTAGTTGAAATTTGATTTTTTAAGAATTCGGTAATTCTAATTCTAATCTAATTTGAGAAAACTCAAAACGATCTAATTCTAATTCTAATCTAATTTGGAAAACTAAAATGCTTTAATTTTAATTCTAATCTAATTTTAAAAAGCTAAAATAAATCTAGTTGTCCAAGTCTGGTCTAAACGATTTAAAATGACCTTTCTCTGCCTTTTAAGTACGCCACTTCTTTATGTTAAATCGCTAGGTTAAAATGGTCACAATTTTGTCAGCCCTTCTGGGTCATCATTTGCACGGTAGAGTAGTTGTAGCAGAGTATAGCAGATAGCTGATGGGTAATTTTGCGCACCCAGAAACTTAATTTTGCAGATACGCCTGAAAGTCCACTTAAACAAGATGTCTGGCCTTCAAAGAATGCTTTTTAAATTGACACAAAAACACAAAGAATTAAAAGGGACCAGGCCTTTGTTCAACCTGAAGCAAGCCAGCACACGGGATGTCGGCAAAAAAGAAAAAACGACAAAATAAAAATATTGGTGTTCAATTACCACAATGGACGCCGAGTTGGGGTGCTCACGGTGTCCAGAGCATCCCTAGTAAAAAACTTGGGGTGCTCAGCCCCCCTAAAATAATGATAAATCGTCATTCAAAATACTTCATGTTTCTGTGAATGCGATATTTAGTCGATTATTTAACTTAGCTTTAAACCTTTTTTCTAGTCGCGGGCCAAAACCAAACTCAGAAAGGTCTCTACGGGCCGTTAAATTTTAACCGTGTAGATTTTAAGCATCTCTTTATAACAACCGCGACGATTGTTAATCAGGAATAACACTAGGTATTTTGCAATTAACACTCCATGGAGGAACAAGATTTGCGCAAACAAAATTGCTTTCACTTATTTAAATAGCCAAAAAATAAGAGGAATGGCCTCGTGCCCAGTTTGCAAAATACGTCGCTGGCAGCATGATTTGCGTTGGCGGGCCGTATCTGGCCCGTGGGCCATAAGTTGCCCACCCCTGATTTAAAATACTTTTAAGATTTTACCTCTTTCACCACTCTGCAGTTTTTAAGCACCTCTGTAAAAAAACAACATCAGTCGGCGTCTATTATAAACAAAAATATGTTTATTTTGCCGTTATAATTTTGTGCCGACATTTTGTATGATGATTAGCCTCAGGTATTTTTTCGCAAACTTCGCCTTTTGTTACTTTAAAATTGCCAATTAGCGAAAAGCATTTCAATCATAATGAGCTTTCGCGAGATTTGAAAGAACGACGAATTTAAACTGTACAAATATCGTCGGTTCGTACGCACTCTTACGTCATTACTTACGTCATCAGCTTTCTCGACGTCATCATTTTGCGGTTTGCAACAAACAAGTGTTTTTAGAAAGGTCATTATAGCTTATTAACCTTGACCTACGAACAACAGAGATTTAAGCACGATACAAGGTTGTATTAACTAATACGTAAGTTTAGGGGTGAAAAAAAAATTCAATTCTAAACGAGTGGCATTTTTGAAGAGGATAATTTTTTTTGAAGAGGATATTTACCCGGACGACAAAGTTGTTTAAATCAATATTTATTCACAAATGGGTGTATGTGTATTTATGCGAGCCGGGCAAATAGCATAGCAACATCCACGGATAACAAAACAATATAAGTACCATGGTTAACACAAAAAAAGTTAAAAACATACTGGTCCTACCTAACACGTAACTTAAAGCTGCATATAAAATTAATTTAACGTCTGATTTTTTTTAAACTTTTTTTACTGTTTTGCCAGAAGTGTACTTTACCGCTATAAAAAGTTTAACTTTATTGCTTGAAATTAACGCTTACTGGCTAAAGTAATAATTATTCGGTCATTATTATTAAACGTACTTGCTAGTTGAATGTTGTAGCGAACAAAATACCTTAAAGTATACGCTGCCTTTGAATTTTACAGTAAGCGTCTATACAATAAATCGATATGGTAAGTACGGGATAATTTCAGCTAGTGGGTTTATATATACGGTTAAAACAGCCGTATACAACCTACAGCAGTGGTTCTTAACCCATGGGTAATTACCCACATGTGGGTAATTTCAGGATAGTAGGTACGTAATCAGCTGAACCAGAATTATGGTTGTAACAAACAGCGTCCAAGCTGCAAGTGGTAGATTGCTTTATTACTTTGATGTTTTCAGTCGTTTTAAATCAACCAAACAAGGATATTTTATGACGTAATAAAAAGATTCTTCTTGTATCCGCTAACGGCTAGCCTAGCTATTTTTTTATAATCAGTTTGTTGTTAGTGTTTATTTTTGAAGGTATTCTTAGTGGAGTTGTTTAGAGTAGTATACAGTAGCTATAAGTGTGCGTTTAAAGTGAGTGTTGAGACGAGCGAGTTATAATTTGTTGAATAACGCTCTTTTATATTTTTACTATGGTAAAAAAGCAAAATGGATAAAATTAGATTTTGGGTAATGGGACTTTGATCTGGACCGAAATGGGTAATAAGGAAAAAAAAGGTTAAGAACCCCTGACCGACAGGGTGCTACACACTTTCAATAAATAAATATAAAGAGATTTTAAGGAAAATTATAGATTTGAAAACCGAAAATTGGAACTAAACATATATTTTTTGAATTATTGATAAACCAACGGTTGATTAAAGTATTATATATTTTGTAAAAAAATATGTTTTTGTCTAAATATTTATAATCAGACTATTTGGATATAGGTAGCGGACTTTATATTTGCTAAGAGATTTTTGTGTTTATGTGTCAATGTTTACATATACGCCTACAACAACCTTCAGGTTGCCAAAGACTTTTATAAAAAAAATTCAAAGCTATTACAGGACTCTCTTAAGAACATTGCAGCTTTTTAAACACATAAAATTGAATCATTTAACGTATTTTGAATATAATTTGGAAACAAAATAGTTGAAATGCGATAGTCAACACCATTAAAAAAGTTTAGAATTAAAAAAAGTTTAAAAAAAGTAACATAAACTGATGATGTCTATTTTAAGACAACAATATGTACATTTTTAATAAATAATTGCCGGAAGAACCCTCTTTATAATTAATATACATCTTGTAAGTTTTAATTAATTATTTACTTGTTTTTGCTAAACTGTCCCCATATCTATTCCTTATACGTAATTACTAAATTAACCAAGTTTCCAGAAAAAAACAAACACTGAAATTGCAAAAAGCATTAAACAGAATGTACATATTTAGCATATTTTCCAATAGAGTGCGAGTATATCTTAGAAATATTAAACACAGGATTAAATCAATATGCGACGTAATAAACTTGAAAGCAAATTCGCCGAGTAGTTTCGCAATCGTTTGAAAAGCAATTACATAATGTAGTGGTTATTGACCCTTAGTACAACGGCTCCATAAACCTTTCGATTTGATTGGTTTGTATTTTGTAATGCTGTTCTACTCAGATTTTGTGGCCTAAATAATACCTGCATTGTTTAATATTGCCATCGCTTTAAAATGATGTTTTTTAATTAAAAATTCGATAACTTAATTTTAGCGATAAAGTTTTTTAGCGGTATTTATGAATTTTTTTTCGCGGCGACTTAAATAATATAGCGTAAGTAAAACATCGAAGTTCTGGCGACCAAATTCTTTTCACTAAATTTTAATTGAATTTTTTTTTTTTTAATTGATATAAGCCATTGCATCGCTTTCGCAATCTTAAATATTGTAGAAATGCTGTTCAAAACTATATTAACAAAAAAAAACATGTAAAACTACTGCAGTGGGCGAGCCAACCAAATTAAACGGTCAGACAATGTTTGGTCGCCTGATTATTTTGGGGGGTCGCTTGTTTTTCAGGCATATTGTATCTTTTCACAAAACTGGAAATCATAATCACAAAATAAGAACACTAAACAGCGAAACCGGCTGAAAGTTAAAGCCGACATGCGTGACTCTATATGCTCAAGCAAAATAACGATTTCAAAAACTCACTGAGAGCAAGCGAGCACAACTATCTCATTAGTGATTTAAGAAACATATTATTTTCGGAAAAAGTAACTGCTTTTGTAGTTCAGTTTGTTTGCAACGCAATCTTGTATTTGCTTGGGTCGCAAGATTATACAAAATTATTTTTTTCAAGATGGGTCGCCAACGTGTTGGGAACCACTGGTTTAGGTCATAGTTTAAACTTTAAAGGGTTGAGGTTTCATTTTCTTAAATGTGGAGAAATCTTGCTTACAACCAATCTCAATAAATCTAACCATATAAAACTACTGCATTTGGCGACTTAACCGTATTAGATTGCCAGGCAATTTTGTGGCGTTTCTAAAAACATTCTTTTCATCACACTTAAACTTGCACACAAAGCGATAAGCTGCACATAAAGGTCGTCTCTGGCCGCCATTGCAATTAATTTAGCGCATAACTGGCGTCGGCACTACTAACTTTATCCCTACGCAAATTAAATCTGTGAAATATTGCTAAAATCAGCATTCGATCTTAAATTTTTGCAGTTACAACCAAAGCCATCTCAAAAATCCAGCTAACAATTAAAGTAAACCACAGCACTATTGGCAAACAAAACGTGGTGTCTTATCCGCAAAACAACAGAAATACCTAACCCTCTCGTATATGACTGTTTTAGGCAATAGGTGACATAATTGTCTCCTTGTGGAGAACTTATTTCCAAAAATATTCCAATGTTTTACAATGAATCATACAATTCTTGATTAATAAAAAAATATTAAACAAAAAAATAATTTGTAAAATAAAATTAATCCTACAACATTTAAAAAAGAAATCAGTTTTAAGGCAAGAAATGACGTCATTTTACCCCTGGAGACATATTTCTTCCAAAACTCGACAGCTCTGCAAATTCCAACAACATAAAAACCATTAAAATTTCAACCGAAGAACGAAACAACGTAACTGCGCCACACGTTTAAGCAAATGCTCTGCGCTTTACATATTCAATAACGATGGGAGCTTACTGGATTATCTCACAAATCAATAAACCACGAGGCTTTAGACCCAGGCGCTGCCGTTTGTGACGTAATAAGCGCAGCATCGACGAGAAATCGCGAGCAGCGTTTGTTTTTGTGATGATCGCGCAGCTAAGTGGTGCTTTGGTTTTTAAGCTTGGAGAAAAAAAACGACTGACACTGGATTGCGGCATATTTATGCCAAATAAATTCAAATCAATATTAATAAAAAACATAATAAAGACTATTCAAAGAAAATTTAAAGCTTCTCTAAGACCTAATTCGGATTCATTCGACGTTTTTTTTTAATATAACTGAAAAACCAAAGAGTAGAAATGCCATACAGCACAATCAAAAATTGTCACAAAATAAGTAATACAAAGACTTTTAAAAATTGAAATTGGTCCATGGACATTCAAAACCTTTTCAAAGAACATTTGTAGGTTTTGAAATACCTAAAATTGGAACGCTTGACGTTTTTTTGAATATAATTCGAAAACTAAACAGTATAAATGCCAATGCAATTAAAAATAGTTTGGAAATCAGTTTTATTACGTGGAACTTTCTAAACTATTTTTTGAAAACCACTTTTTAAACTATTTTGGAAAACCAGGCCGCATTGGCACTACTAAAATTTATTCAAAGGGGAGATGTGACGTCATATCGTGACGTCATAATTTAAGGGAGGTGACGTCATAAAACTAAACTTATGAAACCCGTTCTCCGGGCGCACAAATGTACGATGGCTGTTAAGACGCGGCAGAAGGCTCGATCAAAGTTTCAGAAATATTATAACATAAGCTGCATAAAATAAATTGAAAGACGTTTGAAACCTCAAATTAGTTGAAGAAGTTTACAGACTTTTCAAAGACCTAAAATTGGTTCGCTCGTCGTTTTTTTATAATAAAACTAACCGAAAACAAAACACTACAAAAGCCATGATCAACCCAATAACAAAGTGTGGCTAAAATTTTAGTGTTGTGAAGATATCGCGACACAACGCGCAATAGACATTGCATTTAATGTGTAAGTTTTTAGTCAATTTCGTCAATTCTTAGCAAACGGTTTGAAATGTTATAATAATCCACTGATGATGTATATATCGGAATATTTATCTCCGGTATTGTTTCGCCAAACCAAACTTGAGTTGCGAACTTAAGCGTGATTTAATACAGGAAGTGATTTCAGCACCGACAAACACTGATCGTAATGCAATGTTTTGGTTAAATCAAATGAAGCCATATAAATTCAATTTATGCAATTATTCGCTCTATAAGTTCTTGGGTAATTAATTTACAACAGTCCAATTTGTTTCGCAGACTTAAATAGTACTTGTGCGAACCATACTTAAGGAAGCACTGTTTTAATAAATGACTTTGGCTGGACTTGGCATAATTTTAAAGTGTTTTCAATACGCAAGTTAACTCAAAGGCGTTTAACGACGTTCAAATATTTAAAGTCATTATGACTAGAGATATTACCGATAATACCGGCCGATATTTGGCTTCTACCGATATATCGGTATCGGTAAATGTAAGCCAATCCTTGGGCCGATATTTTAGTGCGAAAATATGACATAATTTTTCCTGTACAACAAACAGCTTACCCATTTTTCGATGAAAAAAATTGGGTTTTAGCATCCCGCCAAGTTATGCAAAATAATAGTTTAATAATTATTAATAAAGGTATATAAACTAAAACGTTATTTGGATTTTATTTTCATATAATTCTTCCTAGGTATATAAAAAAATCGGGTATCGGGTATCGGTTGATAAAATTGTAAAAAATCGGGTATCAGTATCGGTCCAAAAAAGTGATATCGGTCGATCTCCATTGCGACATCTTGCAACACTCGATAAGTGATTTACTTTAACCACCAAAGCTACATTTGTAAGAATATCAACGTACTCCGACCTCCCACTATTATTTTAAGATTGGTTCGAAACAAAAAATAAAACTTGACTTAGAACATGGAAACACTTCGTTTAAAACTCACGCCAACTGAAAAAACGATTACCAAAAATATCGAATCGGAGCTAATACCCGATACCAAGTTTTAGTATCGGTACTTGCCCGATAATATCGGATCGGAGCCGATACACGATACCAAGTTGTAGTATCGGTACTCGTCCGATAATATCGGTTTGGAGCCGATACACGATACCAAGTGGTAGTATCGCTACTCGTCCGATAATATCGGATCGGAGCCGATACCCGATACCAAATTGTGGTATCGTTACTTGTCCGATAATAGAGTTGTATCGTCGCCGATCCGATATCAAATTAATTGATTGTACGAAGCTGTTTTGGACCAAAAGAATATTATAAAAAAACTAAAATTGCAATTTATGGAGAAATCCCATGTTAATACAGAATTAAGCGGTTCAAGAAAGCCGAATAATTATTTTTTGTCAATCTAACTCAAAAATAACGTAATGGTATCGCATCGGTAAAAAAACAAACCCTACCTAGTTTTGTTAATCTAATCTGAATAATGACGTAATCGGTATCGTATCGGACGATATAGCAAGGCAAAAACTATCGTGCATAAAAATAAACCCAAAAGTATAACATATCTAGCGGCAAAATACCAGCACTGTAACCTCCTAACACAAACCACAACATCTGCTTGATTGCATTTTGCTTTTTGCTTAACGGAAATTTACAGACAAACTGTGACGTCATGGAAATTTACCAACTCTTGAAGCGGCAGAATACAAATGATTCGCTCAAAGAGCTATAATATTAAGCTATGAAAAATATTCGGCGTTGATTAAAATCAAACATACACAATATACAATAAAAGGCAATGCCGTCCTAGATTTTTTAGCTAAATGTATTTTTTTAGCGTTTTTCGCATATTTCAATTTGATTTTACTACGTTTTTATTCGTTTTAATGAATTTTAGCCCCAAATCGCATGCTATTGCATCTTGTGTCGTTTGAACTATTTTCGCACCGAAAACGATGTAATGTTTTTTTTTTACCGGAATGTACAGAAATCAGAAAATGACGTCACAAAATGACGTCTAAAACAACTTTTGGCGTTTTTCGCAAACTTCTATTCGTTTTTTTTTCATGTTATTGTCCGTTTTAATGTAATTTAGCGCAAAAACGCCATGCAAGTTATTGCATCTTGCGTTGTGTGAACTTATAAACATTGCAATGCACATTTTCTGATCAATTAGACCAGTGGTTCCCAACACGTTTTTAAGGCGACAAATACAAAGATTGCGTTGAAAACAAACTGCATTACAAAAGCAGTTACTTTTTCCGAAAATAAGTTTATTAAATCACTAATGAGATAGTTGTGCTCGCTTGCTCTCAGTGAGTTTTCGAAATCGTTATTTTGCTTGAGCATATAGAGTCACGCATGTCAGCTCTAACTTTCAGCCGGTTTCGCTGTTTAGTGTTCTTATTTTGTGATTATGATTTCCAGTTTTGTGAAAAGATACAATATGCCTGAAAAACAAGCGACCCCCCAAAATAATCAGGCGACCCAAGTTTGGGTCGCGACCCATGCGTTGGCAACCACTGAATTAGACTATGAATGGCGGTATTTCGAGCAATATGCGAATGTGCTGCTAATTTCTTTTTTATGCTGCGCAGCACGTAATCCAATAAATTTAACGTTTTGACGATTTTAACCAAATAAACGTATTTTTTCGCGGTTCGCTCGAATAGACTGGATTTCAGTTTCACCTTTGCGTTCGCTCGAGAACAACAGGTGTTTTTCGATTTTTCCAAAATCGTTAAACATAAGCAAAAAGAAAAAAAATTATACTAACCATTATGAAGTCAAAACACAAAATAAAAGCATACTAAATAGTAATTACCAAAAGTAGATTCGGCAAAAAAATCCAATAAATCTTTAATAATATACAACCCAACCGAACATAAAACACTAGTACAACAAATCCGAAAAATCTTTAATCAGAAGAAAAACACTAAATATGATAATAACCATTATAAATCCGCTGTAACAAGCAACAAGTAAAACACTAAAATGCAAATTCTCCCAAAAAAACTAACAATTTTCTCATAAGAAAAAAAAACTCAACAATAACCATTATAAAATCCGCCATGACATTGTTGTTTTTAATTTCAAGGCAACAAGTAAATTAAAAAAAAGTCAATCAGCTAAAAAAATCCGACACACAATTCAAACCCGTCCTAAATAAAAAACTGTCTGTTTTTGAAAGCTTCAAAAATGAAACAATAAAGGAATTAAGTGTGACGTCATACCGGGGCCACGACACATCCAGCTGCAAGGTCGGGTACGTCATAATCGCGCCTCTTTGTGACGTAGACAGAACGGTAAAACATCGCGGCAACCACGTGTCAGGATTCCTGGGGACGGAAAAATACTTGGTCAAGAAAGGCGATTAAAAGTAGGGTTGCCATATATTGGGCTTTAAAATCTGGTTTGTTTTCTTGTGGTCATTTGGGTCATAAAGATGTGTCATAGTGTGACGTCACAAAACGTGTAAGTTAAATTGTCCCCATTTAAATTCTCATAAAAATTTGCGATTATATATTTGACATTCAGATATCTTAAAAAAAATGTACCAAAATTTTGTAAATTGATTAAAGTTTATTCTAGTTTATATTTAAGTATAATTTCTAGTATTTGTGAATTCCGAAAAAAACGTCTAGTTATCCAAGTCTGTCTCGTATATAGCGATAGCATTTTAAGGTTGTTAAAGATATATTATTGGCACACTTGGATATTTTTTCCAAAATGTCAATAATTTAACAATAATTACTTATTTATATCCCGTCATTGTGTTTTACTGACATACAACACAGATTCATTAAAAACTTAAAGCTGGAAATGACCAAATTACTTCACAGCTTTAACAATTTGTAAACAAGATAAACAAAAAATATTTAAAACAACAAAGCTTTTTTGCAAATTTTGGTCTAAATAAATTTAAAGAATTCAACAGTATAAGGCCTATTTACCACGTATTTCAGATCTACGTATGGCATTTATGGTAAAGGGGTAAATTAGATTTTACCAATTTTTTCTAAAGCTTTCATGCACAAAAATCAAAACAACCCAAACCTTACCACTTAATTAAAAACCAAAAATTGTGCTAAAAATTTAAGTTTAAAGCACATTAAATTTGCTGGAAACTAAGAAAATAACCTTTAGAAAGTAAATTTCAAATAAACTTACAGTTCACGGCTTGAATTGACCTTCATTTCTCACGTTTTGACCTTGGCAAGCCGCAGCAAACATTTTGCTGCATAACTAACTTCTGCAAAAAAATTATATGAGCTCAGTGTCACGTAACAAGCAGCATTGTCAACCAAATTTAATTTATCAACAATAAACATAAAAATCATTTAATAAAACATAAATTAGGTTGAAATAAACCAAAATACTGGGAATTTAGTTTATAAAATTACACAGTTTGATGAAATTAATTAAATTTAACAAGCTTCATGGAAAAAAACGTTAAACAAACAAAAAAATAACAATTTTAACTTTACAGTAAGAACTGCCTTCTTTACCAGTTCGTTTATGACATCACAGAACCGACAATTACGTCACTGAAGAAAGATTAAAGTTGGCAGAAAATAATTATTTTTTGCTGAATTTATTTTGTTTTCAAAGCTGTACAAGCAAGATAAAATGTTTGGAGTCGGACGAGGTAAGAATTTACAGGAAGCGGGCGACCCGGGCGCCTGGACAGTCTATGACCAAATAGAAGAAGCCAGAGGTACCGTAGCAAAGTTTAAGTAGCAGTTTACAAAATAAAGCAAAGTTGGAAAATGCGTGGAAATATAAAATATTAGGGGAATATTTTAGGTAAATTGGGCAATTTTATTGGTACTTTTTGCAAGACTATAATGGTACTTAACATTGCATTATTTTGACTAGTAAGAATTCCCGAATAGGCCTATTTAACATTTTATTACGATTCCCGACATTTTAAAAAAAATATCACGATCTGATGCTGATATAAAAGTAGTTTCTATTCACAAGCAAGCAAAATAGATGAAATTGAAACGTTCCAAGGTAATTTTTTCCATTGTATTCGACCAAAATTTTCATTACATGAGATTAGACAGAATTTTGTTAAGAGGTTAAGTTACCTCTAATTGTGAACTTACTTCCCAATAAGATTTACCTTTCAAGGTGGAATCGCCTTTAAACAAAATTATCGCGTTCCGACCTCCCAAATGACGTCATCACTATTCGCAAACAAGCGAACCTAGCTAAAACAGAAACTTTTAACCAGGGAGTCGAACCGGAACCGAACCGGAACTTTATGAACCGGTTTTGGTCCAAATTTTTGCGAACCGTAACCGAACCTGAACCGTTTTATGTAAGATTTTAAGGAGCCGAACCGGAACTGAACCGAATAATTTGAAAGTACCTGAACCTTAACCGAACCCGAACCTGTAAACAAAAGCGGTTCGCTCCAGCATGACGCCACAACTTCTATTTTACAGAGTCAAGTTACGTCATGTTCGAAATTTTATAAAAAAAATATGAATATTGAATAAATAAAACGTAGATTTTTTAATTTTTAGATATTCCAATAATCAGTTGCTGTTTTTTTAATACGTCACGTAACTTAGATTAAATGACTTACAATTCAAAGATAATTCTCTACATTTATCGACCCACATTTTTAGATTTAACGCAACTCAATTATATTGTATCCAAACCCGAACTTTATGAACCGGTTTCGAAATAACGATGGTTGAACCGGAGCTGAACCGGATTCCGAAAAAAATATTTGAACCCGAACCGAACCTGAACCGGAAAAGTCAAACGGTTCGACTCCCTGCTTTTAAATGCCTTTTTGCCAGATTTTTAGATCACATTTTGTTAAGTTCAGCTACCTTTAGTTTTTGACCTACTATTATGAATAAAATACATTTAAAGGTAAAAATCGCTCGATTTCTGCATTAATTTAAGGGTGGCATCACTGCCATATTAGCGGAACTTCTTAGCAATTAGCACATTATTAGATTTCTTTAAAACTAAATAAGGTATTTACTGAAGTGTGCTGAGTGTGTTTACTTGATAGCGTTCGTAACAATAAGCTTGTGTTACGTCACACAGGAAAGTTTTAGTGCTTGAAAAGCATCCTATTTACCAAGTTTTTTTTAACTATAAATGACTTTGTTTTTAACTTTTTTTCAATTTATCAAATGTTATAGACAGCTCTTGCTGCATTTGCAACAACCCACCGTTTCTTTAAAAGTTATTATTCATCTATTTTATTGAAACCATTTTTACTTCGAGCGCGTGTCACTTTATTGTAACAATGTGCTTTTATGACGTCGGCAAATTGACCATGAAGCAAAGAGACAAAATAGTTTAGGTAATAAATAAGTTAACCAAATAAAAATAAATTAACCAAAATAGCCAAGTTAAAAGCGGTTAAACAAATTTGCTGTAATTTTTACCAAATTAAACTTTGACAAGTTTTACTGCAGTATCATTTTGCAGCTCTTCGTAACAATGCGCTGGTATGACGTCATACAGACAGCTGCTCATGAGGCAAAGATAAAAAAAAAATTTAGATAAATTTTGCCACATTTTTGACAAATTTTAAGGATGTTTAAACTTCGAACAAGCTTTTCTATCCAGTATAAACTCTATAGGGATTCGTAACAATACGTTAAGTTAAAAATAATTAAACAAAATTTGCTGCATTTTTTTACAAATTTTAAGGATTTTTTAAACTTTTTCAAAAACTTTTTTTAAACAGCTAAAATGTTATTGCTCAAAAAACATCTTAAATCGCAGTTTTTTTAAAGATTTTTTTAACAAGTTTTAATGCAGTATCACTCTTTAGCGCTAGGTAACAATGCCCTTTTATGACGTCACACAGGCAAGTTGACCCTGAAGCGACGCGACCAGGAAGCGTACTACGCTTTCTCGCAGCAGAAGATTAAAGAGAACGAGCAACTGATCGCGTCACTTCGCGGAGAGATAAAAGAGAAGCAGATTCTTCAGAAGCGCAGCCTCAACGCGGATGAATATGTGATCAGGGAGGGATTCAAGAAGAACAGGGAGAGTCAGCTGGCAATGCAAAGGTGGGGTTGGGGGGTTAAAAAGGGGGTTCAGCTGAAAAAGGCGTTGTTTCGAACTATAATAAATACAATAAAAAATCTGTTTGTTTTGTTTTTTATTTTTGTTTTTGGACGATTTTTTGGTTTTTGAGCTATTTTTTTCGTTTTTACACCAGCTGGCCACGCAAAAGTGTGGTTGGGGGGTTAAAAAAGGATCCAGCAAAAAACTGCATTCAATTTTAATAAATATATGAAATTTAATAAAAATATGAAAGTTTAATTTAATTTTTGTTTATACAAAACTTCGTATTAGGACTACATTGTTTTATTAGCTATCCATGCAAAGGTGGGGTTTGGGGGTTAATAAAGGAGGTCCGGCTAAAAAGCTGAATTCTTCCGAATTATTTCGAATAAATTCTACATTCAAAATTTCGTCTTTGTACTATTTTATTGTTTTTTTGAACTATTTTTTCGTTTTAAAACCATCTAGCCATGCAAAGGGGAGCTTAGGGGTAGGCGCCGGTCAAACTAGTGCGCCCAAATGTCGGCACCCAAACAGCCGATACCAGACCGACGGCCCTTCGGTCATCCCATACCCTCTCCTTTTAGTGTCCGTAGTTATTTCGGCCATTTAGGTCGTATTCGGATGAATTTAGGACTAATTTCGACAGGTTTATGTCTTGTTCAAATGACTAAGTTATTATTCTGAGGCGAAACTAAACTAAGCTTACCATCCCAGATACAGATCACACAGATATTAAACGGAGCGGACACAAGCTCGTATGTTTTTTTGCTTATTTTAATTTTGGGCGATTTTTTTTTTGTTTTTTAACAATTTTTTCATTTTTGGAGTCTTAAATTTAGTTTTTTTGAATTTCTCTAAAGTAGACTTTTGTTATTTTACACTAATCTTGTTAAACCTCCTATACATCTATACTAAACCAAGCTTTCCCAGATACACAGTTGAGAGCCCCGGCATATTTGTATTGAAAAAGAAACACGGCCACAGGGCACCTAAACCTCCCATATACATCCCAGATACACAGTTGAGAACGCGCTTACTGAGAAGTACGAGCACGTGTTTGACAAGGCTGGCCAACTGAACATGGCTCGCCACTCCAAGGACGCCAGGGCTAAGAAGTGGCAGCAATTACTTCTTACTCTGAGGGACCTCAAGTGCGCTGCCAGGACCAATGACGAGGATAAGTCAAGGTGCCTTCATTGTGACGTACTGATGTAAATGAGTCAGTTTAAAATGTTCAATTTGAGTCATTTGCAATATAACTTAAGTACATTTTCAATTTTACTTAAGTACATTTACAATATAACTTAAGTACATTTGCAATTTTACTTAAGTACATTTACAATATAACTTAAGTACATTTACAATTTTACTTAAGTACATTTACAATATAACTAAGGTCCCAGGCGTAACAAAAATGGCTACTTTACCATATTTATTTGCGAGGGACAAGTTTTAAACATTTATAAACAAACGACCAAAGAAATTCGAAATAAGTCGACCTTTTTAACGCAAAGTATTTCGAATATCAAAGGTTGTACTGAAGAAAATAAATGAAGATTTATTCTAAACGTTCCCGAAGGTTACAACATTTTGAACGTTTCGAATAAGTCTTTAATTATTTTCAAAATCAGATTTATTCAAAACGTTAAAAATGCCACCTACTTCTGTAAAGGCTTTGATATCATTTTTACGTTTAACTACAACCTCCAGCCATTATGCTCGAAAATTTGACCTTTATAACCCAAAATAGGTTGAGTAATAAACAAAACAGCACATAAAGCGACATTTTAGTTTCAATTTGTGCTTGAATTCAGCCAGCGAGTTCGAATCCTGACAACGTCACTCGATAAAATGCTGATGAAATGCGGGACTGCCAGGTTTATACAGAAGACGTACAAACAGGTGGGTGATGAATTACTAGTGACAAACTTTAAGTTTTCACCAATCTACAGCGAGCCTGCTTCAACTAAGGTGAGAGTTCCGAAGGTCGTTGGTTCGAATCCCGCACTCGACAAGGGTCATTTTTTTTGTGTGTGGACCTTTATTAAGTGTTGTGTGTAGTTCTTGTGACCTCTACCTAATTGAACGCATGTTTGCAGATTTAAACAACTAGATTATTCTAGCTTTTCGGAGCAAATACGGCTTATTTGTAGTTCCAATCTAATTCGAACTTTACCAAAAATTTACTTTGTTCAACGGCATTTTCATTCTATCAATCGAATCAACGAGCTTAAATTATTATTTTTTTATTTTTACAGTCTGAAAAGCATAGACTATGCTAACAAAGCACTAATTTTAGCACACAAATATATACTATTCACGTTATTTTGAGAATACTTCGAGATTAAATAAATTCATTGGAATAAATAAATGTACGTTCAAATTCCAGTTTATATTCTGTTTTTTAAGAATTAAGTAGTTTTAATTCTAATATGATTGTAAAACCAAAATAAATCTATAAAGTTGCAAGTCAAGCGTATTTATGAAAATCTGCTTTGATATGGTATAAAGCAATTGTAAGCAGTATAGGCACTTTTGCCTTAAACTAACTTTATCGTTCCAGTTTAAACGGTTTGTTGAAGTTTTTTTGGATACAAAAATAATTCTAACAAAAAAATGTCCAAAACATATTCTCTTGAATTTCTTGCTATTTCTTATTACATAGTTGATTCAGCTTTCCAGTACTATATATTCTTAACTATGCCGAAAAAAAAGTATAAAATGATAAAAAAAAAATTTATCGTTAACCGACGGCGCAACTGACAGCTTTCCATGGCGCACCGGTTAAAAAACGCTGTTTTATGAGTGGTACGGGCGCTAACATAAAATTTAATGTTTTCTAGAGCCTAAAATTCTACGACTTTGCCAAAAAATTATATTTTGGTGCTTTTAAAACCAAAAAAAACTGTTAAAAATCAGCAAATCCGTCCAGTTGAGATAGAATTTTTGATTTTTAAAGATGGTACGCGCCCCAGGTGCAAAAAATGAGGAAAAAAAATTAAGGCGTACCGCATGTGCATGTGTGCCCGCAAGATGCAGGTTCGACACATTCTCAGTTTTGCATAAATCCAAACTGGCCGAGTTTATACTAAATACTTAAGTTTAGTTTCTAGAAGTTAATTTAAAATCTTTTCAATTAGGAACGTTTCGCAAAACTTTTTAATAAAATGGCAAAAAAGTATAAGAAGTTATAAAAGTTAAAGGGTAAGTTTAAAAGTTGGGGGTTAAACATGAGATGAAGTACACAATATGACCAGAAGCTAGCCAGCACACAAAATTTTTGAAGAAATTTTAACGGCAAAATAAATATACTTGTCGTGGTTTAAAAAAAATTCACCACAGCGATAAGAATGCTCTAAATTTTCCAATTTAAAAAAATATTAAAATTTAAAAAAAGTATTACTATAAATTCAATGTTAATATTCGACATAATTTCCAAGAAACAATATTTTGCTTATCAGGAGAACAAATAATTCGTGTATTTTTTAATCATACCTTTCCAACGATGCCACAAATGACCTAGTTAAATTGGAGGCTTTTGTCGTCGATAACCGATACTAATATTATCGCGGTAATTTTTAAACGCCTGTCCTTTGCCCAATTCAATTTGCAATCAGGCGAAATTTTTACCAAAACACTTTTACAAACCTTATAATGCCATTGAAAGAAGAATTAAAAAATGTAAATGTTAAAAATATTTCATAAATACGTACCTACTTCTGTGTGGGCTTTGATATTTATTCTACGTCCAACTACAACCTCCAGCCATTATTTCAAGATTCAATTAATACGTTCACAAAGTGCTACCCACTTCTGTATGTTATTGAATTTATTGTACGTCTAACTATAACCTCCAGCCATTATCTTAAGATTTCGAAACGTTATAACACTACCTACTACTGTATGGGCTTTGATATTTAATCTACGTCTAATTAGGCCAACTGATTTCCTAGGCACATAACGTGTAAATTATAAAGACACAGTCAAAATACGGCTTTCCAGATCTTGTTCCACCTTGAGCGCGACGGTTTGACCCTCCCAGGTCGATTGGATCAGCTTGAGTCGAGCTTGCAAAGTTTGAGGCATGAGAACCAGGTCCTTGTTCAAATACAAGCTGATGCTAAGAGCGCATACGATCTCACTAAGGCCGAGAAGGTTAGTGCTTCGGGGACTATTCGTCGAAGTTAATTGTTTAGGTAGAGAAATGGCAAAAAAGGTAGAAAAACAAGTTTTTTTGGTAACAAAAGTTAGGAAAAAGGGACTTTTGTAAAAGTAGTAAAGAGTACCTTTTTATCAAAAAAAAGTTAGAAAAGAGGGTACTTTTGTGAAAAAAGTAGATATTAGGGTATCTTTTGTAAAATGGTAGAAAAGAAGAAAAAAAGAAGGTAGAAAAGAAGGTACTTTTGTGAAAAAGGTAGAAAAAATGGTACGGTACTTTTATGAAAAAAGTAGGTATTAGGGTAGTTTTTGCAAAAAGGTAGAAAACCAGGTACTTTGCCGAAAGTAGAATAGATGTTATTTATGGACTAATCATTAAAATTATTTGCAGAAAAATTGATCTTAAGACTGTTTATGAAAACAGGTATGAAACTAAAAATAATTTCTTGAATTTTTACAGAAATATATATTTTGCCTTGTAAATATAGGCATCATCAGTTTCCGTACAAAAAGCAAACATCTATTAAAAGAAAATGACAATGACAAATCAGAATTAAGCTGTTAAATATGTATACATATATTGGTTTAAATGTTTTTTTGTCTGCGGGAAATTCTTTACTTCTGAAAATGTTTCAACTTGTAAAAAAGAAGGCATTTAGTAAAAAAAAAGATAAAAAAGAGGGTATTTTTGTAAAACAAGTTTAGAATTTTTTGTTTTTTAAGAGCAAAAAAGAGGGTATGTTTGTAAAATAAAATTTTACCTTATTTGGATGAAGAAGATACATGCTTCAGCCTTTGTACTTGTTTTGTAATATAGCTATGGAGCGCTGAGTGTGTTTTTGTTACAATTAATTAATCTGAAACGTAATAAATGTATATATAACGCAGGGGTTAATTATATTTTTAGTCCACGCCACCTTGAAACAATGTATTCCCCCATCTTATAAAATATTGTAAGTCATTCCACCACAAAAAAGTAGTTGAAAGCGAGCAAAACTAAATATTAATTAAAGGAAACAAGGTTTCTTCCCAGAGAATCCCTTTCGTTCCCTTGCCAAGCTATCACGCCCCCAGAACCCCCGGGTTAGAGCCTCAAGCATTATCAGTTCATCAATCCATACTTTTAAGGTTAACACTTAAAAAAAAAACAACACTACACTACGCGGTATAAAAATTCGATTTGTCACAACAAAAAGTAAAATTTTACCAAAGTATAACGCCGCCCATACCAGGTTCACGGGTTGTTCACCCATTGATGACGTAATATGTGACGTAATGTGTGATGTAGGAGCAACTTGAGACAGGAATCCTACGTTCGAAGCGGTCACGTGACACAACTCTTGCTCAGACGCGAAGAAAGTTCAAAAAGTTGAACCGAAGAAGTCAGGAGAGAGATTATAAGCCTAAGAAGAAAATTCTGCAGAAAACTGAAGTAGAACATAAGGTTTGTGTGTTTGTGTGTTTGTGTGTGTGTGTGTGTGTGTGTATGCATGTTAGTTTGCGTGTGTTTGTTTGTGTTTGTGTGTTTGTTTGTGTTTTTGTAACAAAGGATTATAAGCCTAAGAAGAAAAGTCTGCAAAAAACTGAAGTAGAACATAAGGTTTGTGTGTGTGTTTGTGTTTGTGTGTGTCTGTTTGTGTGTGTGTTTGTGTGTGTGTGTGTATGCTTGTTAGTTTGCGTGTGTTTGTTTGTGTTTGTGTGTTTGTTTGTGTGTTTATACAAGGGATTAAAAAGCCTAAGAAGAAAAGTCTGCAGAAGACTGAAGTCGAACATAAGGTTTATTTGTGTATGTGTTTGTTTTGTTGTCTTATGTATAAGTGCGTGTTTTTTTAAAACTCAAAGTTTGTGTGTAGATGTATGTGTTTGTGTGTGTGTTTGTTTGTGTGTTTGTGTATGTGTGTGTGTGTGTGTGTGTGTGTCTGTGGTCGTGTGTTTGTCTTTGCGTATGTGTGTGTGTGTTTTGTAAATCTGTAGATCTATATGTTTGTCCTAGTGTATGTGTGTGTGTGTGTGTGTATGTGTGTGTGTTTGTTTGTGTGTGCGTTTGTGCGTGTTGTGTGTGTCTAATGTACTTGTCATTGTATGTTTTTAATTTTGTTTCTGTGGTTCATATTGTTCTTTAGCTTTGGTATTAGTGTTTGTGTGTGTTTTAAATCTGAAAGTTATTGTGTAATTCTACGTGTTTGTGTTTTTCTGTCTATGTTTCTGTTTTTTTATTTGTGTATGTCATAAAAAAATTGTTTATGTGTTTTTAAATCCATGTGTTTGTGTATAAAAACTAAAAAAAAGCATTTTTTACAAATAAATCAGGTCATCTATCATAACGAAAAACGCCTTAATGCAAAAACCTAAATGACGTCACGCATTATGACGTAGAGCGCGAAACGTCATTTCAAGGGCAAGCAGTTCTGGGCGAAGGTTCGTGTGTTTTGGGCCTTGAAGCGAGAAATGGACAACTTACAACAGAAGATGTGCGTTCATGAGCCTGAGAGTATCGCAGCTATATTCAAGAAGCAGATTGAGAGGTCGGTGGTTCGAATCCCGGCTCCGGTGGTCGGCGGTATTAACTGGTTTAAGAGAGTTTTTAAAAAGCATTTCTGGCGCTTTCTCTTTCTATTCGGAACTTTTTTAGTTTTGCGTTTGAATTTTTAGCAGATTATATTATTTTATGACGTCAAAGGATTGCGTCATCTGAAATAACGACTTGCGTGATGACTTCATACGTTATTTTTACCAAAAGACTTGGCTTGAACTTCCAAAATCATTTGTTTACAACATTGAACGTTACCGAGTATTTGGGAATGTTTAGAATTCAATATTTCCTCTGTTGGTTTATACAAAGCCTCCTTCTACTCTTTTATAATCTCTTCGCGTGCCATTAGATAAATCAAAATAATTTCCCGACAAATGTTCAGTTTATTTTGTTGTTTATAGTTACATTACAGTAAAGCATAAAAGGAAAATTGAGTATTTAGAATGCCGCAATCTATTTAACATAAAACGTTGGTAAGCACCGCATTGGGAATTTGTCCGATAATATCGGATCGGAGCCGATACCCGATACCCGATACCATGTGATATCGGCATTGAATTCAAATGACTATTTGTACATTTTTAGTTATCAAATAACGGAATAAAATATCGTGTTTTTGTATCGGAATTAAATGTCAAGTATCGGACATTTTTAGTTATATTTTAATCGCATGTTTTATACTTGGCAGAAACACTCATCTTCATAAACTTGTCGACGTTTTGCGCGAGAAGAAATCAAACTTTGACGTAACAGACTGTAAGTGTGACGTAACAAAAAAGCAGCTGTGTTGTAAAAGTGACACAAGTGCGTCGTCTAGCGGTTATAAAAATTTGACTTTTTGTCAAATATATTGTTATGACCACGTCGGTTAAAAACAACCCGAGTCCGAGTCCGGCCCAGACTCTACAGCCTATATTTCACCAATTTACGCAACTAAACTAAGGTGGATATTCAGCAATCCACTCATAAAAGTGTCAATTTATCCATTCTTAATAAACGGTTGGAAAATATTCCATTATGTGCAATTCCGCCTTTAAAATTTCCCGTTTTTGAGTACTCTGACATTTTGGTATGGTTTGCCTTGAAAAACTATTATTTTAGAAATATTAAATTTATAACTTCGGGGCTCGGTACTTGACGAAGTCGGTTAATTTTGAGTCAGACTCTAAAAAACAGGTTTAATTGCGAAAAGGTTGGCTATAGTAAGCGGCTTCACCTTAACGTCAACCCCCTTCGAGTTAACGCAACCTACTTCTGTACGTGCTTCAAAAAAACTTCAGACGTTTAAAAATGTTGACAGAGGTGACAATAAAAAGGGACATAGCAAAATTACTTTTCTCAAATAAACTTTAGATAGCAAGAAATTAGTAGACTAAAAATGGCAGATAAACAATATTAGTTTTTGTAATCTAGGGATACATTATTAGCACTCGACTGAGTCAGTTAATTTAGCTGACGTCGGTGATTTAATTGCGAAATATGGTTGGCTATTGTAAGTGAACTCACTTTGACGTAAATCCTCTCGGGTAAATGCTGTACGTTGATAATGAATTTTAAAGCCAAAAAGTCTAGTAAATCAACATCATCAAAAAAAAAAAAAAAAAATTAAGACGTTTCGATACGAACTTGTACCATTTTCAGTTAATGTGACTGAAAATTACTTACAAAAGATGGGACGCAATTGTCATCAGTCAAAGACAAAAAGGTTAGGTAAATCGACATCATCTTGATAAAGACCTGTTATCAGTCTGAGTTAGCAGTGATCTATCTAAAATTTATAGAGCTCAGAATGGTAACAATTGCGTCCCAACTTCTATAAGTGATGCTTTGATTTACTTCACATTAACTGAAGATGATACAAGTTCATTATCAAGCTAAGATCCATGCATAGTGTACCCATTTACGATCTTACATAATTTTAAGTTAATGCTTATTGAAACGTCTTTATTAATATGATGTCGATATACTCGACAGTTTAGCTTGACATTCGTCATCAAGCTATCCGTGCACGAGATTAATAATAAATAGTTTAACCTAGTGCATAGTCTGCAAAACAACTTATTCCGGTGTGCATCTCGCTTGGTAGACGATCTGGTCCCAGTGAAGCAAAATCATCAGGAGCTGATACCTTTAAAATAACTTAAGTCCAAGTCAAGCCATTTTTAAAATAACTTAAGTCAAAGTCAAGCCATTTTTTAAATAACTTAAGTCCAAGTCAAGCCATTATTAAAATAACTTAAGTCAAAGTAAAGTTATTTGTGAAATGACTTAAGTCGAAGTCAAGTCATTTTTAAAATAACTTAAGTCAAAGTCAAACTATTTTTTAAATAACTTAAGTCCAAGTCAAGCCATTATTAAAATAACTTAAGTCAAAGTAAAGTTATTTGTGAAATAACTTAAGTCCAAGTCAAGCCATTTTTAAAATAACTTAAGTCAAAGTCAAGCCATTTTTTAAATAACTTAAGTCCAAGTCAAGCCATTATTAAAATAACTTAAGTCAAAGTAAAGTTATTTGTGAAATGACTTAAGTCGAAGTCAAGTCATTTGTAAAATAACTTAAGTCAAAGTCAAACTATTTTTAAAATAACTTAAGTCCTAGTCAAGCCATTTTTAAAATAACTTAAGTCAAAGTCAAGCCATTTTTAAAATAACTTAAGTCAAAGTCAAACTATTTTTAAAATAACTTAAGTCCAAGTCAAGCCATTTTTAAAATAACTTAAGTCAAAGTCAAACTATTTTTAAAATAACTTAAGTCAAAGTCAAACTATTTTTAAAATAACTTAAGTCAAAGTCAAGCCATTATTAAAATAACTTAAGTCAAAGTAAAGTTATTTGTGAAATGACTTAAGTCGAAGTCAAGTCATTTGTAAAATAACTTAAGTCAAAGTCAAACTATTTTTAAAATAACTTAAGTCCAAGTCAAGCCATTTTTAAAATAACTTAAGTCAAAGTCAAACTATTTTTAAAATAACTTAAGTCCAAGTCAAGCCATTTCTAAAATAACTTAAGTCAAAGTCAAACTATTTTTAAAATAACTTAAGTCCAAGTCAAGCCATTTTTAAAATAACTTAAGTCAAAGTCAAGCCATTTTTTAAATAACTTAAGTCCAAGTCAAGTCACTTGTGAAATAACTTGAGTCCCAGACAAGTTATTTTTGAAATTACCTTAAGTCCAAGTTAAGTCTTTCCGGTGTGCAGCTCGTATGTCGGACGATTTGGCCCATGTGAAGCAGAACCACCAGGAGTTGATCCAAGAGACTTCCACCAGATCCCGGTTCCTCCAGGACTCACAGGATACTTGGGAGCGGAGGAGGGATCGCGCCGAGGAAAGGCTCGAGAGGGCCAGGAACAATTTGCACATTGTGACGTCAGCAATTGGACACCTCCTCCAGAAAGTGGAAAACTGTGATTGGGTAGGACTTTTAAAAAAAAATTTTGGTATTTTTTTTTAATTTTTAATTTTTTTAGAAAAATTAGTACGTATTTTAATAAAATTTTATAGTGAAAAAAAATTAACTTGTATTTAATTTTTTGTCAAATAACAAATAAATTGTTTTTTAAATAGAGTTTGTTGTTTAAAAAAAATACTTATTTTGTTTTTGTTTAAAATTTTTTTTACATATTGTTTTATTTATTAATGAAATTTATTGGTAAAAAATAAATTAATTTAGGTTTTATTTTTTATTTCTTGAACGATGTAAACTAGCAAATTAAAAAAACTAGAAAAATTTTGGAATTTTTTTCCTTTCGAATAACAAAAGTAATTGGGTAGAACTAGAACTTGTTTTTGAAAAGTTGAGGATTTTAAATGAAATATTTGACTTTTAACATAAAATAAGTGTTTTAATGAAATTATTTGGTAAAAATTAGATTAATTTTATTTTATTTTTTTCAACAAATTATTATCTTTTACAGACTGTATCACAACATTTTAACTATTTTTGATATTCATAAATATAAATCGAGAGCGTTCTGCGAAACAATGATAAACTGACGTAATAAGAATATCAAAGCCCATACAGAAGTAGGTATCATTTTGAACGTTTTGAATAACTCTTTATTCATTTTCAACATCTCTATGTTGTCTTACTACAACCTCCAACCATTATGCTCCAAATGATAAACTGAATGCGCGAAATATTAAATGGAAGCAAGCGTTCTTTAGACCTTTCTTTTGTCTTGTTGGTCATTGTTGAAGTAAATAAATCGGTCATTTATAAGTTCTAGTCATTAATACAAAAACATATTTCGATATGAATCATTCGAGTTAAGAGACTGATGATGCCGGGTTGGGGAAATATATTTCTCTATCACAACTTATAAATGACTGATTCTGCACAACACTTCTTCTATTAAATTCCAAAAAAACAAAGCCGATTTTTATTATAAAAACGGACGAAAAGCAAAGAAACTGTAATTGCAATGATATTGTTCTGACCCCCATGACCTTGATCTGACCCCTATGACCTGATTCTGACGCCGGTGGCCTTGTTATGACCCCCTATGACAGTGGTTCTTAAACTTTTTTGAGCGCGACCCAAATCTGAGTTTATGAACATCTCACGACCCAAGCCTCAAACACCAAAAAATGTACTTTTTCTGACATGCATGAAATAAAAAAAGACACAGACAGCCAGATATAGTAACCTAGACAGTTCTATGAAACAATGATTGATTACAAACAAATGATTGGTTTAATTTAGTGTGATTGGTGAAACTGAATTTTTTCCTTTTTAAAATCATCGTGGCTTGTTGTGGTGACTAAAAGCTTACACCAGTATTAGCAGCTACTGTAGTTGGCTGCCATCAAAACGTTCATAAAACCACTTATGATGTAATAATCCAGGTTACAGATTTGAAACCACGTGAAAAGCTTATCATGCAATATTTCAGTTATGATTGAATTGATAATACTTGAAAAATGAAATAAAAAAGTTCGTTTGCGCAGGATTGAATCACCATTGCGCGACCCATTTTTTGACCCTGCGCGACCCATGTTTGGGTCGCGACCCATACTTTGAAAAACAATGACCTTGTTATGTTGACCTTGTTATGACCTCTATGACCTTGTTCTGATCCCTATGACCTTGTTCTGACCTTTATGACCTTGTCTTGACCTTCCAATGACCATCATCTGAACTCTGTGACCTTGATATGACCTTGCTTAGATCGCCCACGAGCTTCTCAAGAAACAAGTGAAACTCGAAACTCTGATGGACGGCCAGGAGGGGAAATCCCCCGACGTGATACAGGCGCTACAGAGATTTGGAGAAAGAATCGAGATTCTTCTCAATTGGATCGAAGCTAAGGAAAAAGAGGTAAAATTTGTTGCTGGTCCCGACAATAGTTATCAATAGGGGTTGATTTAATGCTGCCTTGAAACTGTTATTCAAAATTTAAAATTTTGGAAAAGGAGGAAAAACTTGTTACTCTAGGCAAGTGGTTTATAATAAGGATTAGGCTCAAGGATGCCGAGAGATATTTCAAATCCTTTCAGGTCGTTTTTTTGGTTATTTTCTGAGTTTCTTGTTACAGTTCTTTTATAATATTGATTCTTTTTATAATATTTTATTTTTAAATGAAGGTTTCCAGTCTATGGATAAAATATCCTGGGTTTCGTGTCTGTAAACAAGTTAAAAAAACATTTGTTGCGTTGTTCAGACGCGCAAATCGCCTGGTAGTTGAGGTTGTTTCAAAATTATTTCAGAACTAAGACTTTTGACGATTGAACGTAACATATACCCGTTGTGCACAGTTGATAAGATTGCTTTTCAATACGCCATTAAACAGTTTTAATTTGGCTATTGGCAGCAAACATCTAACTTCTAACCTTAGGCTTACAAAACCCATTTTATTGTGATCGCACCAAAAATAACTTTTATCCTTTTTATTATACTCTTTAAACTCATCAATTGAAATCTGTAGCTCGCTTTGCCGAGAAGTTTGCCCACTACTGCTTTATGCCTACGCCAAGCGTCTATTAAATATGTGTATTTAAAAATTAAGTAGCTGCATAGAGGCGAAATGTTTTTTTGCGGAGGCTGTAAGCAGACTTGGACAACTAGTTATATTTTAGCTTTTTAAAATTAGATTAGAATTAAAATTAGAGAATTTCAGTTTTTCCAAATTAGATTAGAATTAGAATTAGATCATTTTGAGTTTTCTGAAATTAGACTAGAACTAGAATTACCGAATTTGTAACAAAATGCATTTGAACTAGAATTTAAACTAGAATTACATTTGATTATTCACAATCAATAACATTCAAATCGGGAAGTATTTTAATAAGAATGTGAATGATAATTATGTGTGCGTGCTAATATTTAAGCCTTTTAACATAGCATATGCTTTTTAGACTGTGAAAATTCGGTTCCAACCAAAGAGTTTGAATTCAAGTTCTTTGTTTTGACTAAGAGACCAAAAATGCCGTTGGACAAAGTAGCGTATTTGGGAAAATCCGAATTAGATTAGAACTAGAATTAGAGCACACAAGTAATTTACAAATTAGATTAGAATTAGAATTAGCCGCATTTTGCTCCAATTCATTGAATTAGAAAACTAGAATTAACTAGTTGTCCAAGTCTGGCTGTAAGCCAAAAAGGTTTCGAAGCACTGACAAAATGCACAACTACCGCAAACCCACAGCATTAGTAAGGTGTATATCATCGTTTCAGATATACTTTGGTGCCGCTGAAATTTTTGCACTGAGCACCGATTTATGTTTTACCTTACTTTTCGTAGAATATCGAAATCCTTATTTTTTATTTATATTTTTTGAGAAAAGCTTTGTTATTACTTATATATTTTATTATAACCTTAGTGTTCATTGCCGACTCCGCTTAGCTAATAACCCCCGAGTTATTTTCATTTTTTTTTTGTTAAAAAAAAATTTTACACCAAAGTGAGTTTTTATTTTTTATTTTTTTTTTTACATTTTTTCTTACTTCGCTTAGCTGATAAAACCTCCGAGTTATTCCCAGGTTTGTGAGAATCTTTATTTTATTATTTTGTAATTTTTTATTTTTTTTATTTAAAATTATTTTTTACACCAAACCTTGATGTGAATTAATTCTTGATTTATTTTTTCATTTTTATTATTTTTAAACCCAAAACTTCGCGTTTATTATTTTTTAAATTTTTTTTTTTTTATTCTTTATTAAAAAAAAAATTACACCGAAAGTTAGTGTGTTTTTATATTTTTATTTTATATATTTGAATTTTTTCTTACTTCGCTTAGCTGATAACAACCGAGTTTTTCCCAGGTTTGCGAAGATCAACCAACTTCTTCATTTCACGAACTTCTCGCCACTGACGGCGCCCAAGATATGCTCGTCGTCATGGGTGGATGCGCTCCAATGAACACGAGGATCGTCATTCAGGTGTGACGTAACAATAAGATGGTTTCTAAAAGTAAAAATTATAATAAAATAAAATAATTTTTTTCGTTTTTTTCCGTTAATTATTTTGTTTTATTGTTTCAAAAAAGCAAAATTAAAATCGTCGATCAAATTTCGCTAATGAAATGTCAGGTTTTGACCAAGTGCAAGTTTTTTGTGCAATTTCGTTAAATATAAGAAAGTCGTAATATTCGCGACATATTTCTCTAAATCCGAAAAGTCTGAAAGCAGAAAAAGTCGATTTTAGAAATAAAAATAAAAAGTAAAAAATAAACAAACTTATCACACTACAAGAAAAAAGGTCAATCTTGCACTCTCGAGGTGTTTCAGTTTTCTACAAAAAACCCACTGATAATAATAATAATGTTTAAATAACTCATAAATTGATGTTTGGAATTAAAAGCTTTTAAATTGTAACGATCAGAGATTTACATTTGACCGCGACCAAAAAACTTAATATTTTTTTCACTTTTTATTTTAACGTAATGGAGCTCAACAACCGTTGTTGCAACATAAAAACATGAAATTAAGATTCGGCTTAACATGCCACAAACAAGCTTTGAAAAGAATGTTTTTAAATAGCCAAAGTTTCTTAAAAAAAGTAAAATTATATATTTCTTAAATTGAAGAAAAAAATTATAAAAGTTATCACCTTCGTTAAACATAAGCAAAAATCAACAATTAATAAATTTTGAGCTTTTAAATTTTTTAAAGTTTAACGCAAAAATAAACCAGAAAATAAATTAGGCAAAATATTCTAAACAAAAAAAAAATGGTAAAAAAAAAAGAAAATTAAAATCTTAAACTTTTGAAACCTTACCTCGTTCAAATCGAGTTGATTAACCCGTTATGACGTCACCACAGGATGACGAGGACATACTTCCGGCCGAGGACTTTCTGTGCGACGATGATGACGCAAACGACAAGTACCTCTCTCGTGACGTCATCAAATCGGCGCTCAAGCAGCTCAGTGACGTAGGCGTGAGAAAGCGTAGGAAACGACCAAAGGCAAAGAACTAAGAAATGAAAATAAAACAGCGAGACAACATTTGTGACGTCATTATTTGAAAAAAGGGGATTTGCGTGTGACGTAATAATTGGGACAAATTATAAGTTTGGGAGCTTTTTTGTTCTGGAAAACAGATTTTTAAGCAAAATTTGAATTTTAGAAAAACGACGAATAAAAGCCAAGAACTGACCAAAAAAAATAAATCAGCGATATGACATTTGTGACGTCATTATTGGGAAAAAGGGAGAGTGACGTAACTATACATTTAGGAGTTTTTTTATTGGGATGAATTCTAGGTTTAGGAGTTTTCTGTTTGCTCTGGAAAATTCGTTTTTAAGAAAAAAAATTTTAGAATCTTGGCAAAATGACGTCATTATTAAGAAAAAAATTATTTGTTTAGTAAGAATCAAAAATTTTAGTGAAAATGACGTCATCATTAGGAAAAACAATAATTGAAGTACATTTTGTAGGAAAAGAAAAAAATAGTGCACAACGAGATGGAACTGTGACGTCATTATTGAAAAATTATAGACAACATTTGTTACGTCATAATTAGGAAATATAGGATTTGCGGATGTTATTATTGGGACGAATTATAAGTTTAGGGAAATTTTTTGCTCTGAAAAAGTCTTTTTTCAAGGAAATTCGGCATTTTATTAAAAATGACGTCATATTTGGGGAAATTATTGAAGACTTTTTTTTCTAAACAGTAACTATTGCATTTCGAGACAACATTTGCGACGTCAGTATTGGGGAAAAAAAATAGGAATTTGCAGCATAATTAGGATTATAGTTGGTGTTAAATAAATTTTGATTATTACGAAATTAGGATTTGTTAGGAATGGCGTCATTGCATTGACGTCATCGTTGTGGGCAAATTATTGGGAATCGAGAAGGCAATTGTGACGTCAACTTATTTAGGAATGTTCAGAACGGAAACTAGGAATGTCTTAAAGTGAAAGAAAATAGTGATTTTACAATCCTAAGTAACTTTGAACGATAAAGCATATTTTGACACAACATAAAAACTGTTAAAAAGTCTTAAAATTGCACGACGGTCAGATCGCGATATCTGCAGCCACATTTTTTCGCGCAAATTATTTGGATTTTTAATTAATTGTGAAAACATTTTTATCAACCGAAAATATATTCAGCCCTGTTTTGAATTTCACATTCGCGCGATAATTCGACTGGCAACAAAAGTCTCTCTTCAATCAAATGTTGGTGACGCCAACCTATGACGTATTTTTGTGACGACATGCTTAAAACGAAATGCTATATCTGGTGACTGTTTGAAAGCGTTCGTATTTTAAGCTTAAACAATATGTTAGCGGTAGCCTAGTTATTTGCAAGTGGTTTCCGAACACACTGTATTTATGAGCAATAGTTCAAAGAAAAAGCGGCATAAATGCAACATATTGCAAGTAACTCGTTTTCCGTGAAGTTATTTGACTGAGTGAGTGAAATTTAAGTCAAGTCATTTATCCAAAATACCGATGTCAAGTAAAATGTATTTATGAAAAAAATTGAACAACAACAGCGATATCTTAAGTCAAGACAAGTTCTATGAAAACAGTGACAAAGTCAAGTCGTTGACTTAATCCATTAAAACACTGGTAATTACAAACCAATTGGCAAGATTGTTTCACCGGTAAAGGGCGCGCCACCTTACGACAGGGGTTCCCAACCTGTGGTACGCGAAGGTTTTTCAGGTGGTACGCGAGTAGCTTCTGTTTTTTTACAAAAACCCGGATTCACAACTTTATATTTTGTTTATCTGGTTTCGTTTACATAAAAAAAATTCCCTGAAGCCCATTCTTATTGTTACGTAACTATTTCAGTTGTTTCGAAACAATGCGATCTTCAAGATACAGGCCATGTTAATTGTCGACAAGGAGCACAGTTGCTTTGTAAAGCGTATACAGCGCTGTGGGACAGTTGGCATTATTTACGTCAAATGATTGCTCAATTGATAAATATCATCTACTGTTTTATAGCTTAAGCTACAAATAGCGTTAAATAATGCAAGTTGTAAGCTAAAAATAGATTGGTTGTTCTGCAAGAAAGTGGTACGCGTGGCAGTACAGAGCGTCCAAGTGGTACTAGATCGTAAAAAGGTTGAAATCCTGCCTTTACGGATACAACTGGTTTAATTTTATTGCAGCTTTTAATTTCAGGCTAAGAATGTAGTTAGCAGTGTTGTTACAAGCCATTTGAACATTCCTTCAAGTCTTTTCAAAAAAATTACAAGTCAAGTCATTATTAGAGCTAGTCAACTTCAATTCAAGTCTTTGTCATAAAATTAAAACGAACTAGCAAACTAGTCTGATTGTGAGCAAGGAAGAATAAACGCAACATATAACAAACGTTTCATGTGCAAAAGCTCGAAAAAGTCGATTTTGTTTTTGGAAATTTATTCACGAACAAAGGAAAGAGGAATAGAAAAGGTACGGTAGCAAAAACGAATAATACACTTTGCAATTTTCAAGCTTAAATCATATATGTGACCGTATTTTCAACACATAAAATATTATTTTTTAATCAAGTTTAATTGTAAAATAACGCAAACGTAAATTTTTATCGTTTCGAGAACTTTAGTGCAATATATATTCAGGAAAATATCAAAATACATTTTTTTCGAGTAAATTATTTTATTAGTTCAATTTAACAAATCCGTGCCGAGGTAAAAGTTTTCTGATCACACAAAAAAACGAATGAAACAATAAACCGTATGTTACGTCACACTTGCGACAATAATCGATGACGTCACGAAAAAAACGATGACGTCACATCGTTTCACAGTGACGCAAGCACGTCAGTAAAAGCGGCTGGCGAGAGTCTGACGTAACGATTGAAACCCGAAAGCGGTGAATATAAAATTTACACAACAACAATAAAACAATCGGCATTATGACGTCACACACCGGTTCAAACTGGCAGCGAGAAAATCGCAGAGAAACTTCAGGAATTCGCGAGAAACGCTGCTGCGACCAGGAAAATGACGTCATGGGTGATTGTTACGTCACGCGGGTTGATATCACGTGATTGGCAGGTATAGGGCGTGTGTGTTTCTCTCGGTGAGCTTTTTGCGGCAGGTGGGACATTTGTGCTGCGCGCGAATCGTTGTGAGGATGCAGGGCTTGCAGAACACGTGACCGCAATTAGTGGAGCGTAACTCACCTCCCTGGCTCAGTATCTTAACAAAGAGGGAGAAAAACGTAGGCAATAAAAACAGGAAAAATAGTATAGGGGGGTGATTTACAGGAGTTTCCTAAAAATAATTATAATATTTACACTACAATGCCTGTTATCTTAGTTTAACCAAAATTTTTAACAATATTTCATTGTCAAAATGGTCACTAAGCGTACGATTACAATTCTAACCGCTGAGTTTTACAGCATTATTGTAATTGTTGATGTTAAGCAATAATTTGATAAATAAGAGTTGCAGTTTTACAGACAAACACAAAATTTAAAATTAAAATAATAAAAACAGGAAAATATTTAAAAAAAATAATAATGTAACGCCATGTTTTATGTGTTATTGGTGACAAACTAAGTATTATTCAGCCGGAAAGCTTAGGTTCAACGAAGGGCATCAATAAATGTTTTTAAAACTACTCACATTTCTCACTGACTCGAGGCAGATGGGACACTTGAGGCGCAAGAGAGCACTTTGGTCGCTGTCCTCGGTTGAACTTTCCAGACTCGCGGTTGCCTAGCAACAAGCACATGTTGGCGAGTGAAATATCGAGTACCGCGATAAAACGCGAATCGTGTTTTTTGATTTGGTGAAGAAAGCAGGCAACTAGATTTGTTTTAGTTTTCCGACTTGTATTGGAATTTAAATTATAGAATTTTAGCAAAATGATGTCGATAAACACTTGTAAAAAAATAGCATTTCAGGTTTCCTAATTGGGTTTAAAATTAAAATTACTGAATTCTTAAAAACTAGAAATTAAACTAAAATTCGAACTGAAGTTTTTACATTTATTTATTCATAATTAATTTAGTTTAAATCGCAATTTATTTCCATTGGAGTTTTGATGGCAAACATTCCTGTACTCATTTTTGTACTTTTTAACATAGCTTGCGCTTTTCAAATTCGTTCTGACCAAAGAGTATTAATTCAAATTCTTTGTTGGAAAACTAAAAATGAGAAAACTAAATATGCGTTGGGCGAAGGTATATTTTGGGTAAACCCCAATCAGATTAGAACTAGAATTAGCCCCGTTTTGCTTTTAATTTTTTAATTTTATAAGTAAAATTACCCAGTGATACTCAACACGTGGCCCCGAGCCACAAAGTGGATAACCTTTCGTTTTGGACTGCACTAGTTTTATATAGTTGGTTTATTGTCATGGGTTACAGAAAGATTGCTACAAAATTCGTAAAAAAATTGGTGAAGGCAAACAAAGACATTGCTCCTATTATATAAATTCGAACTTATTTATGTATTTGACTACAACAGTGGTTTTCAACCTGGGGGTCGCGACCTCCGGGTGGGTCGTTTGCCTTTTCTCTGGGGGTCGCGAAGACGACAATTAAATACCAATCACTAGTACGAGAATGGGATTTAATTATCATAAAAAATATCGGTAATAATATTAGGCAATGTTGTTGACAGAGAAGGCTTAAATAGTGAGCACAAGCAGCCAGGAAGCAAGTTGCGGACCTATTATTTTAACAGTGTCGGTTTACTATTGACGACAGTCCTTGTCACCATTTTTGTGAACAGTACACACTCTTACGTTAAAGAACTTGTACACACCAGTCCGCGCAATTAGTCAAATAACTAAGTAAAAACTCTAACCTAGGGCTACTCAACTCTTTTTAGCAAAGGTCCAGTAACAAAAGTCTAAAATTTGCTTAGGTCCGCTATAACTCTTATAAAATTATTTACAGGAAAACAAAATGTAATACGGTATAACTATATAAAAAATTCAGCATAGCAAAAGCAATAAGCGAAACGTACTTATTGTTTTGTTAGTCACAGCTAGTGGGAGAATTGGCCGTTTTTATTTATTGTGTGTTCTTTAAATCTGGGTTCTAAAGTGGCGAGAGCGAGTCGATGGCAGAGTGGCGAAGGTATGGATTTGGTTTTGTTAAAAACTAAGCAAATGCTGAGAAATGTCCGCATCCGGACTGCGGCCCGCCAGTTGAGTAGCCCTGCTCTAACCTGTAATTTAAGTTGCAATTATATAAAAATAGCGCCACGCATAGACAAGATTACTTGTCGCCAAGATGCAACACCAGCCATCTCACTGATGATGCCTTGTGCATGAAATATAAGAGTAGTTTTTTCAACATTAAAAATTTTGGAAGGGGGTCGTTAGATACATTGGGTTGTTAAAATGGGTCGCGGTGTGAAAAAGGTTGAAAACCACTGGACTACAAGGAAAGTTAAAATATTGATTTTGGGGTGAAAATTTAAAAAATTCCAAAAGCTCGCAACAAGATTTTGCAGCGAACTTGAACTTAGCTGGTGTTCACAAATGACGTCACAAATTTCAAGTGGCGCAACTAATTGGCTTCAATGAGCTTTTACGACGACCGAATTGCTGCAAAGTTTTCCTAATTTACAAGTCACACTCTAGTGTTGTGACGTCACTTACCGGTGAGGGGCGACGCGTATCGCGGCGGGGGGTCGTCGATGACGTCAGATCTACGAAAGCTACGTCATTCGGTGCGCAAGTGAGGTCGACTGTAAAACAAACAAAAACAGTGTTTAGAAAATATGGTTTTAGAAGAAAAAAAATATCTCTTGTATTATCGACCAAAACCGAAGGAAAAAAATTTAAAACAACAACCTGCTTCAAAATACTAAAAAATGGTCAAAAAGCCTAAAAACATTGCAATATGGACATTTCAATTTTTCTTGTTAATCCAACCATACCAATGACGTCATTCGATATGGTGTCGGACGAGAGTACTTTTAAAAAATATCGATTATTATCGGACTTCGCTAGTCCTTTGTGAGAATATTACGCACCGTGTGCGTCATTTTGGATGACGTCACTATCGTTATTAATGACGTCATCTTGCATTAGTTCCCAGACAACCTCTTGTGCATTCTTGTAGCCGAGCAATTCCAGCGATCTCGCCATTTTAAGCAAATTGTGTTAAACTAGCGATCTGTACAGCAATAGTCGGTTTAATTAGGTTTATATTAGAATTATAGCTGAAGTTAGTGTTCAGAAAACAACAATGTTGCTTTCAGAGACATGTACACACTTGAAAGTCCAGTAGGGTTTTAAAGTACTAACTTCACAAAACAAAGTGTTTCTAATTAAATAACCATTATCTTGTCAATAGCGCGAAACTTACAAATCTGGATAAAACGACTTTCTTATGATTTTAAATCCATTTGTTTTGTACAAACTGCTAATCTAATGCTATGATCTTAAAAGTAGCTAAAAAGGCAATTAACAATCGCGTAAATAACCACAATATCATTTTATTTTTAGCGTCAAGCATACACACAAATTGAAACGTAACTAAACAGAAAACTAACAACCTTAACGGCAAAAATTGGTTAATTGCGTCAAGCATACCAAGCTTAGTACACTATGCACAGATCTGTAATGTAGCTCGGAATTTATGTCAAAGCCACAAAGGTCGAGTATATCGACATCATTTTGATTAAGACGATTCGATACGAACTTGTTTCATGATCAGTTATTGTGACTGAAACATACCTAAACCTCACTTATAAAAGATGGGACGCAATTGTTTTTACTCTAAAACGAATTAAACTCTTTGTAAATCTTGCTAATCTAGTGCTAGCAACTTAAAACGACCTGTAACACTGCTTTAAACCCCAACGAATAACCGAATACGAGCCGTTACGCACAACTTAAATACCAGCCTCGACTAACGTGAATAGACTTGCCAGCCGATCAGCTGATCGCTGACGTAACAATGGAGCTTGCAGCTGATTGGCTGAGAGCGCCAACGGCAAGCAACGGCTAAAGGGCTGCGGAGTTTTGTGATCTTTTGTGAGCTTAAAGTCAACACGGAAATGGGGTTTGTTTACAATCTTCACGCTGTTTGACCGGCTACGTTTTTAACACGTGTTATTAAGGGTGTTTTGAACGGGCTACGGTTGTAGCTGCATAACTTATTCAAGTGTTGGTTTAATATAAAAGGGAAAAATTTAATCTTTAATTTTAAATGGTAGATCAGTTAAAAGGAATTTGGAATGTTGATGCTTGCTAAACATTTTAACGTTTTTACAAACTCAGCATTTACAGTATTTTAAACATGGTAAAATCTTAGTATTTACACTTTTTACTAACTGTGGTGTTCACTTTAAACAGACTAGGTTATGGGTTGTTTAACAATACAAAATTAATGTTCACTCTTTAGTAGACAATTTTTGACCATTTTGGAATGTCAAGCTTGCTAACCAATTAAACATTTTTACAAATTTGGTATTGTCATTACTTTAAACGTGGTATAGATGCACAAATCTACGCAGCTTACAAGTATTGCCACAAATTAAACAAATATGTACTTTAATCTTGGTAAGAACTTAACAACGGTGAGTTTATCAATACTTGCTAACCAATTAAAACCATTTTTTACAAACGTTAACATTTATACTATTTTAAACATGTTATAGATGTGCAAATTATTATTAAAACTTTTAAGTTTTTCTAAAAATCAAACAAAAGTTTACTTCAATATTGCTAAAAACTTAAATCAACTGTAATTTAATCAAAACTTCCTAATTATTTAAACATTTCACTCACAGTGGTATTGATTTAAACGGGCTTCAGTTATGGCTCCAAAACTTTTAAGTGTTGGTTTAATTTAAAAAGGAAAAAAAGTAATCTTTACCAGATGGTTTAGAGAAATTTGGAATGCCTATACTTGCCTATAACCATTTAAACGTTTCCACAAACATAGCATTCCCAGTATGTTTAACTGGTATAGATGCACAAGTGGTCAAAGCTTAAATATGTTGCTACAATTTGAAACAATATATACCTTACTCTTGGTATGCAACTTTTAAAAACGGTGAATTTTGTCAAAACTTTCTAATTATACAAACCTAATTGTGACATTGATTTTCAAAAGGCTAGGGCAATTTGGAATGTTAATACTTGCTACAAATTCAAACAAATATATACTTTACTCTTAAAAAACTTAAAACAATGGCGATTTTATAAATACTTTAATAGTGTTTAAAGAGTTATGGTAATGGATGGTTAACTGATATAAGTATTTAACCTTTGCTGCAAATTAAACCGAATATTGATGCTAACTATTAAAAGCTTTTTACAAAAATGAAATTTACAGTATTTTAAATCAATGCACGGGTATAGATGCAGAAATAATTAAAACCTTCAGGTGTTACTTCACATTAAACAGATAATTTCCAGTGCTACGATAACAAGATTTATTTGTGTCATTTTATTTTGCGTCCTGTTGGCTTTGTGTGTCAGTCCCTGACGAAGGCTTGCCGGATAGTAAGCTGAAACGTTTGTTGAAGAAATATATGCCAGATGAACCTATTTTAAATATACTATGCCTGGTAGCAAGAGCATATTTATTTATGTAAAAAAAATGTAGATTTTTAGGTTCAGTAAAGTACCTGCCCTAATGCAACAGAAATTACAAGAATGTTTATTGGTCAAAATCTAACCATTCAAACCAATTTTGCCATACATATGAAAGTTTTTACGTAACAAATATTGTAAAAACATGTAGTGTTCGTTTTTTCATAAATGAATACTGATTTACCAAATTTATCATTAGTACAACATTAGCAAATATTTTGCACATGTCTGTGTGATAACATAAAAAATATATAAAAAAAAAGTGAACTGTAGATTTTTTTGGCATGGTATAGCACCTAGGGTTTAGTAAATCCTTTAGAAACCTACATGGTAACTTTTTATTTGTGTTAGTCATTTTATACATTTCTTTAAAGTACATTAAAAGAGATCGCATAATCTGTTGATTACTGATTCAAGCAAGACTGGTTAGAAAAATAATCTAAAAGCCGTTATCATTAGTCAAAAAGCAACTCATTGGCGTCAAGGTTGTTTCTCGACTTATTTCTCTGAGCCTGCATAGCTCAGTTGGTAGAGCGACGGTTCCCGGCTTGACCGGAGGTCGTGAGTTCAAACCTCACTGCAGGCTAGTTGTTTTTCTAGTCTGCCCTGCTTGCATCATAGATCAACAGATTCGGTAATATTGAGATGGTTTTCAGTAAATGATAAGTAAACGATGGTCAAAAAGCAGCTTTAGAAAGGCTAGATTGCAACATATTGAAGTGGATATCTTTCATTTTTTAAAAGTATTTTGTAAAGAACGTGTACCTTCAAAAATATAACAAACAACAGTGAGTTTAAGCAAAACATATGGCTCATAGGAAATGTGATGGGTCAATATTTAGCTTATGACTATTTCTATCTTGTTATAGTTTTGTTTTGCAGAAAACCAATTGTTGGCTTTAAATACATTTCATAGCAACTGTAATGAATTCTAACTAATTAGCAAATGCTATTAAACTTTTAACACTTTTGAAACAGAATGTACCAAGTTTAGTTTATAGCGCTTTCAAACCTAAAAAACGTGTTTAAATAAAAAATACAGAGTTCATTTCACAATTTTTTAAATGCTATTAGGTTCTTGTTTATTTAAGCTTACATAAATAACTGAATATTATATTTCATATTAATCATACTAATGTGTTCACAAACTGACCTATGTTACACTTTTTAACTGATACCCATAATGATGTAAATAAAAACTACTTGTAGCGTCAAGTATATCTACTACTACTAGTTTATTGTACGACTCTTTTTATTTTGCATATTAACTTTGTATGATGTGTAATACAGTGAAGTAAACATTAACACTACTCAGACTTGAAAATGAAACCGAATAACAAGTTTAGAGGTTTAATAATTTAATAAAAAAAAAATAAAAAAGTTTAATAAAAAAAATTTATTTCTTAATAATTTATAGCTTTTAAAAGTTTTTTTATTAGAGGCTGAAACACGTTCATGTGTAAGGATTCTCCGGCAGACAATAAAAAAAATTGAGTTATTTATCCCAATTTTTGCACAAAAAATGATTTGCTTTCTATATGCTGCGTTGTTGTTTTGTATCTTTTGAGTTTATTGCAAGAGTTTACTGATTTTAATGGTTTAGCGATATTTATTATTTATGACAAGGACTTGCCTTGCTCTAATAATGACTTGACCGGGACTTTACTTGTTATTTATTTAAAACGACTTGACTCAGACTTAAATTATTTTACATATGACTTAACTTGGACTTAAGTCATTTCAAAATGACTGGTTTGCAGCACTGTTTGGGATATATTCAAGTTTTAGTAAAAACAGGGATAAAACATTAAATAATTTCTTAGAATTTAGTGAAAGAGTCACACAAAATCACAAAGACTGACCAAAACCAGTCGGCCTGATCAGGATAACAGGAAAGTAAGGAAACACCATTGTGTGTTTCAGTTGTAGTAAAAAACAAACAGGTAAAAAATAAAATATGTACAAGTACTTTTTACAATAATGCTCACTTATTCATTGATATTAGTGGTAAAATGACGATTTAGCGGTCTATCTATAAGTTTTAACAGTTGGTCTAATATTCTCACCGACGTCACTTCTGTTGTTCCTACGTCTCCTCCGCCGTGATCTTGCAGTTGTCGCTTGGTTCGGAGAATCGAGGATTATCACGTCTTGGCTTCCGTCCGTTGTGTTTGATGGAGCGCGTCGGCGTCTACTGCTGTGAATATAAACAGCAGATTAAAATTTGTTAAAAAAAAAACAGTGAATCAATATTGAGAAACTAAACAACTATTAAAAATGCAACGCAACAAATCATTTAAACCTAAGGTCTAATTTTCATTGCAGCCAAAAAACACTTACCTAAAAAAAAGTTTTTTTTTTCTTAAAATATTTCACTTGATATGAAATGAAAATAAACAGCAGACTAGAATTGGCAATAATTAAATATAGCACAACAAAAACATTTCAATTTAAGGTCTAAGTTTCGGTGAAATTATTATGAAATAGGAAAAATTATGATTTATTTTCAGTTCATATCAAGTGAATTATTCTGAGGAAAAAGTCCATTGAACTATTATTAATACTACAAAAGAAGACCAAAGACCAAATAAAAGCACTTTTTTACCACTTGGTGAAATTTTTATACTGTGACCATCAATGTAAGCTGCTATATGTAAGCCATTACCTTTGATCAATAAAAGACTTCAGAAGGGCTAGAGAAGGGTAAGTTTTACATTTATTGCTATTATTATAAGGTTTTTTAAACCAAACTTTATGATGTGAGCCAATGCACACTTCTTGTCACCATAAAACATTTAGACTGTAAGTAAAACAGAAATATTATTTAACATCCGTTAATAAGCCTGTGTTTTGATAAGCTTAACAAAAGCAAATGTCACACAACACTAGAGATCAACCAATAATACTTTTTTGGGCCGATACCGATACCCGATTTTTACAATTTTTCAACCGATACCCAATTTTTAATTAAAAATAAAATCCTAATAATGTTTTAGTTTATATACCTTTATTAATTGTATTATTTTGCATATTAACTTGGTGTGATGCTAAAACCAAAATGTTTATGATAAAAAAATTGCTAAGTTGTTTGTTGTACAGGAAAAAATATATCATATTTTCGCACTAAAATATCGGCCGAAGTATCAGCCCACATTTACCGATACCGGTATATCAAGAGAAGTCAAATATCGGCTGATATTATCGGTTAACGGATATATCGGTCTATCTCTACACAACTAACATAATGTAACAGACAGAAGTTGTACTGAACCCTGCACCTAAGGCTAATATTCCTGCAATTTATTCGCCGTTCTGTTGTTATTCACTACCAAAGGTATGTTTAATATAGAGTGGTGGCTAAGCTATCTTAACACTAACAAATGAGTCGGATCAACTTGAAATAAACCATTCAAGCTCTACAATATTGAGCATTACATCAGAAGCAATCAGTTTAGCTCCACAAAACTAGTTTAGCTCTGTACTAGATCACGTTTTTTGCCAACCATGAGTTACATCCAACTACATTAGCATACAAGTGTTTTCTTACAAACAGCTTACCCTGCTTAAATTTATATTTATATTCAATTTTTCAAAAGGAAATGTGGACTTTTCTTAAAACAACAAAGATTCCTGATTTTAGTGGCTATGTCATATATATTTTAAAACAGATTGTGAAAATAAAAATAAAGTTAACCTTTTCTAAACCTTTTAAGGTATGTACAAACATAGGAATAACTAAAATATATATATATTTAAACTGTTACTATCAGGCATAAGGAACCTTTAGTTCTGATAATAACTATAAAATATTATAATAATAACAAAAATCTAATCCATATTTATATATAAAATATAGTAACTTTTACAAAGAGCAAACTAAAACTTTTATGATTATGCTCGAAAAGTGAACACCTACTTTGGAATTGTAGTTGGTGAGATGATCGGTAAGATATCAACTTCGTCTGAAGACATTGTTAAACTTGTCTTCGAAAAACTAGTAAAATCAGGTAAAAATATGGCTCCTGATTAGAAAATAACGTACATATCAACCAAACTGTATATAATTTTTTTTTTATTTGTTTTCAATGTAAGTAGCGTCACACTTTAGAAAATTTTAATACAATTCTCTAAAAACTTGTAACTTTTGTCTATTTGATATGCTAATGTAAAACTTATTTCAAAAACCCTTAAAATGCGTGTCAAAGCAGATAACGAGAAATTTTAAGTTTTAAACTCTTAGGGGCTGTGGAAATTTTAGATAAATTAAAAGGGGTCACAGACAAAAAGTTTGGAAAGTCCTGATTTAAGATACCTTACTGCTACAACTAAATTGGTAAGTTTTTCTGGCAAGTCCAAAATGCAGTTGCACACTAAACAAAATTTAACTTATTACGCTAAAAGCCTACGCTAAATTTAACTTATTACAACATAGAAACAAAAAGAGGGTAACTCATCGTCAAACTGATGTTTGTTTGTTTGTACAATCACAAAAACTAGCGCTGGTCTGGAACCATCCAAACCTAAATGCTAACACGCACTCCAACCTAAATAATTTTTAGCTGGTCTACAATCCTACCACAATTATTAGATAAAAACTTTAACAAAAAAATCTAGTTTATCCGGAAGTAAAGTAGCGCTAGAGAGCTAATATTTTCACACGCTATTTGAAATTTAAACAAACCTTATTCGATATTTTCATAAAAATACACAAGAATAATATTGACTGTTACGTTTAAAGTTGATTATGTTACAAAAATATGTTCTATATGACCTAAAAAGTGGCAATATACTAATACCCGTATGAAAAAAGTCGAATTCAGACTTACCATAAAACGATATGACATACTTTCTAAATTTTACATTTTTCAGATAACAAGGCCAGCAAAACAACATCTTATTTTGAAAGTTATAAATGTTAACACTTACAAATATTTAAACAACCCTGATCACGCATTAACATGAAACTGTCAGGCATACAATTTTTTTAATTGTTTTTCGCCCTGTTCGATAACAATGGGTAAGTTTTTTTAGTTTAAAACATTATTTTTTAAGTAAGTACTAATAAGTGAATAAGGCCTAAATTAACAGAAATGCCTTAAACTGTAGGGAGGGGATTATTGGGGCGCCTTTATTTTGACACTGAATTGTTTGTTTTGGGTTAGGGACGGGTAATGGGTGGGGTTTTAAATTATTAAGAAAGTTAGTAATGAAGTTAGGACTTTTGTTTGGGGTAAGGTTGTAGCATCATAAGTAATAATTAGTGGATAATTTCGAATTTATTGTATTGTGTATCAAATATGTTACAATTTATGATTTGTCACTTTTTCACGCCTTTTACCAAACACTCGCTGTCATTCTGAGAACAGAGCATTCGGCTGTTTCACACATGATAAATGTTATATCGTGACACATATATTTCCGTTATAGATAAAAGTATTTCACCTGTGGGAACGCGTTATTGTTAAAGTTCCCGGCTGCCAAAAAGGCTTATAAATCATTTCCGCTTTCTCGTGTCGCCTTCTCTCTTTCATGCAAACTTTCAACTTGTATATGCGAAACTTATATCAATATATATCCAGTCTTGTCTAGTCAATACAGTGAGTGGTTGTGCTTGCCGGCATTAGCCGGTTTGCCCATAATAGCCTACACAAACTGTGTGGATTTGTAATCAGACAACAGCAATACTTATTGAAGCAATAGTGAGGTTGATTGCCGAGGCAAATTAGTTTAATGAGACTTGTTCCAAACCCGCCTGCATCAAGGTAAAAGGTTGTATAGACATTTTTCTGGCAATTGAGATCTTACTCCGGAGGGTTTTCCGATTATTCGTTATTACTATCAGACTTAATTTGGTCATATCCCTAACTGTGTTTTATTCCGACGTTGCGATTGTTCTTATTTCGGCCCTATTTATGTGAAATGAAAACGTTACCTGTTAGCACAAGAGCGTTCAAGTTAGTTTTAAAATAAGGTCGTTTTTCGCATTCTTAGCTCTTTGCAGCAAATTTTAACACAGTTTTAGGCATGAAATTAAAACAACTGTTACTTAGAAAGGACAAAGTATGTTTTACGATTGAATGTGACCAATTATAACTAAGTAGGGTTAGTAATTTTAGTAGGAACATAAAAAACGGTGGTCTTTATTAAAAAGCAATTATAAAAAACGTTAGTTTTACAAAAAAAAACATTCGTTTCCTGAGTACAAATATGCGAAACACCAGTAATATTGGTTACGGTATATGACAATTTTTTTGAATACCCTGGAACTAGCAGTTTTCGTTTTTCAGTTTATCCTGTACAAGTTTAGTGTAGGTAAATAAATATGATTAGATAGCTGTAAAGAACTAAACGATGACGTCGCACTTTTGTTTTTTCCCAATCTAAAGACCCTGGGGGTGCAGACTCCAAAACCTATTATATGCACCTAAATACAATTATACGCCATGACTGAAAATTTTAAACGTAGGTAATTTTCACTGTGCACCACGAAACTCGTTGTTTTGAAGAAGTGGGAAGAAATTTGAAGGGTAATATGTTCTATTTTGAAACATCATTTTTTTTTGCTAGATTTTTTCAGTCGCGTGCCAAAACCAACCGCAGAAAGATCTCTGGGTGCCATAATAAATTTTACCTGACAGTTTTGCATTCAGATGCAATAAGTTGGCGAAACTAAACTTCAATTGTTGATAGTCCAATCTGGGATACATATAACATTTTCGGGCTAATCATTGCATTTATTTAGTTGAAATAGTCAAAAAATATAAGAAATGGTCCCTTACCCATTTCGTAAAAGAGGATTTACCAATGTGGTTTGCCTTACTATCGAATTCGAATATTAAAACCCAATTTGTTTTGCGAAATATTTATTTGACACAGTCAGCACAAAAAAGTCACATGGGTGCAAATATCAGCTAAAATCACAACAGCACAAAAGTGAAAAATTGCAATTACAAAATCGACACAACCCAGAATAAGTAGGATTTCGTGAAGAGCCATTATGAGAAGTAAACTTCAAGTCATGTCTTGATATAAAAAAAACGTTAATTTAATAAACTTGGTAAACTCCTCCGATTGTGAGCAATAACTTAACTAAAAATAACAATAAAGCATCTTACAAAAAAATGTTTTACGCGCAACAATTTAAATAACTTTATTGAATTAAAACATA
The DNA here is from genome assembly GCF_963924565.1 of Ascidiella aspersa. Classification (NCBI taxonomy): domain Eukaryota; kingdom Metazoa; phylum Chordata; class Ascidiacea; order Phlebobranchia; family Ascidiidae; genus Ascidiella; species Ascidiella aspersa. The sequence goes on from NC_139451.1 coordinate 1,521,724, forward strand.
TTTACCACAAACGCTTAATTTAAGTCCAAGTTGTTTTGACACAATGATTTAAGCCCGAGTAAAGTAATTTGGGCCAAAAAACATGAAAAACGGTGACTTAAGTGCAATTATCAAGTCATTGACTTAACTCAATACAACAATGACTGCTGTAAACCATCCAATAAAATTATACGACAAAACTGGTAAAGATTAAATTCCAGCAACAAAACAAACAATTACTCACTTCAGAAATCTATGGTTTAAACGAGACAAAAGTACTGAAGTTGGTTGCATCGTGTAAACGTTTTGAATACATAAGATATTGAACGAAGAATTATGTGAAAACAATATTTTCCACTTCTGTATAGACAACGGGATTCCGTTTAATAGAGATAGAGTTTGAAATAAATGTATTTGGCACCAAAAAAGTAAGTAAGATTTTTTTAATAAAGATTAACCCGAAACTTACACACAACCTACTTGTGAAACGTGCGTTGCACACTTAACACCGTTATAATTTTCCTAGCATTTTTAAAGCTCATTTCATCGACTTAAGTCCAACAATGCAAAAAACAGAGTTTTAACATTTACATAAGCTTAAAAAAGACGCCAATATTCCGAACCAGTAAGAATTTCAATGTTCAAATAAGACAAAAAATACTGAAGTATAGGTGAATTTGTGTAATCGTTTTGAATAAGTCTTATAAAACAATAAGATATTAATTTTTTTTTTTAACACAATTTTATCTTAGAAACACAAGACACGGATTTTCTTAATAAATGCAATAAAAAATGAGAGCCACAATATTCGATAAATTGATGTTTTTCGCAGTTTTGCTACGTTAGACAATTAAATATCCCATCAACAGTATAAAAATAAAGTGAAGATAAAAGCGATAAAACACTAATAAAAAAAACACAAAGACTGCCTTAAAACTTGATGTCGATTTTTTATATAAATTGTTGCTACCAGGCATGACATTCACCCAAAACAGCTGCTCTGATATAATTATATTTCCCTTATAACGTTAGATAGGTTGCAAATACATTGGAGAAGAAATATAATTATCAGAGAAGAAGCCTTTCTTTTTTAAATGAATTACAATGTTCCTTACTTCTGCATAATATTAACTGATTAACACCGATAGAGGCCGGAGCCCTGTGGCTGCACTCCGAAAAGTCAACTAGAAAACAGTTTCAAGGTCAAATATCGTTCCTTCGAGGTCAAATGTTAGATATATGACGTAACAATATGCTACAGTTTAAATAGTTGTCCTTTTAAGTTAAATATTTTACCCTCGGTGTGTACTGTAATGTCCTATGAGGTCATATATTCTTCCTTTAAAGTCAAGGTCAAACATTCGACCTTTCGAGTTTTAAATTGTCGACTTTGGCCGTTCACGTTGTTAAAGAGCAAATATACTTCAATTTCTATTTCGACCCTTCTGCATAAAAGAATACCGAAGGCCATCGCAGATTCACCGAATCTTTGAGGCCAAGGTCAACTATTTGACCTTTGCCGTTACATATTATTAGAGGGCAGATACTTAAAAGTCCTATTTCAACACTTCTGAAAAAGATCAACAACGATAAAGCTTTCCCAGCATTCCCATAGTGGCCGACCTCAGCGACTTGGATCCAATATTATAAACGACAGGGTTCAAGCATTCGCTCAACCTCAACAGAACATAGGACAAGGTTCCAAACCAGTAATCAGTCTCGGGTCGTTTGAGGTCATCCGGGGTCGCAGTCGACCAGAGCAAGTAGACCGTGACCGGGATGTAGCCAATCATGAACGAGATCACGATCAAGGTGAGCTGCGTGAAAGTGCTCACTTCTTTGTGACTGTGCGAGGACTCGCGCGACATCGTTTGTCCCACCGGCGCGTGCCCATTATGACGTAACACACGCGGGCTGAACGCCGCTGAAGCGTGACCGTTCGTGTGCGACGAACCGTGAAGTGAATCCGTTGCAAACTGGTCACGTGACAGGGGAAGGGGGGAGGGGTGCTCGACGCTCTGAGGCCTGCTGGTTGTGACGTCACGCAGATCCGGTTGTGACGTCACCGATACGTCGGTGTTGGATCGCGTGTGACGTAAGCGCTTGCTCGATAGGTGGCGCTCTCGGTACCTTTATACAAGAAAATGTTATAGATAGTGCAGTGCAGTGGTTCTTAAATGGAGCCAATTGGCTCCTTTGGGTGAGAATTTTTTTTTAATTTTGGGAAATTTGTTCCATGGAGGTATTGGGGAGAAAAAATGGATAAAAAAGAGCTTTTTAATCGGTTATATGTAATATAAAGGCCAACAATCTAAGTCTATTGTTTCTTCACAGTTACAGCCCATTGAGAAATATGCACCAATGCAGCTATTTTTTATACATGGTATAAAATTAATAACTACGTCATACCTTCAAACATACTCAAATTTCAGAGGATTAACGCTTCCAAATTTTGTAACAAGTCTTTGCTTTTTGCACAGATGTGTCTATTGTAGATTTTACGTATATTTTTATATTTTTTAAATTTTTCGACTCTTTTCTCATAGGTTTGTTTTACATATTTTCTGTCAGCAAGTTACATTGAAGGAATAAATAAAATAGGTGGAATACTTGTTTTTTTTCGTGTTTTATTCTAGGGAGGAATTGACGAGTGTTCGGGCTTGTAAGGGAGGGATATGAAAATCACCTTCAGAACAACTAGATGAGTGAAATGTCCGATACTTGACATTTTATTCCGATATTCGATATCTCGGACAAAAGTATCGCGTGATTTGGCCCAATATTAAATGACGTCATTACTAAGCTCAAATAAACAAAATAGATAAAATTAACAAATTTAAAAATGTATAAAGAGATTTTCCGAGTTAGCTTGCCAAAATATCTTTGAGTGTTTAGGAGTTTAAATACCTCCAGTGGATTTTAATGAATTTCTTTTTCAACGTTTAATCACTCGCTCCGTTAAACCGCAATCCGAAATTTAATTGTTAATTTGGTTTCAGATCAGCGCCAATACAACCCTACATAAGTGTGTATCTTAATGGAATTCGAAACCGTTGTTAACAACTTTATGTGCTGTCGGATTTGCCGAGACTTTTGGACAAATTATTTGGGTATTAAGTAAGTTAGTGTTTTCATTGAGCTTTTTATTGTTTTATTTTTATTATAAGGACTTGAAGTTGACTTGCTCTAACTATGACTTGACTGGGACTTGACTTGCGCAACTGATGACTTGGAATGTTGTTAAACAAGTAAACTTAAAGTTTAAATACCCGAGTGAAATATAGAGTCAGACTTTTACTAAAAAATAATAAAAATTTCGCTTAAACTGGCATCTTAAGTTCCTTCGATTTGGGCAAACGAAGATTTCGTTTTCAACCAGACTAGCGCCATGTGAAAAATTAAAATAACGACAAAGAAACTACTGCAGCATGCTGTTGAACATTGGTTTCAACTTAAACCCACTTTGTTGAAGTGTTTTGAAATTATATTTTTAGAACAGCCGCTAATGAATCAATTGGATTTTAGGGAAGCTAAATGGATAAAAACTAGATGGGAGTCGATAGCTATAGAGAGCTAAAACGATGACGTCACAGTGTTTTAGGTTTTTGTTTCCTAATCGAAGGTGCCTAAGGGTATAGACTCATAAACCTCTTAAGCCCACCTACATACAACATGTCTTGTCTTAAATTTTGAGAATTCTACGAAGTATACTTTTTCTATAAAGCTCCGGACAAAAATCGGTCTGAAACATTTTCGGGCAAAAACAAGATATGTCCCGAAAATAAATTTTCGGCCCATATAATAACTTACCTCGGGTTAGATTTACGCAATGTACCGTATTTTACGGACCATAAGGCGCAGTTTAAATCCTTTTTTTTCTCATAAATTGATCGTGCGCCTTATAAGCCGGTGCGCCTAATGTATGGATCAAGTACTTTTATTGCCTACACTCAAACGAGTACCGATAGACGAAAAAGAGGAGCGCGGAGAAAAATGAGAGGAGTAGGAGAAAGAGCGGAGCGGTTTACCACGCGGCTGAAGTCTCGGCTTTTTTGTGGAGGCCTCAGCGTGTTGCGGACGCCCGGGCGATTTGGATAAATTGTTTGTGCGCCTTATGTATGAACAAAAATCTAATCACAGCAATTTATTGACAATGCGCCCTATAATCGGGTGCGCCTTATGGTCCGTAAAATACGGTATGCCCTAAGCCAGTGTTTCTCAACGTATTAGGTGGCAATTGATTTAGGTCGCTGACTGCAATAGTTGCATATAGTTAGATTTAATAGGATCGGTTTTGACCTTCGTATCAATACGAAGGTCTGGCTCATATAAATTAAATCCAAACTTTTTAATGCTAAAGTGTCTTTGGTTTGCTTATAGAAGATTTAATGAAGTGAATTGGGTCGCCAACGATTTGCTGTTGTACTTACGCCTAGTATTTGGGTCTCTGCGGAAAAAGATTAAGAAACACTGCTCTAAATACTTCTTTCTACTTTTTCCCTTTTTCTCGACTTGTTGTTATCAAGTGCCAGTCATTTTAAAATCACTAAAGTAGTAAGAAATTTTGTATAGTTAGATGTATAGTTAGATTTATTAAGCTTGGTTCAGGGCAAAATTTCTTGAAAATTGAGAAATTTTTTGAAATCAATACGAAGGTATATTATATCTAACTAAACTAAAACTTGTTAATGCTAAAGTATGTTTTGTTTGCTTATAGAAGGGTCGTCAAAGATTCGTTGTTATAGTATTCGGTTTAGTGCAAAAAAAAGATTAAGAAACACTGATTGAAGTACTTCGTTCTTTTTTTCCTTCGCTCTCGACTTGTTGTTATCAAGTTCCAGTCATTTTAAAATCACTAAAGTAGTAAGAAATTTTGCCCAAAGGCATTCTAAAAGTTTTCATAATCCCCAAAAATTTAACACTAATCACTGTATAACTCACCATAAGTTACTAAAGGTTACAAATGTGTAGAATAGTTTTTATCACAGTCTTCTAATTGCAAACATTTTGGCAAAAGTTTAACTAAACAAAACACATTTAACGCATGGTTAAATCCCGACTTTTGTCAAACCATTTTCGCTTTGTAAGCTAAATAGCGGCATTAAAGTTCCTCACCTTCTCTTAGATTGGATGGTTTTGGCGATGGCCAGCGAACAGCAAGTGATAAGAATAACAGGAAGATAGAAGAATATAGGGTTGACGATGTAAATGTAGATGTCGTACTGTCGCAAACAACAACCTTCCGACACACCGATCGAACATGAAGGCCAGTGGCTGCCCGCCGAATCGTCACCTGTTTCAAGGTCAAACATTTATCCTTTGAGGTCGAATGTTATATATATGATTATAACATAACGCCTAAACAGGTTGAACAACATATTTTTCAAGGTCACACATTTCGTCCTTCGAGGTCAAATGTTAAATATATGACGATTATTATAACACATTCTTCAAGGACAAATATTTGTCCTTTGAGGTCAAATGTTATATATATGACATCGAGGTCAAACATTACACCAAGGTTATATATTCGTCCTTTTACGACATGGCCAAATATTCGTCATTCGATGTCAAATGTTAAACGTTTGACGTTTGCCGCTACATGTCCTTAAAGGTCAAATAAAATTCAATACACTATTTCGCCCTTGAATTAAATATTATTTAAGGTCAAACATTCGACATTTAAAAGGCAATTGAAACCTCACAAGGTCACATAGTTTTACAGGTCAAGTTTTCTTTTAACCATTTTTCTGACGTTAGACCAAATGCCCATAACGGTGAAACATTTAACCTTAAATGTAAACCTCAAATATTTGACCTTCGAGATCCAATGTCATTTAAGGTCAAATATTCGATCGAATGTCGATACGGTTAAATATTAAGAGACGGAAATGAGCCGTTGTGTTACACCACAAATACAAAAGGCTAACAATTGATTTTCATAAGGTTGCACACATCGAACCATTTATACTATGACGTCACAAACATATGTTAGTTTTACGGCGTTCAACCTTCAAGGTCAAATATTTAATTCAAGATCGACAAAGCGTAATTGTCTAACATCTTTGAAAAAACGCCTAAATAGTAAAGTAAAGGGATTCATATTGCCAAAATAATTTGGATAATCCAAATTGTGACGTCACACATAAGTACCTCTGTCAACACTACATTTTTCAAGGTGAAATATTTTACTGTCAAGGTAACCTTTAATGTAAAATATTAACAAAAAAATGTACAATATATTATGGCAAATGTATACCTTCCTTATAAAACACTAAATGAACTCGCATAATTTAAATACCCTATATTATGACGTCACACACATGCACCTTTGTCAATACTAGATTCATCCAAGGTCAAATATTTTACTTTCAATGTCAAAATCTAAGTTTTAAAGGAAGGACCACAAACTAAAGCAAGGTTTCTACATTTTAAAACGCGCAGCATTTAAATATCACATTTTTCAAACCATCTATAATATGACGTCACACACATACACCTCTGTCAATACTAGATTCAATCTTCAAGGTCAAATATTTTACTTTCAAGGTTGAAATCTAAATTTTCAAAGAGGGACCATAAATTAAAGTAAGGGTTCCAAATTTCAAAACGCACAGCATTTAAACATCGCATTATTCAAACCATCTTTATTATGACGTCACAAGCAGACGTCACAAGCAAGGTTGTACCTCTGTCGAAATCGACGTCCATGAAGACGGCGAGGGGCGACGCGGTGCAGACGGAAACAATCCAAAGCGACAGGATGTAGGCGAGAGTGTGTCGCTTGCTTATAGCCGATACGAGGAAGGGTCGGTGTACGGCGGCGAATCGAAGCGCGGCAAAAGACACGATGTGCAGTGACGTCACGTAGTTGGTGGTGTAGTCGCCCACCCAGTAGACCTTGCCTGCGGGGTGTGTTTTATGGTTAATATAATAATAAGTACTAATACCTTCTGTGGCTTAAGGTGGCTGAGCACATGGCCGGAAACACATAATAAGACCTACAAAGCAACAATACTTGAACCAGAAACCCAGTAGGCTAGACCTTGCCTGCGGGGGCATTGTGGGGGTTTTATTGCTAATTTAATTATATAAGTATTCTCTGGCTTGATGTCATAGGTCAGTGAGCACGTGGTGCCTTGACATTGTTGACCTTAATAAATTTTGTGTAATTAACTTGTATAGTAGGAGCTAGCCTTGGTAGTCGCCCACTCAGTAGACCTTGCCTGCGGGGCACAGTTCAGTATGAGTGTTTTATGGCTAATTTAATTATGTAAGTTTACCTTTTCCTTATTTGAGTCTCCTAAAAGGCATTAGTAAAATAACTAAAGTCCAAGTCAGGTCATCCCTTAAACAACCTAATCCAAGTCAAGTCATTTTCAAATGACTTAAATCCCAAACAAGTCATTCGTAAAATGCTTTCTACTCGACCTTTTTGCTTTGTCATTCATTTCCAAGCTACATTACAGAACCGTGCATAGTGTACCCAAATTTGCAACAATTCATGATGTAATGTGCTACTCATAGTTGAGAAACCGTGACTTTAAGGTTTAAAACTGCTACTCACAGAGCGGTGCTCCCCACTGCCACATGCGGAAGCCCCAGGTCCTTCTGTACAGCCACAAGGGGGAGCAGAGGAGCGCTGAGATGAGATCAGAAAGACAGAGGCTGAATATGAAGCAGTTCGCCTTGGTGTGTAGCGCTTTGTGACGCCATATTACTAGCATTGTGATGCTGCTTCCTGCTGAGCTAATGATCATGAAGAGGCCGATGAAGAATGACAATACGACCATTGTTACCCATGACGCGTGCTCTGTATATAATAAAGCCGTTTGTGACGAAATAATACATGTTTTAAAAAATAAATGTTCAACCAAGTTCTTCTCAATTGTGCGTCGTTTTAATTTTAAATGCGTCGCACATTAACAACAACAAAACGTGTTTTAAGGAAGTTTGGTGTGCTCATTGTCACCAGCTCCATGCTGAGCAGCGAGCATGACGTCACTTGCCAAGCTCCACCAAGGCTTGACGTCACACTCAACCGCTTAAGTGCGGTCAACAAAGCCTACAATCGACCAGTGTGACGTCACAGAGCATTGTTGTGACGTGGAAGCACGAAGAATCTAACCCCCTTACCTAAAGAAGCGGCTCTTGCACGGACCCATCACCTGCCAATAAATGTTTAATAAACATCATGTGGAATACATGTTTTAACAAAGAAAAACATGTTTTAAGGAATAAATGTTTAACAAAAATTACTTGTTGTTAGCTTGTTGTTTGTGTCATAAAGGTAATTGGAATTTTTGCCTGAAGAGAAAAAAATGGGAACACACAATAAGACCTAAAAAGCAACAATACATAAAGCCCAAAAAACTATAAAACCATAGTATTAAGACAAACGACATAATAAAGCCAAATACGCAGTAATATCCAGTACAGCATACGATCAAAATCGTCTGACTAAGACCTAAATCTGTCGGAATAAGGCCTAAATTCATCAGAATTAGTTCTAAATTCATCGGAATAAGGCCTAAATTCAACGGAATAAGGCCTAAATTCAACGGAATAAGGCTTAAATTCTTTAGAATAAGGTCTAAATTCATCGGAATAAGGCCTAAATTCAACGGAATAAGGCCTAAATTCATCGAAAGAAGGCCTAAATGGCCAGAATAACGCCCGAACCTGTAAGTAGAGGGTATGGGACGATCGGGGGCCATCGGTCTGGCATCGGCCGTTTTGGTGACTACGTTTGGACGCCCTAGTCTGACCGGCGCCTTCAGGGCGCCGCTGTTTCGGCACCGGATTTTTTGTCCTGTTTGGGGTTATTGGTGGGTAATGGGTGGGGTTAGAAAATGGGTTAGTGTTGAAACTTTTAGGGGAGTTAGTGATGTACTTAGGGGTGGGGTTTGGGGTTAGTTAAATTGTTGTTTAGGCCTGATTTTGACCTTTTAGGTCTTATTCCGACGGATTTAGGACTTATTACGATTTAGACGGTACTAATACCATAGGTATAATACCATAGGTATTAGTTCTATTTTGGTCTTATTCCGAATTGTGTTTTATTTTGACGTTGGTGTTGTTCTTATCTTGGTCTTATGGCTGGAGTCCGAAAAAAATATATCTATAAATCTGTGGATTAACGTACTTTGAGTATTTTACAGATACTTAACAACCTTAGCTTATCAAACTGCACTTTGCAACTCCCTGACGCGTCGTGTAAGTTTTTCAAAGGGCGTCGCAAAACGATTCCGTTGTTTATTTAACTTAATTGTGGCAATAAAATGCTTGAATGTAACATTATTGCCATGTGCATTTGAAATCATTGTTTTTCGAATTCATTATTACGAAGCTAAAGAAATATCACAGGGGCCATTCCCTCCAAAAATTTATAAATAAAGTACTCTTAATAATTTTTTTTGTAGCATTTATGAGCAGTACCACAAAAGTCAATAACAGGCATACAACACCTTTAATTGTCATGCACTGTTACGTCACAAACGATGTAGTTATTAATACGTTAACTACACATATTGATGTATTTTTGTTGCGCCATTTGTTGCGCCATTTCTTCTAACCTGCTTTAACGGTCTGTCCCTGACCGGATGACGTACTCCAGTTGAACATAAGTATTTATTAGGACTAGAATGGCCGTGTGGCGCTAACGCCAACACTAAGCGCAATCTATAGCACAGCGGCTAGCGCGTACGCTAGCTCGCTTGCTCCTAAAGCTTACAGTATACCACGCTACGCTCAAAACAAGACCGTGGTGGTTCCCTATAGTCTCAGCAACTTCTAAACTAAGGAATTGCCCTTTAGCAATAAAACAAAGGTGGAAAACAATTAGTGGTAATTACTGAAAAACACAAAAGTAGAAAGGCAACAGGTTACAGAACAAACCAAGTGAGGTGAAGAAACAAATAAAGCGAACGTAAAGATAATTTGGTGTTACAGTTTTACTACTTTTTAGTCATCAAAAAAAAAAAAGCAAGAAATGTTTTAAACCGGAATAAATATACAACTTTTTGTGATCTATTCATACTTTTGAATAGACGTTTGTAAATTGCGCTTCAGTAATTGTATCTTGTTGAAAATCGAATTAAAACAATGAACCGCGACTTTGTCAACAATAATTCTCGAATGTCAACAAACAATCGCCGAGTGTCCCCGACACCGCAGCTGCCCTCCCCCGGGAAACAATCGCGAGTCGCGGTCCACAACTATGACGTCACAAACAACCAGGACAAAGTAGTCAATCGCTTTGGAATGCGTTCAATTATTTTATGCGGGGATTTTTTAATCGCCTAAGTGGGGAATTTTTCCGTAATAAATTTTTTGGCATAATCTATGCGTGACGTCATCATTATATTACATCATAGGTGGTAAGAAAGGTAGTTTCAAGGCATGCGTTTTATAGTGTTGAAGCCACATTTTGTCAACACGTTAAATTTGATTGATTCTTTTAAGTGATTAGTTGTTTAACAATTATATAATTTGCCGATAACCGATATTCATCGATACTCTACCGATACTTGGATGGTATCGGTACCCGTCCGATACTACGGTACTATCGGTACTTGTCCGATACTCGGGTGGTATCGTTGTCGATCCGATTGCAAACCAATACAGTTATATCATCCAATTAGTTGAGCACAAGGCAGTTGAAACGCAGATCTTTTAACCTTGAACAATAAAGTTTTGCAAGAAAATGATTTAAGAACAACTCAATGCAACTTTATGATTCAACAATGCAAATAAATGCCTTTAACATTTTTCGTCCAAAGCTCGATAATTTAACGTTAGTTAAAAATGAAAGGTTTTACAGTCGTTACTTTACATCATTCTAGTACTAGAATGTAATACGGACACCAAGTAAAACATCATTGTATTTACGTTTCATAACTTAACGTACACTTAAAAATTGTGTTTTTTGTTTTCACGGATCTTATACTACACTATTTACCCATTATTAAATCGTTTGTTTTTTTAACCTTTGAACAGTTTTATGTGTTATTATTTCAATTAATCGTGACATTAAACAGCTGACGCCTAGAAACCCTCTGTTAAGCATTGTGACGCAACCGGGCCCTATTGTCTCGGAAGTAATTGTTGTCCATTATTACGGTGTGTTATGCGGTCATAAAGTAAATCGCGAAAAGTTTGCTCAAATATGCCGAGGTTTTGTGTGCCTAGAGGTTGAATGATGTATCCAGGTAATTATTAACTGCTGAGACCGCGGAACAGCAAATAAATGGAGCATAGAAAATATTTTTCAAGACTTGTGAAAAAAATTTTACAGATGCTTGAGTTTGAAACAATTTTTAAGTGTTACATCAGTTTTAAAAATCACTGTTGTTTCGGTATTTTCGGTTCTAAATTGACTTTTTATAGCTGTTTTTATTCAATAATGTTCCAACACAATATATAAGATAGGCATCCTAAGTATATGTATTAAGTAAAAACAAGACTTAAAGTGTTAAAAACCATTGGTTTTTTCGGTATTATCTTTTTTGAATTCTCGTATCAACGCTGTTCTGTATAAAATTGGATTTTTTTCCCACGAAATCAATATGTGATAATCCTCTATACGTATGAATGCTTAAAGCACCTTTTGTGCTGAAATGTGAGGTAAAGAAACAAAAACGAAGTTATATGTTCATATAACGACAAAATAAACACTTGGAGACTAGAAAACTGTTTACCGTTTAGTTTTCAATGGTGCACAATGTTGGTAAATATTTTCCTAAATTTGCAGTTTATTTGTGTTCTTGTAGGCGCTCCAGTTATCCGCATACGTAACGTTTGCTCAGACAAGATAGTCAAACAAATGATACTCTGCCATACAAAATATGGCAGTCAAGCAACTTTTTAAACTTTATTCCAGGTTTGGAAAGTTGTGGCTTTACGATAAGGACTTGACATGGAATGGAGTAGCTCTAATGACTGACTTGACTTGGACTTAAATTATTGTACAAATGACTTGACTGGGACTCATTTTATTTCCAAGCTTGTTTACAACACTGCCAGAAACTATAAGTGCCCCGTTACAGCCATTACAATTTATTAATTTACTGTAACCGCGTCAATTTTTGAAAGGTTATCAAATATATTGAGTAGAAATATTTACTTTAGTTCGTTGTGTTTCTTATGTAAAGTAGCCTGTTCAGGATTATCATAACGTTAACAAAAATTCCACATTTAATAATTGATATACTTGTTACACAAATCAGATTTATGCGGCCTAAGTGAAATTCACATTTTCGGTCAAAACGTTGATAAATCGCTGATAACGAGGGCCACAAAATAAATATAAACTCGTTGAAACGCCATAAAAGGGCCTGGATTTTTCATAAGTTTTGCAGCAAAATGTCCGGAGGTTGTAGTTAGACGAAGGAAGAATGAATCAAAGCTCATACAGAAGTAGGTAGTATTTTGAACGTTTCGAATAATTCTTAAGATAATTACTGGAGGTTGTAGTTAGACGTTGAATGAATTTCAGAGCTTCTGCAAAAAATCGGGAAATTTCAAAAAAACACACACAGCAGTTTTTCAGCGCCCGAAAATTGAATTTAAAGCCGCTTGAAGCGAGTAATGGTTTAAACAGGGAGATATAAAACCGATGTAGATTAAGATAAAACCTCAAATTCCAACCACGAAAAAGATAAACTGCGATATACGACCGTCAACTACAATACAAGGCATTTTACACTGAACTGAAACTTTTTAGCTCGGCCCTTTTTGTGAGGAATTTATAAAAATGAAAACATATATTAGCGTCTTAAATCGTTATCTTTAGCCACAATTTTATTTGTTAGACTTTCTTAGTAATTACAATAAAAATGCCAAAGCCATAATACTCGATAAAATCGACATTATTTACTTTATTTTTATCGACTATCACGGCGTTGGTATTAGTATTGTAATTTGTTATTTATTTGTTATAAAAAGTTGTACGATATTTTAATAAGCATTCAATGTTACCTCACTAATATGTATTCAGTTTTCCATAAAGGCATCAACGTAACTGCTAAGATGTCGCCGCATATTGAGTGAACAGTTTTATTTCAGCTATATGCTTAGGTGCAAAGTGACTTTCCATGTGCCAAGTAATTTAAAACACGATTTTAATTGAGCGTATTGGCTTTAACGCGCTAGACTAAGTCTGTTCTGCTGAAACGCAGTTACTTTCAAAGCCTGTTAAAAGTAACATTGGGAGCTACTCCACACATGGCTGTTTTTTAGAGATTGCTATATTTTATCGCATTAAAGACACTAAATCTTTGAACATTATTAATTTTAGTTTGTGTTGTCTGAAATGTAGAACACAGAAATTTTTTGCGCATTTTAATAAAAATCTAACAAATGTGTATTTTTCTAACCCAGGGCTTCTTAACTTTTTTAGCGGCGACGCAAATAATAAACTTAAGTGCAACAGCAAAGCTTGGCCACTCAATTCTCAATTCTAAAATTTTGACAAATATCGTAATTAGATTCGAATTTAACCTGAGATTCTCAGATTTAAAACAAACCAGCTGAAAACCAATTTCTATATCTCAATCAATTCAACCGTATAAAACTACCGCAGTCGGCGACCCAACCAAATCAAACTAATATTTTGGTTCGCGGCTCATGTGTTTAGGAAGAGTGACCTAAACAGCATCATAATGTACTGCAAAGAATACAAGCCTACGATTGTGTGAAATGCGTAACCATTACTTGACAAACACATTTGCGTTTCTAAGCTGAATTTAGGCCCAAAGTTGACCTTAAGTAACCTCGCAGCGCAGTTTCAATCGGCTGAGAAACACAGGTTACAACAGTCAGTTGAAACTGAAAATGAAAAGTTGTATTTAGACCTAAACCTCTTTTACTGAAGCAATTTAAGCCTAAATTACTCAAGATCCGCAATTTATTTTTGCGCCAAACTCTTTTTGGTCCATCTATTTTTGCACTAAACTCGTTTTTCTTAAGTACATTACTCTTTAAACTCTAAAACAAAACACAACTTACCATGAGGCGGCGGCGTGCTTGTGACGTTATAATTCCAATGTGACGTCACAACAGCAGCAGCAGTAGTAGCAGGATAGGCGTTTGTGACGTCTTCGATACGTAACAGTACTTCCATAGCGTGCGGCGTCTGGCGCGGAATGATTGTGACGAGACGAAACGTAACAATGAAGCGAGCTACGGGGCTTGTTTGCACAACGATCGATGCGGTGCGTCAGCAGAAAAACGCTTTTTCGCGCCTTTTTCGTGACTCAGTGTTTATTCAAGGTCACAGCAAGGTCGCTCGCGGCACGCTGAAGAATTTGCGGTGGACTGAAAGAATAGAAAAATATTGAAAATTATTTTTTTGGCGGTTTGTGTTGAAATGGTTTTATTTTAAAAAGTAAACAAAAATAAGTTGAAAATGTTGCTGCCTATTTAGTCTCATGACCATAAATCCCACATAGATTAAATAACTTTCGGCGATAAATTTCAAGCAAAATCACCAAATGACGTGGCGCGAAAACATTTGTTAGAATATTTAAAAATAAATATACGAAATACACTAAGAAAATGTAAAAAAATTCGAAAAAAACAAAAAAATATAAAAAAATGCAAAAATGAAAATCGAAAAAAGAAAAAAACTAAAAAAAAGTGAAAACAAAAACTGAAAAATATTGAAAACAACAAAAAAACACCGTTGAAATACAAAAATAAGAAAAATTGCCAACAGGTGGAAAGAGCAAAATGTCGAGTGTTTTAGAAAATACGGAGGAATTACAAACAAGCATTCCTCCTTCCAGGGGAAGCGACCTTCCGATCGATCTTCTTCGCGTTAATTCGTCGAATGTTTCCTTGTTAGCGCTTTTACGACCGCGCGGCGTTCTAAAACAAACGAAAACCGCGCGCGGACCTCTGTGCGTCATCAATCGATTTCGAACGAGCGCGATTTCGACGCTTTTAACGTAAAATGTGGATTTTTGTTCGCAGCCGTACGATTGCTAGTTCTACTGGAAATGGTTTGTATTTTTTTAAGTGTTTTAGACAAACGACTTGACTGATGCTTAAGTAATTTTCTCAAATAACCCGGGTTTAAATTTTAGCGTTTTTCCAAAAATAAAATATGTGGTCTTAACGTTATATCCCACGGTTAATTTAAATGTAATTTTTTACCTTGCAATCCACTTTAAATGTGTTTTAAGCTCAAGACCTACAATAAGTTGTTTTGGCAAAGTAAATAGGCCCGCAACTTTTCGTGGCCACCTGCTCACGTTCTAGAATAATACGTTGGGAAAGTACTAACAAGGGGTTGTCATGATAAAAACCACAGTTTAACTGGCAAATAATAAATTTATTTTATGCTTGTGGCCCCCTGTAGACTGCTTCGTCGTTTTTTTTTAAACGACGAGGCAATTTTTGGTCGAGAAACACTGTGCTTAATCGTAAGTTAAAACTGAAAATAAAAAGTTGTATTAAAGCCTCTATTGAAGCAAATTAAGCCTCAATTACTTAAGAATAACTTTAGTCCACTAATTTTTCCAAAATACTAATTAACTTAAGGTCATCATAACACTGATTTTCGACTACGCCTGCTGATAACATTCAGTACAACTCCTCTCTACAAAGTGCCGAGGTGCCCGACATCTGTTCTGTTGGTTTGAAACACTTCTCGCTACAAACTGAGTGGAAATTGTTTCATCACCTTTAGGGCAAAGGCGTAAAACAATGACTGACTAGAAGATTAGGTTTCAAATCAAGAATATCGAATCCTAGTATATTTTTTAGTAACTATTTCACTTCTTTTTTGTTTCGGGGGGATGGACGAATCATAACACACCCAACCGAGCCTACAGTCACAGCAAAAAATCGCAAACAATTTGCTAACATATGTATATTGTAATAAAAAAACACTGTCAAGTGTGGAGGCAAGGAACGAAATATTTGGAGAAGCTAATTACAATGAATTAAAGCAATTAGGACAACAACATATTTAGGAATTAGAGACAAAAATACGGGCCACAGTAGTTAAAAAAACTAAAACTAACAAAAAATGTAAAAAAAAATACCTTATTAAAGCAAGAAACGAAATAAAGTAAGCATCGAATCATAGTGGATGTGAAACAATGATTTAGCGCAAGGGACACCAAACTAAGGCCATACAGTTGTGCCCGCGGCATATTTCCTTATTGACGATGAAGTGAAGTTGAAATATTGTCGATTGCAATTTAGTCTTTTAAATTTTAAACTGTAGGACAATTTACAAAATAAAAAATAAAAAAATAAAAAAATTGATACTTATCCATATTTCCAAAACACATCTAAAATTGATAATTTAATGTTTCTTGAATATGCCGTTGCTGCCAGGCATTGTTTCAATTATAAATTGTTCTTTCGGCAAAATGTTATTAAAGTGACATCGTTTCGTCCACCTATTCGGGAAATATTTTCCAGGGCTAAATTATTGCAACTATAGGTGAAAAAATCTATATACGTAATATATATGTTGCAATTATACGACAGGAGTAATAATAATATCTTTATGAATTTTATGAGGAACACACAATAAGACTAGCAAGGCAACAATATCTAAAGCAGAAAAATCCATAAGACCATAGTATTAAGATCAACAACATAATAAAGTACGCAGTAACAACCACGACATAATAAGGTCTAAATCGCCTGAATAAAACATAAACTTGTCGGGATAAGGCCTAATTTCAGCGGAATAAGGACTAAATGGCCAAAAAACGCCCGAATCTGTGGGTAGAGGGTATGGGACGATTGGGGGCCACCGGTCTGGCTCGGCCGTTATGGTGACTACGTTTGGACGCCCTAGTCTGACCGGCGCCGTCAGGGTGCCGTTGTTTTGGCACCGGATTTTTGGCCCTGTTTGATTAAACAAACTGAAGTATTTAAGTTGGGAATTAGGCAGTCGACAGTTTGGTAGAAATATGCCCTTAGGCAAGGCGCTTGACTTTTATATAACTGCTAGATGGGGATTACGTATATAAAATAAAATTTGACACAGACACAACCTAGAGGCCAACTTATGTTTTACTTAACAGAACCGCTGTACTTAACAGAACTTTCAGCATAAAATAATCAGCTCAAAACACCCCCTTTAAAATCATGGTCTTACAAAGATTTTCCTGAGGAATTTAAAGGTGGCTTTTCTTAGAACAGAAGAACCCAGGTTGTAGACAACAGGATTAAGACACTCGCCCAACCTCAAGCAAATATGTCCTGCAGCACCGAACCAGTAATCCTGTGACGGTTCTCTGGCACTAGATGGCAGCAAAGAGGCCCAGATCGTGTAGATCGTGAATGGAACGTAACTAAACATATAAGCCCCTATGACGTAACAAAGCTGTGCGTAGGCCACGCGCTCTTGTGACGTCATAACCACTTTTTGCTGTCGCCGTTGCTGTTGCCCAAGAGCGGACGCTGCGACTGTTGCGGAGTCTGTTACGTCACAGTTGCGACTGCTTTGTGACGTTTGAATGCAGGCCCGTCGACGGAATCTGTTAATTCAAGGAAAAGCTGACGCAACAGTTTTTAACGTGAAAAGCAATAGAAGATCCTAAAAAACACGATTCTGTTGTGAACCTGCTGCGGATCGCGTGGGAAAGATTCCCATATATTTTGGTTCTTTTCTTATTTATATGAAATCAGTAGTTCTCAACCTCCTGTCTTTGGGGACTCCAAAAAATTGTATCTGAAATTTTAGTTTATTATCTCTTCCAATAGAAACTAATGTTGTAAACAGTATATGGAGTAAAAATTACCTAAGCCAAGAAACAACAGACAATTAAGAAAATGTTTAAACATACTCTACAAACTTTTAAATGTCGCAATTTAATAATTATGAAAATTACGCACAACGCGACGAAGTTGGTATCGATTGTGACGTCACACAACAAGCAATTTATTCTAATTTCAATACGAGCAAAACGAAAGCAACATTTATTATGTTTTTTTGTTGTTATTTCTTTTTTGTTTTGTTTTTTGTTGTGCAACGGTTTTCAAAATGGCGTGGCTTGGACTTAAATCATTTTGTTATATTTTGCGCATTTTTCATTAGAAATATTGGTCAAACACAAATAATTAATCCATCAAGTTAATTTTTTGTTAACTTGTTAATTTTTAAAACGACTCGCCTTGAATTGAAGTCATTTCAATACGACTTGTTTACAGAACTGGTTTCTACAAAAGTTAGTTTAATCTTCCGTGAATGCGAATATAACAATTTTATTTCGGTAATGTAACTAGTTGTAGGTTTAACGAAAAAATATGTTAATTACGCAATTATCAACGAAAAGCACCACATTTCACGCAAACCTCACAATTTAAAAGACATTTTAATTGTCGCCAACAATATGTGGCGTTTTTAACAATGCCCTCAATTGTGACATAACAATCGATATTATGTCTCACCTGACAGATGTCGCGACACACTGAACAAATATTTTTCAAACCTAACGTTTATTTAACACATTTTTTGTTGTTATACTCGCCGAATCACCCCTTATTGAAACTGTTGCGTAATGACTGGTGCTCATGATGCAATATTTTATCAGTTTATTGCGTCTAGGTTCTGGGTATTGGTAAATTGTATGCAAATATGGTGGACGGGATATAAGAATATTAAAATTTATCGAAGGGCTATAATCTCCACCAGTGAATAGTGATTCTCATGTTGTGTCCGAGTCAATTTTTTTCAAAAAATGAAAGTACAGTCCCAGTCCAAGTCAAGTTTTACTAATTTTTAGGAATTAGTTTTGTTAATGTCAGCTCAAGTATTTGCGTCACCTCAATTAGGCTTGAAAAGATCTGTTGTAATAAAAAGCAGATTTAAAAGGTGATATTGTTTTAGATTTCAGTCCCAGGGCAAATATGTTTTTGTGCTGACCTCAGGAATTCGTGCATAATTCATGGAGCCGCGATCATTTTCTGGTAAATTTGCCGGAAATTAAATTAACCTTGCCAGAACGAGATTGATTTAAAACATTAAATCGCCGTCGGCGCCATCTATTGTTACGTAACAAGCAAAGTTTCGCGTCGGCTTCTAATGATGGCGTCAGTCCCACTTTCGCTTGTCTTTCGTTGTGACGTAACAGAGCATAATATCGCAATATAACTATACAATTACTCAACTGAAACGCGAGACTTATTTCTAATTTGAATTTAAGTGTGTTATTTTAAGTAAAGTCATTTCACCAGAACGACTTAAGTCAAGACATTTGAAAGCAGCGACTTAGGCGCACTTAAGTCGTTACAACACTGGTACCCTCTACTGGCGATAATAATGTGAAGTTTGTTTTTTACAAAATACATGTTTTTACCTATAACACACACAGGACGTTTTATTGAAACAATCGTTGGTAAAAACTGTTAAAATTTGACATTTTTTTTATAATAATGAAGGTTGAGGGGTACTTAAGTGTGTTTATAGAAAAAAGTAGGGATTTTCTTTCAGGAAATTAATAATATTTTTCCTCAGATGATTCAAGTCCCAGCCAAGTCATTTGTAAAAAATAACAAGTCCATTCCAAGTCATCAGTTGCCCAAGTCAAGTCCCAGTCAAGTCATTATTAGAGTAAGTAATCTCCAAGTTAAATCACTAACATCAAAATAAAACGATAAACCATCAAATTTGTTCAACTCGTCCTATTTAGTGGGGGCGCTATCTGCACTGGCATGCATACGATAGGTAGACGTGAGATTTTTTGCACAGATGTTCATTTTGGCGTTTTATTTTGATTTTTGCCCGGACCCAACTTGATTTCGGTTTTGACACATAGCTCCCCCACTATATTATTGTGAAAACTAGATGTAGCAACCTTAACTGTTTCCAGTGCAAAACTTGAGATAAAAGCTCAATTTTATAAAATATGAAAGATGCACACAACACATATGTGTGTTAACAACTGTGATCTAGTCCTTCTGAAGCTGCTTTTTGATCAACAATTGCGGCTTACGTATCATTAGTACACCGAAAGCCATCGCAGACTCACCGAATCTGTCGATCGATCAATGATGCAAGCGGGGCAGACTAGAAAATCAACTAGCCTGCAGTGAGGTTCGAACTCACGACCTCCGGCCATACCGGGACCGTCGCTCTACCAACTGAGCTACACGGCTCTGAGACAATATTATAAAATATTGTTAATTTAAGTCATTGTATTAGGTCTGGTACCTTCTGTTGGCGATAACCCTTGCGATGAGAATCGATAAAATAATGATGAGGATAACGGGAAGATAGAAGAGCAGGGAGTTCATCACGGTGAAGTAGAGAGTGTATTGCTCCACGCAATATCCATCTGCGACCTTGACTGAACACGAAGGCCATTCGCTCCCGTATGCGTTGGAAGCTGCAAATATTTACTGTTTGTGTGTTTTTTAGCATTTTGCGAACATTTCTAAAAAATCTTAATTAAATGGAAGTTCTAATTAGACGAGTGATAAATTGTAGTTAGACAAAGAACAAAGCGAGAAAGATTTGCTATTTGTGTCTCTCTATCTTGTTTAGACGTACAATGAATATCAAAGCCCATACAGAAGTAGGAAGCATTTTGTGAACGATTCGAAATCCTAACATAACGGTTAAAGATTGTAGTTGGACAAGTTTTTATGACAAACCAAAAACGCTTCGATTGTAAAAAAAACAAAATAAATATTTCGAAGAAAAAAAGCAAACAAACAACTTTAACATACGCCGGTCAAAATCCACGTCCATTATAAAAGCGACTGGGATTGCGAAACACGTGGCCAGTATCCATAGAGTGCCTATGTATACCGCCGTCCACCTAGCGGTAATTCTCGCTGCAAAGAACGGCCACTTGATGGAGACGTAGCGCATCAGAGCGAAGGAAACGATGTGGAGGGATGTGACGTAATTTGTGATGAGGTCACTCACCCAATAAAGCCGACCTATGACGTAATAGTTGGGTGTTCAACAAAGACGGGTGATTGGAAAATAAATTGCAGCAAATTTTTGTTGGTGGAAATTTTTATGTGATATTATTAAAATTGAAACACAGAAAATTAAAAAGCCGAATTTTCGATGGTATTCAATAAAATAATTCGAGTTGATATTATGTATTAGAATATACAATCCTATGTGTTATGTAAGATTGCTTTAAAACTTTGCAGTTAAAAAAATGAGGAGAAAACGTTCCAATGTAAGTAAAAGTTATTTTCTTTCTTACTGTGAGTTCCGATTAATTTCGATGAATTATATGTTGTATGGTTTATTGTTTTTTATATTTTAAATGACACATAAATCGCGCCAAAGTGATTAAGTGGTTAGACCTTCAACATCATCTGACCTTGAATATTGTATAGCTTTATCAGCTAAGAGTATGGTTCGAAAAACCAGTCACACATTAAAGGGATTACGTAGGTGGTGACGTCAAGCTTTTATCGCTAATTTTTTTCGTCAATTTACTAAATTAGTCTGAAAAAGTATTTTGTGAAAAAATAATTTGGGTCAAAGTCAAGTCAAGTCAAGCAAAAAAAAAAAAAAAACAAGTGATCGATGAGTAAAATATTGTCCCAGATAAAATTTAAACAAATTAAAACGTAATGTCATAGATTTAAGTCAGCGGTCAATTTCAAGACTTCCCGGTTTTGTAGTTTTAAGTTGCTCCCGCAACTAGCCACTCTTTTCCTTGTTCAGTTGTTTCTAAAACCGGAAATGTATTTCCAAGTCATCGGTCAAAATTGTATCAAAAAATTATACAAGAGCTGATAGCAGAAGCAACTCACATAGCGGTGCTCCCCACTGCCACATGCGGAAGCCCCAGGTCCTTCTGTACAGCCACAAGGGGGAGCAGAGGAGCGCTGAGATGAGATCAGAAAGACAGAGGCTGAATATGAAGCAGTTCGCCTTGGTGTGTAGCGCTTTGTGACGCCATATTACCAGCATTGTGACGCTGCTTCCCGCCGAGCTGATGATCATGAACAATGCCAGCAGTGACGTAACAACCACGCTGTCGGTGAAGGAAGGATAGAAAGCAAGGGCTGAAAAATAGACTTTACAGTTTCAATCAGGGATGCACGATACTTGTCATTTTATTCCGATAACCGATATTTCGGACAAAAAGTATCGCTATCCGATACCAATGACGTCATGCTTTGCTCAAAACTAGATAACAAGGTAAAACTGAAACGTTCCAAGTGAATTGTTTTCCATGTAACTCGGCCAAAATTTTCTTCATTTAACAAGTTCGGTTCCGATCAGTTGTCTTTGCACATTCCTAGTTTTAATCGCATTTTGCGGTTTGTAACCTTCGAAAAATCAAAAATAAACATCTGTATTATCTGTGTATATATCTGCACCCCCCTTGCAGCACATCACGCCACTAGCCAGGAAATATTTATCCACAGGGCACACTGATAATGGAATGAATATACAACAAAGCACAAAATTAAACTCACCAGAGGTTGTGTTTTCTGATGTAGAGTTCATTCTGCTGCGGTGTCGTTTGTACTTAGAATCATGATGTGAAATAGCAAATCAACGACGAAATGCCTACGTGAATGTTATGTTATAAATTGCTTTATCAATTCAAGACAAAGGAAAAAAAATGAAAAAATTATTAAAAAAATCAATAAAAAATACAAAATGCGACCAAGATCCTTTTCAAAATTGATTTATGTTTACATAAATTAAAAAAGACAGAACGAAGTAAATCTTCCTAGAGTTTCAAAACAGTTTCAACTTCGTAAATGCAAGCTGTATCTAAACTGGTAAACGTTCGGCCAAAAAAACAACTTTTAAACTTCTCAAAGCAAGTTTTGTCTTAACAACATTGACAAAATATCTCTGGGCATTTTAATTTAATTTATTTTGTATATTATATAATGCTTCATCTGAATCAAACAAACTCAACCAGAAAATGCAAGATGGGAAGAGAAAGTTAACAAGACAAACAACAATCAAAAGACAAAGGGCCGCTGCGTTTCCTCACCAGCTTCGAAACTCAGTGGAAATTAATCGCGGAAGAGTGAAAGTGACGTCACAAAAGAACGCGGCGTTGGCGGAAATGGAAAGAGCGTGAACCCAGCTGCTTGTGCCAGATTATTTTTTACTTCAGTTGGTTACGAACTGAATGAACACGCGACTCGACAACATCTTGATAAAGACCTATTAATGAAGTGCGAATTTCAGGCTACATTACAGATCCGTGCAAAGTGTGCCTAGATGCAAACATTCCGATACGCACTTGCATTATCATTAGTTATTGTGACTGAGATTTATTTAGGCAAAAATCAAGGATATAAAAGTAAAACTAACAACCTAACGGAAAAAAGATTTATTTAATTGCGCCAAGCAAACCTACAAGCATTTATATAATATTTTAATCGTAATTCAAGTACACAATGTACTCATCTGTATTGTTGATAATAAATCTCAAAACAAAATAGGTCGAGTAGATCGACATCATCTTGATTAAGACGTTTCGATACGAACAAGTATCATCTTCAGTTAAATGTGACTGAAATCTATCCGAACCTCAGTTATAAAATGTGGAAGCCAATCCTTATCATTTTGAGTTTCTAGTCGTTCGGGGCGAATTAATTCAACTGAAATCTATTCACTTATGATTTTCAACCACCTTTGCAGACCCGTCAAAGTGTTCCTGTTCACACACTCCCGCTAACCAATTCGTGTCAGCCCTTATCCACTTGTAGTGAACGAACTGAATTAGTGTTTTAACTGAAATCTTTTTAGGAAACTTTAAGAAAGTCGGTGAAGTTTATATCATTATCAAACATAAATACCTCTTCTTTGGAAAAACAAACTGAATGCTTAGTTCGTTTGTTACAAAAATGCATTTATGTTTTTTTATCTGGCGTTTATAAAGAAACATTGTTGAAATATTATTTTTTGTTGCCTTTTTTTTTGATCTATGCCTGTCCCAACACTGCCAGTTGTTGAGCTTTTCTCAATATCGCAAACGAAAAAAAAAAGATTAGAAAGTGTTAAAAATCATCTAAAAATTCGTTCACACGCCTCTTATAACAAACACAATTTTATTTTCATCCAATTTAAAATATTTGATATTTCTTAACCCTTCGCATCAAATCGTAAAAGCACAAAATTAAGTTTAAAAACACGCCAAGTTCAATGGGGTTTGTTTTATTGAACAAAAACAAAGTAAATGTCATTTTTTTTAATCGTTGCAATTATGCATTTAGAATAAAAAAAACGGCCAACAAAATGGTAAAAACAACAAAAAACATCGAAAAAGTCCGTAAAACCACATAAAACGTCAAAAATCAAATATTCTTACAACAAAAGTTTTTAAAAAGTCCGAAAAACAGATAACACGCAAATTTTGAAAAAGGCGTTGTTTTATTGAACAAAAACAGCAAATTTACAAAATTTAATTCAAAACGAACAATATCCGCCAGCGGCGATAAAGAGCCGCGGTCGCTTTTGGGGTTTCCCCGCGTCCGACATCTTTGGGAACATCATAAAGTGAAAAAACACCGAGGGATAATAAGTTAAACGCGAGACATCTAGCGGCAGTCGCGCCGTGATCGTGGCGGCCGCCAGGAGGTGCTCTAACCGACGTTGCTGGCGATGACACCTGGAAGAAATAACAGTGTGGGCGTTTAGAAGTGAATAATAAGTTGTTTTCCGAAATTAACCAAGCCTTGAAAAAGCGTTACAAATGACTTGACTTGGACTTAAGTCATTTCAAATTGACTTGACTTGGACTCAAGCTATTTAAAAATGACTTGACTTGGACTTAAGTCATTTCAAATTGACTTGACTTGGACTTAAGTCATTTCAAATTGACTTGACTTGAGCTTATTTTTTTGCAAATGCCTTAAGCAAGTCTAAACAATTAAAAACTTAAACAGTTTTAGGTTGAAATTATAACTTACTGCAGCAGCCGTTGGTAATTCCGGAAACCCAGTTTCTATAAGCTGGCACGGTAGTGAAGGCGAGAGGCTGAAAGCGAAAAACATTTGGAGTTAGATTGCAAGTTCAAGAAAAATTCTTACGTTTATAAAACTTTTCTTAAAAAAATAGCAAGAACCGTTTGATATTAGCATATCGTTTTGCTTTATCTGCCAACACATTAGGAATTAGACAAAATCTGTTTTATTTACAAACCAAATATTCTGTTCGAAGCACAATTTCTGGAGGTCTAATTACACGTAGAATGAATTACAAAGCTCACACGAAATTAAATGAAATCCATTCATTTCGAACAACGCGTATGCGCCTTGATACTCATTCTACGTCTACCTATTCAACATCTCACTGTTTCAACTTCAATTGAAATTTCAAAGGTAAACAAGACACAGTTATTAAACAATCACCTTGCTCGAAGTGCAGTCGGTGGCGCCGAAGTGGATGCCGACGAGGGTGTACGTGCTGGTCGTCATGTCAAACGTCAAAGCGGGGCTGCCACCGTCTCCCTGACAAGAAAATATTACAGTTTTAAATATATTCTTATCTTGGTATAATGAAAAAAAAAGTTTTTGCTGAATAATTTTTTCTAATCAAGAAAATATTGGTTAAATTACCGCCCATACTGCAATAATAATATATGGTACCTGAAATGTTAAAAAAAATACATATGCAAAACAAAAGGACTTCCTTTAAGTGAAAGCTTTGTTTTGTTTTCTACTTGATTCGGGTAATTTTTTATACTTATCGGTTTTGAAAGGACAAACTTACAGTGCAGGTGTTTTCTCCGACAGTTGCAGGCGTGGCGCAGAAGGCGTTGTTGAGCGGGATGGCGCCGCCGTAGACCTTTATGCAATCGGCGTAAGGAATCACGGTCAGCTTGATTTCCCTCAACACTCCCATCGGGCTAATGGGACCTTTTTGAAAAGCAAACAGTTTGGTGAAAAAAAAAACTTGAAAAAACCTAAAAGACGTAAAATTCCTGCCGTATTCTTGTGAGTTTTCCTAGGGCTTTACTCGAAATTACAAGTCTTGTCATGACTGAAGTCGATCACTCGACCTGCATGACTTGACACATTCGCATTTGAGGCACTGATTTCAAGTGAAATAAAGTCAATTCAGCAAAAAAACAGGTGAAATTATTAGACTTAACTTAAGTATTTTTGACAAATAGCTTGACTTGACTTGGGTATTTGTGAAAAAAAAATAACTTGACTAGCTTTTATGTTTCATCGGTTGTTTGGTAAATATTTTATGTTTTGATATTTACCTGTTCACAGAAAGTACAACTCTGTTATAATTTAAACAATTAGTTCAGTGTTTTTGACCTATGGCCATTTGATTATGTCGCCAACTGAATAAGTTTTATAAGGTTAGATTATTAAGATTGGTTCAACAATTCTTAAGTTTTGAAACAAAAATGAACAAAAGTTATTTTTGCAGTCACGTGGCAATTGGATACTTGGTCATTCGGCTTACCGGTCGCTCCGAATCCAGCGACGAAAATAGTCGTTCCGACCGGGACGATTGTCGCCTTTGCGGGGAGACAAACCGGTTTCACCTGCCGCACACAGACGCACAGATTTACAAACGGAATTTTAAAAACACATGAAGACATTTTTCTAAGTACTTGTATTATCATCCGTTTATGTGACAAAAACCAGACTTATTTTTGCATTTTTTATAAGATATACTATCAGTTGGTTTTGTTTTCCCCATTTATAAAAGATGAAACTTAATTGATAAGTGAGGTTTGAATAGATTTCAGTAACACTAACTAATAAAGATGCAAGTTGGTAGCGAAACGTCTGTATCGAGAACATGTCGACAGAGAGACTAAAAAGTCGTCCAGGTCTGTTAGGGACCCCTTTACTTACCGAGCTGGCGAAGGTGAGCATGGACACCTGCATGAGCGCCAAGTCGTTTGCTGTTTGCGTCACTGTGGCCCTGTCGTGGTAGATGACCCTCGTAACCGCTGCAAAAACGCACAGCATTAACAACAAAATCAGCGCATTTTCAAAAATTCTTCCTTAAGATAGTTGACATTTTGAACTTACGAACTGATTGTCCGGTGACAAAGGGGTTTGAAGGATCGATTGTTCCAAGAATCAACTCGTATTGTGACGCGTCGGAACTGAAAAGACAAACGATCGTCACAATAGGTTGCTTTTACGTCATAAAAGTGTTGTCAAAAGTCTAGAACCAAACTGTAGACGTTTGTTTAAAGAATTTCGAGCAAGAAACAAAATATTTGGCCTTGGGAAAATGTTTAATTGAATATAAATAATAGGAAAAACTTATAACATAAATATGTAGTCCCAAAAAAATCGAAAGGTCTAAAACAGCCACAAATCAATGTATTAGAAAGCGATTGATATTATTGAGTTTTTGAACAACGAAATTTTCAACAAAATGTTGTCGTTAAACACTATTACGTCGGCATTACGTCAGCATTACGTCGGCATTACGTCACAGCTACTCACTTTATGAAGAGACCGAGGGGGCTGTTGGGGGTCGGGTCTTGCTTGAGGCACGAGGCGGCCGTCAAAACCCATTGTCTGCGAACAATCGAAATTGTTTCAGGGAAATTAGAACGGAACAAAAATTACATGATTAAAATATAAATAAAAATAAGTCAGAATTTTACTAAGATTAAGCCAGGATAAAAAACAAAACAAAAAAAACAGGCATAAATAAAATTAAAGCCAGAATAAAATCTTTTTTAAACATATGCAAGTATGTCCGAAACTCGTTTGATAAAGCATTGCGTCATGTTTATCGTTCTTGCATTTTCCGCAAAAAAACATTACGTCATTAAAGCAATTGGTCATTAAAACAATGACGTCACTTACGAGCAAACGACGACGCCGCTGCATCGGACGGTGGTTTGTCCCTTGAGTCGGATCAGGACCTGCCAGGGCCGGTCGGCGTTGCTCGACGCTGTCACACCGCCTGCGTGTGACGTCATAATGCGTTAACAAAGGAACGCCGCGGTTATACCGCATGTAGTTTGCCACGGACCGATAAATAATCGCTCAATTTCGGTTAATTATCCAAATATATTAAATAAATTTCAACAATATTCTCCTTAAATGTGTATCGAAAAAGGGGATTCCCGCTCACCGACAAGTCTTGCCAGCACACTGGTGGATTCCCCGCAAGTGAAATCCGACGTGCAGTCGATCACGGTTCCAACCGACGCGGGAAGCTCTGTGTGACGTCATAAAGTGCGTTAGACCCAAATTAAATCAGAATTACAATTGGAGCACACAAGCAATCACAATTAGATTAGAATTGAAACAATTAGATTAGAATTGAAAAGTCGCATTTTGCTCTAATTCAATGAATCTCAAACTAGAATTATTTAATTGTCAAAGTCTGCAAACAAGCGTTTAATTAAGTAGAGGTCTACACACAAAAAACGACACTTGTAAGGGTGCGGGATTCGAACCGACGAGCCTCGGAACTCTCACCTTTGTTGAAGCAGGCTCCCTGCAGATTGGTGAGGACTTGGCCTGCGTCCCAACAACAACCCCGGCTTTCGCATTGTTGCTTCAGGATGGTATTGCGGAACGAGCTGCCCAAACTACCCCCCAGGCCCCCTAGGCCTCCCAAACTACCCCCCAGGCCGCCCAGGCCGCCCAGGCCACTCAGACCCCCTAAATTGCCGAGGCCTCCAAAGCCAGATAGGCCAGATAAGCCAGAAAGTCCAGATAAACCAGAAAGTCCAGAAAGGCCAGAAAGTCCAGATAAACCAGAAAGTCCAGAAAGGCCAGAAAGTCCAGAAAGGCCAGAAAGACCTCCAAGTGAGCCAAGACCTTTTGGAAAAAAATAAAATCGGTTCAAGTATAAACAGTTATTACACATTTTGTTTATATTTGTCGTTTTTAAACGAATTTTTTAGTTGTACACTACTTTTTATTAATTTTAAACTATTTTTTTAGGTTTTAAACGAATTTTTTTTTCACATAGATCTATATAATTCGTCTAACCGTCCTTTTTATCTAAAAATTAGAGCGAACAGCGTTTGAAAAAAGGAAATTTATAAAAAATCACCTTTTAGAAATTACTCTACCGTTTATATCAAGCTGTCGATTAAGGTTTAATTTAAAATATGGTGCAGACTTTCTGGAAACAGTCAAAGTTTGAGAACCACAGCTCTTAAAGTATTTTTCGGCTGAAAATACTTTTTAATTCCCCATTCAAAGCAGTTCATTGGCCACCCTTTGTTATCGTTCAAAAATATTCCAAAACGCCGGCGACAATACCCTTTATGACGTAACCTGCAACTTTTGTGACGCAACACTCACCTGCCAATTGTCGTTTCTTTCGCGATGGAAGGCCGTTGTAGGGGGGTACGGCACCCCCGCTGTTAGGGGAGACGCTTCCGGATCGGCCCAGGAGCGACAAGGCCCCAAGGCCCCCAAGGCCGCCACCCAGGCCGCCCAAACCACCCCCAAAACTTCCTCCCCCTAGGCCACCACTGAGCAGGGAGGAAATGAGAAGCGAGCTTTGTGAACCTGCGCAAGTCGTTCTAGCCGAGCTCGACAGGCCTAGAGCTGCTTGG
Source organism: Ascidiella aspersa (assembly GCF_963924565.1). NCBI lineage: Eukaryota > Metazoa > Chordata > Ascidiacea > Phlebobranchia > Ascidiidae > Ascidiella > Ascidiella aspersa. Next base: position 1,551,183 of record NC_139451.1, read on the forward strand.
CACGAAGCTGCGAGTAAAACAAGTATAAAGGATGAATATTTTTACGATAAATTCCTTGTTTTGTTACTTTACCATACATTTTTTGAGTTTTATTTTTTTCAGCTATAATTCCAGTAACTTACGTTGTGGATCTGTGTTCAGTAAATATTGCGTCTTGATTTCCGGACATCGATAACACGCTCCTGAACTAGAGAAGAAACAGCCCTGAAAAAAAACAACAGCTTAAAACAAAACTTGAAACACAGATAATAAAGTTGTTTTAGATTATAACCTTGTGGTTCTTATACAATCTTACGATAAAAGATGCAACTGGCAGTGTTGGAACAGGCTTAGATCTTAATATAAACAATAAAAAGTAATAACAGTATCAAAAGAAGAATAGTGGGAATATCAAAGCCCATATATACATGTGTTAAAAATCAATAAAGAATTGGTCGAAATGTTAGACTACGAGTAATTATCTTAAGATGTTATTAAATGTTCACAAAATTCTGCCTACTTAACTACATGAACATTCATTCTACGTTTAACTACAACAGATATGATCGAAGAATAATAATTACAACAATACCAAATGCTTGTATGAACCTGGTATGAGGCATAGAGCTTTTACTCACAACGTATCAACTGTTGACAATGAGTTCTACTCACAATGTTGTAGCATTCGACCTCAGTTCGAATATTGAGGTTGACTCCGACCTTGCAGTTGAAGTTGCTGCTGTACTCGGCTTCCTTCGATCGGCAAGTCGACTTCACACTTTCGGGCACGAGCGCTGACAACAAAGAACCAACAATAAGGCATTGTGACGTAAGAATAAGTAGGACAACAAGATAACTCGAGTTCTCCAATTTCAAGAAACAGAGCAAAATGTGGTTAATTCTAATTTGTGAATTGCTTGGCTGTTCTAGTCAAACTCCGTAATATTTTCCATTGGCATTTTAGACTTACAAGAGTCAATGATTCCAAAAGCTTCGTCGCTGGTCGCAGAATCGTCAGTTGAGGTTGTGATCCCAAGAAGAGGGTTCAGCTGGTTCCTGATCAAGTTAAGACCGCCACCTAACGGACGAAAAACACGTGCTCAGAACAATGGGCATTCGTTGTCACGCATCAGCGGTCATTAAACTTCTTTTGCCGAAATGTTAATTGAATTTGACCACTTTAAATTGTTTAAGTCGTTTTATAAAACGTAAGTTAATTACAGTAAAAATCATTTTATCTTAAGTTTGACTTAAGTGTCGTAGCATTGCTCAAGTTGGAGTTGTTGACTTAAGTTATAAAACCTTGTTGCCTTAAGTGTCATAAAATTATTCACTTATGTCAGAGTAGTTAAACTAATTGAAGTTCGTGACTTGAGTATATAAATAAAAGTAAGTTAATTACAGATCATTTTATCAGTGACTTGAGTTTGAATTAAGTCACACAATTACCAGTGAGTAAGGCAAGTGGATTGCTGAGAAGGTTCTGTAGACATCCAGTCTGCTGAATAACGCTCGTTCTCAGAATCGAACTGATTCCAGCACTTCCAGAAGAATCACCAAATGAGTTTAAGATGAACTGGCAGAAAAGCGGGTTGGGAGGTTGCCTTGGGGCGGGAGTGCCGACGAAATCTGCCGGAAAACAAATGTGTTGCTGCATTTTTAAACTGATTTCAGTAAGCTGTTAGACATACACTTAAATATTTAAATGTCCGCAAAAAAGAGTTGAGAAGCACTGTGAAACCAACCTTTCTTGATACGAGAACTCTATTTTAGTTTTAAAGAAACTTGTAAGCAGTCAACCAACCTGGTTCCAATCCTCCAACAGACTGAGGTTGTCTGGGTCCCGTGGGTCGCCGGTTCGAACCCCCGAGTCCCTGGCTGAGCAGGAGATTTGAAAGTGCATTGCTACTCGAACCTCCACCGAGTGAAGCCAAAGCATTCGTGCTGGAACCTCCAAGAAGCGTCGAAAGGCTGCTACCCCCAAGTCCACCCAATCCGCTAAGACCCCCTAAAGCACTAAGTGGATTACTATTTCCTAGGCCCCCGAGTCCTAATGCACTCAGTGGGTTACTGCCCCCAAGTCCCAATGCACTCAGTGGGTTACTGCCCCCAAGTCCCAATGCACTCAATGGGTTACTGCCCCCAAGTCCTAATGCACTTAAGGCGTTACTGCCCCCAAGGCCACCCAATGCACTCAATGGGTTACTGCCCCCAAGTCCTAATGCACTTAAGGCGTTACTGCCCCCAAGACCCCCCAATGCACTTAAGGGGTTACTGCCCCCAAGACCCCCCAATGCACTTAAGGGGTTACTGCCCCCAAGGCCACCCAATGCACTCAATGGGTTACTGCCCCCAAGACCCCCCAATGCACTTAAGGGGTTACTGCCACCAAGACCCCCTAAGGCCCCAAGTGGGTTTCGGTTGTTAATTGGGGTACGGGGGGTGTTTGGTGCTTGGCCACCGGCCTGGTTTCCTTGTCCAACTGTTCCCAATAGTCGCTGCAAAACAAGGAGCTCTGTTATTATAAGGCAACACGTGTGAGTAAAAAAACATGGCAAAAATTGAAAAGTTTAAAGGCTTTCAAAGTTAATATGAAAAAAAACACGAAAAAAGCCTTGCATCAACTAAATAGATAAAAACTTACTTGGATTTCAGCTTGGACGACTTCGTTCGCGAATTCTTGGGTCACGACCAATGTGGTTGAGTTACATCTCTGTAATTGGCTGGCGAAAACATCACGGACCTGAAAGTGTTACCATAACCGGTATGTTAGACACAAATTGAATAAGCTTCAATTCTAGTTCGAGCTAAATAATGAAAGCGAGGTCAAAATTGCATTTTTACAAAAACTTCCAATTAATTGTAAATGAAATCGCAATTTACGAAAACTTTGAACTTTTTGTAAAATTAAATTACATTTTACAGAAATTTTTCCATTTTTGTTGTTGTTGATTAATATTATTTTTTTTCGGGGGAGATAAGAAATCAAACAATGACGTCACCTGTGTGGGTAGCTGCGCCGAGTTGTAGAAGGTGCAAAGGGCGGCGGTTTTTTCTTCCTCCGTGAAAGTTCTTGTCGGCCTCTGGTTTTGAGGGCTGTTGTTGTTTCCAGCTTGGATGTTCGTGCCGAGGGCGCCACCACCTGGACAAAAAAACGAGTGTAAAGCAAACGCTAGGTGGCGTGGCTGCGCAGGTGAACGGATTTCTGTGGTTCGTGGTTAAAAACGTCGGTTTATTTTTTTTTTAAGTTTTTTAACAATTGAAAGGCAAATATGGAGTTTAGGCTCCGGGTATTTTTATTTTAGATTAAAAAGCCGCAATTTTTATTTTTTTTAAATAGTTTTGGATAATTATGGATTCCGAATTAATAAACCCATGACAATATAGAATCTATTTTATACACACAGTGACGTCACTTACCGATTGATGACGCTTGATTTGGTGCGCCCGGAACCGGACCGTCGACTTCGATTCCGAGTTCGGTCAAAAGGTTTGCGAGGTTCTTGGGCCGCTCGATAGGTGGCGCTGTTGAGCAAGAGAGAAAACTGTTAGCCGCGTAAAAAACTTAAAATAAAAAAACTCTGAAATTTTTTCTCGAGTTATAAAATCCCCGGTGGGTCCAGACCGAAAAAGTAAAATTAAAGACTTTTCGAGAATTACAGAAAAAAATTGTCAAAAAAAAAGTTTCTTCTCCCTTGTTATTGACTCAATTTTGTTTCTGTATAGAGAAATAAAAAAATATATAGTTATGAACTCACCAGTAGGTCCAGGCCTGGTTGGGGCAGGGGTAAGGGTTGAAATGGGGACCTGGGGTCTGACTGGACCCTGCCCCGGGATGGGTCGGGAAACCCCCGGAAGGTTGTTGAAGCCGAAGAAGTTTGGGACCGGGTTGGTCGGTAAAATACCGAAGGGGTTTCGGGCCCCAGTTGGAGGAAAACGACCAAATAAGTCGGGGGTGGGACCGCCGCCCGCTGTAAGTAAAAGTTTTTTACTTTTTTTTATATATTTTTTTATTTTTTTTTATTTTTATAATTTTGGGATAGTGTTTTTTTCTTATTTTCAAGTTTTTCGTTGTGGAAAAAAAGGAAAAAAGTTATTTTTTTTTTTTCTAATGTTTTGGAAATGATGTGCAAAAATAAAACAAAGACTTAAAAAAAAAATCAGCCCGCTGCATTTAAAAAGGAAGTTTTTTTTTAATTATTGGGGTTAAGAGGTAAAAAAAAATATTAGGAAGTATTTAAAACAAATAGCCTACAAAATTAAAACAATATTAAAAAAATTAACTTTTATAAAATACAAAAACCAAAAACGCAAATTCCGGCTACAAAAACGGTTAGTATATTTTGGAAGAAAAATAAAACTCTTACTTCGTGAAGGACATACACTATACAGCAATGCTTTTCAACCTCTTTTTCGCGGTAAACCAAATATTAAGCGTAAGTATATGACAACTGAGCTTTGGCGACACAATTTTTTTTCTTGTATGCGAAATAAAAACTAATTCATTGTAAGCGAACAAAAAAAGGCATTGGGCCTAGCATGAAGAATTTCGAATTTTAATAATTATTATAAGACATTATTTGTATTGCTCCCTTAAATTTCTTAGATCTCAATTAGTATAAACATCCCAACTACTGCGGTCGGCGACCAAATCAAACAGCGACCTAATTTTGGGTCACGACCCATAGGTTGAGAAGCACTGCTAAACAGCTTAAAAAATGTTTTTTTTTCAGTTTCTTATTTTCTGTGGTGAATGATTAAACTGATAAATAAAAACAATTATTTTTTATGATAAACAAAAGTTGGATTTGCATTGTTTCCAAGATATTATGCCAAAAGTCCTTGTATCGGACGAGTACCGATACTACCACAATATTATCGGATATCCTTGGAACCATGTTACTTACCAGGAGCTGGTTGAGTGGGCGATGGTTGTGTCGGGAAAGATGGTTGTGGTCTGAATGGTGCCTGGTTTTGGGTTGGTGTTCGTAAAGCTGCAAACAACGCGATAATATCAGCTTTCCACAATCACACAACACAATTCGAAAAGTACTTTATTCATGGTATCTTCGGCAGGAGGTTGTAGTTAAACGTTGAATTTGTATCGTCCAATAAAAGTTGTATCGTTCAATAAAAACACTAGTATCTTTAAAACTTACATCGACCAATATTATGAAACGAAGATTGTTCATTATTTCGACTTGTATCGCCCAAATTAAAAATATATCGCCGATCAAAACTTATATTGTCCGACATAGATTCAGTTCAATAAATACTTCTATTATTCGAAAATAATTAAATCTGAAAAAAACACTTGTATCGTCCCATAAGCACTAGTACCGTACAAAAAACACTTGTATCGTTCGATAAAACATATATCGTTTAAAAAACACCCCAAAATCACTTGTGCATCCGATTACAAACAAATATATCGTCTGATTACAAATATATCGTCTGATTGCAAATATATCGTCCAATTACAAATATATCGTCCGATTACAAACACTCACGGTAGTAGCAGCGGGGTGCGTTGGGCGCATTTCTGTACACCGTATCGTCATAGCAACATTTCTGCTCTGTGTTTGGGATGGAGAGGCGCTCGCAGTTTGCCATACTGATGCTATCTTCGTTGGCGCACCTCTGTCGTTGCTCGGGCGGCACAATTAAGCAGTTCGATGAGACAGTGAACGCTGGAGAATAAGCGAGTTTCAATATACCGTTGCAGGTCGTGTCATTAGCATACCAGGTCGTGTCATTGTAACATAACAGCTTTTAACATATTGTGTCATTATTCCAAAAAAGGTCGTGTATGATACTACAAGAAATACAACAGGAGGTTCATTATTCCAAAACTGGTCGTGTCATTATTCCAAAACTGGTCGGGTCATAATACAGTAAGAATATACCATAGGAGGTTGTGTCAATATACCGTTACAGGTCGTGTCATTATTCCAAAACAGGTCGTGCATAGTACTACAAAACTATACCATAGGAAGTCATGTCATTATACTATGAGTCTATACCGTAACAGGTCTTATCATTATTCCAGGTGTTATAGTCTAAACCAGAGGTTCTTAATTTATTTGTCGCCAAGCCCTGGTGGGTCGTTTTAATTTTCCAACGGTTGAGTTACTAAGCTTTTAAAAACTTTAATTGATGATGACGTCAACAATTTGTTTTAAAATCTAACCGTGCCAATGTATATAGAAAGTAATTTTAATATGTACAGGCAAGTCGTTTGGTGAAGAGATTTGTTTTTTGGCGATTGTCTTCTTTTTTTCAAATTTTTTTTGAAATAAAATTATAAAAAAAAACTCTACATAACATATTATGACGCGAGATTTATGTCCTCTGACAACTAATACATAGAAAATCGTCCTAAAAAATGTTCTGCGGTAATGAGGGTAAAATAAAGTCTGAACATTTCATAAATCTCACCTGCATTGCAGCGCTTGAATGACGTCACAATTACAAGGACAACTGCAATTGTTAACTTCATAATGCAGCTTGTTAAGTAGCCTGGAATAAAAAAACAATTGATAAAAAACTGGGTTCAGATTTCTCTGTTTTCAACAAACATGAAAAAGTTGTGAAATTCTTGCTGAAAAAGCGATTTGAATAACGTTTAAGCTCCTCTCTTTTCCGTTTCTTAACTATTTCGAAAACACTTAAGTTTCTAACGTTTGAAGTTTTGTCAACTAAAAGCCCTTTTTTATATTAGTTTTTCGCTTTTTATTGAATTTTGCTTAACAAAAAACTAAACTGTTTCAAACATTCAAACAGATAGATTTCCATTTTTAAATACTAAATATATCACGTTATTTTAAAGTTCATGCGATATTTATTCCTTGTTGTCTTGCAAGTAATGATTACCATCCGTCGTGTTTTTTGCTACGATCGCCTTAAAAAACCCTATACTATTTGGGGCGGTTTGTTATCCTCAAAGTAAACATTTACGTCGTAAATCAGGCAATGTTGCTGCTGCGACCCAATTTTAATCTGCTAGTTAAACAAGCAACTTCCCATTTACCAGGGGCAACAAAAAGAAATAAAAAATAAAAACTCATGACGGAAAATTTAAAGAATTAGAAAAGGTGAAAGATTAAAAGTTGGAAGAAAAACAAACATTAAAAGACATTCAATTGATTTAAAAAATATATTGTTCTTTAAAAACTTTTCAACACGTAACTCAACTCAGGAAAGGCTTTAAAAGACTTTGTGTCAACTTATTCTCGCAGAGCAATGTAAAACATCCAAATACGTTTTAAAAAAGTTTTTTTTTTTTTTTTTTTTTTTACGATGACTTTACGATGATACGCAAAATCAATGTAAAAAATATTCAAAACATATAGGTTCAATACGTAAGACTTCAAAGATTTTGTAAAGGTTTAAAGATTTTGTGTCAACACTAAAAAAAACTTGGGTTTTTAACTTTTTACAATAAAAATCAGATTTAAAGACCTACTTAGTGGCAAGCTCCCGCAAAAAAAAAATTATGACTAGAAGCAAATTAATTCAAAAACATTAAAAAAATAAGGTTTTTTTAAAAACTTTTCAATACAAAAAAGAATTTAAAGACTTTCTAAGTTGCAACGTCTCGCAAAAAAAACTAAAACTAAGAGCAAATTAATTCAATTCCTTTCCTAATCTCAGACACGAGTAATATCTCTGTTCGTAAAACAACTTATTTATAAACTTTAAAATCGCGGCGAAATCACTCGCAGAAAAAAAGCCGCACATGCGCTAGCGTCGTAAAACAATTTGCTCGCGATTCGACTCGTTCGAGAACGCTTTTTTCCATGTGTGACGTCATAAACGCCGCTTCTAATCGACCCTATGACCGCAGCGAAGCGTTTGTTTTGTCATAATGGTGAAGCGGCCATCTAATTGTTGATTGTTATGGGAAATCTCGAATGTTTACGGCGCTGATGTTTTCTAATCCACTCCAAACTGTGTGTGTTTGTTTAAATACTGGATTAAATTTGTTCGGTTGAACCCTTTTAATAAGGTTTGCGAAAATCTTTGAGTTGAACTTCAAAACTTTAGCTGATCGCTTTAAGTATTTATACAATGGGAAAAAGTTAACCGATACAGCAACCAGTAGTGTCCGATAGCCGATATTTTAACACAAACTATCGCGATCCGATTCAATACAATGACCTTTTAAAATTGTTTGCGAAAATCCTTGATTTGAACTTTCAAACTTTAGCTGGTTGCTTTATATTCTAAACCTTTTTTTTTATAATTAAGTTGGAAATCAAAATGAACGGCGAAATAAAACCATTTAACACATAATAAAAAAACAACTCTGCTCCAAAGTCACAAATGTTTGTTTTAAAGTTTGAAAGATGAGCAAAAAAGTATTAAAAATTCATAATTACTTAAAAACGTTTAATTTATTATCAACTAATTGATTGCCAACAAACCAAAGAGCTTTAGAACCAACATTTTTCCAGTTTTAACTTTTTTAACCAATGTTAACTTCATTTAGATGATTTTAAGTTCGATATTGTTAAACCGGTTCCACATTACCGCATTGTGTGCAATAAGTCTATGCAAGGTATTAGCGTAATCTTCGTTTTTCCTACAAGCTCTAAGTCGACCTGTTTATTTTGCTAGCGCTTCGTTAATATTGCTACAACATGGGATTATCCGGTCGTTTAAAGTTTGTCAGGGTTATACGATTCTGCTGGAAATTCACAAAACAAACTTTAAAAGCCAACGTTTTCAGTCAGCCTTTCACAAAATATTCATGCAATAAACTTTAAATGCTTGACTTTAAATTGATCAGTTAAAGTCAGAATGCACCAATAGAGTTGGGATCTGAAATGTCCTTCCAAAATAAATGTCAAAGCTTGAAGGGTCGAGTATCGACATCGTATCATAAGCACTTGTATTATCATCAGTTGATTTTTAGATGTCTATATACTCGACCTTTTTAACTATCAAATTGTTTTTTAAGCTACATTACAGATACATGAATAGTGTACCTAAGTTAAGGTTGTAGTACAAACTTAAAATGCAAGCCTAAACGCTAACTTTACATTTTCCATTTAAATCAAATTTAATTTTAATCTTGGTTTCACTAGTTTGTAAACTATTAAGAGTTTTATAATTGGACAAAAAAGTGATACAGTTTATTTTAGCGATAATATTTAACATTTGTTTCGAACAATTTGGGTCAAATTTTCCTGTTAAATTCACATAAATATACCAAAGTCTCCTAATTGTGCACAAAAAACGTTTATTTTATTAATATTAAAACCCTTCGGTATTAATATGAAACACTTAATACGAATATAAAGTGTTTTTCCTCCTATCAATAGCCAAATTAGTCAATTGCTTGGGATCTACTAACAAGCTGCAGTCGTTGAACTTTAAAGTTCATATTTTAGGAGTTTAAGCTTCACAGACCAAACTGGTTTGACAAGAAGTTGCTTTGCAGCTTTAGAAATCCAGTTTCCGCGCGGAAAATCGCGATATTTCCATTTTCCTTCGCTCCTATAACTTTCAATCGGGTCTCAAATTTAAATTACTCGGCAATTTGTAACAAAATACCTCACTGTTGCGTCACAATCGCACTTTCTAATCGAACAATAGCAAACGTTGTAATGTCATAAAGCGCGGGAAACTTGAAGGCGTTTGTTGTTTGAACAATGCAACCGATAATGGGCTTTCATTCACGAACAACGGCGACTGTGACATCACAATAAATTTTATGACTTGCACGTGTCTGATTGTGTATTGAGAATATTTGCGGAATAACGATTTCGCGCCAATAATGACGTTTTTTCAGCTGAATTTAAGTTTATTTGTAAAAGTAAGATTTTCAGTTTGTTTTACAGCTTTTAAAGCAGAACTTATAATTCAATTTTGAGCATAACTGCAGTATTTTGTATTTTTTATTAAATTTGAGATCTTTTTAAACCACGTTTGACCTCGTATTTGTAACAAGTTACATTTCCAACCTCACAATATTTGTTTCTTGTCCTTATATGCGACAAAATAGGGTAAACTTAAATTAATCAGATTTTTAGAGTAGAGATGCTCTGATATTGTAAGAACAAATATATTTTGTTTGATTTAAAGCTAAATAGTTTTAATTAAACTATATTTTGGGTGTTTTTCTGTAATTTGAACGTCTATAAATTATTGTTACGCAGATTAAAGTAGACTAAACGGACACATTTTTGTATGGGCTTTTATATTATTTCCAGCTAAGAAAAAACACTTGTTTATAATTTCAACAGTTGAAACGTAATTTCTATGAAATTCGCTGTCCATGTTTCGGGCGTTGAAGGCGTAACCATTGCAACGATTTGTTGTCCGCAAATAAACGAAGGTTTAGCCTAAGGCCGAGTTTATGCGGCATTTTTTTCAATGCAGCTTTCTGCATTTGGCCAGCTTTTGTACTTCCGTGCTAGGCGCAGATAATTTGGAAACCGCGAGGTACTTGTTTCCTGCATTTTGCCTTGGGCTATATCTACTAGCAGCAGTCAGGGATATCTCTGTGATCCAACAATCGAACGCAAAAAAAAAAAAGTTCTTTTTTGGCTACTGAAAAATTTGGAAGAAAAACATTCACAAAAGTAAGATGAAAAAGACAAATTCATCCCAAAATACCAAACATATCCACAACAGATGTTTTTAATCGCGTTTTGTCCGATCTTTTAGCCTAAGGGAAACTTTTACAGACGTAGCATTGTTTCAATGCAGCTTTTCATTTGGAAGCCTAAAAATTTGTTATTTCTCTTGTGATATTTATTCTGGTGTTTTAGTCCAACAAATGTAAAAATAAATGAAATAAAGTCGAAAGACTTACAAGGATAGGACCTTAAAGCGTTTTAAATTTTTAAACTTTCATATTTTAAAATCTGTATTTGATTTTTCAAAGTATACAACAAGAATTGCTAAAGCATTTTTTTTGGAAAAAAACTAGTCCACGTTACCCCAAGGTTAAATAACCCATGTTCTAAGTAAAAAAGGAATAAACTAGATATTTTGCAATAGTATTAAGAAGCACAAAGAAACACATTAGATAAATTTTGGAAGAAAAGGGCAAATTCATCCCAAAACACCAAAAATACCAACAACGGGCGTTTAAACCACACTTTTAAATCGTGAAGCAAGATTAAATCGTGCAACAAACAAAGCTATGTATTCTAGAACGCCGCACATCCAATCAGCACGCGGCTGTGGTCACGTGGTACTTCCGTGCTAGGCGCAGATAATCTGGAAACCGCGATATACTTGCATTTCTGCATTTTGCCTTGGGCCATATCTACTAGCAGCAGTCAGAGATATCTCTGTGACCTGACAATCGAACACAATGCGCCATTGTGCCTTGTTTAGTTTTAAACTGTCAAAAAAATTAAGTTTTGACAGCATTAGTTCCTTATAAATTGCTATTTTTAACAATTTTTCGTTTGGCAAGCTACAAAAACTTGGCATAAACACCCATTTTAATAAAAAATGTCATTTTTATAAATTTTTTGCTAAGAAATTCCAGTAATTTAATGTTTAACACCATTGTCATAAAACTAATCTGTTTTATGTATCATTTTTATGTTAAGCAACTATATAAATCAGGGTTTAACATCAAATTTATTAAACTATTCTATTTTTATAATGTTTGGATGAAGAAGCCAGATAAATTAGGGTTTAACATTAATTTTATTTTAAAATGCCATTTTTATTCACTTTTTAAATATGTAAGTCCAGTAACTTCATCTTTAATACCAATTTCATGAAAGTATTCTATTTGTTTTATTATTTTGGGTTAAGAAGCTACTCAAATAAGCTTTTATAAAAAATATACTCTTAAAATAATTGCCGACTTCAGCTGTTTGCTATCGCGCACCAACACTTATCAGTTAAATCTATATTAAAAATCAAAACGTCGCCATTTTGAAACAACCACAAACACTTTGCGGTTTATTTTTGTCCCAAGCACAAAAACCAGCCGACATTATCGGGGTAAAATCTCGAGACGTTCAGCGCCGCGCGATGCCTTTGTTGCGTAGCGCCCCGGGGAATGTGACGTCACAAACGGCTGGGAAGAGTCGGCTTTAACAAGGGCGGTTGTGACGTGATAATAGGCCGCCCCGGAAGGCTAGGTTAAGTTTAATTCTCACCTTCAAGGCGGAAATTAAGGTTCGGGTTTTTTTATGACGTAGAGTTTGGTCAAATTTTAATGAAATACGCCAATATTTTTATTGATTGCAGGTTTAAAGAAATTCAAAAGCGGCAATTAACGACAGAAAGTGTAAAACCGCTTTTATAAACCGGTAATTTTGGTTTTTATTGGTTGTGTGCTGGATAAACGTGCTTAACTTATGCTTGAACACACGGCATACATTAAAACACGGTTTGGATATTTATCTAGCGTTAGAAGACATGTTAGGGCAGAATAAAGTTTAAAACGCCTTCCAGATTAGAAATGTGCTTATACTAGGGCAAACATTAATTAAAATTTACAATTTTCCCCCGTTTTTGATGAAAAAAACGTTGTTAAAATAGGGGATCGTTCAATTGATTGTAAGCTTAACGAACCCACTGGCGGTTATTATTAACAAAAAAGTGTCAAACCGCTTTTATAAAGATAATTTCAAGTTTTATAGTTTATGTGTTGGATAAACTTTAACTCTTGCAAATGCATTAACAACTGGGAGAACACGTTGTATTTAAACAAAGTTTGGCTATTTTACATATTTTTGAACTGTTTAACTATTTAAATATCTTCTTAATCAGATATACTACGCGTAAATGTAACAGCGAGGTTCTGACAACCAAAATTCTCTTCACTGAACTCTTAGTAAGGTTAAAGTGCAAAAATAAAACCTTGATATTAATAAAGTCAATATTAATAAAAAGGAGCCATGCTTTCGTATTGCTTTCACACTTTGTAGAAATCTTGCTCTAAACCAATCTCAATAAACCTAACCATACAAAACTACTGCAGTCGGCACCCAAGCAAACCAAACGGGAAATCTATTTTGGGTCGCGAGCCATGAGTTGAGAAACACTGATGTTCATGATTTCTACTAAAATTAACCCTCTTTTTGTGACAAAACATAATTGTTGGTTGTCAAAGAGCTCAGTTAGCCAACGTTTCCGAAAGCACTTTGAAAGGTCAAGTTTAAGTGACATCAAACCTTAACAGGAACTGACACTTAAGGTGGCAGCTTTTAAATAAATGATCCGAATTCGACGGAAATCTCACGGTATTTTGTCAGGACGTGACAAACTTTAAGGAAAAACCCTTTGGAAACGCCCTTTAACTGATAATTACGCTTTATTTCCTTCAAAAGATCGTAATAAGCAGTAATTTTGGTAAGCCGCAAACTATAGGCGTGGCATTACAAGGTTACCAAACCCCTAAACCCTTAATTACAAAAAGTTTACCAAGGTCAAATGAATATATTGTCAAACCTAAAATGCCGTTCTGTTGGGAAACAGGAATTAACTTTTATGTGTTTGGGCATAATGATGGTTTTAGTTAGACGTAGAATATATATCAAAGCTCATAAAAGTATGGAACATCTTGTAACGTTTCAAATAAGTCTTTGTTCATTTTCATGCGATTTTGATTTCCATCCAAACCATTGCATTTTTTGAGATGCAACCCTTATTTTTTCACGAATGCCTTTCTACCATTCATCATCGTGATGAAACAAAAAGTTACTGCGTTAATTGCGATGATTTTGAATTAGAAAACGGTTTATATCTTTGAAACAATTTTGTACGGTTTTCAATTCCTGATAACAAGTGGTATATCGGTACCCGGTTATATAATATCGGAATTTGTCCGATACTAGATTGCATACTATCAATACTAATTCACTCGGCTGGTATCCGAACAGATTTAAAAATTTTACGGAAATTTCAGCCGTGGTTAATATTGTTAGCGGGTATTCTACCTTGAAAGATAATTTTAACAAAACTTGTCGATTTGCTAAAACACTTTTAAGAAATCGAAAATTTGCAAAGTCGAGTAGACTCGCGCGTAGCCGCTTTACGTCATAAACGGTATCGTTGTACGTTTTATAAATGCTAAAAGAGTAAAGTTAAATATTTAAATAAAAATAAAAACGTAAAGCTTACCTTTAAATGTTCCAGAAAACTTTGCAAAGCCTACTGGAAAAGCGGGGGTCTAAAAAAGTGGATAAAATACAAAACAAGTTTGAAATTATCTCAACGAGACGAAACATACTCTTTTCAAAGATTGGTATTATTTAAAACTTTCGGTCAAAATCAGCAACTTTTCCTAAAATTTTTCAAAAACATGCCCAGCCAAATTTCAGAAATCAGGTTAAAAACCTGCAAAATTTTGCCAAAATGAAGCAAATTGATTTTATTCCGACAAAAAAACAACAGAAACGAGTAAACACAGTTAGGTGCAAACATAAAAAATGCAAAATTTCAATCGCGAGTGCAGTTAAATAAAAACTTGCAAAATTTTATTTGGCTAAAATCCCCAAAATCAGGTAAAAAATGTAAAACTTTGCCAAAACAAAGCAATTCATTTAATTTTGTGGCAAAAAGAATAGTTGTTTAACGACCTTTGAAATTATAAACGAAGCTGAACAAAAACCTGCAAAATTTTCTCGAAATAATTCACGAACCTGAGCCCACGCTTATATACCCGACTCCCGAGGCCTCTTTATCGCCCAACAAACGGCGCGCGCGCTCGAAATAAAGCCCAGGGCCATTGTGACGTCACACAGCTTCCGTGCCGCGGCCGGCGGAGCCCAAATGCGCCCGAGGTGGACCAAAAGCGCCAGGCACCGGTTGTTATGGGCGTAAATAAGCAAGGAAAGGTGATTTCGGGTTTTGCTCTTTGCTGCTCCTCTTGGGAGCAAAGAGTGAGAGGAGTGAGAGAAAAGTGAGAGTTCGCGGAATTGCTGTTGATTGCATTGGGATAACAGAGATATTGGAAAGAGGGTAAAAAGGGCCTTTGTATGATAATAACATCTTTGCTTTTGACTTTATTATTTTGATGGTGATAAAGGATTTGGTTAAATTTTATATTAAAGGTCATTTTTTCATAACAACTTCTTTGTTTTAGGATTGTTTTGATTTTGATAAAAGGCTTGGATCAAAGTTTAATGAAAAATTGGATTTCTCGGGCATAAATGCGCTTCGTAGTTTAATTTGACTTATGTTAAATTTATAGCCAAAGAGTTAAAGTTCCTGGAATTGCTGTTGGTTGCAGTGGGATAATGGGAATGTTGAAAAAGGGGTAAAAAGGTCGTTTTTTACTTGTTTTGATGGTGATAAAAGGCTTGGATTAAAATTTAATAAAAACAATCGGATTTTTCGGTTAAAAATGCACTGTATAGTTTGATGGAAATATCAGGAAGAGGGTAAAAATGTCGTTTTTTTATAATAAAGTGTTTTGAATTATTTTAACGGCGATAAAGGATTTGGAGAAAAGTAGGATTTTACAATGCGCTGTGTAGTTTGATTTGACTATCTCGTCAGTAACCGAATTATTGTTCCTTAAAAGCTAGAGATTTTTTTGCTTATTTTGCCCTAGTTTGTATAATAGCAGTCAATAGTTTCGCATTTTAATAGTTTTGATGGCGATAAAGGCTTCGACGAAAATTTAGACAAAAATCAGAATTTTCGGTTATGAATGCGCTGTATAGTTTGATTAACAAAAGAATCAAAGTGGAACAAAAATGGTAAAATATAGATAAAAGAGAAATACCGATGGAGACAAAATATGATTTTACCTATTGGTTTCGAAAAGAATATCAAAACTTACAATTCTTACTATGTTTAAAAAATGTTTTTATGCAAGATTGCAGACAGCTGTGCGTTCTATGATCCAAATAAGTACACTGAAGATTCCATATCTCGACAGAATGACTTCCAAGGCGGAATATTGTCGAGCGGACCACATTTTCTGATACCGATCTCAACCGGCGGATCAATCCTGTCGCCTTATAAGGTTAAACCTGGTGAGGCCTTCTTACTAGAAACCTCATGCTCCAAATTTTGTTTTTAATTTTCAAGATTCGAATTCTTCTTATGTTTTTTTTGTATTGTCGAAGCTTTTGAATAAAACAGTCATTTTACAAGTAAAAGCCAGCCAAAATTTAGTTCATACTTTCCATTTTATGTTAAAGTTTGGTTGTCCAAAAAATGACAATTCAATTCATACCTTGAGTTTTAAGGCCAATCATTTCGTACTACACCACAGAAATAATGCAAGCATCGAAAATTATAAAAACAACTGGTTTTTAGAAAAAGTACAACAGGATTCGTAACTTTAGGATAGCAGTGATTCCTTCGCATTTACCGATAACTGTTTCTTGTTCATCTTTATCAGAGGGTGTCAATTATTTTGAAGATGGGTCGCATAAGAAACATAAAATTCCTTGGCAGACCAGGTCAGTAAAGGGAATTTGAGATCATAATAGTATAAAGCGTGACTTATTATAAAGAATACAAATATCCTAGCTTTGACAAGCTGGTAGTAGTAGAAACAATTAAGGATGCAAGTGAGATTTACTCAATGAAATATTCTGAAATCAAGAAATGAAAATGACAAAACCTTATTGTTACTTAAAAAGTTTAGAAGAAAACAGGTCTCCGCGTTAGAACAAATAGAAAAAGCACTACTTAGGGAAGTGGTGGGCAATTATTTTCTAACACGGGGCCGCATGAGAAACATAAAGTGCATTGGCGGGCCGAGTTAAAAAAGGGATTGAAAATAAACATAATATAAGGTGTGTTTCTTTTGTAGAGATAGCTATAAATATTTTGACAAGCTGATAAGAGTAGAAATAAGTGAGGATGCCTTACAAGTGTAATTCAAAATATTCCAAAATTACGAAAAAACGTAAAAGGCATCTATTGGAAAATTTAGCCGCAGGCCAGATTAAATTGCTTGGCGGGCCGTGGTTTGCTCAGGACTGCCATAAGCTGTTTTAAAAAGACCCGCAGGGACATGTTAATAGTATTTCACATATCTTCATATTTTACACAAATGCTGACCTAGCCTAATTAAGTCTGTTCGATATCCCATTTCTTAGGACAATTATAGTTTTTGTGGCGCATCTTCAGCAAAACTAAAGAAGCATGGCGCATTACAAAAAAGGTTGGACATCCTTGTTTTGTGTTTGTATACATATGTGTACGTTTTCAAATAAAAAGACACTTAATATTAGAAGTGAAAGGATTAAGTCGCCCATCTTGTAAAAAAACAAGCGTGTAACTCAATGTTCCTCAACCCATGGGTCACGACCCCCCAAATTTTTTTTTCAAAAATTTCTCCAAAATTTCAAACGAACGAAAAGAAATAGGAAAACGTATAATGAATATCAAAGCCCATAAAGATGTAGGTAGAGTGCTTTAGGCATTTTCAATATTTCTTTCTTTATTTTTAAAACGCAAGCATGGGCTTTGATGTTGTGCGTCTAAGTAAGACATGGCTGGAATTTATTATATTCGAAGTAATTTACAGGCCAAGAACTCGGTCTAAATTCCTATGTTATGTTCACTTACAAATGTTCCTTGAATAGAATTGGGTCACCAAAGCTCGCTGGTATTCAGTGACGTGCGGTGAGGTTCCTAGATGGTGAGGCACTAATTTTTTCAAGCCACGCTTTTCTTTAATCTTTGTATATGGCCGTATTTGTCTAATTCTAAATAGAGAAATCAGGTGGAACTGTATAATGACAAATTGTATTTGATTCGCTTTTCTTTGACAATCACAAAAACGGTATCGTACTAATAAAAATAAAAAATTAGCCGCATGCTTTCACGTTTATTAGAAAAATGAAAACAAGAAACAGGGAAAGTAGAAAAGGCGATTTTTCTTAAAGCAAAGCCACCGGTAGCGTAGCCAGCCAAAAAAATAGGGAGGTGGGGCTGGGCAAAATGTTTAAACTTTTGTTGTTTAGCTTTTGCCATTGTATGAACTGCGCATCGAACACAAATAAACACGCTAGCAAACCGTTTCAAGCAGCAACTTACTGAGTTTTAGTTAGCGCAATACTCAAAAAACATTCAGAGAGCATAAACAAAATGACTAAAAAGTAGTAGCATAGCCTAAAACTACATCAATAAGTATAGCGAATTTAATAATAAATAAATCTTTTATGACGTAACAGTGTATGACAATTGAAGTTGGCATGCCTGTGATCGACTTTTGTGGTAGGCCTACTGCTTATAATGCAACAAAACAAATATTATTAAGAGCAGGCCTACAATATTTACAAATTTTTAGGGGGCTATGGCCAGTGGTGGGATTCAATTTTAGGTCAGCCGGTTATATCATAAAAGTCATATATTTTAGCCGGTTCTTTCACAAAATGTCATTTTTTGCAGCAAATAACTAATGTAGTTGCAAGAACAGGATGCAACCCAAGGTTTCAGCGAATGTTACGAACTGCCAACCGGCTGAATTCCATCACTGCTAACAGCCACACTAAAAAGCAACAGTGGTCTCATTACTTGTACTTATGACGCAACAATTAGACTTTCAGACAAACAATTACAATAGGAAAGTTATACAATTATAAAATTAACACAATGTATGACTGTTAATGTTACGTGCGACCTTGACCATGGGACATTTGAAAAAAAATCACGTGTGCTACTGGGATCTTAAAAATCAATGTATGAGATAAGAAGCAAAAAACCTGGGACAGTAACCAGTAATGCCAACCGGTTCGCTGATCTCATAAAATTCTGCGAGACGGTTCTACAGAACCGGTGCGAACCGGCTGAATCCCACCACTGGTTATGGCCTCTGTGCCCCCCTGGCTGAGCCTATGACAGTCACATCCACTCCTTTTTTACCAATCTCTTTGAAAGTTGCGTGTTATTTTTTTTGTCCAGTCGTCTGATGCAAACCTTTTAAATGTGCAGCAGATTTGCATATTTATGTCTCTAACTTTAGATTGATTGAAAGTGTAAATTTTCCTCCATTTTAGTTAAATTTTATAAAAAAAACAAAAACAATCCTTTACACTGAAAGAAGTCAATGTAGAAAGGTTTTATAACTGGGACGTCACAATTGAGACATGCCTCAAATCCTAGCTAAATCGTTTATCATGTTTTCCGAGAGAATTGGGAAAGAAAAAGGCACGCATAATGCAGTACATAGAACTTTTGTGATCTGAAGAGAGGCACAGCTTGGCACTGCCTCTCTTCGCGTATTTCAACGATTTTGAACGCTTGATATGAATAACGCAACAGAAATTGGAAAAAATAAAGCACACTTTAGGTATAGAAACATAAAATTTGCGGGAGAGGGAGTATGGACTACAGGAATTCATACAAATTAAAGCATCTAAAAGCATGCAATGTGTACTATACTTTAGCAAATAATATATATTCTGTAATAACCATCTTTTTAATATACGTTTTGCTTTGCCAGATGTTGCCAGGTGAGGCACTGCCTCATCTGCCTCCCCTGACCGCACGTCCCTGGGTATATTACGCTTAGTATTTCGTTCGCCGCGAATAAAGGTTGAAAAACAACTATGATGTATCACGTAGAAATGATATCAAAGCCCATACAGAAGTAGGCAGCATTTTGAACGTTTCGAATAATTCTTATGATAATGACTGGAGGTTGCAGTTAGACGTAGAACAAATATCAAAGCCCATACAGAAGTAGGTAGCATTTTGATCTCCTCGATTATCTCATTTTCTATGGAAAAGTGGACAAACCCTTTTACAATATTTAACTTTTCTCCAACGAAATAAAACAAGTGATTCAATGTTATTTGTTGCCTCGGGGAATGTGGAATAGTCAGGTTTCAAGAAGCGGTCGGAATTTTGCCCGAAGCAAATAAAGTTAAAAGAAAACAACATTCCACTTAACAGCGAAACTAAATATTTAAGGCGTCGTGTAATTGGGTAAACTCGATAATTTACAACTTGCAAACAACTCAATAGGCGTAGTATGTTTAGAATACGGCGGATGAATATTTGGTAAAGCTTTTTGATTAACAACTCGTAAACATTAAGTTACACATTTCAATTTGATCAGAATTATTATTTGAGCTCAGCAATGACGTCATCTGGCATAGGATCGAATCGCGATGCTTTTTGTCCGATATATCGAATATCGGAATAAAATGTTAATTATCGGACATTCCGATGCAAATCGCTAAATTAAGAGACTCGATGTTTGAAAACACTTCGTTCTCGGCAAGCAACATCATCCATAAATTGTCGCATTTAAAACACGCGAAAAAACAGGATGCCGTGATTCACACGTCACAATACGACCGATTGTCAATAAACAATGGTAGTCTGATGAAAGACGCTGAATTAAATGAATGCTTGGTATCAAAGCATTTTAATTAGAGAGGCCAGGCGAGCTGCTACAAATAGGTATTAGGGTTGAGATTTCTTAGTAAATAAAAAAAGAACACTTATCGAAGGCAAATATAAATGAAACACTTTTGATCAGGATAGAAAAGTTTGAAAAAAAAGGGCATTGAGATATTTTGTTATATATATTTAGTTTTTTTATTATCGAAGGCAGTGCTTTTCAACCTTTTTCTGTTCGCGACCCACGTTTAGTGCAAATTTTATTGTGCGACCCACAATGAAATATAACCAAGCGCATAAAAAACAAATTAATGGAAAAATAAACAACGCACACATGCAATTTACTATTAATGCGAAATTTGAGCTCGTATATTAATTGGATATTATCAGATTAAATGAGGCTTGATTGGAGACAAGCGCACACGCAACGTAGCATTAAGAGTGTCGGATTTCAGGCTGTCCCCAGCCTTATGTAATGACGGGGGTTAACCCTTGGAGGATAGTTTAGGGCAGGGATGTCCAACATTTTATTATAGTGGGCCGCATTGACACTTGAAAAAGTTTAATGGGCCGCAGAACCTAGTAAGTTTCAAGATTAAGTATTGGCCTTTAGAGTTATAACGGGCCTTTAGAGTTATATATATATTTTTTCACCCATATAATACTATTAGTGCGCCCCTAAAAGCTGACTGGTACATTTTAATTAGGCTAATATTGAACAATTAAAATACTACTAGGGAGTAAAAATGACTAGCGGGCCCCACAAAAATTTCAGACGGGCCGCAATGTGGCCCGCGGGCCGCAGGTTGGACATCCCTGGTTTAGGGGTATATAAAGGCCTAATTGAAATTTTAATTTCAGTTTTAACTTCATTTCAGTTTCATATTTTCGGACCGAAAACAGCAAGTTTCTAAA
Organism: Ascidiella aspersa; assembly: GCF_963924565.1. Lineage (NCBI taxonomy): Eukaryota > Metazoa > Chordata > Ascidiacea > Phlebobranchia > Ascidiidae > Ascidiella > Ascidiella aspersa. The sequence goes on from NC_139451.1 coordinate 1,572,375, forward strand.
TTCTATTTGTTTCATGACGTCATCTCTAAATATTCCATGCCCACCCTGGTCTACGCAAACCAGAAAAAAAACCTGGGGCCCGCTTCAAAACAAGTTTCATAACCCCTCCATTAACTGTTTTACTACTATAGTTTTTTTTAATTTATATTTAATATTATTCAACTTGTTTTAGTTCTATTTTATATTAGCCTGTTTAATCTTTTTATGTTTAATATTATTTCTCTTTACGCCAGATAGTATTAAAGAATTAATTTAGAGCGTCGTTATCTTTTAAGTAAAACCTCCATAATAAGCTAACGTCATATTTATAACGAAAATGTTTCCTGCAAACCTTTAGGGCTCGATAGGAATTCTAATTTGAGCCAGAATCGAATGAGCAAGTGAAAATGTGGAAGTTGGTGTTTTGTTTCCTCGTGGTTTCAACTTTTGCTGAACACGCGAAAAAAAGGGAGAAAAAAGGTGGGTTGAGAGTCAACAGTTATATTCCTAAATAATAAAAAAAGCTACATTACAAAGGCGACAGCACAAATCCAATAACGATCAATCTATTAAGTCAAAGGAACATGCTATCTTATGAAGAAGTATTGCACCTAAGCAACTTAACTTAATTCCTTGATTTGAAACTGATCGTTTTTTTATAAAAAAAAATTTAGAGCTTCGTGTCTACAGGGTTGCCAAACGATGTTACGAAAAAGAAGGCATTTAAAGATTTCTCACAGAAAATTAGGTTTTTTTTAACAACTTAAAATTTAATCGCTTGACGTTTTTTAATATAATTCGAAAAACAGTAAAAAAGCCATATTTAAAAAAGTTGTTTTACCGGCCCTGTTATAACACACATAACTTAAGCTGGATATAAAACAATATCAAAAAAGGCTTATTGATTTTACATAACGTAAAATTAGTTCTTACACAAAAATAATGCACTAAATCTCAAGGACGATACGTCACAATAAAAAAATTCAGAATCAAAGAGAAAAAAACAATCATGGGAAATTGAAATGGTCATTTTATTTTGAGCTAATAAGGGTAAATTTTGTAACATTGTCAAAAAAATTATCAGTCAGAGTTTAGGAACAAACATGTTTTAAACAGCTGAAAAAATAAAATTGCCCTGATTTCGTTTATTCACGATTTAAAATCGTATATCTCCGACTTTTTTTTCAGAAAAGCTGGATTGCGGCGCCGACATTTGCGACAAATGTCCCTCCGGTGACGTAACAAAGGAGCATTGTGACGTGTGCGATTGCACGTGGGACGACATGGTCTTGACAAGTTAGTATAAAGAATAAGATAAAATTAAATAACACGGTTTAGAAGTCGATTTATAGGGTCGGACTGTTTTTAAACAAATATTTAAACAAACAAAAAATGTTTTTAACAACAAATATTCAGGGCGTTTTATTTTGGAGTCTTAGATCAATTTATCAACCTAATCAGCTTTTTAACGTTGTTACAGTTTTTTTCAACAGTTTTCGATACTAATTTTATTCCAACGTTTGAAAGCTAATTTATAGAGGCTGACTGTCTTTAATAGAAAATCTAATTATTAAAGCGGCCTTTTTTTTAAGAATAAGAACAAAATGACAATTTACTTGCAATCAAATTTGTAAACAGTTTAGGATTGCTAACTTTAGTTAAAACCAATCTTATGTTTACCTAAATAAAACTCATTTGTTTTTTACTTTAATATTAATTTTATTATTATTTTGCTTTGTATATCATGTATTTCACTTTACTTATGGGAACTGACGATGCCAGTATGGTCGAAATATATATTCCTTTAAAAAATGTCTGATCCTGATTTTACTCGGGTTTCAAACTTTATTGGTTACAGAAAAAGTACGTTTAAAAGCTCAAGTTGAAATGGTCTGACGTTTTTTAAGCAGTATTTCTAAAAAAAAATTGAATTGTCTCGGTGCGATTAGGGTGCAGCAGGCAGAAAAGCCATGGTTCTATTTGACTGGCTTCAATTAAAACGTACAAAAGCAAAAAAAACAAATTCATTGCGAAACTTAGACGAGCATTTAAGTTTCCAAACTTCACTTCAATCAACTTTATCGAAATCCGTTTATTTATAGTTTATTTGGTGCTTTAAATAACCACCAGGGTAAATTTTGCACCTTGCTGGAGTAATGCCAAAATTATAACTTTATAATTATTTATCAAATATAATTTTATGTTCAGTTATGGTTTCATTTACTATTTTCAAGTTGCAAAACATTTACGGTTTTTCTAAAAAAGTACAGCAGTCCAATTTGTTTTACACACTGAAGAACTCTTGGCAAATTATATTAATTCCTTTAAAACAAACTATTAAATTGTAGTTAGGTTGGGTGTCAAACTTTAACGTAACTTTTGTTTATGTAAAAGTTTAAAATAGCATTCAAAAAAACACGTTAAAAATCTGTTTTCAGATACACAGAAAAAACTGTTGGACGATAGTGACGTCACAGACGATCGTGGCGCGTCATCGGTCGTTCAAAAGTGGCCACGGGATGGCGCCGGAGAGTTGGTGGTCCCTTATCACATGACTGCGCCAATCGGTGTGTCTATAAGCAAAAGTTGACATAATTTTTGGGGGATTTGATAATATATTGCAAAGCCAAAAAAAGGTCGAGTAGATCGACATCATCTTTATAAAGACATTTTTGATACAGATTTGTATAATCTTTTTATTTTTTGGATTTATTTTGAAGTAGAACGAAATATAGTTGGGCTTGTATAACGGATTCTATATGGCAATGCATTTGGTTAATAGTTTTTATGTGTTTTTCGAAATATTAAAGTCGTGCAAAAGAATGATGATTTTTTCTTGATTTTACCTTCTTTAAAAACGGTTTTAAACCTTTGTTTTAAGTTTACCATGTTTTTTTGTAAAATTTACTCTGATTTTAAAAGTTGCTATTTTTTAATAACATATCTCTTCAAAGATTCTTAAATTTGAAAAAAAAACATATTAAAATCGTTTGTAGAGAAATCTTTAGAATTAGGTCATATTGTAATGAATAGAAAATTATTAGGTTTTAGACAATTTAGGCCTAAAATATAAAATTTGTTTTTTCGCAGTATGCTTCACTTCTAATTGTTTTTCTGCTTTAATAATAACTTCTTGATTTTATTTACAAAATGGTGTATATTTATACTCATAAAGCACTACCTAAAAAAGTAAAAATAAGTCGTAAAAATAAGTAAAAAAATATAGTTTTTATTGTAACCTAAATCCACAATTTCCTCCATTCACGAATCCAACCACGCCCCTACTTTCCACCAATCAGCGGAGAGCCCGCTTCACGCTCGAGCGGTTGTGGCGTCACTCAACTTGATAGCGGCGAGAACGTGCTTTCGCTTCCGGGAAAAGTCCCCAAGTGACAACCGGTACATCGACATCATCAAGGGAGGTGGATGCTACTCGTCAGTTGGGGCTATTAACGGGGGACAACGGGTGAGTGGGTCGAGTAACTATATGATCATCCAGTTGTTAACCTACATTTTTGATAAATATTTACCTTTCTGAAGGTAGAAATCTCTGCATCGGGTAACGAATCATAGCTTAAATTTCTAGTTTGATGTGGGATCATTACCCCTGCCACCCTAGTATTAGAAAAGTACCGAATATCAAATCGGCAAGTATCACATCGGCAAAATACCAACCTAGTATAGGACGTGTATTGATACTACCACTTGGCATCGGGTATCGGCCCTAACCCAACTTTATGTGACATCCATACTAGCGAGTTTAGTATCAGAAAACTATAAATACCACCCTGGTATCGTATCAGCTCTGTACCACCCTGGTAATATTGGAAAAGTTGTTGAAATAAAAATATTTGTAAACTGTTATTACGGGTTTACTATACAAGTGACAGACTGTGAGTACATGTGAGTAAATATCTGAGTTACTATACGATTGTTGCAGTCAAGCATTGTATCAATTAAAAAATGGTTCATTTGTTCATTTGTGCTTATTGTACTAATCGCATATTTTTTAGTATTGTGGGACTGGTGCTCATATATTAACTCATATGTACAAAAGTTTATACAAGTGCACAGCCATGCTAGTTGATTAACAACTAACTAAATGCGCAGTAATTAGGACTGTACAAGTGTACAATACGGTTAACCACTTTTTACAATTAAGTAGGGTGGGTTAAAATATGTAAGCAATGCTTTTTTCGTCTTATTTAAGGAAACGAAAAAACCGGTCTTTCAACATGCAGCCTACTTGTTTTTTTATGAAATAGTTGCGGTATATTGAAATTAATTTGCAGCCATGAAAACCAAACCTTTAAAAATCTGGTCGTAGGTAAACCTATAGTTAGCTAACCGAGTAAAACAATGCAATAGGTTCCAGCTATTGTGAATAACTGCGTAGCGAATTGCCTCATACTTAGAACACTAGTAGATTAGTTGTATTATCCAAGATGCAAAATATTTGCAGAAATGCTTAGGCCAAATTATAATCTCACTTTCACAAACCAACCTCAATATTCCACAGCTATCACTGGGCGATGGTTGCCGGTACGTTGCAACATCGGCCCACGAGTTTCTTCACGCCTTTGGATTCTGGCACGAGCAGTCACGACCCGATCGTGATGATTTCGTGACCATCTTGACTGAAAACATAATTCCCCGTGAGTTGTTACGTCATAGTAGCGAATATAGTGATTGGTTGTTACGTCATAGTAACAAATATAGTGGTGGGTTTGTTACGTCATAGTAACAAATATAGTGATTGGTTGTTACGCCATAGTAACAAACATAGTGAATGGTTGTTACGTCATAGTAGCGAATATAGTGATGGTATGTTACGTCATAGTGGCAAACATAGTGATTGGTTGTTACGTCATAGCAACAAATATAGTGGTGGGTTTGTTATGTCATAGTAACAAACATAGTGATGGTTTGTTACGTCATAGTAGCAAATAAAGTGGTGGGTTTGTTATGTCATAGTAACAAATATAGTGGTGGGTTTGTTATGCCATAGTAACAAATATAGTGGTGGGTTTGTTATGCCATAGTAACAAATATAGTGGGGGGGGGACATTTCGATTTAAAAATAAAACTTGGACCAAAAACACAAACCTCTGCATTGACAAGAATTCCATCGAGTATTACGTCACAACGACGGTGACAAGGTACTATTGTTACGTCACAGGGGTCGTGTCCAACTTCAGGAAACTTCCGGCGAATAAAGTAGATTCTCTCAATTCACCTTACGACGTTCCATCTGTGATGCAATACCCGGGATTCGCATTTTCACAGAACGGACAACCGACCATTATTGACAAGTATGACGTCACAAACGTTCGTCGCGCTGTTGGTCGAAAAAAAAGGATTTTTTTTACCTCCAAGAAAAAAAATTTATCCCCCCCCAAAAAAAATATTTTTTAACCCCGAGAATAAATATTCTTTTAACCAAGGGTAAATATTTTTTTTCTATTTTTTACGTCCAGAATAAAATAAATTATTTTTCCTTCTGTGATGCAATATTTGAGTTACGCTTTTTCACAGAACTAACAACCGGCAATTATTGACACGTATGACGTCACAAACCTGCGCGGCGCTGTTGGTCGAAAAAAAAGGTTTTTTTTACCATTCAGAAAAAAATTACCCCCCAGCATAAATATTTTTTGCCCCAAGAACAACCTAATTCCAAAAATAAATACTTTTTTCTCCCTTAGATTAAACAGGTTTAGTTTTTACCGCACAGGTCTTACTTCCAGGTAAAATAATATATTTCTAACCCCAGAACAAATATTTGTTTAACCCGAAATATTTATCTTTACCATCAAAATAAGAATAAATATTTTTTTACCCCGAAATATTTATCTTTACCATCAAAATAAGAATAAATATGTTTTTACCCCAGAAAAAATACGTTTTTTCAATTCCCAGATTAAATAATTTTTTTTTTGCTTACTAACCCCAAAATAAATCTGTTTTTCACCCCCAGAATAAACAATCATTTTTTACCCCCAGAAAAAATACGTTTTTCTTCAACCCACAGCGAAATATTTTTCCTCCCAAGATTCTAAATTTTTTTTATTTTCTTACCCCAGAATAAATATTTTATTCCTTTACCTCCCAAAGCAAAGAATTTTTTGAGCCCCAGGATAAAAATTCGTTTTTTACCCCCAGAATAAATAACTTTTTACCCCCATACTAAATACAAACCCCAGAGAAAATACTTCGAATATTTTTATTTAATCCCAGGGGAAATTTTTGTTTTTTAAGGATAAATCATTTTGTTTATATCAAAATAATTATATATATTATATATTTTTTAAAGATTTAAAAGAATAACACCCCCCAGAATTTTTTTTTTTTACGCGAGGGTAATTTGACTTTTAGGATAAAACTTTTTTACCCTAAAAGTCAAAAATCATTTTTAACGAGTAGGATAAATATTTTTTATCCTCAAAATAAAACAAATATTATTCCCCTAGGGCGACGGGGGAGGCAGTTGTGGCCCAGCGTGTTGCGCCCTCTCGTGAGGACTGGTTCCAGGCGAACGCCCTCTATTCGTGCTCGGAACCGGGTATTCCCCTGACCACCGGGTGCTATCACGAGCAGGACTACGGTCACGGTTACCGTGGCAACCAGAGCGTCACCGAGAGCGGGTTGCCATGCCAACGATGGGACGCAACGTCACCGCACAGCAACAATTTGTGAGTTGTCATGTGAATGAATTTCGTGAGTTGCCAATGTGAATAGACGTGCTGAATATTCATATGATTCTATTTTCGAGTTGTCATAAAAATGGATTTGTGAGTATCTATATAGATTAATTTCATAAACTGTATATGTATTCATATGATTGGATTTCGTGAGTGCTGAATATTCATGTGATTGGATTTCACGAGGGCTGAATATTCATGTAAATTTATTTCATAAATATTTTTTTTACTTTTTAAGTATTCACTACTATACAAGCATCTTACAATCCTCTTTGTTTTCCGTTGCATTTGTGAATATTCATGTGATTAAAATTTGTGAGTTTAATGTTCTTGAATATTACAGTCATACAATTGGATTTTGTCAGTATTCATGCGATAAGGTTTTCCACGTTGGTGTATAAAAGTTTTTGTATGTATTCATTCCAACAAAGCTCCTGGTAATTTGCGTAATTGGATAAAAATTTGTCAGTTTCAGTTTGTAAGTTTTTCCTAATTCACGAGCTACTCACAAACCATGTTTTTAGCACTTTTGTAAATATTCATGTGATTGAACTTTGTATTTTTGTGATTGCATTTTGTACTCATTTAAATGGATTCTGTAAGTATTCAAGTATATAATTGAGTTACTAAATTAGTATTCATGTAAATTTATTTCGAGAATATTTTTTGGACTTTTTGTAAGTATTCATTAATTCACGAACAACTTACAAACCTCAATGTTTTTTGTGATTTATTTTTGTAAGTTTTCCTTAATTCACGAAAAACTCGTTTTTATTTTTAGAAGTTTGTTTAGTTGACGAACAACTTACCAACCTCTATGTTGTTTCAGCACTCCAGATTTGATAACAGGAGCTGGGCTTAAGGAGAATAATGGTCGGAACCCGGACATATTCAACCGTCCGTGGTGCTACGTGGATTCGAACCTGAAAGTTTGGGAATATTGCAACATCACAAAATGCAACAACAGTAAAAACCTAAAAATTCAAACATGGTTCAATTAAGAATCCTTACAAACTTTCTTTAGTCTTTTTTAACAGTTTTGGATCCGTTGTTTTATTGAAGAATATAATTACTTTTCAAAAAAAAAATTGTAGGCATTATTCTAGAGAATCCAGTATCGTTATCATTCACAGTTAAAATGCCATGGTCAACACAATTCAAATAGATTTTCGATTGTTTCTTAACAGCATTTTTAAACACATAACTTAAGCTGGATATAAAATAAATTCAAAGACTTAGAAAAAACATAGGGTTTTTTAAAGCTTTTAAATGAGTAAATCAATTAAAATTCAAAGTCATTCACAGATTCAAATAATTTTTGGCAACCCTGCAATAATCTAGTGGTTGTTTTATTTCTAATGCTTAAGGTTGCCGATAGGTATTTGAGAATTTTTAGGAATCTGACGTTTGCTCAACAACTATTTGTGATAAAGACCATTTTATCAAATGACATTTTCCTACATGTTTAAGTTGATATCACTTCCATTTATAGTGACATTGTAGTAAAATACTCGAAAAATTCCAGTGTCGAAAAATCTATTTATTATTTTTGAGGGGTGCCGTAATCTATAAAAGGTTGAGAATGACTGACCCAACCGGTGTTAATTTACAGGCCAACCACCGGCCATTACGGTTCCGCCGCCCCCACCAAGTGTGAGTGGTTTCTGGAGCCGTTGGAAGCCCTGGAGCAACTGTAGTGTTTCTTGCGGAACCGGATTCAGGTAAATGCTTCAGTTAATTTGCATTTAGAGACATATAAAGTCTATTATTGCTTTCAAGTTTCTTCTTGTGTGTTTGCCATTGTTACTAACAGAGAACTAAAGGCACTGCTGACAATTTGTATTTTTACACAAGCATGCTTTATTAGGCCAGAGTAGAAATGAAAGCTAGTTCATACATTTTAATCCAGGGAGTCGAACCGTTTAACTTTCCGGTTCAGGTTCGGTTCGGGTTCAAAAATTTATTCGGAATCCGGTTCAGTTCTGGTTTCGAACGATTTAAAAGTTCCGGTTCAGCTCCGTTTCAGCGTTATATCCAAACCGGTTCATAAAGTTCGGGTTTGGATACAATATAATTAAGTTGCGTTAAATCTAAAAATGTGGGTCAATAAATGTAGAGAATCATCTTTGAATTGTAAGTCATTTAATCTAAGTTATGTTACATAGGCCTACTACAAAAACACCAACTGATAATTGAAATATCTAAAATATACAAAAATCAACGTTTTATTTAATTAATATTCATATTTTTCATAAAATTTTGAACATGGCGTAACTTGACTCTGTACAATACAAGTTCTGACGTCATGCTGAAGCGAACCGCTTTTGTTGACAGGTTTGTTCGGGTTCGGTTAAGGTTCATGTCATTTCAAATTATTCAGTTCAGTTCCGGTTCGGCTCCTTAAAATCTTACATAAAACGGTTCAGGTTCGGTTACGGTTCAGAAAAATTTGGACCAAAACCGGTTCATAAAGTTCCGGTTCGGTTCCGGTTTTAATCCCTTTGATTTGCACTCTCTGACCTGATAAAGCATGGTTATGTGAAAGCTCGTTAACTTAAAAATACAATTATTCATAACGTGTCACTTGTTTTCGTTTTTTTAGACTAAATAAGGGTATCAGCCAAGATTGATACATTGTCATTAAAAGTACCTAAATTTTTTTATTAAGATTTGTATTTTTTTCGTATTAATCGCACACTTGTAGTTCTTTTTTAATTATAAAACAAAAATCACTAAATATAGAAGAATGTAAAGCAAAAACAGAATAATCAAACAACTAATATTAAGCGAAGTTTGTTGGAATGGGTTTGCTTATATTAATTTTCATTTAGGCTTGTGCTAAACACTAAAACTTTAATTCTTGGGACCCCTACGACTGCTTCATGCACCATAGGACACAGTTTGTTAATATTTTGTCTGATTTTTTTGATTTTTTTACACTTTTTATAAACAGCAGTTATTACGCCTTGACATAAAGATAAGCAATGCAATTATTTTTGTTGCTGCAGAGTACGAGAAAGAGTTTGTTTTGGAAACGATTCGAGCAATCCTTGTCCTGGAGATTGGCTTCAAGAACAAAGTTGCACAATTTCCGACTGCACCGGTAAGTTTAATGTAAAAGCAATTTGGAGTTTAGTGCTTTGCAAAAACAGCAATTATTTGTGTAAATTTACATAAAACACATGACCTTCGACTTAAAGCATCTAATTATTAATGACTTGTGTGACCTTAACTTTAAATTATGACCTTCAGGTTACAGCAACTAACCATTAATGACTTGTGTGACCTTGACATTAAATATATGACCTTTAGCTTAAACCTTAAAGCAACCAACTATTAATGACTTGTGTTACCTTGACAAAAAATATATGACCTTTAACTTAAAGCAACTAATTTAAAATGACTGGTGTGACCTTAAAATTGAACATTTGACCTTCAGTTGTCAGTTGGAAGCGCTGGGGTCCGTGGTCGAGTTGCGATGTTCCTTGCGGAGACGGGCATAAGTACCGTGTGCGCTCATGCACAAACCAGATCTGCAACGGTTCGAATGTTCTCAAAAATGCAACTTGCAGCCAAAAAGCATGTCCACTCTGTAAGTTGTGAAACAGTTTGAAAAAAATGGATCAACTGATGACTAAAATTTAATAATCCCTGTCAATAAAGTTGTTCTGATATAAAGTAATTAAATACATACAATACTAAAAACATAATTTCTCAAACAAATTAGATATTGACCTCAATTTAACGAATCAGTCACTAACTTTTCTCAGAAGTAGAAATGAATTAATATTTCCTTGATACTAGCCTCAATCCTAGAAATTCAAACAGAGTTCTAGCAAAAACTAAATATTAATTTATTGTTGCCCACCAAAAACTTACACTGATTTGCTCATTGGTAAAGTGAATTCAAATCAATTTTTTTATGGTAGCTAGGGGTGTTTAAAGTAGAATATTGCATCCCCGATCCAATTCTGCCATTAATTTTGGGTAATTAGGACCGATATATTATACAACTTCATCGTTTAGTAATTTAAATTTTAACCTTTGGAAGATTATTTTTTTAATTGCAGTATACAAAGGTTAGCCAAATGTCCCCCCCCCCCAAAAAAAAAATAATAATAATAATAATAATTATTAAATAAGTAGAAGTTAAATATATATTCAAGGATTTAATAAAAAAAAAATATATATATATATATATATATGTGTGTGTGTGTGTATTGAATATACTAGAATTTGTTATTCTCGATTTGAACCCTACTATTGGAGAATACTACTTTGAACATCCCTAATTGCAGTGCCACATTTCAACTTCTGTTTTGATATTGGATATTTTATAGCAGAGCATTGCCATATACATCAATGTTTGCAAATTGACCAGTAATCACAAAAATCAGATATCTACTATTAAAGCTAAAAAAATTATGAAAAAAAAATATATAAAAAATAATGATTGAGTACCAAATGCAATGCCCTGATAACACTTATTTTAGTCAACAAACATGAAAACATCACAAGTTCTTAAATACGATTTGTTTAAGGCAGACAAATACTGAAAAGTGTCTAAGTATTTCCAAAATAGTGAGCACATTATTGTCACATTAAAACATCACAAATATTTTCACATTTTATTTATGGCAGATGAAGGGGGTGGTTGCTTGACACCAGGAAATGTTAATAGTTACAACGGAACAATAAACGTCACCGCGAAGAATCTTCCATGCGAGGATTGGAGCAGAACAAAGTTGTGAGTGCAACAAACAAATATAAACTTAAACCAGGGATGACTTACCTTTCAGTAGAATGGGCCAGATTGCCACTTTAAAAAATTTTGTTCGGCCGCAAAACCTATTATGTTAAAGGAGTTATGTCATAAAACACCCTAACTAATAAACACCCGCTCTTCAAGAGTGAACTCCTACGCAAATATGCAAATAAATCTCTGCTTAATCGCACAAAGCACAAAAATTACTTTACTTACAGTGTCATACCAACGTAAGACACCTTTGGGCTGATGTATGTCCTTAAAACGGTCTGCAAAACACACACCTTGCTTAACAATGATGGCTGCACAAGCGTTCGATGGCTGTTAAAATGTGACATTACACTCGATAATAGTCTCAAACAAATATGAGAAAAGGCCTAAATCAAATACTGCGCGTTCTACACGTTTTGATGATAGTCAAAACAATTGTTTTAAATAAAGGCTACTGAAAGTGACAATAAGTGGTGGGCCGCACATAAACATCAGGTGGGGGAGGGTTAGAGATCACTTTCTTAAACAATAGGACTTGTTTTTAGATATATATATATATATGTCACAAAGTATTAAGCCCTCAAAAACGTAAAAATTCCTGTAAACCTCATCTTATATTTTCTATGACTAAAATTTCCGTAAATAAAAGTAAAAAAAAATTATTAGATATAAATAGTACTTAAAAGGTTTTAGATTTTATGGCCTTTCATGAAAAAGTTTGACCGCTGGACTATACAAAACAAAATTACCATAATGATAGTTAAAATATTCTCTTTAATATTTCTTTGTTTAACGAAAAAAGTAGGTATCATTTTAAACGTTTCCCATAACTCCTTATTCATTTTCAACATAGTGAAGAGGCACTGATTATATAAGTGTATATACTGCGGTTATCCTGCTTTCATGTTTAACCCCTAGACTACACAAAAAACAACCATAATGTTAGTTAAAATATCCTAAATATATGTATTTTGCTTTGTTTAAACAATTATTATTCATGGCAATAAATTTTAACACAAATAGTATACAAGGCTACCGCGATTTTTTATGTCTTATTGATACTGCCGCATACAAACCAACTAATGGAGATAAACAGACTACATGAAACAATATAACGTGTTCGGCAATATTGCCATATTCCACATCACAAAATTTGTGATATAACATGATTAAACACATTGTACAGAGGAATAGTCTAAAAAAATTCACAAGCAAAGTGTAGCGTAAAGTGGCACTGCATAATACAGCTTTGCCTGTTTTACAAGACGCAAAAAATAAAACAACTACTAACAAATATATTTTTCTATTTTTTTGCCAGTGTCTCTAGCCTGATGTCAAAAAAAATAAAAAAATAAGAATTGCTAATCGACATTTTTTTTATTTGCGAGTGCCTACAGCCCTGATGTCAAAAATAAAAATAGAAAAAAATAAAATTATTAATGGATATTTTTTATTTGCCAGTGCCTACAGCCCTGATGTAAAAAAACAAAAAACTAATACTATATAGTGTTGGGATTGGGTTGCGGTGAATAATTGAAAAAGAAAGATTCTTGGTTTCGTATCAGATGATGTTAAGACTAAAAACAGATTTCTTAAAATTTTCCACATTTATTTATTTCGCCTATTAGGCATTGTGAGTTTTTGTACAAAAAGCAAACATGCTTCTAATATTAAGAAATGATTTTATGTTTTATCTGGTTTTATAAACAGTCTTAAGATTGTCAGATATATATTTTTATTATTGATTTTTATTTTCCAGTGCATCAAGCCCTGACGTTGAGGCAAATTACTGCCGGAACCCGAACGGTCGACGTAAAAAGATCCCCTGGTGTTTTGCGACTGGCACAAATAAAAAGAAGAAATGCTCCGTTCCGACTTGTAACACTTGTGAGTACTGGGCACCACAATTTCCGGCATTTTTGGGAGGCAAAATACCACAAATTTTCGGGCAAATCACTTATATCCAGCAAAAATAGAAAAGATAGACCGATATGTCCGTTTAACGATAATAGAGGCCAATATTTTGCTTCAACCGATATATCGGTATTATTAAATGTAGACCTGTAGCGACACTACACCGACCCGGATTTATCAAAGCGTTATGTTTACCTTTTTCTTATTTTCCTCGTGCCTTTTTTATTGCCTGTTCTAGTGTTTTCTTTTTTTGATTCGGCGCACCTGGAATAAAGACTTGCCATCGCCTTAGACCGATACTTCGGCCGATATTTTAGTACTGAAATGTCATATAATTTTTCCTGTACAACAAACAACTTGCCAATGTTTTAAATAAAAAAATTGAGTTTTAGCATCACACCAAGTTAATATGCAAAGTAAGAGTTTAATAATTAATAAAGGCATATAACTAAAACATTATTTGGATTTTTTTTTCAATCAATTTAAGTTTTGGCAAGCGGGCGAGTGCAAAATCCCAAGCCTGGGTAATTGTTTTAGTGTCAATCGCAGCAGTGTTTCTCAACCTTTTTTGTCCAGTGACACCCCTCGGAAATAACAAATAGATTGCGGTACCCCTCCAAAATTTTTCCGTAGGTAATTAACTAGAATGTCGCAATAAACGAAACTGGAACGACACACATCAACTCTACACAACGTAGGAAGTTATAATTGGGTTTATATCATTCTAATTTAAAAAAAAAATTGTAAGAGTTGAGCAAAATCAGATTCTTAAGATTCTCAAATACCTCTCGGCATCCTTGAGCGTTAGAAATGGCACCTAAGGGATCGCGGCATGCTGGCAATGTTTTTCGATCTTCAAGAACAAACAAATAAATATTCAAGTACACAGCTTACATTTCCAGCTGCAAGGTGGAAAAATTATGGCCAGTGGTCTTCGTGCACCCTGACTTGTGGATCCGGGAAACAATATCGGACGCGAAAGTGTCGGAGAGGAGTCATCACGCAGAACAAATGCATCGGGTCTGTGATCGAATCAAGAAACTGCAACGAACAACCTTGTGGTAAGATTTCTATCTTTAAGAAAAAATAATTATAAGTTTTTGAATAATTTAAAAAAAAAAAAATTTGTTCCGTAAAAGTTTATTTTTGTTTTGTAATAATGTTTAAATTTTAGTAAAAAAATATTTGTTCTGTATAAGTTTCTTTTTGTTTTGTCTTGGTAAACCATTTTGCTGTAAAAGTAGAAAACATATTAAATATTTAGGCTCACTGCATTTTAGTTAATTGTAAATTTTTGGTACAAACTACATTTTGCTTGGTATTAGCAATGAAAATAAAATTTAGTTTTACCAACAACATTTTGTTCTAATGTTCCAATGAAATAGAATCCTTAATAACTATACAAGCTTTAGGGATTTTGATTTTGTTTATTTTTTTTAAGAGAGCAAGGATTTTTAGTAGTCAAATAATTTGTTTTTTATTTTATAAAATTTAACTAATTTTTATAACATCAATTTTTAGTTTTATTTAAAAATTTAAATTTGTTTTCATTACAAAATTGAAAAAGGCTTAATCAGTCTCAAACATTACAAATTTTGTTTTGAACAGTTTCACCCGAAATGCAGCAAATATATATATAGATTTTTTTTAATAAAAAAAATTTGTTGACATTTTCAAGACCCAGGTTTTTTTAAAGATGTAGAAAAAATCGACACATTGACAAAATGCCACCTACTTCTTTATGGGTTTTTATTTTATACAGCAAACAAGTTTTTTCAAATAAAAACAACTTTTTTTTAAGACCCGAGTTTGATGCGACCTACTTCGCCCCAAGAAGTCAATATACCGCCACCTAGCGTTGGAATTGGTTGTGTCGACCAGCCGATGGATTACCGAGGTCAAGCCCAAACAACTTTGACTGGAAAAAAATGTCAACGATGGGATGCTAACAACCCACAAATACGCCAATTTGAGTGAGTTGAGTTTTTAAATGTGTACAATAATTTCACAAAAAAGAAATGATATGACTTATATGGTTATACTAAAAATTTTACAGTAAAAATATGACTTATATGGTTATACTAAAAATTTTACAGTAAAAATGTAAAAGCCACAACTTTTAATCAGAGGCAATTTAGTAGATTTCATTTAAAAAAAGTATTAAATTCCTTATTCTGCAGCACAATTTCAGAGTTTGAATCACTTGCTTTGAGCGAGAATTATTGTCGGGCACGAAGCAGCAACGATCCTTACCCGGGCTGCGTTCCACTTTCAACGCTCGAAAGTTGGGAATACTGTGACATTCCACAATGCACAGCTGGTGAGCAGAAATATATATATGTGTTTATAGGGATAGACCAGGGGTTCTTAAACTGGGGTCCATGGACCCCTTGGGGGTCCGTGAACTGATATTAGAAGGTCCATGAAGGCCTAATTAAAGAACTAGTGTATACTTAAAGTAATTAATTTTTAAAAGAAAACACTTTAATTCAAAATTAAACGGCTTTGCACTGAATGTATAGTTAGAATCCATTAAACTTTCACATTTTTTGGACCGAAATAACAGAGTCATGAAGTTTATTTGTATTGTGACGTCAATTTATGATGTCATTTTGGAGCATTTCTTGTCTACCGGGGTCCATGCAAAGCAAAAAAAAAATTTAGGGGTCCGCGGTAAAAAAAATTTAAGAAACCCTGGGATAGACCGATATATCGATAATAGCGGTCGATATTTTGCTCCCACCAGGAGTATTTGCAAAAATATTGTGTTTTAAAGAAACGACTATTACCTGCTAACTTGTCTGCCTAACTTTTGTTTTAGACTAAAGAAATGGAATTTTTCTTTTTAATTGAGCCTTTCAAATCGCATTAAGGTTTTTGATTTTATTATGAAAAAAACAAAGTGTGCATTACGACGGACCATTTGTTATAATTTATAGAAGAAAATCAGTTTGATGTGGTGTTTAACAACTAAAAAAGTGATCTTGGACTGATTTATTGATTTTTAAAAGTAGATTGTTTTGCTCCAGAAAAATTAAAACAATACAATAATATTTTGCTACAGACCCGGTTATCTCACCCCTCGATTGCGTACCAGCTAATGGAGATTACAGAGGCAATATTTCAACGACAACTGGGGGTATTGAATGTCAGCGGTGGGATGTTAACACACCGCATAACCACAAGTTGTAAGTTGGTTTAGGTCTTACTTCGATGTAGAATTGCTAGGTATTTGGCTTTACAATGTTTAAGTATTTGAAATTATAAAGGTCTTAGTTCACTGCATAACCACCAATTGTATCACTTTTTTGCACTGATTCTGACAGATTTTTTTTTAATTTTATAATTTTGTTAAATTAATAAAAAAAAGGAAAATAGTGGGCAATCGTTAACTAGGTTTTACTCTGATGTAGAAATGCTAGGATTTGGGTTTATTATGTCTAGGTATTTAAATTTATAATGGTCTTAATTTTAGGTTGTTATAGGTAATTCCGCTTAAGTTATTATTATTTTTTTTAAACTTATTGGGTCTTCCCCCAAACCCCAATTTGTCACCAAAGAAAGTCCCTGTAATATCCATTCATGTTTTTGTAAAAAACTATTGGGAAAAATTTTGTTTAATTTCAGAAATCTTAGAAATTGAAATTTTCAATAAATTTTCTTTTTATTTAACAAACTATTAAACGAAATTGTCCAACTTTGTTCAATTTCCAAAATTTTAAAAACTAAAACTTGAATCTTTATTACTATTTTAGAAAGTTTATGAAAAAACGTTTCTTTTTTAACATACAACAAAGGTTGGAAACCAGAGTACAGTTTGTTTAATATGCATGTTTTCCTAATTTTAGGACTGAAAAAAAGGGTTATTTCTATAAAAAATATTTTCACAAATCTTAGTAACTGACAATTTTATTCTTTATTTTTTTATTTTAGCGAAATAATTGTTTTCCACGTTTTTTTTTAATTTCAATTTTACAAACTAAAAATTTAAATCCTTATTTAGTGATTTTAGAAAATTTATAAAAAAGTAATTTCTTTTTTTAACATACAGCAAAGGTTGGAAATCGGAGTACAGTTCACTTGGTTTTGGAGGGAACAATTATTGCAGGAACCCAGTTAATGATCCTAGGGGTCCGTGGTGCTACACAACCGACCCACACATCAGATATCAATTCTGCAACATTCCTTCATGCTAGAGCAACACTGAATAGAATATCAACAAATAAAACTTTTTTGGACAGATAACCCAATTTTCATGTTTTTAACTTGAAAAAAGTAAAATAGGAGAAAAGACAAAACAAAAGTACCCCAAAAAAACCAAAAGCATTAAGCATTAGCTCCCCAAAACTCACATATAGCAAAATTATGAACGATGTATCTGTTAACTCCTTAAGCCGTGCATAGTTTTTATACTAAGCTCAAGAAAAAAATTAGAGCGATTTAACCAGTATTTAATTCTTAAATATTTCTTAATATTTTAGAATGTTTATAGTGACTTACCTTGGTGTGCCATGTGTTATTTTATACAAAGCTCATCGAAAACTTGTAAACTAATAAAATAGTAAAAACACAAATCAAAAACTAGCCCAGACCAGGGTTTCCCAAACTGTTCTTCGCCGACCATTGGTGGTCCTCGACGACTGCACAGGTGGTCCGTGGCGATATGACAAGAAATTAAAAAGTCACACACATACGGTGTACAGTATGTACAATTTCAAAGATAATTGACGCAGTTATTCACAGGTTAATGATTTCAAAAGCTTTTGCTATCCAGTATCGTAACTCGTACTTGTTGCGCCATCTTTGTAATCAAAATGTTGTTTACAAAAAAACCTTGATCTCCTCGTCTATGACGTAACAATACATTCTTATTGCCATTCGGAAAAAAATGAAGTCCAGAATTTTCTGTGGACTCTGACTTGAGTTTTCCTTTTACAAATAACGGCGAGAATTTATTTATGCAGTTAAAGAAGCAATCTCATCCGTCTCATTGACATTGTCAGTTTTGTGAATAATTAAAATTTTATTTTATTTATTTTTGGCTTTGTATTGCGGTCCGCGAAAATAGAGATTCACAAATAGTGGTCCGTGGTCCAAAAAAGTTTGGAAAACCCTGGCCCAGCAGCAACAAAGTATCAAGCATTATTAGCAGCTCCAAAACTTGCATATCGAAAAATCATGAAGAATGGTTATAGTTAAAGCAGTCAATAGATAACCATATACCACATGCAGTATTAATTCCAAATACTGCAACATTCCATTATGCTAACAACACCGAAGAAAAAATTGACCGAACCCACTTATTTACAGATATAACTCATTTTTCATGTTTAATCCAACCAATAACAGAAGTATTATTATATCTTTTTCATCCCATAGAACAGACTCTTTTAAGCGCTATTTAAATATCAATTTCCCAAAATTTTAATAGTAAAAAGTTTCTAAAGTTTCTAAGGCTAGAACAACACCGATGTAAATATCATCAGATATCACTTTTTTTTAATTGAGGGACATAAAAAGCAAGTGACAACATTTTTTTTTTCAGTAAAAGAATAAATATATAACTCAAGCGCACTTAGGACAGAAGTCGATACTACAATTTGCAAAATGGTGGTATGGGGCTTTAATTTTTTTCAGTGTAAGTCAATTGCTTTTCAATGCATCAATTTTGACTGTTTTGTAAGTTGATTTGAGTACAAGATTGAAATAAAAGTTCACTTTTATTTGGCTACAACAGCCTGGCTTTTGCTAAAGTTTTGCAAAGGTTTATATATCCACTGTTATATGGAGATATATTTTATTTTTTATTAAGATTTATTTTTGTTTATAGATTATTATTTTCAATAGATTAGTTAATGGACCGCGCATTTTCACTTTTATCGTTTCCATTTTTATTTAAAAGTTTATTTGCTACTAACTAAAACCTCCACTCAAAAAAATAACATAAAGTTACTTATAAAAGTTGTAAGACCATATTTTTTTGTCTAATTTTTCATGATATGCAAAAAAAAATTCATGTATATCCGTTTTTCTTGTGCTGATAAAAAATCCATAATCAGGGTAAAGTTTTTAACATTCTAAAATGTATATATATAAACATACAGCTAAAATTAAAACAGCATTAGATACTTTGGCCATGATTAAAATCAATTCTCCCAATCCTAATTAAAATATCCCATTTTAATAATTGATGATTTCCTAAAACCTTGTTTCTGCCAGACAGCCAAACTGTCCAGACAACCATTAGGGGGATTTTAAAACGTTTTGGCTAAACGTTATACTCAGGCGGATACTTAAGACATGCATTTTTATTTCACCAACTACTTGAATGTTATTTATGCCAATGCCATACAGCATATCAATACAAAACATTATTAGAATTTTTTCAACTGTGAAAAGAAATTTTATTCAGAATATATCTAAAAATGTTAGATATTTCTACAGAATTTGATACTTATGCCATGTTTAGACTGGATTATAAAATACAGCAAAAGTGTGGATTTTTTTTCTTCTTTTTTTGTGGATTATTAATAATTTTAAAATCATATTTTTGAAAAGTAAAACATTATTTGCTTATGTTCTTGAGTTTTGCTAATTTTTATACTGAATCAGATAGATATACCATCAACAAATTTGTTTTTGATATGTTTTTATTCAGGAGCATTAGTTAATTTCATGAATTTTAATTATACCACTATATCAAAATCATATTTTTAAAAAGAAAAATTATTGGCCTTTTATAAATATATATATATATAGAAATATTGCCAATATGATGTATATATTGCATATATGAACAAAAATCGCCAAAATGTATACACAATGAACTACCTAAGGATGTTTAAAGTGTGTTTACTGGCTCCCCATCCAAACACTATCCCTATTGTTTCCTGCTTTTGAAAAGAATGACAATTGACCGCCAGACAGCACGACAATAGAACACCGTCGGGGGATTTTGTTTCTCTTGGCGTCGAGGCACAATTTCGGTTCCTCTATTTCACAATAGTTTGCTGCTGTTGCAGTAGGCAGGTCTGTTATAGTTTGTTGTCTTTTTCAAACTGAAGCGTTATACTGATGCCATTATTTCATTTGATAAGTTACCACTATTATATTATTTGGGAGCGTAGTGGTTGGAGATTGTAGTTGAAAGAAGAATGAATATCAAAGCCCATAAAGAAGTAGAAAGCATTTTGTGACTGTTTTGAATAAATCTAAAGATAATGGCTAGAGGTTGTAGTTAGATGTAGAATAAATATTAAAGCCTATACTGTACAGAAGTATGAAACATGCACACACTGATGTGTGCTGTGTTTATGCCTTTCGGTATACTGTACAGAAAGAAGTAGCATTTTGTAAACGTTTCAAATAAATATTAACATAATTGGCTGGAGGTTGTAAATGTGGAATTTATTAAAAAAAAATTTCAAATAGAAATGTAACACAAGACACAAATAGAAATGAAAAACAAGAACTGTTTAAAAACAACTTTAAAACAGAATAAAAACTAAAATAAATTAACCTTAGTATGTTTTGCAAAAACAGAATCTTGTCCTCCAACAGAACACATAATGCCTACAATAGAAGTTCTAAACTTTTGACAGATTGAGAAGAGCATTTTATACAATATAGAAAAACTGATGATGCCATTCACTTGGCAAAGTGCATATATATATATATTAATATTTCATGTTGTAAGTTTAAAGACTTTGCTGGCTGATTTTTGTTCGAGTAATGTGCTTTTTAAATCTGTTTTTATTCAAGTACAATAATGCCTCATGCAACATTATTCCTACCTAGAACTTAAAATGACTTGAGGTCAGCATTTAACTCCTATTGTAAAGTATTGTGTGATTCAGGTTATGCTTCTGTATGACAATTTTGAACATAACTTTTTTTAAACAATAAAATAAATTCAAATAGCATAAAAATCTATATAAGTAAAAATAAAGCCACTTGTTATAAGTATTTTTTTTTTAAATTCATGTTGCTAGCAATGATTTGGTAATTTCATATATATATATTTAAAAATATGAAAGTCTCTATAAGTCTATAAAGTCTCAGAGTTTGTATTTTGAAAACAACCGAAAATGAATGTAAACCTTAAAACAAAAACAGGTAAATTGCTAGTTGATAAAATGGATAAATCAGTCAGTAAATATTTTAAACTCGTGAATCATGTTTATGGCAAAACTTTGGAAATTGGCGACTTGTTCGACCTGTTTGTCTTGAAATCATGCCGACATTTTTTGTCACTCAAGCTGAAATCAATGTGTTACCTAAATGGAAGGGAGAAAAGCGGAAAAGAATGCGCAGCGGTCATGCATAACTTAGCACGGGTGCAATCTCGCATTGGAGATGAATTGCACAAATTGCAACATTTGGACAGGTTAAAGAATTTGAGCAAAATTGCCTGGGTTCGAAGTGCAGGCCTTTTTAATGCGGCAATCGTTCGGAATCCACAAAATGTAGCCGAGATTAAATCTGATCTCGATGATTTTTGCGGCAAAATATTGAGGTACGCTAAATCGGATGACCACAGTGTAAACCTACGACTTCGCGGAAAAAGTTTGCAGCAAGATTTTATAGAATTCCGAAAGATTGTTGAGGAAGGGTTATCACAAGAAAAAATGCCAGAAGCGAAAAATGAACGAATAAAAGTTGTGCGGGATCTTCTGGGATCAATTTCAGAATTTATTTCCACAAAAATGCGTGATTTGATGAAATTTTGCATCGGAATTTTGGTTAAACTTCCTTGTAAATATGCTTTGGTTGGAATGGGATCACTTGCTAGAAAAGAGGTTACTCCTTATTCAGATTTCGAGAACATTATTGTTTTAGAAGATGGTATTGAGGCGCTAGCAAACTACGAAGAAATACTCGATTATTTTCGTTGGGCTGCGTTAATTTTCCAAATTGTCACAGTCAATGTCGGTGAAACTATTCTAAGATTTATGGCGATCCCAGGTTTGAACTGCACTTTCAACAAAGAGGAAAACTGGTTTTACGACGAAAACACACCGTGTGGGTTTTCACTCGACGGCATGCATTACAACGCCTGTAAAAATGCGCTCGGACGACAGGAGCTGTTGCCCGATAAACCTTGGAAGACGGAGTTTATTAAGCCGGTGAGAGAAATGCTGAGGTACCTCGGTCGTAAAGAGGACATTAAGAATGGTTTCAACATCGCGCATATCTTTATGGAATGTTGCTTCGTTTGCGGAGATGACGAAATATACCAGGTTCTTATTAATTTGTGATAACACTATTTATGTGCTTTTAAAAATATTATTTAAAATAAAATTGCATCTTTTTATATATACAAGCAGTAATCTGTATTTATTTTTTAGTTTAATCAATAATATTTAAAAACAAGTGTTTGTTATAAGAGCTATGATAATAAAAGAAACTTTTAAATAAGTATTTTTTTTAACAATGCGTAGAGCCAAAAATAATAAAAAATGCATTTTTTGATTAGCAGTTATTCTTCAAATTTACATCCATTTTTTTTAGGAATACGAGAAAGGTGTTAAAAAGTTTCATCGGCGCTTAAAAGAAGAAACTGAAATGTCAGAAGGAAAACGACCGTTGCTCCAACATATCCAAGATAATATCGACGAGTTCAGCGCATTCTATGAGATGGTTAGCAGCATTTGGTCGATGCAAATTGACGTTAAACGGCTCTTGTATCGCACGACGACCATTTTTGTGTCAGCACTCGGGAGATACCACCAAATCGAATCGGACTCGTGTTTTGAAATTGTAAACGCACTTAAAAATCTTCCAGAAAATTTCAAAGAGGATTTAACGTTCGCCGTTGCTATTGCGTCGGAGACTCGCTTGCGTAATTACGGCACGGAAAAACAGCAGCAGGATTACAAAGCGACGTACAATTTTGACGAAGGTTCCGATGGTTTTTTAGGCAATGTTGGAAACAGGGTTGAAAGCACAATAGCTGAACACCTAAGCTCTGAGAATTTGCTCGTTTACGTAAAAGCCGCTTTGTACCTTCAGTCCCTTGTAATGGTGACCCTTAACCTTCGACCAATGAGTGATTCTGATTCTCCAGCGGCTAAATTAAAGAACTTGGCTCGAACTGAAGGATCTTATGATAATCCCTACTACAAAGTTTTGACGCACATTATGCTCGGCATCGGTGACCAACTGATTGAAATGCTTGAAAATGGTAAGTTACATTAAAAAGGGCCGTAAAAAGTCTAGGATTAAATATACTCTATTTGCACTTTTTATTTAACCACAAATAAATATAGGTTATTGATAATTTATCGGAAACAAACTATATTGAAATGTTTTAAAATGTGGGTATGCAACAATAAGTTATTTTTAAGTATGGATAAACATTTTTTAAAAGTTATTTTATTGGCACTTTTTATTCATTTCAAATGAAATTTGGGTTTATCTAACGTTTATCTAGCGCAAACTTAATAAAATGCTTCAAAGTCGTAAGTTACACATGCTCAGTATGCATTATTTTTTTTTACTTTTTTTTGCAGAGTATGCCACAATAACTTTTTTAAGTTAGAAAAATCGTTTTTCAAAAGTCATTTTATTAACTTTTATTTAAAAAAAAAAAAAGGGGGGGGGGGTTCAGGCTTATCTCAAATCTATTTAAATGCTTAAAATTGCAAGGTATAATAATTCAACCCTAAATAAATATTTGGTTTGCAGTCGTCACTAAAATAAGGACAAACTTATTGAAATGTTTAAAAAAGGCAAGGTATGCCATAGGAAATTAATTGGTAAGTTAGAAAATACCTTTTTTATTGTTGCAGAACTAATATTCGTATTATTGAATTAGGATTTTCAATTTACGCAATAAAAAGGTCCTGGAGTTTGCTACTTTATTGAAAGCCAAATCTAACATTTAATTGTGTGAAAAACCAATATATTTCTGTAAAAGCTAAACAATTTATTTCTGTAAAAGCTTTCTGCAAAAAAATGTAAAAATTAAACTTTTGATCGTTTTTAACAGCACTTTTTTTCTAGACCCAAACTATGCAGAAATGGAAAAATCCACAAAGCTGTATTTCCAAGCACTTGGTGCTTTTGCAAAGCTGGACTTCGAGGCTGCCCGGCGTTTCTTTACGGAAGCGAACCAACTGGCCGAACCAACTTGCACCCAAACTATTTACATGCACGCTATGCTGGCTTTGTGCAACTGTAGGACGTTTCGTTACGAGGATTCGATAAAAGAGTGCGATTACACAATCAGTAAAGTAAAAGAATCTGAGAAAAAACACCCGATGACCCTTCTCATAGCTTACTATGTGAAAGCAGCATGTTGCTTCATTCAGGCTGACCACCAGAGAGCGATAGAGTGTTTTGATTTAGCCTCCAACCTCGCCGTACAAGTTGGATGCAGCTTTCCGGGTGCGAAGCAAACTTTGCCAGAAAACGAACACAAAGAAACGCGACTCTCGCAGCAAATTCGCATCGATTGTTTGTCAATGTCAGCACGGTCGTGCGCGATTACCCCGGGGTTCTTTTCGTCAGTTCGAGGACGACTTTTACGCGAGCTCGCCTTGCGTAGAAAAATAACGACTTGCGAGCCAAAAGATCCGGATATTGCGCAGTGTATTTTCCGCATCGGCTTTTGTGACTTCTTAGAAGGTAAACCGGAGCGTGCGACTAAACTCTATCACAAGGCGAGTGAAATGTTTCGTGCAAACGGAAACAAAATGTGGCAGAAACAAACCGCTTACATGGAAATGAGCGTCGTTCTTATGGAATTAGCAAACTACTGCGACAGCAACTCGACTACGAGAGAATCAATAACAAGAGTCGTCCAACTTACAGAAAATATCGATTCTGCTCTGAATCAATTTCAAGAAAGCGACACCGAATTTACTGAACCGGAAATTAAAGATCAAATAAAATCGTGTCAACCGTTTCTCTTGCACAAAATTTTGCAACAGCAAGACAGAGAACTGTTTAAAGATCAGGAAAACGCGCTTTCAACATTTATGTCGTTAATGTCTGTTCCCCTGCCGACTGGTTTATTAGCACTCGCCCGAAAAGAATATACAAAAGCGCTTGCCACTTTCAAAATATTTCAGGTTGTTTCTGCGATGATGGACATGAAATTATCAAATGATGAATTCGCTGTATGCCTTAACGGAATAGGAAAGTGTTTAATGCACCTTGGTGAGCATGAAATTGCTTTAAAATACTTTCAAAAAGAGTTGGAAAACAGAAATATATTTTCTACTGAATCGGGTCTGGAAAAAGCGGCGTGCCACAGCGAGATTGGAACTTGTCATAAAGTGCTTAAACAGCATAAAGAAGCGTTATTTCACTTCGGTTCAGCCACAAAAATACGACGCGAAGTTGGAGAAAAAGCGGAAAAAAAAGAAAAAGCAGACGGAGTTAACCTTGAGGCCAAGGTCATGTTCAACGAAAAAAAGTTGGACGACGCATTGGAATTTTACAAGAAAGAATTGCAACTTAGAGAAGAACTTGGGCAACATGACAAACTATCAAGTTGCTTTCTAAACATCGGAGTTTGTTATTTCAACTTGTATGATTTCCATGATGCCAGGAAAGCATTTGAAAACGCCGAAAATTGCGCCGAGCCAAATTCTGCAGAATGTCACAAATGGATCGGAAAGTGCGATTTTGAAGAAGGCAGAATCGCTGAAGCGTTACAGCGATTCGAACATGAACTTGCCGAGCGTAAAACCCTAAGCGTCGAGTCAGATTACGCAGAATGTTGCTTCAATATTGCGAAATGTTACGAGAAGTGCTTCTACATTGAAAAGGGGGCCGATTATTTTAAGATGGCTCAAATTTATTGGGAAACAAGCGGAGATCCTTGTTGGGACGAAAATATTGCGGCATGCGAAACTGCGATCGTTAGATGCCAATCTATGTTTGATTGAAAAATATGATTGTTTCGTAAAAAATGGTTGATTTTTATCTCAAATTCCAGTACATTCAAATCAGTTGTTTTTAACATTCAGGCATTTTTTCAAGCCAACTATTATCAGTTAATTATCAGTTTTAAATTTAATTGCCCTTAAGATGCAGAACTTTTGTCATGATTCACAAATTCTTGGCACACAAATATTATTTCGTAAAGATCAATAACCCATCAAAAATTTTAACCGGTACACACAAAAAAAAAAATCTTAACCGGTACACAAAAAAAAAAAAGAATTTTAACCAGTACACCCAAATATTATCTCCCAGTTCAGGATGAAAAAAGTTAAAATTAGAGTAATAGTTTGTAAACTTTTTCTTGTGGTTATAACAGCATCTTATAGAAAACTATTGCGACGTGTTAAACTGCTATCAATTAATGCAAATCTTTAATCAAATGAAAGCCATTTATATTTACCTTTGCAAATTGTTAAAGTCTTGATAATTCCAAACACAAAACAATTTTTTTAGGATAAGATTAACTAGAAACAAAAGTTTGTTAAAATGTCTTGATGTGCGACTAACATTTTTTCCCACATATTCATTAAATAAATGTTAGTTAAAAAAAATTTTTTTTAAATGATTGGATAAAAGTTTGTTTAATAGCAACTTTTTGTTTGTAAACTTTGCAAAGTGTTGTGGTTGTTGCAGTCTGTATTATCTTTAAGTGCCTTAGAAAGTTGTAAATATTTTTGTTATTGTAGTTTTTTGATAGATATTCGGGCAAAATGGTTTTACGTACCATAAATAACTATTGCTGAGATTTCTTGTGTAATTATTGGCGTTTATTTGGTAAGGTTGCCAAGCGCAAATGCTTAACATAGTTTACGTTCCCTAGAAGCTTGTAATTTTATGTAAAGTAAAGATATTTTATGATGATTTTTCATTTTTATGCTAATATGAAATGCTTGTAGCCCCTGTGTAGCAATTTTCATTTTTTAAATTTTTTCATTTTTTTTTTTTGGAGTCCCTAAACATATTCTCCTACTGAACCCTATTTCTTGAAATTGCATTTTTTCTGAAAAATGATAAAATAATTTTTTTTACACTTTTTTCTAAAAATTTTGTTGTTTTTTTACATGTTGTTTTCTTAAAAGAAATTTTTCACAAAATACTTTTTCTTATATTTTTAACTGTTTCCATTGCAACTGTTTGATTGCGATATTGTAAATATATTATGTGTTTGTTGTACTTATGGGCCAAATAATTCTATGTGGTTTGTTGTTTAATGTTGCATTACCTAATCAAATTTTTTTGTTTTTAGTAGAATAAAAATTTCAGTTGAACAATGTTTTTCTTTTAGTTAAAGCTCTAAGAGAAGTAAAACATGATTTTCGAACTCAACAATAATGAACAACTTTAAGACTTAATAAAAAAAGACATTATAGTTTGCCAATAAAAAAATTTCTATCGCTTAAGTTAGTTTACACCCATTAGTGATTATACATTTACATTGACTTAGGGTTAGTGCGATAATTTTTTTTTTTGATTAAAAAAGTAACAAATTTTAAACAAAAACATTTTTGGACAGTGCTTGTAAACCTAAATATATAAATATTTTATAAAATTTTTTTTTATAAAATTTTTGACCTTGGGAATATATATATTGATTTAAACACTGCATTGTTTTTATAAAGTATTGCATTATTGTTTTGGGATAGTCAGTCACTTTATTTTGATGTTTTACTGTCGCCCGGTGTAAAATATATCAATTTTTTTTTAATTTTTGCAAAACTCTTGAAAATGCATAGCTAATATTTTTAGCATATCAAAAAAAAATACAAAAATGCCGAAGAAAAACGAGACAGTAACAGCTAGGTGGAACACATGGTAAAAATATAATCAAAATAGTTGAATAGTATTTCATAATAATTTGGTCGTGCAGACCCAGGCATCAGAATAAAATGCCGTACATCATTAGCCTACAGAATTAGTCAGTTTAGAAAAAAAAATCAAGAAAATACCTCACTCTGCCATCTTTGAGCTTTCACATAGTACAGAATATTTCTCATTTTCTTATAAAATCCTCAGTTTTGGTCGAAATAGTCCAAGTTTCAAACGAAGAAAGTAATCACAGTTGCTGTTTGTGCAGTCAAGTCAGCAAATAAAAAATTAAAAAATTTCTTACATTAAGAGATGATGATAAAAGCCAACCTGTAAGGACGACAAGTGTTATAAGAGCGGCATCTTAATATTAACATAGATTGTGGATTATTATCCAGTCTGGAAGTACAGTCGGAGTTGGCTTATTTCACAGAAATCCGATTTGGACTAGCGCACCGAAGGTCAAAAGTGATCTACCAGAAAATTGGATATATATTCTAATTTTTTAGAGGTCAGATTGGGGCCATTGACTGGGTTGCTCTTGCCATATTTGCCACACTAATACTACTATTATTCATCTCAAGAAACAAGAATAAACACAGTGGCTAATGTTTAAAAAGTCTTATTTTCAGCGGCAAATTCCAGTAAATATTTTATTCCAGCAGTGCATTTTTAGGCTACATTAATATATCCCTAGCGCAATATCCAAAGTTTCCCATCTGGATCAAATACATATTTACCTCATAATATGCCAATTCATCATTTAACAAATGTTATTTCAAGTATTTTAACATTAGTTATACACACATTCAGGTTGACTTTAAGCAGAAAATATATAACATACTAATACAAAAAAACAATTGAATTGAATATTATTAAAGACAAAAACAATAATATGATTAACAGCATAGTATATATATTTGTTTAATTCACAGAACAAAACATAAAAATAAAACTTAAAATTTGTACATCCCCTAAAATATTTGAAAATGACCTTAAATTTTAAGATCAATGTAGATGCCAACTTTTATTGACACAAATAAAAGAATACTATGAAAGGAGACAAGTTTTTAAATAACATTCCTTACCTAAACTATTTATTTTTTCATACGTTACTTAAATAAGTAATGCTGAAAACAAGAAGTTATGTTTAAGGTATTTCTAGTCCTCGTCAAATCAAAGTCAACAGAGTAATATAAAAAAGTTCAATTGTTACCAGGTTGGAAAGTTAGGCCGCGGTCAGTCGCGAAAAATCGCTCAAACGCGCAAAACTTTTGTTGCGCTAACGGTTTTCAGTATAGTACTCCATTTTCAGCCGTGCAAATTTTACAAATAACGTTATTGCAGCCGCGCCAATTTGGACGGAAATGTTATTTCAGCCGCGCAATTTTAAGCTGCAAAATCGTTTCCCGCGCGCTAAATCAAAAGTTTCCAATCTAGCGTTGTGGTAGAATTCTAGAAAAAAAAGCGCCCAAAAAGGCGTAAATCAAGTAAAGTGATTTAAAAAAGTGACTTGAGTGAACATGAATTA
The DNA here is from genome assembly GCF_963924565.1 of Ascidiella aspersa. Taxonomy (NCBI): domain Eukaryota; kingdom Metazoa; phylum Chordata; class Ascidiacea; order Phlebobranchia; family Ascidiidae; genus Ascidiella; species Ascidiella aspersa. The sequence continues at coordinate 1,602,016 of NC_139451.1, forward strand.
TTAAGTCATTAAAACTCTTGAAATAAGGAATTGTTAAACTGTTTTTCACCTTAAATATTTCTTTCAACAGGTTTACGGCGACAGCAGAACGCATTATATAAGAATAGTGTTCGAAATTCTAGAATTTTAACGCTAAACCTACTTTTGATGTTGTTTCGCTTACCAAAGTATTTTAAATGCTTTAAAGCGCTTTATTCTGCAAATATTTTTAAAAAAATACAGTATTATAAATTCAATAGTTATTCAAATTTTATTTCCCAAAAGTTATCGATTGTCAGTTGTTTATTGAAATAGAAGCAGTAGGCTACAGTTTATTTGTGGTAACTGGAAAATAAACAATCCGTTTCATAAATTGTAGGGACATTCCCTGTTTTAACACATGTCATGTGTGCTTATTGTTTTGGCTAGCACGTGTATTTAGTTTAAATTAAAACTTGAATGCACATATCACATTAACAGGAAATATCATGCTGCTTACTGTTTCTTGACCTAATTAAACAGAGGCGCGATGTTTTTTACTTTTGAGCTGAAAAAGTTACGAACCACCACCACGAAACGATTGGAGAAATCTGGCGGTTAGATAGCGCTTTGTCGCCTCTGGCGAATAGTATTCTCAGCACCCAAAAAGAGGACATTTTTTTGCCAGCAAGCAAAACGAAAGTAGAATTGTCGTTTTGATGATGTTTTACATTTTCTTGGTTTTTGCAGGCAAAAATTATAAAAATAGACACAACAACAAATCAAATTTATTTTTCAGATTCGGCCCTTGAATACGTTTCGGTTCCCTTAACTTTTGACAATAAGGAATGATCATTTTTAACGCGATCGTGAAATTGTTTACACGAAATATCATTGAAATTATATACACCTGTGGAGATGCTCGAAACTGATCCAACTAATAGGCTGTTTCTTTCTTTGCATCATTTTTCAAAGAAAAAATACGTTCAATATTTGCATTATGGGCCGCAATGCAAAGTAAAATGGCGCGATTTTTAACATTTATTACTGGCGCAATATGTTTGCAATAACAATCAAGAAGGTATGGCTGGTAAGGCAACTTGTTGGAAAACCTTTTCTAAACTAGCAATTTAGAATATTTCATGCAAGTAAGTATTTGGAAATAAATACAACGTCTCGCCTGAAAAAGTCTCGTTGAAACTATAATCATTAATCAAAATGCAAAAAATAGAGGACATTGGGGCATTTTTGAGCGTCCTCGGAGGACCATTTACTTTTCTTCAGAAAAGAGGACAAATCCTCCTAAAATAAAACATATGGCCTAGATTAAAACAAAACCAAGTAGTAGTGATAACTACTTCTAATTTTTAAGATTAGAAAAAGTTAATATTTTGAAAAAAATCTATCGGGCGCTTCATTTTTGCAATATGTGCAAAAAAAGTAAAGTCGGTCGATCTGATCATAGTCTATTTTAAAACGCTGCTGAAACTGGTGGATATTAGTTCACCGAAAGTCATCGCAGACTAACTAAATCTGTCAGGTTCGAACTCACGACCTCCGACCATATTCAGAACAGTTAAACCTTATGATTCGTAAGCCGCAATCGTTGGTGAAAAAGCAGATTCAGAAGGACCAGATCACAGTTGCTGCACATGGATTGTGCATCTTTCATTGGTGAATAAAGGTTTCAAAAAAATTCGTTTTTATCAGAGATACTTTATTCATACTTTCTGAAAGGTTATATTTCTGTTTGTATTCGAGCTTGTGCATAAAATAAGAACGCTACAAAATTACTACTTTTTGGTTTAACTTTGATTTTTCTGTTTAAAATCTTTTTTTGACTTTTTACAAGATTCTTTCGAAAACGTACGTTCGTAAAACAAAATCGACGATTGCGCTGTTTATTTAAATGCACTACAATAACGGCTGTTAGAAAAAATAAAACTTTTGTGGCTAGGTTAGGTTTCTGGTTAAAATGTTTTTTTTTTAACTTTTACTCGTTTCTTTAGAAAACGTACGAAACCAAATGTACATTTGACTTGGTCATTTTAATGCAAAAGCAAGTGAAAGGGCGGCACAAACAGACGACAAAATGTGACAGAAGCAGGAAAACAGTGCAAATTATTGACAGAAGTGAAAAGGCAGCTTGATACTAAAACCCCAGATAAGTACAGAAGAGTATTTTAATCACAACGCCTTTTTTATGGTTGTTTTTCAATATTTTTTAATAATTTTTTCATGACCCTAGTATTGTCAATGGGAGCCCCGTGAAAAGTTATATGAAAAAAATTCAGCACAATTTTTAACACCTTTTCGTATATCGACAGTGTTTTAAGCAAGAATTATTGTGAAGCATACAAGCTTTTAAACAAGTACTTTTCTGAAGTTTTTCAATGATTTACAAGCGAGTAAAGAAATCCAGAAACGAATTTAAAACAAGGCGATTATAGATAAAACTAGATTCATACAGGAATTTCAGTGTAGTTTGCCATCCAACATATTCACAGCAGAATAGTTCTGTTACAACGAGAGTTTTATAGCTGTTTTGCAATATTTATCATTATTCCGTTGTTTCCTATGCTGTCACTGGAAGCCAAATAAAAGTTATATGAAAAATTTGCAGCACAATTTATAACACTTATTTATGTATGACTGAAAAGTGTAAAGCAAGAATTCATGTGAAGTATATAAACATTTAAAAAAGTACAATATTTGTCAAAAGAACCCCTTCCAAATTATATAATGCCTGGCAGCAACAGTATATTTATTAAATGAGTACTTAAAAAATCAGAAAATTACAAGTTTTTTTAATGATTTACAAAAGTCAAGAAATTTAGAAACGAGTTTAAAACAAGGCGATTATTGAAACCAAATAAACACAGGAATTTCAACCATACTTCGCGATTCAATATTTTATAATTTAAAAGAAAAACTAATCACACAATAGAAAGTCAACAACTAAGTAGGTTAATAACTTAACTTCGTATCGCTGAAGCAATTTGTGACTTAATAGCCACTGTTTCAAGTCATTTTCAAAAAAAAAACAGTGTTATAATAGCAAATGACTCAGTGCATTTAAGTCACTGTTTTCAAATGACTTGACTCGATTATTTATACTTCGGGGTATGCGGATGAAAAAAAAACATTCTAAACTCAACACAAGGTAGACAGGATAAGGCAAAATAAGTAAACCAACCAATAACAAACTACCTATACATTGTTTACTTTGATGTTTTCTTTTCACTTTAGATCAGTCTTTATTAGTGGCATTTTCCCTTTTTAAAGTATTTTTAAAGTAAGGGACAAAAACTTTTAAATATAACCGCTTAGTTGTCAAAGCATTATTTTTTATGTATTCGGCAAACTATTATTCACCGTATATCAGGGGTGTCCAACTCAAACATGCCGGCGTGCCAATTTTTATCTTATAACTTCTTCCCGTGCCAAAGTTTCGTAACCGAACCAGTTCTTTTTAATGATAAAAGCGCTTATTTTACCAAAAATAAGAATGTTTATTTAAACTTGAAAAAAAAAACTGTCTAGTAGAAATGCGCATCACTGCATCAAAGTGTCTCTCGGTGAGCTGACTTTTGTTTCTTCACACCAAGCTATATAACATTATGTAAATGCTAGCCTCCACACTGTATAATGTTACTATATCAAAAGTAATTGTTGCTTGTCGTGATTGCCGCGATTGTTTTATATTGTGAACAAACAATGGCAATTGGCTGTATAACAAACTTAGTATTTTCTGACAATTGGCTGAATAACGAATTGAGCTTTTTTGGCAATTGGCTAAATAACAATTTTAGCATTTTTTGGGGAGGGCTTGCGCGCCATTTTTTATTAGGTCGGCACGCGTGCCGCTTGTTGGACACCCCTGCCGTATATCAATGACAAGGTTTCTGTCATTAATCAAGTTTCGAAAAAAATTAGTTTAAAATTTGTGACTTTTTCGCCCGAGGTCAACATGTTTATAAATCTGAAAAAACACATTTCGTCAAGAAAAGTAAACATCGCGGTAAGCGAATATCATTCATCAGCAGTGATGTAAATAAGTCAATTTAAATAAAAACAAAACCTTAAAAAAATAAAAAAAATACCTAAAAAAAATAAAAAAAAAAATTCAAAAAAAATTCTTACAAAAATTAAAACGAAATGTAAGTTGTCTGCTGAGTTAATCTTGTATAAAGTTTCCAAAGTTCTACGACGCGATAGGTTCAAGGTTGATGTGTATTCCGTCCTTACACTGAAGTATGAGCCGGGGGAGCATTTCGGGTTCCGGCAGGCCCAGGGGGAGGGCCAAGCGGAACCGACGGAGGGTCTGGGCCACTGCTATCTTCATTTCGTTCATGGCGAAGTTTTGGCCGATGCAGTTCCTAAAAAAATGTAGTTTTTTATGAAGTGGTTCAAAATCCGCAGCTCTTTTCGTTGTTAACTGAAAAATTATTGCAGCTGCAACTCATTTTTCTCCTCCATTTGTATCTTGTTCAAAAATTAAATACATTTTTTGCTAAAGTTTCTTAAGGTCTTTCATTATGCGGGAAATAATACTGTACCTTTCCTGATATCACCTTAAAGTAGTGCTCTGCACACCAACAGAGCTAAAACAACTCGGCAGCACACCTACGAAATATATGTCGATTGACAACAGACAACATCATCAAATATCCTAGGAAGTTAAAAGAAAGATGAGAGACAATGATTTCGTTTTCAAATTGCTATTGAAAGCCCTCTGTTCTCTAATCTGCTATTGCATATGGTACAATTTTCAGAAAATTTTGAGAAGTAACCTCAAAATTAAAGCGATTAGGCAATGTAATTTGTAAAACTTTAGGCGGCTGCGGCGATATTTTATGGAATTCGAGCGTACGGTCTATCTATCAACTTTGATGTAAAGTTTAAAAACAACCGCTGAATGTTCATAACCCTGGTAGTTTAAAAAAATATATTTTGATATTTGATTTTCTACGATAGAAGGTAACATGGGTTTTAAATTTTTTTTCAATATTTTGTAACCATAAAATTACACCTGGATTATTGTATATGGTCAAAATATATATTTTTAAGAAATACATTTCCCGCGTTACAGATATTGCAACAGATAATAAATTAACAACTTTCCTGTTTTAACTGTAAAAAAGTAGCATTTATAAACGTGTTTGACCTCGAATACACATGCTTTATCTAACTAGGAAAGAGTATTTTTGACAAAAACATATTTTTGTATTTAGGGCTAAGTATTTTTTCTCTGAATAGATTTGGACACATTTACTAAGTGTTTAATTGGTGAAAAGTTTGTCAAAAAAATACCTTTTTCATGATCATTTTTTTTAAATCAGCATAAACCATATTTTTTTTATTCCAAAACTGTTTTCCACAAATTGAGGCTATTTGTTTAATTTTACATCTAAAAAGTGTTTTAGTGTTTTAGAACAAAACAGTCATTTTTTTAGAGTGGAAAGCGTCCACCAATTTTTCAAGTTTAATAGTTCTGGCCAATGCAGTTCCTAAAAAAGTAGTTTTATTTTGTTTGTCCCCGTTTAAGATAGTGAGTTTAGAAGTAAAAGTATGTCGTGCAGTAAAATACATCGCCTTTAGACTGAATAGATTTCCTTTAAATCGACCAAAATATAAATATAGAAAAAGGGGGAGTTAAAAGAAAATTATTTTCTTTACACAGCAAAAGTTGGCGACTCCTAAAAAGTAGTTAGTCATGAAAGTGCTAAGTTTAATAGTTTTAAAGCTAAACCAGTTTTATAACAGCTTTGCATCTTTTTTATTTTGTGTGTTTCGCTAACAGCAAGCACTAAAAAAAATGTAAAACACCGAAACAGGTTATTCGTATAAGGAATACATGTATCACATACCTGCAAAGTTAAAGTTAAAAATAATATTTAAAACTGAGGATATTAATTTAGAACGGCGAAACATATATTTCTGTAAATTTTAATAAGTGATTTTAGCTTTTACGTCTATTTTTGTCTAAATAACCTGCATATAGTTTCCCTAATATTTTATAGTAGCTTCATCTATATTTAAAGTTCAGTCATGTTTTTATGACGTCACAAAGCTACTACACAAGGTGACGTCATAAAACAATTAATCTTAAACATCTCTTGTTCTACTAGAGAGAACTCGTGCGAAAATATGCAGATGAAATTTAGTCCTATCTCGTACAGCGCGAAAAAAATGCGTTTATTTGGTTCAAATTTTGAACTTTAGACGGACTTTATTCCAAGCAATTGGGAGGTCGTTTTTTTAAATCAAAGTAACTGGACGGACAGTGTTAATTCCTAGCAATTGGGAGGTCGTTTTTTTAAATCAAAGTAACTGGACGGACAGTTTTAATTCCTAGCAATTCGGAGGTCGTTTTTTTAAATCAAAGTAACTGGACGGACAGTGTTAATTCCTAGCAATTGGGAGGTCGTTTTTTTAAATCAAAGTAACTGGACGGACAGTTTTAATTCCTAGCAATTGGGAGGTCATTTTTTTAAATCAAAGTAACTGGACGGACGGTCTTAATTCCTAGCAATTGGGAGGTCATATTTTTAAATCAAAGTAACTGGACGGACGGTCTTAATTCCTAGCAATTGGGAGGTCATTTTTTTAAATCAAAGTAACTGGACGGACGGTCTTAATTCCTAGCAATTGGGAGGTCATATTTTTAAATCAAAGTAACTGGACGGACGGTCTAAATTCCTAGCAATTGGGAGGTCATATTTTTAAATCAAAGTAACTGGACGGACGGTCTTAATTCCTAGCAATTGGGAGGTCGTTTTTTTAAATCAAAGTAACTGGACGGACAGTGTTAATTCCTAGCAATTGGGAGGTCGTTTTTTTAAATCAAAGTAACTGGACGGACAGTGTTAATTCCTAGCAATTGGGAGGTCATATTTTTAAATCAAAGTAACTGGACGGACGGTCTAAATTCCTAGCAATTGGGAGGTCATATTTTTAAATCAAAGTAACTGGACGGACGGTCTAAATTCCTAGCAATTGGGAGGCCATATTTTTAAATATTTTTTTTAAGTTATTTCAAACGAAAGTTTTATGCGTTCATACGACGTAACAAGCCACAAAAAATAAATTACCTTTGCATTGTAGAAATGCAATCTAAATATACGTTTTTTTTGGGGGGGACATGACCTTGTAACCCCGCTAGATCCAGCCCTGATTTTAGCAATATTTTTAAATTGTTTGCAAACCCGAGTAGTTTACCTAGATCCAGCTGAGAAAGGCAGGTAGGCATGGGGAGAGCGCTTCGATGAATTCTCCTTATTAAATCTTTCTGGATCAAATTTCTGAAATTAAAACAATAAATGCGAGGTTTCAATCAATTTTTACTTAGATTAACCCAGTTTCATTTTTTTCGACGAATAAGCAAAAACTTCAGTTCTTATTTCATTTATTAAAATGTACAAGGTAAATTAAACAGCTGGATATTTCTGGTTCTCCAATAGGGACAAATGTAATACAATACTTGGCATATTTACATCGTGTTTTGGTTATTTTTGAACGATACTTTTTTATAGTATCGGGTATCGGACATCCAAAACGATATTATTTTGCATTTTATCGAGTTTCAAACATCCCAACAGATATTAGGAGCCAGTATCGAAAACGATATTATTGTATCGAACATCCAACCGATACCATCACTTATTATCGTAACCGATACGATAATATCGAACATCCAAACTGATAATATTCCATAGTATCGGATAATACGTTAGTATTCCAACCGATACCACGAACTTGTCCGGTACGATAATATCGTGTTGTACCTCAGGTTGGTCCCAGACATGCTTGTTCCTGTGGAGTCCGAAAATATGAAGTGAAACTGTACTTCCAGGTTGAATTGTCGTTTCCTCGCCATAAGTGTTTCTAATTAGATAACAACTATAAAACAACTGAAAACAACTATTTTCAACCGATCGTTATTTATAAGTTCTAGTGGTTTAAAAAAGAAATATATTTCGTTACAAAATAAGGATATCATTTGTCTCTTAATTTAAATGCGTAATTGGTACTATTTAAAGTCATTGCCGTCATTTGCGCGTATGAGCGAAGAAACATCTCCTTGTTTACATATTCAGTTTGCCATTTTTAACCTATTTAAAATATATTTCCTCTGGTAATTATAATTCTTAACCACTTAGGCAACCTGTTCAAATAGCCTTCGAAAAATCCACACCATTGTTTAATATTATGCTAAGATCTTTATGAACCCCAACTAGTCCACGTACCCCAGTTTAAGAACCCTGCACTTTTGCCAATTTGGTTTAGTTGTTACCTGACACTCAATGGATCCTCCAGGCGTCTTGAAACTATAGCAACAGGAGGAAAAAGTCGGAGGTCTTCTTTGATGAACATCGTAAGGTAGGAGAGCTTGGAGAGGTCCTCCCTGGAACGTAAGGTTTGAATTAGTGCTAGTAAAGGTTTGGCACATGTTAAGATCAATAGTGAGTTTGATAAAGTGTATTTTCAAGTGCTTTATGTATTTAATTGTGTAAGCATTCTATCACTTGCGGTCAAACGGTCAAAAGTCACTGAGCACATGGTGCCTTGACATTGTAGTTGTCCTTAAGGCAGTTGGTGTTACTACCTTGTCGCGGTAGGAGCTCGCCTTGTTAATTATTGTTTAATTACACTGACAATAATGTCCATTAAGGCCTCATTCAAATATTAGTCTATATGTAAAAAGTAATCGTTTTTCAAAGAAAATAGTTTAATCAAAAGTAAAACGTTTTTTGTATATTTACACTCCCTTTTACTTTTTCATTTTTGGACCGGAAGCAGCAGATTTTTTAAGTCTATTGCGACGGCAATTTATGACGTCATCTCTAAAATGTCTTGCCTACCTTGGTCCACGCGAAGTAAAAACAAATTTCGGGGGTCCACTTTAAAAAAGTTTACGAACCTTTGCACTATAGACGCGTTTTGCGTTAACGGAAAACGCCGGCGTCTAATGCGTAAAAAACGCTTTCGGTTGCGGAAAGTAAATATTTAAACTTTGACACTTTCGGTTAGAAGCGAGAAAGTTTGCCGTTAACGCTGGCGACGCGTTGTATGTGAACTGGGTGACGCCAGACGTTAAACGCGTCTTGTATGAAGCAAACTAGGCTGGAAAATTCACAGGATTATTTTGGTAGTTTTAGGGGGGAATTTGAAAGTTGTTTAGGAGGTTTCTTTTTTACCGTTTAAATTATTCAGCCTTATAGAGACGGAAAATGATTTCCGAAACGTTTACTGCTATTATAGATATATTATAATTTTAAGAGAGGTTATAGCGGTCGGCTTATTAAATTGGGTGAACCTATTGGGTATACGAAGAAATATTTTGTGAATAATTTGAAAAAAACATTTGGGTACACTCACCACTGAGCTGTAAGCTCGATAATAAACTTCAAAGCGAAAAATATGTCGTTCTACTCGACCCTTTTGGCTTTGAAATTTATTATTAAAAAATAATATTTTTAACAAAAATTTGTTAAAAGATTGGTTACATCGCTTTGTTAGTTTAAAAAAGAGTTTTGAATTCTTAAACTTAATTTTTTTACTGACAAAAAATCTAACACAGACCATTCCACGTTCTCTTTGTCTCCGACCACTTGCTTGACCTCTTCGCGACACTTTTCCTGCAGGTCCGGATATTTTGCCAGGTTGTAGAGGGTCCACTGAATCCCTGAGGGCAAATAACAACTTAAATAATAATAATAATATAATTTTAAATGCAACGCAAAGTAACCTTTTAGTCATCTATCTTAACCTACCATAACGTTGGTTATTGCTTTTTGAAAGTTAACGTCTTTTGAAATACTTTAAAAATGAGCCGCAAAACATCGTTTCCATCAATTTTTTTGGAAGGTTTTAAAGTGTTTACTGGATTTCGGAGGATAAAACCACTCTCAACTCTCATGGAAAAATACTTTTCCATCACCTTCTAACAACAATTTTATCCTGCCATGACCATGTGCGTTTTACAACGATTTTGTCTGTTTCAACACAATCTTATCAGCCTATGAAAGCTCTGCATAATATAGCATAAAGTTCCGTTTAATTTATTTACTCTACAAAGTCCAATTTACGAAAAATGTTTTTAAAATGCAGTTATTTCCGACAATATGCCCATCTCATTAATGTGCCTAATTACCACGTATAGTTTGAATTCGAAACTTTTGCCAATGTCTTGCTGCTGACTACTGTTGGAATGTGTCACTTACCACTCGCAGCCGTGTCATGTCTTGCTACTGACTACTGTTGAAGTGTGTCACTCACCACTTGCGGTCGTGTCATGTCTTGCTGCTGACTACTGTTGGAATGTGTCACTTACCACTCGCAGCCGTGTCATGTCTTGCTACTGACTACTGTTGGAATGTGTCACTTACCACTCGCAGCCGTGTCATGTCTTGCTGCTGACTACTGTTGGAATGTGTCACTTACCACTTGCGGTCGTGTCATGTCTTGCTGCTGACTACTGTTGGAATGTGTCACTTACCACTCGCAGCCGTGTCATGTCTTGCTGCTGACTACTGTTGGAATGTGTCACTTACCACTTGCGGTCGTGTCATGTCTTGCTACTGACTACTGTTGGAATGTGTCACTTACCACTCGCAGCCGTGTCATGTCTTGCTACTGACTACTGTTGAAGTGTGTCACTCACCACTTGCGGTCGTGTCATGTCTTGCTACTGACTACTGTTGGAATGTGTCACTTACCACTCGCAGCCGTGTCATGTCTTGCTGCTGACTACTGTTGGAATGTGTCACTTACCACTCGCAGCCGTGTCATGTCTTGCTACTGACTACTGTTGAAGTGTGTCACTCACCACTTGCGGTCGTGTCATGTCTTGCTACTGACTACTGTTGGAATGTGTCACTTACCACTCGCAGCCGTGTCATGTCTTGCTGCTGACTACTGTTGGAATGTGTCACTTACCACTTGCGGTCGTGTCATGTCTTGCTGCTGACTACTGTTGGAATGTGTCACTTACCACTCGCAGCCGTGTCATGTCTTGCTGCTGACTACTGTTGGAATGTGTCACTTACCACTTGCGGTCGTGTCATGTCTTGCTACTGACTACTGTTGGAATGTGTCACTTACCACTCGCAGCCGTGTCATGTCTTGCTACTGACTACTGTTGAAGTGTGTCACTCACCACTTGCGGTCGTGTCATGTCTTGCTACTGACTACTGTTGGAATGTGTCACTTACCACTCGCAGCCGTGTCATGTCTTGCTGCTGACTACTGTTGGAATGTGTCACTTACCACTTGCGGTCGTGTCATGTCTTGCTGCTGACTACTGTTGGAATGTGTCACTTACCACTCGCAGCCGTGTCATGTCTTGCTGCTGACTACTGTTGGAATGTGTCACTTACCACTTGCGGTCGTGTCATGTCTTGCTGCTGACTACTGTTGGAATGTGTCACTTACCACTTGCGGTCGTGTCATGTCTTGCTACTGACTACTGTTGGAATGTGTCACTCACCACTTGCGGTCGTGTCATGTCTTGCTACTGACTACTGTTGGAATGTGTCACTCACCACTCGCAGCCGTTTCATGTCTTGCTGCTGACTACTGTTGGAATGTGTCACTTACCACTTGCGGTCGTGTCATGTCTTGCTACTGACTACTGTTGGAATGTGTCACTTACCACTCGCAGCCGTGTCATGTCTTGCTGCTGACTACTGTTGGAATGTGTCACTTACCACTTGCGGTCGTGTTATGTCTTGCTACTGACTACTGTTGGAATGTGTCACTTACCACTCGCAGCCGTGTCATGTCTTGCTGCTGACTACTGTTGGAATGTGTCACTTACCACTTGCGGTCGTGTCATGTCTTGCTACTGACTACTGTTGGAATGTGTCACTTACCACTCGCAGCCGTGTCATGTCTTGCTACTGACTACTGTTGGAATGTGTCACTTACCACTCGCAGCCGTGTCATGTCTTGCTGCTGACTACTGTTGGAATGTGTCACTTACCACTTGCGGTCGTGTCATGTCTTGCTACTGACTACTGTTGGAATGTGTCACTTACCACTCGCAGCCGTGTCATGTCTTGCTGCTGACTACTGTTGGAATGTGTCACTTACCACTTGCGGTCGTGTCATGTCTTGCTACTGACTACTGTTGGAATGTGTCACTTACCACTTGCAGTCGTGTCGTGTCCTTCGAAGAGAAAAGTGTCAACTTCGTCTCGAATCTCGCTGTCACTCAAACCTTTGCCGTCCTCGTCCTAAAATAAGTTGACAGTTGTATTACAACTTTTATAGAAACCTGGTAAAGTTGCTGTTATGTTCAACAATAACATTAAGTTGGACATTTAAGTGGATTTAAATCCTCCTAGAACAAATATATTTACCCTTGCTTTTATTAGTTAAACGTCAGATTACAAACCAAAGAAAACTGGCCTATGTAAACCCCAGTATCTAGTTTTCAACCTTGTGTTTTAAAGGAACGCAATTGACAGCAACTAAATAGCCGGTATTTGCAGATATCTTAACCTTGACGTAAAAGTACAAACCCCATTCGGGTCGTTTGTAAAATAACTTAAGTCCGAATGAAATATTTTTGAATAAATAGCAAGTCAAGCCCCAGTCCAAGTCATTCTGGAAACAAGTTAACTTAGTCATGACTTTGATATAAAAATAAAACGATAAACAATTGAAATGGCAAACTCGTCCGATTATTATGAGCGAAAATTCAACTAAAAATACCCAAAACGCAACGTATAACAAGCAAATCGTTAAACGTGCACAAATTATGATGAATTCTAAAGACTATTAAAACCAAGTTATTTGACACAATGACTTAGGCCCAAGTTAAGTTATTTGTCCAGAAGAGTAAAGTGACTTAGTCAAAGGACTCGAGTCAAGTTAAGTCGTTTGAAAACAGTGCCTTAATTGCACTAAAGTAAAGTAGTTGATATAAATGTGTTTTGTTACGTCAAACAGTATTAGGCTTAGTATGTGTTTCAAAACAGAACGCATTTCTAAAACTTTGAATATGAGATCAAGTTTATAATTTAAATGCGTGTTTCCATTAAAACGCAATAAACACTAGTTTTCAGTTTTTAATTGATGATTTGAATCAGGTACCCAGAGCATATTTGTAGAACTCTTTAAGCCGCACCCGTGACACGCCCCTTATATGCTCGTGAGGTCACATACACTGTAGTTGAACCTCGGCGGGAATCGATAAGAAATGTTTACTTTCGACATAAGGTCGCCGAAATCGTGCGACGGTCACGTTCGACGTCATAAACACTCCTTTGTTGTTGGTTTGTCGCGTCATAAAGCATATGTGCAACATAAGAAAGCAGATTGGATGAATTTTGAAAAGTGAGAGAAAATTACAACTGGTTAAATTACCCATTTCTAGAAACGCAGTTAAACATGCTTTATCTTAAGATTTATTTAAAACGTTTACAACTTGCTACCTACTGTACAATTGCTACCTACTGTAAATTAAGCATTGGTGTGCTTTGATATTCATTTTACATCTAATTCTGGCCTCATACATTATGTTAAGATGTATTTAAACTTCACAACATGCTCTTTACTTCTGTATGGGCTTTAATATTAATTCTACGTCTTATTACAACCTCCAGCCATTATATTAAGATTTATGCGAAACGCTAAAAGTGATACCTACTTCTGTATGGGCTTTGATATTCACGCAATAAGAAATTTTTAGCAATTTTAATGAGAATATCAAAGTCATAATATTCATTAGAGGACAGAATTCTTTCTTTTTCCAAAGTTTTTGGCAAAAACCCTTGTCATCAACAATGTAAAACTATCTTTAAAAAATGACTTTGACTATAATTGTGAAAAAGTGTACGTTACAAAAACAAAACGAAAAAACATTAATTGTAAGAAAACTTAATACGAACTTTTGGTCCGAATGATAGAAAAAGTAAAATAATTTTTGGCAATTATTGAATTGAATTTATTTTTGCTGAACAGTCTAAAAAGTGATTCGAAGCTAAAATATTTCTTTTAATTGTTTGTCTGCCGGAGTTATTTTACACACGGACAAGTGTTTCAGATTAGCCAATGATTGTGTGAAAATCGAAAAGTTCGCAGTCAAAGCCAAAATAGACTTTGACCGTGAATAATTTTATCCAAAGAATCCAAATTCCTTTAAAGCTTGTATTTTGCTTAGTCACGCTAAGGTCCAAGGTCCAAAGTTCACGCGAAAATGATTAGTCATGGCACTTACTTTTGTCGTGAGCAAAATATCGAGAAAATCCGGCATTTTCTTTTCTTTTTTGACGTCACAGTCGTCCGATTGTTCGTCATCATTGGACTTTCGAACTGACGATTGTTCTTTTTCGAGTTCCTTTTTTCTTTTTGCGATTATCTGAATAAACAGCAAAACTTTACAAAGAACGTCTGTCAAAATATAATAAATCGCCCTCCACAAAGAAATGACGAAGTTGACAAAGTTTTAAAACATTGTACTTATTATAAAAAACGAAAATTTTATTAAATGTAATGCAAGTGTTATATTCAGGCACTTTATAAAGATGTGAATATATGTATATTTAATTTGTCGGCAAAGACACCGTTGGTTCGTCTGAACAAACACAACAGTATTATGTCTTTGTAATTGTCTGGCCCTAATAATCTACAAGCGAACTAAACGCAGTTAAAAATACGTCACAAAAGTCCGACGTGCGCATGCGCAGTACCAAATTTCAAAACTGGTATGGGCACAAACTTTAAATTGTGAAGGCGGAATATGGTGAAAATATATTTAGCATGTAGTGTGGGTGGATGTTGCGCCCCCACCGCGACCCGCGACCTGTGTGGGGGCTGGCCCCTGACCCCATACAGTTGCCCGGCGGGTCGCAACCGCGCGAGTTCTTGTTGTTTGCAAAGGCTTCTGGTCAGATATGCTACCTGTCATAACCACAACTAAAATTCCAATCAAAAGTATATTGTTACAACGAATTAAAACGTTATCAAATAGCATTAGTGAACGTTATTTTCAAGTTAATGTGAGACAGACAGCCACCGCCTATTGCAGCGACTGTCGGCTAAAACTTCGCAAAAGACTTCTCTAGAGAAAAGCTCAAAGCCGCTAAGAAACGACGTGTATATAGCCAATACGTAGGAAGAAAAAGAACACGAATGTTACGTCATATTTGGCCAATTAGACGGGCCCGCACTCTAAAACATGGCTAGGCATTACAGCGGCCATTCTAAGGCCAATTTGCAGCGGGAGTCAGACGCCAGCAAACCAAGTGGCTTGTGTTGCAGAACGTGAGAACACCGCCTGTAAGACTGACAGTTATAGATTACGAAATTAAAGGTTACATGTCAAGTTTGAAACGAGGCGAACTGAAACAGGAAAACACAGGAATTTTACACACAACAATACGGAAAACTTTGCATCATCAAATATGATATTATGTAACTGAAGAACATATTTGGCAAACGAAAGCTGAAACGCGTAATCTAAAACCCTATTTATCACATCGTAAAATCACTTAATGAACTCTAAGATTTGGCTTATGGCAATTAATTAATTTGGGTGTTTAAGTGTTGATAAACACGTAACAGTGGATTGATCAATTATGACCCCCTATAGCAATTGTTAAATATTCACCATATTTTAGGTAAATGGGTGAAATATAGGCTGTAGAGTCGAGACCGAGCTTAAGACTCGGGTTTATTATTTTGCCTGGTTTGAAGTTAAACATTGGCACATATGTTTGCCAAACCTCGACTCGGACCTTAATTTTTTGACCGGATTCGGATTCGGGTTATTTTTAACCGTCCCCACAGCTCTGCTGAAACAATTCAAAGTGTTAAAAAAGTGCACAGATAAAAAACTTATATTAGCTAGCATGAGTTGAAATGTTAGTAAAGCATTTTAAAAGCTTATGGTAAAAATATTCGAGTACTGAACTGAATTTAAAGTAATCATTGTTGTAACGTTTTTTTTTATTTTTTTTTATTTTAAAAATTTAAAAGAAGTAAAAATACGCTTATATAAAACAAAAACAACAGCTAGTTTTTACCCGACTCCGCAAACCTGCTCAAACCAATTGGAAGTGTTAAAAGCAGGGCTGCGGAGTCGGTTAAAAATAAGAGTCCAGCTTACGAAACAAAATAACTCGAGTCCGACTCCCGAGTCCTCAGTCCGACTCCGGTCAAATGTGCGATTTCGTCCCGAATCAGGCTTCGACTCTACATCATGTAATCCACCAATTTACGTAACTAAATTAGGGGGGATATTCAGTAATCCGCGCATTAGGGTAAAAAATCATTTACTCACAATACGTGGTTGGAAAATATTTCACCTTATGCTATTCCACTTTCACCATTGTAGTTGGCGGCAGTGTCAATTATTAAATTGGAACTGCGCATGCGCACGCCAGACTCAGCTATTTTTCTCCGTAGCCCTGGTGTATAAAGCATTGCAAACTCCACTATCCAAGAAGCAAAACAAAGCCAAGCAGACAATCAACGTTAGGCCACTATGTGATGACGTCACTCACGTCCTCGGCGTACTTGTGCACAACGTCAGCGGCTTTCTGGAACCTTCGGCCCGGTTCAGAGTTGCGGAACACGAAGTCAATCAAGTAGAACGGGTTATTGATGCGGAACACGATCAGCGATGCCACCTCCTGTACTGAACTTATGTACGGGTGGTCCCTGTCGGCAGGATTGTTTGACAGTTAACTTTTTGGTGGATTAAAGAAATAAACAAGTTGTTTCAGCGACAACACGAAGCAAACAAACAAGTTTATAAATTAATCATATTTCGAATAATTATAATGATTGGAGGTTGTAGTTAGACGTAGAATGAATACCATAGTCCAAACAGAAGTAGGAAGCATTTTGTGAACGTTTAGAACAGTGGTTCTCAACCTTTTTTCTTTCGTGGCCCATTTACGTTGCAAAACAATTTCTGTGGCCCAATAGAATTTTTATGAAAGAAAAAGCTTTAAAATAGGTTTGGAAGAAAACACAGCTGAACATATTTCAAAACAGATTATTTAATCAACCGTGCATTAGTGAGATACTTGCGACTGAACAATAAATTTACATTCTTTTTAATTCCTCCCCAAGCCATTATTCCTGTAGAATTAAATATAGCAACACAAATGAGACCAAATCTAGCTTTTTAGATTGATCTGTGGCCCACCTCAAATGTTCTTATGGCCCACCAGTGAGCAATGGCCCACTGGTTGAGAACCGCTGGTTTAGAATAAACCTTGATTGATTTTAAATATTTCGAATGACTCTTTATTAATTTTTATGTTGAAAATGAACAAAGAGATGTCCGAAACCTTCAAATGATGCCTATTTTTGAATCAAATTTACTTTTTGTCAGGGCCTAACATTTCAAGCTTAAACAAATTTATTCTCACTTCGTCTTCTGGCAGTTGGTCTTGGCCGACATCGCGCACTGAAGCATTGTATCGAGCGTCATCAGTGTGACGTCACAAGAGATCTCGACCGGGTTGTGACGACATAACGATTCCCACTTGGTCAGCATTTCGCCACAACATTTGTTGAAGATGCTCACGTAACTATGGCAACAACATGTCGTATGTAACTATGGCAACCAAAGAATGTAACCATGTAAACAAACCATATAACCATGGCAATAATGTAGACATGGAAACAAAGAATATGACCATAGTAACAAAGAATGTAAACATGGTAACAAAGACGATCATGGCAACCAACAGTGTAACCATGGCAACAAGCAATGTAACCATGCCGACATTAAATGTAACCAAAGATAAACAAATGACACTATGGCAACAAGTAATGTAACTGAAGCAGCAAACGATGTAACCATGGCAACAAAGAATATAACCATGACAACAACGAATAACGAATCGAATTTTTCCTTTCTTCCTAAATAGTTTTACTTATTTTTAATGCTGTTAAAATAACAAGCGTTGGTAAAATACGAAAAAAATTGGATAATACGCTTGTTTAACATACAATTTGCCTATTCAACTTATTACCTTTAAAAAAAAAAGTTTTTTGGTTTAATAAAAACAATCAAAAACTTAATGCCTGACAGAAAACATTTCTTCCTTTAAGGCCCAAGTAACTTCACTAACCCTTTCAAAATGTTAAAGTGAAACGCCGGAGTCAGCAAATGTCGGTTGCGTTGCCACTTCTTTCCCTTGCTTGTCAGTAAACCGTCTCCAATCCAAGGACGTATAAAGTTGTAGGTAAGTTGGTTCTTTGGAGCTGCAATAAATAAACTATTTGTTGAAGCAAAGTAAAATAATTCTTGTGTTGAGTAGTGTTCATAAAAATATATCAAACCTATAGAATATTTGGTAAAATTGACGTAATTTTTGCTTTTTACAGCTTAAGAACACATCATGTCATTATTAGTGTAAAACAAAGTGATTAATTGTTGTTTTTCTTCAGCAAACAAACTTAACTTTTTCGATATAATTAAAAAATGCAGAATATTACGGTTTATAATTACGTATACACGATATAACTTATAGGGGTTTCATATGCCTCTCCAGCCGCAATACGTGTTGGAAAAATATTCCATCGTATGCTATTTCACCTTAACTATTTACATTCTTGCGGCGTTGTCAATAATATATTTTCGGGTATATTTTATTGGGTAGGGTCTGACTCGGGACTCAGGCTCGGGTTCGTCAATGAATGCTCCTACTCCGCATTGCTACAAAAGCCTATTTACCTAAGAATTAGTTTGTAAAACAAAATTCCACAAATATTTTAGTAACGGTTTCACATCAAGTATCGTCAAATTTGATTTGCCAAATACAAGCTGAAGCACAATCATATTTTACCGACCCGACAGCCCTGACTCACTAACCTCCGCTAGGCACAAGATCGCTGCTGTAACATTAGAGCAGGGGTTCTTCTTTTTTTACTGCCTAAATTATTTTTTGCTTTGCATGGACCCCGGTATGCAACAAATGCTCCAAAATGACGTCATAAATTGACGTCACAATACAAATAGACTTCATAACTCTGTTATATATGTTCGAAAAATGTGAAAGTTAAATGGAGTCTAACTATACATTCAGTGCAAAACCGTTTTATTTTTAATTAAACTGTTTTCTTTGAAAAATAGTATACACTAGTTCTTTAATTAGGCCCTCATGGACCCCCTAAAAGTAGTTCACGGACCCCCAAGGGGTCCATGGACCCCAGTTTAAGAACCCCTGCATTAGAGGAATGGCAGCATTGCTTTTCATCCCCTTTATTGAGTAATTTATAAGTAGTAACATAAGGTCTAGTTAGTTGCGTTCATCGCTAAAAATTGCGCCGTGAAAATACATAGGGTGCGCCCTTTTTGGTATTTTTTAAAAATTTATTTGGGGGCATATCTAACCTCTGTGCATTCCTATCAAATAATATTCTGATTTATTGATGTTTCGCAACCTTTTTTAGCTTGCAGTTCGCGGCACCCTTATTAGTATTTTTGCTGAGATAGGGCAACAAATTGGAATCCTAAAGAATTAAATATATCTCCCGGCACCCTTGAGCGCGGCACCCCGGTTGAGAATCACTGATTTAGAAGTTGTACTCGGCTTCTATCAAACCAACTCGGCAGCCCTGGTTTATGTGGTGTCGGAATGGTAGCATTGGAGCAATGTTAGCATTGCCTTTCGCCCCCTGCTTTACTAATTTTTAAGTAGTAAGGGAAAATACACTAGGGTGCGCATTTTTTTAGGGACTTTTTATATTTACTTGGGGGCATATCTAAACCTCTGTTTAATCCTAAAAATAACATTCTGATTTATTTATTTAGGAGTCGGACTCCGGAAAAAAAATGCGGCTAATTCTACTTCTAATCTAATTTGTGAATTGCTTGTGTGCTCTAATTCTAGTTCTAATCTAATTCGGATTTTTCCAAAACTGCTCGTTTGTTCAATGGCATTTTTAGTCACTTCTTCGTTAAATACAATGTCTTCTTTAAGTACAATGTAACATTTTAAAGTTTTTCCGTATAAAACAAGGTAAATTATGAATAGAAAATGTGATTTAACACGAAAGAGGGTGCAACAATTTAACCCCCCGGGCGCCAAATAGACTTGCTACGCCTCTGATATACTGTGATGGCATTTGGCAAAAAACGCCGAAAAAGTAGAAGTAAGCTTTTCAAAAAACGGCATGTTAATAAATTTGTTAGATCTTTTTATTAAGTTGTACAGTATTCCCCTTTAATATTTATCCACCCACCTCCGCTTGACACAAGAGCGGATGCTGTGTCGGGATGGTAACATTGTAGGAACGAGATGCATGGCGCCACCCAGTGGTTGAACATGAACGGGTTCATGCAAGGCCGCTCCCTAGAGGCGCTCAGGAGACCGTCGTGTGTTGAAGGATACTGAGCGAAAGTAAGAATTTTGTGATTAGTGAATAAAGTCGTTTTGAATGGGTTTGAAGATTTTTTTATTGCTTTTCGAAGAATAAGGCTTTTCTAATAATGTTATAAATAAGGTTTGGTATATTTTTTAGTGTTTTTTTTTTAATAAGTTAAATTTGCCGAGATAAATTTGTTTTAAAATATTAGATTTATGTTTTTTTTAAATATATTAGATTTTTTTTATTTTTTTATTTTTTAACTACGTACTGAATAAGATTAATTTCTATGCAATTACAAAAAAATGGAATTCGACTTTAAAAATAAGTTCTCTATGAATTGTTTTCTATGCAGTTTGCAAAAAATGAAATTCTACTAAAAAAAAGAATTTGATTTCGATTCCAAAACGGGAAAAACTTCGATTATGTGTTTCAAAACAGTATTTTCCCACCTTTTTAACGTGTCCATAAAACCAATGTTCCGACTTGGACCCTGCAATTTCGTCGTTTTTTCTTCCAATAGAGTATAACCTCCATAGGGGCCTGACTTTCTTCCACACAAACGCGATAATTGTCGCAATCAAAGTTGTTTGGGCGAAAAGCCAAAAACCACCTTCCTTTAGTAAACTTTCAGTTATACCAGATGAAAGCATGATCCTAAATTAGCTTTAAATTACTGTAAATTATCCTATCCACAAAAATAAAAAAGTTTAGAAACATTTTTATTTTAAAATGAAAGCCTGACTTAGCCTTGCTTGAAAACAAGTGCCAGTTAAGTTAGGAACATTTTTTGATCTTTATTTTTAAATGAAAGTCTGACTTAACCTTGTTAAAATAAAATGCCAGTTATACCAGATGAAAACATGTTTTTATAAATTAGCTTTGAATTAAAGCAAACAAAATAGGAAAAAGTTTAGAAACGTTAACCTTTTAAAATTTCTATATTCGTTTGATTGATTGAGCAAAATTTCAATTAAAATAACACAACGCAACATGTAGCAAGAAAATAGTTTCATGTGCAAAACGATATATAACCATCTCAATATAACAATAAAAAATGCTTGAGATAACAATTTATTTCAACCCAGGTGATTTCAGTCAATTGCGATAATTGTCGCAATCAAACTAGTTTTGGCAAGAAAAGTGAAACTACCTACCTCTATTAAAATTTCAGTTATAGCAGATAAAAGCATGACTAATTTTCACAAATCCAGATCAATAAGAAAAAGTTTACAAACATTTTTTATCTTTTCTTTCAAATGAAAGTCTAATTTAACCTTGCTTAAATAAAAAGCCAGTTATACCAGATGGAAATATGTTTTTACAAATTAGCTTTGAATTATGGCAAACAAAATCCTATACAAGGAAATAGGAAGCAAATTAGAAACAAAGTAACATGGAAAATATGGATCTATTTAATGCATTAAATACGGAATTTAACCAAACCTTTTTAACCGGTGCGCCATATAAATTAAAAGTGCGTTTTGATGATGTTGATTTACTCGACACATTTGGCTTAAACCAGTGTTTCTCAACTTTTATCACAGTGATCCAAATGCTAATAGCAAGTGAATGTCGATTCATTCGACCTATTTGGCTTAGATCGCATTTTATCAACCTTTGTTCGAGGTGAACCAAAAGCGTATATATAACAGCTTTTGCGACACAATTCTCTTTGCGATTGTATTGGTTTAAATTTGTGTAGAGTGTAAAGTTTTGACAAAATGTGGTAAAACGTAGGGTATTGCTAATAGCGTTTTAACGGTGTCTCAAATTTCTCCAAACTGTCTTTTCAAAGATAGCCTAGTACTTTTGTAACTTAAGCAGAGATTTTTGTCGTTTGTACTTTTCTTTCACAATTCACTTTTTGCAACTTTAAAGTGAACAAAGTAGATAAAAGACAATAGCATTATTAAATTCGTATTCAATAAACAATTGTCATACTTCGTCACGCATTTTTCTCAACTTTCGTAAAAACAATTTTCTCAAAACCAATAACAACAAATCTAACAATGCAAAACAAAAAACAGACGGCGCCCAAATTTTGGGCCACGACCCATAGGTTGAAAATTCGTGGCTTAGAAATTCGTAAAGCCAAACTACGGCCACATTTGTCCAGGGAGTCGAACCGTTTGACTTTTCCGGTTCAGGCTCGGGTTCACGGATATTTTCGGAATCCGGTTCAGTTCCGGTTTCGGTTTCCAGCATTTTAAAAGTTCCGGTTCAGCTCCGGTTCGACTAAATTTATTTTCAAAACCGGTTTACAAAGTTTGGGTTCAGATACAATATAATTTGCGTTAAATCTCAAAATGTGGGTCGATAAATGTAGATAATAATCTTTGAATGGTAATTCATTTAATCAAAGTTACGTAACGTATTACAAAACAGCAACTCATTATTGCAACATCTAAAAAAAAAAAAATAAACGTGTTTTCAATCAATATTTAAATTTGTTCACAAAATTTTGGCAAACCTTGACTCTTTAAAATACAAGTTGTGACGTCATGCTGGAGTGAACCGCTTTTGTTAACAGGTTCGGGTTCGGTTAAGGTTCATGTCATTTCAAATTATTCGGTTCAGTTCCGGTTCGGCTCCTTAAAATCTTACAAAAACTGGTTCAGGTTCGGTTACGGTTCGCAAAAAATTGACCCAAAACCGGTTCATAAAGTTCTGGTTCGGTTCCGGTTAGACTCCCTGCATTTGTCCAGACGGGTTAATTCACCTGGCACGTGACACATTTCCTTAATAAAGATAAAACACAGTTGAAATGTTTTTTATAAAACTCAACGCTTAATTTTGATGAAATTTTAAACTGTAGGACAATTTATAAAGTTCACTACATTTTTGTTTAATAAATATCTATATTCTCTTAAGTAATAGACTTTGGAGCATTAAAGTTTGAGGTTGTAGTAAGGCATAGTAAGAATACCAAAACCCACACAGAAGTAGGTAGCCTTTTGTAAACGTTTCGGATATATACTTTGATATTGTAACTAAGTTAATATAAATGTACAATAAGTTTTACACTAGGCCGCGATCGTGGATCCTTACAGTTACCCAGCCCTTTATAAAAATAGTTCGGTTAAACTGCAATGGTTAAACTGTGGTACGCGAGAGTCTTTCAGGTGGTACGCGACTACGTATATATCTGCGAAAACTTTTTAAAGCATCTATATAAATTTCCGAAAACTTTCAACTTTTAAAACTTTCAGGTTGGGTTATTTGCAATCTTGCGTTTTAGTTACCTTTAATTTGCTTGTTTATGACGTAACACTTATCTTGTTAAAGATAATAAAACGTTAATTGTTAGCAGCTGGTGGAGAAAAAACAACTACATTAATCGCATTAAAACTATTTGCTGTGTTTTGTTTTATTGATGGCTTTTATGTCTTCCTGGAATGACATTTGTTATACTTTAATACAGCTACATGCTCATTTTCTTATCTATATGCCAAAATAGTTATAGTTGAGATATTCTAGTCGGGTGTAACTTAGGTGGTACATGAACACTGCACAAAAGCTCAAAATGGTACGCGAGAAAAAAAGTTTGGGAAACACTGGGTTAAATTCACTCCAAAGCGACCTTTGGTTCTTGTGTATTGAGCACTTGAAACCACAGCTTGGATAAATAAGAACTCGCTCAAGACAGCAAAGTAAATATTCTGCTCAAACAATTAGGTTTCAAAACGGCTTACCTAGAGTGCGAGTTTGCACTTTCGAAAATGGTTTGTCTAATTTTTCCCTAAATTAGTAACCTGTTGTTTCACAAATGTCGCACAGCGTTTTTAGATATAGTGAGAATATCGAAGCCTATACAGAAGTAGGTAGCATTTTTAACGTTTCGAATAACCCTTTATTTATTTTCAACATGCAGTATTCTTACTATGTGGAAAATGAATAAATAGATGTTCGAAACGTTCACAAAATGCTATTTACTTTTGTATAGGCTTTGGTATTCATTCTAGTGTTAACTACAACCTCAAACCACTATCTTAACATTTTTTTTAACGTTCACAAAATGCTACCTACTGCTATATAGGCTTCAAAATTAGTCTTACTTCGTCTTTCTACAACGCCAAACCTTTACCTTTATGGCTGTTTTAGCGATGTAACCCTACCCTATAACACACATGTTTCGCTTTGAACCAGCAGCACTGTTGCTATGTAAGCCAAATACCCAACCTGCCAGCTGTCGTTTGTCTCACGAACTTGTGGTAAACCACAGTTTCTACACAATAATGAACGCATGAATAGTACTGGATGTTATGGAGCAATGCTGTTGCAAATTTAACTAGCGGTTGTTTAACTAAACTTGCCATACGGCAATGCCATTGGGTAAAACCGTAATATTTGTAAGAATTGCGTGCCTATACTTTCACATTAAATGATATAATGATACAAGTATCAAAACGTCTTTATTAAAATGATGTCAATTAACACCACATTTTTGGCTTTGAAATTGCGTTTTGCCTTTTATAAGTGAGGTTTGGACTTATCTTATTTAATGAAAATAATCCATGTATTCGTAGTGTTCAAATTTGTGAAAAACTTGCCCTGAACCAATCTTAATAAACCTAACAATATAAAACTACCGCAGTCGGCGACCCAACCAAATCAAACGGTACTAACACATTTTGAGTCGCGACCCAGGAATTTAGAAACATGAGCTTAATAAACCACAATATTATAGAAGTGTACTTCTAATATAATAAGGTCACGGTGGGGTTTACTACTCTACGTAACAATCGCATTTTAAGACAAACGCAAATACTTCAAGTTTGCAAAATGGTGAAACCGAAAAAAGGTTGTTGTAAAACACACCAATTTTATGTATGTTTACAAATTCCATCATTGCATATATAACATCTATCCAGTAACACGTCAATAATTATAATTAAATTATAATATAGCTGCCAAACCTTATTTCAACTTTATTTTACTTTATTTTACTTTATTTTGTTTACATAAACTGACTGCAAACTTTAGCAGAGGTTAGTGGACGAAATGTGACTGTAAATAAACACCTACAGAAAGCTGCAGCTAGCATGATAGTACATTTTGTTGACAAACAACATTCACACAAAATCAAAATCATCCGTTGATGAATTATAATCAACAACCGTCATTCAGCCAATACCTGAACTGCATTAAACTGCTAAATGACTGTGATTTACAACAGCAGCCCGATTAATAAGCGTATTTTAACAACAAACTAAACTGCTAGATGACTCTGATTTACAACAGCAGTAAGCCTGCAATATTAGCAGCAAAACTGCACCCCCGATTTAAGCCAACCGCAATCTGCTTCAGGCTAATAAGCTCTTTAGTTACATCAAGCCAGCCGTAAAACGCAAGAACCGGCGTTTACTGCCTCAAGTAATTATTTAAACTACAAAACAAGCGCTTTGGAGAGATAGTTAAATCGATAAGTAGCTGATTTATGAGCTGAGCGTTCCCCCAAAATCTAGCCTGTATTTTTGACACAAATTTGCTTTATGTAAACGCCAATTGTTTAACGTCGCGCAATTTTGTATTTGTTTTTAGCCCCGCCATGCATACTATTGCATCTTGCGTTGTGTAAACTCACAAACTCTATAAATTAATTTGTTAATTAAATTAGGCTATAAATGCCGTTATTTTGATCAATATAATAATCTCTGTATTTTTTTTTACATTAAACGTTTTGCCAATAACAACGCACTATTTTTCTTGCTGTGCACGAACAAACTTGATTCGAACTGCGTTTTGCGCATGAGTTGAAGATTAATTACTTCATGGCGTAACGTTATGTAACGGTTTTTTTTCGGCAAAACCGAACCTCTTGAAAAAAGGTGAAGTTTTCCTGCGCGCCACAAACGAAAGTAGCTTGCAATTGATTTGCGATAAATAAGTTCAAAAAATCGATTTTATGATTACAAGTAACTAGCTTTACAATATAACGGCTGTAGTGTAGCTTAATATTGAGTTTAATAAAAAATTAAATGTATTATACTACAAGCAAAAACCTTTTTAATTCAAAACATATTGCAGCAGTTTAATTTCGTAATTGCGAAGTATGTTATGCGATAAATATCTTAGGCTGAAAAAAAACGTAGCTACATTTAATGTCGACTAACTTCTGTCGTTAAAGTTACAATAATATCATCTTGGGCGTTAAACAAAATTTGCTGCTAACTTACGTGTTTTTTTATTCATGTCCAAGAAAACAGTGATATTTTTCACAATTTAAAGCCTTACTTTCCATATTAACGATATATTAAAAACCCGAATATTGAAAAAAATGTCAGATCCTGGTTTTACTCTGGTTTTTAAACTTTGAGTTTTATTGTTAATATACGCGTCAGCGGAACAGTGACCGACAAGCAGAAACCTACTGCAATTGGTTTTGGATTTCCCTAATGATATACCCATTTACATATCAGTCTAGGGCGATTATTTTTTGACCTAAAAAATAGGAAATTTTGACCTGAAAAATTAAAATTTTGACAAATTTTGACCTGAAAATAATTTATTTTGACAAAATTTTGACCTGTTAGAAATACATTGATTTAAATAACCTAGGCGTCGTTAATCACGCGTTTTTTAATCCGTATATTGCTCTAATAAAGATATAATACGGTTAAAATGACTTTGAACATATATCAAAACTAAATTTTTTTGATAGAATGAACGACCAATTTCAAAAAGCTGACTTTAGTTTTTTTTTTCTATTTTTTAAGCGATTTATGTGCATTTTTATTCGATTTTGACTTAAATTTGGACAAATTTTGACCTAATGCGTAAATTTTGACAAAATTTTAATTTTTTTTGCCAAGTCAAACAATAATCGCCTTATATATCACATATAAAATACAATTGAGTACATATTTTATATTAATAATATCATTTTAATATGAATTGCAATTTCACTATTTATTCGGTTAAGAGGCTCTAGCAAAAAGCAATTATCCTTTAAAAAGTCGTTGTTTTGCTAATCACCCTTTGCAAAAATGCTTCTTAATGCTACACTGGCTTAACTTTCACAGAACTTCAAAGCTAATTCCTAACTAGGCTTGATCACCCAAGCATGTTCAGGCAAGACTGTAAAATGCTTACAACCTGTTTGTACTAATCGCTTTTATAAGAACCATATTACTTGCTCAAACATTCAACCTTTTTCTTGGCTTTCACTTGCTGTAACAAACCGTCCAGAGCGATATATAGCATCGATTGTGATTCAAGGTGGTTCTTTAGTGCAGTGTTTCTCATCCTTTTTTCGCTGCCACCCAAATACTAAGCATAAATATAACAATGAAGCTTTGGCGGTCGAATTCTATTCACTAAACATTTATAAGTACATTTTAATCAAAATCTAGCATATATTTATTTCTCTAAATAAGTGTTTCTCAACCTTTTTCCGTTGTGACCCAAATACTAAGCGTGAGCACAACTGCGAGAAAACTGAATAAATCTTGCTTAAAACCAATTTTAATAAATGCAACCCCATAAAATAAAACGGCGAACTGAAACTGGGCCGCGACCCCAATACTTAAGCCTAAATACAACAGTGGAGCTTTGGCGACACAATTCTTTTTACTAAACATTTTGTAGGCAAACAAAACATAAATCAACAGCAATAAAAAGTCCCAATTCAGTTAAAATGCGCAATATTTTCGTATTTTACCGCAATTTTCACAAATTTTAACCAATCTCTTTAAATCTAACCGCATATTAAACTACTTCAGTTAAACTACTACAAAGAAATCTTGCTTATAACCAATCTCAATAAACTGAACCATATAAAACTATTGCAGTCGGCGACCCAACCAATTGAATGCCCCCTTATAATATGTGGCATCCCGTCGGTTGAGAAACACTGGTTAGTGACAAATCCACTGGTTTTAGTTTGTTTACAAAACCGGTGTTTTAGGATGTCTGGTCTGAACATCACAACGCCGCCCATTTCTTTGCGCTATTACGTCACAATAGGTTTTGGGTTACGCTGGTTAAACCTCGATAAATAGGGAGTCATGCATGATTGCACAACATTGTCACGTGGGTTACTTTGAAATGGAGCGCAAACTGAATAAGAATTTTCTTTAAAAAAAACAGCTTTTTTTACTGTACTTTTTGTAAACTTCAAGTGAACAAACCACAAATAAGACAATAACAAAAGTTAGTTAATATTTAATTTATATAAGCCATGTCTTGGTAATGATTTCGAGATTTTCTAAAATTTTGCAGAAATCTTACTCAAAACCAATCGCGAGAAAGCTAACTGTAATAAACTACTGTAGACGGCGACCCAACCAAATCAAAATGTGACCCAATTTTCAGTGTTGTAAACAAGTCATTTTAAAAAGACTTAAGTCCCAGTCAAGTCATTTGAAAAATTACTTAAGTCCAAGTCAAGTCTTTCGCGAAAATAACAAGTCAAGTCCCAGTCCAAGTCATCGGTTGCCCAAGTCAAGTCCAAGTCAAGTCATTATGAGAGCAAGTCAATTTCAAGTCATGTCATTGACATAAAAGTAAATTGTTAAACTATTGAAATTGGTAAAATCGTCCGATCATAAGCAACAATTTAACTAAAAAACTAACACAAACGCAATATACAGCACTTAAAGTGTTTAATGTGCAAAACTTAAAATAAATTCTAATGAAAAACACTTAATTTAATCCCAAGTTATTTGACATCATGACTTAAGTCCAAGTCAAGTCATTTGTCTAAAAGACTTAAGTCAAGTCAAGTCATTTGAAAACAGTGACTTAAGTGCACTTAAGTCAAGTCAATGACTTAAGTCATTACAACACTGCCAATTTTGGGTTACGACCCATTTGAAAAACTGGAATATAGAAATCTGACTGAATCTAAAAGGCAGAAAACAAACGATTCTGGTTGTACATCAGACTAAGTATAAAACTTAGTAAACCGACAATCAATTTGTTTAGATAACTATAGGTCTACTTTACTACGAGAACCTCGTCGGTATCTAAAAACACAGTAAAACTACAAGAGACGATTAGTGCTTCAAATTTTGCGATGTTATAAATGACCCATGTCCCAGTGAAATCATTTTATGAAATAACAGTCAAAGTCAAGTCTTTTTGATTAAATAAAGTCAAGTCCTAATCAAGTCATAATTAGAGCAAGTCAATTTCAAATCAAGTCCTTGTCATAAAAATAAAACGTTATTTTAGAATTTTTAAACTCGTAGGATTAAGACCAATAACCGAACTAAAAAATAATCCCCAACATTTAGCAAGCAAATTGTTTTATGTGCAAAAGTTCGGATAAATAGCTCAATTTAAAAAAAAAAAACTTCCAGAAACCATTTCATTTCATCCCAAGTCATTTGTCCAAAAGGCTTAAGTCAAGTGAAGTCATTTGAAACAGTGACTTAAGTGCACTTAAATCAATAATTGAAGTCATTACACCACTGGTACTCTGCATTAATCAGGTCGGGTTCATGTCTTTTAGGTTACAATTCTAATAATAACCGCTGGCAACCGTGTTTTGAGAAAACCTTCCGAGCTCACAAAAGCCCAAATAAGGAAGTCGGGAAACAATATTTACTCTCGTGCTATTAATAAAAATCGTCCTTCAATAAATTTCGTCCGATCGTTTTGACGGTTTCCGATATTAAATGACGGAGACAATTGCTCGAAGGTGACCTTGAAACGACACAGTGACCTCTACGCGGCATATTTGACCTTGAAGATGCAGGGTTCAATTAGTTTGTCTGCAACATTTATGGTTTTGGCGATCCAGTTTGTGGTTAGACGTAGTAAGAATATCAAAGCCCATACAGAAGTAGGAAGCATTTGGAACGTTTCGAATAAATCTTAAAATGAATGAAGATTCGAAACGCTCACAAAATGCTATTTACTTCTGTATGGGCTTTGATATTCATTACACGTCTTACTACAACTTCCAACCATTACGCTACAAAGTTTGTGGTTTAATCTGCTTGGGTAGGTAAGTTGTGGTCAATATTAATGGTTCAAAAAACACAAAAACTTGAAAAAATGTCCAAATAGCCTACCGCTACATCTTACAAAATAAATATTCTTCAAAAGAAATCACTTTTACCTGTGCAAAAAAATTCGAAAATACCTCCAACTCAACTGAAATAAACCTATTTTTTTATTTATCAACAACCACTGGCATGTTTGCTATAATTCTTTACAAAGATCCGGAATCTTTTCGAAATATAAATTCAAATCATTAAAATAAATGCATTTTTACACGTTTTTGAAAGCTTGAATGATCAAACGAGCTGTTCTACGCATTTTTACACTTGTTTTTTCCTCAACATTTTAATAGTCGTCACACCTCCCAACCACAGCCCATTTATCCAACACATCTTGATAATAATTTTAAGCAGTGTGTCAGTGCTTCATGTCAGCTTAATTTCTCAAACGATTTCAAAATTATGTCAATTGTAAAAACTATTTGGGCTTTACAATCTTTTTAATACATTCGAATCTATTTTTTGAAGTACGAAATTTACAACTCAATATTTTCATTTTTTGCCGTTTTGCAAATCCACTATACGTGCTGGTCCCACGT
This sequence comes from Ascidiella aspersa, assembly GCF_963924565.1. Taxonomy (NCBI): domain Eukaryota; kingdom Metazoa; phylum Chordata; class Ascidiacea; order Phlebobranchia; family Ascidiidae; genus Ascidiella; species Ascidiella aspersa. Next base: position 1,632,860 of record NC_139451.1, read on the forward strand.
AGAAACCCAAAAACTCCGCGAATTTGGCTCCAAAATTGCTTAATAACGTTATCTCTGTCGCCAAATATGTCTGCCTATTGGCCCTAATTGGATCAAGGATTGAAATCAATTGCCGTGCTAATGGACAATAGGAAATTGTAGGCTGTCGACAAATTTTTCACACGATTAAACTTAAGAAATTCTGTTTCAACAGCCATAAGTCATATTCGGGACATACAGGATACTATCGGCCTATTATTGCTTTTGGGTTCTCAATTTTTTTCGTGTGAAACACTTTTGGAGTACAAACAGACAGTGTTGTGATAACTTAAGTTAACCCTTTTAAATGACTTGACTTTAGACTTAAGTCTTTTGTGTAAATTAATTTGGTTAAAATGAGGTATTTTTATGCATTTTTTTTGGTAATTTTGGTTATTTATTCTAATTTTGTTTACAAAACAATTTGCTTTGTAGATTGCTCGCAACGAACTAGTTTACCAATTTTAATAGTTAAACGTTTACTTCTTATAACAAGGACTTGAATTGATTTATTTAAAAAGACTGGACTTTACTTACAGTGGTTATTTTACCAATGACTTGACCTATTTACAACACTAGGTGTTAACATCCAATGTAAAGTACGTACGTCACAAAAAATCAAACAACAATATATTTTCCGACTCAAAATTTTACTAATAAAGACGCAAAAAATTCGAATCGAAGCAACTCGTAGCATAGAGTAGTACATAAAATCAAAAAAGTAACGTATTTACAAACAACGGCCTCTTAAAGCCTTTAAAAAGAATAAGAATTTTCAAACATTATTTGTTTTTTATTTGACACAACATTTGTTCAATGGCAATTTATTTTAACGAATAAAACAAAGAAAAAATTCATTAAATTAGTTCGTTTGGCAATTGCGTCATTATTATTATCGTACGTTTTATGCGAGGATGCTCGATATTATCGGCAATTGTTCGATACTATATTGCAAAATATCGGTACTTGTCCGATACTAGATTGTATATTATCGGTACTCGTTCAAAACTAGATTGTATAATATCGATACTTGTCCGATACTAGATTGTATAATATCGATACTTGTCCGATACCAGATTGTATAATATCGATACTAGATTGTATAATATCGATACTTGTCCGATACTAGATTGTATTATATCGATACTTGTCCGATACCAGATTGTATAATATCGATACTAGATTGTATAATATCGATACTAGATTGTATAATATCGATACCAGATTGTAGAATATCGATACTCGTCCGATACTAGATTGTATTATATCGATACTTGTCCGATACCAGATTGTAGAATATCGATACTCGTCCGATACTAGATTGTATAATATCGATACTTGTCCGATACTAGATTGTATAATATCGATACTTGTCCGATACTAGATTGTATTATATCGATACTTGTCCGATACTAGATTGTATAATATCGATACTTGTCCGATACCAGATTGTATAATATCGATACTAGATTGTATAATATCGATACTTGTCCGATACCAGATTGTAGAATATCGATACTCGTCCGATACTAGATTGTATTATATCGATACTTGTCCGATACCAGATTGTATAATATCGATACTAGATTGTATAATATCGATACTAGATTGTATAATATCGATACCAGATTGTAGAATATCGATACTCGTCCGATACTAGATTGTATTATATCGATACTTGTCCGATACCAGATTGTAGAATATCGATACTCGTCCGATACTAGATTGTATAATATCGATACTTGTCCGATACTAGATTGTATAATATCGATACTTGTCCGATACTAGATTGTATTATATCGATACTTGTCCGATACTAGATTGTATAATATCGATACTTGTCCGATACCAGATTGTATAATATCGATACTAGATTGTATAATATCGATACTTGTCCGATACCAGATTGTATAATATCGATACTTGTCCGATACTAGATTGTATAATATCGATACTTGTCCGATACTAGATTGTATAATATCGATACTTGTCCGATACCAGATTGTATAATATCGATACTAGATTGTATAATATCGATACTTGTCCGATACCAGATTGTAGAATATCGATACTCGTCCGATACTAGATTGTATTATATCGATACTTGTCCGATACCAGATTGTATAATATCGATACTAGATTGTATAATATCGATACTAGATTGTATAATATCGATACCAGATTGTAGAATATCGATACTCGTCCGATACTAGATTGTATTATATCGATACTTGTCCGATACCAGATTGTAGAATATCGATACTCGTCCGATACTAGATTGTATTATATCGATACTTGTCCGATACCAGATTGTAGAATATCGATACTTGTCCGATACTAGATTGTATTATATCGATACTCGTCCGATACTAGATAGTTATCGGTGCCGATCCGATACCAAATTAAGCTAAAAGTTTTAGCAATGTGTTTGTGAATTTACCAAGCAATATTTGCAAAATGGTAGGTTAACAATTAAAGGCAACTAAACTTGAACTTACCAAATTAGGGCAAAATAAACTGAAAAAAAGACTTTGAACGTTTTTATTTCACCTTATTGCTTGTTTGACCATAGTAATGACGTCATTTGGTATCGGGTCGGATCGGCGATATTTATATCGGAATAAAAGAAGTATCTGACACCCCTGGTTAGGTCATGACGTCATAACGTTTTTATGACATCATCACGTTAATCGTGACGTTTCAAACATTGCCACAGTACGCAAAGTAATAGTGACGACACAATAATAACACTACGTCATATAGTTTGACGACGTCATCGCGCTTGGTCACGACATTTCGATGACGTCATATGTGACGTGGTTTTATTGGAAGGAGTCCTCGATTGAAAGAGGAGTTGTGTTTATCTCGGCTTCTCTGGCGAGACCTGAAAAATAAAATTGCGAGAAAAAAAATAAATTTGGCAAGAGTCATTTATTTATTGCAGTGTTTTATGTATATTTTCTTTTATTTGTTTTAATTTTATTAATTTTTTTAATTTTCCTCTTTTTTTCATTGTTTTTTTCATGCTGACAGTTACCTGCAAGAAATCAAATTGCAATGTTTTTGTTGTAGTTTGACTAAATATATAGTTTTCGCTAATTTGATTTCCCTGATGAAGATTTCCTGAATAGGTCATCGAAACGTCGGTGCATTTTAAGAAACATATTTGTCGAATAAACAGTTCAATAATACAAAAAAGAGTCCTTTAGTCGTAAAAAAAATGTAAAACATTATGTTCGCTTCTTTCGTCAAAATTGACTGATTGAAAACTATAAAATTAAAAAAAAAATTGCACTGTTAAAATCAAAATAAACGTTTCTTATAGCATCCTCAAATTCATATTGAACATCTTTTTAAAATTGACTTTACTACTTTCAAACGTAAAAAATTCCGTTTAAATTTTTTTCACATAATTTTTTTGAGGTTCTGGCATCATGTTAACAGATTCTTGAGATGTAAGTTTATTGCCATGATTTGCTGAATAGATTATTGAAAAGTTGACTCATAAAATACGCACAGACGGACAATTTTATAATTGATGCTAGGAAGTGTCCGATAATATCGGATCGGAGCCGATACACGATGCCAATCCTGGCTCACCGGTTTAATCGCAAATGGTCATAAAATACACATTTTGTTGGTTTTGCATCACAAACGGAAAACTTACTTTTATTAAGTGATAGTTTGACGACAACTCAATTTAGTCTGTTTTACTTAGCATTGCCTAACAATGAGGTATTAAAATTTTAAACTTACTTTCATTGGTTTTACCATTCCGGTTAATGAAGTGCAAAAATCCGTATATTTTATTTTGTACCTGTACTATGTTTAGTATTTAATATTTAGTTTAGTATTTAAGTATTAACTATTTTATTTAGTATTTTATTTAGTATTTCATTTAGTATTTTATTTAGTATTTTATTTAGCATTTTATTTAGCATTTTATTTAGTATTTTATTTAGTATTTTATTTAGTATTTTATTTAGCATTTTATTTAGTATTTTATTTAGTATTTTATTTAGTTTTTATTTAGTTTTTATTTAGTATTTTATTTAGTATTTTATTTAGTATTTTGTTTAGTATTTAAATATTTTGCATTCAGTATTTACTTTTTAGTATCTATGTGTTTTATTGGTTTTACTCCGAACAACCAGTTATTGAACTTACTTTTATTAAGTGATTGCTTAACCCTCCACTTCTTGCAGTGGATGGAATGCTTCACTTTCACCAGGAGGCTCCTCCTCACGGTTGGGTCGTTAATGGAAGCTCGTAAACAATCAAAGTGGTCCATTATCTAACACCAGAGGGAAGCAAAGAGAGATTAGCATTAAGCGACAAAGCGCTCTATGAGGAAAAAAACATTTCACAAGCACAACACTAGAATGTAATACCCTTGTCACACTTTTTAAAAACACTTTGTTTTTTTAAAGACTTTAAAACAACCAAAATTGGATAGCTTGTCGTTTTGAGAATAATTAAACACAAAACACTATAAATGACGTCAACACCTAACTTAAGGTGAGCGTGAAATAAATTTAAAGACTATTTAAAGATTTTGGAAAGTCATAAGAATTTTTAAGGATTTTTCAATAAGTAACTCAATTTAGAGACTTTAGAAAATCATAGAGCTTTTCTTTTCAATACGAAATTCAGTGTTTCTCAACCTATGGGCCGCGACCCTAATTGTGTCGCTGTTTGATTTGGTTGGGTCGCAAACTGCAGTAATTCGCATAGGTTAGATTTATTAAGATAAGTCTTCTTGAAAATTTATGAAAACTATAAGATAAACACGAAGACATATGGCTGACAACTATTAAATTCGAACTGTTTTAGGCTTATGCCCCTTCTGTTTTGTTTACCATAAAACGTATACTGACGAAATCGCGTCACCACTGTTGTACAAAGTTTTAGTAATTGGCAAAAAAAAGATGGAGAAATTTTGGCCTAAATCAATTCAAACACATTCAAAAACTTTAGGACATCCCTGTATGATGCGCAGAAAAGGTAAAGCACAACTTTTTAATTTTATACTCACGAGGAAAAGAGCGTCTTCAACTCTTGGGTCGGTCGAGTCGACGATCTTTATCGTGTCGAGGATCATACGGACAACATTCTGGGGTAAAAGTGGGGTTAGCGGGGTTTATAACTTGGTGGCGCATCGGGCAAAAAAACGAGAAAATTTTTTTCGATTTTTGAATTTTTTTAGGTCACAAATTTTTCGGCCACAAAATTGAAAAACACAAATTTGGGGGATAAACCACTAGTTTTTATTGATTTTTTTGTTTGCGTAAAGATGTTCAATCGCACATTATTAAGAAATATATTCAAAGACAAAACTTCTAAGGCTTAAAATTGGATCACCATGTTTAAGATAATACAAAATTAAAACAGTATAAATGCCATGGTTAGCACAAGCACAAATAGTTTTGGTTTATCGTCGCACTTTTCAAACACACTTTTAGTTGCACGTGGATTTCAAAATAAATCAAAGACCTTGCAAAATTTTCGAAAAAACATTTGGCAGTTCAAAGACTTTTTAATATAAGTAATAAGTATTTTTTCATTAGTTTTAGTTAATTTCTATATAAATATTGCTCTAAAGAAGAAAGGTGCCAAATGCAACAACTTTTAGTTAAATTTTATTAAAATTTGGGATAAATTACTTACAATTAAGAAGTTTTTTTAAATTACTTACATTAAGGTTTTTTTTGAGATCAATTACTTACACTTAGGGAAGTTTTAAGATAAATTACTTACATTTAAGGTGTTTTGTTCAACAGATTTCCTCTTTCTTGCTTTTGACTTGTCGAGTAAGTCAAGGGCGCTGCAATTCGTGATTTCAACCGCTTCCTAAAAACAAAAAAATAGTAATTGTAGCAGACTAGCAGTGTTTCGCATACTGTCTTGACGCGAAACCGTTAAGATTATAAATAGGGCACCCTTGCTCGTATTTTTGATAAGTGATCAACTGTAACGTTACAACAAACGAGATTGAAGCAGCGCATAAACTGTGCAACAAGGTTGAAAAAAATCATTTTAATTATTGGCACTTTTATCATGCACAAAAAATTGTACCAAGAAGCTTACCAATAGAGCAAAAATTGAAATCCTAAAAAATTTAACATATCTCCTGGTACCCTTAAGCGTTAACATGGTACATAGAGCGCCGCGGTACCCCGGTTGAGAAATCATTACCTAAAGTAAGACTTAAATCTACACTATCAGTTATATAACTGGTATCTAACTGAAAACGTACCATTAAGTTTGGGTGATTTTTAAGTTATAACTAGAAGGTTTTTTTGAGTTTTTAATAGAAGGTTTGTAAAAGGAGAATTTTTAATGTTGTTTATCTCACGTAGAATAAAAGACTACCCAGGAAAACCACGTTAAAAAGAAAAATACATTAGAAGGATGCTGAGCACAGCAGTGGAGTGTTTGACAGTAGAACGGTATCATGAAACCCAAATGATTTTGTGGAAAACGTATTTGTTTTAAATTTGTTTAGAATAAATTTTTTAAACACTAACTACAAACTTGTCATTAAGTGTGATTTTTAAGTTATTAATTGAAGGTTTTGTTGAGTGATTTTTTTTATTTATTACATTTTATTCCCACTTGATTTTCAAACATATTAAAGTGCTGTATAACCAACCTTTTTGACGTGAGGGTATTTTGTGTAGAGCGACTGGCAATATTCGGTGTCAATCAATCGAAAGTCCGGTGGCAACCTATTCCCGGTGTAATCTGGAACCGGGGAAACCTGACAAAAACAAATGTGGTAACCGGTCAAGTAAAATTATGGAAAAAAAAGAAAAGTAAAACTTTGTTGAAAAAATATACAAAACAATTTAAATTTAATTTGCGTGCAAAATAAAAAGGATTTGAAATACAACTAGTAAGGTAAAATTATGAAAAAAGAGAAAAGTAAAACTTTTTAAGACAAATATACAAAAAAAATTTTTACTTTAATTTGCGTGCAAAATATAGGAAAATTTACAAACAACTGTTCAGTTAAGATTATAAAGAAAAAAGAAAAGTCAAACATTGTAGAAAGAAATACGAAAAAAAAAATTATTTAATTGCATGCAAACTAAAAGCCCTTTACAACACACGATTAATTAAAAAAGTAAAAAAATGTTTTTTAAAATTGTCAGAACTGGGTGAACGTGGTAAAGATGTTGTTTAATCGAAAAAATCTGCTTCGAAACTTGTTACGTCCTCGATCCATATTCGCTGAATTTATTTAAAATTCGATTCAAGTCACTTGTTTTATGGCGATTTTCCAGCATTATATTTTAAATTGTTATTCCGCGTCCGAATGTAAAATTTTTTTAAAACCAATCCCCGGGTTTGTTGTACAATGAGGGTGTTTAAAGAATCTGTCGAGTAAAAGCAGGCGCTAGTACAGTAAAGGTTGGGAAAACATTGGCGTAAAGCGAAAAATATCTGGTTTAAGTTTGAAAAAAAAAAGATTTTTTAAAAAATCATTTTAAAAAAAACAAAAAAAATATTTTTGGAAACATATTCTAGAAAGAAAACCTAGATTCCGCGACTCAAACTCAATGGTCTCGCAACCCACTATTTGCCGACCACGAAAATAATTAATTAACTTCGATATTTTTTTACCTGTGGGGGAGTTTGGATCACAGGGGTATTGGAAGTGACTTGAACCGTTATCGTTTCGTCCTCGTGCGATGAGTAAGCCTTCTTTCTTCGACTGTAACGAAAAAAATGGTTGAATTTACCAATCTTTAAATATTTTTTTGGTTGTACATTTGTTACTCAATATTCTCAGTATTACTCAATTTTCCTTTTTGTGTTTTTGAGCGAAAAAATCAAGATAAAAAATCACAGGGGACGCGACTAATTTAGCGATTGAATGATACACACAAATATGTGTTGTAACAAATGTGCAGGATGCAATAGGCATGGGTGCTATCGTTGTTTCTCGGCTTGCTCCCATCTGAGCCTGTATACCTCAGATGGTAGAGCGACGGTCCCGGTATGGCCGGAGGTCGTGAGTTCGCACCTCACCACATACTAGTTTTACGAACAGGATGCAGCAGGCAACAATGCTATGGTTGTTTCTAGGCTTGCTCCCCTCTGAGCCTGTGTAGCTCAGTTGGTAGAGCAACGGTCCCGGTATGACCGAGGTAGTGAGTTCGAACCTCACTGCAGGCAAGTTGTTTTTCTAGCCTGTCCTGCTTTGTACATAGAGTTACAGATTTGGAAGTGCCATGGCTTTTGGTGAACTAAATCAGCGATTATGATATATTTCTATCTATCTATCTTTACAACGAAATGGCTAAGGTTTTTAATAATTGGAAAACTAAAAAAAATACTTTTTAGTTAAATACACAGAAAACCTAAATCTAAGGTTTGATTTAATGAGACCGAAATTTGACAAAATTTTACAGTTAATGAATTTAAAATGTTTTATGAAATCGTTTATTGAGTTATTTGCTGAAAACTTTGCGTTTCCTTGACTAAAGGTTTTGCGAAAACTACTTTTTGAAATAGACGTAAGTTATCCAGCAAATTACTCCACTTAGACTTAGTTATCCCACATATATTTTGAGTTACATTGGGTTGTTAAGCAAATAATTTGACTTAGACTTAAGTTATCCAGCAAATGACTTAACTTAGAGTTATAATCAGCATTGGACTTCTAAATTATTTATTACTTAACTTTGCATATCTTTATAGTTTTGGAAAAACCAGCTTTTTTAGAAGTTTTCCCTTACCTGCGTTTAACTTCGGGTTGTTCATTCTTTATCGTTGTGTTCTGCTGCGGTCGTTTCCTGACCTCTCCCCCGTGTATTCGCGCTTGTTCTTGTTGTAAGCGTTGAAGTTGCTGGTGCTGTTGACGCAACTGAACCACCTAAAGAAAAATGACTTTCAAATAAGTGCAATGCTGGTGTCAATTTGTTGATCTGCAAGAAATTTTATGGAATGCTAAAGACAAATATCGCGAAAAGTTTGTGGTGGAGTTAGGTTTGGTTTTCCAAGGATTTAGAAAACTAGCAGGAATTATACACTCTTGCAGGTATTTTGCCGTCTACCTTTTTGTGTTGTTTCACAACAAAAATAAACTTTTAACAAGTGCAGGCTTGGTTAAATTTCTTGTTAGCACAATTTAGTAGAAATTGAAAATTCGCAGTCCGGTGGCTTTAGACTGGGGTTGTTTAATTTCACTTTTTTATGGTAATGTTAATATTCACATGTTACGCTTGGTGTTAATTCTGCCTTTATGCTGTCCTATGCTTTAAATTAAAATACTAACTGCGAAATATGGTTCATTATTTTGCGATTTACATGTTTTTTAGCTACTGATTTTTGAAGTTAAATTACATTGTAAAGAATTTAAAAAATAAAAATGCAAAACTTTTTTTGTGTGCTTAAAGTGTCTAGTGTCCCTCGCAAATAAGCAATCGGACCTGCAAATATGTTGCCGTCTACTTTTGAAGTGTTGTTCCACAATAAAAATAAACTTTAAACACAATTTATCGAAATTCGATTGCTTATACTTTAGACTGCGGTTGTTTTATTTCACTTTTGTTGTGGTAATGGTAATTTAGTCTGTGTCAACTTTCCAGTCGGTCCGCCAAATATAGTTTAATTTTATATCTTAATTGCAAATGCAAGCTGTTAAAGGATTTTCCATTAAATTTAGAACTTCGTCAGTTAAACATTTCGCTGCATTGTGACGTAACATAGACTTAATGGCCTACTATGTTCAGTACTGTATCGTACGTCACAATGCGGCAAATGTTGTGCCCAATTGATTAAAAATAGGCTACAACTCGTTTAAGTCTTAAACTTTAAGACCAGTTGTATGTGAAAAACTTCAATAGAACCGCATATAACACGTAATTGCTCATTAAATTGCAGTTTCCATTCTTTGCTTTTGATTTGCATACTTTTGTCGTAATTACATTTTGGGTTGACACGGGTCCGCAAAATTTGTTTTGAAATTTTACCGTTCCGTAAGCTCAAAGGGTTGACAACCACTGCTTTACAGTGAAATACTAACCGCGAAATATGGTTGATTATTTTGCGATTTGCAAGTTTTTGAGCTACTGATTTTTAAAGTTCTATGTTGTGGCTCTCAAGAAAATTACATTTTATAGAATTTAAAAAATATAAATGCAAAAGTTTTTTGTGTTTTCAAAGCATCATGTGTCCTTAATTTTTTCCTTTTGTAATGTTTTGTGCGTTCTGCGTAAAAAGCTTTATTTGGGTATTTTGCATTGGAGAAAATGACATAAAACAATTTTTAGACTGGTGCTTGTTTCAGTTACAATAACTACTAATTTGTATATTCTGCTTTGTTTTTCTTAGTCAATGAAACATATGTACACAAATATTTGTGTTAACAACTGAAATCTAGCCCCTTCTGCTTTTTGACCAACGATTACGGCTTACATATCATTAGTAAACTGAAAACCAATGCAGACTCACTAAACCTGTCGATCAGTGATGCAAGCAGAGCAAGCCAGAAAAACAACTAGCCTGCAGTGAGGTTCGAACTCACGACCTCTGGTCAAGCCGGGACCGTCGCTCTACCAACTGAGCTATGCAGGCTCAGAGAGGAGCGAGTCGAGAAACCACGTTACGGACTCCAGGTTTGGAAGATTCAAAGAAAACTTTTTTCAAGCATTTTTACTTTACGCAGCAAAGCAATACGCTTGGCGCTATCATAAAAATTATTTTTTTTATTTATTTAAGTTGTATTTCAAAAATTAAAAAAATCTGTACATATTTTAACATCTTCTAAAAAAAGACATAACTAGCAAAATTGTAACACATTATACACATATTATCAAATATAGTTGCAAAATACAAAAAAATGTGCAAATTTTAGATCTTACCTCGGCCATTATGGATTCACATTCTATCTTTTCATCCTGTGAAAAACCTTGGCCGACTCTGAAAGTAAACACAATGATTTAAACTTATTGATTGTTTAAAGTGTTATTATGAGTCACGCAATAAATTATTAAATCAGCCATATCACAGCTCACAAAAAATACAACAAACTATTTTGACCATTGAAATAACCATGCTAAAAATGAATAAAGAATTATCCTTTAAAGCAGTGGTTCTCAACCTTTATGTACCGGTGACCCCTTTTTGATGCTTTCAAACGGTCGCGGAAAACCCCTAACATATTTCTGGTGTGATATCTGCGTTTAGTTCTTTTTAGTAAATCAGTATGTCTGTCTAGTGCACCTTGTGTTGAGTAAAGTAACACACAACACCAATTTACTTTGTGACAGGTTTAAGTGATTTCTGCTGCTGCATCGCCAAAGCAAGTCTTAAAATGCGTGGTAGTGTTTTTGACAATGCTAGACGTTATCTTTGAGAATGATAGCATAAATCAAAATGCAGTACATATGAACTGTTGTAATTCCTCTGCCTCCCATTTTACAATCTACTGTGTTACATCACAATGGAAGTGTTCTGTCACACTAAGAATTCGATTTACAACATGTTACAATATGATTTTATCACTTACCAAGATTGTGATTAGCATGTTATCAAGCGTTAGTTATTTCCTAGCGTTAATTGAATTAATAATGGTATATTTATAAGTTTTCTGGACCCCCTGAAAACGTTTTGCGGACCCCCGGTTGAGAACCACTGCTTTAAACTATTCTGTATGAATCCGAAAAGCCCATGGAGAAGTAGGGAGCATTTTAAAAGTTTAAATCTTTAAAATAAATCTTAAAATATGAGCTGAAGATTGTAGTTAGACATAGAATAAATATCAATGCCCATACAGAAGTAGGAAGCATTTTGTAACTGTTTTGAATTTATTTTTAACCTTCTTTATATATCCACAAAAAAGTCTTACCTGTGGGCTGGGATTGACTTGTTGTTCTGAAATTAAAATAAAAAAAAAATAAAATTAAAAAAAGGTATTTTATTTTTGATGTCACTTTTAAAATATAAGTTAAGAAAGCTTAAATATCAAGCTAATAATAAAAGCTTTAATTACCAATTTCAATTTAAAAAAACTTAGTAATTTAGTATTTTTAACGATGATCACCTGGTTTTTGTTGCCATCTTCAAAATCAGTTCTACAAAAGAAAAAAAAAACAGATAAGATTAATCAAAAAATGCCAGAAATAATAATAATTCAAATAATTTACACAAGACCTTACAAGCAAAAAAGATGAAATTTATTGTACAAAACCCTTTTTTTTTTAAATTATTAGGCTAAAATTTGTTTTAGCATTAGGAAGTTTAGTTACCTCCTGTTGTTAACCTACAATTTTTGCTAAAATTACCATTCAAAAAATAATCGCTGCTTTGGATTGCAATTCATGGCTTAAATTTCTATATTATTTAGGTATCGGGTCAGCACTGATATCGCCCTAGTATCGAACGAGTAGCGATGCTAGCACTTGACATTGGGTATAGGCTGTGATTCCATATTATCGGACATGCTAATTTAAATCATTATATAGACAATGTGATAATATTTTTACCGAATATAGAATTTTACACAAAAAGTGATATTATTAAACAGTTTTTGGAACTCACGCATATTCTTGCATCCCATTCATATCTTCGGTCCAGGCGAGCGAGTTCTAGAGATTCAAAAGTAACTTTAAAACACAATACACAGTTTTTTAGTAATATCAATAAAATACTATTTAAAGCCATTATATTCAATAAAATTGACATTTTGTTTTGTTTACAAACGTTTCAACAATACTTCATGCCATCCTAGTATAACAATACTTTTTTATCTTCACTTTAATTTTTACACTAATGATAACGATTTGTAAAAAACAAAACAATATTTTGAATATAATAGCTTTAGTATTTTTATTTAAAGTAACTTTAGTTTGCAATCTTCAGTAATAGAATAATCAAGTGGCACTTTATAAGACATACTGTAAGGATTTCTTTGACCTGATAAAGCAGAGTTGTGCAGAAGCTTGTAAAAAATTCAAAAACGGCCATTTTCAAATATCTTGAGTTAATATGCGACCTTAAAATGACATTATAACAGCATATTGTTAACTTTATTTTTATTGAAACGTCAGTCTTGATTTTGACATTGCTAAAATATACAAATAAAAAATGAACATCTCGTGTTTGTAAAAAAATACTACGTTAAACATACCTCATGTTTTTTGCCGGAGTATGAATCTAAAAAAATATGAAAATTATGTTACTGTGATTTGTAAAATTTAGGACTAATATTTGATGCAAAATCATAATTTATCACAAAATTACTAATATTTCAAATATTTAACATCTCAATAAAAAAATAAACAGAAAAATTTTACCACTAAAACCTTTATCAAATTATCATCGCATAATAATTATCACTATTTGTGTAAAGGTTTTGTGTTGGAATTTATTTAAAGAAAATAAATCTAAAAAAACTTCATTTATTTCACTCTACTTGGAATATGTTCTCATTAAAATGCAAAGGTAAGAATATTTAGGTATAATATCATGATCTATATGGAAAGGTTAGGTAGTCAAAAATAAATTAATACCAAAATAAAATCAATAAAGTTCAATTAACTTCCCTTGAAATATCTTTTTAATGATTTTTAAAAAGAATGACTTACTGTGGCTCATTGATCTTGCATTCTGTAATAAATAATAAAATATTTTTATTTGGCAGTAAGCTTTGCAAGTGATATTTAACATTATTTATTTTAGAAATATGTTTTTCAAGTTACAAGACTTTTTAAATGTGGCAGTAAAAATAATTGGTGGGCAGAATTTTTTAAGTTACACAAAAGTTTTTCAGTTTGGTTTCTTTAAAACATTTAACCGGCAAAATTTTTAAATCACCAGCTAATTTTCAATTAAGTGGTAAAATGCTGTCTAGATATTGTAATTTTTTTTCACTACAGGCTATTTGTTGACATTGTGACAAATACCTTAAAGTAATTATTTACAAAGCAAATGGAAAGAGCTAGTAAAAAAACACAAATTTCATCAAATTTTTACTTTTTTTTTTTTTACCGCTCTAAAAAATTGGATTTTTTAAACATATGTCATTAAATGGTTTTATTTAAAATTTTTTATTTCAAAAAAGCAAATCTCAAATAAACCATTTGTATGCCAACCGGTGTGAACTATCGAAAACCATAGGCATCAACTGTTAGCAATTATCTTTAAATTATTTTCCAACAAAACTTGCAAAAAATTGGTTTAAATAGGACTAGCGGTTTCTCACAGACTTTTTAGTATGCAAATCAATTAAAAGACATTGTGGCAACCCTGTGTGAGATATCGCGTCTAATTTAAGCATTTTAATTAAAATGGAATTAGAATTAAATCATTTTGAGTTTTCTCAAATCAGATTAGAATGATTAGAATGAGAATTACAGAATTCTTAAAAAAGCATTTAATTATTCACAATGAAATTAGTTTAATCTCAGTTGATCTCAAAATAATGTGAATGGTAAATATTTGTGTGTTAATATTGGTGCTGCTTTTTAGCGTAGCATGTATGCTTCTCAGACTGTAAAAATCATATACAGGTTTCAAACAAAGAGTTTTAGTTTAAATTCTTTGTTTTGACTGAGCAACTTTAAATTGTCGTTCTACAAAGAAGCATTTTTGGTAAAATCCAAATTAGATTAGAATTAGAGCGCACAAGCAATCCACACATTAGATGAATATTAGAATTAGTAGCCGCATTGCTCTACATTTATTGAGTTAAAAAACTATAACTTCTAGTTGTCCAAGTCTGCTCCACGGTTTTAACTTATTCTCACACATACCTTGGTGTCTTCTATCATGTGTTGGCTTGCGATGGGTGACACAGATTGCTGACAGAACTCGTTGCACATCGTAACAACCTCGGTAAGCTCAAGGTAAGCTGCCGTCATCCACACCGGCATCACCGTGTGTTGCTCCACACACAACTTGCCAAGATAGAAGTAGTCCAACAGTTTCTAAAAGTTATTCAATTTTAGGTAGAAATTGAGTTATTTTTAGACTATTTTCTTAGCATGTGTTTATAAATTAGTTGGAATAAGAAACCAAAACGCTTTAAACTAGCGATTCCGACATCCAAACGTTAAAGTCATACTTTTCAATGAGGGATAAGAATCTTATTAAACACCTTTGTCATTTTCGCTTTCCTGTAGTTGTAACAAATAGGGCTGTGTCCCTTCAAACCTTGACATTGCTTGGTAATTTGCATGAACCAGTGACCGAGAGGCCTATTGCTGTCATCAGAATTTCTCACACAATTGTGTTGATAAGAACTCGACATTGAGTTTCAATGACGTCTTGTATTTTGAAATACTCAAAGCGACAAAATGCGTACTTTTGACCCTAAGAAATTTTAGGAGGGCGTTACGATTAAAGTCTCAGTACTAATTTGTTCTTTGCTGTAGTTACACAAGTAGGCTATATTTTGTGCAACTGTTTAAAAAATGAAATAGAAATGCTAGGAGACTGTTTTGCCCAACAAAGCCCGTCAAAAAGAGTATTGCACATTTCCTTGATTTGCATTTCATAGCTCAAATTGCTAAAATCCTTCCCAGTGGAATATCTAATGAAAAACAACTACACATCCATGTTTAACCACTGTGCTCTAACTCTTTCTGAAGTTGTTTTTTTGACTACCAATAATATAGTACACCCGTAGCCCTCTATAGACTTACTGAATCAAACGATCAAGTAAGGATTTTAATGCAAGCAATTCCAAGCCGAAAAATAGGTTTGTGAAAGTAGTGCAAGTACAAAAACATTTCTGAGCACAGCTTTAAGGCGCTTCACACTTTCAAGGAAGATATTTAAGACCCAATTTTTGTAACTTACAAAAAAATTGCATATAACAACTACCAGTGTTGTAATGACTTAAATTAATGACTTGACTTAAGTGCACTTAAGTCACTGTTTTTAAATGACTTGACTTAAGTCATTTGGATAAATGACTTGGGTTAAAATAAAATGTTTTAATTAAGCAATTATTTATAAAATTGCGTTATTTAGCCCAATCTTTGCACATAAAAGAATTTGCTTGTTACATGCTGCTTTTATGTTATTTTTGACTTGAGTTGCTCATAATAATCGAAGGAGTTTGCCAGTTTTCATAATTTCAAGTTTTATTTTTTTGACAAGGGCTGGACTTGAAGTTGACTCTAACTATGACTTGGGCAAATCAATGACTTGGACTTGACTTGTTATTTATTCAAAAAGACTTGACTTAGACTTAAGTCATTTCAAAATGACTTGTTTACAACACTGACAACTACTTTTGTATGTATTCGGTTCTACATCCAGTTTACTGAGCTACAAAAGCTCAGTGGGAAGCAAGCCAAGAAACAACCATGACACTGTTGTCTACTACATCATAAATACTTGAATATCTTACCTCAAAACCGACAGGACTAACTCCTTGAATCTCGATCTCAATATCTTGGCTGCTGCTGTTGTGGCCGATTGCATCCTGTAAATAAAAAACACCTTGTTTTTCATAAACACCAAAATTGAATAAGGTAAAAATCATAACAAATATGGTAAACAATTACCAGGGACCCAGGGTTATTGTCTTGCAAGGCGTCTTTGCATGATATAAAACATTTTAGGAAATTTAGAAGTTGAACTTTGAAGAAAAGAGTTTGTCAGAAGTTCATGATTTTTCTTTCAGTTATAGTGACAAACCATGTGAGTTAAACGTGCATTAAAGCAACAAGTCATCATTTTTTAGATTACAACTGTTATATGTTTGTTAAATAATTTTAAGCTGCACATAATTCATAATAAATTACTAATATCAATATTTTGCTCATATCAGCGAGTATTCTGATTCAAAAACTGTTTTTGACAAACTCTTTTGTATTGAAAGGTTTAAATTTCACCTAGATAGGATTTCACAATTTTTTTACTTACTTTATTAAAGAAATAGTGTAAAGTTTTAGAGGTTTTTATTTTGAGTATGACAATACAATACACACATTAAAACTAAGAAAGCATTTTTTATTTTGAAAAAATATATATAATATTGTTTTTTTGTTTGTTACATTATAAAGTTACGTTAACCAAATATGCTTTTTGTTAGATTTTTTATTTAAAAGTTTTTTCGAACTCTTTGTTTAATTTTTTTCTAGACATTTTTATTTACTCATTACTGCAGTTTTCTAGCCACCATATCCATTTTACACTGGCAGTTAAATAAAATATTTTGAACAGAATTCTGTTTATACAGTGATTAATTGTCAAATAAAAGGCTGCATAAACTAGAACACTTAAATGTGTTAATTTATTCAAATAAATATTTTCCTAATATTTCAATTTGTTGAATTTTTTACATTACAAAGTTATATTAACCACAAGGTTTTTTATAAAACTTTTATTTAATATATTTTTATTTCAAAGACATTTTTCGCAACATTCTGTCAACTTACAAGTATTAGAGCGTCGAGTTTTGCGCTGCTCGCCGACAATACGCACTTGTGCGCAAGAAACCTCTTATCAGAGACGCACACGCAAACGTCGCAATGTTTTCCCGACTCGCGCTGTAGGTTCAGGTTGGTTGCCTGGAAAGTTTACAAAAAAAAAAAATATAGTACTTTAAGGCAGGGCTGCAGAGTGAAAGAAGGGAAAGTCTGTTTAGTAAAAGTCTGAAACGGTATTTAATTTTATACGCGGGCCATTAATTTTAAAAGGACACTAAAGTGGTTGACTTCGGCCAACCAGGCTTCATGATTCGGCTCGAGACTAATTTTTCAAGTAACTTTTTAATTAAAACAACTAAACCGTTGCCTACTTTACTGATTTTAGAATATTTCTCTGAATAAGGTAATCAGGTGGTACTATACGACAGCAAAACTTGTATTGAAATCTCGACAATCTTTCACCCTTTGGAAAAGCTACACTTACACAGAAATTTTATTATGTTACTTAATTTTAAGGTTTGTCCTCTTTTGAGTGATGAAAATATGGTAGACCTAAATAACTAACAAGTAGTAACTGAAGACTTGGGGTTTTACACCTTTACAAAACTATAAATAAGCTGCATTTTAGTAGAGTGCATCGCTTAAATAGGGTGGGGCTTATATGAATCAACCATTGGTAATAATTCAACATAAATAATGCTGCGTTTTACTCACAAGTCTTGTCGCATGTTGAGAATCCATTTTTTCCGCAGGCATTTTAAAATATCCTTGTAGTTTGTTAAATTTAACAGTGAAACTGCCGTAGCCGGCCTTTGACTGATCCTAAAACACTAAAGAGATTATATAAGTGACAAAGTCACAATGTACAACTGAATAAACCATAAAAACGAACAAAAATAACTATAAAATTTGCACGACTGTAACTGGATCTGCCCAATTACCATAAGATTTTTTGCTAAAGTTATTTACAGTACTTAAAAAACTAAATGTCGGTAAACGGCTTTAACAATTATAGTATTGTAATTTTGCAATTTTGAAATACGGCGCTGGTCTGCTAATCCTACCATGCAACAAACTTTATTTGGGTTAGCGTTTGGGAAGCACAAGAAATAACAAAAAATAAAAAATACCTGAACCACCCTCAACCAAACACTAACTGACACCCCGACTCAAATAAAATTCGCAGAAGAAGGTACTTCTTAGTTAAATCTAATCCTTAAGCCATTTACCGAAGTTTAATATATGAAAAATGGCTTGATTACTATACTTTTGAATTGAGTTGCCAGGAAATAGGCTCTTTCATATATTTTAACTCAAATCAAGCCTGATTGCATTTTATTCATTTTTTCAGTGTTTTAATGACTAACAAATTACAATGACTTGGTTTAAGTGCACTTAAGTCACAGTTTTTAAATGACTTTAAGTCTTTTGAACAAATTACTTGAATTCGACTAATGAAAATTAATTGCTTTAAGTTAAAATGTTATTATAAAATTGAACAAAGTTTCTGAAATTTTTTAAGTAAATGATTACCTTTTTTGTTTATAATCGGACGAGCTTACCAATTTTAATGTTTTATAATTATTTTAAAATTAGTGATTTGAATTGGAGCTCTAATAACGACTTGACTTGAGAAACTAATCAAATAAACTGGGACTTAGCTTGTCATTTTAACAAAAACTAATACTTGAATAGGACTTAAGTTGTTCTAAAATGACTTGTTTACAACACATATTATGTAATTTAATGTGTTTTACTGCTTATATGCTATCGTTTAGTAATGACTGACTAAAGGTATTTTTTTTTAAATATACTTGACCTCGACTCAGGTTATTTCAAAATGACTTGTTTACAACAAAATCATTAAAAAGCGGCGAACGGCCGTATTACTTAAACCCTAAAAATGTTGCATTTTTACCTGAACAAAACCAGAAGTTTAAAACCTTTGGCTACTATTATCTTTTTCAAGACAACTTAAAAATGTTTCGCGCAAAAAAATAACAAAAGCGAGAGAAGAGAGAAGAGAGGGAACAATGACACACAACTAGAAGTGGGTACTTTGACATCTAAAAATTAATTGCGAATAAAAAAAACGGTTTTCTGAACAAGGATTAGTTGATACCAGGGAGTCGAACTGGAACCAAACCGGAACTTTATGAACCGGTTTTGGGTCAATGTTTAACTGTTTTTTTCAATACGTCACGTAATGATTATGCTCTACATTTCTTGACGCATATTTTTAGATTTAACGCAACTTATATTGTATCCGAACCGGAACTTTATGAACCGGTTTTGAAATAACGATGTTCGAACCGGAGCTGAACCGGAACTTTTAAATTACTCCGAACCGAAACCGGAACTGAACCGGATTCCGAAAAAATCCTGAACCGAACCTGAACAAGAAAAGTCAAACGGTTCGACTCCCTGATTTGAAACGACATAAGTCCCAGTCAATTAATTTCTAAAATAATTTTTTTTTAATTAATGAAATTTACATATCCCAGTTCAAGTAATAATTAGAGTCATCTCCAAGTCAAATAACTGTTATAATAGAAAAGCGATGAACCATTAAAATTGGTAAACTCGCGTGGTTGAAAAAAACAACTGAAGTAAAAAAAACACATGCAGATATCAAATCGCTTCAAGTGCTAAAACTTGAGTTAGATAGTTTAATTTCATAATAAAATGTTAAATGAAAACACTTAATTTCAACTTAAGACATTTAACTCAATGAGTTAAGTCCAAGTCAAGTTTTTTTTTATTTTTTTTCCTTTTCGATGTTCATGGCCAATAACTTTAAATTAAAGTTATTTCCTTCTTAATTTATAGAGTCATGAGGAATATGGAATTCGCTGTGGTCACAAGTGTTAAGTAGAAAAAATAGTGTATTTGCAATTCGTTAAATCTCTTTTTCAAACCTAAACTGAGTTTTTGTCATAGACTAGGCTAGGGCAATTTATTGTTTTTTAAGTTCCTTATACTTTCGAATGTGACGTAACACACCTTGTGCACTTTTAAATCAATTTTCACCTTTATATGTTAAGCTTAAGCAGTCTATTCAT
This sequence comes from Ascidiella aspersa, assembly GCF_963924565.1. Lineage (NCBI taxonomy): Eukaryota > Metazoa > Chordata > Ascidiacea > Phlebobranchia > Ascidiidae > Ascidiella > Ascidiella aspersa. Next base: position 1,653,330 of record NC_139451.1, read on the forward strand.
TATTTCATATTAATTCCCAAAATACAACATATTCATTTATATATTTTATTGCGAACAAAAATACCGCAATTATGAATTAAAGCTGCAAACAGCGACATCATAACTTATACAACACACAGATTTGAAGCATATTGGTTGGAGATTTAGGCCCTTACAGAAGTAGGGAGCATTCTGTTAACGTTTCAAATAATTTGTCTGTTAATGGATGAAGGTTGTAGTTAAATGCAGTAGAAATATCCAAGCCGATACAGAAGTAGGTGGCATTTTGTGAACGTTTTGAATAAATCTTAAGATAGTGGTTTGAGGTTGTAGTTAACACTAGAATGACTATCAAAGCCCATACAGAAGTAGGTGGCATTTTGTGAATGTTTCGAATAAATCTTAAGATAGTGGTTTGAGGTTGTAGTTAACACTAGAATGACTATCAAAGCCCATACAGAAGTAGGTGGCATTTTGTGAATGTTTCGAATAAATTTTTATCAAGAGAAACTATTCGACAAGTTTGAAACGTTACCTACTTCTATATATGGGCTTTGATATTGCTGATGCATAGCTGATCTCTGTAAATTGCACTTGATCAAACACACGAAAAAAGCCAACATGAATTAGTCTAGAAAAAGGAAACTTTAAATCACTTCCATTATGGATTGCGTGCCATAAGTTTAACATTGATGGCACTTAATTAAAATTAAATTAGCTAATAAGCAAGATATAGTACACAGAGTTTTGAAATAAACACGACTGTAAAAATAGATTTGCGCAAATAGTACTTTCAATTGCATTTGTACGCAGCATTTTGTTAAACAACAACAAAATGATTGGCACATGGTAATTGAGAAAAAGTAGAACTACCCTAACAACGAGGTATACAGAAAACAACAAGGTATTGCAGATAATTAAGTATTAGCAGTATTTTTCGACGTCCGATAATACAGTATCGTGCCCGATACCCGATACTAGGGTGACACCGATCGATACCAAATTGAGGAGCATTTTGGCCATAGTTTGCAATTAATAACCGAAAAACACCAACTTTGAACCAATTTTCTAAATTTACATATTTAAAAGTAGTAATGACATCATTTGGTCGCTTGTTTTTTCCTCAAAATATCGGGTATCGCAACACAATTTAAAGTAACGGACATAGGTTGCTACGATTTTCACAGAAAATAACATTTTTACTCCAAACAAAAAAGAAAAACTTCACCTCAGTAAATTAAGCCCAACATCCGATAAAAATTGAATTGATCGAATGCAGAAAACATATACACTTTGAAGTGCAAACAAGGGCTGTGGAGCCGGAGTTTCTTTATGTAAAGTTCTAGAATAGGGTAATATTACCACAATCCGACGTGCGCAGTACAATTTCGAAACTGAAAAAGGTCGCGCACTGTAAATTGTAACGATGGAATAGCAAATGGTTGAAATATTTTGGAACTATGCATTGTTGGTGGATAAATTAACTGACACCCCTATTAGTAGATTGCTGACAATCCACCTTATTTTAGTCACATAAATGGATGAAATACAGGAGCCGGATTTGGGACTAGGTAAAATCGACTTTTTTCGAACTTGTCGAACCTGGTGTTTTCGATTGACTACGAAGACCTGTTTAAAACACTTTTACATAAAACGTTATTACGCGGATATACTTGGTAAATCATCAGCAATCAGCATAAATCGATTGCAAACGGTTGAGAAATTCTGCTTGACACACATATCGATTTGACCCTCATTTCGCCCAATTTTTAGTTCAACAATTTTGAAATAAGGCTACAACTATTACTTCCTGAAAATAAACTAAAATTCCCATAAATTAGGCATTACAATAGAATTTACAACAAAAGCATGAAGTACAATTGCTTGGTACTTGGAGCGTGTTCTTATGTGCAAAGTAGAGATGCCCAATAATAACAGATCGTAACCCAATTTCGAGTAGTAGTATTGGTAATTGTCGAATACAATGGTAGTAATGTACTTGTTATCAATATAAGTGTTATCACTAGGAAGAATATTTTTGGACTTGTCAAAAAAAGTCAAAATTTACACGTTAGGTCAAAATTTGTAAAGTCAAAATCAAATAAAAATGCACATAAATCGTTACGAAATTTAAAAAAAAACTATAGTTAGTTTTTGAAATTTATCATTCAGTTGTTTTAAAATTTGTCGTTAAATTCTATCAAAAAAATTTAGTTTTGATATATTTTAAAGCCGTTTTAACCGTATTATATCTTTATTAGAGCAATATACGGTATAAAAAACGCGTGATTAACGACGCCTAGGTTATTTAACTCAATGTATTTCTAACAGGTTAAAATTTTGTCAAAATAAATTATTTTCAGGTAAAAATTTGTCAAAATTTTAATTTTTCAGGTCAAAATTTCCTATTTTTAGGTCAAAAAATATTCGCCCTAGTTATCACCAAAGGAAGAAAACTTATAAAGTTTACCTGTATTTAGAGAAGTCTGATACCTGAAAATGTTATTCACCTTTCAATGCAGAAACTGATGGACCACAAATCATAGATAAAATATCTATATTAATTTGGTATCAGATCGGCACCGATATCACCCAAGGCTGGACGAGTATCGATAGTACAGGGGGGTTCTTAAACTTTTTTTACCGCGGACCCCTAAAATTTTCTTTCATCTCGCGTGGACCACTATAGGCAAAAAAAAATGACGTCATAAATTGACGTCACAGTACAAATGGACTTCATAAATTTGCTGATTTTGGTTCAAAATTGTGAAAGTGAAATGGAGTCTAAATACATTCAGTGCAATACCGTTTTATTTTTAATTAAATTGATTTCTTTAATAAATTGATTACTTCTTAAATAAACACTAATATTTCAATTAGACCTTCGTGGACCCCCTAAAACTAGTTCACGGACCTCCAAAGTGTCCATGGACCCCAGTTTAAGAACCCCTGCGATAGTACCAGCCACTGAGCATCGACTCCGATCCAATATTATTGGACATCCCTAATCAGAATTATAGTGCTACCGCAGAAAATCATTAAAGAAACACACAGTTTAAAAAAAGATTAATTATAATAACTAGTTTACAGATTTTAACTTAAATTAAACTAAAAAATCGCGTTACAAATTGGTAAAAAAACACAATTGAAAAAAGGGTATTGTCTTGATAAAAGATGGAATTATTGCTATTTAAAGAAATTTTTTAGACTTCTGTTTTCAAATTTGCAAATTAGTTAAATTATGGTATAAGCATAGAATGTTCAGGCAGCGTAGACATCATCTCCGACATTAATTTGACCACTTTTCACAACTCCCAAGTGGATTCCAAGCAAAGGGGCGTCCTTATAAATACTCCGCAAACTTTCTTCGCTCAATCGGTAACTGAAAAAAATTAAGCAAACTCTTATTTTATTTGTTTTTTAATTTGCAAAAAAGTCAAAGTTTTGTAAAAATTTTAATTTTATTTTTGTAATTTTTTTCAAACAGGTTTTTATGAATTTTAAGGAAAATAATTCTACTAAGCAAAAAACTTTTGACAACTTAATGTAAAAGAAAGTTTCTTGCTTCAAAATGGTAATATTTAGAATGTTTTAATGAAAGTGGATGAAAAAATATGAATCGTTCCTTAAAATTAAGATAAAAATATATTTTGCGTTTTTTCGTACAAAAATACCTCTATTTTTATTTAAACTAAAAATATTTTTTATGTTCATGGTAAAAATTTAAACATAAATTCACCAATTGGTTGTAACTAGAGACAAACAAGTTTTTGTTTTGTCTTTTAAGTTATTTCATATAGAATAATTATCTAATTGTTCCAAAAACAGAAAAAAGAACATTTTGAAATACATAATTTTTTTAGATTAAGAAAATAAACCCTTGTTTTGAAAAAATAATATTTTTTTTAAGGTTTTGTAAAAGAATACAACGAATTGGTAAAATTTTGTTACAATTTGAAAACAACAACATGTAATTGGAACTAAAAAAATTTATAAGGTAAAACTAAAAGTTAAATATTTACGTTTTCAGAGTTTTCAAGGGGTAACCTCTCTTGTCTTTCACACCAGTTTGTGGGTTTACAGTTGTCAGAATACATCTGCAAAACTCAAATAAATAAATGTTGACAATCTAAAATTTTTTATAAAATAATTATTTGTGAAAAAATACATTAAAGAAAATTAAAATAGACTTTGCAAGGATCTGTTGTGTAGCTTGAAAATAAATGATAAAGTCAAAGAGTTAAAGGACATAAAGACCTTTCAATAAACACTTGTATTATCCATTAAAATATGCCTTCATACATTGATACAAATATACTAAAAAGGAAATTAAGTTTAGTACACTATGCATGGATCTGTCAAATGGATGTCAAAGCCAAAAAAGGTCGAGTCGATGTGATCGGGTTTCTAGCTAATTATTGTGACGATACAAGTGCGTATAAAAACGTCTTCATTAAAATGATGTGGATCGACTTTTCCTATTTGGTTTTGACATTCAATTTCAAGCTACAGTAACATATGCCCTAGTTTTATTTTTTGAATTACCACCAATATATATCAGTGGTTCTCTAAGTGATTATGGCACAGTTTTGGTGGGGTATGGATGTTCCTGTAGTAAAAGGGCAAGGTTATATTCCTACACTGTTACTGTTAGTAAATCTTTTTGGGCCTATAAAAAAAAAGTGGATCCAGTTTGATAAAGTTTGTGAAACCACTGTTTTAGAGTAAGAGCCATTGTTTTAAGCAACTACCAATGATGCAACATTTGAACACTGTACTTGTACTTTGCATATTTTAATTTCTTTCATTTCTACTTTACCCCGATAAATCACGGTTGTGCGATAGCTTGTCAAGATTTTAATACAAATTTGCTGTTAAACAGTGCCCACCTGATTTTTACAAAAATATACAATAGTAAATGTAGATTTTCAACCTAATTTTCAAAGGTTACCTGCCACAATATTTCGCAAATTGCATTTCTGTATTTCCGATTTTTAAGTTCTTCCATTCATCCTAAAGAACAATAAGAGGTTTAAAACTAATATATATATATATATATATATATATATATATATATATTTATGGTCCAACCACCAAGGCAACTCACTACTGATAATGTCACATGAATTATCTAGTGCACATGTACTTTTAAATATCTTTAGCAAAATCAGTCAACATATTTAATAGTGATGTTCAATACTTCATTTTATATAGATACCCGACATTTTTGGACAAAATTTTTGTTATCTGATACCAATGACGTCATTACTATGCTTTAAAAGCAAAATAAACAAAATGGACGTTAAAACTAAATTTTTTTCAGGTTATAACGCCATAAATTGCTTAAGCGTTAAGAAGTTTAGTTACCTCCAGTTATTAACCTAATATTTTTATTAAAATTACTTTTCAAAGTAAAATCTATGCGTTAAATTACAAATCATAACTAAAATGTCGATTTAAAAAAAAATAATTTGCTTTAAATAGGACTTTTTCAGACTTTGATCCAAAATTTGCTTTTCCGTTAAGAAGATTAGTTACCTTTATCGAATAATTTCCTATTTTCAAAAAACCTAAACGCAAAAGTGCTGCATTGGATTCCATTGTATTTCTAATTAATGTATCTGATTGGCACCGATACCACCCTATTATCTGACAAGTACCAATACTACCACTTGGCTAAGGATAAGTTTATTTTTACAATTTATTTATAAATTACCTCTTTATAGGAAGAACAGTTCTTGACCACGATAGTCGGGCGAAAGTTTCGAATTATTACTTTTTCGTCAAGTCTTGTGTTCAAATCTTGAACTGAGGCTTCTGAAAGAACGTTGATCGGGGCGCAATCGTGGTAAACCGCCTGAAAATAATGTTTAAAAAAACAAAATATTAAAAAAATATATTCTTTTACATTTGCCTGTTTAATTTTTATACTTTAGTTTTTTACACAAACCATAACAAACTGACGATTTCGTTTAGTAGCTAAATTTTATTTAATTTTTTTTAACACAAACCATACCTTTTTTTTCAACACAAACCAACTAAGGATTTTGTATAAAAGCTAACTTTCATTTAATTCTAAAGAACTAAAAAGAAATAATGTAAAAGGAAAAAAGATTGCTTCCTTATATATGATGTGTTTTGAGAAAAGTTACCAACAGATTCAGTCAGCCTAAACAGGACTCTAATGTAAGTAAGCCAGGCCAAAAAAACTACTAGGCTGTGGTGAGGTTTGAACACACAACCTCGGTCATACAGAACCATCACTCTACCAACTGAGCTACACAGGCTCAGAGGGGAGCAAGTCAAGAAACAACCATAGCACCGTTGGCTAATTGCATCCTGTTTGTAAAACTAGCCTGTGGTGAGATTTGAACTCACGACCTCGGTTATGTCGGGTCTGAGCTCACAATTTTAAAAAATTAAAAAAAAGATTCTAGCTTTGAATCAGTTGAATTTTCAGACTGGTTAATAAAATATTTTTTTTAATTAAACACTGTAAATTTTTATCAAACATATTAATTAAACTTATATATGAATTCTTACTTTGCCGATGTCCAAACATTTTGGAAAAATTTCCTTGTCGTTTTTGCAAATGTCCCTTGGCTTTTGATCACGAGGAAAATTGACCAATCGGTAATCAGCCTCCAGAAACTTCTTCAACCAATCAGCAACTTCATTCCCACAATCGGCACCATCTATATCCTGACCCCAAACTCTAAAAATATTTTCAAATTGCTTTAAAATCAAATATCTATGTTTTAATTTTTTTTTCAGAAAGGTTAAAGTTGAATTGCTAAAATAAAAAAATTTAGTTTTTAAATTTGAATTTAACTTTATTTTTGAAATATGTGAACATTCCCTATAGTTTTGAAAACTTATACCTAACTTTATTTTTTTAACAGAACACTGAAATGTAATGCTTGTCTACCAAATTTAAATATTTTAGCAACTATTTTTATTTTATTGTTATTCTTTTCAGAAAAAGGAAAAGATAAATTCCGTGAAACTAAAATAAAAAATAGAAATCTTAAGGTACATCTCATTTTACTATGAAAAACTATCAGCAAAATTTGAACTATTTAACGCTAAAAATCTAATAGATCTTATCTCTACCTTGTTTTTAATGTTAATAGAAAACTCAAATATTTTCAAATTGATTTTGATTTTAGCTAGTATTTTTGACTTTTAATAAAAATATGTTATTATTTTTTGTTGAAATTAATAATGGTGTATCATTATTTTACAAACCTGCAGCCCAAAGTTTTGAAATTATTTTTAGGAATCGCAACGATGATATCTGGCATTTGTGGTGCCGACAATGTAATCGTTTCTTCAGTAACTTTAGTCGAGATGAGAACTAATCTTGGTTCTTGTCGTGCAGTCAACATTTGCCCGTTTTCAAAAACAACCATAAAGCATCTGAAACAATAACAAAGCATTTCTTCAGCAAAAAGTGCCTTAACACTTGTTGCACGTTGGATTGTGATTTTACAATATTGCACAATTTGCTGTACATTTAAAAGGGTACTTTTGAGTTATGGAATGTTCCAAATGTCCAATTAAACCATGTGGCTTTATAACATACATAAACATGGTCAACCTATTTTTAAAATGTATTTAAAAGCAATATTTTATTTTTAGGTGAATTGGTGAGATTTGTTGTGTGTTCTTTTTTACTTTGCGTTAGGTCAGTTGACTACAGTCATTTCAAATTGTGTCATACCCTTGTTAAAAAACATAACTTTTGGATTGTTAATTTGTGGGACAAATTTTTTGTCTGGAAATTAAATTTTATGCTTAAGCATTACTACTTATGTAAATAATTATCATGCTTGCATTTTATTAGTGCAACATTTTATTAAATACATATATATGAACATTTTTAAATTGAATATATTTCTACCTATCACTTTTGATGTATTGATTTTTCTCTTACAGTTCAAATTTTGTTTAAATATTGCAAAATTTTGGATAAAGCAGGTGGTTTTAAAGATTAGCAAATATCTATCTGTGTTGATAGCTGGGGTACAATTACATCAAATAGTGAATATTCATTAATTTGGTATTAGTTGGGGTTGGGTTTTTTTTTTTTTTTGGGGGGGGGGGGGCATTATTTACATAAAAAATTCCCTAATTCATTTAAATTAGTTTGTTATTTCGGTAAATAGCCTCAGGAGGTGCCAATAGGCTATTTGACCGTATCCCACTCATACGCTTGAACCCTTCAGTAATTATATGTTGATTCGAACTACTCTGGAGTCCGAGTACATAGTCCCTTCCAAGTTTATATTTATCAGGTAAAAATAAATTCAAGCCGCACATCAATTTCTAACAATTATTCTAAAAAATGTATAATTACAAGTAACTATACCTGTCTACAGAATGCTTGGAATTAATGAATCCAACACCATAAGGAGAAACCTGGACAGCATCTACAGAAATTCCTCTCGTCGATTTGATTGGGTACAAAAAGAGTTCTGAAACCGTTGCTACTTTTGTCCATTTCTTGCGTTTCGTGAAATAAAGATATGCTAGAGTGGTTGCCAAGCCCAAACCAATGCTACTTGCAAGCAATATTTGCTTGTTTGAGAAATCCATTTTGTAACAAAATCTGCTTTTATAAAATTTTTTCGACACTGTAAACAAAGTAAAATTAAAAAATGTATAATAGGTGGCTAGGTGCTTCTTTGGCAACATGGTCATTACTAAAAAAATGAAATATACGCAGTAAAAAACGTTGAATCGATTAGTCAGTGTTGTAAACAAGAAGTTTCATTTTACCAAAACGACACAGGTCAAGTCAAATCATTTAAAAGCAGTAACTTAAGTGCAATAGGTTGAATTAAGTCAATTACCACAGCGAATAATTACGCTTAAAAAACATTTTTCAAAATCGCAAATCATTTTGACAATGAACTTCTAAATGTAAAAAAACAAACACGAAATGCCTAATCGGGAAATCCCCTTTTAAGTAATCAGCCAAGTGAAACAGCTACAGCGAAATAAGAAAATTTTCCATGTGGAAAAAATCAAAACAAACTTACTTAATTACGTTGAAAAATGACGTTTTATTTGTATTGCTTAAATAAGTAGACGCAATATACACTTTTTTCTTGAGCTTAATTTTGCTCAAAGGTCAAGTTAATTAACTGCAAATAGGCATTGTTCATTTTTTTGTTGACTTTAGATAAGAAATTTGATTTAGTGGTATATATAAAAAAAACACAGATACTATGTATTTATTGCAATCAAACTTATTGCGAACAAACAATTTCTAAAAGCGGAATGAAGTTTTTTTTTTTTTCTTGTACTGTTATAAATAATATATATTTTGATGTATGAAATAGATTTTAGATCTTAATCCACCTATCTATCATATTTCGGGGTAAACTCTAAAACACCCATTAAGTCATAAGGTTAAATGCTTTAAACAATAAACCAATCTTAGTTAACAATTTAACCAAGTCTAACACATAAAATTTTGTTTCGAGATCAATTATTATAAAATTTTAGTAAGATTACAATTGACTGCTTTTTATAAGTATGTCGGGAACCCCACAAAATGTGAGTTTATTTAATCCTCTTTCCGGGGAAGATGACGGTGTTACAGAAATGGAAAGTGTTTGCATGAATTGCAACGAAAACGTGAGTTTAATTATGTTTGTAGATAAAATTTTGAATGATAAGAACCAAGGCAAGTATAGCAAGTGGGGCAAGTTTTTTCAACTAACCAAAAGAGGAGTCACTAGTCTCCACAATGTCTCCACAATATTTATCAGCTGTGCACCATCCTGACTGCATTCTACAATTTGTGGCCGCCAAAGATTTACGCAAAAAAATTTTTCGGTTGAAATCCTACGCCAAAATAGAGCAATATATATGCCAAACACGACAATTAGGTAAATTCACTTTTGTAAATTCACTAGTTGTTCCACGTCAAAATGTTTATTCCTCGCCAAATGACGTCACTGGGGTGGTTTTTGGCTAGCATTCCACGCCAAATATCTCCAGCTGGGAAGGTAGTGGAATGCAATCGGGTGCACCATTAGGTTGAAAAGTTAGGCCAGTTGGACTCTCAGCCGAAGCCATGCATTTTATTGGAAATTGCCATGAAATGTCACATTTTATTGGAATTTGCCATGAAATGTCAAAAGTCACGATTAAGGTTTCTGGGACTTGTTACCGTCACAGGAAAATTTAGAAATACTTTAATTTAGAGCCACACAATTTTATGCTACATAAAAATCGCAAGGTGTCCAATCTGGTGCATTTAAAAGATCTCATTAACACCTACCATACTTTTAAGGTTCATGGGTAAAGTTTAAATCACTATTATACATATTTAAATGATGTTGTTTAAACATATCGTTTTAAATTACAATTGCTAAACAAATTGCAAGGCCTGACTAACTCCTTAACCAACTTATTTGATTTAAGAATGAATAAATGTTTTACAATCACTGAATATCTAGCCCTCATTTTCTTACAGTATTTAAAGTTTTAGCGTTACTTAGAATTTTGTATTTTACATTTTAGACATTATGGGCAATTTAGAATTGGGAAAAAATAGGAAGTATGGCCATCTAGACTTTTATTAATTTTTTGCAGGGTGTCACCAAACTTCTTTTTATCACCATTCCATTCTACAAAGAAGTCTTAATCAGTTCGTTTTCATGTCCTCATTGCCATCTCCAAAATAGCGAGATTCAGTCTGCAGGAACTATACAAGAAAAAGGAGCCACGTTAACATTAAAAGTTACTCGAAAGGAGGTGACATTTGCTTGATACAAGAATCTGTAATGTAGCTTGAAAGTTAATATCAATGTCAGAGAGTAGATCGACATAATCTTAATAAAGATGTTTCAATACGCACTTGTATTATCATCAGTTAAAAAAATAGTCTTCATAAATTAACTGATACAAATTTACTAAAAAGCATTTTAGTACACTATGCACGGATCTGTAATAAAGCTTGAAAATGAATGCCCAAGCTAATTAGGCCGAGTAAATCAACACAATCTTAATAAAAACGTTTTGATACAGAATTTTATCGTCATAAGTTAATGTGTTCATTTATTAAGAGCTGTACGTAGAAGTAAATGGATACAAATAATTGTATTTGTAAATAAATAAATTATTTTTCCGTTCAAGTCACATTTTTTTAGTCTAGTAGTGTTTTTCTTGTTTTGAATTTGTTGTTTTTTGAGTGTGTCTTTTTTCACTAGGTAGATGTAGAGTAGTATTGTAGTGTAAGATCACTGTACACACTGTAGGCAGAAGCATAGATTTATTTTAATGCATATCGGTACAGTTTATTCCCGCGTGCTTGAGCTTGACACATGTGCATTTATAGAGAGAAATGAAGGTAAAAAGATCGCTTTTCGTTTTTTCCTAAAATTTATCAAGGTAATCACGAACCCCCAAATGCTTTTTCACCCCAGGTTGGGAACCACTGCTCTAGGGTTTGGCATTTATTTTTAAGCCACATTACAGATCTGCGCATAATGAACCTAACTTTCGTAAAAAATGTGAAAAAATGTTAAGAGATAATTAGATTTAAACAAATCAAAATGTTGTTTTCCAGGTCATGTTATAGCTGTCCCGTAAACTGGGGATGGAATTTGAGATGTTAAAAACTAATTAGTCAGCTTTGTTATCTGAAAATGATGGTGTTTACCAACTTTTCTTTGTTTATAAATAGGACATGAACCGAGAAATTGTGCGGTCCGATAGCGCTTCCGTAAAAATTCCCGAACTTTCCTTTGAAATCCCGTCCTCGTCACAAAAAGGAACGTTGTCAACGATTGAGGGAATCATAACTAGAGCTATTGACGGCCTACTGCAAGAACAACCACTAAGGAAAGTTAGTTGTAAATCAGATATCTCTTAACTTAATCTATATTTTATTGACACTAGTCTAATTAGTAGATTAATAATTGTGTTTCTTGAGAAACACGATCGATTCAAAATCACCAAAACAATATTTTTAGTGTTTTTTTCAGGTAACAGCTACTTTTGCATTAAAAAATATCTTTTAACTTAATCTATATTTTATTGACACTAGTCTAATTAGTAATTTAATAATTGTGTTTCTTGAGAAACACAATCGATTCAAAATCACCAAAACCACTTTTTTCAGTGTTTTTTTTTAGGTAACAGTTACTTTTGCGTTAAACAATATCTCTTAACTTAATCTAAATTTTATTGACACTAGTCTAATTAGTAATTTAATAATTGTGTTTCTTGAGAAACACAATCGATTCAAAATCACCAAAACCACTTTTTTCAGTGTTTTTTTTTAGGTAACAGTTACTTTTGCGTTAAACAACATCTCTTAACTTAATCTAAATTTGATTGACACTAGTCTAATTGGTAAATCAATAAATGCGTTTCTGGAGAAACATGGCGATTGATTCAAAATAACACAAAAATATTTTAGTGTTTTTATGTATGTAAGTGTTACATTTGCTATGCAAAAATGCTTACCCAATAAACAAACAATATTTATCTGAAACCTGTACACATTTTGTAGTCTGTAATAACGCCTTTAAATTTACAAATTGAACTGTGGATTTCAGTGACAGTGTAAAAGTATTATCTGAGTGTATGTTTCATTGTGATAAATGATATAGAAGGAAGTGTAAATACTGGTCAACGATTGTTTAAATCAGTCGACGACTTTTGCTCATGTTCGTTGTGCAAGGCAGATTATAATTTAATACTAATATTGTCAATTATGAATGTATATAAACACTGGAATAACTGGTCACAATACTTTTTTTTAAGCATGACTTCTTTATTTTAAGGCATTGCATCCGGAGACAGCGGAAAAGATCGAAGCATTTGTTGAGAAGTTAAAGGCTTTGCTTACAGGAACGGAAACATTTTCAATTGTAAGTCCATGTATATTAATTTAACCATTTCATGTTTTGTCTAAATAATAACTAAAAGACAACTTTTTTTTATATAATTAATTAAGCTTTATGAAGTACAGAAGTTTTTTTTTGTTGTATTTACCCTGAATACTGCAATAAAGTTTTAGAAAAATCTAGAGACTTATTTGTGATTGGTGTCATAACTGATTGTTGTTTTTATTTGTAATTAGAGATAGACCGATAATATCGGTCGATATTTGGCTTCTACCGATATATCGGATATATCGGTATCAGTAAATGTAGGCCGATACTTTTGCCGATATTTTAGTATGAAAATATGATACAATTTTTTCTGTACAACAAACAACTTTGCATTTTTTGATCAAAATATTTTGGTTTTAGCATCATGCCAAGTTAATTATGATAAATAATTATAGTTTATTGATCAATAGAGGTTTAATATAATCTACGCGGTTATTTGGATTTTATTTTAAATTAATCCAAGCTTTGAACATTTTCCAGGTATATAAAAAAAATTGGTATCGGTCTATCTCTATTTATGATAGCCTTGTGGATTACTCTTTAGACAAGTTTACCCATATACTCTGGCCCTAAATGCGGAGAACTATATGTAATAAAAGTTAATTATGTTTAAGTGTGATTGGAAAACCGATAAGGTCGCAAACGGTAATTGCAAAGGTGGAATAGAATATAATGGTCAAGTATGTTTAAACCATGTATTGCGAGTGGATGAATGATATATTACACCCCTATGAGTTAATTGCTAACTATCCACCTTAGTTTAGTTACGTAAAATGTGGAATGTAGATTCGGAGCCCGACTCTAGACTCGAGTAAGACTCGTGCGCAATGCACAGCACCAAATTCAAAACCGGTTGGGCCGCAAACTTTACATTGTAAATGTGGAATATTTTTTAATCACGTATTGTGGGTGGATGAGTTATGTGACACCACTGTGAGCGGATTGCTGTATATCCACCCTGTTTTAGTAGTATGGTTATAATGCAGACTGTAGACATAGCTGGACGGGGACATGAAATCGACAAAAGTTATACTTTTTTTTTTTTTTTTTTTTTTTTTCAGCCAGAGTCGAACTCGGGTTGTTTTAGCCCGACTGTGCAGCCCTGGTTGTTATTTTTTTTACCAAAAAACATGGTTTCAGGTGATTGACGACCCTTCTGGGAACAGCTTTATTGAAAACCCGTTTGCTCCCAAAAACGACCCGAACCTGAGCGGCAAATATTACACCAGGACTCTAGACCAGGACAAGGCTCTTGGGATAAAGGTAAATCTTTTATAAATAACTTTTAGAAAAACTTTTTAAAAAATACAAATAGCTTTAAAAAAATATATTAGAAAAATTGTAGTGTTTTGAGACGCTGGTGAGAATATCAATAGTTGAAGCAGCCTTACAACTGTAGTTTATGTAAAAAATATTCTGAAATAAAAATAAAATGTAAATGCTTTTGTTTGCTAAATAAAGTTTATAAAAAATGAACAAGGGCAAGATTTTGATTTTTTATTTATATTGATGAATGGTATTTTTACTTTAAGAAAGGTGGTAAAGTATTTGCGCGAAGCCAAAAGAAGGGTTTTCTATGTTTAACCACTTTTTAATTAAAGATTTACTGTTCATTTTAGGTTTGTGTGTTAAGTTGAGTTTAAGTTGAGAATATGCCTTTTGTTTATGTAAGTAACTTTAAGTAACAATTGTGTTGTTAAAATGCTGAGTTGTTAAATATTCTCTAATTACAAGTGTAAATCAAGGGCTAGCCTTTGATTTAAAAAAATGGAAAAATGGCCTTCTTACATTTAGGAGAAAAACGTATTGTTTAATTTTCTAGGCTGACGATTTCGTTGAGGAAGAGAAATCGTTGGAACTTCCGACCAAATCTGGTGGTCTGGATTTAACAGATGAGGTCGTGACCTTTGGGACGGTCTGCTCTAATTGTAACGCGTCCAGCGAAACACGCATGAAGGTCAAATGTTTTCAACATTGAAAAATAGATTGCTGTTAAAAATAAATGTACGACGGCTTACAATCCCGGCACATTCAGTGATAAATATTAATTGACAATATGTCGGTGTATTTCGCCACTAGTTGTGTTCACCGCTGTATGATGAAGAAAATATAAAACAAACCAGCAGAAACGAAATATTTATTGCAATGAAAAGATTAACGACAGTTTCTTCATAATTCCACTAATTTCTCTTTACACATTTCGTCTCTTATGTAATCCCAGGTTTGAAATGGGCAGACATTTTAACGATAAAAAAGATTAGTTAAAGAAAAATTGTAGTTTATTTATTTGTAAAGTACAAGGCTGTAGACCAGTGGTTCTCAACCGCCGGTCCTCAACTTTCCCGCCGGTCCTCCAAATATATTACAATTTTATATCTCAATTGCAAAATTCAAGATGTCAAAGGCTTGTCCATCAAATTTAGAACTTCGCCAGCTACGTAATTTGCGGCATTGTCACGTAACATAGAGTTAATGGTCTATTTGGGACTTCATTGTACGTCACAAAGCTGAAAAAGTGTTTGTTGGCTACAACTCGTTGTTTCAGTTGCATACTGTTGCGTAATTAAATTTTGGGTTGATTTTAATTTTTGAAGGTCCACCGGTCCGCAAAACTTGTTTTAAAATTTTACCGGTCCGTAAGCTATAAAGTTTGAGAACCACTGTTGTAGACAACCTTAATCAGTGTTTCTCAACCCGTGACAGTGAAGCTTTTGTGACACAATTGTCTTTACTGAACACAACACAAAAAGACAATAGCATTAATAAATTAGAATTTAAATAATATGAACCATATCTCCATATTGCTACCGGCAATTTTGTTTATATCCTTAACAGGGCTGCGGAGTCGGACTCGGGACTCGAGTAAGACCTCGTAAAACTACCCGAGTCCCGAGTCCGCCATGCGCATGCGTAGTAGCAAAATTTTAAAACTGATATGGCCGCCAAATGGAAATTGTAAAGGTGGAATATTATATTGTGGAATATTTTCAAATCATGTATTGTGAGTGAATGAATTCCACGACACCCCTATAAGTGGATTGCTGAATATCCACGTTATTTTAGTTACGTAAATTGGTGAAATACAGGCTGTAGAGTCCGGGCCGGATCGCACATTTGACCGGAGTCGGACTCGGGTTATTTTTAACCGACTCCGCAGCCCTGATTCTTAATAAATATAAGCATGTGACAAAACCAAATCAACTGGTCCCACAATTTTTAGTCGGACCCATTGGTTGAGAAATACTTTAAAAAAACTGACTTATCAGATGCCATTGTCCTTTTCCTTCTGTCTGTATATTTTTAGATGACAGCAGAATATTCCAGCAACGCTAAAAGATCTATTATTAAGATATTTTAATAGTGTCTAAACCCGAATTACTAGCTTGGCGAGAATATTCAGTTGTTACTGATCAGGAATTAATTTCGACATTTATCTTGTAATGGTCAAGGTGATTTCCATTTTCACACCTTTAGTGTAACATTGTATAAAAAGTGTCTGACCTTAATTGTTAGCATTGCTATATTATTCTGCTATTGCTGATCAGAAATTAAGGTCGACATTTATCTTGCAAGGGTCATGGTGATTTCCATTTTCACATATTCAGTTCAACCATAATCTCATATTCAGTGTAACATTAGTAGTTAAAAAAACGGATTTTTAGATTTTAGATTTTCAATTTTTAGTATTTAAGGGGGGTCAAGGTGATTTACATTTTCACATGTTCAGTGCTACATTGTTAAAATGCTATCGTCGTATTGCAACTGTCTACATTTTTCAGATGGTGAAAATCCCACACTTTAAAGAAGTGATTATAATGGCGACCGATTGTGAGAATTGTGGAAACAAAACGAACGAGGTGAAATCAGGGGGAGGTTTTGAGGGAAAAGGAAAAAAGACCACGTGAGTATATTTTGTTTAATTTTTGTTTTGAAATGACCTAAGTCACAAATGTTACGGGGTTTCGTTACTTGAAAGATGTATTGCATGCTTAGCCAAATGTTGTGCGCTAAGTCGATTATTTAGTCGTACCATTTCAAAAACATCACACAGCATTGTATTTTGTTTGCATGTTAAATACAAAGGGCGCGCGTGCAACTTCTCACAAAACCTCTTGACGTATAAGGGTAAAACGTTTTCAAACATTTATAGAGCAATAACCTGCGGAATAATTAAAATCCAAATAAAGTCATTTACAAAATTAGTGAAGTCCAAGTCAAGTATTTTTGAATAAAAAAACGTCAACTCCCAATTTAGTCACAATTAAAACAAGTCCTTGTCATACAAAATTAAACTCTAAACTATTAAAATTGGTAAACTTGCCAGACTATGAGCAAAATAACAAACACAACGTTTAGCAAGAAAATTGTTTTATGTGCAAAAATAAAATAAATAACCTAATTTATGCTTTATGAAAACATTTCATTTCAACCCATGAGTCAAGTCATTTCGCCCAAATCTCAAGCCATTTAAAAACAGAGACTTAAGTGCACTGCAAGGTCATTATAACACGGGTATTTGGGGCGCCACTGACAAAAGTTGAGAAACATTGATTTATTATTTTTGTGTCTCATTAGAATCATTTTTTTTTTCAGGTTAAAAATCACATGTAAAGAAGATTTGTCGAGGGATGTCTTGAAATCGGAGACTTGTCACATCGAAATCCCCGAACTGGAATTGGAAACCGGATCGTTGGCAATAAGCGGCAAATTCACAACCGTTGAGGGACTATTAAGGGACTTAAAGAAAATGGTGTGTTTTTAAACTCCTAACTGTTAACTTTATTTCTTCTTCACTTTGTTGCTTTTAAAACCGGGGCCACCAAACATTTTTAACTGGGCCGGATAACTGTTAGGATTTACTATCACAGGCCGGATATAAATGTTTTTGTCAAACTTTATCCCAGTGGTTCTCAACCTTTTATGCTTCGAGGCCCCCTTTTATAGGCTCCTAACCCTCGTGGCCTCCATGCTTATAAAAAAAATACATCAACTAATGATAAGGCGAAAGTAATTGGCCTTCCGAAAAGGCGCTAACACAACATATATGGCTACATTTGAAAATGCAGCACATTAATTGTTTTTCGCCACAGCGACAGGCGGTGTAAATCCAAACTTTACGCGATAAAACGAATAAATTATATCGTTTCCTATTACCCGACATAAACAAAAGAACTTTTGTAATACCATGACCTTGCTGGAGAGGTATGCCCGTGGCCCCCCAATCACCGCTCCGTTGCCCCCCAGGGGGGCCGAGGGCCACGGTTGAGAAACCCTGCTTTATCACCGATCGTTGTACAAAGAAAATAAAAATAAGTAACAAATAAAAGCTACAGAGCCTTAATAAATTGTCGAACAGTTAAACATTCAACTGTACTTTGTCTTTATAAAGAAAATATTTCGTTACTTAAGAGTTGATATCTGCATAGAATTTAAGTGATGAAAGAATTTGTTTTCAGCTTTTGATATCGTCATTATTTTTCTATAACAAAAATTCGACAACAAAATTTTGCCAGAAAAAAATGAGCTTGACTTTGTGCTGCTTACAAATTATACAGGAGATATTAAATTTTTTTCTTCTCAACATTTTGTATTTAAATTTAGGCCTCCGTTGAAAACTATTGCCTGTCCCCGATCGTTAATCTATGTTTGTCATTGTTATGTTAAAAACGCCTCTTCGAGATAAATATATAAAAAAAACTTGAATAAGTTAAAGCACAATCATTCTTTGTTTTATTACTTTAACCATCTTCAATATCGATGCAACTTATTATTTTGATAATTTAAAACAAAAACATAACATTAGATTCCAGTTGTTAACACACATATGTGTGTACATATGTTTCATTGAAACATAACGTTTTGACTTTATATGAAAGATTCAAAAGAGAATTGATCTTTAACATTTAAACAAACTGATTTTCAATATTTAAACTTTTCTTTTTTTTCGCTTATTTTCTTTTTTTTTCACTTATCTTCATTGTAGTGACAATAACATGGTCCAGATATATTTTTATTAAATTAATGGCAAAGCCTTGTGAATTTTAGTTTTTTATACAAGAAACAAAGTAAAAATTCAGTTATTTTTGTTTTAACTGTACAAACCTGGGCAGAATTTTAAAAACAACTTTAAAACTTAAAGCCATCTGAATGTCACAACAATGTCGGCCTAGTTTTTGCAAGCAAAGCAGACAACAATTTCCTGTTATGGCTTGCTATTTGGCAATTTGTTATCACAACTTTTTAGTTTACATAAAATACTTGAGCATTTTTGTCCTGCGTTGCACACTAACACTAGTCTATAAATTTTCAATTTTTTTATTAAAAATACGAATATTTAGATTTAGATTTTCATAAAAAGGCCCTCAAAAGGTAACCTTTAAAGCAGGGGTGTTCAACTCAAACATGTCGACGTGCCAATTTGTATCTTTTAACTTCTTCCCGTGCCAAAGTTTAGCAACTATTGTTTTTGTAATATTAAAAGCGCTTTTTATACAAAAAATAAAAACAATATAATGTTATAATATCAGAAGTAATGGTTTGTTGTCGTAATTGCTGGGATTGTTTTGTATTGTGACTCAACAATGACAATTTGCTGTATAACAAATTTAGCTTCTTTGGCAATTGGTTGTATTTTTTGGGGGCTTGCGTGCCATTTTTTATTAGGTTTTTTATTTAGGCCTCATGTTGAACACCCCTGCTTTAAAGGTAACTGTATTTCATTTACCTTACATAATATACTTCAGCATTTTTGGCCTGCGTTGCACACTAACACTAGTCTATAAATTTTCTATTATTTTTTATTAAAAATACGAATATTTAGATTTAAATTTTCAAAAAAAGGCACTTAAAAGTGATTAAGCTTTAACGTGGCTGACCTTTAAAGGCAATTGTATTGGATTTACAAGCTTTTGTGGCCAGTTATTTTATTTTCTGTTTTTTATTTAGATGGTCGAGTCGAACCCTTTTGTTGGAGGTGACAGCGCAACTTCAACCAAACTAATCGCAGTTGGGCAAAAGCTCGAAGCTATCGCAAATGGGGAACAAATGTGCACGTTAATACTTGGTAAGCACAAGAACTGTTCTATGTCTAATCAAACTCCAGTAAACATGTAAAATGTTAAAAATCTGGTAAAAGTCTGTTCCAGAAGAAAAATTTAACTCTGTTTGTGCAAAAATCAGGTATAACCTCATTTAACTAAAAATTCCTTCATTTAACCCAAATTTCCTTTAAGTGCTGGTCAAGTCAAGTTTTGTTTTTTTAATTTATCAAATTTTAAACAAAATTTTGTTATTTTTAGACGACCCGACGAACAACAGCTTCGTGCAGAACATTTACGAACCTGAACCGGATCCAAATTTGACGAGCTACGAGTACGAGCGAACTTTTGAACAGAATGAAGAGCTTGGAATAAACGACATGAAAGTGGACGAATACTGATATTTTTCCATCCTTTCTTGTAGTGCTTGGTTTAAGTATCATGTCAATATTAGTTCCAACATTAAATTGTGTTTTCGTCTGCCCAATGTGGTTTCTTAGTAGTTTTTTTGGTTTCAACGATTTGTGCTTTTTTTGTGTCCCCTGCTACTTTACAAAACAACAAATTTAATGTAAAATACTTTGGTTCAATTTTCAGATAAAAGCAGTTAGTTGTATTTTTTAGAAAGGATCATTTGAGTGACAGGCAGGACTGCGGAGTCTGTTAAAAATAATTCGGCCAAAAAATTGATTTCGCTTCGGGCTATCCCTCTACAGCAGGGGTTCCTAACCTGTCGTACGCGTACCACTAGTGGTACCGGTACGCGAAGGTTTTTAAGGTAGTACGCAAGTAGCTTTCGATTTTTTCACAAAAACCTGGATTTAAAACTTTATATTTTGTTTATCTGGTTTTGTTTACATAACAAAAATCCATGAAGCCCATTCTTGTTGTTACGTAACTATTCATGTTGTTTCGAAACAATGCGATCTTCAAGATACAGGCCATGTCAATTGTCGACAAGGAGCACAGTTGCTTAGTAAAGCGTACAACGCTATGGGACAGTCGGCGTTAATTATGTCAAATGATTGCTCTTGATGATATAATCTACTGTTTTATAGCTTACTCTACAAATAGCATTGAATAATGCAAGTTGTAAGCTAAAAATAGATAAAATTATGATTCGATCAAATTAGTTGTTCTGCAAGAAGTGGTACGCGTGACACTACAGAGCGTTCAAGTGGTACGAGATCGTAAAAAGGTTGGGAATCCCTGCTCTACAGTGTAGAGAAGCGACACATGTCTGTTTGTGCTTGTAATTATAGCGTGTTCGCCTGGTAAAGTGTTAAATATTTCACCTCGATACTCATTTCCTTTCCTGGCCGTTCTGGCAAATCCAGCCGGCATTTCGACTCAATTAATCCCCATCGCAGTCGCTCTTGTGCTATATAGTGTCACGCTACTGCTGGATAAAACACAACAGTCAAAAATGCACGCCTTACTGGCAACACGTGTTTTTACTGCGCTGTAAGCCATTTCATTAAAAGCGAACTATGCCGAATTGTGTGAATGTACGATAAATCTATAAGCGACCTGACAGTATGCTCCTTAAAATGCTATGACAGTTTGTTTAGTTTCGATTTAGTGGAGTTCAGCAGACAGTACGGTGGTCATGTCTCCCCTGTTGAAATATACAACAGTCACCAATTTACAGAACTATAATAAGGCGGATACATAATAATCCACTCACAGGGTCGGCATATACCAGGGGTGGGCAATTATTTTTAGTCGCAAGCCGTATGAGAAACCTAAAATATTGTGGTGAGCCGGGTCTAAAATTGGATCTCAAGTACACGTAACATAACGCCATACTTTGACCCCACTCTAGATTAAAACCTCTGTTTTCATCTTCACATTTTCGTTTTTGCTAGCTTTAGATAAATGTATTTAAGCAGACTAAGCTGAGCTAAAGCTTACTGTCTTGGCAATGAAGTTGCGTTGACTTGTTGTTAACTAACTCTTAGGATTCTATGTTCATAAACGGTACTCTTGGTAGCCTTTACGTGTGTGGCTCGCTAGCCGCAGTTTGCCCACCCCTGGTATATACAATACATTCAAAAATATTCACATATGCTGTTACACCTTTACTGTTTGCGAGTGTATAGATTTTGAACTTGCTATTGCGCTTGCCGGACTCGGCACTCACATAGTCTTTCTTATGGCCATCAGTCTTTGTGCCGAGCGTTTAATGGGAGCTTCCTATGCCAAGTCCGACTACAGAACCTACTCCGCAATGGCAGTTATATTACGTTACTACAAATTATAAGGTACATTTAAGGCTGGATAAGCCTTACTACTGGAAATCGTAATTAGTTTTTTAACGTCGGATATGGCAACAACTTGTAAACTAGGATAAAAAAATCAGTTTTCATATATCTATATTTGTTTAACTAAAGGGAATACCAAGATGTACCACTCTGTCAGATATAAAAAAAATGTTTATGTACTCTGTTACATATAAATTAGGCGAAAATTTCCGGTTGCCTAATTTACAAACAAATAACCAATAAGATTAGTATTTAGGCTTGTAACATTAAAAATGCTACAGGATATGTTTTACTAATTTTTAAATGATCGAACTTTCACAGTTTAAATATGTACTAAAAAAAACTTTGTGTATAGGAGTGGTTTATAGCAGTGGTTCTCAACCTTTTTAGCATACGGACCGGTAAAATTTAAAAACAAATTTTGCGGACCGGTTGACCTTTAAAAACCAAAATCAACCCAAAATATAATTACGACAAAAGTATGCAACTTAAAAGCAAAGAATGTTTAATTTAATAAACAATTTGCTGCCGTCTCTTTGATATTATACGTGTTATAACCAGAGCTGGGGAGCCACCGTAAAATAGCATTAGCTCCGGCTCCAGCTCTGGAGCCATCGGGCAATTATTAAATGGCTCCGGCTCCGGAGTCGTAAAACTCAATCCTTTGGCTCCGGAGTAGTAAAACTCAAATCCTTTGGCTCCGGAGCCATCAAACACACACCAATGACTCCGGCTCCAGTTCCGGTGCCACCAGTCAATTATTCAATGGCCAGTTTTAAAAATTGCTTTTGGCTAACTAACGTTGGAGATGGAACAAAATATAATTTCTTAGCTTTAGCACCACAAACTGAAAAATGACCACAGCTCCACAAAAATAATAAAAATGGCTCCGGCTCCAGCTCCAGAAAAATAGTAACAATGGCTCCGGCTCCAGAGAAAATGCTTAGCTCCGGGCTCCGGCTCCCCAGCTCTGGTTATACGTGGATCTAAGTTTTTCACACACAACTGGTCTTAAAGTTTAACGAGTTGTAGCCTACTTTTAAACAGAAGGGTAAGACACTTGCAGCATTGTGACGTATAGCACGATAAAGTCAAAAGTAGACCATTAACTCTATATGACGTCACAATGCTGCAAATTGCGGAACTGGCGAAGTTTCAAATTTGCCTTCAACATGTTGCTTTTGCTATTGAGATATATAATTGTAATATATTTGGCGGACCGGCGGTTGAGAACCACTTGTTTATAATATGTTCTAGCTTTACACGGTCATTTTGTTAATTACATATTTTCTTTAAAATAACAAATATAATCTGATAGCAATTAACAAAAAGCATAAGAACGATAAAAAAGGGAACTTAATTTCACATTAAAACTAATAAGGCTCCTAAAATATTTTGCTATTAAAGCAATAATAAAAAAATATTTCATGCAAATGTCAAATATTTAACCAATCAAAATACCTTTAAGGATGATTTTCACCGTTTAAAAGACCTGCTCTGAAAAGCTTCATGTTTGTTCAGAAAAAAAAAGAACTTATAGAACAAAACTTTCGTTTTTGTCCGGTTTATTGCACAAGTAATGACAGAAAGCAAAAAGTTTATGGACAAGGCACTCTACAAAAATATTTGAGCTAAATTTCTAGAGTAGTTGATATACTGTACAGAATGAAATAAATAAATACAACAAGTCTTGCAACGAAATGGTATTAGATAAAACAGTTGCTATTTTTTATGCAGTAGCACCAATAAACCACATTTTCCTTTTGATAATATTGTTGTTCTTTATAATATTGTTATGCCTTAGCATAAATTTTCACTCAATTGTAAAAGTAGATAATCCATCACTTAACAATAGCAGGCATTTGCAATAAAAATGTTGCAAATAATCAAAATGAGTATAAATAGCTCTGAAGCTACGCAGGTTAAACTAACATTCAAGAAACAGCTACATAGAATTGGCAAAATATACTTAAAATAAAAGCAAACTAGGTTTAGTTTTAGTCGTTTTAAATAGAATTTGACAAAGCTTAATGAGCTAATTTATAGTGTTGAATACTTCTGTATGGACACAGCTAATACAAAATACACCCTAATAGCATGGTAAATATAAACATATTGGTAACTTAAAACTGCTGTTTTTCATAGGTTTCAGAACATTTTGCGTGGCCTTAAACCAGAGATTCTTAAAATGTGCTTCTGGCATTGCTTTAATTTTTCAAAAGTAAAATGATTCTGTTTCGTATCTTTGGGGCAATAAAATGCTTACACTATTATCCCATGGGTCAACTCATGACATATATATTTAAACTTATTCCCACAAAAAACTGCACCAATTGGTTATGATTTTCTAAAACAACATAGAAATAAAATAATAAGCAAAAATTCTTGTGCTGAGTTGGTTGTTGGTCCAACAAACTTTTCCAAAATGTGGTGTTCCAGAACTACCGACTTCAACTCAGTCATTTTGCTATTAATTCTAGTTCCAGAACATATGAATTCAATCAGATAAGATTTGAACATTGTAAAAACACAACAAACCTTATTGCTTTTACATTGGAAGATATATTTTTAATGGGGTTGCAAGGGGGTAAAATGGGGTTGGGCAAAAATGTTCCATTGATATTTACCGACAGAGTAATAAACGCTTTCTTTGAGGGGTGAAATAAGTTCTAAACATTTTTTTTTCTAACTGCTACGTTGTCAAAGCTGTGCAAAATTTGCATACAGAGCTATTCCTAACTTTAGCGCATCGCAGAGCTCGAGGCAAAGTTTATTTTTGCTGAAAGTTAGTAATACGAAAATAGTTGCCTCAACACAGGGTTGAGGGTGGGAGGGGTCAAGCATTCTGGCATTCATCCTAATACCAGAATATAATATTAAGCAGTAAAAAGTGAAAATTGATCGAAACCGACTAATGTATTTACATCGATCCCGAAGTCATTGTCGTTTGTGTAGGTTCTTCGTTTTGCATCGTTTTAAACAACTGCGTTCCGATGTACTGCGTCGCCAAACTTCCTAATTGTTTGCGGCTCGTAAATTTGCATCTTACGTAGCCAAAAAGGTTCGCTCCGTTAAGTACAAGGGCAATAACGACCACGGCAAGCCAACGAAGGTTCAGACCAAAGATGGAGGCAAAAAGAAGGAAAACCCAAATGGTAGGACAAACTATGAGTCCGAGCCAGAAGATTCTAGAAACAGAACAAATAAAAAACATTGGCAAATTGGTAATAATGTAACACATATACAGGTAAAAGCTAGGGGTGTTCAATTATATACGGTCGGAGCCAATACCCGATATTAGGTGGCAGTTATCGGTATTTCAATAATAGGGAGGTTTCGATGCTAATCAGATACCAAATTAAGATAAAAATTTCAACCATATGTAAATTTATTAAACATATAGAAGGTTTGTAACAAGAAACTTTTTAAGGCTAAGAAAATTTTAATGCAATAGCCTAAAAAAAGAAATAAAGCCTTTGAACGTTACCATTTCACTCATATAGCTTGTTTGGGCATAATAATGACATCATCGGTATCAGAACTATTTTTACAACTGAGTTTGTCATTTGCTTTTATTTTCATGGGTTAGTGATTTAACAGAGAGCTTGCTTCAAGTCAATATGCAAATTGAAGATTATATAATAATTAAATAGGTTTATAAACTAAAAGGTATTTCGTTTTATGTTAAAAATTTATTTAAATTATTACCATAACCCAGGTGTGTAACAAACTCGGTATCATATATCGGTTGGCCAAAACATACAAAATCATCTATCTGTTCAAAAAAGTGATATTGGTCGATCAGTTAAAGACGCGTAGCAACAAGAGTATTTGCACTCAGCTTAAAAAAGCGCTTTATTTAAAGAAAGTAGCAGCAAATTGTTTTTGTAGGGTTTAATGGCCATTCAATAAAAAAAATTTAAATCTGTAATATTTAAAATTTGGTGACAATATCTAGTGTACAGAAGCTTTTATATAAATGCAAAAGAATGCATTCCACTGAATTCGGTGTACAAGGGATTTTTTTTGGTAACTGGCATTTTTATGGGTGGTAAAATTTGGTCATTTTTTTATAAAATTATTTCGCTTTTTCTTCACTGAAAATTTCAGTCCAGCTTTGTTTACAAAAAAATAATTGTTAATTGTGAATAAAGAAGATTTTTGTTTTAAATTAGATGGTTTTACGAAACAAAGAGTAAAATTGATTAAAAGTTAAAAAAAGACAATATGTTACGTAGGATCGAAAAGTTATCAAATCTACAAGCCTATGCCAAATTTGCAATAAAATCTATATCACTGATTATTAGAAAATAATTCCACACTCTCCAACAAACCTTGATTCTGCCGCTAGCACTGGGTGGCGCTTTAGAGCAGCTCCTTTCCTTGCTTCGTAAATCCATGAACTTTTCCCTTCTTCGTCCACTTTATTCCACCATCGTAAACCTACCAACAACCGTCCCGTAACGTTCTTAATCGTCCAAAAATCGGCGGAAAGAAGAAGCAAAATTACGATGAAACTCCAAACGAATCCCTGGTTCAGAATCCCACAGATTAAATAAACCGCTATCGCTCCGAGACGAAAGAAAACATGGAAAAAACAAGCGACCGGATGCTGGATTCGCTTTTTCGGGATGTTTTCTTCGCCGAAATCAAGAACAGTGCTGTCATTGTTCATTTTTAGTTTTTAAAATTAGTTTTATTAATTTCTAATAGTTTTTGCCTATACCTTTTTGAAAAGCGAAAAAAACATACAATTTCCTGCTTAAGTATAAGCTATGAGTTTTTACACACAATATAAATAAAACCGCAAAAGGACAATAAAGTGTTTCGGTTAGCGAACAATGTACAGTAAGTACAATAATAACACAAAAAGGAAAACAGTTAAGTGTAGAGATGTCAATAACGATAGTACACAACCTGTTACAATTATTATTGCAATTTAGCTCTATTTAAAACTGTTTAAAATAAGTTATTAAACATAGTTAAACAAAACAGTTTTGATTTCATTTTAAATTTTACTCTAAATTATTTTCCGTTTTATAATAATTCTCCACTATAAAAATGATTAATGTAGGTAGATGGATTAAAATTACAATATGTATTGCAGTTAATATAGTTATGTTTGCAAAGGTCTTATAAAGGTGCTAAATTACAGTGCAAAGAGATGAACACTACAATTAAAATGCTAATAATTGTTTGTGATTATTTTTCTTCACAATTCTTTCAAGAACAAATGTTTTTAAACTAACTACTTTATGTTTACAGTATTAAATTACAACCAATTGAATTTCAGCTATCAGAAAAACATGTTATAACATACAATACATAAAACGACGAAGATTGAACGTTTTTTTCTTTAGAATTACACAAATGTGACTTTTACAAATTGTATGAATTAGATACACAAGAAAAATACCCTTTTGGTGAAAATTAGGCGCTATTTTAAAATTTAATTTTATTATATAGGCCCTAATTTCACTACATAATATTTTATGAATCTAATTATGAGGTACTGCATAATATTGTGTTTCTGTTTGTTCAATATTTTGCACATGTTACCAGGCAACATAAAATATATATGCAAGTTACTTATTTGTCTAAAATCTATATAGGGTGAGAAAATACTGCCAGATGGTATTCAGATCCATTGTCCAGCAAGAGTGGCATTTGGTTTTAGGATAAAAATGCCAAGTATTAATCATTTCCAGTAAACACTAAATTTTTTGTTAGGCCTTCATGGACCCTCTAAAAGTCTAAAAGTAGGCTCCGAAACCCCAAGGGCCAATAGACCCCAGTTAAAGAACCCCTGCGCTAGATTAATTGTGTTGTGTCCATTTCACAAAAGATTTACAAGATCAACAAAGTCTGGTTTAAAGATAGATATTGCAAGCATCGCATTCACCGTAATCTTGCAGCAGAGATTTTGTGCAATGTCCATTTACTAAAGCTTAACAATAGAAATTTTAAGCATTGTTTTCATCAGACGGTGACGAAGTTTCAACGTCAATCCGAATAATATCGGACGAGGGAGTGGAACCAGAAGAAGAGTTTGAAACTTGGTCTTCGAGAGCAGATTTTTCGACGAGCGGTTTGCTTTCTATGTCGTCCATATCCAAATCCGGCCAATCTGCGTTCGCTTCTTGTGCTGACTCAGCTTTCTGTAATCTCTCGTCGAGCGCTTTTATCGCCTTATTCCTAAAAAAATAGTGGAAAAAACATAATTAAAAAAACAGTTAAAAAAAACATTTTTTCGTTACTTTGACAACTAGATATTTCGCTTTGATCGCTTTATTCCTAAAAATATTCGGTTTAACAGGAATGATGCAGAATTTTATTCGGAGTCATTCAAAAGACTTGTCACGGCATAATTATAGCAAGACAAATTCAAGTTTAGTAATTATCATAAAAGTTAAACGTTAAACTAATAAAATTAGTAACTTATGAGCAATAACTTCTAAAAAACAACCAAATATGTAGCGAGCAATTTTTTTAAATGAAAAACTAAATATATTATCAATTTAATAAAACAAAAATGGTTCCTACACAATTTTGTTAGAAAAAATCAGCACATTGAAAGGCTTTTAAAATAAACTTGTAGGTTTTTGAAAGACCAAATATTGGATTGTTATCCCTTTTTTATTATAATTCAAAGCTATTATAATTACACAAGTTTAATATTACTGCTGCTGTCAAAAGTTGTGTTCTCTGTTTATAACATTAAATCAATACATTTTGCAAACTCGTGCCAAGCACTTGGGGTTAAGTGTTTTCTTCATCATTTGTTTAAATAAGCATGAATAAATTTAAGCGAAATGGTTTGGTTTGACAGGAAGAAAATTGGACATTAAACAATAAAATTGATTTTTTTTTAAGATTTTTTAAATTTCTTTTTAATATACATAAAAGAAAACGGTTAACTGCTAAAAATGTATAAAAAATATCGGTTGACAAATGGGTATCGGTCCACAAAATTGTTACCGGTTGATTTCTAATGTTTACAATAAGGGCTGAAAACATGAATCAAAATACACAAATGAGGAAAACTGGCCAACTTTTAGCCAATATAACAAAATAAAAACTTTTTAAACCTAAAAACATTATAAAAAAAGAGTCAGTTTACAAATAATAACACTAACAAACCTTCTCCGTTCTGCATCTAAAGCATCCACGCCAGACAGAGTTATTGTGATTTTGCTCGGAGCTCCTACGTCATATCGG
Source organism: Ascidiella aspersa (assembly GCF_963924565.1). Classification (NCBI taxonomy): domain Eukaryota; kingdom Metazoa; phylum Chordata; class Ascidiacea; order Phlebobranchia; family Ascidiidae; genus Ascidiella; species Ascidiella aspersa. Next base: position 1,682,745 of record NC_139451.1, read on the forward strand.
TACGTTGTTTTCCGACAGATCTTCAACTTGAGCAGAACGTTAAACACAAGGTTGCTAAGTACCCCGATGGGGGCTTCAATTGGTGGAGGAAAGAACGATTTAAACGAGAATTTATCTGCGTTATCTCCCCTTCCACGACTGTGGCTTTGATAAAATCTTAAATAAGTCCACGAAACTAGGGTTCCGAAGCAGATTAGCACCACGTTCGAGCCGGGAATGATTCCTATAATCCTGCAGAGTATCGCCAGTGCGATGTAGCAGACCGGTAAATGTCTGATGTGTAATCCAACCGTTCCGATTAACATTTGGTCACCTCGTGATTGTTTGAGTGCGACGAGAACACCGGCTGCGTAGCCGCTCAGTCCATAAATGCTAACGTCGAATAAGTACTCTATGTTGAATGTGAGCATATACACAAACAGGTAAAAAGCACCGGTTAGAAGCCCAGATATGACAGTCACAACGGCGAAAAAAGTAAGGTAACCCACAACGTTCCAAGTGGCTTCAAAATTTCTTGAAGCGAAAATAAGAAGCACGCAGTTTCCCACCAAAAGAAACGTGTTGATCTCAACGAACTGGTGCGTGATTATTGTCCATATCCAGAAATTGGGTGGAATAAGGTTCCCAGGTAAGATTCCAAATGGTTTAAGGACGTCGAATATAAACGACATGACGTAGAAGAAGAACAAGACGGCACATCCAAGCTTGGCAACAAGACTCGTCTCGTGAAGAAACGACACAGCTGACATCCTGGCGTTTATGAGCAGTCCGGATGTCATAGTGGCAGCACACATTACAACACAACCCTAATGCTGAAACAGAAGGCAGCTGTTGTCAGTGGGGTGTCCAATAATCTAGGAGCCAACACCTGACACAAAGTGGTAGTATCTGTACTGTTTCGATACAAAGTAGCATTTTTTATGAAATAATAATAGGTAAATCCAGCGATTCTTAACCTTTTATGGCTTACGGCACCCCTCAAAAAAATACATAGATTTGCGGCACCCCGACTGAAATTTTCGTAACATATTTTTTTCACTATAAATGAAACTGAAACAATACAATCAGCTTAAAACATGTATAGGAAAATGTCATTTGATTTCTAATCGTACCAAAATAGTTGTATTAAGAAGCTTATCAATGGAACAAAATATTTAAACCAGATTTTAATAAATTCTCAAATATCTTAATAATAAATTTCAAAGCTAAAAAGGTCGAGTAGATCAGCAGCATCTTGATTAAGACGTTTCGATACAAACTTGTATCATCTTCAGTTAGTGTGACTGAAAAGCAAATCAAAGCTTCACTTATAAAAGGTAGGACGCAATTGTTATCATTAGAGTTTTTACAGTTGGAGCTTTTAGGTGTTGGATATCCCTTGGAATTTCTCGACAAATGCATCGAGCAGTTCTTTTACAATAAACACCGAGTTGAAAAAACACCTTCAGTACCATGCAAACAAAGAAAAGCAATTACGTTATATATTGATGCGACTACCATACATAGGCCCAGCTTCACACCATATACGCCGTGAAATTCACAGGTTTGTACTTCGTGCTACTGGTGGCAAAATTGGATTTTGATTGATCCACGACACAACCAAAATGACGAAATCGTTTCGAATAAAGGATCGACAGGAATATTTGCAGCGATCTAGTGTCGTGTATAAATTAACGTGTTCATGTGGTGCTTCCTACATTGGTCAAACTCGACGAAATCTTTTAACGAGGGTCAAAGAACACAGAGTGGACGAGAAATCAGAGGTTTGCAGACATCTTCTGCAGCACTTGGACCATAAGGTTGATTTTTGCAAACCCGAAGTGCTTGGAGGGGTTTCAGACATCTTTAGATTGCGGCTACTCGAGTTGCTATCTATTCAAGACGACAGCCCTGAACTGAACTTCGACACCTTATCTACACCGCTCTACCCATTCAACACCTAAAGGCTCCAACTGTAAAAACTCTGATGATAACAATTGCATTCTGCCTTTTATAAGTGAAGCTTTGATTTGCTTTTCAGTCACACTAACTGAAGATGATACAAGTTCGTATCGAAACGTCTTAATCAAGATGATGTCGATCTACTCGACCTTTTTGGCTTTGAAATTTAATATTAAGCTACATTACAGATCGTACATAGTGTTCTCAAATATCTATTGGCACCTTTAAGTATTAGAAATGGCACACCAGGGCGCCCTGGTTATGAATCCCTGGGTTAACCACTTGAGGCTTTGTTTAATGCTAAGGAAAATTTTGGACTAATACTTAAAAAATGACCTATAAAACATTTCACTCGGACCTAATTCACTTATAAAATAGATTTAGCAATTTTTTAAGTTTTTTTTTCTATAAATCAAATCACATTCTTTGGTAAATAATTGCTGGAGGTTGTAGTTAGTCATAGAATGAAATATGCGTTGTGGCATGCAGTATTATTTTGTTTTGTGCATAACTTTTCACGTACATCAGTGAAAGAGCGCTCAAAATTTTAGAGGAGCAATTTATTTTCAATTTTATAACTTTCTGCAATTTACTGAAAGCTGGCGTTTATAGTACTGTGAAATTAGTTACGCTGGTGACGAGTTTTGAACTAATGCACTAAAAAACGACATTTCTTTAGTTTCAATTTCAATTAAAATACATTGAACTGTTTAACTCTTATGAAACGAGTGACAGCGTTAAAATGCAACTTGGGTCTTCTAAAAAAAGCAAACAAAATGTAATTTAAACGTTTTATAAAAAAAAACGTTTGTGTTAATATATTGAAGTTTCACTAAACTCGTTTGTTTTTATTTCGTCACTTTTCATCAAAATGAACTACGTCAGTGTGGCAACCGACGGTTGTCACAAAAACCTGTCAACTGCCAGTTACCACTAATATTTAATCTCATATCTCGCTGCATTTTTAACATTAAATACCTTTAATATGTACTGTATTGATTTGTGCGACTGTTATACCTTGTGTGACTCCAATAAGTTGATTAAAATTTCGGGGTTAGAGATAAACCTTAACTGCCAATTGCCACAAATATTCCATAGGTTTCATGTTTTTAACTATAAATGACTTTAAATTTTTTTGGTTTTAAGTCTGTAACATATTAGGTGCCTTTAGGAAGCCCAAGAAGACATTGCGATTTGATAAATAAAAATAAGCTAAGTGACGAGAAATAAACTGACAAATGCCACGGAAAACAATGTATTTGGATACATTGTTATTGTAACTTGGTAAGATATTTCCGGTTGCATATATACAGTAATCGTTTCACGAATGTAACGCCGGCATACATTTTTCATGCAGTTTTTATTACGAAAACTTTAAAATGTTTGCTGCATCACTGGCGTATCTTATTTTAGAGCAGTTATTTTTAAAACTTTGGAACCAGGTCCCGTACGATAGTAAGTCCAAAGCAAACCATTAACTTTATATGTCATTATTTTCATCATCCTATGCTACACAACATCAGCCGACACCCAGGTAAACAAAACAGGGGGTTATTTGTTGTCGGTGGGGGTGGAAGCAGAATATATTTCAGGTGAACAGTTGAACAGTTGAATTTTTTTATAAGGCATAACCGGGTCCATAATGACACTGAAACATTTATACACCAGTGCAAATTAAGGAACTGGCCTAGATATAAAATTGTAATGTATTTGGCGGACCGGCGGTTAAGAACTACTGCTCTAAATCAGTGTTTCCCATCCAGTACGGTCACACAGCATTTCTAAAAGTTACATTTTTTATTAGATCGGGAAATTATGACATTATCATTACGTAATATTAACGCAACAATTAGCTGTGTTGTGTCGCATTAACTATTTCAGTACGTACGCCAGTAGTAAAGATGCAGGTTTTATGAACCTGTTACTCCCATTTCCAATTAGTTTTATTTTAAATTATCGCTAAACAAGGATTGGTGTAACCCATTTGAACTCCTAAATTTTCTTTTTATAGCCACATATCTCATTGCGACATATCGTTTGGTCATACCTCATTGTGGGTCGCGAACTGAAAAATGTTGGGAAACACTACTCTAAATGACCTAGTTAGACAAATAATGGACTGAGTGCCGTATTTTAAGACCACAGGTTTAAATAATTACCTCAAAATGGACCATACTTCAGGACTACTGGTCTAAATAAATACTCGCGCCTAAGTGGTTGCAATTATTTTTAAATTTAAAAACTGTTGAAAAACGGAACTGAAAGAATTTATATAAAAAAGTTACTTTTTCTTTTGCCAACTTCAGCCACACTACATTGATGATTAATCGAATATTCTACTTTGATATTTCTTTTAACAATTGTAGTGTTTTTCGTTTTTGGTAGAAAAACAAAAACAGCAGCCACAACCATCATAGAAAAACACTCAAATTGTTTCAAGATCATCTTTCTAAAATAGAAAACACATTTGATAAATGGTTAGTAAGAATAGTTCAATAGATGTTAACAACAGCGCATAGAAAAACAATTGTTTGGTTAACACAAAATAGTATTTGATAAACTTTGGAGCATAATGATTAGAGGTTTAATAAGAATATCAAAGCCCACACAGAAGTACGCAGAACTTTGTTAATGTTTCGAATAAATCTTAAGATAATGTCTGGAGGTTGTAGTTAGACGTTAAATTAATATCAAAGCCAATACGGAACTAGGCCTTCTCACTATGTTGAAAATAAATGAAGAGTTAATCGAAATGTTCAAAATGCTTCCTACTTCTGTATGGGCTTTGATATTCTTATGAAGTTGATAAAATTATAGGCAATCCGTCTCTAGATTCGCAATAGATAAAAACGAATAGATATAGTTTTACAAGGATGATAGATAACAACCACGCTTCTTTATAAAAACACCACACAAACAAATTAAAACAATATCGCCAACTAGGGATGTGTAATAATATCACACCAGTTCTGACACCAAGCGATAATATCTGAATTTGCCCGATACTAGGGTGGTTTCGGTGCCGTTCTGATTTCAAATTAATATGACAATTTTAGCCAGGATATGCGATCCAGCGCAAAAAATTCTACCCTGTAATGTAAATTTATCTAAAAAAGCGTAACTAAAGTAAAAAACTTATGTACTTTAGTTACGCTTTTTTAGATAAATTTACATAACAGGGTAGAATTTTTTGCGTAAAGAGCCTAACTAAAGTACATAACGCTAAAGCAATTTTTGACTAAAAACCTTGGAAAATTGCCTTTTAGCCATTTTTTTGTCACATATTTTGCTGGTTCGAGGTTGAAAATAACGCCATTTGTTTAGAATCATATAGCAATGATTTATTATCCAAAATGTCAGTCATTGGAATAAAATTTCAAGTATCAGACATCCTTATTGGAGACAGTTCACAAAGGCGCAGGTCTCTTTTTAGTGATCGGTAAATACGTATTGGTCACTTGATTCATGACAATAAAGCCGCACCAAAGCGGGCAAACAAAGCAAATAAACCAAGCGATATCTTTCACGTTTGCGACGACAAAATTAGAGTAGAGCGACAAAACAATTGTAACAACAGCTAGCGTGAAACCCAGTAAGCCAAAAGTGGCGTGGTAGACTTTAAGCTGCATTAACTTCCAATTCCATCTTTTTGCCACTTGAGGATAGAGTAATAAGACACCAAATGAGGCTTGAACAATGCAATATATAATGGTGATAAGGCCGAATATTCCATGCCAAGACTTGAAATGATCTTTTCCGTTTATAGTCTTGTTGATTACTATGATGGCAAATCCTATTGCCCCACAAAGGACGGCACTTGTTTGCAAAATCCAATGGATTCGAACCTAAGAGATATATAAATACATTAGGGCAGTGTTTCTTAACTTATAGTTGTGACAAAAAGTGGGCAACAGTTGGATTTACTTGTGTAACACAGTGCACTTAAGTCACTGTTTTTAAATGACTTAACATAAGCGTTTTGAACGAAAGTGTTGACTTGGACTAAGTCATTGATTTAAATGACTTTTGAGTTGTATTTTTGATTTTTCTAGTTGACTGATTGCTCTGATTGGACAGGTTAGGCTTTAATAGTTTACAGTTCTATTTTGATTTCTATGACTTGAAATGCTTTAATAATAACTTGACCTGACAAACTGATAACTGGGACTAGATAAGCACTTGACAACACTGCTCTAGCATTTACGTTTCAATTGTAATAAAAATATTTGCTGGAAAAACAATTTTATAATTGATACCATGTCTGGTGTTAACGGCATATTCATTTACATTTTACTTTGGATCAACATAAAATCAATTCACAATTATCAGTATTGGAAATTCAGGAGTAACAAGTAAACAGAAATTACTTGAAAACAAGTGACTAAAAAGTTTTCAAGAACATATTGTACCAAATTTTAAAATTTTACTAAAACGCAGTTTTTAACTTGACTGTTTTCAAATGTCTTGAGTGAAGTTATTTGGACAAATGACTGGGTTGAAATTAGGTGTTTTCATTAAGCATATTTTACAAAATTGGGTTATTTATCTAAGTTTCGTACATAAATCTACATACATAAATGTTGTTTGCTATGTATTGCCGCCTATTTTTTACTTGAGTTACTGCAGATAATCGGACGAATTTACCAATAGTACTACTTAAACAGTCAATTTTTCGGACAAGGACTTGACTTGTGATATATTAAAAAAGACTTAGATTTAAGTTATTTTACAAATGACTTGACTGGGACTTGTTTACAAGACTGCTAAAAAAAGTTTTAGTCTACCTTAGTTTTTCGCGATGAACTTAGGAAAAGGCTGCTATCGGGAGAAAACACAAATATTGCTTCGACCATCAGACAAGTAAATGCAATCGACATCAACGTGGGATGCCATGAGAAAAAACCTGAAAAATGTAAAACTTAAAAGTTAGTCTTCTGCTTGTTTTAAATTAAAACAAGAATATGGGTTATCCAACATTCGTAATAATCAGGTCTGTGGAGTCGGTTAATAATTATCGGAGACTGAATCAGGCCAAATATGCGATTTCTTCAAGTCGGAAGCCCGACTCTGACTGAACAATCTGTATTCCACCAATTTATGTAACTAAATCTCTAAAATATATTTTTTTTGGTCTTATTAATTGTTGCGGTGGTCTTTTTTTGTGGTGGGCCTGGGGCTGCGGCCCCCGCCTTAATCCGCCCCTGGTCATTGTCATAAAATTAAACTAATAAAATAGGCTTATATTTAGACCACTTATCATAAGGGTGTCATATAAGTCATCCACTCACAATACATGGTTGAAAAATATCCACCATATGCTATTCCACCATTACAATTTACAGTTTGCAGCCATATCAGTTTTAAAATTTGGCACTGCACATGCGCACAGTGGACTCATTAGAGTCCCAAGTTTGACTCCAGCAAAACAAACTGACTCCAAGATTATGAAACATGAATTTCTTTAACAGTGCAATTTTTCATTATATAAGCATAATGCTTCCATTCCATAAATATTACCATTTTAAATTACACCAAGCACAACTTATAAAAAAAAGTTTGCTACTTCCTAAGAAAGTTGTCTACCAAACAACAAAAACAACATTTAAGCAATTTTTGATATAAAATAAATCTTTTTGGAAATGTATTTAGTGATCTTTTTAGTACTACAGGGTAGCCACACAATTTTATAAAAAAAAACAATTTTTAATATGTAAATCAAGTCTACACCAATTCATGAATATCTATTGATTTAAATTACATTGCCAGGTATCATGCCCTCTTTCTAAATACACTTTTGAGATAACCTAAAATCAATCCAACTAAATTTTTGTTGGGGGTTTATATTTGTTGATAAGGGTGCGAGTTAGCATTTGGGTTTGGGTGGGTGAAGTTTTACTGTTGTATTTATTCTCTGCTATTTATTTATTTCTTGCAATTTTAATTATGTCAACTTTTTTAATATTGTAAAAAAGTGGTGGGATTCTTTACCAGCACAAAAAATCTTAAAAAAAATGCAAGAAATAAATAAATATGGGAGAATAATTATAATAATAATTGACCCAACCAAACCCAAATACTAACTGGCACCCTTATCCAAATATTGTTAGTAATATAAACCCCTGAGACGAAATTGTGGTAGGACCAGATTGGAAACTTTGAATTTTGCGATGGGGAGACGATTTTGCAATTTGAAATTGCGCGGCTGTTAATAACATTTCCGCCTAAATTTGCGCAGCTGTAATAACATTGCTTACCAAATTTGGACAGCTAAAAATGGAGTACTATACTGAAAATTATTAGCGCGACAAAAATTTTGTGCGATTGAGCGATTTTACGTGGATTTTACATGAAATGCGCGGCTGACTGGGAAACTGCGCGAGGGATCAATCCGGGGCCTTACCTTCCAACCTGGTGGTAGGATACCAGCTATTTAAAAAAAAGGCGCGTTGGTCTACAATCCTACCACAGTTATTAAATCAACACACATTATTTGGGTGTGGGTGGGTCAAGTGTTACTATATTCAATATTGCCTACTCATATAGACCCTAACCCAAAAAATGTTTGTTGTGGTTGGATTCTAGCTATTTAAACAAAAGGCGCGTTGGTCTAAAATCCTACCACAGTTATTAAATCAACACACATTATTTCAAGTGTTACTATATTCAATATTGCATACTCTTATAGACCCTAACCCAAAATATGTGTGTTGTGGTTGGATTCTAGACAAGCGCCAAAAAATCTTAAATAAATTGAACAATCAAAAACATGAGCCTGTAAAAATAAAAGTATATAAAATAGTAAGTCCATTAAATGAAGTAAATACAAAATACGAGCTATTGAAAAACACAAGCAGTTGTAATCTTACTTGAGCCCGGCTTCGAAATGTAGATGATATAAGCCGTGAATAAAATTGCGGCAAGATGTCCAATTAAACCGCTAACAGTGCGCAGTCCAGAGAGGACATTATCGCTTTTTGGAGGCGGATTTTTCATCTTTTCCGCAGCTATTTCGCTCCTTTCGTTCAAACTAACAGCGTGAAAAGTTTCTTTCATAATTTTCTTTCTGTTTGCCGAGAAGCGTTCATGCGTTCACTTGAAACGTTTTTATTAAACTCGGATTTTTTCGAGTTTACGAACTATTGATAACGTATAAATTTGTCGTTTTGTTGCTGCTATATCGCACTTAGTTTGGATTTTAAAGTTATAATAAAGTTTCAGTGGTGTATTGCAACTTCCTTTTTGAATGTTTTTGATTAATTACGCTTTGCGCAATTAAGGAAGTATTGTCTGCCGTCTTCCACAGCAATAGTACTGCAGCCGATATCTTAAAAATCCAAACTAACTCTGGTTATGTCTGTTAACCACTGTAATTTGTTAATAATATATTTGTTCTTTAACGGGCTAAATTATTCAGTTCTTTCGATATCCTGTTTTTTTTTTATCAGTTCAAGCTGTATACCACTTAATATTTTACTTTTTATTCCGATTTTTTGTACAAAGAATATCGCGATTCCAAATGACGTTATAAGCATGCTTAAAAAAAGCAAAATAAAAAATTAACTGATAAAACTACAATGTTCCCGGCTAAAAACTAAATATGATGAGTGTGTAGATATCAAAGTAGGAATGTAGCAGAATATGATTTAAATACACACAAACCACCAACTTTTTTTCTGAGTTTTGTATTTCTTGAAGAAACGAAATGTATCATTTACCAACACACCCACAAAACGTCAATAAAATCGCTTTCCAGGTATGTGTAAAAGCGTCCAGCAAAACGCGATAACACACCAACACTGCAGCAACAAATAGTGGCAGTTCGTAGTATAGAAAAGCAACACACCCTACATACAAAGCATGCCAAAAAAACAAACAAATTCCATCAAATAGCGGACAAAAACAGAAAATGACGAAAATTTGAAATGAGACACTGTCAACGAATTACAAACATAATCGAATTGGACGTTTTTAAATATCTTTTAAGTACATTGGTGTACAGTGGCAACTGAATAAGATGTACAACAGTTATATAAACACATAAAATTTCGTTGTTAAATTTTTTTTTTTAATTTATATATTTACTGAAAAATTGATCATATTTGGCGAACATTTGTGTGGGCTTTAATGTGTGTTGATATAATGAACTGCAATTTATTCCATGTCCATGAAACAAATTGTTTAATACACAAGTTAAAATGTACTTAATCGTCAAGTAGTGCCACACATAAAACATAAATTACGCCGGCAAAGTTTTGAGGTATTCGCTAGAGTGGGTGATTTTTTCAACAAACCGATCTAAAATTAGATCACCATTAAGTACTCAGCCAATTGAGAGTTATCTTTTATGACAAATGGTATGTTGGTATAGAACTGCAAGCAACACATATAGCACAAATTTTTGTTTCACAGACAAAAATGTAATTTTAATTCTGTTTTAAATCCTGTGTAGTTTTTACCAATATTGTAAGATGGTAAGAATGTTTTACAAAAATGACTCACATTGGCTAATTGACAGTAATTGGAAATACTTGTAGCAACTCTAGTAAGTACAGAAGACCCTAATTTACAATTGGGCACATGTCGCCGTTTAAGATAAACGTTATAACCAGGGATGCGGAGTCGGTTAAAAATAACCCGAGTCCGCCTCCCCCCTAGTCCCGAGTCCGACTCCAGTCAAATGTCCGACTCCTCGAGTCCGGAGTCCCGACTCCGACTCCGCAGCCCTGGTTATAACCAATGCGAAATAAATTAAACGTTTGTCAGGTTGTTTGTTAATTTGTAGGCACACTTTAAATTTTTTTAGAATTTATAAAACTCCTATTTTCTATGAATACAGTACAAGCCAATAGCAATCAAATGTTGTGTTTTACACTGATTATGGCATGAGGTATTGCCGAAACGTTTGTAAACAGCGAAATTATGATTTTACCGAATTTTATGACGTTAGCGTTTTTATTAAAATTACTCAGAAAACCTGTTTAATGTGTTTAGTTTCAACTCTTTAAAACCGCCATTGCACCGACACAAACATGCAGCAACGAACATCTGTCACAAGGTCAACAGCCCGCTATTCCTCGACCGTTGGCAACCAAAACGCCATGTTTGTGCAGGAAGAGGCAAGCATCATATAGCGCGGGTTGAACTTTACGCACTGCAACGGACCCGGGTGCTTTCCGTCTAAAACTGCCGTTTTGCTGCCGTTTTCAGAGTTCCAAATGTGGATTTTGCCATCCTGCGAACCTAGCAATGCAAAGTTGTTTGGTTTACTAAACTTTTATGCACAAAATAACGTATAATATAATACACAAATTGACGTCAGAACATAAATATGCGATAGATAGATAGAAAAATAACTAAGAAACCTGCTGGTATGAGATCTTAGGTTTAAAACCTGCAGCCTGAGTCCCTATACCAGTAGTGTTACGCATTTTACTTTAAAAAAGCAAACTTAGTGCCACCTTATCAGGTGTACGCTTGCGGTGAATCTACGGGTGGGAGACTGGGGCTTGGACCGTAAACCGATAATATAAAATAACCAGAAAAAAGGGACAAGTGGCCGATTGAAATACCTTAATTTAGGACATCGTGAATGTAAGACAAACTATTTTTTAAAAGACTTTTAATGTGCAGTTCTATTCAAACACATTTAAAGTTTAAATTAGGGTTGGGCATTTGACCAGTCAAATAAAATCCAGTCAATTGACCGGTCAAATACTCGTCAAATAGGTCAAATATTGGTCAAATACTATAAACACTATCATAATGCAATTGAAGTTAAAAATAAACCTTGATTTTTAAATAAATATATGAACGTTTTGGCTCAGATACAATGGTTTGTAAAACAAAAACAATTTATTTTTGACTATCAATAATAATTTTTGCAAAACCATGCCCATCTTATAGCAATACTGTAGCAGTTACTGTAGCAATTTTTACCACTACTAGAACCACCAAGTTTATTAACGAAATTTAACAACAAGTAAATGCATCAGGTAAAAAAGTATTATTACTCCTAGTCACAACTTTTGTCACTATCTGATTTTTTTAAATCAACACCAGGATTCACTAAAGACAAGGTATTTGGTTCTTCTAAATTTCTAAGTAGCTTCAGATTGTGGTATACCCCAACTAGTGTTTCCTTTTATGACAAACGTGATTCATCATATACGTGCATTTATTCTAAAGTTCTAAACAAAATAAATCTACTTTACTTTTAGAAACACTTTGTTATTACCACAGAATATGTGTTTGCATCAGGTAAACCCTACAATTTTATATTTGAATTCTTTAAAAAAGTTACAATCAAGATTATTAACAACTCAAATCACAAAACAACCCTTAAAAAATGTACACTATTTGAATCGAATATTAGTATTTGACCGGTTAAATAAACTGCGGTCAATTGTCCGGTCAATTGACCGTATTTGACCGGTCAATTGACAGGCTTGCCAACCCTAGTTTAAATACATTTTAAAGATTTAAAACTTTGTGACAACCCTGTAAACATGGTAAGATGAATGTGTACAATTATCTGACAAACCGGATAATACAAAAAGAACATCATAAGTTAATCATATGTAATTAATTTACAAACCTGATAATACGTATTGCGCATCAGGACTGAAGCTGGCTTCTAGGGGAAGTCCCTTAGTGTTAAGGTGACCCATGAAAGTTTGTAAAGGTTGTCCGTGGAAAGCGTCTATTAACCTAAAATAAAACAAGGAAATTTTAACATTCATGCTTGTATTTATGTTACCTGGATTAAGAGATTGACCCATGTAACTTTTTTGGACCAATACCGATACTATTTTACAGTGTTTTTTTTATATACCTGGGAAATGTTTAAAACTTGAATTAATTAAAAATGAAATCCAAATAACGTTTTTGCTTATATACCTTCATTTATTATTAAACTATTATTTTGCATATTAACGTGGTGTGATGCTAAAACCTATTTTTTTTTTATAGGCTGAGTTGTTTGTTGTACAGAAAAAATTATATCATATTTTCATACTAAAATATCGGCCAAAGCATTTTCTGATACCAATATATCGGTAGTCTAAGCCAAATATCGGCTGATATTATCGGTAATCCGATATATCGGTCTATCTCTACTAGGATTAATGTACAAAACATGCATATTGCATGAAACCAAAAATAAGGTTAAAAAAAACATTTAAAGGCATTAATTAAAGTGCACAGCTAATAAAACACTTCAGTTTTTATTTTTTCTAGCTGTGTTTTAGCAAAAAACAACAACTTATACTTGACTTTTTGGCAATATATTTATTTTAACCATGTTTTTTAACTACAAAACTGTCAAAATATGTGTATATTTTAAAAATCAGTGACTTTTGGTAAAATACAAATGTTTTTTTTTTGAGGTATACAAATTACCCTTAAACAATTTGTTGGCATATTAACTGAAATATATATTTCATTTTGAATCAAACAAATTTCAACAACTGGTAGCAGTGTACCATCAAAGAAAGATTGTATTGCAAAACACTAAACAGCCGACCCAAAGCATCAAATACAAAACAGGTAATTAATATATTTTTTTTACCTTACAACAGTTCCATTGGTTGAGATTAAAATGAGTTTACCATCGGAGCTAAACTTTAAACCCGTCCAATCGCAATCCTTGTCTTGTTGCAATCGGAAAGTTGTGAACGGACCCTAATAAATATACATTTAAAATGAAAAACTTTTTAAGTGAAAACAATTACAGAAAAATAACATTTTGTGACAAAAAACCAGAAAGTTTTTGACGAATATTTTGAACTTTTCGGAATAGAAACTTGTGAAAAGCATTTTCGTTAAAGAGGTTTGTTATGCATATGTCACGAAAAAATGCATTTAAAGACTTCTTAAAGACAATTTAGATCTTTTCAACGACCTAAACTGAATTGTTCATCATCTTTTTAATATAATTCGAACAGAAAACAGTATAAAATGCCAACATAAGTTTGAAAAATTGTTTTTACAATGGCACTCTCAAAACACACAACTTAAGCTACACATACAATAATTTCAAAGACTATATATTCATAAACTTAGTTAGAACCAAAGGGTTTTTTCAAAAACTTTCTAAAATACAAATCAATACAAAGACAATGTGGTAACCTTGTTTTCAAGTGTTACTAAAAAAAATTCTACAAACCTTATCAAACGATCTCAGATCGTAGAGCTTTATCATTTCAGAGTTTATTCCAGCCGCGAAAATAAGACCTTCGGGGTCGAAAGAAGCCACCGGTCGTCCTGGCATCTGCATTAAGCCCTGGCAACTCTGCGATCGCAAATCCCACAAGCGGATCGTTTTGTCGAGCGATCCAGAGAGAAAGGAGTCATCGACGGGCGACATGCACAAGCAGACGACACGCTTTGTGTGCCCGGCGAAGTAGCGCAGGTATTTGTTGTCATGGAGCGACTGGTAACGTATTGCATCTGAATAAAATGAAAATCTTTTATTTGTTTAACAAAAACATTGTACATTTGTGTTTCAGTGCGAGCAACATATTGTTTGTGATTAAAAATTGAAAAGATATTTCAACAAAATCATAAATGAAAAAGTGTCTCGGGCCTTGTCCAGTAAACAAATAAAACTTTGCTTTCAATTTTTTTTACTTTGTAAATCAACATCATTGTTCTTTAAATTTAATTATGCACAGTAGGGATGTTTGAGACTCTACCCTTTTGTTTAGAGAGAGATATCCCATGTTAATGGCAATGCGATACCAAATGAAGTCATTAATATAATACCAAATGAAGTCATTAATACTAAGAAACGTTTAAATTTTTTTCCAGGTTATGAGGCTAAAATTTGCCTTAAGAGTTAAGAAGTTCAGTTACCTCCAGCTGTTAACAGTGTTAACTTACTATTTTTTTAGATAGATTAATCTTTTAACAAGTCACTAGGTTGGATCGCAAACCATGGATAAAATTCTCATATATTAATTTAATGTACTACCTTGGTATTAACAACTTGGTACTGGTAATGGCTCCAATTCAATATTTCTAAGACATTCTTGAACAAATATGAGGTTTTGGAAATTTTAAACCAAAAAAATTTTTACAAGGTGATAAAGAATGCACCCACCATCGACTTTATTCGAACTGTAGATGACAGTGTTGCCTGCGTGAGTGTAGTTTATGTTGTCCACTCCATATTTCTTGCTGTACAGATTGCGTTTCTGCCTAAATATTGAAGAAAGAAAAAATTTAGTTGGTTAATTGTAATCAACATAAATTTTAAATTTAATTTGACCAGTTGTATTTTTCAATCTTTATAAAGCAATTTCATTTATAGAGGACTAATTGTTTTTTTTTAAATGTAATTTAAACTGATCTTTTTTTAAGACTTTTTGAAGAGTTTAAAGGTTAAAACAATTGAAATTAAGTAAAAACATTTTGTATGCACATCTGCATTCTTAATTTCACTCATGAAATTTGGAAAATTTATACCTAGTTAGTATCTTTTGTTTAATTGTGGTAGGGTTTTAGTGTTTTAGTGTACTTGAAAACATGTTTTCACACACGCATATCTTAAAATTTGATGCTGCACACCTGAGATTTTGGCACTAAATGCCATGAAATACAGACTGGAAACATGGTTGGTTCTGGTCTAGAATCCTACCACATTTTCGTTGTTTTCTATTGCTAACATTATTTGGGTTCACGTACTAGTTAGTGTTTGGGTGAGTCAAGTATTATTATTATACATTTATTATCCCATATTCTTTTCTTTCCTGCAATTTCAATTTTGACAACCTGTTTCTGTAATTTAAATAAAAGCGGTAGGATTCTGGACCTGCGCCATATGGTCAATTGAAACAACAACGTAAAAAATTCAACTTACTTTCCCTCATTTGCACAATCATAAATTACTATCGAGTCATCGTCACTTCCAGAAATAATAGTTTCACCATTTGGAGCAAAATCAATGCTGTTTATTCTGTCCGAGTTGTCTTTAAAAACTTTAGCCACTCGAAAGCTTCTAACAACGGAATCTCCTAGCTTCATTATTGAAAAATTTGACAGCAACTTTTATAGGAAACTGTTACATCTAAACAAAGTAAAAGAATATACTAATTGAACAACAAATATTATAGAAGTTTTGTTTGTTTAATGATTCGGAAATTCAATAGCAACAATAAAATTGTAAATTAAAACAAAAAGTTGTATGCCATATACAAAAATTAATAAACCAAGCTGAATTTTAACATATTTTGCTGTTTTATAAATGAAGCCCCTTGTTATACAAAAACACTAATTACCGAATCATTTGGCAAAATTATTATTAATAAATGTTTTAATAAATTTAAATTAAGCTAAATTTCAAAAGCGATTCTGGTAACGACTACACAAATGTGCATTTCACTTTTAAATTTAATCCAAGATAATTTAAGACCAAACAAAACAGCTTGTACCAATCATCAGTTAATGTCATCTTAAGTTCCACATTAACTAATGATAATATAAGTTCGTATCGAAACGTAAATAGCAGGATAATGTCAATCTACTCGACCTTTTTGAAGTGAAATTTATTATTAAGGTACATCAAAGACCCGATCATAGTGTACCCGAGCATATTGTTGTTTATATACTGAAATATTAAATCTAATTTCCTACAATAAATATATCTTTGTTACACTTTTTTAGTTATTTGCTTAAAGTCTCATTGAAAAATTTAATTAACAAATTAAATTGTTGTCATTCTACATCCAAGAAAGTTTGTGGCCCTATACAAAAACTACTAAACCGAATCATACTTAAGCAAAGGTTTAATAATTAATTTAACATATTTTGCAACAATATTTTACAAATGAAGCCTCTTTGGGTTACGTGTTAGCGTTTGGGTTAGGGTGGGTCAAGTAATATTATATTTACTATTTAATTATAATACTTGACCCACCCTAACCCAAATATTGTGCGTTGTGGTAGGATTCTAGACCAGCGCCCAAATATTACAGAAACTTTGTTTGAAATAATTCGGTAAAGCAATAACAACAACAAAAAATTGTAAATGAAAACAAGAAGTTCCCTTTTTATCTTAAATTCCACAAAGTATGTGGTCCTATACAAAAATTACTAACCAATATTTTAGCAGAAAATCTCATAATTTAACATAACTTGCAACAAAATTTGCTGTTTTACGAATGAAGCCTCTTGTTAATGCTGTTTTACAAAAACACTAATTACCGAATCATTTGGCAGAATAATTATTAATAAATGTTTTAATAAATTTAAATCAAGCTAAATTTCAGAATAATCTTAATAACGAATACACACTTGTGTTTATTAGTTTTAAATATAATCTAAGGTAATCTAAAACCAAACAAAACATTCCTTAAATTTACAAGTTCATTTGTTGTGATTCTAAAAACGAAATACACGCTTCACGTTCACAACCGAATTAACGATTTAAAAAAACATCAACTTAAACAAAATTTTTGGCCGGTTTCAAATATCATAGAATAGTTATGTTTAATTCTGTAAGGATATAAAGAAACGCATACTTGTTCATATTACAATTTACTTAGCGTATTGCTTAACTTTTATTAGTTGTTGGTAATTTTAGATTTATTTTTTTACTTTTATGTCTCTAATATTGTAGCGAGCAAGCATCGGTATTTCTATGAGTAATTATCAGTTTTAAAATTTGGTACTGCGCATGCGCATGTTGGACTCGGGACTCGTGTTTTGCAAGGTCTTACTCAAGTCCCGAGTCCGACTCCGACTCCGCAGCCTTGGTGTCAGGAATATAAATATACGGCCATTATTTTCAACATCTACACCAAAGTGTAAAGGGGATTATATGTACGCTATTATTGGCATTTTGTGTTTAGTAAAATAAATCTTGGTTGCTGCTAGGAAAATATAGGCAAAAACGTACGAAGTACAACTGTGAAGTCATTTTTAGGATATGCTAGTAAAAGCCCTCAATATCACCTGTCCAAGATTACAAGGCGGTGCAATTTGCAGGACTTTGGCCGGGAACACACACTAGGACCTAAGAAGCAACAATACCTAAAGCAGAATAATAAAATACCAAAGTATTACAACCAAACGACATATTAAAGCCCAAT
Organism: Ascidiella aspersa; assembly: GCF_963924565.1. Lineage (NCBI taxonomy): Eukaryota > Metazoa > Chordata > Ascidiacea > Phlebobranchia > Ascidiidae > Ascidiella > Ascidiella aspersa. The sequence goes on from NC_139451.1 coordinate 1,700,774, forward strand.
ACGCAGTAATATCAGCGACAGAATAAGATCTAAATTCGTCTCGAAAAGACATAAACCCGACGGAATATGTAATAAATCCATCGAAATGTGGTCTAAACGGGCAAAATGACGCCTGAAAGTGCAGGGAGAGGGTAGATCGGGAGTCATCGGTCTGGCATTGGGTGTTTTGGTGTTGATGTTTCGGCGCTCTAATTTGGACGCCGTTGGGGGAAGCCGCTGTTTTGGCATTGGATTGTGTTTAGGGTTACTGTTGGATTATGTGTGGGGTTAGTAGTTAAGTTAGGGTTCGCATATTAGGGAAGTTGGTGATTTAGGACCTAGTCCGATTTAAACATTATTACGATTACCCGTATTAGGTATGAGCCCTATTTTGGCCTTATTCCGAACTGTGTTTTATTCTGCCGTTAATGTAGTTCTAATTTTTGGGAAGCCTAGGATATTTGTTTTTTTTTGTCTATTGTCGTTCGTCATATATAGGTATGCGGCCGATTTTTTTTTAGCTTTATTGGTTCGCCGCAAGCGAAAAAAGTTGTTTCGCTTTTGTACTAGAAAAGTATGTTTAATAACTGACCAGTTAATTCCTAACGCATTCGCCTTTCCTGTGATGTTAAGTTTTCCAATTCTACTACAACTGGACACCACGATGTGAGCGCGCATACTTGCGAGACGTGTATTTCTATGGTGTAAGTTGTTTTATTGAAAACAGAACCATGCTGAATTTTTCGGTTGTGCAATAAATCTATAAGCGACCTGAAAGTATGCACTTTTGAAATTCAATGGCAGTTTGTTGTTTCGTTTCAGATTGTACGGTGGCGTGGTAAAAATATAGAAAATAAGTATTCTATGACAACGGTACCTCTCGCAAACCATTGGGTTTAAAATCCTTGTTTTGAACCGAGGACTTACTAATCCAATGAGAGAAAAATTGATACATGCAGAAATTATTTGGCCAAGATGTCGAACTTAAGGGTCAATATTAAAGCGTTTATTGCAATGCAAGATTTTTTTCACGTTATATAAGCCATAATGAACAGGCAGATTTGATTATAAACTTAAACACAGCATTTTCTGCATTCCAGTCTTGCAATATTTTGCAGCAAAACACGTGTTGCTATTCTAGGTTGTTTACAATAAAAGCATGGAAGCCGCGTGGAAAGAAAACGAGCTTAATGAAGTGGAATGTTGTCCAAAGTACCAGGCTAAAGTGTCCTATGGAGACTTGCAAATCAAAACTTTGGGTCAAGTTGTTACACCAACTCAGGTAGATTGATTTTTACGTTTTAATGTAATTAAAATTAGGCTAGTAGACCATGTAAATATATTGCGAATGTAGGTTTTAAAAGATACGTACCTTGCATTACGGAAAACGTTCACATAAGGCTAATGTGTAGAGGTGACAATTCAATGTGTTTTTAACCATATTATTATTTTTTATTACCAGTTTAGCAATTACTTTACTGTTGTAGTGCTGATTTAGTTCTACATTTAAATTATTTATATGTAATCAAAGGCTTTATACCTTTTTTAGCAATGCCATTGTTTTCACAACTTTAGCCACTTTTATTTTTTGTCCAGCACACCTAGGTCTCTTATATTTTGCTTTAAGAAATTGTGGTTAGTTTATGTAAATAAAACTCCAATGCTGTGACAGTTAATAACCAGAACTTAAACGTTTGTTGCAGGTTTCAAAAAATCATTACCCCAAAATAACTGTGTGGAACATAGTTAGATCATTATTAACTATCAAACAACTACAATGTAAATGATAATTTGATTTATTAGAATTTGAAGGACCCCTTGTCAAGTTTACCCACAATTTTTTTAACAAACCCAACAAGCACCATCAAAAATTGAATTTTTGGATTATTCTGGCAGGAGTGCACTTTTGGCGCTCAATTTAATTAATAACCCTGATTTTTTGGGCCGTGCACACCAAGATCTCTGCTCCTTAAAAGTGTGAAGAAACAAAATTAAACATATACTGATACATATACTGACTATATTACAGGTAGCCTATATAAAAAATCTGTATCGAAATTGGTCCGAAAAACTGATATCACTCGATCTTTTAGCACCTCCACTTGAACTTGACGTTTTGTGATACAATTTTAAAAATTGCTAAAAGCCTGTTAAAGGTGTTAAACAATCCTAAAAAAGATTCATGAACCACTAAAATAAATGGCAAACTAAATGTCTTGAAACCAGTATTTCCTTGCCCTACCAGGAAAACGAGATGAAAGGTCAAGTCAGCAGCAGAAAATTTGATAAAAGTAATTTGGTTTCGCCAAAGTTTTTTCATTTGCCCTTGCTATCTCACTGTGATGGCTTGCCAGGGGGTTTTGATCAGCAGATATAATTGCAAGTTGTTATTTGGATCAATCAGAGCTGCTGCTGCTGCTGTCTATTAAAACTTTGGGTAAACTTATACAATGACTCCAAGTAAAAGCAAATACATCTTTATTTTTTAATCAAAGTCAGTCATTTATAAGTTCTGAAATATATTTCGCCTCAAAAAGAGCTATTCTGTCTCAAAATAGTACTGGAAGTATATTTTTTAACGCATTCACTATTACAACTAGGGAAAATAAACATGTTGACCACAACTTATACTTGAAATAAGCTCTAAAGACTTCGCAAAAAATACAATGAGTTTAAGTTGCTTCAGTTTTGGACGAGTAATGATTATACAACTTAGCATCGGGTATCGGCCGTGATCCGATATTATCGGACATCCTTCCACTAACTAATTAAATTTGTACCTATGCTTTTTCGATTTTTTTGTACCTATGGCTTACATGTTTTACCAGTCTCTAGAAATCAACAAAAAAACATTTAAGCTGGTTGGTAGCTATTAAAACTACTGAAATAAACTTGTTTTGTATCAGGTACAAGACCAACCTACTGTGTCTTGGGAGTCATGCGATCCTTCAAAACTTTACGCTGTGTTTATGACGGACCCGGACGCCCCAAGCAGAAAAACCCCAACTTTTAGGGAGTGGTATCACTGGGGGGTCGTAAATATCCCCGGGGATAAGATTTCTGAGGGGGATGTTGTTGCTCAATATGTCGGATCTGGCCCACCAGAAAAAACAGGTGATGTTTAACTTTTCTATAACTTTAACACGCATTTGCTGGATATTAAAGTCTAGTTTACTATGTAATAATTAATGAATATAATTTTATTAATATTTAATTTAGTTTTTAAAATTCCCAACATCACAATACATTAAGCTAGAGATAAAAAAAATATATTTTTTTACAGCATTGCAACAATATCTTAAACATTTTTTAAGTTATTTTATTAAAAAGTAACACACTATTACCTATTTATCGTTGTGTTGACCATGGTTTAAGCAATATATTTAGACATTTTTATTAAAAAGTGTATATTTTTTCACACCAGTGTCTGCCAAACCTGATATTGCTGTCATTTAAGTGTAATACCTTTTCATGTCATTTATTTTACCTTTTTATTTTTTAAAACTAAAAAACAAAAAACTATGTTTAGTTAAAGTATGAACGTGTTCATTGTTTAGGTCTACATCGTTACGTGTTCCTTATTTACGAGCAAAAATCGAAAGTTGACACCCCAAGCAAGCTTGGTATGTCTACGAACAATCGCGGGGGACGTAAGATCAGAGACATCGTTGCATCGTACAACTTCACTACCCCAATTGCGGGATCATGCTACCAAGCTGAATATGATGATTATGTGCCTAAACTCATGAAAAAGCTAACATCCTAATCGCTGGGTCTAAGGTTAAAATTTGTGTACCAAAAATAGCGTTCAAGTTTGTAAAAGTGCACATTTTTAACATCTGGACAATGTGGTGATTATGTACCTAAAATCATGCAAAAACTAACCTAATTGGTAAAAAAAAACTCATGCTGGTCTAAGATTTTAAATCGTGTTTGAAAAAGCTTCAGAATAAATGCATATTTTGATTGGTGCATAATTTAAAAATTACATTGTGTGATTGTGTATATAAAATTTGGCAAAAATGGCTTTCTATTTGGTGAGAAATTCATCCTGTTGCATATATCTATTCAACATTTACCTGAATTATTAGATTTAATTAAATGATAAAAACTTGTTTTTTTATAAACCTGGCACAGCAAAATAAAAAATTATTTAAATTTTTCTGTATTAACAAAGCTACAAAAGCATATTGGCAGAGTAAAAAAGTAAGTAACAAATGAAATAATAAAAATGCAATTTGATTAGTAAATATAAACGACTTATTACAAGATGTACAACTTTGATTGTCCTTTACTGCACCACATTTTGTATAGGACACGCTAGTAATTCAATACAAGCAAATAAAAAATATATGAATACTGCAAAACTCTATAAAAGCATCCTGGTTTAAACGTAGTCGCCCAATTCAGCATTGAATTCATTCAGCAATTGCAAAAGTTGTGTGAAGGAAGGTCTTTGATCTGGCGAATAATGCCAACAGCCGGCCATTATGCTGTACCTTAAAAAATAAAATTCATATACTTGATTTAATTGTGCCTATTATTTTAAACCCAATTTTTTTGTTTGTTTTTGTAATGGTATATTGTTGCAACAAGTTCAAAAATGTTTTTTCTTTTCATACAATTCTGTTTTCGTTCGTTGTAATCTTTAATTCGTTTCTTTGTGTAGCAATATAATTCAACTTTTGTACAATTGAGTTTTAAATTACAGCTCAAACTTCCTTATGCCTTATAAATACTTATACAGTACTACGTTGACAGGGCTGATAACAGTTTACATGCCAGGGCGAATATTTAGGCTCAGTTGGTAGAGAGACGTTCCCGGTTTGGCCGAGGCTAGTTTTCTGAACAGGATGCAGCAGGCAACAGTGCAATAGTTATTTCTCGACTTGTTCCTCTCTGAGCCTGTGTAGCTCAGTTGGTAGAGCGACGGACCCGGTATGACCGAAGGTATTTTTTAATTTCATTCCTTCACCATCAAGGTAACCCAGATTTACAGTCTTGTACAGGATACAACAAATAAATTATTACCATGATAAAATTTAAACTTTGAAAAGGTGATTTTTCCAGAGTTTTGCGAAACGTTAGCTACCTTCAAATACTTGGATGGTTTATTAGCGATTAAACTTAAAAAACAGACCCTATACCAGTGGTCCTCAACCTTTTTTCGAGGCGACCCAAATATTAAGACTAAGTATGACGACTAAGCTTTGGCGACCCAATTTTTTTTTCTTGTAAGCAAAATAATAACTAGCTTCTTGAAGGCGAACAAGAAATAGGCATTAGCATAAAGAATTTCCAATTTTAAAAATTATCATAAGACATTATTTGTATTGCTTCCTTAAATTTTCTTAATTGAGAAATATTTCTCAGAACCAATCTCAATAAACTTAAACTACTGCGGTCGGCGACCAAATCAAACGGCGACCCAATTTAGGGTCGCGACCCATAGGTTGAGAAGCACTGCCCTATACCACTCCAATATCAGACAAATAGCGATAACTAGCAATTGCCTCCGCATTTTTGTTAAATATATATTTCTAGTATCTCCTAGCTCAGTGGTTCTCAACCGGGTGCCATTTCTAATGCTCAGGAGTGCCGTGAGATATGTGAATATGATTTTTACTCAACTCTTACAACTTTTTTTGTAAGATTAGAGTGGAATAAATCCAATTATAACATCCTACTCTTGTGCAGAGTTGATTTGTGTTGTTCCAGTTCCGCTTATTGTCACATTTTAGTGATTTACCTACGGAAAAATCTTCTAGGGGTACCGCAATATATTTATTATTTCTGAGGGGTGCCGCAAGCCTTTAAGGTTGAGAACCACTGTCCTAGCCCATGAAAAAACTTTTAATAAAAGCGTTGTGCGGCTCATCGCCCCTCGAAATAAAAGTTTGGAAAAAGGGCGTTTTATTTGCTTTGTGTGAACCGTTAACAACATTATAATGCAGCTTTTCTTTAAGCAGTTGCTCCGTTCCAACGTTACACTTTACCAAAATAAACTAACTGTGTATAGCAGAAGCGCACTTAAGGTTATTTCTTACTAAATTCACACTCAAATAGAAATTTATGACATCATATCGCAAAATTTGTTAACTCCCCCGAACAAAAACCCTGCTTTAATAGAAAGTGCAATACAATTGTGAAGTGAAATAAATATACATGGCAAATTAATAAAAAAAATAAATTAAACTTTTGATATGGTTCTAACATTTTGTTAATATTTTTATTACTACTTAAATTTTGTTATAATTTAATGTTTAATTTGTATGACAAGGACTTGACTTGTAGTTGAGTTATATTACAAATAACTGGACTGGGTAAATGTTTACAACGTTGTACGTGAAACTTACAAGTTATCCGGGCAGTTTTGTGGCTGACTGAGTCTGTATCCTTCGCTGAGGTAAGTTTCCATTTCGAAATCATCAATGTCGGAGTAAGGTTGGTCAGCAAGAGATTGAAGCTCCCATAGTAGGACACCAAAAGACCACTACAGTATATTAAGTATTTGTTAAGATTGCAACTAATATAACCTTAGTGGTTAGTAAATTGCAGTGTCGCAAACAAGTGATTTTGAAATAAAATCCCAGTCATTGTAAGATAGTGACTTAAGTGCGCAATACTGGTATATTGCAAACTAATCTAGGCTTTTTTCATGAAACCTAAATCCTTGTTTAAACACATTTTACATACGAAATAGCAAAAAAAAAAAAAAACAAGGAAATTCGTTTGCCAAATTCACATTATGAATATTCATGATTAGAGCTCATATGCTGTCTCTGAAAAGTCATATATATTTTTTCCTTAGAAAAGAGGACATATGGTTGCCATTAACCAGGGTTCAACAAACTTAAAACAAAGTGCTGAAATGCTGCAAGGATTACAGGTCGCGGGCCAGATATAATTTTAGGGCTAACTTTATTATTTGATTATTATTTAACAGAGCAAATATTACTAATTATGCAACAAAAACTGTAGTTAACATAACATAAATTGTTGTTTAGTTTGAAAATTTTAACAAAATTTAGTTTGAATTACTTTAGACAATTAAATCAAACTGTGCTTTATCTCTCATTAATGAAATATAGAAATTTCTTTCCAAAAATATAGAAAATGCTTAGTTATCTGAAATGCCTGCTTGTAGAGAAATACATTTTTTTGGAAAAGTGCATAATTAAAAAAAAACATTTTTAGCTTGGATATGGCATCAACAGCATGTTAAAAAAATATATTGAAACAATTATTGTGCTAAACTTTCTAATTAAACAATGAAAACAACAATATCCCACCCTAGCAATACCCAAGCTAGTAATGTAGGTCAAACACTATTAAAAAATATATATATACATTGCCAGCAAAGGCATCATCAGTATTTCTTATTTAAATAGAACCCTTAGCAGTTAACATACCACGTCACTTGCAGATGAATAAACTTTATGTATCAGACTCTCCAGAGCCAGCCATCGCACAGGTCTGTTCTCGTTATCACAAAGACAACAGTAATCTCCGGGGAAAGCGTCGCGCGAAAGTGCGTTGTCGGTTATCTTTATACGAAGATCGGCGTCAATCCTAGAAAAGGATAAAAAAATAGATCAATAAAAAAAATTATTTAAAAAAAAAAAATTTTTTTTAAAAGTTAATTTTTTTTTTTAATTGTAAAATTGTTTTACCAGCAAAATTTGATTAAATTAAAAGTTTTAACGTTTCTAAGTTTAATAGCAAAGTTTCGACCGCCTATTCGGGCAACCTCCTTCAGGGCAATATAATATATAGACGTTTTTTCGCTTATAGTTGCAATTATATTGCCCTGAATAAGATTTCCCGAATAGGTGGTCGAAACGTTGCTACTTAATTAAAATTTTGCCGGAAGAACAATTAAGTAAAAAATGCCTGGCAGCAACAGCACGTACTTCATTAAGGACCGGATTATTGTTAAAAAATGTGATTGCGGGTTGGAATATTACAACAATTCAGATGAGGACAAGATTATTTTTTTTGTTTCGAATCTAACTGACTCCAATATTATTATTCAAAGAAAACTCAAAAAAGTATTTTCCAAAATATTAAATCAGCTTTATAAAATTGCCGTTTAGATAAAAAATTCTATAAATTTAACCAGAATTTGAATAATTTTTTTCTTTTATAAACAATTAATGACCTAATAAGAATATCAAAGCTCATTCAGAAGTAGGTATCATTTTGAACGTTTCAATAAATATTTATTCATCCAAACGATCAAAATGCTACCTACTTCTGTATGGGCTTGGTATTCTTGTTACGTCTTACTACAACCTCCAACCATTATAGTTTAGTGACCCCTGGTATATAATAAAACTTATAAAAAATAAGGTCGCGTACAAAATTATATATATTTTACATTTTATTAAGCTGTTGATACATGTTTTTTTTTTTTTGTAGAAGGCGAAATATGCATTTCTGTAAAATTTCAAGAAATTCTTTTATATATTATACCGGTTTTTGTAAACAGTCTTATCTGATGCGAAAGCAAGAATCTTTCTTTTATAATTTACTGTTTGTGGGAGATTCCTTAACACCTTGCTTAATAAAATATAAATAACCGCGTTTTAGAATTATTTGTAAAATATAGAGTGGATAGGATCTGGCCTGCGGGCTATAGTTTGGTGGCCTCTAGCTATATTAACTCACATGCAATTTCTTGTGGCCAAGTCTTTGTGAACCAATCCTCTTTTGGATAGATGGGTCATTCCACAAGCAATCTATAAAATATTATTTACTACAAGTTTATGACAAATAGTAACACGTTCACAATTAAGATAAGGGGCACCTCAGGTCAGACACATTAACCAGATCTTAAAAAGATATATATATATTTCGCCAACTAAGGCATCGTCAGTATATCTTAATTCGAATGCTGATCAGGAATTAAGGTCGACATTTATCTTGCAAGGGTCAAGGTGATTTCTATTATTCACATATTCAGTGCAACATTAAGATAAGGGGTTGTGTATTTTTTGACAGGGTCCGCATGAAAAACATAAAATGTCTTGGAAGCTCAAAAAGGGGATCTGGAAAAACACACCACACACCTATAAACAAAGCTGTAAACATTTTAGTTTTGACAAGAGGATGTCTTACAAGTGTAATTTATTCGATAGTTTTTTTTTTAATTAAAAAGAACGTAAACGCCTGTTTTTGATTGAACATGAAATTTTATTCATGTTAGTCGCTCCAAAAATCACTTGATTGACACTTAATTATTAGACGAAGGTCGCAAAGTAATTTTTGTCTCGGAAAAAAGCTGACATCGCACTACACAGTTACATTTAAAGCGAGCATTATAAATTTGTCGCCACAGCGACAGGCCTTTATCTAAACTTGCTATCGCGTTTGTACAATTAGAGGCAACCATCGGCTGTAAAACAAAATCATATCGTTTCCAATTACCCGAAATATTTGGCTACCAATCCTTGTTGGATTTGAATCTAAGGATTCGATGATTTAATTTTAACATCCCTAGTTGACTTTATGGTTTTGTTAATAACCTGAATGGCCATCTCGACTAAATCTTGGGTCGAAGCGTTCTCGAAGTTTCTGTTGACCGCCGAATACATCATTCCCGGTGAATCCATGCGAACCCGTTGTAAGTAGTGCTTCAGATAACCACCTGAAAAAAAACATAAAAAAAAACATTTACATTGTTGCCATCAATTTTAAGAAATAAATTTACATTTCATTGCAATAAATTAACCAATATTTGGGACAAAAAGTCTCGCAATCTGATCCAAAACTAAATGACGTCATTTTGTGCTGAAAGATGCAACACACCACTAAAAAAGCAATTTTACAAAGTTTGGTTTAGTATGTGGAAGGTTAAGTTACTGCCAATTGTTAAAATTAAGTATTATTTTTGACAAATTTAGCTTTCAGAGTACAACCGCTGCGTTTGATTAATGCACATTTTCCGCATTAATATCAGACCGGCGCCGAAAACGTTGGTACTTTGATAAAATTTTGCCGGAAGAGCAATTTAACAATTAAAACAATGCTTGGCAGCAACAATATATTCATTAACAAAATACATATTATATATATAGATTTCAGTTCACATAGAAATGTACCGACATTAACAAGTACCGTGAGTGAAGGGGAATAGCACGAGGGGCGGGGCGGGGGCGGGGCCGATCGTGACGTGTTTGATTGACAGCAGGTATTTGTGGTGCATCCCCTTAAGCAGGGAGCTTTCAAGCAAGAGTAAACGTCGCTGTTCCTCAGTCGCTGCGTCTAAACATAAGAGTTTTGTGTTCTGATCCTATTAATTATTCTACGAAGAAAAAAAATGTTCTTTTACGTACTAATTATTTTTATTTAAAAATACTTGAAAGCAAGCAATAATTGTTTTGGGCGAGATTTATCAGAAATACATGAATGGATGGTGTTGATACAAGACTTGTTACAAAATATATAAGTTTTTTGCTAATGGAAATATTTGTAATGTATTTACCTACAATGATCACAATAACTGTAAAAATAAAAAAAGGTATTTTTTAGAGTCGAAACAGAAATGTTTTAAACTTCTAGCTATGATATTTTTTTACAATAAAAATGTAGATGTGTGAAAATATTTATTTATTTTTTAAATTCTGTGAACTGTATTTTTAAAACGAATTAGTTGGTTAAAGTGCTTTGGTCAAAAAGCTTTAAAATTAAAAATTAAGTAAGTAATTAAAAATACAATAGAAGAGATTTAAGTTTAAAAATACGTTGTAAATTTGGAGTACTTTGCTTAAAAAACTATAAATAAAAATCAATTTAACATGAAATAAGTCATTAGAAATCTGATTTTTTGGTATATATTTTAAGATTTTAAACGATTAAAAAAATTATTATAAATGAGTTTAGTACGTTTGTCATTTTTCTTTAATCGACTGAACTTTACAATAGTCTTAAAATTATCAAAAAACAACTTAAAACTGTAGTAGAAATATTTTTTTCTTATTTTTTTTAAATATTGTTGATATATGCTTGTTTCTGTTTCTCGGTTGGTGCTTCTAAAATAAATGTTTTTGTTTTGGTGTTTAATAGATTGAAAAAACTGATAAATGTTTGACCGTGAGGTAATATTTATCACAAAGATGAGTAATGCTTGCTCTTTAACCTAAATCATATACAAATCATTTTCAAGGGTCTCTCATACAGCAAGACAACCCAAATTGTTCGTATACAACAATTGATTGCACAATGCACATGGATACCTGACACAGTTTTAATAAGCATCGGAGTTCCGTCTTTCAACATTCCTTTGTAAATTCGAGCAAATTGACCTTTGTGAAGAAGGTCACCTAGGTCAACCTGCGACCTAAAAACAAGTGTTTTTTTAATTTTATGAAAAAACAAGAAAACAGGAAATGCATATTATGTAGTTGAGCTTTATTTTCAAACAACATTTTAATTACTTCCAAACTTAGGGTTAAATAATATTTCATTCAGTATTATTTTTTTCTTTTATCTAGTATTTAATTTTTTTCAAATTTACTAAAATAATATTTTAATCCTAAAAAACTTGTACAAAGCCACAAACAAAAAAATTATGTTTAGCATTCTGTGCAAAACTTAGAAATCATCAGTTTATAACAATAGAGCTGTCTAAATACCACCATTTGGACCAAAAACAGCAAGTATTTTAGGTCTTCTTGTTTAGTAACGTTAATTTATGACTTTATCTATAAAAATTCCACACCAACACTCTTCCATGAAATTCAAAAACAACTTTAAGGGAGCCTCATTAAAAAAAGTGAAAAACTGCTATGGTTTTGGGTCTACCACTTGAGATCAGTTTTAACAAATGAGTCGCCAAATGAAATCTAATTTAGGTGCAAATAAAACTTACGCCAAAATTTTCTAAACTTACAAATTGGGCTTTACTGTCGAGTGGTTCATTACACAGTTTAGGGCAGTGTTTCCCAACCTTTTTGACACTAGTGCCCCCTTGGGCTAAATATTATTTCATATCGCCCCCCTCATCTTGCTTTACAGTAAAGTATCATATTAATCGTTGTCTAACATCATATTGTCTGCACTTTTGTTTCGATAAGCTGTCCGTAATATTTAAGGTTGTCTAACATACATTCACTATAGGAATTTATGGATACATTAATTCACCAGGTTATGTCATTACGAGAAAATATTCAACTTTCTGCATCAATACTATCAGGGGTCGGCAACCTTTTTTTGTCACGGGCACCAATCAAACTCAGAAAGGTCTCTGTGGGCCGCACAAAATGTAAACTAAGAATTGTGTTATTAGAATGTTAGAACAACTGTGAATCAGGTGGACCTCGGATTTTTTTCATCCATACTACTAATGAAAAGTGTAATAAAGCTAGTTTGAGGAAACGCGATAACCTTAGTGTTTATAGATAGTGTAATTCAGTGTTTGTTAAGCTCTTTAAGTCCTGGCGCACCTGGCGAGCGAAGCGAGCGCAATATTTTTGGGGTATACCAACATTTCTTTTAAATTTCGTGCTAGTATTTATTACATTGCCGAAAAAAATCAAAAAATGTTAAAAAATATATGTCTAATACTTTTGAATACGTTTTCCTTTTGTCCGCAACCGTAAAAAAGCGCTAATCTATTCCAAAGACAGCATCAAAACGTAAACAAACTGGACGTAGAAAGATCATTGGCGAGAAGCGCGAAAATTTTTTGCCCGTACTAAGTTAAAATCGTCAAAAAGTATTTAACATGGACTCGTGTCAAGTTGTCAAAGAGGTGGCGGGCCGTAAGTTGGCGACCCCTGCTTTAAATATACAAACATTTTGCCGCGTATAAAACTGTGAAACACTACAACAACCAACAACTTTACATAAGAAAGTCAATTATTACGTAACAATGGTCGGAAAACTACCGCAAGTTCGCAGTACGAAAATTGCCATTTAAGGTCAAAAGTTACCTACAGTCCTGTTTGTTACTATTTTTATGTGAACTTTTTATAAAATTTAGCCTATAAGTACTTTTATTTAACGCCCCCTTATGTGCATTCAGCGCCCCCCAAATTAGAAACGGACCCCCTTGTAACTCGCCAACGCCCACAAGGGGGCGGTACCGCCCACGTTGGGAACCTCTGGTTTAGGGTCTACCACTTGAGATCGTGTTTCGGCTCCGATCTGACATTAAACTACTTACCTTGGTATAGCAATGTCGGAAAGTTTGTTTTGAATTTCTGTAATGTCGGCGCCAAGGTCGTTTATGAAGGGCGTGAACTGCATTACTCCAGAATGAGCTGTAAATAAAATTAACATGAAAAAATTGTTTGTCTGGTTTACAGAAAATTTGTAAATTTAATATCTCAAAAAAGAAAATTTTACATTAACAAAACTAAAGTATCGCATATTGAAAAAAATAAAAAATAATATGTTACATTAAAACAAATACATTAGAATCTTATGTTGAGGGGATGCAAAAAAATACACACTACATTAAAGGAAATAAATAATCTTACATTAGGAAAATTAAAAAAAATAAAGAAATTTTACTTTAACCAAAAAAAAATGGTTATTTTGAGAAAATTATTAAAAGAGAGAAAAAACACAATCCATTAAGAAAAGTAGTTATTCTTTTATTAATGAAAATTCAAAAAAGAAAACAATAAAAAATAAATGCTCTTACATTGTGGTTTCTGTGCATTGTTTGGCAAGTCTGGTCGTAAGAACTGAACATAATGTTGGGAATTCCCCTGCATGGAATGCGAATTGTCAGTTCTGCAAAACAAGTTTTAAAGAGTCATTTATTACTTTTTAACAATTAACACTGAATTTTGATTCAACATTACGCAAATTGTTACTAAATATAGTTTGGACTGGTTTAGATTTTTTTGGGGCACATGAATGAAGAAAATTATTTAAAGAAAGTTAATCAATAAAGTGACACTTCGCTGATTTACTATGTCGAATATATGTGTTTAAACCAGGGCTGCGGAGTCGGTTAAAAATAACCCGAGTCCGACTCCGGACAAAAAAAATAAACCCGAGTCCCGGGTCCGGCCTGACTCTACAGCCTGTATTTCACCAATTTACGTAACTAAAATAATGTGGATATTCAGCAATCCACTTATAATGGTGTGGTATAATTCATTCACTCACAATACATGGTTGTTAACATCCACCATATGCTATTCTACCTTTACAATTTCCATTTGGCGGACATATCAGTTTTGAAATTCGTTACTGCTAATGCGCATGTCAAACTCGGGACTCGGTAGTTTTACAAGGTCTTACTCGAGTCCCGAGTACGACTCCGCAGCCCTGGTTTAAACACTAAATTCAATAAAGCCAAGTGGTTTATCACAGTGTTTTTTAATCAGGTGAATGGTTCATCCCAGGGTGAATAAAATATTCGCAGGGGTGAACCACCAAAAGGGGTGAATAAGGGTGAACCGTCAGAAATGAATAATAACAACCTAAGTCATTTCGTGCTGTTATATATAAAGACGAGATAGTTTTATCATACCATGAGACAAGGCTGAATGAAATCTAGAGATAGATGCTAAGGGTGAACAAAACTAAAAAAGTTTAAGAAGCACCGGTTTATCAGCAAATGGTTTTATTAAAAAAAAATGTTTTTTTACTTTATCTATATTCAAAGCAATCATTTTGACTTTTGTGAAATCAACTTACATAATAACAGAAACACAGTTTTCTGAAAGAAACCTAAACTTTTTTCAAGTTATTTAAATAATTTTAAAATAGGGTCTTGGGTCAATTTATTTAGAAGCATAGACATAACTGTTAAGATTAACAGTGATTTGCTAAAGCGCATTGTGATTTAAGTACTTTATGACCCATTTAATTGTGTAATCATTCTATGACTTGCGGTCAAAGGCCACTGAGCACATGGTGCCTTGACATTGTAGTTGTCCTTAAGGCAGTTGGTGTAACTACCTTGTCGCGGTAGCAGCTCAGTGTATTGTTAGTTACTACTAGTAAATGTTTGGCAATGATGTTCAACTTACTGATTCTGTTCCTGTTTCAATAACATTGTTTTGTATTCATTCGAATTAAGATATGAATCCACTTGTGTAAGCCTTTGTGTGATTAATAAATTCCTCTCCACTGATAAAGACTTCAGTATCGGATCGGATCGGAACAGTCATTTTTTGACAAACCTCTTTTTTTTTTAAGCATTAATTAGCATTTCTCCCGTTAACAGAAAAACATTAAGTAATTCTAAAATAGCGATTAGTGTAAATTTATTTTGAACAAGAAAGACATTGGGAGATAGCTAGATTAATAAAGTTTGCTATTTTATAATTATGACGAACCTCACTGCTGATTGTTTCTTGCTGACTCTTAGATGCCAAACTGCAACGGCGACGACGATCATTACGATAACAGCGGACACGACCGAGATAGAAATGTAAAATGCAGCAGTACTCTTTGATGACACCGGGTGGTTCGTACCTGGGTGAAGTTATTATTAGGATATTGGAAAACTACAATTAGCAAATACGACCTTTTTAAAATCTTTAGCAAACTGAAATCAATTGATCAATTAGGGATTAGCAAGCAGGGCAGGCTAAAAAAAACAACTAGCCTGTGTCGAGGTTCGAACTCGCGACCTCCAGCCATACCAGGACCACATACCTACTGAGCTACACAGGCTCAGAGGGGAGCAAATTGAGAAACAAAAAGAGCACCTTTGTATGCTGCATCCTGTTCGTAAAACTAGCCTGTGGTGAGGTTCGAACTCACGACCTCGGCCATAGTGTAAACGTTGGTCTACCAACTGAGGTACACAGGCTCAGAGGAAAACAAGTCGAGATACAACTATAGCACATTGCCTATTGAATCCTGTTTGTAAAACTGGCCTGTGGGGAGGTTTGAACTCACGACCTCGGCCATACTGGTACCGTCGCTCTACCAACTGAAGTACACAGGCTCAGAGAGGAGCAAGTCCTGTTCCTACATTCAACATTAATTAAAGTGAAATGAACAGCCGGTATTTCAGCAGCTGAAACGTACTACACATACACAATTTGTATTCTGTGTACAAGCCCTTCAGGGGCCTTACTATCCACTGATAATGACACATATATATAATACATTTGATTCATTTGAAAAGGCTTTCCAAAATCAGCCGGGCCTAGGTTTTACACAAAATACTATAAGCCTACACAGAATATACAAAATAGGTTTATTCTGTATTTATTTTAAGTCTATGTTCCTTATTTTAGTTTTACCTGGGAGTGGTACTTTCCTACTGGTTTCGGTCGTCGACGGATTCACCGGTTTAGTGTAGAGGCTGTGGTCTAAAAACACAAAACTTTTTGAAACAAAATATTTAAAAAAGCCAGAAGGGTTTAAATGAAAAATCAAAAGAATCACAACAAACATGGATAAAATTGCGGCAACCAATAAAACCAGCTTGAAGTCAAAGTGTAGTTTTTTTCAAACGTATGAACTTGATTTCTGGTAGTTTTAAGTTGTTTGTTTTTGCGAAATTTACACTAAACATTTTTTTTGCGAATTATTGAAAAAAAATTAAAATAGCTTTTTAAACTTCAAAAAAAAAAAAAAAAACATTTCGTAAAACTTCGGCTTGTCAAAGGAATCGTGCAATATAGGTCTACGCTTACTTTTTGGGTGAATGTTTGTGGGCGTTTGTATTTCTTTGTTTGTTATGTGTTTCTGGGAGTTTGTCTTTGATAATAGTTATTTACCAGGATGAAAAATAAAATTTAATTTGCTTACTTTAAGATTTAAATGCAAAACATGTGTTGCTAGAAAAAATCTATTGTTTTGCTGAAGATGTATATATTTTTTAAAGTTACAAAGAAAGGCATTTTGCCCAGCTAATTAGTTTTTTCTTTTAAAGCCAATACATCAATAAAGTACTAACTTTTTTGTAATTTTTCTACCTTTTTTGCACTTCTTGAGTCTTTCAATGTTCAGTTCCACTTTTCTTGCGTCTTCTCCGATCGTGAAAACAAACTTCATCGCGAGCGTCGCGTTGCCGTCGTACTGACGAGAGCAGTCAAGCGTGATAGTGAAGTTCTCGGGAATGTCGGGAAGATTCCCGCTTTTCTCGATTGACAACTTGAAGTTGGAAATTAAAATAATAAAATTAAATATTTAAAACTCATTCAGGATTGCTAAATGTTTCAATGGAAGGGCTGTAGAGTTAATTTTGATATTTCTCCAATGTCAAATTAGACTTGACTGGGAATAAGTAGTTCTAAAATAACTTGCTTAGAGCACCTTTATATAATGTTGTTGATGTGTTTTATTAAAAAATTGTTAATTATTCTTTTCAACAAATAAAAACGACAGTTTTTTGTTTTTGGAGTAAAAAAATTGAAAAGTTCTCATTTTTTGCAAATAACTGGACAACAATGACTGCTAAAAACTATTTCCAAATATTTAAAAAAATTCTGGATTTGATTCATTTACAATTTACTAGAAAATAACTGAAAAATATTACTAAGCATTAATATTCCTTAACCCTTTTAAAAATGAAACTTCAATAAATTTATCAGATAATGAAGGAATAAACTCACGATTGGTTCGTTGACAATATCACAGGAATTTGAATCACCAAAGCACGCTGCATTTCCAGAAGTCTAACAAAAATATAAACTATGTATTTTTTTAGGTACACAAACTTGTAATGTAGTTTGATCATACTATGTTTTATAAGTGGGGTTTTCTACTTTTTTGGCTTTACAACTACTTATCAAAATCTAGTTTTTCTTATCAAAAGGGTTTTAATTGGTAAGAAGACAAAAGAGTTTTAAAACATTCTTGATGAAAGGCTACAAAACTAACCATGTTATTTGATAAGGGGTGGAATCGTTATAAAAACAATAAAAAATACACCTTATAAAATGAACCTACTTTTTTGCTATAATAACAATATTGCCATGAAACAAGAAACATTTAGCAACATATTTTTTGTATTAGTAAATTATCACCCTGTACGCTGAACAGAATAAAGCAGTAAATTTGATATTAATTTTGTTGTTTTATAACAAATTTACTAAGCGTAAATTTGAGTATAAAAAAGTCAACCTGTAATGGAGCAACTGTGATGTCATAGAGAACAGGGAATTCCGAAGAGGTTTTGTGCCAATAATAAGTGAGTTTGTTGTTCAAAGGTCCGACGTGTGCTTTAAACTTCTCAGCGTTTGAGCTTACATCGCCGTCGCGTATGTAGTAAAGCTGGGCTTCGATGCCTGAAGAATTTAAAAGAACATAAAAAACACTAATTACAAGCTATAACATGCTTGTCTTTGTGGTTAGAGATGTCTGATGCTTGACATTCATTCCGATATCAGATATCTGAAAACAAATAAAACGTACCGCGATCTGACACCAATGACATAACAACTGTGCTCAAACAAGCAAAATAGATAAAAGGGTAAATTTTTCAGATTATTATGCTCAAATTTGCCTTAAAATTAAGTTGACTAAACCTTGGGTCATTAGGACACTTTTTTCAGTTATTATTTTCTTAGTAAACCTTTTTGAGTAGATTTGCTGCATTGCATTACAAATCATAGCTCAAATTCCTACATAAATTAGGAACCATATCAACAAGATCTTGTCAAATATATGCCATACTTTACAGATAGGAGAATTACTACACATGTTTAGGTGTAGTTTTTTTATTATGGGTTTCTCACAAACAGTTTTTTAAGGTTTGGCAACAGCCTTAAATACAACAATAATTTTGGGGCTTATCTGGAATTCTACCACATCTTCTTTACAGTAATTAAACAAGTCTAAGTTGCACCTATCCCAAATAGTGTGTGAGCGATACAAACCCTGGAAAAAAATGTCGTACTAGGATTCTAGACCAGTAGCTTAATTTCGTGTATTAACTGCTAATTCTCACTTATAAAGGTAGAAAAGGGCGCTGGTCTAAAATCCTATCACAGCGCACAATATTTGGGTTAGGGTGCGGGTGGGTAACACTAATTTACGGAATGATAAATGGTCGGATCGCTCACTAATTTACGGAATGGTCGGAATGGAATGAATAGGGTCGAAACTAATTTGATGAATGGTCGGAACGGAATAAACTGTCGGAATAGACTGAACTCGGAATGGAATGAATGACGCTGAAGGAGCAGAATGAACTGTCAGAATGAAATGAACAAAGCTGTAAGAACAGAATGAACTGTCCGAATAGAAAACAAAGTTGTTAGGGTTATGGTTGGGGTTACAGTTCATTCCAAAACCTAACCGTAAAAGCTTCGTTTATTTTATTCCGACAGTTCATTCTGTTCCTACAGCTTCGTTCATTTCATTCAGACAGTTCATTCTGTTCCTACAGCTTCGTTCATTTCATTCCGACAGTTCATTCCGTTCCGACCATTCGTCAAATTAGTTTCGGCCCTATTCATTCCATTCCGACAATTCCGACCATTCCGTAAATTAGTGTTACCCGGTGCAGGTTAGCCAAAATGTCAAACATAATGTTGAAAATCACCACACAGGTTTAGGTGTAGTATTTTTAATATAAGTTTCTCACAATCAGTTTTTAAAGGTTTGGCTTTGGCAACTGCCCTAAATACTACAACAATTTCGGCGCTGATCTGAAATTATACTACTTTTTTACAGTAAACGAGTCTAACCAAATATTAGCGCGTTAGCAATATTACAAACCCCAGACGAAAATGCGGTACTCTAAAACTGTGAAAATATCATGTATAACAGCTAATTCTCAGCTGAAAAGGTATAGCAGAAAGCTGTTTCATGGGTAACCGTAAAAAATCGTTCAAGTTGCCTAAAACAACTAAAAGAACACAGGATGCGGCTATTTCAAACCAAAACCAAACGCTCACCAAAAAGTTTGTAAACTTCGTTTTCTGAGAGGAAAAAGTTGATGCTTGCCAGCGACGATTGAATGAAGATCACGAAAAAAATAACAAAAAACTTTGTATTCGTCGCCATGTACACAAATAAACCAAAAAACTACCGTAAAAAACTTTTTTTTATTTTAGACAAAACTTTTTGCAAACCTGCAATTATTTACGTGTTGCTACGTTAAGTACGCAAGTATTATGTGACGCATGACCGACTCGCTAGACAATTTGAAATTTTATAATATATTTTGATGCTGTTTACCATAAATCGAATAACTATTAAAGTTTTAAAACACTTTACCTACCGACAATTTTTTAATTCTCTATCTTACTTACTTGGGGATCATTGAGTAACATAAAGATACTTAAGGTTCGAGCCCTAGTTTTTCGCTGCAGTTGATGAGTTTGACTGGGTTTTCGCCAGGATGTCGAACAGTTTGACATTTCCGGTTCAGGCTCGGTTCGGGTTCAAGGATTTTTGAGGATTACGGCTCACTTCCGGTTTCGGTTCGGAGCAATTTAAAAGTTCCGGTTCAGCTCCAGTTTGACCCTCCTTACAAGTTGCGTAAACCAAAAACTGTGGGTCAATAATGTAGAGAATAATCTTTAAATTGCCAGTCATTCAATCAAACTTACGCGACTTAGGCCTATTAAAAAACAGAAACTTATTATTGAATACTTAAAAAATAGAAAAGTCAACGTTTTTTTAATTAATATTCAAATGTGTTCATGAAATATTGAACAGGGCATAAGTTGCAGTGTTGTAATGACTTAAGTCAATGACTTGACTTAAGTGCACTTAAGTCACTGTTTTTAAATGACTTTACTTTACTTAAGTCTGTAGAGAAACAACGCATGTCTGTTTGTGCTTGTAATTATAGCGTGTTCGCCTGGTAAAGTGTTAAATATTTCACCTAGATACTCATTTCCTTTCGTGGCCGTTCTTGCAAATCTAGCCGACATTCGACTCAGCTAATCTCCATCGCAGTCGCTCTTGTGCTATATAGTGTCACGCTACTGCTGGATAGAACAAAACAGTCAACGATGCGCTCCTTACTGGCAACACGTGTTTTTACTGCGCTGTAAGCTCTTTTATTGAAAGTGAAATATGCTAAATTATGTGAATGTACAATAAATCTATAAGCGACCTGACAGTATGCTCCTTAAATTACAATGGCAGTTTATTTTAGTTTGGATTTAGTGGAGTCAGATAGCACGGTGGTCATGTCTCACCTGTTGAAATATACAAGTCTTTCGGTCAAATGACTTGACTTGACTTAAGTTTTTTGAACAAATGACTTGGTTTGAAATAAAGCATTTTTTTAAGTTCCGGTATGTTTTTTTATAAAATTGAGCTATTCGTCCAATTTTTGCACGAAAAACAAATTGCTTGCTATAGGTTCCGTTTTCCTTATATTTTAGTTCAGTTATTGTTAATAATCATGCGAGTTTAAAAATTCTAATAGTTTAACGTTTTATTTTTATGACAAGGACATTACTTGAAGTTGACTTGCTCTATTTATGACTTGACTGGGACTTGACTTGCGCAACTGATGACTTGGACTGGGACTTGACTTGTTATTTATTCAAAAAGACTTGACTTGGACTTAAGTTATTTTACAAATAACTTGACTGGGACTGAAGTCATTTTGAAATGACTTGTTTACAACACTGATGAGTTGACTCTTTAAACTACAAGTTTTAACGTCATGCTGGGGTTGAACTGCTTTGGATAACACGTTTGAGTTGGGTTAAGGTTCATGTTCTTTTAAATTATTCGGTTCAGTTTTGGTTTGGCTCCCTAAAATCTCACAAAAAACGGGGTTCGTTTGCGATTCGGAAAAAATTGACCCAAAACCTGGTTCGGTTCCGATTCGGCTTCCTGGTTTTCGCCCTACACTAGCCTACGGAAAAGCTATTTACATGGAAAACGGCTAATGAAGCGAAATTTTTACTATCTTTATGTTGTTTCAAATATGCAATGTAGAGATTTAAAAAAGGTCCATAGAGAAAGTGTTTTAAATCGATCCATTGTTCAAATTTTTATCATAATTCGCGCATAAGCGGTCTTGAAAATAGTGGTTTGGCTGAAAAACAGTTGCGATTATGTTAAAGCAATCTAAATTTTATCTATATGTTGCTTTTCAGCAAGGAATTCAGGCTTAAATTTTGTATTTAACTTTTTAACCCGGTATGCTAAACTTATGGTAAACGACATTGAAATATTTCGAAAAAATTATTCCGCCGAAATTGAAACGGTAAAAACATATTTCTGCTCAAAATCCAGACGTATTTTGACAAAATTCGTCAGGCTTCAAATGAGAAAATCCCCCTGAAACGATCTGATAGGATTTTCAAATCACTGCATTTTATTCAACAAAAAGTTCTAATTTGGAAGAAGACTCTGATTTTAATTAATATAGCAAAAACATAAAAGCAGTGTTGTAAATAAGTCATTTTGTCAACTCAGTCAAGTCATTTTTAAAACAAATAAAATCCACGCCAAGGCATTGTCAATAAATATAAAGTCAAGTAAGTGAATAGCTCATTAAATATAAATTTTGAAAAAAAACACGTTGTCTAATAATATCGATGATTCTATCTTGTAAGTTAAACTGAAAAACATATTTCAAACATTTTGAACTAGGGTTAATAGCCCGTGTGGCCCCTTCTTAGCATCGCTACGCCATTAGGTGATATAAGTTATATTTATTAGCTCTTTTTGTTTTTTAGCAATGTTACTGAATGGGTATATAACAAGTTTTGTTGAAAGACTTAATCGTACAATACATTTATTGAAGAGTCCTTTTATTGCTTAAAATCGTGGGCTTACACCCGAATCATGCGAAATAATAAATTGACAAATATTCAAACTTACGGCTGCAAAATTGAAGATTGTCGAATTATGACGTCACTAATAGAGTTTGGCGGGAAATTTAGGAGAAATGTGTAACTTAACGGGGTTTGACTCAGGGTTACCTCCCTAGGAATTTTCTGTCATTTGGAAGCCTAAATATGCTGTTTATACCAGACATGTCGGCTTTATCGCGTCACAACAGGAGATTTTTTGGCGCTGTTCTAGAACTCTACCAGATTTTTTGTCCGGAAGTGGCTATATGACCGGATCGCTCTTTAACACTTGCGCCAATACGTGATTTTATATTGATTGAGGATTTGAGGTTATAGGTTTAGCGTTTGGGAGGTTGTAGTATTGGGTTTAATTTTGGCGCTGGTCTACAATCCAACCACAGCCTTGAAACAATTATTAGAGCAGCGCTCAATATTTAGTTTGGGCGCTGGTCTAGAATCCTACCACAACGAAACACCTTTTGTGTTAGGGTGCGGGTTAGCGTTTGGGTAAAGGTGGGTCAAGTATTATTATTAAATAAAGAATATAATAATACTTGACCCACCCACACCCAAACGCTAACCCGCAACCTAACTCAAATTTTGTGCGTTGATTTTAGAACTGTGGTAGGATTCTAGACCAGCGCCTTAGTTTGTGGTGTAGGTTAGTGTGCGCTGGTCTAGAATCCTACCACAACGAAACACCATTTGGGTTAGGGTGCGGGTTAGCGTTTGGGTTAAGGTGGGTCAAGTATTATTATTAAACAAAGAATATAATAATACTTGACCCACCCACACCCAAACGCTAACCCGCACCCTAACTCAAATTTTGTACGTTGATTTTAGAACTGTGGTAGGATTCTAGACCAGCGCCGGTTAGTGTTTGGGTGAGGGTGGTTCAAGCAGGACTGCGGAGTCGGACTCGGGACCCGAGGAGTCGGTTTATTTTGCTGGAGTCGGACTCGGGACTCGGGTAACACCACGTAAAACTACCAGAGTCCCGAGTACGACGTACCAAATTTTTAAACCGATATGGTCGCCAACTGGAAATTGAAATAGCACAATGTGGAATATTTTCCAACGATGTATTGTGAATGAATGAATTATATGACACCCCTACAAGTGGATTGCTGAATATCCCCGGTGTTTTAATTACTTAAATTACTGGTAGACAGGCTGTAGAGTCCGGGCCGGACTTGGGACTCGGCGAAGTAGCACATTTGACTGGAGTCGGACTCTGGTTATTTTTAACCGACTCCGCAGCCGGGCAGTCCTGGTTCAAGTAATATTATTTGTTTATTAATGTTGCTTAACTAACCTACCCAAACCCAAATGAAGTTTGTTGTGGATTTCTAGATCAGTGGCTTAATTTTTTCTAGTCCCAGTATTAGATTTAATAAGTTTCGCATAATTTTAACATCTTTTAATTCAGGATTTCATTTAAATTACTTTGTTAGCCGAGTAAATAACCTCAGACCGGATTGCCCTTTTAACACGGGCACCCATTAGTGATTATATGTTGATTTTCGTGTCCGGGTAAATAGTCTCTTCCTAATAACAATACTTGCCCCTTCCTAACCCGAACTCGCACCCTCACCCAAATGATATACTAGGTACTAGCAATATGAACCCCAGACGAAAATGTGGTAGGATTGTAGACCAGCGCAAAATAACTTGCTACATGTGCTTGTTTCTAAAATTAAACATGCTTGATTTTGAGTTGTGTGCTTAGTTTGTTTTGTATAATGTTTAGTTATAGTGGCTTTTTGTGTGGATAATTTGATTTTGCCGAGGTAAAGGCATACATACCTTAGTAAATTCTAATGTAGAAAACTTTGCCATACATAAAGAGTTTTTTCTGAATGGATCAGCCTGGAGAAAGAAACAGCTGAAGCACAAAGCCCAAAATTGCCTCATAACACTAACAAGAATTGGTGCCCAGTCAATGGACTTAAAGCGGTTGGTGCTTTATTGCGTAGCTGCGACATGGTTAAGTCAAGGTAAAGGGGTAGCAAAAGCTCAAACATGCGTTTATAAATGTACAATTGCGAAATAGTAAAAAGGCGATCTGCACGCTTCGATGAACGTGGATGCACATCGGTAGGTTCGCTACAGACTACTTAACCTAATTTGTGACAGCAAAATATTCACGCCAAAAAATTTTTTGCTGGTATCTTATGCTAAATTTAAAGAATATATATATACACCCTCAAAAACTTTTTTTTTTAAATTTGATGTTTTACAAAGAATAGCGTCACTGGACGTGGAATTGGGCAAGCATTCCACACCAAAGATCTTTGTCAGGAAGACACTGGAATGCAATTGAGCCTACTTTGTGCTGCTATTATTTAGAAGAACAGATAATAAATAAAAAATTGCAATGTCTGACGACCAATCTCCGAAAAAAGACCTGACTAAAGTCTTCCTAAAGACGCAGCCAAAAAAGACGCAAAAGAGAAGAAATATTTTCAGCAGAATGCCGGAGGCCGAAGGTAAGATTTTTTCTCTCGAAATGAATGAACATTACCATCATGACTTGTATAACTTCCGAAAAAAGTGGAACTTCGACCCAGTTTTAGACACTCCACTTCCAGGAAAGTATGCATGGGACCCTATTAGCTCTGCACAAGAAAGAGACAAAAATTCACCAGCTGGACAAACACTGAGTGAAGATGCGGAAGCCAATACATCAACCAACACTTTTGACAAAGTCACAGATTCAAAGGGGATGATAAAATATGTAATTGACGAGGAAACAAATCGCTTATCAGGGGTGCTGAGTTTTGATACTCCAGGAACAGTTTGTTTAATGGAACCGGATTTTGCTAAACCAAGCCTCGTTCGAGAAGAAATAAAGCGGGACTCACAAAAAAATTTGGAGAAAAAACTGCTCGCTGGTGCACAAGACGATAACTTATCCAGGCTGAGTGATTTCGATGAAGAAATTAAAATCTTTTGGAAGAAATGGAATATTCAACCAGAGACAGAAACTGTTGAACAGAGGCAAACTTCAACAGAGGTTTTAAACTATTCTGGGACTCCTGAAGACAGTAAATCGTCTTTAAGTGGAAACATCTCGTCAGATTTACCCCAATTTTACAAAGAAAGACCAACAAGTTCACTACAGACCAGTACAATATCACCACCTGGTAATATTATTTTTTGTTTAATAGTTATTAGTAACAGATTTTAAAGAATATTGTACTTACTAAATATTTATTTTAAATTTAAAATAAAGTTTAATAATGATTTTTTAAATAAAGTTTATTTTTAAATTTTATCAAAATTTAGCTTGAATTTCAAGCTCATTACGGTTGTTGTATGCTATCACCTGTTGGTGTTATTGTTTGTTTATAGATATATTATTAGCACCAGGTTTTAAATATTGTTTTACTGAAACAATTGTTTATTTGCGCACCTAGAAAAATTATACCAGTGCATTTTTTAGAAAAGTTTACTGTTGCTTGCGCTAACAATTGAGGCCCTCTAAGGACTATGTAATATCACTAAAAGAGGAAAGAGTTTTGCAATGCTTTTAAATTACTGCACATATATGTGTGTGGCAGAGAGAAACACGCCCTAAAATACTTTGAGTTTTTTAGAAGCATCCTCAATTGTGATGACCTCATTTATATAAGTAAAAACATCTTTTGAAAAACAATAATGTATCAGATTCAGTTCAGATCCAGGGGTGGCATGAAGTAATGACAACCCAAAATATTTGTTTTTTCAACTTTAACTATCTAAATGCAAAATTTTTTCTCATTTCCTGCCAATATTTTACCATTTTATATTATGTTTTTGCGTATGTTAATGGAATCATTTCAGACTGAAAGCTCTTATATAAAGTTTGAAAAAATCTTGTGACATGATTTTTGGTCCAAATTTTTTGGGTTTTTTGCTTTTGTCCCTAAAGTTAAATGCTATGTTCGCTAATCAAATGTAGAAACCTTGCTATGTTTAGAAGATAAACAGGAAAAGTAGTAAAGTAAGGGTTGCCCCAAGTGCGCAATTTATTTTGTTACATTAACAACACAAAGTAGTTTGAAAAAGTGCAATCTGCAGTTGCCCAGGAGCCAGGACTGCCTTTTTCCCCAATAAACTTCTTCACAATTTTTTGGAATGGTACAACAAAATCAAATTTTAATGCATAATGTTTCTACCTATTGGTAATTTAAAAATCTATGGGATTAAACATATGTGAAAACAACCACAAGTTTTTTGGAGAATTAAATCTTTAATAAAATAAAAATTAAAAAAAAAAAAAATTAAAAACTTAATTTCTTTTTTTGGCCAATTTCTTCGTTTTTCTGGCTGATTCTTCAGCCGATGTGTTTCTTTTTTTTAAATAGTACAACAAAATCAATTATTAATGCATGATGTTCCTATCTATTCATGCTTCAAAAATTTTAATCAGAATAGATCTTGTTCATAACCAAGTGAACTGTATTTTAAACAGACAATCAAGTTTTTGCGAATGAGACATGTACACAAGAAACAAATGTGAGTGAAACTTAAGTTTGTTTAGCTCAACTTTGATTGTTCATGATTTTGAAAGTTAGCTTTACTTTCTTTTGTATACCCTTGTATATTTTTTTTGTAGTTGGTTGTATAAGTTTGTAAATTTTTTGTGTACTTTGAGAAGCAGGATAATTATCCAGATGCTTCTCAAAGCGCTTTTGCACGTTGCCTTAATAAAGTTTTACTTTAGCGGTTAACAATTATTTTTACCTAAAAAATTTAACGACATTCAATTCCTGACTGAATTTAGATAAAAATGTACCTCAAATACAAATCTATGAAGCTCAATGATTATTATTTTGTTAAATATAAATTTTTAAAATCTTGTTATTTCGTAAAATTTCAGTCTAAAAATCCAGCCGTTGTAATCCTCTAGATTCCGCAGCGGCTAGTTCGTCGCACCTCTTCATCAGTTGGAAGTGGAGGAGCAAGATTGGAGGTTGGAGGATGCGTGGTGGAAATCCCACCAGGTGCTTTGGATCGTCAAGTTCACATTAAACTTACTTCCTACTATGGAAAGAATGAAGGAGGAGACATGGCAAGTGGATCAACTTATATGCAGTTTGTAACATAATGGCTGGAGGTTTAAGTTAGACGTTGAATGGATATAAAAGCCTATACAGAAGTAGGAAGCATTTTGTAAAAGTTTTGAATAACTCTTTATGTTGAAAATGAATAAAGAACATTAAAAAACAGCTACTTCTATATGGGCTTTGTTATTCCTACTACCTAATATGCAGCTGATGTAAACCTAGTCTTTGTGGCGACCAGAATACTAAGTGTAATTATACCAGCAAAGCTTTTGGTAAACTTTTTATATACAAATAGCATAAATAAATTAGTAGCAAATTATATTAATGTGATATTGTCATGTTTGTCAGGGTTTAATTTACCGTCCGAAGCAACAATGTTTTTAATGTACTTGGCTCAAGCGTCTTAAGCTAATGCAAAGACAAAATCAAATGCAAAACAATGCTTTTTGTTTCTTGCGCTTTTTGATTTTCTAGATACGCCCCTGAATTATATGTAGTGGCAATGTTTGGCTCCAGAATTTTTTGTCACGCTACAAACACTAAATTACAAGCAAAAATGCAATTGATTTTAGTAACGTGTTTAAACCCCTTGCAATGGTGCTCCTCGACCGTTTTACGCCGCAACTCAAAAACTAAGTATAACTAACTATAACAGCCCTGGTGATCTAATTAAGAGAAAAGATGTTTTTTAAGGAAAAAACAATGTTCAATAAGAAAAAACATGTAAAACATTAGCTTAAATATATAGAAGGGCGTTATTCATCGCGGCTTGTCCTTATCGAGTGTCACGTCATGTTTTGTCTGTGCGGTGCTGCTTTGCATTAGACAGTTTTCTTCCGACAGCCTGATGTTTTATTTTTAAAGTTTTTACTTAACCTATACTGATTTTGTATGTTTTTGACCGTTTTATTAACTTTATTATTTTGCTTTGTATATTATGTATTATACTTACAGAAACTGACGATGCCAGTATAGGCAAAATATATATTCCTTTTAAAAAATGTCTGATCCTTTTGAGTTTTATTGTTTAGCATAAATAGGTTTGAATTTGAATAATATGAGCCATGTATTTTGTATTTGTTTGACTTAAAATTTGGACAAATCTTGCTCAAAAGTAATCCCAATAAACCTAACCATGTAATCTACTGCAGTTGGCGACTCAACCAAACAAAATGGATCTGTTTTCTTGTTATTTAGATGTCTCTTACACCTACATTGGAATGCCAGCCATCTGGATTAAAATTCTCCAAACCTGTTCGCATGACACTTTCTACCTGTTACATCACAGAGGATAGAAGTCCAGCCTTTGTTGAGGTATGATAAAAATTTCTGCTTTTATCATATCTCTATAAATCTGTAAAGTAGCCTAATAAGAAAGGTCGATTTAATCAACATTAATAAAATTGGAACAATATGTTTTGCCAATATTTGTTATAAAAAGATGATATGGCTTGCCTTGACAAGTTAATATGCAAATAAAGAGTTAAATAAATATTTTTTTTGCAATTTTCACCATATCCTAGGTATATATATAAAAAAACGGTCTCGCTTATCAGTTGTCAAAAAGAGAAAAAATTTGTTTCAGTCCGAAAAACTGATATCAGTTGATCTCTTATTAAAATATTCAACATAATGTAAAATTGTAGCATTTAATTATTTAGGTTCGAACAAGTGAAGATGGAAATGCATGGAGAGAAGTTATGTCTGTTGTGTACAATAATAACTTGCGAATCGAGTTTGCAACACGTCACTTTTCACGGTAAGATACATGTTTTTTTGGTCTGGATAAGATTATATATATTTTTTTCCATAAATTTAGTGTATTTTTTTTTTTTTTCTGACACATACTGTGCGTTTGTCTGAAACATGGTTTTTTTTTTCATAAATTTTCAAAATTTATTCGGTAAAATTTTATTTCTTTATATTTTTTTAGGCACATGAATTTTGTCTGAATTCTTTTTTCATGAATTTAAAATAAAATTGTTTGGTAGAAATTTCATTTTTTTTTTTTCATTTACATGATATTTTTGTCTGAATGATCATTACTTTGTTTTTTTTATAATTTTTTAATCAACTTCAAGTTTGTGTTGAATTTTTGTTACGATTTACAAAAATATTTTTTTTTACCAAAAATTAAAATTTAAGTTTTTGTTCTTTATTTTTTTAAGATTAACAATTTTTTTTTTACCAAAATTTAAAAATCAAGTTTTTGTGTAGTTGGGAAGCAATAGCGTCGATTTTTCCAGTTCTACGTTGGAACAAAATGAAATCGATCGTCTTCAAAAAGCTGCATGTTGTAAAAGTTGGTGAAATTGCGCGCTATTCTTGCATCTTGGGCGACTGCAACGAAGTGGAACAAAGTGTGGCTTACTCTGATCGCGTCGGGATCCCTTTCAAATTTCCCTTAAAGTAATTATAACTAGAGATATACATCAGTGTATCAATTTAACAACTATAACTATATATATACATATCAGTTTCTTATTTATTAATTATAACTAGATATACATACATCATTTTACCGATTTTAGAAAACAGTGTTGAATTATTAGGCCTACTAAGCCAATTTGCAGATTAGTTTGTAGGTGTTGGCTTTTCAAAAGGCTTACAAATGTTCGGCTTTGAAAAACTTACTCTGAAATTATGTTAAATTTTCTATTTACTGAACGTGTATTCGATAATAAAGTCCGCAAAAAATTGCATCACTAAAACTCCATGAAAGTTCTGCGCACTTGTTAATATAACTGCTGTTGCGTTAAAAACAAAACTTCAATATTTTTTTTACAATCTTTGGTTTCTTTTTATGCCATTCTTACAAAAAATAAAAAAAATTGTTTTTTTCTTACAGAAGTTCAAATGCCGATTTAAATGTTGCAATCAAAACCTCTATGATAGACGGCGAATTGGATCTGGGCTACACCGTTACACCGCAGTTGTTTGCCATCAAAGATGCATACAACACACCGATAGTGGAAAATATATTTGATGTCAAAAAAGTCTGTGAACTAGACAATCCTCCATATTTCAATACTCTAATAAAATATTCTGTTTCCAATCTTGGCAAAAAGCTGGAAGGATCAGTTTCAATTAACATAGGTAGGATTGCGATCTAGGTTTAACTTTTGTATTTGTTGTATGCCGGCCTTTGCCTATATGCTAATAACAGTGTTTTTGTTTTTTTAAGTGCACGCTTTCAAATGACTTGACTTGACAGTCTTTTGAGCAAAATGACTCGACTTTTTGACAAATAAGGTTGAAATAAAGTGTTTTCGTGAAGCAATTTTTATAAAATTAGATTGTTTATCTTATTTTTTGCCTCAAAAATTTACTTGCCATATCATGCGTTAATGTTATTTTTTACTGAATTTTTTAATTTTTTTTTTACGGATATATTGCTCACATTTGGATGAGTTTACCAGTTTTAACGTGCTCTTATAATGACTTGACTAAGACTTGTATTTTTGTTTAGTCAAAATGCTTGGCTTGGACTTAAGTTATTTCACGGGACTTAAGTCATTTCAAAATAACACCACTGGCTGAAGATGCGTTCAAACTCTAAAATATATAATTTGTTTGGTTGCTACTTCTACAGAAAGTAACATGGACGGTAATAAATATAAATAAACATATTTAAAACTTTAAAAATGATACCTACTTCTGTTAGTTCTGTATGATTTTATGCAATGTATTAACCACAGTGGTTATTTTAAATCATTGTTTCTGCAGGACACTGATTGCTAGCTAAAATCAGGGCATTTAACAGACTTTAAAATGTTATTATTAAACAGATCCACAAAAAGATTCCATGAAGAAAATACAGAATATATTTCAACCAATCAACTCGATTCCGCCAAGTGAAGGTATTGCTTCATATTCACAGTTGGTTAAAAAATATTGACTTTGAAAATTTTACCTTGAACAGTGAAAAAAATTAAAAATATTTTTTTTAATATTTGTTTCTGCGACTTTATAGATCAATTTACCTGTTTTAATGTTTATAATTAGAGCAAACAAAGGGGTATATGCAGTGTTTTATAACATGAAGTTTTTTCTTTTATTGGTGCAACCTACTTAAAGCAATTTGTTTTAATGCAGGCGAAACAGCAAAATCACCGATAAACACAAATGCACAGAGTAAGTTGAATAAAGTCATGATTTAATTTTGAATAAATTCATGATGACTGATAATATCGGATCGGAGCCGATACCAAATTACTGTAGCATTTCTGCCCATTCCTTGCGATCGAATGCAGTGTTTTTTTATTTTGAAGGTTAAATTTATTAAAAAATTGAAGGTTAACAACTGGAAGTAACTAAACTTTTTAGCACTGAAGCAATAAGGCATAACCACAGGAAAAATATATCTTTTAACATTTTAAATTCACGGTTTTGTTTGCTTCGTAGTGACGTCATTTGTTTACTTTTTGTCTGAAATATCGGTTATCGATTAAATTCATTTTTTTTTAGCTTTTTGCTCTAATTTAATTCAAATATAAATTTGTCAATAACCCATTGTTTTTTATCTTTTTACTCTTCACATACAAAATCACTTACGTTTTTTATTCTTTTTGCTGTTAAACATTCCAAATTTAATAATAAAATATAAACGACTAATGATTTGAACCGCAATCCTGTCTCAAATGTATTCAATCGACTTTCAAAATAAATCCTGTAATTCCTTTGGCAGCTATGGTTATTTTTACTTGTAACTTAATTTTAAATGATTTTGGTCGAAAATTTTATTGTTAGAACATCGCTAGTAATTGTGCATTTGAATAGTTTCAAACTACATGCAATCTTAATCTTGTGTATTGAAACATAATATTATTTTCTTTGCAGATATCATGATTGAAGATTCAAAAGTTTTAGAAAGTACCCTTGGAAAACAGTCCGTAGCTGCTGGTAGGTGATTATAAATGGCCGGGCAGTTAGACAAAAGTGTTCATTTCTATTAATGATGTCTAATAAAAATATATCTGATGCCCCAAGTGGTAGTATCGATTTTGATCCGGTATCAAATCGACCTTAACATTTTTTAGCCAGATGTTACTTTGCAAATTAACTAAGCAATTTCCACCTACGAAGGCATATTTATTAAAAAAATTACCTTATTTGTTATTTGTTTTAAAGCAAATTGTATCTTAATAACCTGGAAAAACCTTTAAATTGTTTAACTTCATCTAGTTGTCTTGTTAGAACAAGTTAAATTTAACTCTAGTCCTTGTTATAAACATTAAACTAATAAAAATTGGTTTACTCGTCCGATCATGGTTTTAAATGACTTCACTTAAGTATTTTAAGCAAATAGCCTGTGTTCAAATGAAGTGTTTATATTAGGCATATTTTATAAAAGTTGATTATTTATCTTAATATTTGCACATAAAGCAATTTACTTGGCATATGTTGTGTTTTTTTAGTTTAGTTATCGCTCATATGATCGTACGAGTTTAAAAATTCTATTGGTTTAACGTTTTGTTTTTATAAGGACGTGACTTAAAGTTGACTTCCTCTACTAATGACTTGACTGGGACTTGAGTCATTTCAAAATTGTAACACTGATTATTATTATTATTATTACTACACTTTTTAAGCGTTTTATATATGTTTTTTTGTACAGAATGCTTACTCATAAGGCGAAAAATATAATTTTAACAAATGATTTTATATTTTAAACCCTTTGTTCCAATAGATTCACAAGAAGCATGTTATTCAGTCAAATCTTCTCCAGAATTAAGCGGCGTTTCGGATCGCAGTCCACCAGCTAAGAAGCGGAACCGGGGTGAAAACGGCGCCGTCAGGACCCTTCAGGGCCACTAATTGTCCCCGGAATTCATGGCTTCCTATTCCGCAAATAACAAATAACAGATGTCCAGGTTTGTGTTATTTTGTAACTTGCCAGTTATAAAATGTGTTAAATTTATTTTGAAAAAAAAAAGTTAAATATTTCTTATATGTAGAAGTTGTCAGTAAGAATTTCCGATATATTGGAAATCTAATATAAAATAATATCGGATCGGAGCCGATTCCAAGTGTGAGCATCAGTACTCGTCCGATACTAGGATGGTATCAGTTCCGATCCAATACCAGATATATATGGGTATTTAGCCATGATTTGTGTTTTGACCCATCGTTAGGATGGCTATTTTACAAGCTTTTGAAAAAAACAAAGCCGAACTATTCTTTTTGTCAAAAAATTAAATAAAATGCCTTGTTTTGGGAAAGTTTTGCACTTTTTATCTCATTTTTTTGTATTTTAGCGAAATAAAATTTTGCAGGTTTTTATCTATTTTGTTTGTTCGAGCATAATAATGACGTCATGTGGTTCAGATCGCGATACTTTTTGTTCCGAATATCGGTTATCGTTATCGGAATAAAATGTAAATTATCGGACATCCCTAGCTGTCAGGCAAAAAAATTCACCGAATAAAATCGCAATTTACGAATGAGAAATTCCTTAAGGATAAACTATGGATGGCTTTATACCAAAATCATGAGATTGTTTCAAATATAAAAGCATTAAAACAAAAAAGCCTAAAACATTTATTTTTATTTTTTCAAGGTGGATGACAACATTGAAGCCCGGAAAAAATGTTAATTGGACAAAGTCTTCATTTCTTTCAGAACCGTGAAAAAACGCCCTGCAAAAAAATTGTGGGCGTGAAAAAATGTGAGTTAAAAAATACATATTTTTTTCCTTTTTTTCAGAACCCTAACTTTGTCTATTAGGACGTAACTCAAAAAGAGTGCACGTGTTTAAGAATATTCAGCTAAGATAATTTATTCGTATTTTGTTTGTGCGACCGGTAACTTGCCCAATACTTATTATACTTGTGTTATGTACTTGTAGATAGCATTGAAAAGGAACAACCCTGATGATCTTAGCGCTGAATTTTAATGTTGGGTGAGGTTTTACTGTTTTTTCTATTTTGCTAATTATGTTATTGATAGGAATGTAGGGTATAGCGACCCATTTTATTGTGTGTTTTGGTTTATTTTTTTTAAATTGTAATCAGCTTTGTCACAAGCCCTTTAAAATTCGCTATAAAAACTGCTAATTTAGGTTGTTTGCTTTACCAAAATCGATCTTCGCGTTAATATTAAAATGAATTTCTTGCATTTGCCTATTTTTTAAACCGCATTTTTGGGATAAGTCATTTTTTGAATGAATTTGAGTAATTAGTCGGTTGAAAATAATTTTACTAATAATTTCGTAATCCGAGTTTAGCAATAGAATGGGTCGCTAGTAAGATATGTTAGATAAATCGCCTTTTTGGGAATTAATTTATAGCTATAGTTTGTTCCATATTAGTGGTCATTTCCTATTTTATATAAACGTTTGCGTTCAATTCTTTTAAATGTTCGATTAGATTATGATAAAATCTTTTACAAAGTTTGTTGATAAGCCTGTCAAAGCCAGGGGATGAGTTGATTATTTTTTTAAATAATTTGCGCTGAGAAGGTGTTTAATTTATTTCGTCGTTAATTAAAAACTTTACCAAGACAAAACATAACTTAGTGTTATAGTAATGAACAAGAGTCTTGTGATTATTCGCTTTTGGAAAACCACAACAGCAGCAAAAAATGAATTAAACGTCGCAGCATTGTCAGATTTAAGTAATTTGTGAAAGCTAAATCCGGTAAACGCAGTGTTTCCTAACCTTTTTGGCTTGCGGCATCACTACTTTTATTTCTTTTTAAAGGGATGGGGATCTATTTTATCGGAATTACTATCACTAGAGAAGCGGAACCTATAGGTAATTACCCACATGTGGGTAATTCCAGGATAGCAGGTGGGTAATCAGCTGAACCAGAATGTTTAGAATTATGGATGTAACAAACAAAGTCACAGCTGTAGGTGGTTGCTTTATTACTTACACCTTTGTTATGTTTTGAGTTCTCTTAAAACAACCAAACAAGCACCAGTTTCGGAATTGTTTGTTATAGTGATAACTCGTTTATATTTAGTACGGTAAAATAGCAAAATAAATAATATTTTGGGTAGTGAGACTTTGATATGGACAGAAATGGGTAATAGTAGGAAAAAGGTTAAGACTAGAGTTTCCCAAATGTCGAAGAACTTCGGTCTGTTTCTGAAGAGCTATTTTATTTTTTTGTCCTAATTTTTATAAAATTTTACGATTGTGTATTCTAAGTCTTTTTGTTTGCGTTTGTCCTTGTTTTTGAATTTCTAGTTTAAAAGCTTGATTTTTTTCGATATTGTAAAATTATTTTGTATGTTTTTCCGAGTCCTCGATGTTTTTAATGCGCAATGTTATTTTTTGTCCTTGTCATTTTTGCCTTTCGATATTTTTTAGTTAAAATAATCTGCGTTAAGGCCCGTTTACACTACAGCTGCACTGAGCTGCGCTGGGCGTAAAAATCGCCCCAAAACGTAACGTGTTTCAATAGCTGCACTGCGGGCTTGAGTTTAGCAAAGCGTGAAAATCGCTCCAATTGCG
Organism: Ascidiella aspersa; assembly: GCF_963924565.1. Classification (NCBI taxonomy): domain Eukaryota; kingdom Metazoa; phylum Chordata; class Ascidiacea; order Phlebobranchia; family Ascidiidae; genus Ascidiella; species Ascidiella aspersa. The sequence continues at coordinate 1,736,960 of NC_139451.1, forward strand.
TAACTTTAAGCTAGCTGCAGCTGCTGCACTGGGCTTGAGTTTAGCAAAGCTTGAAACGCTCGCCACAATAGAATTTAAATGCAAATTACGCTTTGCTCAGCTCAGTGCAGCTGTAGTGTAAACGGGCCTTTATGCTGTAGTTCTGTATGTTAAAAATTTTCTTGTAATTTGTTTTTGAATAATTTTTTTGTTTTTCTTGCAAGAATTTAATTGTTTGTTTTTATGTTTTTTCTTAATGATTCCCACCATATCAGTGCGTCCCAATTGTCCGTTTTTCTAAATTATGTCCCGCAATTATTACTCTTTTTTGTTGTACTTCGGGTCCCGTAGAAGCGATTAATTAATAAAATAATTTTTTATTAAAATTAGACCGAAAATTTTTGTTCGTAACACGCGTATAAAGTTTTTACTCGGATTTAGGTTTTAAAACGTGTCAATGAGATTGTTTTCGTTCTTTTCCAACTATTTTTATCACATTTAGTTTGTATAAGTATTATTATTCCTTCCGTATTATGATTTTGTAATAAACGAGTTCGATTTGTACTTTGGTGTGTTGTGCAAAATTTTAAATTACATGTTAATGTCATTTCGAATTGTTTCACAACGAAAAATTGGGTGGGCAGGAGCACTAAGAATCAATAAACTACAGGAAAAGCCAAGTTTCATTGTTTTCATGGTTGAGTTTCGTAGTTAACCTATGGTATGCTACATAAGATGCTTGTAATTGTGAAAATGTGTTTCAAATCAACTTCAAAAACAAAAAATGTAATTTATGTTTTTGAGTAGTTTGAAACATAAGCAATAAATAAGTCACAAACTTTCTAAACCTGTAAGTTTAAAAGCAACTTCATTATAAACGCTGTCTTACTAAAGTTCATCTTTTATCAGTGAATATTTTATATTACAGTGTAAGATATTAAAAAGCGTATATGGCTGGTAAAGAGCCTAAACTCCACTAGATGGCGCTCTGGCGTCAGACTTGGACAACTATATTTATTTTAGAGTATTTTTAAAATGATAGTATTAAAATTGGCCGCATTTGGCACTAAACATTTAATAAGCCACTAGAATTATCCATTTATCCAAGTTTGTCTGGTGCAACCTCATCATTTTTTAGATGTGATCTTGCAATACGTCATAACGTGGCGTCGTAATTCAAGGAAAATTATGAAGAGTTTTTTTCTAGAATAATCCAGTGTGCAAACTAAAATTAGGCTAATCGTTGGGTTTAAAAATACGAAATGGGTTTAAATTAGCAAAATGTTTATCTTAGACCAGGGGTCGGCAACCTTTCGTATGAAGAGGGGAAGTATATGAATAATTTCAAAATATCAACAACTCGCGTGCCAATGAAAAAATTTCCACGGTTAAAAACAACCCGAGTCCGACTCCGGCTAATTGTGCAATGTAATCGACTCCCGAGTCCGGCTTAGACAACCTGTATTTCAACGATTTACGTATCTAAAATAAGATGGATAACCAGCAATCCACTCATAGGGGTCATGGAAAATATGCTGCCGACTCTGGTAGTTTTACCCTACTCGAGTCCGACTTCGCAGCCCTGCTGTGACCTGACATCTAATTTACGTATCTTGGGAGACCCTGTTAAACCTAATTTCATAAGTTAAATTCTGTAGAGATACCCTAACCCTGCTGAAAAAAAACGTCACAAACACAATACTGTGCCGCTATTTTGGAATATACTTCGACGCTTTTCAGCCGATAGCTAGAAGTGTTAACCATCAGATTCGCTTTTAGCTTGGTTTCTCAGTCGCACAAAACACACACTCATACTTTCAATGTAGAATGCCCTGCATCGGTGGCTTTACCGCAGTAAACATCACGCCAATTTTAAGGCATTGTGACCTAATACGAACAGGTTGGTCGTAAACAACAAGTCCCACAAAAAACAACAACACCCTCAAAAAATAGTGTTAAATACAACAGTTGTTAGTGGTGTAATAATAATGTTAATCATTTGTTAGTGCTGTAATGGTTACACTTGTTCATTAAATCATTTGGCGTGCCCGGGAAAACCATTTTGCGTGCCAGGGGTTGCCGACCCCTGTCTTAGAGACAGACTTGACGCATTTTGCAGCGAAATCAGGTAAAACGTTTGCAAGAAGCGTAAAAAAGAAGAAAACGTGTTTATTTTCTTTTAATAGTTAGGTCTGTGCAACTGAGAATACAAGAAACATATGGTAAAGACGTTCTATATGTGCATACATGGCAAACAACTGCACTTTATCGAGAGTCGAAGTCCACGCAGATCTATGCCGTGGCCACATAGAAAAGGTGAAAATATTGCACGGCGCTTTTGGGCTGGAAATATGCTTTAAAAATGACTAAACATTCCAAAATGGAAGAATCACCATTTTTTTGTTTAGATGGCTAAGTTGGTAGTAAAGGTCCTGGTCTAATATAATGGTTTATTTCTAAATATATTTATTTTTAAAAAGGGCTAAACGTACAGCAGCAGCCAACAACATAGTGTGCGGTTACAGCTGGTGCGTTACCTATTGATGCTTGAACGAAAAAACTGACTCAAATATAATACATGGCTTGTTATTCCGATACTCGATATTTTGGACACAAAGTATCGGGATCCGATACCAAATGACGTCATTCCTCTGTTTAATTAAGCAGAAGACTGACTAGAATCTTTTTAAGTTAGATTTGAGCTATAATTCCAATATTTAAGTTTGCAACCATTCGTTTTCGAACAGGTAGCATTTGTCATTTTTAGCGACACGCGACACTTGTTTGACGTCACGCGACAGACAGTCTTAGCGAGATTGTGCCGACATTGTTTAACTGTATGTAACGGCCACAAAAAGTGGCCAAATGGTGGAGCGAGGGTAGTTTTGTGTCGTGGAGTCTGGAAAGAAAAAAGGAATTTGCGAGAATAAATTCGGCGGATATTCAAGTATTAAACATAGCAATTGTTAGCTGGAGTATTATTCATAGCGTCTTTTTTATGATTCTAGGAAAAACCAGGATGTGTAGGGGAACAAATATGTTGTAGCTTTTCCAGGTATTATTTTCGTTTAATAAAGGTAGCAATATTTAAAAGATGCAGTTGACAATATAATCGTTACTTCTATATATCGCTATTCTATATAAAAATGCTAAAATCGATTAAAAGGTTTTTAGCGTGAAATTGATCAAACAGAAGTAGTGTAAAAATGAAGTTGGACATTACAATGAGTCTTTAGTCATTTCCTTGTATTTGCAGACACGTTCTGCAGTAAAAAAAAAAAAAAAAAAAAAAAAAAACTAAATATTTACATTCAAGTTTGCCACTTTAATATGTTAATAGTTAGGTAAGTTTAGAGTGCACTTTACTCTGCTCAAGTTATTATTCAATATGCGCTTTCACATAATTATTCTAGCGTGGGTCTTTAGTGTGTGAGAATAGTCTGCGCCAAAGTTAAGTCTTACTGAGGGTCGCACGAGATAATTTGAGTGGTTTACAGTGGGACGAAAGTTTTTAGGAGAAAGTTTGGCGTTAATTATTATTTTTTTGTTTTTAAAAATGTTTAACTGAGAAAAAAAAAGTTCTTGCCGGCCGCATAAAATGGTTCTGGGCCGTATGTTTGATAACTTTGTGTTTGAGCGTTGCAGTAAGAGGTGCAAGTATGTTTTAGTTGACTGTACTTGGTATTTAAAAGCGATTATGTAACTTTTTAACGTCGATTTTTCTATTGGATAACGATTTGTGCTTTTATACATTTCTATTTGATGTGTTGTTTTATTTTTGTAAAAAACTCATCAAGGAATGGCTGATACTATCACAATTGAATTAGAAGCTGAAGTTGGACGTTTATTTCCAGTTGATTGCATTATTTCGAATTTTATTTCCGTGTATTTGCTGTTTGTCAAATCCCTTTCATTCGGTATGGAATCGAGATCGCGTGACAGTTGTTAATTACAAACGGCCAGCACAATACCTACGGTGTGTGGCAGTAAGCGCAAGTTTTTTGGCTTCAGTAAAGACTTCATTAAAGTTATATAGGCCCTATTGTTTGCTAGTGCGATTCGTTTGTAAAAATTCACTGCATTATTACTTAATTGTTTTATTGAAAGCCTTATTTGTACACTAAAAATAATTATCGGTTGTAGAGTTGTGTTTTAACGATGCAGTATCAACACAACAATTTGATTTGGCCTGTTGTCTTATAATTGTGTAAATACCTTAATAAAATTATTTTTGCCTCGTTAAACGCATAAGGTATAGAATAGAATATCCAATCAAGTTTTCTTGGTGATTGAGTTATATCACAACCCTATGAGTGTATTGCTCTATATTCAATTCATTTAGTTAGTTCGTTGTGTCGAATATACGCTTTAGCGTCGGAACAGGACTCGCCGGTGTCGGTGAATGTGGGCAGAGTCGTTATAATTGTTTCGCTTAGAGTTTAGTAATGCAAAAAGAAGGTGAACTTTTTTCGTCAAGCTACAGTCTTTCTAACGGCTGAAATCAAAATCCATTATCCAGAGAGGCTTTGATTGTTTTTATCGCCGATCTTTGCCTTTCGTTATCGCATAAAACACGCGCTAAATGAAATGTAAATGGTTAAAATAACTAGAAAATTCAATTGATTTGGCTACAATAGAACAACATGAATCATATCAATTTTTACGGGCTCCACTTGTCACACAAAGCCTTGTATATTAAACTCTAGTTAGACCGTTATGGTATGACGTCATGTAATGTAAAAAAAATGGCTTTACGCAATGACTAAGTTTGGCAACGTGATGTCTGTTCGAAAGGGATCGCTTGGAATCCACTTGTAAGTAAAAAGTGCTTTTGAGCTACAGAAATTCAAAACAGGAACTTGCCACGTCGGTAGAAACCCACTGATGCGTGACGACTTTGCCCTAGACCAGTGTTTCCCAACCTTTTTTACACTAGTGCCCCCTTGGGCTCAATATTATTTCATATCGCCCCCCTCATCTTGTTTTACAGTAAAGTGTTATATTAATCGTTGTGTAACATCATATTGACTTCACTTTCGTTTCGATAAGCTGTCAGTCATATTTTATTTGGTCTAACACACATCACTATAGGAATTTATAGATACATTATTTCACCAGGTTATGTCATTACCAGGAAAATTTGAACTTTCTGCACCAAGAATTTAAATTAGGCCTTTTTTGGCCTTTTTTGGTCGCCAACGAAACTCAGAAAGGTCTCCGCTGGTCGCATTTTTTCATCCATACTACTAATGAAAAGTGTAATAAAACTTCCTTGAGGAAACGCGTTAACCGTAATAGATAGTGTAGTGTTTGTTAATGTTTTTAAGTCCGGGCGCACCTGGCGAGCGAAGCGAGCGCGATTTTTGGGGGGTATACCGGCATTTCTTTTAAATTTCCTGCTAGTTTTTATTATTACATTGCCCAAAAAAATGTTGAAAAATAGATGTGTAATGTTTTTTAAGACATTTTTCGTTTTTCCGTGACGCACTTGTTAGCCTTTCACGGCGCAACGGTAAAGAAGCGCTGATCTTGTCCAGAAACAGCTTCAAAATGTGTAAACAAACTGGGCGCAGAAAAATCATTCGCGCGAAGCGCGAAAAATTTTCGACGTACTAAAGGTAAAATAGTCAAAAAGTATTTTAAATGAACTCATGTCTAGTTGTCAAAAGGGCGCGGCTGGCCGAATCCGGCGATGGCCCCTGCTTTAAATATACAAACATTTTGCCGCGTATAAAACGGTGAAACGCAACAAACAACTTAACATAAGAAAGCCAATTATTACGTAACAATGGTCGGAAAACTACTACAAGTTCGCAGTACGGAAGTTGCCATAAGGTTAAAAGTTACCTACAATGCTGTTTGTCACTATTTTTATGTCAACCTTTTACAAAATATTGCCATCAGTACTTTCATGTAACGCCCCCTTATGTGCGTTCAGCGCCCCCCAAATTAGAATAAGACAAAAAACGCCCCCTTGTAACTCGCCAACGCCCACAGTTGGGAACCTCTGCCCTAGACCCTTCTCACGAACGACCGTGGCCAACAGGAATTTCTCGGGTGAAGCAAACGTGTAGAAAAAATTAAAAATGAAACAGTTTAAAACGTAATTTTTTAAAGGCGCTGAGTAGTTTGTCATGATTTTCTAACATGAAAATTGCATTAGCAGCGATTTTCGTTAATCCAACTAATAGCAACCAACATTGAATTCAATGTTTGAAACCACATAAATATCTAAGGTTTAATTTCGCACACAAACAACGCACTATGAGTCGCTCAATAAAGTTCAGTACACAAGAAAGTCAAGTTACTTTGCTTCCAAATTCCTGCTTTTCGAGCCAGCGTAAACTCTGCGCAATTCAGAGTTTTTGCTCAAGCTTATCCTTGGCCTTTGTGACTTAAACTTCAGCGTCGTGCATGAATGCATATATGCTTTTGTATGGGGAAACAATAAAGAGGGGTTGGTGGATTTTTTGAGGAGAAAAGTGTATACCTCAATTAACTAATTTATGTTCTATTTAAAGTAGAAGGTTGCAATAGTTTCCAATGGCGAGCCAAATTCGATTAAAGCGACCGACAGGAATTTCTCAGGGAAGCGAAAATGTAAACGAAATTAAAATTAAAATAACAAGACCCAATTTAAAATATAATCAAGTGAAACTCCAAGTTTGTCGAAGTTTTGAAAAAGATAGTACAGTTTGTTAAACACAAAAAAATGTATTTTGAAGTTTGTCACTTCCATATTTTAGAGTGCGCTTTACTCGGCTCAAGTTATTATTCAATATGCGCTTTCACATATTCTAGCGTGAGTCTTTAGTGCGTGAAAAAAGTCACTGCTAAGTGATGTCTTACTGAGGGTCACATGAGATAATTGGAGTGCGTCAGGGGCAGCACTAACAACATTAAGACACAAAAATACGTGGTGAGCAAAGTGAGCGCGAAGTTTGATAGTTAGATCCGCATTTTTCCGGACTTTACGCATTTACGAAGCTAAAATAGGCCAAAAAAAAAAGTTTGGGAGCGGGACAGGACCACGTGCAAAATTTGCCGAATCCGACGAGTCCCTAAGCGTAAAATATTTACGTTAGTAAAACACGCATTGACCTAAAATTCAAAACTAAGTGCATATGTCAATTTTCTACCATATATATGCTTTTCACTTTTACAATTTATAGTTTGCGGCCTTATATGTTCCGAATTAAGCACTGCGCATGCCCACGTCGAACTATGACAGATTTACGTAGTCTTTCTCGAGTCCCAAGTCCGACTGCACACTCCACAGACCTGATCAATAGTAATTGACGCAACTTTTATGGTTTGCAAAAAAAAACATATATATCTGTTGCTGTTACAGTTTACGTGTCTCGTTTTTAGAGTACAGTTAAACGATTTAAAATCAGTTCTCTGGCGTTGTTTGCAAGGAAAGAGTTCGTCAACCTCACGTTTTAGAACACTTTAGGCAATGACGTCTAAGTTTGCTTTTCAATTTATATAATCGTCCAATAAATGGCTTCTTCAAGCTAATAAGGGCACTTTGAAAATGTTCCTAACAAATATTGCTTAAACGATACGTGATTTACAAGGGTACTAAGTATAACATTTTTTATTTTTTTTCGTTATATTTTTTTTAAGTTTCACAAATATTATCACTAACACCAAAAGTTCCCCAACTTTTTTCCTTGTTGTACCTTTAACATAATTACACATTGGTCGAATAAAATCCAGGGCAGTTGATAGTCGTGACGGGATATTATGCTGCGTTTAACTTGGGATCCAATAATACCGCAAGAATGGTAATTTAAAGGAGGTAAAGCTTGGCAATATATGTGCAAAGGCTGTGGGCTTGTGTCTCGAGTAAGACAACGTAAGATTGCCGTAGTCCGAATCCGACGTGTGCGGTACTAAATTCGAAACTGATAAGGCGGCAAACTGTAAATTGTAAAGATAAAGCATAATGAAATAAGCTGTTGTTGCCAGGCATAATATATAACGGAGTGTTGCTCTTCCAGCAAAATATATATATAATAAATATATTATATATTTTTTTTTCTGGAAGAGCAACACTCCGTTATATGAAGCATAATGGTGGAAAATTTCCCAGCCACATATTGTGAGTGATTAAGTTGTACGAGACCCCTACTATGAGCGGATTGCTGTAAATCTATCCTACTTTAATTACCTGAATGGGTGAAAGTGGGACTTACCTATATAATGGTTAAATACAAGCTGCGGGAGTCTGAATCGACTTTATTTTTTCGGCCGAAGTTGGACTCAGGATGTTTTACCCGACTCCGCAGCCCTGACGCTTATGCGCAAGTTTTCTTTTACACGCCGACGATTGCAAAGAAACTGTGATCTCTAATCGTTTGTAACAAAGTTTCGTTTTAGATTTGTGCGACTGTCAATACCAGACAAAAACCTCTTGACATTGTAGCTAAGTTAAATACCACTGTATTACAAATGGCTTTATCCAGGAAAAAGATACACTCGTAACGTACGTTTGCGTTTCTAACGGCAAAACCGTTGAAGCTAAAAACAGGCACCGTTGAATAGTTTCGGTTCCAGGGACGGCGAGGAAGCGCGCCGTATATTTGAACCCCAGCAGTGGCGTAGCCAGCCAAAAACATTTTTAAGGGGGGGGGGGGCAAATCTTTTGTTTAGCTTTTGTCATTAAATTAACTGCCGTAACGAACATATATAACAATGCTATATAAACCGTTTCGAGCAGCAACTGACGGAGTGTTAATGCAAAACTAAAAAAACATTCAAAGAGCAAAAACTGTCTAAAAGTAGTAAAACTATACATTAATGTACAGCAAACGTAATATTACTATACATTGTCAGTGGTGTAACAGTAAATGACAATTGAAGGTGTGGTATGCCTGTGATCGACTATTGTGGTACTCCTCATCAATGCTAAAAAATGTTTTATTAAGAGTGCAATATTTATAAAAATTTTTTGGGGGGCATGGCCCCTGTGCTCCCCCTGGTTACGCCTAAGGTCTCCAGTCATTGTGAAGAATCAGGTATCAGTTCTTGTTTGGGGACGCGTTTATAGTGTTGTTTTTACTATTGTTCTCCTGCGTTGAACCATAAGCTTGAGGACCACCAACCTCGAAATCCAGGGCTTTACCAATTCGAGAAAAGTGTAAACACAGTAAATTAAGGTCGACATTTTTAAATGTTTTAAAGGTTCGACATTCTTAAGTGAATTATAAGTTCCTTTAACAAGCTTACATTGGAACCTTCGAAGCGTGGGCAAGGTTTTACCATTTTCTCATTTTGAAATATTTTATTTTGGCGGTATTTTGTATATTACGAATTTGGGTAAATATTATGAAACATATCAAAATCCTATGTGACTTTAGGTATTTGTTGATATGCGAAACTTTTAAACTAGTTTTTTTTTTCGTCTCGAATTGTTTTCACAATGTTCCAGATGTACAGAAAATTCTCCAAGTGCAAAATTGCCCATGCGTTAAGGCTGGTTCGCACTAGACGCGTCTAGCGTTAACGTAAAACGTTTTTGAAAAACGCTTTCGGTTGCGGAAAAGTTGAAATATTTCAACTTTGATGCTTTCGGTTAGAAGCGAGGAAATTTGCCGTTAAAGCTGGCAACGCGTTTTGTGTGAACTGGACGACGTGAGCCGTTAGACGCCGGACGCTAACGCTAGACGTTAACGCGTCTAGTGTGAACCAGCCTTTATCCAAACAAAATTTATTAACTATTGAAACGGTGTTAAATATATTGTAGTTCGGTAGCGTATTTTAAACACTAGCGTTTCTAACGGCAAAAACCGTTGAAGCTAAAAACAGCCACCGTTGAATAGTTTTGGGTTCCAAGGACGGCGAGACAGCGCGTCGTGTATTTGTTCCCAGTCATTGTGAAGAATCACGTTTCAGCTCTTCTTTGTCCAAACCTTCCCGGTGGTCGATGGGACAATTTGTTACAAACCCAGCGTTACCAAGCGTTGAACGATAACTTAGCGCCAACTTGCTCGTATCTCAGCCTCTCAGTTTGCTTCTAACTGGTTTAATTAGGATTCAGTGACGTCTTACGAGCCATACATCGAGCGCAAGTATAACAGCGGATCTTTGGCGAACTAACCCACTACAGAATTTTTGTGAACAAAACATAATAAACATAGGACATTAACACTAATCAGTTCGAATTAAATTAATATTAGTTGTGTCGTATTATTGCTTCTACATTTTTTTCAAATTTTACTTAGAATCAATCTCAATAATCTAACTGTTTGAACTTAACTTAGACTTAATTCATTGAGTCAAGCTTGGGTTAAAATTAAGTGCTCTCATTTTACATTATATTATAAAATTGAGCTATTTATCTCAAGTTTTGCAAGTAAAACGATTAGATTGCTACATGTTTATTTTTTTATTTCTCATATTAATTAAATTTAAACTGGTTTATGCCATTTTTTGAGTCACCAACTATATAGTTCATATGGCTTGGTTAATTGCGACTGTTTGTGAGCAAGATTTCTCGTATTAGCAAAACTAAGACACGGTTCATTCTGCGCGTGTCCAAAATGTATTTATAATTGCTGAAGAAGCCGAGCGCTTTTGTTTCAGCTTTTGTGTCAGAACTGATCTTTTATTGCCGGCTTTTGGAACATTGAAACTAATTAACATCGTTGTTGTTTATGCAAGTTGTTGTTGCCTTTTAGTTTTTCAGTTTCGTTATAAATTAAATGGGATTTGCTTTTTACTATATCATGGATTCAATGGATGAAACAGGTTTCAATCTTACGATGAAAGCACCAGTCATTGGTTTGTACGAAAGAGCAAAACCAGAAGTCATTCTCCAAAACCTTTTGCGGTCTGACATTCTTTGCAATGCTTTCAAGTATCTTATTACATCTCCAGGAAGCATATCTCCAGTCCAAGACAGCAGAGCTGCTTGTCCTCGTGGTAAACTCCGGTCACATCGCAGCACCTCGCCTTTGATTTCGGCACGTCTGTGGTAAACGGGTGATGGTTTTAACATTATTAGAAGAAAAAAATGATGACTGCATACCACGTTTTGTAATGCTGATAAGTAGGGCGAATATTTTTTGACTTGTCAAAAAAAGTCCAAATTTTGTCAAAATTTACACGTTCGGTCAAAAATAAAAGTCAGCTTTTTGAAATTGGTCGTTCGGTTGTTTTGAAATTTATCTTTCATTTTATCAAAAAAAAAAAAAACAGGTAACATTTTTTATTTTTTAGCGACACGCGACATGGATCAAACGTCACGCGACACTTGTATGACGTAAAGCGACAGACAGTCTCAGCGAGAATGTGCCGACGTTGTTTGAATGCGTAACGGCCACAAAAAAGTGGCCAAATGGTGAAGCGAGGGTGGTTTTGTTTTGCTGGAGTCTGGAAAGAAAAAAGGACTTGCCAGAATAAATTCGGCGGATATTCAAGTATTCAACATAAAAATTGTCAGATGCAGTAATATTCATAACGTCTTTTTGTGATTCTAAGCAAAACCAGGATTTGTAGGGAAACAAATATATTGTAGGTTTTTCAGGTAATATTTTCGTTTAATAAAAGTAGCAATATTTAAAAGATGCAGTTGATAATATAATCGTTACTTCTATATATCGCTATTCTATATAAAAATGCTTAAATCGATTAAAAGGTTTTTAGCGTGAAATTGATCAAACAGAAGTATTGTAAAAATGAAATTGGGCATTACAATGAGTCTTTAGTCATTTCCTTGTATTTGCAGACACGTTGCAGTTAAAAACGATAAAACAAAATATTTACATTCTTTAATATCCTGAAGTTTGCCACTTTAATATGTTAATAGTTAGGAAGGTTTAGAGTGCACTTTACTCTGCTCAAGTTATTATTCAATATGCGCTTTCACATAATTATTCTAGCGTGGGTCTTTAGTGTGTGAGAATAGTTTGCGCCAAAGTTAAGTCTTACTGAGTGTTGCACGAGATAATTTGAGTGGTTTACAGTGGGACGAAAGTTTTTAGGAGAAAGTTTGGCGTTAATTATTATTTTTTTGTTTTTAAAAATGTTTAACTGAGAAAAGTTCTTGCCGGCCGCATAAAATGGTCTCGGGCTGTATGTTTGATAACTTTGTGTTTGAACGTTGCAGTAAGAGGTGCAAGTATGTTTTAGTTGACTGTACTTGGTATTTAAAAGCGATTATGTAACTTTTTAACGTCGATTTTTCTATTGGATAACGATTTGTGCTTTTATACATTTCTATTTGATGTGTTGTTTTATTTTGTAAAAAACTCATCAAGGAATGGCTGATACTATCACAATTGAATTAGAAGCTGAAGTTGGACGTTTATTTCCAGTTGATTGCATTTTTTCGAATCTTATTTCTGTGTATTTGCTGTTTGTCAAATCGCTTTCATTCGGTGTGTAATCGAAATCGCGTGACAGTTGTTAATTACAAACGGCCAGCACAATACCTACGGTGTGTGGCAGTAAGCGCAAGTTTTTTGGCTTCAGTAAAGACTTCAGTAAAGTTATATAGGCCCTATTGTTTGCTAGTGCGATTCGTTTATAAGAATTCACTGCATTATTACTTAATTGTTTTATTGGAAGCCTTATTTGTATACTAAAAATAATTATCGGTTGTAGAGTTGTGTTTTAACGATGCAGTATCAACACAACAATTTGATTTGGCCTGTTGTCTTATAATTGTGTAAATACCTTAATAGAATTATTTTTGCCTCGATAAACGCATAAGGTATAGAAAATAATATCCAATCAGGTTTTCTTGGTGATTGAGTTATATCACAACCCTATGAGTGTATTGCTCTATATTCAATTTATTTAGTTAGTTGGTTGTGTCGAATATACGCTTTAGCGTCGGAGCAGGACTCGCCGGTGTCGGTGAATGTGGGCAGAGTCGTTATAATTGTTTCGCTTAGAGTTTAGTAATGCAAAAAGAAGGTGAACTTTTTTCGTCAAGCTACAGTCTTTCTAACGGCTGAAATCAAAATCCATTATCCAGAGAGGCTTTGATTGTTTTTATCGCCGATCTTTGCCTTTCGTTATCGCATAAAACACGCGCTAAATGAAATGTACCTTTACGCAATGCGAATTAAAAGATCGTAATGGTTAAAATAACTAGAAAATTCAATTGATTTGGCTACAATAGTACAACATGAATCATATCAATTTTTACGGGCTCCACTTCTCACACAAAGCCTCTTATATCACACTCTTGTTAATAAGACTGTTATGGTATGACGTCATGTAATGTAAAAAAATGGCTTTACGCAATGACTAAGTTTGGCAACGTGATGTCTGTTCGAAAGGGATCGCTTGGAATCCACTTGTAATTAAAAAGTGCTTTTGAGCTACAGAAATTCAAAACAGGAACTTGCCACGTCGGTAGAAACCCACTGATGCGTGACGACTTTGCCCTTGACTTTTCACGAACGACCGTGGCCAGCAGGAATTTATCGGGTGAAGCGAATGTATAGAACAAATTAAAAATGAAACAGTTTAAAACGTAATTTTCTAAAAGCGCTAGGCAGTTTGTCATGATTTTAAAAAGATAATATATATTGAAAAGCTCTTTCTAACATGAAAATTGCATTAGCAGCGATTTTCGTTAAATCCAACTAATAGAAAACCAATATTGAATTCAATGTTTGAAATCACATAAATATCTAAGGTTTAATGTCGCACACAAACAACGCACTATGAGTCGCTCAATAGAGTTCAGTCAACAGGAAAGTCGATTTATTTCGCTTCCAAATTCCAGCTTTTCGATTCAGCGTAAACTCTGCGCAATTCAGAGTTTTTGCTCAAGCTTATCCTTGGCCTTTGTGACTTAAACTTCAGCGTCGTGCATGAATGCATATATGCTTTTGTATAGGGAAACAATAAAGAGGGGTTAGTGGATTTTTTGAGGAGAAAAGGGTCTACCTCAATTAACTAATTTATGTTCTATTTAAAGTAGAAGGGTGCAATAGTTTCCAATGGCGAGCCAAATTCGATTAAAGCGACCAACAGGAATTTCTCAGGGAAGCGAAAATGTAAACGAAATTAGAAAACAAAAACAACAAGACGCAATTTAAAATATAATCAAGTGAAACTCCAAGTTTGTCGAAATTTTTAAAAAGCTAGTAGGCCTACAGTTTGTTAAACACAACAAAAATGTATTCTGAAGTTTGCCACAATATTTAGAGTGCGCTTTACTCGGCTCAAGTTATTATTCAATATGCGCTTGCACATATTCTAACGAGTCTTCAGTGCGTGAAAAAAGTCACTGCTAAGTGATGTCTTACTGAGGGTCGCATGAGATAATTCGAGTGCGTCAGGGGCAGCACTAACAACACTAAGACACTAAAATACGTGGTGAGCAAAGTGAGCGCGAAATTTGTTAGTTAGATCCGCATTTTTCCGGACTTTACGCATTTACAAAGCTAAAATAGGCAAAAAATACAGTTTGGGAGCGGAACAGGACCACGTGCAAAATTTGCCGAATCCGACGAGTCCCTAAGCGTAAAATATTTACGTAAATAAAACGCGCATTCACCTAAAATTCAAAACTAAGTGCATATGTCAATTTTCTACCATATATATGCTTTTCACTTTTACAATTTATAGTTTGCGGCCTTATATGTTTTGAATTAAGCATTGCGCATGCCCACGTCGAACTATGACAGATTTACGTAGTCTTTCTCGAGTGCAAGTCCGACTGCACACTCCACAGACCTGATCAATAGTAATTGACGCAACTTTTATGGGCTGCAAAAAAAAACATATATATCTGTTGCTGTTACAGTTTACGTGTCTCGTTTTTAGAGTACAGTTAAACGATTTAAAATTAGTTCTCTGGCGTTGTTTGCAAGGAAAGAGATCGTCAACCTCACGTTTTAAAACACTTTAAGCAATGGCGTCTAAGTTTGCTTTTTAATTTATATAATCCCCCGATAAATGTTTTTTTCAAGCTAATAAGGCCCTTTAAAAATGTTCCTAACAAATATTGCTTAAACGATACGTGATTTACAAGGGTACTAAGTATAACATTTTTTCTTTTTTTTCGTTATATTTTTTAAGTTTCACAAATATTATCACTAACACGAAGTCTTACCAAAAGTTCCCCAACTTTTTTTCTTGTTGTACCTTTAACATAATTACACCTTGGTCGAATAAAATCCAGGGCAGCTGATAGTCGTGACGGGATATTATGCTGCGTTTAACTTGGGATCCAACAATACCGCAATTTAACATTTTATTTAGTGCACGGAATGGTAATTTAAAGGAGGTAAAGCTTGGCAATATATGTGCAAAGGCTGTGGGCTCGTGTCTCGAGTAAGACAACGTAAGATAGTCCGGAGTCCGACGTGTGCGCACTAAATTCGGAACTGGCAAGGCCGCAAACTGTAAATTACAAAGATGAAGCATAATGAAATAAGCTGTTGTTGCCAGGCATAATATATAACGGAGTGTTGCTCTTCCAGCAAAATATATATATAATAAATATATTATATATTTTTTTTTCTGGAAGAGCAACACTCCGTTATATGAAGCATAATGGTGGAAAATTTCCCAGCCACATATTGTGAGTGATTAAGTTGTACGAGACCCCTACTATGAGCGGATTGCTGTAAATCTATCCTACTTTAATTACCTGAATGGGTGAAAATGGGACTTACCTATATAATGGTTAAATACAAGCTGCGGGAGTCTGAATCGACTTTATTTTTCGGCCAAGGTTGGACTCAGGATGTTTTACCCGACTCCGCAGCCCTGACGCTTATGCGCAAGTTTTCTTTTACACGCCGAAGATTGCAAAGAAACTGTGATCTCTAATCGTTTGTAACAAAGTTTCGTTCTAGATTTGTGCGAATGTCAGTACCAGAAAAAAACCTCTTGACATTGTAGCTAAGTTAAAGACCACTGTATAGCTTCATCCAGGATAAAGATACACTCATATTGTACGTTTGTGTTTCTAACGGCAAAAACCGTGGAAGATAAAACAGCCACCGTTGAATAGTTTCGGGTTCCAAGGACGGCGAGACAGCGCGTCGTATATTTGAACCCCAGCAGTGGCGTAGCCAGCCAAAAAACATTTTTGAGGGGGGAAAAAGTTTTAACTCTTTTGTTTAGCTTTTGTCATTAAATTTACTGCCATAACGAACACAAATAACAATGCTAGCAAACCGTTTCGAGCAGCAACTGACGGAGTGTTAACGTAATACCCCAAAAAACATTCAAAAAGCAAAAACTGTCTAAAAGTACTAAAACTTTACATTAATGTACAGCAAACGTAATATTACTATACATTGTCAGTAATGTAACAGTGCATGACAATTGAAGGTTTGGCATGCCTATAATCGACTGCTGTGGTACTCCTCATCAATGCTAAAAAAATTATTAAGAGCAAAATATTTATAAATTTTGTGGGGAGGGGCATGGCCTTTGTGCTCCCCTTGGCTACGCCTTTGGTCTCCAGTCATTGTGAAGAATCAGGTTTCAGTTCTTGTTTGGGGACGCGTTTATAGTCTGTTGTTTTTACTATTGTTCTCTTGCGTTGAACCATAAGCTAGAGGACCACCAACCTCGAAATCCAGGGCATTACCAATTCGAGAAAAGTGTAAACACAGTAAATGAAGGCCGACATTTTTAAGTGTTTTGAAGGTTCCCTTAACAAGCTTACATTGGAACCTTCCACGCGTTGGCAAGGTTTTACCATTTCCTCATTTTGAAACATTGTTTTTTGGCGGTATTTTGTATATTACGAATTTGGGTAAATATTATGAAACATATCAAAATCCTATGTAACTTTAGGTATTTGTTGATATAGGCCGTTTCAAACTAGTTTTTTTTCGTCTCGAATTGTTTTCAAAATGTTCTAAATGTACAGGAAATTCTCCAAGTGCAAAAAAATCCGATGCGTTATCCAAACGAAATCTATTAACTATTGAAACGGTGTTAAATATATTATAGTTTAGCGTATTTTAAACACTAGCGTTTCTAACGGCAAACCGCCAAAATAAAAACAGCGACCGTTAAATAGTTTCAGGTTTCAAGGACGCCGAGACAGCGCGTCGTATATTTGTTCCCAGTCATTGTGAAGAATCACGTTTTACTCTTTCTTTGTCCAAACCTTCCCGGTGGTCGTTGGGACAATTTGTTACAAACCAAGCGTTACTAAGCGTTGAACGAAAACTTCGCATCAACCTGCTCGTATCTCACCCTCTCAGTTGAATTGGCTTCCAAGTCTTTAATTAGGTTTCAGTGACTTCTTTCAAGCCATATACATCGAAAATTGGATATTAAATTTCCATTCTTGCGCAACATTTTACAGGGTTCAATCCGAGAACAGTTGCAAAGCAACAGCGCATTTCGGCCAACAAATATTTGTGGTTCACGGTGATTGGTAACATGTAAAAAAAACTTACACATTTTTACACAACAATGGCAATGGTCGTTCCTTGACTGTTTGCCGCTAAATGTGTCTGGTAGTGTTTAACTAAATCAGTGGTTCTCAACCTTTTTTCTTTCGTGGCCCATTTACGTTGCAAAAAAAATCTGTGGCCCAATAAATTACTGTAAAATAGGTTTAGTAGAAAACACAAAAAAACATATTTTAAAACAGATTATTTATCCTGTGAAATTAATTATAGTGACACAAATGAAATTAAATCTAGCTTTTTTAAATTGGTCTGTGGCCCACCTCAAATGCTCTTATGGCCCACTGGTTGAGAAACGCTGAACTAAATGATTCCCCACAATAGGAGTAACTCTCACAAGGATATGACCTGCGTGGAACATTCGATGGTTTAAAAAGCGATTGTGACAATTTAACATGCAAGCAAAGTGCAATGTTGTGTGATGTTTCAACAATGGTACGACTAAATAATCGTCTATAGCCGGGTTGGGCAACCATATCCGTGAAGATTTCCTGATGTTTAATCCAATTATGTTTAGTATATGACCCGTGTGGTAGCAGTATTTGTTCGACTTGTGTGACATTCAAGCAAACACGTAATCCTGGTACCAAATGGCGTACAACGTAAGAAAATCCGCATCGCGTTATACGTGCAAATTGCTTAACTAAGCTGCTTCGAACGTCAGACAAAACCGTAATCTCGCACTTACACGTAACCCGTTTGAAATACAAATTTCTTACTGTTAAAACTGCGACAACAAATTTGATATTTTGCAAACTCTGCCCAAATTTTGCCTGGTTAAACATACTGCAAGAAGTTTTCAATTTAAGTCTTTACCTGGAACGTTGCACAAGTTCGGTAACCATACATTTTTACCATGTGATGTTTTTTGGCGTTTAAGTTTAGATTATTGCAAAACAGCAAAGGCGCTGGTCGTCCCTTGACTGTTTGCCGCTGATTGTGTAACTAAAAAGTGATTTTAAGGATTTTACGTCCGAGGGCTAATAAATTTCAAAATACATTTTTAAATGGCATAACAGTGTTACTTATTCCAAAACGTTGCACTACCTGGCGCCACACGTTCGGTAAATATAAATTTCATAACGTATTTGATGTGTGTTTTTGTTTCTCTGTGATCGAAGAACATGTAACTTACATTGTAAAACAGAAAACGCGATGATTGTGACTTTAACTAATTGATTCCCCACAATAGCAGTAACACTCAAAAGGATATGACCTGTATTCAAACGGGCGTGGTATAAAAGTTTGCTAAATCCGCATGTTACAGCCGATGGTTTAAAAACATATTGTGACAATTTAACATGCAACCGAAGAACGTCACTGCTAAAGTGATGTCTTACTGAGGGTCGCACGAGATAATTTGAGTGAATCAGCGGGCCGTACTAACAACACTAAGACACTAAAATACGTGGTGAGCAAAGCGAGCGCGAAATTTTTAGTTACATCCGCATTTCTCCGGACTTTACGCATTTACGAAGCTAAAATAGGCAAAAAAATACAGTTTGGGAGCGGAACAGGACCACGTGTAAAATTTGCCGAATCCGACGAGTCCCTAAGCGTAAAATATTTACGTAAATAAAACGCGCATTCACCTCAATTTTATAGTTTGCGGCCTTATATGTTTCGAATAAAGCACTGCGCATGCCCACGTCGGATTATGACAGATTTACGTAGTCTTTCTCGAGTCCCGTCCGACTACACACTCCACAGACCTGATCAATAGTAATTTGCGCAAATTTTATGGTTTGCAAAAAAAAACATATATATCTGTTGCTGTTACAGTTTACGTGTCTCGTTTTTAGAGTACAGTTAAACGATTTAAAATTAGTTCTCTGGCGTTGTTTGCAAGGAAAGAGTTCGTCAACCTCACGTTTAGAACACTTTAGGCAATGACGTCTAAGTTTGCTTTTCAATTTATATAATCGTCCAATAAATGACTTCTTCAAGCTAATAAGGGCACTTTAAAAATGTTTCTAACAAATATTGCTTAAACGATACGTGATTTACAAGGGTACTATGTAGAAGATTTTTTGTTTTTTTTCGTTTTATTTTTTTTAAGTTTCACAAATATTATTACTAACACGAAGTCTTACCAAAAGTTCCCCAACTTTTTTCCTTGTTGTACCTTTAACATAATTACACATTGGTCGAATAAAATCCAGGGCAGCTGATAGTCGTGACGGGATATTATGCTGCGTTTAACTTGGGATCCAATAATACCGCAATTTAACATTTTATTTAGTGCACGGAATGGTAATTTAAAGGAAGTAAAGCTTGGCAATATATGTGCAAAGGCTGTGGGCTTGTGTCTCGAGTAAGACAACGTAAGATAGTCCCGAGTCCCGAGTCCGACGTGCGCTGATCTAAATTCGAAACTGATAAGGCCGCAAAATGTAAATTGTAAAGATGAAACAAAATGGTGGAAAATTTCCCAGCCACATATTGTGAGTGATTAAGTTGTACGAGAACCCTACTATGAGCGGATTGCTGTAAATCCATCCTATTTTGATTACCTGAATGGGTGAAAGTGGGACTTAGCTATATAATGGTTAAATACAAGCTGTGGAAGTGTCGACTTTATTTTTTCGGCCGAGGCTGGACTCTTTGTTTTTAACCGACTTCGCAGCCCTGGTGCTTGTGCGAATGTGTAATTCTCTTTAATCGTTAACAAAAAAAAGTTTTTATAGATTTGTGGGAATGTCAATACCAGAAAAAAAACTCTTGACATTGTTGCTAAGTTGAATGCCACTGGGCAAAAAATTTGAACTCTTTTGTTTAGCTTTTGTTGTTAAATTAACTGCCGTAACGAACATAATAACAATGCTAGCAGACCGTTTCGAGCAGCAACTGACGGAGTGTTAACGCAATACTCAGAAACCATTCAAAGAGCAAAAACTGACTTTTAAGTAGTAAAATTATACATTAATGTACAGCAAACGTAATATTACTACACATTGTCAGTGATGTAACAGTGCATGACAATTGAAGGTGTGGTATGCCTGTGATCGACTATTGTGGTACTCCTCATCAAAGCTAAAAAAAAAATTATTAAGAGTGCAATATTTATAAAAATTTTTTCGGGGGCATGGCCCCTGTGCTCCCCCTGGTTACGCCTAAGGTCTCCAGTCATTGTGAAGAATCAGGTTTCAGTTCTTGTTTGGGGACACGTTTATAGTGTTGTTTTTACTATTGTTCTCTTGCGTTGAACCATAAGCTTGAGGACCACCCACCTCGATTTCCAGGGCATTACCAATTCGAGAAAAGTGTAAACACAGTAAATGAAGGCCGACATTTTTAAGTGTTTTGAAGGTTCCCTTAACAAGCTTACATTGGAACCTTCCAAGCGCTGGCAAGGTTTTACCATTTCCTCATTTTGAAACATTATTTTTTTGGCGGTATTTTGTATATTACGAATTTGGGTAAATATTATGAAACATATCAAAATCCAATGTGACTTTAGGTTTTTGTTGATATACGGAATGTCGTTTCAAACTAGGTTTTTTTTTGTCTCGAATTGTTTCACAATGTTCCAGATGTACAGGAAATTCTCCAAGCGCAAAATTGCCCATGCATTATCCGAACAAAATTTATTAACTATTGAAACGGTGTTAAATATATTGTAGTTTGGTAGCGTATTTTAAACAGTAGCGTTTCTAACAGCAAAACCGTTGAAGCTAAAAACCGCCACCGTTGAATAGTTTCGGGTTCCAAGGACGCCGAGACAGCGCGTCGAGCGCAAGTATAACAGCGGATCTTTGGCGAACTAACCCACTACAGAATTTTTGTGAACAAAACATCATAAACATAAGACATTAACACTAATCAGTTAAAATTAAATTAATGTCGTATTATTGCTTCTACATTTTTTTCAAATTTTACTTAGAACCAATCTCAATAATCTAACTGTTTGAACTACTGCATTCGGCGACCAAACCAATTTAAACAGAGACACAATTTTGTTTTGCGACCCATAGGTTGAGAAACACTAAAGACTCGCCCAGGTTAACAAGCATCGAGCTGAATACTTAGGGCTCACCTGAACCACATCACCTATGTTAATTTTCATTCTTGCGCAACATTTTACAGGGTTCAATCCGAGAACAGTTACAAAACAACAGCGCATTACGGCCGACAAATATTTGGTTCACGGTGATTGGTAACATGTAACTTACACATTTTCACACAACAATGGCGATGGTTGTTCCTTGACGGTTTGCCGCTAAATGTGTCTGGTAGTGTTTAACTAAATCAGTGGTTCTCAACTTTTTTTCTTTCGTGGCCCATTTATGTTGCAAAAAAATCTGTGGCCCAATACATTACAGTAAAATAGGTTTAGTACAAAACACAAAAAACATATGTCAAAACAGATTATTTATCCTGTAAAATTAATTATAGTGACACAAATGAAACTAAATCTAGCTTTTTTAAATTGGTCTGTGGCCCACCTCAAATGCTCTTATGGCCCACCAGTGAGCCATGGCCCACTGGTTGAGAAACGCTGAACTAAATGATTTCCCACAATAGGGGTAACACTCACAAGGATATGACCTGTGTGGAACTTTCGATGGTTTAAAAAGCGATTGTGACAATTTAACATGCAAGCAAAGTGCAATGTTGTGTGATGTTTTAACAATGGTACGACTAAATAATCGTCTATAGCCGGGTTGGGCAACCATATCCGTGAAGATTTCCTGATGTTTAATCCAATTATGTTTAGTATATGACCCGTGTGGTAGCAGTATTTGTTCGACTTGTGTGACATTCAAGCAAACACGTAATCCTGGTACCAAATGGCGTACAACGTAAGAAAATCCGCATCGCGTTATACGTGAAAATTGCTTAACTAAGCTGCGTCGAACGTCAGACAAAACCGTAATCTCGCACTAACGCGTAACCCGTTTGAAATACAAATTTCTTACTGTTAAAACTGCGACAACAAACTTGATATTTTGCAAACTCTGCCCAAATTTTGCCTGGTTAAACATACTGCAAGAAGTTTTCAATTTAAGTCTTTACCTGGAAAGTTGCACAAGTTCGGTAACCATATATTTTTACCATGTGATGTTTTTTGGCGTTCAAGTTTAGACTATTGCAAAACAGCAAAGGCGCTGGTCGTCCCTTGACTGTTTGCCGCTGATTGTGTAACTAAAAAGTGATTTTAAGGATTTTACGTCCGAGGGCTAATAAATTTCAAAATACAATTTTAAATGGCATAACAACGTTACTTATTCCAAAACGTTGCACTACCTGGCGCCCCACGTTCGGTAAATATAAATTTCATAACATATTTAGTGTGTTTTTGTTTCGCTGTGATCGAAGAACATGTAACTTACATTGTAAAACAGAAAAGGCGATGATTGTGACTTTAACTAATTGATTCCCCACAATAGGAGTAACACTCAAAAGGATATGACCTGTATTTAAACGGGCGTGGTATAAAAGTTTGCTAAATCCGCATGTTACAGCCGATGGTTTAAAAACATATTGTGACAATTTAACATGCAACCGAAGAACGTCGCTGCTAAAGTGAAGTCTTACTGAGGGTCGCACGAGATAATTTGAGTGAATCAGCGGGCCGTACTAACAACACTAAGACACAAAAATACGTGGTGAGCAAAGTGAGCGCGAAATTTGTTAGTTAGATCCGCATTTTTCCGGACTTTACGCATTTACGAAGCTAAAATAGGCCAAAAAAAAAATTTGGGAGCGGGACAGGACCACGTGCAAAATTTGCCGAATCCGACGAGTCCCTAAGCGTAAAATATTTACGTAAATAAAACGCGCATTGACCTAAAATTCAAAACTAAGTGCATATGTCAATTTTCTACCATATATATGCTTTTCACTTTTAGAATTTATAGTTTGCGGCCTTATATGTTTTGAATAAAGCACTGCGCATGCCCACGTCGGACTATGACAGATTTACGTAGTCTTTCTCGAGTCCCAAGCCCGACTGCACACTCCACAGACCTGATCAATAGTAATTTGCGCAAATTTTATGGTTTGCAAAAAAAAAACATATATATCTGTTGCTGTTACAGTTTACGTGTCTCGTTTTTAGAGTACAGTTAAACGATTTAAAATTAGTTCTCTGGCGTTGTTTGCAAGGAAAGAGTTCGTCAACCTCACGTTTTAAAACACTTTAGGCAATGGCGTCTAAGTTTGCTTTTTAATTTATATAATCGCCCGATAAATGTTTTTTTCAAGCTAATAAGGCCCTTTAAAAATGTTTCTAACAAATATTGCTTAAACGATATGTGATTTTCAAGGGTTATAAGTATAACATTTTGTATATGCTACAATATATGGTTTTTTTTTCGTTATATTTTTTTAAGTTTCACAAATATTATTACTAACACGAAGTCTTACCAAAAGTTCCCCAACTTTTTTCCTTGTTGTACCTTTAACATAATTACACATTGGTCGAATAAAATCCAGGGCAGCTAATAGTCGTGACGGGATATTGTGCTGTGTTTAACTTGGGATCCAACAATACCGCAATTGGAAGATTTAACAATTTATTTAGTGCACGGAATGGTAATTTAAAGGAGGTAAAGCTTGGCAATATATGAGCAAGTGCTGTGGGCTCGTGTCTCGAGTAAGACAACGTAAGATAGTCCCGAGTTCGACGTGTGCGCATGCGCAGTACTAATTTCGAAACCAATGAAGCCGCAAATTGTAAATTGTAAAGATGAAGCATAATGGTGGTGTGGGGCACGAGATTAATTGTTTAGTTGAAGCTTCTGACTCTCGTTTTAAGGTTGCTTGAAGGTTGCGTGCGTACAACTCGTTAGCCAACCACAAGACGTATAGGTTAACAGAATTGTATTATCTGATAAACGAACAACCAGTTAAAACTATAGAAGGCGGACAATCAACACTGTGAACAACACAGCGCTGTGAACAGCACAGCGCTGTCAACCGCACAACACGTTAACTGAGAAGAGGTCCTGTTTAGAAGCGGACAGCGGCCTAAGTAGCCACAGACAATCGAACTGCTGACCGCCGAGATAATCGCGGAACAGCACATTTAGCATTTACACTTTGGTGCGAGTAAACAATAAATCTGGGGCATAAGCCGTTACAGCGTAAATTGCACAATTAACACAAAATCTCTTAGTCGGTAAATAGCCGTGCGCTACAGTGGAAAATTTCCCAGCCACATATTGTGAGTGATTAAGTTGTACGAGACCCCTACTATGAGTGGATTGCTGTAAATCTATCCTACTTTAATTTCCTGAATGGGTGAAAGTGGGACTTAGCTATATAATGGTTAAATACAAGCTGCGGGAGTCGAAATCGACTTTATTTTTTCGGCCGAGGTTGGACTCAGGATGTTTTACCCGACTCCGCAGCCCTGACGCTTATGCGCAAGTTTTCTTTTACACGCCCATGATTGCAAAGAAACTGTGATCTCTAATCGTTTGTAACAGAGCTTCGTTCTAGATTTGTGCGAATGTCAATACCAGAAAAAAACCTCTTGACATTGTAGCTAAGTTAAATACCACTGTATTACAAATGGCTTCATCAAGGATAAAGATACACTCATATTGTACGTTTGTGTTTCTAACGGCAAAACCGTTGAAGCTAAAAACAGCCACCGTTGAATAGTTTCGGGTTCCAGGGACGGCGAGGGAGCGCGTCGTATATTTGACCCCAGCAGTGGCGTAGCCAGCCAAAAACATTTTTGAGGGGGGGGGGGGGGGCAACAAGTTTGAACTCTTTTGTTTAGCTTTTGTCATTAAATTAACTGCCGTAACGAACACAAATAACAATGCTAGCAAACCGTTTCGAGCAGCAACTGACGGAGAGTTAACGCAATACTCAGAAACCATTCAAAGAGCAAAAACTGACTAAAACTAGTAAAACTATACATTAATGTACAGCAAACGTAATATTACTACACATTGTCAGTGATGCAACAGTGCATGACAATTGAAGGTTTGGCATGTCTATGATCGACTGTTGTGGTACTCCTCATCAATGCTAAAAAAATTATTAAGAGTGAATATTTATAAATTTTGGTGGGAGGGGAATGGCCCCTGTGCCCCCTGGCTACGCCTAAGGTCTCCAGTCATTGTGAAGAATCAGATTTCAGTTCTTGTTTGGGGAAGCGTTTATAGTCTGTTGTTTTTACTATTGTTCTCCTGCGTTGAACCATAAGCTTGAGGACCACCAACCTCGAAATCCAGGGCGTTACCAATTCGAGAAAAGTGTAAAAACAGTAAATGAAGGTCGACATTATTAACTGAATTAATGTTTTATAAGTTCCTTTAACAAGCTTACATTTGAACCTTCCAAGTGTTGACAAGGTTTTACTATTTCCTCATTTTGAAACATTATTATTATATTTTTTTTGGCGGTATTTTGTATATTAGGAATTTGGGTAAATATTATGAAACATATCGAAATCCTATGTGACTGGCCTATCGTTTATTGTATCTGGTTATCCACTGCAAACATGATGTTGTTTCTATCAATCATTTATAAAAATGTTTCAAAGATTCTAACCAAGTTTATACATCACAGATGAAAAATCGCACATAAAGATGAGAATTTTAAAACAGTGTATTTCATTTTGTTTTTTTCTTTCAATACCAACAACTTTTGATTTTAAATATGTTTTTTCAGCACCCTTCTAGAATCCTACTAAAGTGTTTAAATTATTAAATCAATGTTTGAGTTAAGCTGCTATGCGCTGCGGTTTAGCATTTGGGTTTGATCAAGTATGATTATATTTGTTCTCCCAGTTTTAAGTTTTGAAGACTAGTTTTTGTAACTGTATTTCAGTACTTCAAAAAACGTGTTAAGTTCACACTAGTCGCGTTAACTTCTAGCGTTAGCATCAAGAGCTAACGTCGTCCAGTTCATACAACGCGTTGCCAGCCTTAATGGCGAATTTGCTCGCTTCTAACCAAAAGCGTCAAAGTTGAAGTATTTCACCTTTTCCACAGCCGAAAGCGTTTTTAAAAATCGTTTTACATTAACGATAGACGCGCCTGGTGTGAACCAGCTTTTAGGAAACTAGACTAAAATCCCCTTCTCTGTATTTCTCCATTGTTTACATAGAACAAACATTGCTTCAGTTTTTTCTTCGACAGCTAATGGCTCATTTAGTTGTGTTTTAAATAAATTGTGGAATAACTTTTGTTTACATAACATTAGTTTTGTTCTATAACAACTTTAAGATACATGATAGGAAATCTTAGTTTTTGATTTTTATTATTTGGATTTTAAGCTTCTCAAATTTCGGCCACCTTCAGTATAGCTATGAAATGAGAGTTTATAATAGAATTTCTTAACATTCATTTAGTGGGACATTGCTGACCGCTTAACCTTAATTTTTGTCCACAATAATGAAACTTTTGTAAATATATTGTGTCTTTCCAATGCAGATAATATGTGATTATTTTAAATAGATTAACACCTTTTATATGAGAATGGCTGCTTCTAAATTGCCACATTAGGTTTGTAAGCATGTGTAAGTTTTACAAATTTGTTTAAACCATGAAATGTCTGACGAACAAACAAGAAACATACATTTTG
Organism: Ascidiella aspersa; assembly: GCF_963924565.1. NCBI lineage: Eukaryota > Metazoa > Chordata > Ascidiacea > Phlebobranchia > Ascidiidae > Ascidiella > Ascidiella aspersa. The sequence goes on from NC_139451.1 coordinate 1,763,893, forward strand.
AGGTAAGTCTGCTTTTTGCTATTTTCATTTTCAAGTGTATTTCTTGTAGGAATTGGTCACAGCCTTTATCAAGTTGTTCGTTGAAACTGATTTCTTGTGGCAAAATGATTGTTTTGTTTTTTTGGTATGAATTTTTAATTGATAACAAAATGCAGCGATGTAAATAAAACATTGTTATAAATATATTATATTTTCCCCTTAAAATCACCAGGGAGTTAAACTTTTCCGGTTCAGTTTTGGGTTCAAGGGTTTTTCAGAATCCGGTTCAGGTCTGGTTTTGGTTCAAAGCAATTCAGAAGTTCAAGTTCAGTTACTAATTGACCATTGTTATTTCGGCATTGCGTTTAAACTAAAAATGTGAGTCAATAAATGAAGAGAATAATTGTTAAATTGTAACTTGTATCTAAGTTTCATTACGTATTAAAAAGCAAACAGCTCATTTTTAAAACATCTAAAAAATTAAAAAGCTATGTTTTATTAAGAAATAATCATTTTTTTATCCACTTTCAAATGTGTCATAAGTTGACTATATGAAATACAACTTATGATATCTTCGGGAGTTAACCGCTTTTTTGATTGGTTTAAGTTCTGTTCAGTAACATTTTGGCTCCTTAAAATTTTTCAAAAATCGGTTTAGGTTTTTTACAGTTTAAGAAAAAATTGGCTTGAAACAGGTTTGCAAAATTTCATTTTCCGGTTCAGACTTCCTGCTTAAATGTACATAGCTCTTAATAATCTTTACTTTAATTTATTTTTCAGCATGAATCTGCTGGACAAACAAGAGCAGGGACTTCCAACCAAGGTAATTTCTAATTAGTGTTTAAGTGTAGTTAGTTGATTTAATAAGTGATTTACAATTTTGTACTGCTGTTTAGGATCCAGCTCTGATGAAGATATTTCCTCTTGTGGCTCCGATGATAATCGCTCCACCAGTCAACATCCGGATGCAAGGAGCAAGAAAAGGGGGGGTTACCCACCAAGCAACCGCCCAACAACAAGTTCCAAGAAACTAGCAAAAGATGCCAGAGCAAAGAAGGAAAACAGAGAGAAAAGAGGTAAGTTTTGGGAACAGCTTATCTACTAAATTTTGGGAACAGATCTAAGTTATATGTCTAAGTGTATATTACTTAACCCAAACAGGTGTAATTTTAATATGGTGTCATAAATTTGATCACAAAAAGTGTTGCGAAAATTTGTTTTAAGTAATATTTAACATAGTTTTTTACTGTACATATGTTGTGTTTAATTGTTGTTTTGAAATCAAGATGTGTATTGTGCTTAAATAGCTCACTAATTTTAATTATTATAATTAAATATATTTGTGATTCGATATTTTAAATTCAAAACTAAATAACGAGGTATTCTACTGTAGGCGACATACCAGACATAAAAATACAAAAATATAACGAGTATAATATTGCGATGCTTCACAATCTTTCTGTTTGTCAAAATTAGTTGTAAAAATCATTTTTGAATCCTAATTGCCTTTCTAGTATGTTTTATGATGTAATCTTTCAGCACCATGCATACCAGGGGTGGGCAATTATTTTTGACCGCAGGCCACATGAGAAACTTAAGATGTTGTGCCGGGCCAAGCCAAAAATGAGATCTCAAATACACGCAATATGACATTAAACTCTGACGGCATAAAACAAATAAGATAACGCCCTTCTTATTACGTTTATAGTTGTGCGAAAACATGCAAATTAAGTCAAATTTAAGGAAGGCCACAAGACATTGCACTAAGCACGAAAAAATATCGACTATATTTGTTTTAAAATGCAAAATTTAATTTAGATTTGGAGGGGGACGTGACGCACTGAGCGCCGAAAAGTTAAAGATTAAAATACGTAAAAATTTCTCTCAAAAAACTACAATGTTTTTTTTTGCTTTTTGAGGCTTTAGCGATGTGCTACTTGCGGTACAACGGCTATATTCAGTCAGGAGAACAACATCAACTAAATTAGGTTGACAAAATGTGAATCCGTATATTTCAGTGTTTACAAGCATTCTGTATTTCATTCATGTCACAAAAATACTTTTGAACGACAAAATACTTTCAAACGAGGCACAAAAGTATATAAATATATGGCTGAGTTTGTTAAACTTTCGTTGGAGAGAGTGCCACAGTGCATAGAACTCTATTTGTCTGTAAAGATGCCAAAAAATAACATGGAACAAACAAGAAAGATGGTTGAAACAAATTTCCATTTTAGTATCTAAAACAGGCTAAAAATCGTTTTCGCAAGGCATGACTAGATCGGACCCTGAGAAAAGTGTTTAGGGTACAACCAAACATGTAGAAACTGGTCTTTGATTTAGCTTAGTTTAGCCTACGTATGTTGCTTAGCCCATGACCTTCTCGAACAACAGAAAACCAAGTAGTCTATAGCTACCCTTATTAAATTACATTTCTTGTTTCATTAAACTAGACAATGGCAAGTTTATTTCTCTCCTAAAATTACTTTATAACACTTTTTAAATGTAACTTAAAGCTAGTGCCCTGAGTCTTTGACTTTATGTAACTTGTGGTTGTCTAAAAGTTGTACTTCTGTTAAGAAGCTCGAATATCAAGAGTTCTTTATACCGTAACATTTAATTTGTTGAGCTCTGGTTGTTATTGGACAAGTATTTGTTCAAATAAAACCACTAACATAAAAAGTTAAAAAAATGCATTAAATTAACATACACTTACATTTACTCTATCCATTTCTACTCATGCATAAATGCATATGCATGCTCCCAAATTATTAATAAAACAAATCTTGCTGCGCAAGGTAATCATTTTTCCTGCGCACATGGCTTCAATCGTAGAATTATTTCCGAAAATTTGATTTTAGGTATTGTGGGATAATGCTACCAGATTTCTATTGTCATTAGAATGCAAAAAACACTACCTTTTTTTTTCAAAATACGGTTGGTGTGAACAATTGCAAAGCCACTCTCTTATTCACTTTTAATATGCTTTAATGAATTTAAACATCATAAAAAGCTATATTTAATTTGTAAGTGTCACTATTGGTCAGGTTTTTACATTCCATAAGTCATGTTATTAAATTTGCTGTGTTTCAAATCACATACTGTGTTATTTCCTTTGAAGTACACAGCTTTAAGGTTTCTTAAAGAGTTTTTTTCGCAACACTCTTAGAAAGTTAAAAGTGGAATTTTGCAGCATGTTGACACATTTTGTCTTGCATACATTTAACTCAAACAAAGAAATAACTGTAATTTGCTGACAAAATTTGTCATTATTTTTCTGTAATTTAAAAAAATACTTTCATTGCTCAAAAAATAAATCTTCTTTGTTTTCGGTGAGCGATCTGTTATTAACGAATAGACAGAATCTAGAAACAGTAGCTTTATTGATATCTGTGTGGGTTGTTCCTGAATTTCACATTTCATTCATCGCTTGTTTGTGTTTAGGTCCACATGGGGGGATTGAATTCTATGGAGATCAACCAAGTGAGTTTATGTTTTTACTATTGGAACATTCTATTTGTTGTTGGGGCTTTGTAACACTGTTTGTTTTTCCAGATTTCTCTAATGCAAATATAGCTTGGAGAGACATCATAACTTACAACGGTATGTATAAAAATGCATTGTTATTTTCCGTTTTTAAGTAATATCCCATGAGTTGAAAATGATATCTTATAATTGGGGCGATTACTTTTTGACTTGTAATTGGTTCAAAAAAAAAATTTTTATTTTTATTTTTATTTTTGAAAGATCGATTTTCCAAACAAACGTGTGCTTGTTCTACACATATTCAATCAATATTTTTTTAAATGCTGAATATGTAAGAACATTTTGCACTAAATTGTCAAAAAATACTTTTTTTGTGCCATTCTGAAAAAAAGTGTGAAGCATATTGTTTAGCACGGAAAAGCCAGTGTTTGGCATATAGATTGGTGAACTATTGTGTATTTGCAGTTTTACTTAATTTGGCAAGTTTAAAAAGCAATCATGATAGTCGCCATTCCTGTTAAATAGACAGGTATGACATATGCATGGGCATAATGAGGATGTACTAGGCCATGCTATTCCATCTAAGGCTTAAACTATATTTTGGCTGTTTTAATTACGTAAAACTCAAAAAGTTTTCGCACTTCGCGCAAACTTTGGCCTCGTTTAGCTATGATTGTGTCTCTGAAGCATATCTACAGCTAACACATATTTTGCATACTATGGCAATATGGCATGTTGCACTTCGCTGTGTGACTCCAATTTCGGCAAACAATTTCTATTAACTTGAATTATAACACACAGTTATTTTTTTATTAAACTTTTCTCCCGGTTCAAAAAAAATTCTCGCTTTTTAGTCTGATTTTAGTTCGACCCAAATATAGCATCTATATAACAGCATTAGAGTAAAAAAAGCAGACATGTGCACCCCCAGTCCACCAGGCTGTACTTGAGCATACCCCATATGTATTTCTTTGTGTCACAAAAAATTTTTCCCCTTCGGCGCAACTTTTTCATGTTTTACTTACATGTTTTTGATGTTTTACTTACTTCCTAATAATCTGGTTTACCGCCTAAACATGACAAGGTTCATACATTCCTTTGACAAACACATCATTTAAGTTTTGGGGCACGACCAAAAAAATGAAGAATTTACGTCGAAAATGCTCGTCACCAGAGGGCTGGCAAGATTCTGCCAGCCTGTTTGATGCTGTATCAGATTACACTGTTAAATTACTTCAAAGTTTTCAATGATAAGTCATAAATAAGTATTGTATGAAATCACTCATTGAACAACTGTTTAATTATTTACAAACTTCCCCAAACCTTAAAAAAACATTGGTTTAAACATAATTGGAAGGCACGATTAATAATTTATAAGTTTGGCTGCTTTCTTAAACCATTTGTTTAAAACGAGGCCGGCAACCAACATATACTGTAGGTGAGATATGTACATAATGTTTCAAGAACCTTGCATACTGTGAAACAACTATTCTTTCCATTGTTTACAGTTACAAATGAAGCAAAGCCAGATGCAAATGTTCGTCAAAATTTGGCCGACCAACCAGGACCTTCTTTATTGACTAGAGCTTTGCAATTTATTCCCGACAAAAGTAAGTTAAGTGTATTTTACGCTAAGTTTTTCCAATCAAATGTTGTTATGCTCTAATATAATTGTAAAATGTATATTTATTTATAGTTTGGCAAGTAAACCAAAAAAAGAAATTGCGCAAATATGTGAAATTAATATCAGGAATAAGAAATATGCCAATCAAACTTGATCATAAGCAGCCAATTCAGCTGGTGCCTGTGGCATTAACTAAAAATGTACCAAAATCTATCGAACAACTTAATGAAGAAGGGCATTACAGCAAACGAGAAGATTTCCAGCAACTATTATCACTTGAATCAGAAAGCCTTGGCATCAGTGAAGCGATAGAGCAGGCTTTTAAACAAGCTGAGTCAGATGCAAGACAACATGCCTCTGAAGAAGCCAGACAGGACCACATCGACCGAAACGGCAACAACATTGTGTTTATCGGACAAGCTGGTATTGGCAAAACCACTCTTACTCGCATGATTGTTGAAATGGTTCTACAGCAAAAGCTTTTTCCAAAATGCGAGTACATTTTCTTTGTTTTTTGTCGGGAAATCAACTTTGAAACCAAAACTACACTTTTACAAATGTGCTTAAAAGGAACAGACATCAAATTTAGGCACAAGCAAACTACAGAAAAGGCTTTATTGGAAACAATTGGGGACGGCGAAAATGTTGTATTTGTATGTGATGGTTTAGATGAAGCAAATACTGATGCTTTCTTCACAGATGAACCATTACCATTAGATGAAATAGCAACAGCTGATGTTCATCTAAAGAGGCTGTTCAAAGCTATAGTTTGGAAAAAATCCATAAAAGTTTTCACTTGTAGGCCTGGTCAATTTCGCAATATGACTAAAATGATTCAAACAACATCAGTCTTTAACCTTCGAGGTATTTCAGCTGCTTCGCAAAAGAATATTTGTAAACAAATCTGTGAAACAGCAGAACAGTTTACATTAGTAATGGCTTTTTTGGAAAGAAAGAGAGACATTGCTGTTTTGTGTCACGTTCCTGCTCTCTGTATAATCATCATGTATGTCATAAACAAAAATTATGCAGAAGGCAAAGAGCTTGAAATAGAATCCCTCACTTATATATTGTTCAAAGTTCTGGAGTATTTCTGTCGTGAACACATCAGGGGAAAATATGCTCACTTAAGCAAAATTGCTCTTTTGGCATGGAATGGATTTAAAATAGGAGATCTTACTTTCATAGCCAAGAACTTCAGTGATGTAGGCATGGATCAAAGTGATGCAGATGCCTTTCTTATGCACTATGTTGATCCCAGGTTTAAAGTTAACTTAAAAATCCTGGAAGGTTTCAAACGAACAAGCTTCACACATTTGTTACTGCAAGAAAACTTCTCAGCTCTTTACTTGGTGTGTTATTCCACCCTGGATGAATTTATTAACATTTTTCCGAGATTATCTGAAAGTCGATGGGAAGTTGTGTCTAGATTCATGTTTGGATATTTTAACATTACACTGAACTCAACAGTTAGCTCATTTCTCACTGCATGCAGTAGCGAGCCCAACCATCAGATATGTGAGGCCAAAAGATCCAAATTAGTTGATTTTGCAGTTCAGTTTATGCAGCAAATTAGTTCAACTGACACAAAAAAGCTTATAACCATCTGTGGCTGGTTGAACGAGCTCAAAGATCCAGAACTCGATAAAAAGATTGCTGAGTACTTGCCGAGTCAAATCAAGTTTGAAGGACGCGTCTTACCATCTGATGTCCCCAGTCTTGTCTATCTTCTCTCAATCAAAGATGTATCACTTGATATAAGCAGAAACAAAGGTAATTATTCTACAATTTGTTAGACCCCACAATATTTTACCGCAGCAAAGTATTTTGTCTGAATGATAACTTTTAAGGTTCAAAAGTTTACTTTTTTGTTAGCTTGAATTTGTGACAGTAAATTTTAGTTTTGTTGAATTATTTTGCTTTATTTACCTACAGGTGCTTATAAACCAAGTCATTAATGTCACAAGACCCACAATTATTGTAAGCTATTAACAATCACCATTAGGTTTGACACAAACCCACATTTTCAGCAGGACTTTGCAAAAAATGCTACAAAAAGAAAACTAGGTATTCTAGAATAGTAGGTTTTTGAATATAATCAATCAGAATATCAAATCCTGGTATCTATACTTTGATTTATTTGTTTAAATTCTATTTTGCTAATGGGTTAATCATAATATAATTATGTACCTGGGAAATGTTCAAAACTTGACCAATTTAAAAATAAAATCCAAATAACGTTTTAGTTTATGTATTTTATTAATTGTTAAAGTATTACTTTTCATATTACCTTAGCGTTATGCTAAAACCCAATTTATTTCATTAAAAATGGGTAATTTGTTTGTTTTACAGGAAAAATTATATCATATTTTCATACTAAAATATCGCTCTACGTTTACCGATATATCGGTAGAAGCCAAATATCGGTTGATATTATCGGTAAACCGATATATCACCGATATATCTCTTGATAAAACTTTTGTGTGGTTGACCTTAAGTAACCCTTATCGTTCTTGATAGAGGCCTTTTTGTTAAGTGTTCCAACAATATTTAAACTCACCTAAACCATAATTATGGTTGTGATAGTGACATTCCTAATTGCAACTACTAGGGTTTTTGGGATTAAATCTCTTTTACAAAGTTTCTTGCTGAATTTTGTATGTCTTAGTAAACCATTAATTATTGCAAGTTATTCTTGTTTTTGCCCATATATCACCATATTAGTTTTAGGATTCTCGCATTTATACTTTTTTGAGTGGAGGTTTATAACATATGTCTATGTTCTTAACAAAACTTGAAGTGTTTAAGTTTGAAATCGTATTTCAGAATTTAACACATCTGACTTTAACTACATGGTTGTGAAGATCATATACACGTAATAATTTTAAAATCAATTTTATTTGTTTTTCTATTAGGACCTGAACATATAAGTGATCCCATGAACTTGGGGATAAAACACTTTCAAGGAAAAGGATTTTCTTTTTTCATGGAATCACTTCGACTGGAAAGTACCAAGGTTGAATTGTATCCAGTGTCACTTATGTATATTGCAGTCATTTTTAACTATATTTTCTTAATTTGCTTTCCCACTGATAATTTATATTAATACTAATTACTAAGGTCTAAATTTCAGATTTCAACGCTTGATCTTTCCAATAATGATATTGGTGATGAAGGTGCTTTAATTGTGGCTGAAGTTTTACCAAATACTGACAGTCTTAAGTTGTCTGGCTGTGGAATAACTACAAAGGGTGCCAAGTCCATTGCATCAATGTTATTACGTACTAAGGTTCAATTTTAATATATATATGTATTTGTTTTATTAAACCCTTATTTAATATTTTTACCATTATTTTTCCATTTTTGTTCCCTAAAGTTATTCAACATTGTTAAAATATTGCAAACTTTAACTTCATTTACAGATTTCAACGCTTGATCTTTCCAATAATGATATTGGTGATGAAGGTGCTTTAATTGTGGCTGAAGTTTTACCAAATACTGACAGTCTTAAGTTGTCTGGCTGTGGAATAACTACAAAGGGTGCCAAGTCCATTGCATCAATGTTGTTACGTACTAAGGTTCAATTTTAATATATATATGTATTTGTTTTATTAAACCCTTATTTAATATATTTTTTTCATTTACAGATTTCAACGCTTGATCTTTCCAATAATGATATTGGTGATGAAGGTGCTTTAATTGTGGCTGAAGTTTTACCAAATACTGACAGTATTAAATTATCTGGCTGTGGAATAACTACAAAGGGTGCCAAGTACATTGCTAAGGGATTGTCAAACACCAAGGTTTATCATAATTATCTTAATTTTTATTTACAATTATAATTTTTTTTATTTGCATTGCAATAATTGCCGAATAGGTATCTGCCTTGTATACTTAAATATAATTGACAGCATTTCAAATCTTCTCTACATTTAGGAATAATTTTTCCAAATAATATTATATATTTTTAATAAATCCCTGCTATCTCGTTTATAACGTTTCAGCTTTCTACACTTGATCTTACTGGAAACATTATCAGCAAGTCAGGTATAGACGCTTTGTCCAAGTGCAACTTTGATCAGCTTGTCTTGACTTCATATGTGATCCATGAAGGCAAAATATCCAAGCATGGTGATGTCGTGATTGGAAATCATGAAACTGATCTGACTGAAAAACTGGTTGTGAACAAATCTAAGGTAACTCTACAAATATGCTGTTAAAGTTTACATTGTAACGCACTGCTATTTCCCTTAGTCAAGAACTTTCAACATTAATAAATTTGTTGTGTTGGAACGAAATCTACCAAGATCTGATGTTGTGGCAATCCTGTCTCTTTGCTTGCAACATTTTGATAAAGTGGATCTGAGTTTATCAAAAATAGCCAGGGAAGATTTACAAGAACTTGCTTACGCCATTGCTCTACTTCATAAACCAGTGAGTCAATAGTGTTACTATAATTTATTGGCAGGTCTAATCTTTTAGTCAAAATTGTAAAAAAAAAATTACAAGGAAATAACAGCTTAAAATCATTTTTAATGTACTCAACTAAATAAAAGATTTATATTTTACAAGGGTGTTGTGTAACTGCCGCGGAAACACAATTGTTTATTCTACACTCTTACTTTAATAACTGAAAAAAAGGTTAAATTTAAAATATTTAATCACATGTAGGTGATAAGGTTAATATTGCTAAAGTTTGTTTAATTTTTTGTATTTAGGTTTCACGAGTTATGGGTGAAATCCAGACTAAAACGCCCAAACTAAAAATGTATATTTGTCCACTGTTCAAGTAACATTAGTGTCAGAATAAAACAAAAGATTATGCCCGAACTAAAATTATTCTTGAGTATTGTTCGCATCGGCTTTTTACTTGAGCAGAGCTTTGACAACTTTAGAAAGAAAAGTGTTTCAAACTAGTCAAAATAAAGATAATTTTGCCACAACTTACACAATAAACCAACATAATTTAGCATTGTGATCAGTGTTCCCTCTAATTGTTTACCATGTGCGCAGGTGCCCAAAATTGTGCGCAAAAGCCGAAAATAAGTGCGCAAAGTGCCCAAAATTTACGACAAAAAGTGCCCAAATTGGATATGCGGACTATTTTTATTCTGCGAATTTTTTATTTATTAGCTCTTAACTTAATTATTTATAGCTTACTTTGTCCATCGGACGGATGTTTTTGTTGAAATGGAGAGTAGCAATATGCACGGGAGAGCACGAGAGGCGCGCAATATCTTAATTAATTTCTCCCGGATATAAAAATGAGTCTCTTTATTTGGAGAATTCGCTTGAGACGTGATTTCGCTTGGACTTAGTTTAGCGTAGCGCGGTTTAACCGCCTAACGGCCAAAGTAATTATCCCGCATAGTGCAGCGGTTTTGTCAGTAAGCATTTTAAGTTGGCAGCCTTTTTCCACAGCGCATCGTTAACGAGGCGCTGATCTAGTTGAAAAGACAGCACCAAAACGTAACAAATCGGGGATAAAAAAAATCATTCGCACAAAGGGCGAAAATTTTTTTTTTGCTTTCACGTAGTTAAAATAGTAAAAAAGTATTTTAAATGGACTCGTATCTAGTTTGTCAAAGAGGCGGCGGGCCGGATAAATTATTTTGCCGACACCGGTTTTAAGCGTTAAAAAGCAGTTTTTTTGCAAATAAAAGCATATCGCAGATAATTGTAATAATTTTGTTTAAAAAAGTTTAAAGATATTACGACGCGAGGTTTTTCATATAAAGAAAGTACTTAACACAAAACATACAATGCTAAACACAAATACCTTCAGATTAAATATATCTCCAAATTAGGACAAAATAAAGTTGCAAAACAAATGATTTGCACGTATCGCAAAAACTTCCAGTGAGAGAAGCATAACCTGGTGTCTAACCTCTGTGCAAAACAGATCCCTGTCATCTGCACTGCCTTGTTCAGACAAACTATGCCCAAATCCGTCGTATAAGATTCAAATATGAGTTAAATGAGCCCATAGACACCGAGAACCAATCAAGATTAGTAGTTCAAAAACTTGACAATCACAAAATCATGACCACATTTCGCAGTCAGAGAATTAGTGCAGTTCTAAGCAAAAAGGTCTAGGACAATTAGAGCTAGAAAAGTCTTGGACAATGCACTAATTTGACTTAACAAATCTGCTTAAGACCCACCCGAACCCAAATGCACCCTAACCCAAAAAATGTGTGTTGATTTAATAATTACACCTGAAATGGGCGAAAATGTAACATGTTTAAAAATAAACGTGTTTAAATTTCAGGTGTTTAGACGTTTTGCCGTGTTTCCAAATCAATTCCACAAAATTTCATTGGGTAAACCATTTTATTGCGCGAAAAAGGTGAAAAACAACACAAAAAGTTTAACACAGTGAAAGTTTCGAAAAATGCAAAACTTGGAAAAGAAAACTATACATTAAAAATTGAAGAGCTTATATTAGAAATGAAAAGAAGTAGGAAAACGGAAAACATATATAATACACAAAATAACATGTTGGAATTGGATACAATGAAAGTGTTTATGCAAACAAAAATATATCTGCAACAAAAATTAAAAAAGAGAAAAAGTAAATAAAAACAATAAAAAAAGATATATGTTTTAATATTTATAATTTCAAATTTTTCAAGGTGGGGTCTTTAGTGGGTTGTTTAAAACCATATTTAGTAATAGTATAAATATCGCATATTAAATACAATGAAGGCGTTAATGCAAACAAAACTGTGTATATGATAAACAGTAAAAAAAACAGAAAAAGTTAAAAAAACACAGAAAAGGAGATATTTTACAAGTTGAAACCCTTTTTATAATATTTATAATTGCTATGCTTGGCAAATTTTCAAGGTGGGGCCTTAAGTAGGTGGTTTAAAAACATATAAACACAGAGCAACAGGGTGGATAACTAAAATCCTGTGTATATTAACAGGCTTGAATATCAATGAAAATATAACTAAAAAATTTGTTCAACAAGTGTTGTTCTTCCACAAATTTAATGTCCATTCCATCCACTAATATACAAATGCAGAAATGCTGCTGTGCCCTACAAAGGTTTGCCCAATAAAGGCCTTGAAGAGCTTTTCTATAAGACGAGTTGAGCATGGCTGCCTAAAAAATAACATTTAGATCAATATAATATACTGCAATAATTAAATTATACACTGTCACTGAACAACTTTTTTTTTACTTGCTAAACATAGTAAAATTTTCAAGTTACCAACTAGAACCACTACAAGTCATCATGTCATAAAAATATGTTTTAGTCTGTCATTAACCACCACAAAAACATATTATTATGACATGTACTAAGTTTGTGGCAATGCATTCTTTAAGCATAGCATTGAGAAATGTATTATTTATGTTACACTTTAACTGAATGACAGTGCAATGATTGCGAAACAAGGTTATTTTTATTGTAATTGATATCTTCATAACCCACTAAAATTAAAAAAAAGGTTCACCCTACTTTGAAAACAAATTAAATCATTAAATAATTTCATACAAAAAGGTAATATGTGTTCCAGATTATTGTTTGGACATTATGTGCTATTGAAATTTGTGCTTAAACTAGTGATACACAATCTAACCCAAAAAAGTTGCCCATTACTGGGATATGCAGACCAAACATTAGACACAACACATATAAATTAAATTAAATGTATTTACCACAAATTTAAAAATTGGATAAATGAACTTAAGATTAAGAAAAAGAAAATTTGAGTTTTTTTACCTTGTGATCTATACTTTTTTGTTGATTTCCACTTGAACTTTGTCACAGACTTTTATTTTCCCATCTTACACTTTGCAGTTTAAATTCCTGTAAATAAATAAAAAAGTTATGTAAACTATATAATTTATTAAAGGTCCAGTAGCATTCCAAAGTACTACAGATTAAATTTTACATTTAAAGCTTCAAAGTAAGATTTAAACAATGGAAATGTAAACCGAGAATCAGTTTGTTTGGATGTTATAAATTGATAAATATATTTCGCTATTAAAATCATCGTCAGTATCTGAAAACATAACACAACATAAGTCAAGAAGTACGCTAATGAAATATCAAAGTTGAAAGATTTTTTTAGGCGTAACACATATTCAAGTACCTCAGAAATTTTATAGAGATTGAAAAAACATCAAAATGGGTGAAAATGTTGGAATAATATTTACCATATTTTTTACATATTCTACGATGAAAGGTTCTAAGCAAAAACTTATATATTAGTCAATTTTGAAAAGCAATAGTTCTCCTCGCTGGCCGCTACATACAAAATAAAAGCCAAATGTGAATAAACTATATTAATGTAAAATATATAAGTAAGTAAAATTTACTTACATTTTTAACCTTAATCGTCCATGAAGCAAGTAATTTTGGAAGTCGTACAGAGCAATCGGTTGGCTGTCATTGATTGCCCTGAAACAAAGCAGTGTAATCTTAGTATCTTTAATATTATTAAATTGTTAAAAGCATACTTGATTGTTTAACAGAAAAATTAAATTTCTATTTAGGATAAAAAAAAACATACAAACCTTAAATGATTCATTTAATTTAATCCTTTCATAAAGTGTAAAGTAACAAATCATCATGAAATAGTCTTTTACAACTTTCATTGCTTTTGGATTTATGAATGAAATACCTAAATTCTGAAACAAAAATCCAAATTCAGTCACTTCGTTTTCCAAGACAAGGCTTTTGTAACATACATTTTAGATTCTAAACCTGACAGTCTTGCACAGCTAATAAAACATTATTACTACACATTTATCAAAAAGCAAATTAAAGTATATATGTCACCACTATACACTTTATATTATTTGTTTAACATAAATGTTAGTAACTCGAAAGCCAAATATACGCAAAACCGACTTTAACTGTAATGTATAACTTGTAAAAGTTCTAAGCTTTTTTGTTTTGTTTGAGGTTTCAATATCCCGCGTTCGTCACAGGCCAGTGCGTTGTTCAGCGGACCGAATCAATTTCAAATACCTTATAACTTTATTTATTGAATGAACTTTATATGTACACAGAAAATTGTTTTGAAACAAAAAATAATTACTATAATTAGTTAAAATATATCGTAAATCGAACACTTTATAAAGAATACTTACTGGTCGTCATATGTCAAACAATTTATTCTTGAAAAATATACAAGCTTCATGGCGATACAGCTTTTCTCTAGAAAAAATCCGTGCCGTAGATTGTTTTCATCGCGCGTATTTTTATTGCTGGCACAATTTAAGTAGGTCATGGCGGCACAAGACAGCACAGCCTCGAGTTTGTACTTTGGTACAAAGCTATAGGCAAGCTACATTAATGAAATCATATATTGGATTTAATGGCGCGTTAAGCACACTAACCCGTATATTTATAATTTTAACATAATGCCAAATAGGCCGAACAGATGTTAAGTTAGGAAACCATGATTTAAGTAATTTTGTTTATTGTTATCTGTTACGACCATATATGCTAACTTGTTAAATATTTGACGAAATCGATAGACGCAATCGTACATAAAACAACCGCTCAGTGCTTTAAAATAACAATACCTCTCTCAACAGCGTCTCATAACATCAACATAAATGGCTTAAGCTATAACTTTGCAAGAATGTATCGAACTAAACATGTCTAACAATCAACATGTTAAAATATCAAGTGTTTAATCGTCAACATGTTTAAAATCGTTAATTGTGCTTAAAATCTCCCAATATTCGTTGCTAAACACGTCAAAATATCAGGTGTTTAGCATAAAATCGTTCAGGTGTTTATAATATAAACATCAAAATTCAAATTAAACACAAAGGTGTTTAAATTAGGTGTTTAAGTGTTTAGATTTTAAACGTGCTTAGACCGTTTTGGTATTCAAATTTAAACACCGTTCTGACAGTGAGAATCTTAATTTAACTTTTACCACTTTTCCGGTTTACAATTAATTTTACCTCTGTCTGTAGGTTTTGTCAGGTTTAAAATTTCCGTTAACAAACCTAACAATATTTTGTGTAGATGGAAGAATTCTATGTGAACAAGTTAGGGTCACGTGAGTTGAGTTGCCTGGCAACAAGTGCAACCAACATCAACAAGTTGAAGTTGTTTTACTGCGACACTGCTGAGTCAAATCTGCAACCTCTAACTGACGCCATCACACGCAGAAATCATCCCGTATGTTGCCATTAGCGGTTTGAGTAAATACGTTTAGCATAAGCCGCACATTAAGTTGGCGCTTGTTGTTGGTCTGCCAAAGTATAAAATTACGAATGCATTCAATTTCGACAACGGCTTTTACTTCCACAAAGATCGTACACGATTGACGCATTTATTATTAAAAATATTTTTTTTAAATTAGATTCTCGCGGAGTGCAAAATTTTTTGCGTAAATAGGCATTTTTAAATATTATTATTATTTTGTAGGGCGGACATGGTCACGTTTTCACCCGGGAAAATATATTTTGCGTCTAAGACACAACAGTTTCTTGTTTATTCCACAATGATTAGCAAACAGCACCCTAGATGTTATCGAAGCTCATAGCGGGAAGATAAGTAACAATTGGAACTTATTGTGATTGTAGATGGAATTGTTGGGACTATATTACAGCAAGCTGGATTCACCTGGTTTGAGTTGCCTGGCAACAAGTGTACACAACATCAACCAGCTGGAATTGGATGATTGTGAAATCGCTGGTTCCGATCTGCACCCTCTAACCAACGCCATATTACGATTGGATCGTCCTGTAAGTGTGTTAAATAATGAAATAACATTGAGGTGGATAAACCAGGCAAGAGCATTGCTTGTTAGATTTAGTACCTGAACCACTGTCTGGTATACAAAAGATTTTTCCGTAAACCGATATTTTATGCCACCATGACTAAGTAATTACTGGCAGGGGCGAATGCGAGATTTTTATTTAAGTGGGGCAAAAAAAAAATTGCAGATATAATGTCACAATGTTACGTCAAATCATGACGTCACAAGTAATGGATATATAGCGTAACGTCAAAACGTGACTATTTTTTAAAATGGAAAAGCAATACCATGAAAAAATGCCTTTGTGTAGTTGCCCAAACAAAAATACAGTTTGAGGGGAGCCATGGCCACGTGCCTTCTCCCATGGATCCACCCCTGATTATTGGACTCTAAAATGGCCCTGGCCTGGGTATATTTATTCTGATAGCACCTCTTCTCAATGGACCATTATTAACTGGACATCCTTTTTGTTTGTGTTTTACCAAACAACACTTGAATTTTCGTGCATTCAGTTCATCGTAGTTAGTCCGCAATTCAATTTATTTGCCCAAAATTGATGCAATAACGATTTAAAATAACACCACAATATTAGCATTGTTAGATTTGCAAATTTTATTTTAATGCCAGCTCAGTTTTTAGAGCTTTCGTCTGTCGCCAAGTAAATAAAAAATACTTGTTAACCGAGAGGGTTTACGTCAAAATACAAATGCCGGGTTCTTTCTGCATGTTATTAGTGAAATTTTGCAAAAATTATGTAGAATTAATTAAGCGAGTGTAAAAAACGCGTAGCTGGAAGTTATAACCTAAGGGCCTGATTTGTTTTAGACGCAGGTAAACTTTACGCAAATTGTGAATTTAATAAAAATAACAAAATGTTCAATCACAAGGTATTTTAATCATTTTTCAGCTGCTTTAGTTCACCAAAACGTTCCATAAATTATTTGGTCCACCATTGCCCCAATAGTTATTATACATCCTAGGGATGTTAACTGACCTATTACGAATAGCGATCTTTTGCTTGATGTAAGTTGCGAATATGTATTGTTCAGCTCGCTACAACCTGTTATCCTGCATGCAGCCAGACACTTGCTTGTATCTTACATTATGTTGTGTTTATGTAGATGAGGAAGTTGGACCTGAGCCACAACAAGTTGGGATCGCAAGGACTCGCTTTCCTCCGAACTTGTGCCCACAATGTACAAGAGCTGGAGTTGTATGAATGCGGCATACATGAAGCTGGTGTGGATTCTCTGCGCGAGGTAGGACTCAGAACTTGGAAATTTGTTGCCGGGGCAACGTTACTATGTAAACGCTTGATATAAAGAATTGTTTGAAAATTGTCATCCATTACAATCGAGGTCATGGATTTAAGCAATTCACTAAGAGGTTTAAACACAGAAACTTATTTTATCATATTGAAACATATGTACACACACAAACAACTAACATCTAACAAACAACTGACATCTAGCCCTTCTGAAACTGTTTTTTGACCAACGATTCAGGCTTACATATCATTAGTACACCAAAAGCAATCGCAGACTCACCGAACCTGTCGATCAATGATGCAAGCAGAGCAAGCCAGAAAAGCAACTGGCCTGCAGTGAGGTTCGAACTCACGACCTCCGGTCAAGCCGGGACCGTCGCTCTACCAACTAAGCTATGCAGGCACAGAGAGGAGCGAGTCGAGAAACAACCATACGCCAATGCTTGCTAAACTCAAATTGCTCTGAGGGCCAAATGAGGACGTGTAAAATGCCCAAGGGCCGCAATTCACAATAAATAAGAACACAATATAATATAAACACATGTAGGCTGATTTTAGGCTACAGTTATTTGTTCTGGCTACTTTACTGGCAGCGTTTTTCAAGGACAAGAATCTCGATATTGGGCTTCAAATTGTCAGCAGAAACAAATCTTAGAGTTGCTTGCAGATGTGGACTGCCTAATATTGGCAAAGAAAATTCTTTGTTTGCAAAATGCTGGTTTAACTTTTTATTTTTTTACTTTGCCCTGGTAAGCATATTATTTATCGCGGTGCATTGTTTCGAAGTGCAAACCCTTGTTATACTTCTTCATAACAGCAATCTTCTGCCGGCAAATAAGGCAATAACTAGTACCTCTGACCGCGGTGACAAAATATAACTCCTCCCCCTTATCTTGAAAAACTTTTCTTTCGTCTGTGATTTTTCTCATTTTTGAAGCAAAAGACAAGTGTAATTTAGCTTTTTAAGCTATAGAAATTTATTTCAATACTAGGCTAGAACAATCAAAGCCTACAACTCGACAATCAATTTATACATTATGAGATGACCAATTACACTAACACCTGACTGACGCACTTTCCAGCGTTATTGTGACAACTGTACAGAGTTGATTAGGCAATGTGACGTAATAGTAGATCTTTTACCGCATAAATGATAGCGTTTGAAAGTGATATGACAGTGAAGTTTGGTGAGTATAGTTTCAGTTTTTTGAAGCAATTTTAGAGTGAATTTTAACTTTCAAATCTGACTAAAAAAGATATGTGGCTCTTAAATATGGTTAAATACTTGGAAATCCAAAATTTCTACACGGGCCGCACAAAATGTTCTCGCGGGCCGCATGCGGCCCGCGGGCCGCGTGTTTGAGACCCTTGAACTAAGCTATGCAGGCACAGAGAGGAGCGAGTCGAGAAACAACCATACGCCAATGCTTCTCAATATGTTAATACCAGTAACTTCATATTGAAGGGGATCCACAGTACCATATCATTTATTCAATGAAACATATGTACACACATATGTGTGTTAACAACTGAAATCTAGCCCATATGCTTTTTGACCAACGATTACGGCTTACATATCATTGTATTTATCATATTGAAGTAGAATTGTTAATTTCGGCAAACGTCGGATAAATAAATTTTAGTGATGTCATAGTTCTAGAGTCCATCGCCGTTTTGCGCAAAGTGTAATGTGGATATATCTCCCATCACCATAAGCTGCATATATCCGCTTAAAAGGAGGATATTAGGCAAAGAAGGATATTAAATTAGTACAAGAAAAACTTTTTTTACCATTAAACTTAATCAAATTAATTTTACCCTTTTTTATAACCTGATTTATTATCAACAATATTTTAATATGAAATTTTTATGTTGTTTCCTAAATACAAGTTTCCTAATTTTTTGGCTCAGAAAATTTTCAGGATGTTCCTTTAAATCCAGTATCGTCTTGTCCGTCGAACCTCTTCATCAGTTGGAAGTGGAGGAGCAAGATTGGAGGTTGGAGGATGCGTGGTGGAAATCCCACCAGGTACTTTGGATCGTCAAGTTCACATCAAACTTACTTCCTACTATGGAAAGAATGAAGGAGGAGACATGGTAAGTAAATTGATTAATGTGTAAAAACTGGCCTTTAATATAAATCATAGCTATTCATAACCAATCTATATTAATTTAGTTAATATATTACTTCTTTTATTTAGCATAAAAATTTGTTGTACAATTTGCTACAATTGTTGAATGTTTGACGTATACAGAAGTATTTAGTATCAATTTCAAACAATTCTTTAATTATTTTCAACAGGATAGATTTATTCAAAATGCTACCTACTTCTGTATAGGCGTCTTGCTATAACCTTTTTTTTGACAATCTCTTTGGATAAAAACAAAACGTCCCAACGATGCCATCTCGAATACGAAATTTTACCGGGTAGTAAAGCGGTCACGTGACCCAATCAAAACCCGGCGAGATTTTTTTGACGAGCTCCTCAAAGTAATTACTTGAGCGACGGTTAATTGATGTCAAAATAAACTTTTTGGCGACCGGAATACTAAGTGTAAATATACCAGCAAAGCTTTTGGCATACTTTTTAAAAACAAATAGCATAAATAAATGTGTGTTTTAATAAAATCTGCTACGCCTTGTTTTTTCTTCCACAAGTTTTACAAATGTTTTACAAATCTTGCTCAGAACCAATTCCCCAATAAATCCAAACAGTGAAGCTACTACAGTCGGTGACTCAACCAATCGAACACAATTTTGGCTTGCGACCCAGAAACACTGTCTTTCA
Source organism: Ascidiella aspersa (assembly GCF_963924565.1). Lineage (NCBI taxonomy): Eukaryota > Metazoa > Chordata > Ascidiacea > Phlebobranchia > Ascidiidae > Ascidiella > Ascidiella aspersa. The sequence goes on from NC_139451.1 coordinate 1,783,777, forward strand.
ACAATCGATCTGCTTTCTTTTTGTTTAGATGTCTCTTACACCTACATTGGAATGCCAGCCATCTGGATTGCAATTCTTCGAACCTGTTCGCATGTCACTTCCTACCTGTTACATCACAGAGGATAAAAGTCCTGCCCTAATTGTGGTATGATAAAAAATTATCTTTTCTTTTAACATATCTAGCTGATTTGTTTTAATACCCCCAAAAGTCAAATAAAACCGTTGATAATACTTGGGAACCTTTTCTATATTGTTAGGTTCACTACGATCTGTAATACAGCTTCATAATGAATGTCAAAACCAAAAAGGTCGAGTAAATCGATATGATCATAATACAAACTTCATCATCAGTTGTGATCTACAATATATTATTAAAATTGCCTTCCACCTTTTATAAGTGAGGTTCGGATAGATTTCAGCCACATTTAACTGATGATGATTCAAGCTCGTATCGAAACGTCTTAATCAAGATGATGTCGATCTACTGAAACTTTTTTGACTTTGCCATTCGTTATCACGTAATATTTTGTCATCATTAAAAAATCAATGATACCCGGATAACATCAAAATAAGACAAAAATTTTGGTTAGCTTATACAAAAAGTAATCAATTATTAAATTGATTGATTACAAAAAAGTAATCAAATTATTAAATTTTTTTTTTTCAGGATGTTCCTTTAAATTTTTAAAAATTTTTTTTTTTTTGATTTTCACTCTAAATTTTTATTTCATTCTTTGATGACTTTTTTTTTCCAAATTAAAGTGTACTTACACCAATTTAAACTTTTACTTATTACTTAAATATCGAAATACTTTGCCAAGTATATATATAAATAAAAATAGACATAGACTGATATACCAGTTTATCGCAAATATCAGCCGATATCCCGCTAATGCCAAATATCGGTATCGTTAAATTTGTTTTGACAATATTTTGTTATAAAAGATGATATGGCTTTCCTAAAAAACAAACAAATTTTTAATTTTTTTGGCAAAATAATTCGTTCAGCCACATGTAAAGTTAATATGCAATAAACAAATATAAACTGAGATGTTATTTGTAATTTATATTTTATTGATTTTAATCAGTAATCGTAAACAAACAGAAGTCATTATCTGTTCTAATAACTTTAACGTATATACCACAGTAACATGTGCAACTTATTCAAATAGAATTATAAAACAACAATGTAAAACGAAAAAAAATCTAATTAAAATATTTGGCGCAACGCCAATTTGTAATATGTAATAAAAATTTAGGTTAGAACAAGTGAAGATGGAAATGCCTGGAGAGAAGTTATGTCTGTCATTTACAATAACGACTTGCAAATCGAATTTACAACAAGACACTTTTCACTGCAAGTTTTACTGTTATTTTTTTTTAATTATGTATGTAGCAAAAAAAAATAAAGAAATAAAATTACAATTTTTTTTTGGGACACATGCTGTTTTTTGTTTGAATTATTGTTTTTTTTCATACAACGTGTTATAATTTTATTTTTTATTTTTATTTTTGTGAAACACCTGATGTTTTGTCTGAACTATAACTTTTTTTCAAGAATAAAAATAAATTTTTGACAAAATTTAAATTTCTTTTCGGACACGTGAAGTATTTGCCTGAATTATGATACTTTTTAATTTTTTTTAATTTTTAAATAAAATTACATTTTTTTGTAGCCATGAAGCCATAGCGTCGTCTTTTCTTCGTTGGAAAAAAATGAAGTCAATCGTCTTCAAAAAGCTGCATGTTGTAGAAGTTGGTAAAATTGCGCGCTACTCTTGCATCTTGGGCGACTGCAATGAAGTGGAACAAAAAGTGGCTTACCCTGATCGCGTTGGAATCCCTTTTAAATTTCCCCTAAAGTAATTATAACTAGAGATATATATACCAGTTTGCCAATGTTTCAAAACAGTGTGGAAATATTTGGCATAATCAGTAAATTTACAGATTAGTTTGTTAGTGGTGGTATACGCGACTTTAGTAATCTTACTCTATAATTATGTAAAATTTCCACTTACCGAACGTGTATCGCTATATATTGCAACTCTAAGGGCCAGGATGCCTTCATCACGGAATGCAACAACATTAAAACTCAATGAAATATTTGTGCTCTTGGTAATGTAACTTATCCGTGCTGTGTAACTTTAACCTTATTTTACATCTCCACGTTTCTTTTTTATTTCATGCTTTGTTACGAAAATCATACAAAACATTCTATTTTCTCACAGAAGTTCAAATGTCGAATTAGAAATCGGAATCGAAACCTCTAAAATAGACGGACAAACGGATCCGCACTACACAGCTACACCGAAATCCTTTGAGATCGAAGATGCATACGACACACGAATAGTGGAAAATTTATTTGATATCAGGAAAATCTGCGATCTAGAAATTCCTCCATATTTCAACACTATAATAAAGTATTCTGTCTCCAAACTTAAAAAACCGCGGAAAGGATATGTTTCAATTAACATAGGTAGGATTGCAATCTGGGTTTAACATCTAAGTGTTTGTTGCAATCAGGTATATTCTGGCAACAGTGTTGTATCGACTTAAGTCAGGTATTCGACCTACATGCACTCAAGTTACTGTTTTCAAATGACTTAACTTGACTTCAGTCAATTTACGAAGCAACTTGACTTAACTTCCAAAGACATTAAATGCATTATAGCAGTTATTTTCGCCCATTTCTAATGCTCAAGGGTAAGGGGATTGGTCCACGGGGGTTAGGACCCCCACCTTTTTTTGTAACTGATATTATCGTTTTTCGTTCATTTTTATCATGGTTTTACTCACCTTCCGAAGCGGCAATGTTTTAAATGTAATTGGGTCACGCGTCTTGAGTTAATGCGAAAACAAAATCAAACGCAGAACGCCGTGTTTCGTCTTTTGTTTGTACAAGGTTCGACTCTTTCGGTATTTGTTCAGGTTAGCTGATTGGCAAGAGTGTATTCGACAATTGACAACGCTAAGTCAAACCTTCTTTCTTTTTTTCTCACTAAAAAACGTCCAGTTAGACGCAGTTGATATTCCCCGCATTTACTGTCTGCGCTAATATCCGATTTTGGTGTAACAACGGCATTTTTTAACTGAAGAAGCTTCTCAAAGGGTGAAATGATAACTTTTGTGCGCGTTTCGAAGTTGCCATTTTTAAGTTATGATAGTTAACGTAAAATCATTTTCTATTAGCATATTGTAAGACCACGTGTTTAGTGTGTAATTTACACAACTTATATTCTCTTGACCGCAGCTTGTATTTTAGCTGACTTGTCACACTGCTCGGCGCAGATGTTACGCGAATCGTGGCATAATAACACCAAGGAAAAATATCTTCGTTTAGTATTGCAGGTGGCGAAAGACGTGCTTGTAATGTAGCGTGGTCCCGTACATGGATCTACCAAAATAAATCACACATATTTCACTGTCTAGTTTTTGTTTTCCTCCTAAAGTTAACGATTGCACATTAAGCGGTTTCGCAGTTGCCGCCTGGCAGGAGTGTGGACGACGCACGTGTTCGATTTTGCTGGACGTTAATTGGCTTTCTGATTTAGTGTTTTTCCTATTTATTACTCATATCAATCACTACTTTATGACGTCATACTCGTCACTATGTATGAAGTTTATTATTCAGGGTCAGACAAAAAATAGGGGATTTACCTAATTGAAAAATCGGACCCTTCTTTTTGGATTTCTTGCTACTCCCCTGCTACTTCTTTATGGGCTTTCATAATTTTACCACATAATACCACTTGTTTTTTGCAATGTATTAACCGCAGAGGTATAATTTCGATTTTATGCCGACTCATTGTAAATCATTACATGTGTCAGCCCACTAATCGCTAATTATAAAAGAGGGAATTTGACAGACTTTTAAAATTTTAATATTGAACAGAAAAAGATTCAAAAGATTCTGCGGAGAAAATACAGAATATATTTCAACCAGTCATCGCAAATACTTCACGTCAAGGTATTGTTTCATATTTACGGTTTTCTAAAAAATGACTTTGGAAATTTTACCTTGCTAAAAAACCTAAACAGTAAAATAAGTTGAAACTAGAAAACATTTGAAATGTTTCTTTTTGCTACTTTGTTTTTAGTTTACCTGTTTTAATGTTTTTGAGAGCAAATGTAGATGTATCTGTGATGTAGTAATATGGCGTAAACGTTATTCACGTTACCGGTGAAACCAGCTCAAAGCAACTTGTTTTTAATGCAGGAACATCACCAGTCATTGCGAACGCCCAAAGTAAGTCAATAAAGTCAACATGTGATATTTTGCAATAAGGTATGTCCGATAATATCAGATCGGAGCCGATACTCGATTCCAAGTTGTGGTATCGGTACTCGTCCGATAATATCGGATCGGAGCCGATACACGATACCAAGTGGTAGTATCGGTACTCGTCCGATAATATCGGATCGGAGCCGATACTAATGCCAAGTGGTAGTATCGTTACTCGTTCGATAATATCGGAGCCGATACACGATACCAAGCGGTAATATCGGTATTCGTCCGATAATTTTGGATCGGAGCCGATACCCGATATCAAGTGGTAGTATCGGTACTCGTCCGATAGTATCAGATCGGAGCCGATACACGATACCAAATGGCAGTATCGATAATTGTCCGATAATATCGGATCTGTGCCGATACCAGATTCCAAGTGGTAGTATCGGTATTCGTCCGATAATATCGTTTTGGTGCCGATACGATACCAAATAATAAATGACATTGAGCCATTATTTTTGATCCAACGCAGTGATTTCTTCCTTTAAAGGTAAAATTATCAAAAACTAGCAGGTCAGCAACTGTTAACTCAACTTCTTAACAAAAAGCAAATTTGGGCATGAAAACCGGGAAAAATGGCTTTTTAACGTTTAATTTTCACCATTTTGTTTGTTTGGTAATAATTGGTTTCGAATCATATCGCGATACTTTTTGTCTGAAATATATTTTATCGCATTGAAAAACAATCGGAAGTTGCAATACGTTTTTAGCTTACTTTATAGTTCATTTATAAAATTTTATTTAGCTTGCGTTCTAATGTAATTCAAATATAAAGTTGTCAATAACTAAGTGCTTTTCTAAACTTTTTACACTTATACGAACAAAAACAGTTTTTATGTTTTTTAAGCTTTTTAGTTGTTAAATAACTTCTATCAGTGATTTCGTTGTTAAAACCCCGCTAATAATTGTGTGTTGGATTTCTTTTAACTACACGTCTAACTTGATCTTACTAAAACCAACATAATGTTATTTTCTTTCCAGTTACCACGGTTACAGATTCAAACGTGTCTGGGAGCACTATTGGTGAACAATCCGTAAATGCTGGTAGCTGATTGCTGATGGCTGGGGATTTGGACTAAAGTATTAAAAAACTTGATGATGGAGTGAATACGCGGTTCTGCTGCGAGACGTTTCCTAATTATTTTTTGTGTTGTACGTTATTTGTATAGCAATGTAAACTACCCGACTACTCGCCTATAAATGCTCGTACTTTTCTTCTATTACACCTTTTCTATAATTAAACCGTTTTCTTACTTTTAACCTCTTATACTTTCAAGCCTAACAAAGTTTAGAAACACAACAAATTTCAAGTTTAAACATAAAATAAATAGAGGTAGGTAGCATATTTTGAACGTTTCGAATAAATCTGAAGATAATGGATGAAGTTTGAAGTTAAAACAGCGATCCGGGTAAATAGCCTATGGCGCCTCCTGAGGCTATTTACCCGGCTAACAAAGTAATTTAAATCGATTTAGAAATAATGAATGAAAATTTCACATATCTCAAAAAAATTAATCTCATACTATACCCAGGGCCGGATTAAGGGTACTGTAGGCCTAAGGCTATTTACCAGGGAAGTGCCTAATTTTACAAACGAAGCTACAAAAAGTAGTAAAAATACATAGGCCCACATGAAAAATTGAAATTATTTACTGCAAAATAACACAAACATAAAATAAAAACATGTAATAAATGTAATTAAGTGTCATAGACTCATTGTGTAGGGGAGCTGTGGGACTAGTGGGTCACTTTTTTGCACCTGCAGGTTTTATTTGCGTCGTAAATTAGGATTTAGAGGTCGTAACGTGAAGTTTAATCTACCCTTCAACATACCACAGCATTTAACTCAAAATGTAAGATGAGAAAAGTTAAATAAATGCACCTACTTTCTAATTTTTCAACAAATCAGTCATTTTAAAATAAACTCACTTAGTTAGTCATTATTATTGGACTACGCCGAGGTATTTTTTTCCATTCCACTCTGTATTATCGCCGCGATAATTCATAGATACCCCAACCTTAACCCAAATACATATTCACGTATTGGTACAAGCGTATAAGAGCGATCCGGCCAAATAGCAACTTCCAACTGGTTTTGGTATAATAGGGATGTTAGGTACTTCGTTTTATTCCGATATACAATAATTTGAACTAAAAGTTTCACGATTCGGTACTAAGCAACGTCAATATTGTGCTATCGGCTCCGATCCAATATTATCGGCCAGCCCTAGTACTAACACAACAGGACAGTCCGTAGGTCAAATGACATGGAGCCGTAACCTTTGGCAGTGTGACTTGTAAATGATAATTAGGTTTGTGGGATAACATGGGATTCAAGTCAATGCTAGTTGTGTTTAGGGTGAGGTAAAATGTTGTAGGCTATACTTAAGGCTGGCCATTTATGTCTTTAATTCCTACTTAGACGTTAGTATGACCACTAGGTGCTAGCTCTATTTGGTCTTATTCCGAACTGTGTATTATTCCGGCGTTGATGTTGTTCTTATTTCGGTATTGGAGTCCCACCCAACATATAACAATAAATTGCTTGATATGCAACAATTAAGATAAATAACCAGACTTTGTGATAAATGCTTAATGAAAACACTTGAACACAAGTCACTTAAAAACAGTTGGCAAGTGAGGCACACTTAAGTCCAGTCATTGTGTTTTCACACTTTTTTACCAAAATCACGGAGCGAAAAAAGTTTTAATTTTGCCGACGATGATAAAAAATCAAATCGGAAACTTCAAAACTAGACAAAAGTTTAATTTTTATATTTTTTTAACTATACAAAAATTAAATAAAAAATAAAAGCTCAAATTTTGCCGACAATATTAAAATATAAAACTGCAATTAAATCTACGGCATTTGTTTTGACACGTGACCAAAATCACACAGCGGAACGAGCGCTGTCACAATAAATCATGCGTAACACAGTGGATAATATAAAACGCGAGTTTTAATATTGAATCTAAAATTAAGTTTTACCACATTTTCGTTTCTCAGTAAATTACGGCCATTTTTTATAATGCTTTTCTATTTTTTATGGAAAAAGTAGGCGGAGCGTCTACAGTATTTTTACTAAGGAGCATTTACAGGATTTCGATTGCGTCACGCGCGATTTATCATGGAAGCGTTCGTTCCGCTGTGTGATTTTGGTCACGTGTCAAAACAAATGCCGTAGATTTAATTGCCGTTTTATATTTTAATATTGTCGGCAAAATTTGAGCTTTTATTAAACTTTTGTATAGTTAGTTCAAAAAAAAATATAAAAATTAAACTTTTGTCTGGTTTCGAAGTTTACGGTTTGATTTTTTATCAACGTCGAAAAAAAAAATGCCTTTTTGGTCGAAAATTTAAAACTAAAAATTTTTTTACTGTATATTCAAGGGAGATGCTTAATTTTTGTAGCTACAGTTGCGAAATATGTTGGGACTATATCATAAAACTAATGTAAAACTAAGATATTAAATCTAATAATACCACCGATTTAATTTATTTATACCAGCAACTAAAACTCAATTCAAGGGAGGTGTTTGAGAAGCATAAAATTGCCTGGCTGAAATGCATTTACTTAAATCAAAAAGCGCAAGAGTAAACAAATTCACCCGGTTCGATTTGGTTTCAACGCTTGTAGCGTTCGTATTAGGATAATTCGGGGCTTTGAAGCGTCTGTGTTAGAACATGTGTTAGAAATTAAACGCTTTAAGCCAGGGGTCGGCAACCTACGGCCAAGATCCGGCCCTCCAGTGAAAATCATCCGGCCCGCGACCTCTTTTTCAAACTAGACCCAAGGTCATGCATCATATTTTTAACATTTTGAACAATAGGAAAATGCAAAAAAAATTTTCAAAGGGTCGTGCGCATAAAAACTATTTAAGTGGAAACTAATTGTAGCAAGGAACTCTCTAAAATCAAAGTTTCTCCAACTTAACCTTTATAATCTTTTCTCTGATGAATTCCGTCTTTTATGATAAAAATTGCACCAAAGGGTATCAAAAATGTGTCTAATTTTAATTTTGTGTGTGCGAAATGCGCCACGTCTTCTTGCAAATCGAAAGGCAATGTAAACCTTACAAACGCATTTTTTTTCGCGCTTGGCGAGCTAAATTTTTAGTTTAAATTAGATATTTCTATTCAATTGCATAAAACATTTAGGTCTGACCCCCACTCAGTATAATTAAATACCACACGTTTTAATAACAAAATTTTTGTGGAATTTTATTACGGCCCGCCGAGAACTTGCTAAGGTTCAACAAACCTTTGTGCACGGAAGTTAGAGAAAAGGTAATTTCCATTTTGTGTGTTGTGCATTCCAAAACATTAATGTTCACCAGCACTTCCCAACCCGTGGCCAATGGTTTCCAGGTACCAAACTCGAAAATGTTTTTTCAATTATCTTTTATAACGACTTGGCTAATTTAGTCCACAGTTATTGAATTATGTAACCAATATACAAGGCCTATTTAATAAAAACATGCAAGTAGTTCAGGAGAAATATATGTATATCTAACATTTTTAGTATTGTCTAGTGTCGACAAGGGTGTCCAATCATCTTACAAGGAGAAACAACTAGCGATAAACTCGTGGTGCCTAGGTGCAAAAAATCATACAGTGATGAAGAAAAGGACGAACATTTAAATGTGTAATTATTCTAGACCGGTGGTTACTGTATAGTTAACCCGCATCATTTTACACAATCGTTCGTGATCGCCGCTTAAAACTGCACATGGTAAAATAAACAGATTTGGAAAATCATATCCAAAATGGCCCATTGATTGAGTTATAGTTCCTAACAGGCCGTTTAAAATACCCGGAACGCGATAGTTTATTGAAAGATTTTATGGACTACGTATGCTACATTTATTACGCACCACATTGTGCAATTTTGGAAAAACATATAAATAGTTTCCTGCTTTAGTACACTCTGATTATGTTTTTGTGTCTTGTTTTTAGCTATTAGTGCTTTAAATGTGAGTTTAATAAAATAAAAAGCAACGGTTATGTGTTCCAGTGTTGGTTGACTACAAAAACTAAGTCCACTTACAAATACCAGTATTTTTGTTAGCTGATTTTTACGCATTTTGCGTTTCGTCCTTAGTATTAAAAAAAGAGGCCGAACAGTGTATTAAAATAAATAATTTTATTAATTACTACATTAAAATTATGTCCGTGTTGGGTCGTTCCTTGTTCTACAATTGACGATTAAAAATCAAGCAATATATCCACCGCACAACGCAGTAAATCAAAACGTGAATTTAGCACACATTTTTGTAGTGGTTTATCGTGATATTTATTGATTCGATCTATATTTGCCCCTATGATTTCGTTGTATCTGGTAGGACTCCAATGGTCCAGCCACAAGATCGAAATATATATTTCGGAATAAAACAAAAATCGGACTAGGACCTAACACTCGTAATAATAACGTATAAACGGAATATGTCCTAAATGCGTCGGAATAAGATTAACTTGCAAGAATGAACCAAGCCTATACAAAATTTGCCGCCCGTAGGTACATCACAAACCCTTCTAATAATTTCAACTCTGAAAACAATTTTCAAACCCTAAACAGGGCCTACAATCGATGCCAAAACAGCGGAGCCTTAACGGCGCCGTTCCATCTAGGGTGCCCAAGCGTCGACACCAAAACAGCCGATGGCCCTGATCGTCCCATACCCTCTCCTTCCAGTTTCAGACGTTATTTTGGCCATCAAACGCCCTGTTTCGATGAATTTAGGACTTTCCGGCGGGTATGTGTGTTATTCAGGCGGTTTAGATCTTATTCTGTCGTGGGTATTAGGCCTACTGCGTATTTGGCTTTATTATGTCGTGTGTGACGAAACGAAACTAAACAATTATGGTTTATTCAATGAGAACATGTTATTGACTTGCGTCTAAAAGTTGTTCACAAGATTTGTCAAAAGGTAAAAAGCTTAGTATTAATGCACATTTCAACATACTAAACCATGCCTATTAAAGATTTTCATAGGGTGTTGGTTACTGTTCGGGTGGGGGCCACTGTGGAAAGTATGGCAAGTGCACCCAGAAAAAAATCTGAACTGCACCCTAAACATGTCAAACGTTCGTGCACCCTATTTATATGTTTACAGTGCAATGTATGCAATACAGAGTGCATGAGAAAATCATAACGTGGAAGTCTGGAAATTCGAAAGCAGACCAGAAATGCACTTTTTTCGTGCTGGTCTAAAGTCCTACCACAACGCACATTATTTTGGTTAGGGTTATAAATGAATATAATAATACTTCACCAACCCACACACCCAAACACTAACTCTCGTCGCCCCTAATAATGTGGTAGGATTCTAGACCAGCGCCCTTTTTTAACTTTGTTGCACCTAGTCACCCTATTTTTTTCGGCAGTGAACCCGCGTGTTCTGTTATACTTTCCAGACTGGGGTAAGGGTGGTTCAAGTATTATTATTAATAGTATTGCTTAACCTATACCCAAACCGACACCCAAACCCGCACCCTAACCCAAATAATGTTCGCTAAGGTAGGCTTCAGCACCAATAAAAGCTTTTAACTTGCTATTTACTGGGTAAAATTATAAACATCACATTAACTTGGTACAGTTATAAACATTTCTGCATTTCTAATATCCAAAACTGTACAAGATAAAAAAATCTATAGTCTGCATCGCTTGGCAACGTTTCGTTATGCATGATTAGTCTGCGCATTCGCTGTTCGCCTGTATCCTGTTCTTATACGGTCCGCTTAAAGCGTCTAATTTCTAACACATATTCTAACACAGACGCTTCAAAGCCCCAAATTAACCTAATACGAACGCTACAAGCGTTGAAAACAAATCGAATCGGGTGAAAACTCCCACGTGTTTTCAATGAGCCTATGTATTTTAAGGAAAATAATCCGCGGCCCGGATTAAATTGCTTGGCGGGCCGTATGTTGCCCAGGTTACCTCTAGGTGGTTCTAACGTTTTTGTTTCGCGTTTGTTCAAGAAAAAAAGTTTTAAATCGTTTTTACTTTTTCTCGTATGCTTTTTGCTTGCCAAAGCCGATAACTGACCAGCTAATACCCAACGCATTTACCTTTGTGTTATTTTAAATGCTCATGAAACACTAAACTAGGCAAAACAATATGAACACCACACTTGCGGGAAACCCTATCCGCCAGAAATTGGTGCCAAAAAAAAACCTAAACATGTCTAGTAGATCGACATTATCTTGATAAAGACGTTTGATACGAACTTGTGTCACATTCAATTAATGTGACTGGGAATTTACTTAAAATAAATTTGCTGGCTGAATGTGGCTTACTTTTGAGAAAAACAACAAGCAGATTTTGGGAATGTGAAATGTATTTATCAAGCTTTGAAATGTATTTATCAAGCAACATTACAGATCCGTACATAGTGTACCTAGTGTAACGGTATACGGTATAGCATTGAAACTAAACTGGAACATCTGCAATTTACATAAAATAACACATTAACTTTGAATTTACTAAAACAAAAACTTTTCTGGCTGAATGTGGCTTACTTCCAAGCAAAAAGCAGATTTTGTTGCTTTAAATTTTTTTTGGGAATGTGAAACACATAATTTTGGGAATGTGAAACACATTAATCGTTAAGCGAAGAAAGTACTAACAGCAATGCAATAAAAACTGGTGTTAGCTTTAATATATTGTCCTTCAGGTTACAATTTCATCAAAATATAGTTTGTAATTGCTTTTCGACAACATTTTTTTACAGCTGTTAATACTCAGTTACCGTTTGTTCTTTGCAATAATTATTTCTCTCATTGTGACTCAAAACTAACTGCCTAACTTACAAGTGAATGTCATGCAATGACCACGCGGTTCTAGTGCGAGAGTTTGTGGCCTTTAAGCTACTTGCTCTAGTCACGTATTTGTAATTATCGTGTTGCGCGTGAATTGTATAGCAATAAGAACTAGACTGGGGTGCGGTTGTTGTGTATTTTGTCGGGGCACATTTTCAGGGCTTGGTGTTTATTTTATTTCATTTTGGTTTAGTATATTGATTGCATTTTCTGTTGTTTCCTTAACTTGTTTCTGCAAGACAAAACAGATATGGGACGAAAATTTCCCGCCTTTGCTTATAGTTTAAATAAATATAGCGAGGTATTTGGGGATGATCGAAAAAAAAAGAATATAATTTATTTATTCTCTTAAAATGGTTTAACGCCTATGGTTTGCTATACTTTTACCAACCTTTTCTCGGTAGATTTTTACCATGCCTTGGACCGTGCAATCACTATAAAAAACAGACCATCCTTAAAAATGCATTCGACATTAGTATTTTGCTTGTTGCGCCTCTTGTATAATTATATTTGTTTTGCCTGGTTTTGATATGTTTGGCCGGAGCAACAATTACAACAGGTGCTAACAGAGAGGTGTACACTGCTTCAAGGATTCGCATTTAAATTTGCGGCGGTAAAATATGTTGTCTTGTAGAATGAATAAGTAATTCTACCAAGAGAAGCCTCTTTCTAAGAGGCAAGTCGCACGCGCCAGTGACAATAAAATGCGCAGCATGGTGTCAATCGCTTCGCGAGATGAACAAAGCAAGCGAAAATGGACGAATTCTGTATTGAGGTTTTGCACCCGCTAGAGGGGAGTCAATAGCCACACCGACCTAAAACGATGACTTCGCAATATTGTTTTTTTGTGGCCCCAGGCTGGGAACCCCTGATCTAGATTAAGACGTTTCGATACAAATCATCTTCAGTTAATGTGACTGAGAAGTAAACCAAAGCATCATCACCGTTGGGAAATGATACGAAAGAAGATACAAGTTCGTATCGAAGCGTCTTAATCTAGATAATGCCGATCTACTTAAGCTACATTACGGATTCCTACATAGCGTACCTAAGTATATTGGTATCTATCACGGTATATCGCGAATTTGACTTATTTCTGAGCAAAAAACAACAGGCGGCAGATGTTGTAGTATTGCGATTTTGTTCATTTCGGGAATGTTAAGCACATTAATTGGAATAACATTATAACACAACGTTGTTACCACATAACCACTGCATTAAGGAAGGGGGCGAAAAAAAAGGTTTGGACACTGGAGGTGTAATATGTACAACACAAATCATGTGCGATTAAATTTACACACAAGAATGGCCGTGCTTGTTACGGCTGGAAAGTTAGTGTAGCATAACGAAAAACAGAACACACTTCTTTACAAAAATGTACAAATTTCGCAGACATTGAAAAAAATAGTTTTACTTTGAATTGGGCTAATAATTCGGCAACAGTTAAATGTAGAATGAATACAAAACCAATATCGATAGTAGGTAGGCTGCGTTCCACAAATTTACTTTATTCATTTTTAACATTTTAACATTCAATATTCATTCTTCTGTAGCATGTTTTTCTTTGTTTAATGATTTTTAATTTAAACAAATAAAAAAATAATTCGGTCCTTTTAATGAAAAACTTTTGCAAACTACCGGAATTTGCTATTTAGATAAAACGTTTAAAAACATACACAGAATGTACCACATAATAATACTTTACTTACGGCTTTGTTCCAGAAAGTTTAATTTACAAGCAAGCCAGCCAGCATATCTAATTCTTCTTTTAAAAGCGTACATACAAATCCAATTTAAACAAAAGAGTTACTTCAAGTTTCCCCAAAAATTAAAAAAAGAGCGAAAAAATCCGTTCTCTCCTTGGATGCGACGAGGCGGCAACCCGCGATTCAAACCGACCAATCAGATCTTCTCGACGTAGTTGCTAGGCAACATGCCGTACTGACCGGTGCGCTGGTTACGACCCTCCAAAAATACAGCGATACATTTCAAAATGTCAGAAATAACCAAAGTTTTAAAAACTGGAATATGACAAAAACATTCAAAACATAACAAAAACTTAAACTGATTTAAATTATAATTCTTATACAATCTCTAGGTTTTTCATGCATTCCGTGTTTTTTTGTGAGGAAATATTATTATATAATGAGCTTTTACAACGACAGGTCAATAACTATCGGTCTATTGTGGTGTAGGAATCAACCTCTGGCAGTCTATTGAGCGAGATGCTTTAAAGTTACATAACTCTGATAATTTTAATTTGATGTAACTTTGTACATTCGTGAATTAGGCCGAACATAATAAACACATCTTTAACTACTGATTTCAGAAAATTATCAAGACCTCTTATTAAAGTCGCAAGTTCCTAATTCGGATATTTAATAACCTAGCAATGAAGGTTTGTATTAAAGACCAGAACACTAAAACCAATGTACAGATTTATTAGATGCAAGGGTTGAAAACTACCACACCACAAACAATTGTGTGGACGCAATTACTGACAAACAATCAAATGAGAGAGCATATAACACCTAACGTCTTACTCGCTAAATGCACCAGGCCCAGCCCAAGCGTCTACTAAAATCTATACACTGTTCGAAAACTTTTTCTCACGGGCACTTAGGCGTTGCAGGGGACCCACGGCCGCTGGTTTAGAAAGTTAAACCCAGCTATCAAAGCGGTATACGGGCGATCATAATGGGCGTGAAATTTGCAGATTGTTTAGAGATAGAAAATTACATGTCCGGAGTCCAATTGAACACGCGAACAGCACACGAGAGAGCACGAAAACATTACGTCATTGTATATGTCCCGAAATGCGAAAACTTAATTCCTAACCCTATAAAATATAAGCAAGAAAACACAGATGCATGAAAGACATTTGGGCATTTTTCAGTGTTATCAAATGGCCATTCATATTTATTTTACAAATATTTTAATATACTTCATATGGCAGCCCTAGGTTAATAGATTACATAAAACAAAACGACTATGTTATCATGTAAACATATGAACAAAGATGCATTTATAATGTCACATATACAACACAATTGATAACGCCAATATGTAAATTTCCACGCTGTTATACGTACAGAAAGGAGCGAGTCGAGAACCCTCTCAGAGCCTGTGAAGCTCAGGGGGGGCACTTGCTACCCCCTGGAATTTTAAAATGCGATTATTATTATTATTTATAAGTGTAATATGTATATGAAGGTTAAAAATATTATACATTATCAATTGCCCCCAGGGGCGTATCCAGGGGGCGGGAGTTTTTACCCCCTTTTTGAAAGTGATATTATCGTTTTTGTTCGTTTTTGTCATGATTAAAAAAACTGTTCGGAGCGGCGTGCTTTTTAAGTAATTGGGTCACGCGTCTTAATCTAATGCGAAACCAAAATCGAGCGCGAAACTTCTTTTGGTCGACCGTTTTTCGTCTTTTGTTTGGTCGACCGTAAACGCTGGAAGTTGTTCTTTTTCGTTATTTTTTTTTTTTTTTGACTAGCAAGTGTGTATTCTACAATTAGTTTTTTTTTGCCTAAAGTTACCGTGTTTCGCAGCTGGCAGTATTTGGCTGTTTCTGATTAGTTTTTTTATCACGTCTTGCAATCACCATTCTATGACGTCATACTGTCACCGTTTTATGACGTCATTATTCATTAAGACAGACGAAAAATAGGGGAATTTCCTAAGTTGAAAATTCAGGACCCCCTTTTTGATTTTCCCCTGATTGCCCCCCTTGAAATGTTTCTGCGGGCGCCCCTGCATATATGTGCTATGCATGTTTTATTCAGTTAAATTTAAGTTAGATTTTTAAACGAGGATTGCGATGATAAGTACATTGGTTTAAGTTTCAAAACAACCACAGCACTGTTGAGCATTGGAAGGTTGTTGGCGACCAAATGAACAGGAAAGCTGAAGCGTGTTGCGTAAAAAGAACATCACAAAGTCAAATAGTTTCTTCCGTCTTTTAACTATTAAAAATGCACGCGGTTCCCCTGCAAAACACAAGATGAAAGCAATTCAATAAAAAAGATTTTAATGTAAGTGTAACTTTAGCTTATTATCAGCCTGTGCATTACGGAGTCAAATTAACAAGCATAGGCCCGGATTATTGAGTAATTAGTTTATTTCTAATTTATTTTTAGCTTTTTCAACGTGTGACGAGCATTACCTTATGAGTTTAACGTCACGAATTACGTCATTTCTTCCATTAAAATTCAAAACTATGCGTCCATGGCTTCGACACAAGATATCAGCAATAAAAAGACAAAACAAGGGAGGGTTGGATACCTTTTCAGCTAAAAGTTTCAAAAACTTATATATTTACGATGTGATTTAGTGGCCAAAAGTTTGTTAGGATTTAAACTAAATTAAAGAATAAAATGTGTTTTTTACACAATATTTAGTGACTTTTCCCAATGCACATTCAATAAACTATTTTGTAATATGGTAATTTTATTAATTTTTATTCAGAATTTATCATTAGCTGAAAGAAAAAATGATTTGTTGCATCATAAGCTGACAAAACAATTTGTCTCATTAGATTGTTTTTGCTTATTCATGCAAACTTTTGGGATAAACCAGACATTTTCCCAAATATTGTTAGTATTATTTCAGAAATTACGAATCTAAGCCAAGACCAGTATGGCAGACTGTGCGAAAGAATGAGCCAGAGAACCGAGATGGCTGGCAGAATCTAGTCTGGCCGAGACAAACAAAACCGCATTAGCTCAAGGTAATAAATGTTTTTAACGCCAGTTAATTATTCGTAGAATATAAATATAAAAAGTTACGTCTCGCTATTTGACACTTTATTTTTTAATTTTTGTCGCAATAATGTTTTACAGTTCCCCCCGGATTTATTTTTTTAGGCGCCTCTAGTGTTAGACCAACTTATTTACATTGTGAGGTAACACAGTGGCTTCTCGTGCCAATATTGTAAGTTTTTTTATTTATTTGTTGTTGTTACTCACTTTAAGTCCAAGTTCTCTCAGTTTCGATCTGATTACCTCCTCGCCTTCCTCAGTGATGCCACAACCATCGACCCACAACTCCTCGATATTTGGGAGGACGCTAAAAAGCTCAAGAGCTCCTTTGTCGCCGATGTCGTTATCCCTCAGATCCAGCATCTTGATCTGAAACAACAAATTGACGAGCGAGGTTGAATCTTAAAATGTCGAATAATGTGAGCCACAAGGTCAAGGTCAAATCGTGCTTTCAACATGTTTTAAACTAAAATATAAAAGTTCACCTTGTGAGTCATTTTCCCGATTGCTTTGCAAATGTGTTTCAAACCTTGACTTGTCAGCTTGCAGTTGCCTAGACTTAACTCCTCGATGTTTGGAAGGACGCGAGAAAGCTCAAGAGCTCCTTCGTCGTCGATGCGGTTACCCCATAGATTCAGCCACTTGATCTGAAACAAAAATTGACGAGAGAGGTTAAATTTGAAAAGGTAGGGTTGCCATAATTGGAAACAAGAAATCTGAACAAACTTACTACGTTTGCATTTGACCAACTCCAGATCAGGGGACGTCACAAGTTACGTCATAAAGTACAAAACGTAACGTATTCATATTAAAAAGACGGAAAACAATCGCGTCTCGAGTGTAGAGAGTAAAATTGGCTTCGTATATTTGAACAAACTTTTATTTTCGAGGGTTCGATGAGATGCACAACATTTCTATTGTAAAATTGGCAAAATATTATTTTGTGGGGGGTCATGGCTATACAGAACCGGGAAACGTTTCTTCATCAAAAATTACGTACAATTCATTGATAAAAAGTTATTGTGGTGCTTAACTGTGTGAAAAAAGTACCCTCGTCAGCAGTGACGTCATCTTTCGCCTTACTTCCTGCTGTGGCAAAATATTTTATCACTTTAGCTGACCCTGAAATTAACTGCTTTGCTTTATAACAACCAAGATGTGATTTA
The DNA here is from genome assembly GCF_963924565.1 of Ascidiella aspersa. Classification (NCBI taxonomy): domain Eukaryota; kingdom Metazoa; phylum Chordata; class Ascidiacea; order Phlebobranchia; family Ascidiidae; genus Ascidiella; species Ascidiella aspersa. The sequence goes on from NC_139451.1 coordinate 1,801,819, forward strand.
AGCGCGGGGCATACCTTTGCATGAAAGTAACACAATTGTGTTTCGGTTGCAAACTAAACTCACCTTTCCATTCTTTTTTACCATTTTTGAAGCAAGAATAATTTGCACCCGAAACCGCACAAGCAATAAGGTAAATTTTAGATTTAGATGTTAACAATAAATAGCATTGTACGCAAAAGTGAAGTCCTTTGAATACTAAGCTATTTACGAAACAGTAAAAAATTTCAACTACTTTTAGTAATAATTATCATTTTTGCGAATGTATTAGCGATATATATATTATACAGTTATACAGCACGGTTAAATCCCAGACATATAAGCAGATCATTCCTCCCTGACACAGATTTCAACAATAACTTTATGACATGCCAGGAAATCCTGACGTATGGTATGTTTCCGCGACCAACTCTCATATTTTACTTTAAAACCTATTTGAAAGGTCAACTAATATGAGCCAAGTAAAATATAAAAGTTGGTCGCGACAACATTTAACAACAAAAAGTCGACAATAAAGCACTTTACCTTGTGAGTCATTTTCCCGATCCCTTCGCAAATGTGTTCCAAACCTTGACTTGTCAGGTTGCATTGGATCAGATCCAACCACTCGATTGGTTTGTCGACATACTGGAGCATCCGTCCCAAAGCGTGACATGAACTTGTACCGATGGGTTGGCTGCTAAAATCAGCCTCCACAGGGAAGTGCTTTGCGAAAGACTGGAACACTGCTTCATTGCATTCTTGCAAATCAACAATCATTCCAATATCTAAACACAACTTTATATTTAATAACTATTAAGAAAAAGCAACAAAGAAACAACAAACAAATGAGGTGTGAACCAGTAATGGACATTGTGACATCACAAGTGCAAAAACAATGGTGTCTTAATAACGAATTACTAAAAACTGAAATACATAAGTCGAGTAAAAATATCACAAAGTAACAGAAATGAAATATTCTTACTTTTGGGGTTTCGTTTGAATTCCTCGAGAAAGTGTTCGTAGAACATCTCAGCCTTGACTGTGAACATCGAAAACATTATTGATAATCATTACTGTTCACTGTTGTTTTAACACATAATGCGTCATCATATAAATGTTTACATTGTCGCTATTTACTTGTTATTTACACGACTGTTTGATTTCCATTTTAGAACCTGGTGTCGCTTTCCATTTAACTTCCAACGATTTACTTTTAAACGATATCTACTCCGCTGTAAGGAAGCCGATTAGCGATACCTAATGGTACCATACCTTATTACATTTTTTAATTCCCGGTTTGCGGAAAAAACGAAATACACAAATACACTTTTTGCCAAAAATATACAAGAAATCGCCAACCGTGCTATGCCCCTGATTTTTCCCTTTTTACCCAAAATGCCTTTAATTTTCGATAGAGCGTGTGTGTTCTCACTTGTTTAGGACCTGTGCCTAACACAATGCTGTTTGGTGGCGAGTAGGAATTGTGCTGGTTGCTTCATGGCTCAGGTTTGAATCAGCAAACTAGTGGATGTTTTAATGTTAGTTGTCGCCTTGAAAAAGCACATGCTTATTGCTATGTTTTTTTATATATGTTTGTTGTGTAAGATGTTTACAGTAACAATAAATACATAAAGTGGATTGAAACTATAAAAAATCGGGATTTAAAATTCAGTTTAAATAATAACCTCTGACTGGATCAAATTGACACTTCAGCTTAAACATCAGCTTTAAACAAATGACTTGCATTATCCGCATAAGATTTAGCTGAAAACCACTACCATATTTAAAATCATAGTAATTAATTTAAAAGCATATTAGCACACTAAGTGTATTCTAGTACTGCAATGTTTGGCCATTTCAGTTATTCTTGTTAAACACAAGTTTAAATATAGCCAGGTTTAAATGCTAAGTGCCACTTACTTTTATTTTGTTGGTTCTGCGAAGTGTCAGTTAAGGTTTGATCGACACCAGATAGACTTGGTTGAGTTGCAGATGTTGATGGTTGTTGATTGGCAACCTGCATACAAACATAGCTACTTGACAAATACCGCAAAACATAAACATCCCAAACACTGCTGTTTAATAATATGTTGAGCTAAATGTTTGTTCCATCAATGTGGATGTAATATCTCACAACAGTTGTTTTTAACATTTTCTTTTAGCATTTTTTTAGTGTTGCTGCGTACCATCTGCCTTTTCTGTTTCCGAAAGTTTTATATTGCTTTATCTTTACAAATATTCGATAAAGCTGCATCTTAACGTTATGTTTCAAATGATGGATGCTTTGAACCCACATTACTTATGAAGGTTAATAATTTTATAACATAACAATAAAAATGTTTATTGAACAATGTATAATCTGTCCTCCTAACAATAATTTTCGTTTAGAAATAAGTAAACGTTAGGGAAGGCTTCAAGCAAAACCACAAAGGTTGTAAAAGAGATCCAAAAACATGTTTTTGGATCTCTTTTACAACCTTTGTGGTTTTGCTTGAATCTTACGATATGGAGAAGAGATCAACAACTAGCAATGTTGGAGCAGGCTTAGATCCCTAAATTAACAAAAATAGTAATAATATTATTATTATTTCATCAATTAGGGAAGGCTTGGTTCATATTTTCAAGACAAGCGAAATAAGAAACCAAAGGTCAGTGAATGTTAGAAATAGAAAACTACCGCATTCCACAAGCAGGAACGAATGCATTAAACTCAGTACAAATAAACATGTAATCATTAACAGTCACCTGTCTGTAAAACATTTCTTAACACACCAATTTTAAATGAAATATATTTTTGATAAAAAAGAATTATAATGTGCGGCATTGTATTTGCATTTTTTGAAAATGACAACTTTTGCTGTTTTTGCTGCACAACTTTTACATTTTTAAGCGAACTTATGCCCTATTCACTCAGTATATAGCTTATGTAAATAAACATTAGGCGCATGTTGTACAACCTTCTACAAATATCATATCACACAAATACAGAAGATAGAAACCTGTTGGTCAGTTGACTGCTGTGTTGCTTGTCTAGCAGCTGGTTGAACTGAGGTGTCTTGTCCCAACTCTGATCGTGGATTGGAACTTTCCTGGTCAGAACGACTGGAAAACAACCACAACACTGATTACAAACACATTTTGGTTTGTAAGTATTACAGATTTCACATCTAGGTATGTTTCAAGAAAATACTGTACCTTCAAAAAAGTTATTGGTGACATTTGAAATAGAAACACATTACCAGTTTTGTAAACAATAAACTAAATTTAAATAAGTTAAGCTGAACCACATATACAACTGTGTTCATATAGTATGTTTCCGCCTTATAAAGTCACACTTACCATCAATAACGTTACATGTAAATCATACACCACACCACATTTTCAAGTAAGCTTTCCAAAAAAACAAAAAATCCTATATTTTAAAGGATTCTATGCAAACAAGATAAGAAACATGTTTTGTGGCGAGATACAAACTCACAACTAGAGATATGTAAAATATTTTACCGATAAGATTGTCTGATATTCTGCATCAAGCAGTATCGAAAAATGTTGCTCCATATTTTCTACTAAACAAGGCAGTAATGTTACTTTAGTAAATTTATTTCTGTAAGTATCTGGTGCAATAATGAAACCCAACATTGACCCACTAATCGCAGCAATTTACACAGGGAGTTGTCAGAAGCCTAATTGAAATTATTTGTTCTATTAAGGACTGTAAGCAAGACAAGGCTAGTAAAATCAATTTGTGGTGAGATTTTTAATTCAAAACCTTTGTCATAATGGAAAACGTGGCAGTTACCAACTAACAGGAGAAAATACATATTTGTTTTTTATTGGTGACAAACCGATAGTTTGAAGTGCATTGGGCTGCTGTGCTTTTTGATTGTTGATTAAGCAGAGACTTTTCAGGTTTGTTCCGATCAGTAGCAATCTAAAATAAAACTGATTTATTTACAAAGTAAAACTAAGCCTATTTCAGTAAAGATTGAGATTTTATAAAAAGCTAATATGCATTTCTATTAATTTGGCCCATACTGTGTTTCCAGAAAAATTACCTAGTACTACACACAAATTGGTTTTGTTTGAAAATTTGGTCATTGTTTGAAAAGTTTAAAAACTTTTTAGATATTTGATAAAATATAACTAGGATTTTTTAATTTTTGTTCACTTTGCCATAATTAAACTGTTAATATAATGTCAATTAGAGGGTATGTTAAACATTTCAAAACGTTTTCGCCTTATATACTGTTTTTAGCATAACAACTGTTATTGTGCAGCACACCCATTGTATCAAAGCCCTCAATAAATAACTTTGTCACGCAAGTAAACATTAGGCGCATGTTGTACAACCTTCTACAAATGTTATATCATATAAATACAGAACATACAAACCGGTTCGTCAGTTGGTTGCTGTGTTGCTTGTATAGAAGGTTCTGGAACAGTGAATTTGCTGCCGAGTAGAAGTCCACATCCGAATCTTTTCACCATCGCCCAGTGAGGATTAGAGACCAATTTCTCAACTATCTGACTAAACTCGTCCAAACTCATGTTCTGGCTGATGTACAAAGAGCAGAGATATTCTTGAAGAGTTTGGTGATGGAATATTAGTTTCTGTTCACCTTCGAACAGCTTCTGGTTAAACCTTTCTAGCCCAGGGACAGATATTATTAAATCCTGCACATCTTTGTCACTCACACCCTTTTCCTTTATTTGCTCATGGGTCATTACTACAGTGGAGTTCTTAGTAGCATTGTAAGCAAGTTCACCCAAGGTGCTGTACATTGATTCAATATCGCCAGCCCTAGCATATTCCGAGTGCCTTAAGTTTTTCAGCAAAACAGTGAAAACCTGAGTGGTGTTGCGAAGTTCAGTGACATCATCTGAACCCAAAGCAGCTAAAAGGGTCAATTGAAGCATAATTGGGATAAGACAAAGATCAAGTAACATGGGTGCTTGTCTGTTAAATGTGTCCCATATTCTCTGGGCTTCTCCACCAGCAAAAGCAAAAAATATTTCTCGCATATCTACAAACTCAAAATCTATCAGGTAAAACAGATTTTTAGGACGTAATTCTTCCTGGAGGAAAATAATGGAATGTGGCCTGGAGGTAAGAGCTATTGAGGCACCAGGTAGGAATTTTTTGCCACAAAGATTGGCAATTATTTGTTCAACTGACAAGCGAGTATGAACTGCAGCATTTATGGGTTTTACATTATCAAGTGACCAAGTGGCTTGGTCGTAACCATCAAATATAAAGACACATTTTGAAGGATTCCTTTTAATCCATTTAAAGACTTTGTCACTTGCTTCTTCATCGAGATGTGGATAAGCATTATCAACTATCATCTGTTTTAAAGTTATTTTTTCGTCACAGTACATCTCCAGGCATCTCTGGTGCATCACAAGCTTTGCATCAGATTGGGCAAGCTTCTTAGAAAGAGTGGTTTTACCAGAACCAGGTCCCCCGACTAAAATGCTATATTTTCCGGAATAGATAATTTCCCTTAATTGTTCGAAACTAACTTTGGATGAACTCGCAAAATCTCTATTTGTCTGGCATGATGTTGGGCTGTATTCTTTATTCTTGGCTAATTGACCCTCATAAAAGTTATCAATGTTTGCTAACTGAGGGTTGATATTTTGTGGAAAAGTCTCTTCGTTGTATTGCAAGCCCATTGGGTTTATTACCGCAAAGATTTGTTGCAGAAGCTCTGATATTTCCTTCACAGTTTCATTTCCCAACTGACCTTAATCAAAGATAAGTTTTAGATTTAGTGTGTTTCTTTAAATTGATGCAAAATTGTGAATTTATTTTTTCATGACCCCAAATTAATTGTCTTTTATGCTAAAGTTTAACGATTTTTTGATTATAAATCCTTTATTTTCATAAATTTTATTTACATACAAAGTGTGTTGTCTTAGATTTGGGTTAAATTTGTGTGTTTATTACTCGAAACTATTAAATTTTTACATATTTTAGTTTCATATTTTATGCTGAAAACTTCTTCAATTGTTGGCTATCTTTGTAATTATAACCATTATTTTTTGCTGTTTTCTAAATCATTTCTTAACGTTTAACACAACAGAAACTTGTTGTTCATTTAGCTAAGTTCAGGTGCTAAAGCTAGAAGCTGTTACTTTAAACGAACTCAAGTCTAAAAAGTCCAAACTTCTCAATTAACTCAAATCACCATGTTTCGGAAAATGAGCTATTGCAAGTGAAGTGGCCAATGCTCTAACTATGCTGAGCTCTGTACTTTGTGAATGTTTAAAAAAGGAAAGAGACAGAGAAATATAGTTTGCTGAAATAAGAGTGAAGATTGTAAAGATTAAAATTAAAGGGAAAAGTCTGGAAGGATGATATTTGCTGATAAAACATATGACACTAAACGATACGCAGTAATCACTGTATCTGAATCTGTAGGACAGATATTCTATATTTACTGCAGACCTTTGACAAATTTGCAGTACGAATTCAGATAACCCAGCAAATTTTCCGTTGAATAACCCTGTTCAAATAAACTCTTTTGTTTAAGACACTGTCGAACCGGTAACTACAGTTTTCGATTCTGATCTCAGAGCATAGCCAGAGTTAACAAACAATAAGCAATAAGCACGCTGTTCTGTAATGATGTAACAACAGTAATCTTTTATATCAACGAATTCATATATTCATCGGTAATTTTGAAAAACATACTTAAAGTTATTCTTTCTATAAATTGTGTTTAGTCTGTAACAATTCTGTGGTTATATTGTAGCGTCATAAGGAATAATTAGTGGATAATTTGGAATTTATCGTATTGCATATTTTTACCTCGTTTGTTTTCACATAAAACCTGTCTTTTATCGCTATGACGTAATGGAAATTTATTTTTGCCGCTCGTAAGAACTTGCTAACCAAAACATTCCCGGCAAAACGCGCCGTTATGTGATGACACACATTTCCGCTGCCCGTGAATGTGTGATTTGATGTGTGATTATACGGACGTGGTGTGTGCGCATACAGACCCGTATACGGACGTGATGTGTGATTATGCGGACGTGATGTGTGCGCATACGGATGTGATGTATGTGCGTATATGGACGTGATGTATGTGCGTATACGGACGTGATGTGTGCGTATACGGACGTGATGTGTGATTATACGGACGTGATGTGTGCGCATACGGATGTGATGTATGTGCGTATATGGACGTGATGTATGTGCGTATACAGACGTGATGTATGCGTATACGGACGTGATGTATGTGCGTATACGGACGTGATGTATGTGCGTATACATACAGGATGTATGTGCGTATACGGACGTGATGCGTGATTATACGGACGTGATGTGTGATTATACGGACGTGATATGTGCGTATACGGACGTGATGTATGTGCGTATACGGACGTGATGTATGTGCGTATACAGACGTGATGTATGTGCGTATACAGACGTGATGTGTGATTATACGGACGTGATGTATGTGCATATACGGACGTGATGTATGTGCGTATACATACGTGATGTATGTGCGTGTACGGACGTGATTTGTGTGATTATACGGACGTGATGTATGTGCGTATACAGACGTGATGAATGTGCGGATACGGACGTGATGTGTGATTATACAGACGTGATGTGTGCGCATACAGACGTGATATGTGCGTATACGGACGTGATGTATGTGATGTATGTGCGTATACATACAGGATGTATGTGCGTATACGGACGTGATGCGTGATTATACGGACGTGATGTGTGATTATACGGACGTGATGTGTGCGCATACAGACGTGATATGTGCGTATACGGACTTGATGTATGTGCGTATACGGACGTGATGTATGTGCGTATACAGACGTGATGTATGTGCGTATACAGACGTGATGTGTGATTATACGGACGTGATGTATGTGCATATACGGACGTGATGTATGTGCGTATACATACGTGATGTATGTGCGTATACAGACGTGATGAATGTGCGGATACGGACGTGATGTGTGATTATACGGACGTGATGTGTGCGCATACAGACGTGATATGTGCGTATACGGACTTGATGTATGTGCGTATACGGACGTGATGTATGTGCATATACGGACGTGATGTATGTGCGTATACATACGTGATGTATGTGCGTATACAGACGTGATGAATGTGCGGATACGGACGTGATGTGTGATTATACAGACGTGATGTGTGCGCATACAGACGTGATATGTGCGTATACGGACGTGATGTGTGTCTATACGAACGTGATGTATGTGCGTATACAGACGTGATGTATGCGTATACGGACGTGATGTGTGATTATACGGACGTGATGTGTGCGCATACGGATGTGATGTATGTGCGTATATGGACGTGATGTATGTGCGTATACAGACGTGATGTATGCGTATACGGACGTGCTGCGTGATTATACGGACGTGATGTGTGCGCATACAGACGTGATATGTGCGTATACGGACGTGATGTATGTGCGTATACATACGTGATGTATGTGCGTATACGGACGTGATGCGTGTGTATACGGACGTGATGTGTGATTATACGGACGTGATGTGTGCGCATACAGACGTGATATGTGCGTATACGGACGTGATGTATGTGCGTATACAGACGTGATGTGTGATTATACGGACGTGATGTATGTGCGTATACAGACGTGATGTATGTGCGTATACAGACGTGATGTGTGATTATACGGACGTGATGTATGTGCATATACGGACGTGATGTATGTGCGTATACATACGTGATGTATGTGCGTATACAGACGTGATGAATGTGCGGATACGGACGTGATGTGTGATTATACAGACATGATGTGTGCGCATACAGACGTGATATGTGCGTATACGGACGTGATGTATGTGCGTATACAGACGTGATGTATGTGCGTATACAGACGTGATGTGTGATTATACGGACGTGATGTATGTGCGTATACATACGTGATGTATGTGCGTATACAGACGTGATGTATGTGCGTATACGGACGTGATGTGTGATTATACGAACGTGATGTATGTGCGTATACATACGTGATGTATGCGTATACGGACGTGATGTGTGATTATACGGACGTGATGTGTGCGCATACGGATGTGATGTATGTGCGTATATGGACGTGATGTATGTGCGTATACAGACGTGATGTATGCGTATACGGACGTGCTGCGTGATTATACGGACGTGATGTGTGCGCATACAGACGTGATATGTGCGTATACGGACGTGATGTATGTGCGTATACGGACGTGATGTATGTGCGTATACATATGTGATGTATGTGCGTATACAGACGTGATGTATGTGCGTATACGGACGTGATGCGTGTGTATACGGACGTGATGTGTGATTATACGGACGTGATGTGTGCGCATACAGACGTGATATGTGCGTATACAGACGTGATGTATGTGCGTATACGGACGTGATGTGTGATTATACGGACGTGATGTGTGCGCATACGGATGTGATGTATGTGCGTATATGGACGTGATGTATGTGCGTATACAGACGTGATGTATGCGTATACGGACGTGCTGTGTGATTATACGGACGTGATGTGTGATTATACGGACGTGATATGTGCGTATACGGACATGATGTATGTGCGTATACGGACGTGATGTATGTGCATATACATACGCGATGTATCTGCGTATACAGACGTGATGTATGTGCGTATACGGACGTGATGCGTGTGTATACGGATGTGATTAGTGTGATTATACGGACGTTATGTGTGATCGTATATGGACGTGTTGTATGTGTGTATACGGACGTGATGTGTGCATATACGGACGAGATTTGTGTGATTATACGGACGTGATGAGTGTGTATACGAACGTGATTTGTGCGTGTACGGACGTGATGTGTGTGCGTATACGGACGTGATTTCTGTGATTATACGGACGTGATGTATGTGCGTATACAGACGTGATGTATGCGTATACGGACGTGATGTGTGCGCATACAGACGTGATATGTGCGTATACGGACGTGATGTATGTGCGTATACGGACGTGAAGTATGTGCATATACGGATGTGATGTGTGTATACGGACGTGATTTGTGCGCATACAGACGTGATATGTGCGTATACGGACGTGATGTATGTGCGTATACGGACGTGAAGTATGTGCATATACGGATGTGATGTGTGTATACGGACGTGATTTGTGTGTATACGGACGTGATGAGTGTATATGGACATGATTTGTGTGCGTACACGGACGTGATTTGTGTGCATATACGGTCATGATGTATGTGCGTATACGGATGTGATGAGTGTATACGGACGTGATTTGTGTGTATACGGACGTGATGTATGTGCGTATACGGACGTGAAGTATGTGCATATACGGATGTGATGAGTGTATACAGACGTGATTTGTGTGGTTATACGGACGTGATGAGTGTGTATACGGACGTGATTTGTGCGTGTACGGACGTGATGTGTGTGCGTATACGGACGTGATTTGTGTGATTATACGGACGTGATGAGTGTGTATACCAGAGGCGTGCAACATATGGCCCGCGGGCCACAGCACGGCCCGCGAGACCTATTTACGTGGCCCGCACAGACTACGTCAAGTAGCCCATTTTTTTTTTAAATTTTCATTGTTTAAGAAGTTATTTGTAACGGAATCATTGGCATTTATCAATTTGTATTACGTCACACTGTCCGAACCTCTATTATTGCGTCATAGTGTGCATTGTAGTAAAACTGCCTTGTTTTGCTTGCACAAAAAAAAGAATGGTTGATTATTAAAGGTGGAAATTTAACAAGCAAGATGTAGTTTGCCTGCTTGTCAAAACGTTATATCAGTAATAAAAGAGTATAATTTCTAAGGGACACTATAGTTAAAAACACTATGCTAATTATGATAGCGTTGTAGGTCAATTGCGGGCTGATAAAATGCTGCAATTGAAAAAGTCTTTGAGCAAACAACAAGAGGTATTTCATGGTTATAAGAAAGACGTTGAGCTTGTTACAAAACTGGGCTATAAGTTATCGAAAGCAATTGCCGAAAAAGAAAAGCCTGTTTAAGACAAAATTCAGGAATCAGCTCACAGATGAGCAACTGTTAAGTGAACTTCGAGTTGGCACTTCTGCCAAAACTAACAAGATCTCTGGTGAGAGAAGATATCACACATCTCATTAATCGCTTAATGAGTAACTTGATTCTACACGGTTTTCCAATAAAAAATTTGTTTAAAAAATATATATGTTGTTCGATTGTCCGGCCCGCACCACCATCATAGTTATGCATTATAGCCCGCTGCGATAAACAGTTGCACGCCCCTGGTGTATACGGACGTGATTTGTGCGTGTACGAACGTGATGTGTGTGTGTATACGGACGTGATTTGTGTGATTATACGGACGTGATGAATGTGTATACGGACGTGATTTGTGCGTGTACGAACGTGATGTGTGTGTGTATACGGACGTGATTTGTGCGTGTACGGAAGTGATGTGTGCGTATACGGACGTGATTTGTGTGATTATACGGACGTGATGAATGTGTATACGGACGTGATTTGTGCGTGTACGGACGTGATGTGTGTGTGTATACGGACGTGATTTGTGCGTGTACGGACGTGATGTGTGCGTATACGGACGTGATTTGTGTGATTATACGGACGTGATGAATGTGTATACGGACGTGATTTGTGCGTGTACGGACGTGATGTGTGTGTGTATACGGACGTGATTTGTGCGTGTACGGACGTGATTTGTGTGTATACGGACGTGATTTGTGCGTGTACGAACGTGATGTGTGTGTATACGGACGTGATTTGTGCGTGTACGGACGTGATGTGTGCGTATACGAACGTGATTTGTGTGATTATACGGACGTGATTTGTGCGTGTACGGACGTGATTACGGACGTGTTTTATGTGTGTATACGGACGTGATTTGTGCGTGTATACGGACGTGATGTGTGCGTGTACGGACGTGATTTGCGCGTGTACGGACGTGATGTGTGTGTGTATACGGACGTGATGTATGCGTGTACGGACGTGATTTGTGCCTGTACGGACGTGATTACGGATGTGATGTGTGTGTGTATACGGACGTGTTGTATGTGTGTATACGGACGTGATGAATGCGTATACGAACGTGATTTGTGTGATTATACGGACGTGATTTGTGCGTGTTCGGACGTGATGTGTGTGTGTATACGGACGTGATGTATGCGTATACGGACGTGATGTGTGATTATACGGACGTGATGTGTGCGTATATGGACGTGGTTTGTGTGCGTATACGGACGTCGTTTGTGCGTATACGGATGTGATGTTTGCCAAAACAGACGTGATTTGTACATATACGGGCATAATGTGTGCGTACATTGACGTGATTTGTGTGTATACGCACGTGATTTGCGCGTATACGGACGTTATGTGCTCGTATACCAGGGGTTCCCAACCTGTGGTACGCGAGTAGCTATCGTGTTTTTCACAAAAACCTGGATTCACAACGTTAAATTTTGTTTATCTGGTTTTGTTGGGAACACACAATAAGACCCAAAGCAGAAAAATCTATAAAACCACAGTATTAAACGTGATTTCTGCGCATACGGACGTAATTTGTGCGTATACGAACGTGATTGCTGCGTACACGGACGTGATTTGTGCGTATACGGACGTGATTTCTGCGCATACGGACGTAATGTGTGCGCATACGGACGTGATTTGTGCGTATACGGACGTGATTTCTGCGCATACGGACGTGATTTCTGCGCATACGGACGTAATGTGTGCGTATACGAACGTGATGAGTGCGCATACGGACGTGATGTGTGCGCATATGGACGTGATTTCTGCGCATACGGACGTGATTTCTGCGCATACGGACGTGATGTGGACGCATACGGACGTAATGTGGGCGCATACGGACGTGATATATTCGCAGCTAACAGGTTCAAGAAGGTAATTTTCAATAATTTTTTAACTAGGTTTAAATTCAATATGTTAATAAGCTGAAAGCACAGATTTGAAAAATAGACAGTTTACTCTTTTGAGTATGTTTTACATTTTACTAAATGCGAATAACTGTAAAAAAATGGTACTCGAAATTTATTATTTGTTTGAAATGTAACTGCAAGATTATTAGTTTGTAAATTTAAAGCCAGCGTTAGCCGTGTTTAAACATATACATATTTATATATTTACCTTCATGATCTTGAGAATGTTCCAAGAAAGCTTCATTGGCATATTCTGAAACATTTATATGTTAATCAAAAAGTATGAAGTAGGCATAAAGGATTGATGGGTTGCAATTAAAATAAATAGTGTACATACGAACATGTTTTTTATAAGTGCGTGAATACTGATCATTAATAACAAAAACAAATAGTTTATTAAAATAAACATTTTATAGTGTACTAGGTAAAGAAAAACAGAGCAGAAAAAACCTAAAATGTCAAACAAATTTGTTGAAAACATGCTTAAATTAAATATACCTTCATTATATTTTGGAACCATCAATTCCAAAAGCTCAAGTTTTTCGATGACTTCTTGAATATTCTCTGAAATCAGCATACAAAAATATTTCATGAGTTTTTAAACAAGCTAATGTCAATCTGTGCCTAAACATTTAACTCACTCAAGTTTTCAGCTTTAATCCAAGTCATAACACATTGGTATTTTTGCTCTTCGATATTTTTGTTGCCATTTTTTTCGAACACACCCCAATGATCACGAAGTCCAAATTTTGTTAAAACGATCTCCTTCCAATTTGTATCATCTGTGTATAATCTAATGAAGTCGTATACGAACAAGGAATGATTTCGCCCTGTTAAAGAAATTAGTATCAATTGTAGAAGTATATGGTTTGAGAAGTCAAATGTTATAATATCTCACGGTTTCTGAATAGGCTTGAGGTTAATTTTGAAAGCACAGCTTTCCTATCTGTTGGTTTGTGCAAACTTTCAAAAAGTTCAATTTTGATTGCATCGAACACAGCAGCAACCTGATTATTTCCTAAAAACATTTGATGAAAAGTGTAATTCACTAACTTGCAGCTAATACTTAATTTTAATATTACGAATAAGTTGGTTCATAATGGTTGTTATTGACGTTAAAGTTTTTTTACTATGAATAATTGGTGTTCTGTTAGCGTGCACTAAAGCAAATGTTTGTCACAAATAGGATTTATTTATTTTTTTATAAAAGTATTAGATATTTGTACCTTCAGACTGGGACCATCTCCGAGCCAAAACATCAAGATTCTCACTTTCCTTTTGTTGATCAACATCAAGTTCAGGAAATCCAGCTTTTCTTAAAAACTCCAGCCAACGTGGAAAGCCAACTTTTTCTTTGGCCTCTATTAAACAATCTAAAATATCCATCTCTGATTGGGGTAGAGCACCCCTGCAAAAAAGTTTTAATAAAAGGGTTAGAATTTAACTGAAAATGAGTGAAATAAAAAAACACAAATACTAACCATTTTGTTTTTGTTGACATGCCCAATTTATAAAAACTACTAACATATAAATATTAACAAAAAAATTAAAGCAGAAAACAGATTGGGAGAATAAAAACGAATAGAAAAAAGCAATTGCTTATGAAAGAATAATAACATACTTTAAAATGTTTTGCACATATTATATAAATAAATCGTCTCTGTTAACCATATTTAAAAAAAGGTAAGTTCTAAATATAAAGAAACAAATAAAAACACACATAAACAAGATTTGCAATAAACATTCGAAAAAAGTTAAAAAAATTGAAACTGCTTTAAGGGCGTTTTAACAGACAAAGAATTCGAATGCTGGCTGCGAGGAGACTTATCTGTCGCATCGGGGCAATGTTCTAAACTAAAACCTTTACGCACTACTAGAAAGGCAATATCAGACTGTGGGAAGTATATGACAATAACACAATTGCAAACACTCAAGGCCCGTCCTTTATGAGTAAACAAAAACGTCCGACTCAAGACAGAAACGTTTTACTTAAATTAATGCGTGAATTATTAACTACAATGATCTACTAAACGATTCAGGACACTCTATGACCAATTGGCAGTTAAATACAACACAGATTTTAAAACCTTTATTAAAATGATCGCTGCTCTCCCACCTGAGTGGGACCACTCCTGGGTAGGCTCGCCACCCGATACTAAACTAGTCACCACTTTAAGGCAGATACTTCAGGTACATAACTCATCAAAAGTTTTATACAACGAGATAAAAACATCCACTGATCGTCCGCATAAGAACAACGCAAGTGGGAACGGGATTTAAATCTTGTACCGAACACAACTCCTTGGGACAGGTTATATGGAAACACTCGTAAAGCCACAATTGAAACTAAACTGCCAACCTTTCAAATTAAACTTAATCCTAGTGCGATTGCGACCAATGACGCGCTTTTCTCTTTTGATATGACTGAAACCAACCGGTGTGTTTTTTGCAATTTAAATGTTGAAACAATTTCTCATGTGTTTTTCTTTTGTGAACATGTTGCAAAGTTTTAGGAAGAAGTCACTGCTTGGATTTCAGCAAAACTTTTTATATCCCTACAAACCATTCCAGTAACTGTTCTGTTTGGTACTGTAAATGAGGATGATTTGCTAAACTGTTTACTAATTTGTGCTCGCTTTTTGAATTATCGATGTATATACGGCCAATAATTTGAATTCCTTCATGATTTTCAAGAACACTGTAAAACAGTGCAAAAAATCAAAATACCATATTGCGCTTGGGAATGTACACTGTCGTTCCTTATTAAGTGCTATCCATCTTTTATCTTCATCTTTCTTTATCTTAACTTATGTATATATAAGTTTAAAAGTTCTGCTCCCTCTTAAGCGAGTCCCTGAGCAAGTGGGCAAAATAGAAAGAAAGTCGTGTGCTCCCAGACAGAAAAACATTTGTTTCTTACTATGAGAGAAAGTCGCGCATCTCAAGCGAGCGCCGTCGCAAACCGGTCACGGGTGAGCAATTGTTATTTTAAAGGGGTTTTCTTACGTATTGCGCAGTTTGGGATTATTTGCTTGAATAGCACGCATGTCTAAACAATTGCTGTTACAACCTAAAGTTTTAAAGGTAACTAGAAAATCTTACGAACGAATTAAATTTGAGGACTGAACTTGCTTCTGTTTAGACAAACTTTTAATATAAATAATAAAGAAAAACCAATTGTATTTTACAACAAACCACATTCTCTATATTTGAACCGAGAATCGTAAGTATTTATCCTGCCATAGATGAAAGTACGAAACTCAATCAACGTAAATTAAACCAACATACAGGCGAGTTAGGACTGACAAATATAAAGTTTCTCTGCCACAAAACAGTTCCTCATTCCATTCACTACAGTGGCGAACAAAATGTCCGAGCCTCGCGAGAAACAAACATTTCTTAAGACAAAGACAAACCCAGATGAAATAACCTGTACTCTTTGTTACAATAAAGGGCGCTGGTGTAGAATTCTACCACAGCGTTCAAACAATTATTAAATCAATGCACATTAATTCGGTTAGGGTGCAGGTTAGTGTTTGGGTGAGGGTGGGTCAAGTATTTTTATATTGATAATTTAATAATAATACTTGACCCCACCAAACCCTAAACCTAACCAGCGCCCACTAAAGTCCGTTCGGCTGTGCTTGACTGCTATACAACACAACAGGACTCAAAACCAAAACGAACCAAAAGCTGCAAATTATTGTTACAAGTAAATACCGTATTTAACCTGGGCAACGCCGGGTATTTCGTCTAGTATATTATCTAAAAACAAACAAACAAATTGATGTGATGTTTCCGGTGTTCGGAAAACAGGTGGACTGTACATTTCAAAAACATCAAATTGGCTGGCGTCCAAAGCATAGCGTCATCTAAATAACGTTTGTTAACACATAAACCTTACCTCAATTAACCCATCCCAAGCATAGCGTCAACTGAATAGGTCGGCCGGGTGTGTTTCACTGCCGCACAATAACCCAGGGTTAATATTAAATTTTAATCAGCACTCGCCCAGACGAAATAACACTCGCAAAAAATATCTGCACATCGTCTACAAATTTTCATTCTACAAATTGTTTTAGACCCGGCCAGCCAATGTAATTTATCCGGCCCGCCGCCTGTTTGACAAACTAGACACGAGTCCATTTCAAATACTTTTTGACTATTTAACTACGTAGACTAAGTGCGAAAAATTTTCGCGCTTCGCTTGAATGATCTTTCAACGTCCGGTCTGTTTACATTTTGATCCTGTCTTTTGAATTAGATCAGTGCTTCTCTAGCGTTGCGCCGTGGAAGGCTGCCAAGTGCGTCGCGGACAAACGGAAAACGTATTCAAAAGTGCTGAACATATAATTTTATCCACTTTATTTTTGGCAATGTAACAAAAACTTGCAAATTAAAAGAAATGAAATTTAAAGAAATACCGTTATACTAAAAAACTCGGACTTGCTTCGCTTGCCAGATGTGCCCAGACTTTAAAGGGTTAACAAACACTAAGCTAGATTAACTTTAAATGTTATTGCGTTCCCTCAAAGTAGTTTTATTATACTTTTCATTAATAGCATGGATGAAAACGTGTGGACTCGAATTTTAAAACAAACAAATTCTTGTTTTCGCGTTTTGCGCCAACAATTTACTGCCTCCTTAAATGTAATTAAACACGTTTTTAAGTGCAATGAAAGATCCAAAGCCCGCCTGATTCACAGTTGTTCTAACATCTTAATATCACAAATTTTAGGTAATTGCTGCTTAAAGAGAAATAGAAATTTTCGTGCGAAATAAATTTACGAACAGAACTCGCTTCTGTCAAGACAAACCTCCAATATAAATAATAATAAGACACAAATTGTATTCTAAAGCAAACTACATTTAGTAAAATTAAACCAACATACAGGCAAGTTATGGCTGACAAATATAAAGTTTCTCTGCCACGAAACAGTTCCTAATTCCATTCACTACAGAATCAAACAAAATATCCTAACGTCGCGAGAGACAAACATTTCTTAAGACAAAGACAAGACCAGATGAAATAACCTTTACCCTTTGTTACAGTAAAGAGCGCTGGTGTAGAATCCTACCACAGCATTCAAACAATAATTAAATCAACGCACATTGTTAAGGTGTCGGTTAGTCTTTAGGTGCGGGTGGGTCAAGTACTATTATATTTATAATTTAACAATAATGCTTAACCCCACCAAACCCAAACGCTAACCCCCAAATAATATGTAGTGTGGTAGGATTCTAGACCAGCGTCCACTAAAGTTCCGTTCGGCTGTACTTGGCTGCTATACAACACAACAGGACTCAAAATTAAAACGTCCACATTGTGCACCTAACAGTTCACATTCCAAGGTGCACCAAGGCGAAAAATGCACCTTAGAGCACAGTATGATTATTTGCCCGACAACCGGTTAAGTACCTCCTTGTAATAAGCCTTACCTTACAGCGTTGAAACAATTATTAAATCAACGCGCATTATTTGGGTTAGGGTGTCGGTTAGCGTTTGGAGGACAAGTATTATTATATTTATTATTTATTAATATTGCATAACCTACCCAAACCCAAACGCGCACCCTAACCCAAATAAAAAAAGCATTGTGGTAGGATTCTAGACTACCTGCAAGTTCAAATGCACCTTCAGTGAATTGCACATTTTTGCCGATGCAAATTTTTTTGAGCCCGCCTTCCGTCAAAGTCTTAAAGTTAAAAGAAAGACTCAAATTATCTTCTATAGTGGCTTGTAATAATGAACCTTTTGCAACTAGTAAGTCCAACAGGTATATATTTTGAAGTGAAACAACATTAACTGTTAAATAAATGCAATTCGCAAAACTGGCGACTGCTGACGTTTCTCTGTGAGTTTAAATAATTGGGAATAAATAAATTGTAAAAACAATTACTTCATATTATTATCCATTGTTTAGGGGAACGTTTATATATAGATGACGTCACAAACTTACATATAAACGTGACGTCATAAAAAGTAACTTAGATCACCACACAGTTGGTTTATTTGGTTAATTTTAAAGTTTGAGAGGTGTAAGCCTACTTTCAATACAAAAGCTATAACAATGTTATCGATTGGCGCAAATCGAAAAAATAGCATTACAACGATTAAGTCGACAAAACTTTTATATTCGAAGTTGCGATGAGACGCAGACGCCTTTGGGCTGAAACCGTTTAATTGAAATAGATTAATACATACCCAGAAATGTAATTCAATTTTGTTTGCAGTTAAGTTGTCATAATTGGCAAAATGCAGGTTTGGTATATACACTTGATTAATGTAAGTCATTTGATTAAACAATTTTACGTCAAGTTATTTGAAAAAATGAAGTGCGAAAACTCCTCACAAACTATGATTAAATATAAAAAGTGGAAATTTGATTAAATTATATTTACAGCAGCAATTGCATGAAAGGTACATTTATTTGACGAAACTATGTTAATATCTTGTGCATTTTGCTTTTGCTTCTGGCAATGATATGAAACCCAACGAAAAATATGGCAATGTTCAAATAAATTACAATAAAAAATAAATGAACAATATAATTGTACATGAAAACATAAAAAAATGTATTGATTGATCAGTATTCTTGCTAAACCGCCGTAGAACATTTTGTGTTCAATATGGAATCGATAATAGGCAACCAATGAGTTTGGGTGAGGGAAATCGCCTCGTGGCCCGCCCCTGGCTTTCAGAGGTTTGCTACGCTCCAACGCGTAATGCAGAGCTCTGTAACAAAACACCTTAGTCGCGCTAAGTGTAGCAGACATAGGATCACACCGGCTCGCAACGCAGTAAGCTTGATTTAAATGAAGCGGTGTGTAGACTGAATCGTATACTCGTAGAAGCTACATTGACTAGAGAAGAACTTTTGTGAATAAAGCGCGCTTTTGTATTTGCTAAACAACTTCTGAATTCGTGAAGCTAAACGTCCTTCATCAAATGGCATCATAAAATAGTACAGGGGCAACATTTTTCAAGTCACGGGCCAAAGCCAAACTTAAAAATGTCACGGCGTTAATAGACCACACGGAATATTGTGTTGTAAAAACATATATTTTTAGGCATTTAACTATAATAACAATTTATCAGGGGCGGATTTAGAATTGATTTGCGATTAAAAATGAGTCTAATTATATTAAAAAAAAGCATTCGCGCAAAGTTGCGTTTGTTTGGTGTAAAGTTTAAGTCCACATAGCTTCGTCAAAAACACAATCAAAAGGTTTCACAAAAAATAATACTTTGGGGAAACGCAATAAATGAAATCTTTAATCTAGTTTGTGGTGTAATTTGAAAAAATAGCTCCGTTAAACTTTTAATGTTATGTCCAGATTTGACCGCCGACCATAGTTTGAAGTATGTGTACGAAAATTATGTAATTTTTTACAATAAAGCATAACATTTTATCGGGTGTCGGTTAGTGTTTGGGTGAGGGTGGGTCATATAATATTATATTTATTATTTAATAATACTGCTTAACCTATCCTAACCCAAAAGCTCACCCGCACCCTAACCCAAATAATGTTCGTTATTTTAGGTCAACTAAATAACGTCTGGCTGATTTAAGGCAACACTTATGGCCCAACCCATTTAAGTATAGCGTTAACTGAACAATTCGGGGTGTGTTCCACTGCCGCACAATAACCCAGGGTTCATATTAAATTTCAATCAGCACTCGCCCAGACGAAATAACACTCGCAAAAAATATCTGCACATCGTCTACAAATTTTCATTCTACAATATGTTTTAGACGCGGCCAGCCAATGTAATTCCCCCTTCCCGCCGCCTGTTTGACAAACTAGGCACGAGTCCATTTCAAATACTTTTTGATTATTTTAACTAAGTAGGCTAAGTGCAAAAACTATCGTGCTTCACGTGAATGATCTTACTACGTACGGTTTGTTTACATTTTGATACTGTCTTTTGAATTAGATCAGCGCTTCTCTACCGTTGCGCCGTGGAAGGCTGCCAAGTGCGTCGCGGACAAACGGAAAACGTATTCAAAAATGTTGAACATATAATTTTATCCACTTTATTTTTGGCAATGTAACAAAAACTTGCAATTTGAAAAGAAATGAAATTTAAAGAAATACCGTTATACCAAAAAAATCGGACTTGCTTCTCTTGCCAGATGTGCCCAGACTTTAAAGGGTTAACAAACTCGAAGCTAGATTAACTTTAAATGTTATCGCGTTTCCTCAAAGTAGTTTTATTACACTTTTCATTAGTAGCATGGATGAAAACGTGTGGACTCGAATTTTAAAACAAACAAATGCTTGTTTTCGCGCTTTGCGCCAACACTTTACTACCTCCTTAAATGTAATTAAACACGTTTTTAAGTGCAATGAAAGAACCAAAGCCCGCCTGATTCACAGTTGTTCTAACATCTTAATAACACAAATTTTAGGTAATTGCTGCTTAAAGAGAAATAGAAAATATTCGTGCGAAATAAATTTACGAACAGAACTTGCTTCTGTTAAGACAAACCTCCAATATAAATAATAAAAAGAAACAAATTGTATTCTAAAGCAAACTACATTTAGCAAAATTAAACCAACGTACAGGCGAGTTAGGGCTGACAAATATAAAGTTTCTCTGCCACAAAACGAAAACATTTAAAGTGTACATTTCAAAGAAAGCAAATGGTATGTTCGTCCCAACCATAGCGCCATCTAAATAACGTTTAGTAACACATAGACCTCAACCCATCCCAAGCATAGCGTCAACTGAACAGGTTGGGTGGTGATTGACTGCTGCACAATAACCCAGGGTTAATATTAAATTTCAATCAGCACTCGCCCAGACGAAATAACACTCGCAAAAAATATCTGCACACCGTCTGCCAATTTCCTTTTTACCAAATTGTTTTACACAAATAATTAAACCTGCCTTTCTATTTCTTAGGGTTTACATACTTATTGTATGAAACTCAAAACGTTCAAACTTAAAGTTTGCAAATATAGGTAATGGCTGTTTAAAGATAGAAAACCTTTCGTACGAATTAAATTTAAGAACAGAACTTGCTTCTGCTTAGACAAACTTTTAATATAAATAATAAGAAGAAACAAAACGTATTTCACAACAAACTACATTCGCTATAATTGAACCAAGTTTTCAGCAATCGTAAATATATTCCTGCCATAGCTGAAAGTACGAAACTCAGTCAACGTAAATTAAACACACATACAGACGAGTTAGGGCTGACAAATATAAAGTTTCTCTGCCACAAAACAGTTCCTCATTTCGTTCTCTGCATATTATATTTTGACAAGCCTAAATGAAAAATCGGGTTCCTCTTTTCACAGTAAAGTTTTCGTCTGTGCTTGGCTGCCACACAACAACCTCATTCACCCATAGCTCAACTATAACGTCTGGCTGGTTTAAGGTAGGTCTAGGACATAAACCTCAAGCCATTTAACCATAGCGTTAACTGAACAAGTCAGGTTGTGCTTGACTGCAGTAAATCATTCAGTTGATAATTGCCAGTTGAGTATATTTTTACAAACTTCAGAACACACGTTATAACGAACACAATAATTTCGCCTTAAATGCGATCATTGACTCAAATTCTAATCAAATGCCGTATTATTATAATCAACTGCTATAACTTTTATAACATTGGTAATTACTAGGGGTAAGAAGGTGCTGGCTCTTAAGACGAGAGCCGAAGGCTGCCTAGTCGCTTACACGTCCTTGTCAAAACTGACTATTCACAAAGCCATTAGAACACTCCATATTCCACAGACATATTCACAAACCTCAGTACACAGGATAACATAACACAGTAAAGAAAGCCGCTATAATATAAGACCTATATAGTAGAATAGCATAAAGTGGAATGAGTCGCAAAATGCCAAACACACTCGGTGACGCGTCAGTTGACGTTGGTCACGTGCACTGTGACGTCAAATAAACAATGCAGGGTAATATTTCTTGATAGAAGCTGCTTTAATATTGCCTTCAATAAACAAACCAGAAATAGAAACGGTGTGGTTATTAAAGTAAAAAGAGATCTGTAAGATAGATATCAGGATATGGCTTTGATGCGTGAAAAAAAGTGTGGGACAAAAAAATGCGACGTCGTTTTTTTAAATCATCTGTGACTCTAAACACTGTAGTTTACCAATTTACAATGATAAAGCAATAAGGACGCTCAGCGATGCTTTACCGTTGCGCCGTGGAAGGCTGCCAAGTGCGTAGCATAAAATGGGAAAAAGTATTAAAAAATATTACATACATATTTTTTTAAATTTTTTTATTTTTTACTTTCGGCAATGTAATAAAAACTTAAATTTAGAAGAAATACCGGTATACCAAAAAAAAATCGCGCTCGCTTCGCTCGCCAGGTGCGTCTTGACTTGAAACAGTTAACAAACACTGAGCTAGATTAACTTTAAATGTTTTTTGGCCCTCAAAGTAATTTTATTACACTTTTCATTCGCTTTGCGTCAACACTTTCCTGCCTTTTCTGGAAATGTAATTAAACACGTTTTTAATTGCAAAAAATATCCCAGGCCCGACTGATTCACAGTTGTTCTAACATTGTCATAACACAATTCTTAGTTATCATTTTGTTCGGCCCACAGAGACCTTTTCAAGTTTGGTTTGGCCCGCGACTGGAAAAAGGTTGCCGACCCCTGGTTTAAAGTATGTGTACGAAAATCATGTAATTTTTATTATAAAGCATAACATTTTATCGGTGTAAAGGCTAATAACTGCAATCTTCTCACAAAACATAATAATCGGCTTTAAGTGTGAAATATGAACAGCTTTATCTCACGCAGCAATATTTTAACAACATGAACTCAAAATGTTAGCTGTTAGCGTTTTAGTTTCGCAATTAGCAATCCATACTTTGTTGAACAGTTGCCATAATGAGGCGTTGCGTATTTCGCATTAACGTGTTTGGCTTATATAAAGGAACTTTGGCGTCTCGTTTAGTCATTATAAAACTGACCAAATAGAGCAACAGTCGCAGTAAACAAGTTAAACATTACGTATTGTTGTAATCAATTTTAGCGATTACTAGATGTAGTTGCTACAGGTAAGTAAGGCGCTGGCTCTTAAGGCGAGAGCTGACGGCTGCCTAAGTCTCTTACATATTCTTAGTCAAGCCTGACACTAAAGAACAAGCCGCTAAAATAACTGTCCTTAACTTCTTGAACTATAGACAGAGTCAGTTTACTCAGTTGGTATTGATTGTTGAGTATATATTCACAAATCTCAGTACACACGTTAAAATAACACAATAATTTCGCCTTAAATGCGAGCATTGACTCAAATTCAAATTAAATGCCGTATTATTATAATTAACTGTTATTATTATAATAGCGTTCAAGAATGGGTAGTTGCTACAGGTAAGAAGTCACTGGCTCTTAAGGCGAGAGCCGACGGCTGCCTAAGTCGCTTACACCACAACTGTATCTGACTTTTTTCGTCCTTGTCAAAACTGACTATTCACTAAGTCATTAGAACACTGCTTATTAGACAGACATATTCACAAACCTCAGTACACACGATAATTAATTGCCATACCGTGCTTATTTTTTAGATTTTTGACTGCAGTGTCTTAGAAAACACAAATATGCTTATTTCTAAGAAACGTGCTTATTTTTGAGTTATGTGCTTAGTTTGTCTTATTTTAGAACTTATTAAGTCTCAATATACTGTTCACTATACAAGTTTGGTGAACCCTGGCCAAATACTTAATGGAAGTTTCGCCAATTCAACCGAATTAAGTATTTTTTTCTTGAGCTTTGCGCAATTAAGCTGCTAGGTTCATTCAACGCAGAGAACAACAAGTGTTTTTGAGAGTATCGTATTTGGTTGGCTCCCCCCAACGAAATCCTGGACCCGCCCCGAGTAATCAAAAGCCTGCTTATTTTTCTTATTAGCGTGCTTATTTTTCTTATTAGCGTGCTTATTTTTTGGTCTTAGCAGATGACAACCCTGCCTATATAGAAAAACAGCACAAAGTGGAATGAATCGTGAAACGCCAAACACACTCGGTCACGCGTCAGTGGACATTGGTCACGTGCACTGTGACGTCAAATTAACAATGCAGAGTAATATTGCGTGATAGAGGCTGCATTAATATTCCCTTCAATAAACAAGCCAGACATAGAAATGGATGGTTATTAAAGTAAAAAGAGATCTGTAAGATCGATATCAAGCAATGGCTTCGGTGCGAAGTGTAGGACAAAAAAATGTGAGGTCGTTTTTTCAATTCAAAGTAAATAATTCAAAGAAAATATAAGGATTGTGACTCTACAGATAATATTTCACCAATTTACAATGGTAAAACAATAAGGACACTCCTAACGCAAATACCGCTCATCTTATATCAGGTGTGCACCTGCCACAGAATGCAGACTGACCTACAACCCTGGTTTAACGTGCAACTACAGGGCGAATAAATACCAGTCTGCAAGCCTCCTATCTTTATTAAAATACTGTGAGGTTTTAGAAATTGAAATGGCTATTTATCCGGATCGCTCAGGTACACATACACCCATTATTGATTAAGCATTGAATTTTGAGTTAGGGTTTGCAGTTGGGTTTAAGTGCGAGTTTTGCAATATTTCCATGATTTGTTGCCGTAGCATCTGCATTGGAAAATCCAGCTATTATATCAATATTTATTAAAACGTTCAAAATGCTACCTACTTCTTTAGTGGCTTTACTATTAGTTATACATCTAACTAAAATCTCCAGCCATTATGCTACAAAGTTGTATCATCTAATTATCTGTAACCGCCTTAACACTTTCCCAGGAAAGTTCCAGGGCCGACTCACTCGTCTCATCTGCGGGGATTCGAGCCCCGAAACCCGGCCAAGCGTCGCCCCTTAACTCTGTTGACGCAAGTTTATCAGCCCTGTCGGATTTTCCTTGGCTCGCCACTATTAATCGTGCAGGGATGGCGCTAGAGAGCAGCACTTGGCTGGATTAAGCAGACTCGAACGAGCTGACAAGCATTTACCCACTAAATCACACAAAGCAAGCATATGCCAACGCTATAACCTAGCGGAGTAGTGATTCCTGAACTTTTTGACATGCGCAGATTTTGTTATTTTACTGCATGGACGACTTTTAGAATTGTTATTTTAACTCAAATTTGAGGTTTCGACTCAGATTTGAGCGACATATTTTTGCTTATAGACCAAAGACTACCAAAATACAGTTTTGGGGGTGCATGGCCACGCCCCCATGGTTTTTTGGAAAAGGCTATTTGCCGGCAACCGGTTACGGAACTTCAAAGTAAGGTAAGTAAGTAATGTTGATTTTTCCGTTAGCGCTTAAATTAAAATACACAAGTAAGCTATGACAAAAAACAAATTCACGCGCGAGACGGCCGGAGCAGCGATGGGTCCAATGGACCTTCCAGTCAGCTAAACGACCCATTTGACCCATTTGTAACCGACCAATTTGTCGTATTAAGTAACAATGAGCCGGTCTCGGAAGTTCAATTAACGGCTATAGCGTTAGTTTGAGGAAGTACCTCCTTGTAATAAGCCTTACCTTACAGCGTTGAAACAATTAGTAAATCAACGCACAATGTTTGGGTTAGGGTGTCGGTTAGTGTTTGGGTGTGGGTGGGTCAAGTATTATTATATTTATTATTTAATAATACTGCTTAACCTACTCTAACCCAAAAGCTAACCCACATCCTAACCCAAATAATGTTCGTTATTGTAGGTCAACTAAATAACCTCTGGCTGATTTACGGCAACACTTATGGCTCAACCAATTTAAGTATAGCGTTAACTGAACAAGTCGGGTTGTGTTCCACTGCCGCACAATAACCCAGGGTTAATATTAAATTTCAATCAGCACTCGCCCAGACGAAATAACACTCGCAAAAAATGTCTGCACATCGTCTACAAATTTTCATTCTACAATATGTTTTAGACCCGGCCAGCCAATGTAATTAAACCGGCCCGCCGACTGTTTGACAAACTAGACACGAGTCCATTTTAAATACTTTTTGACTATTTCAACTACGTAGGCTAAGTGCGAAAAATTTTCGCGCTTCACGTGAATGATCTTTCAGCGTCCGGTTTGTTTACATTTTGATCCTGTCTTTTGAACTAGATCAGCGCTTCTCTACCGTTGCGCCGTTGAAGACTGCCAAGTGCGTCGCGGACAAACGGAAAACGTATTGTAAAATGTTGAACATATAAATTTATCCATTTTATTTTTTAGCAATATATGAAAACTTGCAATTGAAAATAAATAAAATTTGAAAGAAATGCCTATATATCCAAAAAAATCATTTTTTTGTAAATTAGCAAAATAGAAGATTTTCGTGCGAAACTAATTGACGAACAGAACTCGCTTCTGTTAAGACAAACCTCCAATATCAATAATAATAAGAAACAAATTGTATTCTAAAGCGAACTACATTTAGTAAAATTAAACCAACATACAGGCGAGTTAGGGCTGAAAAATATGAAGTTTCTCTGCCACAAAACAGTTCCTCATTCTATTCACTATGATTTCACATTCTATTTACTACATGGGCGAACGAAATATCCTAACGTCGCGAGAGACAAACATTTCTTAAGACAAAGACAAGCCCAGATGAAATAACCTGTACTCTTTGTTACAGTAAAGAGCGCTGGTGTAGAATCCTTTCACAGCGTTCAAACAATTATAAAGTCACGCGCATTATTAGGGTTAGGGTGTCGGTTAGTGTTTGGGTGCATTGGTCGAGTATTATTATATTTATAATTTAATAATAATGCTTGACCCCACCAAACCCAAACACTAACTCTCACCCTAACCCAAATGATAAAACGAATTAAATTCTAGCGTATTTTTCAACATCTTTTAACCCTACATAGTAAAATAAATATGTATTAAATATGTTAAAATACAGTCAATCCTCGCGCTAAATGTTTGCTATTTTAGACATTGTCGAATATCTTTAACTTCGTCTAATTTCCGCCAACCACGTTCCTATATGTCAGGGGTTCCCAACCTTTTTACCTTCTCGTACCACTTGGACGATCTGTACTGCCGCGCGTACCACAGGTTGGGAACCCCTCCTATATGTTTCCGACCCCAGCGCAAGGCGATTTATGACGTTTCAAAATGGCGTGCGAAAACGACGTTAAGTGATTTTCATTTTACAATGTAGGGTTAAAAGATGCTAAAATATACGTTACGTTGTTGTAATAGGCAACAAATGCAGTTTTGGGGGGAAATGGTCTCGTGGCCCGCCCCTGGCTTCCAGACGTTTACCGCGCTCCAACGCGTCACACAAAGCTCTGTAACAAAACACCTGGGTCGCGCTAAATGTTGCAAACACAGATTCACACCGGTTCGCATCGCAGCGAGCGTGGATTACATGAAGCGGTGTGTAGACTGAATCATACACTCGTAGAAGCTACATAGGCTAGAATAGACTTTTTGTGAATAAAGCGCGCTTCTGTATTTGCTTAACAACCTCTGAATTCGTCAAGCTAAACGTCCTTCATGCAATGTAATTATAAAATAGTACAGGGGCAACATTTTCCAAGTCACGGGCGAACGAAATATCCTAACGTCGCATGAGGCAAACATTTCTTTAGACAAAGACAAGGCCAGACGAAATAACCTGTACTCTTTGTTACAGTAAAGGGCGCTGGTGTACAATCCTACCACAGCGTTCAAACATAAATCAACGCACATTGTTTAGGTTATGGTGGGTCAATTATTATTATACTTATAATTTATTTATAATGCTTAACCCCACCAAACACAAACGCTAACTCCCAAATAATATGCAGTGTGGTAGGATTGTGGCTAGCGCCCACTAAAGTCTGTTTGGCTGTGCTTGGCTGCATTGGAAGGTGCACTACGGTGAAATATGCACCTTAGTACCTTAGAGCAGTGTTTGTTGAACTTTTTTAGTTTTGTTCACCCCTAGCGTTTATCTCCAGATTTATTTACCCTTGTCTCATGATATGATAAAACTATCTGGTATATATCACACCTGGATTATCCGCCCTGCTCGCAAGTTATCATCCATTTCTGACGGTTTACCCTTATTCACCCCTGCAAAAATTTTATACACCCTGTGGTGAACCATTCACCTGATTAAGAAGCATTGCCTTAGAGCACAGTATTATATTTTTGAAAAGGCTATTTGCCCGGCAACCGGTCACCGAACTTTAAAGCACGGCAACCGACTTATTTGTCATATATGTAACAATGAGCCGGTCCCGGAGGTTCAATAAACGGCTGTAGAACTAGCAACTGGGAAGTACCTTTTGTAGTAGGCTTGGGCTTACAGCGTTGAAACAATTTATTAAAGCCACTTTCAATATTTGGGTTAGGGTGTCGGTTAGTGTTTGGGTGAGGGCCAGGTTGGTCGTTTAGTGTTTTGAGTGAGGGCAAAGTTTGGCCTGCGCGAGTGATTTATCCCCCGCGCAGTAGCACCTTCAGCCGCGGTCATAGCCGCGCATTTTATAGAAAATGTGTTCAGCCGCGCAAATCTCAAGCAAACGCGCAAAACTCAAGCAAACTCGCAAAACTTCAGCCGCGCAAACTTCTGTTATGGAACTAAATTACCTAAAAATGAGCAATACTGCTAAAAATTAAATAAATGCGGGTTTTAACAAACTTTACTATTTACGAGAAGTATACTAACATAATAGAAACGTTAGTACGGCTCCTGCAAAACTGATGTCACATTTATTCACTCATCACTCGTGTATGCCTGAAAATGTGTCGCCTTAAATCAGGCCTGCACAACTAAAATGGTACAAGGGCCACAACAAGCACAATAAAAATTGGCGGGCCGCATACTGAAGTTGCATAACATTTTTTAACGCTAGTTTATAAGACGTATATAATACAATGCATCATATAGAAATCTCTGCAAAACACTAAACACGCACAGTTCGGCGTTTTGGTCACGCATCAGTGGACAACGGTCACGTGTATAGTGACGTCAAATTAGGCAATATCGAGTAATATTGCATATTAAATGCTACACTATCAAACTTTTTAAATATTTAGCTGCGCCCGCATACCACACAAAAATTGCTCAGTGCTTCAAGTATTCTATGAACGCTGTAAACCTGTAAGGTTATTATAATGTCGCAACTTACAACGTTCGGTAGCCTGGTGGTTTATTTTCAGCCGCGCAAGTTTAAGTCGAAATTTTATTTTCAGCCGCGCATTTTTTCAGCTGCAAAACATCTACCCCGCGCAATATCCAAAGTTTCCAATCTGGGGTTTGGGTTAGTCCCGCACCCTAACCCAAGTAATCTGCGTTGTGGTAGGATTGTAGACCACCTGCAAGTTCAAATGCACATTCCGTGCACATTGCACCCTCAGTGAACATAAATGCACATTCGCGCGACGTGCACAGATTTTTTACCGTAACCCTAAGAACCCACATAGTTGGTTTATTTTATAGTTTTAGGTTGGAGAGTTGTTACTTTGAATCAAAAGTTGTCAATATGTTCAGGATTCGCGCAAAGCTAGAAACGCCTTTGTATTATTTAAGTCGCCAAACTTTTATTTTCGAAGGTGCGATGAGACGCGCGACTTATTTTAAACATTCGGCAAAAGTTTGTATTTCTTTAAAATAAAGTTTCAACACATCAATGTTACAGGTTCTTGTTAATTATTACCAAGGACACCCTTAATTAGTTTAACATAAAACTTATTGACTAAAAAGTGAAAACTTGTTAAAAAAGTTTCAAAGCAAACTTGTAAAGGTCACAGTCAAGGTTGCGTACAAACGTTTTAGAGAAGGTCTGAAAAGATTTTCTAGATGTTCAAGCAAAGACCTTAAAATTATGATTACATTGTGGTCTGCTTTTCTAGATAATCTTGCCCTCAGATAGTATCATACCGCAAGCAATTAGACATTTTTTCAGGATGCAAAACAAGACGATAAAAAACAAGCGATAAATCTTAATAGCGCAACCACACAAAACCTTAATTTAATAGGTTTACATCATTTAAAAAATATTCGGCCAAAGTGCATTTCGTGTCCGAAAGCTTGATTGTTTTCTGCGTTAAGGAACTGTTGAAAATAATTTCACTTAAAAATAAATGGGTGATTGAATGTTGCTTATTTTTCAACCATACAAAATGTTTGCCGAAAAGGTTTTGCTTTTTTGGGCAGAAAACATTTAATGAAAATAGGTTAGGACAGACTAGGAAAGTAATTCATTTTGTTTGCGTAAGTTGTTATAATTGGCAACCAATGACTTTTGAAGAGGGGAAAAATGCCTCATGGCCCGCCCCTGGCTTCCACACGTTTACCGCGCTCCAACGCGTCACACAAAGCTCTGTAACAAAACACCTGAGTCGCTAAATGTAGCAAACATAACAACGCAGATTCACACCGGTTCGCAACGCAGCAAGCTTAATTTACATGAAGCGCTGTGTAGACTAAAGCATACACTCGTAGAAGCTACATTGACTAGAGACGACCTTTTGTGAATAAAGCGCGCTTTTGTATTCGCTTAACAACCTCTAAATTCGTCAAGCTAAACGTCCTTCATCAAATGGCATCATAAAATAGTACAGGGGCAACATTTTTCAAGTCACGGGCCAAAGCCAAACTTAAAAATGTCTCGGCGGGTCGTCATGCTTAAACGAAATATTTTGTTGTTGTAGATACAGTTTTACGTTTTTAAAATAACAACCGGACCTAGAGTTGTTTTGCGATTTAAAATGTGTAAATACATGCAAAAAAGCGTTCGCGCAAAGTTGCGTTAATCTAGTTTGCCGTGTGATATGAATAGCACCGTTAAACTTTCAATGTTATGTCCAGAGTTTGACCGCCGGCCATAGTTTGAAGATGTGTGCGTAAATCTTGTAATTTTTTACAATAAAAACATTTTATTGGTGTAATGATTCAAAAACGGCAATCTTCTCACAAAACATTATCGGCTTTAAATGACAAATATGAACAGCTTTATCTCACGCAGCAATATTTTAACAACAAGAACTCAAAATGCTATCTGTTAGCGTTTTAGTTCCGTATTCAGCACATGAACTTTGTCAAAACAACAGTTGCAGTAAACAGGTTAAACTTTATATATTGTTGTAATAATTTTTAGCTATTACTAGATGTAGTTGCTGCAGGTAAGTAAGGCGCTGGCTCTTAAGGCGAGAGCTGACAACTGCCTAAGTCTCTTACATATTCTTAGTCAAGCCTGACCCCAAAGGAGCAGGCCGCTAAAATAACTGTCCTTAACTTCTTGAACTTTATACAGAGTCATTTTATTCAGTTGATATTTCTCGTTGAGATTATATTCACAAATCTCAGTACACACGATATAATAACACAATAATTTCGCCTTAAATGCGAGCATTGGTTCAAATTCTAAACAATTGCCGTATTATTATAATCAACTGCTATAGCTTTTATAACATAGAACAAAGCATATTCCACAGACATATCCACAAACCTCAGTACACACGATAACATAACACAGTAAAGAAAGCCGCCAGTCTACTCTATAAGACCTATATAATAGAACAGCATAAAGTGGAATGAGTCGCGAAACGCCAAACACACTCGGTCACGCGTTAGTTGATGTTGGTCACGTGCACTGTGACGTCAAATAAACAATGCAGGGTAATATTGCGTGATAGAGGCTGCATTAATCTTCCCTTCAATAAACAAGCCAGACATAGAAACGGGGCGGTTATTAAAGTAAAAAGAGATCTGTAAGATCGATATCAGGATATGGCTTTGGTGCGAAGTGTAGGACAAAAAAAATGTGACCTCGTTTTTTTTAATTCAAAGTAAATTTGAGAACTCTGACTCTACAGATTGTATTTCACCAATTAACAATGGTAAAACAATAAGGACACTCCTAACGCAAATACCGCTCATCTTATATCAGGTGTGCACCTGCCACAGAATGCAGACTGACCTCCAACCATGGTTTAACGTGCAACTACAGGGCGAATAAATACCAGTCTGCAAGCCTCCTATCTTTATTAAAATACTGTGGGGGTTTAGAAACTGAAATGGCTATTTATCCGGATCGCTCAGAAACACATACACCCATTAATGATTAAGCATTGCTTTTGAGTTGGGGTTTGCATTTGGGTTTAAGTGCGAGTTTTGCAATATTTCCATGATTTGTTGCCGTAGCATCTGCATTGGAAATTCTAGTTATTATATCAATATTTATTTAAACGTTCAAAATGCTACCTACTTCTTTAGTGGCTTTACTATTAGTTATACATCTAACTAAAACCTCCAGCCATTATGCTACAAAGTTGTATCATCTAATTGACTGTAACCATCTTAACACATTCTTTCCCAGGAAAGTTCCAGGGCCGACTCACTCGTCTCATCTGCGGGGATTCGAGCCCCGAAACCCGGCCAAGCGTCGCCCCTTAACTCTGTTGACGCAAGTTTATCAGCCCTGTCGGATTTTCCTTGGCTCGCCACTATTAATCGTGCAGGGATGGCGCTAAAGAAAAGTAGCACTTGGCTGGGTTAAGCAGACTCGAACGAGCTGACAAACATTCGCCCACTAAATCACACAAAGCAAGCATATGCCAACGCTATAACCTAGTGGAGAAGTGATTCCTGAATGTTTTGACATGCGCAGATTTTGTTATTTTACTGCATGGACGACTTTTAGAATTGTTATTTTAACTCAAATTTGAGGTTTCCACTCAGATTTGAGCGACATATTTTTGCTTATAGACCAAAGACTACCAAAATACAGTTTTGGGGGTGCATGGCCACGCCCCCCTGGTTTTTTGGAAAAGGCTATTTGCCGGCAACCGGTTACGGAACTTCAAAGTAAGGTAAGTAAGTAATGTTGATTTTTCCGTTAGCGCTTAAATTAAAATACACAAGTAAGCTATGACAAAAAACAAATTCACGCGCGATACGGCCGGAGCAGCGATGGGTCCAATGGACCTTAAACTCAGCTGCAGGGTAAACATTTGTAACCGACCAATTTGTCATATATGTAACAATAAGCCGGTCTCGGAAGTTCAATTAACGGCTATAGCGTTAGTTTGAGGAAGTGCCTCCTTGTAATAAGCCTTACCTTACAGCGTTGACACAATTAGTAAATCAACGCGCAACATTTGGGTTAGAGTGTCGGTTAGTGTTTGGGTGAGGGTGGGTCATGTATTATAATATTTATTATTTAATAATACTGCTTATCCTAACCTAACCCAAAAGCTAGCCCCCATCCTAACCCAAATAATGTTCGTTATTGTAGGTCAACTAAATAACGTCTGGCTGATTTAAGGCAACACTTAAGGCTCCACCCATTTAAGTATAGCGTTAACTGAACAAGTCGGGTTGTGTTCCACTGCCGCACAATAACCCAGGGTTAATATTAAATTTTAATCAGCACTCGCCCAGACGAAATAACACTCGCAAAAAATATCTGCACATCGTCTACAAATTTTCATTCTACAATATGTTTTAGAACCGGCCAGCCAATGTAATTCACCCAGCCCGCCGCCTGTTTGACAAACTAGACACGAGTCCATTTCAAATACTTTTTGACTATTTAACTACGTAGGCTAAGTGCGAAAAATTTTCGCGCTTCGCTTGAATGATCTTTCAACGTACGGTTTGTTTACATTTTGATGCTGTCTTTTGATTTAGATCAGCGCTTCTCTACCGTTGCGCCGTGAAAGGCTGCCAAGTGCGTCGCGGACAAACGGAAAACGTATTCAAAAGTGCTGAACATATAATTTTATCCACTTTATTTTTGGCAATGTAACAAAAACTTGCAGTTGAAAATAAATAAAATTTAAAAGAAACGCCGATATACCAAAAAACAAATCGCGCTTGCTTCGCTTGCCATGCTTGCCCAGACTTTAAAATGTTAACAAACACTAAGCTAGATTAACTTTAAATGTTAGTGCGTTCC
This sequence comes from Ascidiella aspersa, assembly GCF_963924565.1. NCBI lineage: Eukaryota > Metazoa > Chordata > Ascidiacea > Phlebobranchia > Ascidiidae > Ascidiella > Ascidiella aspersa. The sequence goes on from NC_139451.1 coordinate 1,836,649, forward strand.
CTCAAAGTAGTTTTATTACACTTTTCATTCGTAGAATGGATGACGACGCGTGAACTCGAATTTTAAAACAAACAAATGCTTTTTTCGCGCTTTGCGCCAACACTTTACTACCTTCTTAAATGTAATTAAACACGTTTTTAAGTGCAACGAAAGATCCAAAGCCCGCCTGATTCACAGTTGTTCTAACATCTAAATAATATAACTTTTAGTTTATTTTCTGCTTAAAGAGAAATAGAAATTTTCGTGCGAAATAAATTTACGAACAGAACTCGTTTCTGTTAAGACAAACCTCCAACATAAATAATAATAAGAAACAAATTGTATTCTAAAGCAAACTACATTGAGTAAAATTAAACCAACATAGAGGCGAGTTATGGCTGACAAATATAAAGTTTCTCTGCCACAGAACAGTTCCTCATTCCATTCACTACAGGGGCGAACGAAATATCCTAACGTCGCGAGAGACAAACATTTCTTAAGACAAAGACAAGCCCAGTTGAAATAACCTGTACTCTTTGTTACAATAAAGAGCGCTGGTGTAGAATCTTACCACAGCATTCAATCAATAATTAAATCAACGCACATTGTTAAGGTGTCGGTTAGTCTTTAGGTGATGGTGGGTCAATTATTATTATACTTATAATTTATTTATGATGCTTAACCCCACCAAACATAAACGCTAACTCCCAAATAATATGCAGTGTAGTAGGATTCTAGACCAGCGCCCACTAAAGTTCCGTTGTGCTTGACTGCTATACAACACAACAGTCCACAATGTGCACTCTCCACATGTGCACCTAACAGTTCACATTCGAAGGTGCTCTACGATGAAATATGCACCTTAGTACCTTAGAGCAGTGCTTCTTAAACTTTTTTAGTTTTGTTCACCCCTAGCGTTTATCTCCAGATTTATTTACCCTTGTCTCATGATATGATAAAACTATCTGGTATATATCACACCTGGATTATCCTCCCTGTCCGCAAGTTATCATCCATTTCTGACGGTTTACCCTTATTCACCCCTGCAAAAATTTATACACCCTGTGGTGAACCATTCACTTGATTAAGAAACAGCCTTAAAGCACAGTATTATATCTTTGAAAAGGCTATTTGCCCGGCAACCGGTTACCGAACTTCAAAGTAATGTAACCGACCCATTTGTCATATATGTAACAATGAGCTGGTCCCGAAGGTTCAATAAACGGCTGTAGAACTAGTTTGCAACTAGGAAGTACCTTTTTGTACTAGGCTTTAGCTTACAGCGTTGAAACAATTGATGAAAAACCGTTTGGGTAAGTCCCGCACCCTAACCCAAGTAATCTGCGTTGTGGTAGGATTGTAGATCACCTGCAAGTTCAAATGCACATTTCGTGCACATTGCACCCTCAGTGAACATAAATGCACATTCGCGCGACGTGCACAGATTTTTTACCGTACCCCTAAGAACCCCACATAGTTGGTTTATTTCATAGTTTTAACTTGGAAAGATGTTACTTTGAATCAAAAGTTGTCAATATGTTATGGATTCGCGCAAAGCTAGAAACGTCTTTATATTATTTAAGTCGCCAAACTTTTATTTTCGAAGGTGCGATCAGACGCGCGACTTATTTTAAACATTCTGCCAAACTTTGTATTTCTTTAAAATAAAGTTTCAACACATCAATGTTACAGGTTCTTGTTAATTATTTCCCAGGACACCCTTAAATAGTTTAACATAAAATTATTGACTAAAAAGTGAAAACTTGTTAAAAAAGTTTTAAAGCAAACTTGTAAAGGTCATAGTCAAGGTTGCGTACAAACGTTTAAGAGAAGGTGTGAAAAGATTTTCTAGATGTTCAAGCAAAAAACTTAAAATTATTATTACATTGTGGTCTGCCTTTCTAGATGATCTTGCCCTCAGATAGTATCATACCGCAAGCAATTACACATTTTTCAGGATGCAAAACAAGAAGACAAAAAACAAGCGATAAATCTTAATAGCGCAACCACACAAAACCTTAATTTAATAGGTTTACATCATTTTAAAAATATTCGGCCAAAATGCAATTCGTGTCCGAAAGCTTGACTGTTTTCTGCGTTAAGAAACTGATGAAAATAATTTTACTTAAAAAAAATGGGTGATTGATTGTTGCTTATTTTCAACCATACAAAATATTTGCCGAAAAGGTTTTGCTTTTTTGGGCAGAAACCATTTAATGAAAATAGGTTAGGACAGACTAGGAGAGTAATTCATTTTGTTTGCGTTAGTTGTTATAATTGGCAATCTATGACTTTTGAAGTTGAGAAAACTGCCTCGTGGCCGCCCCTGGCTTCCACACGTTTACCGCGCTCCAACGCGTAACACAAAGTTCTGTAACAAAACACCGGAGTCGCTAAATGTTGCAGACACAGATTCACACCGGTTCGCACCGGTTCGCACCGCAGCAAGCTTAATTTACATGAAGCGATGTGTAGACTGAAGCATACACTCGTAGAAGCTACATAGGCTAGAATAGACTTTTTGTGAATAAAGCGCGCTTCTGTATTTGCTTAACAACCTCTGAATTCGTCAAGCTAAACGCCCTTCATGCAATGTCATCATAAAATAGTACAGGGGCAAGTCCACATAGCGTCGTCAAAAACACATGAAAAGGTGTCAAAAAAAACAATACTTTCGGGAAACGCAATAAATGAAATCCTTAATCTAGTTTGTGGTGTAATTATAATAGGATCGTTAAACTTTCAATGTTATGTCCAGATTTGACCGCCGACCATAGTTTAAAGTATGTGTACGAAAATCATGTAATTATTTACAATAAAGCATAACTTTTTATCGGTGTAATGTTTGAAAAACGGCAATCTTCTCACAAAACATAATCGGCTTTAAGTGTGAAATATGAACAACTTTATCTAACACATAAAAAAAATTGATACTATGTCAATAAGTTGTGTATTTAACAAGAAATCAAAATGTTAGCTGTTAGCGTTTTAGTTCCGCAATTAGCAATCCGTACTTGGTTGAACAGTTGCCATAATGTGGCATTGCGTATTTCGCATTAACAAGCTTGGCTCATATAAAGGAAGTTGGAGCCTTTAGCGTCTCGTTTAGTCATTATCAAACTGACCAAATGGAACAACAGTTGCAGTAAACAGGTTAAACATTATGTATTGTTGTAATCAATTTTAGCGATTACTAGATGTAGTTGCTACAGGTAAGTAAGGCGCTGGCTCTTAAGGCGAGAGCTGACAACTGCCTAAGTCTCTTACATATACTTAGCCAAGCCTGACCCCAAAGAACAAGCCGCTAAATTACCTGTCCTTAACTTCTTGAACTCTAGAAAGAGTTACTTCATTCAGTATATATTCACAAATCTCAATACACACGTTATAATAATACAATGATTTCGCCTTAAATGCGAGCATTGACTCAAATTCAAAAGAAAAGCTGCATTAATATAATTAACTGTTATTATTATAATCAACTGCTATAGCGTTTATAAAATGGGTAGTTGCTGTCGGTAAGAAGGCCCTGGCCCTTAAGACGAGAGCCGACGGCTGCCTGAGTCGCTTACACGTCCTTGTCAAAACTGACTATTCACAAAGTCATTAGAACAAAGCATATTCCACAGACATATTCACAAACCCCAGTACACACGATAACACAACACAGTAAAGAAAGCCGCCAGTCTACTCTATAAGACCTATATAGCAAAATAGCATAAAGTGGAATGAATCGCAAAACGCCAACACACTCGGTCACGCGTCAGTGGACATTGGTCACGTGCACTGTGACGTCAAATTAACGATGCAGGGTAATGTTGCTTGATAGAAGCTGCATTAATATTCCCTTCAATAAACAAGCCAGAAATAGAAATTGATGGTTATTAAAGTAAAAAGAGATCTGTAAGATCGACATCAGGATATGGCTTTGGTGCGAAGTGTAGGACAAAAAAAATGTGACCTCGTTTTTTTAATTCAAAGTAAATTGAAGGGCTGTGACTCTAAAGACTGTACTTTACCAATTTACAATGATAAAACAATAAAGACACTCCTAACGCAAATACCGCTCATCTTATATCAGGTGTGCACCTGCCACAGAATGCAGACTGACCTACAACCATGGTTTAACGTGCAACTACAGGGCGAATAAATACCAGTCTGCAAGCCTCCTATCTTTACTAAAATACTGTGAGGGTTTAGAAATTAAAATGGCTATTTATCCGGATCGCTCAGGTACACATACACCCATTAATGATTAGGCATTGATTTTGAATTGGGGTTTGCAGTTGGGTTTAAGTGCGAGTTTTGCAATATTTCCATGATTTGTTGCGGTAGCATCTGCATTGAAAAATCCAGCTATTATATCAATATTTATTAGAAAATTCAAAATGCTACCTACTTCTTTAGTGGCTTTACTATTAGTTATTCATCTCACTAAAACCTCCAGCCATTATGCTACAAAGTTTGTGTCTAATTATCTGTGACCGTCTACAACACTTTCTTTCCTAGACGACTTTGCATCGACGACTCATGCGTCTCATCTGCGGGGATCCGAGTCCCAAAATCCCGCCAAGCGTCGCCCCGCCAACCTTAGGTCCAGCAACTTGGTAGCGAGGAGACCATAGGAAAACCGTACCATATATTTATGCAATTACTAAATTTCATCAATTATTTAATGCAAGCGTTTCTGATGTTGAATATTTTCAGTCAGTGGCCGCCCGAGGCAGTTGGAGTGCTCTTATCATAAGCTTTTATAAACACCCTTGATAGAATTTCTATTTTGGCTTTACTTTCTACAAAAGCAGAAAATATTTGCTCGCAAAACTATGTCGTTGGCATGCGAACAGGGAAAATCGCTTTTTCACTGAGATTTTGGTATTTAGGAATGTTGAGAAGCGATACCCGAAATAAGTTCCCTGGTTAAGTAGACCAAGTTACTCTTCCAAATGCGGCCCGCGTAACCAAAATATGTGGCCCGCGGAACCAAAATATGTGGCCGGCGGTGTGCTTTGGTTTTAGACCCGCACCACAAACATTCAGTTGCAGGCTTTTGAAATTGCTTCAGGGCCTCGTTGCAACCATATTTTCTCTAAGTTTACTGGTTAAGCACCTTATTTTGTTCTAACAAGAGTGTCACAAACTTTCAATTCAGATATTCTTAAGTTAGTACTTTGTGCTGGCAAACCTTAATCGTGAACAGCAAACACTGCAGATGCTTACTTTAACATCGTTTAAGTTGTTTATGTCGAATTACCACAAAGTCACGTCGAAACAACAGGTTACTACAAGTCAATCGATATTACCTCACAATGGTCAGGGTGAGGCGGCAAAGTAACGCAACCGCTATCATATAGAGCTAGTCATCGGCCGATTGTCATGCTTTATATCAGAGGTTCCCAACGTATGCGGTACCGCCCCCTTGTGGGCGTTGGCGACTTACAAGGGGGGCGTTTTTGGTCTTTTTCTAATTTCGGGGGCGCTGAACGCACATAAGGGGACGTTACATGAAAGTACTGATGGCAAAATTTTGTAAAAGGTTCACATAAAAATAGTGACAAACAGCACTGTAGGTAACTTTTAACCATAAAGGGCAACTTCCGTACTGCGAACTTGTAGTAGTTTTCCGACCATTGTTACGTAATAATTGGCTTTCTTATGTTAAGTTGTTGAATGTTGTTGCGTTTCACCGTTTTATACGTGGCAAAATGTTTGTATATTTAAAGCAGGGGTCGCCGCCGGATTCGGCCAGCCGCGCCCATTTGACAACTAGACATGAGTTCATTTCAAATACTTTTTAACTATTTTACCTTTAGTACGTCGAAAATTTTTTCGAATGATCTTTCTACGTCCAGTTTGTTTACACATTTTGAAGCTGGTTCTTGACTATATCAGCGCTTCTTTACCGTTGCGCCGTGGAAGGCTGCCAAGTGCGTCACGGAAAAACGGAAAACGTATTAAAAAATATTACACATATATTTTTTAACCTTTTTTTTTGGCAATGTAATACTGAAAACTAGCAGGAAATTTAAAAGAAATGTATAGCCCAAAAAAATCGCGCTTGCTTCGCTCGCCAGATGCGCCCGGACTTAAAATGATTATCAAACACTACATTATCTATTAAGGTTAACGCGTTTTACACTTTTCATTAGTAGTATGGACGAAAAAATGCGGGCAACGGAGACCTTTCTGATTTTGGTTGGCGACTAGAAAAGGTTGCCGACCCCTGATTTAAATTTTCCTGGTAATGACATAACCTGGTGAAATAATGTATCTTTAAATTCCCATAGTGAATGTATGTTAGACAACCTAAAATATGACTGACAGCTTATCGAAACAAAAGTGCAGACAATATGATGTTAGACAACGATAAATATAATACTTTACTGTAAAACAAGATTAGGGGGCGATATGAAATAATATTGAGCCCAAGGGGGCACTAGTGTAAAAAAGATTGGGAAACACTGCTTTATATGGTACAAAACGTGGTCAACTAGATTTATTTTAGCTTTTTCAACTTAGATTAGATTTAGAATTAACAAAATCCCAAAAAATAAAATTTCAAAAATTATTCTAATAAGAACATGAATGGTAAATATGTGTGTGCAAAATTTTTAAAAATGCCTTTGAACAAAATAGCATTTTGGGTAAAATTCGAATAAATTACAACTAGAATTAGAGCACACAACAATTCACAAATTATATTAGAATTAGAATTATCCGCTTTTTGCTCTTAATTCATTCAATTAGAAAACTAGATTTATCTAGTTGTCCAAGTCTGCGAAATGCATATTTGTATTAAAAGTTTTAGACCGTTGCTGACTGATGTTTGTTCGGAGCGGTGCGCTTCTCAAGTTTTTTTTTTGTATTATGTTTATTAAATAAAGTGTCGAAAAAAGGAAAAACGAAATACAAAAGTAAATGGACGACCGAAATTGCAGCATTAAAAGTGCTTTGAAGAAGTTTTATAAAACGCCATTTTGCGTCAAACAATCAGTTTTGCTGCAAATCGTGCAGGGATGGCGCTAGAGAGTAGCAGCACTTGGCTGGGTTAAGCAGACTCGTTCGAGCTGACAAACATTTACCCACTAAACCACACAAAGCAAGCAAAAGCCAACGCTATAACCTAGTGGAGAAGTGATTCCTAAACTTTTTGACATGCGCAGATTTTGTTATTTTACTGCATGGACGACTTCTAGAATTGTAATTTTAACTCGAATTTGAGGTTTCGACTCAGATTCGAGCGAAAGATTTTTGCTTATAGACAAAATTGTGTTGTGATTGTAATAATGATCCAGACTGCGCTAACATTTAGAGTCATATTAATACGTTGTGGATAACTGTTTCACTTGTTTTAACACCATTTATACGGTTTACAAATATACATTAAAGTTAAATTAATTACACTAATTCAGTTCAATTATATTACAATTACAATTGCCTCAAAAACTGTAATTAATTACATCAAATTGCAATTACACAAAACGAACGTGCCTCGTAATGTTCCAGACTGCCTTGCCTGCTAGAGGGTATTGGATGTTCTAGACAGCGCTATCGTTATGCTAATGAGCTCGCAAGTTGCCAGCCTATTGTACATATTTGACCACAAGAGGCGCAGCTGAGCGAGATTGTGCCACGAATTTAAACACTGCACGAAATATCAGCATGGTATCGTCCACTGCCTTTCAAATGAAATTGTCCACTGCCCGTTTAATGAAATTACTCAGAGTGTGCAATTTTTAACAATATTTATACATTTTAACATCATCAATAAAAAAACGGACGTTGTCTTTAAACAAATCAACTAAACTATTAAGCTCACACCAAAAAAGTGATAATTTATTGACTAACACTTTGACCACTCGCTCAATGTAAAATGTATCACCAAGGAAATAATTGAACACATTAAAACTTAAATGTCATGCAAGTAACCCTGGATACGTACAAAATATGCAATTTTGTTTGATCTACAAGCCTTTGTAGTAAAGAAGTCAACCGCGCAGCAATTGCGGTCGCTTGTGCGGTTTAGCAACGTAACTTTACAGCGGCGCGTAAATAAATCTAAACGTTTTGCCGCGGTATTTCAAAGTTTTCTTTTCAGCTGATTGAATTGAAATAGCAAGCAGTTTACACATGGATGTTTCATCCCTAAAAAGTTGGCTGTTGTCCATACTTTTATGTATGAACTAGCTTTCTAGGTCAGCGTGGTCCACGGTAGCCAAGAATGGAGGGCCGAAAAATTTTTTTAGGAAGTTTTGCGGGCCGCAGTCGGGAAACCCCAAAGTAATCAATAATGTGCAAATTCGTCCTCTAATTATATTCAATAATTCGAGTTTAACGCTTTAATCAGCTCCAAAGGAATTTACCCTTCATTTCTTTTAAAATTGCTTCCCGACAAGTACAGCCTACTGATGTATTTTCCGTTTTTTCCTCATGTTTGCTGTTGTAATGTCGACTCAAATTAAATTCTTTCGACACACATAATCCTTGAAAGCACACCAAACACTGAGGTTTACCATTGTTGTCGGCAAATAAATGACTGAATGATACTGTAAAATTTTTAAGGAAACTAAAATTATTCTGCGGGCCGCACGGAATGTATCCTCGGCCGCATGCGGCCCACGTGCCAGGGTTTGGACCACCCTGTTCTAGGTGTTTGTGTTAAGCCAAACTATTCCAGAAGTCTACTGTCGGCTGCCAAGCACTACAACGCGTGTCTTTTAATTGTATTAAAATAAGCGACAGTAAAACACTAAAACAACGAAAAGCGACCAGCGCTTAAAATGGTAACAGAAACATCAATTACCAGGGTTTCTATAATGATTCTCATTTAGCCTCGGGTGAGGTGCAAAAGTGGAAAAGCGATATAATTTAAGTGAGTGAGAAAGAAAGAGGAAAACGAAAACACGCGTACAAACGATAAAACGAAGAAACAATAAGGAACATACAAACTATAAATAATCGGTGCAACAGATGTAGTGTTTTTGTTTTAAAGTGTTAGAAATTTTGATTTAGTGCTTAAATTTTGCGGACGGTGCAGCTTAAGATTTTGCAAATAATTTGCAACTTGCGAACAACTTATTAAAGTGCGGTGCGGACAGCGAACACAAAATTTATATTCTCATCATCTCTACCATGCAGTACGTTTATCTTGTTAAAATTTCATGTTGGAAAAATATAAAAGAGACATTGAAATGATCTTATTGATTCGATAAAATCTTGTATTTAATATTTTCCTGTTGTTGTAATTACGAAATATGGCCCGGTGTAGATTATAGTTTTCAGGGGAGTTAGTGATGAAGTTAGGGTGTGGGCTTTGGGGTTAAGCAAAAAAGTGTTTTTCGACGTTCATATTGTATTCCGACTGATTTAGGTTTAATCTCTAATTAGACGTTATTACGACTAAGGCATTAGTCGTATTCTTATTCCGATTTCATTCCGAACTATGTTTTATTTCGACATTGTTGATGTTGTTCTAATTTCATTCTTATGGCGGAAAGTTCGTTTGAACTTTTAGTTTAAAAACATCATGGTATAGAACAGATTCTTACGCGCCAAACAGCGATATTCGCGCGAAAAATAAACAACATTATCTGAAATTAGTTGAATACAAACACAAATTGTGACGTAAGCAAAAAAGTGCAGTCGATTGTTTGTATTCTAATCGTGACAAGAGCTTATTGTTTGCTCAACAAAGCAACAATGCTTATAGCAAGTAGGAACAATACTCTTGTTGTTTGAATTCTTATCAGTTTTATTGCGTTATTTTTCTCGGGCTAAAGACCGCCAGGTGTTACATTTCAGCAGAAACCTTTAACAATGTTTAAAAACGCCTTTATATCGTTTAAATTTAAATGTTCCTTTTAATTTCGATCGTGGGTTGAGACGCGCGACGCCTTGGACTAAAACATTATTATTAATATGTTGTAAGACAGACTAGAAACAAATTCGAGGTTTCGACTCAGATTCGAGCGAAAGAGTTTTGCTCAAAGGCAGTTAAAGAGGCGGAAATTCAGTTTTAGGGGGTGCATGGCCACGCCCCCCTGAATTTTTCCTGTTTGTAACAATTAATCATGCAAAGAGGTTGTAACCTATACTCACTCGTCTCATCTGCGCGGATTCGAGCCCCGAAACCCCGCCAAGCGTCGCCCCTTAACTCTGTTGACGCAAGTTTATCAGCCCTGTCGGATTTTCCTTGGCTCGCCACTATTAATCATGCAGGGATGGCGCTAGAGAGCAGCAGCACTTGGCGTGCTTAAGCAGACTCGAACGAGCTGACAAGCATTCACCCACTAAATCGCACAAAGCAAATATATGCCTTTCACTACAGCCCGGAAAGCTTGTAAAACATGTCCGTTTCGAATAAGCTAAAGTTTAGGCGAGTTTTTTCAAAGTCTTACATCATGTAGTTGTGGGCCGCGTGATAGCTGTACATTCTTCGTCACGAACGAGGACTTCGTGCGAAACATAAGCAAACACGTTGACATGTTGTTGGAAATAAACAGTTACTTTGCAAATTGGACAAATAAGAAACAACCTTATCTTGTCAAGTACCGAATAAAAATTGTGTGCGCAATTCACTTCCCTGACTATCCAAGATTTGTGAACTTTACGATAAAAATTGTTGGACATTTAAAATAATGGTTTAGTGGGAATTTTTATTTTGGCTCATTGTTGCATCGCAGGGCCACCAGGCCATGTCCTATATATAATACTTTTAGTCAAGTTTAACATTGGAAATATAATTTTTTCTCGCTTTGCGCGAACTTCTAAGTGTTTTACTTAAATATATTCAACACAATACATACTATGGCCGTAAATATAAGTTTTACGAAGTCCAATTTCTGTTAAATTTTGATTTTAACTGCTGAACAGTTCCTTGATATTTGTTCTATTTAACTTTTGTTTACTTATTGTCTAAAACATACCTTTATAATTATCAAATTGATCTAAAAATATATGCTTTTGAAAAGCCAATAACTTTCATAGGTTTGTGTAAATGAATTATGTTTGAATGATTACTATAGTGATTGTTACTTGTGTTGGTGCAAGCATTCAAAACTTTAATCTGGTAAACTGTTTGTTCGTTTAAAGTATTTCCAATTGTTGTGTTCAAGTCAACATAAGGTAAAATATATAATTTACATCTGGAATACTTCTGTGTTAGTATGCCACTAATATGTTGTCATTAGTGTGTTTAATTAGCATAAAAAGTATGGATACAAAAATAAAGTTTGTAGTTAAGTTGATTTTGGTTTTTAACATTAAGGCTATAAAATGCTTGGTTAATTTCAATAAATAAATCATTGTGATCTGTTCATAAATATACATTATTTATCAAATGTATCTAAATACAATTTAAACAACCATTACCTTTCATAAGTTTGTGTAAATGAATTATGTTTTATTCAATTACTAGTGACTGTTAACTTGTGTTGGTGCGGCAATTCGCAGCGTTCACAAAGTGTGTAAATTGTTTCGACTTAAGTCTTTCGACATATGTTTCGTTTCGAGTATTCGCCGCTTATCGAATTTACATTCAATATCGAGTTTGCGCTCACCACGTGTTCTTGAGCGCGCCTTTTTTCACTTGAGAAGTTCTTCTCTCACTCCCTTTCTCTTCTATGTAAGCTATCCCCAATCCTTTTTCTTGTTATTAGCTTTTCATTGAGGATTTATAAGTACCGAACTTCGATGTCTTATGCGTAGTCGGTCTTTTCGGAGTTAAACTTCTGAGGTTTTTACTTTGCATCTTTTTAATTATCGTTCTATGTACGAGCATGTTTTCGTTGTTGCATGATTAGTTGTAGCAAGTTATGAGCAATGATATGCTTTGGGCAAATTCTCCTATTTTTGCTAAAGTTTACGGAACTTCAAAGGCAGTGGTAAGCAGTTCGCTATGTTAGCTAATATGGGAAAAGGCGAACTGCCAGGTGTTGAAGGTAATGTTACTGAAGCTGCTGTTACCTGGGGTTAGTGGGTCGCTTGCATTGTTTGATTGCAAACAACATCACAACCCTGTTTAATGTAATGTGTTTGTAAAATTTCTAACGCACATTTGTTGGGTTTTGTTGCGAATTATTGATTCCCGGATTTCTTAATCTGTCTACTCTGCATACCACGTAAGTGTTTCGTCTTCTTATTGTAGTATTTTTGGCAGCTGCAAAATATTTGTCCCTATTCTCTTTCAGCCATCAAAGTATTGCGTTTGTTAACCTTTTTTGCATAAACTTTAGGCGTAAATTTATGGAAAAATTTTAGAAAACGGCAAGTGTACAAACGATATAACTAAGTAACAATAAAGCTCACACAAGCGATGAATAATAATCGGTGCAACATTTATAGTGTTTTTATAAGTGCTAGAATATATTGATTTAGTGCTGAAATTTTGTGGACGGCGCAGCTTAAGATTCCGCAAATAATTTGCAGCGCAACTTGCGAATAACTTATTAATGTGCGGTGCGGTTAGCGAACACAAATTTTATATTCCCTTCATCTCTACCATGCAGTACGTTTATCTTGTTAAAATTTCATGTTGGAAAAATACAAAAGAAACATTGCAATGATCTTACTGATTCGATAAACTCTTGTATTAAATATTTTCCTGTTGTTGCAATTACAAAATATGGCCCCGTGTAAATTATAGTTTGAGGGAATAAGTGATGAAGTTAGGGGGTGGGCTTTGGGGTTAAGCAAAAAAGGGTTTCTCGACGTTCATATTTTATTCCGACGGATTTAGGTTTCATCCCTAATTAGACGTTATTACGACTATTAGGCATTAGTCGTATTTTGGTCTTATTCCAAACTATGTTTTATTTCGACGTTTTGTTGTTATTATTTCGTTCTTATGGCTGGAGTCCCTTTGAACATTTAGGTTAAAAAACGCCAGGGTATATAACAGATTCTTACGTGACAAACAACTGTTCTCACGTGACAAACAGCGATATTCGCGCGAAAAACAAACAACATTATCTGAAATTAGTTGAATACAAACACAAAATGTGATGCCTGCGAGCAAAGTGCAGTCGATTGTTTGGATTCTAATCGTAACAATAGCTTAATGTTTGCTCAACAAAGTATCAACGCTTGCAGCAAGTAGGAACAATACTCTTGTTGTTTGAATTCTTTTCAGTTTTATTGCGTTATTTTTCTTGGGCTAAAGAGCGCCAGGTGTTACATTTCACTAGAAAACCTTTAACAATGCTTAAAAACGCCTTTATATCGTTTTTTTTTCAATTTTTGACTACGGTGACTACGCGACAAACTGGTTGCCAACCACGACGGCGTTATCACATCACCAACCCATAGTTTATAGGTTCGGGGCCTTTTTTCCATTAACAGCCGGCGAGAATTTATTTTGGAGGGAGCATGATATGTTTACTTCAGAGATGACGTTACGAAGGTACGTGTGACGTCACAAAGTGCATCTAAACGAACTGAGTGATACCTTGGTTGTTTTTAAGTAGCTAAAATAGGTACAGAATGCAGCTTGTGGCAAAGCCAAAGCGATGAAACTTGTTCTTGTGTGACGTAACAGTGAATCACAATTGAACGATCGAGATAAAGAAGTTCGTCATTTCTAAAACTCAATGTTTTGTTGCTTCCCGTAAACACAAAGGTAATATTTTAAAAGTGCGCAATTGTCAACAAATCCCAAAATTGGGAAATTTTGGAAAAAAACATTATGAATTTGTTGGCGATATATTTAAAAATCCTGACGAATGGAAACCGTAAGGATTTAATTTTATGTTCGTCAAATTTATTCGTTGCTGCAATATGAGACATGAAATATTCAAGGATTGTTAAACGACTAGCAGCAACAAAAAAATTTAACGATACGGTTCTTTAAGCTCCAGTTATTTTTTAACCAGAAGGTTCCTCTCTCGCCCGGCGCTACCGACCCGGTTTGTTTACCTTTATCTCGTTTTTATTGCGCGCCAATATTTCGTTTCAAAACTAAACAAACCGTGGGCGAACGAACAATAATTAAAATAATTTGACACAAAATAAGACTAGCGCCGAAGTTTCCCAGTTTTAAAATAATATCTTTACGCGCTACACACAAAGCGTACATACTAAGGTTATAGAACGTTATGTGTAAATACAATTGCTGTATTTACATTCAGGAGTTTTAATGATTAATAAAGTTCGTATTAAACCAATTAACAATTTAGATTATATTTAGCAAAGCATTTGGATCTTTAGGTCACGTTTTAACGCCCATTGAAACAATTTTAATAAAAATATAAAAACACTTCAATAAAGTGTAATGCACAAACCTGAAAAATTAATTTTGAACAAACTTTTCTCTCAGGTTGAATTTTATTATCATTTCAGTTCTAAAAAATGTTGCCTTTTGTTTCAGCAATTTTTTTGAAAATCCTGCTGCTTAGGTCTATGAAGGTCTAATTAAAATCTTCGTGTATCCTTTTAAAAAAGTTTAATAAAACAACGCAGATCGTTTTCTATATATATTTGCTCACCAAACAACACTTTAATATTTGTAAATATCAACTATTAAACAAAAGTGTTCTTAAATGTTTTAAATTGGAGAGGGTATGTCAGTTTTTCAACGATGTCACTTATTATTTATCATGTGATTCCACATGTTTATTTTGTTTCACAAATTTGCAATTATTTGTAAGGTGGTATGTAATTGCATTGCAAAATTGCTCCAATTAAATTCCATGTTTTCAGAAATAACTGTGTGAATTGTTGTGTTATCAATTATTATTTAAAAGTGATCTTTTCTAAACACGCCAAAAAAATCTTTATTTTGTCAGAAATCCTGAAAAAATGCTTTATACATTAGAAATACGGACAATAAATTGTATTTGGTAACAGAATTTTTGAGAAGTAAGATTTTGTAGAAATTTTCGATTCGTGCTAACAATGCTTTACAGTGGTTACCCAGGTTAAAGTTCACTTTAAACAAACATTTCGTCAGACGATTTACGTCAGCTTCTGCCTAACTCAGTTTAAAAGAGCTTGTAAACTTTTTAGGCATTTACTCTTAACTTACTTGGATATTTGGATATTTTAAGTAATTTATCAGACTTTGCTTTTTAACATTAAGGCTTTAAAATGCTTGGTTAACATTTTTAATTAAATCATAATAAACTGTTCATTGATATTTGTCTTATTTAACTTTTGTTGTCTAAAACATAACATTATTTATCTAAAACCAATTTAAACAACCATTACCTGTCATAAGTTTGTGTAAATGGATTATGTTCTAATGAATTACTAGTGACTGTTACTTGTGTTGGTGCAAGCATTTGTAGCGTTCACAAAGTGTTTTAAAATAAATTGTTTCGACTAAAGTCTTTCGGCATGTTTCCAGTATTCGCCGCTTGTGGAATTTACATTCAATATCGAGTTTGCGCTCACCACGTGTTCTTGAGCGCGCCTTTTTTAAGTGTGAAGTTCTTCTTTCTCACTTCCTTTCTCTTCTATGTAAGCTATCCCCAATCCTTTTCTTGTTATTAGCTTTTCATTGAGGATTTATAAGTACCGAACTTCAATGTCTTATGTCTAGTCGGTCTTTCGGAGTTTCAAGTTGTGAGGTGTTTTCTTTGATCATCGTTTTATGTACGAGAATGTTTTCGTTGTTGCATGATTAGTTGTTACAAGTTATAAGCACTGATAAGTCTTCGGGCAAATTCCTCCCATTTATGCTAAAGGTTGCGATATGCTAAGAACTTCTAACGGCAGTGGGAAATTTTCCGCTATGTTAGCTAATATGGGAAAAGGCGAACTGCCAGGTGTTGAAGGCAATGTTACCGAAGATGCTGTTACCTGGGGTTAGTGGGTCGCTTGCATTGTTTGATTGCAAACAACATCTCAACCCTGTTTAATGTAATGTGTTTGTAAATTTTATAACGCACAATTGTTTTGTTGTGAGTTACTGAATTCCCATTTCTTAATCTGTCTACTCTTCATACCAAGTAAGTGTTTCGTCTTCTTATTGTAGTATTTTTGGCAGCTGCAAAATATTTGTCCCTATTCTCTTACAGCCATTAAAGTATTGCGTTTGTTAACCTTTTTTGCATAAACTTTAGGCGTAAATTTATGGAAAATTTTAGAAAACGGCAAGTGTAGAAACGATACAACAAAGTAACAATAAAGCTCACACAAACGATGAATAATAATCGGTGCAACATTTATAGTGTTTTTATAGGTGCTAGAATATATTGGTTTAGTGCTGAAATTTTGTGGACAGTGCAGCTTAAGATTTCGCAAATAATTTGCAGCTTGCGAACAACTTATTAAAGTGCGGTGCGGACAGCGAAGACAAATTTTATATTCTCATCTTCTCTACCATGCAGTACGTTTATCTTGTTAAAATTTCATGTTGGAGAAATACAAAAGCGACATTGCAATGATCTTACTGATTCGATAAAATCTTGTATTAAATATTTTCCTGTTGTTGCAATTGCAATATATGGCCCCGTGTCAATTATAGTTTGAGGGAATAAGTGATGAAGTTGGGGGTGGGCTTGGGGTTAAGCAAAAAAGGGTTCTGGACGTTCACATTTTATTCCGACAGATTTAGGTTTCATCCTTAATTAGACGTTATTACGACTATTGGGCATTAGTCGTATTTTGGTCTTATTCCGAACTATGTTTTATTTCGACGTTGATGTTGTTCCAATTTCGTTCTTATGGCTGGAGTCCGTTTGAACATTTAGGTTAAAAAACGCCAGGGTGTATAACAGATTCTTACGTGACAAACAACTGTTCTTACGCGACAAACAGCGATTTTCGCGCGAGAAAACAAACAACATTATCTGAAATTAGTTGAATACAAACACAAATTGTGACGCAAGCGAACAAAGTGCATTCGATTGTTTGGATTCTAATCGTGACAATAGCTTATTGTTTGCGCAACAAAGCAACAATGCTTGCAGCAAGTAGGAACGATGGCTTCGATTGTTTTAATTGCGCCCAGTTTTATTGCGTTATTTTTCTTGGGCTAAGATTCGTCATCAAATGCGCAACTATGAATTACAACAAAGGGAAAATACCCGGAGTAAAGTTGGACGAACAGAAATGTATATTTGTTATGCGCGAATCCAGCATTTTTGTCGGGTGCATTAAAAAAATTGTATGACGTCACCAAATTACGTCGTAATGTGACGTCACAAAGCTACATCTAAACGTGACGTCCACACAGTTCGTTTATATTGTTTAAGTTTCAGGTTGGACAGGTTTTACTTTAAATACAAAAGCTACATTACAACGGTGTTAGTGACTCGCGCAAAACACAAAACGCCTTTATATTGTTTATGATAAAAATTTTAGTTTCCAAAAAATGACGCAGGAAGCCTTCGTGCTGAAACTATTTAATCAAAATGTTTGTAAGAACGTTTCCTGGTGAATTTTAAAACGTTGAATTAATGAATAGTGACTAAAAATTACTACGTATTATTAGTTTTTTGCATGACGCCTTTGGTCTGAAACCACTTAATGAAAAAAGGTTAAGACTGGAAACATAACTGGAATTTGAGGTTTCGACTTAGATTCGAGCGAAAGATTTTTGCTCATAGGTAGTTAAAGAGGCGGAAATTCGGTTTTGGGTGCGCATGGCAACGTACCCACCTGTATTTTCCTTGGCTCGCAACTATTAATCGTGCAGGGATGGCGCTAAAGAAAAGTAGCACTTGGCTGGGTTAAGCAGACTCGAACGAGCTGACAAACATTCGCCCTCTAAATCACATAAAGCAAGTATATGCCAACGCTATAATGTAGCGGAGAAGTGATTCCTGAATATTTTGACTTGAGCAGATTTTGTTATTTTACTGCGGGGACAACTTTAAGAATTGTTATTTTAACGCGTGCTTAAACGGGTTCGAACGAGATGACTTTAAACTTAACACAATTCTTTCAGCAGACTTAAACGAATTCTGATGGCGCAAAGTTTATCAGCCCTGTATTTTCCTTGGCTCGCCACTATTAATCGATTAGGGATGGCGCTAGAGAAAAGCAGCACTTGGCTCGGTTAAGCAAACTCCAACGAGCTGACAAACATTCACCCACTAAATCGCACAAAGCAAGTATATGCCAACGCTATAAGATTTCTTAATCTGTCCACTCTTCATACCAAGTAAGTGTTTCGTCTTCTTATGGCAGTATTTTTGGCAGCTGCAAAAATATTTGTCCCTAGTCTCTTACAGCCATTAAAGTATTGCGTTTGTTAACCTTTTTTGACTAAACTTTAGGCGTAAATTTATGGAAAATTTTAGAAAACGGCAAGCGTACAAACGATAGAACTAAGTAACAATAAAGCTCACACAAGCGATGAATAATAATCGGTGCAACATTTATAGTGTTTTTATAAGTGCTAGAATATATTGGTTTAGTGCTAAAATTTTGCGGACGGTGCAGCTTAAGATTTTGCAAATAATTTGCAACTTGCGAACAACTTATTAAAGTGCGGTGCGGACAGCGAAGACAAATTTTATATTCTCATCATCTCTACCATGCAATACGTGTATCTTGTTAAAATTTCATGTTGGAGAAATACAAAAGAAACATTGCAATGATCTTACTGATTTTAGTTAAAATATTGTATTAGATATTTTCCTCTTGTTGCAATTACGAAATATGGCCCCGTGTCAATTATAGTTTGAGGGAATAAGTGATGAAGTTGGGGGTGGGCTTGGGGTTAAGCAAAAAAGGGTTCTGGACGTTCACATTTTATTCCGACAGATTTAGGTTTCATCCTTAATTAGACGTTATTACGACTATTGGGCATTAGTCGTATTTTGGTCTTATTCCGAACTATGTTTTATTTCGACGTTGATGTTGTTCCAATTTCGTTCTTATGGCTGGAGTCCGTTTGAACATTTAGGTTAAAAAACGCCAGGGTGTATAACAGATTCTTACGTGACAAACAACTGTTTTTACGCGACAAACAGCGATTTTCGCGCGAGAAAACAAACAACATTATCTGAAATTAGTTGAATACAAACACAAATTGTGACGCAAGCGAACAAAGTGCATTCGATTGTTTGGATTCTAATCGTGACAATAGCTTATTGTTTGCGCAACAAAGCAACAATGCTTGCAGCAAGTAGGAACGATGGCTTCGATTGTTTTAATTGCGCCCAGTTTTATTGCGTTATTTTTCTTGGGCTAAGATTCGTCATCAAATGCGCAACTATGAATTACAACAAAGGGAAAATACCCGGAGTAAAGTTGGACGAACAGAAATGTATATTTGTTATGCGCGAATCCAGCATTTTTGTCGGGTGCATTAAAAAAATTGTATGACGTCACCAAATTACGTCGTAATGTGACGTCACAAAGCTACATCTAAACGTGACGTCCACACAGTTCGTTTATATTGTTTAAGTTTCAGGTTGGACAGGTGTTACTTTAAATACAAAAGCTACATTACAACGGTGTTAGTGACTCGCGCAAAACACAAAACGCCTTTATATTGTTTAAGATAAAAATTTTAGTTTCCAAAAAATGACGCAGGAAGCCTTCGTGCTGAAACTATTTAATCAAAATGTTTGTAAGAACGTTTCCTGGTGAATTTTAAAACGTTGAATTAATGAATAGTGACTAAAAATTACTACGTATTATTAGTTTTTTGCATGACGCCTTTGGTCTGAAACCACTTAATGAAAAAAGGTTAAGACTGGAAACATAACTGGAATTTGAGGTTTCGACTTAGATTCGAGCGAAAGATTTTTGCTCATAGGTAGTTAAAGAGGCGGAAATTCGGTTTTGGATGCGCATGGCAACGTACCCACCTGTATTTTCCTTGGCTCGCCACTATTAATCGTGCAGGGATGGCGCTAAAGAAAAGTAGCACTTGGCTGGGTTAAGCAGACTCGAACGAGCTGACAAACATTCGCCCTCTAAATCACATAAAGCAAGTATATGCCAACGCTATAATGTAGCGGAGAAGTGATTCCTGAACTTTTTGACTTGAGCAGATTTTGTTATTTTACTGCGGGGACAACTTTAAGAATTGTTATTTTAACGCGTGCTTAAACGGGTTCGAACGAGATGACTTTAAACTTAACACAATTCTTTCAGCAGACTTAAACGAATTCTGATGGCGCAAAGTTTATCAGCCCTGTATTTTCCTTGGCTCGCCACTATTAATCGATTAGGGATGGCGCTAGAGAAAAGCAGCACTTGGCTCGGTTAAGCAAACTCCAACGAGCTGACAAACATTCACCCACTAAATCGCACAAAGCAAGTATATGCCAACGCTATAAGATTTCTTAATCTGTCTACTCTGCATACCACGTAAGTGTTTCGTCTTCTTATTGTAGTATTTTTGGCAGCTGCAAAATATTTGTCCCTAGTCTCTTACAGCCATTAAAGTATTGCGTTTGTTAACCTTTTTTGACTAAACTTTAGGCGTAAATTTATGGAAAATTTTAGAAAACGGCAAGCGTACAAACGATAGAACTAAGTAACAATAAAGCACACACAAGCGATGAATAATAATCGGTGCAACATTTATAGTGTTTTTATAAGTGCTAGAATATATTGCTTTAGTGCTGAAATTTTGCGGACGGTGCAGCTTAAGATTTTGCAAATAATTTGCAGCTTGCGAACAACTTATTAAAGTGCGGTGCGGACAGCGAACGAAAATTTTATATTCTCATCATCTCTACCATGCAGTACGTTTATCTTGTTAAAATTTCATGTTGGAAAAATACAAAAGCGACATTGCAATGATCTTACTGATTCGATAAACTCTTGTATTAAATATTTTCCTGTTGTTGTAATTACAAAATATGGCCCCGTGTAAATTATAGTTTGAGGGAATAAGTGATGAAGTTAGGGGGTGGGCTTTGGGGTTAAGCAAAAAAGTGTTTCTCGACGTTCATATTTTATTCCGACGGATTTAGGTTTCATCCCTAATTAGACGTTATTACGACTATTGGGCATTAGTCGTATTTTGGTCTTATTCCGAACTATGTTTTATTTCGACGTTGTTGTTGTTATTATTTCGTTCTTATGGCTGGAGTCCCTTTGAACATTTAGGTTGAAAAACGCCAGGGTGTATAACAGATTCTTACATGACAAACAACTGTTCTTACGCGACAAACAGCGATATTCGCGTGAGAAAACAAACAACATTATCTGAAATTAGTTGAATATAAACACAAAATGTGACGCAAGCAAAAAAGTGCAGTCGATTGTTTGGATTCTAATCGTGACAAGAGCTTATTGTTTGCTCAACAAAGTATCAACGCTTGCAGCAAGTAGGAACAATACTCTTGTTGTTTGAATTCTTTTCAGTTTTATTGCGTTATTTTTCTTGGGCTAAAGTTCGTAATGTTTCTCGGGCTAAAGACCGACAGGATTTCAGGAGAACATTTCAGTAGAAAACCTTTAACAATGCTTAAAAACGCCTTTATATCGTTTTTTTTTCATTTTTTGACTATGGTGACTACGCGACAAACTGGTTGCCAACCAAGACGGCGTTATCGCATCACCAACCCATAGTTTATAGGTTCGGGGCCTTTTTTCCATTAACAGCCGGCGAGAATTTATTTTGGAGGGAGCATGATATCTTTATTCAGAGATGACGTTACGAAGGTACGTGTGACGTCACAAAGTGCATCTAAACGAACTGAGTGATACCTTGGATGTTTTTAAGTAGCTAAAATAGGTACAGAATGCAGCTTGTGGCAAAGCCAAAGCGATGAAACTTGTTCTTGTGTGACGTAACAGTGAATCACAATTGAACGATCGAGATAAAGAAGTTCGTCATTTCTAAAACCCAATGTTTTGTTGCTTCCCGTAAACACAATGCTAATATTTTAAAAGTGCGCAATTGTCAACAAATCCCAAAATTGGGAAATTTTGGAAAAAAACATTATGAATTTGTTGGCGATATATTTAAAAATCCTGACGAATGGAAACCGTAAGGATTTAATTTTATGTTCGTCAAATTTATTCGTTGCTGCAATATGAGCCATGAAATATTCAGGGATTGTTAAACGACTAGCAGCAACAAAAAATTTTAACGATACGGTTCTTTAAGCTCCAGTTATTTTTTAACCAGAAGGTTCCTCTCTCGCCCGGCGCTACCGACCCGGTTTGTTTACCTTTATCTCGTTTTTATTGCGCGCCAATATTTCGTTTCAAAACTAAACAAACCGTGGGCGAACGAACAATAATTAAAATACTTTGACACAAAATACGAGTAGCACTGAATTTGCCCATTTTTAAAATGTTAACTTTACGCGCTACACACAAAGCGTACATACTAAGGTTATAGAACGTTATGTGTAAATACAACTGATGCATTTACATTCAGGTGTTTTAATAATTATTAAAGTTCGTATTAAACCAATTAATAATTTAAATTATATTTTGCGAAAAGCATTTGAATCTTTGGGTCACTGTTTAACGCCCATTGAAACAATTTTAATGAAAATATAAAAAACACTATCAAGTACAATGCACAAACCTGAAAAATTAATTTTAAATAAACTTTTTTCTCTGGTTAAATTTTATTATCATTTCAGTTCTAACAAGTGTTGCCTTTTGTTTCAGCAATTTTTTAAAAATCCTGGTGCTTAGGTCTATGAAGGTCTAATTAAAATCTTGGTGTTTCCTTTTAAAAAAGTTTAATAAAACAACGCAGATCGTTTTCTATATATATTTGCTCATCAAACAACACGTATTTGTAGATATCAACTATTAAACAAAAGTGTTCTTAAATGTTTTAAATTGGAGAGGGTATGTCAGTTTTTCAACGATGTCACTTACTACTTATCATGTGATTCCACATGTTTATTTTGTTTCACAAATTTGCATTTATTTGTAAGGTGGTATGAAATTGCGTTGCAAAATTACACCAATTAAATTCCATGTTTTCTGCATTAACTGTGTGAATTGTTGCGTTATCAAACATTATTTAAAAATAATCTATTCTAATCACACGGCAAAAAAATATGTATTTTGTCAGAAATACTAAAAATTGTGCTTTACAAACTGGAAATATTGACAATAAAAACATTTTGTTAAAAATAATGTCAATTGCAGTTGGTAAAAGAGTTTTTAAGAAGTGAGAACTTTCCATTTGTAGTAAAACTGCTTTACAGTAGTTACCCAAGTTAATGTTCACTTTAAACCAACATTTCGTCAGACGATTTACGTCAGCTTCTGCCTAACTCAGCTTTCCGGCTCTTAAAAGAGCTTGTGAACTTTTTAGGCAGTCGTTATAAACTTACTGTGTCTGACTTTGTTTTTTAACATTAAGGCTATAAAATGCTTGGTTGATTTTTTATGAATAAATCATATTAAACTGTTCATAAATAATTGTCTTATGTAACTTTTGTTCATTTGTATAAAACGTAAAAGTAATGACAGCATTTATGCTTTTAAACAGCCATTAACTTTCATAAGTTTGTGTAAATGGATTATGTTTTAATGAAACATTCAAGTATCGAGTTTGCGCTCACCACGTGTTCTTGAGCGCGCCTTTTTTCACTTGAGGTATTTTGTTTCTCACTCCCTTTCTCTCTTATGTAAGCTGTCCCAATCCTTTTTCTTGTTATTAGCTTTTCATTGTGGATTTATAAGTACCAAACTTTGATGTCTTATGTGTAGTCGATCTTTCCGGATTTTAAACTTGTGACATTTATTTTTGTATCTTTTTAATCTTCGTTCTATGTACGAGAATGTTTTTGTTGTTGCATGATTAGTTGTTACAAGTTATGAGCACTGATAAGTCTTCGGGCAAATTCCTCCTATTTATGCTAAAGTTTACGATATGCTCTGAAGCTGCTGTTATCTGGGGTTAGTGAGGTGCTTGCATTGTTTTATTGCAAACAACATCTCAACCCTGTTTAATGTAATGTGTTTGTAAAATTTCTAACGCACAATTGTTGGGATTTGTTGAGTTACTGAATTCCCTGATTTCTTAATCTGTCCACTCTTCATACCAAGTAAGTGTTTCGTCTTCTTATGGCAGTATTTTTGGCAGCTGCAAAAATATTTGTCCCTAGTCTCTTACAGCCATCAAAGTATTGCGTTTGTTAACCTTTTTTGCATAAACTTTAGGTGTAAATTTATGGAAAATTTTAGAAAACGGCAAGTGTACAAACGATATAACTAAGTAACAATAAAGCTCACACAAGCGATGAATAATAATCGGTGCAACATTTATAGTGTTTTTATAAGTGCTAGAATATATTGGTTTAGTGCTAAAATTTTGTGGACGGTGCAGCTTCAGATTTTGCAAATAATTTGCAGCTTGCGAACAACTTATTAAAGTGCGGTGCGGACAGCGAACGAAAATTTTATATTCTCATCATCTCTACGATGCAGTACGTTTATCTTGTTAAAATTTCATGTTGGAAAAATACAAAAGCGACATTGCAATGATCTTACTGATTCGATAAAATCTTGTATTAAATATTTTCCTGTTGTTGCAATTGCAAAATTTGGCCCCGTGTAAATTATAGTTTGAGGGAACAAGTGAATTTGGGGGTGGGCTTTGGGGTTAAGCAAAAAAGTGTTTCTCGACGTTAACATTTTATTCCGACAGATTTAGGTTTCATCCTTAATTAGACGTTATTACGACTATTGGGCATTAGTCGTATTTTGGTCTTATTCCGAACTATGTTTTATTTCGTCGTTGATGTTGTTCCAATTTCGTTCTTATGGCTGGAGTCCGTTTGAACATTTAGGTTAAAAAACGCCAGGGTGTATAACAGATTCTTACGGGACAAACAACTGTTCTTACGCGACAAACAGCGATTTTCGCGCGAGAAAACAAACAACATTATCTGAAATTAGTTGAATACAAACACAAATTGTGACGCAAGCGAGCAAAGTGCATTCGATTGTTTGGATTCTAATCGTGACAATAGCTTATTGTTTGCGCAACAAAGCAACAATGCTTGCAGCAAGTAGGAACAATGGCTTCGATTGTTTTAATTGCGCCCAGCTTTATTGCGTTATTTTTCTTGGGCTAAAGTTCGTCATCAAATGCGCAACTATAAATTACAACAAAGGGAAAATACCCGGAGTAGAGTTGGACGAACAGAAATGTATATTTGTTATGCGCAAATCCAGCATTTTTGTCGGGTGCATTAAAAAAATTGTATGACGTCACCAAATTACGTCGTAATGTGACGTCACAAAGCTACATCTAAACGTGACGTCCACACAGTTCGTTTATATTGTTTAAGTTTCAGGTTGGACAGGTGTTACTTTAAATACAAAAGCTACATTACAACGGTGTTAGTGACTCGCGCAAAACACAAAACGCCTTTATATTGTTTAAGATAAAAATATTAGTTTCCAAAAAATGACGCAGGAAGCCTTCCTGCTGAAACTATTTAATCAAAATGTTTGTAAGAACGTTTCCTGGTGAATTTTAAAACGTTGAATTAATGAATAGTGACTAAAAATTACTACGTATTATTAGTTTTTTGCATGACGCCTTTGGTCTGAAACCACTTAATGAAAATAGGTTAAGACTGGAAACATAACTGGAATTTGAGGTTTCGACTTAGATTCGAGCGAACGATTTTTGCTCATAGGTAGTTAAAGAGGCGGAAATACAGTTTTGGGTGCGCATGGCAACGTACCCACCTGTATTTTCCTTCGCTCGCAACTATTAATCGTGCAGGGATGGCGCTAGAGAGAAGCAGCACTTGGCTGAGTTAAGCAAACTCGAACGAGCTGACAAAGATTTACCCACTAAATCGCACAAAGCAAGTATATGCCAACGCTATAATGTAGCGGAGAAGTGATTTCTGAACTTTTTGACTTGAGCAGATTTTGTTATTTTACTGCGTGGACAACTTTAAGAATTGTTATATTAACGCGTGCTTAAGCAGACTCGATCGAGCTGCCAAACATTCACCCACTAAACCACACAAAGCAAGTATATGCCAACGCGATAAGTCGGTGGAAGCTTGTAAAACAAGTCCGTTTCAAATAAGCTGAAGTTTACGCGAGTTTTTATAATTATTTCACTTATATCATGTAGTTGTGGGCCGCATGTGGCTTGGCTAAGATTTTAATTTTTGACCTATTTTTGCATCACTGGGCCACCAGGCCATAGCACCCTCTACCATCATTTTAGTTAAGTTTAACAATGGAAATGTAATTTTTCTCTCGCCTCGCGCGAACTTTTTTAATTTTTTTTGTAATTATTTAAAAAACAATTGTTTTTTAATTTTTGTCAATTTTGGTAACTTTTTAAAGATAAATACGAACTGAAGCCATTATCAGATAGCTAGAAATCAACTCTTTTTTTTTTTCTTTTTTACAATTTTTTTAATTCTTTTTAATTTTTTTAGTTCTATTATAATTTTTTTAAAAGATAAAGGACTACTAAAGTCATTACCAGATAGCTATATCATGATTTGCCACACACTTATATGAAATAATTAAATACATTAAAAGACCTTTTAAAGAAAGATCGTTGTTTTTTAAGGACCTAACATGGTTTAAATAAAATTTACAAAACAGTAAACCTTTGGTTTATAAAGTAAATTAAATAAAATACTTTAAGAAAAATATTGAGAATTTACATAAAACCGAATATTGAATCTGTTGGAGTGTTTTATATAATTTAAAAACAAATGATTTCAAAAAATACTATAAAATAACTTAAATCTATTCAACCCAAGTGCGCAATTTATACTATGGTCGTATGATATAAATTCTACGAAGTCCAATTTCTGTTAAATTTGATTTTAAATGCTGTTATTTCGAGCAATATGCGAATTACTTTTATGTGATATTGCGTAACTTATTCTTTTAGTTAAAATTTTGCAATTTAAAACAAATAAACGCAATTTTTTTGCTTTGCTAGATTTAGGCTTTATTTTGCGCACGAGGGGGGCAAATCCAAAGCGATGAATCTTGGTCGTTTGTGACGTAACACTAAATATCAATTAAACGAACGAGGCAAAGAAGTGGAATTTTTGAAACTCAATGTTTTAAATACAAAGCTAACATTTCAAAAGTAAACGATTATCAACAAATCTCAAATTGGGAATTTTGGAAAAAAACAATTATAAAATTGTTGCCGATATATTTAAAATTAAACGTAACTTTTTGAAGTCATTCTAGGCATTTTCATGCCTTGAACCAAAACAAAATCCTGGATCCTAACCTGTTAGTAGTGATTTAAGTAGAGGGCCTTTAATATCTCTGGAAAGAGTATTTTGGGCCGCGATAAAAAACGTTTGCTTTCTAAGAACTTTTAGATGAATGGCTGCAAAGAAAGCGCGTAGAAAATCGCAAATACGCATTGCATATATCTTGATCCCACATTGCACAAATATATAATTCATCCTGCGATCGCATAGAAAAGTTTGTAAGAACACTACTTTCGTTTGAAGTAATTTTTGTATTGATGTAGTTTAAGTTGGTTCAAAATTTTTTTAATTTATATAGTTAATGGTGGCTACAAATATAATTTATAACCTGGTGACAATAAAGTTTAACTAAACAATTTTTTACGTAGCTAAAATAGGCATAGAATGCAGTTTGGGGGGGGGTCTTAAAAAGCGATGAAACTTGTTCGTGTGTGGCGTAACAGTGAATCACAATTGAACGAACGAGATAAAGAATTTGAATCTCTAAGATTTCGTTGCTTATCGTAAACACAAAGCTAATATTTTGCGCGATTATCAACAAATCCCCAAATTGGGAAATTTTCGAAAAAAAACACTTTTGAAATTGTTGCTAATATATTTAAAAATCCTGGCCCACGTTAGGAATGCTTAATGTAAGAGCTTTACATGAAATACACAAGGATTGTTAAACAGTTAGTTTTTAACCAGAAGATTCCTCTCTCGCCCGACGCTACTGACCCGGTTTGTTTGCTTTTCCATAAAAACCTCATTTTTATTGCGCGCCAATTATTTCATTTCAAAACTAAACAAACTGTGGGCGAACGATAAAAATGCAAACGAACAATAAAATAAAGCACTTCGACACAAAATACGACTAGCGCCGAAGTTGCCAAGTTTTAAAATAATATCTTTACGAGCTACACACAAAGCGAACATACAATGGTTATACAACGTTATGTGTAAATACAATTGCTGTATTTACATTCAGGTGTTTTAATAATTAATAAAGTTCGTATTAAACCAATTAACAATTTAGATTATATTTAGCAAAGCATTTGAACCTCTGGGTCACTATTTAGCGCCCATTGAAACAATTTTAAGGAAAATATAAAAACACTATAAAGTGTAATGCACAAACCTGAAAAATTAATTTTAAATAAACTTTTCCCTCTGGTTAAATTATAATCCCAGTTCTAACAAATGCTGCCTTGTCTTTCTGCTACATTTTCAAAATCTAAATTTATATTATTTGTAAGGTTTAGCTCACTTGGTAGAGCGACGGACCCGGCTTGACCGGAGGTCGTGAGTTCGAACCTCACTGTAGGCTAGTTTTTCTAGTCTGCCCTGCTTGCATCATAGATCAACAGATTCGGTGAGTCTGCGATGGCTTTCGGTGTACATATTTGTCTTAATTAACTTTTGTTAGCTTTTTTCTGAAACAATATTGTTTACAAAAACAATTCTTTCAAACAAGCAGTAATTTTCATAAGTTTGTGTAAATGGATTATGTTTTAATGAATTACTAGTTATTGTTAAATGTGTTGGGGTAAGCACTCATAACACTAATCTGCTAAATCATTTGTTTGTTTGATTTACATCTATTTGTTGTGTTCAAGTCGAAATATGGTGAAATATATAATTTACATCTAAAATGCTTCTGAGATTGTAAATATGCCACTAATGTGTTATCAAAAATAATTTTAAAGAGCATGAAAACTATGGATTCAAAAATAAATTTGCAGCTACGTTGATGCTGTTTAGTTAGGGTTGGTGACCTTTTCATCTAAAGTGGGGAGCTGTACAGCTTTAGGTTTGCAAACCAGTTATCTTCACTCGTTACCACAGTTTTTTACAATTACATATTTAAAAAAGTTTAATAAAACAACGCAGATCGTTTTCTATATATATTTGCTCATCAAACAACACGTATTTGTAGATATCAACTATTAAACAAAAGTGTTCTTAAATGTTTTAAATTGGAGAGGGTATGTCAGTTTTTCAACGATGTCACTTACTACTTATCATGTGATTCCACATGTTTATTTTGTTTCACAAATTTGCATTTATTTGTAAGGTGGTATGAAATTGCGTTGCAAAATTACACCAATTAAATTCCATGTTTTCTGCATTAACTGTGTGAATTGTTGCGTTATCAAACATTATTTAAAAATGATCTATTCTAATCACACGGCAAAAAAATATGTATTTTGTCAGAAATACTAAAAATTGTGCTTTACAAACTGGAAATATTGACAATAAAAACATTTTGTTAAAAATAATGTCAATTGCAGTTGGTAAAAGAGTTTTTAAGAAGTGAGAACTTTCCATTTGTAGTAAAACTGCTTTACAGTAGTTACCCAAGTTAATGTTCACTTTAAACCAACATTTCGTCAGACGATTTACGTCAGCTTCTGCCTAACTCAGCTTTCCGGCTCTTAAAAGAGCTTGTGAACTTTTTAGGCAGTCGTTATAAACTTACTGTGTCTGACTTTGTTTTTTAACATTAAGGCTATAAAATGCTTGGTTGATTTTTTATGAATAAATCATATTAAACTGTTCATAAATAATTGTCTTATGTAACTTTTGTTCATTTGTATAAAACGTAAAAGTAATGACAGCATTTATGCTTTTAAACAGCCATTAACTTTCATAAGTTTGTGTAAATGGATTATGTTTTAATGAAACATTCAAGTATCGAGTTTGCGCTCACCACGTGTTCTTGAGCGCGCCTTTTTTCACTTGAGGTATTTTGTTTCTCACTCCCTTTCTCTCTTATGTAAGCTGTCCCAATCCTTTTTCTTGTTATTAGCTTTTCATTGTGGATTTATAAGTACCAAACTTTGATGTCTTATGTGTAGTCGATCTTTCCGGATTTTAAACTTGTGACATTTATTTTTGTATCTTTTTAATCTTCGTTCTATGTACGAGAATGTTTTTGTTGTTGCATGATTAGTTGTTACAAGTTATGAGCACTGATAAGTCTTCGGGCAAATTCCTCCTATTTATGCTAAAGTTTACGATATGCTCTGAAGCTGCTGTTATCTGGGGTTAGTGAGGTGCTTGCATTGTTTTATTGCAAACAACATCTCAACCCTGTTTAATGTAATGTGTTTGTAAAATTTCTAACGCACAATTGTTGGGATTTGTTGAGTTACTGAATTCCCTGATTTCTTAATCTGTCCACTCTTCATACCAAGTAAGTGTTTCGTCTTCTTATGGCAGTATTTTTGGCAGCTGCAAAAATATTTGTCCCTAGTCTCTTACAGCCATCAAAGTATTGCGTTTGTTAACCTTTTTTGCATAAACTTTAGGTGTAAATTTATGGAAAATTTTAGAAAACGGCAAGTGTACAAACGATATAACTAAGTAACAATAAAGCTCACACAAGCGATGAATAATAATCGGTGCAACATTTATAGTGTTTTTATAAGTGCTAGAATATATTGGTTTAGTGCTAAAATTTTGTGGACGGTGCAGCTTCAGATTTTGCAAATAATTTGCAGCTTGCGAACAACTTATTAAAGTGCGGTGCGGACAGCGAACGAAAATTTTATATTCTCATCATCTCTACGATGCAGTACGTTTATCTTGTTAAAATTTCATGTTGGAAAAATACAAAAGCGACATTGCAATGATCTTACTGATTCGATAAAATCTTGTATTAAATATTTTCCTGTTGTTGCAATTGCAAAATTTGGCCCCGTGTAAATTATAGTTTGAGGGAACAAGTGAATTTGGGGGTGGGCTTTGGGGTTAAGCAAAAAAGTGTTTCTCGACGTTAACATTTTATTCCGACAGATTTAGATTTCATCCTTAATTAGACGTTATTACGACTATTGGGCATTAGTCGTATTTTGGTCTTATTCCGAACTATGTTTTATTTCGTCGTTGATGTTGTTCCAATTTCGTTCTTATGGCTGGAGTCCGTTTGAACATTTAGGTTAAAAAACGCCAGGGTGTATAACAGATTCTTACGGGACAAACAACTGTTCTTACGCGACAAACAGCGATTTTCGCGCGAGAAAACAAACAACATTATCTGAAATTAGTTGAATACAAACACAAATTGTGACGCAAGCGAGCAAAGTGCATTCGATTGTTTGGATTCTAATCGTGACAATAGCTTATTGTTTGCGCAACAAAGCAACAATGCTTGCAGCAAGTAGGAACAATGGCTTCGATTGTTTTAATTGCGCCCAGCTTTATTGCGTTATTTTTCTTGGGCTAAAGTTCGTCATCAAATGCGCAACTATAAATTACAACAAAGGGAAAATACCCGGAGTAGAGTTGGACGAACAGAAATGTATATTTGTTATGCGCAAATCCAGCATTTTTGTCGGGTGCATTAAAAAAATTGTATGACGTCACCAAATTACGTCGTAATGTGACGTCACAAAGCTACATCTAAACGTGACGTCCACACAGTTCGTTTATATTGTTTAAGTTTCAGGTTGGACAGGTGTTACTTTAAATACAAAAGCTACATTACAACGGTGTTAGTGACTCGCGCAAAACACAAAACGCCTTTATATTGTTTAAGATAAAAATATTAGTTTCCAAAAAATGACGCAGGAAGCCTTCCTGCTGAAACTATTTAATCAAAATGTTTGTAAGAACGTTTCCTGGTGAATTTTAAAACGTTGAATTAATGAATAGTGACTAAAAATTACTACGTATTATTAGTTTTTTGCATGACGCCTTTGGTCTGAAACCACTTAATGAAAATAGGTTAAGACTGGAAACATAACTGGAATTTGAGGTTTCGACTTAGATTCGAGCGAACGATTTTTGCTCATAGGTAGTTAAAGAGGCGGAAATACAGTTTTGGGTGCGCATGGCAACGTACCCACCTGTATTTTCCTTCGCTCGCAACTATTAATCGTGCAGGGATGGCGCTAGAGAAAAGTAGCACTTGGCTGGGTGAAGCAGACTCGATCGAGCTGACAAAGATTTACCCACTAAATCGCACAAAGCAAGTATATGCCAACGCTATAATGTAGCGGAGAAGTGATTTCTGAACTTTTTGACTTGAGCAGATTTTGTTATTTTACTGCGTGGACAACTTTAAGAATTGTTATATTAACGCGTGCTTAAGCAGACTCGATCGAGCTGCCAAACATTCACCCACTAAACCACACAAAGCAAGTATATGCCAACGCGATAAGTCGGTGGAAGCTTGTAAAACAAGTCCGTTTCAAATAAGCTGAAGTTTACGCGAGTTTTTATAATTATTTCACTTATATCATGTAGTTGTGGGCCGCATGTGGCTTGGCTAAGATTTTAATTTTTGACCTATTTTTGCATCACTGGGCCACCAGGCCATAGCACCCTCTACCATCATTTTAGTTAAGTTTAACAATGGAAATGTAATTTTTCTCTCGCCTCGCGCGAACTTTTTTAATTTTTTTTGTAATTATTTAAAAAACAATTGTTTTTTAATTTTTGTCAATTTTGGTAACTTTTTAAAGATAAATACGAACTGAAGCCATTATCAGATAGCTAGAAATCAACTCTTTTTTTTTTTTCTTTTTTACAATTTTTTTAATTCTTTTTAATTTTTTTAGTTCTATTATAATTTTTTTAAAAGATAAAGGACTACTAAAGTCATTACCAGATAGCTATATCATGATTTGCCACACACTTATGTGAAATAATTAAATACATTAAAAGACCTTTTAAAGAAAGATCGTTGTTTTTTAAGGACCTAACATGGTTTAAATAAAATTTACAAAACAGTAAACCTTTGGTTTATAAAGTAAATTAAATAAAATACTTTAAGAAAAATATTGAGAATTTACATAAAACCGAATATTGAATCTGTTGGAGTGTTTTATATAATTTAAAAACAAATGATTTCAAAAAATACTATAAAATAACTTAAATCTATTCAACCCAAGTGCGCAATTTATACTATGGTCGTATGATATAAATTCTACGAAGTCCAATTTCTGTTAAATTTGATTTTAAATGCTGTTATTTCGAGCAATATGCGAATTACTTTTATGTGATATTGCGTAACTTATTCTTTTAGTTAAAATTTTGCAATTTAAAACAAATAAACGCAATTTTTTTGCTTTGCTAGATTTAGGCTTTATTTTGCGCACGAGGGGGGCAAATCCAAAGCGATGAATCTTGGTCGTTTGTGACGTAACACTAAATATCAATTAAACGAACGAGGCAAAGAAGTGGAATTTTTGAAACTCAATGTTTTAAATACAAAGCTAACATTTCAAAAGTAAACGATTATCAACAAATCTCAAATTGGGAATTTTGGAAAAAAACAATTATAAAATTGTTGCCGATATATTTAAAATTAAACGTAACTTTTTGAAGTCATTCTAGGCATTTTCATGCCTTGAACCAAAACAAAATCCTGGATCCTAACCTGTTAGTAGTGATTTAAGTAGAGGGCCTTTAATATCTCTGGAAAGAGTATTTTGGGCCGCGATAAAAAACGTTTGCTTTCTAAGAACTTTTAGATGAATGGCTGCAAAGAAAGCGCGTAGAAAATCGCAAATACGCATTGCATATATCTTGATCCCACATTGCACAAATATATAATTCATCCTGCGATCGCATAGAAAAGTTTGTAAGAACACTACTTTCGTTTGAAGTAATTTTTGTATTGATGTAGTTTAAGTTGGTTCAAAATTTTTTTAATTTATATAGTTAATGGTGGCTACAAATATAATTTATAACCTGGTGACAATAAAGTTCAACTAAACAATTTTTTACGTAGCTAAAATAGGCATAGAATGCAGTTTGGGGGGGGGTCTTAAAAAGCGATGAAACTTGTTCGTGTGTGGCGTAACAGTGAATCACAATTGAACGAACGAGATAAAGAATTTGAATCTCTAAGATTTCGTTGCTTATCGTAAACACAAAGCTAATATTTTGCGCGATTATCAACAAATCCCCAAATTGGGAAATTTTCGAAAAAAAACACTTTTGAAATTGTTGCTAATATATTTAAAAATCCTGGCCCACGTTAGGAATGCTTAATGTAAGAGCTTTACATGAAATACACAAGGATTGTTAAACAGTTAGTTTTTAACCAGAAGATTCCTCTCTCGCCCGACGCTACTGACCCGGTTTGTTTGCTTTTCCATAAAAACCTCATTTTTATTGCGCGCCAATTATTTCATTTCAAAACTAAACAAACTGTGGGCGAACGATAAAAATGCAAACGAACAATAAAATAAAGCACTTCGACACAAAATACGACTAGCGCCGAAGTTGCCAAGTTTTAAAATAATATCTTTACGAGCTACACACAAAGCGAACATACAATGGTTATACAACGTTATGTGTAAATACAATTGCTGTATTTACATTCAGGTGTTTTAATAATTAATAAAGTTCGTATTAAACCAATTAACAATTTAGATTATATTTAGCAAAGCATTTGAACCTCTGGGTCACTATTTAGCGCCCATTGAAACAATTTTAAGGAAAATATAAAAACACTATAAAGTGTAATGCACAAACCTGAAAAATTAATTTTAAATAAACTTTTCCCTCTGGTTAAATTATAATCCCAGTTCTAACAAATGCTGCCTTGTCTTTCTGCTACATTTTCAAAATCTAAATTTATATTATTTGTAAGGTTTAGCTCACTTGGTAGAGCGACGGACCCGGCTTGACCGGAGGTCGTGAGTTCGAACCTCACTGTAGGCTAGTTTTTCTAGTCTGCCCTGCTTGCATCATAGATCAACAGATTCGGTGAGTCTGCGATGGCTTTCGGTGTACATATTTGTCTTAATTAACTTTTGTTAGCTTTTTTCTGAAACAATATTGTTTACAAAAACAATTCTTTCAAACAAGCAGTAATTTTCATAAGTTTGTGTAAATGGATTATGTTTTAATGAATTACTAGTTATTGTTAAATGTGTTGGGGTAAGCACTCATAACACTAATCTGCTAAATCATTTGTTTGTTTGATTTACATCTATTTGTTGTGTTCAAGTCGAAATATGGTGAAATATATAATTTACATCTAAAATGCTTCTGAGATTGTAAATATGCCACTAATGTGTTATCAAAAATAATTTTAAAGAGCATGAAAACTATGGATTCAAAAATAAATTTGCAGCTACGTTGATGCTGTTTAGTTAGGGTTGGTGACCTTTTCATCTAAAGTGGGGAGCTGTACAGCTTTAGGTTTGCAAACCAGTTATCTTCACTCGTTACCACAGTTTTTTACAATTACATTTCTTTGCTAGTTATTATTTAGAAAATTGTTTAGCCATAGTAATGTTAGAACTTGTATATAACACACAATGCTTACTGTTTGTTTAGATAATGTAAATAATATGTTGTTTAACTTGTATATTTGAAAATGGCTGAAGAAAACACAACCAACATCACTTGTCAAGTAAGTTGAATTTGTTTTTAATGTTAGTTTCTTTATCAAGAAAATTGGAAACTAATAAATCAAACTACTAAGCATGATAATCATATTTTTTTAAACTAAATATATATCAAGGGGTGGCAACCGGTCAGACAAAAAAAAACATATTTCTTACTTGGTTAACCACAAATAGTCAAACCCGTTTCCTTACTGTAAATACAGATCTAAGATTCAGGCACGAGTTGACCACCCGGATATGTATGATCACTTCAAAAATATGCATAAAATGTTGGAATTAAAAATTTACATTGCAAGTTAATATAAAGTGTGCAAACTACGTTAGGCTAAAATTTTACAAAAAATATATATATTTCCTTTGCTATTAGTTGATTTACTACATTCCTGTGTAAAGCTTTTTTTTAAATAAAACACATACTTTTCATATTTTAACATAGACTTTTGTTGCTGGCGATCAACCAATTGAACAACATCAGACAGTACATAAGACAGTGAAAGTTGTGCATTTAAGCATTCAGAATGCATTAATTGCGCCACAACTTGCACTTCAAGGGGAAACCCCTCTAAGTATTTGGCCATCAACTTCTCAACAAGGGGAAACCCCTCTAAGTATTGGGCCATCAACTTCTCAACAAGGTATTTTAGATAAAATAAATATTAGGAAATTTGTTTACACAATTGGGTCATAGATATTCAAGTTTTTCTACCTTAAATTAAGTGGTCTATATTTCAGCACACATTTAGAATGTTGCTCCTAACCAGAAACCTGAATAATTGTTGTTGTTTACTTATAAATACACTTATAAAGCAGCAAAGTTTATATTGTTTTAATCCATATATTCACTATTGTGATGGAAATGACTTGGAACTGATAATCTTTCATTCTCAAGCATCATATAAACTATATAAATATTACAGTGGTAGTGCCACAATCTGCTATTCAAGGTGAAGCACTTCTATGTCATCAACTTCTCGGGCCATCAACTCCTCAACAAGGAGAAACATCCCCCAGTTTGGGTCCATCGACTTCTCAACGAGGTATTTTGGATAAAATAAATATTAGGAAATATGTTGGCACATCTCTACTAAATCTTGTGCGTACAGAGCCAAAAAATTGAGGTGACCGGGTGACTCAAGTTTAAAAAGTGCACTTCGCTACTTTAACATATATATATGGGAAAATTAGTGGCCGACGCTGGTCTAGAATTCTACCACAATTCTTAAATCAACGCACAATATTTGAGTTCGGATGCGAGTTAGCGTTTGAGTGTGGGTGGGTCAAGTAATATTATATTTTTTATTTAATACCAATACTTGACCCACCCTAACCCAAACGCTAACCCGCACCCAATTTCAAATAATGTGTGTTGCGTTAGGATTCTATAGACTAGTGCTCAGCAACCGGTGAGCCCCGGTAACATGCCAGGTGTGTCCTGAAGCTCCAAAATAGTCTTATCTCTGTTTGTGTGCCGCAAATTGAAACGTCTGCGCACTGTTCTAGACCAGTGTCAATTTGTTTAGAAAATTGCGTTTTAAAGTTTACAGTTTTTCTACCTTCAATTAAGTGGTCTATTTTCTAATACACTTTTTGGATTTTGCTGCTAACCAGAAACCTGAATAATTGTTGTTGTTTACTTATAAATGCACTTATAAAGCGCCAAAGTTGATATAGTTTTAATCCATATATTCACTATTGTGATGGAAATGACTTGGAACTGATAATCTTTCATTCTCAAGCATCATATAAACTATATAAATGTTACAGTGGTAGTGCCACAATCTGCTATCCAAGGTGAAGCACCTCTATGTCATCAACTTCTCGGGCCAACAACTTCTCAACAAGGGGAAACACCTCTAAGTGTTTGGCCACCAACTTCTCAACAAGGGGAAACACCTCTAAGTGGTTGGCCATCATCTTCTCAAAACATGCCAGGTGTGCCACGACGTTCACAATTTGTTTTATCTCAGTTTGTGTGCCGCAAGTTGAAACGATTGCGCACTGTTCTAGACCAGTGTCAATTTGTTCACAAAATCGCGCTTTAAAGTTAACAGTTTTTCTAACGTAAAATAAGTGGTATATTTTTCCTAACCAGAAACCTGAATAATTGTTGTTGTTTACTGATAAATACACTTATAAAGCAGCAAAGTTTATATTGTTTTAATACATATAGTCACTATTGTGATAGTAATGACTTGGAAGTTATAGTCTTTTCATTCTCAAGCATCATATAAACTATATAAATGTTACAGTGGTAGTGCCACAATCTGCTATTCAAGGTGAAGCACTTCTATGTCATCAACTTCTCGGGCCATCAACTTCTCAACAAGGAGAAACACCCCCCAGTATTGGATCATTATCTTACCAACAAGGTATTTTAGATAAAATAAATATTAGGGAATTTGTTGGCACATCTCTACTAAATCTTGTGCCTACACAGCCAAAAAAGCGGGGTGACCGGGTGTATTTAAGCCGTGCTGGTCTAGAATCAAAATCGCTAACCCGCACCCTAACCCAAATAATGTGCGTTGTGGTAGGATTCTATAAACCAGTGCCCAGCAATCGGTGTGCCGCGGGAACATGTCAGGTGTGCCGCGACGTTCCCAAATTGTTTTATCTCTGTTTGTGTGCCGCAATGGAAAAGGTTGCGAACTGTTCTAGACCAGTTTCAATTTGGTTTGCAAAATTGCGTCCTAGATATTCACGTTTTTTCTACTTTAAATTGAGTGGTATATTTTCCAGCACACTTTTAGGATGTTGCTCTTAACCAGAAACTTAAAGTTTACTGATAAATACACTTATAAAGCAGCAAAGTTTATATTGTTTGAATACATATAGTAACTATTGTGATAGTAATGACTTGGAAGTTATAGTCTTTTCATTCTCAAGCATCATATAAACTATATAAATGTTACAGTGGTAGTACCACAATCTGCTATCCAAGGTGAAGCACCTCTATGTCATCAACTTCTCGGGCCATCAACTCCTCAACGAGGGGAAACCCCTCTAAGTATTGGACCATCAACTTCTCAACAAGGGGAAACCCCTCTAAGTGTTGGTCCATCGACTTCTCAACGAGGTATTTTGGATAAAATAAATGTTAGGAAATTTGTTGGCACATCTCTACTAAATCTTGTGCTTACACAGCCTTTTTTAAGATTTTGCTCCTAACCAGAAACCTGATTAATTGTTGTTGTTTACTGATAAATGCACTTTTAAAGCACCAAAGTTTATATTGTTTTAATCCATATAGTCACTATTGTGATGGGAATGACTTGGAACTGATGGTCTTTTCATTTTCAAATATTATATATACGTAAGATATTTCACCTTTGTTTATTCTTACGCAACTTTAAACTTTTTTATTCCGTTAAACATAATAGAACAAAAATTTATTACATAGGTAAAAAAATTTTATTATGGCGCAAATTTGTTTTTATTAAAAACAATGAAGTTCCTTACCAAAACAATTCTGTATGAATGTTTTACTTGGTAAGCATAGGCTAACGTTTTATTTTAATATACAGGATCTTAATTTTTCCAGGATGAAGTAGTAACAGGTAGTTTTAGGCTTCTAAACATTCATACCTTTATCATAAAATTACGTTTAGTGATTCTTTTTCAAATAAACTTGACGGGGTATTTAAAATAACCATGGAAGGTCTAATTTATTAGGTGCGCGTGGGTTTTAGTGAAAAAAAGGTTGTTATCCATTTTTTTGTAATTTAATGCCTTTATTCAGCACTTAATCTATTTAATACAAAGAATTTCCAAACCACATGTTACTCCTGGTGTGATTTCTGCCTATATTCGATGTCTTATGCTTTACTTTAAAATTACACGCATGTGTAGTTTCAGCCGATCTGTCAGAAATTATTGCAGTTCTAAGCAAAAAGGTCCACGACAATTAAGGCATTAACGGACAGGAGAGTCTGGCTTTTAAACGTTGAGGTCGCGGCAATGCACTAATTGGACCTTTAGGTAAACTCCCGGCATAGATAAATTGAAAATATTCGCTAAAACTTCACAAAAGTTAAAAAAAAAATGAAATAGAATTAATAATACTTAACCCACCCGAACCCAAATGTTAACCAGCACCCTAACTTAAATATTGAGCGTTGATCTAAAAATTATTTGAACGCTGGTAAAAAGCCAAAACTCGGGTGGGCATAAGTTAATTTCACGTCCAGGTTATACAGGTTTGTTACCTCACACATTATTGTGCTGGGACCTAAGCGTTTCTATAATTACTAAATCAACGCACAATTTGAGTTAGGGTGCTGGTAAGCGTTTGGGTTCAAGTGTGCAAGTATTATTAAATTTAATCTTCTTAAGCACATTTGTTAAGTGAAATTAGTACATTGTCCAAGACTTCAAAATTAAAAAGTCAGACAAATCCATTATTGTTGTACGTCGTTAGTCGACCAAGAAGAGTACTTTGAATTACCAGGCAAACTGCCATTTAGTAGGGATTGTCTGCGTTTAAAGCCCTGCGTTGGCGTTGCTTGTCAAACAGATGGCTAAACTTTTCATATTGTCAGACGGTGGCAAATTTTATCTGCGACTTACTCCTGCTACCAAGTCGGGTAGCGAAAGGCTATTTTTGCGTAAAATTCTTCACCTCAACCAGTTGGATGAGTTATGACAAATTCCAAATACGAAAAGTAAATGTCTATTCTAGCTGTAATTTGCCATCCCGCTGCACCGGCACCCGCCATTTTGTTTTTTGGCATTGAGTCTAAAAGGAAGTTTTGTAGAATTTGTCTATCCCGTACCCTGGCGAAATGGCCCAAACATCTAAATTGCTTACCGAGGCTGAACTAAACGATCTAATCCAATTTGACCGCTCCACTGAAGTGGAGGCACAGTTCTCACCGGCTCTCTCCAGACCCTTCCCCACTAGCAAGTTTTCGAGTGTCCCACGTACTTCACTTATTTTAGTGAAAACCTCTCGCCCCAATGCAACTGTTACCTCCCAGAAAATACAATCTAATAACCCCTCCCGACATTTTGTATTGATCGCATTTTTTTGACAAATATATGACGACAAACCGAAACCCAATCATGCATCGACCGCTTTTCCATTTCCACAGACATCACAGCCACCAACACACAGTTACCCCTTTCCCCCTCTCCGACCACGACCTAATAACCCTCAATATGCCCACACTGTGCAAATATCGCAGGAAAACTATATGGATAACTCTACACAGCACCGCCCCGAACATACCGACACTTCAATTTTTCAAAATAGGAAGAGAGTATATAACCTTATAAAAACATCAAGTTCGTGGCCCCGTGAGTTTTAAACTGTTAGCCCAGTGGTTTTAACCGTTTTCATCCCCCGGACCCATTTAACCGTTTTTCAAGACACATTTTCCCCCCGAGATAAAAGCGCTTGTAATTCTCTCAATATACGCCCAGCCTCTGGAAAAATAACAGCAAAACCCTCACCCACCCAAATTCATAAACAATCCATAAAGATCCTCCATAGAACAATACAAGAGATCAACATTAGTAATTTCCGGGAAATAGCCCAAAACATTCGGACTATATTAAAGGAGGTTTCGGCCATATTAAAGGAGGAAATGAATTACAATGACTACCAGCAAACCCTGGTTAAGTTCCAGAAACTCAAGCACGAACTTAACAATCACTATACGACTTTTAAAGCGAAGGCCAATAAAATAGAAAATAAAAACCTCGCAACCAAAACCTTGTATACAATCGTGTTGCCTAGAAAACAGACAAAACACATACAGGAACTATTGAACGAATACTCACGCAAGATCGCAAAAAATTTCTATGGATAACTCTACACAGCACCGCCCCCCACATACCAACACCTGAACCACTTCACCCACAACCACACACCCATCCCAGACCAACTGAACTAAACACTCACGCTACCCATCACTCTCACTGAAATCCGGTACGCAATAAACCTTTCCAACTGGTAAGACCCCCAGGCCCGATGGTCCAGCATTGAGTTTTTTAACGAGTGCTAGGGTTTCATTGGGCCCCAACTCCTCCCCAGGCATGATTCTCCCCCTCTCCCCCTCCCCTAGTTTCGTAGAAGGCGCAATAATACTAATTCCTAAAACTCGAGATACCAACACCCTTCCAATTTTTTGCCCCATCTCCCTTTTAAACACAGAATTACAAATCTTAAAGTTCTCAACACCAGGATCAAACCCCACCTAAATCACTTCATTTCCCCCAACCAACATGCCCACCACAACCCCCCAGACTCCTTTACCAAACAATGACTTAATCACCCTACTCAATACTGTCTTGCACCATACAATTTGGAAAACTAGGATTAAAAAGTCATATTAGAAACCCTGACCCCAATCCCACTCCAGCACAAAAATTAATAACAACTTTCAATCAAGCAATACGTGCAAGACGCCGAATTGAACAGGCAAAAAACACCCTAACTTATATTGATCTGTTCGAAAAGTTAATCACCTTCCTATAACCAAATCTAGATTACTATTATAACCCGAGGTACCTGACCACCAGTGTTACTTTCTGTCTATTGTTGATCAATATTTTGTATGTGTAGCAGAAGTTTGCGTTAGCTCTGATGGTGTGCCGCAATGTAAAAATGATACCAACTTACAAAAACGTCACTGCATACCTTACAATAGCTAACAGGCACCTAAAGAGTACATGTTTAAGTTAGCGTTTTTTTAGATTAATTTGGCTCCAGAGAAACCACGTAATATTTCTAATTATAGGACACAAAAAAAACTAATTGCAGTGTTATACATTTTGTGCTCCCCAGTGGCCAACAAGTTTGCATAACTGAGTCTAAGTTTTGTGTTTGTGTCCGGCAAAACTAATTCTAGTGTTTGTCTGTTTTTAAAAAGCTGAAATAAGCACAGAAAGATTTTTCATTGCATTACTGTTAAAGAAAAATAAAGTTGCAAATTTGTAAGATACTTTGGCCTAAAATGTCTGATTTCCGTATAAATAACATCCTTAAACTTTACAGATAAACTCCTTTTAAATGTTGTTTGATAATGACCAGCTTTATAGCCTGTTGTCAATATGTGCTTATTTCTGAGAAAAGTGCTTGACTTATTAAGTTTCTTTCTAAGATTGTTTTTTTACCAATTCGCAAACTTTAAAAAGCTGTTTAAAACTTAATACCAATTTGTTTGACCAGATTACGAAAATAATGTTTT
Organism: Ascidiella aspersa; assembly: GCF_963924565.1. Lineage (NCBI taxonomy): Eukaryota > Metazoa > Chordata > Ascidiacea > Phlebobranchia > Ascidiidae > Ascidiella > Ascidiella aspersa. Next base: position 1,879,270 of record NC_139451.1, read on the forward strand.
TTATATCTTAACAGCATTGAGTTGATTGTTCCAAAAAGTAATTTGGAGCCTATACAGCAGGGGTCTGCAAATAATGGTTTGTGTAGCGGCCACCACAGTTGCGACCCAAATTTGGGTCACGAAAATCTATATAAGCGACGTATATTTGTTGTGTTTATGATTTGCATTAGTGCACAGAAGAGCTGTAAACTATACATTCCAAATAACTCAACATGCTTCAATTCGAAATTAGGATTCGTCTGGCGTTGTATGTTTGGATGTTAGTGTTAAGCCTGATTGTAGGTTTATACATAAGATTATTATAACAGGTTAAACATAATTTATATAGAAGAAAAAATAACTTGAAGCATGCTTTTCATGATGAATTAAAAAAAAAATTGTGATGACTCAATTAATTCGCTTATGTAACAAAAATTACTAAAAACCTTCTACATTTTTGTAAATTAGCTTCTCTTCAGAGAAACTGCTTATCTTGATGCTAAGCATAAATAAACCCATTATAAGCTGTTATTAAAATTTGGGATAAATTTTGACAATAATTTCTTTATAAGCATAACATGAAAACATGCAATAAATAACTACTAAGAGTTGGTTGTTACATCATTACAGAGCAGCATGCTTATTTTGTGACTCAGAAGACGGTAACTCTGTTTATGGCGTTCTGATTCAGAATCAAGCCTTCGAAACTCTAGTGACCAGTCTGTAAAAGGATATTTTTATTGCTACCTGTCCGACAGTGTCAACAACTGAAAATCTACACATTTTGACAAATCAGCGGTCCAACAAACGTTTTTGGAAGTTTAAGTAGTTCATTTGAACACTTTTATTCAACATGAAATTGTTTGCTGGGTTAATACTTTGTACTGTGCTTTTATCAAGGATCTACGATACATAAAGAATATCTGTACTACAGATTCAGATACAGTGATCGGGGTGTATTTTTTAGCGTCACATGGTTCAGCAAATATCATACAGCCTTAAAAACTTTTTCCTCTATTTTTCCTCTTTAAATCTTTACTCTTATTTCAATAAACCATATTTCTTGGCCTTCTTTTTTTTTCAAACATCCACAAAGTACAGAGCTTAGCACAGTTAGAGCAATGGACACTTTATTTCCAATATCACATTTACGAAACCGGGTGATTTGAGTTAATTGAGAAGCTTGGCATCTTTAGACTTTCTGTTGTGTTGAACGTTAAGAAATGATTTTAGAAAACAGCCAAAAATAATGGTTATAATTACAAAGATAGCCAACATTTAATGAAGTTTTCAGCATCAAATATGAACCTAAAATCTGTAAAAATTTAATAGTTTCGAGTAACAAACACACAAATTTAACCTAAATCTAAAACAACACATTCTATATGTTATAAAAATTTAAGGATAATAAGCATTTATAATCAAAGGGGAATCGTTAAACTTTAGCCTAAAAGACAATTAATTTGGGTTCATGAAAAAATAAATTCACAATTTTGCATCAATTTAAAGAAACACACTAAATCTAAAACTTATCTTTGATTAAGGTCAGTTGGGAAATGAAACTGTGAAGGAAATATCAGATCTTCTGCAACAAATCTTCAAGGTAATTAACCCAATGGGCTTAAAATACAACGAAGAGACTTTTCCGCAAGATATCCACCCTCAGTTGGCAAACATTGATAACTTTTATGAAGGTCAATTGGTCAAGAATAAAGAATACAGCCCAACATCACGCCAGACAAATAAAGATTTTGCGAGTTCATCCAAAGTTAGTTTCAAACAATTAAGGGAAATTATTTATTCCGGAAAATATAGCATTTTAGTCGGGGGACCTGGTTCTGGTAAAACCACTCTTTCTAAGAAGCTTGCCCAATCTGATGCAAAGCTTGTGATGCACCAGAGATGCCTGGAGATGTACTGTGACGAAAAGTTAAACTTAAAAGAGTTGATAGTTGATAATGCTTATCCACATCTCGATGAAGAAGCAAGTGACAATGTCTTTAAATGGATAAAAAATAATCCGTCAAAATGTGTCTTTATATTTGATGGTTACGATCAAGCCACTTGGTCACTTGATAATGTAAAGCCCATAAATGCTGCAGTTCATACTCGCTTGTCAGTTGAACAAATAATTGCCAATCTTTGTGGCAAAAAATTCCTACCTGGTGCCTCAATAGCTCTTACGTCCAGGCCACATTCCATTATTTTCCTCCAGGAAGAATTGCGTCCTGAAAATCTGTTTTACCTGATAGATTTTGAGTTTGTAGATATGCGAGATTTATTTTTTGCTTTTGCTGGTGGAGAAGCCCAGAGAATATGGGACACATTTAACAGACAAGCACCCATGCTACTTGATCTTTGTCTTATCCCAATTATGCTTCAATTGACCCTTTTAGCTGCTTTGGGTTCAGATGATGTCACCGAACTTCGCAACACCACTCAGGTTTTCACTGTTTTGCTGAAAAACTTAAGGCACTCAGAATACGCTAGGGCTGGCGATATTGAATCAATGTACAGCACCTTAGGTGAACTTGCTTACAATGCTACTAAGAACTCCACTGTAGCAATGACCCATGAGCAAATAAAGGAAAAGGGTTTGAGTGACAAAGATGTGCAGGATTTAATAATATCTGTCCCTGGGCTAGAAAAGTTTAACCAGAAGCTGTTCGAAGGTGAACAGAAACTAATATTCCATCACCAAACACTTCAAGAATATCTCTGCGCTTTGTACATCAGCCAGAACATGAGTTTAGACGAGTTTAGTCAGATAGTTAAGAAATTGGTCTTCGATCCTCACTGGGCGATGGTGAGAAGATTCGGATGTGGACTTCTACTCGGCAGCAAATTCACAGTTCCAGAACCTTTTATACAAGCAACACAGCAGCCAACTCACCAACAGGTTTCTATGTTCTGTATTTGTATGATATAATGTTTGTAGCAGGTTGTACAACATGCGTCTAATGTTTACTTGCATGACAAAGCTAATTATTGAGGGCTCTGATAGAATGGTATAAAATGGGTGTTCTACACAATTATACTTATACTACAAACAGTCTATCAGACAAAAATGTTTTGAAATGTTTAACATACCCTCTAATTGATATTATATTAACAGTTTAATTACGGCAAAGTGAACAAAAATTAAAAAAATCCTAGTTGTATTTTTGTCAAATTTCTAAACAGTTGTCAATTTTTTGCAACAGTTAAAGACCAACTTTTTTGAGGCACTAGGTAAAATTTTTGGACAATATAGGCCAAAATAATAGAAATGCATATTAGTATTTTGTGAAATCTCAAACTTTAGTGAAATAGGTTTATTTTCACTTTGTAAATTTATCAGTTTTATTTTAGAATCCTACTGATCGGAACAAACCTGAAAAGTCTCAGCTTAATCAACAATCAAAAAGCACAGCAGCCCAATGCACTTCAAACTATCGGTTTGTCACCAATAAAAATAAATATTTATTTCTCCTGTACAGCTTAGTTGCCACGGTTCCAGTTTGACGAAGGTATTAAATTAAAAATCTTATCACAGGTTGATTTTACTAGCCTTGTCTTGCTTACAGTCCTTAATAGGTGAAATAATTTCAGTTAGGCCTCTGACGACTCCCTGCGTAAATTACTGCGATTAGTGTTTCAATGTTCGGTCTCATTATTGTACCAGATACTTACAAAAATAAATTTACTAAAGTAATATTACTGCCTTGTTTAGTAGAAAATATCGACCAAAATTTTTCGATACTGCTTGATACAGAATATCAGCCAATCTTGTCGGTAAAATATTTTCCAAATATCTAGTTGTGGATTTGTATCTCGCCACAAAAAATGTTTCTTATCTTGTTTGCATAGAATTCTTTAAAAAATTTAACTATTTATTTTTTGTAAAGCCTTACTTGAAAATGTGGTGTGGTGTATGATTTATATGTAACGTTATTGATGGTAAGTGTGACTTCACTTATAAACATACTATATGCACACAGTTGTATATGTGGTTCAGCTTAACATGTTTATATTTAGTTTATTGATTACAAAACTGGTGATGTGTTTCTATTTTAAATGTAACCAATAACTTTTTTAAAGGTACAATATTTGCTTGGAACATACCTAGTTGTGAAATCTGTTGTTAACCAAAATGTGTTTTTAATCAGTGTTGTGGTTGTTTTCCAGTCGTTTTGGCCAGGGATCCGAAAGTTCCTATCCACGATCAGAGTTGGGACAAGACACCTCAGTTCAACCAACTGCTATACAAGCAGCACAGCAGTCAACTGACCAACAGGTTTGTATGTTTTGTATTTGTGTGATATAATATTTGTAGCAGGTTGTGTACAACATGCGCCTAATGCTTATTTGCATAAGCTGTATATTTTTCATAAGCTGTTATCGAAATTCATTTAAATTGGTGTATTTACTGACAGATCACTGTAATGATCTCATGTTTATTTGGACTAAACGCATATGGAGAAGTTTAATGCATTCGTTCCTGCTTGTGGAATGTGGTAGTTTCCTATTTCTAACACCCACTGACCTTTTCTTGATTAGCTTGTCATAAAATTGTGTTATAAACCAAGTCTTCCTTAACTTTTACTCATTTTTAAACAAAAATTATTGCTATGAGGACAGATTACACATTGTTCAATAAACAATTTTATTGTTTTGTTATAAAAATATTAACCTTCATAAGTAATATTGGTACAACGCAGCAATAATTTAAAATCTAATGTTATGATGCAACTGACATGTTTACACTTAAATTGCAAATTTATCGAATATATAATAAGATAAAGAAATATAAAACTTCCGGATACAGTGGAAAAGGCAGCAACACTAAAAAGCCACTAGGCGGCCAGAAAATGGTAAAATAAAATGTTAAAAACAACTGTTTTGTGATATTACATCCACATTGATGGCACCAACCAGGGGCAGATTAAGGTGGGGGCTGAGGGGGCTGCAGCCCCAGGCCCACTAAAAAATAGGCCCATGGCTAACAGCATAATGACCATCCGACATTATCTTTGTAAAAAAAACTGTAAAGTTAAATCTATAGATATCATCGCTAGTGTCAGATCGTTTTATTTGTAAAATATCCAATATGTTTATTTTGAGACCATTAGCGTCAATAGGTGTTTGTTACTTCACAATATGAAGCTAATATGCGAATAAAATGTATATGCGAAAACAAATTACAACGATCTACCCTAACTTATGTTTACAGACAGCACATTAGATCAGTCAAGTTATCACAATACCTTAAAATGGTGTATGCTTTGAATACCATTACAGCATGTCATAAATACGTAACATGGGCTAAACAGAAATTAAACATTTTTATGCAGAGTAGTATCAAGAAAATGTCAGAATGTGATGTTGGCTTCTTAATAAAGTTCGACTGATTTTTGAAAACATAAGACACGAGAAAGAAAAACCAAAGTGGTTGGGAAAGCAAAAATCTGAAAGAGGGTTTAACGGATATTTGATGAAGGGAAATTGCTGATCAGTTAGTTAAGTGATAACCAAGTGGGACGATTTATATAACGAATAAACAGTGGCAATTGGTAGTATAACAAATTTATCATTATTTGGACAGTTGGCTTAATAAGGATTAAGTATTTTGGGGGGCTTGCGCATAGGCGTAGCCAGGGGGGCCTGAATTTATAATATTTTACTGTTTTAATTTTTTTTTCGCATTTATGAGCAGTACCACAACAGTCGATCACAGGCATGCCACGCCTTCAATAGTCATACACTGTTACGTCACAAACGGTGTAGTTAATATAACGTTTGCTGTACATTAATGTAGTTTTACTACTTTTAGACAGGTTTTGCTTCTTGAATGGTTTTTGAGAATTGCGTTAACAGTTAGTCAGTTGCTGCTCGAAACGGTTTGCTAGCATTGTTATTTGTGTTCGTTACGGCAGTTAATACAACGACAAAAGCTAAACAAAAAAATTCAAACTTTTTGCCCCTCCCCTAAATTTTTTTGGCTGGCTACACTGGGCTTGGGTGCCATTTTTTATTAGGTCACGTGCCACAATTGGCACGCGTGCCGCTTGTGGACATCCCTGATCTAAAGCTATAAAACATGTTAATTTAATCTGTCTGATTAGAGAATTAAACATTTCATATTAATTCTGGTTGGAACAATAAACATAATGAAAATGAACAATAGGCCTCTGACTACCATACAGCCCCAGGCCCATGAAAACCTTAATCCGGCCCTGGATGGCACAAACATTTAGCTCAACATATTATTAAAAAGCAGTGTTTGTGGTGTGTATGTTTTTTGCGGTATTAGGTCAAGTAGCTTTATTTGCATGCAGGTTGCCGATCAACAACCACCAACATCTGCCACTCAACCAAGTCTATCTGATGTCGATCAAACCTTAACTGACACTTCGCAGAACCAACAAAATAAAAGTAATTGGCACTTAGCATTTAAACCTGGCTATATTTAAACTTGTTTTCAACAAGAATAACTCCAAATGGACAAACATTGCAGTACTAGAATATACTTAGTGTGATAATATGCTTCAAATAATTACTATGTTTTAAATTATGTTAGTGGTTTCCAGCTGCATTTTAAGCGGATAATGTAAGTTATTTCTTTAAAGCTGATGTTTAAGTTAAAATAACAATTTAATCCAATCAGAGGATATCATTTAAACTGGCTTTTAAATCCTGATTTTTTTTATATAAATTAAGTTGTCCAACCTGGTATTGCTAATTTTAAGATTCAATCCACTTTATGTATTTATTGTTACTGTAAACAACTAACACAACAAACATATATAATAAAACACAGCAATAAGCATGAGATTAGACAAGGCGACAACTAACATCAAAACATTCACTAGTCTGCAGCCATCTTGTGGCCAAACAGTGTAAATAACAAGTAAATGTCGATTTTCATTTTCACAGTTAAGGCTGAGATGTTCTACGAACACTTTCTCGAGGAATTCAAACGAAACCCTAGAAGTAAGAATATTTCATTTCTGTTACTTTGTGATATTTTTGTTAGGCTAATATATTTCAATTTTTACATCCGGTAATTAAATACCATTGTTTTCGCACTTGTGATGTCACAATGCCTATTACTGGTTTCACATACATTTGTCTGTTGTTTCTTTGTTGCTTTTTCTTGATATTTGTTGAAAATAAAGTTTTGTTTAGACATTAGGATGATTGGTGATTTGCAAGAATGCAATGAAGAAGTAATCCAATCTTTCGCAAAGCTCTTCCCTGTGTATGCTGGTTTTCACTACCAACCCATCGGGACAAGTGCATGCCACGCCTTGGGACGGATGCTGCAGCATGTCGACAAACCAATCGAGGGGTTGGATCTGTCCAATTGCAACCTGACAAATCAAGGTTTTGAACACATTTTCAAAGGAATCAGGAAAATGCCTTACAAGGTAAAGTGCTTAATTGTCGGCATTTTGTTGTTCAATGTTACTGCGCCCAATTTTATATTTTACTTTAAAACAATGTTAAAGATTAAACTACGTACAGAAAAAAAATCAGTTTTGGGGATGTTATATGAAAAAGATATTTTACTATTAAAATAATCATCAGTTCATAAAATATAACAAATATAAATTAAGATTAACGCTAATAAACACTACAAACAACTGTTTTAGGCGAGTGGTGCAATAGCGCGGCTAGGCAAGCCGCAACTAAATGACGATGCTGTCCGTAGAATGACGTAACAAATAATAACACAGATAATAAAACATCGATCAGTGGCTGTTGGTTTGGTGCAGTATTTTGTGATAGAACCACACGGTGAAAACGTTTTGGTAACATGGAAAACATCTAAAAACTCAAGTTGGTTGCCATCAGTAGCAGTGTCGATTGTTCTAAAAGTGAGCTTTAGGTTGTTTCGCTCGAACACCTGCTCCAAACATAAACATATTTCAATAATGGTTTCTAGGTCAAAAGAAAACAAATTATATCCTCGACAAAAATATATTTTTCATATCCAAACAAACTGATTTTCGGTTTACTAAGTTCTGTACTTAGTTTCTTATCATTGGTGTGCATCCAGAATCGTTTGTTTTTACCATTCGGATTCAAGCTGATTACGTTATTCGAACAAAAATTCTGATTACTTTTGCTGTGGAACGCAACCGCGCTATTCCCGAGCACGCGGCTCGAGGCATTCTTGTGTTATTTTAATTGGTATGCGTTGTGTGTGTGTACGCGCTTGATTTGTGCCTACTGCAGGAATGTAATTGGTGTGTTTGTAATTACTTCGTGAGCCTATAAAAGGCTGTTCACTTACTACGTTACCATTCTATTTTACTGATTTTGACTAAATACAACCTAAGTTACAATAAGCAAACTGTGAAAAACTTATTTGGACTCTGTAAAGAAGCAAGGCGTAAACGTGATTGAAAACACAACAGAGTTTTTGGCGACGAGGATGGGATCGGTCAACTGAACGACTTGTTTCAATTTCAACGTTTGTGTCAATATGGAGAAGCTATTTGAGACGATGCAGAAGCAGATGAAACAGCAACAACGACAGCATGAAGAGCAAATGAATCTTATCCTGTCTGTGTTGTAAAAGTCTTCTGGTCCCGCTGTTACCAATTCTAATGTTGCTGCACCTAGCTTTAACCCCTTTGATTCTACGACAGACTTGTGGGATGACTACTCTTCTCGCTTCTCAACATTTGTGAAGGCTCGTGTAATATCCGAGATGAGGGTTGCCCAAGTGTTTTCAACGAACCAAACCACGACAACTTACAAGCTGCTGTCCAATTTAGCAGGACAAAGTTCGCCAGCGAAGGACGTCAACGATCTAACAATGAATGAGATTGAAGGCTTCATGAAAGATCAATTTGATCCCAAGCGTTTTATTATTCGCGAAAGGTTTCGGTTTTGGAGCAACCTGCAGCGCAAGCCAGGTGAAACGGTGCAAGAATTAGCCGCCCGTATTCGTCACGATGCTGCTACTTGCGATTTCACCTCTATCAAAGATCCGTTGGATGAAGCTTTACGAACCAGGTTCATCTGTTCAATATCCAATGAAGCGGTGTTGAAGGCCATGTTCAAACTCAAGTCAGATGAAGTACTTTCTCTCGTGCGATTGAGGTTGCCATGCAGACGGAGGATGCGGCGCAAGTTGCCAAGGAAACCGTCTATGGGACGAGCGGTTCTGTGGGTAAGGTGCGCGGATCCAAAAAGCAGTCTACAAAATCCGCACCGAATGAGAAGCCCAAAGAAGCTGCCCGGTGTTATCGCTGTGGGAAAACTGGTCATTTTGCGCCGGTTTGCCGTCACAAGAATGCGACGTGTCGATATTGCAATCGCATAGGTCATACTGAAGATGCTTGCCGTAAGAAGAAGTCCGATGTGGTCAATTCGATGACGAATGTTCGTTTTCTGAAGTCAATTTCCACTCGTTCCCCACTACACAAGTTGGAGGTTGTGGTATCACTTTTTGGCAAATTTTGCGAGTTTGAGCTGGATACAGCAACCAGTGGAAATTTCTTGTCTGTTCACGATTGGAAGATAATCGGGTCGCCTAAGCTTCGCGCTCCTGATCGACGTTTTAATTCTGCGACAGAGCACCCAGTGCATTTGTTGGGTATGTTTACGACGCCAACTACTTATGGTGGTCGAGTCTTTGATCAATATTTCTTTGTCACGAAAGTTCCATGCTTAAATTTGCTTGGTCGCAATGCCATATGTTCTTTGGAGATTTCGGTTGACGACATACTGCATCTTTCATCTTCCAAAGATTGCGTGAATTCCGTTGTTACTTCGGACGATCAACTCTATCTGCCTTTACAAGATGCTTGCCGAGGTCTTTGCAACGAGTTTAAAGACATTTTCAAACCTGAACTGGGTTGCTTGAAAGGTTTAGAGCTTGAAGTGAAGTTTCAAGCGGAGGCTAAACCGGTTTTCTTTAAGCACCGTTCTGTGCCATTTGCGCTACAAGAAGATGTTGCCCGTGAATATGACGCAGGAATTGCCCGAGGAATCTGGACTCCAGTCAAGTTCAATGACTGGGGTACACCGGTGGTTCCTGTTCGAAAAGCACCGTTGTCAACTCACAACAAGCCACGACTAAGACTTTGCGGGGATTATTCAGCCACGGTAAATATCCAATTGGCACTCCATCGACATCCACTACCTCTTCCAGATACTTTGATGCAGAAACTCGAGGAGGATTTGGTTTCACAAAAATCGATCTTGCTGATGCGTACAACCAAATACGTCTAGGTCCCGAAAGCCGGAAAAGGTTGGCGTTGAGCACTCACCGAGGTGTCTTGCTGCAAAATGTATTACCGTTTGGCATCACCTCGGCTCCGGGATACTTTCAACAGATTATGGACGAACTGACGCAAGATCTTCCAGGAGTGGCTGTATATCTCGATGATTTACTTGTCAGCGGTTCATCGGCAAAAGATCACTTAAACAATCTTCGTCGATTGCTTCAACGTTTATGTGAGAAGGGGTTTGGCTGTCGTTTCGAGAAATGCAAGTTTGCACAACCCACAGTTGAATACTTGGGTCATTTACTTAATAAAGACGGCATCAGGAAAGCTTCTAAACTCGATGCTGTGCTCAATATGCCTGCACCGAAAAACGTATCGGCACTACGTTCGTTTCTTGGGTCGGTTCAATTTTATAGTAAATTTTTGCCACCAAGTTTTTCTTCCCTTGCTGAACCTCTGTATCGTCTGACTCGAGACAAAGTTCTTTGGAGTTGGAATAACGAAGAATCAAGAGCTTTCCGTCAATTGAAGACATGACTGTCTTCCGACAATGTTTCAACTTACTTTGATCCCTCTCTTCTTATTGGAATATCTTGTGATGCGTCAAATGTGGGCATTGGTGCCGTACTTTTTCATCGCTATTCGTACGGAAGCGAAAGGCCAATTGCCGATGTCTCAAAGTTGCTCTCCTCCAGTCAGCGCAACTACAGCCAAATTCAAAAAGAGGCTCTTTCAATTATCTTCGCACTGAAGAAATTTTACCAGTATCTTTTTGGTCGTGAATTCATTCTTGTCACCGACCACAAGCCACTGTTGGCACTTTTTGGTCCTATAAATCCAACTCCTCCACTTGCGGCAAATCGGTTAGCACGATGGGCGTTTTTCCTTGGTCAGTTTAAATACAAAATCGAGTACAGGAAGACCGCCAGTCACCAGAACGCCGATGCACTCAGCCGGTTACCGGAAGGGGAAGATGCCTATTTTGACAAAGAGGATACTACAGATGATGTCGACACTGTTTGCACCATCACTACGCTAAGTCGTCAAGTCCAGCCCACAGACCCCAACACCATGAAGAAGGAAAACCTTTCAAATCTAATCTGCTCGTCAATTTGTTGTTTCAGATCAAGTGGCTGGATCTGAGTGGGAACCGCATCGACGACGAAGGAGCTCTTGAGCTTTCTCGCGTCCTCCCAAACATCAAGCAGTTGGATCTGAACAGCTGCAACCTGACAAGTCGAGGTTTGAAACACATTTGCAAAGCAATCGGGAAAATGCCTCACACGGTAAAGTGCTTTATTGTCGACATTTTGTTGTTCAAACTTAGCGCGACTAGGAATGTTCAAAGCAGAATCCCAAAGCTTTCTAGAATAATAGGCTACGAATCCAGAATAACGAATCAAGAGTTTCGAATCCCAGTGCATTTGTAATTAATTATTTACCTTATACTTTTTTGGTGGGCCTACCTGTATAACATTGGTTTGAACTTTATCCGTTATAATGCACAAAAGAGGCTCAGAAAATATCGAGAGGAAATGGCTCTTTTGTTGCATAAGGCTACGTAAAGCACTAAGTTATTTGATAAATGTGTGAGTAAAATTCCTAAATACATAGTTTAACGTATTTTGTTCAAATGAATTCAAAAGAACTATAGCTACAAACGCTCACCACCCTTAAAATGTCAGTTTGAATACTATAAAATAAAATAAACTTGAACTATTTGGCAAAAGTGCTAATAATATATACATAGTCTTCAGCGGCTCAACAATTAATTCATTATAAAACTTTTTCTAACATATCGATATAGTAATCGAAAATTTCAATTACTTTACATTTAATTTCAATTAGATTGATATTTAAACAACTGCTATTTGAAGCTGCGGGAAAAAAAATAATAATAATTATCGAAACCAGGTTGCTGCCCCAATTATTTTTTTATTAAATATAGTAATTGAAATGCAACACAATATATTCTTCACAAATTCTGTTCGTTTTCATAAGGTATTGTTGTGATTTAGTTTTAGTTTACTACAAACGTATTCCGTCAATAAGCCGGTCAAACATTATGATACAAAGAATACAAAGTTACTACTGCCAGTAATGCGTTACTATTATTTAACAATTACGCTGTGAGTAACTTCGCTAAATATTGGCCCAAAATTGACCTTGAGTAAACTCGTAACTCTCGTTTTGTCCAAGGCCAGCACGATTTACGATGGAATGTTACTTTTGCAACTTGTCGCATTTAGGGAACTTTCAAAATCTCTACATTGGCATTACACGTTAGTCGCTCGCCCAATAACACTTAATGATCAGGCGAAGGTTATCGCAAGATGCGAAATAATTGGTCGCAATTACCCGAAATAAACGGCAAAAATGGGTTCGAATCTAAGGATCTGATATTTCACTTTGAACATCTCTAACGGCGACGACTTTCCATTTTACTTTAAAGTGTGTTGAAAGCACGATTTGACCTTGACCTTGTGGCTCACATTAATCGACCTTTCAAAATCTAATCCGCTCGTCAATTTGCTGTTTCAGATCAAGTTGCTGGATTTGAGTGATAACCGCATCGGCGATGAAGGAGCTCTTGAGCTTTCTCGCGTCCTCCCAAACATCGAGGTGTTGAAACTGTGGAGATGCGACCTGACAAGTCAAGGCTTGGAACACATTTGCAAAGCAATCGGGAAAATGACTCACAAGGTAAAGTGCATTTTATCGACATTTCGTTGTTGAATGTCGCCGCGACCAACTTTTATATTTTACTTGGCTCACATTAATTGACATTTCAATAGGGTTGCCATACGTCAGGATTTTCCGTGAAATGTCAGGGAAGTTATTGTTGAAATCTGCTTCAGGGAGAAATGGCAAAATCTGATATATGTCCTTGATTTAACCGTACTGTATAAAATACACGACGCCAATACATTCACAATATTAAAAACGATAATTATAACTACTAAAATTGGTTCAAAATTTGTTCTGATAGTAAACGGCTTTGTATTCACAGGACGTAACTTTTGCGTGAAATGCCATTCATCGTTACGTCACACATGACCAAGTTTAATCCTTTTAGTTGTTTTTGTTTTTGCTTTGGTAAAAAGTTTTTGTGTATTGCGTTCTATTTTAGTCGGTTTTAGTTAGAAACGTTTACCCAGTAGTATGTTTGTTCATTTTTTTTAGTGCAAGCAAAACCAAAACAAGCTAGATTTATATTTTTATTACCAAATATGAAACTGCAAATAAAACCGATTGGACCTACCACTTTGCCTACTGTCCAAACATACGTGCTTTGAGTAAGATGTGTCCAAAAATTATTATTTGTCAAACACACAAAGTTTAACTTTGCCAAGTGCTCTTTGTTAAACTAATTGCTATTTGCAAAATAAACATTCTCTTTTGAAAGTTCAGGTCGCGTTTGTTGACATCTAAATCTAAAGCTTACGATATTGTTTTGGTGCACAAAATGGCAAAGAGAACTAAATCTAACGCTTTTAGTATATCTTAGCCTGTTTTGTAAAAACCAGATTGGCCCATTTGCGCCAAGTGTCTCAACGCACCCCCCAAAATGAAAATTTGTTGAATTATAAGAAACCAATTTTCGCTCTACACGCGAGACGCTTCCGTCTTTTTAATGTAAATACGTCACGTTTTGTAACTTTATGACGTAACTTGTGACGTCCCCTAATCTGGAGTTGGTCAAATTCAACCGTCGCAAATTTTTCCAGGATTTCTCGTTTCACAATATGGCAACCCTACTATTTAAATCTAAGCCGCTCTTCAATTTGTTGTTTCAGATTCAGAAGCTTGTTCTGAAAGATAACCGAATCGACGACGAAGGAGCTCTTGAGCTTTCTCGCGTCCTCCCAAACATCGAGCAGTTGGATCTGACTGGCTGCAACCTGATAAGTCAAGGTTTGAAACACATTTGCGAAGGAATTGGGAAAATAACTCACAAGGTAAAGTGCTTTATTGTCGACATTTTGTTGTTCAATGTAGGAATGTTCAAAGTAGAATCCCAAAGTATTCTAGAATAATAGATTTCGAATCCAGAATAGCGAATCAAGGGTTTTGAATCCTAGTGTATTTGTAATAAATTATTTACTTTCTATTTGTTTGGTGAAATATTCATAATATATATAGCCTTTAGCGACTCAGTCATAATCAGAAAACTTTTTGTAACATTTCGATGTAGTAATTGAAAAATTAAACGGCAAATGATTTACATTCTGAACAACTGCCATTTAAAGTTGTTTAAATTGTGATACACAACTACACGAACAAGAACATTAAACAACATAATTATACAAAACCTACGTCATAATAGACTCTGTGTGGTTTACAATATCTATTGTTTCGTCAAAGTAAGTAAAGTTCACTAGCACCAGGTGTCTGTTTTATACTGTTTGTTTATTTTAGCATGTTTGTAAAAGCATGATAAAAGTAATGCGTAAAAGTAAAAAAAGGTAAAACATAAGATTGCCCTGATCCAGTATATATTTTAAATTCTGCAAAATGCCAAAGCTTATGCTCGAGAGCGACTTTTACCAAATCAATCATTGGAATGATTTGTGGTTGGATTCACAAGTTGGTGCTAACTATGCCAAATTAACGGTTGCAGAGCAAACACTTCTTCCATTTCCGACTACATATTTAGTTGAATGAGGTTTTAGTGACATTTCGTTTTCTAACTGGTCGCAAATTTTAAAGTTCCAATGCTATTTAACCTGCCACGCGCATTCTAAGTTAAATGCGTTTACTGTGAAATTTTGGCAGTATTTTTTTGAGATTTTTTGGGGACGAATTAACATTGTTTAAGTTTTTAAGGGAGGAATATGATAAAAACTTTGAGAACCACTGATGTAAAGAATACGCGAAGTAATTGATCGCAACTACCCGAAATAAACAGCAACATTGGATTAGAATCTAAGGATCCGATATTCTACTTTGAACATCTCTAACGGCGACAAACTTTACTATTTTACTTAAAAACATGTTGAAAGCACGATTTGACCTTGACCTTGTGGCTCACATTAATCGACCTTTCAAAATGTAATCCGCTCGTCAATTTGTTGTTTCAGATTAAGTGGATGAATCTGACTAATAACCGCATCGGCGATGAAGGAGCTCTTGAGCTTTCTCGCGTCCTCACAAACATCGAAGGGTTGTATCTGTTGAACTGCAACCTGACAAGTCAAGGCTTGAAACACATTTGCAAAGGAATCAGGAAAATAACTCACAAAGTAAAGTCCTTTATTGTCGGCATTTTTTTGTTGAATGTTACCGCGATCAACTTTTACATTTGTACAGCACGTCGAAACGTCGATTAATTATATTATACTGCTGAATAAACAACACTTTGTTATATCTTATATTTTACTTTAAACATGTTAAAGCACGATTTGACATTGACCTTGTGGCTCACGTTAATCGACCTTTCAAAATCTAATCACGCTCGTCAATTTGTTGTTTCAGATCAAGATGCTGTTTCTGAGTAATAACGACTTTGGCGACGAAGGTGCTCTTCAGCTTTCTCGCGTCCTCCCAAACATCGAGGAGTTGGAGGTCATAAATTGTGGCATCACTAAGGAAGGCAAGGAGGTGATCAGATCGAAATTGAGAGAACTTGGACGTAACGTGAGTAAAAACAGTAAATAAAAAAAAAAAACCTACATCACTGACACGAGAAGCAACAGTGTTACGTCACAGTGAAAATAAGTTCAACTAACACCAACCACTAGGGGCGCCTAAAAAGAAATATATCCGGGGGGAACTGTACATTATTGCGCAAAAATTAAAACTATAAAGTTTGAAAAACGAAACGTACTTTGTTATAGCTGAAAAGGTTGCACACCCCTGCCTTAGTTTGACTTGTCATTCCCTGAAATCTTGCGTTGGAGTCTTAGACGCATAGTTTTGAATTCATTGAAAGAAGTGACGTAATCTGTGACGTTATGCTCACAATTATGGTCGTCACACAGTCACTCACACTTTGGAAAGGCTAAAAAGAAATTGGAAATAAATTCCATGTTAATTTGACTTCGTGGTGTGAAATAGGCGGTAAACAAACAAAAGTTTTAATTGCATTAAAACCTTTTACAACGTTTAATTTTCTTTCATCTTGTGTTTTGCAGAGAAACAGCGTTACTTTTAGCCTTTTAAATAGTTAAAAGACGGAAGAAACTATTTGGCTCTGTGATATTCATTTTACGCAACACGCTTCAGCCTTCCTGTTCATTTGGTCGCCAACAACCTTCCAATGCTCAACAGTGCTGTGGTTGTTTTGAAACTTAAACCAATGTACTTATCATCGCAATCCTCGTTTAAAAATCTAACTTACACTTAACTATTACTTGTCAACGCCAGGCGCCAATACAGGATTTTTTGTATGAGGGGGGGTCATGAATTTTTTTCAGATATGACGTCATAATGTTACATATAAACTTGAAGTCATAAACAAGTAACCTTAAGAGGGGGAGCAACAATAAAATACCGTAAACAGAATAAGGCAGCAGTCCGTAGAATAGTTATTGATTTTCTAATAAAAAAGTGAGACATTTTTTGGCATTTCAAATTTAGTGACGTAGTGCTGATTTATTCACGAAATTATAACGTAAACACGACGTCATAAAAGGGGGGGGGGTGGCTATGGGTGTGTCTAGATATAAATGTAGCAGCTGAAAGAATTGCGTGTCTTTCCTAAATTGTCAAAGTTATCTAAATAATGCCTTTTAATTCTTTCACCAAACGCATCTCGCTCAATAGACTGTCAGAGGTTAATTCCTAAACCACAATAGACCAATAGTTATTGACCTGTCATTGTAAATTACCGACTGAAGCCAGCCTCGCCATTTCCTCAATATCTTTCTTCACAGCTCCATGCCTGGCCTTTCTATGCTTGTGCCTATTGGCCTGGCAGTGATTCTCAACTTTCCGTTGAACGCTTAACACTTGTGTTGAAGTTTATGCTTGGATCAGCCCACATATGTTTGTAGCCACATGTATAACATCTTGGAAATTTACTCAATGGCGTTATCAATTGTGTTGTATGTGTGTAAAATGTAACGTCGATCGTAAATTATAGTCATTTCGTATTCTGTAATCTATTAACGTTCTGCCATATGAACTTTGTAAAAATGATTTGTGAAATAAATATGAATGGCCATTTGATAATCACTGAAAATGCTCAAATGTCTTTTCATGCATTTATGTTTTTTTGCTTATATGTTTATGTGCTTTTTTGTAAGAAATCTATGTCAAACGACATTTTAAAGACAAAAAAGATCTAATCATTTTTGTTATCAATGTAGATATTGCGTCATTTTTGCTGTTAATTTTTCCGAATTTACGTATTAATTATTATCTACTGTCCGCTTTTCAGGCGATGAAATATGTTCGGCCTAATTCACACGAATTTACAAAACACCAAATCAAAATTGACTTTTTATCAGATTTATAGAACTCCCAAAACTAAAGCATTGAGCCTTTAATTCTTTCACCAAACGCATCTCGCTCAATTGATTAGCAGAGGTTGATTCCTAAACCACGATAGACCGATAGTTTTTAACCTGTCGTTGTAAATTGCTATTTGACTAAAACCAGTCGCTCTTATATTAGCATCTGATCACGTCATCAGTATTTAATTTGTTTCCAGAGCCTATGGTGTAACTTAGGAAAGGTTAGTAAGAGCTTATTATATAATCGGTCCTCACAAAAACACAGAATGCATAAAACGCTAGCGATCCAATGAAATATGCACCAAATATCTTGTGAATTCTGTTGTATAAGAATCATAATTTAAATTCATCAGTTAAAGTTTAATTTGCAAACATTTACAGTTATGTTTTGAATGTTTTTTATTCCAGACATGTTTTTTTTGCTTAAATCCACTTTTTTAATTTTATTTGATAAAACTGTAGTTGTTCGGATTTGTGATGGTTTGAAATATATTGCTGTATTTATGCTCGTCTAAAATTAGAAAAAAAACAATCGTTTGTTAATGTTTAAAAGATTGTATTGCCGTGTTTTTGTATTTTTTTTATAAGATTGGCAGTAAGCAAGCTTGTTTGAAAAGCAATATCTTATTGTGTTGCTGTGTTTTCGCTCCTGTTATTTTCACCAATATAATGTTTTCATGTACTTTTTATGTTGTTTATTGTACATTTTAAGTTCTAGGCTTTAGTTGCCCTGCTCGACTAGATGTCTGTTCTGCAAAACAAAATTAAGCCGTAATAATATTTGTTTCATTTACGACCGGCAATATCTCCGAAATAAATATTAACGATAAGACTCTTGTTTACTATGTATACGTTGGCTCCAAAGTGCAAACAGTTATTGCAACTTTTAAACAATTAAGCAGAAAAAAATTATCATAAAAAATTTGTTTTATACATCCCGGGCACGACGTTGTGTCCCCCCAACAGTAGAGGGTCAGGTTGGTTCGATCCAAGCGTAGCTAGCAGAAAATCTCTTTTATGTGGGGTGAAAGTTTAAACATTTTGTTTAGCTTTTGCCATTGTATGAACTGCGTATCGAACACAAATAAATACGCTAGCAAACCGTTTTGAGCAGCAACTGACTGAGCGCAATACTCAAAAAACATTCAAAGAGCAAAAACTGACTAAAAAGTAGTAAAACTACATTAGTAGGAAGTTTGGAACGCAAAGGTTGAATAGCTTAGGAATAAATATTTTCCAGCACGATATGTGAGAAAAAATCCGAAATACCAGGATCTTATACCAGAAGTGCCTTAAACCCCGAATGCTACATTGAACACAAGGGAGTTTGATTTCTTGTTCCTGTCGACGGAGAGCAGTGGTTCTTAACATTTTCTACCGCGCCTACCTTATTTCCCTGTGATCATTCAATAAATAATTTTATCTTCTTGTTTTTATCTTGTTTTTATTGTAGCGTATTGCATGATACTTATTGTATTAATTACACATTTAAAGTCATATTAGGTAAATTCAAATGCGTTGTATTTAGGAATTTCTTGTATGGTTTTGGTCGTTGAAATTTTTCTACAATATTTCGCGCTGCTTTCAAAACATGTTGCTACCACAGTTCCCGGCCGCCAAAAAGGCTTCGGGTTATGACACATCTTTGTTACAGATAAAATTATTCGCTCGAGTGTTTTGATGACCACACGTGTTGTTTATAGAAATGCAGTTAATGTCTACAAATGCAGCCTGTCATAGTGTTTACTGTTGATATATGGTCTGAGCTCTTGTTGAAACCTTATACGGTATAAAAATAACTTTCTTGTATGACAGAAATGTGAGGAAAAATGACTTATAGCAACGCCCTTTGTCATGTGATATGATACGTTATAATTTAGAAATTGATAAATATGCCGCCTCTGTTGCTTATTTCTTTCTGCAGATTTCTAACAAAAATGGTGTGTGAATATTTCAGAAACAGGGAACCGCAGTTCGCCTGAAAGAGTTTCAGAATTAGATGGAACGGATCTTTAACAGAAAAGACCAACGCCGTTTAGAAGACAATCTTCACAGAACTTGATAACAGAAGAGACCAACGCCTTCCACCTTACCAACTGCTCAGGCCATGCGTGAGGGACAGCAAGTTCCTCCTCAACCAACGAAAGAACGAGATCGAGCAGCAGAACAAAGAAGAAGACCTTCACTCCATAAGCGTGGAGTCTATCGACACAGCCTTGACTCGTACAATTTGAACTTCCACCAGTTCCGCGACCTCCGTTGAGAATGAACATAATCCTTGATGTAGGACTTTCGAGAAAGCAATCAGTTTATGACCGTCTTGATGACAACCGTGACGTGTGCTCATTAGTTGTTGCATATACTATCAATGCTACTGGACACATCCAATTGAGATACGGGACTGTAGAAGCCACAGTGACACGAACTACTTTCGATCATTTCGCTACTCCGCCACCAACTGAATTTCATCACATTATGTAGACGATTTTGGAATTGCGGCAGAATATACTCTTCAGCTAACCAACATAGAAGGAGACGTCTTCAACATAGACCTGCATTTCTTCCTCCACATCTTGATGATGATGTAGACTATTGAGGCTCATTTAGCACTCCGCGTTTACGTGAGAGTTCCAGTGAGGTTCACAAACAATGCAACCACATCAATATCATACTAAAAGCGGTATTTTTGGATAACAGATTAATGAGACAGCATGAAAACACAAAAATAGACTTTTATTCGTTTATTTGATTAGAATTGGGTAAACTTTATTATAGGAGACCCTGACGCATTGGGCATACAAAAATTGTGCGCGATATGTTGGTTTTCATCTGATTTTGACAAACATGAGGGCATTGACTTACAGTTGTAAGGCTGCACAGAAAAGTAGCGCAAAAATAAAACATTGCAGAAAAGGTGCTTCAAAAGATGTGATGACACACAATGTTATGACCATAATGCAAACAAGATTACAATTTCACGCAAAAAGTCCGAGTTCCCCGGCGCTAAACAGTTGTGATATATGAATTGAGCGCAAAACATTTTCGCAGTTTTATTGTTAAAGTTGGCAAAAACGCATAGTGGAAGGTGGCATTGTACCCAAACCCTTTAACATATCATACTGTTCTGAATAAACACAGCCCTAATCTATAGTTAGTGGCAGATAAATCCAAAAACCGAGAAACTATTAAAAGATAGCAGTCCAAAAGTTCGCAAATCGCAAAATCATGAACCATTTTTCCTCGGTTACTTAGATACACATGTGTTATTTTGCAGTAAAGCATAGAACAACATACAGACAGAATTAACAACAAACGCAACATGGGACCAAATTAAATCGTTACAAAAGTTTAAAGATTGGCACCATCCAGGTTAAGAACCACTGACGTTTGGGGCTTGCCTGCTCACCACACAAACCATAACCAGCTACGACACGGGGTTAGTGAAATGTTGCTTTCTGCACTTTCACCTGAACTGCTTGTCTGGTTGCTTCGGCTCCATCAAAGCAATATATGAAGTATTTTCTATTATTCCATATTAGATTGGTTAAAAATTAGAGCTGTTTAGTTTTTTAGTTATCTAGCTTAGGTTAGTTTAGTTATCTTAGGTTAGGTTTGTAAAACTAGCCAAAACAATAACTTTAACTTAACTTTAAAGGTCTTCTTATTTTTTACACTCAGCTTTAAATTGCACTTTCTACCTGGGTTTGTAAATGCCAATTTCACTTTAATTTTAACTTTTATGATCAAACTGCCTAAGGCGCCTAAAAGTTAACTGTTACATTCCCTCATATTCTAAATTTGCGTTTTTGCAAACTTAACAAAATTTCAGAAGCCGGCCAAAGTTCTAAAAATCGTACCCCTGCAATAATTGTTTGAAAGTGGATGCAGGTGTTTCAATATACTTGGGTAAGGTGTCTCCCAAATGTATTGTTATTATAGCTACGATCAATAACAATGTTTGTTATTATAGCTACGATCAATAACAATGTTGTCAAGGTTTAATTTCTTGCGGTAGACTAAGAAAAAAATCGCAGGACATTTTTGTTATTACATTAAAATCCAATTCAATAACAACGTGACAATTATTCTTACACTAATGTTCACTTTGAACCCTTGAGGCCAACAAAGATTTTTTGTAAATTAAAACAGTTTAAAAGAGATTCATAAAAACAGTATAAATTTTACGAAAAAGGAAGATTAGCAAATGTTTTTGTTTCTTTTATCGCCCTTGTAGAAAGTTTCCGACTATTCTTTTGTGGCAATTCTACATTAAGTTACCTGCAAAATTGGTTGATATATACGTGTTTTAAAAAGGCATAGTTTACTTGCTAAAATATTTCACAGGTGTTTACTTTAAACATTTGTAATTTAATGAAAAACAGAATTACGAGTACCGTGAAGCACTTATAAAAAATCCTGAAAAAAACGTTAATATACTTTTGTACACTATGCACGGATCTGTAATGTAGCTTGATAATAAATTTCAAAGCCTAAAAGGTCGAGTAGATCGACATCATCTTGATTAAGACGTTTCGATACGAACTTGTATCATCATCAGTTAATGTGACATTAACCTCTACTCGACCTTTTTGGCTTTGCAATTTATTATTAACGGTAATATGTTTACCACAGTGCAGTTGTATTATAATTGAAAGTAAACCGAAATCAGGTAATTGATCCAACTCTAGTCCCTCCCACCAAACCCAACGTTTGCGCTCTACTTGGTCCCACGTGACATCATATTTTGAAACTAAAACAAAACCTATTTTCCTCTTACACCCAGGGTTACCATACCGTGTTATTTATAAAATTTGTGCTTATTTTTGGTTGTAGTGCCTTAGAAAATATTAATGTGCTTATTTCTCAGAAACGTGCTTATTTTCGAGTTGTGTGCTTCTTTCAATTTATTTTAGAATTTAATAAGCCTCACTAATGTTTTATTGGATAGTTTGTAATTTTCCTTTCTTTTGCCGATGATCAAGGTAATAAAGTTTGACAAAAACTATTATTTCTGACTCGCAATCGTAAATTCTAACAGTTATGACTAGGCCTTACAATTATCTGGCCCTCTATGAAAAAGTTTTCGTGAATCGTGGCGGAAGGCGTCACGTGTCTCATTTAAAGTTAACATTTTCACCAAATTAAACAAATGAGTGCATTTTTTCTTGTGTTTTTTGCTATTAAGTTGCAAATGTCGAAATTCTACACTCAAACTTGAAGCGAGACGCTCGCGTAGTGGCTTCAGTCTTGATCGAGGCGTTTGACGTTGTAGTTTGCAAATTGAAAGTTGTGAGGTATTTTCTCGGGCTGCTAGAAATAAGGCATCAGCTTGCTGCGCTAAATCGCGGTTAGTTTCAAAATCTTTCCCTGCTAAGCCCGTACGCACCTCCGCAGGCATGTGCCTCAAAAACAATTCTCGAAAAAGAAAACACGGTGTGTGGTCACCTAGCAATGCCAGCATCTCGTCCATTAATGCCGATGGAATTCTATCGCCTAGAGGAGCCATATCAAGCAAGGCGCTGGCTCTTTGCGAACACGTGAGACTGAAAGTCGTAAGCAGCCGGTGTTTGATTGACTGGTACTTGTTCACGTCCGGTGGCTGATCAAGAAGGTCTAACAAACGAGTTGCAGTGTGCTGGTCCAACGCCGAAACAACATAGTAATACTTGGTTAGATCGTCTTTAACGCCTTTAATTGCAAACTGTGCCTCAGCTTGTCGAAACCAAACTCGTGCTTGAGCAGTCCAAAACGTGGGTAGTTTTATTGCCACTGCGTTTTGCGTCTCTTCACTTGCCATGCTTGTTTCAGAAAAGTCGTTTCTGAAATTCCGGGGTCACCATTGAAGCGAGACGCTTTCTGTGTTGCTTCGAGTTCGTGTTCAGCGAAAAAAGGGTAGACGATTACACATTGCAATGCAGAGGAAGAGAACGAAAGGAAAATAGCAATATGTCCGGTTCGGTGCAGTATTACTGTGTGCGTCGGTAAACATAGAGCGCCGCTACAAACTATTAATATTTTATCTACATTTTCGCTAAAAGTGCGATTGCTGAATTGTTAAAGTCAATACAAGGACTGTGTAAACATTTCGGCTAATTAGCGGCACAACTTACGGAGATATTGCCGGTCGTAAATATAACAAATAATATTACGTTTTAATTTTGTTTTGTAGAACAGACATTTGGTCGAGCAGAGCAACTAAAGCCTAGAACTTGAAATGTCTATTAGTCAACATAAAAAGTACATGAAAGTATTATATTGGTGAAAATAACAGGAGCAGAAACACGGCAACACAATAAGATATTGGTTTTCAAACGAGCTTGTTTACAGCCAATAATAACAAAAAAAATACAAAAAACAAATATACGGCAATCCAATCTTTCAATGATTAAAAACGATTGTTTTTTTTTTTTAAGTTTAGATGAGCAAAAAGTGACATAAACAAAAATACAGCGATACATTTCAAAATGTCAGAAATAACCAAAGTTTTAAAAACTGGAATATGACAAAAACATTCAAAACATAACAAAAACTTAAACTGATTTAAATTATAATTCTTATACAATCTCTAGGTTTTTCATGCATTCTGTGTTTTTTTGTGAGGAAATATTATTATATAATGAGATTTTACAACGACAGGTCAATAACTATCGGTCTATTGTGGTGTAGGAATCAACCTCTGACAGTCAATGGAGCGAGATGCTTTAAAGTTACATAACTCTGATAATTTTAATTTGATGTAACTTTGTACATTCGTGAATTAGGCCGAACATAATAAACACATCTTTAACTACTGATTTCAGAAAATTATCAAGACCTCTTATTAAAGTCGCAAGTTCCTAATTCGGATATTTAATAACCTAGCAATGAAGGTTTGTATTAAAGACCAGAACACTAAAACCAATGTACAGATTTATTAGATGCAAGGGTTGAAAACTACCACACCACAAACAATTGTGTGGACGCAATTACTGACAAACAATCAAATGAGAGAGCATATAACACCTAAAGTCTTACTCGCTAAATGCACCAGGCCCAGCCCAAGCGTCTACTAAAATCTATACACTGTTCGAAAACTTTTTCTCACGGGCACTTAGGCGTTGCAGGGGACCCACGGCCGCTGGTTTAGAAAGTTAAACCCAGCTATCAAAGCGGTTTACGGGCGATCATAATGGGTGTGAAATTTGCAGATTGTTTAGAGATAGAAAATAACATGTCCGGAGTCCAATTAAACACGCGAACAGCACACGAGAGAGCACGAAAACATTACGTCATTGTATATGTCCCGAAATGCGAAAACTTAATTCCTAACCCTATAAAATATAAGCAAGAAAACACAGATGCATGAAAGACATTTGAGCATTTTTCAGTTTTATCAAATAGCCATTCATACTTAATTTACAAATAATTTAATATACTTCATATGGCAGACCTACACCCCTGTACACAGTACAACCTCGAGTCCAGACTAAACACTGACCTCTTAACTACAACCTCGAGTCCAAACTGAACACTGACCTCTTAACTACAACCTCGAGTCCAAACTGAA
This sequence comes from Ascidiella aspersa, assembly GCF_963924565.1. NCBI lineage: Eukaryota > Metazoa > Chordata > Ascidiacea > Phlebobranchia > Ascidiidae > Ascidiella > Ascidiella aspersa. The sequence goes on from NC_139451.1 coordinate 1,904,475, forward strand.
CACTGACCTCTTAACTACAACCTCGAGTCCAGGCTAAACACTGACCTCTTAACTACAACCTCGAGTCCAAACTGAACACTGACCTCTTAACTACAACCTCGAGTCCAGGCTAAACACTGACCTATTAACTACAACCTCGAGTCCAAACTGAACACTGACCTCTTAACTACAACCTCGAGTCCAGGCTAAACACTGACTTCTTAACTACAACCTCGAGTCCAAACTGAACACTGACCTCTTAACTACAACCTCGAGTCCAAACTGAACACTGACCTCTTAACTACAACCTCGAGTCCAAACTGAACACTGACCTCTTAACTACAACCTCGAGTCCAAACTGAACACTGACCTCTAAACTACAACCGATTTTCGTCAAATAAAAACAAACAAATTAAAAATGTTTGTTTGAACTATTTGCTTAATTGCGTGGATTCATAAAGTTAGTTGATTTCTTTAGCACCAGCTACCGGTCACTTTATATTTACATATAAAATACGTTTTTTTTTAATGTGTATCACCTGGTTAAACAAAAACATTCGCATAAGTTTTTAAAATATACGAAGTAAATTTAAAATATACGAAACAAAAAACAGGTTTTCCAATCATACTGCACTTGTGTTACTCTTATGAAACCATAAAAGGGCGTAACATTAAACTATTTGTTTTATTAGTTTTTACCTAATCTATACAGCTTTCAAATGGTTTTGACTTTTTATTAATTTTATTAGTACTTTGCTATGTATGTATTTTACTTGGGAACTATCGATGCCAGAATAGGCGTCTTAAAATGTCTGATCCTGGTTTTACTCTGCTTTTTAAACTTTAAGTTTTATTGTTTACAAGGATTTTGGCGACTGAAACTGGTTATTTCAACGTTTCAGCAAACTCGAAAAAGCCAGGAGCTTAGTTTTGCTTTAAATGGCGACACAAAATAAATTAGATTGCATTATTTATTACTTTAAAAAAAAAAAAGCAAAAGAAAACCGAATTACAAAAGTAAATTATAATGCGGTTGACGACCGAAATTGCAGCATTAAAAGTTCTTTAAGTAAGTTTTATAAAAGGCCATTTTACCTCAAACACTCATTCTCGCTGCCAGTCGTGCAGGGATGGCGCTAGAGAGCAGCAGCACTTGGCTGGGTTAAGCAGACTTCAACGAGCTGCCAAACATTTACCCACTAAACCACACAAAGCAAGCATATGCCAACGCTATCACCTAGTGGAGGAGTGATTCCTGAACTTTTTGACATGCGCAGATTTTGTTGTTTTACTGCATGGATGACTTTTAGAATTGTTATTTTTCTGCTTAAACGGGTTCGAACGAGCCGACTCAGCCAAAATTCTTTCAGCAGACTTAAACGATCAATAAACTCTGTTGGCGCAAGTTTTATCAGCACTGTCGGATTTTTCTTGACTCGCCACTATTAATCGTGCAGGGATGGCGCTATGTAGCTGGCTTAAGCAGCAGTAAGTTTGAGTTTAACTAAACGAAAAAGAAAAAAAAAAATAGTGACACTGGTTTTGCAATACCACGACATAGCCTGTTGCTCGTGGCCCCCTAATTACAGACTCGAGCTGACAAGCAATTACCAACTAAACAATAAAACTCGATTATCAAACAAACACCTCCAAGCATCGCGCAAAGAACAAGCTTGGCTCGGTATTTTTGCTGAAACGTTTTTGTTCCAGTCTTCTTTGCCATCTATTTGTTCAAACAAAAGCATTTTGTGTTCGCAGTAGGACTTGAATATGGTTGCTGTATTTGATAACGCATAACCCCGGACAAAATGATTTTCAGGGTTGCCAGATAACAAAAATAAAAAAAGCCAAACTTACCTAAAAAAAAGCCGAAAAAAGTAAAATCTACTAAAAACTCTCGCCTGTGTTTTTCCTAAAATAAATAAAACAAATAAAACAATGCAATAGATGGTCAAGCTGATGCGGGAAATTTCTCTTGTTGCGTTTTTTGGCAATTTTTCTCTTCTGAAGTTAGTTTAGCTCTTCATAACACTCTTAAAATTTTTAAATAAAACAAAAAAAAGCCCAAAATAGCCAACTCCGCTATTTTTTGAAAAAATAAAAACCAAAGAGTTTAAAAAAAGCCTAAATTTTCAAATTTGGTTTTAATATATCCTAATTGGCAACCTGATAATTTTGATTTAGGGGCACAAAATATTCAGGAGGAGATGACGTCATAATCTTTAGTTTCAAGAAACGTCACGCCTAAACAAAAAACATTGAGATGGTGTAAAAAAACTTTAATGCAAAAGTTTTAATTTAGTTTTAGAAATAATTTTTACGGATTTTTGCTCTAGTTCAGTGCATCGCAAGCTGTTTTAGAGAAAAACCCACGAATTTTGATTAAACATGCGGCGCTGAGAATTTGACGCTTCACATTCTTTAATCTAGAAATTAACACTTGAAGACATTACGACGTAAGATCCTTAATAAGCTGACACCAAAAAGGTGATAATTTATTGACTAACACTTGTGGCCACTCGCTCAATGTAAAATGTATCACCAAGGAAATAACTGAACACAATAAAACTTAAATGTCATACAAGTGTTTGAAAAAATGCCCACCCATGAAGCTTTAGGTTAAACCAGGGATCAACAAACCACAGCCCGCTGGATTAAATAATCCGGCCAGCGACAGATTTCCTTGACGAAGATAAAGTAAAGTTACACCGTGGCGCAAAAAATAAATTTTGATGATTTTTACACTGTACCGGTGCGACAATGTGTTAAGGCCCACTGGAGTTTTTATACTTCTATATCTCCGCAATTTTGCTTGAGTGACGTTTCCAAAAAAGTTGCTTGAGTGACGTTTCAGGTATGGCCGAGGTCATTAGTTCGAATATCTCCGCAGGCAATTTTTACTTGCCTTGCTTGCACGGACAACCTTGCAAGACCAACGAAAACGTTTAGACATTCTCAATAAATAACATTAAGCGGTAATGTTCTGCGACCTATTTCCTTAAAATGGATAAAGTACAGTTGAAATTTTGTCGGATGCAATTGAAATCTAAATTTTAGTGAAATTTTAAACAAACGACAATTTATTTAGGCTACTTGACAATAACCTTGCTTACTAAAAAAATCTCGTTTAGTTCAAAATTCATCATCACCCTAAATTTAACCGCTAGCGCTATTGCGAGAGCGAGAATCTGTTTTTGCTATTTACCAATGAACCAAAAAAAAATTAAAAAAATAAAAAATTTACAAATGAACCTTGATTAAAATCTATGTTGCATACTTCATTTCCCCGTTTGTCCTGCTGACTCAACTAATCCCAATGCAGTCGATCTTGCTACTTAGTTTAATGCGGCTGCTGGAAAACTCAACTATAGACACAATAACATGAACGTCATACTGCTGCGCTGTTGCATTCATTAGACACGTAAAAAATCAAGCCACTTTGTTTGAGCTATGAGCCTTTGCACTAGAGATGTCAACCGCGCAGCGTTTGCGGTCGCTTGTGCGGTTTAGTCAAGTAACTTCACAGCGGCGCGTAAATAAATCTAAACGTTTTGCCGTCAAAGTTTTCTTTTCAGCTAATTGAATTGAAATAGCAAGCAGTTTACACATGGATGTTTTATGCCTGAAAAGCAAGCTGTTACCCATACTTTTATGTATGAACTAGCTTTCTAGGTGTTTGTGCTACGCCAAAGTATTCCAGAAGTCTACTTCGCGGCCTGTCGGCTGCCAAGCGCTACAATACGTCTAGACCAGCGCCCACTAAAGTTCGTTCGCCTGTGCAGATATTTGTTATTTAACAACAATGCTTAACCCCACTAAACCCAAACGCCAACTCCCAAATAGCGCCCACTAAAGTTCGTTCGGCTGTGCTGATGCATCGCCATGTATACAATGTGCACTTGCGATATGTGCACCTAACAGTTGATATTCGAAAGTCCACTACCGCAAAATATGTACCTTAGCACCTTAGAGCACAGTAGTATATTTTGGAAAAGGCTATTTGCCCGGCAACCGGTAACCGAACTTCGAAGTAAGGTAACCGACCCATTTGTCATATATGTAACAATTAGCCGGTCCCGGAAGTTCGGTAAACGGCCATAGCGTTAGTTTGAGGAAGTACCTCCTTGTAATAAGCCTTACCTTACAGCGTTGAAAGAATTAGTAAATCAACGCGCAATATTTGAGTTAGGGTGTCGGTTAGTGTTTGGGTGAGGGTGGGTGAAGTATAATCGTATTTATTATTTAATAATAGTGCTTAACCTACCCTAACCCAAACGCTAATCCGCACCCTAACCCAAATAATCTGCATTGTGGTAGGATTCTAGACCACCTGCAAGTTCGAACGCACATTCCGTGCGCATTGCACCCTCAGTAGGCCTACACATAAATTGCACATTTTGCCGGTGCACATTTGGTAAACATAAATCGCACATTTGGTGAACATAAACCTCAACTCATTTAAGTGTAGCGTTAACTAAATTAACCTTTTCAACCATAGAGTCAGGTGAACAGGTCGGGGATGTTCCGCACAAAATTTTAAACAGTAAGTCCCTTTATTTGCAGACTCTAAATTTGAACGTTGAGAGTTTCGATGTTTTAAACTAAGTTCACAAGTTGATGTGCGAGTAGATCTGTTGTTGTTGTTGTTTATTTTATGAATTAGTTCAAATAAAAAAAGGTTTAAGCAAAAATAGTTACAAGTTATCAATAAGGTGTGTATGCAACAATAACTCAAAATGTTAGCTGTTAGCGTTTTAGTTCCGCATTTGCCATTTCGTACTTCGTTAAACAGTGGCCATAATGATGCATTACGTATTTCCGCATTAACGTGTTTATGGCTTATACAAAGGAAGGTGGGAGCCTTTAGTTCCTTTAGCGTCTCGTTTAGTCATTATTAAACTGTCCAACTAGAACAACAGTTGCGGTAAACAGGTTAGACATTAGATACAGGTTCAGCTAAATGGTGGAATAACATTGAAAATATTTTAACACTGACTATATCTGCGGAAAAACTAGTAAAACAGCATTGTTTGCATACTAAATAAGGCGTCAGTGATGTAATGTTAATTTGTTTACCAACAGCGGGGTTTGGAAATTTTTGAAATTTACTGCGTACCGCTAGAGTTTAGTAAACATATTTGCCTACATTGTGAACATTGTGTAACGTTAATACGTGTTGTTTCGAATCAGATCGTTGTTAATTAGACTAAGTCCCAGTATGCCGCAAACTATTTACTCTTGTAAGGGTAATATTATGGCGCCGTCTTCTCTTTGCAACATCTTTAACAGCGGTGTCTAGAGTTTTTTTTAAATACTAAACATATTTGTCTACATTGTGTACATTGAGTAACGTTAATACGTGTTGTTTCGAATCAGCTCGTTGTTAAATTAGACTATGTCGCAGTGAAACAATTAGTATGGTTGCCGCAAACTGTTTACCCTTCTTAGGCGACGTAAGGCAAACGGTTGTCCTAAAGGCATTATGAAATGTGGGCACATTCTGAAAAAAGTGCGCACATTCTTTGTTGATTTTCGCGTTCACATGTTTGCGCATATTGTGCAAAACAACGCCACGGGTAATGGTATGTAGGTGCGTATAGGAGTCCGCACCCCTGGTCAACTCTAATTGGGGGACAAAAAACAAAAGTGTGACGTCATCGATTTAGTTCTTAACAGCTATCTACTCCTATCTAGCGGCAGACAAACTTCAATACAGAATGCTTTCATATCACTTGCTATATTCAGCTCGCAAAGCGACAAAGCGGCTGCTAGTATCCTGCTGCGCTTCATTGTCCCGCGCGTGCAACGTTCATTGTGCGAAGGGGCTGCGTTATTAAAACTGGAACCGTGCGACTTGCCTTTTAAAAAGAGGCTTCTCGTAGTAAAAAAAACTTAGTGCCCTTAAAACACGACGTATTTTTTTTTTTTTTTTAATTTAAATGCGAAATCTGGAGGTAGTGTACACCTCTCTGTTAATACCTCTTAGGCTGTTATGCATGTTGGTCCAACCAACATATCAACACCAGGCCTAAAAATTTAAATTGTCTAAGTGGTTTGCAGCAAGCAAAATGCTAAAGTTGAATGCATTTTTAGCGACGACGTTACAACGCTACGTCATAACATGGGGTCATACAAAAATAAATCCTAAAAACACTGCGTTTATTTGGTTTAAATTGGGTAAATTTTCGATTGAAAAGGTGGCGCATTAGGCACATAAATGAGTTTTGCATATTGTAACAGATTTAAAGTCTGTTTCAACAGTTATTGCTCGGACCAAGCCCTTTCCGAGTAAAAGTTGGCAAAAGTATAGCAAACAATACGCGTTAAATAACTTTAAGAGAATTGTTATATTTGCTTTTTAAACATTTTAGCTGGCAAAAAATTAATAACATGAGTAGTCTTTATGTTGCGCGAAGTGTGCCGTGACCCCAGGTGTGCGGAAGTGTATTCCGGTGTACTCAGGTTACATCCGGTGAACAAAAGTAAAATTGAAATTTTTTCAAAAGTGTTCAAAAGTGTCCAAAAGTGTCCTGAGGAGCAAAAAAGTGTCTTTGGGTGAAAAAAACGTTTTTATAAGTTTCCGGAAGTGAAGGTTGAAGTGTCAAAAAGTGACAAAAAGTGTGATACGGTAAGGTAAGGCAGTTCTATACGTTGCAGTGTTTCTGTTAGGCCCAAAAGATTTTTCGAAAAATTTTCAGAAGAGTCAGAAAGCTACTTTTGCGCGAGGTGTGCCAATTTCAAAAAGTGACCTTTGCACGAAGCGTGCCAAAAATATCGTCGATTGGTAAAGTCGAACTATACATTGGTTGTCTTGTTTGTTGTGGCAGATTTGGGCTCGTTCACAGAGAAGAGAGCAGAGAGGAAACAGTGTTTCCCTATTAAGACTGGTTTCCTAATTATAGCCAGTATTGGTTTACTATTGACGTAAAGAGCAATGAGATGGTATTTTATATTTAGTTCATTAAAACTTAGTTGTTTGGTAATTTAACTTGAATATGATGGATTTTATTATTGGCACACAAAAAAACTTACATTGTCCAATTCATTTTGTTTATTTCTAAATATTTGTATTTCAAATATACCATTGACTATATAGTTTTGCTTGACGTTCACAGAGCGTTAAGTTGACAGGAAACGCTGTTTCCCTATCAAGACTGGTATCCTAATTATAGCTTATAGTGGGTTACTATTGACAGCGTTGAGTTGTTGATTTTTCAGGTATATTAAAATCTATGTTATTCGTAAACCTTTCTTGAATTTGATGTATTTTATAAATGACACACAAAAACCACACATTTTCATTGCTAATTTTAGTTTTTCTTAAATTAAATCCTAAGTTGTTTGAAAACCTATTTTGTATTTGATGTATTTTATCTACGACACACAAAAACGCACACATTTTTAATCTGTTTTGTTTATTTCCAATTTTTTTATCTTAAATTTAGCAACCGTATTTACACGAAAAAAAAACAAAACAAAATTAATGACTACAAACTTACAATTTATTTACATTCCTGTCAGATTATTATTGCTATAATATAAAACAGTTATTTCTTGATACTTCTTTTTTGATTTTTGGTGGAGTCTTTTATGTCTGTCCACATCGATTGCAATAACTTGACAAGTTCATTAAATTGTCGCCTTACATTGGAATTTACTAATCCGTCTGCTAACTTCGTAGAACTTTATGCAAAATATATTGTTAGATATAACGTTATTTTTTGACTTTGTATTTTATGCTAAGCATTCACAGAGTGGCAAGTCTATAAATGGGTAAAATTTTGTGAAATATGACGTTATAGATCGAGTTATAGCGAATTTTTTTTCAGATAAATCCAAGTTGTTTGAAAATCTTACTTTAGGTGCAGAAATATTTTCTATGAATTTTTTTAGAGGTGTCGAAAAGCAGATTTTGTGCGAGGTGTGTTTTAATATTAGTGCCTGACCCGCAATTGATAGCTTTGCTAGAGTATTCTGTTGTGCCAATTTCAAGAAACTTTCCTTTGCGCGAAGCGTGCCAAAACAATCGCCGATTCGTAAAGTCAAATTTTATATTGGTTCATAATGTATATTGGAATAGATTAATAGTGCTCGTTGTTCACAGAGTGGCGATCAGAAAGGAAAGAGTGTTTCCCTATCAAGACTGGTTTCCTACTTATAGCTTGTATGGATTTTCTATTGACGAATAGAGCTTTGAGTTGCTAATTTTACTTTTCAGATATATTAAAACCTTAGTTGATTGGAAACTTGAATTTGATGGATTTTATTATTGACACACAAAAAGTTTGGGCATGCCCGAGATGCACAAATACGTGAAATAATTAAACATGACTTTTATTTTCGTAATGCGTTGTTGAAAATGGCGTTTGATTTGTGCCGCTGTTTTCCACTGCATGTCCGGGTTCTGTTTTATTCAATAACTCTCCTTCACTGAAAAAGCATATTTATAAATTTCACTTTATCATATTTCGTCAATCTGTTGTGCTAGATTTATAGGGAAAGTACCATAGGGCGGCAATATACGTTTACATATTCGATTATTCGTGGTAATATCATCACTGTGATTTTTTGGCTTAATCTGAGTGTTTTTTTCGGGACAAGTTTGTATTACGGCCGAAAGGAATTACAATCAAAACTATTTTTATATGTTTGAACTATTGTTAGTAAAGACTATTGTTAGTGAACATTTTTAAATAACTTGGGTTCTATAAGATGTATCGATTACTACAGACAAACTGTTTTTTTCTGGTGTCACTGAGTGGTTATCGCGTCAGCAATACGCAAAATGTTCTACCTATTGGAAAATGGTAGCCTAACCCTTAGTTTAAAATTGCTGACAGACGTAAATCACTTTTTTTTGGTTAAATCACTTTGAGTATGAGGGTGTATTTAGTTCTCGGATTTATCACACAAATATTTACACATGTGTCTAATTTTCAGACTCAATGTTTACCTATTGGAAAATAATAACCCTTAGTTTGAAATTTTTAACAGCTTTAAATTACTTTTTGTGGCAATCACTTTGTGTATGTATAATAGGTCTTAAGTTCTTGTTTTATGACACAAATCTTTACATATGTGTCTAATTAAAAAAAAACGTTTTAATGTAAGTGGGTTGATTCAATCTAAAATTATAAGAGAAATCATGTTAAACTTGAATAAAATATTTTACTTTATAATTTCGAAAAGCACTACCACAAACATTGCACGACAATAAAAAATGTTTGTTAAACAAAGTTAACTTCTGGTAATTGACGTTAGAAAAAACACTTATGAAAAAAACTAAGCAGTTTTGTAAATGTAAGCGATTTAAACAAATGTATATTTAACTATAGTTATGAAATTAACGAACAAATACAGTAACATTACATCCTCAACTTGGAAAATTTATAGTTCAAATTTAATGTGTAATTTAAATAAATGGACATCTGCGAGTATGTCATTAGAAATATGTTTTTTTTATCCCAAAACAACTCTGTCGGTAATGAACAAACAAAGTGATCTGCTAATATTATTAGTATTTTCTGAAAAAAACGATTGAAAATTTTTTTGGTGAAAAGTTGGCAACTATTAAAACGACCTTTGTATAACGTTTGAATAAAAAAAGGTAATATTTTATTATTGCAAATAATAATGTCAATATAGATAAACTAACATTGCTATTGTATTGAGTAAAAAAAAAAAAAAAAAAATTATTCAAATAGAAAATCGTTATATAGAAACATAATAACATATTCGTTAGTGTTCAACGCTAAAAAATTTTAGAAAAATTTAAACACGAATATTTAATAAAAAAAAAAGAACACAATATTAGGAGTTTATTGAAAACAAATGGGAAACTTTAAATAAAAAAAATTATATTAACTTGCAAAGGATATTTTTTGTGAAAAAAATGCTAGAATTCGTAGTAAGTCAAAGCAAAAAGTTTACATTGAAATTGTTCTAGTAAGTATGGTTTCTTGTGTTAAACTAGGTTAAAAGCTATACACGGTATTAATCAAACGATTTTACAACAGGTTTTCCTAATACAGTTTTAAAGAAGCCACCACAGTTGTGTGATGCACTACTAAATTTATCTTCCGTTTAGTACCACTATTTTCATTTTAATTTTTTTTTCAGGACGATTTTTATTTAAAATGTTTTTCTAGCGAAACCTAAACAGCTTTGTTCTGCGAAAATAAATACTTTGTATCGTTTGGTAGAAATATTTCAATGCTGTTATTTCTTTAATACATGCCAACACAAACATAACAGATTTCTAGAGCAGAACTTTATTAACGTCTTTCATTTTTTTACTGAAAACGAACACAACTTTATTCTAACTTTATTCTCACCTATTTTCCATAATAACTGATAAAGATAAAAAAAAATATTTCGGAACAAAATGTTATTGTTCCATTAAGCATTTTACGAATTTTTTTAAAATATTTATTTCAAATAATATTTGTTGTTAAACACAAAAAGTTTAAATAGGTATACTTAATCTTCTTTATTCAGTTGTTTTAAACAAAATGCTGAATTAAACAACAAATGAATAGGAAAATACCAAAGTATAGACATGCAAATTTAGATTGTGTGTAGGAAAGCAAACTCTTGTGTACACGATGGGTAGGCGTTTTGGAAACTTTGTCTGCTCGCAGACCAACCTCGTTCCAACTGCGATAAAATACCATCACAATTGATTCTTGCTGGAAAAGTCTTCGTTGTATGAAATGTGAATATTTTATAGATAATTTACAATAACCGATATATGTCAATAAATAAAAGCGTCCCAATCTCTATAACGAGTTTTCAGATTTTCCAAAACGTGAAGTCATACAAGTGCAGTTTAAATATTTACGAAATATATATTTTTTATACTTTATATAACAACATAATTGTAGATTTGTATTTCTACACCACAAATCTAATCCCTTCAACACTAGTAGATATTAATAAGCCTACTTTTGTCGACACACATCCTGACCAACACCGCGTTGCCTTATCTGGATATTCGGAGAATGGAATATACCAGAGTTGTTGTTCTTCAGGTTTCTAAGGTGATGAATAAACTCACATCTGTAAAAACAAAAGTCTTTTTTTATATATAGTATTGTCAAATAGAAAGGTTAAGTGACATGGTACACCTAATTTTAGCAATTTTGTTATAATGATTTTGTACGCCCATTACAACCTTACCGTGATGAGAGCTTGTTATGTTCCTCGTAGGGTTTGTCCTCCATTTTCCAACGGTGTATTCTTATGTTGTAGAACCAGCACTTTGTGTAGTCGCCAAAGCCTAGATATGGTTGTCGGTGTGTGAGCGTGTGTGGTTTGATATTAAAACAGTATCGGAGTTAACACTTGTTAGTTATCAGTATTCACTTTTTTCAGAAAAGCAACTATTTTTGCCACCATAACATGAGTTTTATAAAATGGACTTTTATAAAATATATATGACTTACCGAGATAATACAACCCAGCTTGAGCCATTTGGTGTGGGGTTGAATAAACAAATGAAGTACTTAAATAATAATCTTATGTATCAACACGAACATCCAACGTACAATGCCAACCTAGAGCCCTCAGACTACTTTAAAAAAGTTTACTTAATTACAAGGCACAAGCTACCACGCTGTAGGCCAGGGGGGCGCAAATATTTTTTGTTGCGGCCCAAAAATAGTAGTCCTAAGGGTTTTTTTTCATTTTTTTAAGTTTTTTTCCAATATCGGGTTTTGCTTTTTTTCTACTAAAACAGTAGTTGATAAGGTTATGTTAAATAATCTGGGACTTTCGGTTTAACTGTAAATATCATTTTTTTATAAAAAGACTAATCCTAATTTCGAATTGAAGCATGTTGAGTTATTTGGAATGTATAGTTTTCAGCTCTTCTGTGCACTAATGTAAATCATAAACACAACAAATATACGTCGCTTATATAGATTTTCGCGACCCAAATTTTTTTTTGCAGACCCCTGCTGTTACTTTTTGGAACAAACAACTCAATGCTGTTAAGATATAAAAAGCATTGTTTTCGTAGTGAACTGTTAGGTGCACATATGGAGAGTGCACTTTGTGGACTGGTGTATTGTATAGCAGTCAAGCACAGCCGAACGAACTTTAGTGGTCCTGCTGGCTCTTTTCCATGATGCCCTGCGTGCGATTATCTTTTGTAAACGTTTGTTCCGGCCTCTTTTGAATTTTAACATACGAATCTGAATACTGTTTGTAAAAAATGTTTTTACCGTGCCTTTCAAGATCGCCAATCATTATACCTGACCATAACGCAATATTTGGTAGCGTGTATTTAATAAACTTTTCTAACAACTCTGGACAGAAAAAATTGTTGGTTAATTCACCATATGACAGAATATTTGTTTTTGCATTTTTAATTACGTTCGCAAAAATATCCCAAAAAGGATTTAATTCAAAATCAATAATTTGGATTTCGTCTTCTTCCTTATCAACATCCGAAACAAATTCATCATAAGCGATTTGACCTCCGATTTTTTGCCGTAAAAATCTCCAACTGCTTTCCGCATTAATTGCATTTCGCGTCAAGAATAAAATAGTCATGTGACAAATAATTAAAAAAATAATAATAATTTCGGTTATTTCTTCCATGGTACCAGCGCAAGTAATTAAATCCATAATATACATTACTTCACGCCTGCGCTTGCAGCATCGAAGCGAGTTCTATCATGATAAATTCTTAAAGTGTCCTCAGACCACAACATAACTGAGCGCGGCTCACCTGACCATTTAAAACGTAAAACGCCTGGGAGCTTTTCTCCGACTCCATTATCCTGCTGATGTAAAAACATTTTTTGCAGCGCTCCTATCTCGCTTTTATCCAATACTTGGATTTTTTTTCCAATACTTGGAGATTCGCCGGGGGTTAACGTTTTCCAATTTTTCCTTTAGTGCGTCTCTGCGGGATCCTTTTAAGTAACAACCTGCCGTGTCATCCGCATGATGTTTTGTACTGCCGCTGTAGGATACGTGAAACTCTTTGATGATTTTGTCGTAAACTTTTATTTCAAAACGACGATCGCAAGCATTAAATTTACATTTACCGGAACAAGAAAAAACGATTTTGGATCTATCCGATTTATTCCAACGGTGACATTTGAAAATGAACGAACAGTATCCATTAGATTGTTTTAAATATTTTCGAATAATATCACCCCAGTTCTTATTTTTAGCATAACGTCCTTCGACTGAATTGTAAATTAAATCCCAATCATTTGGCGTTAAAACAAACACGGCTGAATCGCTGAGTGGTTCCGTAACTGTAGAAAGTTCTGCAAACACCTGGTTTATATTCAACTTTAGCAGTTATGAGTTTTCAAAGAAACAGTAAACACCCAGTCCGAATGAATTTAAACATGATTTATGTCTCATTTTGAAGGTGGTGACTCCTAGTTTATATCGTTAAAATTTGAACTTGTTGGCTCAACAGTTAAGGGTTAATATCGCTGAATATTAATATTCATATTTTTGAATATTAATTTTTTTTCAATATTTTTCGCTAAAAGTGTGATTGCTGGAAAGATGTAACCAATACAAGGACTGTGTAACAATTTCAACTTTGTAGCGTCATTTTTAATTGCTTTATGCGAACATTAATTACGAAAGGCGTTTTTTCGAATTTGGGCAGTTATGAATTTTCAAAGAAACAGTAAACACCCAGTCCGAATGAATTTAAACATGATTTATGTCTCATTTTGAAGGTGGTGACTCCTAGTTTATATCGTTAAAGTTTGAATTTGTTGGCTCAACAGTTAAGGGTTAATATCGCTGAATATTAATATTCATATTTTTGAATATTAATTTTTTTTCAATATTTTTCGCTAAAAGTGTGATTGCTGGAAAGGTGTAACCAATACAAGGACTGTGTAAAAATTTCAACTCTGTATCGTCACAACTTTCGGAGATATTGCCCCAAACCTATTCCAGCGCGCCAAGTTCGTAAGAGGGGTTAGTGGATTTTTGCGGAGAAAAGTGTATACCTCAATTAACTAATTTATGTTCTATTTAAAGTAGAAGGGTGCAACAGTTTTCAATGGCGAGCCAATTTCGATTAAAGCGACCAACAAGAATTTCTCAGGGAAGCGAAAATGTAAACGAAATTAAAATTAAAATAACAAGACGCAATTCAAAATATAATCAAGTGAAACTCCAAGTTTGTCGAAGTTTTGAAAAATATAGTACAGTTTGTTAAACACAACAAAAATGTATTCTGAAGTTTGTCACTTCCATATTTAGAGTGCGCTTTACTCTGCTCAAGTTATTATTCAATATGCGCTTGCACATATTCTAGCGTGAGTCTTTAGTGCGTGAAAAAAGTCACTGCTAAGTGATGTCTTACTGAGGGTCACATGAGATAATTGGAGTGCGTCAGGGGCAGCACTAACAACACTAAGACACTAAAATACGTGGTGAGCAAAGTGAGCGCGAAATTTGTTGGTTAGATCCGCATTTTTCCGGACTTTACGCATTTACAAAGCTAAAATAGGCAAAAAATACAGTTTAGGAGCGGGACAGGACCACATGCAAAATTTGCCAAATCCGACGAGTCCCTAAGCGTAAAATATTTACGTAAATAAAACACGCATTCACCTAAAATTCAAAACCAAGTGCATATGTCAATTTTCTACCATATATATGCTTTTCACTTTTACAATTTATAGTTTGCGGCCTTATATGTTTTGAATTAAGCACTGCGCATGCCCACGTCGGACTATGACAGATTTCCATAGTCTTTCTCGAGTCCCAAGTCCGACTGCACACTCCACAGACCTGATCAATAGTAATTTGCGCAAATTTTATGGTTTGCAAAAAAAAAACATATATATCTGTTGCTGTTACAGTTTACGTGTCTCGTTTTTAGAGTACAGTTAAACGATTTAAAATTAGTTCTCTGGCGTTGTTTGCAAGGAAAGAGATCGTCAACCTCACGTTTTAAAACACTTTAAGCAATGGCGTCTAAGTTTGCTTTTTGATTTATATAATCCCCCGATGAATGTTTTTTTCAAGCTAATAAGGCCCTTTAAAAATGTTTCTAACAAATATTGCTTAAACGATACGTGATTCACAAGGGTACTAAGTATAACATTTTTTCTTTTTTTTCGTTATATTTTTTTTAAGTTTCACAAATATTATTACTAACACAAAGTCTTACCAAAAGTTCCCCAACTTTTTTCCTTGTTGTACCTTTAACATAATTACACATTGGTCGAATAAAATCCAGGGCAGTTGATAGTCGTGACGGGATATTATGCTGCGTTTAACTTGGGATCCAATAATACCGCAAGAATGGTAATTTAAAGGAGGTAAAGCTTGGCAATATATGTGCAAAGGCTGTGGGCTTGTGTCTCGAGTAAGACAACGTAAGATTGCCGTAGTCCGAATCCGACGTGTGCGGTACTAAATTCGGAACTGATAAGGCGGCAAACTGTAAATTGTAAAGATAAAGCATAATGTAATACGCTATTGTTGCCAGGCATAATATATAACGGAGTGTTGCTCTTCCAGCAAAATATATATATAATAAATATATTATATTTTTTTTTTCTGGAAGAGCAACACTCCGTTATATGAAGCATAATGGTGGAAAATTTCCCAGCCACATATTGTGAGTGATTAAGTTGTACGAGACCCCTACTATGAGTGGATTGCTGTAAATCTATCCTACTTTAATTTCCTGAATGGGTGAAAGTGGGACTTACCTATATAATGGTTAAATACAAGCTGTGGAAGTCTGAATCGACTTTATTTTTTCGGCCGAAGTTGGACTCAGGATGTTTTACCCGACTTATGCGCAAGTTTTCTTTTACACGCCGACGATTGCAAAGAAACTGTGTTCTCTAATCGTTTGTAACAAAGTTTCGTTCTAGATTTGTGCGAATGTCAATACCAGAAAAAAACCTCTTGACATTGTAGCTAAGTTAAAGACCACTGTATAGCTTCATCCAGGATAAAGATACACTCATATTGTACGTTTGTGTTTCTAACGGCAAAAACCGGGGAAGATAAAACAGGCACCGTTGAATAGTTTCGGGTTGCAGGGACGGCGAGGAAGCGCGCCGTATATTTGAACCCCAGCAGTGGCGTAGCCAGCCAAAAAACATTTTTGAGGGGGGGAAAAAGTTTTAACTCTTTTGTTTAGCTTTTGTCATTAAATTTACTGCCATAACGAACACAAATAACAATGCTAGCAAACCGTTTCGAGCAGCAACTGACGGAGTGTTAACGTAATACCCCAAAAAACATTCAAAAAGCAAAAACTGTCTAAAAGTAGTAAAACTTTACATTAATGTACAGCAAACGTAATATTACTATACATTGTCAGTGATGTAACAGTGCATGACAATTGAAGGTTTGGCATGCCAATGATCGACTGCTGTGGTACTCCTCATCAATGCTAAAAAAAGTATTAAGAGCAAAATATTTATAAATTTTGTGGGGAGGGGCATGGCCTTTGTGCTCCCCTTGGCTACGCCTTT
Source organism: Ascidiella aspersa (assembly GCF_963924565.1). Taxonomy (NCBI): domain Eukaryota; kingdom Metazoa; phylum Chordata; class Ascidiacea; order Phlebobranchia; family Ascidiidae; genus Ascidiella; species Ascidiella aspersa. The sequence continues at coordinate 1,920,941 of NC_139451.1, forward strand.
GGTCTCCAGTCATTGTGAAGAATCAGATTTCAGTTCTTGTTTGGGGACGCGTTTATAGTCTGTGGTTTTTACTATTGTTCTCTTGCGTTGAACCATAAGCTTGAGGACCACCAACCTCGAAATCCAGGGCTTTACCAATTCAAGAAAAATATAAAAACAGCAAATTAAGGTCGACATTTTTAATTGAATTAATGTTTTATAAGTTCCTTTAACAAGCTTACATTGGAACCTTCCAAGCGTTGGCAAGGTTTTACCATTTCCTCATTTTGAAATATTTTATTTTGGCGGTATTTTGTATATTACGAATTTGGGTAAATATTATGAAACATATCAAAATCCTACACCGAAAAGCCATTGCAGACTCACCGAATCTGTCGATCAATGATGCAAGCAGAGCAGACTAGAAAAACAACTAGCCTGCAGTGAGGTTCGAACTCACGACCTCCGGAGTTGCTTGTACTAACAGATTGAGCAAGCATTGGCGTATGGTTGTTTCTCGACTCGTTCCCTTCTGAGCCTGCATAGCTCAGTTGGTAGAGCGACGGTCCCGGCTTGACCGGAGGTCGTGAGTTCGAACCTCACTGCAGGCTAGTTGTTTTTCTAGTCTGCTCTGCTTGCATCATTGATCGACAGATTCGGTGAGTCTGCAATGGCTTTTCGGTGTACTAATAATACGTAAGCCGTTATCGTTGGTCAAAAAGCAGCTTCAGAAGGGCTAGATCTCAGTTGTAAGCACACATATATGTGTGTACATATGTTTCATATCAAAATCCTATGTGACTTTAGGTATTTGTTGATATGCGAAACTTTCAAACTAGTTTTTTTTTTTCGTCTCGAATTGTTTTCACAATGTTCCAGATGAAATTGCCCATGCGTTAAGGCTGGTTCGCACTAGACGCGTCTGCGTTAACGTAAAACGTTTTTAAAAAACGCTTTCGGTTGCGGAAAAGTTGAATATTTCATCTTTGACGCCTTCGGTTAGAAGCGAGGAAATTTGCCGTTAACGCTGGCAACGCGTTATGTGTGAACTGGACGACGTTAGCCGTTAGACGCCAGACGCTAACGCTAGACGTTAACGCGTCTAGTGTGAAACAGCCTTTATCCAAACAAAATTTATTAACTATTGAAACGGTGTTAAATATATTGTAGCTTAGGAGCGTATTTTAAATAGTAGCGTTTCTAACGGCAAAACCGTTGAAGCTAAAAACAGCCACCGTTGAATAGTTTCGGGTTCAAAGGACGGCGAGACAGCGTGTCGCATATTTGTCCCCAGTCATTGTGAAGAATCACGTTTCAGCTCTTCTTTGTCAAAAACTTTCGTTGGTCGGTGGGACGCGTTTATAGTCTGTTGTTTTTACTATTGTTCTCTTACGTTGAACCATAAGCTTGAGGACCACCAACCTCGAAATCCAGGGCTTTACCAATTCGAGAAAAGTGTAAAAACAGCACATGAAGGTCGACATTTTTAAATGTTTTAAAGTTCCCTTAACAAGCTTACAATGGAACCTTCGAAGCGGGGGCAAGGTTTTACCATTTCCTCATTTTGAAATATTTTATTTTGGCGGTATTTTGTATATTACGAATTTGGGTAAATATTATGAAACATATCAAAATCCTATGTGACTTTAGGTATTTGTTGATATGCGAAACTTTCAAACTAGTTTTTTTTTTTCGTCTCGAATTGTTTTCACAATGTTCCAGATGAAATTGCCCATGCGTTAAGGCTGGTTCGCACTAGACGCGTCTAGCGTTAACGTAAAGCGTTTTTAAAAAACGCTTTCGGTTGCGGAAAAGTTGAATATTTTATCTTTGACGCCTTCGGTTAGAAGCGAGGAAATTTGCCGTTAACGCTGGTAACGCGTTATGTGTGAACTGGACGACGTGAGCCGTTAGACGCCAGACGCTAACGCTAGACGTTAACGCGTCTAGTGTGAACCAGCCTTAATCCAAACAAAATTTATTAACTATTGAAACGATGTTAAATATATTGTAGCTTGGGAGCGTATTTTAAATAGTAGCGTTTCTAACGGCAAAACCGTTGAAGCTAAAAACAGCCACTGTTGAATAGTTTCAGGCTCCAAGGACGCCGAGACAGCGCGTGTATATTTGTCCCCAGTCATTGTGAAGAATCACCTTTCAGCTCTTCTTTGTCCAAACCTTCCGACGGTTGGTGGGACGAGTTGTTACAAACCAATCGTTACCAAGCGTTGAACGAAAACTTCGCAGCGCCAACTTGCTCGTATCTCACCCTCTCAGTTGAATTGTATTCTGATTTAATTAGGTTCAGTGACGACTTACAAGCCATATACATCGAAGCTTGGACGTTAATTTCCATCCTTGTGCAATATTTTGCGACATTCAATCCGATGCTATTTGCAAAGCAACAGCGCATTACGTTCGACAAACTTTGTAGTTTGCAGTAAATCAGGCTTTTCAATTTACGGTGTTGCATTTCCCCATTAAATTATTCACAGCAGAGGAATCTTAAAACGAGAGAAATACCAAATGTTGGGCAACAACTACACCCTTACACCGTTTCAAAGAAATCCAGGTGTAAAGTGAATGTCGCCTGATACCTGTGTTCTTGGCTCTGTATGATAATGTCGACATTGTTTTGTGCGCACATCAATTGTTCGACTTTCTTGTGCTTTATACTTTGCTTTCTCAAACTCAGTTATAGCTATACCTTCACAGAAGTTAACATTCCAATAACTGATTTTGTTCCATTTTTTTAGACGACTTTGTATTTGGTAAAACTTGTGAAATGTTTAACTAATCGAACACTAGTTCAAGAATGTCCGGCCCTGGCAACCCCAACCAAGTAAGTTTTTTGAAAAAAAAAACAAAGTAATTTTTCTATAGAGTGTTCTAGGCAACAGGGGACGTGGCGTTATTTTGCACTATGTGCGCAAAAAATGTGCCCGCGAAAATGCGTTTTTCCAGAATGTGCGCACATTTTCGCATGCACATTTTAGCGCACATAGTGCAAAATAACGCCCCGTCCCCCTGTTCGCATCCTCGTCTCGTTCTACGGATTTCCGATATATTAATGGGTCCAATCCAATACCCGATAACTACTAATTTGAAATAGGGATTTGCGATTCAAAGCTGCCATTCCTATAAGAAAAAAAAACAATTTTTGAAACAAGATTTGTTTTTCCAGTAAATAGTAGGTTGACAACTAAATGTTATTAAATCTTAGCTCTAAAGCACATTTTGGCCCAAATAGCCGGAAAAATACGTTCAAATTTAATACGTTTTCTTGCTCGAGAAATGCAACATCATTTGTTAGGATCGGATTGCAGTAGTATTTTATAAGCACCAGGTGTGACAATAAAATGTCAAGTTTGGACATGTTACCGATTAAACCCTTTACGTAAATCTGCACAAATTTTAAAGAAGATTTAGGTTTATTAAATATCTCCTTTTGGAGAGCTTCGAATCGATAAATGAGGACAAATCCGCAACACTAGAATACACTGAAAATGCCCTTTACGCTATAGCAGATGAGTTTTACGATTTTGCTTCATAACATGCTATTTAATTATAGTGAAAAGAAGTTTTTCTGGTACTTTTTATTTTATCCTTTTGGCTACCTATCCTGTGTGAGATAAAAATCCCAATTTTTGGCGATTACGAACAACTCAGTTGGTATCTTTTTAAACATCCGAAACGTCAGATAAAACAGTTAAGTAATGGAAGAACTTCTTTTAAGTATAAAGGCCCTATACCTTACCTGGTAGCAACAGCATATTCATTTTATTTAAATTTGCATACACACAGTATAGATTGGATTATAATCAATGTTTTTACATTGCCATTAATTAAATGTTTGTAAAAGCAACTTTGAAAAAAGTAAAATAAATTGAATAAGCTTTTAAGTGAAATATATGTGAAAATAAACAGAAGCTATATAATATACATTTTAAATTCTGTTATCAAAACTAAATAAAAAATTGAACATCACCGTTATTTATACAGGGTGAAAATGCACCTCAGCTTCCACCAGCAAACAACCAGCCAATCAATGTGCTACCTGTAAACATTGGTGACGATTACGGCCATCAAGGTCCCATACAAAACCTCCATGGTGACGTTCATATATATGGCCAGCAGCTACAGGGACGTGGAGTGGCTTCCGACTTAACAGTGGCCTCACTTGACAACGGTTGGTGATAACTTCGAATTAAAACGAATGACCAAGTGTGGGTTGCGCTACAGTAGTGACATCTTTACGTGCAATAAAACCAAGCCCGTAAACGCGACTGTATTTTAAGTGGTTTTTGATGGATTTCAGACACATTTAGTTTTGATCGTTGTTTCTTTAAGTTGAAAGCGGCTAGGCTAGAACATGGGGTCGGCAACCCCTGGCACGCGCGCCAAAAGTGGCACGCGGGATGATTTTGCAGGGCACGCCGAATGATTCGGCCGTGTTCGTGTCACAAATTAGTGTTTAAACTGTTGTATTTAACATTATTTTTTATGGGCCTTAAACTTGTTGTTTACGACTACCGTTCGTAATACGTCACAATGCCCTAAAATTGGCGGGATGTGTACTGCGTTAAAGCAGGGCATTCTACATTAAAAGTAATTAAGCACGTGTGTTTTTGTGCGACTGAGAAACCAAGCTAAAAGCGAAACTGATAGTTAACACCTCTAGGTATCGGCTGAAAAGCGTAAAGTATATCTAAAATAGTGGGCACAGTATTGTGTTCGTGACAGTTCGTTTTTTTAGTATCTTTACAGAATTTAACTTATGAAATTAGGTTTAATGACTTCTCTTCCAAGATTCGTAAATTACATGTCAGAGTCACAGGAGGGCTGCGGAGTCAACTCGGGACTCGAGTAAGACTAGGCAAAAAGAGTCCGACGTGTGCGCATGCGCAGTACCACATTTCGAAACTGATAAGGCATATGATGTCATATTTTCTATGACCCCTATGAGTGGATTGCTGAATACCCATCTTATTTTAGTTACGTAAATGTGTGAAATTCAGTCTGTAGAGTCTGAGCCGGACTCGAGACTCGATGAAATTGCACATTTGGCCGTAGTCGGACTCGGGTTGTTTCTTACCGTAGCCGTGGTTGCCAGTGCAAAACCAAGCATAGAAAAATGTTTGGCACGCGAGTTGTTGATATTTTTAAATTGTTCATAAACTGGCACACTGTATACGAAAGATTGCCGACCCCTGGACTAGCATAAAGCAGTGTGCGTTGCCAGGTAATATTTCACCGTGGTACGAATTGACGTAACTCGGCAATACATTGATGACTTATCATGAATGCAAATTGATAAAGCACAATACTAGTATTTAAGCCTAAATTTATGATTCGCATTTGGCTTTAAATCGCCTTAGCAGCTGGATAGAAATGGTTTCGTTGTTTCGAATACAAAAAGTTAAAAATATAGTATTTCCATTTTAAATCATATAAATCATCCTAATTTCAAACAACATAATAGTATACCCATTTTAAACAATATAATAGTGACCTCATTTCTAATTCATTTGGAAAAACTACAGTAGAATGATGTGTTTTTCAACTGAATAGGCCTAATGTCTTTTAAGTTGTTTTTGCATTTACTCATAATTAATGGCGAAAATTGTGGCATCGTTTCATTTAAATTGTAATACGATGACGTTCAATTAACCCTACAATGATGTTAATGTCGTTTGCTAGAGCGATTACCGATATTGCTGATCCCAGTTAAAAATACTTATGAGTTTCTTCTAAACCTGACTACGCCCCAAAGTGCATTTTGCAAAATCGAAATATATAACTGAGCAAAGCCAGCTTACGCTTACAAGAGCCATTTCTAGCTTATCGCTCGCTTGCGATTTGCGCTGAAGTAAATTAAACACGAGGCGTTAACCATTTACTAACTGTTCGGTGGCTGGGTTAAACTAAACGTGCAGAGCAAAATGTTACGCTATATATTATACCAAGGAAGTTATGCAGTCATATCTGTTAGTTAACTCACATCTTAAAACTAAATGGTGAACCAATTGGGTGCATTATAGGATTGCGGAAACCATTGAATTTCATTCGTTTTATTCCTGCCTTGGTAGTGTTCAGCTTTAAACAAACGTTTTTACGTTTTCAGCAACATCATGGCAAGAAAAGTTTCAGGAAGCAGCTGATAAGGTCATCGGAACTCTACCAAGCAACCCAGTTCCTCTTGACATCATTCGGGATTCGCAAGCACCATTGGAGGAGTTTGGTTTAAAAGGAACTCAGCAACTCAGAGAAAAACAGGTCAAATCAACCACGCTTAAACTCAACCAACTATTTACTGCTGCAAAACAAGAAGCAATCGATCAAGCCAAAAGTAAGAACTTTAGAAATAAAGCAGCATTTGACGATTACGTGGAGAGGCATGGCAACGTGGTCGGTATGACTGGAATAGCTGGAATTGGAAAAACTACTGCTACTATACAGACACTAGCGGAGCTTGCAGATAAATTACCAGCAGACGGAAAGGGATATTGGCTTTTTAAATACTTGAAGACTGTAGATCTTAACAAAAAAATAGGTGTTCTGGAACTCCTGTCATCCAACCCAAACCGGAAACACACAAAGGAAATAGATGATCAAATACTGGAAAGACTTTCCAAATCCAACAAGCTGTTTATCTTCCTGGATGGTTTGGACGAACCTAGGTTCAAAGATCTCGACTTTGATGCTCCAGTGATCGGATTGTACGATCGCGCAACGCCGGTTGTCATTCTACAAAACCTACTTCGTGGCGACATTCTTCTAAATGCTCACAAGCTGCTTACTTCACGACCGGGAGCTTTTCTCAAGCTACATCCAAGCTGCAAGCCCCACTTTGTAGTCAAGGTAATCGGCTTTAACGAAAGCTCTCAAGATTTGTATTTCCGACAAATTTGCCCAAAGCAAGAAGATTATGAGAAGGTCACCAAGTCACTTGGTCAAAACCCACACGTAAAGGATTTGTGCTTTCTTCCTATATTTGCGAAAATCGTCGCTCCTTACATCATAAAGCATGGCACTAAAGATGGCACATTTACGCTCACAGATGTGTTTGCGGCTTTTGTGTCCGATTGCATTCACTCGCCTAAGTCTAAGGAACACCCCAGAATTTTGCGCAAACTTTTAGACCTGGCTTTACACGGAATGCTCAATGACAAGATCACATTCGATGAAGAAGACTTTGATGAAGTCGGACTTGATGCTGAAGGAATGGAGGACTTTCTCAACATGCAAGTTTTCTCCAGCGACCTCAACCTTCGTGTATTGGAAGGGGATAAAGTATTCTTCTTCAATCATCTTCTATGGCAAGAATTTTATACATCACTCAAGCTGTTGTTCGATACAGACCTGGCTACATTTTCTGGGCTGATGCAAAGCATGGAAAGTAATACGTGGGAAATGGTTCTTCGGTTTCTTTTCGGGTTGCTAAACACGGGACTCCACCAAAAACTAAAGCCTATTTTTAAAATCTCTTCCACCGATGTTGCAAGCAAGAAAGATTTGCTAAAAGGCTTGATTGATTCGCTTGGATCCAAACTTTTATCAAACGATAACGAGAGCTTTAACTCCAAATTGTTTAAGCTTTGTAGTTTGGCGCAGGAATCAAACGATGAAGAAATCACTGCAAAAGTGGCCGATTCCCTCCCTGGAGAGCTTCTTATAAATGGTGGAACGATCCTTCCCAGTGAAGCGTCAAGTCTCTGTCACGTGCTTCGAGCAACACAAAGGGAGCTGGTCATCAGCATCGCGGCTAACTACTCAGCCATATTTACCGGCAACGGTTTAGAAATGTTGATGGAGACAATGGCGAGAACCAAACACAAGGTTTGTGAAGTTTTACGGTTTCTAGTCGTTTTAATTTTTATTCACCATTTTATATAAAATGCAACAAAGCAGCGAAAAACGCCAAACGAACCCTGCACCATTTTGAAGCCACACAACATTTAATTCTCTTAAGCAGAAGTCGGCAACCTTTTTCTAGTCCCGGGCCTAACACAAACTTAAAAAGGGCTCGGCGAGCCGTAATAAATATAAACTTCAATTTTCGTAGAATGTTGAGTTTTGAGCGTTTCATTATAATAACTGTTAATCAGGGGCGACCTAGTTTTTTAGTTAAAAATCAGCTATTATCTAACATTTGAAAAAAAGGACGGTAAAGCGTTTGCGCCAAGCGCGACGAAATGCAATGTGGATTAAAATCGATTAAACATTTTGCAAATATTTAATGTTCCGGGGGTATCGAAAGGACGTGAGGTTCATCGAGTGTGCTGCCGACGATAAACATAGTCTAATCATAAGCGACATTAATGGTTCTCTATTTGGTTATGGGTTATGGTTGGGATAACTAATATCTGTTAACTGTAATTGAACCTTTCAATGTTGGTTGCTACCGACAATCAAATACCAGGGTGGAATAGTTTTGGATTAAGGTGTAAATTCATAATCGCAATATAAAAGTGAAAATAAAGATATCAATAAATTTAATCGTTAATCTATGATGTAATTTGAATAGGACCGTTAAATGTCGACATAGTTTATTTTTGTATTTAAACCACACAAGAACTAGTGTGCAGCACCATAAAATGCATTCAGGCATACTAAGATAGCGAAACGTCCATTATTGAGAGTTCTAGTTCATCTACGTCGCATTTGGGCCTAAGAAAATTCGCAAAAAGACCGCAAAATTTTTACATTTATGTAGTTAAAATAAACAACAAATTTTGGCAACGGCCTCTTGCCAAGTTTGTAAAAGAGGTGAGGGCCGGATGAATTACATTGGCGGGGTTACCGACCCCTGCTCTTAAAAGGTACTTTAAACTTCTATCGCCACATGGTGACAGTAGAGTGCCCCGAGTTTTTTGACATTAGTGGACAACTTGTTTTTTCGCAACGGTTTGCTTTCCTGTTGTTCACCGAGAATTGATGACACACACATTGCTGATCGTCGGCAAAAATGTTCATGGTCTGATGTTACGATGTTCAAATGGCGTTGTTATGCCGAAAAACAGACCGTCATTGCTCGCCTCTGAGATTAAACCGGTGAAATTAGAACAAATAACCAACGCGGTTTGTACAACTTTGTTGCGTAATAAAATGCGCGAATTTAATTGAGTCTATTTAGCTAAAAACGCAAAACGCATTTTTTTTTGATTTTATACACTAATATTTTTCTGTTTTATTTTCTGATATAACACACTTAATTGGCGTGACAAATTATGATTTAACCGTTTTTAATTTTGTTAATGCACACTAGTGTTTTGGATGTTATACTCCGCAACCTCCGACCCCTTCGGAGTCACTGTCTCCCCTAAAGCGTTAAACGCTTCCACCCCCCAGCAAGTATCTAATTTTTTTAAGTCACTATCCAGATTTTAATATTTTGTCGATGATACTAACTGGAAACATTTTAGAGCGAGTTTCGTGTTTAATGAGGGGATAATTAATTTACAAACACAAAAGCAAAGTTTTAAATAAAACAAAGTTTAAGCAAGCGAATTTTAGGAACTTTTTAAATCACGTCATTGACTAAAGGTAGCCAACAATGGCGGGCGAGGCAAACTGATCGGCGCATAAGTTTGAGAACCTCTTCTATCTGGGAAAGCTCACAGTCCAACATATCTTGTTGTTATTTTGTAGATGGAGCTTGTAAGTGTGACGACAACTGGATCACGTGACTTCACTGCCTTGTCCAACTGCGTCCATAAGATAAACCGCCTTGTGTTGTACAATAACAGCGATCTGTCCGGTTTCGAGGTTATTACTGAGGCAATCGCACGCAGAGAAACACCAGTAAGTTAACTTACGTAAAACAATTGACACTCACATGGTTTTTGTCATTGCCGCCATTATAGTTAGCCCAATTGTTAAGTATATTGACTTTTACCTTAATTTCATTACAAAGGTTTATTTGTTTTTCCCTCATTGAGCAAATATGATGATTTGTGTCCAGAGAGTAAACCAATATATGAAAGATGCATACACATTTACGAACTTGTCAATTCAACTAAATAAAAACTACATTTTTGGATAGGCATTTTGAGTTTTTACGCAGATTTCACATTTCATTCCATAACAGTCGATATTTAAACACGGGTCACAAAATTGGAAAATCACTTTTTGAAAAATGACTTAACCGATTTATGAAATTTTTCGGAAAATTTAGTAACTGTGAATGTTATTAATGACAAATAGCGTGACGTTTGATGTGATTTTGTTATAGTAATTGGTCGCGCAAATATTTATCGAGTAGAATCTAAATTTAACTTTTACCACTATTCCGGTTTACAATTAATTTTACCTCTGTCTGTAGGTTTTATCAGGTTTAAAATTTCCGTTAACAAACCAAACAATATTTTGTGTAGATGGAAGTATTCTATGTGAACAACTGACGCCATCACACGCAGAAATCATCCCGTATGTTGCCATTAGCGGTTTGAGTAAATACGTTTAACATAAGCCGCACATAAAGTTGGCGCTTGTTGTTGGTCGGCCAAAGTATAAAATTACGAATGCATTCAATTTCGACAACGGCTTTTACTTCCACAAAGATCGTACACGATTGACGCATTTATTATTAAAACCATTTTTTTTAAATTAGATTCTCGCGGAGTGCGAAATTTTTTGCGTAAATAGGCATTTTTAAATATTATTATTATTTTGTAGGGCGAACATGGTCACGTTTTCACCCGGGAAAATATATTTTGCGTCTAAGACACAAGAGTTTCTTGTTTATTCCACAATGATTAGCAAACAGCACCCTAGATGTTATCGAAGCTCATAGCGGAGATAAGTAACAATTGAAACTTCTTGTGATTGTAGATGGAATTGTTGGGACTATATTACAGCAAGCTGGATTTACGTGGTTTGAGCTGCCTGGCAACAAGTGTGCACAACATCAACCAGCTGGTATTGGTGAACTGCGAAATCGATGGTTCCGATCTGCACCTTCTAACCGACGCCATATCACGATCGGATCGGCCTGTAAGTATGTGTTGTAGAAATGAAGGGTGTGTTGAATATTGAAATAAAATGGAGGTAGATAAATCAGGCAACAGCATTGTGAACAAATGTCTTGCTAGTATCTAGGTATACAGAATATTTTGATGAACAGGGTAACAATTTTACCCATCCTTTACTAACCTTAATGAATTCATTGGTCATATAACGGACCTGGTCACGTTGTGTTTTTCCTACTCAATTTTGTTGGACCTTTCTACGATTTTTAAAGGAACATCATATTTCTTAAGATCTAAGTAGAAAAATAAATTTACGAGCCAAAAAGACATATATTAATGTTTTACATCTTTTAAACTTTTGGGTAAACTAATGTTTCTGAAAGTTATTAGCAATGTTCACTAAAACACGAACCCTTAATTTTACTTTTTGGTGTTATACTGTACAACAAGCTAAGCTTAAACCAGATCTGTACAACGTACAACCTTTTTATTGCGGCCCGCGTGAAGCCCACGATGTAATAAAATTTTTCGATTAATTGCCTATATTTTGAATCGGTGTGTACTTATGACGTCATGTTATGACGTAGCTTTGCAAGGCATCCGAAACAAATAATCATTCTACTTCAGTATGTGAAAGTGTTTTTGATTGTTGCAGCCCTACAATTTAAAATGACGCAGGCCTGGTAAAAACTCATCTTCCTTATTACGTACAATTACTCTGTTCACATCGCATTTTGAGTTTTTGTTGAAAAATGCAAAAAAGATAGATAGTTATTTATGCAAGAGTTAGGCGGAATATTTAACACTATAAGTTGATTAAAGCAAAATATTGTTTTAATTCTTATATTTTAAAAATAGTTTACTGCTTAAACCTTAATTTCCGTTAAGTTAAGCCAGGGGCGGGCAACTTGTCCAGACCACGGGCCTGATATGGGAAAGTTGAGTACTTGGTGGGCCGGATTCTTGAATCAACTCAATCGTACTGCCATATCCTGCATGTTATGTCGCATAATGGCGACTGTTTTGGTTCCTGATTTTGAGTCCCTGTTTTTTTTTTGGTGGGCTTAGAAAATTGATTAGGGTTAAAATGATTAGGGAAGTTAGTGATGTACTTACAGGTAGGGTTTGGGGTTAGGTAAAATGTTTTATAGGACTGATTCTGGTTATTTAGACCTTATTTCCGGCGGTTTATGACTTTTTCCAAATTAGACGGTATTACGACTATTAGGTATAAGTTCCATTTTGGTCTTATTTCGACGTTGATGTTGTTCTTAACTTCTTATTTCGATCTTATGGCCGAAGTCCTCTAATTTTAACCCAAAACAAAGAACTAAAAATAACTAACGATCACTGTTATTTGACGTAGTAAGCAAGTAGTGATTGATTGCGGCAGAGGGTTGCAGCGGGCCACATTATCATGTAAGACCGGAAAACTGGGTCCGGCCCACGGGCCGTATGTTCCCGCCGCTGAGTTTAGCTGTCTGAAATTCAGTCTTTCTTCTTCAGTTAATAGTATAAAAAAATACTCCTGATAATGTGTATTATAGGCGATGATAAATCCTTGCACACCCAAATATAATTAAATTAATGCGGTTCAAGTCACCATATTCGTAGATGTTTTATGGATTTATAGAGTAGGTAAGTCTATTAATTAACCGTCATTTATTTTCACAGTTGGAGAAACTGGACCTAAGTAACAACAAGCTGGATTTATATGGTTTGAGCTGCCTGGCATCAAGTGTGCACAACATCAACCAGCTGGTATTGGTGAACTGCGAAATCGATGGTTTCGATCTGCGCCCTCTAACCAGCACCATATCACTATCGGATCGGCCTGTAAGTATGTGTTGTTGAAATGAAGGGTGTGTTGAATATTGAAATAAAATGGAGGTAGATAAATCAGGCAACAGCATTGTGAACAAATGTCTTGCTAGTATCTAGGTATACAGAATATTTTGACGAACAGGGTAACAATTTTACCCAGGCTTTACTAACCTTAATGAATTCATTGGTCATATAACGGACCTGGTCACGTTGTGTTTTTCCTACTCAATTTTGTTGGACCTTTCTACGATTTTTTAAGGAACATCATATTTCTCAAGATCTAAGTAGAAAAATAAATTTACGAGCCAAAAAGACATATATTAATGTTGAACATCTCTTAAACTTTTGGGTAAACTAATGTTTCTGAAAGTTATATGCAATGTTCACTAAAACATGAACCCTTAATTTTACTTTTTGGTGTTATACTGTACAACAAGATAAGCTTAAACCAGATCTGTACAACGTACAACCTTTTTATTGCGGCCCGCGTGAAGCCCACGATGTAATAACATTTTTCGATTAATTGCCTATATTTTGAATCGGTGTGTACTTATTTGTGTATTGCGTGATCATGCATAATATTGTAATGTTCAGTGAAAACAATAAAACGTATAGTTTAGTTATGCCAATAATAGTGAAAGTAACTCAAAGCTTGTTTTTACAAACAACACAGTGAGTTTGTAAAAACATGGGCACAAATACGGGAAGGGCCGAAGGCGCCACCAGGCCAAGGTCCCACAAACTATTTTTTGCCACTTTTACTTTGGAAATACATTTTTTACTCTGTTTATGTGCGTGAAACGCCACCTTTTATATCGAAAGTTTTTCAGTTTAAATCAAATTAACGCAATTTTATTCGTACTTTGCGCGATTAGACTGGAATTCAGCTGCTTATTTGCGTACGAGTTTGCTCGAAAACAACACGTATTTTAAGATTAACTATATGACGTCATGTTATGACGTAGCTTTGCAACGTCATCCCAAACAAATAATCATTCTACTTCAGTATGTGAAAGTGTTTTTGATTGTTGCAGCCCTACAATTTAAAATGACGCAGGCCTGGTAAAAACTCATCTTCCTTATTACGTACAATTACGCTGTTCACATCGCATTTTGAGTTTTTGTTGAAAAATGCAAAAAAGATAGATAGTTATTTATGCAAGAGTTAGGGGAATATTTAACACTATAAGTTGATTAAAGCAAAATATTGATTTAGTTCTTATATTTTAAAAATAGTTTACTGCTTAAACCTTAATTTCCGTTAAGTTAAGCCAGGGGCGGGCAACTTGTCCAGACCACGGGCCTGATATGGGAAAGTTAAGTACTTGGTGGGCCGGATTCTTGAATCAACTCAATCGTACTGCCATATCCTGCATGTTATGTCGCATAATGGCGACTGTTTTGGTTCCTGATTTTGAGTCCCTGTTTTTTTTTGGTGGGGCTTAGCAAATTGATTAGGGTTAAAATGATTAGGGGAGTTAGTGATGTACTTACAGGTAGGGTTTGGGGTTAGGTAAAATGTTTTATAGGACTGATTTTGGTTATTTAGACCTTATTTCCGGCGGTTTATGACTTTTTCCAAATTAGACGGTATTACGACTATTAGGTATAAGTTCCATTTTGGTCTTATTTCGACGTTGATGTTGTTCTTAACTTCTTATTTCGATCTTATGGCCGAAGTCCTCTAATTTTAACCCAAAACAAAGAACTAAAAATAACTAACGTCACTGTTATTTGACGTAGTAAGCAAGTAGTGGTTGATTGCGGCAGAGGGTTGCAGCGGGCCACATTATCATGTAAGAGCGGAAAACTGGGTCCGGCCCACGGGCCGTATGTTCCCGCCGCTGAGTTTAGCTGTCTGAAATTTAGTTTTTCTTCTTCAGTTAATAGTATAAAAAAATACTCCTGATAATGTGTATTATAGGCGATGATCAATCCTTGCACACCCAAATATAATTAAATTAATGCGGTTCAAGTCACCATATTCGTAGATGTTTTATGGATTTATAGAGTAGGTAAGTCTATTAATTAACCGTCATTTATTTTCACAGTTGGAGAAACTGGACCTAAGTAACAACAAGCTGGATCCACGTGGTTTGAGGTGCCTGGCAAGAAGTGTACACAACATCAACCAGCTGGTATTGGTGAACTGCGAAATCGATGGTTTCGGTCTGCACCTTCTAACCGACGCCATATCACGATCGGATCGGCCTGTAAGTATGTGTTGTTGAAATGAAGGGTGTGTTGAATATTGAAATAAAATGGAGGTAGATAAATCAGGCAACAGCATTGTGAACAAATGTCTTGCTAGTATCTAGGTATACAGAATATTTTGATGAACAGGGTAACAATTTTACCCATCCTTTACTAACCTTAATGAATTCACTGGTCATATAACGGACCTGGTCACGTTGTGTTTTTCCTACTCAATTTTGTTGGACCTTTCTACGTTTTTAAAGGAACATCATATTTCTTAAGATCGAAGTAGAAAAATAGATTTACGAGCCCAAAAGACATATATTAATGTTGAACATCTCTTAAACTTTTGGGTAAACTAATGTTTCTGAAAGTTATTAGCAATGTTCACTAAAACATGAAACCTTAAATTTACTTTTTGGTGTTATACTGTACATCAAGCTAAGCTTAAACCAGATCTGTACAACGTACAACCTTTTTATTGCGGCCCGCGTAAAGCCCACGATGTAATAAAAATTTTCGATTAATTGCCTATATTTTGAATCGGTGTGTACTTATTTGTGTATTGCGTGATCATGCATAATATTGCAATGTTCAGTGAAAACAATAAAACGTATAGTTTAGTTATGCCAATAATAGTGAAAATAACTCAAAGCTTGTTTTTACAAACAACACAGTGAGTTTGTAAAAACATGGGCACAAATACGGGAAGGGCCGAAGGCGCCACCAGGCCAAGGTCCCACAAACTATTTTTTGCCACTTTTACTTTGGAAATACATTTTTTACTCTGTTTATGTGCGTGAAACGTCACCTTTTATATCGAACGTTTTTCAGTTTAAATTAAATTAACGCAATTTTGTTCGTACTTTGCGCGATTAGACTGGAATTTACGATTGGATCGGCCTGTAAGTGTATTAAATAATGGAATGACATTGAGGTGGATAAACCAGGCAAGAGCATTGCTTGTTAGATTTAGTAACCGAACCACTGTCTGGTATACAAAAGATTTTTCCGTAAACTGATCTTTTATGCCACCATGACTAAGTAATTACTGGCAGGGGCGAATGCGAGATTTTTATTTGGGTGGGGCAAAAAAAAAAAATTGTAGATGTAATGTCACAATGCTACGTCAAATCGTGACGTCACAAGTAATGGACATATAGCGTAACGTCAAAACGTGACTATTTTTTAAAATGGAAAAGCAATACCATGAAAAAATGCCTTTGTGTAGTTGCCCAAACAAAAATACAGTTTGGGGGAGCCATGGCCCCGTACCTTCTCCCATGGATCCACCCCTGATTATTGGACTCTAAAATGCCCCTGGCCTGGGTATATTTATTCTGATAGCACTTCTTCTCAATGGACCATTATTAACTGGACATCCTTTTTGTTTGTGTTTTACCAAACAACACTTGAATTTTCGTGCATTCAGTTCATCGTAGTTAGTCCGCAATTCAATTTATTTGCCCAAAATTGATGCAATAACGATTTAAAATAACACCACAATATTAATATTGTTAGATTTGCAAATTTTATTTTAATGCCAGCTCAATTTTTAGAGCTTTCGTCTGTCGCCAAGTAAATAAAAAATACTTGTTAACCGAGAGGGTTTACGTCAAAATACAAATGCCGGGTTCTTTCTGCATGTTATTAGTGAGATTTTGCAAAAATTATGTAGAATTAATTAAGCGAGTGTAAAAAACGCGTAGCTGGAAGTTATAACCTAAGGGCCTGATTTGTTTTAGACGCAGGTAAATTTTACGCAAATTGTGAATTTAATAAAAATAACAAAATATTCAATCACAAGGTATTTAATCATTTTTCAGCTGCTTTAGTTCACCAAAACGTTTCATAAATTATTTGGTTCACCATTGCCCCAATAGTTATTATATATTATCCCAGGGTTGTTAACTGACCTATTACGAATAGCGATCTTTTTCTTGATGTAAGTTGCGAATATGCATTGTTCAACTCGCTACAACCTGTTATTCTGCGTGCAGCCAGACACGTGCTTGTATCTTACATTATGTTGTGTTTATGTAGATGAGGAAGTTGGACCTGAGCGACAACAAGTTGGGATCGCAAGGACTCGCTTTCCTCCGAACTTGTGCCCACAATGTACAAGAGCTGGAGTTGAATGGATGCGGCATCGATGAAGCTGATGTGGACTCTCTGCGCGAGGTAGGACTCAGAACATGGAAATATGTTGCCGGGGCAACCTACACACTATTGACGTCAGTGTCTAGATGTGTGACGTCATGATGTTTCCTTTTGCATCGAATGTACAATTGGTATGTACACAAGTTTGCTTGGATCTGTCCAGGCCCGACTGAACTAAAAAGCAGAACTAAAGGCAGGAAAAGCTAAAAATAAAGCTTCGGGTTCAGAACGAAGCAACCTGGCTTGATATAAAGAATTGTTTGAAAATTGTCATTCATTACAATCGAGGTCATGGATTTAATCAATTCATTAAGAGGTTTAAACACAGAAACTTATTTTATCATATTGAAACATATGTACACACATATGTGTGTTAACAACTGTGATCTAGCCCTTTTTGAATCCGCTTTTAGACCAACGATTGAAACAATTTTAACATTTTTGTTTCGGCAAAGTAATGAAAACTTAAAATTTAAAAGAAGTGCCAGTATACTAAAAAAATCGCGCTCGCTTCGTTTGCCTTCTACTTTAAGGTTAATAAACACTCAACTAGATAAACTATTAAAGTTATCGCGTTTCTTCAAAGTAGTTTTATTACACTTTTCATTAGTAGTATGGATGACGAGACTCGAATTAAAACCAAACAAGCGCTATTTTTTCGCGCTTTCCGCCAACACTTTACTCCTCCTTGAATGTAATTAAACACTCTTTATGTGCCAAAAAAGATCCAAGGCCCGTCTGATTCACAGTGTTGTTCTAACATTTGAATAACACATTTTCTCATTTTGTGCGCCCGCATAGACCTTGCTGGGTTTGGTTTTGGCCCGCGACTAGAAAAAGGTTGCCGACCCCTGGTTTATAGCATACAACACTTTGACTATAACGTAACATTTGTCAATTGAGAATAACTCCAGACGTACAACTTGAGGTTGTAGCAGCAATCGTTTACACTTGCTTGATATCGTCATATTTAAGCAAATACGTAATCCCGGTGCTAAACTGCGTTAAACGTGAGAAAAATCGTGATTGAAAACAAATGCTTACTGTTAACTGCTGCAATAAACGCAATATATCGCAAACTCTTCCTAAATGTTGCGTGGTTAACCACATTGGAAGAAGCCATTAGGCTTTGGCCTCAATCATTGTCACAATATTGTTGGGAAGGTTTGTTGTAAGATATCCGTGAAGATCCAATTATCTTAGTATACGACCTGTGCGGTAAGCAGTATGTGCGGTAAGCAGCAATTTTAAGGATTTTACGTCAGAGGGCTAATACATTTCAAAGGCATTTTTAAATGGCATAACATTGTTACTTATTCCAAAACGTTGCACTACCTGGCGCCCCACGTTCGGTAAATATAAATTTAATAACATATTTGATGTGTTTTTGTTTCGCTGTGATCGGAGAACATGTAACTTACATTGTAAAACAGAAAACGCGATGATTGTGAATGAAAGGGTTTAACTAAATGCTTTCTCGACAGGCGTGGCATAAAACTTTGCTAAAGCGGTATGTAACGCTAGAGAGCGTTGCTAGGTTGAAGGCGAATATACAAATAGTTCAAGAATTTGTGAATTAGTAAAATAACAGTTTAACACAACTTAAAATGCAGTTGGTCCGCGGATTATTCAAAGAAGTGAATGTGCTCTTACAACTCTTAGTAATATGGATTAGTAACGTGCCATAAAATTGTTAGATGCTGATAATCACTTAGGTCAATTCTTATTGCTACGCTATTAAAACATTTCGATTATAGCGTTTTAAAAACTTTCGAACGACCAATAGAACATGTTAGTAACACAATGGCTTTATGAGGCAGAGATTTTTGCACGAAATCAAAAGGAGTTAAGCAACACTAAATTGAATGCTGTGAAAAGTCCTAATGCAGGGGTCGGCAACTTTTCGTATGCAGTGTGCCAGTTTATGAATAATTTCAAAATATCAACAACTCGCGTGCGAACGCTTATCTATGTTTGGTTTTGTACTAGCAACCAGTGCTGTGAATTGGTAAAAACAACCCAAGTCCGACTTCGGTCAAAAATTAAACAATATGCCACCAGCATGTGCTATTCCACCAATTTACAGTTTGCGGCCTTATTAGTTTCGAAATTTAGTACTGCGCATGCGCACACGTTGGACTCGGGTAGTTTTATTTAGTCTTACCTGAGTCCGACTCCGTAGCCCTGCTGTTATCTGCTAGTTTACGAATGATGAATGATCTGACACCTAATTTACGTTTCTTGACGACAATAAACCAAATTGCATAAGTAAAATTTTGGGCCCTGGTCCAGAATCCTACCACATTTTGTCCGGGGATTATATTGCTAACAATATTTGGGTTACGGCAAGAATTAGCGTTTGGGTTTGGGTGGCTTCGGTATTATTATATTTATTATTACATTTTTACGCCTTCCTTACAATTTTACCTTTGACACCTCATTTCGTTAGTGGTAAAATAAATAAATTATGGTAGGATTGTAGACAAGCGCCAATTTCTGTAATATAATATTTTTTAATAAAGTTTAGTTCGATAAATAGGTTAATTTACTATAAGCAATGTAAGGAACATTTCAGCTGGGTAAACCTTGTACTACCGGACAACGTTAAACTTGAAAGTCGCTTGCTTAGTTTTGCCGAGTAGTTCCGCCTGAACTTACGCGAGTTACGTCACTATGGCGCGTTTATTACGTCACTGCTTCTTTTTTACACCAAGTTTCAAGCACCGCAAACCCTGCCGAACAAAAAACGAATTGTCACGAACACAATACTGTGCTGCCCGCTATTTCGGAATATTTTGGATTCGGACAAAAACCTTAAAGTGTTAACTATCAGTGGCTTTAACTCAGTAAACATCACGCCACTATTTAGGCCAGGGTGGTCCAAACCCAGGCCCGCGGGCAACATGTGGCCCGCGACATCATTGTTCGTGGCCCGCGGAGCACTGATGAATTATTGTAATGCTGTTGAAGGGTTTATCAAACAGATATAAGTTACGAACGAATAGTTAGCATGTTCGAATAGTTTGCTTATAAGTAAGTGTTGCGAGTAACACTATTGTATTAACCGGGTTTCCACCGCTCAACAATTCGGAAATATAGAGGTTGACAAGAAGGCTTAATATTTGATATGTGTCAGACTCTAACAGAGTTAGACCGGCTTTCGAGGGAAGGTATAGGTCCTATGGGCTATGACACTTATTAAAATGACTATTTTACCAACTTATATGTTATATTTGCGTTTTTACTGCAGCACGCATTGTTTCCGTCTTTTTAGTATTACTATTTTTGGCACTTTAATCTAAAGAACGATCCAACATATTAAAGTTCTGGAAAGATTTTACACAGGTTTTATGTGTAACTGTTCCTAGTGTCCTAACTTTTTCCAAGATACAATTTCAGCCAAATTAGTTTAGTTAAAACATTATTTGCGCGAATTTAACAATAGCGTACTAGTATGCAACCTCTCTGATTTAAATTTTAAAAAGACAAATAACTCACGGTTCGTTTAGTCCGCGAACGTTTTGCATGTGATCAACCTTAACAGTTTTGGGCCCAATGGCTCTTACAACTCGTTTGCCTAAAACATCTTGTGTATTACGAAGAAAGTTTTTCGCGCTTCGCGCACCATTTTTCCGGGTTAATTAGAATTTCATTTGCATATTTGCACACAACTTGGAACGATATGGCTTTTGGATTTACATTTTAACGAAATTTTGTGACGTCATTTTTGAAGATTTTATGCAACTACCAAACGAAAATCGTTGATATGTGGCCCGTGAAAAATCATAACAAAATATTGTGGCCCGCGATGCTGTCGACCTTGGACCACCCTGATTTAGGCATTGTGACGTAATGCGAACGGTTAGTCGTAAACAACAAGTTTAACGCCCACAAAAACTTAGTTAAATACAACAGTTAAGACACTACTTTGTGACATGAACACTGCCGAATCGAAAATAGTGATGTAATAATAATGTTAATGATGTAGTAGTGATGTAATGGTTGCACTTTCTTCGTGCGTGTTAAATCATTTAGCGTGCCCTGGAAAATCGTCTCGCGTGCCACACCCCTGTCCTAATGAGACAGAAAGTTATGCACAAGACCTGGATGGGTGAAGTAATTTATCGATATAATGAGTGGTATCATAGGCAATGAACAGATGCATCTGGCAAGTCATACAAACTTTTAATTTCTGTTACATAAGGTATGGAGACAACACGAAAAAAACAAAGGCAAAATAAACATATATAATGACAAATATAAAAAATTTTTTAAAATATAAAAAAAATATATGAAAACATTAATATACGGTATTATATTATTATTATTTAAATATTATTGAATAATATTATTATTTGCAATAAAATAATAAAAAATGCTTGAACCAAAATTTTAACTAATAAATTCGGGTTGCGCAAGAAAATACCTTTTCAGTGATATAAAACTTGCTATAAGTTTAATTTGAACGACTACAGAATGATCAATTCAACTTGGAATCGAACAAGATTTTTACACGTACTTTTGTCTAGTGTAGGGGTCGGCTACCTTTTTTGCAATACGGACTGGTTTAAAACTAAAATTTTGTCGCGGACCGACTTAAAACAACAACAAATGTCCAGTAACAGTAATTTATTACAACTTTTTTTAATGCGAACTTAATGTTTGTTTTACCGCTAAGACATGTTGGCATCTAAAAAATAATAATAATGGCAGTCAAATACCGTTATACAGAATGTGGCTATTTACCAGTCAAATTGCACTTTAAGAGAGCGCGCCGGGGGGAAGGCCTCTTGCAGTAGCAACTCAACTTTGCTTTTATTTAATAGAGGGGTTCACACCTTCGACTGGCCAACGTCCCCGCGAATGTGCTGCCATCTAGCGGCAAATTTATTTTACAAGAAAGTTTTTGTTAATTTCAATTTGTGGTTTTAAAATAAACAATTCTGCTGGTGGTCGCACCTTGCTAAATTTATTACCGTTTGGCACAATTTTTATCTGGAGGCTTTAGGGTGTTCGGAAAATGTAAAAAAATGTTATGCTGACATACCCAAAGCGTTTGCAATCTTCCAATGGACATAATTTGTAGACCGTACTTTTTTATTTTGTATTTTTGCATAAGTTATTACGTATCAAACCTATTTGAATATACTCTTGTTGCCAGGCATTGTTTCAATTGTAAAAATGTTTTTCCGTCAAACTTTTATTTATGTGCCAACGTTTCGATCACCTATATACTTATATATACCAGGCAAACAATAAAAGAAAGAAAAACAACTGTGAACCACACGTTGTAAACCACGTGGCGCGAAAATCGAGGTAAGAACGCGATAACCTGACAATGCGAAAAGACGAGGCTGCAGCTTTATAAAGCCTGCTAATTTTATTGTTTGCCTGGTATATATATTATATATATATATATATACGGCGCTGGTCTAGAATCCTACCACAGCGTTGAAACAAATTATTAAACCACACACAAAATTGTGGTAGGAATGTAGACCAGCGCCGCCAATGATGATTACAAAAATGTATTGTTTGTTCCTCGCATGTTTTAGTTTGCGAAAAAATCAGATGTAAAACAAGCAAGTCACAGAATTAAGTCGAAAAAACAAACTTGCAGGATGTTTTCAACAATTTAACTTCGTTTAAAACTACTGAAAATCATGTAGTGTTAAATTTTCTGTAAGAAAGGTTATTGTGCTCCCAAATCATTTATCTTTTTAAGTGTATATATCTGTTCTATCTATGTTAATATTTTTATCTTTTTTCATTTGTTTTTAAATAATTTCACAAAAAAAATATTTTTGAGTTTAAATTACAAAATTCTCAATCTGCAAGTTTTAGTATGCAATCAGTAGTTTAAAAACATTATTGTTAGTATGCAATTACTCTAAAGCAGTGGTTCTCAACCTGGGGTCCGCGGATCCCTAGGGTCCGCAAAACGTTTTCACGGGGTCCACAAAAACTCCTAAATATAAAATTATTAATTTAATTAACGCTAGGAAATAACTAACGCTTGGTAACATGCTTAATCACAATCTTGGTAAGTGATAAAATCACATTGTAACATGTTGTAAATCGAATCGAGTGTGACAGAGAATTTCCATTGTGATGTAACACAATAAATTGTAAAATGGAAGGCAGAGGATTTACAACAGTTCAAGTTATTTACTGGATTTTGGTTTTTAAGTGCAAACAAATATCCGAGCCCCCCCCTGAACAAAAGTTGTTCTAACATTTTAATAACACAATTATGTGAGAACTTTTTAAGTTTGGTTTTGGCCCGCACCTAAAAAAAGTTTGCCGACCCCTGGTGTAAAACTTATTTTATAAATTTTAACCGTAAAACAAACAATGAAACTGATAGCTCCAGTTATTTGAACCAACAGTACTATATATATATTTTTATTCACAACAGGGTGTTATTTTGAAATATCGAGATATGTAAATAGATTAAGTAGTAGGCATTTTTATATTGTAAAATTTAATGGCTAAACATTTCTGGCTAACATTTCTGGAAGAGTGAGTTTTAATATTTAGTTTCTAATTTTATCAGGGATTAGTAAAACTACTTTCGGCGCTGTTCTAGAATCCTACCACAATTATGGGCGGGCCAGGTATTATTATATTTATTATGTAACAATAATACTTGACCCACCCTAACCCAAACGCTAACCCGCACCCTAAGCCAAATATTGTGCGTTGTGGTAGGATTCTAGACCAACGCCCTACTTTTATTTGGGATTACTAAAACAAACTAATTAATAAAAAGCAACAACATATATAAATATGAACTTTGTGGTTATGACCAATAATATACTGAGTTTCAGCTTACTTTCACTATACTTTTTCCATCATTTATGTAGCATTATATTGCTGGTGATCAACAAATCGAACACCAAGATGCACAAATCGAACATCAGACTGTTGCAGGAATGCACCAACAGAAAGCAAAAATTAAACGTCAGGTGGTTGCAGGAATTCACGAACAGAGAGCACAAATAAAACGACAGAAAATAGAAGATCGCCACTTGGTATCGTGTATCGACTCCGATATTATCGGACGAGTACCGATACTACCACTTGGTATCGTGTATCGACTCCGATATTATCGGACGAGTACCGATACTACCACTTGGTATCGTGTATCGACTCCGATATTATCGGACGAGTACCGATACTACCACTTGGTATCGTGTATCGGCACCTATATTATCGGACGAGTACCGATACTACCACTTGGTATCGTGCATCGACTCCGATATTATCGGACGAGTACCGATACTACCACTTGGTATCGTGTATCGACTCCGATATTATCGGACGAGTACCGATACTACCACCGGCTTTCAGTTGTTAATTGTTATCATTGTTTAACTTGTATATAACGCACAATGCTTACTGTTTTTTAGATAATGTAAATAATATATTGTTTTAACTCGTGTATTTGAAAATGGCTGAAGAAAATACAACCAACATCAATTGTGAAGTAAGTTGAATTTGTTTCAGAGTTTCTTTATCAATATAATTGGAAACTTATAAATCAACCTAACTAAGCAAGATATCGCTTTTTTAGCCTCAAATAGTCACATCTTTCACGCGTGCAGAACATAATTATATCCTTTATTTTTCTTACATACCTTTGCTCAGAAAAATATTAATAAAATATTGGAATTAAAATTTATTTTACTACGTGGTATAAAATGTTTAAATTATATTAGGCGCTAAACATTTACATTAAAAATATTTTTTTTTCTTATTACAAATATTTTAAATATTTTTTGTAGAACTTTATTGCTGGCGATCAACAAATCGAACACCAAGATGCTACAATCGAACATCATACTGTTGCAGGAATGCACCAACAGAGAGCACAAATAAACCGTCAGAACGTAGAAGATCTACAAGAACAACGAGCTGTTATCCAACGTCAAGATGTGAGTGGACTGCAATATCAACATGCGATGATACAACATCAGGCAGTAGAAGGACCACAACAACAGGCCAGTATCCAGCATCAGACGGTAAATCAGACGGTACACCAGCAACTAAGCATTCAACATAATGTTACAGTTGTAGTACAACAATCTGCTATTCAAGGGGAAACCCCTCTGAGTATTGGACCATCAACTTCTCAACAAGGTATCTCAGATAAAATAAATATTAGGAAATTTGTTTCCAAAAGTGCGATTTAAAGATTAAAGTTTTTCTACCTTAAATTAAGTGGTCTATTTTCCAGCACACTTTTAGGATGTTGCTCCTAACCAGAATCCTGAATAATTGTTGTTGTTCACTTATAAAGCACCAAAGTTTATATTGTTTAAATCCATATAGTCACTATTGTGATAGTAATGACTTGGAACTGATAGTCTTTACATTCTCAAGCATCATATAAACTATATAAATGTTACAGTGGTAGTGCCACAATCTGCTATCCAAGGTGAAGCACCTCTATGTCATCAATTTCTCGGGCCATCCACTTCTCAACAAGGGGAAACACCTCTAAGTGTTGGGCCATTCACTTCTCAACAAGGGGAAACACCTCTAAGTGTTTGGCCATCATCTTCTCAACAAGGTATTTCAGATAAAATAAATATTAGGAAATTTGTTTCCAAAAGTGCGATTTAAAGATTAAAGTTTTTCTACCTTAAATTAAGTGGTCTATTTTCCAGCACACTTTTAGGATGTTGCTCCTAACCAGAATCCTGAATAATTGTTGTTGTTAACTGATAAATGCACTTATAAAGCACCAAAGTTTTTATTGTTTTAATCCATATAGTCACTATTGTGATAGTAATGACTTGGAACTGATAGTCTTTTCATTCTCAAGCATCATATAAACTATATAAATGTTACAGTGGTGGTGCCACAATCTGCTATCCAAGGTGAAGCACCTCTGTGTCATCAACTTCTCGGGCCATCAACTTCTCAACAAGGGGAAACACCTCTAAGGGTTGGTCCATCAACTTCTCAACAAGGTATTTTAGATAAAATAAATATTAGGAAATTTGTTTCCAAAAGTGCGATTTAAAGATTAAAGTTTTTCTACCTTAAATTAAGTGGTCTATTTTCCAGCACACTTTTAGGATGTTGCTCCTAACCACAAACCTGAATAATTGTTGTTGTTAACTGATAAATGCACTTATAAAGCACCAAAGTTTATGTAGTTTTAATACATATATTCACTATTGTGATAGGAATGACTTGGAACTGGTCTTTTCATTCTCAAGCATCATATAAACTATATAAATTTTACAGTGGTAGTGCCACAATCTGCTATCCAAGGTGAAGCACCTCTATGTCATCAATTTCTCGGGCCATCCACTTCTCAACAAGGGGAAACACCTCTAAGTGTTGGGCCATTCACTTCTCAACAAGGGGAAACACCTCTAAGTGTTTGGCCATCATCTTCTCAACAAGGTATTTCAGATAAAATAAATATTAGGAAATTTGTTTCCAAAAGTGCGATTTAAAGATTAAAGTTTTTCTACCTTAAATTAAGTGGTCTATTTTCCAGCACACTTTTAGGATGTTGCTCCTAACCAGAATCCTGAATAATTGTTGTTGTTAACTGATAAATGCACTTATAAAGCACCAAAGTTTTTATTGTTTTAATCCATATAGTCACTATTGTGATAGTAATGACTTGGAACTGATAGTCTTTTCATTCTCAAGCATCATATAAACTATATAAATGTTACAGTGGTGGTGCCACAATCTGCTATCCAAGGTGAAGCACCTCTGTGTCATCAACTTCTCGGGCCATCAACTTCTCAACAAGGGGAAACACCTCTAAGGGTTGGTCCATCAACTTCTCAACAAGGTATTTTAGATAAAATAAATATTAGGAAATTTGTTTCCAAAAGTGCGATTTAAAGATTAAAGTTTTTCTACCTTAAATTAAGTGGTCTATTTTCCAGCACACTTTTAGGATGTTGCTCCTAACCACAAACCTGAATAATTGTTGTTGTTAACTGATAAATGCACTTATAAAGCACCAAAGTTTATGTAGTTTTAATACATATATTCACTATTGTGATAGGAATGACTTGGAACTGGTCTTTTCATTCTCAAGCATCATATAAACTATATAAATTTTACAGTGGTAGTGCCACAATCTGCTATCCAAGGTGAAGCACATCTATGTCATCAACTTCTCGGGCCATCAACTTCTCAACAAGGTAAATAACTTAGGTTATCATCCAACAGAGGAAAGACCAAACTTTAAAGGTCACTCATTTAACACATTGAATTAGCCATGTTAAACTAGTGTGGTCCAACTACTGGCCTTTTTTACCTATTTTTTTGGCCGGCAGTGGTATATTCAGGGTAGGGGTTCGGATCCCCCCTTTTTGTAAGTGATATTATCGTTTTTTGTTTGTTCTTGTCAGGGTTTAACAAACTGTCCAAATTAGCATTTTTGAATGTTATTTGGTCACGCGTCTTAAGTTGGCACTGGTTTCAACCTTACACGCAGAAATCGCAGGATGTTTTTTCTATTTTCGCTGATATTCTTCGGTGTTCGCTGTCTGCGCTTATATCTGATATTGGTGTAACAACGGCATTTTCTTAACCGAAGCAGATTTTTGAAAGGTGGTATAATGGTGACTGTCTTGCGCGTTTCAAAGTCACCGTTCTTAAGTTATGATAGTTAACATAAAA
The DNA here is from genome assembly GCF_963924565.1 of Ascidiella aspersa. Classification (NCBI taxonomy): domain Eukaryota; kingdom Metazoa; phylum Chordata; class Ascidiacea; order Phlebobranchia; family Ascidiidae; genus Ascidiella; species Ascidiella aspersa. Next base: position 1,948,732 of record NC_139451.1, read on the forward strand.
CTATTCTCTATAAGCACATTCTAAGACCACGTGTTTGGTGAGAAATTGACGCAACTTATTTTTCCTTAATTTTAGCTGACCAAGCACACAGCTCGGCGCAGATGTTGTGCTGGTCGAATAACACCCGGCGACGATCTTCGTTTAGTATTGCAGGTGGCGAAATATGTGCTTGTAATTTAGTGCTAGTCCAGTACATAAAACTTAGAAAACTGCGCTGCTGATAGTCTAAACATGATTCTACCAAAATCAATCACACATATTTTCACGGTTTTTGGATTTTCTGGATACGCGGCACGCGATATTATTTTATGGACCAGTGATGAAATAAAAATGCTTTATTTACCAGCCCCTGATCAAATCGCCCAGCCACAAATTGCTGCATTTGCTCGCTGTTTATTTCCTGCAACGAGTGCCTACCAAACTTTTTTTTTTGGCAATTTTTTTTTATCTAAACACAAAATTTTCGCACGATTCACTTCCGTTGCATAATTGCACACCAGTTGTTTCTACAAAAGAAAGGTTCCTAAGATTATTTGAATCATTATGTCACGGTCACGCTATGATGTAACATGTGTTGTCATAGGTAACACATTGTCTCAAACAAACTAAAATCCTTGATTCTCCCTTGCAACATTGGCCCTCTATGGTAAACAAAATGCTTTTAATGGCCCGCACCAAACTCTGGCTGGAGTCTGGGTCCCAACGTTTTAAACCATTAGATATATTTTGCATAGAAAATAATGCACTAGTGCAGCGTTTCTCAACCGTGGCCCTAGGCCCTCCTGGGGGGCACGGAGCGGTGATTGGGGGCCACGGGCATAACTCTCAACCAAGGTCATGGTATTACAAAAACTCTTCCGTTTATATAGAGTAATTGAAAACGATATAATTTAATCGTTTTATCGCGGAAAATTTGGATTAACGCCGCCTATCTCTGTGGCGAAACAATCACTGTGCTGCAGCTTCAAATGCAGTCATATATGCGACGATAACGTTTTTTGGCGACAATACTGGCCGATAACCTTCGCCTAGTCATTAGGTGACCGTCAAATGCAGTTAGGCGAGCAACTGACGTGTAATGCCAGGTACAGATATTTCCTTAAAGGGCGTTAAGTTGCAAAACAAGGATTCCATTGTAAAACGAGAAGTGAAACAAGTGAAAACAGTAACACGGTAAATACAACGCTATGGGCTTTTTAGACACAGGGGGGCCATGAGAGTTAAGAGCCTATCAAAGGGGGCCACGAAGCATTAAAGGTTGAGAACCACTGGGCTAGTGTCTATAGTGACCAGACATATAGCAAGGAAACTGTTTTAATTTACAAATATGCTGGAAATATTCTAATTTTATTAAAAAAACAATCTCTTTGTGTTGTGACCCTTACATGCATGCCAATAATTAACTGTGTGTTAATTCACTACACAAGCAAGTCTATACGTGCTTAATTTAAAAGTAATAGACGGATAAATACTATTGCTTTGTGGGCCACAGTAAGAGGTAAGACGCATGTGAAATGTTGGATAGAAGTATAGTGTTTTACTTCATGGATACAGCTTGCTATTCAAAGTGAATATTTCTCAGCAATGAGCCATTAACTTCTCAACCACACGTAGCTTAAATAAATCAAATTTGAGAAACTTTTTATTCGAATTTAGCCCCGATAAAAAACATTTGGGCACTTTTTGATTCAACCATATGTCCAATAAAACTATTTGAACTCTTTTTATTTAAATATAGTTAAAAAAATTACAACAAGTGGAACAAGCGCATTAAATGTAGTAAAAAGTCTTACAGATTCAATAGTCAACAATCGAAAGGTGAACAATCGAAGTTGGTCATAGGTACAAACATTTTGGTAGGAGTGAAATTTGCAGCCTGACAGGCGAGCGCGTATATTAAACAATATCAACCCTGCATGTTCGGTGTTATTGTAGCATTTTTAACAACAGAAAAAAAATACATAATAAAACTACGCTAATAAAAAAGTGATTTACAATTATGTCAGTTGGTTAAGTATTATTTCGGTTTGTTTTTTGTAGATATTTCGCTGGAAACTATAAAGAAAGATCTCAAGAGACCATGGCAAGAAGTTGTTTCCCTCGGGCTAAACTACGAGCAGGAAAACTTTCCCTGTGTTTATCCAATTCTAAGGACAGAGGAAAACTTTTATCAAGGTGGAGCCTGTAAAAATGAAGACTATAAGCCTTCCACACAACAAAGGTATGTCGATTCTAGCTCAAAGGAGATCAGTTATGAGCGATGGCGTGATAGTGTAGTACCTCATCGCTACACAGCCTTAGTTGGGGCTCCTGGTTCTGGAAAATCTACCATTGCCAGACGACTGTCAAACACCTCTTGTATAACGTGGATTTTCCTGTTGTGCATGCACATGCTCTATGGGTCAGAAAAAGTCACTCTAAGGCAGGTTGTGGTTGATCATGCGTACCCATGGTTAAGCGAAAGAAAACGAAACGCCATATTTGCAGCAATGATGAAGTCCCCAGAAAAATTTGGTATCATACTTGATGGTTACGATCAAGCAACTTGGTCACTTGATAATGTAATGCCTAGATATGCATCGTATGATACTCCAATGTTAGTTGAAGAGGTAATCGCAAATTTATGCACCGGAAAATTCTTTCCTGGCATTTCTATAGTTTTGACTTCCAGACCACATTCTATAGTCACCCTTCAAAAATTACTTCGCCCCAAGGAAATTGTTTTGGTACATGAGCTTACACCAGACAACATGAAAAAACTTTTCTTTGCATTTGCTAAAAATGAAGCCCAGAGAATATGGCATAGCTTTACCAAACTTGCACCTGTGTTGCTTGACCTTTGCCGTACCCCAATCATGCTTCAATTGATCCTGTCAGCTGCCTTGGGCACAGACAATCTTACTGAAATTTGTAACATTACTCAGATGTTCACAGTTTTACTTGAAAAACTGAGACGCTCAGAACATGCCATGGGTCCTGACATTAACCTAATCAAAACTAAACTTACCAAAATTGCTTATAACGCTACAAAGAATTCAACTGTCATTATGACATATCGACAAATGGTTGAGGAAGGTTTAAGTGATGTTAAAGTCCAAGATATTATTATCGCAGTACCTGGGTATTTTCACTTTAACCTGAAACTTTTCGACGGGGACAAAAAGTTTTATTTTTCGCACCAGTTATGGCAAGAATACCTTACCGCTGTCCATATGAGCCAGAACATGAGTTTAGATGAGTTTAGTCAGATTGTCAATGATTTAATCGCTTTTCCTCACTGGGCCATGGTGAGGAGATTTCTATGTGGATTTCTACTCTTCAAAAATTTCACTGTTTCAAAGTCAACGATTGAGAACAAAGGTAGTATATTATATATATGTAAATATATGTATGTAATATAACATAAGTCCTAAGATATTGATGAAATAAAATACTGTTCGGAATGTAGCAGTCATTGTTCCATCATATACTTTGTTATCCACAACACATACATTTTAATAAGTTGCGTTACAAAAATGTACTAAAACTTCTTTATCAACTAGTGGTCCTCAACCTGTCAAAATTTTATTCCTAAATCAAAATAAAAACAGTCTAATTAATAATTGATAGAGGGAAAATATATAACAAGTAAAAAGTAAACCCTGTTTAAAAATACATAATTTGGACCGAAAATAATTTATTTCTTTGTATTGAGCTGATGTTAAGCATGCAAACCACAAAATTATCAAAGAATGATCCAATATTCGGCGATCATTTAAATCTTGTTGGATAATCTATTATCTTGGTAAATAATGTAAATTAAATTGTCCAAATTAGTCTGCTGCTTATCTTTTTTTGACATTAAACAGGCACGTTGTTTACATCAGAATAGACATGTTGATGTGATTACATAATGATTCATTTTTAAGCTAAACCATGTTTATTGTCATATTTCCAGGCAAGGCTTCGATATTCTACGAATGCTTTCTCCAAGAATTTAAACGCAATCCCAACAGTGAGTTTGTAACATTTGTGTTACGTTATGTAATATTTGCACTTAATTTTAAACTATTGTTTTCGCATTTGTGGCGTCACAATGCCAATTACTTGTTCCAACCTAGAGCGCTATTTTTGTTGCTTGTTTCTATTATTTGTTTTATATAAAGTTATGTTTAGATATTGGAATGATTGTTGATTTGCAAGAATGCAATGAAGAAGTGCTTCGATATTTCGCAAAGCACTTCCCTGTGTGGGCTTATTTTGGCCGCCAACCCATCGGAACAAGTTCATGCCACGCTTTGGGGCGGATGCTCCAGCATGTCGACAAACCAATCGAGCGGTTGGATCTGTCCCGCTGCAACCTGACAAGTCAAGGTTTGAAACACATTTGCGAAGGGATCGGGAGAATGCCGCACAAGGTAAAGTGCTTTATTATCGTCATTTTTTGTTCAATGTTACGGCGACCAACTTTTATATTTTACTTTAAAGTATGTTGATTCGACCTTGACCTTGTGGCTCACATTAATCGACCTTTCAAAATCTAATCCGCTCGTCAATTTGTTGTTTCAGATCAGTTGGCTGGGTCTGAGTGAAAACCGCTTCGGCGACGAAGGAGCTTTTGAGCTTTCTCGCGTCCTCCCAAACATCGAGTGGTTGTCGGTGGATGATTGTGGCATCACTGAGGAAGGCAAGGAGATGATCAGATCGAAACTGGGAGAAGTTGGACTTTACGTGAGTAAAAAATAAATAAATGAAAAACCTACATCACTGGCACGAAAAGCCACTGTGTTACATCACAATGCAATAAGTTGACCTAACGGCAACAAACACCAACAAAAAGGGCGCTTTAAAACGAAATAAATCTAGGGCGGGAACTGAAAAAAATTGCTGGGCAAAAATTATAAAAAAATAAGTGTGTTAAAATGTGGACCTTTTATATTTATTTTATACAAATAATTTACTCGCGTAAAAAAAACGCTTGTTGCCATAACCAATCGTTTTTCTGTTTGTCTCACTCTCACCATATTTTCACAATTTCTGGAATAGTATTAAAAAATTGATCAAATAGGCCTACCCGGCGTTATTTAAGTTAAATCGATTTTCCAACCGATAAGCACTATTGTAGTTGTACAAGCTGTGTAGATTAATTACAAAATCAACCTAAATATTTCGTGTTTAAACAAAATGAAACATCCCTTGTGCTGTGGGCTCTTCATCAATATTGTATATTGCGTTATTTTATAGTATTACTTTTAACGTTATTAATATTTACTTAGATTAACATGAGTTCTGACGTTATTGTTCTGCTCATATAAAATTATGTCAAATGTATCTATAATATATTATAAAACTCTATTATTAATTTGTATATTTTACGGCCAACCAAACGGGTTAGCGAATAACTTGCAGACAACATATAGACTGAAAGTCCAATCATAATCGCATTTGCTTAAGCAACTCACCAAGAAGAAGCCTAACGTAAAATACTGAGCATTTTATCGAAGTAATGTTTTTATCGGACGTTAAAAGATGTTGTAAAATACGTTGCACTCGGGTATAGGTTTAGGAGGCGAATACGCAAACAGCGTTTAACATGCATCGCCCTTAAGGGTATCTACACATCGATATACGCCCAGTAAATTAAAATTTAACGTAATTTCAGACTAAGTTTTTTAAAGCCGCGTGTTATACGACTTTTGAAAAGCCGCCTCTAACAAACACGTTTAGCACATTGCAAGAAGTTTTAAACTTAAAAGTCTTTACTTGGCACCTGTTTGTTTTTTTTAAATCTAGAAAGGATGGGGATCTTTTGGTAGACTCATATTTTGACTATCAGCAGCGCAGTTTTCTTAAGTATGGGACCACACTAAATTACAAGCACGCCTTTCGCCACCTGCAATACTAAACGAACAGGCTCAGAGGGGGAGAGTCGAGAAACGACTATAGCACCTTTGCATGCTACATTCTGTTCGTAAAACTAGCCTGTGGTGAGGTTTGAACTCACAACCTTCATACTGGTGTTCCAGCATTCGTTGATGAAACAACAAAAACGAGTGACAACGACGGCAAAACATTAATGCAGTACTTTATACAAAAAAGCGCTTTTTAAATCAATGTAGTCCTAATAGGTCAAAATTTTGACAAAAACAATTTTAGATCAAAATTTGTCAAAAATTAAACTTTCTAGGTCAACATTTCTCATTTTGTTGGTCAAAAAATAGTTGCCTCACTAATTACTTTGTTTAAATATAAACAATTATAAATATTTTTGTTGTATTTTATGGTATGCAATAATTGCTATCGGATGCGTACCAGGAAAAGTTCTTTTCCCAGTTAAGCCTAATCAAATTTATTTTACCCTTTTTTATTACTGGATTTATTATCAACAATATTTTAATATGAAATTGTTATTTTTTTTCCTAAATACAGGTTTCATAATTTTTGGGCTCAGAATATTTTCAGGATGTTCCTTTATATCCAGGATCGTCTTGTCCGTCAAACTTCGTCATCAGTTGGAAGTGGAGGAGCAAGATTGGAGGTTGAAGGATGCGTGGTGGAAATCCCACCGGGTGCTTTGGATCGTCAAGTTCACATCAAACTTACTTCCTACTATGGAAAGAATGAAGGAGGAGACATGGTAAGTAAATTGTTTAATGTGTAAAAACTGGCCTATAATATAAATCATAGCTATTCATAACCAATCTATATTAATTTAGTTAATATATTACTTATTTTATTTAGCATAAAAATTTGTTGTACAATTTGCTACAATTATTGAATGTTTGACGTATACAAAAGTATTTAGTATCAATTTCAAACAATTCTTTAATCATTTTCAACAGGATAGATTTATTTGAAACGTTCAAAATGCTACCTACTTTTGTATAGGCGTCTTACTATAACCTTTTTTTTACAATCTCTTTGGATAAAAACAAAACGTCCCAACGATGCCATCTCGAATACGAAAGTTTACCGGGTAGTAAAGCGGTCACGTGACCCAATCAAAACACGGCGAGATTTGTTTGACGAGCTCTTCAAAGTAATTACTTGAGCGACGGTTAGTTGATGTCAAAATAAACTTTGTGGCGACCGGAATACTAAGTGTAAATATACCAGCAAAGCTTTTGGCATACTTTTTAAAAACAAATAGCATAAATAAATGTGTGTTTTAATCAAATCTGCTATGCCTTGTTTTTTCTTCCACAAGTTTTACGAATGTTCTACAAATCTTGCTCAGAACCAATTCCCCAATAAATCCAAACAGTGAAGCTACTACAGTCGGTGACTCAACCAATCAAACACAATTTTGGCTTGCGACCCAGAAACACTGTCTTACAACAATCGATCTGTTTTCTTTTTGTTTAGATGTCTCTTACACCTACATTGGAATGCCAGCCATCTGGATTGGAATTCTCCAAACCTGTTCGCATGTCACTTCCTACTTGTTACATCACAGAGGATAAAAGTCCTGCCCTAGTTGTGGTATGATTAAAAACTATCTTTGCTTGTAACATATCTTGTAAAGCCAAAAACGTATCTTATAATTAAGAATTATCTTTTCTTTTCACATATCTAGCTGATTTGTTTTAATACCCCCAAAAGTCAAATAAAACCGTTGATAATACTTGGGAACCTTTTCTATATTGTTAGGTTCACTACGATCTGTAATACGGCTTAATAATGAATGTCAAAACCAAAAAGGTCGAGTAAATTGATATGATCATAATAGAAACTTGTCATCATCAGTTGTGACTTACAATATATTATTAAAATTGCCTTCCACCTTTTATAAGTGAGGTTTGGATAGATTTCAGTCACATTTAAATGAAGATGATACTTGCTCGTATCGAAACGTCTTAATCAAGATGATGTCGATCTACTCGGCCTTTTTGGCTTTGAAATTCGTTATCACGTAATATTTTGTCATCATTAAAAATTCAATGATACCCGGATAACACCAAAATAAGACAAAAATTTTGGTTAGCTTATACAAAAAGTAATCAATTATTAAATTGATTTTCACTCTAAATTTTTATTTCATTTTTTAATGACTTTTTTTTTCCAAATAAAAGTGTACTTACACCAATTTAAACTTTTACTTATTACTTAAATATCGAAATACTTTGACATAGACTGATATACCAGTTTATCGCAAATATCAGCCGATATCCCGCTAATCCCAAATATCGGTATCGTTATATTTGTTTTGACAATATTTTGTTATAAAAGATGATATGGCTTTCCTAAAAAACAAACAAATTTTTAATTTTTTTGGCAAAATAATTCGTTCAGCCACATGTAAAGTTAATATGCAATAAACAAATATAAACTGAAATGTTATTTGTAATTTATATTTTATTGATTTTAATCAGTAATCATAAACAAACAGAAGTCATTATCTGTTCTAATAACATTAACGTATATACCACAGTAACATGTGCAACTTATTCAAATAGAATTATAAAACAACAATGTTATGTAAAACGAAAAAAAATCTAATTAAAATATTTGGCGCAACGACAATTTATAATATGTAATAAAATTTAGGTTCGAACCAGTGAAGATGGACATGCATGGAGAGAAGTTATGACTGCCGTTTACAATAACGACTTGCGAATCGAGTTTACAACACGTCACTTTTCACGGCAAGTTTTACTGTTATATATGTTGAATTATGTATATAGCTAAAAAAAAATAAAAAAATAAAATTACAACAATTTTTATTTTTGGACACATGTTGTTTTTGTTTAGATATTATAGTTTTTTTCATAAAATGTGGTATAGTTTTTTTATTTTTATTTTTTGTCGAACAAATGACGTATTGGTCTAAACTATTTTTTTTTTCATGAATTTGAAAAAACACGTGATATGCTTGTCTGAACGATAATAATTTTTTACTTTTCTATTTTTGAATAAAATTGATTTTTTGTGCAGCTTTGATGTCGCAGCGTATATTTATTCAGTTCTGCGTTGGAACAAAACGAAATCAATCGTCTTCAAAAAGCTGCACGTTGTAGAAGTTGGTAAAATTGCGTGCTCTTGCACCTTGGGCGACTGCGATAGAGTGGAACGAAGTGTGGCTTACTCTGATCGTGTTGGAATCCCTTTCAGCTTTCCCCTAAAGTAATTATGACTAGAAATATATACATAAGTATGCCGATTTTTGAAAACAGTGTTAAATTTGTAGCATATTAAGAAAATTAACGGTTGGTAAGTATTGGCTTTCAAAGGCTTATATACTGGTCTTTAGAAACTAACTCTTGGATTATGTTAACTTTCTATTTACCGACCGTGTTTCGCCACGTACTTTAAGGGTGACATATATTGGAGGTCCTGTGTGCTACCAACTCTTTATTAAGCCTACCCAACAATAACGTAATATGCGATAGTGATTAAGAGCCAACACCATATTGGACAACTGGGCGAAAAAATTATATATCAGTCAAACAATTAGGAAAAAAACACAATGAAACACTCTATTAATTGCTTGAGTTCGAAGGCAGAAGAAATCGATAAACACCATTCCAGCTGTTTCGTGATATCTTCTATTTACAACAACACACAAAATAAAACCACACTGAAAACTAATTGATCCAATGTCGTAATCAATGTAAAGGAATTTTCAATAACACATTGGCTTAATTAAGTGGATTTCATCTCCAAGCCAGACAATGTTATTAAAACAGAATAAGTGTATGTGTAAGTTGAACCTCATTTACAAACACTTACAAGTAACTAACAAGGCGAGCTCCTACCGCAACAAGTTAGTAACACCAACTGCCGTAAGGACAACTACAATGTCAAGGCGCCATTTGCTTTAAGTAGAGTGCTTATACAACCAAATATGTTATAAAGCAATTACACCGCAAAATGTGCAATGTTAGCACACAAAAAGATATAAAATCTTTGCGTGGTGTTGGATAAAATAAATAAGTGCCGGAAGAGCTTCTTCTTAGTATACTATGCCTGGTAACAACAGCATATTTGTTGCCTCTTTGTTTTCCCTAAAGGCCTATTTAATTAAACTTAATTTTTTTTTTAAATCGTGCTACAAATAAGTTATTCTAACTTTCATATCAGTTATAAAATTGTTCGACTGACAAATAGTTTTATTAAATGTGCCAAAATTTAGAATAATTTAATTTCCCATTCATTTTGTCGCCAAATTTATGGTTTTGAGAAAATCGCATTTTAATGTTTTTTGTTTTTAAAAGTTTTTATACCTTTTGTTTTTGTTGACACAACAGAATAAGTTTAATATATGATATTAAGTACTACACACTAAAAGGTGTCGCACGAGTTCAATTTCTAATTGCTTGTTTTAAGCATTGAAGTAGTACAGTATAGAGCAGTGTTTCCCAACCTTTTTTACCATAGTGCCCCCTTGGGCTCAATATTATTTCATATCGCCCCCCTCATCTTGTTTTACAGTAAAGTATTATATTAATCGTTGCCTAACATCATATTGTCTTCACTTTCGTTTCGATAAGCTGTCAGTCTTATTTTAGGTTGTCTAACATACATTTACTATGGGAATTTATAGATACATTAATTCACCAGGTTATGTCATTACCAGGAAAAATCCAACTTCCTGCACCAAGACTTTAAATCAGGGGTTTGCAACCTTTTCTAGTCGTGGCCCAAACCAAACACTGAAAGGTCTCAAAATGTTAACAAGAATTGTGTTATTCAAATGTTAAGAAAACTGTTAATCAGGCGGGCCTTGGATTTTTTTCAAGTGTAATAAAGCTACTTTGAGAAAACGCGATAACTTTAATAGATTTTGAATTCCGGGCGCACCTGGCGAGCGAAGCGACCGCGATTTTTTGGGGGTATACCGGCATTTCTTTTAAATTTCCTGCTAGGTTTTATTACATTGCCGAAAAAAAAATCAAAAATTGTTAAGAATTAAGAAATATATGTCTGATATTTTGTAATACGTTTTCCGTTTTTGCGCGACGCACTTGGCAGCCTTCCACGGTGCAACGGTAAAGAATCGCTGATCTAGTTGAAAAGGCAGCATAAAAACGTAAACAAACCGGACTTATGATGAACATTTGCGCGAAGCGCAAAAATTTTGGCCTGTACTAAGGTAAAATAGTGAAAAAGTACTTGAAATTGACTCGTGTCTATTTGTCAAAGGGTCGGCGGGCCGAATCCGGCCCGTGGGCCGTAAGTTGGCGACCCCTGCTTTAAATATACAAACATTTTGCCGCGTATAAAAGGGTGAAGCGCAACAGCAACCAACACCTTTACAAAAGAAAGCCAATTATTACGTAACAATGGTAGGGAAACTACTACAAGTTTACAGTACGGAAGTTGCCATTTAAGGTTAAAAGTTACCTACAGTGCTGTTTGTTACTATTATGTGAGCTTTTTATAAAATTTTGCCATAAGTATATTCATGTAACGCCCCCTTATGTGCTTTCAGCGCCCCCCCGAATAAGAAAAAGACCCAAAACGCCCCCTTGAAAGTTGTAACTCGCCAACGCCCACAAGGGGGCGGTACCGGCACGTTGGGAACCTCTGGTATAGAGTTACGACAGTTTCCGACCACTTACAATCTACTTTTTTTTAAATCGAAAAATCGGGCCATGTATTTCATAAAACGGTTGCAACTTTTTTAAAAAGGAACTCAAAATCATAAACCTGTCGTAAATGGACACAAACAACACTTTTAAGAAACATGACGTCATTGAAGTACTTTTACTTGTGCTACACTTTTCGGCAGTTTTGTTAGCGACGATGTAATCTTTATCAATGCAAAGAACTTGTAACTCAGGGAATAATACGTATAGCAGTTAAACAATAACGAAAAACACAATGAAACAGGGTTTACAAGGCAAGAAAAACAAGATAAAGATTGAAAATATTTGTGAGACAAACAATTTTATAATTGATACGATTCTTGGCAGCAACAGTATATTAATGTAAACCAGTAGTAAAGAAAACTAACTACTTACTCTACACATATCTCAAAAGATTTATATAATTTACACTGAATGAAAGTTACGTTCTTTGGTAATATAACTTATCTATACTATCGTCTTAAAAATTTAAAAATAACTTAAAATTATCTTACATCCCCGGGTTTCTTAAAAAAAAAAAATAATAATGGTAATAAAAAAAAATTAAACATTTCATTTTGTTACAGAAGTTCAAATGTCGATTTAAGGATCGAAATCAAAACCTCTAAGATAGACGGACAAACGGATCCGCACTACACAGCTACACCGGCATCCTTTGAGATCAAAGATGCATACGACACACATATAGTGGAAAAGCCATTTCATGTCCAGAAAGTCTGTAAACTAGAAACTCCTCCATATTTCAATACTCTAATAAAATATTCTGTTCCCAATCTTGAAAAACCGCTGGAAGAATCTGTTTCAATTAACATAGGTAGGATTGCAATCTGGGTTTAACATCTAAGTGTTTGTTGCAATCAGGTATATTCTGGTAACAGTGTTGTATTGACTTAAGCAAATTATTCGACTTACATTAGTAAGGGAATTGGTCCACTGGGGTTAGGACCCCCCCCCCCTTTTTGTAACTGATATTATCGTTTTTCGTTCATTTTTATCATGGTTTTACTCACCTTCCGAAGCGGCAATGTTTTAAATGTAATTGGGTCACGCGTCTTGAGTTAATGCGAAAACAAAATCAAACGCAGAACGCCGTGTTTCGTCTTTTGTTTGTACAAGGTTCGACTCTTACGGTATTTGTTCAGGTTAGCTGATTGGCAAGAGTGTATTCGACAATTGACAACGCTAAGTCAAACCTTCTTTCTTTTTTTCTCGCTTAAAAATGTCCAGTTAGACGCAGCTGATATTCCCCGCATTTACTGTCTGCGCTAATATCCGATTTTGGTGTATCAACGGCATTTTTTAACTGAAGAAGCTTCTTAAAAGGTGGTATAATGGTAACTTTTGTGCGCGTTATGAAGTTGCCATTTTTAAGTTATGATAGTTAACGTAAAATCATTTTCTATTAGCATATTGTAAGACCACGTGTCTAGTGTGTAATTTACACAACTTATATTCTCTTGACCGCAGCTTGTATTTTAGCTGACTTGTCACACTGCTCGGCGCAGATGTTACGCGAATCGTGGCATAATAACACCAAGGAAAAATATCTTCGTTTAGTATTGCAGGTGGCGAAAGACGTGCTTGTAATGTAGCGTGGTCCCGTACATGGATTCACCAAAATCAATCACAAATATTTCACGGTCTAGTTTTTGTTTTCCTCCTAAAGTTAACGATTGCACATTAAGCGGTTTCGCATCTGGCGCCTGGCAGGAGTGTGGACGACGCACGTGTTCGCTTTTGCTGAACGTTAATTGGCTGTTTCTGATTAGTGTTTTTCCTATTTATTACTCATATCAATCACTACTTTATGACGTCATACTCGTCACTATGTATGAAGTTTATTATTCAGGGTCAGACAAAAAATAGGGGATTTACCTAAGTTGAAAAATCGGACCCTTCTTTTTGGATTTCTTGCTACTCCCCTGCTACTTTTTTATGGGCTTTCATAATTTTACCACTTAATAGCACTTGGCAGAGTTTCGATTTTACGCAGACTTATTGTAAATCATTACATGTGTCAGCCCACTAATCGCTAGTTATAAAAGAGGGAATTAGACAGGCTTTTAAAATTTTAATATTGAACAGAAAAAGATTCAAAAGATTCTGCGGAGAAAATACAGAATATATTTCAACCAGTCATCGCAAATACTTCACGTCAAGGTATTGTTTCATATTTACGGTTTTCTAAAAAATGACTTTGGAAAATTTACCTTGCTGAAAAACCCAAACAGTGAACTAAGTTGAAATTAGAAAACATTTCATGTTGAAAATGAATAAAGAGTTATTCGAAACGTCCAAAATGATACCTGCTTCTGTATGGGCTTTGATATTCTTATTACGTCTTACTACAACCTCCAACCATTATGCTCCAAAGAAAACATTTTAATTATTTATTTTTGCTACTTTAAAGAGCAGATTACCTGTTTTATTGATTATAAAATGGGAGCAAATGTAGATGTATCTGTGATGTAGTAATACGGCGGTGAAACGTTATTCACGTTACCGGTGAAACCAGCTTGAAGCAACTTGTTTTTAATGCAGGAACATCACCAGTCAATGCGAACGCCCAAAGTAAGTCAATAAAGTCAACATGTGATATTTTGCAATAAGGGATGTCCGATAATATTGGATCGGAGCCGATACACGATACCAAGTGGTAGTATCGGTACTCGTTCGATAATATCGGAGCCGATACACGATACCAAGTTGTGGTATCGGTACTCGTCCGATAATATTGGATCGGAGTTTTCACAATAATGAAAAACAATGAAATATAAATGACTAATGTTTGGACCGCAATGTTGTTTCTAGTATGTTCAACGGAATCCTTAATTTATTTTAGTAACTTACTTAAATTAAATAATTTCTATCAGTGATTTCGTTGTTAAAACCCCGCTAAGAATTGTGTGTTGGATTTTTTTTAACTACACGTCTAACTTAATCTCATACTAAAACCAACATAATGTTATTTTCTTTCCAGTTATCACGGTTGAAGATTCAAACGTGTCTGAGAGCACTATTGGTGAACAAACCGTAAATGCTGGTAGCTGATTGCTGATGGCTGGGGATTTGGACTAAAGTATTGCTAAACTTGATGACATATGCCATGGAGTGATCACGCGGTTCCATGGGAGATGTCACGTTTCCTAATTATTTATTGTGTTGCACGATATTTGTATAGCAATGTAAACTACCCGACTACTCGCCTATAAATGTTGTACACCTTTTATAATTAAACCGTTTTCTTACTTTTAACCTCTGTTATTATACTTTCAAGCCTAACAAAGTTTAGAAACACAACAATATTTCAAGTTTAAACATAAAATAAATAAAGGTAGGTAGCATATTTTGAACGTTTCGAATAAATCTGAAGATAATGGCTGGAGGTTGAAGTTAAAACAGCGATCCGGGTAAATAGCCTATGGCGCCTCCTGAGGCTATTTACCCGGCTAACAAAGTAATTTAAATCGATTTAGAAATAATGAATGAAAATTTCACATTACTCAAAAAATTTAATCTCATAATGTCTATACCCCAACCTTAACCCAAATACATATGCACGTATTGGTACAAGCGTATAAGAGCGATCCGGACTTCCAACTGGTTTGGTATTACTAGGGATGTTCGGTACTTCGTTTTATTCCGATATACAATAATTTGAACTAAAAGTTTCACGATTCGGTACTAAGCAACGTCAATATTGTGCTATCGGCTCCGATCCAATATTATCGGCCAGCCCTAGTACTAACACAACAGGACAGTCCGTAGGTCAAATGACATGGAGCCGTAACCTTTGGCAGTGTGACTTGTAAATGATAATTAGGTTTGTGGGATAACATGGGATTCAAGTCAATGCTAGTTGTGTTTAGGGTGAGGTAAAATGTTGTAGGCTATACTTAAGGCTGGCCATTTATGTCTTTAATTCCTACTTAGACGTTAGTATGACCAGTAGGTGCTAGCTCTATTTGGCCTTATTCCGAACTGTGTATTATTCCGGCGTTGATGTTGTTCTTATTTCGGTCTAAAGACTGGAGTCCCACCCAACATATAACAATAAATTACTTGATACGCCAAAATTAAGTAAATAACCAAACTTTATGATAAATGCTTAATGAAAACACTTGAACACAAGTCACTTAAAAACAGTTGGCAAGTGAGGCACACTTAAGTCCAGTCATTGTGTTTTCACACTTTTTTACCAAAATCACGGAGCGAAAAAACTTTTAATTTTGCCGACGATGTTAAAAAATCAAACCGGAAACTTCTAAACTAGACAATAGTTTAATTTTTATATTTTTTTAACTATACAAAAATTAAATAAAAAATAAAAGCTCAAATTTTGCCGACAATATTAAAATATAAAACTGCAATTAAATCTACGGCATTTGTTTTGACATGTGACCAAAATCACACAGCGGAACGAGCGCTGTCACAATAAATCATGCGGAACACAGTGGATAATATAAAAGGCGAGTTTTAATATTGAATCTAAAATTAAGTTTTACCACATTTTCGTTTCTCAGTAAATTACGGCCATTTTTTATAATGCTTTTCTATTTTTTATGGAAAAAGTAGGCGGAGCGTCTACACTATTTTTACTAAGGAGCATTTACAGGATTTCGAATGCGTCACGCGCGATTTGTCATGGAAGCGCTCGTTCCGCTGTGTGATTTTGGTCACGTGTCAAAACAAATGCCGTAGATTTAATTGCAGTTTTATATTTTAATATTGTCGGCAAAATTTGAGCTTTTATTAAACTTTTGTATAGTTAGTTAAAAAAAAACATAAAAATTAAACTTTTGTCTGGTTTAGAAGTTTCCGGTTTGATTTTTTATCAACGTCGGCAAACCAAAAATTTTTTTACTGTATATTCAAGGGAGATGCTTAATTTTTGTAGCTACAGTTGCGAAATATGTTGGGACTATATCATAAAACTAATGTAAAACTAAGATATTAAATCTAATAATACCACCGATTTAATTTATTTATACCAGAAACTAAAACTCAATTCAAGGGAGGTGTTTGAGAAGCATAAAATTGCCTGGCTGTAATGCATTTACTTAAATCAAAAAGCGCAAGAGTAAACAATTTCACCCGATTCGATTTGTTTTCAACGCTTGTAGCGTTCGTATTAGGATAATTCGGGGCTTTGAAGCGTCTGTGTTAGAATATGTGTTAGAAATTAAACGCTTTAAGCCAGGGGTCGGCAACCTACGGCCAAGATCCGGCCCGCCAGTGAAAATCATCCGGCCCGCGACCTCTTTTTCAAACTAGACCCAAGGTCATGCATCATATTTTTAACATTTTGAACAATACGAAAATGCAAAAAAAATTTCAAAGGGTCGTGCGCATAAATACTATTTAAATGGAAACTAATCGTAGCATGGAACTCAAATGAAAGTTTCTCCAACTTAATCTTTATAATCTTTTCTCTGATGAATTCCGTCTTTTATGATAAAAATTGCACCTAAGGGTATCAAAAATGTGTCTAATTTTAATTTTGTGTGTACGTCACGTCTTCTTGCAAATCGAAAGGCAATGTAAACCTTACAAACGCATTTTTTTTCGCGCTTGGCGAGCTAAATTTTTAGTTTAAATTAGATATTTCTATTCAATTGCATAAAACATTTAGGTCTGACCCCCACTCAGTATAATTAAATACCACACGTTTTAATAACAAAATTTTTGTGGAATTTTATTACGGCCCGCCGAGAACTTGCGAAGGTTGCTTTGGCCCGTGACTAGCAAAAGGTTGCCGACCCCTGCTTTAAGCGGACCGTATAAGAACAGGATACAGGCGAACAGCGAATGCGCAGACTAATCATGCATAATGAAACGTTGCCAAGCGATGCAGACTACAGATTTTTTTATCTTGTACAGTTTTGGATATTAGAAATGCAGAAATGTTTATAACTGTACCAAGTTAATGCGATGTTTATAATTTTACCCAGTAAATAGAAGGTTAAAAGCTTTTATTGTTGCTAAAGCCTACCTTAGCGAACATTATTTGGGTTAGGGTGCGGGTTTGGGTATAAGTTAAGCAATACTATTAATAATAATACTTGAACCACCCTTACCCCAACCTGGAAAGTATAACAGAACACGCGGGTGCACTGCCGAAAAAAATCGGGTGACTAGGTGCAACAAAGTTAAAAAAGGGCGCTGGTCTAGAATCCTACCACATTATTAGGGGCGACGAGAGTTAGTGTTTGGGTGTGTGGGTTGGTGAAGTATTATTATATTCATTTTTAACCCTAACCAAAATAATGTGCGTTGTGGTAGGACTTTAGACCAGCACGAAAAATGTGCATCTCTGGTCTGCTTTCAAATTTTCAGACTTCCACGTTATGATTTTCTCAGGCACTCTGTATTGCATACATTGCACTGTAAACATAATAGGGTGCACGAACGTTTTACATGTTTAGGGTGCAGTTCAGATTTTTTTCTGGGTGCACTTGCCATACTTTCCACAGTGGCCCCCACCCAAACAGTCCAGCGCCAATACTTTTATTGTTGCTAAAGCTAATAATGCTGTTTCTGGCTATTGACTTTCATTCCAAAGTTTTATTAGTTAAAAGACAATATTATTTACATTTACAATGCTAGAAAATATTAGTTGTAGCTAATTTACCTCATTATAATAAACTTAGTTAGCCAAATATATGCCAAGAAATATTAAATTAGATAAGATGACCTTTGTTTTCCAACTTATTTTCTAAAATTTGGTCACCATTATAATGTAAAGTAAGTCCTAGGTAGTATACATGTTTGAAATATTATAAATTGAAACTAAAGCCCATATTTTGGTGTTAAATTTATTGGCTATTTTTATGGTGCATATTGCATCTAGTTTGCATTCTGTGGCAGATGCATACCAAATATTTTTAAAGCAATTTGTGTGCACACCTCAATAAATAAATTGCACACTTCAGAAAAGGTTGTATTGCAGTAGGATTTCAAACTTCAGTTATGCCGAAATATGTCTGCACATCTGGAAATTTGGTGATGTATGTCAGATATCTGTGCATCGCACATTCTTTGAATCACATTTTAGTGTAAATTTCAAATTTGTGGCATATAAATCTTAAGGTCCGAAAATATGTTACTTCCTTCTGTTCATGGTGGTCTGAAGGCATACAACCAAACTAATAAAAACTCATGAATATTATTAGCTGTAAAAGTATTGTAGTGATCTCAAGTTGATAAAAAATAGCTGCTGCATGAGGTTGCGAAGTTGTATAAAAAATAGTGCCCGATAAATTTAAATTT
Organism: Ascidiella aspersa; assembly: GCF_963924565.1. NCBI lineage: Eukaryota > Metazoa > Chordata > Ascidiacea > Phlebobranchia > Ascidiidae > Ascidiella > Ascidiella aspersa. The sequence continues at coordinate 1,967,568 of NC_139451.1, forward strand.
CATATTTCACTACCTTAATTGACCTTACTTTTTAACATTTTTGCATTCTTAACTTTTTCCATTAAGGTCATATACAAGTCATGATTTTTAATAAAATTTTGAACTTAAGTTGTTTATTATCTATAAGCTGCTTTAAGTTTAATATTACAGAATTTAATTAAATATTATCATGCCTGGCCAAATTAATTTATATTTTTGTTTTTTATTATTAAAAATATTTTTAGCATTTTATATAATTCCTAGATGTAATATTTCAGTCAACCCCCAAAATTAAGGACTTTGTAAGGTGAAAGTGCAAGTAAAAAGATGTCTCTGAAAGTGTTAAGTAACCTTTAAATCATTGGAAAAGCTCTCTGTATCAAGTCTACACCAATTTTACAAAGAAACAGCTTCAGTTTCCATCCCCACTAACAAACCTTTGTGCACGGAAATTAAAGAAAAGGTAATTTCCATTTTGTGTGTTGTACATTCCAAAACATTAATGTTTACCAGCACTTCCCAACCCGTGGCCGATGGTTTCCAGGTACCAAACTCGAAAATGTTTTTACAATAATCTTTTATAACGGCTTGGCTAATTTAGTCCACAGTTATTGAATTATGTAACCAATATACAAGGCCTATTTTATAAAAACATGCAAGTAGTTCAGGAGAAATATATGTATATCTAACATATTTAGTATTGTCTAGTGTCGACAAGGGAGTCCAATCATCTTACAAGGAGAAACAACTAGCGATGAACTCGTGGCGCCTATGTGCAAAAAATCATACAGTGAGGAAGAAAAGGACAAACAATTAAATGTAATTATTCTATACCGGTGGTTACTGTATATTTACCCCCCATCATTTCACACAATCGTTCGTGTTTGCCGCTTAAAACTCCACATGGTAAAATAAACAGATTTGGAAAATCATAAATGGCCCATTGATTTGAGTTATAGTTCCTAACAGGCCGTTTAAAATACCCGGAATCGATAGTTTATTGAACGATTTTATGGACTAGGTATGCCACATTTATTACGCACCACATTGTGCAATTTTGGAAAAACATATAAATAGTTTCCTGCTTTAGTACACTCTGATTATGTTTTTGTGCCTTGTTTTTAGCTATTAGTGCTTTAGATGTGAGTTTAATAAAATAAAAAACAACGTTTATGTGTTCCAGTGTTGGTTGACTACAAAAACTAAGTCCACTTACAAATAACAGTATTTTTGTTAGCTGATTTTTACGCATTTTGCGTTTCGTCCTTCAGTACTACATTCAAATTATGTCCGTGTTGGGTCGTTCCTTGTTCTACAATTGACGATTAAAAATCAAGCAATATATCCACCGCACAACGCAGTAAATCAAAACGTGAATTGAGCACACATTTTTGTAGTGGTTTATCGTGATATTTATTGATTCGATCCATATTTGCCCCTATGATTTCGTTGTATCTGGTAGGACACCAAAGGTCCAGCCACAAGATCGAAATATATATTTCGGAATTAAACAAAAATCGGACTAGGACCTAATACTCGTAATAATAACGTATAAACGGAATATGTCCTACGTATAAACGGAATATTTCCGGAATAAGACTGAACTTGCATGAAAGAACCAAGCCTATACAAAATTTCACCTAACCCCGCCCGTAGGTACATCACAAACCCTTCTAATAATTTCAACTCTAAAAACAATTTTCTAACCCTAAACAGGGCCTAAAATCGATACCAAAACAGCGGAGCCTTAACGGCGCCGTTCCATCTAGGGTGCCCAAGCGTCGACACCAAAACAGCCGATGGCCCTGATCGTCCCCCCATACACTCTCCTTCCAGTTTCAGACATTTTTTGGCCATTAAACGCCCTGTTTCGATGAATTTAGGACTTTCCGGCGGGTATGTGTGTTATTCAGGCGGTTTAGATCTTATTCTGTCGTGGAAATTAGGCCTACTGCGTATTTGGCTTTATCATGTCGTTGGTTTTGCTTTGTAGTTATTATTGTATGTTCCCATCTGATTCCTATAAAACTGTCTTAAATGATGCCAAGGTGTAATGACTGCTAGCGATGGATACAATCGTGTTGATACTCTTAATAGCTTACGTTACAACATGTTGGTCATCTCGGACAAACTTCCGACGTCAACCTGGTTTTAAAATGGCCATATGCCTGAAAAAATCCATCTCTTAAGGTTTTAATACTGTTAGCACTGCTGTATTGAGGCATTGTTTTAACTACGTGTGACGAAACGAAACTAAACAATTATGGTTTGTTCAATGAGAACATATTATTGACTTGCGTCTAAAAGTTGTTCACAATATTTGTCAAAAGTTAAAAAGCTTAGTATTAATGCACATTTCAACATACTAAACCATGCCTATTAAAGATTTTCATCCTGGCAGCTGCACAGCCGACGTTTTTAATTCCAGCTTAAAAAGTTTTAGATTTCCAGCTTAAAAGCACTGTAGTATAAAGTGACTTAGGTACAACCGTGAGAAAGTCAGCTTTGCAACAGTCAGCACAAAATTCAAATTACGAACAAGGTACAAAATGTAAACAAACAGTTTTTGCACAAGTATCATTGTGTTTATATCTTCTACAAATGTAAAAGTAACTCATTTTTAACCGAAGTACACTTTGGGTACTGGTATACTCAAAACGTGTACATGAGAATTAAAACAGCCACAGGCTCTCGCAGACAATTGTCGGCTGTGCAGCTGCCAGGATGAAAATCTTTAATAGGCATGGTTTAGTATGTTGAAATGTGCATTAATACTAAGCTTTTTAACTTTTGACAAATATTGTGAACAACTTTTAGACGCAAGTCAATAACATGTTCTCATTGAACAAACCATAATTGTTTAGTTTCGTTTCGTCACACGTAGTTAAAACAATGCCTCAATACAGCAGTGCTAACAGTATTAAAACCTTAAGAGATGGATTTTTTTCAGAAATATGGCCATTTTAAAACCAGGTTGACGTCGGAAGTTTGTCCGAGGTGACCAACATGTTGTAACGTAAGCTATTAAGAGTATAAACACGATTGTATCCATCGCTAACAGTCATTACACCTTGGCACTATTTAAGACAGTTTTATAGGAATCAGATGGTAACATACAATAATAACTACAAAGCAAAAATACATTAAGCACAAAAATCTATAATACCATAGTATGAAGACCAACGACATAATAAAGCCAAATACGCAGTAGGCCTAATTTCCACGACAGAATAAGATCTAAATCGCCTAAATAACACACATACCCGCCGGAAAGTCCTAAATTCATCGAAACAGGGCGTTTGATGGCCAAAATAACGTCTGAAACTGGAAGAAGGAGCGGTGGATATATTGCTTGATTTTTAATCGTCAATTGTAGAACAAGGAACGACCCAACACGGACATAATTTGAATGTAGTAATTAATAAAATTATTTATTTTAATACACTGTTCGGCCTCTTTTTTTAATACTAAGGACGAAACGCAAAATGCGTAAAAATCAGCTAAAATACTGTTATTTGTAAGTGGACTTAGTTTTTGTAGTTAACCAACACTGGAACACATAACCGTTGCTTTTTATTTTATTAAACTAACATTTAAAGCACTAATAGCTAAAAACAAGGCACAAAAACATAATCAGAGTGTACTAAAGCAGGAAACTATTTATATGTTTTTCCAAAATTGCACAATGTGGTGCGTAATAAATGTAGCATACGTAGTCCATAAAATCGTTCAATAAACTATCGCGTTCCGGGTATTTTAAACGGCCTGTTAGGAACTATAACTCAATCAATGGGCCATTTTGGATATGATTTTCCAAATCTGTTTATTTTATCATGTGCAGTTTTAAGCGGCGATCACGAACGATTGTGTAAAATGATGCGGGGTAACTATACAGTAACCACCGGTCTAAAATAATTACACATTTAAATGTTCGTCCTTTTCTTCATCACTGTATGATTTTTTGCACATAGGCGCCACGAGTTTATCGCTAGTTGTTTCTCCTTGTTAGATGATTGGACTCCCTTGTCGACACTAGACAATCCTAAAAATGTTAGATATACATATATTTCTCCTGAACTACTTGCATGTTTTTATTAAATAGGCCTTGTTTATTGGTTACATATTTTAATAACTGTGGACTAAATTAGCCAAGTCGTTATAAAAGATTATTGAAAAAACATTTTCGAGTTTGGTACCTGGAAACCATTGGCCACGGGTTGGGAAGTGCTGGTAAACATTAATGTTTTGGAATGCACAACACGCAAAATGGAAATTACCTTTTCTCTAACTTCCGTGCACAAAGGTTTGTTAGTGGGGATGGAAACTGCAGCTGTTTCTTTGTCAAATGGGTGTAGACTTGATGCAGAGAGCTTTTCCAATGATTTAAAGGTTACTTAACACTTTCAGAGACATCTTTTTACTTGCACTTTAACCTTACGAAGTCCTTAATTTTGGGGGTTGACTGAAATATTACATCTAGGAATTATATAAAATGCTAAAAACATTTTTAATAATGAAAAACAAAAATATAAATTAATTTGGCCAGGCATGATAATATTTAATTAAATTCTGTAATATTAAACTTAAAGCAGCTTATAGATAATAAACAACTTAAGTTCAAAATTTTATTTAAAATCATGACTTGTATATGACCTTAATGGAAAAAGTTAAGAATGCAAAAATGTTAAAAAATAAGGTCAATTAAGGTAGTGAAATATGAAATTTAAATTTATCGGGCACTATTTTCTACAACTTCGCAACCTTATGCAGCAGCTATTTTTTATCAACTTGAGATCACTACAACACTTTTACAGCTAATAATATTCATGAGTTTTTATTAGTTTGGATGTATGCCTTCAGACCACCATAAACAGAAGGAAGTAACATATTTTCGGACCTTAAGATTTTTATGCCACAAATTTGAAATTTACACTAAAATGTGATTCAAAGAATGTGCGATGCACAGATATCTGACATACATCACCAACTTTCCAGATGTGCAGACATATTTTGGCAGAACTGAAGTTTGAAATCCTACTGCAATACAACCTTTTCTGAAGTGTGCAATTTAGTTATTGAGGTGTGCACACAAATTGCTTTAAAAATATTTGGTATGCATCTGCCACAGAATGCAAACTAGATGCAATATGCACCATAACAATAGCCAATTGTTAAAGTTAAATTTAACACCAAAATATTGGCTTCAATTTATAATATTTGAAACATGTATACTACCTAGGACTTACTTTATATTATAATGGTGACCAAATTTTAGAAAATAAGTTGCAAAACAAAGGTCTTCTTATCTAATTTAATATTCCTTGGCATATATTTTGCTAACTAATCTTTGTATATGGCCGTATTAGTCTAATTCTAAATAGAGGAATCAGGTGGCACTGTATAAAGACAAATTGTATATCATTTTGACCTGATAAAGCACGGTTGTGCGAAAGCTTGTCGAGAATCAAATACAATTTGTCTTTATACAGTGCCACCTGATTCCTTTATTTACTAACTAAGTTTATTATAATGAAGTAAATTAGTTACAACTAATCTTTTTTAGCATTGTAAATGTAAATAATATTGTCTTTTAACTAATAAAACTTCGGAATGAAAGTCAATAGCCAGAAACAGCATTATTAGCTTTAGCAACAATAAAAGTATTGGCGACTGTACTGTTCGGGTGGGGGCCACTGTGGAAAGTATGGCAAGTGCACCCAGAAAAAAATCTGAACTGCACCCTAAACATGTAAAACGTTCGTGCACCCTATTTATATGTTTACAGTGCAATGTATGCAATACGGAGTACATGAGAAAATTATAACGTGGAAGTCTGAAAATTCGAAAGCAGACCAAAGATGCACTTTTTTCGTGCTGGTCTAAAGTCCTACCACAACGCACATTATTTTGGTTAGGGTTAAAAATAAATATAAGAATACTTGACCCACCCACATCCAAACACTAACTCTCGCCGCCCCTAACCCTAATATTGTGCGTTGATTTAATAATGTGGTAGGATTCTAGACCAGCGCCCTTTTTTAACTTTGTTGCACCTAGTCACCCGAATTTTTTCGGCATTGTACCCGCGTGTTCTGTTATACTTTCCAGATTGGGGTAAGGGTGGTTCAAGTATTATTATTAATAGTATTGCTTAACCTATACCCAAACCGACACGCTAACCCGCACCCTAACCCAAATAATGTTCGCTAAGGTAGGCTTCAGCACCAATAAAAGCTTTTAACCTTCTATTTACTGGGTAAAATTATAAACATCGCATTAACTTGGTACAGTTATAAACTTTTCTGCATTTCTAATATCCAAAACTGTACAAGATAAAAAAATCTGTAGGCTGCATCGCTTGGCAACGTTTCGTTATGCATGATTAGTCTGCGCATTCGCTGTTCGCCTGTATCCTGTTCTTATACGGTCCGCTTAAAGCGTCTAATTTCTAACACATATTCTAACACAGACGCTTCAAAGCCCCGAATTAACCTAATACGAACGCTACAAGCGTTGAAAACAAATCGAATCGGGTGAAAACTCCACGTGTTTTCAATGAGCCTATGTATTTTAAGGAAAATAATCCGCGGCCCGGATTAAATTGCTTGGCGGGCTGTTGCCCAGGTTACCTCTATGTGGTTCTAACGTTTTTGTTTCGCGTTTGTTCAAGAAAAAAGTTGTTTTTAAATCGTTTTTACTTTTTCTCGTATGCTTTTTGCTTGCCAAAGCCGATAACTGACCAGCTAATACCCAACGCATTTTCCTTTGTGCTATTTTAAATGCTTATGAAACACTAAACTAGACAAAACGATATGAACACCACGCTTGCGGGAAACCCTATCCGCCAGAAATTGGTGCCAAAAAAAAACCTAAACATGTCTAGTAGATCGACATTATCTTGATAAAGACGTTTGATACGAACTTGTGTCACCTTAAATTAATGTGACTGGGAATTTACTTAAAATAAATTTGCTGGCTGAATGTGGCTTACTTTTGAGAAAAACAACAAGCAGATTTTGTTCATTTTGGGAATGTGAAATGTATTTATCAAGCTTTGAAATGTATTTATCAAGCAACATTACAGATCCGTACATAGTGTACCTAGTGTAACGGTATACGGTATAGCATTGAAGCTAAACTGGAACATCTGCAATTTAAAGCAATCTATCACAGTATATCGCGAATTTGACTTATTTCTGAGAAAAACAACAGGCAGCAGATGTTGTAGTATTGCGATTTTGTTCATTTCGGGAATGTTAAGCACATTAATTGGAATAACATTATAACACAACGTTGTTACCACATAACCACTGCATTAAGGAAGGGGGCGAAAAAAAGGTTTGGACAATGGAGGTGTAGTATGTACAACACAAATCATGTGCGATTAAATTTACACACAAGAATGGCCGTCTTTGTTACGGCTGAAAAGTTAGTGTAGCATAACGAAAAACAGGACACACATCTTTACAAAAATGTACAAATTTCGCAGACATTGAAAAAAATAGTTTTACTTTGAATTGGGCTAATAATTCGGCAACAGTTAAATGTAGAATGAATACAAAACCAATATCGATAGTAGGTAGGCTGCGTTCCACAAATTTACTTTATTCATTTTTAACATCTTAACATTCAATATTCATTCTTCTGTAGCATGTTTTTCTTTGTTTAATGATTTTTAATTTAAACAAATAAAAAAAAAATTCGGTCCTTTTAATGAAAAACTTTTGCAAACTACCGGAATTTGCTATTTAGATAAAACGTTTAAAAACATACACAGAATGTACCACATAATAATACTTTACTTACGGCTTTGTTACAGAAAGTTTAATTTACAAGCAAGCCAGCCAGCATATCTAATTCTTCAAAAAGCGTACATACAAATCCAATTTAAACAAAAGTTACGTTAAGTTTCCCCAAAATTAAAAAAAGAGCGAAAAAATCCGTTCTCTCCTTGGATGCGACGAGGCGGCAACCCGCGATTCAAACCGACCAATCAGATCTTCTCGACGTAGTTGCTGGGCAACATGCCGTACTGACCGGTGCGCTGGTTACGACCCTCCATCCAACCCTCGTCGATGATCGTCGTGTCGATTATGACGTCACCTTCCACGAACGATATTTCGTCATCGTCGGCTGCTGTGTAGTCGAACTGGGCCTTGTAGCCCTGTGGTATATAAAGTTACATTAAGTGAAAAATACAAAACTTACGGCTTTTTGGCAGGAGCTAGTAGCCACAATGCTTTTTAAGCCCCCTGTTCTCTAATAAGCTGTTGTGTGGGGTAACATTTAAAACTAGGGCCAATTTCGAATAGGCCATTATAGGTTTTGTTGATTTTATAAACGATTTTTGTGCATTTTGTAAACGATTTAAAGTAATTTTGACATATTTTGACCGAACGTGTGACAGAATCTGGACTTTTTTGACAAGTTGAGAAATATAATCGTCCTACTTGTAATAGCTTATAACAGATTGTATATTATACTCACGACTGTTTTTACAGGTGCTGGGGCTGGGGCTGGGGCTGGGGCAGGGGCAGGGGCAGGGGGAGGCGGTTGAACAACTGGCGGTGGAGGCTGGTGGTAGGTCTGCATGAAAACGAATCAAACTTGTATTGTTTGTACAAAGTTCGACTGTTCGGCATATCGGATAAAATATAGTTTTTGCAAGCAACATTAGTCCATAGTTTTTTTTCTGCATAAATACAAACTAAAAGTTGCACAAATGCAACCTATTCGGTGGCGTCAAAGTCCACGTAAAGCAATTTACAAATAACTTAAGTCCAAGCAAAGTCATTTACAAAATACCTTAAGTCACAGTCAAGTCATTCGTAAAATAACTTCAAATTCAAAGCCTTAAAAGCCTAAGAGAAGCTTTTCAAAAGTGAAACACAGCGTTAAATAAAGTGAGGGTTTTAGAAAAGATACCTGTTGTGGTGGCGGTGATCTTTGCGGTTCAGCTGCTGCGATGTGCTGTTGTCTGAGCATTTCTTCGTTCCTCTGATGCTGCTGCTCCAGGTGCGTCGGCTGGCGGTTCACAACCTCTTGCGGTCGAGCCCTACCCTCGTGACCAACCTCTGAAGGCGCCGTCTGAAGTTGGGTTAAATAGATTAGTTGCAAACTTACCTTCTTCTGTATGGACTTACTAAGAATATTCTAAGTACGTCTAACTACAACCCACAGCTATTCTCTAAAAATTTGTTTAAAACGTTCACAAAATTTTGCCTACTTCTATATGGACTTCTTAGTACGTCTTACTATAATCCCAAACCATTATCCTAAGATTTATCTGAAACGTTTATATGTTTTATAGTTCACTGGAAGCCGGTATGGGCGCGAGTTCGAAGCTCAGTCAAGGCTAGTTGTTTTTCTAGTCTGGCCTAGGGGCACAAAATGTTTCAAAATAATTACAAATCAAATCGCTTACCTAAAACACACACTCGCACAAATAATGTTTGTAATTTGATCAACATCAATATTAGAAAAAAGGTGAATAAAATTTAAATGACGGGTTAAAAAACAAATCACATTTTCTAATAACTTTTACCAACCAAAAATTATTATCAATAAATCACCTGATATCCAATGTTGGATGCCAACTTGTTTGATTTTGCAGCTAAAGAAAAATAAAAAAACACAAAATAAAAACACAAAGGCTTTGCAATTCATTATAACGATATGTATCTGTATTTATGCAGCTGAAAATCTGGGTTAACGTGGCGCCAACTGGCGGTAAACACACCTAAAGTTATAACCGCTAAATGTCGCCCACAAGTAAGAATGGATGTTCATGTAAACTTTATTTAAAACGCACAATATGACTGTAAGTAACATGTAGAATATGAAGAATGTCCAAAAACACCCAAAAATAAAAACAAATAAAACTATTTATCAAAAAAAGCTATCATCAGCATTCAACCCAAGAGCTTAATATCATCAGCGTTAACAAAAATACGCAATTAGTTTTTCTATGAAGGCTAAACACACACATATGTGTTCAACCACTGTGATCTAGTTGTTCTATTCACCTGTTCTGTTGGCGACGCTATCAGAGACCTGGGTGAAGCTCTGAAAACACAAAATAAACAATAAAAAAACAAATAAAATTAGGCGTATAGTCCACGAAACATTATTGGTTAAATATATACATTAGTTGAAAAATGCGTGAAATGCACTTGTTCGAATAAAGTGACAGCAAGTTATGGTTTAGAAACATATACATTTTTAGTGTAAATTTTTCATAAAAATTGGTTCAAAATTTATAAAATAGCAAATTTAAAAACAAATAGCGAAGTATCATTTCCAAAGCGTTACTACTCTTTCTTAGAAGGATAAGTAAAAATATAAACCGACGTTTCGGCAGCAGATGTATCAGCTGACCTCATCAAAAAGTTGCAACCATAATACACTAGCCAGCTTATATAGCTTAGAAATAGTGGAATGAAAGGCTATGATTACCGATCAAAAATGAGACGTCGCTGTAGTAAGCGATAACTTGAAACGCCAATTAATAACTTCATTTACACCAATTTCTATCTATTGAAATGTGCCTGGTGGAGCAAATTGTAGTATAAATATATAGGTCTGCTAATTAACATGAACGTTACATTCATTAGACAATTAAACGCTACGCCAAGCTATCTTTATCAATGATATACGAATAATCGAATTTAGTATAGATTTCACACAAAAACAATTTGTTGGTCCCTGAAGTTAAACATTCGTGATGAATTTGTTCAAATTATCACCAAGTTTAGAGTTGCGTTTCAACTTACCTTTAAAGCCTCTTGTTTGTCCTATAAAGATAAAAGAAAACAAGTTTAATGCATTGCATATACATTTTTTATGGAATCCAAAACCATTGGCAGCAGGTTTCTAATTGTCTAACACTGTTCCGCTGACGTGTATAATAACACTATATATTTCGTATATACTGGCATCGTCAGTTCCTATAAGTAGTAAAATACATATACATAGCATTACATTTTCCCTGGTTAATTGGAATTTTATTAAATGATGCACATTCTTTACTCGTGGCCCAAATTAATTGGCAATTGTCTATAAATAGTCGACTTACCTTTCTGTATACGATTTCCGATATGTTTTTCTGTTGCTGCGACTGTGAGACAACAGTTCATCGTTAAAATCGCACATTAAATAAATAAGCCAAGATTCAATTTCCCGCAGACAATAAAATGTAAAAGAAAGATTCTTTTTTTCGTATCAGATGATGTTAAGACTGCTTATAAACACAGATAAAACATAAAATCATTTCTTAAAATTATATTTTTCGCCTTATGAATAGGCATCATCAGTTTCTTTACAAAAACTAGGTTAATGTGTTTTAAATTTGTAAAATTATGTAGCGTTACGTATGGTAACTTCTTTATCAAGACGATGTCGAGTTATTCGACCTTTTTGGCTTTATTAAGCTACATGCTACATTAAAAGCATAGTGGAAATTAAAAAAAATCTGTGGTGTAACATGTGACTTAGCAAAAAACAAGGGATTTTAAACATTTTTTTGTGATCAAAATTAAGTATATTTATATTTTGAACATAGGAATATTCACACTACAGTAGAAACTACAAACAATTTTAATATAACTTAATAATGAAGGTCAAAGCCAGATAATTTGAATGAATCGACATTATCTTAATGATGCGTAACGTTACATAATTTTGTAAATATGATACACATTAACCTAACGCTCCACATAACAATTTTTTTGATTTACTTGACTGATATTTAGTGATTACAGAACGGCTTATCAACAGCCTTTTTGAAAAACACAACAACCTGTCGTCTATTTTTGGCTGTTAAAATTGTTTACAAAACAGGTATAAAACATAAAATCATTTCGTAAAAATTTTACCGAATTATATATTTTGACGATCGTTTTTATGGTAACAATTATTCCTCAATAAGATGTTTTTATACGAACTTGTATCATCTTCAGTTAAGTCGTAAAATTTTAAAGGTTGGAACGCATGTTTTGAGAATCATTTTTAAGCTATATTACAGATCTGTAAAATTTGCTTCTAAGATTTCAATTGTTTAAACTTTTTGACTAATCCGCTTGTAGGCGCCAATGAGCTTTTAAGAGAAATAGAAATACGTTTTTTACAGATTGATCAGATTTAAAACTAAATTTCTCACTTCGACGTATATTTTTAATTGCTGCATTACTTCTAAAGGTTACCAGAACGTAATCGCTTGAAAAAAAAATTGTTAAGGGTTGATAAAGACTTGGGTAAACTGCATTTTAAAGTCTTGAAACCCTCATGTTATATGACTCGTTTGTTTTAAACGTGATAGACCATGACGTAGTTTTTGCACTTTTGCAAAATCGTGTATTGTTTGGAAAAAATATTGGCGCAAAATAATAAAAATAGAAGTGTACCGGTATGCGGAATGTTTGTAAATTGTCGATAGTCCTTCAAAATTAAGGGTCGGTAAGCTTGAATATTTTAATTTTTGGAAATCAGTCCGTGACCAAAAAGGATGCAAAAAGTTTTTAATCAAAATGATGTAGATTTACTTGAATTCATTAACAAGCTTCATTTCCTGCATATTGTACCTAAAACAATTTTTTTTTCAAGTGTTATCAACGGTTTTATTTGGTTTATTTGGTATTTTAACAACTCTGCTTTACATTTTAATCTTAAACTTACAAGTCTCTTTGCTTCTGGAGTATCAGCAACTGCAGTAAACTTTGTAGCTGAAAATGAAAGTGAAACAAATTAGAAACTTTAAACGAATTAATATCACAAGTGACTGGGACTTGATTTAATATTTGTTGAAAATGACTTGTCTTGGACTTTAGTTGTTTTAAAATGACTTGACTGGGACTTAAGTCATTTTAAAATGGCTTGTCGGAAACCTATGTCATTTCAAAATATTTGTATACCATTGCAAAAATATAAGTTGTACTTACTTGGGTAATGGACCACGCAGTAGGGAATCTTGTTGTACTGTAAAGTAAAAATATAAACAATTAAAATAGGAATGTCTTTTTTGTACTGCAATTTGGGTAAGGGATAGAACATTCTGAACTCTGGTAAATTAGCACAATAAGGTAGGGGTGGGCACTTGTTGTTAAGAACAGAAAATGTTTTGGCGGGCCAGATTAAAAAGGGCATTTGAAATACATGTATAATAAAAAAGTGTGATTCCTTTGTAAAGAAAGCTGTTTATAGTTTTGTTGGAAAGAGTATGGCAAATAGTGAGGATGCATTGCATGTGTAATTTATTCATCAAATCTTACAAAATTACGAAAAATACGTAAAAGCATATGTTTACTTTAATAAAGAGTAAACCGCGGGCCGGATTAAATTGATTGGCGGGGAGCAGTTTTCCAAAGCCTACCATAAGGTGTTAAAAAGCCCCACAGGGAGATAGTATTGAAGTTAACATATCTTCACATTTTACACAGATGACACGGACAAAGCGTTTTAAAAGAATAAATATGTCGACTTTGTTAAATGTGTGGATTTCATGATTTTATTGGCAATTTAACGCAACTTTTCAACATTAGGGGATTCTTATAGGGGTAAGCTATACCACAGCATTTTAAGTCGCTTCGGGTAACAATAAACTCGTTAAGCGTATATTTTTTCATTAAACGTGGAAAGGTATTTTTTCGTAGGTTAATTAACCGAAATTCGCTTTTTGTGTATATATGTTGTTGACCTATTTATTAAAAAAATTACCTTTCAAGGTCGAAATTGCTGCATTAGGTGCTAAATCGTGGCTAAACGACCTATATCGATTTAGTATCGGACACCGCTGTTACACGTTGATTGGATACATTTTAACGCAATTTATTATACCTCATTGGAGTAAGGTATGCCCCTACTTGGTGTTTAACTCAAGATAGCTTGTGTTAAACCTTTATCAATCTCAATGAAACCTATTATAATAGGGATAAGGTATGTCCTTCCCTCTTTTGTAAATGAATTTAACTTGTGCTAAACCTTTATCAAAGCACACAACTTGTTAAATAGAAAATTACTTATCAAATAGAATCATACGTTTAAACACAATTCAAGGATAAAATTGTCGATTATATTGAATGTGTTGCCTGTCATAACCTAACGAAACTTCAAAGTGTATTTCGGCAATGGAATTATACGCCAGGAATAATGTGAATGAGCTTTTTGCATAACACGTCAAATAGCTTAAGTTAACTTTATACATGTTTTAATAAAAAACACGTAGATTGTTATGTGATATGCGTTTCATCGCAATTCACTGTCATTGAAACAGTTTAAATAGAACAGCGCATTGTTTAGGTCCTTGATGTGTAACTTTTAAGAGGCCCTTCAAATTATTACCCTTACTAAAATGAGAATAGAAGGGCTACTTGAAACCTACCACGTGGCCCAAAATGCAAAGAGCTCTTAGGTATAGCAGCACGGAAGTTCGATTTGCTCTCTACTTCCAACAATTTTATCTTTTAGGACTTTAAATGGAAATCAGCTTATATTGTTTGTTTTAAAATAGCTGCTTAATGTTTTTTTAATGGGGGTAATGTGGTGGAGACTAAATGCATTTCTTATTAACGAATAAGTTTTGGCTACCAGTATTAAATAAAATGCTTTTTCAAAGGTGCCTCTTTACCTTCAGCCTACCTTTAGTCTACAACTCTAAATAATTGCGTTGAGTCAAGCAATTAGTATACTTGAGCAACTTACGTAATCGATCTAAATCATTACAACGCCGGGTGTTTACGTCACGAAAATAACAGGAAAATAACAAATTTTATCCAAATTCAATAATTCAAGTTATGATTTTAAACTTTATTTTGAATGCCTAAAGTTGACCCAAAACGTTTATAGATATTTTAACCTAAAAACGCTGCAATCTTAGAACTTTTACTTTTTGAAAAGACAAAAAGGGGAATTAGAATATGTAAATTTTTAGATTTTTTTTACACTCAACCCTTTGAAGTTCACCTAAAAAATTTTGTACGTATATAACCTGAGAATGATCTAACGCTGCAATCTTAGAACTTTAACTTAAAAAAAAGGGGGGAATAGAATATGTTTTTTACACTTACCCCTTTGTATGTCTTCATAGTGAGCTTGAGGTCACAAGTGTGGCAACGAAAACATGCTTTATGCCAAGTCTTGTCCAAGCAGTTGAACTTCTCCACTGAAACCAAAACACGGGGTTATTTAAACGGTGGGTACATTTTTGCTTTTTAATGCGATTAAAATGCTGAACAAAGTTGTCTGTTTATTTTGACTGGAAGCTGGAAAATCCGAACATGGAAGTAAAGCAATTTAAAGAAAATAAAGAAAAATAATATTTTGTCACGAAATCTAACTTCAACATAATTTAGTTTTTAAGGCTTAAGTAAACACTAAAAAAATACAAAAACGCAAATATTTAAACTTCTCGCGAGCTTTGGCATTAAAATGACCCACGAAAAATTACACCCTTCAAGGGGTGTTACTTGGAAGTTTGACTTTATATAACACATATCGGGAATAAAAACAACCAAATATATTTTCTCATGACCATGTTGAATAAAGTTATTCGAAAAGTTTAAAATGTTACCTTTTTTTGTATGGGCTTTGATATTCATTGTACGTTTAACTACAGCCTCAAACCATAATTATCTTAAGTTTTTTTTAAAACGTTCACAAAATGCTCTACTTCTGTATGGGCTTTGATAGTCTTACCACGTCTTTCTCTCTTGTTAGCGGAAGTAATATATTTATTAGTAGGCAATTTCCACCCACTGTATTCTATGTACTTACTCCACTCATTACTATAATCTTTTAACGTTAAAGTTCGTTAACGCACAGTTTAGTAAAAAAGCAACCAAAATAACGCCACATGTTATACAATGACGAAACGAGTTGAACATGAAAAAAACGCCCCTATTGTCAGTTGTGTACACGTTTAACTAATTCTCAGCTGTTTGAAATTTGAATCTTAATTGTTTTATCATAATTTTATTTTAGGGTATAATGGCTGAAGGTTGTAGTTAGACGTAGAATGAATATCAAAGCCCATACAGAAGTAGGTGGCATTTTTAATGTTTCGAATAAATCCTAAGTCGTTTCAAAATGACTTGTTTACAACACTGGAACCTTTATAAAAACGATAACTACCATCCAGCAATGCGGTACGTAATCAAAGAATTATAACCGTTGCAAATACGTTACGGATTTTTGCAGCCGAACACTGTATTTAGCTTATACGCGAAGTGAGTGGAATTTTTCTTACTGAAGCCTGTACGAGCTTAGACGCTAGAATTTGCTTTTTGCGTTTTTATTGCTTTTACGTGTAGTATGAAAAATGTGTCAAACAGCCTACAGCCATTGCAAGCCTAACCGCCAAATACTTTCGTTGTCGGTTAAAAGGTTCAAGGTTTAAGCCAGTGCTTCTCAACCGGGGTGCCGCGGCGTCCTGGTGTGCAATTTCTAATGCTGTAGGGTGCCGATAGGTATTTAAAAATTTTAGGAATCTGATTTTTCTCAATTGGTATTTCTTGGTGCAACTATTTGTCTCCGATTAGAGACCATTATATCAAATGACATTTTTTTAAATGTTTTAAGTTCTTTGTTTGTTTCAGTTTCCTTCATAGTTAGATTTCAGTTATTCAACAAAAATTCCAGTCGTGGTGCGAAAATCTGTTTAATATTTTCCAGCGGTGCCGTAAGCCATAAATGGTTGAGAACAACTGTGATAAGCAAGACGAAACGGCTGAATTTTAAGCGCACACAACACACAGACCTTTTATTTACTGTTTTAACACACTAACGCGTTGTAATGGTTGGTAATATGATATACAAATTGCGATGACGCCCTTTTTGCAAACCACTCTGAACAGACCTAACCTTATAACACTAGATTAGTAATGCCTTGTTTTGCACATGTTTAGCAAAGGATTATCAAAATCAATTTAAATACTTTTAGGGGATTAAGGTAGAATATTCGGCGTTTATTTCTAAATGTTCCTAAAAAAATATGAACATTTAAATTGGTAAAAAAAGCAATAATTTAACTAAAAATTATACAAGAAAACAAAGTAACTGTAATCAAATAGCAAAATTGTATATAAAAAGGGCAAATATAAGCTTTTACAATACTAAGCCTCTTTGGAAGCAATTTTAGTTGGTAGCCGTCTTTTTCTATTTCTAAATAAGGAAATCATGTGGCAGTGTTAACAAGAAATTGCATTCAAATCTTGAAAAGCTTTCGCACAACCGTGCTTCATCAGGTCACAAATCTCCTACTTTGACCTGATGAAGCACGGTTGTGCGAAAGCTTGTCCAGATTTTAATTCTTTGAAAGCAGTATATTCTGATTCTGAGTAAAACTACTTAGGCCCCTATTCCATATATGTCGTTTTACTTTAATGGTTAATGTCGCGAACTTTGAACAGTTACCATATTGAGCCATAAGCGCCGCGTTTAAAGTTATAATCGATTTCCGCTTTAAATCAAATTGTCCAGAGTTCAGTTTTGTCTCACGAATACTGAATGTCGTTGAGGTCCCTTGCGGGCATGTTAGGCTTTGTTTTGTGGCCGGACTATAATTGCAAACCTACTCCAAAGAGGTTAAAGGCCAATAGAAAACGAACAAGCTTTACGAAAACTATTTTGACTTTGCTTTACATACATCTAACCTAGAAAATCTACACCGTAAAGGTTAAAAATAAAAACAACGTTTTCAGAAAGTTGTTTTAGGTTTAGTAAGAATATATAAGTCCATACAAAAGTAGGTAACATTTTAAACGTTTCAAATAAATATTAGGATATTGGCTGGAGGTTGTAGTTAGACGTAGAATAAATATCAAATGCCATACAGAAGTAGGTAGCAGCATTTTTGTGAACGTTTCGAATAACCCCTTATTCATTTTCAACATGATATTTTCCAAAAAGAAATACCTTTAATAGTGAAAATAAGCTTAGTTTGATTGCAAGCCATGATTAAACAGAATAGTGGAATCTGGTGGCACTGTATAAAGATAAATTGTATTGTATTCTCGACAAGCTTTCGCGCAACCGTGCAAAATCAGGTCAGAGTAGAAATGAAGGCAATTTAAACGCGCAAGTAGAAGGACAAGCGCGATTAAAATGCGATAAGACAAATATGGCCATTTAAAAAAATTAGTAAACAAAATAGCTGCTGTAACTTAATCACAACAATGGAAAACTTACCTGGATAGACAATCTTTTTGCATTTGGCGCATGGCGGATTCATGATTCCCAGTTACAAGCTGTTAACAATACAAACCTAATGTCCTGGTAAATATACAACAAACCTTTACATTAACATGCAATACACTGTTTTTACATTCTCAAACGATCAAAAGCAGTTGGATGTAAAACATTGTTTAAAAGTGTTAGACTGACGAAGTTCTAATACGATAAAAATGTAGTTTTTAAGACCAATAAAATATCAGAAAGTTTTGGTGGTTTTTTGATGTAATATTACCATATAAGGTAAAAAGGTTGAACAGTGTTGTAATGACTTATCACTTGCCTTAAGTGCACTTGGGTCAGTTTTTTTAATTACTTGACTTAAACCTTTTTTTAAATAACTTTACTTAAGTCTTTTGGACAAATGACTTGACTTGGACTTAAGTCATTGTGTTAAATGACTTGGATAAAAGAAGTATTTGCATCAAATATTAAAAAATAGATTTATTATTATCATTTTTTTGACGTAAAACGACTTGCGTGCTACATGTTATGTCTTTGTTTATTTCTAGTTGAGTTGTTGCTCATTATTATCGGACGAATTTACCAATTTTAATAGATTAACGTTTAATTTTTATGAAAATGATTTGACTTGAAGTTGACTTGCTCTAATTATGACAAGGGCAACTGAAGACGTTGGCTGGGACTTGACTTATTCTTTTGTAAATGGCTTGTTTTACAACACTGTGGTTAGTTTATTTCATTACACCTATACTTTTTTACCACCCATTCAGTCCCTATCTATTTTAACAAATCTCTGGTGTCAGTTTCATAAGGACTCTTAAACTTAACCAACCGTAGTGCTACGTTGCTACAGTTTTCTATGGAACTACCTTTTTACCGACGAATTCTACGAAATAAGACGGCAAAATATACGCGAGCAATATTTACTACTGAAAGGCATAGGGATGCCTGTCCAATACAATCAGATAAAACTGTGTAGTGCTTGAAATTCGATTCCAAACTAAACTGGGCATTGACTATAACGTCTGCCAACCGAAATCCTTCCCATGAGGTTTAAAACTGTTTTAAATCTGCACAATTCTGTTACCTGGCCGCTAATTTTAAATTCAGTTCCTAACATCTGCCGTTTAAGTCCATTTTCATTCAATGCGCGCTGCATGAACGTCTTCAGTTCACAAGCTGTCCTATGAGTACAGTAATTTTGATTACAACAGCAGTATTCCGTCTAAAACAGTTAACGTTTCGTTATTCTCTCAAAAAATTCCTAAGGAACTTTGAATTCTGCAGTTTATCAGTTTATAAGTTCTTTCTACACCAGTTTGCAGTTTACCATGTAAGACTATTTTACTAACGTCACTTTTTTATAAAAGCTATTTCAAAGACGGAGAAATGCATTTTTCACTTAGGCAAAATCCGAAACCTACAGTTACTCAAAGCACTTATGGAACTACGGACGCTTTTTTATTTAAATTTTTTGCATGTGTATACCGTTGCTCTGAAATAAATTCAAATCAATCTTAGTATTCTGTTTCAACTGCAAATCAATATCGGTCGCACACAACTTTCAAATCTATCCCTCAGCAGAAGGCTGATTTTAAAGATATATATTATATTTCTAAGACCTTCTGAGTGAGGTCACGAACACACGCTATTTCAAAGACCGAAAATCTGCGTAGCAGGTACGTCAACCCCAAAGCTAACAGTTTATTAATAAACAGTATATACTTTCTTGTCTCAGTAAAAATCAGTCACTTTAGGTTCTAGTCTATTAATAAACTTTGCTTTCTGTAAGCGACAAAAGTTTGAAACTTTTCCCATAAAACTGTAAAGTTTGCTTTATCCACAGTTCGCTATAAGGAGCATTTCTTAACTAATAAAAACGTTACCCATACAAGTATTGCTTTAGTGAAGCAACAATTTGCATTCAGCACCAAGACAACGTGACTGCGGTTCGTTACGTCACAAGCTGTTACGTCATACTTCGTGGCCGCTCGCTCGGCCTCGTTTTGTGCCCTTTAAACCATGGACTAATGCGTTTTGATTGGACTAGGTCACGTATCAACGGATGCCCATAACAGTGCTGTAATGACTTAAGTCAATGGCTTGACTTGACTTGACTTAAATTACCAATGACTTGACTCAAGTGCACTTGAGTCACAGTTTTCAAATAACTTGACTTGACTTTCACAGTTATTTTGGAAAAATGACTTGATTTGTCTTTAAATTATATTATACGCTTAAATTTTCTATTAAACACTTATATTTCTATTAAAACGCTAATTGCAAATTTAACAATTTCTTCAGAAAGACACGACTACATTTGGACTCAAACACTTGCAATCAGCAAAAAAATGCTAATGATTTTCGTTTTTAGGATACAACATAATAAACCTAAATGGTCATCAAAATGCTACTTTAAAATTTAACAGTTCCTTCAGAAAGGCACAACTACATTTGAACTTAAACATTTGTATCAGCAAAAAATGCTGATAATTTTCTTTTATTAGTATACTATACAGCATTCTGTTGGAACCTAAATCAGACTCCATTGGAGCAATTACTATACAGCACCAAGCTCTCTTTGGAGATGTCAATTAGCATACGTAATGTCTGAAGGATGTGTCAATCAAATTAAACCAGTGCAGGGGTCGGCAACCTACGCCCGCGAATGTAATTCATCCGCCCCGCCGCCTCTTTGACAAACTAGACACGAGTCCATTTCAAATACTTTTTGACTATTTTAACTACGTAAGTGCTAAAAATTTTCAATAATCTTTCTACGTCCTCTGTGGTCACGTTTTGATGCTGTATTTTGAACTAGATCAGCACTTCTTTTCCATTGCGCCGTGAAAGGCTGCCAAGTGTGTCGAGGACAAACGAAAAACGATATAAAAAGTATTGGACATAATTTTTTTAACGCCAACACTTAAAAACGTTAACGAACCTTGGTTTAAATATAAAGGTTATCGCGTTTTCTCAAAGTAGTTTTGTTAGTAGTATGGATGACGACGTGTGGACCCAAATTTAAACCAGAAACGCCTTTTTCGCGCTTTGAGACAACACTTACTGCCTTTTAACATTTTATTAACGGAAATCTTAGTTAACATTTTGTGCGGCCCGCAGAGACCTTTTTGAGTTTGGTTTTGGCCCGCGACTAGAGAAAGGATGCCGAACCCTGTGCTAGTGTTTTAATTCGCGGTTATTTTGAATGGAATCTGATAAATTCGAAGCTTTACCTCTCTTTGAATTGATTTTAACTGACTTTAAAAAATCCTTACACATCTTTCTGATCATGCATTTCACTGATTTTCTGTGTTCAACAGGTGTGCATTGCGTGTTTGTGACGTAACAATAACCCATTGTTTTTTTTTTAATCAATAGTAACTTGTCGGAAATGGAGTCAGCTATAGTGAAATTTGTCCAGGCGCAATATGAATGTGATTTTTTCTGTATAGACAGGTGTTTTTTGTAGGAAATTAAGAAATGCGCTACACTTATATTTAAACACTATATATTATGCTAAAAGCCTTTGGCGAGAATAATGCCTACAAAGTTTAAATTTGTTAAAATTTGGCAACCCTCATAAAAACTTTGGCAACCCGCAAAGTAAAACTGATAAATATTTCATTACCAAAGTGCGATCGTAAATCGAAAAAGAAACAGGTTCTTGACCAACAACTGCACAAACACTGCAAACGCATGGATTTTGGTGGTTCAAACGCACTGCATCGAAACTGGGACAACTGGATTCAATTTAGCTTTTCCAAATTAGATAAGAATTAGAATTAGCGAATTCTTGAAATTCCAAAATTAAAACTGGAATTTGAACAAGAATTTCATTTCGTTATTTACAAACGATTGTATTTAAATCGCCATTAATTCTCATATTCAGGCAAATGTTAAATATTTGTGTGCTATTTTTGATGTAATTTACCACAATCGATACTTTTCAGACTGAAAAATCACTAACAAGTCGTTTCTACCTAAGGTTAAGCGTTTTAATCAAATGCTTTATTTCGACAAAGCAGCATTTTTGGTAGAATCTGAATTTGCATTTTGAAATTGAATTAGAGCAAACAAGTAATTTACAAATTAGATTAGAATTAGAATATGTGCAGGGTTTTCTTTAAGGTTTGGTTTGGGTGACCGCAAAGTAGTTTTAAGAGACCGCAAGTGTTTCATTTAAATACCAAAAAAGTTGCAAGTCCAAAAATTGGGAAACCGCTGGAGAAATTTGGGGGACCGAAACGGTAAAAAAAAAAAAAACACACCTTAAAAAAAGACTGATTAGGGGTATTTCGTTCTAATTCATTGAGGTACAAAACCAGAGTTATCTAGTTGTCCAAGTCTGGGCTGAACCACACGCAAAATGACGTCACTGGCTGTGTGCTGAAGCAACCACTTTCGCTTATTGGCATCCATAGGGCTTGATTGCGGAAATGCAGACGCTTTTATATTCACCAACGCATTTTTTTTTTGTGGTATAACCAATGCACTGCAGTGGAATTCAGGCTATGCAGGCTACTTATACTTATTTCGTTTCGCTTATTTAAAAATTAAGTATAGGTGTGCTTTGATATTCATTTTACATCTAATTCTGACCTCCATACATTATGTTAAGATGTATTTAAACTTCGCAAAATGCTACCTTCTTCTGTATGGGCTTTATATTCATTCTACGTCTAACTACAAACTCCAGCCATACATTATAAATACTCCACCCTTTTTTAATTTCATTCTATAGATTCCACCTTACTATTTATGCCTTACTTACACACTATCCCGTGTACTTTCAAACGCCATCTCCCACCCTTTCAATGCATTTGCATTGCACACAGGGAGCCTTGCATCAATAATTCAGTGTTGGCTGCAAGACACATTACACGTTTAACGTAAAACGAGCGAGCAATTTAAGCTGTACCGTTCTGACCCGCGTCGAAACCCAATGACGCGTCTTCTTTTATTAAATATTTAGTGGAAAACATGACAGTGTTCTAAAGTCTATTTCGAAAGTCATTTGTGAAATAATTTAACTTCCAGTTAAGTCATAGCAACGCCAACTCCAAATAAAGTCCTTGTCATATAAATAAAAAAACGTTTAACTATAATCTTTATTTATTTATCGAAAATTGCGCGGAGCGCGAAATTATTTCCTTTATTAGGAAAATTAGGCACTAAATATAGTTTATTATAGTTAAACGTTTAAAGAATTAAAACAGGCAGGGTTCAGTTTGTTAATTGTTTGACATTTTTTAGCAAATGAGCTACACCAAACAAATTAAACAATCATATAAAACAACGATGATTTATTATTCCGCTTTAAAAATTAACTGCATCCGTGGACGGATTTTATATCACATTAGTTTAACTATACCCATAAGCAGAGGCGTAGCCAGGGTATTTTGCGCCCAGGGGCAAACTATAAAATTGGCGCCCCTCCTTCATGTTTGATCACATTTTCTATTACAATAGCATAATATACCTTACTTTAAACAAAAAAACGATTTAAATTTTAATACAACATATTTAAAGAAAAATCAGCCTCATTTTGGCGCCCCTGTACCTTGGCGCCAGGGGACATATGTATCCCACCGCACCCCCCTAGCTACGCCTCTGCCCATAAGAAAACAAGAAAAATGTAACATATAGCAAGCAAACCGTTTTATGAGCAAAACTAAAATAAATTACTTAATTGTATAAAAAATAACTTGAACACATCTTTTCAAGTTTGTCCCAAAAAAATAAGTCGATTCAAGTCAAGTTCTTTAAAAACAGTGATTTAAGTGGATTTAAGTTAAGTCATTGATTTATGTCGTTACAATTTCGCTCTTATACTGCACGTTTAGGATTTGGGTGGCCGCGAAAAAAGGTTGAGAAACACTGGTCTACTGTTTTTCTTAACTTTTAATAAATGTATTTTTGTTGAATCTTGCTTTAATTTACTATAACCTACAGATAACGTTTAAAAGTTTTAAGCATGTAACTATAGGCTGTATTTTTATTAAAGGTTAAACTTTCTGTTCACTGTTAAATGCTATTTCAACATTTCAAACTACACTTGCAGTACGAGTTGATAAAAGTGCTTGTTCATTGTACAAGTCTATCAGTCATCTAACGCAAAATGGCAAACAAAACTATTTATGCATTTTTTTTTCTAAAAATAATCTTTGCCGTTGTAATAACACGAACTTTCCAACTAAATTTTCAGACTGTCGTACTAAACCAACTGCTCTAGAACTTTACTCACGAAATTTGTTCTTCATAATGACTAAACGTCTCAAACGAAAAGCAACAAATTTTGTAAACTGTTTATATCTTTCGGACAAAGAACATAATAACCCATATTTTCACATTTAAAATCTGCTGCATTTGGTGATTTTGTCAACCAACCATACTTCTTACTACACTTTCAGCTTGCAATTCAAATCTAATCTAAAACTGCTTCAGAGTGAAACTACAAGATGACCACATAAATATACATAAATGACCTTAAAACGTGCAAATCAATGCTTTTTAATTTATAATAGGTTCTAGTTAAAACATACAAGAAAAGCTGCTTAAAATATCAAAGAAATCACATAACTATCCATATTGAACTTTTGAAATTTCACGACAACTGCTGTATCTGATGCAATCTGCCAACAACACAAGCTACTACTACTTCCAACTTGCAATTCGAACCGCAGCCCAATTACGTCGTCCATTGCACAATCGACGCCCCATTGTTCTATTTAAGAAGCTTTACGATTCACGATCGCGTCTAATCCATTGTTTCGCGCGCGAGGCTTCAGCGAGCAAACACAAATGCAACGGTCGGCCCAAATCGTTCCGTAAACAGCCCAACGGTTTGTTTCCCACGTTTTTTCAACGCAACGAAACTACTTGCAATCTAAAGGCGAGAAAAATATTATGGCGGACTTGAAATCAACGTCGGAATAAAACAGAGTTGGGAATAAGACCAAAATACGCCTAAAGTCTAATAGACGCAAGTCACGGGATAAGACCTAACTAAGCCAAAACGAAATTAGGAAAACGTATGCAACTTAAAAGCAAAGAATGGAAATATAAATAGCAATTATCTGCTGTCTTTTTGATATCATACGTGTCATACGTGGTTCTATAAGTTTTTCACATACAACTGGTCTTAAAGTTTAACGAGTTGTAGCCTAAATTTAAACAGATGGGCACAACACTTGCAGCATTGTGACGTAAGATAAAGTCCAAAGTAGACTATTAACTCAATGTTACGTCACAATGCTGCAAATTACGGAACTAACAAAGTCTAAATTTGATAGACAAGCCCCCATCGTCCCATACCCTCTTTTTTTTGGCCATTTAGGTCTTATTCAGACGAAAAAACATCGCACGGAAATTAAACCAACACCAAAGTCGGAATAAAACACACTACAACTAGTGTCACCATTAGTGTCACCAATGCTTGGCTGTTATCTTTACTCTTAGTATTTAAAATGGCCGCAAAAAAGACAGAAACACTGTAGTACTGTCTTGCCACAAACCTTAGGCTACCTCTCGTACAAGTTTTCCACTTTTAAAGGCACCAGCCTGTCTCTCACAGACCAAAGCGAATTCCTGGACACGCCTAAATGATTTTCTAGACTCGGAGGCGGTCCAAATCGGCCGCAGAGAAAATTTTCGCCGAGAAAAACCACACGGAAACGTGCACAGCTAGAACCCGCGAAAATCTACTTTGGAAACCGCGCTTTCCACGCTAATTGTTAAATAATCCGGGGTTTACTTTGTAGAAATACTTTGTGAAGTTTACGAAGAACATCTATTACGATAAATCAGTGTTTTTCTCAACTTTTTTCGCGGCAACTTTAATACTTAGCTTAAGTTCAACAGCGAAGCCTTGGCGACCCGATTTCTGTAAGTGAACAAATCCTAGTAGATTAGCATAATAAAGTTTGAATTTAATTAATATGAGGCATACCTTCGTATTGCATTCGCAATTTGCTCAAATATTGAAGAAATCTTGGTAAGACCAACCTCAGTAAATCTTCATATAAAACTAGTGCAGTTTGCAACCCAACCAAATCAAACTGCCACACAATTAGGGCCGCGACCCATGGATTGAAAAACACTGCTGTAGACCAGTGGTTCTCAACCGCCGATCCGCTGACCGGTGCCGGTCCGCGCCAACTTTTCTGCCGGTCCGCCAAATATATTACAATGTTATATCTCAATTGCAAAATGCAAGATGTTAAAAGCTTGTTCACCAAATTAAGAACTTCGCCAGTTCCGTAATTTGCAGCATTGTGACGTAACATAAAGTTAATTGTCTACTTTGGACTTATGTACGTTACAATGCGCAGTGTTGTGCCCAACTGTTTATAAGTAGGCTACACGTCGTTGAAGTCTTCTACTTTAAGATAGTTGTATGTGAAAAACTTTCGTATACCACGTATGATATAAGAAAGACAGCAGAAAATTGCTAATTTAGTTGAAGTCTCCAGTATTTGCTTTTAAGTTGCATACTTTTGTCGTAATAACATTTTGGGTTGATTTTTATTTTAAAAGGTCCACCGGTCCACAAAATTTGTTTTGAAATTTCACAGGTCCGTAAGCTAATAAAGGTTGAGAACCACTGCTTTAGATCTTATTTTACTGGTTTGAGGTCTTATTCTATTTGTGATCTATTTCGACTATTAAAACAAGATTGTCCTGATTTAGTTTTACGATTTCTGTTTATTACAAATTACAACTTTTTCTGTAATATATCGTGGGTTTAGAAACAGTGCGATAAACGATCAAGTATGCTGGCAGAACTCTCACACATTTCTGTTTCCATTAAAGTTACTAGTAGGAGTTAAACTGGTATCTTGACTGATGCTGCCAGTCGTAAATATTTAACTGCCTTCGGTGAAATAACTGGAAAATCACCGGAAGCAAAACAATAATTTAACTTGAAAATCTAGCACATCAAACACTGAATTCTAACTTAAATTTGGAGTTACAACCAATAAATTTACAAAAAACAATCGTAAATATTTGCAAAATGAATACAAAAGTTTTGGACATATATTTTTTCAACATTTATTTTATTTTTATTTTCCGCTAGGTAATAAAAACAAGAAATTTTAAACAATGCCATTTCGGGTACTTACTTGTTTTTCTATTCGTGTGAATTTTTTTCCTGGCACAAAAACGCATTCAGACACTGGTATTAAGGATATAATTATAATTATACAGCCATCCTTTTAAACTATGTGTTCAGCTCTAAATTCTACAACCGACAAATAGTGCTCCGTGGTGGGGATGTAAACAGTAGTGTATGCGCTCTACTCAATTTGTTAGTCTTTGAGGCTTTCAACTTCGCCACAAACGACAGTAGAACCGCAAACCGAAATTCCAGCTTAAATTCACCTTATACGATTCAGTCAAAACTCTAGGCTTCCAACTAATCTAAAAGATCAATCTGAAATTAATTTGGACGTCTTATCGTATTTTAAACCTCACAAAATCGTACTTATAGGTCTTGTGAGATAAAAATGATCACGAATGCGACATAAGCGCTGCTAGAACATCATTTTTCAACCCCCAGTATTAACTTAAAAGGCTGAACTGCATTTTTGGGATTAAAACCTACAAGTTACATTGCTTATTTGAATAGGGTATTGGTTTAGTAAAATAATACAGCGTTTTTAAAATAGCAATGTTGAAAAATATTTCAGATGTTTTTAAAACGTTCACAAAATTCTATGGGCTTTGATATTCATTCTACGTCTAACTTTCTGCGTCACATTTCTAAGTTAACCTTCAGCTATTACTTTGAACGTCCAAAAAATGCTGCGAACTTCTGTATTAGCTTTGATGTTTTTACTACGTCTAACTTAAACCTCCATCCATTATTCTAAATGTTCATAAAATACCTCCTACTTATATGTTCTCTTCCCATATTCATTCGACGTCTAACTTAAACCCCCAACAATGATGCTTGGGCTTCATAGTGATTTGACTTTAAGCAAAAAACGAATCCTTGAACTTCCACGCTTAGTTCGTAATAACGTGCGGATGTGAACGTGAGTATACCTTTGCACAAGCGTACACAAAGCAAGCAGTCTTGTTTGCAATGTCAACACTGTATGCCAATACTGTAGTTTCGCAGACGGCTGACGCGCAAATAAGGAAGCGAAAGTTTTGTATTGCTGCACTTCTGCAAAAAATGACTCAGATATTTAAGCAGACCTCATATTTTATTTAGGCGGATCTTGTATTTTTCCTAAAAATATTTCTAGGAGGACAGTTTCGAGAAAACTGTTTTAAAATACAAACGAATATAATGTTGCTGCCAGACTTTGTATCAATTGTAAAAATTAGAATATAAAAGCCCATGCTGAAGTAGATAGGATTTTGAAGCAGTTTTGTTTGTAATGTCAACACTTAATGTCAATACTGTAGTTTCGCAGACGGCTGACGCGCAAACAAGTAAGCGAAAGTTTTGCATTGCTGCACTCCTGCAGAGTTGTATATGGCCATTGCAGATATGTAGGTAGACCTTGCATTTTATCTATAACTGTTGTAAAAGGACAGTTTCGAAAAAAAAGGCTTGACAATGCGAAAGAATACACTGTTGCTGCAAGACATTGTATCATTTGTAAAATTTAGAATATCAAAGCCCATGCAGAAGTAGGTAGGATTTTGAACGTTTCGAAAAAATCTTTGTTGAGAATGAATAAAGACTTATTCGAAACGTTCATAATGCTCTTTTTTCCCAACATCTGTATGGGCTTCGATATTCTTGCTACGTCTAACTACAACCTCCGAACCATTAAGCTCCAAAATTTGAGTTAAGCTTTAAGTTACCAAAATTAATAAAATAATGCGACAAAAATTTAGCACACAAATATATAAAGAAAATGGGTTCAAGCTCCGGTTTTAAGATTAGTATATATCTGCATTGTGCAGTGCACGTACTCCAAGAAATGCTAAATCTAAGTTCTAGCTTATTGAAACCCATCTTCATATAACTGAACGAACCAATTTCGTAAGACGTTTTCATTTGGCAAGGCATCAAAAAAAAAAGTTCAACTGCACATGAAACGAAAAAGAAAATCCTTTGATGATTTCTGAAATAAAAGCTTATCAGAAAAAAATTACTCAACATTACTCAATAACCCATGAAATACCAAACATAGTACAAATTGCTGAATTGCTCACGCAATGCCAACAAGTCGCATTTGTACATGAACTCAGTTTGTTGACGATTGTTGAATAACCCGTGGTGAATCAACATGGTTTTATCATCGATTTTGAGACAGTCAGAATACCGAGGCCAGATAAGACAAAAATGCAACAAAATACCACTGTATAGTGCGATACCAATTACGTTATTACTCAGGTCTAGTAAACAAACTTAAAACAGAAATAATATCCGAAAAGAACCACAAACGTTAAAAAATATCTAAAACAATTTTTAAAAATAAAGAATACTATAGTAGACTTTACTGAAAATAAATAAGGATTTATTCGAAAAGTTTACAAAGTGCGACCTACTTTTGTGATTGCTTTGATATTCAATCTACTACAACCTCCAACCATTAAGCTCCAAATAATAAAATACCTTTATAATTTGGTTCGGATCGCCACCTTTGATAATAACAAATGTTGAACATGATTCATCACTAAATATGGCCCAATCATTTTGCTTATAAACCCGCTAAACATAAAACTTAATCAACCAATATATATATCCTGCTCAAACAAGACATAGAGTAAATATTTACTTCCTTTAGTCTCGTAGTTTCAGCTCTGCTGTTACGATGACGTCATGACTTCGGCACACAGCTCAGTCTTGTAAACACAAACCGAATTCCTAGACACGCTACGGTGGTTTTGCTACAAACTCAAGGCAGAAAGTTGTGAACGTGATGTTTTACGATTTCCTACACAATTTTGGGTGGTAATTGAAAGAAAACACATGGATACGTTCCGTAGTTTTATCTTGGACTAAATCGTTGTTTAAGTATTTATTGTTAACTTTAATTTTTTTAAATAATAACGCCTGGATATTTTTGAGTTGAGTTATTACTCGTAATCAAGTTCGATTACTTATTTCAGTGGTTTGACGCTCCATTTTATGACAAGGACTTGAATTGGATTTGACTTGCTCTAATAATAACTTGACTGGGACCTGACTTGTTATTTATTCAAATGACTGGACTTTAAAATAAGATCGTATACTGAACAATAAAATTCAAACCCAAACTTTTGATATCGATATATTAAAATCAATATATTTTTTATTATCAATATATCACTTCGAACCCGAAACTTCGACCAAATACCTCAAGATACAATACAAACTAAACCCTTACATCAGTGGTCGGCAAACTGTGGGCCGCAGAGCCGTTTGTTGTGGGCCGCGAGTTACTTTTGAATAGCTTAGTGTTGTTGTGGGCCGCGCGAGAGTACATTCATTGCACTTTCTTTTAAAAGTTGGCATAGAAATTTTATATGGGATCAGCTTGGAAAGGCCCACGCGACAAATGTGGTCCTGAGAGCCTGTCGAACTATGTTTTTGTTAATTTTAACTATGAAAACACAAAAATTTTCGCGCTTCTCGTGTACCGTATTGTTTTCGTTTCATAGTATGTTTTACATTATGGCATGATAACGTTTTGCCCATCAAGTCGCCGTGTAATATTTCAACTTTAAATATCCTGTATCCGCCACTGTTTTCGTAGTAGTTTTACGTAGTGGGCCCTTAATAAACTCTGAAAAGATTACTTTGGGCCGCGACAATAAAAGTTGCCGACCACTGCCTTACATAACGTTCTTGGGGTTGAACTGAAGCAATTAGGCTTCCGGTTCGCCAGTTTAATTGCCTGATTTCAACACGAAACACTTGACTTATCGACAAATTATCCAGATGTCTCGATGTAATACAAATGCCTATATTTCAAGTATTTCGCCAATGGACTTGAAATTGCCAGTATCCATTTAAACAACTAATTTGCTTGTACATTGCTAAAATATTATTTTAACTAGTATTTTTCTTTAAATTTGCTAGAATCTATTTTAACTACGATTTTTCTTGTAAATTTGCTGGTATCCGTGTAAGCTACTATTTTGCTAATGTGAAAGGCATTATGGCCTTTATTTTATTAACGATTTCTAATAAGTCACAGTTATTTACTGAATAATAAGCGAATATAAACGAACAAGGTTTCTCAGATAATATTACTAATATTGTTGCCTAAAAATCGAAAAACAATAATACCTTTATTTACTTACGGCTTGTGTATATTTACTCAAAGCTTGTAAATCTTATTAATAACTCAACAACTCTGTGATTAAAGAGTTTTGATCAACATACGTCCGCCATAACTTGAACCCGATATGCTGCCACATAAGTTATTATCAGAAATCTGTCGGTTAGGAACGTTCAACCGTTCGGATAAATATGTAACTGTTTTAATGTTGATACGGTTTGAAATGTGCAGCGGTGTGTGGGTAAAACTGCCTTTCATTTCAAGATTTCCACTGATTCTTGAGTAGAGTTTGTTTTTTCAAGATGCTATCTACAAGATATCTAATCGCTATCTGCAAAATCCAATCACAATCGGAATCGTCAATCTTTATTTATGTGAAAAGATTAATAACTAACGGAATGTGCAGAAATTTGTGCCAAATTAACACAAAAGTTTAAACCATAAACTAAAGTGTAAGAAGACTGATACGTAAAATCGAAGCCCATACAGAAGTAGGCATCATTTTGAAAGTTTCAAATATTTTTAAAATGAATAAAGATCACTCAAAACGTTCAGAAAAGGCAACATAGTTCTCAATGGGCTTTGATTTCCATTCTACGTCTAACTACGACCTCCAGCCATTATATTAAGATTTATTCGAAACGTTCAAAATGTTACCTACTTGGGCTTTGTTATTTCTATTACAGCTTACTACAACCTTCAACCACTATGCTACAAAGAAGGCTAATAAAACCGAAATTACCTTTTGCTAAACAACGAATTGCCATCGGGTATAACGTAAAAGAAACACTTCATAAATTATTTATCAAAACAAAATAGCTCAACAGTCAACGTGTAGGTACAGTTTATTAATATCTAGCCATGGACAATATAAGCCTTTTCCGCGGGCATATTTTTTCCTCTGGTTGAGATTTAGCCTATAGCCTGTCTAGCATTTAGCAGAGCGATTGTAACATTTAAGGCATAGCCATATAAGGAGCATATTGCCTCAGGGGCAAAATAACTTTCACGGGCCCAAGCTATCTGTCAAATTAATGACAGGCAAGTAATTTGATTCAGCACGAAGTAATATCTCAAACCAAATGAACCGTGTTAGCAAATCGATGTTGCAATTTGTGACTGAAGATATGTTGCCAATATCAACAGCATTTTAGCTTGCTGTATAATCTAGAAAAGCCCTTTTTGCTTATTGCAACCTATTTGTAGGCAAACATTTATATGCACCTTCATAGGTGCATAAAATTCGTGCGAGTCTGTTTTTCTGTACACGAGGAATCTTCTCAAGAACTAGGTATTATCAGTCAAGGATAAAAAAACTCGCAGAAAAGGAGCATGAGCTCATAAAAAACAATTAAAATGTTGAGCTCCTGTAACCTTCAGAAGCGGTAAAACGGGTCAAAATTACCCAATGTTTGGCTTTTCCATTTTAAATGGGTCAAAATTACCCAATTTCCAACTCTTATCTGCACGAACAATGCCCATACTATTTTCCCATTATACTTATTACTCTTTATATAATTCCAGAAACACACAGTATTGAATAAATTAGGAAAAAACAAGAAATCAGTAAGCAGCAATTAACCACAGATTTTCAAAATAACCATGACTTTTTAACCGCTCGCTTTTGCTTCAAATATTATCAAATAAATATTAAATTTAACCCGACAATAAAAGCAGAACCCCTGGGAAAGCTACGAAAACAGCAGTTTAAATAAAATAACACTTTTTCCTTTGCTTTATTTACAGTAAACGCAAATTTATGCATGTTCAGCAAATTTCAAGAATTGACTCTGAAAATTACAACTCAAAACGTGCCGAAAGCTAAGAAAAAATAGTTTTAAATAAAATGGCAGTTTTTTCCAATCGCCTGATTTGCAGTAAACCTCCCATTCGTACTTGTTCAGAAAATTTTAAATCGCACTAGACAGAAAATTAGCGAAATGCGAGCGATATAAAATCTAAATTGAAGCTGACAGCTTAACTAATACGATACTAAATGCTAAGAAAACAGCAGTTTTAAATGGATTTCATAAAATCGAGTTTACAACAGCGCTAAAAGATCAGTTTTAGACAAATTTTAAGAAAACAATAGTTTAAAGTTTTTTACAGAAAACAACAATACGACTTTCGCAGATAGAAATAACTTCAAAGAGTGCCGAAACTAGGGATATAACAGTTATTTCCAATGTCATGATGCATAGTTAACCTGCAATTTGTTCTTGTTCAACAAATTTCAAGAATCACGGCTAAAATTTGCAACTCAAAACTGCCGAAAGCTAAGAAAAAACAGTTTTAAATACAATCGCAATTTTACCAGTGGCCTGATTTATGGTAAACTTGCAATTCGTCTTTGTTCAGCAAATTTTAAATCACAGCTAACATAACTTAAAACAAGTACGAAAGATAAGAAACAATAGTTTTAAATAAAATAGCACTTAATTTACAGTAAACCTGCAATTTGTCGTTGTTCAGCAATTTTAAATTGCAGTCGACAGCGAAATGCGAGCGATGTTTCATTCCAGCTTACTTCCTTTTGCGCGTTCGCGTCGACAAAACTGAAATCGTGTCAAAGCGCGCTTAGCTATCGATCAATTCGATGACGTAATGTTCTGCTGTAAGTGCGGAGGGCGGGGCCAGTCAATGGGACGCGATAATTTCCACGCTAGTGCGACACAAATTTGACCGTTGAATGAGCCTTACAAGCTTTACAGCAGGGGTGGGCAACTGTATTCAATGAAAGAGCCATTTGCGGGACATATAAGCACCAGAGAGCCTCACAATTATTTCTATACAAAACGGCTAATCTCTGAAACCTTAGCAATGAAATTGGGTTGACTTGCTGTTAACTAACTCGGATTCTACTGTACATCTAGTGTTACGTCATAAACGAAATGCTGGCCTAAAAACGAAAAGAAAATGAGAGAAACGTTCATAAACGATTTTCTTGGTGGCCATTACAATTTTATTTTTGAATTTTACGATTCGACTAGAAGAGCCACAGAGAACATGCCAGCGAGCCGCAGTTTGCCCACCCCTGCTTTATAGTATAGAGTAGGCGTTTTAAAAGTGTTTCATTTCTATTGATAAAATAACATGTTATTATTTTTGCTGTTTATATTGGAATCTAAGCCTGTTCCTACACATCTAGTTGTTGATCTTTAATCCATATCGTAAGATCCAAACAGAAGCACAAAGCTGAAACACTTAGGGAATCTCCCGCAGACAATAAAATCTAGAAGAAAGATTCATTCGAATTAAGAATCTGACGATGCCTTATAGGAGAAATATATATTTCTGTTAAAATTTAAGAAATGATTTCATGTTTTATCTGTTTTTACAAACAGTTTAAGATTATCAGACCACAAAGGTTATAAAAGAGTCTAAAAACAACTTTATTCAAAAGGAGCAGAATAATATAGTTACGCAAAATGCATCATCAGTTCTACTTAAGCTTCATGCGTTTTATGCGTATTCTTTACTTTTTAATAAAGTTGTTTTAGATACTATTTTTTTTTTAACAAATCTGAACTTGATTCGCATGTTTTAAAAAATGAACAAAAAACATCAAAAATAATTGCATTGTTTCATCAAGCACCAAATTATAAAAAAAAAATACGCGCGACGAAAAATTTGATGTTAAAGCGAAAATCATATCATATAAAAAACTTGTAGCATACAATGTTCACATATTTTGAAATCACTACTTTAACGTAAAAACGAAAAAATATAGAAAAAAGCAAAACATGTAGGAACATCGCTTTTATTTTAAATGGCTACTACTACACAATGTACAAAGGCCAGATCAAAATACAACCAAATTAAAGTTTTTTTGTATTTTACACCATAGTAACGCCCCAAAACGTGCTACAATCGTTTGTAGAAATTGCAAATTGTTCAGGCATTTTAACTTCTGTTTGGACTTCGTTTTATTTCTGTGCTTAATGATATAATTGCATCTTACCTGCTCAAAAGTGGCAAAAACGAATAACACTAAATCTCAACATTTTGAGGTTTCGCGATAATTTTTATCTAAAAATATGACTATCGGACTTTCCTAGTTAAAACGAAAAACAAAATGAAACTGGTTGAAACAGAAAGTCTCCATTGATAAGATTTTTGTTACATATAAAAAACAAATGAAAGTTGCAATTATATTCGTGTCATTTAACAGCCAGCGCAAGCGAAAGGTGTTGCGCTTATGGGAGTGATACCAATGCATGTGTTTGTACAAATATTGGGATTCCGGCTCCCGAAGATTCATTACCTTATTTGGTTCCCTCAGGAAACACAGCCGACGGCTTTTAAAGGCTTGTCAAGGTTGACTAAAATCAACACGCACCACCACTTTGCAAACAGAAAAACCGAATGCAAATACTCGTAATAAAACGAATAAATGCTCGTAAAACTGAGTTAAGGTCATGGATAGCTAAACGAAACAAAACCAACTACACCACCCGATGCCAAGTGGCAGCATTCGTCAAATACTAGGATGGTATCGGTGCCGATCCGATACCAAGACAGGAATTTCAGCCCTAATTTGCAGTTATAATAACTTAAAAGGTACATTTTTCCAAAAAAAAAATGGTAAGGTAACAATCAAAGGTAACTAAACTTTCAGCAAAACTTCGGCAAACTGGAGAAAAAAATTATTTCAATTTCCTGTATTAAGTAATGAGTATAGTAAGACGCCATTTTCAAGATCGGACCGAGATGCGTTTTGCCCCAAAATAGGTTTTTTTAAGTAAAATATCATGTATCCTTAATTGGAGCATATTGACTGTAAGTTGTATTTAGGAATTGAATGTACTGTATATTCGTTTGAAACGAAAAAAGTATGCTACCTGCAGTACTTGCGTGTTGCATACATTAAATACAGTCGTACATAATTTGGTCAATAGTAGATGTGCTCTCAACTGGTTTTATGGAATTAGAACAATAAC
This sequence comes from Ascidiella aspersa, assembly GCF_963924565.1. NCBI lineage: Eukaryota > Metazoa > Chordata > Ascidiacea > Phlebobranchia > Ascidiidae > Ascidiella > Ascidiella aspersa. The sequence continues at coordinate 2,003,902 of NC_139451.1, forward strand.
GCCACGCAATTTTAATAGGGGGTATGTGCGAAAGGAGCTGGAGATTATTTTGAGTAGAATTGTACTTTATTAAACATTCATGATAACGCCATCCATAAAAATGTACAAATCAAAATCAACGATTGACAAATACTGCAAACTGTAAAAGCACAGGCGGCTTTAAAACCATTTATCATCCGTTTGAACGGAAGTGCTTGAATTAAACTCAATTAACAGTGTTTAGTTTGGGCTACAACAACATTGCCACTCGTACAACCTTTGAAAGAGGTTAAACTGTGAAGGATTGTCGTTAAGCCAACAGAATAGGCTCACTGTGTTGTATTAACACCTACATGGACATGGTATTATACAACACGTAGTAATACGCGTTTTAAGATATAGCCTACATATACAGTGATCCTTCATTGTCAACATCGTTAAATCATAATTCCGAGCAGTATACCTTTCAATAAAAACGACTGTGTTAGGTTAAATAGGTAACCTTAGCTAAATAGGTTAATTAGGTGGCAGTATATAAAGACAAATTGTATTGATTCTCAACAAGCTTTCGCAAAACCGTGCTTTATCAGGTCAAAGTAGAAAGCGTGTCAGAATTCAACACAAAATTTTTGATTTTTTTGTCTTTATATACTGCCACATGATTAACATATTTAGAATTAGACAAATACGGCCAATTACAAAGAGTAGCTGAATTGTATTGTACTGTTTTTCATACATCTAACTTATAGTGCCAAATAAGCCTGTAACTCAGTTAAAAAGTGGCAACAACGGCATGATTTTAACTTGTCAAAATCCTCATTCTGTTTTCTATGGTTGTGTTTACATTACCGATTTATTTTTAGTCTGCAATTTTTAACTCTTTTTTCGCTCTACAAAGCACAGCGCAGCCAGTTAACGACATTTAGGACCTTTTCTTTAAGTATTTGCTAAACACCACTACAAGCTATTAGCACCTTTGAACAAACACATTCCATTGCGCTTTTAAACTTTAATCGGTAAATACTTCCTATGTTTACCAATAGCTGTTACAACACTCTCAATCCTATCATACCCACAAAACACAGGTATTAATTTATTTCAAAATCAAGTAAAATCACTTGGTAAACTTTGCTAAACATGTAAACTTGTTTATATTCAAAACCGAATTGTTTTCCAACAACGATCCCCTGTGTGACGCAACAATCAATAACTTCCCAGTACTTCTTCCAGCTTAAATCAACAATTATTAAAAGCAACGCCTTAAAAAGCAGCAGACAGGCCTCAATTGCCTTGTACGCCCATACGCTTTGCACACTTGAATTATTTTGCCCCAGGCTTCATCTCTCGCGCTGTTTCTCATTGAAATATTTGCTCCAAAAAAGGACTGGCATTTACTACACCTAGCCGCGCTTAATCAAGCGTGTCGTGACGCTGTGCGCTCAAGCGTAACCTGAATCGCCGCCAAAAGTTTGAGTTTGAAAAATGCTTGCTCGTTACTGACACTTAGCGGAAAAATATTGCCATTACTTGTACTCATTTACTATTGCAAAATGAATGTCGACCTTAATTCCAAAACAGTAACAGCAGAAAACTCGCTTAGTGGAGAAAATACCATATATTGTTTGCTAGTTAAAAATACGGGAAAAACTAAATTCAAAGGGCAAAGAAAAAGTTCTTTTTAAATAACGACTGTTGTGTTATATAGCATCATTCTGAAAATTGTTTTCGCGTTACTGAAACTTGGCGGGAAAATTTGCCATAACTTGTTTAAAAATACGAGAAGAACTAAAAAATGCTTGCTCGTTACTGACACTTATCGGAAAAATTACCATTGCTCGTTTATGTTGCCATGAAATATGTGATAATGGAAAATACCTTGATCCTTGCAAGATAAATGTCGACCTTAACTCCTGATCATTAACAGCAAAATACTCTAGCAAAGCTAGCAATTCAGGTCAGACACTATTAACAGATCTTAAAAGATATATAATTAGTATATCTTAATAAACAACGCAACAGTATTAGTCAGATACAAATACAAAAAAAGGATTAAATTCTTTTTTTAATAACTGTTGTGTTTTATAGCAACACCTTAACATTTTGAACTTTTTTGCCCGTTCTGGCACTTGCGGAAAAGTATAACTTCTTTAAAAAAAATACGAAAATAACTAAAAAATTGGCGCTGGTCTAGAATCCACTTTTTTATAGTAACGAAACGAGGGGTCAAAATTGAAACGACAAGGAAGAAATAAACATGGGAGAATAAGTATAATAATAATACCTGACCAACCCAAACCCAAAGGATTTTAAACCAGCGGCAATACGAGCTTTAAAAAAAAACCTTGCCAATTCTTGTCTTGACTTCTACTTTAAAAATACATTAGATTTATTAAAAATATGCTCTTTTTATGCAACTCTTTGTGCAACAAGTGTTTATATCCGGTTAAACTGCGCAAAAAGTGTTTAAAATAAATTTACGCTTTAAGTAAGTGGTATTCTGTAAACTTTAATTTGCACTGTCAAAAATTATGTTTTTAAACTAAAATAAAATGGCTTAGCAAAGACGTGAGTTTTTTTGGGGGGAAACAAATAACGACTGTTGTGTTACGCAGGTTTCGCGACCCACCATTTCTTGACTTTCGGTTTTAAGCAGGAGACTAATAACTACAGCAGGTTTGGGTTAATATTTTAGTAGTGTATCTGAACCTTACCGGTTGCCAAGCGATAGAACAAAAGCAGTCTACGGCCTTTATAATAAACGAAGAAAAACATCTTAGCCTTGCTTGGATATTTTCTGGCGTAAGTCGAATTAGTTTAAACGCTTTTGTTTATCACATTTATTTCAGAATCAATATGAAGTTGCTTTTACTAACAGATTGAGTAAGTATTGGCGCATGGTTGTTTCTCGACTCGTTCCCTTCTGAGCCTGCATATCTCAGTTGGTAAAGCGACGGTCCCGGCTTGACCGAAGGTCGTGAGTTCGAACCTCACTGCAGGATAGTTGTTTTTCTAGTCTGCCCTGCTTGCATCAATGATCGACAGATTCGGTGAGTCTGCGATGGCTTTCAGTGTATTATTTCAGAATGTATTGAAGTGGATTTTTTTAACCATTAGATGCGCCCCTAAGCCACTATTGGAATGCTCTAATTTATTCAAGCCCAGAAAAGTGTTAATCTAATAAACGAACTCGCCCGAAGCTCATTACTGCCTCACGTGTCTACACGAACCAGCATGGTGATTCCCCTTCATCGAGAGTAAAAACAGGTAATGGGTGATTAGATTTAACTTTAAAAATGACTGAACCTGGTTTCTCTCGGGTTTTTAAACTTTAAGTTTTATTGTTTATGTACGCGTCAGCGGAACAGTGATCGACAAGCAGAAACCTGCTGCCATTGGTTTTGGATTCTATAAAGATACGCCCTTTACCTTTTTTATCAAATTTAACTTTAAACGCTACAGGAATTTTCACGTTTAAATATTTTGCAAGTAATATATTTTAAGTTATTATTCGCTAAAGAGATTATTATAGCCAAGGACTTATTAAATGATAATTTTAATTTTAATGATGACATCAACCTCTGCCGATATACCAGATTTTACCCAATATTTCGGCCGGTATTGAAAAATATGAAACTGTTTTTTCTAATTTTTTTTTTGTATTTTCGGTTATTACTCGCTAGAGCAGGGGTTCTTAAACTGGGGTCCATGGACCCCTAGGGGGCCGTGAACTTGTTTTAGGGGGTCCATGAAGGCCTAATTAAAAACTATTGTATACTTAAAGATATTAATTTTTAAAAGAAAACACTTTAATTTAATTTAAACGGGTTTGAACTGAATGTATAGTTAGACTCCATTTAAGTTTTACATTTTTCGGACCGAAACAGAGTTATGAAGTCTATTTGTATTGTGACGTCAATTTATGACGTCATTTTGGAGCATTTCTTGTCTACCGGGGTTTTGGCAAAGCAAAAAAAAATTTAGGGGTCCGCGGTAAAAAAAGTTTAAGAACAACTGCTCTAGCCAAGGACTGTACATTGTTCAGTTGATTTAAAAATGTATAACGTACCAGTTGAATAACTTTTAAAAGTAGTATGTTATTACTCTCACACCTTGTAAATTGTTTTCGGGCACTCGGTTTACCGATAATATTTCCGATATTTTCCTTCTTCCAATATATCGGTATCGGTAAACCAATATTTACCTATGTATATTGTGGGCATCTTTTTAATAATATTGTTTCTACTTTTCAGCCATTAGATAAAATATTGGAATAAATTTTCTGTCTTTTAAAAATTAGAATTGTTGTAGGTTTGTAAGGAAAAATAATACTTTTTTCAATTTGGTGAAAAAATTTAAACATGTTATTTAGTTTGGCAACATGATGGTAATTAAAAAACGATGGGTAAGGAAATTATTCAACCAAAACTACCATTTGCACATTTACTTGCAAACGAAAAAAAACAAAAAAAAACATGCTCAACGGATAAATTCGTACAAAATTATGATGTCGTTTTTTCTGAAAAAATTCAACAAATTTCCTATTTTTTTTTTATGCAAGCACTTTTTTTTCATCATCATGCAAAATAAGGGTTTAATGAATATAAGTATCTAAACTGAAATATTATTTGAACTTTATTTTGAATTAATTCAAATTTTCAGCATATTCCAGGTATTTAAAAAAATCCGTATCAGGTATCAGTTGAAAAAAACAAAAAAATCGGTTATCGGTAGCAGTATTAAAAGTTATATAGGTCGACCTTCAAACATTTCTCTAAAACAGTGGTTCTTAAACTTTTTTGACCGCGGACCCCTAAAATATTTTTTTTGCTTCCTGTGGACCACGGTTGGCAAGAAATTCTCAAATATGACGTCATAAATTCACGTCACAATACCAATAGACTTCAGAAATCTGCAGTTTGCGGTCCACAAAATGGAAAAGTAAAACGTAGTCTAAATGCATTCATTGCAAACATGTTTATTTTTAATTAAACCCCTAATTTTTAAAAATAATTTCTCCCAAAATATTCACTGATATTTCGATACGACTTTCATGGACCCTGAAACTAGTTCACGTACCCCTAAGGGGTCCATGGACCCCAGTTTATGAACCCCTGCTCTAAAACGAACGAAATTGCAGCAACATATTTGCATTGAATAGTGAGTTTAACTCTTTTGACCAACCCTACTACGTTGTAACTCTTGCAGAAAACTACAGAAAAAACCTTGTTTATTGTGTTATTCCTCTCATTAAAACCAGTCTTGCAGTAAAATTAAGCAAATAGAGTATTCACTATTGTAGCGTTTCTATTTGTCATTTTGCTAAATATGCCGACTGCGAATTCTAACCTTAATTATTAATTTGCGCCTTTACTTTAATATATTAGGATTTAGGGATTTCAAGCTTTGGGCAATTACCTGTAATTTAAAAACTGCCAGCCGAAATGAAAAATAAAACGTTACGTAATGAAATGTATTTCCAAATGCCCAAGCTTGAAATCCCTAAATCCTAATATATTAAAGTAAAGGCGCAAATTAATAATTAAGGTTAGAATTCGCAGTCGGCATATTTAGCAAAATGACAAATAGAAACGCTACAACTATTTCACAAGTGGTGGTCGAGAACAAATTATAGGATTTATAACATTTGAAACATCACTAAAAAATTACCTTCGAAAGTGTTTTTATAAATGAGAAATGTTGAACGACACTCTTTACCAGGTTATGAAGCCAACATTTGCTTAACGTTAAGAAGTTGAGTTACCTCCAGTTAACGTACTATACGAGTACCAATACTACCGCTTATGACGAGTACCAATACTACCGCTTAGGATTGGGTATCGGCTCCGATCCGATATTATCGGACATCCCTTGTTTAAAGTAATATACGAACATTCAGGACGAGGCCATTAATAAACGAATTTAATATGAACAACTAAAATGATCCGCCTATCCACAAAAAACAGGATTCTAGATAAGCCATAATTACATCAATGCTAAGAAACCTGTTTGTAAAATTTGTATATGGCCGTATTTGTCCTAATACTTTGACCTGATGAAGCACGGTTGTGCGAAAGCTTGTCGAGAATCAAATACAATTTATCTTTATACAGTGCCACCTGATTTATCTGTTTGTAAAAGGATCTTTTCGTTCAATTATTCGATCGAATTCGAGTAAAACTTTAAGACAAAGTCCATCAGTCGCAGTAATTGGAAAGACCAAGTGTCAAAATTAAATTGCGGGTCCATTAATATTTAACGGCGGTCCTAGTATCGAAAATCATCTGCAATTACGCGCCGTTTAATGATTGCGCTGCCATAAATAATGATGAGCAGTGATGCGAAGTGCTACAATTTGTATTTATACGGCGGCTGTTTTCTGTTTGTGGTCATTGTTTTATTCTTAGCGCGTACGAGCATTTCCGCTGCGGAGATATCCGGTTATTAAGCAAGTAGTTTTAAAATAACTAAAGTCTAAGGCAAGTTATTTGTTGGACTACTTAAGGCCCAGACAAGTCATTTGTGAAATAACTTAAGTCTAAGTCAAGTCATTTGTAATATAACTAAGTCCCAGACGAGTCATTTGTAAAACAACTTAATTTTAAGTCAAGTCATTTATAAAATAACTTAATTTCCCGTCATTTGTAAGATAACTGAAGTCTAAGTCAAATCATTTGTAAGAATATTTCGTTTTGTAAGATTATTTCCATCTTTATTCATTTTCAACATTATGTTGCAAATTATCTGGCTTTCATTTTACAACTTTATGTTTATAAAACAACTAGTTAATGAAAAGATGCTCACACGCATGTGTTCAACAACCTGTGATCTAGCCTTTTGAAGCTGTTTTTTGAGCAACTATTACGGTCTAATATCATTAGTACACTGAAAGACATGACAGACTCACTGAATCTGTCCATAAATGATGCAAGCAGGGCAGGCCACAAACACAACTAGCTTTTCGGTCCCAGTGTGGCTGGAGTTCGTGAGTTCGAACCTCACCACAGGCTATTGTCTTTCTAGCCTACCATGCTTGCATCATTGATGGAAGTTTCGGTGAGTCCGCGATGACTTTCGGTGTACTAATGATTTGTAAGCCGTAATCGTTGCTCAAAAAGCAGCTTCAAAATGCTAGATGAGTTATTTTGAATAAAAACTCAGAATTAAAGGTATGTGATGTTTTTCAGAATACCTAATTAAAGTAAAACGCAGCAGTTCCTATATATTTTTTATTGTACCCAATTAGCAAGAATATCTAAAAGTAATTTGTATTTGTTTAGCAAGAATGGAAGGCTATGGCAGCTAAAAGTGATTTTTAAATTATTTAAGACGCCTACTGTATCTGCAGTGCATCGAAAAGAATAGGCTTTCAAAAATTCGATCAGATAATTGCTTTTAAACCAAATGGATTTCAGGTTTCGAATGAATGTCAATCATTTCGCGCATATATTAATGCGGAGTTGCTAACTCAATTATATTTCGATTGTGTGTGGGTTCAAAAGTTCAACGTGAATCTTCCATAACCACTAATGTTAACCCGCTGATTGTTTTCAGCGCGTAAAAGCATTTGGTCAGAGGAGTTTTTTTTTGTAAAACCCACAAAAAAGCACGGGAATTGAAAGTAGAATACTAGAAACGCCTTTTATCCATTTTCGAAAATAGTTGATTTTAAAGCTTTGCATGTTAGGAACAAAAAAACTGCCCTTTATCGAGCACAAATATCGAATTCAGTATATAACTTTTTGTTAGACCACTGTTTACAATTAGTTAACATGTTTTGTCACGAAAAACAATAAAAAATGGTGAAAGCATCCTAAAATAAAGAAGTTGGAAATAAATAAAGAAATATTAGAAACATTCAAACATTCAATACGTTTCCAGGCAGAGTTTTTTTTTCTCTGTGAAGAATTTTTTACTTTGTAAAAACCACAATAGTTGTAGCGGAGGGGTGAAAGTACAATACTTTGCTTACCGGAACGCGTGAAATATTTTATAGATGACGTCACAAAGTTACGTCATAATGGGGCGTCTAAAAACAAGTAATCTTAAAAAACCAGAGGTGCACAAAGATGCTACTAGAACCTAGTTCAAATACTCTATTTATTCGTTTTGTTATTTAGACGAGTAATGCCAAACTTTCATAACTGTACTATTCTTAAAATACACAAACCTAGTACACCGAAAGCCATCGCAGACTCTTCACCGAATCTGTCGATCAATGATGCAAGCAGGGCAGACTAGAAAAACAACTAGCCTGCAGTGAGGTTCGAACTCACGACCTCCGGTCAAGCCGGGGCCGTCGCTCTACCAACTGAGCTATGTAGGCTAAGAGGGAAACGAGTCGAGAAACAACCATAAGCCAATGCTTGCTCAATCTGTTAGTTCAAGCAACTTCATATTCAAGGGGATCCACATACCATATCATTTATCCAATGAAACCTGAACACACACATATGTGTGTTTACAACTGAAATCTAGCCCTTCTGAAGCTGCTTTTTGACCAACGATTACGGCTTACATATCATTAGTAATCGTTGGTCAAAAAGCAGCTTCAGAAAGGCTAGATTTCAGTTGCAAACACACATATGTGTGTGCATGTTTCATTGGAATACGTAGTTAAAAAAATTCAATACTCAGTCCAGTATAACTTGGACATTTTACTGTAAATCAATAGTAGTACTGTCACACGTCTCCTCGACTGATTGTGTTGCCTTTCGTATCTACAAACAGAACCATTGTGCTGTAGGCCACTTGATACTGCTTATAGCTGTATGCGCCTTTCTGGCCGTTATGCCGTTTGCTCTGTGTGTTACTTTCAGTATTTTTGAGTGCTTTGTCAGTTTCTCTGTTTGTGGACTGTTTGCTGAACAACATACAGACGTTTAAGCACAAGAAATTAAGTTTGTTAGTTAAACTTAAATATCAAACCATGAGTAACCTACATTTTGTAGACCTTGTAAAAATTCAGTAAAAACAAATGAAGTACACTATCCACTGATCCGTATTGTAGCTTGAAAATGAATGTCAAAACCAAATAAGTCGAGCAGATCGTCATCATTTCAAAAATACGTTTCGGTACGCACTCGTGTCACCACCAGTTTAGTCTTTAGTCACTAAAACAAGACTAATAAACTTGCTGATCAAGTGGACCTTCAAATTTTGGCCACAGTAGTTTTCTATTGTTAGATTCCTTTAGATTGGTTCTGACTAAGATTTATCCATTACTTAAATTGTGTAATTGTGGTCCATATTAATAGAATTCGAAAAACAACTAAAAAAAACTTACGAACTTATTTATGCCAATTTTTTTGTTTAGTTCTCTTATAAAATGTTAAGTGAATAAAATCGATTCGTCGAAGCTTTGCTGTGGTACTTCAGTTCAGTTGCAGTGGTTCTCAACCTTTCTTCTTTCGTGGCCCGTTTTCGTTGCACAAAAATTCTATGGCCTAATAAATTTTTATGAAAGAACAAACTATAAAAAGGTTTAGAACCAAAAAAAGCGAAGCATATATCAAAACAGATTATTAATTCATCCGTGCATTAGTGAGATACTTGCTAAAGAACAACACATTTACTTTTTATTCTAATTCCTTCTCAACTCCTTCCCAAGCCAGTATTCCTGTAAAATTAGGTATAGTGACACAAATGAAACTAAATTCTTCAATAGATCAAATTTTTTTTAAATTCGTCTGTGGCCCACCAAAAAGTTTCCATGGCCCACTGGTTGAGAACCCCTGGTTTAGTGCATGTCGATCGCCGCGAAAAAAAATGGAGAAAGACCGAGCTAAACCATGACCAGTGTGAGAAAAAAGGGGAATAGAAAAAGGTTGGAACTGGGTATAAAATAGCGGACATGTTGAACATATGTTAGTCTGAACATTCACTCTGTAGAAGGCGATTTGAATAGGTTCCTGGAACGTTGTATAAGAATTTCAATTAACAGAGGAACTGTTTTCCATTAATCTATTATTATGCCTGGTAGCAACAGTTTATATAATACGTTAGTCTGTACAGGATACCGGAATTCGTTTTTTATAGGTTTCTAGCTTACTGTTGTCTTTCGGTCAGTTTCCAATAAAGTTTTCAATGTACTACTGTTTTTGCGACTTCAAAATGAATGTATATATTTTTTTTTGGTTGTTTTTGAAATACAAGGGCAACATAATATTGTAAAACATAAAAGTAGGAATTTTTCGATATTTTGCATTTTATTTCTATACAGATACCCGATGGTTTTGGCAACATTATCGCAGTCTGAAACCAAATGACGTCATTATTATATTTAAATGAGCAAAATAGATACAATTAAAACATTTAAAGGTATTTTTCAGGTTATTAGACCAAAATATGCCTTAGCCATAAAAGTTTTACTTGCCTTCATTTATTCACCAACTAGTGTTTGATAAATTCACGTTTCAAAGCAGAAATCACCGCGTTTTGCCATAAAATTGGCACCGATCCGAATCTATATTATCGGACGTGTACCGATAATATAAGAACGGGTATCGGATCTGATAAGTCCCACAAAACTTATTGGAACATATTTTCATATCGGAAAGCATCAGACATGACTTTCCAAAGCTGCGTCATAACGGTACGTCACAAAACTAAACACACGAAGAAACATGTGGTTGTCGTTCGATCTTAAAACTAAAAAAGCATTTTTTTAATCTTTATGAAATGACAATTCTGCGTGTCAGTCGCATTTTAGAATATTGAAATATACTTAAAGATAAACTTCCTTTTTTTGTTTTTATTGAAAATCTTTTAAAAAGCAGAAGAAAATACAACGTTGTAAACATAGTTATTCTTTGAAAATACTTGACATTTTTATTTTGTTATAAGCAATCATAAACGCGTTGCGATTATTATTTCCAGGAAAAAAATAAACTCTTTTAAATGATAGTTTGAATATAAAGGGTGAATCAATTACATTCTAACCGACATAACAAACCACTCAAGGATCACTAAACCGCAATTAGTATAGATCTGTTTATCGTAAAACTTAAATCATCAATGGCGATCTAGTTTTCCTCAACCGTACATTCTAAAAAACAGCCAAAATCTCCTGAGGGATTTCAAATTAAGTTGTTGACCATTACTTTAGTAATCCAATAGTAGCTTTATGCGTAATGACTGGAGGTTGTAGTTGGACGTAGAATGAATATGAAAGCCCATGCGGAAGTAGGTAGCATTTTGTGAACGTTTCGAATACATTTTAAGATAATAGCTGGATATTTTAATTAGACGTATAGTAGAATTATAAAGCCCATACAGAAGTATAGGTGGCCTTTTGTGAACGTTTCATAAAAATCTTAACATATTGGCTGAAGGTTGTAGTTAGACGTAGAATGAATATTAAAGCAAAAAAAGTAGAATACTGTTTTGGAAAATGGCTTGTTTACAACATTGTACTAAAACGAATCTCTCCGGTAAATATTTTATTTATTTTATTTTCCAGTCAAGTCATTTGTGAAATGACAAAAACTCCAAGTCATCCGCGAAAAATAACAAGTCAAGTCCCACTCCAAGTCATTTGTAACGCATAAATTGTAAATTAAAAAGGTCAATTTATCCCATACGGAAAGAGATTTCAATTAGATAGTTTCGTTTTAGCATACTTTAACAATTTACTTTGATGCAAATGACTTGGACTGGGATTTGATTTGCTTCTTTTCGCAGATAACTGCTTATGTAATAAGAACATCAAAGCCCATACAGAAGTAGGTATCATTTTGAACGTTTCGAATAAATCTTTATTCATTTTCAACATCAAAAATGCTACCTACTTCTGTATGGGCTTTGAAATTCTTATTACGTCTTACTACAACCTCCAACCATTATGCTCCAAACTTAACTTATGCTTTTTTGTAAATGTTGAACTTAAGCTATTTCAAAATTAAAAAACAAAAGCCTTTGAGCTCTCAGTGAATTAATGTGGAAAAAGTAGTTTTTTCTCTTCACTGACTTGACTTAACTCGAATCGTTCAGATCAATAAATTGACTTAGGTGTTTTTAATAAATAATTAGTTGTAAAATTTGCTTAATTTACATCAAATTTTTGCTTGTTATATGTTACGCTCTTGCTGTTTACTAATTGACCAATTTTTATTAATTTTACAATTTATTTTGATGCAAATGACTTGGGCTGGGACTTTAATTGCAATTTTTCGCAAACGACTTGACTTTAACTTAAGTTATCCTACAAATGAATTGACTTACAGTTATTTTACAAATGACTTGATTTAGACTTAAATTATTTTAAAATGCCTTTTTTACAACTCTGTGTTTACCGAGCCAAGCCGCCATGACAGTTTTGACCTGTCAATCAAAGTACAACGACGCCGAGGCAGGTTGTAAAAAAACTAAGGGCTTAGAACCCTAAGTGAATTAATCTGGGCGGTAGAACTCGTAGCAGGTTAGAATAACGCACCAGAGGGCCGTAAAATAATTTATTAGTTGCCCCTGGGCTGCCTTAAGATAACAATTTATGGGAGACGTTTGAGTCCTATGTTTTAATTAAAGGAGCCGTAAATCTTTCGAATCAATGTTGTTCGTTTAGCTAATTGTGCATGGATTTATGTAGATCCTAGCTTGTTGGTGTAAAATCCAAGCTAATTTTTCGTCGAAATTGTGCAGTTTATTTTGGTCAAGTATGTAACGCTTTGGTAAGCATAGAACTTCTTTAATGGACGAAAGCTGTTTTAATTTCAGGTCGGCTCTGTATTCTTTACAGCACTCAAGTTGGTAAAAATTACTCGATATTTAAAGAATGTTGTTTTTTCACGAAATAAATATAGCGTTGTACTATATTTCGCATTATCTGCGATATTTTACTATACAGCAAACACATCTTTAATGGACGAAAGCCGTTAACGAAGGCTGTTTTAATTAAATCAATAATAAATCTTTTAAAGTAATAGTGTTCGTTTACCTAAATGTGTTGGGCTCATTCAAGTTTGATAACGGGAAGCTGTACTTTCAAGGAAAATGTGACACTTGTGTAATTCTTTTATGTGCAACTCTATTGGAGTCATTTTAGTTTGTTTTAATTGAAAAAAATCAATGTTGAACGGTTAGCTAAGAGCAAAACAGTATAGAGTTTCTTGTCTCAGTCAAAATCAGTCACTATAGTTTTCTCTTATAAAAGATAAATATATTTCGCCAATCACGGCATCATCAGTCTCTTATTCAAATAGAAGGTTTATATAAACTAGAACCTATAGTGACTGATTTTGACTGAGACAAGAAAGGCTATACTGTTTTGCAACCATTCGAAGTCATTGTCGTCATTAACGTGCATTAGGACGAGGAGATATCTTAAGTTTTACATATTCAGTTCGCCTTAGCTAAGAGTTTATGTTTTCGTGTAGATGCAAGCTTGTTAGTGTGAAACCCAAGCTGGATTTTCGTAGAAAGTACAAATTGCGCAGTTCGTTTCAATTAAATCGGCAGTAAATCTTTCCAAGTTGTGTTGTCCAATTAGCGAAGTGTGATTGGCTCATGTACAAGCACGAAGGAGAATGTGATACCCATTTTGTTTTTGCAACCCAATTTTTTGTTTTTTTGCTTTTGTCTTACTAAAGTATTTTCAATGGAGTCTATTGCGCAGTCCGTTTTAATTACAAAGGTCTGTAAATATTCCAAGGTATGTTATTTGTTTATGTTTGTCTGTATTATACACTTTATATAAACTCAAGATTAACCCTTTATTTGTGAAAGTTGAGCAGCGGATTATACAGAAATATATCTAGCGCTGTGGTAAGTATAGAGCGTTCCTAATGTCTTTTGCACAATTTGTTTCAATTAATCATTAAATCTTTCGAATCGATATTGTCGTTTAGCTAAGAACGTATGGGGCATGGGATCATGTTGATACAATACTGTTAATGTGATATCAAAGCTGTTTTCGTAGAAATCTGCGAAGTATTTTTTTACCAATTGTTTAACTACTTTATGTTAATCCGTGGCATCTCGCGTTTTAACATAAATCGACAGTAAATCTTTCAAGTTATATTGCAAACTGTATTGATGTATGTTCCTTTCTTTTTCATTATTATTGGGACACTAAATCTTTCGTGGGAATTATGTTGGTCGCTTATCTAAGTGTGTGTGCTCATCTAAGATTGGTAACGATAAACTTTTTCAAAACCGGTCTACAGATTATTTCAGATTTTAAAATAACATTTTGAGTTCAAAGAAATGATAAAAAAAAATCGTTTACAGCAAACTATTTTTTTATGCACTAGTTGTTATTCAAGGGCGTTAAATTTGAACCACAGGGAAAACGAACCGTATTGAGTGATAATCGTATTTACATGGATGGAAAATGCAAATCGCTGATTAAATAGCTTTAAATTATTCCTAACTGGACGAAAAACACAATGACGTAAGCAGCAACGACTAAGATTGGACCCAACTGTTTTTTGTAATGAATTGCAAGTTAAGTTTGTAAATCTTTCATGCAAATCCTTTGCGTCGTTCGTTTTAATTAAGTCGACAGTCATTTGTTCGAAGTCGGCTGTCAGTTCAGCTAAGTGTGTATTGGCTTATGTAAAATCATATAGGGAATGTGATTAGACGTAAAAAGAATATCAAAGCCCATATATAAGTAGGTATCATTTTAAATTTATTCATTTAAAACAACATCGATAATGAATGAAGAGTTATTCGAAACATTCACAAAATGCTTTTTTATAGTCTTTTGCGCAGTTTGTTAAACCTAATTGCTAAGTACACATTCGATTTATTTTGGCTGTTTGTTGTACAAGGAAGAAGGTTATGGTAAAGCAATGTTTCTCAAACCATAGGATGTGACCCAATATTGCGCGGCTGTTTGATTTCTGCAGTAGTTTCACGTGGTTACATTTACTGAGATTGGTTAAGATTTCTCCTAATTTAAAAAAAATTCAGAATCAGTAAGAACACGCTGGTCATATTAAATAAAATCAAACTTGTTTATGCTAGTACATCGAAAGCCATCGCAGACTCCGATATCTGTCGTTCAATGATACAAGCAGGGCTTTCGGTGTACTAATGATACGTAAACCGCAATCGTAGTCAAAAATCAGCTTTAGAAGGGCTAGATACCAGTTGTGTACTAATGATACGTAAGCGGCGATCTTTGACCAAAATTCAGCTTTAGAAGGGCTAGATCACAGTTGTTGAACACATATGTGTGTGTACCGTTCATTGAACGTTCATGCTACTGTTTTAGTTGTATTTAATCAGTGAAGAGAATTGGTTCGCCAAACCTTCGTTGTTATACTTATCGTATGTGAGTCGACGCGAAAAAAAGTGGCGAAATACTGTGGTAAAGTCACTTAACGATGGATATGTATAGAAGGTTTTGCGCAGATCTGATAAACTAAACATGAACTTGATAATGAATTCAAAGCTAAAAAGGTCGACTATCGCCATCATCTTGATTAAGACGTTTTGATGCAAATTGTAATATCTTCAGTTAAAATTAATGTTATGCCGTTATTGGATACCAATATACTTAGGTACACTATGCAGCATGCACGGATCTGTAATGTTTGAGAATGAATTCCAAACCTAAAAAGGTATCGACATCATCTTGATTAAGACTTTTCGATACGAACTGAATCCTAGTCAGTTAATGTGACTAACATACGTGCTTAGTGTACCCAAATAAGAACATCCTTTTTAGCTATATTGGCTGTTACATTTGCAGACCATTTGTACTTAAGTCTGACAAGTGATGAACAAATAGTCTCCGTATATCTATCACATTGATCCTTAGGACTAGAACGCAAAAGCACACGGCTTAGCTAATAGCAAAACATACCGACTATTTAAGGGTCAGATTAAGATGATGAATACTCGAGTTTATCAGCTAAAGGCTAAAGCATAGCATATATGCCATGACGTCGATTTTTATATATCAGGTTATTTTTTATGACGTTATGCATTCGTTAGTCTAAAAGTTTTCATCGCTAAACATTCTTATATTTTCGAGCATATTGATTGGAGGTTGTAGTTAGACGTAGAATGAATATCAAATTTATACAAAAGTTGGTATTATTTTAAACGACTAACCCCTTATTCATTTTCAATATAGCCATAGTCTTCATTCATAATATATATATATATACGCATATTTCCATTTCTAGTTTACAATTTGCTAGGTGGCTTGTTGGCAATCACCTACAATGGCAAAATCCTAGGCTTTTTGTCGTAATCAAAGTCAGTTATTTTATAAGATGTAAATATAAATATATTTCTCCCAAAAATTCAGTCTCCTAATTCGAAGGCACTCATTTTTTATCTTTAAATAAATGATAATAAAGAAAATGAGTCTATATTAAAATGCATGTTTGTGCATTACTCGTTATTCAGGTTTGGGGAATAATTAAATCATAAGGAAAACGTACCTTATTTAGTAACAATCACATTAACATGGATATAGAATGCAAGTCGCAGATCAAATAACATCAAATCATTCTTAAATGGACGAATTACATCGACTGGTTGTCATATATCCCTGAAATGTGCAGTACTCTATATTGTTAGTTAAACCATAGTGAAAACGTACCTTATTTAGTGATAATTGCTTTAGCATGAGTATAGAATGCAAATCTCAGAATAAATAGCAATAAATCATTCTTAAATGAACGAAATCACATCACTGGGTAGTGGGTGTCGTATATCATTGAAATCCCGACTAAACCAGCAGATATCAGACACCACACTGAATGAGGGTAGAAAAAGGGTTGCGGTTGAAATCCTGTACCCTTGTTTGATCAAATGCAGATAGAAGATCCAGTGCTGCAAACCTAATGCATTATTAAATGCCTTTTCGCGCTAATTCTTTTCTCACAAGGGATTACTTTACTTAGCTCGACGCTTGTTTAAGGTTTTAGCGGGCAGCTTGGAAGTAGAAGGATTGACAATGGATGTGACGCGATTTCGTTTGTCTGCTTTTATTCTAAAAACGTGTTTTTTATATATTGTTGTATTCAGGCTAGAAAAGTGTTTCTTGGTCATTTTTTAGATCTCATTTTGTCTCAAAAATGCCGAGTAATTTTTCCCGTCTTTATTTCAGAAAGTGTTTAACCTTTAGTTATTAGCATATTACCTTATCGACTTAGGCTAAAAAAGTATTTTATATAAGATTTCTTAATTGAATTACCAATTTTGTTGCTAGAAACTTCTTTTTTATCTTACATTTTAAGACCTTATTGTATTCAGGCTGGAAAAGTGTTTCTTTGGCGTTTGTTAGATCTAGTTTTTGTCTCAAAAAATGCTTCGTACAGTATTTCCCGTATTTATTACAGAAAGGGTTAAACTTTCGTTATTGCCTTTTTCTACTTAGGCTAAAAAAGTGTTTCGTAAGATTTCTTAATTTCTCAAAACTTTTAATAACTCGTCGTTTTTAGGTTTGAAATTTGTTTTCAATATTTTAAACTATTTGTTCGGTCTTGGTCATAGAAAAGTGAAAAACCTTATCAAAACCTTATAAAATTAATAAATTTAGCCTGAAAAGTGTTTTATAGGGGATAAAATTTTTAATTAACACGTTTGTTACTAAGTTACTTATTTTGTTGCTGTAACTTCATTTTTACTTTTTATATTATCCTTTATTATATTCAGGCCAAAAAGTGTGTCTTGGGCGGTTTTCAAATTACTGAAAAAACTGACAACAGAATAGTCTAGTAAAGCTAGTGATTCAATTCAGACTCTTATAAAGATAACTGTTACTGATTAGAATTGAGGTCAACGTTTATGTTGCAATGGTGAAGGTGATTTTCAATAGGACACATATTCAGTGCAACATTTAAAAATATATAATAAGAATATCAAAGCCCATACAGAAGTAGGTATAATTTTGAACGTTTCGAAAAACTCTTTATTCATTTTCAACATCTCTTTACTCATTTTATTAAAATGAAACCTATTTTTGTATGGGCTTGGATGTTCTTATTACGTCTTACTACATTGAAATTGTTTTACCTTCTATATAAGCTGTGGTTCCCAAACCACGCGTTCTACTATAGCTTTCAAAAAATTGACAAGGAAAAGCAATATAACCTAAAAGTTTAGCATTAGAATGAGCAAAAGCAACCGCCAGTCTTATAATCTACATAATAAAAGAGAAAGTTTGTGAGATGTGTGTGTGTGCGTGTGTCCAGAAATGTGAACATTTGGTCAATTTGAATCTCATTCTAATTGACTGTAAAAAAATTTGGAGTTCAAAAACTAAAAAGGTTGGGAACCACTGGTTTATAGCCTATTGTATTTAAGATAAATAAGTATTTCATAAATTTCTTGAATTAAATTACCACAAAAGTAACCATAGGCCGTTGCATACATACAAAGCGTATTTATTTACTAGTCATTATAGGCTGAATTAATTGTAAGCTTTTCAAAGTAAACTATGTTTCTTAACTACTTAACAGCACTTGGATAGCAAAATATTGCCCCATTTTTACACATAGTTCTACTTGTTTACTAAAAGCTATAAAAGCGGTTTCTCTTTTTTTTTACGAGTAAAAACTGTTTATGCTCTAACCGAGTGGTTCTCAACCGCCGGTCCGCGCCAACTTTCCTGCCGGTCCGCCAAATATATTACAATCTTAAATCTCAACTACAAAATGCAAGAAACTTTAATAGAACCACGTATAACACGTATGATATCAAAGAGACAGCAGCAAATTGCTAATTGAATTTAAGTTTCCATTCTTTTCTTTTAAGTTGCATACTTTTGTCATATTTGCAGTTTGGGTTGATTTTGATTTTGATTTTGAAGGTCCACCGTTCCGCAAAATTTGTTTTGAAATTTTTACCGGCCCGTATGCTAAAAAAGGTTGAGAACCACTGCTCTAACCTCATTATAAAGAGATTAAAATTTGATGAAAGCTTTAGAACCATTGTGAAGGAAACGTAAATGCTTAACCTCTAAGCAAACATCACAGTGTAATTAACAAAACATCGTTTTAATCGCCTTTAAGCCTAAATATTAGAGACAAAGCTACGCGATAATAAATCATATCTTCACGATAACATAAGGCGATTTCATAGACTAGAAGGTCACTGAGTTTGACTTGATTTGTGTTGTACATTACATAACAAATTTTGCAGAGGGTAATAAATGAAATGCTGTATAGTACTTGACCCGTCTTCTAAGCGCGTTGACCTATAAAGTCGACTTTTAGAAACCCACTACAGTCTTGAGTTTGAACCTTATCCATGCTATAGTTCTCTTTTTCTGCCTTGCTTGTATCATTGATCGACAGATTAATCTGCGATAGATTTCGGTGTATTAATGATGATACTTAAGCCGTAATCGTTGATCAAAAAGCAGCTTTAGAAAGGCTAGATCCCTTTTGTGCACTAATGATATGTCGTATTAAGCGTTCGTGAAAAAACAGCTTCAGAAAGGCTAAATCACAGTTGTTAACACTCATATGTGTGTCGTTCATTGCAGTTAGACGTAGAATAAATATCAAAGTGCATATGGAAGTAGGTAGCATTTTGTAAATATTTGGAATAAATTTAGAGGTAATAGCTGTAGGCTGTAGTTGGACGTATGATAAATTTTAAAGGTCCATTCAGCAGTATAGGTAGCATTTTGTGAACTTAGATACTGGCTGGAGGTTGTAGTTAGACGTAGAATGAATATCAATGATCATTTTGTTGTAACTATTTGGAACACATATCTTTTAGTTTTTTCACAACTTTAAAGGAAAACTAAAATTTTTTTTTTTTGGTTTGTTTTAGTAACAGTTTGACTACAACAATTTGGTAGTATCGGTACTCATCCGGTACTAGGGTAATGAAGGTACAGATAAAATACAAAGGCAGTACAGATATAGTCTTGGTTAGCGATAAAAAACAGCGATTTTACTTTTTTATTAAAACCTAATAGGGTAACAACTGTCCATAACAAGCTTAGTAGCGCTAAACAAAATTTCGGCTTTAAAACCTTTTAAGAAATTACCTTTGAATGTTTGATTTTCATCTATTTTGCTTGTTTAAGCATATTAATGACGTCATTCGGTATAGGAGCGAATCGCGATGCTTTTTGTCTAAAATATCGAGCATCGATATAGGAATAAAATGCCAAGTATCGTACATCGTTACACGCAACCAATCCATCTTTGTTATTTGTCAAACTAACAATGTTGTTATTCGTTTTAGGTTATTTTTCTAACGTATTCTAACACATTGTGACGATGACAAGCTCTGCTTTGCCGACGCCAACAATGCCCTTTGTGAGCGCAACAACACAGCCTGACGTCAGTGGAGCCGGAGACACAAGTCCATCTTCTATAGACGCAATGGAGATGATAATGTTGCCTCTGTTTGGAACTGTGTGTATTGTTGGGTTGCTCGGCAATGCGTTGATCATGTACATCATGCAATTCAAGGTACATAGCTGATTATCCCACTGTTTAGCCAATGTTTTTTGGCTTGCGGCAGCCTACAGAAATTATAAATAGTTCGCAGCACCCTCGCTCGTATTTTTGCTATTGGTTAACTGTAGCGTTACAATAAACAAGATTGAAACAGCATGTTATTTGAGCAACAAGTTGATAAACCTTTGTAATCATTGTCACTTTTATCGTACACAAAAAGTTGTATCAAGAAGCTTACCAATAGAGCAAAAATTGAAATCCCAACGAATTTGAATTATATCTCGGCACCCCTTGAGCGTTAAAAATGACACCCCATAGTGCCGCGGCACCCCGGTTGGGAACCACTGGTTTACTCTAATTTGTAACACATGACAAAGGTTATGGTTTGGTGTAGTTTAATATATCAACAAAGATGGCGGGATGACCTGGTGAAATAAACCAATTTTAACCGTTAAGGCATATTCTGCGAGAACTCCGACCGTTCCGGTTTACTTTTACACCGCTCCCCCGTGATTTGCTCAATTTTAAGCCAATTACACATCAACCAGACAAAATATTACCTCAAAAATTTGCCAACGATGTCCAAATTTCGGTCAAGTAACTTAAATTACCGTTTGTAGTTTTTTCGCGTTTAGAGTAACTTAATCAAAACAACAAGAATTGATGTATAGTTAATATTTTGTCCAAAAACAAAAAAAAAATTTTTGACTCCAAAAACTAAATTGACTTTATAATCGTTTAGGAAGATGTTTTAAACAGTTACTTTTTATGGATGTTTTATAATATCTGTTTTTCTCAGAATTGTTCTTATTTTTTGTTAAAATTTAGGTTTAAAATTAGTAGGTCCGCCATAATAACAAACAAGAAAAGAGCTTGGTGAAAAAGTTTGAGAATAACCTAATTCGAACACAAAACGAAATATTTTAACGCCATAGCAAATATATGACCTTGTGGAAATGGAATATGACCTTGTGGGAATGCAATGTCACGCTGTTTCCTTTCTAAATGCCATTATTGTGGTCCGTAGCCCCAGGGGCCCGTTATTACTCTCGGTGGACCTGGATAAGGCATGTGTTTGTTCCCCCAGAGACCCGGATAAATGCTACGGGCTTGCAAAAGCGTCATGCTGTCAACAACAAGAAATTTTCGCGTTTGAAATCGGGTTGAAATGACAGAGCGTGAAACTAAAAACAAAATGCGCCGTGTCGTTAAATTCCTTAACGATGTATACGAAGCTATTAGAGCAGGGGTGCACAACCTTTTGGCTGTTGACGGCCGCATTGACAGTCTTTATTTTTCCTACGACCCCCAGTAGAATTTTTTATAGATGACGTCAGAAAGTAAGGTCAAAACGTGACGTCATAAAACAATTATTTTTAAAAAGACATGTTGTTCTATTACGAACTCGTGCGAAAATATACAACTGAAAAAATGGTTAAATTGGCAAAACTTACAATTCAAACGAAATGGTTTTGGGTATTTATGTTAATTTCGGACCGGTAAAGTTTCAAAACAAATTTTGCGGACCGCTGTACTTTCAAAAATCAGAATCAAACCCAAAATAAAATGACCACAAAAGTATGCAACTCAAAAGCAAAGAAAGGAAACTTATAATGACCAATTACGTGTTATACGTAGTTCCATTCAAGTATACCGGTATTTAGGTATTTATGTTCTAATTTGACAAAAATTGCACTACATAGATTTATTAATAACGCGGCGCAACATGCTAATATGCATGGCACCTTTGATAAATCGATTAAAACACAATAAAGACAGATAGATAGAAGTTCGTGCGAAGGCAAACAAGTGTTTACGTAGTAAAAGTACTTTTTGTTGAAGGGGGGAGATGTTTTTGCAAAGTAGGGGGACACAAGTTTGTATTACCGTTTGTCCGCCAACCCTTTTATACAACATGTGCACGGCCGAAAAAGTTTTAGCCAACGGCTGCAGGTTGCGCAACTCTACATTAGACCAATATTTTTTTCTGTGGATCTTTAGAATTATCTTTAGAAAATCGACATCATCTGATTATTAAGACCTTTCGATACGAGCTTGTATCATTATTAGTTAATGAGACTGAAATATATGCATTCCACCTTTTATAAGTAAGGTTTCGATGGAATTCAGTCACATTAACTCAAGATGATACAAGCTCGTATCGAAACGTCTTAATGTAAAATTGCCTTCATTACTAAAGTCATTTTGGTTTTCAAAGGCACTATTTTTTCTCTAGGATTTTAGGGTTGAGTGATTTTAATACATTTAAAACATAAAGTTGTCCAGTGGTATGACTTTGTTTCAAAATTCATTGGTATTTAGTGTTACTTTAACATGATCTCACCCCGATATCTGCTACAACGATCTTCATACGTCTGGGAAGAACTGCTTTGGCGATCTTTTAGCGGACCAATGAAAGATAGAAGACTTTTTGATGATAAATTAATGATGGAAATATTTTTAGAACAAAAAATGCAAAAAAAATGATTATCCCGACCATTTTAGCTTTAACATTTTTTATTTTTTCAATAATTATTATTTGCCTTAAAATGAACAAATTTTATATTAACATGTCCATTGTCCAGGTTACCAAGCAACCCTGTGTAACACTATACTTCTTTGTAAGTGTTTTTAATAAATCACCTAGTTGTCTTAATAGAAAACGTTTCAAAAATTCTTGTTACCGCTCCGCTCCGTGTAAAACGAAGCGAAATTTATTATTGTGGTGGCGGTAAACATTCATTGTGGCCCCTTTAACTCTTTAAATATTAATGTTGTGGCATTGTTGGCACCAAATTAAGTAAAACCTGTTTCAAGTTCTGATAATATAAAACTTATAGTAAGTAAGTTTACCTGCTTCGGTATTATAACTTAATTGGACTTAAGGTAATTTACAAATGATATTATAACTTAATTTGTTAATCTGGACAGTTCAGTATTTGTATTAAATTTAGGTTCGTTATGGATATATAATGCAGCTTGATAATGAATGTCAAAGTTAGAAGGTTATGCAAATTTGTATCGAAACGTCTTAAACAAGATGCTGTCGATTTACTTGGACTATTTGGCCTTCATTATCAAGCTAAAATAAGTATTTTAATAACGTTATAATATTTAGTTGTTTTGAATAAATAAAGATACCTAAATGCTCGATAAATGATTTGGGTTAAACAACCCATATTGCTCTCAGTACATAAAAATCCCAAGAAAAAAAATTATCTTAAACCCCCCAAAATTTAAGTACCACCATATTGCGTATAACTGGCGGACCGCGGTAAATATAACAAGCGACCTTAAACTGTCCCTAGGGGCTACGTGGAACCCTTGGGGCACGTAAACTAGTTTAAGGGGGGTCATGAAAGCCTATTTGAAATCTTAGTATAAAATTTAAAATTAATTGAAGGTTTAAAGAAAAAAATAAGTAGATAAAAAATTATAAAAATTATTTAAAAAAATAAAATAATAAAAAATATGATTTGGACCCTTCTCCCTAAATGTATTTGGACTCCATTTTTTAGTTTCACTTTTGTTGGACCGAAAGCAGCACGTTCGTAAGTTCGTTTATTTTATGACGTTAATTTATGAAGGTATGAGGCTGCAAATGCTTATCACAAAAGAAAAAGCCTTGTTTGTAAAGCCTTAAAGCATTAGAGCAATAAATATTTGAATATAGTTTGTTTGTTCAGCTTGTTGTTTACATTCAAAATATCCTTTGTTACGTCAACAACAACTTTTTCCAGATTCGCCAAAAGAGCATCACTGATATCTACGTCACAAACCTTGCAGTCGCGGATTTTATTTTTCTCGCCATGCTGCCGTTCTGGACAATTGACCTTGGAATGGAAGGAAGGTCATTAATTATTAATGCGCGAAGCCCGAATGTTTACGAAACAAAATGCCGTAGATGCTTGCTTTTTATCTTAATTTGCATTGACTTAGGTCCGTGAAAAATACATAATTCAAGAACTCGGCTTTATATTTTGTTATAAATTTACAAACGGTTGAAGGTGTATTCGCAAAAACACACTTTTTGGCAGGATGAAAGTTTATACGCAGTAAGCCAACCTATAAACCTAAACAAAAGTACTGTAGGTAGCATTTTGTGATCGTTTTGAATAAATCTTTATTCATTATTGACATTTAGTCAAACGTTCACAGAATGCTACTTACTTCTGTATGAGCTTTGATATTCATTCTACGTCTTACTACAACCTCCACCACTATCTTAAGATTTATTCGAAACGTTAAAAATGCTACCAACTTCTGCATGGGCTTTGATTTTCGTAACTACCTCTTACTATAGGGTTATCCGATAAATATCGGATCAAGGCCGATATCATTGTATATCCTTGTGTACACTATTGAGTTATTCTTAAATTGTTTTTCCTGAAACCCATAACTTGTTGTAAATGGTGTCACAACAAAAGTTTTTCTTCAGTCGTAAGACTGCCATCTTATTGTCGTTAAATCAATAATATTCCCCTTGTCGAGAGACGGCTCTGTATGTCATATTGATCTTGATAAAGACGTTTTGGTGCGCACTTTTATTATCATAAGTTAAAGTGACTAAAATATGATGATGATACAAGTTCGCATCGAAAAGTCTTCCTCAAAATGATTGTACTCAAACGACTTGCCAGAAACACTTTTTTTTCAACAATAAAGCACTTACTGTTTTTTTTATCTTACCGCTTAAATTAGTTGTTTCAATTCATCTTGCAAAAAAATTATTCAAAATAAATCATGTGGCCAAATTCAGGGGACTAATGGTTAAAAAAAACTTTGACCACAAATTAAACGGACTTCATTTTAATATATTCCACAACCACATCATTACAACTGGTCAATAGGTGTTCTAATCCTCCCTGTATACAAGACCTTATGGTTTTGATGGATATATTGGAGGAATTACATATACGTTGACGATTCAGTTCTATTATAATGTGGAACCATCAAGTTTAGACAATTTCCCTAATGTTGTTCCAACTCTCCATGTCAGCCTAGTGGTAGTGCTGGACATATTACAAAACTTCATGTACTTTGTCGATTCAATTCCAGTATAAAACCATTAGGTTTCCTTATCTATATCTTTCTGTATATCATACAGATCTTATAATACGTGATTTAAATACAGGTGGTTATTCGGTCGATGGCTTTGCAAACTGACGAGCGGTCTAACACACTTCCACATGTACGCAAGTGTATTCTTCCTCACCGCGATGGCAGTAGATCGACTGGTGGCTGTAGTCTTTTACAAACACAACAGGAGTTGCAGGTTGGGCTTCAAGTTGTTCTATAGGGAGTGTTAATATCTCTCTTCTCTGCGGGTGTGGCTTATTCTGTAATTCCAATTAGCGTCCATTTTTCAAATTTCATTAAAACAATTTTCTGTCCTTACATTATGCTGTGTGAGTCTTAAAATAAAACTCGTTGAAATAATTGTTGCCCTAATTACATCTTTTGGGTCCGTTTTTCAGCTAACAACGTCTTAATGGAACCACTAAACGGTTCTTAAGATCGCATGCATTTTGCATTCGGCAGTTAAGAAACCGTTTATCACCTATTTTACATTAATTTTTAATGGTAATTGATGCCACGGAAACGGTAATTTAAAGCTACCTAAACGTACTAACTAAGTCCTTTACTCACTATTTTTATTATAGTGATAACATTTTTGAAATAATTGTCAAGGTCTTATATATAATCTATCTAATTCTTTTTCTAGAATTTAATCCTAATATTAGGGATCTCGGATAATAGCCGATATCAAGTGGTAGTATCGGTACTCGTCCGATACTAGGTTGCATCAGTGGCGATCGGATACCAATTTAATATAGGAATTGTTACCATGATTTGCCAGCGATTCAACCTCAAAAGTTAAATTTTTTGAAAATTATAGTAGATTAACCACTGGATATAACTAAACTTCGTAACCTTAAAGCAAATTTTGGCCAAATAACATGAAAAAAAGGCTTTCGACTGTTTCAATTTTGCGAACTTTGCTTTAAGAATAGCAATGATTTCAATTGGTATCGGATTGCGATATTTTTTTGCCCAAAATATCGAAATAGAAATTTAACTATCGGACATTTACTACAACAGAAAAATAAATATTCCACCCATACCTTATTTCGAACCAAAATTTGTTAAACGTTTGTACTGAAACAAATATTCATTTTGTGTTTTTAACCTTCAATTTAGCTATACCGTTTTGCCAAATTTGTAGTTGCAATCAATCCTTGAGAAGAATGAAGTTTGTTTAATTTGTCATTGATTTTTGGACGATTGTTTAATATATGTTTCCAATTAATCATACCTAAACCAAAATAATAATAAAAAACAGTTTATAATAAACACTTTATCTCAACTTAAGTCATTTGTTTTAAAGACTTAAATAAAGCCAAGTATTTCTGCCCAAACGACTTAAGTCAAGTCAAGACAATTTTTCCAAAATACTTAAGTCGAGGCAAGTCATTTGAAAAAAGTGACTTAAGTCATTACAACACTGTTTAGTCCCTAACATAGCAGTAAGTTCTTACTCAACTTTACTTGCTATTGCTTCCAGGCATCGAATGGGTGCGACAGTTGGTTCTGCTGCTGTTTGGGTATTCTCTGTCATCATAAGCACTGTTCCATTCTGCTTTCGAGACCTACAACTGAACAGCAGAACAGGTACAACACGTTTTTAACTATTATAAAAACCTTTAGTGTTGTGGACGAGTCATTTTGCAATGAATTAGGCCCAAGTCAAGTCATTCGTAAAATAACTTAATTCCATGGGTACACTATGCACGGATCTGTAATGTAGCTTAATGATGACTTCCAAAGCCTAAAAGATCGAGTAGATCAACACCATATTGATTAAGGAGTTTCGATACGAGCTTGATACAAGATATTAAACTTAAGCCAAGTCAACTAATTTGTAAAAAATAACTTAAATAAAATCCGATTATGAGCAATAAGTAAACTAAAAAACATACAGAAAACAGAAACGCAATAAACAGCTAGCAAATTCCTTGTATAAATTCTTATAATTAGCTCAATTTCATAAAAAAAAATCTTAATTAAAACACTTTATTGCAAATTTTGCCCAGACGACTGCAAGTAAAGCCAAAGTCAAACAGTGGCTTAAGGAATAATAAGCCAAGTCACTGACTAAATTCATTACAACTCTGGAAATCTCTTAATGCCTTTGAACTGATTTTGTATAATAATAAGTATTTGAATGGCCTGTCTTATTATTTTGCGTCCAGCTTAAGTTATGTGTTTCGAAAGTGTCATTGTAAAACAAATTTTTGAACTCTTGGGTATTGTTTGTCCATAGAATTTATACAGTTGTGTTTTTGATTGGTAAATGCTATGTCTTTTAGGCTACTACTGTTGCTGAATGTGTCTATAATCATCCAAAAAGAGATTGTAAATTCTTTAAACGTAAAAGTTCGTTTGGATTGTACTTTTGTCCGACTTTGAGGCAAAATTCGACTATATTTTAAGCATGATTGTTGAAGGTTGTAGAATTTTCTTACGTTTCGCACAAATCTTAAGATAATGACTGGAGGTTGTAGTTAGGCGTAGAATCAATATTACAGCCAATAAAGAAGTAGGTAGCAGCATTTTGCGAACGTTTCGAATAACTCTTTATTCTTTTTTAACATCTGCTGAAAATGTTGAAAAGTCTGTTGTTTTAAACGATACTAATATGGTAGGTGACATTTACCTACATTTTCGTAGTTTATTTATCGAATAAAACGACGTCGTTCCAATTAAGCAATTGTGATTTTTTTAAATAATGCGATATTACTCCGGCTTAACAAGATAAAACGCAAATTCCCCAAAGAAGGTCCGATATAAGTTTGATTTAAAATAAATTATTCATGGGCCGATATTATCAGCAATAACATTCGTGTTCTACAAGGAACAAGCCCTTATTATATAGGAAAAGCCCGAAATTAACCGTTTCTTTGATGTTTATCTCTCAGAAAATTCACAAGTGCTTTTGTATTTATGTTTAAATCAACAGCGTTTTAAACAAGTCATTTTAAAATGACTAAAGTCCAAGTCAAGTCCTTTTAAATAAAAAGTCAACTCCCGGACAAATCATAGTTAGAGCAAGTTGACTTTAAGTCCAGCCCTTCATAAAAATAAAACTTTAAACTATTAAAACTGGTAATTCGTTCAAATATGAGTAAGTGAAACTAACATAAACGAAATACACAGCAAGCAGATTGTTTTATGTGCAACAATTAGAATAAATAGCTCAATTTTATATCTAAATGCTTAAGGAAAGCATTTCATTTGAACCCAAATCATTTGTACAAAAGACTTATGACAAGGCAAGTCATTTTACCAAAAGTACTTAAGTAATTTGAAAACAGTGACTTAAATGTTCTTAAGCCAGGTATTTGACTTGAGTCAATATACAAAACTAAAAATCAGGGTTTATTTTGCGTGAAGGGCGGTTTTGTGCAGATGTGTTTATCCCGAAAAACGTCATAACACCAGATGTAGGAATGCTATAAATTATGTATAACCCTCAACGCTTATATTCTTGCAATTCCACTTACGAGTTGGTGTAAAAACGCGTGTGTTTATTGCGTTATATTTTCGAAGCCTAATGACCCCTGAAAATCGATCCTATTGACTCAGAGTTATGTAATGTGTGTCTTTGAACTGAATGAAGCACATATGTTTATTGGTCCATATTTCTAAATCCTGGTCATCCCAGAAAAAATCGATCCTATTGACTCAGAGTTATGTAATGTGTGTCTTTGAACTGAATGAAGCACATATGTTTATTGGTCCATATTTCTAAATCCTGGTCATCCCAGAAAAAATCGATCCTATTGACTTGAAAATCATCAGCTGATTTTCGGTTTATTAATTTCTGTATTTAGTTTAATCTTTACTTAACCCTAATCGACGCTGTTAATTACACGAATCCCACAGGACGCAATATATATTTTCCCTGATTTGAAATATTATTTTTAATTAATTCAGCTAACTATCAAACACCATATTTACTAAAAATCTTTAGCCTAGAAAGTTGATTTGAGTTTTTAGATGCCGATGATACTTATAGCCTGTAGTGAAACGCATTTCTCGCATAACAACTAATTTGGGGTTTACTAAGTTCTATACTTAGCTTAATAAAAAAAAACATGATAACACAAAATTGGGGCAACGCTACAGTTTATTCAAAGCGGTCTAACTACACCTTCAATATCTAAAAATATTTCCAACAACCTTACAAATTTCGCCAAGCTCACCAGACAATTGAAATGCAAAAAAGCATCACCACTTACTTAGGATGTTACACCATCATTTATATAGCCCATGTTTTTATGAATTCGATATATTTACAGTTTTGCTTCCATTGTAAACTACAAGCGGTAACTTAACTATCATTAATGTAGAAATCAAGCTTTGCGATACTCAGCACTTCTTTCCATTAATTGCTTGCGTCTACAAGGACAAAAGCGAACGTACAATTTTCGCACAGTAGAAAGCAAAATTCGGTATAGAAACGGTGCAGGTTTTCTGTAAGGCGAAAAATGAAATGATTAGCGCACAATACTTTATAAACAAACAAAAAGGTTGCGAAAAATAAAACATACCATACCAAAGTTGTTTTTTGTTTTTTTTTCTGGCGTCTTCGGACTGCCCTGTGCACCGAAAAACAAAAGAGTTTAAATAGCAACTAAATGGGCCCAAATGCTAGAAGTTAAATGCATTCTTTACGTAGAAGGCGCGAACTACCGCGCCTAATTAGGGATTGTGCCGCGATGCGTCGCGCCATTAGGCGCGAGCAAAAACGAAAATGGAGCAATAGAGAAAGGAAAAAAACTTACAATTGACTTGTCTTTTGGGCAAATGACTTTGGATAATTTGAAGTGTTTTCGTTAAGCAATTTTTTGTAAAGTTGGGTTATATACTTTATTATTGCACAAAAAAAAATTTCTAGCAACGCGTTGCGTTGATGTTATTTTTTGCTGGAGTATTGCTCATAAACGAACGAGTTTATCAATTATAATAGTTTAACGTTTTATTTCAATTTCAATGACTTAATTATGACTTGATTGGGACTTGACTTGGGAAACCGATGACTTGGACTTGGACCTAGATCATGTTATAAATGACTTGACTAGACTTAAGTCATTTCAAAATGACTCTGTACCCAGAAAGTGCGTTATAACATCACAGCCGTGGTATTGTTACGTGAACAGTTGCAATTATTCAAAGCAGTTTAGGAAGCGTTTGAAAAATGCAAAATCAAGTTGCTGCAATTATTTTTTTTCTTGTTTGAATAAATTGAAATTGTTAAAGAGATAAATGAAACTTTTCAAGGCTTGGAAACCTATTCTTGGTCTGAAATGTTTGCGAAGATAAACTCTGATTTCGGCGTAGTTGTTAAATTATACTAATAAAACTAAATAATTTTGTTTCCAGGCTTCCACCGCTGTACTTGGATGTTCCAAGAAGACGTCCCTTCCCATAGAGACTGGTTCATTGTTCATTTTCTAACAAGGTAAGCTTATTGGATTATCAAAACACCACAAATCTTAAAGACCCGTAATCACAGCTCACCATAATCGCACCAAAACAATAATATAATGCTGGGCTTCGTTGCTCGACCATCGATCAAAATATCACATCAGGAACATGAAAGCAGCGACTTTCATCGAGGCTCGTCAACATTCCAATGTAAGGCGCCTCCCTAAAGCTAGAAATTAGTCACTTCCATCACCAGCAAACTACAACCAAGAATTTATAATTTGCTGCTATTACATAGTCACGGTCACCTCATAAGACACCGCGATAAATAAACATAAGACCCAGTTAAGAGCTGTGTACTACGTAATATTGTTGTGTTAATTGGGTCTATTGTTTTTTGTAAAAACATCTATGGCAGAGGTGCTGGTCAAGCATTTAGTAACCAATAGCCACGTTTCTTGGTTGGGTAACTGCAAGTGTGCAGACTAAAATATCAAAATGGAAAATTAAGTCGAAACACCAGTGTTGTAAACAAGTCATTTCAAAATGACTTAAGTTCCAGTCAAGTCATTTCTAAAATAACTTAAGTCAAAGTACTAAGTCCCAGTTAAGTCCTTTATTAGAGCATGTCAACTTCAAGGCAAATCATTAAAATTAAAATAAAACGTTTAACTTTTTTTTTTTTTCTAAAAACAGAAACACAAAACAAAATTCAAGGTTTAACTAATAGAATTTCTTCCTCGTAAGATTATATAAGCACTAACTGAACTAAAAATAAAAAAACGCTTCAAATAGCAAGCAACTTATTTTCAGTAAAAGAATTCGCATAAATAGCTCAAATTTACCAAAAAAAGTACTTGATGAAAACACTTCATTTTAACCCAAGTCATTTGTCCGAAAGACTTAAGTCAATTCACTTAAGTCAAGTAAAGTCATTTGAAAACAGTGACTTAAGTGAACTAAAGTCAAGTCATTGACTTAAGCCACTACAACACTGCGACACCCAAATTTAAGTCCTAGAAAAGAGCTGTGTATTACGGAATAATGTTCTTTTAATTGGTTTTTTTGCTTTTTGCGTTTTTTTTTAACATTTTAGCAGTGTACCATTACAATGCAACTGCATGTATGGCGTACTCTTTAACAATAATGAGTTTTAGTGCAAAACAGGGGATTTTATGCTTTGCAAAAAAATAACTTTGGTCCATCTGCAGTAAAAGATTAAAATTTAAAACTCGTAAAAACTAATTTCTATTGCATATTGATCTTTCGCACCTAAAATGTATTTATTTTTGCTTTTTTGAATAATTTTTTTAACCGCTTACCACACATTCTGTTCGCCAGGTCTGTTGTGGGATTTGCCCTTCCCTTCGTCATAATAGCCGCTTGTTACACAACAATCGCTATTTTCTTGAAGACAAGAAACACGAGCGGAAGGCTGACAAGCAAACGACAGGTAAACACAAGTAAAAAATAAATTTTATTATCTGCAAATATTTTAAGTCTCTAATGGTTTTAATTACCACATCTAGCGATAAGATCGTAGCCGATACACGATACCAAGTGTAAGTATCGGTACTCGTCCGATAATATTGGAGCCGATACACGATGCCAAGTGGTAGTATCGGTAGTCGTCCGATAATATCGGAGCCGATACACGATACCAAGTGGTAGTATCGGTACTCGTCCAATAATATCGGTGCCGATACACGATACCAAGTGGTAGTATCGGTACTCGTCCGATAATATCGGAGCCGATACACGATACCAAGCGGTAGTATCGGTACTCGTCCGATAATATCGGAGCTGATACACGATACCAAGTGGTAGTATCGGTACTCGTCCGATAATATCGGAGCCGATACACGATACCAAGTGGTAATATCGGTACTCCTCCGATAATATCGGATCGGAGCCGATACACGATACCAAGTGGTAGTATCGGTACTCGTCCGATAATATCGGATCGGAGCCGATACACGATACCGAGTGGTAGTATCGGTACTCGTCCGATAATATCGGATCGGAGCCGATACACGATACCGAGTGGTAGTATCGGTACTCGTCCGATAATATCGGATCGGAGCCGATACACGATACCAAGTTGTAGTATCGGTACTTCTCCGATAATATCGGATCGGAGCCGATACACGATACCAAGTGGTAGTATCGGTACTCGTCCGATAATATCGGATCGGAGCCGATACACGATACCGAGTGGTAGTATCGGTACTCGTCCGATAATATCGGATTGAATTTTATTATCAACAAATATGTCAAAGTCGCATTTTTTGTTTATCACAATCAGGGATATCTTAAAATATCAGATCGGAGCCGATACCCGATACCAAGTGGTAGTATCGGCACTCGTCCGATACTAGAGTGGTATCGGTGCCGATCCGATACCAGACGTTTCGGAAAACGATCCGATCCGATAACAAATGACGTCATTAAGGGATTTTTCTACCAGTTTAGGACAAAACCTGCTTCAGCGTTTATAATTTTGGTTACCTACAGTCGTTATTTTTTATTAATTTACATTTGAAGGTAATTTTTTTTGTAAGATTTCTATTATTTTTCTGTCGAATTGAGAAATTGTCTTTTTTTATGTCGGAATAGGCTTTCCGTACATATAAGGATGTTCCGATACTTACAGTTTTATTCCGATACCGATAACCGATATTTTTAACGGAAAAAAATCGCGATACGTTAGGTGTAATGGATCGCATAATAGAGTGGAAATTTCTATATGAATTTAGAAATGTTTCAGCACCGATACCACCCTAGTATCGGACGACAAGTACCGATACTATCACTTGTCATCAGGTATCGGCCCCGATCCGATATTATCGGACATCCCGAATAGTGAACGTAAGCAACTCAAGTGTTATCATTTGTTTTCTCTAAACGACCGAGCTTTAAACATTGATAAACAGTAAATATTAACTTAAATATTATGCTGAAACACTTTAGAAAGTAAGGATCTCCCGCATGGTGCCACACACTACTGTTTTAACTACCCAGGGTAGTGTGCAGCTACGTCAAAATTTGACGTGTAGCCATTACGGCATTTATGTGGCCACCTGCAAGAAGTGTGACAAGCAGTATGCCGGTCAAACTAAAACCAAGTTTTCCACACGTTGGAATGCTCATCGAGCAACTTGGAAGACGTTTGATTATTCGGCCAACAACGACCGAGCTGCGCTCTTACGGCATTATGCAGATCAACATACCACACTGCAAAGAAAGCCGCACTTACACCAATTTTTTTCTGTTGTATTTGTACAAATGCCGCCAGTCAGTCTTTTGGATATTTTTGAAGATAAATGGCTTAATAAAACCAAAGCTGAAATAAATATCCAAAAAATGATACTACCACGCGTAAAGTAATTTTTTGCCCAGGGCTTGTTTTGTCCCGTTTTATTTCTTGTCATTAATGATAGCTCTGCGACACCGTTTGATAACATGCTTATCAGTTGCGTGCTTTTCTCTTTCTTTCCGTTTTGTCACGTTGTCGCTTGATGCCATTCGCTAGTTGTTGCTTTTGCATCTGACATCTGCAGGTGTTTTATGATTTTAGACCTATACGCTATCCTACTTTTTTAATTTTATATATTTTACTTTTTAACCACCCATATTGGCATTTTTACATGTTTGTTTTTTGTACAGAAACTGATGATGCCTTATAGGCGCAATATATATATTTCTGTAAGATTTTAAGAAATGATTTTATGTTTTATCTGTTTTAATAAATAAACAGTCTTAAGATCTAAATATTATGTGTTTTATTTAAAGGACCGAGCTACTACGATGGTTATGGTTGTGATTGGCGTTTTCTTGTTATGTTGGCTTCCCAATCAGATATCAAACGTCATTTACGCTCTGCAGGGATTTGGGATTATACGTAAGTCGAAAACTTAAAAAATGTCTTGTTTAAATACCACTGTATTTACGAATGTTTTTAATGTTATTTTCCACTCATGTTTCTATTGAAACTTTTATTTGTTAATTTTATTATCAACAAAACAATCAAAATATTTATCGTTTTATGTTATAGCTCTGTTGTATAATTGTACGATTTTTGCCATCGAAATTATAATATTTTGTTAGCAAGTTGTGCTGCCACGATTGTCTTACAACTCTATTATTATCCAAAATTTAACAGTAATATTTACTTTTTTTTATTATTGATGTAACGACAATCAGGTGGCAGTCTTACGACTGAAGAAAACCTTTCGTCCTTTTTTCTTTTCGCCGTGATGAGTGTTTACTTTTACACATAGCTTCGCCACAAGAACCGTCATCCGTGCATTATCACATCCACATGTTCAGTACTTGTCTGGCCTGGGGCCACAGTTGTATCAACCCTATCCTGTACGCCTTTATGAGGGAGGACCTAAAACTAAAGGTAAAATAAGAAATAATTTAAACTATAAACTAACTCACAATTATACAATTTGTTTGAAGATATGTAAGATCTCAAACTAAAGGTAAAATAAACAAGAATTTAAACTATAAATCAACTCACAATTATACAATATGTTTAAGGATATGTAAGATCTCAAACTAAAGGTAAAATAAAAGAGAGTTTTGAAATAGGTTGGGCAGCCTACGGCTCGCCAAGTCCTTTACGAGATTGGTAAGAGGCGATTTCTTATATATTATTGGCCATTTTAACTGGATAAATGCGAAACCATTTTTAACCTGAAGGCGTAATGTCTACCCTAAAAAATTATCAACAATAAAGTTTTACCAAGAAACTCGATAAAAGTTTTACCAAGAAACTCATTGTATCTGAATGTATAATTGTCAGTTAAAATTTATCGCGGCCCGCCGAGGCCTTTCTGAGGTTCGTTTTGGCCCGCAACTAGAAAAAGGTTGCCCGCCCCTGGTTTAAAGGATAGATTAAAACACAGACATCAATTATGTTACAAGCAATATGTTTAAGTATCACGAGTTCCTCAAGTTTGAAACATTCTAAAAGTTTGTGTTTTTTGTTTCTTTTCCGCTTTTTAGCACAATAAACAGATTTGTAAGGGAATATTTCCTTAAACACGGCCAGCCATTGGCAATTTGAAATGGTTCTAAAGAACAAATACAGACTCCAAACGCAAAAACAAAGTAATGTTTTCTTTTTAGCATTACTAAATAAGTAAACAACCCAGCGATCGATTCCATAGTCCGAATTCCATGTAACACCCGAGCACAAAAAATCGATTATGTTCCAATTCGTCACGTCAATTCAGAATAATATGATTTACCCGTTGCATTTCAATTTAAAATCCATTTTCAGCGGTTTGGTTTGTAACGTCGTGTCAGTTGCATTTCGAATTAGAAATGTCCGATAGTATCGGTAATGTTGCCTGTTCGATACCACATAAATATACAGTTGCACTAATTTTTTTTTTTTTTTTTTTTATTGTTTTATGAAATAGTCTTTTTGTTTACATAATTTTGTTCACTCAATCATCGAATATAAATAATAATTACTAACAAATAGAATTTATCTTGGAGAAATTACTGACAATTCCCAACCCAAGCAGTTATTTGGAAATTTTAAAAGTAAATCAACCGGTTGCGGTTTAATACACCGGACGCATTAAACAAGTAACGTATTAATCAAAATGCTACCTAAAAGTATTTCAAACCTCCGACCATTGTGCTGCTAAATTATTCTTGTTTGTATAGCAGTGTTTTTGAGATTATATATATATATATATCTATCTTAACTTACATCATTGCACTTTTTTACATAATTATTTTCATTAAATATAAACAGAAATAAATAAATACTTATAGATGACGAAGTTAAAAAAAGTATAGTCATTTGTTTTTAAATTATAAGCTAAACATTATTTTCAAGGTTATGACATTTCTATCAAATATGCCAAACTTTATATTATTCTCCTTCTGCAAAGGTATGATTTCGAGACTGTGTTTTGCTTCTTTGGCATAAACGGTTGTCAAATCTATAATTTATTAGGCTTTTGTCAAAGATCTTTATGCACGCCAAACACAAACGTAATGATTTCGGCATGAAATTGATTTGAACGCGAAAAATGTTTCTTGTCATAAACAGATCATTAAAATGTCATATGCTTCAAAACGTGGTCGAATATTGATCTTAATCCAGTAGGAAAAATACCCCGGGAGGTGAAATGACCAGCAAAGCTGCGAATTTCTCAACACAATGGCATAGTTAAAAATGCAAATATATTACATAGATTTCCTGATCAATTTATTTTGCAGATGACCGAGGTGCTCCATGCTGCCACCAAACGGTGTTGCGGCTCATCGGCCGCAGAGCGCCTCCTAACGGCAGACACGCCGAAACATCGTCAGCTGAACGACGGGCAACTCAAAAACAAGGTGAGTCGAGTTATGTTAAACTTAAGGTGTCCGGTATTATCCGATCGGAGCCGATCCCCGATGCCATGCTGTAGTATCGATAATTGTCCGATAATATCGGATCAGAGCCGATACCCGATACCAAGTGGTAGTATCGGTACTCGTATGATATCAATATAAATTTAGCATTTCCGCCATGACATAACTAAGAAAACATATATTAGTTTAAAAAAATGCTGAAACTTTTATGTTTTAAAATGCTAAAGCACATTAAAAAGCAACAAATCTTTGCCAAACGACCGAAAAGTATTGCATTTGTAAGTTTTCATTTAGCTCGACTTATTTTGCAAAATAAGTGTTGTCCTTAATTATAGGATAGGGCGGCCGTACTTTTGGTGAAGACATAAAATACAACGAATCAGCCATCCCTAGTGCTGTGAGCTTTGCACAGACTTCCTTGGCCTAATGCTTATTTTCCGCCGAAGTTTGCGTATAACATTTTGGAGCCTTTAGTCTTCCTGAAAAGCAGAACGACAATTTTTGAATAAATATACAGCATTGTTCAACACAAACTGAGCTGTGAGGCATACAAAAAGGTAAATGTGGGAACCCTTTAGGATACCCTTTTACAGAAAAAAAAATTGCCAAGAAAATACGAGAATTACAATGCCACGTTTGTTTCAATTATGGTTTTCAGTTTGTTTTTTGTGGTCCAAAAAATCTGTTAACCTTCTTTTTGAAGTTTTACTGATTTTTTTTATAATTATGAATTTCAACGTTAGGTGTTTGAAAATATATTCAATTTCAATAAATAAAAATATATTTAAACAAAAAATATTTTTCAAAATTAAAAACACGAATAGCTTCATTTTATACTAATTTTGTTAAAATCCTAATATTTTTATTTCTCGTTTCAGTACTGCAATCGAAAACGTACTTCGGCGAAAGACAAAGCCACTGTCATTGAAGAAACAAAGCGCATTTGTGACGTAAACAAAGCATCGTTATGCACCTCACAAAGGTCTTTATACTTGTTTACGCTAATAAGTTTGACATTACACTTAAAATGTGTGCATAATTTTCTGTAGCTGAAAAGCTTTGGAATGTAAGGAATTCCCCGCAGAAAATATAATGTAAAAGAAAGATTCTTGCTTTCTTATCAGATGATGTTAAGACTATTTAGCAAAACAGTTAAAAAACTTATTTTGTTTATGTTTTATACCTGTTTTAATAAGCAGGCTTAACATCTGTATTTTTGCAGGAATTTTGTATGTGCATTAACTATAATCAATTCAACATTAAAGAAGTTTCTCAAACCTAATAAAATAACAAACGTGATAATTATACAAAAGAAAAGCAGAAATGAAATAATGTCAAGAACCACTGATTTAGATGATTTAGATCATATGTGTGTTTATTTTATTTGTCATACAAAACGAAAAGCTGAGTTGAACACAACTAACAAAGAAACTATTTTTTTAATTATTTTAAGTAATACCTGTAGATGGCAAATAAAAATTTGAACGTTGATGGCGGCAATTTAGAAGCCTAAAATTAGCTTTATAAATATGTTGCTCATATTTGCAATGAATCTAAATTGTTTTTGTATGTTTTTTTCCAGGAGCATTAACACTTCTGGCAAAGCTGTTGAAACTGAGGCTGTTTTATCTCGAAACGGTGAGCCTTTTTCTGTAATGTATTTTGCTTCATTAACTCGAATTGAATCACGGTCAGGGTTCAGCCGACTAGATGAATTAACAGTATTTGTTCCCCCTTGGGAACTGCGAAGCGCTCTCCTACTTTAGACCTTCACGCAATTGTAGTTGCACTGAGAACATAGGAGTTTATGGCGCACGGAATTGTGATATTATACCGCGTTTAAAAAACTAATTTAAATTTCAAAATTACATTTTTCCAAAATGCACAAACAAAGAAAACTTAAAATCACGTTGCTCGAGTTTCAATTAGAAATAAACCTTTTGTGTTAAAGTTGCATTTTTATGCTTTTTTTCCACAGGTGAGACGTGTATAACATCGGCTGTACGGTGAATTGAAAAACGACAGGATTTCGGTCAATTGATTTTTCCTTGGTTCGTTGTGAACGAAGAGGAAGAGAGGGGTTTAGTGGTGGGAAAACCCCAAAGATCTCCTTAAAGTTGATTTCGAGATTTTATGTAAATAAATCGCTCTTCCCTTTGAATTTAAACGTGTGTTATATTACTCTACCTTAAAAGATTACTCTACCTTGAAGGGTTGGCCCCTTACGATACAAGCTGGGCTAACAGACTTTAAACGACACTTTGACCTTCCACCAGAAAAAAGGCCACGACGTGGGTTCAGGCACCCGTTATTTCAACAAAAAAGGTGCAACTTTTTTCATGTTTAATGCACTTTTCCTCCATATGTTTTTTCAATTTGCGACGCTTATTTTACAACTTAATAATTTGGTGTCCGTAGGTGTGAACCCGAAATTGACATTTTTTTATGTAAGGCAACAGTTTTTGAAGGTAATATAATGTTTGAAGCTAAAAAGGCTATAGAAGCAAAAAGTTAGCTAATAAAATCCAGCTCGAACAACAACTATTGCTATTGCTGGCATCATTGTTCAACAGATTCGGTGAATCTGCAAACACTTTCGGTGTACTAATGATATGTAAGCCGTAATCGTTGGTCAAAACGCGCCTTCAGAATTGCTGGATTACAGTAATATGTGTGTGTGTATCTTTTACTTACTGCTATATAGCGTTTAATACGTAAAAAAAGCGACTTTTAAAATGCTATAGATCATAGTTGAACACATATGTGTATGTAATATGTATCTTTTCGCTTACTGCTACAGCGTTTAAAAATAAAACCATTGATCAATTCATCGTGATATTACTTTTTCTTCTATTGGGAATAATAGCAAAAGTTTAAAATGTTGTGCGCTAGAACAACTTTTACAAAGCAACTGCAGTTTAGGCAAAACAACTGCAGCACGCTAAAATTCTGTTTAGTTAAAATAACGAAACAAAAATACCACTTTATAGTATAAAACTTGTACGCATACAGGAATGATAGCAGAATCGTCTAGGAAAACTAGCAATCTAAGTCAGACACTATGAAAGATCTTAAAAGATATATATATATATTTCGCCAGAAAAGGCTTTGTCAGTATATTTCAATGTGAATGGATCATTATCGTGAGATCTTTTAACAATATCTGACCTGAATTGCTGGCTTTGTTCGAGTGTTCCACTGTTAATGATTAGGAATCAAGGTCGATATTTATCTTGCAAGGGTCAAGGTGAATGGCAATATCGCATATTCAGTGCTACGTACTGCAATAAACATTTGTTATGCTCGTATATATAATATAGGCTAGCTTTGAAAGCTAAAACGATCGGGGATGTCCAATAATATCAGCTCAACTCCCAAAATCAAGCGGTAGGCCAATTAGGTAGCAACTAAGATTATTACACAAAATGTTCAACAAACATCCAAAAGTTATAAAAAACACAAAACATTCGAAGCTTTGAACAACATAAAAATATCTGCAGAAACCGTATGTACAACTTTTACGATTGGAGTTCTTTGACTTTTGGCATTTGTTGAATATTTCACATCTCGTTATTTTGAACAAAAAACAAAACGTTATCTTAACGGGTCTTGTGCTGTTGGTCTTAAAAAATGATTTTCGATTATTCCTTTTAAAATTACAAAAAAATGTCACCTAATTTTTTTGCGACACACAATAAATATTGGAAGACATTGCACTTTAGAGATACAATAGTAGCTATCGATATCATACGTACAAGTTATCAGCATTACAAAACATTCTATAAGTGCACCAGACATACGATTATGCCAATATAAACAAAAACAATCAGCAGATAACAACGTTTCATATTAACTTCTATTTACCATCTCTTCATTTTTAATATCTTGATATTCTCACTTTCTATTTGGGCTTTGATATTCTTACCAACTTAATTTATAATGTCCGCCGCCATGAGGAAACATCTTAAAATTTCCTATAAAATATCAATAAATCTAAAATAGAATACAAATGCGTAGTATTAAAGAACACCATTGTGAAAAACTGTTACAAAAATCCCATTTTGACATAAATATTGCAACTGAAAGCTCAATCTCCGTCGATCCCTTTTCCTTTTCCTGTTTCCTGCATTGATTGAAATACCGCCACCACGTGGTTATCGTTTGGTTGCTCATAATCCGCCAGGTGTCGCTGATTCGTCGTACTCTCTACAAAAAGCGTTGTGGAGCATTAACAGCCGTTCAGAAGTCTAATAAAACTTTGACTAAAACTAAAATATTGAATGGTGCTTGATAGTTAAAAAATTCCAAGTCAAAAAAGTTAGGGTAGATCGACAGCATCTTGATTAAGACGTTTCGATACGAGCTTGTATCATCTTGAGTTAATGTGACTGAATTTTATCGAAACCTTACTTATAAAAGGTGGAATGCATATATTTCAGTCTCATTAACTAATAATGATACAAGCTCGTATCGAAACGTCTTAATCAAGATGCTGTCGATCTACTCGACCTTTTTGGCTTTGAAATTCACTATCAAGCACCATTACAGATCCGTGCATAGTGTATCTAAATTAACTAAATTTAAAATTAACCGATAAATGCAAAATGTTGTTTCCAGTTTTTACTTAATTCATAAAATTTTAGTAAACACTGTATTGGTGATAAAATATCAATTTAAAAATTTTAGCTAATATATTTACTCTACTTTTATTATTTCAAACCGGTTATTTTAGCTTTAAATTATAATATATCTTTAGTATTGCTTTTAAACGTAGTGTCGGGTAGATTCTACTTTACAATTTCTGTAGCAATACTAGTCCTAAGGCCTATAAAGTTAAAGAGGTTAGGACTTATTGTCAGTATACGCTATGCTTGGTAGCAACAGTATATTTGTTAGACAGGTATTTTAACATTTTTATGGTAAAGTTATTATTTTGATGGATTTTAACTGTTTAAAGCAAAAGAACTAGTTTTTGGATAATTTGACTGTTTTTTTTTATGAATACACATATTATTAAATCATTACTTGGGCAGGTTTAATATATTTAAATACTTAAATTATTTCCTACATAAATCTCGAAAATTTTAAAATTTTCGCCGTAAATTAACTATTTTGATTAAATTAAACTATTTTAAAGCAAATAGACTAGTTTTTAGATAGTTTGTCTGTTTTATTGATCAATTTACAGATAATTTAATTATTATTTATGCGGTTTTAAATTATTTTATTACTTTAATTGTTTTTTACATAAATATTTTGTATTGTTTTAAACTTTAACATTTTAATCTTCACAATTATATTGCATGTACAATATCCTTTACCTTCTATGTTTGCAATCAACCAATCACAATCGCTCACCTGATGAGCCGCTGCGTCACGTTACACGTCACCACCCACTGCGTGACGTCACGAATCCGGGAATCCCCCCAAATGACGTGTCTTGCCGCTTCCCCGTAAGTCGTGTTGAGCACGGCGAGGTCTTTGAGCGCTCGCTCCGACACTCCGTCGTACTGCTTCATGAAACTGTGACGTAATAAAGGGCATTGTTATCGAGGTAAACAAAATATTTAAATTTGAAAACAAAAAAGTGTTTTACAATATATGTTTTCCATATTCAATTGTTCCTGACGCCTTTAAATTTTCAGTGAAAGTTGTTTATAAAACTGTGACGTAACAATAGGGTATTGTTACCCAGGTAAACAAAATATTTAAATTTGAAAACGAAAAAATGTCAACTCAACCGATTTACAATATAAATAAATTATGTTTCAACATAGTATTTTTCCTAGCCTTTAATCTTTCAGTCAAAGTTCTTTATAAAACTGTGACGTAACAATGGGGTATTCTTACAAGGTAAACAAAATATTTGAAAACGAAAGGTGTCTTACAATATACGTTTTTCATATTATTCTCTTTTTCCTAGCCTTTAATTTTAAAATCAAAATTCTTCATAAAACTGTGACGTATTAAATGGCTGTTGTTACTAAGTAAACAAAATAATATATTTAAATTTAAAAACGAAAAAGTGTTTTACAATATATAGGTTTTTCCTATTCTATTTTTCCTAGTCAATTACGTTTGAATCAAATTCTTCATCAAACAGTGACGTAACAAAGGGGCATTGTTACCGGGTAAATAAAATATTTGAATTTAAAAAAGAGCAGGTGTACGTGTAAGATAAACATTTGACTGACACAATTAGTCCGATTAGGGGCAAAATAACCGACCCCTTAAAAACCA
This sequence comes from Ascidiella aspersa, assembly GCF_963924565.1. NCBI lineage: Eukaryota > Metazoa > Chordata > Ascidiacea > Phlebobranchia > Ascidiidae > Ascidiella > Ascidiella aspersa. Next base: position 2,047,374 of record NC_139451.1, read on the forward strand.
AGGTCTGTTAGAAACCAACCTTGAAAAAACGTGTCTCGACCGATTTACAATAAATCTTTTCATAATCTATTTCCTTCATAAAACAGTGACGTAGTAGTGGAATATTGTTACATGGTACACAGATTATATTAATGTAATATTCTAAATAATGGCTATTGTAAGTTAAACAGCTAATTTGCCGAATTAGTCAAATCGGTTGAAAAATATAGGGATCGAGTTACACGTAGTTAAATTTGAAGAGATAAGTTAAATTTCAAACCAAGCGTTTCGATCATATGATCACCGTGAGTAGAACTTGCATCACGAAAATGTTAAGCCAAACGTTTTAATCACATGACTACCGTGAATAAAAATGCATTACAAAAAATTTAAGCCAAACGTTTTAATCACATGACTACCGTGAATAAAAATGCATTACAAAAAATTTAAGCCAAACGTTTTAGTTATATGTAAATTAAAGCCAAGTGAACCAAGCGTTTCGATCATATGATCACCGTGATTAAATTTACATCACAAAAATTTTAAGCAAAACGTTTTAATCACACAATTACCGTGAATAAAGTTTCATCACGAAAATTTTAGGCCACAAGTTTTAATCACTTTATGACCGTAAATAAACGTGCATCACAAAAACGTTAAGCCAAATTTTTATTTATATGAAAATTAAAGCCAAGTGATCACCGTGATTAAAACGTGTATCACGAAAATTTAAAGCAAAGCGTTTCAATCACATGATTACCGTGAATAAAGGTGCATCACAAAAATTCTAAGCCAAACATATTAGTTATATGAAAATTAAAGCCAAGCGTTTCAGTCATATGATTACCGTGAATAAAGGTGCACGACGAAGTGATCTTTCCATTCTATGAGCTCGTGATAAAGCATGTTTAGTTCGAGCCAGTTTGGCCTGCATATCTTCTGTTTGACCACTGTGATTTTGTCAGGGAAAAGCTTCCACAGACCCCAAGGAACAACAACTGAATTGTGGCCCCACCTGCGATGCGAAGCAAGTTAAGTAAAAATAAGCAGCTCCAGGAAAGCAAAGGCCTTTTTAATATTAACAGAGTGGTTCTTAAACTTCTTTTAACGCTGACTCACTAAACAACTTCTCATTAACCAGGGTCGGTTGGAATTTTTAAAATGGCGTCACAAATTGACGTCATAAAACAAGTAGACATAGCATACATGCTGTTTTCAGATAAACAAATGTGAAACTAAAATGTAGCCCAAATACATTCAAGAGAAGGCGTAAAGCGTGTACTTTAAACTAAACTATACTTTCTTTACCAAATTTCTTAAATTTCACGCCTTTTATTGACACCTTAAAATTAGTCCACGTACCCTAAATTCCCCCAAGGTCAAAAACTTGTTTTGATATAAAGAAGCAAACATTTTTTGATTGCTTAAAACGGTGAAAAGACGACCCTACCAAACTTTAAGACAAAGCGGAGCCCAACGTAGGCAAAAAAATGAATGACGTGTCGTTTTAAATGAAATGTTTTGACATTTGAAATTATTTTTATTTTTCGACCATCAGCCTTATGCACTTACTGCCCGTCGTTGAAATACTTGTACTCCCAGAACCACCTTTTCAAGAACCACGAATCTCTTCGCGCCAAAATTACTCCGTTCGCTGAAAAACACAAACATCAGGTTTTATTTGCCAGAAACGGAAGGGGTAAAAGTAAAATAATTGTCTTTGAAAAAAAACAAAAAAAAAATGTAAAAAAAAAACGATATCTCAGGAGGTACCTATAGGATAGGCTATTTAACTAGATCGCTATTTGACACTTGCATCCATACGAGAATAAGTATTGATTTGTGGTTGTAGTACTAGATTTATTTTTCCTAATTTTGCCAAATTCCTTTGCATTATTCTGAACTCGACCTAAATCACTTTGTTAGCCGGGTAAATAGCTTCAGAAGATTCCTATAGGCTATTTAACCGGATCGCTCTTTTACGCTTGCACCCGTTAGCGATTATATGTCGATTTGAAATACTTTAGACTTAGGTGCCCGGGTGAATAGTCTCTTCCTTAACCCGTGATTTATCAGTTTTGAATAGAGTATTACATTTTTACCTAGTTGTGATCTAATGTACAGCTTTGTGGATAATTTTACATTATTTTGGCCATGCCTAAGTTAATTATAATATAATTTTAGCGCTGATTTTAAGGCGAAATAATAACCAAGGCCACGTCTGCCCATTAACTCAGAAATATTTTAGCTTAAACCATGTTTTTTTATCTTTATAACTTTTAATACCGTGGCTTTATTATTTTAATGGATTTTAAAGCCAGAAACGCCGAGTAAATTAACAAATAACAAGAAAGATACGATACGGACTGGTATCATAATCATTTATGTAACCGAAAGCTATCTAAACCTCACTTAAAAAGAATTAAACAATTCTTATCATTCTGAACTTCTAATTTCCAATTTTTACCGCTTTTGCTGATTTTAAATATCTGTAAAACAACAACAATTTTCTCACCAAGGTCCATGTTACTTTCCTCTCCTAGGACGATAGAGTTTGTCATAAGTTCGTCCATTGAGCGCGTCACAACACTATCAGTGTCCAGGTAAATGCCACCAACTTCCAACAATATCTCCAACCTGGCTACGTCAGCCTTGTGCTCAACCACCTGTGACCAATTAAATATATACGTCATGGCTTGTGCTCAATTGCCCGTAACCAAGTGAACCTACGTCATGGTTTGTGCTCAATCACCTGTGACCAATTAAATATATACGTCATGGCTTGGAGGTTGTTATGTTTCAAGTAAATTCGTTCATACGAAAGACGCCATACAGAGGCATTTTGCGCCACATGACTATTAAACTATATTAAGTATTTTTTTAAATCATTTTCCAATTTGTAATTTTTAATAAACGCTATTTTTAGATTGGATTTCAATCGCATTTAAAAATTGTTTATATGTGTCTTATGTATTTGAATACCCTTTGTTAGACCAGGGGTCAGGAACCTATGGCACGCGAGCAATGTATGTCTCTTTTGATGACGCCATATGGCTCTTTTAATGATGTAATCTTGCTCGCCCATAAATCTAAGCTGTATTGTTTTTTTATCATGACTTAAATAAAACTGACATCGGCCATGACCCTTTTAAACTGTATTTCTTTTAATTTAATGCTAGTCTTATAACAATTTTCCGTGCTTTGCACCAACCCTATTTTTTTTTCGTGGCTGTTTACCAATTTGAAAAAAAATCCCTTCATCCTAAATGACTTTTTCGTGCCATTGTACTCCGTAATCCAAGTTTTGCAAATTTAGCGAATGTATTTTTTCACGCTTACTTTGTTGGCTTTTTAAACTGTCAATTTCAAATTACCATTTTTGCCAATCTAAACAATTGTTTAAAAACATTTAATACGGCACTCACCCCAATTTTTCTGCCCCAAATAGCTTCAGGCGGTGACCTTTGTACGACCTTGAGCGTGGTGCCCGCGATGACCTTAAAAGCGTCCCAGAATTCACCATGTGGTTCACAATCAGTGTGGAAGAGAATCAGGCGAGGTTTTTGATAGCGAAGTACTCCGACCAACCTACAAATACATAGCATACATAGAAACACCAGGATTTCAGCAATAAGACCTATATAAGCACACCATGAACGTCAAAATAGAACACAATTCGGAATAAGACCTAATACCTTATGTCAGAATAATGTCTAATTTGGAATAAGACCTAATACCTTATGTCAGAATAATGTCTAATTTGGAATAAGACCTAATACCTTATGTCAGAATAATGTCTAATTTGGAATAAGACCTAATACCTTATGTCAGAATAATGTCTAATTTGGAATAAGACCTAATACCTTATGTCAGAATAATGTCTAATTTGGAATAAGACCTAATACCTTATGTCAGAATAATGTCTAATTTGGAATAAGACCTAATACCTTATGTCAGAATAACGTCTAATTTGGAATAAGACCTAAATTCGCCAGAATAAAACCTAAATGGCCAGAATAAGTACTAAACAATATTTTACCTAACCCCAAACCCCCAACCCTAATTATATCACCCACTTTCCTAATAATTTCAAACCTAACCCATTTTCTCACCCACCCATTAACCACCAATAACTCCAAATTAAACTATGAATAAATAGAAATATTAGGACTTCAGCAATAAAATATAGAACTTAATAATGCACAGTTCGGAATTAGACCAAAAAAGTACTAATACCAAATAGTCGGAATACCGTCTAAATCAGGGGTGAGAAATTTTTTGACAGCGGACTGCATGAGATGCAAAAATGTTTTGGCGGACAGGATCAAAAATCGAAAACACATAAAACGATGCGTGATTCATTTTAAAAGAATCTTCAAATATCCTTGTTTTATTAAGTCGGTAAGAGTAGGGAAAAATACTTGGAAGAGTAATGTATTCAATAAAATATTCTGATATGAAGGAAGACAAGTATGAGGCTTATTTTTGCCTAAAATACTTGAAATATTAAAAATGAGCGTCGTGCCGAATTATATTGCTTGGCGGGCGCTAATTTTCCCAGGGCTGGGTAAATCGACATACGTCCTAGACCTAAATCCGTCAGAATTTAACCTAAATGGTCAGAATCAGGCCTATAAAACCTTTCACCCCAACTTAACCCCACCCCTAAGTGCATCCCCTAAAAATTTCAACCCTCACCCATTTTGGTGCAAAAACAGCTGCGCCCTAATGGCACAGTTCAAACTTGGGCGTGCAAACGTCACCACTAAAAGCCTTAATCAAAATACGTCCTATACCTGTAACTAAACACGTTTTTAAGTGCTATATAGTTTCTATTCATGTTATCAAGTTGCACAAATTAATAATAATCTTAAATAAACATGCTTGATACCAGGTATATTATATTGACAAGGAACTCTTCTGGTAGTTATTTTATCCAACGTCACGACTTCCTATACACTATGGCAGTGGTTTTCAACCTTTTATGGCTTGCGCCTTAAGAAATAACAAATAGGTTGCGGCACCCCGACAATATTTTCCGTTTGTAATTCACTAGAATGTCACAATAAACGGAACGACACACACCAACTCTACACAACGCAGTTAGTTATAATTGGATCTATTCCGCTCTAATCTTGCACTAAAAGTTATAAGAGTTGAGCAAAAATTAGATTCCTAAAGATTCTCAAATATCTCTCGGCACCCTTAAGCATTAAAAATGTCACTTTAGGGTGCCGCGGCACTCCGGTTGAGAACCACTGCACTACAAGATGCCTTCATCGTGGAATGCAACAACACAACAAACGACACATAAAAATGCGAAATCGTAAAAAATGCTAACTTACGCCTGATATTCGAAGATCCTTACTTTGAGACACCCGAAGTAAATGAAATGTACGATGTTGGGAATTCGATCACGTGACATCTCATCTGCTACTTCAGGAATCTAGGTGAAAGGTCACACGGTTAGTGTTTTCAGATCCTTGCAAATCAACGTAAATTGCCTACTGGGCTGCACATATGACTTATTTTAACACAGTTGGTGTAACAGGGTTTTAATGACTTAGGTCGATGGCGACAAGTAACTTGACTTAGCTTGGATCTTTTTGATAAATGACTTGACTTAAGTCTTTTTGATAAATGACTTGACTTGAACTTAAGTCATTGAGTCGACTAACTTGGGTTGAATAAAAAATTGAGCTGTTTAACACAATTTTTGCACGCAAAGCGATTAGACTGCTACGCGTTGTTTTTTCCGAATGAACTGCACTTTACGCCCATTTAAACACAGTTGGTGTAACAGTGTTGTAATGACTTAAGCCGGCGACTTAAATTAAGTGCACTTAATTCACTTTTTTTAAATGACTTGATTAGACCCATGTCTTTTGAACAAATGACTTAGGCTAAATAAAACACACGTTTTTTTCTATTAATTTTAGTTGAATAATCGCTCGGACGAGTAGGCTTTGTCGTTTTATGTTGATATCAGTGATTTGACTTAAAGTTGACTTGCTCTAAAATGACTAGACTTTTTTAGAGACTGGGACTTGAGTCATTTTAAAATGACTTGTTTACATCATTGTAGTGTATTAATTAGATACACTACGTACGGATCTATAACTCAGCTTGATAATAAATAAATAAATGTCAAAGCTGAAATAAATACGTTTCTCTACGTGCTTCTATCATAGGCTCACTTACGAAACATTTTTAAGGTCTGTATTTTTTAATTGAAAACAGTTGTAACCAGTATAATTCTAAGTAGCACACCTCAATAAAAGTGGGTAAAAATCATGCTTTTCAAAGTGGTTGAAACTTTGAACCATAATCATGAAATAAAACGTTTTATTATTTAATCAAATGCCTGAAAGTTGCTTCAGAAACCTCGAAAATCTCCCTTAAATTGATTAAAATTTGGACGCCATTTTGTGTCTTACTTTGGTGCGCAAAAGACAAGTCAAATATAAGTCTATCAAAAAACTGATAGTATACAATGCTCATTCTAAACCAAGGGTTCTTAAACTGGGGTCCAAGGACCCATTAGGGGTCCGCGAACTAGTTTTAGGGAAGTCCTTGAAGGCCTAATTAAAATACTAGGGTATACTTAATAAGTAATTAATTTTCAAAGAAAACAGCTTTGCACTGAATGTATAGCTAGACTCCATTTAACTTTCACATTTTCGGACCGAAATAAACAGAGTTATGAAGTCCATTTGTATTGTGACGTCAATTTATCACATAATTTTGGAGTATTTCTTTGCCTACCGGGGTCCATGCAATGCAAAAAAATTAGGGGTCCGCGGTAAAAAAGTTCCCCCTGTTCTTAAAGCTTAAACAGCTTCAGAAACGTGAAATCTCCCCTAACTTTATTGACATTTGAACGCCATTTTGTATCTCGCATTTTGATCATTCAAGAGTTTAACACGAACCAGGGTCACGTCCAGGTCGCCTAGCGACGATCTTCGCGCCTTTTCCTTTATGAAGTATTCCTTGATTACGTCATCATCGATGACCTCATCACGCCGGTGTACGATGTTGTTTGGGTTGTGCTTCAATCCGTTGAACTGCGGTAAAAAAAGTATAAGTCGGTGTTCACGGGAGGGAACTTGCAATTTATAAAATAAATAAGTGAAAATATTAGTTAAAAAAAGTAAAAAAAAATGTTAAAATAGGTAAAAAAAGTGTTTAAAAAATGAAAAAAGTAGTTAAAATAGGCGAAAAAGTGTTAAAATAGGTAAAACAGTATCAAAACGAGCAACAACAAGATATATTCCGAAAATAAATTTTCGGTCCATATAATAGTTAATAAGTAAAGCGCATTAAAATAGAAAGTAAGTAAAAACGCGTTAAAATAAGTGAAAACAGTAGTTAAAATAAGTAAAAGAGGTGTTAAAAGTCTTAAAATAAGTTAAAATACTATTAAAAGACAGGTAAAAGGGTTGAAATAGGTAAACAAATTAAAATCGGTAAAGGGTGTTAAATTAAGGAAGGACAAGTTTTTAAACAAGTAAAATTAAAAGCTTTGTTTAACAAGAAAATTAAATCATAATGCTTATTGATTTTGGTGTTAAAAATGAGAAAGGAGTTATTCGAAAACGTTTAAAATGCTACTTACTTTGATATTCATTCTACGTCTTATTACAATCTCCAACCATTATGCTCCAAATGTAAGAGTGTTATTTCTCAAGTTTACTTGCATTTCTTCTTAATCTTACCTGAAACGTCCTTAACGTTGGCGGCCTCGGGCTTTTCTTAAACGGGTTCGCTTTTTCCTCAACAAAATCTTGCGCTTGCTTTACCTTATATTCCAGGAATGTAATTGTCCCTTCTGGTATGCGGACCAAGTCGTCGTCCCGCATTTGGTCGCGAAATTCGCATTTCTGTAAGTTCTGTAAAAGTTCGCCGAGCGCAAAGGACCGCATACCACGAACGCTCGTTTGAACGAAATTGGTCGAGGTTTTAGTTGTGGTGTCGATATTTTGAGACGAGGTTCCACTTGGGGTGTAGTTCGTGTGCGCTGAGGTGGTTTTAGTTGAGGTTCCAAACTGCTTGATGAGGTTGTGCGTGTGGTGTTGTTTATACCTGGGCCTTGCTAACCTGAGCAGATAGTCCTTGTTTTTTTTGTCCATTTGCACAACGCTCGCGCTGTTTTGCGTGCCACGAATCCAGGCCAGGCAAATAAGCACGGTAAGAACGCAAACAAAACCGAATACCTTCTTCATGTTTTTTTTAATATGAAACCCTAAAAACATAAAGAAATAATTTAAGTTTTTTACCCATTGAATACGGACGTAAATGCTTTTAGAAGAGCAAAAGTCAAGTCATTGAAACACTCAGTAACTTCAATGCATAAAAATCAAGTCAAAAATGCTTGACTTAGACTTTATTTTTTTACGAGACTTGTCCACACACTAACAAAGCCTAATGCATCAAAGGAAATAGAACACAGCTCTAGAAAACCGAAAACCTATTCATGTTTCGCATTAACACAAAACCCTAAAAAAATAAAAAAATAATTGAAGTCATTGAAAACATGACGACATAATTACTTTTGTATATTAATACCGAAAAGTAATCGCAGACTCACCGGATCTGTCGATCAATAATGCAAGCAAGGCACGCTGGAAAAGCAACTAGCCTAGATCACAGTTGTTTATCACATAAGTGTGTTTATCTTTCAACTAGTCTACGATGAGGTTTGAACTCACGACCTCGGTCATTTAGACTGTAAAAATTACATACAACTCGTTCCAACCAAAAAGTTTTAATTGAAATTCTGTGTTTCAACTGAGTGACTAAAAATTCCGTTGGACAAAGTAGCATTTTTGGAAAAATCCGAATTAGATTAGAACTAGAATTAGAGCACACAAGCAATTCAAAAATTAGATTAGAGTTTTGCTCTAATTCATTAAATTAGAAAACTAGATTTATCTAGTTGTCCAAGTCTGCTCAGAGGAGAGCGAGTCGAGAAACAAGAATACGCCAATGCTAGATCACAGTTGTTAATAAACACATGTGTGTGTCCCAGTTGCATAAAAATTGATCGACTAGCGAAGGTAGAAATTTCCACTTATTTAGTATACAGTGTAACAAAAAATCAGGATATTCACCCTAGTGAACTTATCTCACAAACACGAACACGTAAATACCAAGAATGAAAAAAACGTCTGCGACCTTGTGAAATTTACTGACCGTGACAGTCGTTTTATATAAATAGCTATCGTGAGGTCGCTTTACTCACGGTCTCCATTATAACAGTCCGGAGCCCTTTTTGTTGTATTCTTTTCTGTCTGGGACTAGGAAGTAACTTTTAATCGTGCAATGCGTCATATACTGGCCATCCCTGGGCTATAAAATATAATATAGACTAAAAAAAGATGTGTGTTTGTATTCAACAGCTCATTTTGTAAAAAGAATATTAATTTTTTAAAAGCAGCATTTTAAAAACAAAAACAATGTATCCGGTATGACAAACAGAATTTTTCTCTCCAAAAGAAGCCTTTATCCGAATATAAATCTTTTAAACTTTTTAAAAAAAATATTAACTTTTTAAAATTGGTCGTTTTGAAAATCACACACAATTTACTTGGGTGTGTTATTTCAACAAAAGAATCTTGTCCACAACAGTAAACGTAATGCCGACAATAAAAGTTCAAATAATTTTAATAGGCTGAACTCAGCCAGTAAGGTGTTAAAAACAATTCAACTAAAAAATCTCCTTAATCTCCTTACTATGTGTACCGGTAAATCAAAAAAAAACCTTTACTTTCAAAAACACAGCAAGAAACTGACTAAACACTTACAGCTAGACAAAAAACACTGGTAGTTTGTACCCGCGGCGTATGTTCCTTTCGCTACAATCAATTAGTAACGACTGCATAGCATAGGACATCTGACGGGCGGAAGGCTTGTGAGTGATCGTTTTAGCTAGATTAAACTGCTCTCTTTTTTTTCTTTGTACTCTCGCTTATCTCTCTTTGAGTTGATTACCGGTCACTGCGCAACAGTGTTTTGTTGACTAGTCGATGACTTGATTTAGTTGCACTTAAGTTACTCTTTTCAAATGACTTGAATTGTCAGTGTTTACAAATTACTTGAATTTCGATTTGGTAATTTGATTGCTAAACAATACAAACTGACAACCATACCCGTTAAAACTTACTAAAATATTACTGACATTCCTTTTTTTTACTTTGCCGTAGATTCAGGGTTAGCCCTAAAACAACCATTTTATACATTATGTGTATTTTCTCTGTAACTCTATTATAACTCTTTTTTTTTTGCTTAACTCTATTTTCTCTACAACTCGTTAACGGTTTACAGGATGTACTGTATTTGCTGGATTCTATATACGCTATAACTGTATTTTCATAGAACCAATTATTTGCTGAATATGTCATTTTAATTTATCTTTGTTGCCAACTAGTTGTAAAACGTGCACCGTTTGCTCAAAAACTTGCACCATTTATCTTTATTGACCAGCTTGGATTCGTGCAGCCTGCAGCAAAGAGTGCATCCTTTATCTTTTGCCCTTTCTTGTTTATAATCGGGCGTTATTTTATTCAACGTTATTTTACCCAACCAGCTTTAAAACTTGCACCATTTATCTTTATTGACCAGCTTGGATTGCTGTGTGCTGCAGCCGGAAGAAAGGAGATCTTTTGTCTTCCTATCTATTATTTATAATCGTGCGCTGTATTATCACAATGCAAGCGTTCGAATTAAGACAATGCACAACCATTCCAAACCAATTCATTTCTTTATGCTGTCACACCTCCTTTGTTCATTTAACAATCACTTGTGACGTAAACAATTAAAGTAAATTGTTTTGTTTGGCATTCTGACGTCACAGCCTACCCTTTTAAACTGACTGTCCTTTTCCAAAGTTAGGTTAAAGCACGATACGCAAATTTAAAAAAATATTTTAATCCCCTGCTAAAGGTCTAGTATAAAACGTGTATATAAAATATCTGAGTTAACAAGAAAGAATGATAAACAGTTAATGTTTGTTTACTCATTCACATCTCGTTTATAGTGTTACAAAACTATTTTAATTATCGATTTAAAGAAAAAAAATGCTGAAATGCTGTTAAAAATGAATAAAGATTTATTGATATTCACTCTACGTCTAACGACAACCTCCACTCATCCAGTCATTATATGCCGACATCTCTATATCACCAATGACCATATAGTCGCATAAGACGACGAATACTTGTTGTAACACGCAAAAAAAAATTCGCTTGGTTTTAGAAGGTTTCCTTGTATTTCTTGGCAGTTCTAAGTATCTCATGTTAACTATAACGCGACAATTTTCAAAAGGCAATTAACGATTTTGTAGAACTAGAAAACACTAGGTTATAATTACATAAAAGCTTTCCTTAATTAAAAAACATGGTAATAGCCACCAAAAAGCTTTCGTTAATTGACTTTTTCAGTAATAAGTACGTTTAAACAACGTTAGAACGACAATCACACACATGTCTAACATGGGTTTCTTCCTTAAAATATATCGCCATTATAGAGTAGACCTAATGTAGTTGTTTATTACATGAAAAACAATGGTTTTCTGCGCTCTTAAATCTTTAATGTTTTAAACCAGGGGCGTGCAACTGTTCGCAACGGGCTATAGCAACGGGCTATAGTGTATAGTTATAATGGTGCTGCGGGCCAGACAATACATATATTTTTTGAACAATTTTTTTATTTAAAAACCGTGAAATATTAATATATATTCAAAACACTGCACCCATAAAGTAAGATCACGTTACTGAAATAACTGAATCATTACAAGCAGAACAAGGCAATTTTATACAATGCAAAATGGAGGTTCGGTCAGTGTGACGCAATACTAATTGAAAAGTGCCAATCATTCCGTTACAAATAACTTCTTAAACATTTAAAAATAAAAAAATAAAGAATGGGCGGCTATACGGAGTCTGTGCGGGCCACGTAAAAAGGTACCGCGGGCCGTATGCTGCACGCCTATGTTTTAAACCAGTGATTCTCAACCTTTTTTCTTTCGTGGCCCATTTACGTTGCAAAAAAAATTCTGTGGCCCAATAATTTTTTATGGAAGAAAAACCTTTAAATAGATTTAGAACAAAACACAGCAGAACATATTTTAAAACAGATTATTTATTCAACCGTGCATTAGTGAGATACTTGCGGCTGAACAATAAATTTACATTCCTTTTTAATTCCTCCCCAAGCCATTATTCTTGTAAAATTAAATATAGTGACACAAATGAAACTAAATCTAGCTTTTTAAATTGGTCTGTGGCCCAACTCAAATGTTGTTATGGGCCACCAGTGAGCCATGGCCCACTGGTTGAGAATCGCTGTTTTAAACGATGTTCACAGAATGCTACCTATACTGTTACCTACAGTCCTACACCTCTGTAATAGTACAAAGTTAACATGCTTTGGTGAATAAATCGCTTTTGGTGAAGCTATTGACAATCCTTTCTTTACTGGTGAACTTCAAATATAACACCATTACGCCAAATAACCACATCCTTAACACGTAAGAATAAAAATAAATGGGCTTGCTGCTTTGCTTTTACCCTGCCGTACACTTTACGTAGGCGTTATCAATCGGTTCTAATAATGTCTTTGATAATTTGAAATAAAATTTATTTTGTATTTCAAACTTTACTATCTTGATAGTCGTTAAAAGAAGGAAATGTAAACAACTTTTAACAAAAAACTGTAGGCCTAGTTATAGCCTGCATGATTGTCGTTTTGTCCTTAATTTTAAATATGTTTAAAATTCCTTTCGACAACATCACAGTGTTTTATTTTCATATGGCATTTAGTGAAGTAGTAGGTTCTAAGTATCCCGTGTCAACTAAAAGGCGAGAATTAAAAAAGGGCAATTAACGATTTTGTAGACTAAAAACACAAGGCAATTGCCTCCTAGAAGCTTACGTTAAATTAACTGTTCCACTAATAAGTACACGTGAGCAGATTTCAACAACGTTAGAACGACAATCACACACACGTCTAACGTGTTTTTTTTTTCTTTCTTGAAAGATATCGCCAAACGCTACGCTAATGCAGTTGAACTCGAATATGGAACATCTATGACAGAACAATCGTCATTCATAGAGTTTTACTCGTGTCACGTTGTTATGATAAAGATTTTGTTTGCAACAATTACACTTGTCTGGTACGGTAAAAGTGTAACAGGCTTTTGTTACGCATATTGACTGAGATGTTATGTTTACAGTTGGTTTTGAATTAAGGCTGTTAATTAAATTGTACTGAGCCGAGCAGTGCAGTACGAGAAACTCGTCATTGGAATTGTAGGAAGTGTTATTTCCGAATCCACAAGTAGACAGCACTGACAAAACTGCCGTAGTTGCAGCCTAGTAGCTCATTAGTTTTTTTTAGTAAAAGCGGAAAATATTAATTAGTGCTTATTTGATGTGCGGCCCATTTCCTAACTGTTCCTTGTGTTAAAACGGTAGCACATAACTGCTTTAGTGTTTTCAATGATTTTAAACAATGTTTTCTTTGATATGCTTACGACCTACTAGTTTTCCGAACTCGTGTTGTCTCTGCAGTAAAGCATAACTTTCAAATAACCTTTAGTTTTTTCAACATCATTGAGTTAAACGTTAAAAACTGTAACCTACTTCTGGATGGGCTTGATATTCTTACTACCTGCTGTTTTTCTAATTGGAATTGAGACATTGAAAACTGTAAGGAGTTAAAATGCTTTGGTGAATAAAACGTTTTTTGTTTGGTGAACTTATTGACATTCCCTTTCTTCACTTCAAATATAACACTATTACGCCAAATAACCACATCCTTAACACTTTGAAGAAATGTAGACATTAGCGTCACTTTCCAAACAGACCGCCTACCGCAATCGCCAAGACAAGTCTGTAGCCAACACACAACGCGTTCCCTCCACTGGCTTGTGATCTAGTTGTTCAGATGCTAGGCATCAAGCATTGAGCAGTTAAAATATGTTTCAAGTCTTGTCCAATCAATGCTGGCATGATTATTTTTCTGTTGTATCATGTTTGCTGCGCCTTGGTAAGGATTGTAGGCGTTTTACTGGTAAATCAAGAGGCATTATAATTACATTGCAAAAGCTTGCCTTTCAATGCGTTGAAGTAAATATACATTTCCCAAACAGATTGAATATCAAAGCCGTCCAAATACAACCTTTAGCCATTATTTTAAAATTTATTCGAAACGTTTACAAAATGCTACCTACTTCTGTATGGGCTTTCATATTTGTTCTTCGTCAAAACACAACCTCCAAACTGAAATATCTAACTCTCATAAAGTCGTACTGACTATTGGGAAGAGCGAACAGTTTAATAACCTGCCCAAACAACTGAAACGAACACACACTTAAAAGAAGTGCGATATTAACCTACTAAGGCCCTACATACAAACGAAGGTTTCGCATTGCAGTGTTATATTATATTAGTACAATATGACGTTAAATGCACTGTGAAAATATGTTTGGGTTCGTCAAACTGCCAGTGCTTTTCACTATAAATTTTTCACCCGGGGTTGTATATTGCTAACATTATTTGTGTTAGGGTGCGAGTTAGCGTTTGGGTCAAGTATTAATATAGTATTTGTTTCTTGCAATTTCCATTTTGACAACTCGTATCGTTATTGTGGGCCAACGCCAAGCTCCTTTTAATAACAAGAAAATCGAAAGATGACAAGCCATTTAAAGAACATTTAAACACCTTATTTTGTAAGCTGAACCTTTTCATACATGATGATCGTGTCAACAGACCAACAATAACACCTCACTTATCAATATGAAACCTGTTACCCTTTGATATAAGGTGAAACCAAATCATTAAACGCAAAGAAAACGAACAACAAGCCTTAAAAACCACGATTTAAACAGCAGAATAGCGACAGTGACCTGAACCTTTCGCCACCAGCACACAATAACACAAGCTAATCGTACAACAAAGGGTTTTTTGGAAGACCTAACCAAACCAGTTCGGTTATTGAGGATATCCTTTGAGGTTAGCTTAGTATTTGCGACCTCCAATGAACTCGATACATCACCTCTTTACCGCCGCCTAAAAGCCTGTAGACTTAAAACAAACATTATTACTTTGCATTGCTTAATTTGACGTCACTATGCACGTGACCGGTGTCTACCGATGCGTGACCTACAGCCGAACCTTGCATTATCAGTGTTTCTCGAGGGATTTTACTTCATACGTATTATAGACCAGCGGCTTGGGTAACCGTGGTATTTTATCGTGTGTTCGGAGATTTGGGAATTATACTCAACGAGCAATATCAACTGAGTGAAGTGACTCTGCCAAGAGTTCAAGAAGTTAAAGACAGGTATTTCACTGCGGCCTGTTCTTCACAATTTCTTTTGGACCACCTGATTACCCTGTTCAAAAGTAGACCAATGCGACCTTTTACAAAGATCAATGAATGTAGTTAGCAACAGCGCAGCACAAACACGTCTCGCAAGTATGGCGTTTAAATTGAGTTTTTCCAGCAGCCGCGTTAAACTGTGTAGCACAAGAGCGACTGCGTAGGGAAATAGCTGGGTCAAATTTCGACTGGATTTGTCAGACCTGCCCAACAAGGAAAAGAAATCGAGGTGAAAGTTTTAACACTTTACAATCAAGCAAGCGAACTCTAACTCTTTATTAGTCTTTCTTTTTCTCGTCAAACACAAGCACAAACAGACATGCGCTTTATTCAACCTTAATTATATAAACTACTAACCTTATAAAGCTAAGAAACCAATCGAAAACATTCGCAGTTTAACCCTAACATTTTCGCAGCGATAGAGGTATATCAAAAGATGGAAAAGCCAGTTTTATTTCAAAGGCGTTTATAACTCAAATTACAAATTGTAAACATTCACTAAACCGTAAAATGAAAGATTTCAAGTCGAAATCCGGGTTTACTGTTTGACCTTAACAACAAAAATACAACGCAAAAAGACGGAACAATTCGTTTTTTTTTAAAGGCCTTTCTAACTTAAATTACGAATTTCCAGATACTAATAACAAGTCTCCAATTACAAATACATTTCAAAGCCCGAAATAAAAGATAGCAAGTGCGACTCAACCCAACTTATTATAACGTTTCAAACTTCCAGCAACTTAAATCACGACTTCCAGTGCAGAGGAGACCCAGCATCTGTATTTGTTATTTACTGCGTTCGTTGTGCGTGTGCTAAAACCCTGCTAACGTCGTTCTGCCATATTTCCTTTCCCTGCATCAATGTTAGTCGTATCCTTTCTACTGCAAAACAGTCAACGATGCACTCCTTACTAGCAGCACATATTTTTACTGCGCTGTAAGCTATTTTTTGAAAGCGAACCATGCTGAATTATGTGAATGTACAATAAATCTATAAGCGACCTGACAGTCAGTATGCTCTTTGAAATACAACGGCAGTTTGTTTAAGTGGAGTTCAGATAGCACGGTGGTAATTTCTCACCTGTTAAAATATAAACCAGCTGATAATCCTTAAACTAATAAAGCTCCAAAACTAACTATTTCAATTCAGCATTACACCCTGTCCATATTAGAACTTGGTAACAGCGTTATATTTAACACAGCAACTAAAATCACCGATAATCTTAAACTAATACCTTCTAAAGCTCCAATACATCACACCTTGGTCAAACTTAACTTCTGGGCATAGTTAGGTTTCAACGAAGCAACTACAGATAGCCAGTTGAGGCCGCAGGCGACTGACCTAAGATATTGTTTTGTCTTTGGAGAATAAACTGCATCACACACAGTGGAAACATTAACATAACCGCAGCTATAGAGCAATATCACAAACTGCAACAGTAAATTTGATTTTAAAGGCGTTTTTAACTTAAATTGCAACTGTCACAAGTGTCACATACATTCTAAATCGCTAAATGAACGATTTAAAGTCAATGCTGTAACAAGGAAAATACAATTGAAAATGATTGAAAAGTCCGTTATATTCTAAAGGCGTTTTGTTTAATAACGAAATACTTGCTACTAACGTTCAATAAGAAATACATCCACAATTCCAAAATGAAATTTCAAATCACAATAAAAAATAAAACCCTATGCACACTTACTTGGTAACAGTGTTAGCTTGAACCTAGGAACTTATATCCCGAAAAAGCAGCTGCCAATCTTAATTACTACCTTCCAAAGCTCAAAATGAATTATTGCCCGTCGAAATCACACCAACATTCTCAGATTTTAATTCAGCAACTAAAATAACGAGATACCAGCTGATATTTCGTCAAACTAATAACTTCTAAAGCTCCGAAACGAAAGATTTCAATTCAACATTGCGCCTTTACAAACCCAGCTTCGTAGCTAAGTTGTATTTTAATTCAGCACCTCAAACTAGGAATTACCAGCTGATAATCCACAACCTAATACCCTCTAAAGCCTCAACACGAAAGATTTTAATTGAACATCAGAACCTGTTCACATTTAACTTAGAAGCAGTGTTATATTCAACCCAGTAACTAAAATTACGTAATGCCAGTGATATAACTCCAAAAGCTTCTGACATAACTCCAAAAGGTCCAAAACACAAAGATTTCAATTCAACAGCTCGTCTGTAATCAAACACAACAACTTGGCAAAGTTTTATTTCAATTAACCAAGTACAACAAGCCAGTTTTGGGCGCCGGCTGCTGTCCAAACAGCTTATTTTTGTCTACGGTGAATAATGAGAGCATTACAATACAGTGAGTACACTCATAGCGGCACAGCAGGGTGCTACAGTGAAAGCGGTCGATAACACAGTGCTGGAAGCTAAGGCAAACGGCGCGTAGTTTTCCGCAGGGGGCGAAATACGTTGGGTATTTAGAAATTCATGCTCGTTTTTTCCCGAATTTTAATGATTTTTTAAAAGATAATTTCATTGCAAGTTAAGGATATTCATTTGGGATTTATTTTAAATAAACACATAACATCAAACTATTACAGAATTTCATAGTTCAATTAAGCTGTAAAATCTAAGTTCTTGAAACGTGAAACCCTTAAAAATATTTTGGTCCCCACGATCGGTATAGGTTTTTTAAAGATGACGTCATAAGTTTACGTCATAAAATGATAAAAGCAACTTTTTTCGGAAATGTGAACTTAAAATGGAGTAATGCTGAGCTGAAACTATCCAAAAACTACCGGATTTTATCAAAATGGGATATCCTTAACACAAATACAAACAACTAAATCCTTAACACAAATACAAACAACTAAATCCATCAACCATGCATTTTGAAAACAATTGGCATATCGCATTTATTTCTAAACCATAACAGTTGATCGCCCATAAAATAACAACAGGAAGTTATTATAGCATCGTTCGCTTATTGCACCCATACAGCCGGTTTTAAATGATGCTACTTCGTTTACTTTCAACCTTAAAATTGTAATGTTTTGATGAGCACCGTTCATTTTGCTTGTTTACAGTTTTTACCCATCGACTAACTAGTATAGGTTTTTTAGGGACGTAAGTAACCTATAAGCAATTTAAGATCCTGCAACTATTTTATCCAAGTACCAACTACTAATAGTTGGATGTAGCGACACAATTTTATCGCTCTTGGTGAATTTAGGCCTCAGCCAATTTTGACCACATTCTTTAAGCCCAAAGGCGCCCAACCTCCAATCGCAACATCGATACCGTCGTTTAGGCCAGTGGCTCTTAACCAGGGTTCGATCAAATGTATAAGAAGAACGTATGGCAACTCAACCAAAACGATAACTAGTTTTCATTCCCCTAAATATTTAGCTAATTTGTCGAAAAAGAAACTGCTTCTTTTGATTTAATAATTTCGTTTACTAACCCACAATTATTATTATTTTTTTTTATTATTTTACCCTTGGGGTTCGACGCAGCTGTTTCCAGGGTTCGGCATAAACGCCCTCTGAAACATAAAGGCTGCTATTTCAAGCTAATTTTGAATCTCTTTTATGTGTCAAGGTATCATGTAACATTATAAATTAAAAGTTTGGCCAATTTAACCTATATAAATGCAAGTTTAAATTTCACTATGCCCAGTTTCAGCTGCTAGGAGGAAGAAACGAATACTGAGCGAAAATTGACGAAAGCTTGCAGAATAACATAGGGGTTCGACAGGTTGCCAAAGGTTAAGAACCACTGGTTTAGGCTTTCGTGCGTATTTTCCTGATCAACTTGGCATTTGTGAATTGAAAACAATCCACACAGCGATTTCCTTTTAAACAATCAAAGCTGGCAAAATGAACAGGAAGTAATCAAGCCAAGCGTATCTCACTAGTTGCACCTAAGCAGCAGGTTTCAATGGACTTCAACTAACCTTTTATTGCAGCTGAATTAAAAGCAAACTTGTATCATCACCAGTTAATGTTAATGTGTCTGAGAAATTAATCAAAACATCACTTTAAAAGGTGGATCGCAATTCATTATCAAGCTACATTACAGATCCGTGTACTGTATGTACTCATGGTTATTAACATCTGGATAATGAATCCCAACCATGCACTTTGCTATCAGTGATGTTAGCAACATTATATTTAAGTAATATTACTCTAAAAAAACTCACTTTTATTGAACAAATACCTTTTACACACTATGTATAGGTGCACTATGCACATATCTATAATATAGCTTAAAAATGAATGGCAAACCCCATAATGTCAATAAATCGACGTCATTGTGATAAAGACGTTTTGATACACACTTATCATCACCAGTTTAACGATGTTTTTGGACTCTGATAATCAATATTTTTATCAAGTTATATTACAGATCCGTGCGTAGTGTATTATTATATCCCTTCCAATTAAAAATATTAACTTTTCAAGTTTGCGACAAAGCAAAAGCCTAAAACGTTTTATCCCTAAAAAAATTTTTACTTGACCATCACCTTTAGTACGAGATAAGGCAACACGTAAATACCATAGTTTTATCTCAGACTTAGAGCATATTATACTAGTTGAAGGTTGTAGTTAGACGTAGTAAGAAAATCAAAGCCCATACAGAAGTAGAAAGCATTTTGAAGGTCTCAAATAAAGCTTAATATAATAGCTGGAGGCTGTAGATAGACGTAGAATAAACATTAAATGCCATACAGAAGTAGGTAGCATTTTGAGCGTTTCGAATCACTCTAATGTTGAAAATGAATAAATGATGTTATTAGAAACGTTCACAAAAAGCTGCTACCTACTTCTGTATGGACTTTAATATTCTTTCTACGTCTAACTACAACTTTCAACCATTACCTTTAGAGTTACCCGAACCGTTCACAAAAGGATTCCTACTTCTGTATGGGAATTGATATTCATTGTACGTCTAACTACAACCTCCAGCCATTACCTTGAGATTGAGTCAAAACATTCACAAAATACAACCTACTTCTGTATGGGGATTGATATTCATTCAATATGCTACCTACTGCTATATTTGCTTTGCTATTCCCACCACAATATTTTCATAATACTAATAACAATATATACTCAAGTCTCATGTTTTACATTGATGCCTATTTGCAACACGAATATATAAAGTTGTTTAGTTACGTTACGTTTTTCATTGGGCTAAAATGACAGTTGCATATAGCATGAGAACCACTGCTAATTGAGAACCATTGTTCACTGTTAACCACCTTATCTGTCTGGGCCACCCAACACTGACTGTAACAATTTCCACTACTATCTTAGATTTAGTCAAAACTTTCAAAATTCTACCTACTTCCGTATGGGCTTTGATATATATTCATTCTACAACAGCGGTTCCCAAACTTTTCTAAAAATTTTGCTTGGCGAACCCGTTGCAATTATTTTGAAATTTCGCGGCCCTATAAAAATTCAAGGGTCAGTTGACCTATGTTTCTTGTAGTACACTAGTGCAATACTATTCATTCTAATGTAACAACTTTCTAACTAATGTGAACGATTCGCTGATAGCAGGTAGTACAGCATAGTAGATGCTTTATGATGTCACAAGAGACATCATAAAACACGCTATATGATCGAATAATTAAGCATAACTAAAGACAATCATGATGACAGATAATGTTTAAAACTTAGACTAATGTTTAAAAACATTCGCTAAAGCCTATAATGTAGAGCAACTTAAAGACTAACTCTCCTCGCAGACCCTTTGAAAATGCTTTACGGACCCCATTTGGTCCGCGCACCCTAGTTTGGGAACCGCTGTTCTACAACCTCTAGCCATTACCTAAGATGTATTTGAAACGTTTACAAAATGCTGCTAACTACTGTATGGTGATTAGTATTCATTCAACAAGTTACCTACTGCTACATTTGCCTCGATATTCCAACTAAAATAATTTTAGCTTATTAATAATAATAATAATAGGTATTTAAGTCTGTGTTTTTACGGATGCCTCTTTACAACACGAATACATAAAGTTGTTCAGTTACGTTACGCTTCGCATTGTGTTAAAATGCCAGTTCCACATAGCTTGAGAACCGCTGCTATTAGATAAACACTGAAATTGTCCAAAATGACGGTTGTAGACAGTATTCAGCAGCTTGACCATCAACTGTCTGGGCGATCCACAATGACTGTAAAATGTCCACTGCGCGTTAATCATTTATTTAGGCGGGCAAAAACCACAATGCGGGATGACACCGTTGTTCAACCACAGCTTTCGAGACGTACCGCAGTGATCGAAACTAAAAAATTATTACATTAAATTACGAGCAAAATTAAAATTTAAAGCTATACTTCAAAATAAAATTTTAAATAAAAAAAAAAATTTTCAAATTCACGAACAAAATTAAAATAAAAAATGTACCTAAAAAAATTTTTTTTTTGTTTTGAAAAAATACAACTGTAAAATTCAGAAACAAAATTAAACTCTGCTTCAAAATAATGAAAAAAAATTAATAAAAAAAAAAAAAATTTAGTTAAAACCTGTCCTGCAGAAAAATTGAAAATAAAAAAAAATAAAAATTTTGTACTTCTAAACCATGTTTATTTATGTATTTAACGACAATCGTCAGTTTAAATTATGTAAATTAAAAAGAACCCACTAAAATTCTAAATATTCCAAACTGTAGTAATCAGGCTGACTGTAGTATTTAGACGGGAGGTTTTTAATGAAATAAGAAATTACATTTATAAAAAAATGTTCGTTTTTCGGACGAACAATTTCGTAGCTAAGGCAATGTCTGAAAGCAACTGTATACCAAGTAGTAATATCGCTACTCGTCCGATACTAGGGTAGAATCGGTGCAAATCCGATAAAAAATTATGATAAGAATTTTGTCCAATGCAGTGACTCTATTTAGAAATGTAAATTTATAAAAAAACAGTTAAAAATGGATGGTAGGTAATTAAACCTGACAAATTTCGGCCAAATAACCTGGAAAGATTTACCTTTAAACAATTCAATTTAATCTATTTATTGTTTGAGCATAGCAATGACGTCATTTGTATCGGTATACTGCATACTCAATATATAAGCTATAGCTAAGCTATTGCTGCCAGGCATAATATCAAGTTTGTAGGGCTCTTCTGGCAAATGTAATTTTTTTTTTTTTTTGGGGGGGGGGGGGGGTTTCCTAGAGCCAGCGGAAAGCACATTGTGTGGGTGCGGCACAGCAGAGGACACAGTCACTCACCGCTTAAAATGCCCTTTGATTGATGAGCCATGCTCCACCACTGATCTCACCGAATTTAACGATCGGTCAAGACAGTGTGTCGAAAAATGGAAACTCTCCATTTAAAAATACCAACTTGAAGACTCGAATATATATATTCAACTAGAAATGTATGAACATATCCCATACGAAATCATTTTGTCCGACGTACGGTATATTTTCTTCGAACGGTAAATTTCCTCAATTGGTGTTAAACCGTAGTACGCAAAAAATCGCCAAAACACTGAAATGTTTAAGTATTATGCCTGGTATCAATAATTTCGATCAATATTTTCGTCAAGGTTTCGTATCGAGGTTGAAAGTTGGACTGAAGCCGAGATGGAAGTGTTTAACGAGCGGGGAAGTCCCCTACCGGACCTAGGAAACTACTATCCGACCGGCAATTAAAACACGACGTCACAATGCCCTACCCCTTACGTCACAATCGAAGTTTTTTTTTTACATTTTCCAAAGTCCTTGCTTCGAGAAAGGCCGACAGTTGCCCACGGCATGCCGGTGGGACTAAATCTGGAAACGGCATTCCTTTCGTCTCATCGTAGACGTGCCAAGGCTACTGGTGCTGGCTCGCTGTAACTGAGGCGCAGAGGTTACAGCCGCGACGTTCATCGGACTTGTCAACGCTGTACGGTTTATCGCCTAATATCCTGAAGATCATTACCGTTTTACATCTCCAAAACTTTTCATCATAATAATGACGCCATTTCGATGTACTTCTACCAACATATTGAGTTTTGTTATTGTAATAGAATTCAAATAATAACGGACAGCCTTAGATGCTAATGCTGTAACGCCTGTTCAGTTCTAACCCTGCTTTTAAAGGGCGCACGAATTCCGTGTGTTTACACAGAAGTGCACAAAACAAACAAGAGCAGTTCTTCGTTTACGGCTAATTCTCTCTACTATAACCACACACTGCCTACACAAATATACTAAAAAAGTACACTTTCTGGTTTAATTTTAACGATTTTGGTTAGTATGTGGTGAAGTTTGAACTTGCTACGATTCTTTGATTTTGTTTTTGTTAACGTCCTTTAGCGATCAAACGTACATTTATGCCCTAAATATAAACGTTTGACGTGTTCTGCCTGTAAAGGTTGTCAATAATCTATAGTTGGCAAACTTGTCAACCACTCTACACTCTAACCACTTTTAAATCGCTGCTCGTTTTATACGATGACGTCAACATGATAAGACATACTGTAGAGCAGTGTCTCTTAACCTTTTTAGCGCTCGAACCTTTTGAGCGCTCATGAAATTTTCTCGTACCTGTCTACACTGGTCGACGGAAGTAAATAAAATTGCAATGATAGGTATTAAACTCAGTGTATTTATAACTTACGTGTTGAATGCATGCATTAAAAACAGTTTTGTAAGTTCCACAATATTTACAACACACGAACAATCAGGATTTACTAATGGCTTTTTGCTAATGCTTTTCGTAAATTACGCATTCTTTACAAATATGCTGAATAGCGCATAATGTCACGCTGCATGTCGTACCCCCTGCTTTGGTGCTTCGTACCACCAAGGGGTGCACGTACCCCTGGTAAAGAACCCCTGCTGTAGAAGTTTTTTTTTTTCAAAAAATAAAGTCGACTTCTTTCAAGCGGTCGTTTAACCTGCCGACGGCCTCCTAATTTATCAAATCTAAGAGCGTGCTGAATTCTGCGCACCTTACCTGGGCTATGGCCAGACTTTATGACACCATTAATATTTGTTTGTCCGATACTTTTTTGTGTGTGATATCGACACCCGAAAAAAAAAATATATATACGAAAAAAAAATTATTAATTTAACTAAAATGACCGATACCCGATATTTTTGGCAAAAAGCGGATGACGTCATTGCGACATTAAACAAACCATTACTAAAATATCTACCTTGGTATTAGATTAGCACCAATACAACCCTAGTATCGGACAAGTATCGATACTACCACTTGGTATCGGGTATCGGCTCCGATCCGATATTATCGAGCATCCCTAAAATCACTTGGTGTTTCAAAAGAATACCTTACCTTACTATGGCCAGATATTATGACACCATTAATATTTGGTTGTCCGATACTTTTTGTGTGTGATATCGACACCCGATATTCTGGTCCAAAAGTATCGACACCCAATGCCGCCAACTTTATATGCTATGCTTAACAAAAGATTGAAACGTTTTGCAATGCCGCTGCCAAGCCCGAAAAACACAGAACCGGCCAATGGTTACATTATAAATATTTATCGCACAGCGCCAATTAAGGCTGAAAAGATTTAGAAATAAACAGAAACAATAATACAGTATATAAACTGTTGCTACCAGGCATGGTAATCTAAATCAAAAGCAGCTCCTCTGGTAATTGTAATTGTTAACCAACGTTTCGGCAATGTATAACAATAGGCTTGTGTATAACAATACAGCGCAAAACGATAATGCAATTATGTATAGGTAAAATCAGGGCTGCGGAGTTGGAGTTTGGACAAACAAAAGATTGAAACGTTTGCAATGAAATTTTCCAAGTTATCAGGCAATTTTGTTTTTGATATTGGACATCCATCGCTACGTGTGACGTAACACTTTTCTGGAACAACACGCGCTAGCATTATGACAACAGAAGCAAATAATTGCAAAAATTTGTAAAAAAACGTAAGCAATTAATTGTAAGAAAGTCATTGCATCGAAATATAACAGAAGGTCAAAAAACGCCATGCTCAGTATTATACAATAGAGAGTTTCAGTGAAAGTTGAGCCGACCGGGGTACCCTAACAGGTGAGAAGTACGTCATCACGCCGACCTCTAGCGCCCACGTGCGGCCCAAGGGAGTTGGTTGAACTTGAAGGAGAAGGACTATGGTGATATGTCAGATATTTTACCGCCAGACCAGTGGTTCTCAACCTTTCATGAGTCATGCCCCCCCTCCATTGGGTCTCTGTATCACCCTACTTCTCATGATGGTGTTAGTCTATTCCAGTGTTTCTTAACGTTTTTTACTTGGGGGCGCACCTAAAGACGTATGAAAACGTGGCGGCGCACCTTGCGGGCGAAGGGAGATATATTTTATATGTATTACGTTTTTTTCAGGTGTAGGCTACCGGTATTTCTCTTCACTTGCCTGCATTTTTTATTATATGGGTTTTATAGTTGCATATCTTTAAAATAACTTCCAGCTTTTGAGACTAAAAACGTTATTTTGTCCATTAAAGTCTTCCGATTTAAATTAATCGGATTAATTTTGAACTTATTTTGGTATGTTTTTTCCTTTCGCTAACAGCCTTTCATGGCGCACCAGTACGCCGCGGCTCACCGGTTGAGAAACGCTGGTCTACTCGAACGGTTTGGCTTTGCAATTCAGTATCAAGCTACATTACAGATCCGTGTGTAGTGCAACCAACTAATAGGCGTATATTTTTTAATTTGGCCGGATATCGTTGGTAGGCTACAAACCTCTACGCAGGCTTTAGTGATTTTTCTACATAACGGTTTAACAGTTTTTTAGAGCACGAGTTTTGTTCTTCGGAGCCATTGCGTATCGCTCTTGCGAAGTTGCACACTGCTGTGATGTTCGGAATAAACTTGCCAACATGAAACTGAATTAAAGCAATAATAAATATTTTGCAGGTTATGAGAAGGAGAGTAACAAGCACGCTCCCAAAGTTGCCGTCGTAAACCAATTGGCGCGTGTCCATTGTGAACACCCTAACGCCGTGTCTGCCAAGCAGAACAATCTCAACACTATAGTTGCTTGTACTAACAGATTGAGCAAGCATTGGCGTATTGTTGTTTCTCGACTCGCTCCTTTCTGAGCCTGCATAGCTTAGTTGGTAGAGTGACGGTCCCGGCTTGACAGGAATTAGTGAGTTCGAACCTCACTGCAGGCTAATTGTTTTTCTAGCCTGCCCTGCTCGCATCATTGATCGACAGATTTGGCGAGTCTGTAACGGCTTTCGGAGTACTAATGACACTTAAGCCTTAATCGTTGGTTAAAAAGCAGCTTCAGAAGGGCTAGGCCTCAGTTGTTAACACAAATATGTGTGCACATATGTTTCATTGTTAGGACTAAATTTTCTTTGGTGTTAAGAAGTTGAGTTACCTCAAATTATTAGCCTACTAAGGTTTTGTTTTTAATAATTTACGTTTCAAATTAAGATGAGGTCTTGAGTTCGAACCTCACTGCAGGCTAGTTGTTTTTCTAGCCTGCTCTGTTTGCATCATTGATCGACAGATTCGGTGAGTCTGCAATGGCTTTCAGTGTACTTGGTGAGCAGAAGTTTAAGTGTCATTTTTAAGCATGTTGTGCCATTTGTTAAAAGTCTATATTGTGTGGTAGGATGTCAGAAAATCAACCCGTCGAATATAAAGCCTGATGGCAGATTGTAATATCGTATCCCGTCCATAGCAAAGCTAGATATTCCGGTCAGACACTATGGTAAATGATCTTATATATTTCCCCGACAAATGCATCGTCTGTACATTCAAATGGAATAAATTCTGAACTGCTAGAGTATTCTGCTGTTATCGACTTTTATCTTGCCAGGGCCAAGGTCATTTCCAATTTTACATATTCAATGTAAATAGTTTGATTTCCCGAGCGAATATTGTAGACCTGTGGCATTTTTTGTTTATTTTACATGACTAAAAATATTTTGAACTAAACTTATTGCTTTATTTATTAAACCTGATCTAAAAAACACGATTTTTCTTGTTAGACATCTTATAAACTGATTAAAAAACTTTGATTTTGATAAATTATATCCAAAAGAAGCATTAGATTTTCTGCTCTAAAACGTGCAACCACTTTAATTATGGCTCACTGGTGGGCTATAAGAACATTTGAGGTGGGCCACAGACAAATTAAAAAAACTAGATTTAGTTTCATTTCTTTCGCTATATTTAATTTTACAGAAATAATGGGATGGGGAGGAAATGAAAAAGGAATGTAAATTTATTGTTCAGCCGCAAGTATCATACTAATGCACGGTTGAATAAATAATCTGTTTTGAAATATGTTCTGCTGTGTTTTGTTTTAAACCTATTTTACAGTTTTTCTTTAATAGAACTATTTGGGACAGAATTTTTTGCAACGTTAATGGGCCACGAAAGAAAAAAGGTTGAGAACCACTGATTTAGAGTAAAAAAACGAGCAGATATAAAAAGCTTCGCAGCACACAAGTTAAAAAGCTCTTGTCTAAAGGTAAACACAAAACAGGAAATGATTTATCGGCTGTCCTCTTTTTTGTTTGGTTTTTCTGGTGATTTAAAGCTCATCAGATTTTAAAAACGTAAGAAAAAATGTGCGAGCCAGTTTTGGAAATGTAAGTCACGAGCTGAATTTGTTTAATTCAAAAGTTGTAATTAGGTGGTGCTACTGAATGACAAGTGTTTTTACATTAAATTATGAACAGCGGTTCAAAAAGCAGAAGTACTTTTGTCAGTGTTGTTACGGCTTGGTGCACTTAAGTTAGTGTTTTCAAATGATTTTACTTGACTTAAGTCTTTTAGATAAATAACTTAACTTGACTTATGTCTTTTTGTTTAATACTTTGGCTGAAATGAAGTGTTTTCTTCAGGAATTTTGTTTACAAAATTAGGTTAGTTGTCCTAATTTAAACAAAACAAACAATTTGCTATATGCTGCGTTTTTGTTATTTTTTAGTTTTAGCAATTTTAATGGTTTTCGTTTAGTTTGATCACAAGGACTTGACTTGAACTCAAGTTATTTTTCAATGACTTGGCTGAGACACAAGTCACTTCAAATTGTCTTGTTAGCTAAACTGACTTTGGCTAGTTTAGTGCCACTCACATTTGTTAGAATTTTCATACTACTTTGATATGTTAAAGTACGGTTTTTGTTTAAAACAAAATACTTGTTTTTGGCAAACTGAATGAGTTAAATAAAACATACCTTCTCGCCCCTACACGTAAATGACCACAATGACCTTTTAATAGAGAACTTTTTTTTATTATGTGTTTGCACTGTTTTGTTGTTGTTTTTCGCGAGACTAATGATGTCTTATGTTGTGGCAAAATATATTTGTCTTATAAAGACTACAACCTTTAATTGACTGATTGATGAAATAATAATAATATTATTATTATTTTTGTTAATTTTATTAGTATTTTTGTTAACTTTGTGGTTTTGCTTGAATTTTAATTGACTGACTTTGACAGTAGCGTATTGAGGTGTGTAGTTAGGGGTAAAAAGGCTCTGGCTCTGTAGACCATGGCCGATGGCTGCTTAAATCCTTACAAGTCCTTAATCAGACTCCAAAGGAGCAGGCCGCTAAGGGAGTCGGACTCGGGTTGTTTTTAACCGACTCCGCAGCCCTGGCCTCAAGGCTCTTACACGTTCCTTGTAACTGACTCCTAAGAACAGACCGCTAACATACCTGTCCTTAACTTCTTCAACTCTGGACAAAGTCGCTTCACTCAGTAGACATTGCCAGTTGACTCTATTCACAAAGCTCAGAAGTACATACGATAAGGTAACGCGGGGATTCAATCGGCTAGTTTATAAGACGTATTTATTAGAATGAATGCAAAACGATGAAAGCGCACAGGCGTTATGGTCACGCGTCAGTGAACAACGGTCACGTGTATAGTGACGTCAAATTAGGCAATACCGAGTTAAACTGCATGTTAAATGCTACATTGACCAAGGCAGAAAAAATATTTTTTCTCATTTCTCTACGTGTGAAAATACTTCGTTCGTTTCGCTCTACTGATTCCACAACAGCCCTTAATTTAATTTCAATTGACACTGATTATTAAGTGAAGGATTTTGATTCCAACTGTTATATATTTGTAAAGGATCTGTGGTAGCAGTACAACTGATACAAGGGTTAGTTAGAATATTTTGAACTTTAAGCTCGTTTTGCTAAATGTAAATTAGGTCTACAAGTAAAGAAATCAATGAATATTATTTTGCATATAAAAAAAAACTTTGTATTTGTTCTTGGTCGTTATAAAATGACGCCAAAAAGTGATATATTTTAGACAGAAAACGAAGTGCTTTTCTTTGTGAGAAAATGTAACTGCTTTGAAATGAGTTTTTCGTTTGAGACAAAACAAAATATATTTATTGCTAATTAATAACTTCAGAAATCAGGCTGCACTACTTACGACAAAAATGTGTGACTAACATAACTTTAGCTCCAGTTATTATTGTTTTTGCGTCGGTAACACACGTCTTTGCGAGCATCTGCCTGTGGATATGTTGGAATTTATTATTCTTATCGCCTTTTACTCGCGCTGGTGCTTCTACTCGGTGCAATTTAATCAATATTTATTTGCATATAAGAAAAATCCTTTGTGTTTGTTCTTGATCGTTATAAAATGACGCCAAAAAGCGCTAGATTTAGAGACAGAAAACATTTTTGAGAAAGTTTAACTAATTTGGAGTGAGTTTTTTAGAAATCATGTGGCACTATTTCATCACAAAATTTGTGTCTATTAACTTTAGCTGCAGTTATTATTGTTTTTGCGTCGGTAACACACGTCTTTGCGAGCATCTGCCTGTGGATATGTTGGAATTTATTATTCTTATCGCCTTTTACTCGCGCTGGTGCTTCTACTTGGTGCATTTTAATCAATATTTATTTGCAAATAAGAAAAATTCTTTGTGTTTGTTCTTGATCGTTATAAAATGACGCCAAAAAGCGCTAGATTTAGAGACAGAAAACATTTTTGAGAAAGTTTAACTAATTTGGAGTGAGTTTTTTAGAAATCATGTGGCACTATTTCACCACAAAATTTGTGTCTATTAACTTTAGCTCCAGTTATTATTGTTTTTGCGTCGGTAACACACGTCTTTGCGAGCATCTGCCTGTGGATATGTTAGAATTTATTATTCTTATCGCCTTTTACTCGCGCTGGTGCTTCTACTCGGTGCATTTTAATCAATATTTATTTGCAAATAAGAAAAATCCTTTGTGTTTGTTCTTGATCGTTACAAAATGACGCCAAAAAGCGCTAGATTTAGAGACAGAAAACATTTTTGAGAAAGTTTAACTAGTTTGGAGTGAGTTTTTTAGAAATCATGTGGCACTATTTCACCACAAAATTTGTGTCTATTAACTTTAGCTCCAGTTATTATTGTTTTTGCGTCGGTAACACACGTCTTTGCGAGCATCTGCCTGTGGATATGTTGGAATTTATTATTCTTATCGCCTTTTACTCGCGCTGGTGCTTCTACTTGGTGCATTTTAACTGCTTTGAGTATATATTCACAAATCTGATAATACACGATGAAGTACCACGGTGATTCAAGCCGCTAATACAAACGCCGTAAACGTATAAAGTATAGGATTAAACGCGAAACGCCAAAGGCACTCGGTTCTGGTGCTGGTCACACAACATTATGCCAACTATACGATTTTTGTCGCGTAATTTAGGAGTGATATCTTAAGACTATAGAATCGTTTTAGAGACGAAAACGAACAGTTCCTTTGTGCAATTGCATAGAAACTGTTTTTTAAAATATGACTTATTGTTGCGTGAATGGGTTAAAGCAAAATGTATTTTTTATATGGCACATTATTTGACAAACAAAAAATGAAGCATAATGGATGGAGTTCGTGGTTAGACGTTTAATAAATATCAATGCCCATACAAAGAAAGCATCTGGTAAAAGTTACGAATAAACCTTAAGATAATGGCTGGAGGTTTAAGCTTTCGTAGAATGAATATCAAAGCCCATACAGAAGTAGGTAACACCTGTGAAGGTTTTAAATTAATCTTAAGATAGTGGTTGGAGGTTGGAGTTAGACACAGAATGGATAACAAAGTCCATGCAGAATTTAGGTAGTATTTTGTAAAAAAAGTTTTGAATAAACCCTGATATAACGGCTGGAGGTTTCAGTCGAAGCAAATACTGAAATAGAAATAATTTTGAACGTTTCGAATCAATCTTTATTCATGATGCCACATATACTTCTGTATGCGCTTTCATATTCTTATTACGTTATAACCTATTGTATGTGGCCCGCAAAATTATCAATCTTGAGTTTTAAGACGCAGACGATTTTTGACTACTCTTTTTTGACTGTTCATTATACATCAGTCGTATAAGCATTATCGAAGCTTTGACGTTGGTATGAATGGATCAGTTGTTGAATTATTCAGGCCTCACATCCAGGACGCCAGCCAATATAAAAACCTATTAACGTCGCTCTATATTAAGTGTGAAGTTTTCACCCTATTTTATTAGCACTGGGTAAAGCAGTGTTTCTCAATCCATAGGCCACATACTGAAATTGTGTCGACGTTTTATTATAGGATTGGTCACCGACTTGACAATTGAAACAATGCCTGGCAGCAACAGTATATTCAATTTACATGATTCGATTTGAAATTGGTTGCGAGCAAGAATGATAATAAGGTTTGAAAACGCTGCGAGAGAAATACGGAGTTAACGCTGGGGATTTGAATAAAGGAACACAAATCAACAAAGTCATCGTTTTTTTTTATAAATAAAGATGATAATTTACAATAATTTTCGTAAGCATTAAGATGCTTATTTATAATAATTTCTGTTTTATTGTCGACATTTTGATAGCCTGGGTAATCTTTCTAAGGGAAATGAAAAGTATATGTACAGCCTAAACAAATAGACAGTGACTTTTCGAGATTTTAAATATGGGTTAATATTTCCATTTTTTCTCAAACTTTCAACAATTTTAAGTTAGGCGAGTAAATTTAAATTTTGTAAAATTTGGTCATTTATCTTAATTTTTGCCAAAAAACAATTTTCTTACTGTATGATGCGTTTTTGTTATATTTAGTTAAGCTGTGGCCTATAAGCGGACTAGTTTACCAGTTTTAATAGTTTAAAGTTTTATTTTTATGACAAGGACTTGACTTGGCTTGGCCTAACTATGACTTGACTTGGACTTGAGTTATTTTACAAATTATTCTACTGTGACACTTCAAATTGATTTGTTTGCAGCACTGCATTGCACTGTATCACTAGTTTTGGGTCTATGGCGACTACAGTGTGTACAGTATATGGCAGGGGTGGGCAAACTGCGGCTCGCCGGGATGTTTTTTGTGGCTCTTCTACAGTGATATCGTAAAATTCCCAAAACCATTGTAAAAGCTACCAAGAGTTCTGTCTATTTTTTTCTTAATTTAGGCCAGAATGTCGTTTATGACGCAATACTAGACAAAGAAATGTAGGCCAGATAATCGTTTATGACGTAACACTAGACATATAATTTTGTTAATACCGTTATTATTAACGTTTTTGTTATATTACCATTTGGGCATTATTGTTAAACTTTATTTACCGTTTTTGTATTGAAATAATTTTGAGGCTCTCTGGTACTTGTATTTACTGTAATTGGCTCTTCCATTTAAAACCTTTGCCCACCCCTGGTATATGGTATAATCTAAGCTACGTGATAGCGAATCTTAGTATTAGACTAACTTTGGTCATATTCTGAACTGTGTTTTATTACGACAATAATGTTGTTCTTATTTCGATCTTACGGCTGGAGTCCAAAATTTTAACTGAACCACAATTTTGAAAAGCTGACTACAGTTTTTTTTATTTTTGTATACGATTTTTGTGCATTTTTATTCAATTTTTTTAAGTTGTGACTTTTTTGACAAGTCAACAAATGAATAATCACCCTAGTTATAACCAGTATGTCGCTGAGCGCATTTTTTAAACACTGTTTCACAGTGTATTACTAATTTGGGTGTATCAGTGGGTTTTCAATGGCGACTACAGTGTGCATGGAATAATCGAAGTCTCACGCACGTCAATTTAAAGCCTGTGTAAAATGCTCTACTGTAGCGACACTACACCGACCCGGATTTATCGAAGCGTTATGTTTGCCTTTTTTTATTTTTCTCTTGCCTTTTTATCGCCGGTTCTAGTGTGTTCTTTTTTGATTCGGCACCTGGAATAAAGACTTGCCATCGCCTTACTACCTGCTTTTCAACCTTTAAAATTTCCATCCGCACTTTTTTATTTCGGAAATTTTCCAACCGCACGAAACAAGCACAGTAACAGTTTTATTTTGTGAAATAACAATGAAACGGTTTGTGTTTTGAAACCGTGATCGGTAACCGATATAATATAAATAGCTTAAGCTGCAATGAACCACTATACGAGACTATATTACTGTACCTGTAACGCATAAGTGGGCGCACCAGCTTATTTGATTACTGCATTACACATAATAAAAAATAATAACATGCACAATTTTCATCCGCACATTTATCCGCACGACGTTTGTCATCCGCATTACAAGTTTTTTCATCCCACAGGTTAAAAAGCACTGTTCTAAAGCGATTTGCACTATTGGTAAATTTCCTGCGTTTGTACATTTCTGAATAGGCAACATATATAGTACATCGGGATGTACTGTAATGCGAAACAATAGACAGCAGGAAACACTAAGGACACTTAAAGCATATTACTGTTTCCTGATTTTCGCTCGAGTTTTCAGCCTTAAGCTGGAATCATTAAATTGATTCAAATGTTAACCCCTAAGTCATTTTTGAAACAACTCGTTTATGAAGGTTTCAAAGAGACTATGATTATTCTGTGAGAAATGTAAAACGGTTTTTATAATTGCAAAGGTGTATCTTGTGTGTTTTTCTGTTACAAACTAGGAAAGATGTTTATTTACTATATATTTGCGGCAAAAATAATGGTATTTCAGAGTTACTTGGTTTTTACTATATGCGGTTCACTATAGATGTATGGTTGTGCTTTCTTATTCAAATCACACTCGTTAGTCATTCAAATGTCTTTCATTCAAACAATCTCTATGTTTTTGAATATTAAGATTACCATCCGGTTTTTAGTTTTATTCAATTTTGTAATTCAAATAGCAAGAAGCTTTTAAAACTGGACGAGGCGAATAATTTAAACACTAAAATTTTTGTCGGTATTACTTGTACCAGGTTCAGCATGGATTTTTGACAGATGACGTCATAAATTGACGTCATAGAACAATTAGTCTTAAAAAACGTGCTGTTTAGCTGCAACAAATGTGAAACCAAAATGGAGGCTAAATACATTTGGAAAAAAGCGTCAAAGCATTTTTTTAACTTAAGCTCAGGTTTTTTTTTACGTTTTTTTAAATTAAACACCAAGATTTATATGGGGCCTTCATAGACCCCCTAGAACTAGTGTTGTTGTTTAATTCTTGCTTTTTAATATTTAACTTATAATATTGTATCCTTTTCATGTCTACATCTTTTATTTTGAATTGTATTTAAAGAAAGGTATTTCGTGCGGGACGTTTTTACTAATAAAAATACCAAATTTTTTACTAATAAAAATACCAAAAAAGTATAAACAAAAGGCCGTTTTTCTTCACACTATAGCATCTTTAAACTAGTTATATTGACTGTTTTCTTAATGCGACTTTACGGAACAAAGTTTACGCAATGCAAAGAAATTACCAAATGACGCTTTTTGAAATAGGCGTAAAATTTTGGAAAAGTAACAATAATAGAAATGACATTCTCAATCTGCTGTCATGTATCTAAATATGTTTTCCCTGAATGCATCTTTTAACAGCTTCAAACTGCCTCCAAAAACAACAACATTATGCGTCACAAAAGCCATTATTCATTTCAGTGACGTAATAATACGCCTGACAGTCAACGAAGCTGCCCAAAAGCTTCCTTAGTCACGCTTTAATGAGCAGCGCTTTCCCTTGCGAAATGCCTTGAGCACTTTTTCGCCGGCAATCGCTTGGTCCTTGTATCAGCTGAAGTGATCAAATTGTCTGTAAACTGATACTTCTGTTGTGATTCAACTGATGGTTAGGATGCCGTCGTGGTTTGTAATAACGTGTTAAGTTTAAAGCAGGTTGTAGCAAGACGTAGAAAGAATATCTAAGTCCGTACAAATGTAGGTGGCATTTTGTAGAGGTTTTGAATAAATCTTCAGATAATGGCTGGAGGTTACAAGTAGACAGCATTTTGTGAAAGATAATTGCTAGAGGTTGTAGTAAGAGGTATGGATATTAGCAAAGCCCATACAGAAGTAGGCAGCATTTTTTGAACGTTTCGAATATATCTTAAGATAATGGCTAGAGGTTGTAGCTAGACGTTGAATGAATATTAAAGCCCATACTAATGTAGCTGGTATTTTGTTAACGTTTCCTCCTAATTTATTTTCCACATCGTGTTAGGTTTAGTTTTGGCTTCAGCAATCGTTAAACTTGATTTATGGCGAATGATGGCAATTCCTGTTGCATTTAATTTAAAGACGATGGTATGCGGCCAACTTCGATTAGTTGAATAAGTCAGTGAAGTTTGCGCCATGTTTACAGTTTTATAACTTTTCACCATCCATTGAAAGTTAAAAATAAAACATTTAGGTTATGGATTTGTACACTTAAGGTGCAACTCTTCAGGAGGTTCCGTTTTGTATCACATTTGAACATCGACAGTTTGCAATTGCATAGCAGAAGTCAGAAAAAGTGCAACTATTTAGATGTAACCGGTTGTTCATAACGCTACAGTCTATGATGAAGGAAACTTTGTATATTGCGTACGTTGATTAGTTATAATTGTTTGATCCAGTCATAATCGAGAACTGTTTAGTGTTCCTGTGAATTTTTTAAAATATTTTTGTTTCTGTTACAAGTTGGCATACAGGCAAGCCTGCGTGATCGCACGCTATTCAATATAATTCAATCAATTTTATTATTTGGCACATGACGTTGATACAACAGCAAAAGCAATAAGATTATTTAATATGCCAGTATATAAAAAAATAAATATTATGGAATTTAAGCATCGCCTAACTGTGCATTAGGGGCGTTTATGCAGCAATATATGAGCGACTGGGAAAAATAAAATTAGTGAAATGTGCAACTGGAATAACGTATCTGAAGTACTACACTGAAATGCAACCTAAATACGCGCGGCTGAAATAACGTTATTTGTTAAAACTTACGGCTGAAAATGAAGTACTACACCGAAAACCGTTCGAGCAGAGGTTGAGTGACTTTTCGCGGCTGACCGCATTTTACACAAAGTCTGCTACGATCGCGGTTGAGCGGGCAACTGCGCCGGGAATGAAGAAACGCATTTATTTCCTTCAAGTATCCAACCGCTAACTCTCCGCTGTATGTACACGACTGGGCGAAGTTTTAAACAACCGTTGGGGAATTTTTGGAGCCCGCTTCGGCTTCGCAAAACAAAGGATGTGACGCTTAACGTAAAACTTGCGAACCAAGAATAAGACCTAAACGCAACAATACTCAAAGCATGAAAAATCTATAAAACCATGGTATTAAGACCAACGATATAATACAGCCAAATACGCAATAATATTCAGTACAGAATAATATCTAATTCATCGGAATAAGGCCTAAATGGCCAAGATGACGCCTGAAACTGTAGATAGAGGGCATAGGACAGTGGTTCCCAAACTGTGGGCCATGTCCCAGTAGTGGGCCATGAGACTATTTTATAGAGCTATTTGAAAAATATTGCAACTATACATTTTGTCTTTCTAAAATAGTTGTTTGCGTATGTAAAATATCTTGTGACCGCGAATACTGCGCGTGCGAGTTGTTCAACTTCAGCAGACTGGAAACTTATCGAACCTCCGTTTGTTGTCAGACAAATAGTATCAACAAATAAAATCCTTGAAATATTAAAAAACCTTTGTTAATCAATATGAACTAGTCGTCAATAGAGGTGGAGAAAACAATTGGACGCGATCAGCTTTAAAAGTTGGGCCACGGAATAAAAAAGTTTGGGAACCACTGGTACAGGTCGATCGGGCCTATTTGTCTGGCATCGGTCGTTTTGTTGATGATGCTTGGGTTCCTCTGTTTTGGTTTGGATGGAGATTATTAGGGGAGTTTATGATGTACTTAGGAGTGGGGTTTTAGGTGAGGTAAAATTTTATGTAGACCTGATTCTGACCAATTAGGTCTTATTCCGACGGATTTAGAACTCATTCTGATTTATACTTTATTACAACTATTACGTATTAGTCCCATTTTGGTCTTATTCCGAACTGTGTTTTATTCCGGCGTCTATGTCGTTCTTATTTCGGTCTTACGGCTGGAGTCTATTAACTTATACTCTTATTGTGTTTTTGTTTTCTTATCAAGTGTTGCAGTATTGAATAGAGTATTTAAACACTTGTACTAAAACAAATCTCTACACTAAAAAGCTGGCACTAAAACAAAGCTTACTACACCTTGAACAAACAGTTGAGCGTTATAGTTTTTCGTCAACTTGGATGCTTTTGTGTACAGTATAAGATTTGTCGTTGTGAAAATTGTAAACACTAGTTCTCGAAATTTTTATTCATAAACAGGACGTCTGTAAACCGGTAAAAACTCGTTTAAAACTTCAGTTGACCGGTTCCTAACATTTTGCCTGCACTGGGTTTGGATTTGAAAATATTCTGATCAGTGAATTCTGCGAAATTTTAAGATAAAACAGCAAATGGACATGTCGTTTTTTACACAGTGATAACGTAAACATCAAGCCTGGCCATTTTAATTCTGATAGCGGTGTGATAACATAACTCGGTTTGTCAGATTGATTTCAACCAATGTAAAATTGCGAATTAAAAACTGAATGTTTTTTTCCGATTCAATAACTCGTAGCAATTTCAAATCTGTAATGTAGTACATTCTGGGCATTTTAAATTGGCAAAAATAGTGGTTTCAACTGCGCTAAAATATTAATCGTTTAAGCTACAACGGAAACGTTTGTTGTTGAACTATCGCAGTTAATTGATCTCAACAATAAGGTACAAGCATTTTTGGAGCAGAGCGGTTGGAGGTTTTAGTTAGACGTAGAAAGAATATTTAACTCATATTGAAGTAGATAACATTTCAAACGTTAATAAAATAAACAAATGAGTGATGATCGGATACCTAAAAATTTTCTGCCCATTTTAAGTTTCCATGCTTAGGCAGTTAACCTGTATTGTGGGTAGGATAGAGATCTCCTTGCACATGCAATGAGGCAATCGGGAACAGACGTACGAGTATCGCACCACGATGGAGTTGGGCTCAGAGTGCGAATCGTCCAAGCAGCTTCACTTTTACCGTGTCTTCGTCAGTAGTAAAATTAATATGTAAGCTGTTTGTTTCGTTTTTGCTAACCCGGGAATTTGTCTTACTCGACTTTAAGGAGTTGTATGTTTAGACACGTTTGAATGAATAGTTTCATCATGTAATCAACATTAGTATGCCGCATGCGAAACATAGTGCGGCTTGTTATGTTACATAAATCGTTTTTTAAGCAGTCCAGGATTGGCCTGGTGTATTTCAGGCTTAAGGTTCGAAATTCCATTCAGGTGAACTCAAGAGA
The DNA here is from genome assembly GCF_963924565.1 of Ascidiella aspersa. Classification (NCBI taxonomy): domain Eukaryota; kingdom Metazoa; phylum Chordata; class Ascidiacea; order Phlebobranchia; family Ascidiidae; genus Ascidiella; species Ascidiella aspersa. The sequence continues at coordinate 2,086,294 of NC_139451.1, forward strand.
AACAGATATGTCTGCATAAATCTTAAAATAATGGCTGGAGGTTGTAGTTCGACGTTGAATGAATATCAAAGCTCATACAGAAGTACGTAGCATTTTGAAAAAGTTTCGAATAAACCTTAATATAATGGCTGGAGGTTGTAGTTAGAATTAGACGTAGAATGAATATCGAAGCCCATACAGAAGTAGGTACATTTTGTAAACTTTTCGAAAACGTATTTTTTCATTCTCATATTTCGCGTTAAGCAATGTTGCACTGAATTGTGATATTGTAAATCACCTTGACCCATGCAAGACAAACGTTAATCTCTAAATTACAGTTAGAGCAGAATACTCTAGCGGAGCTAGCAATTCATGTCAAGCACTAAATCTTTTAGTATTGTCCGACCTGATCGCTCACTTTGCAAGAGTATTCTTCTGTTCGCGCTGAGCATTTACAAACAAAACACGCCGAAGCAAAGCTGCTATTTGAGTACTGTTGTATTTCTCTGCTTCAAGTTTCAACCGATTTGTCGCAAAGCGCATTAAAGCATAACAGACTGGGAGTCCCACGAGGCTTAGATAGGTTAATGACAAATGACACGAAGTGAACGAAGCAGCTTCCAGCTAACTGTAAGGCTTATAAGGGAGACATCCGTTTAAAACTTTGCGCCAGTCACGATTTGTCTAAAATCTGTTTTTTTCTTAAAGCTAGATTTTTGGTCTCTAGCCAGCTGCTGTAGAACTTGTTTCTAACCTGTGTTTTTGGATAATGACTACTGATTTTTTGAATAACGGCTAATGATTAGGGAAACGTTTTTTTACTGTATAACCGATTCCTGCTGTATAACTTATTCCAGGCTGTGTTTTGTGAATAATTACTACTGAATTTCGGAATAAATTTTTGAATAATGACTACTGAATTTTTGAATAAATTTTTGAATAATGAATACTGAATTTCTGAATAAATTTTTGAATAATGACTACTGAATTTCTGAATAAATTTTTGAATAATGAATACCGATTTGGCTTAAACTTGCTTCGTTTTTTCTCATTTTGACTTTAGGGTCTTTGCAATCTGCTGTGTAACTTATTCTAGCTAGCGTTTTTCTGTTAATGACTACTGTATATACGTTGCTTGGAGGTTGTAGTACAACGTAATAAGAATATCAAAGCCCATACAGAAGTAGGTAGCATTTTGAACGTTTAATAAATACATCAATTACTACGTTTTTGTAATTTAAACATTGACTTTTATATTATTAGAAATAGGTGTTCGTAGAAAGCTGTCATGCTTTTAAGCCTGCAAACGCAATGAAACGGACATTAGCGGCTATTGACTCACAATAGACTAACAGTGTCATTACAGCCTTTTACAGGTTATACAAAGATCACCCTTTTTAAAAATTAGATCCAGCGTAAAATTGCCGCAAAAGCAACGTTAAAACCGACATTTGCAACAACTTTTGGCGAGATATTTGGTTGTTGCCAACGCTAGGAAGGTTTGATGTCTTCCTTTTCGGCTTATCAATAATTTGTTGCCCTCAGTGTGTTGAGCGATGCTTCCTTTGATGAAGCTACGTTGGTTTTCGCAGCTATCGTACGCTGTTGCCGGTGGAAAGGCTGGAACACTCTACTATGCTCATATTGCTTTGGTTTTCGAGCTTAAAATTGTTTTGGCTTCTGTTCAGGATTTGAGGAGCTTTAAAAAGCCATTTAGCCTACAAATCGGTTGATTATGTGAAATACAGACTCTTCAATCTAATATACTTATCCGTTGTTATGTAATATAATTAGTAGATTTTTAGCAGGGTATTTGGAAGTGTCCAACTTTTGTGTATACTTACTATGTTTTTTTTCATAGATTTATTATGGAGAGTAAACTGTGTGCCTGTTTATTGGTGCTACTCTTAAAAATAAGCCGTTTGCTTAAAAATCGGTTAATTATATAAAATAAAGACTTTAATTTACTTGTCATCTGTTGTTTGCTAATGTTAGTTGTAGAATTTCAGCAGAGAGTTTCGTTCTAGAGAGTGTTAAACATTTAGGCACTTAAATGTTCCTTTATGGTAAACCGTCGTAAAGTTTGGGCGCTCTTTCACTTATGTACGTGAAAAGTTATGCAAAAAAACAAAACAAAATAATACCGCATACCACAACGCATATTGTTTGGGTTAGGGTTAGGGTTTGCGTTTGGGTGAGGGTGGGTCAAGTAATTTTATGTTTATTATTAATAATAACTTGACCCACCCTCAACCAAACGCTAACCCGCACCCTAACCTAAACAATATGCGTTGTGGTATGCGGCATTTAAAGAAAGTTTTTTTTTTATTAATTTTCACGTACATAAGTAAAAGAGCGCCCAAGTTTGATTTTGAAGCAGCACCTTTGAAAAGGCTATTTTTTTCTTCAAAATCGGTTAATTGTATGAAAAACAGACTTCAATTTACTTGTTATCCGTTGTTTGCCTATATTATTAGTGGATTTTTAGCGGGGAGTTTATTAAGAAAGCGTTAAAAATTTAGTTTAATATTCTACTTTGTGGTAAACTGTCCTAATTTTTTTAATATATATTATCAAAATTATTTCCTTTCAAGCAGCGTTATGAAGACTTTGTATTTACCAAAGAGACTTAACTTCGTTCAATCAAATTGCTAGTTTTATAGCCGATAAATATTAGACTTTAGTTTAAAAAGACAACGCTGTACAGTGGTCCCACAGTATTTCAGGCGCATATATGAATAAATCCACCAGCAGAAAGAAAGGGTAGGATCCAAGATTTTTGCTTGGGGTGGTCGGAATTTTAGGGTGGCGTCACACAGTTACGTCATGACGTGACGTCATAAAACAATTATTCTTAAACAAACTGTTTGTGCGCAAGTTGTAGCTGGATCGAGTCTTAATCGCAATTAAGTTCTTCTTGACAAAACTTTTGTAGGAGGACCCAGCGTCTGTATTTGTTATTTACTGTGTTCGTTGAGCGTGTGCTAAAACCCTGCTAAAGTCGTTCTGCCATATTTCTTTGTCCCAGCATCCTGCTCGTTAACTGGCGAGTTAATCCCCAACGCATTCGCTTTTACTGCAATGTTAGTCATATCCGAATTGTACTGAAAGCAGTCAACGATGCACTCCTTACTGGCAACACATGTGTTTTTACTGCGCTGTAAGCTATTTTATTGAAAGCGAACTATGCTAAATTATGTGAATGTACAATGCATCTATAAGCGACCTGACAGTATGCACTTTGAAATGCTATGACAGTTTGTTTAGTTTCGATTTAGTGGAGTTCAGATAGCACGGTGGTCATGTCTCACCTGTCGAAATATACACTTTCGATCTAAAAGTGTAATTATGTTAAATATGAAGTTCGCATATTGCTGGTTTATGTTTTAATTTAGCAACAGTTGCACTTCGTTGGGCTTATGATTTCACACGGCGTTACACGCCACAGTATAATATATATGTAGCTTTGGGCTAAACATATTTACCTAAAACATATTGAAGCATAGTAAAACCAGATGAATTTTTTTTGGGTATTGCCATAGCAGAATTTGGCCAGAAATATAGTTTTAGGGGTCGAATGGCCTGATGCCCCACCCCCCCCCCCCCCCCCCCCCCCAGAATTATTACCTTGCAGAAAGATAGGGAAAATTCGCACGCCAAACCTAGTAAAAGCGGATAATTGTTTTTGTATTTTTACATAGTAAAAGTTGGCTAAAATATAGTTTAAGAGGGGAATAACCTAATGCCCCCCTCTTGATTAACCCCTGTTAGAAAGCTAGTTAAAATTCGCAGGCCAACATATCCCAACCCCAGTTAAACATTTCCTGTATTGCGATGCATCGATTGCTTTCATCAAGAGGAAATGCCATAATCGCATTGATCAAATACAATCGACCATAGAGTTGCGCTGTATTAGCTTTATAGTAGTAGACCTAATGAATACTGCTGTGCACTGTAGTAGCTGCCAGAGTTGATCGCATTTTATCAAATACACTCGGCTATAGAATGAATGCACTGTACACTGTAGTAGTAGCTGCCAGTGTTTTAAGGGTTTTCATATTTTTTCCTAATTTTCCAGCAGTTGTAACAGTGTTATGCAATTGTTTTTTCGCCGCCACCCCAAGGTTAACAGCGAACTTTTGACGACACAATCCTATTTACTGAACGTTTTGTAAGCGAACAAAAACAATGCATTAGCATAATTGTGTTCTTATTTCCACGTATTGATTTCGAATTGTTTTAAAGTTTGCAGAAATCTTGTACAGAACTAATCTCAACAAATGCAAACATGTAAAAACTTCTGTAGTTACATTTTTCCTCATTTCCTAACAGTTGTAACAACGTTACGCAAAATTTGACTAGGGGATAAAAAACCTAAAATCTTGTGACGTCATCGTTTTAGCTCTCTGTAGCCATCGACGCCCTTCTAGTTTCAGTTTGAATTTAATTGCATGAGCAATAGCTTCGATTTTTCCGATTTTTTTTTGAAAATTTGCTTGATCAATTTTAATAAATCTAACCATGTGAACTATTGTAGCCGGTGACCCAACTAAATCAAACGGCGAACCATTTGGGTCGTGACCCTCAGGTTAATTTTCTCAACCTTTTTTGGCGGAGACTAAAATACTAAGCGTAAGTATTACAGCAAACCTTTGGCAACCCAATTATTTATACTAAACATTTAGTAGGCGAACATTTTCGGACAATGAAACGAGAAACACTGGTATATATAAAGCATTTCACTGATGCGTTATACAAACGTCAGTTTAGTCCGTTTATTGATTTCCTTTGCAGCCTTGAGCCACGTTTATTGATCTTATTGACAAAAATCCCCGGCTAAAATAGGCACCTAATCAAATTCGGCGATTTCGATCAAATATGCGCTCAATACTGTTTAGTTGAAGCAAGAGACTAAATAAAGGAAGCTGTGTTTGGGGATTTATTATTTTCATCAAGTATGCTTGCAGGTTTTATATGGTTTGCCTGGTTGCTAAGTTGTCTTGATTTGATCGTAACATGTAAAAATAACCTTAGTTTCTATTAGGGATGTTCGATAATATCGGATCGGAGCCGATGCCCGATACTGAGTCGTAGTATCGATACTTGTCCGATACTAGGGTGGTATCGGTGCCGATCCGATACCAAATTATATCGGAATTTTCGGCATAATTTGCCATTAAACGCAGCGACTTTACGTTGAAAGGCAAAGTTATCAAAAAATATTAGGTTAACGTTCGAAGGCGGCCAAACTTCTTAACAAAAAAGTAAATTTTCGAAACTTATAAAAATTGGCTTCGAACTTAAAAATAGAGTTAGCTTCACCAGGCAACATATCTTACACCAGAAGATAGATAGAAAGATTTTTATTTTTTTGGAAACGAAACAACTAAAACTCAGTAAGAAGTAACAAGGAAAAATTAGAGTTGTTTATTCCAGGATGCAGTGAAAGACCATAAGGTACATCGAGTCAACTGCACCCTGTTTGTACAAATGTTCATTAGAAAATACAAAAAAAAACATATACCCAGCACACAAGTAAGTGATACATTGGAAACACAAGAAATATAAGATAACAAACGAAAAGTCAATAACGACAACGCAGGTTTACTGCCGGAAATAACATGGACGCATATTTACAGCCTAAATAATAATAAAGCAATTACTCATACCACAAGTTCAAGGAGTTCGACGCAACGATTTCTATCTTTTGATTGGCTTCGAACGTTTTAATTCTAACTGGTTTGATTGTTTGAGCATAGCAATGACGTCATTTTTTATCGGAATGGATCGCGATATTTTTGTTGTGGTTTTGAAACGCGATATTTTTTTTCGGAAAATAATATCGAGTATCGGACATGCCCATAGACGGTTAATGCTAATACGCGTTAATGTAGTCAACTCAATACTGCAAGGGTGTACTGTAGCATCTACAACAAATCCAGCTCAGGGTGCTAATCTTTTATGCCTTGTGCACCTGTTTTTCATTGGCTTCCAACATTTTGTGTACGTTTTAGAAAAATACGTCACTGAAAAACGCAAGGGATGTATCTGAGGTCAGAATGGAAACTACAAATTTTAAGTTTAACTAGCTGATGCCAAATGCCCAAAACTGCTGAAGCTTTCTTGCTATATTAATTGTGTATTGACTTTAACATCTAACTACAAGCATTAGCCGAGTGTTTCTTAACCATGGTTCGCGACCCAAATGGTGTCGTCTGAATTTAGTTCATGATTCGCTGGTTTACGAAAAGTTCAGTAAAGATTTTTATGTCGCCAAAGCTTAGCTGTTCTACTTACGCTTAGTTTGTCAGTCGAAGCGAAACAAGGTTGATAAGAAGGTTTTAAGTATTAACCACATAGTCTAAATCGCGATAAAATAACTTGTACAACTGCAACACTCCGTCTCAAAGTAACGCTTTATAAGGCTACAAGGATTGCCGGACATCTTAGCAAATAATTTTTTAGTCGACGCGAAATAAGGTTGATAAGCGCTGATTTGAACCAAGTAACAGAAAAGTAGATAAAATGTTTTAAGTATTAACAACATAGTCAAAATCGCGATAAAATAACTTGTATATGTCGTTGAGACAGAAGCGCTATTGAGGTAAAAGTTGGGCGAATTGGCTGTGTTTATTATTTGTCAGTAACAATTCAGTGATTTTTAAACTGTGTGCCTCTAGATCTAGAGATTTTCAAGCGTGCCACAGAACCTTTAGTAGATTTGGAAAACAACCTATTCAGAATAGCGTAAGCGAAAAGGATTGGAAACCCAGCCTATAGCCCACGCTTCATTCTAGCACATACCCCCATTTTCAAGCAAGCTTTCACAACGAAACTCGGTTTTAAGTTACACCGGTGTTTAGCGATTAACTACTTCCCGTCGCGCCATGCCGCCTGTTACCTTACAAAGCTTAACGCCGCAAGCGATCGACGGTACGACGAAATGTGGCATAGTCGAAAATTTTGTTTTGCGTTTTAAATTAAAATCACACTGAGTGCGAGTTTTTAAGGGACACATGTCAAAAAGCATGATGGAGCATGATTAAATAAATCTTTAAGATTATGGTTGGAGGTTGTAGTGTTACACGAAATATTTTATTCATTTGTATGTGTTGTTTGCACAATTGCATTTTCACTTACTTACTTACTTACTTACTTACTTACTTACTTACTTACTTACTTACTTACTTACTTACTTACTTACTTACTTACTTACTTACTTACTTACTTACTTACTTACTTACTTACTTACTTACTTACTTACTTACTTACTTACTTACTTACTTACTTACTTACTTACTTACTTACTTACTTACTTACTTACTTACTTACTTACTTACTTACTTACTTACTTACTTACTTACTTACTTACTTACTTACTTACTTACTTACTTACTTACTTACTTACTTACTTACTTACTTACTTACTTACTTACTTACTTACTTACTTACTTACTTACTTACTTACTTACTTACTTACTTACTTACTTACTTACTTACTTACTTACTTACTTACTTACTTACTTACTTACTTACTTACTTACTTACTTACTTACTTACTTACTTACTTACTTACTTACTTACTTACTTACTTACTTACTTACTTACTTACTTACTTACTTACTTACTTACTTACTTACTTACTTACTTACTTACTTACTTACTTACTTACTTACTTACTTACTTACTTACTTACTTACTTACTTACTTACTTACTTACTTACTTACTTACTTACTTACTTACTTACTTACTTACTTACTTACTTACTTACTTACTTACTTACTTACTTACTTACTTACTTACTTACTTACTTACTTACTTACTTACTTACTTACTTACTTACTTACTTACTTACTTACTTACTTACTTACTTACTTACTTACTTACTTACTTACTTACTTACTTACTTACTTACTTACTTACTTACTTACTTACTTACTTACTTACTTACTTACTTACTTACTTACTTACTTACTTACTTACTTACTTACTTACTTACTTACTTACTTACTTACTTACTTACTTACTTACTTACTTACTTACTTACTTACTTACTTACTTACTTATCTTCACTCTTGCGGCACCTTGTATTTCACCTGTTTATTTCTTATTTTTTCAAGTTTACTTTGACACCTTCTTATCGTTGGCCTTCTTCACTCACACCTTTTTCTTATTGCTTCAACTTTTAGTAAGGATTGGATGGATGAAGACAGTCAGGTTTGGGCACGGCTGGGAGAACCATACAGATTTGTTACTAAACTTTTGTCTTGTTGTTTTATGAGTTCTTATATTAGTGCTTCTTGTATTGATAGAGTCTTATATTGGTACTTCTTATATTAATAGAGTTTACGACACCTTAGCGCTTGGCATACGACAAGCCGTAAAGTAGGTAGCCTGAAAGTTTACTGTAACAGTATTCAGACGTATAATGAACATTGAAGCACAAACAGAAGTAGCTAGCACTTTATAAACGTTTCGAATAACTCTTAAGATAATGACTGGAGGTTGTAGTTTGATTCTGTAAAAGTCTCTGAAATAATTTGCATACTGAAAGGCGTGATTTTTAAAAGTATTTTAAATTTTTGTGTGTCCAACTCGAGTTATTTGTTTAGAGCAGGGTGGTACCAACCCAGGCCCGGCCCGCGACATCCTTTTTCGTGACCTGTGAGTACTGTTGAGTTGTAATGCCTTTGAGGGTTCAAATAAATATGAGTGATTTTCCTGTTATGTCATTAAATAAACCAGTTTTCTATCGCTCACCAATTTCGGACCCAGGGTTGGCAAGAACGCTCAATTTTTGTATGTGTTAGACCGGTTTGAGAAAATCCGCAGTGCGTCCTATATGGAACTTTCTAAAATGGATGTTTTTGCAAACTTATAACTTATATTTGCGTTTTGTTTTTCGTCTTTTTGATATGAACATTACGTACCCAATATAAATTACTATTAAATGAAACAAAATAAATAAACGATAAAATATATCACGCTGCTGAAAAGTATTGTTTTAGAGGTTTTTATTGTGACTTTAGGCTAACGCTCTGACCCTTTTCAAGATGCAATTTTACCCAAATTTATCTGGTAAATACATTTTTGCGCGAAACCATAACGTCTTTGGAATTTAGCGATTGTGTAGTATGCAACATCGCTCTACGTACGGTTTTTGCAAAACTTCCAAGCTTATAAAAAGCAGTCTTTTAAATAAAGTGTTGTTAAATACGCAAAAATTTTTTAGTTTTTTGTTTACAATAGTATTTATTTCAGCCTTTTTTTATGCTAAAAACGTCCAGTATTCAAAGTTTACGTCTTTGAAAATATGTTACATTTCTTTGAAGATAGTCTTAAAATGTATTTGAGTATTTTTTCATAAATTATGTGGCAACCCTGTTTCTAGAAAGTGCGTCTTTAATACGCGTTATTTTGCCACAAGCGTGAAAACTCAAAAGTTGCTAATTTAGCATCGTTCGAAAGTCTGCCCAAAAATCTAGTTATTATGACGAACGTGGATTCCAGACTGTGTCGTTGTTAGTGCGGTCGGGAATTTTGCGAACAGCGTGACGTCACAAGTCACATCGCGTAAACATGACGTCACTGGAAAGTTGGCGCGATTGTTTTTGCGTAATTTGGTTGAATGAGGTTTAGTTGTCAATTTGCAAAGTAATTAGACCCAGACTTTTATTGGATTTTTACTGTTTTAAGATACTTAACACATGGGTATTGTTAATTTAAATAGAAATAAGTTAAATATGAATTTTTTTTTTCAAAAGGTTTTTAACAGTTTGATCGTTTAACATTAAAACAACTAAATTTGAGGTACAATGACTTTTGCAATGGCATGTTGAAAATGAACAAAGTGATATTCGAAATGTTCATAATGCAACCTACTTCTGTATGGGCTTTGATATTTATTCTACGTCTAACTACAACCTCCAGCCGTTATCCTAATATTTATGCGAAACTTTTAAAATGCTACTTACAATAGTATGGGTGTTGATGTTTATTCTACGTATATCATTTTTTTAACAAAGTTAATAATTCGCAGTTTTTTAAATCGTAATTTGAATAGCGCAGTTGATAAAATTTTGATTTATTTTCCAAAACGAATGTCTTTACCAAGAAAACTGGTCTAAAACAGTGTATGTTTTACAAAAACTAAAAATGCAAAATGCCAACAGAGAAAAAAAATATTTTCCATTGAAGGAGATCAATCGCTTGTAAAACGGAAAACGTAATGAGATTGTAATCATGTGAGCAAACTAAAGAAATTCTCAGACAGGATAAAATACCGTTTATATAAGCCTACTACATCCTTCGAAGCATTAACAGGAAACTATGCAAGTTATTAAATGCCCCGGGCTATTCGCTATGGCCAGTACAAGCCACATTGCAGTTGTTGCCTTAAAACTATTTAGCTGGCGTGCTTACGGAAGTGCTTCACTTCGGCAAACCTGAACCTGCAGCTTTAAGACCGGTTATAAAATGCTTAAAAATACAACCAAATATAATTCTTGTTTTGTAATCCAGTGAATTAGAATAAAATCGGATAATTTTAATTTAACAAAAATGCTACTTTGTCCAACGGCATTTTTAGTCTCTTCTAAGTCGAAACTAAGTATTTGAATTATTACTCTGTAGTCAGCAAACCTGAACCTGCAGCTTTAAGGCGGGTTAGAGAATGCATAAATGGACAACTAGATATAATTCTTGCTTTGTAATCCAGTGAATTAGAACAAAATTGGGATAATTTTAATTCTAATTTATTTGTGAATTGCTTGTGTGCTCTTGTTCTAGTTCTAATCTAATTTTGATTTAACAAAAATGCTACTTTGTCCAACGGCATTTGTCTTTTAGTCAAAGCGAAGACTTTTCAAATGAACGACATTATCGTTGGCCGGGTTTTACTTCTAGATGGCCAAAAGAGTTATAAACGCGTTGAAATAAAAGTTTAAAATAATAACAGAGCATCATAGTAATAATATCTCAATACAAATGTAGGTAGCATTTTGAATGTTTTAAATAAATCTTAAGATAATGTTTGGAGGTTGTAGTAAGACGTAGTAAGAATATAAAATTCCAAAATGGGAAGTATTTTGAAATTTTTTTTATTCATTTTTAATATATTCAAGAGAGCATCAAAATCTTAGCCTTAGCTAATTTACCCTAAAATATTTGCAAAAATATCGTGTTTGCTTATAATGTAAGTCTGTGCGAACTATTGTAAAACAAGAATGCTTTAATGGATATACGTTGATGATTGATCGACATGATCGTAGATGGTCGTCGATACGAACCGCTTGAATGGACCATGAAATCATTTATCTGATTGTTGAAAATGAATAAAGATTTATTCGAAGCGTTAAACTTCTGTATGAGCTTTGATATTCTTACTACGATTTATCATTTTTTTTCCCACACAAAAATTGGCATCTTTATTAACTCAAGGCAAACTTCAAGCATAAAAAGTGAAAGATCGCTCACTCAATTTCCAACGGATTGTATTGACTTGTACTCTTTTGTGAGACAGCCATGGTTTTTTACAACTTATCTTGGCCCTTTTCAGCCTTAATCCTTTGTCCGAACTCGGTGGCAACCTACGTCATAATGACGGCCACAAACGACGATTAATTGCGTCACAATGCCTCATTGAAGCGGGCGTCTTTCAAACTGGACGTTTTTGTTCGCCTGCTGTTTGCGATTTACTGAATGACTGACAACGTGACTGATGGTTTTTTAGAAAGTGGTTGCGTGGCACATTGAAAAACCTCTCTTTTTATTTCAGAAGTGAAAGGTAATAGTTAGAGTTTTTGGAAAGATTATAAATGAAATTATTTTTTCTGGAGTAAAAAATAGATGGCTGCAACGTGGTATTACAGTTAAAAGATTGTGAAACCAGTATAACAGTTACAAATATACAGCTAAAAGAGTCAAATATATGACTATACTGGTGAAAGAACTTGTGGATTTTGAGTTCTGTATTGTAGTAGATTTTTTAAACTAAAACACATTGTTGAATTTTGCCTGTGGCTTAAACAAATTGTTAGTAGGCATGTTTTGAACACATTTATTTCTACGAACTGCAAGGTTATAGGTAGGGCGATTATTTTTTGGAAGTGGCTATTTGAAGGAATCTCTCTTCTATGCTTGCGCCCACAAATTAATATTTATTGATTTGGGTTAGGTTTGTCGTATTAGATTTAACTTCCTGCTTTTTGCGTGATTCCAATGATTATTTGAGAAATCGATTTAAATTACGTTGTTAGCCTCGTAAATAGCCTCATGAAAGCCTATATATTTTATTTGACCTTAACTCCCTTTTACGCTTCCAGCCGTTAGTGATTATATGTCGATTTGAACTACTTTGGTGTCCGGGTGAATAGCCTCTTCCTTATTTTTTGACTCGGCGAAAAATTGTTTTGTCATAATGTTCACTTTATGTCAAAATTTGTCCAAATTGTTTCAAGTCAAAATCATTTACAAAATTAACAAAAGTTGTGGTAAGAAAGATTGTTATGTGGTGTGTTTTGAACACATGGTTGGGGTTAGCGTTTGTCGTTTTGGTTTGGGAGGTGGTAGTTTAATTTTCCAAGTTTTTCATAATTCCAATGATTTTTTCGAAATTACTTGATTTAGCTTTGCAAAACAAATTGTTATCAAAGATTATGTATTTAATAAATGTAGGTTTCGTTACTTCACTTGTACACTGGTCTTTCTGCTGGTCGTCTTTTCACTCGGAGAGCACCTTTGCCTGCGAGGAACTGGGATTCACGGATTTTTCTTCTGCGAACACAACGCTACCGACATAAAGCTGATTGATAGTGGGTAAATTGTATTACCAGCAAAACAAACCGACTTGGTCAAGTCCCGAGTCCGCAGTCCTGGTTACAACAAAGTTTTTTTGTCCATACATATTCGAGTGCGCGTTACATATACATCACAATAAAATGCACGCGTCACCATACATTGCACTAGCATGTATACAAGTCTGTAAAGTAGTGAGAGATGTTCTTCTCCTTCCACGGCCGCCAGCTCAGCTCGTAGACGCGCTGTTGCAGAGATTATAAACTTGATCGCGACTTGCGCTCTCTGCTTGATCTCCGGGCTACGGTTTTCAGGTGCTCAGCCCACGAGCATCGCGCGGAAAGTGCTCAGCCGGGAGTTGAGCCCCGGATCGAAGGATTGCTGGACAGTGGCGCTAACCACTTCGCCAACGCGCCCGCTAAGTTTTTTGTGATACATGGATATAACTTAATTTTCGCATTTCGAAATAAAATGTCAGGTTATAACCACTTTGTAGTCAGGTGGTATGCGGGGTGAAAATTATACGTGGGTTTAAGAAATCCTGCTATTTCCCAAACCGCATTCGGTAGATAGCCTGAGACAGCGTTGACGCGCATCCGCTGGAATTTTGCGAAACGCAGCGACTTATCACGTCACACTCGTCTGATTCGCTATTTCCTTCGCTATTTCCATGCAAAACTGATGGTTGTATACTTAACCTATAGCTGGGAGGGAAAGTTTAAAACCCTAGTGTTGTGCAACAGCGGTTTCGAACTGCACTGAAAAGGTTAGAAAGTTGAATGATTGGTTGGTAAGGTTTAGTTAGTGTGTGGCGATACATTGCAGTGCTTATACCAGCCCTGTTAGTTGTAGTTGCTTGTTTGTATCATTTGCTGGCTATCGTTTTAGTGTTAAGTTAAAATTCACTGGTTTTGTGTGGTGTCTGTATAACTGTATATATAATTTGCAGATCTAATATTTAGGCTCTTTAGAAAGGGTTTAAAATATGTATGTATCCTTTTTTATTATTTTTATGTGAAAACTTATACGGCTTTGCTATGAAGATTTAAAAAATATGTTTCTTAAATAAAACTATTTTAATCATCCCATCGTAAACCAAATGACAATATGTAACTTGGAATTAAAAAAAATGGTTTGTCTGGTGATTTTTTGCGTCTTACAAATCTAATGTTTTTTTTCGGAAAATGTTTTAAAATATTTAGGCGGTCAAAACGTTTTAGATTCGAATGATACGAATTGCGAAGTTTACCAAAATAAATTACCTTTATTTCCATTTTAAGGTGAACTTGAAAAAGTTAAAACCAAACGACTTAAGTTATTTTTCAAATGACTTGGCTGAAATCTGGGACCAAGGCATTTCAAAATGACTTGTTTACAACACTGGTTAGAATTCAATGCATTTAGTCCAGCAGCTCATATTAAATTACCCGCGCATAGCTGGATGCATCAGCAGTGCGACATTTGGCAGGGCTGTAGCCGAAAGTAATACGTGACAGCGACAGGTTTTAATTAACTGCTGGATAGTTTGATGGCAAATGCAGCAAGCTTGTGCAAACGCGTGATACACAGCAACTGTTGTTACTGTACAAAAGTTTGTAGTTTCATCTAGTAGCAAAATGGTTTTCAGTTAGACATAGCAAAAATATCAAAGCCCAAATTGAAGTAGGTAGCATTTTGAACGTTTCGAATACCTCTTAATTTATTTTCAACATGGATTATAGATATCTTATTACCGGTCAAAATACTATCTACTTTTGTAAGGGCTTTGCTATTCTTAGTACTGTACGTATTGTAAAGTATTTTTATGTGTTCTTAAGTGAAAATTTAAAAGAGATGAAATTTATATTTATAAAGGCGTAGTAGGAATTTAAAGCACATACACAAGGTAACATTTTGTGAGTGTTTAAAATAAATCTTAATGTAATGGCTGGTGGTTATAGTCAGGCGTAGAGTGAATATCAAAGCTCATACAGAAGTAGATAGCATTTTGTGAACGATTCAAATAAATCATGAGATAATGGCTGGAGGTTGTAAAATAATAATGTTTTATATGTAGTAGAAATATCGGTTTGGTTGAACCTAGTAGGAATATAGAAGTAAGTTGTATTGCTAACGTTTCGGATATCTCTTTAACTTGTTTTGTTAGATTAAACTTAAGTTTAGACTCTTGGTTCTCGATGGTAAATTTATATTTAGAACTGAAATATCACAGCCAATGCAGAAGTAAATAGCATTATGAACCTTTCAAATAAATCTTTATTCATTTTTAATACAGTTACTTCTGTACGGGCTTTGATTTTCTTGGTACGTTATAGATCAAGTTTGTCCTAACGAGGCGCATCAAATATCAACTATAAGATGTAGAAATGGGACTGTGAAAAGAAACTAGATGTGGTTACAAGCTATATAAAAATTATAATTAATTTCCTATTCAGTTGGAGGTTTAAAATAATGCGCTTCATAACTTTAAGCTATATCAAGTGTGTCTGATGTTAAATTGAACTTAATTATAACATTTAAAAAACAGTTTTTCATACCTTTGAAATAGTAATGCGGAGTGTATGATGACTGAAGGTTTGTGAATTCACCGATGCCAGTTATTTTCGTTCACTGTCATTAAAACGTTTATCAATTTGACGTTAAAAGTTTGCATGAGGTTTGTTCGCTTACATATAATATTCTAAAAAAAGAAGCGTAAAATTTTCATTTATGTCAATGTCACTGCAAGTTGTTCCGAAATGCTTGTTAATTTCACCAATATGAATTGTTTTCGTTAACTATCACAGTTTATCAATTTGATTTTTAAGGTATACCTAGCCGAAATGGAGTTAGAATATAATGCGATAGTTTTCTATTCCCTAAAAGCCCCAATTTCCGGCAGCTTAATTCTTACTTAAAGCTGGTTGGAAGACGTGACTAGGACTCGTTAATTTCGTGGCTCGTTGTTTGCTAGGATGGTGACTTGATTGACATATCCGTAATCACGAAGACAGCCTAACGTTACTTATAATGTCTGTTAAGCGGAATATGCTCGTCTGGCCATAGTTGCCGTTCTAGGTTTTATTTTAATAGTTTAGCTTCTAGATTTTATTTTAATTTAGATCAGTGATCCTCAACCGGTGAGCCGCGACTTTCCCGAAGGTTTTTATTTGCGGTTTTAATGGTTCTTTGTACGTTAGAATTAAACAAAAAGGGTACATCAAGGCAGGCATTTTAACCATGAGCAATAACCAAGAAAACAAAATTTCCTTAATATTAAAAACTAAAACCTATGTTACGCTTAATCGCCGGAAGTCGAATTTCAAAACGGTGTTTTAACTAACACAATAACAGGTGTATAATTATACAACCATTGTGTTCTTACCACAGTAGAATAAGTTTTACAATCGTCTAAAAATACGTAAACATGTCGGAATTATCCCAAAATTCATGGGAATAAGGCCTAAATTAACAAAATAATCACTACAATTGTAGTAAAATTTCCAGTATTAATCTTATACATTGTTACGAATTCCTGAGCGCAGTAGGTTTTGTCTGGCCATAGTTGTGCTCCAGAATTGTTCGTATAAGCGTCTGTGAGACACGGTCGCTACTTCTGGATAAAATGTTTTTTTGTGAAACACAAAATATTCCAACTAAGGCAACTTTTAAAGCAACTTAATACGGCATTATGTTTTTTTGTAGGAATGTATTGATGGTTTTTGAAATATATCCTTCTAGATTATTTGCCTAGCTTTTTCATAAAAAATCTATATGTTCTAGGTTTAATTTCTTGCTATTCTAGAAAAGATCATAACTATTAGAAAAAATCGGTGCAATTATACTCTTAGTTAAGTTGTTAGTCGATAAGCACCTTAAAGTAGGGGTTCTTAAACTTTTTAACGTGGACCTCTAATTATTTTTGCTTCGCGTGGACCACGGTAAGTAAGATATTTTCAGAGATGACGTAGATTGACATTACAATACAAAAGATTATGAAATCATCTAATTTCGGTCAAAAAATGTAAAAGTGAAAATGATGCCTATAAAGGATAAAACGTTTTATTTTTAATTGAACTCTTTTCTTTGAAAATTTGACCACTTCTTGAATAGACACTAATATTTCAACTAGGCCTTCATGGACGACCCCCTAAAACTAGCTCAAGGACCCTAACTTTGAACGTCGAACTTTTTACTTTAAAAAGTTCGTTAAACGAACAACAACATGGTCATGTTTAACGGCTCGCCATCGCTCCAATACAATCAAAGACTAGATAATAACAATTGACGCCTCCGCTTATCGTCTTCCATTGTCCTTTTGTCAACCGCCGTGTTTGGCAATTGTTCGTCACAATCGAGGTTGAATCGCGAGATGTCTATTGTGACGTCATGAATGACCATTTGCGGCCTGGGATTTTTTCTCGGATTCGGGGAATCAGAAAAAATGCCTTTTTGCTCGAAAATTTATTTTAAGTGAAGCGTCTGGCTTTGACGTTTTACTTTTGCGACGTCTTTTTTTTTTCGCCATCTATTCGGGATGGAAAATTTACGCAGACTGGATGCTTCAAAAACGAATCTTTCACTTTCTTTAGATGGAGCTTTAAGATGGTATTATATAACAGGTTAAAGCAGAATCTAATGTTGTATAAGACTCAGCGATTGCGCCTACGGATATGAAATGTCTTTCTAATTTAAAAGAAATAGGACTAAAAAAGGATGTTTTTAGTTGGGTTTTCAGACTGTTGAAAAGTAGGCTGATTGAGCAATTAAGATTGAACTTACATTTAAAGAGAATGCTGGTTGAATTATGGCGATATATTAACTTATTTTGTGTATTTTGTTAAGAATAGTCGAAATGTATATAGGTTAGATATCTTGACTTTATCTTGAAATTATTTTCTGCTCTTAGCTGTGTTAAATATTTTTCAAGATTTAAATGTGTTTAAAGCAATAATTTTGCTGTTATATTTTGTTTTTTACTAGAAATTTATCTAAAAACTCGCAGCCAAGTCATAAATAGGTCCCAATATGTAACAAAATGTATTATGAAAATGCTATTAAGCTCTGCTTCTTCAGATTATAAGTTGGGAATTTTGTCGAAGCAGTTATCTACCTTACATGAGCGATTTACAAACTGTCTTGACAAACAAGGTTGAAAAACACGGCATAAAGGGATAGATGACAAACAACTAACCTGTAAACTGCGTGTCTCCATAATGCCATAGGCAGTAGCTGGGAAACTTAATAGCAAGTACTTTTACCCGAAGGCGTTTTTCGACAAGGGAACTTAATTGCTGTGGTGGAAACAGCCTTGGGCGTTTTGTTGTTCTACATGGCACCAGTTAATTATGCACGAAAGGCTATTAGGCATGGAACGTTTTTATTTATAAGGAGACTTACACAGACAATAAGGTGTAAAGATCAAGTGGCACTGTATAAAGACAAACAAAAAAAAGTATAAAGGTGAGAAAGATTTGGAATTAATTAGATAAATATTTAAACTGTTAATATCTGACATCCCTAGTCAGAAGAGTCACTTAGTTTCTCTCACGTTATAAAGCTTAGTGTAGTGTAGAAAGAAAATGACAGCATAATAAAAACCTGTCCCTTAATATTTAAAATAAAGTTCCAGATAATTTGGTTAACATTTGCATAAAAATCTGCCTCTACATATTTAGGGTAAATTTCCGGATCAATAGGTCAACATTTGCGTAAAAACTTGTCCCTAAACATTTAAAATAAATTTCCAGGTTATTTGCATTCCTATACTTCTGATCTTAGATGACTCATTTCCTTGTAAATGTCATCAGTTGGATTAATTCTTCTATATTCGTCAAATGTAGGCCGATGCTTGTTTCCGCTAATAAAAGAATAATAATTTAAACAAAACATAAGCTGTATATTGAACAGGAAGCCTTTATTACGAAACAATCAGGTTATTGTTGAGTTTTAAAAGTATTCAAAATTTAATTGTTCAGTTAACAATGAGGGATTGTTGCAAGAATTGTTTTCAATTCATGAAAAAAACAATGGTACTTATTTGCATGTGTTTCTTAACGTAGAATTCTTGTCGGTTATTTTACGTTTTTTCGCATTGTAGTTTTATTCTTATTGATTGCAAGATGTCTTGTAGTTTTTGATCTGGTTTCTTTTGTGTCTGAACAATTTTTGTTTTTTTCTTATTAGCGGAATATTAGGATTGTCCGATAATATCGTATCGCAACCGATTATCGATACCAGGCTATAATATCGGTAGTAGACTCATAAAGTTACGTAACAAGGGGACGACTAAAATAAGTATCTTTAGGAAACCTAAGGTTATCGTTGAATGTAATGCACAAATATAAACTGAAATCCTTGCTTACTCATAACGAGATGTTACTTTGGTTGAAATAAGTTGTTTTATTGTGGTGATTTTATTGATAAAAAATGTATTTATTTGACTTTCGCGTAAAACTGTTAGGTGGTAACTAATAGTAGGCCGTTTTTTAGTTTTCATGTAGCATTAAGTTATTAGTTTTTAGTTCTAATGCAACATTAAGTTCAGTTTTAATGTAACATGTTCCTCTAATTTCTTCAAGGTAAACAAAATCCAATATATTCCATGTTGCAAGTATTTGTGAATTCAACATTGCTGAATAAACACAAAGGTTTCAAGATTGACTAGGCGAACACTACAACCACATTCGAGTTATTAAGATCCTTTAAGTTCTTTAAGGGCCACTTAACTTCACAAATAAAGTTTCCCACAGACCACAAAAGGCTGGACACTATCGCGTTCATATCGAGTGTTCTTAAAAGTTGAACGTGAAGGCAGATTAGGATTATACAAAGTCCTAATGTTGGTTTAGCACAACGCCAATCTGCAACTGACCTATACACGCGTTACAATTCCGTTTTAATTTAACAAATTTGGTTTGTTCAGTATTTGCTGCCGTAGAATTTCCATTATTGGCTTAGCGTCAAGTTTTTCTATGGAAAATAAAAGTAAGAGTTTGGTTTTCGGCTTTTTCCAGCGAGACTTACAAATCCCGTGGCACCTAATCCTATAATGAAATATCGTATTCGCGATTTTCCGTCCGAGTTTTGTTTTCATAAGCCCCATGGACGAAAAAGGGTTATCAAACTTTCAATTCCATTAATGTTTTATTTTGTTCGGCGCTAAAGTACGTGTTTTCAGTGTTGAAATGATATTTTTCGAGTTTTCGTGTATATTACGCTGTTAGAAAGCGTTTTTTGTGTACTTTGGTCAATATAGACTTATGACTCGAATTTGGAGTTGAAGTGTATCTTTGACAGTTTGAAGAGTGCTCAGTGCAATCTTGAATGGCGCTCTAAACAACCAGAAAAACTCAAGATATTCAGCCTGTACACTGAAATCAAAGTTTTTGCGCAAACCTCTGGAGCTTATTGTAAGAAAAACGTTGTGGTGAATATGTTTATTTGCCTTAGTTGTAATAGCGAATGCGTTAGATATACGTCCAGTACTTTTTCGAGACAGAATGTGCCATTATTTATCCTATGTTATCTGCTGCTGATAAGATATTCAGCCGCTATTGTACACTATAACTCACTGTGTTTTTTGCAAATCTTTAGAGCTTATTGTAAGCGTAAAGTTGTGGTCTTGCTGTTTATTTTCCCTAGTTGTGATAGCGAATGCGTTAAATACACTTCCATCACTTTTTGGAGACAGAATGTGCCATTATTTATCCTATGTTATCTGCTGCTGTTAAAATATTCAGCCGCTATTGTACACTTGAACTTACTGTGATTTTGCGCACATCTTTAGAGCTTATCGTAAAGATAAAATAGTGGTAAAGATGATTATTTGCCTTAGTTGTGATAGCGAATGCGTTAGATATACGTCCATTACTTTTTGGACACGGAATATGCCGTTATTTATACTGTGCTATCTGTTGTAGGCTTAGGTGTTTGAAACATTGGTCTTTCTGTCGTTGTGCAACATGATTTTGTTTGATAAACATGCTATTGATGACAGGTTTAGTGTGCTTACTGGACGCTAAATTTAAAATTAATAATGTAAAATAGAAGAAAATTAAAACAAGAAATTGGCGGACTATGGTATATAAGTTTCTTGCTGTTTTTAGAAATTTTTCGTTAGAATTTGTTGTGACTTTTCGGTTTGAGTATAGCTAATATAAGAGTGTCAATAAAATTTATCCAAAAAATTTAGATCATGCATTGAAAGTAACGGTTAAGGATTTTGCTTTTGCTCTAATGCCAGACGTTTTGGATGGTTAAACAGCTAGATGGTTTCTAACGATCTGTATTTTATGTTGTATCGTGGTCTTATCGTAATTTCGCATCTGGTTCCTAATGAGTTTTTTATTTTAAAAGCAGTCTACAAATATTACCAGCCTGGAAATTTTGCATAAGATTCCTAACATTGATTTATGTTTTATTTTACCATCTTTGGCTTATTAAGGCCTAGCAATGAAACCTATCTACATTAGGGCAATGGTTGTCAGGTTGGTTAGGTTTCAATCGCAAAAATAAACAGTCTAGAAAGATTTTAACAGGGTAGTAATTGCATACGATTCCTAATGATTTGTGTGTTATTTTCAACTTATTAAGGCCTCAAAATTAAGCCTGTCTACATTAAGGGATAGATGTTAGGGTCACATTTTGTCCAAAAAAAAAATAGTCTACAAAAATGTCAAGGTACAAATTTTACTTAGATTACTAATATATATTTTAATTTTTAACAGCTTTGGCTTATTAGGGCGTAAAAATGAAGCCTGCCTACATTAAGGGAATGGTTTTTGCCCTGTCAGCGGTCGTACTGCTGACAGTGATTTACCACAGAAACCCGGTCACCATCCCTATCCTCGAAGTATCCTCGATAAAAACACGTGAAAAACTCGTCTACGTCGCACATAACACTTTCTACCACTTGAGGGTGCTAGCGAACGGTGATAATGACGTATACCACGAGGCGGACCTTTTGGACGCGATGACAAAAAACTGCACTTTCGCCGAATCCCTGCCCGATTTGGACGGAGTCAAGCTTCAATCAGACGGAGATATCATGAACGTTCGCATGTACAAGCAAATGAAGAAAGACCAGTTTATGAAGGAAAAGGCAAATCCGACCAAAAAGAGCGAAGTTCGACCGACCGTTGAGCCCTATGACGTAAGTTGTGACGTCAGGCGATGACGACAATTTCGGCGCGATAATTTTTATACCGAGTTGTTTTTCGAGTAATTATTTTATTTGGTGCTTCTGGATAGGTGTGTATGATAATATCGGACCGGAGCCGATGCCGAGTGCCGAGTGCTATTATCGGTACTAGTCCGATAATATAAGAAATTATGTTTTTGCTTTGATTGGAGATAGCTTGCTATGATAACCTTAAAAACTTTATAGTTTAAACTTACATTTACCCTTTTTGTGCTTCAAAAAAGACAACGATTTGCAAATGTCTGCGCAAACTTTTCATAATTTTTTGAATAAATTTTACAAGTAACGGACATGATTTTTTAACCTACTTCCATATTTTTTGTTCTTCAAATAGCACAACTTCCAGCACTTCCTTCGCAAACGTTTTTTTATTTATTTGGAGTTTTTCGAAAAAAATATTTTATGAACTAACACTTGCCTGTAAGCCCAGTCACTTTTTTAAAGTAATACGATTTTTACTAATCATAGTTATCCTTGGTTATATTCCATGATTTTTTACCTTATTTTTACTTTATTTGTGCTCAAATAGCATAACTTTTATCACCCTTCGTAAGCTTTTTATGATTTTTGGAAATTTTTGACAAAAATCCTGTTTTATTTACTAACAATTATTTCAGAGGAAAACGATTTTTACAAACTCCAGTTATACTTGGTTTGATTACGTGATTTTTTTTACCTTTTTTTAGCAAAACGCCCCTGCCAACCCAGCAGGCCGAGTGAAGAACAAAGACGAGCAACCGAACAAAACCTTGAACTTCGAAGATGTAAACAAGGAACGTGAACGATGCAACAAACTGGGGGACACCAATATCCTACAGGTGGGGGAAGTCTTATACAGGGTTGTCCTAAATATATATGATGTATATATATATACTCTTTATACATGTGCTTAGGATTAGTTCTCGCTATATTAAATATAAGTAAATGAAGTAATACGGAGCGTTCAACATGCGTTCAACAAAACACAATCATAGCAAGATTAAGTCGTGTAAATGGCTCAATGAGAAATGAATATGAAAATACTTTGGAGAATAATGGTTCGCATTTTGAACATTTCCAAAAATGATTGAATATTCATACAGAGTTATTCCAAACCTTTAAAATGTTACCTACTTCTGTATGGGGTTTAATATTCATTCTACGTCCAACTAAAACTCCGCCATTATATTAAGATTTATTCGAAGAATCGATTTATATTTGCTTAACGCATCGGTAACTTGTCCTATGACGTCACCATTGAACATTTTTGTGCCAGTAAACGAAGTTTTTCGTTTAAAGTTAGTTATTTTTTGTCGGGGGGACCAGCCAAGCTCCAAAGTTTTTTTTAACCAAGTATTTTATTAAACGTCAGATTCCCGGTGTTATTGAAGAGATGAAACAAACCCAATACAAGATTCCCAACATCATGCACTTCATCTGGTTCTCGTGTCAGCAGTTCAGGGTCGACCACTACATGGCGTAAGTCAGCTAAATTCATTAACCGCTAGACGTCGCTGTTGTTAAATAGAGTCCAATGCGTTTTTTGTTTATGTTTTTGCTTTGATTGACATCGCGTTTGGTTCAAAAGCGTTGAGAATAATGTACTTACATTGTGGCCCACCAAGTTTTTTTATTACGTTTTCAATAACAGGTGGTTTAAAAAAAATGTAACTTAAGTGCACAGTCAAATTACGTCATTTTTTGTTAACGACTTTAGTCAAGTCAAGGTATTTAAATAAGTTCCTTTAAGTCAATTTAAGCCATTTTATTAAAATTACTGAAGTCGAGTAAAGTTATTTAAAAACAGTGACTTACGTAATTACATCACTTGTATGAAGTCATGATGTTATCCCGTTTTACACAAACGCTGATTTTTAATGACGTCACGTTGCCATAGTTTGACGTCATCATTTCGTTGCAGTTTAATGGGCGCCCTGCGTTACCAGCGACCGCGAGTTATCTTGTTCCACACAAACTGCGAGCCCAGCGGAGATTACTGGGAAGCTTTCAAGGTCATTGCTGGCGAGACGCTCAAGGTCATCAAGAGAACTCCGCCCGAGAAAATTTGGGACTTGGATATTAAGGTGGGTGAATAATTCGGGTATTAAGGATATTTTATGGAAAAAACTTGTAAATATGCTCGTAAAATCATTTGTAAATTAATAGTCTAATTGTTTTTTTCTCCTATAGTAAGCTAATCAAATGATTTTATTCACAAATAATTCTGAAAGGTTATTTCTAAACAGTAAAAATTCGGATGTCAATGTGGGTGGTCCATTTTTATTGGTCAATTCGTAAAAATGCTCGTAAAACCAATTTTTAAGGTTCAAAACAGCTCCTCTGGCAATTATACTTCTTCTCCAACATTTCGGCAACCTATTCAAATCGCTTCTTACTTATGGTATCGATTCGGCTACCTATGCAGGATGCTTGCGATAACCCGTGGGATAAAATGAATAATTGCGGAAGCATTTTTTACCAGTTTGTCGAAACACCTTGTTTTATATCAGTTTGTCGAAACACCTTGTTTTTTATCAGTTTGTCGAAACACCATTTTTTACCAGGTTGTCGAGCACCATTTTTTACCAGTTTGTCGAAACACCATTTTTTACCAGGTTGTCGAGCACCAGGCAGATGTTGTTCGTCTCTCACTTATGCTAGAAGTTGGAGGGATGTATATGGACACCGACAGCATCATTCTTAAGAACCTCGACGTCTTTAGGAACTACGACATCGTACTCGGGCAAGAGACTAAGGACGCTGTTGGTGAGGCTACTATAGGTCATGTCGGTGTTTGTGAAGTTACTATTCCGCCGGTGTTTGTGGAAAAAAGATCAACAACTAGAAATGTCGGAGCAGGCTTAGATCCCGATATTAACAAAAAAGTAATAGTAATATTATTAATGTATCACTTGGTAACGGCTATCGAATCTGATCCAATATTATTTAACATTCCTTATATACATGGTGGGCCAAAAGTAGTCTTCCAGTTATTCCACAGCGTTGGCTTGAAAGAAGAGGCCTGACCTGACACCAATGGATTTCTTTTTGGGGGTGTTGTAAAGAACAAGGTGTATGAGAAGAACCCCAAAACAATAATTTACTCATATACCCAAACCCTACTTTTTATAATTGTAAGCCTACTGTTGGCCCACTCCACTGTATATTATTAGATTGTATAGTTTTGTTTTCCCGTTTGTTATGTTAATGCTAGTTGCTAAAGTATAAATCTGTGACCAAGTGTTACTGTCACCGCCACAATCTCTGACCAAGTGTTGTTTATCACAGCAAACGGAATAATCCTGGCCAGCCGTGATTCCTGGTTTCTCCACAGATGGTATTGGGAATACCGCTACTTCAGAGACGACATGTGAGTATCTTGATTAAAAAAGTTATTCTTAACTGATCAGTGTCATTGCACCTAACAAGCGCGTGTGTTTCTATAAATTGTTTGTTTTGCAAATTATAACGTCGTGATTTACTTCTAATTGATTAAATGATTTTAAATTGGATTATCTGATGGCACTATATAAAGACAAACTGTATTACATTCTCGACAAGCTTTCGCACTACTCTTCAGGTTGAACTATAAATTATTTTATCTAGAATTAGACAAATACGGCCGTTTTCAAAGATTACATTTTCCATTAACGTTGTTTTTGCAAATTAAACAGTGTGATCTGCTTTTACTTGATAAATAAATAACACAAAGTAACTAAACGAATTCCAAATAAACTTGAATGAGCTTTAGCACTTATACAATCAAAAGAATGAATGCTGACTATTTTTTCAATGTTTAAAAGTAGCACCCCGCATTTTTGCCAACATTGCCCACTATAGTTGTTAAATTTCAGGTGAAAACGTTTTTAAATAAAACAACTTACATATTTATCAAATTTACCCCACTATTGCTGTTAAATTATCCTCTAGCTACCTACATTCGATAAAACGTTGGTTAAGTCTATTAACAAAGCATTCATCGTTAGGAACTTGAATGTAGATTTGGTCAAGCGGGAAATTACCACAGGGGAAAGTACCACCAGGGGGTTTTGCGTGGATCACCAAGTATCGATTCATGTCGGAATTTCAAGCCGTTATGGATTCACTATTTCCTCGCTTATTCAAATTTTCAAAGTTTTCTTTGAAAGAACTACATCGGAAAATGACGTAAATGTGTAGAAAATGACGTCACGAGTTAAATAGTTTAAATTTTCGTGAAAAATTTACATGTTAGTGGTATTTCCTTTCTCGTTCAGGTATCTTCTAGTCTCAGCTTGAATAGTAAACTTTACATAGTTTAAAATCGAAGAATGGAATTAAAGGATTAAAAATAACAAAAATGTAACTATACTATACAAAAAATAAATTCTGGCAAAAAAACAAAACCGGATAAAAAACTGGCCAGTAAGATATCGAACAAAGTAATTTAACAACAAAATAAATATGTTATCCGTATAGTTTTCAAAATCAAACTTAAAAAAAATTAAAATCGTTTAAATTAGTGCATACCTTACTCTTTTCATTTCATCTGGGGTCACAATAGGGCTAGAGTTCGTAAAATTAAACTTGGACATGAATTTAGTTTAAAATAAATTCGTTCAAATTAGTTCATACATTACTCGTTTTACTTCAGCTGTGCCACTATTTCGTGATAGTTCCCTAGGGATAACTCCCTGGGGATGTTGCCTTTAGTGAAATTGCCTATTTGTTTATACTCCACTATAACAGCTTCCTTGTGCTTTTAAAAAGTGTTTTGGAAAAGACTAGTTTTATAGGGATTGTCAAAAATATGCATTTTAAAAATAAAATTTGCTCCGCCGGGCAACTTATACTTCAATAGTAATCGCTTACCTGGTTTAAACGAAGTATAAACCGACGTTTCGGCAGCAGATACCAGCTGACCTCATATATCACAGTTGTTAAACACATATGTGTATCCTTCATTCATTAGTTTAAATTAGTTCATACCCATTTTATTTCAGCCGGGGTCACAATTCCGTGATAGTTCCCAAAATCAAACTTGACAATAAAATTTGTTTAAATTTGTTTAAATTAGTTCATACATTACTCATTTCATTTCAGCTGGGGTCACAACTCTGTTATAGTTCCCTGGGGAATTTGGAAGTACTTTCCCGACACCATCCACATCGAATCCAACACCTTCTGCCGTCCAAACTGGGGCGAACTCGGCTTGTTGTATTACGACTTGATGGACTGGAGTTCAAGCTACACAATGCATCTCTACACAAGGTTGGTTGTTGCAAGAATTTAAATTAAGCAACATTGGGTTTTTCTAAAAGTTTTTTCCGAAAGCTTAACTTTTTTATTCATATGGTATTTGAGACCTCTATTTTGTTTATTTTAAACCCATTTTATCAAAGCCCATACAGAAGTAGGTATCATTTTGTGAACGTTTCGAATAAATCTTAAGATAGTGGCTGAAGGTTGTGTAATATTGTAGCTTAAATCTAATTTCCAGCATTTTTTGCTTCCTCAGGTTTATGGCGAGTTACGACGGAGTCAGGGAACGACCTCTCAAGGAACTCGCCGTACTCAACACGACCTTTGGCGAGGTCGCTAGACACGTGATCTTCGGCGACAAAGAGGTTCGTGACGTCACAAACTGGATTGTGACGTGCGACATTAAAGAAATTCTAAAAAGGTTGGTTGTTGTTTGAGTTAGTTGAGTGGGATGTCCGATAATATCGGATCGGTGTGGATACCCGATATCGAGAGGTAATATGGGTATTCGTCCGATACTGTGGTGATATCGGGGCCGTTCCGATACTAAATTAATATACTTTTCTGGCATGGTTTGCAAAGTAATGCAGCAATTCTTATATGAAAGGTAAAGTTACAAAAGTAGAAGTGAAGATGTATCTTGTGTAACTACAGAAAATTGTTTTACATCTTTATTATAACCTTTGTGCTTCTGTTTGGATCTTCTTTTAGTGATTAAATATGAACAGCTAGCAGTAATGGAACAGGCTTAGATCCCAATATAAACATATAATAATACTTCATCAACTTGTTTAAAAAACGTGTATTTAATTCAATATCGAAACATAGATATTGAAAATACAATTCTTAACACAACCTTTCTAATTTTTGATTTATATTTCACCTGGTTACCATTCCTCTTGCATTTTTCAGGTCAAAGCCTTGACGTCATCAAATCGGTGACGTCACGCGATGAAATTATTACGTCACAGGCGGAAGCAGGAACGTGCAATAGGATTTGGGCTGAAAGTTTTTGGTGAAACGATTTAACAATGCGTTAGTCGCCCCGCTTCTTTGCTACTAACATTTTTAGGCAAACGCTTTGACCAAATGTTTAGCCCAAGGCAGGATAAGGCATAAATAACGTAAAGATTAATGTAGCTACTCGCAACGATAAAAATTTTTTATGTATTGCTTCAGATATCGTAATTGATTTAGCATTTGCGATTTTAAATGTCCATTTGTTATTTATATTTTTAAAAATGTTTTGGCTTTGACGACCGCTACAGCCCACTTACAATGTTAGAGAAATTTAAAAGCTCATTTATTGACCTAGTACAGTGGTTTCCAAACTATTTTATTCCGTGGTCCATTTTTTTTTCACCTCTAGTCATGACTAGTGCATATTGATTAACAAAAGTTTTCCAATATTATAAACATTTTTTTCTTTGATAAACTTGTCGAACAACAAATGTAACTTTGTTAAGTTTCTGATCAGTCTGCTGAAGTTTGTTCAATTGTGCACGCACAATTTATGCCAACAACTATTTTAGTAAACAAACTGTGTAGTTGCAATATTTTTAAATAGCACTACAGCCCACTTAAAGTAGTCTCATGACCCACAGTTTAGCAAGCACTGGCCTAGGAGAATAAATATAATAATACTTGACTTGACCCACCCCAAACCCAAACGCTAACCCGCACCCTAACTCAATGAAATAGCTTCAGTAAGCATTACTTCATACCTTATCCTGTCTAACATTTGTTTAATGTATTTTCAACATTTTTCGCGCTACTATCGGTGGTGTACTGCAGCGAAACGGTGTTTCCGTGACATTTATAGCGTTTTTCCGCTTTTGAATTTTTTCGATTTCTATGTTGCTCTTTTTTTTGTTAATCGAATTCAAAGCTTAGCTTTTTGCGGGCGGTGTGAATTGTAACAGCATCAATTGGTTGCTACATTTATTTTTACTTTTGTTATCTTATAACAGAACAAACGTTAACAACAATATTTCGATCGTGTTTTTAGATTTAGAATTTGCCTTTCTTTAATTTTATTTATCCCATTTACAACATTATTTTTACAGTTACCTAAATTAAATTTATTTATAATGGGTAATAAAAAATCAAACCACAAGTATGTAGACCAGCAGTATGTTTAAAATCCTATATTTTTATTTGTATTTCAATGAAAAATACGGTATTTCTATGTGTTGGTTTTTGTTTGTCAATCCTTCTTTTTAAAACAGAGCTAAACATTTTTGTTCAGTTTTAATTTTTGTTTTCTTACGAACATTAATCGCACTCACAGGCGCTGTATTTTAAAAATCACGAAAAATTTGTTTATTTTTTCTATTTTTCCGAACATAGTCTGCATCAGTGATTAACTTTTTCAGTTTGCAACGCGTTAAAAATCCACATTTAAAAAAAATGAAATCTATGTGTTAAACAACCGTGATCCAGCCATTCTGATGCTGCTTTTTGGCCAAAGATTGCGGCCTACTTATCGTTAGCACATTCCTTGGGCGGCAATTCTTTTGGAATGGCTTTCGGGGTACACATTATATCAGGAATAACGCATTTGTGCAACAATAATGCATTGTGTGAATACCGTGGCGCTGTTTGCAATTGAATAGTAAGCATTTATTCCATGCATACGTAATAAGAATTTCCATTTAAACAATTAACGGCAAACTTGAGAATCCGAGGTCAACAGTTAACAACGGCTCGTCTATACAAGCATTTTCTTTTGCCAAACCGCATTACATTTATAAAAGATTTTTCGGAAATGAACAACAGACCAAAACACTGGTTTTGCACACGTAAAAATATATTGTGCTGTTCTTACAACCCACCGCCCAAAATGCGCGTTATTTATTTGAATGTTGAAAGCCCTTGAGATAAAGTTGTAAGGATTTTTACTTTTACCTGGTGTAGCACAGTTGTGCGTAAACTTGCAAGATTTTAATACAATTTGTCTTTATATAGTGCCACCTGATAACGCTATTTAGACAAATACGGCCGTTTACAAAGATTGCGTATTTAAGAAAGCTATGCGCTCAGCAAAATCCAATTGTGCACAATACTACAATATTTTTTATTAATTTTTCAAAAATTTGTTGTTTTTTTGTGAACGTTTATTATAAGTCCTATTTCCGATAACTGTAAAAATCTGGTAATTAAAGAACAACGTTGATGCTAATTGTGTGTCTAGATTTAATGCCATAGTTTTATAGGAATTTGCTAAACGCATTTCAACTTTAACTAAGTCCCATATTTCTTGAAAAATGGTTTTCCATTTTACAAATGAACAACTTAAAACTCACAAAAAATTTCATTTAAATTTGTTTTTCTTGCTTTTGTTAGATTTTTTTTTTGCACTGTTGAAAACTTTTTTTTCAACTTTTTTTCAATTTTTTTTTCATCTTTTTTAAATTTAATTTTTTCTAAATTTTTCATCAAGTGTGGTTTTAACCAATTTGAATCAAAGCAAGCAGTCTTTTTGCTTTTGATATTGAAAACAAATATATGTTGTATAACGCAGTTTTCAAGGTACATTTTTTCCGAAATTTTGTTTATTTTATCCAAATGATTTTCAATGTGATCCATCTTAATAAAATAACGTTGTTTCACTTCTGACTGTTTTCTACTGTTATAGTATTTAATCTTATTTGTCAATTTAAATAGAAAAAAAAATTTAATGTATTTGCTAATACACGAAAAGTGTTTATCAAATCGCATAAAATGTGCTCTAGTTATCATTGTTTTTCTGTCATTAATGAACAACTTCGTTATTTGAATAAAAAAACTTTCGTTGTTTAACTAAAAAATCGTTGTTTAAATAATGCCAATGGCATTACATAAGATTGTTTGTTTTTGCTTATAAAGTTAGCTAAACAATGCGTTTCAACTTGACTTTTTGATCCATTTTATTTCCATTTCTTTGAACACATTCGATGCGATTTTCTTTTGTTTTAATGAAATGTTTTTGTTCTCAACTTGGTGAAATGGTTTTTCACTTGGACGAATTTTTTCTGGTTTTTTTTAGTCGAACTGAATTTCGTTCACGATCGTTTTGTTTGCCCGTATTGTGCCCAAGGTGATACGGGCATCGGCCGTGCAGTGGTGTGCCTAATAAAAGTGTCTTACCTACTAACTCTGCTTCAATTGTGACTATTGCAGGCAAAGTAGAAGTTGAACAGCAGCCAAGTGCGAGGGATACAGACAGGCTTGCTAAAAGAGCGAGCAGCCAGCCAGCCAGCGGCGAAAATTGAGTGTTGAGGTGCGAAATTTTTTTCGACGACTTTGAGCAGCAAGACAAAGACGGGCGCAGTTTAAAGCAAGACAAAAGGGGTGTCGTTTTGTTAGTCGATGGCAAAGGCGACACAGCTAGAAAAAAATCAGGACTACCTCGTCATATGTTAAAAGAAACAAGGCGGCCGCGTGGGGTGGTTAGAGAGCGTTGCTAGGTCGGAGGCTCAATGCGCATGTAATGGAGCAACGGGCAAAGTTTGTTGCTGAAGAGAAGAAACAGCCAGCACTGAAAGCAAAGGTCTGACCTGAGCGGTTGTGACGTCACAGCGGGCCGAGAGAGAAGCGAATATCTCGCAATGGTTTTAGGAAAAAAGCAGCTTTAGTATTGAAGGTTTTTGGGCGAGCGAAAGAAATGGCGGCTGCAACTTTCCAAAGCTACAACTTAAAAAAAATGTCTAATTCTTTTCGCAAAATCTCGGCACTAGTTTTAAAAACGTAAAAAATATATACCAAAAAAACTGTAGTATAGGTATCAGTTTTTCGATTTGAACGATTTCTTCATATCAGTAAGGCAGGCAAAAAATCACATTATCGGGCGTTACCATAACAGCCGCCTCAAAAGGTTGCCGCCGTCAACAAGCTTAAGCAACAAATTCCGCAATGAAAATGCGCTGATTTTGTCGATAATGTTGTGTTTCTGCCGTAACGTTTTGCTCATTTAAAAGTAAAAAAAGCAATATTTTGTTAATGTATTGCCGTGTTTTTTTTTTTAATTTTTGTATTGATATTATTGGCGGTAAAACGTCGCTTGCCTTTTTCTTTGCTCAAAGCATTGCGACATACCGACATCGCACCACTTCGAGGACACTGTGACGCTTCAGGTCAAACTGCTGTGTTACAACTTTGCTTTTATAGCCGGTTTTGTAAAAAGATAAACCGAACGAGAAAAAAACAAACATAATTAATAATAATCAATCCCAATTAGTATAAAAACTCGCGCATTCGCAAAGCTGCCATTTTTCGCACTGTCACGCTTACGATGCGCGCACTTAACGCAAGTGTTTTTCAAGCTGGCGACAAAAAACTCGCACATCAGTTAGCGACGTAAAATATCAGATGTTTGGTGAAAAAAATGTTCACCTACCTATTCTGGTTTGGCGGCCATTCGATTTTTCGCAGAGCTGACATTTTTCGCAGCGTTCGGGTCCTGCTTTTTCAAACACATAAGATGCGCGGTCATAACGCAAGTGTTTTTTGAGCTGGCGACATAAAACTCGCACATCAGTTAGACACGTAAAATACCAGATGTTTGGCGAAAAAAATTTTCCTTTTTCTTTTGCGCTTCGGCGGCAATTCGATTTTTCGCCGAACGTCGCAAAGCGGACAGTTTTCGCTCGGTTGTGCCTGCGCGCTCACAACGCAAGTGTCAATTGGTAAAAAAAACAAATGAGTCGAAACTTGATATTTATATTATATACTTGTTTATCCCTGAGTTTGACAGATGTTTCAAAGAGCAGGCGAGGATCTAGGATTTCAGTTTGGGGAGGGCCATGGATTTTTTTCAGATATGACGTCACAATTTTTTCAGATTTGACGCCACAAAAGTATACCAGTGCGTGACGTCATAATTCAGGTAAAAATAACATCGGCTGGCCGAATAAACTAACTCCTGCAAAATAACGCGAAAAACAGACCTTTTGAAAGCACGAAAAAGTAATAAGGTTAGCCTCTACAGTGGGCCGGTTTCCTAGTTTGACCCGGTATGAAGAATATCGCTGAAAGACGCTACCATGTCTATTGTCTACACATCTTGCTTTTTCCCGAAAAGGCGAGAGCAACCGCACATGCCACCGAAAAAGCGCCGAGGCCACGTCGCAATAACACCATAGCGTTGTCTGCTGCGGTCAGCTGTGGTTCTTTCATGACACTTCTCTCAATTTTTTAGTTACTGTAGTTGGTTTTTGCCAAATAAGGTTGCTGAAATGAGCAAAACTCTATGCAGAGTTAACCCTAATATTGGATAGGTTATTCAAATCCTTACACAAGGGTCGGCAACCTTTGTGTAGTAGTCGCGGGCCAAAACCAAACTCCGAAAGGTCTCTGTGGGCCGCACAACATATGTTAAATGAGATTTTGTGTTATTACAACTTTATAACAATTGTGAATCAGGTGGGCCTCGGATTTTTTTGCACTTTAAAACCGTGTTTATAATTAGTTTTAAGGAGGCAGTAAAGTCTTGGCGCAAATTCGCTAAAAAAAGCGTATACTTGGTTTAAAATTCGAGTCCACACGTCGTCATCCCTCTACTAATATTAAAAAAGTGTAATAAAACTACTTTGAAAAAACGAGATAATTTTTCTATTTGATCTATTTTAGTGTTTGTTAACCATTTGTGGCACACCTGGCGAGCGAAGCTAGCGAGCGCCATTTTTTTGGTATACCGATATTTCTTTTAAATTTCTTGTTTTTGTTACATTTGAAAAAAAAGGGTTAAAAAAAATTTGTCATTATGTTTGAATACGTTTTCCGTTTTGTCCGCGACGCACTTGGCAGCTTTCCACAGCGCAACAGTAAAGAAGCGCTGATCTAGTTCAAAAAGAGCATCAAAACGTAAACACACTGGATGGATAAAGATCATTAGCGCGAAGCGCGAAAATTCTTCTCCTTTACACACTTAAAATAGTCAAAAAGTATTTAAAATGGACTCGTGTCTAATTTGTCAAAGAGGCGGCGGGTCGGATGAAGGATATTGGCAGGCTGGTTCTGATACAGATTTGCATAAACAACAAAAAAGCTTTTTATTGTACTTGGATTCAAGTTTGTTATTATATAATCGAGGTTAGCGTACGGTCACTTAAAGCCGTCTCTGCAAATCTGAAAAACGCCGCTTTGTGCGAGTGCGCGAAACGAATTTTACCATTTTTTTTTAAATATTCATTACATGGCGCCATAAGCTCGTACACCACTACAAAGCGTAAAAATATGTCTTATTTTGGCGAAAATAGGCCATACTACCTAGGGAACCGCGAAAATAAGCTAAGCTGCCTATTATACATCTTTTTTAGTTGTATTTGCCCTTTTTGTTGCTGAAGGTTAACAACTGAAGGTAACCAAACTTTATAAATGTCAAAGCGTTTTGCCATGAAAAAAATAATCATTTCTAAATCTCAATTTCGTTGTTTTGCTGCTTTTAATTGAGCATAGTAATTACTTTATTTGTAGCGATTCGGAAAAAAGTCAAGTACCGCTCATCCATAATGAAAACTGTTATTTAGCAAATTTGTTTTATTTTATTTTTTTTATAGTTGTATCTACAATTACAAAAAAATAAACATATTTTGTTAATGTTTGTACTGCCGTGTTTTTGTATTTGCTGTGTTGATACTATTGGCTGTAGACAAGCTTGTTTGAAAACCATTATTGTGTTGCTGCTGTGTTTTTTCTCGTGTTAGTTTCGCCCAAAAATAATGTTTTCACGTACTTTTTATGGCAAGAAATAGGCATTTTAAGTTCTAGGCTTTAGTTGCTCTGCTCGACTGATGTCTGAAACGATAACTAGGGCGGCCATTATGAACAGTGCCCGCCAAGTCACCTACCGAGCTCGTTTTGGCGCGGGAATGTACGATCTCGCGAGCGCATTCGGGTTTACAAACGGTCAGAGCCGACCGAAACGAGGCGCGCGCATCCGTCGCACACACACGCGCGCGCGCGAGAGAGAGAGAGAACGCAAAAATTGCCGCCGAAAAGCCGCTTTGCTTTGCTTTGCTTTGCTTCGGAAATCGTTGTTGGCCGCTTTTGAAAGTTAAATTTACTATCGGGAAATTTTCAAGGCGGACTGCAATTTATATTGCAATTTTAAAAAGGTTTTGGAAAGTAATAGTTAGGTAACTTTTGTAAGCATTCTGGCGATAAATCTCCTGGCGCAAGAATTACAGCAGCAACTAGCAGTGGCGTTTAAAACTGTAGTAACAACAAGCTGCTGGTGGTAACGGCTTTCACCAGTAAACTGCTGAATTGACGGGCTCGGCATGAAGTCAAAGGCGTTCGCATTGACTTGAAAGTGTTGAAAGAAAATGTGTTGCCACTTTACAGAGAAAATAATAAAACTTAGGAAAGACTGAAAAATGTGCACAAGTGTTGTTGTTTTCTTCAAGTTCCCAAAAATAGCTTCCATCATACAATGTCAGCTGTGAACTTTGGTAAGTAAAAGCAATTCTCTTTGTAGAAACAGAAATGGACTGGGCTGCATTTCAACCGTTTATATTTGACAACATAACTTGCAAGTGTTAGTGTGTGAATTTTTTTAGTGTGTGAATTTTGGGCTTGCTTTAAAAATAATGCAAAGTTTTTGTTTTGGCAAAACCCCTTTATTTCAGTTTAACAACAGCTCTCCAGTTTTAGCTTCACCTTCTTATGCACACTGTGTTTTTGTGATTCAACAATGTTTCACGACTTTGCCCAATACAATATTGGTAATGCAATAGTGGCATAAAATCACGCGGGGGTATTTCACTTTGTTGTTCGTGAGCAAACAAGTATGTACATATTTTTCGCCTTTTTTATAAGTTTGCGATATTGGACGAAAACGTGGATTGCTTCCACTGGTTGAATTTGATTTGTTTCGCTAGTAGACTTAAGAAGCCTACTGTTTTCAGTGAAAAGGAAAAACAGGTTTTCAATTAAAGAACTTTATTTTGAAAAAGGTATTCCATTTTTCAATTTATGCTTCAAGGTTTAAATAGGCTTTCGTAAACCACCTAAAACTACTTAACGTAGCCCCAAATGTCCATGGACCCCAGTTTAAAAATCCCTACTTTAAGGTGTCTCCTTGGGACACATGGCAGTCTTATGGGGCCATGAGCATATATGATAATGTTTATTACCCAGTATAGAAACAAATTTGTGATTTTCATGATGGCTTTGTAGACCTCCACAGTGACTTTTCATTGGCACGTTTTTCAAAGTGCTAAAATTACCCGAGCAATGTCAAGTCCTTTGAAAAGAGTGACTTAAGTGTACTTGGTAGTCTGTAGGTATTAGTTTACTCATCTTACAGTTAAACTCTAAAAAGTGTTTTAAAGCATGACTTTAGATACATTGGACGTTCTGTAACCTATTTTTCAAAATGGTTAAAAAACTTAAGCCAAGTCAATTTATTTGAAAAGAGTGAGACTTAAGTGTTTTTGGTAGTCTGCAAACATTATTTAATCATTTTAGACCTTAAAATGTTTCTTAAAATATAACTTTAAAGGCCTTTTGAGGTTCTGTAAAGCATTTTTTCAAATGGTAAAAACACTTAGGTTCTATTATTTGTTGTAAAACAAAATTTATCATTTTTCACATTTTATTAAATTGTTGTTCCAGTATTGTTTGCGATAATCGGAGTGGCTGGTACAAGTCGACCATGCTTCAACCAAGCACCACAATGGCACCACAATGCAGACATGCAAGGGGCCTGTGGCTTGGAATCAGTGTTTTGAGGTTCGTACGATTTCCTTAAGTTGTTTGATGAATGTACTGTTGCTGTCAGGCATTGTATCAATTGTAAATTGTTTTTTCTTACGTTGTTTGCCGGCCAGAACTAACTGTTAAATTCTTTAATTTTAAGCATCATGGTCCAATAGCTAGAGTTCAAGTTTAACTGTGTTACTTCAACTTTGTAATTACCTGAACAAGTTTTCAGATTTGTGTTAATATTCCACCCTTGAAACACACCAACAATTAAAAAATCATTTGTGGTACACCTAACCAAATGTTCTAAAAACAATAATTCATCGGCTTTCTTTCACAGCCTGACTTTTTCTACATTTTTGCTTGACATAATCATGTATTCATGGCTGTATGTATACAGGGCAGTCCGAAGTAACTCATGTGTTTAAATAACTTATGCTTGCGCGTGTCAATATAAAGACAAAGGCGAAAACAACATTTCCAAAAATAAATGCGCCCGAGCATGTTGTTACAACATGCTCGGGTTTACGAACTTTACTTTAGTGGACTTGCGTCGCAGTAGCTGGTCGCACCTAGGCTGAAAAGAATTTCGGATTTGAAAAGTCTTCAAGCGTTTGTCAGGTTTTAAAAGGATTTTAGCACAAAAGCACAGGTATGGGTTATTCTTTAAACGACAGATTGAATACAATTTCATTCAGTGAGCAATGTTCACGTGTATGGTCTTGGATTATATCCCCTTTAATGTCAGTTGCAATACAATAAAAGTAAGCCAATATTTCCAATTAACATCAAAAGGCGAAAACAATACATATGTATAGAATATCATCTTAAAATTTTTACATAAAGTACACAGAAATACGTTCGATAATAGTTGGAACTTTACAAGCAATAGAAAAGAAACTTGATATTGAAAGCGAAATAATACAAAGGTGTTTCCAGAGCGAAACAAAATAAACACGATTGTTTAATGCGACTATCCAATTTACAATAGGAAAATCAAATTAAATTAAAACATTATACTGAACTTTGTAGATGTTCTAATTATGGCTTTGATTGGGTTGCGAAAAAAAACAGAAAACTAAATCAAACTCAAATAGCCAACAAAATAACAGTGCTAGCTTAACATCGCAAGAACTCAAAATACAACACGGTTTCAGGAAATAAAACCGACAATAAAGCTACAGAAATCCCACAGATACTGCAAAATTAGTATTTACTTGTTATCCGCAAAAATGCAACTTTTTTGGCCTGTTTATAACAAATTAAATTCAGGCACTTTAAATTACGCAGAAAAACACACAAGAAACCAAAATAAACGATCAAAAGCTCTTAGCGGTAGATTTCAGTAATTCATGGCGCAATGCATTTACAGTACTCGTATTGCACAAATAAAAAATATCAGACAACATCTCTTTTAATACTTTAGACGACATTGTTTTTTCGAATCAGCAAAACAAAATTAATTAAAAAAACGCTATTTGGGTGCAAAGAGATTTTAATTAAATTAGACCAGACTGATAGCTGTCGTTATATAAAGCGGTGAAAAATCGAAAAGATATCGCTTCAGACGGTGGTACTTTTTGACCCACTTTACGTATTGTTTTCACGTAACATCATCGAAAAAATACAACTATCGGGCAACCCCTAATTCATCGAAAAACAGAATCGGCTTTCCAATTCAGTTGTCCAATTATATAAATTGCGTCATAGCGTTGGCTAATACGACCAGTTTGCAGAAAGTTTGTTATAAAAACATGTTTTTTATTCAGTTAACCAGTTACAAAAACTTGATTAAAAATTGTTCAATTTGACCAGTTTGCAAAACGTTGGTTGTAACAAGTTGATGTTTAAGACGAGAATTGGTTGTGTATTGATTAAAAAGACCGTCCAGTTGACTAAATGTTGGTTGTTGATTGGTAATACAACTAACCAGTTTACGAAAAGTTATTCGCCAATCCAACAAAACGTTCGTTGTAATCAGGTTTACGTCTAGGATTTTTTTCTTGGCAATGTTGAGGTTGTAGTGGATAAGTACTGGGGGTTTGAAGACGACAAGTTGTTGACCCGAGATCCCAACTGGTCGTATTTGCCACAACTTATCTTCTTTAGGAGAGGGTGGAGCCACAACTTTCTGATATTCGGTTGGCGAAGGCAGTTCATGATAAACATGGAGAGTCCCTGTGCAATTAGTTTTTAGCGTTAAACTATTGATAGTTAAGCCCTAATCATTGGTCAAAATGCGGGGACTGAAGGGCCTAGATCACAGTTGTTAAACACATGTGTGTGTGTATCGTACATTTAACTCAGTGGGTAAAGCGACGGTTACGGTATGGCCGGAGGTCGTTAGTTCGAACCTCACTGCGGGCTAGTTGTTTTTCTAGCCTGCCTTGCTTGCATCAGTGATCGACAGCTTCGGTGAAATTGTAATGGTTTCGGGTGTACTAGTGATACGTTAGTTGTAAAAGTGGGTCAAAAAGCAGTTTCAGAAAGTCGGATGAAGGTTACTCAACACATATGTGTGTGTATTTTTCCGTTAAACTAGTATTTTGTATTAATATTACGGGTAGTTGCAGCTCGAATTGCAAAAATTGTACAAACATGATAAATCCTTTTTTTCTAATTGAGAGGCAAAAATTTTCTTTATTGTTAAGTAGTTTAGTTACCTTCAGTTGTTAACCTAATATTTTTTAATAATTTGCTTTTCAATGCAAAATCGCTGCATTGGATCACAAATAACGTCAAGAGTTCAATAATATGAAAAAACTATTTGCATATTGCCCGAACAGGTGGTCGAATTTTGGTACTTGAATAAAATAAAAACTTTTTTCAGGCTTACTTGTAGAGAATTGAAGATCGTGAATAGCCAAGCCATTATTTCGATGTAATAAACATTCTCGGAAAAGAGCATCAGAAATCCAAACACCCACGTCAGTCCCATCATAAGCACCAGCGTGACGACGACAATCAAGTCTTGTGACGTGGTGCGATCCGCTTTGGTTGATTGAACCTAAACAAGGTGAAAGTTTGCTTCTATTAACACAGTTATTTATCGTTGTGCTTCAAATTAAATTCCTTTTTATTGTGAAAAGGGGAGTTTCACACAACTTGAGCCAGAGCAGAGGTACCGTGTTTCAAACAAGTCATTTTGAAATGACTTAAGTCTTGCGACTTTAGTTCGCTTGAGTCAAGTCAACTCATTTATAAACTACGACTTAAGTGCGCTTAATCAAGTCAAGCCATTCACCAACAGTGACGTAAATGCACTTAAGTCATCTAAAAACAGTCATTTAAATGTCCCTAGTTTAAGTCAAGTCACGTAAAAACAGTGCCCAAGTGTACCCAAGTCATTACACCACCGATAATTACTTACAGTTCTTCGTTTGCATGTGAGATGAACCGTGATAGTGATGCAGAATACGGCGTTGGTGAGGGCCAGAAGCACCATTGGAAGCAAGAAGGCAAAGTTGAAGACGTGCTTGCCAACAGCCAACCAGCAGATGTTGGAAGCTTTGTAGCCGGAAACGTAGAATAACTCGTCTGCAACGAACAATCAAAGTTAGTAGTTTGTCAAACAAATGCCCCAATATACGAACATAAGACGCCCCAAAATACAAAAAAAAAAATTAGTTCCAAGGCTTTAAATGAGTATTTGGAGCTGTGTGCAACAGAACACATAATCTGAAAATAAAACTTACCCAAATAGTTATTACCATTGATAGGACATTTTTGTATTTAAAAAAAAAAAAAAAAAACAATTTTGTATTTTGTGGCAAAAATGTTTCGAATTTTCTTAGCAAATGATACCATGAGAAATTTATATTATTCTACGCGAAAAAAATATCTCGACTGGAATTTTTTTTATTTTCTAAACGCAAAAGAAAAAAAAAAGTTAAAAGTCATTACCGATAAAAAAGTGATTTACCGTTGCGCTTATTAATTAAAAACAATGCTAATTTGACTTCTTTTCGAAACGCCAAGAAAACTTACATTGAATGTTGTAAACAAGGCCCCAATATAAAACGCGTTATTCTATGTGAACAGATCTAAAAGTCATTAACAAGAAATGAAAAACTTATTTTCAGTACATACTATGCCTAATAACAACAACATATTTTTATGTAGGCTGAGGTTGCAAAGAAATGATTAAGAAAAGTATTGCCCCTTTAACCTCAACCGAAACATTGACATTTAATATTAAAAATAAAAAAGAACTTACTCTCAGTCAATTTTTTTCGACTTGCTTAAAACTTACTTCGCTCGTCGGGCAGAATCCCCGGTTGTTGGTCTCTGGGGTCCATGTAGAAGATAGTAACCCCAGCACTGAACGCCACTATTATGAATGGGACCCCGTATGAGAATAAAGCCGCGTATTTGCCAGTTGAAGGCGACGAGGCACCTAGGACCTTAAGCGAGAAAATTAAGTGTTATCTAGGCTTTCTGTCGTTATTAAATTATGTCATTTTTCATGCATTGTGCAGAGATATATATTTCGCAAAAAAGGCATTTTCGTCTCTTAATTGGATTGAATTATATTTTCAATTATAATTTCTATGAATTATATTTTAAGGGCAAGCTATCTTGTTTAGAAATATAAAAATAACGTTTAATCGAAGACAAATTGGCAGCAGGTTAGAACACTGCTCCGCTAATGCTTGTGTGAAAAATTAAAACTAAATATCTCCTTTACTTAATCTGTTAGATATCGACCTTTTTGGCTTTGGCAGTAATTATCAAGCTACATTACAGATCCGTGCATAGTGTACCTAAGCAATAATTTTACAGCTTTTTTTAAGTCTTTGTGGTGAACTTATAAAGGTGCTTTGCTAACTCTTATCAGATAAACGACCTTGACCTCACCTTGACGAGCACGCGGTACATGTTGAGTCCATTTGCAGCCATCCAGCACCACGCAACCAGCAGGAAATAGTGGAGAACTACTGTGTTGAAGTAGCAGAGAGATGTGTGGCCCACATTGGTGACCCCGAACAAAAAGGTAAGGTTAACTGCTAGCAACGCAACGCACGTGTTTGCTAGGTAGAGGGTAGGCTGGCGGCTTCGAAGCTCTCTGTGGAAGAATGTTAGGTGTTAATCTTTGCAAATTGTCCTATTTGTCTAAGTCTAAAGATGGTAATCAGTTGGCAGTATATAAAGCAAATTGTATCGAATTCTTGACAAACTTTCGCGTTATTAGGTCAAAGTAAATAACTTGGCTACTTTCCACATGATTTTCTACTTTGACCTGATAAAGCACGGTTGTGCGAAAGGGCACATGGTTTGCTTTCTATTTGACCCTTTCGTCCGGCTTAGGTGGTAATTTTTGTAAATGGCTGTATTTGTCCAATTCTTAATAGGGTAATCAGGCATAGGCGTAGCCAGGGGGCCACAGGGGCCATGCCCCTCATAAAATATACAAATATTTTACTCTTAATAATTTGTTTTGTAGCATTTATGAGCATTACCAAATCAGTCGATCACAGGCATGCCACACCTTCAATTGTCATGCACTGTTACGTCACGAACGATGTAGTTATTATTACGTTTGCTATACTTATTAATCTAGTTTTGCTACTTTTAAGTCAGTTTGGTTTTGCTCTCTTGGGTATTGCGCTAAAACTCAGTCAGGTTCTGCTCATATCGGCCATCCTTAACCATTTTTTGACTTTTTTTTTTCTGGAACCAATTAATGCCTTAAAGCCATGTTTTTACCCATTGTTTTCCTGGCCTAGACCAAATAAAAGCCTTGAGCCCATTTTTCCCGAGCCCAAAAAACACCATGACCAAATTATTTCACCCAATTTTTTTCCTGGTTTAAAAAAATGCCTTGCCCCAATTTCTGGACCCATTTTTTTGCTTGGCAAACACAGGTTAAAATAAAACTTACGGTACACAGACATAGACACAGAAAGTTATCAGGAGTCCAACTGTAGAAATGCCAAGTCCGATATAGGTGAAAATTGTGAGCGCTCCCGCAGATGGAAGGACCTCGGAACGCTGTCAACAGTCGAACAATTGAAACGTAACAATGGTAAAGAATGAATTGGAGGATCAATATCGAAGCCCATACAGAAGTGGGCGGCATTTTGTAAATCTTCGGAATAAATCCTAAGATGATGACTGGAGGTTGTAGTTAGACGTAGAATGAGCATCAAATATATTCGAAACGTTCCAAAAATGCTACGTACTTTTGTACGGGTTTTCATATTCATTCTACGTCTAACTACAACCATTAACCATTATCTTAAGATTTATTTAAAACGTTTAAAATGCTACCTACGTCTGTATGGGCTTTAATATTCCTACTGCTTACTACATATTTATCATATAACAAAAATGTGACAGAGTAACAAACGCTACCCAGCAAAAATGCTACCTACTTCTGTATGGGCTTTGATATTTGTTCTACGGCTTACGTTAAACCTCCAGCTATTGTGCCACAAAAATCAGACAGACTTACAAACAATGTCCAATGCTGGCCGATCGAATTCGTTCAAACTCAGCCAGTTTTTCGTTCCAAATCGTGCAGTAATGGATTGTGAAATTTCGCTGAAAACAAAAACATCTCCGTCAATTTTTATGGAACCTTTTTTAATTATTTTACTGTTTCTGAAACCATTGG
Organism: Ascidiella aspersa; assembly: GCF_963924565.1. NCBI lineage: Eukaryota > Metazoa > Chordata > Ascidiacea > Phlebobranchia > Ascidiidae > Ascidiella > Ascidiella aspersa. Next base: position 2,129,770 of record NC_139451.1, read on the forward strand.
CAGAACAAGTAGTGATCATAAATTTGTTTCGCTCATTACCTCATTAATGGGTTCTCCCATATTGTACACATCAAGTAGTGGAAATCAGGCAGACTTTAGCGATAAATTTTAACACAATCTCAAGCTTTCACACAAGCGTGCTTCGTCAGGTCAAAGTAAAGAAAATTACTTATTTTGGAATTGGTCGATTTTTTTTGAGATTCACATTAATTTTAGTCATTTTGGTCAATCTACTTGCCAAGTCAAGTCATTAGAATATATAGATTTAAGTGCACTTAAGTGTAGTCAAGTAATTAGAATATAATAGATTTGAGTGCACTTAAGTGTAGTCAAGTCATTAGAATATAATAGATTTAAGTGCACTTAAGTGTAGTCAAGTAAAAAAAAAAAAAAAAAAGTGAATTCTTATCATTTGAAATTCGGGACTTAAGTGCACTTAAATTTTTTAAATCATTCGAATTGACTTACCGTTCCTGTGTTAAATGACTTAACTTAAGTGACTCATAAGTCCCTTGAAAATATGGACTTAAGCCAAGAAAAACCTCACGTTTTGAAAAAACCCTAAAAAACTCACGTTTTTAAGAACACTTGCTGAGGTAGGCGGCGGCGCAAGGCACAACGGTTTGGTGGAAACGCTATATGCTCGAGCATATATCGAGTGGCCTGAAAAAAAAGAAACGAAAGAAATCTTTTAACACGAGAAGAATATAAATAAATAAACTACAATTGAGGAAACACTATATGCTTGCTAGGGATGTTCGTGCATTTAAAGTTAATGTCGGGTTAAAACCAAAATATCTAAATATCAGATATCGAAATAATTAAAAATTTGCCAAGTAAAACTTTTAAGCATAAAAGTTGAAATATGGTGTTTCGGAAAAAAAAGTTTCAGATATCGGAATTAAATTGAAAAATCTGGTATTGGAATAAAAAAAATGAATATCGAAAAATAAAATAAAATATCGCGTATCTAAAACAAGATTGCAATTTTGGGTATCAAAGTGAAGTGAAAAATAGGAAATCGCAATAAAATTAAAATATCGGGTATTGGAAAAAACAAAATAAGCGGTATCGAAGTAAAGTCAAAATACGCAGTATCAATATAATTTAAAAAAGTTGGAGCCATTGGACTCTCTGACTTAAATTGACTCAAGTCAATGTCGAGTGATTTGTTACGCTTTCTCAAGCCTTGGTTAATTTCTGTAAACAACTTATTTTTCACTTCTAAAAGCCCATTGTTTTTTCTTTTCGTTCGCAGGTGTTATCGCCAGCCAGCCAGCCAGCCAGCCAGCCAGCCAGCCAGCCAGCCAGCAAGCAAGCAAGCAAGCAAGCAAGCAACGTCGGTTAGAGCACGGCGCGACTGCCGCTAGACGTCTCGCGTGCAACTTGTTATTCCTCGGTGTTTTTTCACTTTTCGATGTTGCCGGTGGGTGTCGGATGCGGGGAAATCCCAGAGGCGAGCGCGGCTCTTTACCGTAGGCAGACGCTTTTCGCTTTCGATCGAGTCTTGTAAATTTACTGTTTTTGTTGAAAAAACAAGCCTCGTTGAAGTTTGCGCCGCGTATCTGTTTTTCGGACGTTTTAAAGATTTTTGTTTTAAGATTATTTTGACTTGATGTGGTTTTACGGACTTTTCGATGCTTTTTTGTTGTTTTCACCATTTTTAAGGCGTTCGTTTTCTTGCCGATTGTAAATGCATAATTGCGACGATTAAAAAAATGACATTTGCATCGTTTTTGTTGAATAAAACAAAGGCCCGAAGGAAGTTTTCGCGTTTTCGAAAGTCTTTTCAACTAAATATGGCCAATTAAAGTTGGGTCGAGTCCGATTGCGACGGATATCGAGAGGCTTGCTAAGACAGCGAGCAGTCGGCGAAAATTGAGCGTTGAGGTGCGAAATTTTTTTCGACGACTTTGAGCAGCAAGACAAAGACGGGCGCAGTTTCAAGCGAGACAAAAGGGGTGTCGTTTTTCCAATTTTAAGGCGTTTTCTGGCCGATTGTAAATGCGTAATTGCGACGATGTAAAAAGCGACATTTGCTTCGTTTTCGTCGAATAAAACAAAGGCCCGAAGGAAGTTTTCGCGTTTTCGAAAGTCTTTTCAACTAAATATGGCCAATTAAAGTTGGGTCGAGTCCGATTGCGACGGATATCGAGAGGCTTGCTAAGAGAGCGAGCAGTCGGCGAAAATTGAGCGTTGAGGTGCGGCGAAATTTTTTTCGACGACTTTGAGCAGCAAGGCAAAGACGGGCGCAGTTTCAAGCGAGACAAAAGGGGTGTCGTTTTGTCAGTCGATGGCGAAGGCCGCACAGCTAGAAAGAAAGTTCACTCCAACTGCGTCATATGTTAAAAGAAACAAGGCGGCCGCGTGGGGTGGTTAGAGAGCGTTGCTAGGTTGGAGGCTCGATGCGCATGTAATGGAGCAACGGGCAAAGTTTGTTGCTGAAGAGAAGAAACAGCCAGCACTGAAAGCAAAGGTCTGACCTGAGCGGTTGTGACGTCACAGCGGGCCGAGAGAGAAGCGAATATCTCGCAATGGTTTTAGGAAAAAAGCAGCTTTAGTATTAAAGGTTTTTGAGCGAGCGAAAGAAATGGCGGCTGCAACTTTCCAAAGCTACAATTTAAAAAAAATGTCTAATTCTTTTCGCAAAATCTCGGCACTAGTTATGAAAACGTAAAAAATATATACCAAAAAAACTGTAGTATAGGTATCAGTTTTTCGATTTGAACGACACATTATCGGGCGTTACCGATAAAAACAGCCGCCGTCAGCAAGCTTAGGCAACAAATTCCGCAATGAAAATGAAAATGCGCTGATTTTGTCGGTAATGTTGTGTTTCTGCCGTAACGTTTTGCTCATTTAAAAGTAAAAAAAGCAATATTTTGTTAATGTATTGCCGTGTTTTTTTTCATTTTAGCATTGATATTATTGGCGGTAAGCAAGCTCGCTTGAAAAACAATATCCTATTGCGTTGCTGCTGTATTTTTGCCCGTGTGATTTTTCGGTAATGGCTCGCCGAAACGAGGCGCGCGCCGAAATCACGAGAAAAAAACACGACTGGCGCACGCACGCACGCACGGCACGCCGAAACGTCGCCGCTTGCCTTTTTCTTTGCTCAAAGCATTGCGACATACCGACATCGCACCACTTCGAGGACACTGTGACGCTTCAGGTCAAACTGCTGTGCTACAACTTTGCTTTTATAGCCGGTTTTGTAAAAGATAAAAAACTTGTTATAATATAGACCGAACCAGAAAAAACAAACACGATTAAATGAAATAATAATCAATCCCAATTAGTATAAAAACTCGCGCACTCGCGCATTTTTCGCAGCGTTCGGGTCGCGCCTTTTCAAGCGCCTACTACGATGCGCGCTCATAACGCGAGTGTTTTTCGAGCTGGCAAAACAAAACTCGCACATCAGTTAGACACGTAAAATATCAGATGTTTGGTGAAAAAATTTTTCGTTTTCCTTTTGCGCTTCGGCGGCAATTCGATTTTTCGCCGACGGCCGCAGGGCTCTTCATTTTTCGCGGCGTTCGGGTCGTGCCTTTTCGAGCGCCTATACGATGCGCGCTCATAACGCGAGTGTTTTTCGACCTGGCAAAACAAAACTCGCACATCAGTTAGACACGTAAAATATCAGATGTTTGGCGAAAAAAATTTTCGTTTTCCTTTTGCGCTTGGGCGGCAATTCGATTTTTCGCCGACGGCCGCAGGGCTCTTCATTTTGTCGCAGCGTTCGGGTCGCGCCTTTTCATGCGCCCACTACGATGCGCGCTCATAACGCGAGTGTTTTTCGAGCTGGCAAAACAAAACTCGCACATCAGTTAGACACGTAAAATACCAGATGTTTGGCGAAAAAAATTTTCGTTTTCCTTTTGCGCTTGGGCGGCAATTCGATTTTTCGCCGACGGCCGCAGGGCTCTTCATTTTGTCGCAGCGTTCGGGTCGCGCCTTTTCATGCGCCTATACGATGCGCGCTCATAACGCGAGTGTTTTTCGAGCTGGCAACACAAAACTCGCACATCAGTTAGACACGTAAAATACCAGATGTTTGGCGAAAAAAATTTTCGTTTTCCTTTTGCGCTTCGGCGGCAATTCGATTTTTCGCCGAACGTCGCAAAGCGGACAGTTTTCGCTCGGTTGTGCCTGCGCGCTCACAACGCAAGTGTCAATTGGTAAAAAATACAAATGAGTCGAAACTTGATATTTATAGTATATACTTGTTTATCCCTGAGTTTGACAGATGTATCGAAGAGCTGTATTTTTTCGTGTGGTATTTGTACTTTTTTAATTTCCCATGTCGAGTTGCGAACGCGAACGTCTGTTATTTATTTTCGTGTTTTTGGACGTTTTTGTTTGGGCGCGGGCAGATTAATTAATGTGGGTTCGGGCAGCAACAAATGTATACGTTTAATTTATGTATTGCCCTTTTTGTTGCTGTGGGTTAACAACTGAAGGTAACCAAACTTTATAAATGTCAAAGGGTTTTGCCATGAAAAAATCATCTTTTCAAAATCTCAACTTCCTTATTTTGCTGCCTTTAATTGAGCATAGTAGTTACTTTATTTGGTATCGGGGGATCGCGATACTTTTGCTCAAAATATCGTGTAGCGCTTCGGAAAAAAAAAATCGTATCGGTCATCCATAGTGAAAACTGTTGTTGAGCGAATTATTTTTATTTTTTTTTATCGCTGTACCTACAATTCCATCAAAATAAACATATTTTGTTAATGTTTCTACTGCCGTGTTTTTGTATTTGCTTGTTGATATTATTGGCTGTAGACAAGCTTGTTTGAAAACCATTATTGCGTTGCTGCTGTGTTTCTGCTCGTGTTAGTTTCGCCAAAAAATAATGTTTTCACGTACTTTTTATGGCAAGAAATAGGCATTTTAAGTTCTAGGCTTTAGTTGCTCTGCTCGACTGATGTCTGAAACGATAACTAGGGCGGCCATTGCGAACAGTTGCTCGCCCGCCAAGTCACCTACCGAGCTCGTTTCGGCGCGGAGACGGACGATCTCGCAAGCGCATTCGGGTTTACAAACGGTCAGAGCCGACCGAAACGAGGCGCGCGCATCCGTCGCACACACACGCGCGCGCGCGCGAGAGAGGGAACGCAAAATTTGCCGCCGAAAAGCTGCTTCGCTTTGCTTGGCTTCGGAAATCGTTGTTGGCCGCTTTTGAAAGTTAAATTTACTATCGGGAAATTTTCAAGGCGGACTGCAATTTATATTGCAATTTGAAAAAGGTTTTGGAAAGTAATAGTTAGGCAACTTTTGTAAGCATTCTGGCGATAAATCTCCTGGTACAAGAATTACAGCAGCAACTAACAGTGGCATTTAAAACTGTAGTTGCAACAAGCTGCTGGTGGTAACGACTTTCGCCAGTAAACTGCTGAATTGACGGGCTCGGCATGAAGTCAAAGGCGTTCGCATTCACTTGAAAGTGTTGAAAGAAAATGTGTTGCCACTTTACAGAGAAAATAATAAAACTTAGGAAAGACTGAAAAATGTGCACAAGTGTTGTTGTTTCCTTCAAGTTCCCAAAAATAGCTTCCATCATACAATGTCAGCTGTGAACTTTGGTAAGTAAAAGCAATTCTCTTTGTAGAAACAGAAATGGACTGGGCTGCATTTCAACCGTTTATATTTGACAACATAACTTGCAAGTGTTAGTGTGTGAATTTTTTTAGTGTGTGAATTTTGGGCTTGCTTTAAAAATAATGCCAAGTTTTTGTTTTGGCAAAACCATATCTTTCAGTTTAAGAGACAGCTTTCAAGTTTTAGCTTCACCTTCTTTTGCACACTGTGTTTTTGTGATTCAACAATGTTTCACGACTTTGCCCAATACAATATGGGTAATGCAATAGTGGCATAAAATCACGCGGGGGTATTTCACTTTGTTGTTCGTGAGCAAACAAGTATGTACATATTTATTGCCTTTTTTTATAAGTTTCCGATATTGGACGAAAACGTGGATTGCTTCGACTGGTTGAATTTTTTTTGTTTCGCTAGTAGACTTAAGAAACCTGCTGTTCCAAGGGAAACTGAAATGGAAAAACAGGTTTTCAATGAAACAGCCTAATTTTGAAAAGGTTTTCCATTTTTCAATTAATACTTCAAGATTTAAATAGGCACCTAAAACTAGTCAACGTAGCCCCAAATGTCCATGGACCCCAGTTTAAGAATCCCTACTTTAAGGTGTCTCCTTGGGACACATGGCAGTCTTATGGGGCCATGAGCATATATGATAATGTTTATTACCCAGTATAGAAACAAATTTGTGATTTTCATGATGGCTTTGTAGACCTCCACAGTGACTTTTCATTGGCACGTTTTTCAAAATGCTAAAATTACCCGAGCAATGTCAAGTCCTTTGAAAAGAGTGACTTAAGTGTACTTGGTAGTCTGTATGTATTAGTTTACTCATCTTACAGTTAACCTCTAAAAAGTGTTTTAAAGCATGACTTTAGATACATTGGACGTTCTGTAACCTATTTTTCAAAATGGTTAAAAAACTTAAGCCAAGTCAATTTATTTGAAAAGAGTGAGTCTTAAGTGTTCTTGGTAGTCTGCAAACATTATTTTAATCATTTTACAGACCTTAAAATGTTTCCTAAAATATAACTTTAAAGGCCTTTTGAGGTTCTGTAAAGCATTTTTTCAAATGGTAAAAACACTTAGGTTCTATTATTTGTTGTAAAACAAAATTTATCATTTTTCACATTTTATTAAATTGTTGTTCCAGTATTGTTTGCGATAATCGGAGTGGCTGGTACAAGTCGACCATGCTTCAACCAAGCACCACAATGGCACCACAATGCAGACATGCAAGGGGCCTGTGGCTTGGAATCAGTGTTTTGAGGTTCGTACGATTTCCTTAAGTTGTTTGATGAATGTACTGTTGCTGTCAGGCATTGTATCAATTGTAAATTGTTTTTTCTTACGTTGTTTGCCGGCCAGAACTAAATGTTAAATTCTTTAATTTTAAGCATCATGGTCCAATAGCTAGAGTTTAAGTTTAACTGTGTTACTTCAACTTTGTAATTACCTGAACAAGTTTTCAGATTTGTGTTAATATTCCACCCTTGAAACACACCAACAATTAAAAAATCATTTGTGGTACACCTAACCAAATGTTTTAGAAACACTAATTCATCGGCTTTCTTTCACAGCCTGACTTTTTCTACATTTTTGCTTGACATAATCATGTATTCATGGCTGTATGTATACAGGGCAGTCCGAAGTAACTCATGTGCTTAAATAACTTATGCTTACACGTGTCAATATAAAGACAAAGGCGAAAACAACATTTCCAAAAAAATGCGTCCGAGCATGTTGTTCTCGGGTTTACGAACTTTACTTTAGTGGACTTACGTCGCAGTAGCTGGTCGCACCTAGGCTGAAAAGAATTTCGGATTTGAAAAGTCTTCAAGCGTTTGTCAGGTTTTAAAAGGATTTTAGCACAAAAGCACAGGTATGGGTTATTCTTTAAACGACGGATTGAATACAATTTCATTCAGTGAGCAATGTTCACGTGTATGGTCTTGGATTATATCCCCTTTAATGTCAGTTGCAATACAATAAAAGTAAGCCAATATTTCCAATTAACATCAAAAGGCGAAAACAATACATATGCATAGAATATCATCTTAAAATTTTTACATAAAGTACACAGAAATACGTTCGATAATAATTGGAACTTTACAAGCAATAGAAAAGAAACTTGATATTGAAAGCGAAATAATACAAAGGTGTTTCCAGAGCGAAACAAAATAAAACACGATTTTTAATGTAACCAACTAATTTACAATTTAAAAAAAAAATAAAATAAAAGATTATACTGAACTTTGTAGATGTTCTAATTATGGCTTTGATTGGGTTGCGAAAAACAAACAGAAAACTAAATCAAACGCAAATAGCCAACAAAATAACAGTGCTAGCTTAACATCGCAAGAACTCAAAATACAACACGGTTTCAGGAAATAAAACCGACAATAAAGCTACAGAAATCCCACAGATACTGCAAAATTAGTATTTACTTGTTATCCGCAAAAATGCAACTTTTTTGGCCTGTTTATAACAAATTAAATTCAGGCACTTTAAATTACGCAGAAAAACACACAAGAAACCAAAATAAACGATCAAAAGCTCTTAGCGGTAGATTTCAGTAATTCATGGCGCAATGCATTTACAGTACTCGTATTGCACAAATAAAAAATATCAAACAACATCTCTTTTAATACTTTAGACGACATTGGTTTTTCGAATCAGCAAAACAAAATTAATTAAAAAAACGCTATTTGGGTGCAAAGAGATTTTAATTAAATTAGACCAGACTGATAGCTGTCGTTATATAAAGCGGTGAAAAATCGAAAAGATATCGCTTTAGACGGTGGTACTTTTTGACCCACTTTACGTATTGTTTTCACGTAACATCATCGAAAAAATACAACTATCGGGCAACCCCTAATTCATCGAAAAACAGAATCGGCTTTCCAATTCAGTTGTCCAATTATATAAATTGCGTCATAGCGTTGGCTAATACGACCAGTTTGCAGAAAGTTTGTTATAAAAACGTGTTTTTTATTCAGTTAACCAGTTACAAAAACTTGATTAAAAATTGTTCAATTTGACCAGTTTGCAAAACGTTGGTTGTAACAAGTTGTTTTTTTAAGACGAGAATTGGTTGTGTATTGATTAAAAAGACCGTCCAGTTGACTAAATGTTGGTTGTTGATTGGTAATACAACTAACCAGTTTACGAAAAGTTATTCGCCAGTCCAACAAAACGTTCGTTGTAATCAGGTTTACGTCTAGGATTTTTTTCTTGGCAATGTTGAGGTTGTAGTGGATAAGTACTGGGGGTTTGAAGACGACAAGTTGTTGACCCGAGATCCCAACTGGTCGTATTTGCCACAACTTATCTTCTTTAGGAGAGGGTGGAGCCACAACTTTCTGATATTCGGTTGGCGAAGGCAGTTCATGATAAACATGGAGAGTCCCTGTGCAATTACAAGAGTTTTTAGCGTTAAACTATTGATACTTAAGCCCTAATCGTTGGTCAAAATGCGGGGACTGAAGGGCCTAGATCACAGTTGTTAAAGACATGTGTGTGTGTATCGTACATTTAACTCAGCGGGTAAAGCGACGGTTATGGTATGGCCGGAGGTCGTTAGTTCGAACCTCACTGCGGGCTAGTTGTTTTTCTAGCCTGCCTTGCTTGCATCAGTGATCGACAGCTTCGGTGAAATTGTAATGGTTTCGGGTGTACTAGTGATACGTTAGTTGTAAAAGTGGGTCAAAAAGCAGTTTCAGAAAGTCGGATGAAGGTTACTCAACACATATGTGTGTGTATTTTTCCGTTAAACTAGTATTTTGTATTAATATTACGGGTAGTTGCAGCTCGAATTGCAAAAATTGTACAAACATGATAAATCCTTTTTTTCTAATTGAGAGGCAAAAATTTTCTTTATTGTTAAGTAGTTTAGTTACCTTCAGTTGTTAACCTAATATTTTTTAATAATTTGCTTTTCAATGCAAAATCGCTGCATTGGATCACAAATAACGTCAAGAGTTCAATAATATGAAAAAACTATTTGCATATTGCCCGAACAGGTGGTCGAATTTTGGTACTTGAATAAAATAAAAACTTTTTTCAGGCTTACTTGTAGAGAATTGAAGATCGTGAATAGCCAAGCCATTATTTCGATGTAATAAACATTCTCGGAAAAGAGCATCAGAAATCCAAACACCCACGTCAGTCCCATCATAAGCACCAGCGTGACGACGACAATCAAGTCTTGTGACGTGGTGCGATCCGCTTTGGTTGATTGAACCTAAACAAGGTGAAAGTTTGCTTCTATTAACACAGTTATTTATCGTTGTGCTTCAAATTAAATTCCTTTTTATTGTGAAAAGGGGAGTTTCACACAACTTGAGCCAGAGCAGAGGTACCGTGTTTCAAACAAGTCATTTTGAAATGACTTAAGTCTTGCGACTTTAGTTCGCTTGAGTCAAGTCAACTCATTTATAAACTACGACTTAAGTGCGCTTAATCAAGTCAAGCCATTCACCAACAGTGACGTAAATGCACTTAAGTCATCTAAAAACAGTCATTTAAATGTCCCTAGTTTAAGTCAAGTCACGTAAAAACAGTGCCCAAGTGTACCCAAGTCATTACACCACCGATAATTACTTACAGTTCTTCGTTTGCATGTGAGATGAACCGTGATAGTGATGCAGAATACGGCGTTGGTGAGGGCCAGAAGCACCATTGGAAGCAAGAAGGCAAAGTTGAAGACGTGCTTGCCAACAGCCAACCAGCAGATGTTGGAAGCTTTGTAGCCGGAAACGTAGAATAACTCGTCTGCAACGAACAATCAAAGTTAGTAGTTTGTCAAACAAATGCCCCAATATACGAACATAAGACGCCCCAAAATACAAAAAAAAAAATTAGTTCCAAGGCTTTAAATGAGTATTTGGAGCTGTGTGCAACAGAACACATAATCTGAAAATAAAACTTACCCAAATAGTTATTACCATTGATAGGACATTTTTGTATTTAAAAAAAAAAAAAAAAAACAATTTTGTATTTTGTGGCAAAAATGTTTCGAATTTTCTTAGCAAATGATACCATGAGAAATTTATATTATTCTACGCGAAAAAAATATCTCGACTGGAATTTTTTTTATTTTCTAAACGCAAAAGAAAAAAAAAAGTTAAAAGTCATTACCGATAAAAAAGTGATTTACCGTTGCGCTTATTAATTAAAAACAATGCTAATTTGACTTCTTTTCGAAACGCCAAGAAAACTTACATTGAATGTTGTAAACAAGGCCCCAATATAAAACGCGTTATTCTATGTGAACAGATCTAAAAGTCATTAACAAGAAATGAAAAACTTATTTTCAGTACATACTATGCCTAATAACAACAACATATTTTTATGTAGGCTGAGGTTGCAAAGAAATGATTAAGAAAAGTATTGCCCCTTTAACCTCAACCGAAACATTGACATTTAATATTAAAAATAAAAAAGAACTTACTCTCAGTCAATTTTTTTCGACTTGCTTAAAACTTACTTCGCTCGTCGGGCAGAATCCCCGGTTGTTGGTCTCTGGGGTCCATGTAGAAGATAGTAACCCCAGCACTGAACGCCACTATTATGAATGGGACCCCGTATGAGAATAAAGCCGCGTATTTGCCAGTTGAAGGCGACGAGGCACCTAGGACCTTAAGCGAGAAAATTAAGTGTTATCTAGGCTTTCTGTCGTTATTAAATTATGTCATTTTTCATGCATTGTGCAGAGATATATATTTCGCAAAAAAGGCATTTTCGTCTCTTAATTGGATTGAATTATATTTTCAATTATAATTTCTATGAATTATATTTTAAGGGCAAGCTATCTTGTTTAGAAATATAAAAATAACGTTTAATCGAAGACAAATTGGCAGCAGGTTAGAACACTGCTCCGCTAATGCTTGTGTGAAAAATTAAAACTAAATATCTCCTTTACTTAATCTGTTAGATATCGACCTTTTTGGCTTTGGCAGTAATTATCAAGCTACATTACAGATCCGTGCATAGTGTACCTAAGCAATAATTTTACAGCTTTTTTTAAGTCTTTGTGGTGAACTTATAAAGGTGCTTTGCTAACTCTTATCAGATAAACGACCTTGACCTCACCTTGACGAGCACGCGGTACATGTTGAGTCCATTTGCAGCCATCCAGCACCACGCAACCAGCAGGAAATAGTGGAGAACTACTGTGTTGAAGTAGCAGAGAGATGTGTGGCCCACATTGGTGACCCCGAACAAAAAGGTAAGGTTAACTGCTAGCAACGCAACGCACGTGTTTGCTAGGTAGAGGGTAGGCTGGCGGCTTCGAAGCTCTCTGTGGAAGAATGTTAGGTGTTAATCTTTGCAAATTGTCCTATTTGTCTAAGTCTAAAGATGGTAATCAGTTGGCAGTATATAAAGCAAATTGTATCGAATTCTTGACAAACTTTCGCGTTATTAGGTCAAAGTAAATAACTTGGCTACTTTCCACATGATTTTCTACTTTGACCTGATAAAGCACGGTTGTGCGAAAGGGCACATGGTTTGCTTTCTATTTGACCCTTTCGTCCGGCTTAGGTGGTAATTTTTGTAAATGGCTGTATTTGTCCAATTCTTAATAGGGTAATCAGGCATAGGCGTAGCCAGGGGGCCACAGGGGCCATGCCCCTCATAAAATATACAAATATTTTACTCTTAATAATTTGTTTTGTAGCATTTATGAGCATTACCAAATCAGTCGATCACAGGCATGCCACACCTTCAATTGTCATGCACTGTTACGTCACGAACGATGTAGTTATTATTACGTTTGCTATACTTATTAATCTAGTTTTGCTACTTTTAAGTCAGTTTGGTTTTGCTCTCTTGGGTATTGCGCTAAAACTCAGTCAGGTTCTGCTCATATCGGCCATCCTTAACCATTTTTTGACTTTTTTTTTTCTGGAACCAATTAATGCCTTAAAGCCATGTTTTTACCCATTGTTTTCCTGGCCTAGACCAAATAAAAGCCTTGAGCCCATTTTTCCCGAGCCCAAAAAACACCATGACCAAATTATTTCACCCAATTTTTTTCCTGGTTTAAAAAAATGCCTTGCCCCAATTTCTGGACCCATTTTTTTGCTTGGCAAACACAGGTTAAAATAAAACTTACGGTACACAGACATAGACACAGAAAGTTATCAGGAGTCCAACTGTAGAAATGCCAAGTCCGATATAGGTGAAAATTGTGAGCGCTCCCGCAGATGGAAGGACCTCGGAACGCTGTCAACAGTCGAACAATTGAAACGTAACAATGGTAAAGAATGAATTGGAGGATCAATATCGAAGCCCATACAGAAGTGGGCGGCATTTTGTAAATCTTCGGAATAAATCCTAAGATGATGACTGGAGGTTGTAGTTAGACGTAGAATGAGCATCAAATATATTCGAAACGTTCCAAAAATGCTACGTACTTTTGTACGGGTTTTCATATTCATTCTACGTCTAACTACAACCATTAACCATTATCTTAAGATTTATTTAAAACGTTTAAAATGCTACCTACGTCTGTATGGGCTTTAATATTCCTACTGCTTACTACATATTTATCATATAACAAAAATGTGACAGAGTAACAAACGCTACCCAGCAAAAATGCTACCTACTTCTGTATGGGCTTTGATATTTGTTCTACGGCTTACGTTAAACCTCCAGCTATTGTGCCACAAAAATCAGACAGACTTACAAACAATGTCCAATGCTGGCCGATCGAATTCGTTCAAACTCAGCCAGTTTTTCGTTCCAAATCGTGCAGTAATGGATTGTGAAATTTCGCTGAAAACAAAAACATCTCCGTCAATTTTTATGGAACCTTTTTTAATTATTTTACTGTTTCTGAAACCATTGGCAGAACAAGTAGTGATCATAAATTTGTTTCGCTCATTACCTCATTAATGGGTTCTCCCATATTGTACACATCAAGTAGTGGAAATCAGGCAGACTTTAGCGATAAATTTTAACACAATCTCAAGCTTTCACACAAGCGTGCTTCGTCAGGTCAAAGTAAAGAAAATTACTTATTTTGGAATTGGTCGATTTTTTTTGAGATTCACATTAATTTTAGTCATTTTGGTCAATCTACTTGCCAAGTCAAGTCATTAGAATATATAGATTTAAGTGCACTTAAGTGTAGTCAAGTAATTAGAATATAATAGATTTGAGTGCACTTAAGTGTAGTCAAGTCATTAGAATATAATAGATTTAAGTGCACTTAAGTGTAGTCAAGTAAAAAAAAAAAAAAAAAAGTGAATTCTTATCATTTGAAATTCGGGACTTAAGTGCACTTAAATTTTTTAAATCATTCGAATTGACTTACCGTTCCTGTGTTAAATGACTTAACTTAAGTGACTCATAAGTCCCTTGAAAATATGGACTTAAGCCAAGAAAAACCTCACGTTTTGAAAAAACCCTAAAAAACTCACGTTTTTAAGAACACTTGCTGAGGTAGGCGGCGGCGCAAGGCACAACGGTTTGGTGGAAACGCTATATGCTCGAGCATATATCGAGTGGCCTGAAAAAAAAGAAACGAAAGAAATCTTTTAACACGAGAAGAATATAAATAAATAAACTACAATTGAGGAAACACTATATGCTTGCTAGGGATGTTCGTGCATTTAAAGTTAATGTCGGGTTAAAACCAAAATATCTAAATATCAGATATCGAAATAATTAAAAATTTGCCAAGTAAAACTTTTAAGCATAAAAGTTGAAATATGGTGTTTCGGAAAAAAAAGTTTCAGATATCGGAATTAAATTGAAAAATCTGGTATTGGAATAAAAAAAATGAATATCGAAAAATAAAATAAAATATCGCGTATCTAAAACAAGATTGCAATTTTGGGTATCAAAGTGAAGTGAAAAATAGGAAATCGCAATAAAATTAAAATATCGGGTATTGGAAAAAACAAAATAAGCGGTATCGAAGTAAAGTCAAAATACGCAGTATCAATATAATTTAAAAAAGTTGGAGCCATTGGACTCTCTGACTTAAATTGACTCAAGTCAATGTCGAGTGATTTGTTACGCTTTCTCAAGCCTTGGTTAATTTCTGTAAACAACTTATTTTTCACTTCTAAAAGCCCATTGTTTTTTCTTTTCGTTCGCAGGTGTTATCGCCAGCCAGCCAGCCAGCCAGCCAGCCAGCCAGCCAGCCAGCCAGCAAGCAAGCAAGCAAGCAAGCAAGCAACGTCGGTTAGAGCACGGCGCGACTGCCGCTAGACGTCTCGCGTGCAACTTGTTATTCCTCGGTGTTTTTTCACTTTTCGATGTTGCCGGTGGGTGTCGGATGCGGGGAAATCCCAGAGGCGAGCGCGGCTCTTTACCGTAGGCAGACGCTTTTCGCTTTCGATCGAGTCTTGTAAATTTACTGTTTTTGTTGAAAAAACAAGCCTCGTTGAAGTTTGCGCCGCGTATCTGTTTTTCGGACGTTTTAAAGATTTTTGTTTTAAGATTATTTTGACTTGATGTGGTTTTACGGACTTTTCGATGCTTTTTTGTTGTTTTCACCATTTTTAAGGCGTTCGTTTTCTTGCCGATTGTAAATGCATAATTGCGACGATTAAAAAAATGACATTTGCATCGTTTTTGTTGAATAAAACAAAGGCCCGAAGGAAGTTTTCGCGTTTTCGAAAGTCTTTTCAACTAAATATGGCCAATTAAAGTTGGGTCGAGTCCGATTGCGACGGATATCGAGAGGCTTGCTAAGACAGCGAGCAGTCGGCGAAAATTGAGCGTTGAGGTGCGAAATTTTTTTCGACGACTTTGAGCAGCAAGACAAAGACGGGCGCAGTTTCAAGCGAGACAAAAGGGGTGTCGTTTTTCCAATTTTAAGGCGTTTTCTGGCCGATTGTAAATGCGTAATTGCGACGATGTAAAAAGCGACATTTGCTTCGTTTTCGTCGAATAAAACAAAGGCCCGAAGGAAGTTTTCGCGTTTTCGAAAGTCTTTTCAACTAAATATGGCCAATTAAAGTTGGGTCGAGTCCGATTGCGACGGATATCGAGAGGCTTGCTAAGAGAGCGAGCAGTCGGCGAAAATTGAGCGTTGAGGTGCGGCGAAATTTTTTTCGACGACTTTGAGCAGCAAGGCAAAGACGGGCGCAGTTTCAAGCGAGACAAAAGGGGTGTCGTTTTGTCAGTCGATGGCGAAGGCCGCACAGCTAGAAAGAAAGTTCACTCCAACTGCGTCATATGTTAAAAGAAACAAGGCGGCCGCGTGGGGTGGTTAGAGAGCGTTGCTAGGTTGGAGGCTCGATGCGCATGTAATGGAGCAACGGGCAAAGTTTGTTGCTGAAGAGAAGAAACAGCCAGCACTGAAAGCAAAGGTCTGACCTGAGCGGTTGTGACGTCACAGCGGGCCGAGAGAGAAGCGAATATCTCGCAATGGTTTTAGGAAAAAAGCAGCTTTAGTATTAAAGGTTTTTGAGCGAGCGAAAGAAATGGCGGCTGCAACTTTCCAAAGCTACAATTTAAAAAAAATGTCTAATTCTTTTCGCAAAATCTCGGCACTAGTTATGAAAACGTAAAAAATATATACCAAAAAAACTGTAGTATAGGTATCAGTTTTTCGATTTGAACGACACATTATCGGGCGTTACCGATAAAAACAGCCGCCGTCAGCAAGCTTAGGCAACAAATTCCGCAATGAAAATGAAAATGCGCTGATTTTGTCGGTAATGTTGTGTTTCTGCCGTAACGTTTTGCTCATTTAAAAGTAAAAAAAGCAATATTTTGTTAATGTATTGCCGTGTTTTTTTTCATTTTAGCATTGATATTATTGGCGGTAAGCAAGCTCGCTTGAAAAACAATATCCTATTGCGTTGCTGCTGTATTTTTGCCCGTGTGATTTTTCGGTAATGGCTCGCCGAAACGAGGCGCGCGCCGAAATCACGAGAAAAAAACACGACTGGCGCACGCACGCACGCACGGCACGCCGAAACGTCGCCGCTTGCCTTTTTCTTTGCTCAAAGCATTGCGACATACCGACATCGCACCACTTCGAGGACACTGTGACGCTTCAGGTCAAACTGCTGTGCTACAACTTTGCTTTTATAGCCGGTTTTGTAAAAGATAAAAAACTTGTTATAATATAGACCGAACCAGAAAAAACAAACACGATTAAATGAAATAATAATCAATCCCAATTAGTATAAAAACTCGCGCACTCGCGCATTTTTCGCAGCGTTCGGGTCGCGCCTTTTCAAGCGCCTACTACGATGCGCGCTCATAACGCGAGTGTTTTTCGAGCTGGCAAAACAAAACTCGCACATCAGTTAGACACGTAAAATATCAGATGTTTGGTGAAAAAATTTTTCGTTTTCCTTTTGCGCTTCGGCGGCAATTCGATTTTTCGCCGACGGCCGCAGGGCTCTTCATTTTTCGCGGCGTTCGGGTCGTGCCTTTTCGAGCGCCTATACGATGCGCGCTCATAACGCGAGTGTTTTTCGACCTGGCAAAACAAAACTCGCACATCAGTTAGACACGTAAAATATCAGATGTTTGGCGAAAAAAATTTTCGTTTTCCTTTTGCGCTTGGGCGGCAATTCGATTTTTCGCCGACGGCCGCAGGGCTCTTCATTTTGTCGCAGCGTTCGGGTCGCGCCTTTTCATGCGCCCACTACGATGCGCGCTCATAACGCGAGTGTTTTTCGAGCTGGCAAAACAAAACTCGCACATCAGTTAGACACGTAAAATACCAGATGTTTGGCGAAAAAAATTTTCGTTTTCCTTTTGCGCTTGGGCGGCAATTCGATTTTTCGCCGACGGCCGCAGGGCTCTTCATTTTGTCGCAGCGTTCGGGTCGCGCCTTTTCATGCGCCTATACGATGCGCGCTCATAACGCGAGTGTTTTTCGAGCTGGCAACACAAAACTCGCACATCAGTTAGACACGTAAAATACCAGATGTTTGGCGAAAAAAATTTTCGTTTTCCTTTTGCGCTTCGGCGGCAATTCGATTTTTCGCCGAACGTCGCAAAGCGGACAGTTTTCGCTCGGTTGTGCCTGCGCGCTCACAACGCAAGTGTCAATTGGTAAAAAATACAAATGAGTCGAAACTTGATATTTATAGTATATACTTGTTTATCCCTGAGTTTGACAGATGTATCGAAGAGCTGTATTTTTTCGTGTGGTATTTGTACTTTTTTAATTTCCCATGTCGAGTTGCGAACGCGAACGTCTGTTATTTATTTTCGTGTTTTTGGACGTTTTTGTTTGGGCGCGGGCAGATTAATTAATGTGGGTTCGGGCAGCAACAAATGTATACGTTTAATTTATGTATTGCCCTTTTTGTTGCTGTGGGTTAACAACTGAAGGTAACCAAACTTTATAAATGTCAAAGGGTTTTGCCATGAAAAAATCATCTTTTCAAAATCTCAACTTCCTTATTTTGCTGCCTTTAATTGAGCATAGTAGTTACTTTATTTGGTATCGGGGGATCGCGATACTTTTGCTCAAAATATCGTGTAGCGCTTCGGAAAAAAAAAATCGTATCGGTCATCCATAGTGAAAACTGTTGTTGAGCGAATTATTTTTATTTTTTTTTATCGCTGTACCTACAATTCCATCAAAATAAACATATTTTGTTAATGTTTCTACTGCCGTGTTTTTGTATTTGCTTGTTGATATTATTGGCTGTAGACAAGCTTGTTTGAAAACCATTATTGCGTTGCTGCTGTGTTTCTGCTCGTGTTAGTTTCGCCAAAAAATAATGTTTTCACGTACTTTTTATGGCAAGAAATAGGCATTTTAAGTTCTAGGCTTTAGTTGCTCTGCTCGACTGATGTCTGAAACGATAACTAGGGCGGCCATTGCGAACAGTTGCTCGCCCGCCAAGTCACCTACCGAGCTCGTTTCGGCGCGGAGACGGACGATCTCGCAAGCGCATTCGGGTTTACAAACGGTCAGAGCCGACCGAAACGAGGCGCGCGCATCCGTCGCACACACACGCGCGCGCGCGCGAGAGAGGGAACGCAAAATTTGCCGCCGAAAAGCTGCTTCGCTTTGCTTGGCTTCGGAAATCGTTGTTGGCCGCTTTTGAAAGTTAAATTTACTATCGGGAAATTTTCAAGGCGGACTGCAATTTATATTGCAATTTGAAAAAGGTTTTGGAAAGTAATAGTTAGGCAACTTTTGTAAGCATTCTGGCGATAAATCTCCTGGTACAAGAATTACAGCAGCAACTAACAGTGGCATTTAAAACTGTAGTTGCAACAAGCTGCTGGTGGTAACGACTTTCGCCAGTAAACTGCTGAATTGACGGGCTCGGCATGAAGTCAAAGGCGTTCGCATTCACTTGAAAGTGTTGAAAGAAAATGTGTTGCCACTTTACAGAGAAAATAATAAAACTTAGGAAAGACTGAAAAATGTGCACAAGTGTTGTTGTTTCCTTCAAGTTCCCAAAAATAGCTTCCATCATACAATGTCAGCTGTGAACTTTGGTAAGTAAAAGCAATTCTCTTTGTAGAAACAGAAATGGACTGGGCTGCATTTCAACCGTTTATATTTGACAACATAACTTGCAAGTGTTAGTGTGTGAATTTTTTTAGCGTGTGAATTTTGGGCTTGCTTTAAAAATAATGCCAAGTTTTTGTTTTGGCAAAACCATATCTTTCAGTTTAAGAGACAGCTTTCAAGTTTTAGCTTCACCTTCTTTTGCACACTGTGTTTTTGTGATTCAACAATGTTTCACGACTTTGCCCAATACAATATGGGTAATGCAATAGTGGCATAAAATCACGCGGGGGTATTTCACTTTGTTGTTCGTGAGCAAACAAGTATGTACATATTTATTGCCTTTTTTTATAAGTTTCCGATATTGGACGAAAACGTGGATTGCTTCGACTGGTTGAATTTTTTTTGTTTCGCTAGTAGACTTAAGAAACCTGCTGTTCCAAGGGAAACTGAAATGGAAAAACAGGTTTTCAATGAAACAGCCTAATTTTGAAAAGGTTTTCCATTTTTCAATTAATACTTCAAGATTTAAATAGGCACCTAAAACTAGTCAACGTAGCCCCAAATGTCCATGGACCCCAGTTTAAGAATCCCTACTTTAAGGTGTCTCCTTGGGACACATGGCAGTCTTATGGGGCCATGAGCATATATGATAATGTTTATTACCCAGTATAGAAACAAATTTGTGATTTTCATGATGGCTTTGTAGACCTCCACAGTGACTTTTCATTGGCACGTTTTTCAAAATGCTAAAATTACCCGAGCAATGTCAAGTCCTTTGAAAAGAGTGACTTAAGTGTACTTGGTAGTCTGTATGTATTAGTTTACTCATCTTACAGTTAACCTCTAAAAAGTGTTTTAAAGCATGACTTTAGATACATTGGACGTTCTGTAACCTATTTTTCAAAATGGTTAAAAAACTTAAGCCAAGTCAATTTATTTGAAAAGAGTGAGTCTTAAGTGTTCTTGGTAGTCTGCAAACATTATTTTAATCATTTTACAGACCTTAAAATGTTTCCTAAAATATAACTTTAAAGGCCTTTTGAGGTTCTGTAAAGCATTTTTTCAAATGGTAAAAACACTTAGGTTCTATTATTTGTTGTAAAACAAAATTTATCATTTTTCACATTTTATTAAATTGTTGTTCCAGTATTGTTTGCGATAATCGGAGTGGCTGGTACAAGTCGACCATGCTTCAACCAAGCACCACAATGGCACCACAATGCAGACATGCAAGGGGCCTGTGGCTTGGAATCAGTGTTTTGAGGTTCGTACGATTTCCTTAAGTTGTTTGATGAATGTACTGTTGCTGTCAGGCATTGTATCAATTGTAAATTGTTTTTTCTTACGTTGTTTGCCGGCCAGAACTAAATGTTAAATTCTTTAATTTTAAGCATCATGGTCCAATAGCTAGAGTTTAAGTTTAACTGTGTTACTTCAACTTTGTAATTACCTGAACAAGTTTTCAGATTTGTGTTAATATTCCACCCTTGAAACACACCAACAATTAAAAAATCATTTGTGGTACACCTAACCAAATGTTTTAGAAACACTAATTCATCGGCTTTCTTTCACAGCCTGACTTTTTCTACATTTTTGCTTGACATAATCATGTATTCATGGCTGTATGTATACAGGGCAGTCCGAAGTAACTCATGTGCTTAAATAACTTATGCTTACACGTGTCAATATAAAGACAAAGGCGAAAACAACATTTCCAAAAAAATGCGTCCGAGCATGTTGTTCTCGGGTTTACGAACTTTACTTTAGTGGACTTACGTCGCAGTAGCTGGTCGCACCTAGGCTGAAAAGAATTTCGGATTTGAAAAGTCTTCAAGCGTTTGTCAGGTTTTAAAAGGATTTTAGCACAAAAGCACAGGTATGGGTTATTCTTTAAACGACGGATTGAATACAATTTCATTCAGTGAGCAATGTTCACGTGTATGGTCTTGGATTATATCCCCTTTAATGTCAGTTGCAATACAATAAAAGTAAGCCAATATTTCCAATTAACATCAAAAGGCGAAAACAATACATATGCATAGAATATCATCTTAAAATTTTTACATAAAGTACACAGAAATACGTTCGATAATAATTGGAACTTTACAAGCAATAGAAAAGAAACTTGATATTGAAAGCGAAATAATACAAAGGTGTTTCCAGAGCGAAACAAAATAAAACACGATTTTTAATGTAACCAACTAATTTACAATTTAAAAAAAAAATAAAATAAAAGATTATACTGAACTTTGTAGATGTTCTAATTATGGCTTTGATTGGGTTGCGAAAAACAAACAGAAAACTAAATCAAACGCAAATAGCCAACAAAATAACAGTGCTAGCTTAACATCGCAAGAACTCAAAATACAACACGGTTTCAGGAAATAAAACCGACAATAAAGCTACAGAAATCCCACAGATACTGCAAAATTAGTATTTACTTGTTATCCGCAAAAATGCAACTTTTTTGGCCTGTTTATAACAAATTAAATTCAGGCACTTTAAATTACGCAGAAAAACACACAAGAAACCAAAATAAACGATCAAAAGCTCTTAGCGGTAGATTTCAGTAATTCATGGCGCAATGCATTTACAGTACTCGTATTGCACAAATAAAAAATATCAAACAACATCTCTTTTAATACTTTAGACGACATTGGTTTTTCGAATCAGCAAAACAAAATTAATTAAAAAAACGCTATTTGGGTGCAAAGAGATTTTAATTAAATTAGACCAGACTGATAGCTGTCGTTATATAAAGCGGTGAAAAATCGAAAAGATATCGCTTTAGACGGTGGTACTTTTTGACCCACTTTACGTATTGTTTTCACGTAACATCATCGAAAAAATACAACTATCGGGCAACCCCTAATTCATCGAAAAACAGAATCGGCTTTCCAATTCAGTTGTCCAATTATATAAATTGCGTCATAGCGTTGGCTAATACGACCAGTTTGCAGAAAGTTTGTTATAAAAACGTGTTTTTTATTCAGTTAACCAGTTACAAAAACTTGATTAAAAATTGTTCAATTTGACCAGTTTGCAAAACGTTGGTTGTAACAAGTTGTTTTTTTAAGACGAGAATTGGTTGTGTATTGATTAAAAAGACCGTCCAGTTGACTAAATGTTGGTTGTTGATTGGTAATACAACTAACCAGTTTACGAAAAGTTATTCGCCAGTCCAACAAAACGTTCGTTGTAATCAGGTTTACGTCTAGGATTTTTTTCTTGGCAATGTTGAGGTTGTAGTGGATAAGTACTGGGGGTTTGAAGACGACAAGTTGTTGACCCGAGATCCCAACTGGTCGTATTTGCCACAACTTATCTTCTTTAGGAGAGGGTGGAGCCACAACTTTCTGATATTCGGTTGGCGAAGGCAGTTCATGATAAACATGGAGAGTCCCTGTGCAATTACAAGAGTTTTTAGCGTTAAACTATTGATACTTAAGCCCTAATCGTTGGTCAAAATGCGGGGACTGAAGGGCCTAGATCACAGTTGTTAAAGACATGTGTGTGTGTATCGTACATTTAACTCAGCGGGTAAAGCGACGGTTATGGTATGGCCGGAGGTCGTTAGTTCGAACCTCACTGCGGGCTAGTTGTTTTTCTAGCCTGCCTTGCTTGCATCAGTGATCGACAGCTTCGGTGAAATTGTAATGGTTTCGGGTGTACTAGTGATACGTTAGTTGTAAAAGTGGGTCAAAAAGCAGTTTCAGAAAGTCGGATGAAGGTTACTCAACACATATGTGTGTGTATTTTTCCGTTAAACTAGTATTTTGTATTAATATTACGGGTAGTTGCAGCTCGAATTGCAAAAATTGTACAAACATGATAAATCCTTTTTTTCTAATTGAGAGGCAAAAATTTTCTTTATTGTTAAGTAGTTTAGTTACCTTCAGTTGTTAACCTAATATTTTTTAATAATTTGCTTTTCAATGCAAAATCGCTGCATTGGATCACAAATAACGTCAAGAGTTCAATAATATGAAAAAACTATTTGCATATTGCCCGAACAGGTGGTCGAATTTTGGTACTTGAATAAAATAAAAACTTTTTTCAGGCTTACTTGTAGAGAATTGAAGATCGTGAATAGCCAAGCCATTATTTCGATGTAATAAACATTCTCGGAAAAGAGCATCAGAAATCCAAACACCCACGTCAGTCCCATCATAAGCACCAGCGTGACGACGACAATCAAGTCTTGTGACGTGGTGCGATCCGCTTTGGTTGATTGAACCTAAACAAGGTGAAAGTTTGCTTCTATTAACACAGTTATTTATCGTTGTGCTTCAAATTAAATTCCTTTTTATTGTGAAAAGGGGAGTTTCACACAACTTGAGCCAGAGCAGAGGTACCGTGTTTCAAACAAGTCATTTTGAAATGACTTAAGTCTTGCGACTTTAGTTCGCTTGAGTCAAGTCAACTCATTTATAAACTACGACTTAAGTGCGCTTAATCAAGTCAAGCCATTCACCAACAGTGACGTAAATGCACTTAAGTCATCTAAAAACAGTCATTTAAATGTCCCTAGTTTAAGTCAAGTCACGTAAAAACAGTGCCCAAGTGTACCCAAGTCATTACAGCACCGATAATTACTTACAGTTCTTCGTTTGCATGTGAGATGAACCGTGATAGTGATGCAGAATACGGCGTTGGTGAGGGCCAGAAGCACCATTGGAAGCAAGAAGGCAAAGTTGAAGACGTGCTTGCCAACAGCCAACCAGCAGATGTTGGAAGCTTTGTAGCCGGAAACGTAGAATAACTCGTCTGCAACGAACAATCAAAGTTAGTAGTTTGTCAAACAAATGCCCTAATACACGAACATAAGACGCCCCAAAATACAAAAAAAAAATTAGTTCCAGGGCTTTAAATGAGTATTTGGAGCTGTGTGCAACAGAACACATAATCTGAAAATGGAACTTACCCAAATAGTTATTACCATTGATAGGACATTTTTGTATTTAAAAAAAAAAAAAAAAAAAAAACATTTTGTATTTTGTGGCAAAAATGTTTCGAATTTTCTTAGCAAATGATACCATTAGAAATTTATATTATTCTACGCGAAAAAAATATCTCGACTGGAATTTTTTTTATTTTCAAAACGCAAAAGAAAAAAAAAAGTTAAAAGTCATTACCGATAAAAAAGTAATTTACCGTTGCGCTTATTAATTAAAAACAATGCTAATTTGACTTCTTTTCGAAACGCCAAGAAAACTTACATTGAATGTTGTAAACAAGGCCCCAATATAAAACGCGTTATTCTATGTGAACAGATCTAAAAGTCATTAACAAGAAATGAAAAACTTATTTTCAGTACATACTATGCCTAATAACAACAACATATTTTTATGTAGGCTGAGGTTGCAAAGAAATGATTAAAAAAAGTATTGCCCCTTTAACCTCAACTGAAACATTGACATTTAATATTAAAAATAAAAAAGAACTTACTCTCAGTCAATTTGTTTCGACTTGCTTAAAACTTACTTCGCTCGTCGGGCAGAATCCCCGGTTGTTGGTCTCTGGGGTCCATGTAGAAGATAGTAACCCCAGCACTGAACGCCACTATTACGAATGGGACCCCGTATGAGAATAAAGCCGCGTATTTGCCAGTTGAAGGCGACGAGGCACCTAGGACCTTAAGCGAGAAAATTAAGTGTTATCTAGGCTTTCTGTCGTTATTAAATTATGTCATTTTTCATGCATTGTGCAGAGATATATATTTCGCAAAAAAGGCATTTTCGTCTCTTAATTGGATTGAATTATATTTTCAATTATAATTTCTATGAATTATATTTTAAGGGCAAGCTATCTTGTTTAGAAATATAAAAATAACGTTTAATCGAAGACAAATTGGCAGCAGGTTAGAACACTGCTCCGCTAATGCTTGTGTGAAAAATTAAAACTAAATATCTCCTTTACTTAATCTGTTAGATATCGACCTTTTTGGCTTTGGCAGTAATTATCAAGCTACATTACAGATCCGTGCATAGTGTACCTAAGCAATAATTTTACAGCTTTCTTTAAGTCTTTGTGGTGAACTTATAAAGGTGCTTTGCTAACTCTTATCAGATAAACGACCTTGACCTCACCTTGACGAGCACGCGGTACATGTTGAGTCCATTTGCAGCCATCCAGCACCACGCAACCAGCAGGAAATAGTGGAGAACTACTGTGTTGAAGTAACAGAGAGATGTGTGGCCCACATTGGTGACCCCGAACAAAAAGGTAAGGTTAACTGCTAGCAACGCGACGCACGTGTTTGCTAGGTAGAGGGTAGGCTGGCGGCTTCGAAGCTCTCTGTGGAAGAATGTTAGGTGTTAATCTTTGCAAATTGTCCTATTTGTCTAAGTCTGAAGATGGTAATCAGTTGGCAGTATATAAAGCAAATTGTATCGAATTCTTGACAAACTTTCGCGTTATTAGGCCAAAGTAAATAACTTGGCTACTTTCCACATGATTTTCTACTTTGACCTGATAAAGCACGGTTGTGCGAAAGGGCACATGGTTTGCTTTCTATTTGACCCTTTCGTCCGGCTTAGGTGGTAATTTTTGTAAATGGCTGTATTTGTCCAATTCTTAATAGGGTAATCAGGCATAGGCGTAGCCAGGGGGCCACAGGGGCCATGCCCCTCATAAAATATATAAATATTTTACTCTTAATAATTTGTTTTGTAGCATTTATGAGCATTACCAAATCAGTCGATCACAGGCATGCCACACCTTCAATTGTCATGCACTGTTACGTCACGAACGATGTAGTTATTATTACGTTTGCTATACTTATTAATCTAGTTTTGCTACTTTTAAGTCAGTTTGGTTTTGCTCTCTTGGGTATTGCGCTAAAACTCAGTCAGGTTCTGCTCATATCGGCCATCCTTAACCATTTTTTGACTTTTTTTTTTCTGGAACCAATTAATGCCTTAAAACCATGTTTTTACCCATTGTTTTCCTGGCCTAGACCAAATAAAAGCCTTGAGCCCATTTTTCCCGAGCCCAAAAAACACCATGACCAAATTATTTCACCCAATTTTTTTCCTGGTTTAAAAAAATGCCTTGCCCCAATTTCTGGACCCATTTTTTTGCTTGGCAAACACAGGTTAAAATAAAACTTACGGTACACAGACATAGACACAGAAAGTTATCAGGAGTCCAACTGTAGAAATGCCAAGTCCGATATAGGTGAAAATTGTGAGCGCTCCCGCAGATGGAAGGACCTCGGAACGCTGTCAACAGTCGAACAATTGAAACGTAACAATGGTAAAGAATGAATTGGAGGATCAATGTCGAAGCCCATACAGAAGTGGGAGGCATTTTGTAAATCTTCGGAATAAATCCTAAGATGATGACTGGAGGTTGTAGTTAGACGTAGAATGAGCATCAAATATATTCGAAACGTTTCAAAAATGCTACGTACTTTTGTACGGGTTTTCATATTCATTCTACGTCTAACTACAACCATTAACCATTATCTTAAGATTTATTTAAAACGTTTGAAATGCTACCTACGTCTGTAGGGGCTTTAATATTCCTACTGCTTACTACATATTTGTCATATAACAAAAATGTGACAGACTTACAAACAATGTTGAGAAGCTACCCAGCAAAAATGCTACCTACGTCTGTATGGGCTTTGATATTTGTTCTACGGCTTACGTTAAACCTCCAGCTGTTGTGCCACAAAAATAAGACAGACTTACAAACAATGTTGAAAAGCTCCCCAGCATGTTAGAAGGACACTCTTTGGCGCCGATGCTGGCCGATCGAATTCGTTCAAACTCAGCCAGTTTTTCGTTCCAAATCGTGCAGTAATGGATTGTGAAATTTCGCTGAAAACAAAAACATCTCCGTCAATTTTTATGGAACCTTTTTTAATTATTTTACTGTATCTGAAACCATTGGCAGAACAAGTAGTGATCATAAATTTATTTCGCTTGTTATCTCATTAATAGGTTCTCCTATAACATATTGTACACATCAAGTAGTGGAAATCAGGCAGTCTTTAGCGATAAATTTTAACACAATCTCGACAAGCTTTCACACAAGCGTGCTTCGTCAGGTCAAAGTAAAGAAAATTGCTTATTTTGGAATTGGTCGATTTTTTTTGAGATTCACATTAATTTTAGTCATTTTGGTCAAACTACTTGTCAAGTCAAGTCTTTCGAATATATAGATTTAAGTGCACTTAAGTGTAGTCAAGTAATTTGAATATATAGATTTAAGTGCACTTAAGTGTAGTCAAGTCATTTGAATATATAGATTTAAGTGCACTTAAGTTTAGTCAAGTAATTTGAATATATAGATTTAAGTGCACTTAAGTTTAGTCAAGTCATTTGAATATATAGATTTAAGTGCACTTAAGTGTAGTCAAGTAATTTGAATATATAGATTTAAGTGCACTTAAGTTTAGTCAAGTAATTTGAATATATAGATTTAAGTGCACTTAAGTTTAGTCAAGTAATTTGAATATATAGATTTAAGTGCACTTAAGTTTAGTCAAGTAATTTGAAAGCAGGAATTTGAGTGCACTTAAGTGAATTCTTATCATTTGAAATTCGGGACTTAAGTGCACTTAAATTTTTTAAATCATTCGAATTGACTTACCGTTCCTGTGTTAAATGACTTAACTTAAGTGACTCTCAAGTCTCTTGAAAATATGGACTTAAGCCAAGTCAGGTCGTTTACAAAACTTGCGATAGTAATGATGCCACATATGGTAACGTCATGCAGTAGTGACGTCACAGAATTTGAAGCTACCTTGGTTGAGTCTTTGCTTATGATTTCTCCGTCCGGGTTGGACTTGCTCACATTGAAGGAGGTTATCACGTCTTTTTTGTTTGGAAGATTCGTAAAGTTCCCGAGAGTTATCATGATAATCTGAACAAAGTTAAAGTTGTTTTTGATAAACTGTTGTTACCAGGCATTATATTATTTGAAAAAGCATCTCTGGTAGCGTATTTTCTAAAGTTACAGAAACTTATCTATTTCAACCTTGCAAGTATCACATACGACTATTACTAACAATTTAAGACAATATTAGTAAAATCACTAATTTCCAAAAATTTATTAATTTCCCTGAAACACAAAAATCGAATAACTCATTAATTTTAACCCTTGCGGAAATACGAGAATATATAAGTTTCAACAAAAAAAAACACAAACCTAGATTTATTTCATTTCAATTTCTGTGCTTAATATAAAGTGATAACTTCGCCTATGAACCGCTTAATTTCGACCTTTGTGCCTAATTAATTATTTTAGCCCTATGGAAATTCATTTTCTTCCAAATTACACAAACCAAGCAACTTATAGAAGGAAAAAAAAATAATTTTCAAAATTTGTCTAACAAGTCTCAAAAGCCCAAGAACCAGCATAGTTTAACGACGTTAAATCTCCAAAACATCTAGATTTTTTTTTGGGGGGGGGTTGAAAAAATTGTTCAAATTTTTTTTTATTAATTTTTTTGTGGTAAGTTTGCGTAATTCATTATTTTATTCCCTGTGGAAATTTAAGAATGTAATAATTTAGCCCAAACCACAAAATTAGATAACATATTAATTTGAATTCTGTGAGCAACAAAATGTTGATATTAATACTTGTTAAAATGCAAGATGTTTTTGAATTTATCCCAAAAAAACCTAAAAAAACTCACTAAATAATATATTTTAACCTACAACCTCCGAAACACCTAGATTTATTTTGTTTCGACCTTTGTGCATGTGTTAAAGTGATAATTTCGCCCCCTGCTTACATCGGTCACGTGTTGTTTGGTCGGGTAGAGGTTCTTGTCGTAGAAAAGGACGAACGAAATCCTGACGTTTTTCGGCAAACCTTCGAAAACACTCCCTGGAATGGTTGCGTTCACCGGAACACTTTTACCCTTGGCCTCGGATTGAAAGGTCACCGGTTGAAAGGTCGTGACCCCGCCCACTGTGATGTTCTTAGGAATTGAGATCTGTTGAACATAAGAGATTACCGATAACCGATAATTTATTCCGATACCGATAACCGATAGTTTGGATGACAAGTATCGCGACTCATTGCGATACCAAATGACGTCATTACTGTGCTCAACCAAGCACAAAAGTTTTCGGACAAAAGTTTTGGAAGCCGTTTGTTTTTATCATAGTTATATAACGGCCTTTGTGAAAACAATGATCTTTAAATGTCCTGCTCGTGTGTCCGCTTTTGTTTGTACCTGTTTATTTATTATGATGCCTGATTATAAGCTTGTTGCAATGCGGTATCTCGTACACCCCAGTACTGCCTTTTAATGTGGCGCACCCTTTAAAAATTCTGGGACACCCTGGTATGTACAATACACCCGATTGAAAATCACTGTATTAATGGATGTGTATGTCTGTGTGCCTGCTTGTACGTCTATGTGTAGGGTAAGTATCTCTGTGTATGTCTTTGTGTCTATGTATCTGTACGTACTCGGGTACCTCGTGTATTTCTGTGTGTTTGTGTGTCGGTATGTCTGTGTGTATTAGGGTTTACCTCACCTGCAGTTTTGTATCCTTGGTGGTCAAGGTCAGGCTGTGTTGGTTCGGAGGCAAAGTCACCTTTTTCGAGAAACTTCTGATCACATTGCGTAGTTTCGCCGTCTCCCTAAAATCACGAAAAATGGAGGTGTTCTGACGCGGCTGTGACGTAATGGTCATTATGACGCAATAAAGGCGTCATTGGTGTTGAAGTTGATGAAACATATAGCTTTTGAACTCTCTTCTCGTTTTAAAAAAGTTTTCTATAAACACATGTCCGACCATAGAACACCGAAAGCAATCGCAGGCTAATTTGTCGATAATCATTTCCCTTATTAATATTTCCGGTTTAGGTTATCGAAACTTTATTAAAACATTTATTTTAAAAAATATGGCCGAACAATTTTATAATTGACACAATGCCAGAAAGCAACGGTAAAAACGCTTCTACCGGATTATTAAGTTTATTATTCTCACATAATTGTATTTAACGTGGATAGGATAGGTTAGGTAGTCAAATATATAAAATCAATAAATACCTTCATGATTTGTAATTTAAATTTTAAGTTATGCTAGACACTTAAAAACGCTTTACATCACGGACTCACGTTGCTTTTGTTTGTTGTGACGTGTCATTCTGTGACGTCAAGGTTCCCGATATAACGCTAACGACTGCGATCGTATTGTACAGGGTGGAAGCGGGAATCTGAAAGAACAAGGGTTGGCGGTTCGAATCCCACTTAGGTACATCTCATAAAAGTAAGTTACTTTGTTGTTCAGCGAGAAAAAGCAATGAGCTGTTTTGCAAATGAAGATGACATAAACACTGATTTTTATCAGAGAGGGACCTTACAAAATTTTCAGTGAAGAAAATTAGGTCACAAGAGCTTTGATGTTATACGTACGTTCTAGTAACGTTCTAGTAAAAAACAATTTGATTGCTGTATGTTGCGCTTTGTTTTTTATTTTAAGTTTTGCCTCAGGATAGGAGATGTTTGCAAATTTTATTTTTTGACTTGACTTCTTTTTATCCAAAGACTTGACTTGGACTTGAGTCATTTCAAAATGACTTATTTACAACCCTGTACATTACACAAACCTTCACGGTTGCTTTTGTGTAATAGTCGAGAACTTGTAGTGTTCGGCTGCTGTCCGCTTGCGTCACGTTAGTCGAGTTTGACGTCACAGTGAACAACTTGGCGATTGTGACGTCGACCTGTTTGCTTGTGACGTTTGCGGCGCCGCCTGTGGTCGTTACCTGAAGCGGTGTGAACACATTGGTGGCGATAATATTTTTTTCATATAAAGTTAGTTGATCACTCGAGTTAAAGTTTGAAGTAAAAATATAGTTCACAAAAGTTTTAAATTAAGTTAAAAAAGTGTTTTTTAACATTGAAGTTTTTTAGGTGTGAAAAGGTTTGCGTGACTTAGTGATTAAATTTTTTTCAAAAAAATTGGGTCAATTATTAAGTGATTGGAACAAAGTTTTAATTGAAACAACATTTGAAGAAATATTTTAACATTTTGAACATGGTAAAAAGTATAAATTTTTTCACTATTTTGTGTGTAAAGCAGTAGTGAATAAAATACAACTTTTTATGGAAAAGTTTTAGAAATTAAAGTTTTTAGTAAATATTTGTTTAAATTTTAGGTTAATGGTAAATCATCTAATCGGTCACTTCTAAAGTCGTCCGATACTTGACATTTTATTCCTACTTCATCGAAGGTGACTTTTTAAGGTTTTAAAAAAGATGATTTTGCGTCAAGTAATTTAACGTTAAAAAACCTCCAGTTGTTGACGTGAAAATTTTCTATAAACTTGAATTTCTCGGTAAAAATTGCAGCCTTGGTTTACGACTAATAACTTATATTCCCATAATAAGTTGGCATCGGATCGGCACCGATACCACTCTAGTATCGGACGAGTACCGATACTACGACTTGGTATCGGGTATCTGCTCCGATCCGATATTATGCCTCTACCTTTAATTAAGACACTATTTGATTTTCTTGGATCGCCGACTGCAGCACTTTCCATGCTTGAATTAATTGAGATTGGTTTTGAGTAACATTTCTCAAAAACTTGACAAAATTGCGCAAGTAATACAGAGACATGGCTCATATTTATTCAGCTTTATGAAAGGAACACATCTCCAGACAATTGGTATATATACAGTCCCACCTGATAACCTTATTCTCAACAAAGATTTTTAAAACTGAAAAGAAAAGCTCGCGTTCTAAACTTAACGGTGGACGAAATACTGAAAAAACTCACGTTTTAAAAAACGTAACAAAAACTCATGTTTTGAAAAAAAATCACGTTTTGACAAACAAAACAAAAACTCCCGTTTTAAATAACGTAACAAAAAAACTGACTTTTTTTGAGAAAAAAAATTTTTTTTTAAATCCTACGTTCAAAAAAACCTCACGTTTTGAAAAAACCCTAAAAAACTCACGTTTTTAAGAACACTTGCTGAGGTAGGTGGCGGCGCAAGGCACAACGGTTTGGTGGAAACGCTATATGCTCGAGCATATATCGAGCGGCCTGAAAAAAAAAGAAACGAAAGGAATCTTTTCACACGAGAAGAATATAAATAAACAAACTACAATTGAGGAAACACCATATGCTTGCTAGGGATGTTCGTGCATTTAAAGTTAATATCGGGTTAAAACCAAAATATCTAAATATCAGATATCGAAATAATTAAAAATTTGCCAAGTAAAACTTTTAAACATAAAAGTTGAAATATGGTGTTTCGGAGAAAAAAGTTTCAGATATCGGAATTAAATTGAAAAATCTGGTATTGGAATAAAAAAAATGAATATCGAAAAATAAAATAAAATATCGCGTATCTAAAACAAGATTGCAATTTTGGGTATCAAAGTGAAGCGAAAAATAGGAAATCGCAATAAAATTAAAATATCGGGTATTGGAAAAAAACAAAATAAGCGGTATCGAAGTAAGGTCAAAATACGCAGTATCAATATAATTTAAAAAAGTTGGAGCCATTGGACTCTCTGACTTAAATTGACTCAAGTCAATGTCGAGTGATTTGTTACGCTTTCTCAAGCCTTGGTTAATTTCTGTAAACAACTTATTTTTCACTTCTAAAAGCCCATTGTTTTTTCTTTTCGTTCGCAGGTGTTATCGCCAGCCAGCAAGCAAGCAACGTCGGTTAGAGCACGGCGCGACTGCCGCTAGATGTCTCGCGTGCAACTTGTTATTCCTCGGTGTTTTTTCACTTTTCGATGTTGCCGGTGGGTGTCGGATGCGGGGAAATCCCAGAGGCGAGCGCGGCTCTTTACCTTAGGCAGACGCTTTTCGCTTTCGATCGAGTCTTGTAAATTTACTGTTTTTGTTGAAAAAACAAGCCTCGTTGAAGTTTGCGCCGCGTATCTGTTTTTCGGACGTTTTAAAGATTTTTGTTTTAAGATTATTTTGACTTGATGTGGTTTTACGGACTTTTCGATGCTTTTTTGTTGTTTTCACCATTTTTAAGGCGTTCGTTTTCTTGCCGATTGTGAACGCCTGGTTGCGACGATTTAAAAAATGACATTTGCATCGTTTTTGTCGAATAAAACAAAGGCCCGAAGGAAGTTTGCGTGTTTTCGAAAGTCTTTTCAACTAAATATGGCCAATTAAAGTTGGGTCGAGTCCGATTGCGACGGATATCGAGAGGCTTGCTAAGACAGCGAGCAGTCGGCGAAAATTGAGCGTTGAGGTGCGAAATTTTTTTCGACGACTTTGAGCAGCAAGGCAAAGACGGGCGCAGTTTGAAGCGAGACAAAAGGGGTGTCGTTTTGTCAGTCGATGGCGAAGGCGACACCGCTAGAAAGAAAGTTCACTCCAACTGCGTCATATGTTAAAAGAAACAAGGCGGCCGCGTGGGGTGGTTAGAGAGCGTTGCTAGGTTGGAGGCTCGATGCGCATGTAATGGAGCAACGGGCAAAGTTTGTTGCTGAAGAGAAGAAACAGCCAGCACTGAAAGCAAAGGTCTGACCTGAGCGGTTGTGACGTCACAGCGGGCCGAGAGAGAAGCGAATATCTCGCAATGGTTTTAGGAAAAAGGCAGCTTTAGTATTGAAGGTTTTGGGCGAGCGAGCGAAAGAAATGGCGGCTGCAACTTTCCAAAGCTACAATTTAAAAAAAAATGTCTAATTCTTTTCGCAAAATCTCGGCACTAGTTATGAAAACGTAAAAAATATATACCAAAAAAACTGTAGTATAGGTATCAGTTTTTCGATTTGAACGACACATTATCGGGCGTTACCATAAAAACAGCCGCCGTCAGCAAGCTTAGGCAACAAATTCCGCAATGAAAATGCGCTGATTTTGTCGGTAATGTTGTGTTTCTGCCGTAACGTTTTGCTCATTTAAAAGTAAAAAAAGCAATATTTTGTTAACGTATTGCCGTGTTTTTTTCATTTTAGCATTGATATTATTGGCGGTAAGCAAGCTCGCTTGAAAAACAATATCCTATTGCGTTGCTGCTGTATTTTTGCCCGTGTGATTTTTCGGTAATGGCTCGCCGAAACGAGGCGCGCGCCGAAATCACGAGAAAAAAGCACGACTGGCGCACGCACGCACGGCACGCCGAAACGTCGCCGCTTGCCTTTTTCTTTGCTCAAAGCATTGCGACATACCGACATCGCACCACTTCGAGGACACTGTGACGTTTCAGGTCAAACTGCTGTGCTACAACTTTGCTTTTATAGCCGGTTTTGTAAAAGAAAAAAAACTTGTTATAATATAGACCGAACCAGAAAAAACAAACACGATTAAATGAAATAATAATCAATCCCAATTAGTATAAAAACTCGCGCACTCGCGCATTTTTCGCAGCGTTCGGGTCGCGCCTTTTCAAGCGCCCACTACGATGCGCGCTCATAACGCGAGTGTTTTTCGAGCTGGCAAAACAAAATTCGCACATCAGTTAGACACGTAAAATATCAGATGTTTGGTGAAAAAATTTTTCGTTTTCCTTTTGCGCTTCGGCGGCAATTCGATTTTTCGCCGACGGCCGCAGGGCTCTTCATTTTTCGCGGCGTTCGGGTCGTGCCTTTTCGAGCGCCTATACGATGCGCGCTCATAACGCGAGTGTTTTTCGAGCTGGCAACGCAAAACTCGCACATCAGTTAGACACGTAAAATATCAGATGTTTGGTGAAAAAATTTTTCGTTTTCCTTTTGCGCTTCGGCGGCAATTCGATTTTTCGCCGACGGCCGCAGGGCTCTTCATTTTTCGCGGCGTTCGGGTCGTGCCTTTTCGAGCGCCTATACGATGCGCGCTCATAACGCGAGTGTTTTTCGACCTGGCAAAACAAAACTCGCACATCAGTTAGACACGTAAAATATCAGATGTTTGGCGAAAAAAATTTTCGTTTTCCTTTTGCGCTTGGGCGGCAATTCGATTTTTCGCCGACGGCCGCAGGGCTCTTCATTTTTCGCGGCGTTCGGGTCGTGCCTTTTCGAGCGCCTATACGATGCGCGCTCATAACGCGAGTGTTTTTCGACCTGGCAAAACAAAACTCGCACATCAGTTAGACACGTAAAATATCAGATGTTTGGCGAAAAAAATTTTCGTTTTCCTTTTGCGCTTGGGCGGCAATTCGATTTTTCGCCGACGGCCGCAGGGCTCTTCATTTTGTCGCAGCGTTCGGGTCGCGCCTTTTCATGCGCCCACTACGATGCGCGCTCATAACGCGAGTGTTTTTCGACCTGGCAAAACAAAACTCGCACATCAGTTAGACACGTAAAATATCAGATGTTTGGCGAAAAAAATTTTCGTTTTTCTTTTGCGCTTCGGCGGCAATTCGATTTTTCGCCGACGGCCGCAGGGCTCTTCATTTTTCGCGGCGTTCGGGTCGTGCCTTTTCGAGCGCCTATACGATGCGCGCTCATAACGCGAGTGTTTTTCGAGCTGGCAACGCAAAACTCGTACATCAGTTAGACACGTAAAATATCAGATGTTTGGCGAAAAAAATTTTCGTTTTCCTTTTGCGCTTGGGCGGCAATTCGATTTTTCGCCGACGGCCGCAGGGCTCTTCATTTTGTCGCAGCGTTCGGGTCGCGCCTTTTCATGCGCCCACTACGATGCGCGCTCATAACGCGAGTGTTTTTCGACCTGGCAAAACAAAACTCGCACATCAGTTAGACACGTAAAATATCAGATGTTTGGCGAAAAAAATTTTCGTTTTTCTTTTGCGCTTCGGCGGCAATTCGATTTTTCGCCGACGGCCGCAGGGCTCTTCATTTTTCGCGGCGTTCGGGTCGTGCCTTTTCGAGCGCCTATACGATGCGCGCTCATAACGCGAGTGTTTTTCGAGCTGGCAACGCAAAACTCGTACATCAGTTAGACACGTAAAATATCAGATGTTTGGTGAAAAATTTTTTCGTTTTTCTTTTGCGCTTCGGCGGCAATTCGATTTTTCGCCGAACGTCGCAAAGCGGACAGTTTTCGCTCGGTTGTGCCTGCGCGCTCACAACGCAAGTGTCAATTGGTAAAAAATACAAATGAGTCGAAACTTGATATTTATATTATATACTTGTTTATCCCTGAGTTTGACAGATGTATCGAAGAGCTGTATTTTTTCGTGTGGTATTTGTATTTTTTTAATTTCCCATGTCGAGTTGCGAACGCGAACGTCTGTTATTTATTTTCGTGTTTTTGGACGTTTTTGTTTGGGCGCGGGCAGATTAATTAATGTGGGTTCGGGCAGCAACAAGTGTATACGTTTAATTTATGTATTGCCCTTTTTGTTGCTGTAGGTTAACAACTGAAGGTAACCGAACTTTATAAATGTCAAAGGGTTTTGCCATGAAAAAATCATCTTTTCAAAATCTCAACTTCCTTATTTTGCTGCCTTTAATCGAGCACAGTAGTTACTTTATTTGGTATCGGGTGATCGCGATACTTTTGCTCAAAATATCGTGTAGCGCTTCGGAAAAAAAAAATCGTATCGGTCATCCATAGTGAAAACTGTTGTTAAGCGAATTATTTTTATTTTATTTTTTTTATCGCTGTCCCTACAATTCCATCAAAATAAACATATTTTGTTAATGTTTGTACTGCCGTGTTTGTGTATTTGCTGTGTTGATACTATTGGCTGTAGACAAGCTTGTTTGAAAACCATTTCTGTGTTGCTGCTGTGTTTTTGCTCGTGTTAGTTTCGCCAAAAAATAATGTTTTCACGTACTTTTTATGGCAAGAAATAGGCATTTTAAGTTCTAGGCTTTAGTTGCTCTGCTCGACTGATGTCTGAAACGATAACTAGGGCGGCCATTATGAACAGTTGCTCGCCCGCCAAGTCACCTCCCGAGCTCGTTTTGGCGCGGAGACGGACGATCTCGCAAGCGCATTCGGGTTTACAAACGGTCAGAGCCGACCGAAACGAGGCGCGCGCATCCGTCGCACACACACGCGCGCGCGCGAGAGAGAGGGAACGCAAAAATTGCCGCCGAAAAGCCGCTTTGCTTTGCTTTGCTTCGGAAATCGTTGTTGGCTGCTTTTGAATGTTAAATTTCCTGTCGGGCAATTTTCAAGGCGAACCGCAATTTATATTGCAATTTTAAAAAGGTTTTGGAAAGTAATAGTTGGGTAACTTTTGTAAGCATTCTGGCGATAAATCTCCTGGTACAAGAATTACAGCAGCAACTAACAGTGGCGTTTAAAACTGTAGTTGCAACAAGCTGCTGGTGGTAACGACTTTCGCCAGTAAACTGCTGAATTGACGGGCTCGGCATGAAGTCAAAGGCGTTCGCATTCACTTGAAAGT
Organism: Ascidiella aspersa; assembly: GCF_963924565.1. Lineage (NCBI taxonomy): Eukaryota > Metazoa > Chordata > Ascidiacea > Phlebobranchia > Ascidiidae > Ascidiella > Ascidiella aspersa. The sequence continues at coordinate 2,167,080 of NC_139451.1, forward strand.
GTTGAAAGAAAATGTGTTGCCACTTTACAGAGAAAATAATAAAACTTAGGAAAGACTGAAAAATGTGCACAAGTGTTGTTGTTTCGTTCAAGTTTTCAAAAATAGAGCTTCCATCATACAATGTCAGCTGTGAACTTTGGTAAGTTAAAGCAATTCTCTTTGTAGAAACAGAAATGGACTGGGCTGCATTTCAACCGTTTATATTTGACAACATAACTTGCAAGTGTCTTGCTTTACCAATTTAGTGTGTGAATTTTGAGCTTGCTTTAAAAATAATGCAAAGTTTTTGTTTTGGCAAAACCCCTTTATTTCAGTTTAACAACAGCTCTCCAGTTTTAGCTTCACCTTCTTATGCACACTGTGTTTTTGTGATTCAACAATGTTTCACGACTTTGCCCAATACAATATTGGTAATGCAATAGTGGCATAAAATCACGCGGGGTATTTCACTTTGTTGTTCATGAGCAATTTTCACTTTGTTGTTCATGTACATATTTTTCGCCTTTTTTATAAGTTTGCGATATTGGACGAAAACGTGGATTGCTTCCACTGGTTGAATTTGATTTGTTTCGCTAGTAGACTTAAGAAGCCTACTGTTTTCAGTGAAAAGGAAAAACAGGTTTTCAATTAAAGAACTTTATTTTGAAAAAGGTATTCCATTTTTCAATTTATGCTTCAAGGTTTAAATAGGCTTTCGTAAACCACCTAAAACTACTTAACGTAGCCCCAAATGTCCATGGACCCCAGTTTAAGAATCCCTACTTTAAGGTGTCTCCTTGGGACACATGGCAGTCTTATGGGGCCATGAGCATATATGATAATGTTTATTACCCAGTATAGAAACAAATTTGTGATTTTCATGATGGCTTTGTAGACCTCCACAGTGACTTTTCATTGGCACGTTTTTCAAAATGCTAAAATTACCCGAGCAATGTCAAGTCCTTTGAAAAGAGTGACTTAAGTGTACTTGGTAGTCTGTATGTATTAGTTTACTCATCTTACAGTTAAACTCTAAAAAGTGTTTTAAAGCATGACTTTAGATACATTGGACGTTCTGTAACCTATTTTTCAAAATGGTTAAAAAACTTAAGCCAAGTCAATTTATTTGAAAAGAGTGAGACTTAAGTGTTCTTGGTAGTCTGCAAACATTATTTAATCATTTTAGACCTTAAAATGTTTCTTAAAATATAACTTTAAAGGCCTTTTGAGGTTCTGTAAAGCATTTTTTCAAATGGTAAAAACACTTAGGTTCTATTATTTGTTGTAAAACAAAATTTATCATGTTTCACATTTTATTAAATTGTTGTTCCAGTATTGTTTGCGATAATCGGAGTGGCTGGTACAAGTCGACCATGCTTCAACCAAGCTTATCGGCACCACAATGCAGACATGCAAGGGGCCTGTGGCTTGGAATCAGTGTTTTGAGGTTCGTACGATTTCCTTAAGTTGTTTGATGAATGTACTGTTGCTGTCAGGCATTGTATCAATTGTAAATTGTTTTTTCTTACGTTGTTTGCCGGCCAGAACTAAATGTTAAATTCTTTAATTTTAAGCATCATGGTCCAATAGCTAGAGTTCAAGTTTAACTGTGTTACTTCAACTTTGTAATTACCTGAACAAGTTTTCAGATTTGTGTTAATATTCCACCCTTGAAACACACCAACAATTAAAAAATCATTTGTGGTACACCTAACCAAATGTTCTAAAAACAATAATTCATCGGCTTTCTTTCACAGCCTGACTTTTTCTACATTTTTGCTTGACATAATCATGTATTCATGGCTGTATGTATACAGGGCAGTCCGAAGTAACTCATGTGTTTAAATAACTTATGCTTACACGTGTCAATATAAAGACAAAGGCGAAAACAACATTTCCAAAAATAAATGCGCCCGAGCATGTTGTTCTCGGGTTTACGAACTTTACTTTAGTGGACTTGCGCCGCAGTAGCTGGTCGCACCTAGGCTGAAAAGAATTTCGGATTTGAAAAGTCTTCAAGCGTTTTTCAGGTTTTAAAAAGATTTTAGCACAAAAGCACAGGTATGGGTTATTCTTTAAACGACGGATTGAATACAATTTCATTCAGTGAGCAATGTTCACGTGTATGGTCTTGGATTATATCCCCTTTAATGTCAGTTGCAATACAATAAAAGTAAGCCAATATTTCCAATTAACATCAAAAGGCGAAAACAATACATATGTATAGAATATCATCTTAAAATTTTTACATAAAGTACACAGAAATACGTTCGATAATAGTTGGAACTTTACAAGCAATAGAAAAGAAACTTGATATTGAAAGCGAAATAATACAAAGGTGTTTCCAGAGCGAAACAAAATAAACACGACTGTTTAATGCGACTATCCAATTTACAATAGGAAAATCAAATTAAATTAAAAGATTATACTGAACTTTGTGGATGTTCTAATTATGGCTTTGACTGGGTTGCGAAAAAAAAACAGAAAACTAAATCAAACTCAAATAGCCAACAAAATAACAGTGCTAGCTTAACATCGCAAGAACTCAAAATACAACACGGTTTCAGGAAATAAAACCGACAATAAAGCTACAGAAATCCCACAGATACTGCAAAATTAGTATTTACTTGTTATCCGCAAAAATGCAACTTTTTTGGCCTGTTTATAACAAATTAAATTCAGGCACTTTAAATTACGCAGAAAAACACGCAAGAAACCAAAATAAACGATCAAAAGCTCTGAGCGGTAGATTTCAGTAATTCATGGCGCAATGCATTTACAGTACTCGTATTGCACAAATAAAAAATATCAGACAACATCTCTTTTAATACTTTAGACGACATTGTTTTTTCGAATCAGCAAAACAAAATTAATGAAAAAAAACGCTATTTGGGTGCAAAGAGATTTTAATTAAATTAGACCAGACTGATAGCTGTTGTTACATAAAGCGATGAAAAATCGAAAAGATATCGCTTTAGACGGTGGTACTTTTTGACCTACTTAACGTGGTACTTTTTGACCTACTTTTAGTATTGTTTTCACGTAACATCATCGAAAAAATACAACTATCGGGCAACCCCTAATTCATCGAAAAACAGAATCGGCTTTCCAATTCAGTTGTCCAATTATATAAATTGCGTCATAGCGTTGGCTAATACGACCAGTTTGCAGAAAGTTTGTTATAAAAACGTGTTTTTTATTCAGTTAACCAGTTACAAAAACTTGATTAAAAATTGTTCAATTTGACCAGTTTGCAAAACGTTGGTTGTAACAAGTTGATTTTTTAAGACGAGAATTGGTTGTGTATTGATTAAAAGGACCGTCCAGTTGACTAAATGTTGGTTGTTGATTGGTAATACAACTAACCAGTTTACGAAAAGTTATTCGCCAATCCAACAAAACGTTCGTTGTAATCAGGTTTACGCCTAGGATTTTTTTCTTGGCAATGTTGAGGTTGTAGTGGATAAGTACTGGGGGTTTGAAGACGACAAGTTGTTGACCCGAGATCCCAACTGGTCGTATTTGCCACAACTTATCTTCTTTAGGAGAGGGTGGAGCCACAACTTTCTGATATTCGGTTGGCGAAGGCAGTTCATGATAAACATGGAGAGTCCCTGTGCAATTACAAGAGTTTTTAGCGTTAAACTATAGATACTTAAGCCCTAATCGTTGGTCAAAATGCGGGGACTGAAGGGCCTAGATCACAGTTGTTAAACACATGTGTGTGTGTATCGTACATTTAACTCAGTGGGTAAAGCGACGGTTACGGTATGGCCGGAGGTCGTTAGTTCGAACCTCACTGCGGGCTAGTTGTTTTTCTAGCCTGCCTTGCTTGCATCAGTGATCGACAGCTTCGGTGAAATTGTAATGGTTTCGGGTGTACTAGTGATACGTTAGTTGTAAAAGTGGGTCAAAAAGCAGTTTCAGAAAGTCGGATGAAGGTTACTCAACACATATGTGTGTGTATTTTTCCGTTAAACTAGTATTTTGTATTAATATTACGGGTAGTTGCAGCTCGAATTGCAAAAATTGTACAAACATGGTAAATCCTTTTTTTCTAATTGAGAGGCAAAAATTTCCTTTATTGTTAAGTAGTTTAGTTACCTTCAGTTGTTAACCTAATATTTTTCAATAATTTGCTTTTCAATGCAAAATCGCTGCATTGGACCACAAATAACGTCAAGAGTTCAATAATATGAAAAAACTATTTGCATATTGCCCGAATAGGTGGTCGAATTTTGGTACTTGAATAAAATAAAAACTTTTTTCAGGCTTACTTGTAGAGAATTGAAGATCGTGAATAGCCAAGCCATTATTTCGATGTAATAAACATTCTCGGAAAAGAGCATCAGAAATCCAAACACCCACGTCAGTCCCATCATAAGCACCAGCGTTACGACGACAATCAAGTCTTGTGACGTAGTGCGATCCGCTTTGGTTGATTGAACCTAAACAAGGTGAAAGTTTGCTTCTATTAACACAGTTATTTATCGTTGTGCTTCAAATTAAATTCCTTTTTTTTGTGAAAAGGGGAGTTTCATACAACATGAGCCAGAGCAGAGGTACCGTGTTTCAAACAAGTCATTTTGGAATGACTTAAGTCTTGCGACTTTAGTTCGCTTGAGTCAAGTCAACTCATTTATAAACTACGACTTAAGTGCGCTTAATCAAGTCAAGCCATTCACCAACAGTGACGTAAATGCACTTAAGTCATCTAAAAACAGTCATTTAAATGTCCCTAGTTTAAGTCAAGTCACGTAAAAACAGTGCCCAAGTGTACCCAAGTCATTACAGCACCGATAATTACTTACAGTTCTTCGTTTGCATGTGAGATGAACCGTGATAGTGATGCAGAATACGGCGTTGGTGAGGGCCAGAAGCACCATTGGAAGCAAGAAGGCAAAGTTGAAGACGTGCTTGCCAACAGCCAACCAGCAGATGTTGGAAGCTTTGTAGCCGGAAACGTAGAATAACTCGTCTGCAACGAACAATCAAAGTTAGTAGTTTGTCAAACAAATGCCCTAATACACGAACATAAGACGCCCCAAAATACAAAAAAAAAATTAGTTCCAGGGCTTTAAATGAGTATTTGGAGCTGTGTGCAACAGAACACATAATCTGAAAATGGAACTTACCCAAATAGTTATTACCATTGATAGGACATTTTTGTATTTAAAAAAAAAAAAAAAAAAAAAACATTTTGTATTTTGTGGCAAAAATGTTTCGAATTTTCTTAGCAAATGATACCATTAGAAATTTATATTATTCTACGCGAAAAAAATATCTCGACTGGAATTTTTTTTATTTTCAAAACGCAAAAGAAAAAAAAAAGTTAAAAGTCATTACCGATAAAAAAGTAATTTACCGTTGCGCTTATTAATTAAAAACAATGCTAATTTGACTTCTTTTCGAAACGCCAAGAAAACTTACATTGAATGTTGTAAACAAGGCCCCAATATAAAACGCGTTATTCTATGTGAACAGATCTAAAAGTCATTAACAAGAAATGAAAAACTTATTTTCAGTACATACTATGCCTAATAACAACAACATATTTTTATGTAGGCTGAGGTTGCAAAGAAATGATTAAAAAAAGTATTGCCCCTTTAACCTCAACTGAAACATTGACATTTAATATTAAAAATAAAAAAGAACTTACTCTCAGTCAATTTGTTTCGACTTGCTTAAAACTTACTTCGCTCGTCGGGCAGAATCCCCGGTTGTTGGTCTCTGGGGTCCATGTAGAAGATAGTAACCCCAGCACTGAACGCCACTATTACGAATGGGACCCCGTATGAGAATAAAGCCGCGTATTTGCCAGTTGAAGGCGACGAGGCACCTAGGACCTTAAGCGAGAAAATTAAGTGTTATCTAGGCTTTCTGTCGTTATTAAATTATGTCATTTTTCATGCATTGTGCAGAGATATATATTTCGCAAAAAAGGCATTTTCGTCTCTTAATTGGATTGAATTATATTTTCAATTATAATTTCTATGAATTATATTTTAAGGGCAAGCTATCTTGTTTAGAAATATAAAAATAACGTTTAATCGAAGACAAATTGGCAGCAGGTTAGAACACTGCTCCGCTAATGCTTGTGTGAAAAATTAAAACTAAATATCTCCTTTACTTAATCTGTTAGATATCGACCTTTTTGGCTTTGGCAGTAATTATCAAGCTACATTACAGATCCGTGCATAGTGTACCTAAGCAATAATTTTACAGCTTTCTTTAAGTCTTTGTGGTGAACTTATAAAGGTGCTTTGCTAACTCTTATCAGATAAACGACCTTGACCTCACCTTGACGAGCACGCGGTACATGTTGAGTCCATTTGCAGCCATCCAGCACCACGCAACCAGCAGGAAATAGTGGAGAACTACTGTGTTGAAGTAACAGAGAGATGTGTGGCCCACATTGGTGACCCCGAACAAAAAGGTAAGGTTAACTGCTAGCAACGCGACGCACGTGTTTGCTAGGTAGAGGGTAGGCTGGCGGCTTCGAAGCTCTCTGTGGAAGAATGTTAGGTGTTAATCTTTGCAAATTGTCCTATTTGTCTAAGTCTGAAGATGGTAATCAGTTGGCAGTATATAAAGCAAATTGTATCGAATTCTTGACAAACTTTCGCGTTATTAGGCCAAAGTAAATAACTTGGCTACTTTCCACATGATTTTCTACTTTGACCTGATAAAGCACGGTTGTGCGAAAGGGCACATGGTTTGCTTTCTATTTGACCCTTTCGTCCGGCTTAGGTGGTAATTTTTGTAAATGGCTGTATTTGTCCAATTCTTAATAGGGTAATCAGGCATAGGCGTAGCCAGGGGGCCACAGGGGCCATGCCCCTCATAAAATATATAAATATTTTACTCTTAATAATTTGTTTTGTAGCATTTATGAGCATTACCAAATCAGTCGATCACAGGCATGCCACACCTTCAATTGTCATGCACTGTTACGTCACGAACGATGTAGTTATTATTACGTTTGCTATACTTATTAATCTAGTTTTGCTACTTTTAAGTCAGTTTGGTTTTGCTCTCTTGGGTATTGCGCTAAAACTCAGTCAGGTTCTGCTCATATCGGCCATCCTTAACCATTTTTTGACTTTTTTTTTTCTGGAACCAATTAATGCCTTAAAACCATGTTTTTACCCATTGTTTTCCTGGCCTAGACCAAATAAAAGCCTTGAGCCCATTTTTCCCGAGCCCAAAAAACACCATGACCAAATTATTTCACCCAATTTTTTTCCTGGTTTAAAAAAATGCCTTGCCCCAATTTCTGGACCCATTTTTTTGCTTGGCAAACACAGGTTAAAATAAAACTTACGGTACACAGACATAGACACAGAAAGTTATCAGGAGTCCAACTGTAGAAATGCCAAGTCCGATATAGGTGAAAATTGTGAGCGCTCCCGCAGATGGAAGGACCTCGGAACGCTGTCAACAGTCGAACAATTGAAACGTAACAATGGTAAAGAATGAATTGGAGGATCAATGTCGAAGCCCATACAGAAGTGGGAGGCATTTTGTAAATCTTCGGAATAAATCCTAAGATGATGACTGGAGGTTGTAGTTAGACGTAGAATGAGCATCAAATATATTCGAAACGTTTCAAAAATGCTACGTACTTTTGTACGGGTTTTCATATTCATTCTACGTCTAACTACAACCATTAACCATTATCTTAAGATTTATTTAAAACGTTTGAAATGCTACCTACGTCTGTAGGGGCTTTAATATTCCTACTGCTTACTACATATTTGTCATATAACAAAAATGTGACAGACTTACAAACAATGTTGAGAAGCTACCCAGCAAAAATGCTACCTACGTCTGTATGGGCTTTGATATTTGTTCTACGGCTTACGTTAAACCTCCAGCTGTTGTGCCACAAAAATAAGACAGACTTACAAACAATGTTGAAAAGCTCCCCAGCATGTTAGAAGGACACTCTTTGGCGCCGATGCTGGCCGATCGAATTCGTTCAAACTCAGCCAGTTTTTCGTTCCAAATCGTGCAGTAATGGATTGTGAAATTTCGCTGAAAACAAAAACATCTCCGTCAATTTTTATGGAACCTTTTTTAATTATTTTACTGTATCTGAAACCATTGGCAGAACAAGTAGTGATCATAAATTTATTTCGCTTGTTATCTCATTAATAGGTTCTCCTATAACATATTGTACACATCAAGTAGTGGAAATCAGGCAGTCTTTAGCGATAAATTTTAACACAATCTCGACAAGCTTTCACACAAGCGTGCTTCGTCAGGTCAAAGTAAAGAAAATTGCTTATTTTGGAATTGGTCGATTTTTTTTGAGATTCACATTAATTTTAGTCATTTTGGTCAAACTACTTGTCAAGTCAAGTCTTTCGAATATATAGATTTAAGTGCACTTAAGTGTAGTCAAGTAATTTGAATATATAGATTTAAGTGCACTTAAGTGTAGTCAAGTCATTTGAATATATAGATTTAAGTGCACTTAAGTTTAGTCAAGTAATTTGAATATATAGATTTAAGTGCACTTAAGTTTAGTCAAGTCATTTGAATATATAGATTTAAGTGCACTTAAGTGTAGTCAAGTAATTTGAATATATAGATTTAAGTGCACTTAAGTTTAGTCAAGTAATTTGAATATATAGATTTAAGTGCACTTAAGTTTAGTCAAGTAATTTGAATATATAGATTTAAGTGCACTTAAGTTTAGTCAAGTAATTTGAAAGCAGGAATTTGAGTGCACTTAAGTGAATTCTTATCATTTGAAATTCGGGACTTAAGTGCACTTAAATTTTTTAAATCATTCGAATTGACTTACCGTTCCTGTGTTAAATGACTTAACTTAAGTGACTCTCAAGTCTCTTGAAAATATGGACTTAAGCCAAGTCAGGTCGTTTACAAAACTTGCGATAGTAATGATGCCACATATGGTAACGTCATGCAGTAGTGACGTCACAGAATTTGAAGCTACCTTGGTTGAGTCTTTGCTTATGATTTCTCCGTCCGGGTTGGACTTGCTCACATTGAAGGAGGTTATCACGTCTTTTTTGTTTGGAAGATTCGTAAAGTTCCCGAGAGTTATCATGATAATCTGAACAAAGTTAAAGTTGTTTTTGATAAACTGTTGTTACCAGGCATTATATTATTTGAAAAAGCATCTCTGGTAGCGTATTTTCTAAAGTTACAGAAACTTATCTATTTCAACCTTGCAAGTATCACATACGACTATTACTAACAATTTAAGACAATATTAGTAAAATCACTAATTTCCAAAAATTTATTAATTTCCCTGAAACACAAAAATCGAATAACTCATTAATTTTAACCCTTGCGGAAATACGAGAATATATAAGTTTCAACAAAAAAAAACACAAACCTAGATTTATTTCATTTCAATTTCTGTGCTTAATATAAAGTGATAACTTCGCCTATGAACCGCTTAATTTCGACCTTTGTGCCTAATTAATTATTTTAGCCCTATGGAAATTCATTTTCTTCCAAATTACACAAACCAAGCAACTTATAGAAGGAAAAAAAAATAATTTTCAAAATTTGTCTAACAAGTCTCAAAAGCCCAAGAACCAGCATAGTTTAACGACGTTAAATCTCCAAAACATCTAGATTTTTTTTTGGGGGGGGGTTGAAAAAATTGTTCAAATTTTTTTTTATTAATTTTTTTGTGGTAAGTTTGCGTAATTCATTATTTTATTCCCTGTGGAAATTTAAGAATGTAATAATTTAGCCCAAACCACAAAATTAGATAACATATTAATTTGAATTCTGTGAGCAACAAAATGTTGATATTAATACTTGTTAAAATGCAAGATGTTTTTGAATTTATCCCAAAAAAACCTAAAAAAACTCACTAAATAATATATTTTAACCTACAACCTCCGAAACACCTAGATTTATTTTGTTTCGACCTTTGTGCATGTGTTAAAGTGATAATTTCGCCCCCTGCTTACATCGGTCACGTGTTGTTTGGTCGGGTAGAGGTTCTTGTCGTAGAAAAGGACGAACGAAATCCTGACGTTTTTCGGCAAACCTTCGAAAACACTCCCTGGAATGGTTGCGTTCACCGGAACACTTTTACCCTTGGCCTCGGATTGAAAGGTCACCGGTTGAAAGGTCGTGACCCCGCCCACTGTGATGTTCTTAGGAATTGAGATCTGTTGAACATAAGAGATTACCGATAACCGATAATTTATTCCGATACCGATAACCGATAGTTTGGATGACAAGTATCGCGACTCATTGCGATACCAAATGACGTCATTACTGTGCTCAACCAAGCACAAAAGTTTTCGGACAAAAGTTTTGGAAGCCGTTTGTTTTTATCATAGTTATATAACGGCCTTTGTGAAAACAATGATCTTTAAATGTCCTGCTCGTGTGTCCGCTTTTGTTTGTACCTGTTTATTTATTATGATGCCTGATTATAAGCTTGTTGCAATGCGGTATCTCGTACACCCCAGTACTGCCTTTTAATGTGGCGCACCCTTTAAAAATTCTGGGACACCCTGGTATGTACAATACACCCGATTGAAAATCACTGTATTAATGGATGTGTATGTCTGTGTGCCTGCTTGTACGTCTATGTGTAGGGTAAGTATCTCTGTGTATGTCTTTGTGTCTATGTATCTGTACGTACTCGGGTACCTCGTGTATTTCTGTGTGTTTGTGTGTCGGTATGTCTGTGTGTATTAGGGTTTACCTCACCTGCAGTTTTGTATCCTTGGTGGTCAAGGTCAGGCTGTGTTGGTTCGGAGGCAAAGTCACCTTTTTCGAGAAACTTCTGATCACATTGCGTAGTTTCGCCGTCTCCCTAAAATCACGAAAAATGGAGGTGTTCTGACGCGGCTGTGACGTAATGGTCATTATGACGCAATAAAGGCGTCATTGGTGTTGAAGTTGATGAAACATATAGCTTTTGAACTCTCTTCTCGTTTTAAAAAAGTTTTCTATAAACACATGTCCGACCATAGAACACCGAAAGCAATCGCAGGCTAATTTGTCGATAATCATTTCCCTTATTAATATTTCCGGTTTAGGTTATCGAAACTTTATTAAAACATTTATTTTAAAAAATATGGCCGAACAATTTTATAATTGACACAATGCCAGAAAGCAACGGTAAAAACGCTTCTACCGGATTATTAAGTTTATTATTCTCACATAATTGTATTTAACGTGGATAGGATAGGTTAGGTAGTCAAATATATAAAATCAATAAATACCTTCATGATTTGTAATTTAAATTTTAAGTTATGCTAGACACTTAAAAACGCTTTACATCACGGACTCACGTTGCTTTTGTTTGTTGTGACGTGTCATTCTGTGACGTCAAGGTTCCCGATATAACGCTAACGACTGCGATCGTATTGTACAGGGTGGAAGCGGGAATCTGAAAGAACAAGGGTTGGCGGTTCGAATCCCACTTAGGTACATCTCATAAAAGTAAGTTACTTTGTTGTTCAGCGAGAAAAAGCAATGAGCTGTTTTGCAAATGAAGATGACATAAACACTGATTTTTATCAGAGAGGGACCTTACAAAATTTTCAGTGAAGAAAATTAGGTCACAAGAGCTTTGATGTTATACGTACGTTCTAGTAACGTTCTAGTAAAAAACAATTTGATTGCTGTATGTTGCGCTTTGTTTTTTATTTTAAGTTTTGCCTCAGGATAGGAGATGTTTGCAAATTTTATTTTTTGACTTGACTTCTTTTTATCCAAAGACTTGACTTGGACTTGAGTCATTTCAAAATGACTTATTTACAACCCTGTACATTACACAAACCTTCACGGTTGCTTTTGTGTAATAGTCGAGAACTTGTAGTGTTCGGCTGCTGTCCGCTTGCGTCACGTTAGTCGAGTTTGACGTCACAGTGAACAACTTGGCGATTGTGACGTCGACCTGTTTGCTTGTGACGTTTGCGGCGCCGCCTGTGGTCGTTACCTGAAGCGGTGTGAACACATTGGTGGCGATAATATTTTTTTCATATAAAGTTAGTTGATCACTCGAGTTAAAGTTTGAAGTAAAAATATAGTTCACAAAAGTTTTAAATTAAGTTAAAAAAGTGTTTTTTAACATTGAAGTTTTTTAGGTGTGAAAAGGTTTGCGTGACTTAGTGATTAAATTTTTTTCAAAAAAATTGGGTCAATTATTAAGTGATTGGAACAAAGTTTTAATTGAAACAACATTTGAAGAAATATTTTAACATTTTGAACATGGTAAAAAGTATAAATTTTTTCACTATTTTGTGTGTAAAGCAGTAGTGAATAAAATACAACTTTTTATGGAAAAGTTTTAGAAATTAAAGTTTTTAGTAAATATTTGTTTAAATTTTAGGTTAATGGTAAATCATCTAATCGGTCACTTCTAAAGTCGTCCGATACTTGACATTTTATTCCTACTTCATCGAAGGTGACTTTTTAAGGTTTTAAAAAAGATGATTTTGCGTCAAGTAATTTAACGTTAAAAAACCTCCAGTTGTTGACGTGAAAATTTTCTATAAACTTGAATTTCTCGGTAAAAATTGCAGCCTTGGTTTACGACTAATAACTTATATTCCCATAATAAGTTGGCATCGGATCGGCACCGATACCACTCTAGTATCGGACGAGTACCGATACTACGACTTGGTATCGGGTATCTGCTCCGATCCGATATTATGCCTCTACCTTTAATTAAGACACTATTTGATTTTCTTGGATCGCCGACTGCAGCACTTTCCATGCTTGAATTAATTGAGATTGGTTTTGAGTAACATTTCTCAAAAACTTGACAAAATTGCGCAAGTAATACAGAGACATGGCTCATATTTATTCAGCTTTATGAAAGGAACACATCTCCAGACAATTGGTATATATACAGTCCCACCTGATAACCTTATTCTCAACAAAGATTTTTAAAACTGAAAAGAAAAGCTCGCGTTCTAAACTTAACGGTGGACGAAATACTGAAAAAACTCACGTTTTAAAAAACGTAACAAAAACTCATGTTTTGAAAAAAAATCACGTTTTGACAAACAAAACAAAAACTCCCGTTTTAAATAACGTAACAAAAAAACTGACTTTTTTTGAGAAAAAAAATTTTTTTTTAAATCCTACGTTCAAAAAAACCTCACGTTTTGAAAAAACCCTAAAAAACTCACGTTTTTAAGAACACTTGCTGAGGTAGGTGGCGGCGCAAGGCACAACGGTTTGGTGGAAACGCTATATGCTCGAGCATATATCGAGCGGCCTGAAAAAAAAAGAAACGAAAGGAATCTTTTCACACGAGAAGAATATAAATAAACAAACTACAATTGAGGAAACACCATATGCTTGCTAGGGATGTTCGTGCATTTAAAGTTAATATCGGGTTAAAACCAAAATATCTAAATATCAGATATCGAAATAATTAAAAATTTGCCAAGTAAAACTTTTAAACATAAAAGTTGAAATATGGTGTTTCGGAGAAAAAAGTTTCAGATATCGGAATTAAATTGAAAAATCTGGTATTGGAATAAAAAAAATGAATATCGAAAAATAAAATAAAATATCGCGTATCTAAAACAAGATTGCAATTTTGGGTATCAAAGTGAAGCGAAAAATAGGAAATCGCAATAAAATTAAAATATCGGGTATTGGAAAAAAACAAAATAAGCGGTATCGAAGTAAGGTCAAAATACGCAGTATCAATATAATTTAAAAAAGTTGGAGCCATTGGACTCTCTGACTTAAATTGACTCAAGTCAATGTCGAGTGATTTGTTACGCTTTCTCAAGCCTTGGTTAATTTCTGTAAACAACTTATTTTTCACTTCTAAAAGCCCATTGTTTTTTCTTTTCGTTCGCAGGTGTTATCGCCAGCCAGCAAGCAAGCAACGTCGGTTAGAGCACGGCGCGACTGCCGCTAGATGTCTCGCGTGCAACTTGTTATTCCTCGGTGTTTTTTCACTTTTCGATGTTGCCGGTGGGTGTCGGATGCGGGGAAATCCCAGAGGCGAGCGCGGCTCTTTACCTTAGGCAGACGCTTTTCGCTTTCGATCGAGTCTTGTAAATTTACTGTTTTTGTTGAAAAAACAAGCCTCGTTGAAGTTTGCGCCGCGTATCTGTTTTTCGGACGTTTTAAAGATTTTTGTTTTAAGATTATTTTGACTTGATGTGGTTTTACGGACTTTTCGATGCTTTTTTGTTGTTTTCACCATTTTTAAGGCGTTCGTTTTCTTGCCGATTGTGAACGCCTGGTTGCGACGATTTAAAAAATGACATTTGCATCGTTTTTGTCGAATAAAACAAAGGCCCGAAGGAAGTTTGCGTGTTTTCGAAAGTCTTTTCAACTAAATATGGCCAATTAAAGTTGGGTCGAGTCCGATTGCGACGGATATCGAGAGGCTTGCTAAGACAGCGAGCAGTCGGCGAAAATTGAGCGTTGAGGTGCGAAATTTTTTTCGACGACTTTGAGCAGCAAGACAAAGACGGGCGCAGTTTCAAGCGAGACAAAAGGGGTGTCGTTTTTCCAATTTTAAGGCGTTTTCTGGCCGATTGTAAATGCGTAATTGCGACGATGTAAAAAGCGACATTTGCTTCGTTTTCGTCGAATAAAACAAAGGCCCGAAGGAAGTTTTCGCGTTTTCGAAAGTCTTTTCAACTAAATATGGCCAATTAAAGTTGGGTCGAGTCCGATTGCGACGGATATCGAGAGGCTTGCTAAGAGAGCGAGCAGTCGGCGAAAATTGAGCGTTGAGGTGCGAAATTTTTTTCGACGACTTTGAGCAGCAAGGCAAAGACGGGCGCAGTTTGAAGCGAGACAAAAGGGGTGTCGTTTTGTCAGTCGATGGCGAAGGCGACACCGCTAGAAAGAAAGTTCACTCCAACTGCGTCATATGTTAAAAGAAACAAGGCGGCCGCGTGGGGTGGTTAGAGAGCGTTGCTAGGTTGGAGGCTCGATGCGCATGTAATGGAGCAACGGGCAAAGTTTGTTGCTGAAGAGAAGAAACAGCCAGCACTGAAAGCAAAGGTCTGACCTGAGCGGTTGTGACGTCACAGCGGGCCGAGAGAGAAGCGAATATCTCGCAATGGTTTTAGGAAAAAGGCAGCTTTAGTATTGAAGGTTTTGGGCGAGCGAGCGAAAGAAATGGCGGCTGCAACTTTCCAAAGCTACAATTTAAAAAAAAATGTCTAATTCTTTTCGCAAAATCTCGGCACTAGTTATGAAAACGTAAAAAATATACACCAAAAAAACTGTAGTATAGGTATCAGTTTTTCGATTTGAACGACACATTATCGGGCGTTACCATAAAAACAGCCGCCGTCAGCAAGCTTAGGCAACAAATTCCGCAATGAAAATGCGCTGATTTTGTCGGTAATGTTGTGTTTCTGCCGTAACGTTTTGCTCATTTAAAAGTAAAAAAAGCAATATTTTGTTAACGTATTGCCGTGTTTTTTTCATTTTAGCATTGATATTATTGGCGGTAAGCAAGCTCGCTTGAAAAACAATATCCTATTGCGTTGCTGCTGTATTTTTGCCCGTGTGATTTTTCGGTAATGGCTCGCCGAAACGAGGCGCGCGCCGAAATCACGAGAAAAAAGCACGACTGGCGCACGCACGCACGGCACGCCGAAACGTCGCCGCTTGCCTTTTTCTTTGCTCAAAGCATTGCGACATACCGACATCGCACCACTTCGAGGACACTGTGACGTTTCAGGTCAAACTGCTGTGCTACAACTTTGCTTTTATAGCCGGTTTTGTAAAAGAAAAAAAACTTGTTATAATATAGACCGAACCAGAAAAAACAAACACGATTAAATGAAATAATAATCAATCCCAATTAGTATAAAAACTCGCGCACTCGCGCATTTTTCGCAGCGTTCGGGTCGCGCCTTTTCAAGCGCCCACTACGATGCGCGCTCATAACGCGAGTGTTTTTCGAGCTGGCAAAACAAAATTCGCACATCAGTTAGACACGTAAAATATCAGATGTTTGGTGAAAAAATTTTTCGTTTTCCTTTTGCGCTTCGGCGGCAATTCGATTTTTCGCCGACGGCCGCAGGGCTCTTCATTTTTCGCGGCGTTCGGGTCGTGCCTTTTCGAGCGCCTATACGATGCGCGCTCATAACGCGAGTGTTTTTCGAGCTGGCAACGCAAAACTCGCACATCAGTTAGACACGTAAAATATCAGATGTTTGGTGAAAAAATTTTTCGTTTTCCTTTTGCGCTTCGGCGGCAATTCGATTTTTCGCCGACGGCCGCAGGGCTCTTCATTTTTCGCGGCGTTCGGGTCGTGCCTTTTCGAGCGCCTATACGATGCGCGCTCATAACGCGAGTGTTTTTCGACCTGGCAAAACAAAACTCGCACATCAGTTAGACACGTAAAATATCAGATGTTTGGCGAAAAAAATTTTCGTTTTCCTTTTGCGCTTGGGCGGCAATTCGATTTTTCGCCGACGGCCGCAGGGCTCTTCATTTTTCGCGGCGTTCGGGTCGTGCCTTTTCGAGCGCCTATACGATGCGCGCTCATAACGCGAGTGTTTTTCGACCTGGCAAAACAAAACTCGCACATCAGTTAGACACGTAAAATATCAGATGTTTGGCGAAAAAAATTTTCGTTTTCCTTTTGCGCTTGGGCGGCAATTCGATTTTTCGCCGACGGCCGCAGGGCTCTTCATTTTGTCGCAGCGTTCGGGTCGCGCCTTTTCATGCGCCCACTACGATGCGCGCTCATAACGCGAGTGTTTTTCGACCTGGCAAAACAAAACTCGCACATCAGTTAGACACGTAAAATATCAGATGTTTGGCGAAAAAAATTTTCGTTTTTCTTTTGCGCTTCGGCGGCAATTCGATTTTTCGCCGACGGCCGCAGGGCTCTTCATTTTTCGCGGCGTTCGGGTCGTGCCTTTTCGAGCGCCTATACGATGCGCGCTCATAACGCGAGTGTTTTTCGAGCTGGCAACGCAAAACTCGTACATCAGTTAGACACGTAAAATATCAGATGTTTGGTGAAAAATTTTTTCGTTTTTCTTTTGCGCTTCGGCGGCAATTCGATTTTTCGCCGAACGTCGCAAAGCGGACAGTTTTCGCTCGGTTGTGCCTGCGCGCTCACAACGCAAGTGTCAATTGGTAAAAAATACAAATGAGTCGAAACTTGATATTTATATTATATACTTGTTTATCCCTGAGTTTGACAGATGTATCGAAGAGCTGTATTTTTTCGTGTGGTATTTGTATTTTTTTAATTTCCCATGTCGAGTTGCGAACGCGAACGTCTGTTATTTATTTTCGTGTTTTTGGACGTTTTTGTTTGGGCGCGGGCAGATTAATTAATGTGGGTTCGGGCAGCAACAAGTGTATACGTTTAATTTATGTATTGCCCTTTTTGTTGCTGTAGGTTAACAACTGAAGGTAACCGAACTTTATAAATGTCAAAGGGTTTTGCCATGAAAAAATCATCTTTTCAAAATCTCAACTTCCTTATTTTGCTGCCTTTAATCGAGCACAGTAGTTACTTTATTTGGTATCGGGTGATCGCGATACTTTTGCTCAAAATATCGTGTAGCGCTTCGGAAAAAAAAAATCGTATCGGTCATCCATAGTGAAAACTGTTGTTAAGCGAATTATTTTTATTTTATTTTTTTTATCGCTGTCCCTACAATTCCATCAAAATAAACATATTTTGTTAATGTTTGTACTGCCGTGTTTGTGTATTTGCTGTGTTGATACTATTGGCTGTAGACAAGCTTGTTTGAAAACCATTTCTGTGTTGCTGCTGTGTTTTTGCTCGTGTTAGTTTCGCCAAAAAATAATGTTTTCACGTACTTTTTATGGCAAGAAATAGGCATTTTAAGTTCTAGGCTTTAGTTGCTCTGCTCGACTGATGTCTGAAACGATAACTAGGGCGGCCATTATGAACAGTTGCTCGCCCGCCAAGTCACCTCCCGAGCTCGTTTTGGCGCGGAGACGGACGATCTCGCAAGCGCATTCGGGTTTACAAACGGTCAGAGCCGACCGAAACGAGGCGCGCGCATCCGTCGCACACACACGCGCGCGCGCGAGAGAGAGGGAACGCAAAAATTGCCGCCGAAAAGCCGCTTTGCTTTGCTTTGCTTCGGAAATCGTTGTTGGCTGCTTTTGAATGTTAAATTTCCTGTCGGGCAATTTTCAAGGCGAACCGCAATTTATATTGCAATTTTAAAAAGGTTTTGGAAAGTAATAGTTGGGTAACTTTTGTAAGCATTCTGGCGATAAATCTCCTGGTACAAGAATTACAGCAGCAACTAACAGTGGCGTTTAAAACTGTAGTTGCAACAAGCTGCTGGTGGTAACGACTTTCGCCAGTAAACTGCTGAATTGACGGGCTCGGCATGAAGTCAAAGGCGTTCGCATTCACTTGAAAGTGTTGAAAGAAAATGTGTTGCCACTTTACAGAGAAAATAATAAAACTTAGGAAAGACTGAAAAATGTGCACAAGTGTTGTTGTTTCGTTCAAGTTTTCAAAAATAGAGCTTCCATCATACAATGTCAGCTGTGAACTTTGGTAAGTTAAAGCAATTCTCTTTGTAGAAACAGAAATGGACTGGGCTGCATTTCAACCGTTTATATTTGACAACATAACTTGCAAGTGTCTTGCTTTACCAATTTAGTGTGTGAATTTTGAGCTTGCTTTAAAAATAATGCAAAGTTTTTGTTTTGGCAAAACCCCTTTATTTCAGTTTAACAACAGCTCTCCAGTTTTAGCTTCACCTTCTTATGCACACTGTGTTTTTGTGATTCAACAATGTTTCACGACTTTGCCCAATACAATATTGGTAATGCAATAGTGGCATAAAATCACGCGGGGTATTTCACTTTGTTGTTCATGAGCAATTTTCACTTTGTTGTTCATGTACATATTTTTCGCCTTTTTTATAAGTTTGCGATATTGGACGAAAACGTGGATTGCTTCCACTGGTTGAATTTGATTTGTTTCGCTAGTAGACTTAAGAAGCCTACTGTTTTCAGTGAAAAGGAAAAACAGGTTTTCAATTAAAGAACTTTATTTTGAAAAAGGTATTCCATTTTTCAATTTATGCTTCAAGGTTTAAATAGGCTTTCGTAAACCACCTAAAACTACTTAACGTAGCCCCAAATGTCCATGGACCCCAGTTTAAGAATCCCTACTTTAAGGTGTCTCCTTGGGACACATGGCAGTCTTATGGGGCCATGAGCATATATGATAATGTTTATTACCCAGTATAGAAACAAATTTGTGATTTTCATGATGGCTTTGTAGACCTCCACAGTGACTTTTCATTGGCACGTTTTTCAAAATGCTAAAATTACCCGAGCAATGTCAAGTCCTTTGAAAAGAGTGACTTAAGTGTACTTGGTAGTCTGTATGTATTAGTTTACTCATCTTACAGTTAAACTCTAAAAAGTGTTTTAAAGCATGACTTTAGATACATTGGACGTTCTGTAACCTATTTTTCAAAATGGTTAAAAAACTTAAGCCAAGTCAATTTATTTGAAAAGAGTGAGACTTAAGTGTTCTTGGTAGTCTGCAAACATTATTTAATCATTTTAGACCTTAAAATGTTTCTTAAAATATAACTTTAAAGGCCTTTTGAGGTTCTGTAAAGCATTTTTTCAAATGGTAAAAACACTTAGGTTCTATTATTTGTTGTAAAACAAAATTTATCATGTTTCACATTTTATTAAATTGTTGTTCCAGTATTGTTTGCGATAATCGGAGTGGCTGGTACAAGTCGACCATGCTTCAACCAAGCTTATCGGCACCACAATGCAGACATGCAAGGGGCCTGTGGCTTGGAATCAGTGTTTTGAGGTTCGTACGATTTCCTTAAGTTGTTTGATGAATGTACTGTTGCTGTCAGGCATTGTATCAATTGTAAATTGTTTTTTCTTACGTTGTTTGCCGGCCAGAACTAAATGTTAAATTCTTTAATTTTAAGCATCATGGTCCAATAGCTAGAGTTCAAGTTTAACTGTGTTACTTCAACTTTGTAATTACCTGAACAAGTTTTCAGATTTGTGTTAATATTCCACCCTTGAAACACACCAACAATTAAAAAATCATTTGTGGTACACCTAACCAAATGTTCTAAAAACAATAATTCATCGGCTTTCTTTCACAGCCTGACTTTTTCTACATTTTTGCTTGACATAATCATGTATTCATGGCTGTATGTATACAGGGCAGTCCGAAGTAACTCATGTGTTTAAATAACTTATGCTTACACGTGTCAATATAAAGACAAAGGCGAAAACAACATTTCCAAAAATAAATGCGCCCGAGCATGTTGTTCTCGGGTTTACGAACTTTACTTTAGTGGACTTGCGCCGCAGTAGCTGGTCGCACCTAGGCTGAAAAGAATTTCGGATTTGAAAAGTCTTCAAGCGTTTTTCAGGTTTTAAAAAGATTTTAGCACAAAAGCACAGGTATGGGTTATTCTTTAAACGACGGATTGAATACAATTTCATTCAGTGAGCAATGTTCACGTGTATGGTCTTGGATTATATCCCCTTTAATGTCAGTTGCAATACAATAAAAGTAAGCCAATATTTCCAATTAACATCAAAAGGCGAAAACAATACATATGTATAGAATATCATCTTAAAATTTTTACATAAAGTACACAGAAATACGTTCGATAATAGTT
Source organism: Ascidiella aspersa (assembly GCF_963924565.1). NCBI lineage: Eukaryota > Metazoa > Chordata > Ascidiacea > Phlebobranchia > Ascidiidae > Ascidiella > Ascidiella aspersa. The sequence goes on from NC_139451.1 coordinate 2,187,692, forward strand.
GGAACTTTACAAGCAATAGAAAAGAAACTTGATATTGAAAGCGAAATAATACAAAGGTGTTTCCAGAGCGAAACAAAATAAACACGACTGTTTAATGCGACTATCCAATTTACAATAGGAAAATCAAATTAAATTAAAAGATTATACTGAACTTTGTGGATGTTCTAATTATGGCTTTGACTGGGTTGCGAAAAAAAAACAGAAAACTAAATCAAACTCAAATAGCCAACAAAATAACAGTGCTAGCTTAACATCGCAAGAACTCAAAATACAACACGGTTTCAGGAAATAAAACCGACAATAAAGCTACAGAAATCCCACAGATACTGCAAAATTAGTATTTACTTGTTATCCGCAAAAATGCAACTTTTTTGGCCTGTTTATAACAAATTAAATTCAGGCACTTTAAATTACGCAGAAAAACACGCAAGAAACCAAAATAAACGATCAAAAGCTCTGAGCGGTAGATTTCAGTAATTCATGGCGCAATGCATTTACAGTACTCGTATTGCACAAATAAAAAATATCAGACAACATCTCTTTTAATACTTTAGACGACATTGTTTTTTCGAATCAGCAAAACAAAATTAATGAAAAAAAACGCTATTTGGGTGCAAAGAGATTTTAATTAAATTAGACCAGACTGATAGCTGTTGTTACATAAAGCGATGAAAAATCGAAAAGATATCGCTTTAGACGGTGGTACTTTTTGACCTACTTAACGTGGTACTTTTTGACCTACTTTTAGTATTGTTTTCACGTAACATCATCGAAAAAATACAACTATCGGGCAACCCCTAATTCATCGAAAAACAGAATCGGCTTTCCAATTCAGTTGTCCAATTATATAAATTGCGTCATAGCGTTGGCTAATACGACCAGTTTGCAGAAAGTTTGTTATAAAAACGTGTTTTTTATTCAGTTAACCAGTTACAAAAACTTGATTAAAAATTGTTCAATTTGACCAGTTTGCAAAACGTTGGTTGTAACAAGTTGATTTTTTAAGACGAGAATTGGTTGTGTATTGATTAAAAGGACCGTCCAGTTGACTAAATGTTGGTTGTTGATTGGTAATACAACTAACCAGTTTACGAAAAGTTATTCGCCAATCCAACAAAACGTTCGTTGTAATCAGGTTTACGCCTAGGATTTTTTTCTTGGCAATGTTGAGGTTGTAGTGGATAAGTACTGGGGGTTTGAAGACGACAAGTTGTTGACCCGAGATCCCAACTGGTCGTATTTGCCACAACTTATCTTCTTTAGGAGAGGGTGGAGCCACAACTTTCTGATATTCGGTTGGCGAAGGCAGTTCATGATAAACATGGAGAGTCCCTGTGCAATTACAAGAGTTTTTAGCGTTAAACTATAGATACTTAAGCCCTAATCGTTGGTCAAAATGCGGGGACTGAAGGGCCTAGATCACAGTTGTTAAACACATGTGTGTGTGTATCGTACATTTAACTCAGTGGGTAAAGCGACGGTTACGGTATGGCCGGAGGTCGTTAGTTCGAACCTCACTGCGGGCTAGTTGTTTTTCTAGCCTGCCTTGCTTGCATCAGTGATCGACAGCTTCGGTGAAATTGTAATGGTTTCGGGTGTACTAGTGATACGTTAGTTGTAAAAGTGGGTCAAAAAGCAGTTTCAGAAAGTCGGATGAAGGTTACTCAACACATATGTGTGTGTATTTTTCCGTTAAACTAGTATTTTGTATTAATATTACGGGTAGTTGCAGCTCGAATTGCAAAAATTGTACAAACATGGTAAATCCTTTTTTTCTAATTGAGAGGCAAAAATTTCCTTTATTGTTAAGTAGTTTAGTTACCTTCAGTTGTTAACCTAATATTTTTCAATAATTTGCTTTTCAATGCAAAATCGCTGCATTGGACCACAAATAACGTCAAGAGTTCAATAATATGAAAAAACTATTTGCATATTGCCCGAATAGGTGGTCGAATTTTGGTACTTGAATAAAATAAAAACTTTTTTCAGGCTTACTTGTAGAGAATTGAAGATCGTGAATAGCCAAGCCATTATTTCGATGTAATAAACATTCTCGGAAAAGAGCATCAGAAATCCAAACACCCACGTCAGTCCCATCATAAGCACCAGCGTGACGACGACAATCAAGTCTTGTGACGTAGTGCGATCCGCTTTGGTTGATTGAACCTAAACAAGGTGAAAGTTTGCTTCTATTAACACAGTTATTTATCGTTGTGCTTCAAATTAAATTCCTTTTTTTTGTGAAAAGGGGAGTTTCACACAACTTGAGCCAGAGCAGAGGTACCGTGTTTCAAACAAGTCATTTTGAAATGACTTAAGTCTTGCGACTTTAGTTCGCTTGAGTCAAGTCAACTCATTTATAAACTACGACTTAAGTGCGCTTAATCAAGTCAAGCCATTCACCAACAGTGACGTAAATGCACTTAAGTCATCTAAAAACAGTCATTTAAATGTCCCTAGTTTAAGTCAAGTCACGTAAAAACAGTGCCCAAGTGTACCCAAGTCATTACAGCACCGATAATTACTTACAGTTCTTCGTTTGCATGTGAGATGAACCGTGATAGTGATGCAGAATACGGCGTTGGTGAGGGCCAGAAGCACCATTGGAAGCAAGAAGGCAAAGTTGAAGACGTGCTTGCCAACAGCCAACCAGCAGATGTTGGAAGCTTTGTAGCCGGAAACGTAGAATAACTCGTCTGCAACGAACAATCAAAGTTAGTAGTTTGTCAAACAAATGCCCTAATACACGAACATAAGACGCCCCAAAATACAAAAAAAAAATTAGTTCCAGGGCTTTAAATGAGTATTTGGAGCTGTGTGCAACAGAACACATAATCTGAAAATGGAACTTACCCAAATAGTTATTACCATTGATAGGACATTTTTGTATTTAAAAAAAAAAAAAAAAAAAAAATGTTTCGAATTTTCTTAGCAAATGATACCATGAGAAATTTATATTATTCTACGCGAAAAAAATATCTCGACTGGAATTTTTTTTATTTTCAAAACGCAAAAGAAAAAAAAAAGTTAAAAGTCATTACCGATAAAAAAGTAATTTACCGTTGCGCTTATTGATTAAAAACAGTGCTAATTTGACTTCTTTTCGAAACGCCAAGAAAACTTACATTGAATGTTGTAAACAAGGCCCCAATATAAAACGCGTTATTCTATGTGAACAGATCTAAAAGTCATTAACAAGAAATGAAAAACTTATTTTCAGTACATACTATGCCTAATAACAACAACATATTTTTATGTAGGCTGAGGTTGCAAAGAAATGATTAAGAAAAGTATTGCCCCTTTAACCTCAACCGAAACATTGACATTTAATATTAAAAATAAAAAAGAACTTACTCTCAGTCAATTTTTTTCGACTTGCTTAAAACTTACTTCGCTCGTCGGGCAGAATCCCCGGTTGTTGGTCTTTGGGGTCCATGTAGAAGATAGTAACCCCAGCACTGAACGCCACTATTATGAATGGGACCCCGTATGAGAATAAAGCCGCGTATTTGCCAGTCGAAGGCGACGAGGCACCTAGGACCTTAAGCGAGAAAATTAAGTGTTATTTAGGCTTTCTGTCGTTATTAAATTATGTCATTTTTCATGCATTGTGCAGAGATATATATTTCGCAAAAAAGGCATTTTCGTCTCTTAATTGGATTGAATTATATTTTCAATTATAATTTCTATGAATTATATTTTAAGGGCAAGCTATCTTGTTTAGAAATATAAAAATAACGTTTAATCGAAGACAAATTGGCAGCAGGTTAGAACACTGCTCCGCTAATGCTTGTGTGAAAAATTAAAACTAAATATCTCCTTTACTTAATCTGTTAGATATCGACCTTTTTGGCTTTGGCAGTAATTATCAAGCTACATTACAGATCCGTGCATAGTGTACCTAAGCAATAATTTTACAGCTTTTTTTAAGTCTTTGTGGTGAACTTATAAAGGTGCTTTGCTAACTCTTATCAGATAAACGACCTTGACCTCACCTTGACGAGCACGCGGTACATGTTGAGTCCATTTGCAGCCATCCAGCACCACGCAACCAGCAGGAAATAGTGGAGAACTACTGTGTTGAAGTAGCAGAGAGATGTGTGGCCCACATTGGTGACCCCGAACAAAAAGGTAAGGTTAACTGCTAGCAACGCGACGCACGTGTTTGCTAGGTAGAGGGTAGGCTGGCGGCTTCGAAGCTCTCTGTGGAAGAATGTTAGGTGTTAATCTTTGCAAATTGTCCTATTTGTCTAAGTCTAAAGATGGTAATCAGTTGGCAGTATATAAAGCAAATTGTATCGAATTCTTGACAAACTTTCGCGTTATTAGGTCAAAGTAAATAACTTGGCTACTTTCCACATGATTTTCTACTTTGACCTGATAAAGCACGGTTGTGCGAAAGGGCACATGGTTTGCTTTCTATTTGACCCTTTCGTCCGGCTTAGGTGGTAATTTTTGTAAATGGCTGTATTTGTCCAATTCTTAATAGGGTAATCAGGCATAGGCGTAGCCAGGGGGCCACAGGGGCCATGCCCCTCATAAAATATACAAATATTTTTACAAAAAATAATTTGTTTTGTAGCATTTATGAGCATTACCAAATCAGTCGATCACAGGCATGCCACACCTTCAATTGTCATGCACTGTTACGTCACGAACGATGTAGTTATTATTACGTTTGCTATACTTATTAATCTAGTTTTGCTACTTTTAAGTCAGTTTGGTTTTGCTCTCTTGGGTATTGCGCTAAAACTCAGTCAGGTTCTGCTCATATCGGCCATCCTTAACCATTTTTTGACTTTTTTTTTTTCTGGAACCAATTAATGCCTTAAAACCATGTTTTTACCCATTGTTTTCTTGGCCTAGACCAAATAAAAGCCTTGAGCCCATTTTTCCCGAGCCCAAAAAACACCATGAACAAATTATTTCACCCAATTTTTTCCTGGTTTAAAAAAATGCCTTGCCCCAATTTCTGGACCCATTTTTTTGCTTGGCAAACACAGGTTAAAATAAAACTTACGGTACACAGACATAGACACAGAAAGTTATCAGGAGTCCAACTGTAGAAATGCCAAGTCCGATATAGGTGAAAATTGTGAGCGCTCCCGCAGATGGAAGGACCTCGGAACGCTGTCAACAGTCGAACAATTGAAACGTAACAATGGTAAAGAATGAATTGGAGGATCAATGTCGAAGCCCATACAGAAGTGGGCAGCATTTTGTAAATCTTCGGAATAAATCCTAAGAAAATGACTGGAGGTTGTAGTTAGACGTAGAATGAGCATCAAATATATTCGAAACGTTCCAAAAATGCTACGTACTTTTGTACGGGTTTTCATATTCATTCTACGTCTAACTACAACCATTAACCATTATCTTAAGATTTATTTAAAACGTTTAAAATGCTACCTACGTCTGTATGGGCTTTAATATTCCTACTGCTTACTACATATTTATCACATAACAAAAATGTGACAGACTTACAAACAATGTTGAGAAGCTACCCAGCAAAAATGCTACCTACTTCTGTATGGGCTTTGATATTTGTTCTACGGCTTACGTTAAACCTCCAGCTGTTATGCTACAAAAAAGAGACAGACTTACAAACAATGTTGAAAAGCTCCCCAGCATGTTAGAAGGACACTCTTTGGCGCCGATGCTGGCCGATCGAATTCGTTCAAACTCAGCGAGTTTTTCGTTCCAAATCGTGCAGTAATGGATTGTGAAATTTCGCTGAAAACAAAAACATCTCCGTCAATTTTTATGGAACCTTTTTTAATTATTTTACTGTTTCTGAAACCATTGGCAGAACAAGTAGTGATCATAAATTTGTTTCGCTCATTACCTCATTAATGGGTTCTCCCATATTGTACACATCAAGTAGTGGAAATCAGGCAGACTTTAGCGATAAATTTTAACACAATCTCGACAAGCTTTCACACAAGCGTGCTTCGTCAGGTCAAAGTAAAGAAAATTACTTATTTTGGAATTGGTCGATTTTTTTTGAGATTCACATTAATTTTAGTCATTTTGGTCAAACTACTTGCCAAGTCAAGTCATTAGAATATATAGATTTAAGTGCACTTAAGTGTAGTCAAGTAATTAGAATATATAGATTTAAGTGCACTTAAGTGTAGTCAAGTAATTAGAATATAATAGATTTAAGTGCACTTAAGTGTAGTCAAGTAAAAAAAAAAAAAAAAGTGAATTCTTATCTTTTGAAATTCGGGACTTAAGTGCACTTAAATTTTTTAAATCATTCGAATTGACTTACCGTTCCTGTGTTAAATGACTTAACTTAAGTGACTCATAAGTCCCTTGAAAATGTGGACTTAAGCCAAGAAAAACCTCACGTTTTGAAAACAACCTAAAACGATTTGGTGGAAACGCTATATGCTCGAGCATATATCGAGCGGCCTGAAAAAAAAAGAAACGAAAGGAATCTTTTCACACGAGAAGAATATAAATAAACAAACTACAATTGAGGAAACACCATATGCTTGCTAGGGATGTTCGTGCATTTAAAGTTAATATCGGGTTAAAACCAAAATATCTAAATATCAGATATCGAAATAATTAAAAATTTGCCAAGTAAAACTTTTAAACATAAAAGTTGAAATATGGTGTTTCGGAGAAAAAAGTTTCAGATATCGGAATTAAATTGAAAAGTCTGGTATTGGAATAAAAAAAATGAATATCGAAAAATAAAATAAAATATCGCGTATCTAAAACAAGATTGCAATTTTGGGTATCAAAATGAAGTAAAAAACAGGGAATCGCAATAAAATTAAAATGTCGGGTATTGGAAAAAACAAAATAAGCGGTATCGAAGTAAAGTCAAAATACGCAGTATCAATATAATTTAAAAAAGTTGGAGCCATTGGACTCTCTGACTTAAATTGACTCAAGTCAATGTCGAGTGATTTGTTACGCTTTCTCAAGCCTTGGTTAATTTCTGTAAACAACTTATTTTTCACTTCTAAAAGCCCATTGTTTTTTCTTTTCGCTCGCAGGTGTTATCGCCAGCCAGCCAGCCAGCAAGCAAGCAAGCAACGTCGGTTAGAGCACGGCGCGACTGCCGCTAGACGTCTCGCGTGCAACTTGTTATTCCTCGGTGTTTTTTCACTTTTCGATGATGCCGGTGGGTGTCGGATGCGGGGAAATCCCAGAGGCGAGCGCGGCTCTTTACTTTAGGCAGACGCTTTTCGCTTTCGATCGAGTCTTGTAAATTTACTGTTTTTGTTGAAAAAACAAGCCTCGTTGAAGTTTGCGCCGCGTATCTGTTTTTCGGACGTTTTAAAGATTTTTGTTTTAAGATTATTTTGACTTGATGTGGTTTTACGGACTTTTCGATGCTTTTTTGTTGTTTTCACCATTTTTAAGGCGTTTGTTTTCTTGCCGATTGTGAACGCCTGGTTGCGACGATTCAAAAAATGACATTTGCATCGTTTTTGTTGAATAAAACAAAGGCCCGAAGGAAGTTTGCGTGTTTTTGAAAGTCTTTTCAACTAAATATGGCCAATTAAAGTTGGGTCGAGTCCGATTGCGACGGATATCGAGAGGCTTGCTAAGACAGCGAGCAGTCGGCGAAAATTGAGCGTTGAGGTGCGAAATTTTTTTCGACGACTTTGAGCAGCAAGACAAAGACGGGCGCAGTTTCAAGTGAGACAAAAGGGGTGTCGTTTTTGCAATTTTAAGGCGTTTTCTGGCCGATTGTAAATGCGTAATTGCGACGATGTAAAAAGCGACATTTGCTTCGTTTTCGTCGAATAAAACAAAGGCCCGAAGGAAGTTTTCGCGTTTTCGAAAGTCTTTTCAACTAAATATGGCCAATTAAAGTTGGGTCGAGTCCGATTGCGACGGATATCGAGAGGCTTGCTAAGAGAGCGAGCAGTCGGCGAAAATTGAGCGTTGAGGTGCGAAATTTTTTTCGACGACTTTGAGCAGCAAGGCAAAGACGGGCGCAGTTTGAAGCGAGACAAAAGGGGTGTCGTTTTGTCAGTCGATGGCGAAGGCGAGACAGCTAGAAAGAAAGTTCACTCCAACTGCGTCATATGTTAAAAGAAACAAAGCGGCCGCGTGGGGTGGTTAGAGAGCGTTGCTAGGTCGGAGGCTCGATGCGCATGTAATGGAGCAACGGGCAAAGTTTGTTGCTGAAGAGAAGAAAGAGCCAGCCAGCCAGTCAGCACTGAAAGCAAAGGTCTGACCTGAGCGGTTGTGACGTCACAGCGGGCCGAGAGAGAAGCGAATATCTCGCAATGGTTTTAGGAAAAAAGCAGCTTTAGTATTGAAGGTTTTTGGGCGAGCGAAAGAAATGGCGGCTGCAACTTTCCAAAGCTACAATTTAAAAAAAATGTCTAATTCTTTTCGCAAAATCTCGGCACTAGTTATGAAAACGTAAAAAATATATACCAAAAAAACGGCGCTGGTCTAGAATCCTACCACAACGTTGAAATGATTATTAAGCAATGCATAATATGTGGGTTAGGGTGTCGGTTAGTGTTTGGGTGTGGGTAGGTCAAGTAATATTGTTTAACACTATTACTGGACTCACCCAAACCCAAACGCTAACCGGCACCCTAACCCAAATAATGTTCGTTGTGGTAGGATTCTAGACGAGCGCCAAAAAAACTGTAGTATAGGTATCAGTTTTTCGATTTGAACGACACATTATCGGGCGTTACCATAAAAACAGCCGCTTCAAAAGGTTGCCGCCGTCAGCAAGCTTAAGCAACAAATTCCGCAATGAAAATGCGCTGATTTTGTCGGTAATGTTGTGTTTCTGCCGTAACGTTTTGCTCATTTAAAAGTAAAAAAAGCAATATTTTGTTAATGCATTGCCGTGTTTTTTTCATTTTAGCATTGATATTATTGGCGGTAAGCAAGCTCGCTTGAAAAACAATATCCTATTGCGTTGCTGCTGTATTTTTGCCCGTGTGATTTTTCGGTAATGGCTCGCCGAAACGAGGCGCGCGCCGAAATCACGAGAAAAAAGCACGACTGGCGCACGCACGCACGCACGGCACGCCGAAACGTCGCCGCTTGCCTTTTTCTTTGCTCAAAGCATTGCGACATACCGACATCGCACCACTTCGAGGACACTGTGACGCTTCAGGTCAAACTGCTGTGCTACAACTTTGCTTTTATAGCCGGTTTTGTAAAAGAAAAAAAACTTGTTATAATATAGACCGAACCAGAAAAAACAAACACGATTAAATGAAATAATAATCAATCCCAATTAGTATAAAAACTCGCGCACTCGCGCATTTTTCGCAGCGTTCGGGTCGCGCCTTTTCAAGCGCCTACTACGATGCGCGCTCATAACGCGAGTGTTTTTCGAGCTGGCAAAACAAAACTCGCACATCAGTTAGACACGTAAAATATCAGATGTTTGGTGAAAAAATTTTTCGTTTTCCTTTTGCGCTTCGGCGGCAATTCGATTTTTCGCCGACGGCCGCAGGGCTCTTCATTTTTCGCAGCGTTCGGGTCGTGCCTTTTCGAGCGCCTATACGATGCGCGCTCATAACGCGAGTGTTTTTCGAGCTGGCAAAACAAAACTCGCACATCAGTTAGACACGTAAAATATCAGATGTTTGGTGAAAAAATTTTTCGTTTTCCTTTTGCGCTTCGGCGGCAATTCGATTTTTCGCCGACGGCCGCAGGGCTCTTCATTTTTCGCCGCGTTCGGGTCGTGCCTTTTCGAGCGCCTATACGATGCGCGCTCATAACGCGAGTGTTTTTCGAGCTGGCAAAACAAAACTCGCACATCAGTTAGACACGTAAAATATCAGATGTTTGGTGAAAAAATTTTTCGTTTTCCTTTTGCGCTTCGGCGGCAATTCGATTTTTCGCCGACGGCCGCAGGGCTCTTCATTTTTCGCGGCGTTCGGGTCGTGCCTTTTCGAGCGCCTATACGATGCGCGCTCATAACGCGAGTGTTTTTCGAGCTGGCAAAACAAAACTCGCACATCAGTTAGACACGTAAAATATCAGATGTTTGGTGAAAAAATTTTTCGTTTTCCTTTTGCGCTTCGGCGGCAATTCGATTTTTCGCCGAACGTCGCAAAGCGGACAGTTTTCGCTCGGTTGTGCCTGCGCGCTCACAACGCAAGTGTCAATTGGTAAAAAAACAAATGAGTCGAAACTTGATATTTATAGTATATACTTGTTTATCCCTGAGTTTGACAGATGTATCGAAGAGCTGTATTTTTTCGTGTGGTATTTGTATTGTTTTAATTTCCCATGTCGAGTTGCGAACGCGAACGTCTGTTATTTATTTTCGTGTTTTTGGACGTTTTTGTTTGGGCGCGGGCAGATTAATTAATGTGGGTTCGGGCAGCAACAAATGTATACGTTTAATTTATGTTTTGCCCTTTTTGTTGCTGTAGGTTCACAACTGAAGGTAACCAAACTTTATAAATGTCAAAGGGTTTTGCCACGAAAAAATCATCTTTTCAAAATCTCAATTTCCTTATTTTGCTGCCTTTAATTGAGCATAGTAGTTACTTTATTTGGTATCAGGGGATCGCGATACTTTTGCTCAAAATATCGTGTAGCGCTTCGGAAAAAAAAAATCGTATCGGTCATCCATAGTGAAAACTGTTGTTGAGCGAATTATTTTTATTTTATTTTTTTTATCGCTGTACCTACAATTCCATCAAAATAAACATATTTTGTTAATGTTTGTACTGCCGTGTTTTTGTCTTTGCTTGTTGATATTATTGGCTGTAGACAAGCTTGTTTGAAAACCATTATTGCGTTGCTGCTGTGTTTTTGCTCGTGTTAGTTTCGCCAAAAAATAATGTTTTCACGTACTTTTTATGGCAAGAAATAGGCATTTTAAGTTCTAGGCTTTAGTTGCTCTGCTCGACTGATGTCTGAAACGATAACTAGGGCGGCCATTGCGAACAGTTGCTCGCCCGCCAAGTCACCTACCGAGATCGTTTCGGCGCGGAGACGGACGATCTCGCAAGCGCATTCGGGTTTACAAACGGTCAGAGCCGACCGAAACGAGGCGCGCGCATCCGTAGCACACACACGCGCGCGCGAGAGAGAGAGAGAGGGAACGCAAAAATTGCCGCCGAAAAGCCGCTTTGCTTTGCTTTGCTTGGCTTCGGAAATCGTTGTTGGCTGCTTTTGAATGTTAAATTTACTATCGGGAAATTTTCAAGGCGGACTGCAATTTATATTGCAATTTTAAAAAGGTTTTGGAAAGTAATAGTTGGGTAACTTTTGTAAGCATTCTGGCGATAAATCTCCTGGCGCAAGAATTACAGCAGCAACTAACAGTGGCATTTAAAACTGTAGTTGCAACAAGCTGCTGGTGGTAACGACTTTCGCCAGTAAACTGCTGAATTGACGGGCTCGGCATGAAGTCAAAGGCGTTCGCATTCACTTGAAAGTGTTGAAAGAAAATGTGTTGCCACTTTACAGAGAAAATAATAAAACTTAGGAAAGACTGAAAAATGTGCACAAGTGTTGTTGTTTCCTTCAAGTTCCCAAAAATAGCTTCCATCATACAATGTCAGCTGTGAACTTTGGTAAGTAAAAGCAATTCTCTTTGTAGAAACAGAAATGGACTGGGCTGCATTTCAACCGTTTATATTTGACAACATAACTTGCAAGTGTTAGTGTGTGAATTTTTTTAGTGTGTGAATTTTGGGCTTGCTTTAAAAATAATGCCAAGTTTTTGTTTTGGCAAAACCATATCTTTCAGTTTAACAGACAGCTTTCAAGTTTTAGCTTCACCTTCTTTTGCACACTGTGTTTTTGTGATTCAACAATGTTTCACGACTTTGCCCAATACAATATGGGTAATGCAATAGTGGCATAAAATCACGCGGGGGTATTTCACTTTGTTGTTCGTGAGCAAACAAGTATGTACATATTTATTGCCTTTTTTTATAAGTTTCCGATATTGGACGAAAACGTGGATTGCTTCGACTGGTTGAATTTTTTTTGTTTCGCTAGTAGACTTAAGAAACCTGCTGTTCCAAGGGAAACTGAAATGGAAAAACAGGTTTTCAATGAAACAGCCTAATTTTGAAAAGGTTTTCCATTTTTCAATTAATACTTCAAGATTTAAATAGGCACCTAAAACTAGTCAACGTAGCCCCAAATGTCCATGGACCCCAGTTTAAGAATCCCTACTTTAAGGTGTCTCCTTGGGACACATGGCAGTCTTATGGGGCCATGAGCATATATGATAATGTTTATTACCCAGTATAGAAACAAATTTGTGATTTTCATGATGGCTTTGTAGACCTCCACAGTGACTTTTCATTGGCACGTTTTTCAAAATGCTAAAATTACCCGAGCAATGTCAAGTCCTTTGAAAAGAGTGACTTAAGTGTACTTGGTAGTCTGTATGTATTAGTTTACTCATCTTACAGTTAAACTCTAAAAAGTGTTTTAAAGCATGACTTTAGATACATTGGACGTTCTGTAACCTATTTTTCAAAATGGTTAAAAAACTTAAGCCAAGTCAATTTATTTGAAAAGAGTGAGACTTAAGTGTTCTTGGTAGTCTGCAAACATTATTTAATCATTTTAGACCTTAAAATGTTTCTTAAAATATAACTTTAAAGGCCTTTTGAGGTTCTGTAAAGCATTTTTTCAAATGGTAAAAACACTTAGGTTCTATTATTTGTTGTAAAACAAAATTTATCATTTTTCACATTTTATTAAATTGTTGTTCCAGTATTGTTTGCGATAATCGGAGTGGCTGGTACAAGTCGACCATGCTTCAACCAAGCACCACAATGGCACCACAATGCAGACATGCAAGGGGCCTGTGGCTTGGAATCAGTGTTTTGAGGTTCGTACGATTTCCTTAAGTTGTTTGATGAATGTACTGTTGCTGTCAGGCATTGTATCAATTGTAAATTGTTTTTTCTTACGTTGTTTGCCGGCCAGAACTAAATGTTAAATTCTTTAATTTTAAGCATCATGGTCCAATAGCTAGAGTTTAAGTTTAACTGTGTTACTTCAACTTTGTAATTACCTGAACAAGTTTTCAGATTTGTGTTAATATTCCACCCTTGAAACACACCAACAATTAAAAAATCATTTGTGGTACACCTAACCAAATGTTCTAAAAACAATAATTCATCGGCTTTCTTTCACAGCCTGACTTTTTCTACATTTTTGCTTGACATAATCATGTATTCATGGCTGTATGTATACAGGGCAGTCCGAAGTAACTCATGTGTTTAAATAACTTATGCTTACACGTGTCAATATAAAGACAAAGGCGAAAACAACATTTCCAAAAATAAATGCGCCCGAGCATGTTGTTCTCGGGTTTACGAACTTTACTTTAGTGGACTTGCGTCGCAGTAGCTGGTCGCACCTAGGCTGAAAAGAATTTCGGATTTGAAAAGTCTTCAAGCGTTTGTCAGGTTTTAAAAGGATTTTAGCACAAAAGCACAGGTATGGGTTATTCTTTAAACGACGGATTGAATACAATTTCATTCAGTGAGCAATGTTCACGTGTATGGTCTTGGATTATATCCCCTTTAATGTCAGTTGCAATACAATAAAAGTAAGCCAATATTTCCAATTAACATCAAAAGGCGAAAACAATACATATGTATAGAATATCATCTTAAAATTTTTACATAAAGTACACAGAAATACGTTCGATAATAGTTGGAACTTTACAAGCAATAGAAAAGAAACTTGATATTGAAAGCGAAATAATACAAAGGTGTTTCCAGAGCGAAACAAAATAAACACGATTGTTTAATGCGACTATCCAATTTACAATAGGAAAATCAAATTAAATTAAAAGATTATACTGAACTTTGTAGATGTTCTAATTATGGCTTTGATTGGGTTGCGAAAAAAAAACAGAAAACTAAATCAAACTCAAATAGCCAACAAAATAACAGTGCTAGCTTAACATCGCAAGAACTCAAAATACAACACGGTTTCAGGAAATAAAACCGACAATAAAGCTACAGAAATCCCACAGATACTGCAAAATTAGTATTTACTTGTTATCCGCAAAAATGCAACTTTTTTGGCCTGTTTATAGCAAATTAAATTCAGGCACTTTAAATTACGCAGAAAAACACACAAGAAACCAAAATAAACGATCAAAAGCTCTTAGCGGTAGATTTCAGTAATTCATGGCGCAATGCATTTACAGTACTCGTATTGCACAAATAAAAAATATCAGACAACATCTCTTTTAATACTTTAGACGACATTGGTTTTTCGAATCAGCAAAACAAAATTAATTAAAAAAACGCTATTTGGGTGCAAAGAGATTTTAATTAAATTAGACCAGACTGATAGCTGTTGTTATATAAAGCGATGAATAATCGAAAAGATATCGCTTTAGACGGTGGTACTTTTTGACCCACTTTACGTATTGTTTTCACGTAACATCATCGAAAAAATACAACTATCGGGCAACCCCTAATTCATCGAAAAACAGAATCGGCTTTCCAATTCAGTTGTCCAATTATATAAATTGCGTCATAGCGTTGGCTAATACGACCAGTTTGTAGAAAGTTTGTTATAAAAACGTGTTTTTATCAGTTAACCAGTTACAAAAACTTGATTAAAAATTGTTCAATTTGACCAGTTTGCAAAACGTTGGTTGTAACAAGTTGATTTTTTAAGACGAGAATTGGTTGTGTATTGATTAAAAAGACCGTCCAGTTGACTAAATGCTGGTTGTTGATTGGTAATACAACTAACCAGTTTACGAAAAGTTATTCGCCAATCCAACAAAACGTTCGTTGTAATCAGGTTTACGTCTAGGATTTTTTTCTTGGCAATGTTGAGGTTGTAGTGGATAAGTACTGGGGGTTTGAAGACGACAAGTTGTTGACCCGAGATCCCAACTGGTCGTATTTGCCACAACTTATCTTCTTTAGGAGAGGGTGGAGCCACAACTTTCTGATATTCGGTTGGCGAAGGCAGTTCATGATAAACATGGAGAGTCCCTGTGCAATTACAAGAGTTTTTAGCGTTAAACTATTGATACTTAAGCCCTAATCGTTGGTCAAAATGCGGGGACTGAAGGGCCTAGATCACAGTTGTTAAAGACATGTGTGTGTGTATCGTACATTTAACTCAGTGGGTAAAGCGACGGTTACGGTATGGCCGGAGGTCGTTAGTTCGAACCTCACTGCGGGCTAGTTGTTTTTCTAGCTTGCCTTGCTTGCATCAGTGATCGACAGCTTCGGTGAAATTGTAATGGTTTCGGGTGTACTAGTGATACGTTAGTTGTAAAAGTGGGTCAAAAAGCAGTTTCAGAAAGTAGGTTGAAGGTTACTCAACACATATGTGTGTGTATTTATCCGTTTAACTAGTATCTTGTATTAATATTACGGGTAGTTGCAGCTCGAATTGCAAAAATCGTACAAACATGGTAAATCCTTTTTTTCTAATTGAGAGGCAAAAATTTTCTTTATTGTTAAGTAGTTTAGTTACCTTCAGTTGTTAACCTAATATTTTTCAATAATTTGCTTTTCAATGCAAAATCGCTGCATTGGATCACAAATAACGTCAAGAGTTCAATAATATGAAAATACTATTTGCATATTGCCCGAATAGGTGGTCGAATTTTGGTACTTGAATAAAATAAAAACTTTTTTCAGGCTTACTTGTAGAGAATTGAAGATCGTGAATAGCCAAGCCATTATTTCGATGTAATAAACGTTCTCGGAAAAGAGCATCAGAAATCCAAACACCCACGTCAGTCCCATCATAAGCACCAGCGTGACGACGACAATCAAGTCTTGTGACGTAGTGCGATCCGCTTTGGTTGATTGAACCTAAACAAGGTGAAAGTTTGCTTCTATTAACACAGTTATTTATCGTTGTGCTTCAAATTAAATTCCTTTTTATTGTGAAAAGGCGAGTTTCACACAACTTGAGCCAGAGCAGAGGTACCGTGTTTCAAACAAGTCATTTTGAAATGACTTAAGTCTTGCGACTTTAGTTCGCTTGAGTCAAGTCAACTCATTTATAAACTACGACTTGAGTGCGCTTAATCAAGTCAAGCCATTCACCAACAGTGACGTAAATGCACTTAAGTCATCTAAAAACAGTCATTTAAATGTCCCTAGTTTAAGTCAAGTCACGTAAAAACAGTGCCCAAGTGTACCCAAGTCATTACAGCACCGATAATTACTTACAGTTCTTCGTTTGCATGTGAGATGAACCGTGATAGTGATGCAGAATACGGCGTTGGTGAGGGCCAGAAGCACCATTGGAAGCAAGAAGGCAAAGTTGAAGACGTGCTTGCCAACAGCCAACCAGCAGATGTTGGAAGCTTTGTAGCCGGAAACGTAGAATAACTCGTCTGCAACGAACAATCAAAGTTAGTAGTTTGTCAAACAAATGCCCTAATACACGAACATAAGACGCCCCAAAATACAAAAAAAAAAATTAGTTCCAGGGCTTTAAATGAGTATTTGGAGCTGTGTGCAACAGAACACATAATCTGAAAATAAAACTTACCCAAATAGTTATTACCATTGATGGACATTTTTGTATTTAAAAAAAAAAAAAAACAATTTTGTATTTTGTGGCAAAAATGTTTCGAATTTTCTTAGCAAATGATACCATTAGATATTTATATTATTCTACGCGAAAAAAATATCTCGACTGGAATTTTTTTTACTTTCAAAACGCAAAAGAAAAAAAAAAGTTAAAAGTCATTACCGATAAAAAAGTCATTTACCGTTGCGCTTATTGATTAAAAACAATGCTAATTTGACTTCTTTTCGAAACGCCAAGAAAACTTACATTGAATGTTGTAAACAAGGCCCCAATATAAAACGCGTTATTCTATGTGAACAGATCTAAAAGTCATTAACAAGAAATGAAAAACTTATTTTCAGTACATACTATGCCTAATAACAACAACATATTTTATGTAGGCTGAGGTTGCAAAGAAATGATTAAACAAAGTATTTCCCCTGTAACCTCAACTGAAACATTGACATTTAATATAAAAAATAAAAAAGAACTTACTCTCAGTCAATTTTTTTCGACTTGCTTAAAACTTACTTCGCTCGTCGGGCAGAATCCCCGGTTGTTGGTCTCTGGGGTCCATGTAGAAGATAGTAACCCCAGCACTGAACGCCACTATTATGAATGGGACCCCGTATGAGAATAAAGCCGCGTACTTGCCAGTCGAAGGCGACGAGGCACCTAGGACCTTAAGCGAGAAAATTAAGTGTTATTTAGGCTTTCTGTCGTTATTAAATTATGTCATTTTTCATGCATTGTGCAGAGATATATATTTCGCAAAAAAGGCATTTTCGTCTCTTAATTGGATTGAATTATATTTTCAATTATAATTTCTATGAATTATATTTTAAGGGCAAGCTATCTTGTTTAGAAATATAAAAATAACGTTGAATCGAAGACAAATTGGCAGCAGGTTAGAACACTGCTCCGCTAATGCTTGTGTGAAAAATTAAAACTAAATATCTCCTTTACTTAATCTGTTAGATATCGACCTTTTTGGCTTTGGCAGTAATTATCAAGCTACATTACAGACCTCACCTTGACGAGCACGCGGTACATGTTGAGTCCATTTGCAGCCATCCAGCACCACGCAACCAGCAGGAAATAGTGGAGAACTACTGTGTTGAAGTAGCAGAGAGATGTGTGGCCCACATTGGTGACCCCGAACAAAAAGGTAAGGTTAACTGCTAGCAACGCGACGCACGTGTTTGCTAGGTAGAGGGTAGGCTGGCGGCTTCGAAGCTCTCTGTGGAAGAATGTTAGGTGTTAATCTTTGCAAATTGTCCTATTTGTCTAAGTCTAAAGATGGTAATCAGTTGGCAGTATATAAAACAAATTGTATCGAATTCTTGACAAACTTTCGCGTTATTAGGCCAAAGTAAATAACTTGGCTACTTTCCACATGATTTTCTACTTTGACCTGATAAAGCACGGTTGTGCGAAAGGGCACATGGTTTGCTTTCTATTTGACCCTTTCGTCCGGCTTAGGTGGTAATTTTTGTAAATGGCTGTATTTGTCCAATTCTTAATAGGGTAATCAGGCATAGGCGTAGCCAGGGGGCCACAGGGGCCATGCCCCTCATAAAATATATAAATATTTTACTCTTAATAATTTGTTTTGTAGCATTTATGAGCATTGCCAAATCAGTCGATCACAGGCATGCCACACCTTCAATTGTCATGCACTGTTACGTCACGAACGATGTAGTTATTATTACGTTTGCTATACTTATTAATCTAGTTTTGCTACTTTTAAGTCAGTTTGGTTTTGCTCTCTTGGGTATTGCGCTAAAACTCAGTCAGGTTCTGCTCATATCGGCCATCCTTAACCATTTTTTGACTTTTTTTTTTCTGGAACCAATTAATGCCTTAAAACCATGTTTTTACCCATTGTTTTCCTGGCCTAGACCAAATAAAAGCCTTGAGCCCATTTTTCCCGAGCCCAAAAAACACCATGACCAAATTATTTTACCCAATTTTTTTCCTGGTTTAAAAAAATGCCTTGCCCCAATTTCTGGACCCATTTTTTTGCTTGGCAAACACAGGTTAAAATAAAACTTACGGTACACAGACATAGACACAGAAAGTTATCAGGAGTCCAACTGTAGAAATGCCAAGTCCGATATAGGTGAAAATTGTGAGCGCTCCCGCAGATGGAAGGACCTCGGAACGCTGTCAACAGTCGAACAATTGAAACGTAACAATGGTAAAGAATGAATTGGAGAATCAATATCGAAGCCCATACAGAAGTGGGCGGCATTTTGTAAATCTTCGGAATAAATCCTAAGATGATGACTGGAGGTTGTAGTTAGAATCAGATTTCATATTCAAATTCATATTCATTCTACGTCTCACTACAACCATTAACCATTATCTTAAGATTTATTTAAAACGTTTAAAATGCTACCTACGTCTGTATGGGCTTTAATATTCCTACTGCTTACTACATATTTGTCATATAACAAAAATGTGACAGACTTACAAACAATGTTGAGAAGCTACCCAGCAAAAATGCTACCTACTTCTGTATGGGCTTTGATATTTGTTCTACGGCTTACGTTAAACCTCCAGCTGTTATGCTACAAAAAAGAGACAGACTTACAAACAATGTTGAAAAGCTCCCCAGCATGTTAGAAGGACACTCTTTGGCGCCGATGCTGGCCGATCGAATTCGTTCAAACTCGGCCAGTTTTTCGTTCCAAATCGTGCAGTAATGGATTGTGAAATTTCGCTGAAATCAAAAACATCTCCGTCAATTTTTATGGAACCTTTTTTTAATTATTTTACTGTATCTGAAACCATTGGCAGAACAAGTAGTGATCATAAATTTATTTCGCTTGTTATCTCATTAATAGGTTCTCCTATAACATATTGTACACATCAAGTAGTGGAAATCAGGCAGTCTTTAGCGATCAATTTTAACACAATCTCGACAAGCTTTCACACAAGCGTGCTTCGTCAGGTCAAAGTAAAGAAAATTACTTATTTTGGAATTTGTCGATTTTTTTTGAGATTCACATTAATTTTATTCATTTTGGTCAAACTACTTGTCAAGTCAAGTCATTCGAATATATAGATTTAAGTGCACTTAAGTGTAGTCAAGTAATTTGAATATATAGATTTAAGTGCACTTAAGTGTAGTCAAGTAATTAGAATATATAGATTTAAGTGCACTTAAGTGTAGTCAAGTAATTAGAATATATAGATTTAAGTGCACTTAAGTGTAGTCAAGTAATTTGAATATATAGATTTAAGTGCACTTAAGTGTAGTCAAGTAATTAGAATATATAGATTTAAGTGCACTTAAGTGTAGTCAAGTCATTTGAATGTATAGATTTAAGTGCACTTAAGCGTAGTCAAGTAATTTGAAAGCAGGAATTTGAGTGCACTTAAGTGAATTCTTATCATTTGAAATTCGGGACTTAAGTGCACTTAAATTTTTTAAATCATTCGAATTGACTTACCGTTCCTGTGTTAAATGACTTAACTTAAGTGACTCATAAATCTCTTGAAAATATGGACTTAAGCCAAGTCAGGTCGTTTACAAAACTTGCGATAGTAATGATGCCACATATGGTAACGTCATGCAGTAGTGACGTCACAAAATTTGAAGCTACCTTGGTTGAGTCTTTGCTTATGATTTGTCCGTCCGGGTTGGACTTGCTCACATTGAAGGAGGTTATCACGTCTTTTTTGTTTGGAAGGTTCGTAAAGTTCCCGAGAGTTATCATGATAATCTGAACAAAGTTAAAGTTGTTTTTAATAAACTGTTGTTACCAGGCATTATATTATTTTAAAAAGCCTCTCTGGAAGCTTATTTTCCAAAGTTACAGAAACTTATCTATTTCAACCTTGCAAGTATCACATACGACTATTACTAACAATTTAAGACAATATTAGTAAAATCACTAATTTCCAAAAATTTATTAATTTCCCTGAAACACAAAAATCGAATAACTCATTAATTTTAACCCTTGCGGAAATACGAGAATATATAAGTTTCAACAAAAAAAAACACAAACCTAGATTTATTTCATTTCAACTTCTGTGCTTAATATAAAGTGATAACTTCGCCTATGAACCGCTTAATTTCGACCTTTGTGCCTAATTAATTATTTTAGCCCTATGGAAATTCATTTTCTTCCAAATTGCACAAACCAAGCAACTTACAGAAGAAAAAAAAAATAATTTTCAAAATTTGTCTAACAAGTCTCAAAAGCCCAAGAACCAGCATAGTTTAACGACGTTAAATCTCCAAAACATCTAGATTTTTTTTTGGGGGGGGGGGTTGAAAAAATTGTTCAAATTTTTTTTTATTAATTTTTTTGTGGTAAGTTTGCGTAATTCATTATTTTATTCCCTGTGGAAATTTAAGAATGTAATAATTTAGCCCAAACCACAAAATTAGATAACATATTAATTTGAATTCTGTGAGCAACAAAATGTTGATATTAATACTTGTTAAAATGCAAGATGTTTTTGAATTTATCCCAAAAAAACCTAAAAAAACTCACTAAATAATATATTTTAACCTACAACCTCCGAAACACCTAGATTTATTTTGTTTCGACCTTTGTGCATGTGTTAAAGTGATAATTTCGCCCCCTGCTTACATCGGTCACGTGTTGTTTGGTCGGGTAGAGGTTCTTGTCGTAGAAAAGGACGAACGAAATCCTGACGTTTTTCGGCAAACCTTCGAATACACTCCCTGGAATGGTTGCGTTCACCGGAACACTTTTACCCTTGGCCTCGGATTGAAAGGTCACCGGTTGAAAGGTCGTGACCCCGCCCACTGTGATGTTCTTAGGAATTGAGATCTGTTGAACATAAGAGATTACCGATAACCGATATTTTATTCCTATACCGATACACGATATTTTGGATGACAAGTATCGCGACTCATTGCGATACCAAATGACGTCATTACTGTGCTCAACCAAGCAAAAAATACACGATTTGGACAAAAGTTTTGGAAGCCCTTTCTCATTATCATAGTTATATAAAGGCTTTTTGTGAAAACAATGATCTTTAAATGTCTTGCTCGTGTGTCCGCATGTTTGTTTGTGGTGATTTTGTGTGTCCTTGTCTTTTGGTGTACGTGTGTTTGTGTGTCTGTGTGTTGGTATACAAGATATGTTTGCCTGTTTATCTTTGTGTTTGCAGGTATTAAGGCAGTGCTTGTCAATCTTTTGGAACAGTACACACTTGTACGTTCACTGAAGAACTTGTACACCCCTGTCTACACAATGCATTGAACTTATAGAAGCATGTACACTGTTGTGCTGCAAAAAGAACTATTAACCGTTACTTATGACGAAGAACTAGTTTGTACCTCACAATAACGATTATCAAGAGAAATGTTGATTATGATGTCACATATAGAATGTAGAATTTTACCAGCTATTGTACGCTTAAATACCTGTTGTGTCGTGTACCAGTCACTCTGGTAATAAACCTGTTTATTTATTATGATACCTGATTATAAGCTTGTTGCAATGCGGTATCTCGTACACCCCAGCACTGCCTTTTAATGTGGCGCACCCTTTAAAAATTCTGGGACACCCTGGTATGTACAATACACCCGATTGAAAATCACTGTATTAATGGATGTGTATGTCTGTGTGCCTGCTTGTACGTCTATGTGTAGGGTAAGTATCTCTGTGTATGTCTTTGTGTCTATGTATCTGTACGTATTCGGGGTACCTCGTGTATTTGTGTGTGTTTGTGTGTCGGTATGTCTGTGTGTATTAGGGTTTACCTCACCTGCAGTTTTGTATCCTTGGTGGTCAAGGTCAGGCTGTGTTGGTTCGGAGGCAAAGTCACCTTTTTCGAGAAACTTCTGATCACATTGCGTAGTTTCGCCGTCTCCCTAAAATCACGAAAAATGGAGGTGTTCTGACGCGGCTGTGACGTAATGGTCATTATGACGCAATAAAGGCGTCATTGGTGTTGAAGTTGATGAAACATATAGCTTTTGAACTCTCTTCTCGTTTTAAAAAAGTTTTCTATGAACACATGTCCGACCATAGAACACCGAAAGCAATCGCAGGCTAATTTGTCGATAATCATTTCCCTTATTAATATTTCCGGTTTAGGTTATCGAAGCTTTATTCGAACATTTATTTTAAAAAATATGGCCGAACAATTTTATAATTGACACAATGCCAGAAAGCAACGGTAAAAACGCTTCTACCGGATTATTAAGTTTATTATTCTCACATAATTGTATTTAACGTGGATAGGATAGGTTAGGTAGTCAAATATATAAAATCAATAAATACCTTCATGATTTGTAATTTAAACTTTAAGTTATGCTAGACACTTAAAAACGCTTTATATCACTGACTCACGTTGCTTTTGTTTGTTGTGACGTGTCATTCTGTGACGTCAAGGTTCCCGATATAACGCTAACGACTGCGATCGTATTGTACAGGGTGGAAGCGGGAATCTGAAAGAACAAGGGTTGGCGGTTCGAATCCCACTTAGGTACATCTCATAAAAGTAAGTTACTTTGTTGTTCAGCGAGAAAAAGCTATGAGCTGTTTTGCAAATGAAGATGACATAAACACTGATTTTTATCAGAGAGGGACCTTACAAAATTTTCAGTGAAGAAAATTAGGTCACAAGAGCTTTGATGTTATACGTACGTTCTAGTAACGTTCTAGTAAAAAACAATTTGATTGCTGTATGTTGCGCTTTGTTTTTTATTTTAAGTTTTGCCTCAGGATAGGAGATGTTTGCAAATTTTATTTTTTGACTTGACTTCTTTTTATCCAAAGACTTGACTTGGACTTGAGTCATTTCAAAATGACTTATTTACAACCCTGTACATTACACAAACCTTCACGGTTGCTTTTGTGTAATAGTCGAGAACTTGTAGTGTTCGGCTGCTGTCCGCTTGCGTCACGTTAGTCGAGTTTGACGTCACAGTGAACAACTTGGCGATTGTGACGTCGACCTGTTTGCTTGTGACGTTTGCGGCGCTGCCTGTGGTCGTTACCTGAAGCGGTGTAAACACATTGGTGGTGATAATATTTTTTTCATATAAAGTTAGTTGATCACTCGAGTTAAAGTTTGAAGTAAAAATATAGTTCACAAAAGTTTTAAATTAAGTTAAAAAAGTGTTTTTTAACATTGAAGTTTTTTAGGTGTGAAAAGGTTTGCGTTACTTAGTGATTAAATTTTTTTCAAAAAAATTGGGTCAATTATTAAGTGATTGGAACAAAGTTTTAATTGAAACAACATTTGAAGAAATATTTTAACATTTTGAACATGGTAAAAAGTATAATACATTAGGTTAATTAAATTTTTTCTTCATTTAACTATTTTGTGTGTAAAGCAGTAGTGAATAAAATACAACTTTTTATGGAAAAGTTTTAGAAATTAAAGTTTTTAGTAAATATTTGTTTAAATTTTAGGTTAATGGTAAATCATCTAATCGGTCACTTCTAAAGTCGTCCGATACAAAACCTAAAAAACTCACGTTTGTAAGAACACTTGCTGCGGTGGCGGCGCAAGGCACAACGATTGGTGCGGTGAAGTCGGCGGTGGCGACGTTCGGGTTGGTTGTTTGCTCACAAGAGCTCGACGCGATCGAGCGGCCTAAAAAAACGCAAGAAATCGTGAAACTCGAGTCGAAAATAAATATATAAAAGAGATTTCAAGTATGGGAAAATAGTTTGAACTGTGGTTAGTATTATCGACATTGCTCTGCATAAAACGTCATTGTGCAATAGAACGAGGTCCACCTCAGAATGTGGTTCTAACTTGTTATAGAAGCTTAAAGTGTAATTATTTCTATAATATCACAACAGGATACCTAAAAAAAGCACAAAGTTAACGTGACGTCACATTTAGCGGTAAGGCGAATTTGCAAAAACGAACTTTTTGAACCCTGGAAAAACGGCCTAAAATAAACGAAACGACCCAAAAAATCTGCTATGGTTGTGTAACCGTCTGCATGACTTTCGAAAAGCTATGTATGTTTATGTATGAGTTTTAAAAAATTAAGTTTTCAAGCATCGCTAATTCTTTATTTTTTCCCCCTACACTTACCATCCGTGCACTTTTGTTGGGATAAGGCGGTTTGACCAACCAGAGTCTCATTAAACGTGTAATTACCGACGTCAGCTTGGACGCAAGAAACTAGAAAAATCAACAAAAAATTAAAATTAAATCCAATTACCAGCTGTTGTTTGACTATTGTTATGCCTGATAGCAACAGTTTATCTATTGAACCTAAGAATTTTTACAACTTGATATTACGGATTATTGCTATAAAAACAATACTTTCTTCATCAGTAAAAAGTTGTAAAATATACATTCTAACTAGTTCATTGTATAGGTCAAAAGTATTTAACTAAACAACTGTTTTTAGTAAATGAAAGATAGTCGAAAATTTAAAACAGGATTTAAACAACCGCAGTAAAATGAAAAAAATCTGAATTGAAAATTTGTTTTTAACAAAAAGGTAAAAAATCATAAAAAGTTTTCCCAAAAATTGGTATTCTTTCATAATTTTATTTTTTATATTTAATCAATAACAATTCTCACGCGTGCACAGCGTCTTTCCGTCGCCATGGTAACCAGGTAGACAGTTACAGGTGTGCCCTCCAGTGGCGGTATCGGGGGAGCAGGTCGCCGTCTCCACGCAATCGTTGTTCAGACAATAGTCGGGCACTAGGTGGCGGCAGAGAGGTAAAATATTTGTTGTAATTAGGATAATTTATGTTTGTTTATAGGCAACGAAAAAACATGATCTGATCTATCTAACTTCAAAAGCGCTTATTACGATCCCTCTTTGTTTCATATCCTCATTATTTCAGATTCACTTTTTTCCCGCGTTTGATACGAGCTTGAGTCATTATAAGTAAATGTAACTGACGAGTAATTCAAATCATCAAAAAAAAAAAAGGGTCTCAGTCAGAATGATAACAATTGCGTCCCACCTTTTTATGCTTGAATTACTTTAATATACTTTAGTTACATTAACTGATAAATTTGATAATGATACAAGTGCACATCGGAACGTCTTAATCACGATGATGTCGATCTACTCGACCTTTTCGGATTTAAAATTCATTATCAAGCTACATTACAGATCGGTGTACTGTACATAGTGTACCCAAGTAGATGTAAGTTCTTAAAAGTAATTTCGTGACTGCGTAATGTTGAGTACACATTTAAGATTTCTTATTCAGGATGTGTGTTACGTGCTTATCAACACGTTAAACAATGTGGCTATAATAATATTCAATTACTTAATAGTCCAGGCAATTTCAAACATGTGAGGATGCAAACCATTTTAATTTATTAAAACTGTCCGCGAGCATTTGGGTATAACGGCGTTGAACTGAAACATAAAAGTCGTACATACACACAATGTATGTTCCCATAATCAAGACATTCTGGAGTCGTACGTTTTAAATTCCTATCATGGTATTTCACAACTGACTGCCTCCACAACTTGTTCGTAATTTCTATAGCTAAACTACCAAATATAATACAAATAAGAACTGAAACGTTCATATACACAATGTGAATACTGTGACCAAGCCCTTCTGGAGTCGTATTGGCCAGCACTAACGGCTCACATTCTTTCAAGAAGGCATTTTGTGTACGTAGAGCTACATCCATTGTTTATGGTCGAACGTAGGTGAAATAACGGACCCTTAAAAAATTCCTACAATTTCAAACTCCAGAAGTAGAAAGGACATCCAAGCCCATAATACTGACAAGTTAAAGATAAATAAAGAGAAATGATAAACTAAACATTCAAATTGCTACCAGCCTTATACCTTTTTCGCAGTTACGACCTGTGAAGCCATTTGGACAAGTGCAGCTGTAGTCAGCAACCAGGTCGACACAGGTTCCACCGTTCTTGCAAAGGTTGTGCGAACATTCGATGGTTTCTAAACAAATACGTAAGTTGCGTTTGAAATTGTACGATAACATGAGATCGGAGCCGATACCCGATGCCAAGTGGTATCGGTACTCGTCCGATACTAGGGTGGTATAGGTAGTCGTCCAACTTGAATTAAATGTCTTTCGACTTTTATGATTTTTATCAGAAAAGGTTATGCCAAAAAATGATTTTTTTCGAAAGATATGCCAAAGAAAATAATTTTCCATTTACACCCTTTATGAGAACAAATTGCGATTTAAAGTAAATTTATTGTCTAAATAAAATGCAGTTCAAGTTCCCATAAGAGTTTTTTTTCTAGTTTTGCGAATCCGGTATGTTTAAACCTATACTAACATAAATAAACTTGAATCATCTAAAATTTTAATTCCAATCTCTTTTAAAAAGCTAAAGCAAATCAAATCTAGTTGTCCAAGCTTCCAGATTGCGACTTTCGTTCACAAAAGGTAAGTTACCGTTCCCGCAATCAGCACCCATGTATCCCAGGACACAAGAACAAGTGTATCCGTTTACTTTGTCAGTACATGTTCCGCTGTTCTTGCACGGATCAGACAAACACTCGTTGATATCTAAACAGAAATATTTCGTTTGAAAGCATAATAGCTGGAGGTTGTAGTTATGATCAATCAACTAAATGACACCGAGTATAGTTAAGACTTAGTGAGTATAGTTCGATTGAAAACTGATTGTCTAGTTGTGAATCTGGAAATCAGGTATCACCGTTTTTTTTTATTGATTTAACAACAGTCTTACGAACTAAAAAAACTTTTATCATGACACCGTTTACAGCAAAAATTTAGATACATAGCCTCGTTTATAATAAACGTTAAACGAAAACATTTCTGGAATCTCTTAAGTCAAGTCATTTGCCACAAAAATTCTAGCCAAGTCAATTTAGTGGAAAACAGTGACTTAAGTTATTCAAAATCAGTGATGTCAAATACCTTGGGTTTTAAAGAAGTGGTTTTCAGTAAAATTTAGCTAAAGTTTTGCGCATTAAACAATTTGATTGTTGCATATTGCGTTTGTGCTATCTTTAAGTTGAATTGTAGTTAAATAATAATCAGAAGAGATAACCAATTTTAATAGTTTACCAGTTAACTTCAAATTGACTTGCTCTCATAAAGCCTTGGAACAGTGATACACTAATTATACTTATGTACGTTATAAAACATGCAGTAACACACAAACCAATGTGTACACGAGATAAATTTGAAGTTGGTTGAGTGCATTCAGTTTACAAACATTTAAAATCTGCTAGAAATCGTGATAACACTTATTTTTCTCCCGAACCTAACGCTAGAACACGGAAGTACAGATTCGGCGCGCAAGGTTTCGGGTGTCTCGTCACAATCTCCATTATGACGTCATAACCTGTACGTGGCCAGTTGCATCATTCAAATATCCGCTGAGTGCGTTCATTGTTCGGGGCCATTGTTGTCAATAAAGGATCGTAGCAATCGACGCCTCGCTAATTTGCAACGCTAAGCGCCAGAATGTAGGGAGCAAGAATTGGTTGTTACGTCATATAGACCATTTGTAACATTATAATCGCGCACGCGGTGATTGCACCA
Source organism: Ascidiella aspersa (assembly GCF_963924565.1). NCBI lineage: Eukaryota > Metazoa > Chordata > Ascidiacea > Phlebobranchia > Ascidiidae > Ascidiella > Ascidiella aspersa. Next base: position 2,215,682 of record NC_139451.1, read on the forward strand.
TGCTGCCAAATATAGGTCGAGTCCAAGTCATTTTGAAACGGCTTAAGTACCAATAAAGTCATTTTAAAATAATTTAAATCCAAGTCGAGTAATTTTGAAATGACTTAAGTCCCATTCAAGCTATTTCGAAATGAATTAAGTCCAAGTATAGTCATTTTGAAATGATTTAAGTCCCAGTCAAGTCATTTCAAATGACTTGATACCCAGTCAAGCCGTTTTTTGAAATTACTTAAGTTCCAGTAAAGTCATTTTGAAATAATTAAAGTCCTAGACCAAGTCATCAGTTTGCCCAAGTCAAGTCAAGTCTTTGTTATAAAAATAAAAATAAAAAACTATTGCAATTGGTACACTCTTTCGATTATGAGAAATGCCTTTATAAAAAAATAACGAAAACGCAACTTATAGAAATCAAATTGTTTTACTTAAAGAAATCGAATATATAACCCAATTTTCTGAAAAAAAAATTCACAATGAAACACTTCATTTCTTTTTTAATTCGTTTGGCCAAAATATCTAAGACGAGTCAACACACTTAAAAAATGGCGCACTTAATCGGTCATTGACTTAAGTCATTTCAACACTATTGTTTAGTATCAAGGCAGGGTTGCCAGTTAGGATTTTTTAAAGCCAAATTTGAAAATTTAGGCTTTTTTTGAACCTCTTTGGATTTTATTTTTTCAAAAAAAAATCCAAAATGAAATTTGGCATTTTTAGGCTTTTTTCGTCTCATTCCAAAATGTCATGAGTGTTATGTTAAGAAGAGATCAAACTAACACAAAAAAAGAAAAAAATTCCAAAAACTATCACAAAAAGAGAAAAAAATTAAGAAAATTTGCCACGAAAAGAGAAATTCAGAGTAGCAGCATGACTATTTATTGCATTTTTCATTTAGTTAAGGAAAAACATAGGCTTGTTAGAGTTTGTAGCAGATTTGACTTTTTTTGGCCTTTTTTTAGAGTAAGTTTGGCTTTTTTATTTTTTTCATCTGGCAACCCTGTATCAAAGGTGGTGTTTCTTTCACCTAAACAGTAAATTGTCGACTAAATTTGTAGCGTTTAAGCTTATAGCTAGACGAGAACGCCTATATTCGTGCAAAATTACCCTTGAGTCATTTAGAAAACCGACAAACTCTGGAACAGTTTTTTTGGAAGTAAAAGACTTGCTGTTCACAAATTTTATAAAAAAATAGTAAGTTTTTTTTAATTCTGACATCACAGCGACAGTACCTTCTTACTGTGTTCAAAATGAAAACAGATTATTCAAAACGTTAAAATGTCATCTGTAATTTGATATTTTCAGCACGAAGTAATTGTAATGTATGTGAAACATTTAAGTGTGTAATTGTAATTGCAATTAAACTAAATTAATGTAATTGATCCAACTCTACTTCGGTATGGGCTTTTATATTCTTACTACGGATGACCTAATTGTGCGAATGCCCATCGTAAAGTTTTAGTCATTTTGATCTGATCTATTTTTTATAATATGTCTATAAAACAGAGTTGGTTTACTTAAGGGTGTTGACAAACTTTACAAAATTTTTTTTCTTTTTAATATCATGTGTTTTTTTTTACAATAACCGAGTATTCGAATATCAAGGGGTTTACTTGATAATTTACAGGAATATTCCTACTTTGACTTACATGGCCTATATTAGACGTCAGTCAAATTAACGGTATTTTAAAAGATATGTGCTGTTGGAAATAAAGTTAGTCATTTCAAAATGACAGGTTTACAACAGTGACTTTGATAAACAAACAGTTGTGCAAAATGCTAATCGCAAATATTTGGTCATTTTTGATCTCAATTTTTAAATATGCCAATCAAACAGAGTGGGCACTAGCAAAATACTTTAGCAAATATATATTAAGATCTGTTTATTGTGTCTGACCTGTATTGCTAGATTTGCTAGAGAATTTTGAACTATTAATGATTAGGAATTAAGGTCGGCTTTTATTTTGCAAGGTTCAAGCTGATTTCTATTATCACATGTTCAGTGCTACAACCAGTGTAGGTTTACGTGAGGTAAACATCATTAACAGCCCCAATCGACCACCCATGGTGAAATTCCCTTTACTAATTGATTCGTCCTGTCGATAAGTGCTCCTCTTACGCGCCACTAGAGCAGCTACAGTGGCGTCACTGCAATTTCCGCTTAAAGTAACAGCTACTAGGTTGTATAGCAGCGTTTTGCAACAAAAACAAATATGTTAAAGTGAATGATCTTAGCCAAAAGCGCTGTATGCTAATTTGTAAAATCATTTACTCAGATTGGAAAATTTAGATATTTATTAAGGCGTTTATTAGTTGAAAATAATAATAAAGTTACTTTGACAAATTTTTTTTGAAGTTCAACAAGAGCCATCGCTTGTAGTAAATACCAATCGGACTATTCTTTAATAATTCATAACTGCTTAGGTTCGACATACCGTATGACCTTTCAAATTTAAAAGTTTCTTAAACAGCAACTAATATTTACGTTAGAGATTTGAAATTTTCAAACTTTTCTTGATTTCAATTCAGAAATTCAGCTCTCTCCCTTTTGGAAGAAAATATGAATAAAAAATTGATATTTCAATAAGTTTTTTTGCTAAAAGTGTGTGTAGTGCTAATTTAACTATAAAATGCCAAAAAGTTTTTGGCAATGAAAAGGCCAAATGTCTGTTTTTTGGTCGTAAAAAGGCTTAATTTCTAGTTTTTGACCGTAAAAAGGCCAAATTTTTGTTTTTTGGCCGTAAAAAAGGCCAAAAATCTAGATTTGGCCTTAAAAAGTCCGATCCGGTCTCCCTGGCTGTGCTTACCGATAGAGCAGTTCTTTCCTTCCCAGCCAGGATCGCATGTGCAGTTGTAGTCGGTCTTGGTTCCATGTGAACAGTTGCCGTGTTGGCAGGGCGAGTCGACACACTGGCCAATAACTGCGAGAAGTAACACGTTATAACAAAAGCATCGTTTTTAGGCTATTAAGTCTACCTATGTTTCTTGGCAGGGTTGAAAAGTCGGTTTAAAGTAACCCGAGCCCGACTCCGTCGAAATTTGTTACAAAACAAATGACTTATTAACGACCGAAAAGTCTAAAGAATATTTACTTTATTTTAAGTCATTGTCGTCGTTTGCTTGCAATGGTGCGGAGGTATATTGTTTATAAACATTCAGATATCCTTATTTAGCTTGCAAATACAATACCCTTAGTTCCAGATTACATTTCAACTCACAGTTAGTGCAGTTTGTGTCATTGTAGCCATAAGTGCAGTCACACTTGTAGGAATTCACTTTATCAACACAAGTTCCGTTGTTCTGACACGGGCTGATTACACAGTCGTCTGTATCTGCAAAAATATACAGCAAAACATTTAGTTCCAAATCAGTTTAGTTTAGATGAACGATACACACACATATGTGTTTAACAACTGTGATTCTCAACCTTTTTTAGAACCAGAGCCGCATTTCAAACCTATAAAGTTTGCAAGGAGCCGCATAAAAAAGGCATATGATTAAAAAAACATTAAGAAAGAAACAAGAAAACAACAAAAATACATTACGCTAGCAAGGCTAACTAATTAACACTGTTGAAAAAGCTATTGCTTGTTGATCAAGACTAAATATATTATGACGTCACAAACCACAAAATTATTTTAAAGAGCCGGACGAAAGTAACCCGGGAACATTAGTACTTCGTACTCGGGATCCTTTCTGATCAAATTCATTCACTTTTAATTTATTTTACTTTCTTTGTTGCAATTCTGCTACTTTTTAGTGAGAGCCGCAAAATGTACAGTTGAGAGCCGCGGTTGAGAATCACTGATCTAGTCCCTCTGAAGCTGGTTTTTGACCAACGATTACGTTTCAATATAGTACACCATCGCAGACTAACCGAATCGATCAATAATGATACACTCACACACACATATGTGTTGAACAACTGTCATCTAGCCCCTCCAGAACCCGCCTTTTTGACCAACAATTACGGCTTACGTCTCAATAGTACACCGAAAGACATCGCAGACTTACCGAATCTGTCGATCAATGATGCAAGCAAGGCAGACTAGAAACTAGCCTGCGGTGAGGTTCGAACTCACGACCTCCGGCCGTACTGGAAGTGTCCCTCATATGGGGACCATAACAGAATGTAGCAAGCATTTGGCAAAATATTTCACGACTTGCTTCCCTCTGAGCCTGTGTAGCTCAGTTGGTAGAGTTACGGTCCCCGTATGACCGAGGTCGTGAGTTCGAACCTCACAACAGGCTAGTGTTTTTTTGACCTGTCCTCCTTGCATTATTTATCGTTAGATTCGAGGAGTCCGTTCGGTGTACAGCTTAGTTCATTAGTGAATCTACTACTTTGGCCCAAAAAGTTAAATTAGTACAACTCACCCATTTTCCTACAATATTTAAATTTAGAACATTCGTGACCCTCCAACTAAAGTAAATTATCTTTTTAATAAAAAATCGGCTCCTATCCAATAATATCGGCCATCTCTAGAAGTGAAAGATGCTCACACATATGTGTTTTAACAACTGTGATCTAGCCCTTCTGAAGCTGATTTTGACCAACTTTAAGGCTTACGTATCACTAGTTATTAATACGAAATACTGGTTTAATGCACATATTTGTTTAGCAATTGTTAACTAGCCCTTCTGAAGCCGCTTTTTGACCAACTATTACGCCTTACGTATAATAAATACACCGATCAATGACCGGAGGTCGTTAGTTCGAACCTCACTGCATGGTATTTATTTTTCTAGCCTGTCTTGCTTAGATCATTGGTCGACAGATTCGGTGAGTCTGCAATGGCTTTCGGTCTATCTCTAGAAGTGTGTACTTACTGTTCTGGCAGTATTTTCCCTCGAATCCTGGTGCACAAAAGCAGTGGAAAGTGTTGACCCCGTCCATGCAGCTCGCTCCATTCAAACACTGAACGTTGTTGAGGCAGATGTCTCTCTCTAGAACGATAAAATAGCGGTGAGTTGCTTTTCTACGTTGTCTAAACAAGTCATATTGAAATAACTGAAGTCCCAGTCAAGTCATTTGTGAAAAGACTTAATTCCAAGTCAAAGTCTTTTTGGACAAACTCAAGTCAAGTCATTTTGAGTAATAACAAGTCTACCAGTCAGGTCATAATTAGAACAAGTCTAATTTAAGTTCTTGTCAAAAAAATAAAACGTTAATTTAGAAATGGTAAACTCGTCCGACTCAAAAAATAACATAAACGCAAACACATAGCAAGCAATTCGTTGCTTGTATCTCAAATAATGGTAGCAATGTGCAAAACTTAAGAATAGTCATATATCCGTAAGACAATTAGTTTTAAGTTTTTATTTATGACAAAACGTGACTTAAAGTAGACTTGGGCAACTGATGACTTTGACTGGGAGTTTTTCACAAAAACCTGACTGGAACTTGAGTTATTTCAAAATCAATTAACTCGAACTTAAGATATTTTACAAATCACTTGACTGGGACTTAAGTTATTTTACAAATCACTTGACTGGGACTTCAGTTATTTTACAAATCATTTGACTGGGACTTAAGTTATTTTACAAATCACTTGACTGGGACTTAAGTTATTTTACAAATCACTTGACTGGGACTTCAGTTATTTTACAAATCACCTGACTGGGATTTAGGTCATTTTACAAAAGACTTGACTGGGACCTAAGGTATTTTACGAACGACTAGAGTGGGACTTAGTTATTTTACAAATCATTTGACTTAAGTTATTTTTAAATGACTTGTTTACAACATTGGTGTATAGCCCGCCTTAAATCCCTTTTGCGCCTTAAATCCCTGTTTTCGTTTTCTTACCTCACAATCACATGCGTCACAATAATGCTTACTTGGTTCAAAGGTGAAGGCGAAATCTGACGCTGGGCAGCTGTTAGAGATCGTGACCCCGTTTTGCGGGGTTGATGAGGCGTAACTTGGTTGTTTCGTCACGCGGTAGAATACTACCTTTCCACCTACAAATTCAAAATACTAAGTTAGCATTAAATTAATCAACCGATTAGGAATGTTGTTTTATTGTTAACTGCATTCAATTTCACCTTGTTTATAATGAAACAAGCAAGGTACTGATCAAATCCAGCTCTTATCTATAGTTGAGCTACTTAATTTAAAACTGAATTTAATGTTCGCAAACTTCAAACCACAGTTTTTTTTCAATTACAGTCACAAGACTTGTTGACTGCTTTTTTTCTATTTTAAAGGATAAAATTATAACTGTAAATATCCTGACAACGATACCGAGGTTTAAAGTGTGTTTCTTTTACATCGTTGTGTCAAAAACTTGCAAGCTAGAGAAACTAAACTGCATAAATTAGGCGGACACAACATGGCCCTAGTACCAAACATGGCGTCCGATTTACTGACGTTTAAGTGAACTGATTTAAGCTTTAATGCAAGAACAACGTCCATCCGCATTTTGGTTTAAATAGATAATTAGCTCACTGCTGAAGCCCTTTGTTAAGTTAATGTATAAAGACTAGCAGATCTAATTCTGATGTAACTACACTGAAGGTTGCACTATTTATGGTAGCTCATTATTTATTCAAAAAGTGTATGAAACTTTCCTGAATTAATATATTTTGACTAGCTGGTTTTCATATTTTATAAATTCATACTCCAAATAATGAAAAAAAAAAAAATAGGCCTATGTTTGCTTGCAGCAGGAAAAAAAAGCTGGTGGAATATTTAAATTTATTAATATTAAAAAGGCTTGTTGAATACCTGCAGCTGTAGTCTTCCCGGCGTAGATAGCAGCCTTACAAACCGCGGAACTTCCTGAATAAATTTGGCTTCCACAAACTTTAGTGGAGGTTCCTGCGCAGTTCGACGGACAATTAACTGTGTTGATGTTGAATTGGGAATCCCCGGGTGTATCGCAAGTCACTGTGACGTAACAAATAACAAGGATTCAAATGTGGCCGATAGATGTTAAACAACTGTGTACAATGAAAGATACACCCACGTATGTGTTAAAAACAACTAGCCCGCGGTGAGGTTAGAATGCGACGTTAAAAATACTATTTTCAAAATATTTTTAATTGTGGTGACCATGGCATTTAATATTTCTTTGAAATTGCAAGCATGATAGCGGGAGGTTGTAGTAAGACATCAGATGTTGAAAATAAAAATGAATAAAGATTTATTCGAAACAAAATGAAACCTACTTCTGTATGGGATTTGATATTCTTATTAAGTCTTACTACAACCTCCAGCCATTATCTTAAGATTAATTTCAAATGTTCAAAATTACACCAACCTCTGTATGGGCTTTGATATTCATTCAATGTCTAACTAAGACCTCCAACCATACGGATTTAGTGGAAACATTCAAATTGCTACTTACTTCTGTATGAGCTTTAATATGCTTATAAAGTCTAGCTAACCAACATCTTATGATTTATTCGAAATGTTCAACATGATATCTTCTTCTGTTTTGGCTTTCATATTCTTATTACGTCTTTGAATTGGATTCGTAAAATTTTGTGGCAACCCTTCCCCGGTATAATTTAAAAAAGGTTTTATAAACGTGTCACTTACTGCTGAAGGAGTAGGTTTGTTGCATTGAGCAATTTTTCGAGCTCATTCCATGGCTCATATGTCCGCTAGGTGCCGCCATACCCGCTTTGTAGACTTTTACGATTCCACCGTTTCCTAAAAAGCAACAGCATGTTCGGTTATCTATAGTTTGGTTTTGATGTACTGTAATATTTTGTCAACTCAATAATCATATGGCTACACTATGCGCGGATCTGTAATATAGCTTGATAATGAATTACAAAGCCAAAAAGGTCGAGTAGATCGACATCATGTTGGTTAAGACGTATGATACAAGGTTTGTATTATCTTCAGATTATTAGTTCTTTCTGTTTATATTCTTCAGTTTATAGTTTATGTGAGATGTAATTACGGTTATCTATAGTTTTATTTTGAATTAGCGTAATATTTAACTTTATTTTAGTTAGATTTTTGTCTATATACTGATTCATTTTTGTACTGAAAGTCAAAATACTAATGTTCCAAACTTATAAATATATATAAATAATGTTGTTTCAGGACTTTTTAAACACTTTTAGTTGTTTAAAAAATGTTGATGTTATAAATGCGCAATTCGCAGCTCTGTTAATAAATAAATAAAAACACAGAAAAACAAAATAACTCTGCGCTTTTGATAAAGTTGTTTTATAACTTTTTAAACACTTCTAGTTGTGTTTTGACGCTAAATTGTACAATTATGCAGTTCTGATAATAACCAAATTGAACAAAAAAAAAACAACGCCGAACCTGCGGCAGCGCCGGAGTGTATTGCCGCCCTGCACACTGATCCACTTTCGCCGTAGAGCACATTTCCGCAAATATCTGGATTGCGTTGCCAGCAGCCTTCGGGGCACATCACATACTCCACAGAGAAGTTCAGCTGGGTGAAGGTCACGTTGCAACCTGCGTGTATGTTACGTCATAAACGTAAACAACGGCGATTGTGCCCCCGACAGAGAGTGTAGAACGCTTCGATTGTTCATTGAAATACTCTTGTTAGACTGCAGGGGTTCTTAAACTGGGGTCCACGGATCCCTTTGGGGTTCGTGAACTAATTTTAGGGGTCCATAAAGGCCAAATTGAAATATTAGTTTATATTTAGGAACTAGGCCTAATCAATATTTCAAAGAAAGAGTTTAATTAAACGTAAAACGTTTTAGCACTGAATGTATTTAGATTCCATTTAACTTAAATCACCAGCATTTTCTGAAAGCCAATTTGATTGTGACGGCTTTTTATGACGTCATTCATGAAATTTTCTTGCTTCGCGTGTCCCACGGTGAATTATAGCCCGTGGTAAAAAAATTAAGAACCCCAGTGTTTATTAAGTGTTTTTTGTAAAATGTGCATAAAAAGTTGTCACAACCACACTGAATAGATCTTTACCGTCGAATGTACTTACCGAATGTAAAAACACTTTTATTTTACGTTTTTGAGGAAAAAAACAGAAGTTAGGAAATCAAATTGCCTGGGGTGTACATTAAGAACAACTTTGGGAATTCAAAAATGCTAAAGGCGACTAAAGTTAAACGAAACCTTTGAACCTAACAAAATTTAAAAAAACATTAATTTTGGGACACAAAATTAAAAAAAAAGATTTTGTCCACTGTAGCAAATAATATTAGAAAAAAAAATTTATTAATTAAATAGCGTCTTGCAATACAAATTCTTAGTGTGCACAACGAATATGATATGTCACATAACGTTATAAACACGAGGATAAGGCAATGCTTTCAAAAGCTATTTATAGAACAATTGGGCCGCGATAAAAATATCACTCGACTGTTAAGTATGTGACGAGTTGACTGTTCATGTAACGTTTAGGTGTTTTCGTGCTATTTGCAACATACCTTTCCAAAGCATTTTTTTGTTTTTTTTTTAGTCAGACGCGCAAATGCTTTTGCATATATTTTGCAAACCAAATAAAATTTAAATTAAACTGATTTTTAGTTATCTAAGGTGATGTTCATTAGGGGTATCCGGTAATATCAAATTAGGGCCAATACCAGATGGCAAGTGGTAGTATCGGTACTTGTCCGATAATAGAATGGTATCAGGTATCCGATGTAATAGCTAAATTATTTGTGCCGTTCATCCATGGCTTTCTTGTTAGACAAAACGTGCTTTTAAAAGCCGCCAGAGAAGGTTCTAACTTAAAAAACCTGAAAAACGTCCATTTTTACATCTTGTTATTGATTTAAATATTGCATGTTTTTTACCCTTACTTGGATAATGAAAAAATTAATAGCGTTATTACAAAACAAAATAAAATATTAACAACAAAAAAGGGCATTTTTACATTTTTTGGCGGGGCTGTACATTTTGGGAAAAGGACCTTATTCCCCATAATTGCGACCCTTAAATATTTGTTAAATCTTACCCATGATTTTTAGATGAAAAATTATATAGCGTTTATGTATTAGCAAAAAATAACTTACGTATTTAGAAAAAAAAGAAGATTTTTTTCGGGATGGTGAGTAAAAAAAATTATTTAAATTTCAAATAATTTTTACTACGTGGATAAAAAACACCCTTGATAAAAAAATATACAGCACTTACGAGTACCAAAAAGTTAATTTTTTTTTATGGTTTTGATTTTATTATTTTTTTTGAGGAGGGGAGTTAAATTTAGGAAAATTAACCCTAAAAAAATAATATTATATTTTACCTTTTAAGAGTGCAGATGACCTTCCAATCCAGGAAATAAAAAGCAACGTCGCTAAAAGTCTCCACATTTTTATCAAACCTTAACTTAAAACTGTATTTTTGGTAAACTTCTTAGAATTCTTAAACGTCAAAAGAAAATCTGCAAAAAAAAAAACGTTATGTACAATATACATTAAGTACAGTATGCACCGATCTGTAATGTAGCCTAATAATAATAATGTACGTTCTGCTCAAAAAAGGTAAAAAAATCGCCACATTTTGCTCAAAAAATCAGCTCATAAATTATGCTTAAAAAAGGTAGAAAATAGCTACAGCAAACTGGCTTAATAATGAACGTGAAATCGACGTCACCTTAATGAAGACTTTTTGATACGAACTATAATATCATGATCAGTTATTGCGACTGAAATATGTTCAAATCTCACTTATAAGGTGGTAGCACTGAAAATGTGATAGTGGAAATCACTTTTGCCCTTGTAAGATAAATGATCTTAATTCCTGTTCAAGATTTATTCCAATTAAAATATACTGTCGATACCTTTGCCAGCGAAATATATATATTACCTTCATGAGCTTGTAACAGTGTCTGACCTGAATGGCTAGCTAGAGTATTCTGCTGTTATACAACACGTGACACAATTCAAATCATTCTTAAATTTTAGTCGCATAAACTGAGGATGATACAGTGCGTATTGATATGTCTTTATTTAGTCCAGCAGTTCCCAAACTGGGGTCCGCGGATCGACTGGGATCTGTGCAGCAGTTTCAGTGGGTCCGCAATTAGAATTAGTCTTTAAGTTAGACATTTAGTCTGTGTTTAAAACAATATCAGTCGTCTTTAGTTATGCATTATTATTCTATAATAAAGCGTGTTTTATGATGTCTCTTGTGACACCATAAAGTATCTATTATGCTGTACTATCTGCTATCAGCGAATCGTCCATATTAGTTAGAAAGTTGTTACATTAGAATGAATAGTATTGCACTAGTGTACTACAAGAAACATAGGTCAACTGACCCTTGAATTTTTATAGGGCCGCGAGATATCAAAATCATTGCTAAGATTCCGCCAGGCAAAAAGTTTAGAAAGGTCTGGGAACCGCTGATTTCGATGATTGTGCGTTTACTCAACCTATTTGCCTTTGACATTCTTCAGTCTGTGTTGTGTTGTTTAAACAAATGTAGTTGTTTGTTTTCACAAGGGATACGTCAGGATGTTTACAGCAAGTTTTATAGCTTCATAACATCTCTCCTATCGTTAAACCTTGGGCACTCCCAACGAAAAATGCTCAACAATTTTTGCCGAAACCAGACCCAAGGCGCCGGGTCGCGGGTTCGAATCTCACCACGGCTGTTTTTACCATATTTAATCCAACGACCACCTACGAGGCTAAAAAACGCCACGTATCTAAGACGAGTTGAACTAAATTAACATGTTCTTGGTGATATTCAGGTGTTTTTGTATGTTCAATAGAAACCCTAACACTATGTATAAGTTCCTTTGCATACCCTGTGATATTCATTGCTAGGGTTGTTTAACAAACCTTCAACGTAGCCATAATAACGTAATGTTGGAAACACACAATACGACCTAGAAAACAACAATACCTAAAGCAGAAAAATCTATAATACAACAGCATTAGAACCAACGAAACAATATTTAAATAAAATACGAACTAATAGCAAAGACATAACCGTATCTAAATAGACCTGTTGGAATACGTCCAAAACTCAGATGAATAAGATCCAATAATAATAATACTATTTCATCAACAAACTTCAACGTAATAAAGCCTAAATAGCCATAATTACGCCTGCTACTGTAGGGCGAGTGTATGGGACGTTTAGGGGCCATCGGTCTGGCATCGGCCGTTTTGGTGTCGAAGTTTGGGCGCCCTAGTTTGAACAGCGCCGTTAGGACTGTTGGGTCCTTGTTGTGGTAAGTGGTGGGCAATGACAACATTAAGATATTGTATTTAATAACAAATACAATCATTTAAAACCTGTACCTTAAATAATGTAAAATTTCTGCGTGTTTGTTTTGTCTACTATAAAAAAAAAACTCTAAATCTGCCAAAAACACGATAAAAACAAAAATAATATACCTCCCCAAAAATCATATAAACCCTAATATTTGTCAGAAATCATTACCATTTTAAAAACGTACGATTTACGAATATTTTGCCATTTTACTTTATTATACCAGACATCAGCTAAGCTAACCGAAACACTATATAAGCCAATAAAAATAATACTCCCAAATTCAGCAGTTTTCATAGACCTCTGTCAGTCAATGTAAACCATGCTAATAAACCTCTTCTAAAACTACATGGACCACAATATTTGTCATAGCTCACTACCATATTAGAAAAGTATGGGTTTTAGAATTCTCCAATATTCTACCGTTTGGCTTTTGTTGTATCTACTATATGATAAACGACAGCTAAACTAACCGCTTTTTTGCCATTTTGTGCAATATGTTATCTACTATATGCAAAACGGCAGCTAAACAAACCTAAACACAATAAGTGCCTATGAAAAATCCACTCCAAAATTCAACAGTTTTCATAGACCTCTGTCAGTCAAATATTCTTTAGAGTTTCCTGTCTAAGTCAAAGTTAGTCATTAATTAGTTCTGGTCTTTTAAAAGAGATATATATTGCGCCCCAAACTAAGGATATAACCAGTTTCTTATTAAAATAGGAATATTTTCTTCAATTTGAAGCCATTGTCGTCATTTACGTGCAAGAGCAAGGAGATATCTTCTTATTTCAACAATTCATTATGTCACCTCTAGCAGTCAATATACTCATTATACCACAACGCACTTTATTTATGAATTAAATTGGGTTAGTGTGCGGTTTAGAGTTTGGGTGGTTGAAGAATATTATGATTACATAAATTACTTGACCCATTCACACCCAGACCCTAACCTGCACCACGACTTTTTTGCCATTTTGTACAATATGTTATCTAGTATTTATTGCAAAAACAACAGCTAAGCAAAACAAAACACAATAAAATCCTATGAAAATTCCACTCCCAAACTCAGAAAATACTCTTATTTAAATAGAAACATTTGCTCCTATTTGAAGCCATTGTCGCCATTTAAGTGTTAAGTGTAAGGGCGAGGAGATATCTTCCTATTTTACACATTCAGTTTGTCATCTCTGTACTGTGCATAACCTCACCACCACATACGTATAGAAAGCCATTAAACGCCTCATCTATTTGTTTTCTACTGAAACGCATAGCTTCACACCTTCATGCCACCTGTCGTAGGCTCATTAAGCACTGCTTTCCTCAAATTACCGGGAAATGTTCGCATTTGTAATATTTTTCTAGTTTCCATCCTTTGTGTTTCACGATTGAAACCCATCGAACATTATGACGCAACAGACGCATTGTGACGTCATTTCGAGACGCATGTTGCTTGGGATTATTGGAACAATTAGATAGCCTATGATTTTTCCGGTAATATCGGATCAGAGCCGATACCCGATACCAATAGTGCTAGTATCGGTACTCGGTTGATATTGGGCTGGTAACAGCAAAACTAGAGAAATATCGAAATAACCATTACTGAAAGTTTCACACTTTAAAATATAGTTCTATTTTAATTTTGTTTACAAAGAACGTAAGTAAGTTTTTTTGCGCGTTTTTCAAGCATCAATTTGGTCTCCTTTGCTTGTTTGAGAATAGTATTAATCACATTATTTGGTATCAGATTAAAACAATTTTGGTTCGAAATGTCGGGTATCGAAAAAGGAATTAATTTTTAAACAGATCTATAAAAAATATATTCGAAACGTTTATAGATGCAACCATGGACTCATGTAAACACTGGAAGCCTTCGACAGGTTAACCGAATCTGTTGACCAATGTTGCAAGAAAGGCTTGATTAAAAAAACAACTACTGCGGTGGGGTTCGAACTCACGACCTCAGAATGGTTCGATTACAGTTCTTGTACACGTATGTGCATGTTTCTTTCATTAAATTCACATAATAAAATCAGTTTTACTAACGTAGTAAGAATATCTAAGCCCATACAGAAGTAGGTATTTCAACATATGTTGAAAATGAATAAAGATTTATACGAAACGTTAAAATAATACTTTCTTCTATATGGACTTTGATAGTCCTGCTATACGTCTAAGTACAATCCCAAGCCATTATCTCAAGATATATTTGAACATTCAAATACTACCTACTTCTATATGGACTTTGATATTCATTCTACGTCTAACTAAAACCTCCAACCATTATTTTAAGATTCAATTGGTGCGTTCACAAAATACTACCTACTTCTGTATGGGCTTTGGTATTTATTCTACATCTTATTCTTACTATACAGCCTCCAGCCATTATGCCCCAATTTTTAATTGCTCATTGACTTTAAATGTTTTTTACTTGATATGTAAAGGAACGCGTAATAGCATGGGATTTTATAGTATAGCGCTAGGTCGACATAATGCACTGGTAGCCAAGTCATTACGAATCTTAAAACGTGACCGCGTTAATGTTTATAGTTAAACAGCTTACCAGACGGCAAGATTTAGTAAGCAGCTTATCAACCTTAGAATCGGAAATAATTATATCTCTAAGCGTATGGTAAGCAGTAAGCGGCTAAGTTTAATAAACCTTCAACTGATATCAACAAACGAATAACAAAGCTCCTATAGAAGCTGGTTGCATCATTATTTTGAACTTTTCGAATAACACTTTTATTCGTTTTATACGTCAATGTCAATTGAGCAAAAATAGCACATTTAGAACGTTTCGCATATCAAAATATGCTACATTTATCGAAACGTTTAAAATGCTGCCTACTTCTGTATAGGCTTTAAAATTTGTTCTAGTGTTAATTACAACCTCCGGACATTATGTTAAGATTTATTCGAAACGTTCACAAAATGCGTCCTACTTCTGTATGGGCTTTGATATTCATTTTATGTCTAACTACAACCTCCCGCATTGATCTTGAGATTTACTTTAAACATATTATTCTGATTTCCGTCCAATTTTTGGCATATCAATATAAAAAGGTTCGTATACTGTGGTTTTCGAAGTATTTTGAATGCCTATATTTGAAGGTAATCTTAGTAATCGTTTAAATGCCCAACCCTTTACAAACTTTAATAAGTTTATCTAGTATCAGACAAGGATTAAAAGCTTTTGTTTGCGGAAAATCAATATTAATTAATCAAACTCTTTAAACCAGGGTTTAAATCAGGGGTGGGCAGGTTTCTTCTAATCGCGAGCCTTTAAAGTATAACCGTGTAGACTTAATGCAGCTTATTATAACAACCGCAACGACTGTTAATCAGGAATAACACTAGGGTGTTTTAAAATTTAAAGGGTGTCCAATTACATGTTATAATCGATGCAGGAACACGATTTGCGCAAAGCGCCAAATAAAATTGATTTACACCAAAAGTGTGAGAAATGTTTGCGTGTTGGGGCGAATTTGGACCACGGGCCGTAGGTTGCTTGGTCTAAATTAATTAAGTTTTTTTGGCTTGATAAGTAGTGTCATTTTGCCAATTATTAAAATAAATCAAACTCTGTAAATTAGGTCCCAGTTCAATAATTGAAAAAACTCGTGATTTCATTACGTGCGTAGATCAAGGCAAGAAACAATTTACATATTTCCCAAACTAAACGACACCAAAAATTCTGGGGCAAAGCACAAATTTCCGATTTACGTCAGAGCACGTTTGGTGCTTCCTTTAGCTGCCGCATGAAGAAGCTTGTGCATTAAGCGCACGACACTTTCATACTAGTCATTAATTAAACCGAAAAAAGTCAATTTTCACATCCCTAGAATAGACACGGTATAAGAAAGGAGTACAGTAGAAATACATTAACCTATTACATGTACAAAATTTTGGTAATTAACCATCATGTATAGTGTGAATGATTTACCTTAATGTATGCCAGTATACTTAGGTACACGATGCACGGATGTGTTATGTAAGTTGATAAAAAAAACTTCACGTCAATTTCACTTCCGTAAAATAGACACGGTATAAAAAAGAAGTACAGTAGAAATACATTAACCTATTACATGCACAACACTTTAGTAATTAACCTTGTGTATGTCACAAATGCACAAAACTATCTCTTGTTTTTTTTTCAATTTGCTGTCTGTAAATCTCGTAAATCCAAAGTTAACAAAATTTAAGCTTTTTTTCCCCCCTTAAAATCACCCCTTGGTTTCGGGGCACGAATGTTTTATTTTTTTAATTTAATTTTGTTTGAAAAAAAACAATCTTGCAAGGGTCTCTAACAGCTAGAAAAATTTGGAATACTCTGTGATATACATTTCGTGTATTCCACATGAATCTGTAAGACGCTTTCGTGTAGACCAGGGATGTCCAACCTGCGGCCCGCCTGAAATTTTTGTGCGGCCCGCTAGTCATTTTCACTCCATAGTAGTATTTTAAACGTTCAATATTAGCCTAATTAAAATGTACCAGTCAGCTTTCAGGGGCGCACTAATAGTATAATATGGGTAAAAAAAATATACATATACCGTATGGAACCTGATTTTAAAGATACATTCTAAAGGGCTTACTTTAAACAACGGCATTGTTTTACTCAAATATCTAAACCTTTTGAACAAAACCTAATTGATTGCCAGAATCTATTTTTCGTAATCTTAATCTCGATCATCGATTTTAAAGATATATATTCTAAAGGCCTTACAACGACCTTAAACGCCTTTGCTTATTAAACTTGCTTAGTCAGAGAAAGCTGATAAGTCGGCAAACTTGTGCGCAAGAGCGCTATACTTTAGTGGCACAATTACCTTAAACGTTTTTCTATTATAAGTTTTGTTAATTCAGAGTGGATCTTTCAACCAAGTCCCCCGAGCATCTTAAAACCTGAACCCGAAACTCAAATTTTAAAGAGAAACAACGGCTCTGTTTTCGATTTTAAAGATATATTCTAAACGCCCTACTTCATAGACAATAACTTTAAACTGATTAGCTCTTAAAAACTTGCTAAAGCATTGAAAGCTGGTAAGTTGGCAAAGTTGTGCCAAGTGCGCTATACTTTAGTTGCACAATTACCTTAAACACTTTTCCTTTATAAAAGGAAGGTTTATTAGTTCAAAGTGGTTCTTTCAACCAAGCGCCCTGTTTTAATTGTGTCTAAACTTAAGCGTGGAACCTGATTTTAAAGACACATTCTAAGGTGCTTACTTTAAGCAACGGCCCTGTTTTAAACAAATATCTAAACCTTTTGAACAAATCTTTATCGATTCCCTGCATATATTTCTATTAATCCTAATCTCGGTCTTAAATTTTGAAGATGTATATTCTAAAGGCCTTACTTTAGACAACGACCTTAAACGCCTTTGCTTATTAAACTTGCTAAAGCATTGAAAGCTGATAAGTCGCCAAACTTGTGCACAACAGTGCTATACTTTAGTTGCACTGTTATCTTCCGTTTATAAACTTCATTAACTCAGAAATAGAGTTAGCTCCACCAGGCAACATATCAATAAATATAAATCGCTCTTCTGGTGTAAACGAAGTATAAACCGACGTTTCGGCAGCAGATACCAGCTGACCCTGGATAAATCTGAGTACGATAATAAACTTCACAATATGTTGGCAGACAGGGACACTTACTGTCCTGTTACGGTTAATCCCACTAAAGGTATAGAAAAACAACTTAACAGGTACATGCAACGGCTGAAGAAAGAAGAGAAGGTGAACAACTATGAATGGAACCTTCTCAAAAGTTCTGATGCTACATCACCATTACTCTATGGGTTACCCAAAATACACAAACCGGAAATCCCGCTTAGGCCTATTGTTTCATTCATTGGGTCCCCCACGTATAACTTAGCTAAACGTATTTCTTTAATTTTATCCCCTCTTTTAGGTCAAACAGAATATCATGTTAAAAACTCGATTGGTTTCGTTGAAGAAATTACAAATTTTCAAATAAAAGAAGATGAAAGCATGGTCTCGTTCGACGTTACCTCCCTGTTCACCAATGTCCCCGCTAACCTGGCTATACAAGTAGCTAAAGAACGTCTTAACCAAGACAACACACTGGAAAACAGGACTAAGTTTAATATTAATGACATACTAGAAGGGTTAACTATATGCCTAGAATCTACATACCTTAAATTCAAAGGAAAACATTACAAACAGATATTTGGAACAGCTATGGGATCACCGGTTTCAGTAACTGTGGCAAACTTGGTTATGGAGGACATCGAACAACGGGCCATGAATTCATTCCATACCCCCCCGCGAATGTGGCGAAGATACGTAGATGATACGTTTGTCATAATAAAAACAAACTTGATACAGCAGTTCTTGGACCACTTGAACAGCTTGGAACCTACCATTAAATTCACTATGGAAACAGAGAACAAATGCTCAATTTCATTCTTGGATTCATTAATCACTCGTAACCGGTCAGGTAAATTATCTTCCAAGGTATTTAGAAAATTAACACATTCAGATCGCTACTTGAATTTCAGATCAGACCACCCTTTACAACACAAACGCTCGGTTGTGAGTTCCCTGCTACACCGAGCTTCAAAACTTTGCAGTAACTATCAGGACGAAGGCAACGAAATTAAACATGTTAAGAAGGCCATGAGATTAAACGGATACCCCGACTGGTTGTTCAAACCTCGTAACACAACCAACCAGTTAACATCTAAACCAGAATCTAAAGGTCTGGCCATTATTCCCTACATTCCAGGTCTGGGAGAAAAATTAAAACGCATTTTGAAGGGCCACCACATCTCTACAGCTTTTAAACCAGCCAGAAAAATTGGAAATATTTTACCTTCAACTAAAGATCCAGTCAAACCAGAAAAACGTCAAGGGGCAGTTTATGAGATTCCCTGTGGAGGTTGTTCAGCAACATACATAGGGGAAACTAAATGTTCCTTTCAAACCAGTAAACTCGAACACATGCGTGATGTCCGCCACGAAAAGGCATCCCGGTCAGCTCTGGCAGAGCATGCGGTTGAACTCCGACACGGAATTGATTGGGATAACTGTAAAATTCTAGACTGGGAACCGCACTATTACAAAAGACGGTTCATTGAATCATTCCGGATTGACAAATCTCCTAACACCATGAATAAAAAGGATTCATGGTATCCGGCAATCTACTCGTCGTTGTAGCTATACGCAATAGCTGATAAACGCCCGTTGTACGACGGCGCAGTTCTGCACCGGATGACTCCGGCGCGTCACAGCTTATCGCATACTTCAGCGACGTCTAGAATTATTAATTTTAATCTACGCTTTTACAATTTTTTACTTCTCAGTATATAATATGGCTAACGCACTCTCGTTTTAATTATTAACTCTGATGAGGTCAGCTGGTATCTGCTGCCGAAACGTCGGTTTATACTTCGTTTACACCAGAAGAGCGATTTATATTTATTCATTAACTCAGGTTGAAATGTTCAGCTAGGCGTCTCTGTTTTATACGAGTTCGCCATTTCAAGACATTTTCTTAAGAAGTGCTCCAAATCAGTGGATCGCGACCCATTGGTGGGTCGAAGCATTTCTAACTGTTACAGTTTTCTATTTGATCGGTAAATTATTGCATTATCATTACGTAACATTTATGCAACAATGTAACAAATACGTAACAATTAGATGTGTTTTGTCGCATTAACTATTTCACTACATACGCCAGTAGTAAAGATATGCACGATTTATGTAAAGGTTAATCTTATTTCCAATTAGTTGCATTTTAAATTATTGCTAAACAGTTTGGTCATATCTCATTGTGGGTCGCACATTAAAACTTGCAATAAAAGTTGGTCGCGAACTAAAAAAGTTGGGAAGCACTGTTCTAAAGGACTTAGTTATAACAATGACCGTTAAACGCCCTTTCTTTATAAAAACTTACCAACGTATCTTCAGTTCCACAACAACCTTAAAACTCTTTGCTTAATAACTTACTAAAGCATTGAAAGCTGTTAAGTTGGCAAACTTGTGCACAACAGCACTTTATGCAGCGCTTCCGCAAAAGCGCGCGCCTAATAAACGACCCTGTGTGACGTCACACAAGGATGCTGCTTTGGCGTCGCGAGCGGCGCTGCTGTGACATCGCAGGGGCCCTGTGTGACGTAACAAAGGCGAAGGAAGTGTCCGGACGTGCTATTGGTGGTTGGTATAGAAGGAAGGGCGGACTTTCCAGTGTGTTTATTTGCAAGCGAAACTTTTAAATGAGATCGAAAAAACGTGATGTTTTATCGTTTTCGTAACGGCACGTGCAAAATTAGTTTATTTTGTATCGATTAAATTTTAAGTTCGGAATTTAAACAAACTACAAAAAATGAGGAGGTAATTTATAGATACGGTATTTAAACAACAACAAAATAAACCGTTAAATTTAAATTTTCTATTGGTAGATTTACTTTGTGTTGTATCTAAAAGCAACAAGTTTTAATCATTTTTATTAGTTTCAGTTGTAAAACACAAAATTAACACCTAAAAAACGAAAAACCTATTGAAGTCCTTTACAAAAAAATTAAAAAACTGCAAACAAACATGAATTGTACAAAAGAGGCAAAATCGTGGCGTTTTATCGTAACCCCCACGTACAGATTTATTTTATTTTGTATCGACAAACGATGTTTATATTAATTTTTAAGTTGCGAAAACGCGATATGAATAAAGAGTTATTCGAAACGTCCAAAATGATACCTACTTCTGTATGGGCTTTGATATTCTTATTACGTTATACGTAAATAAATAAGCGTTTAATGTGACTTGTTTTCAAATTAAAAAACGTGGCATTTCAACGCATGATGAACAAAACTTAAAAGTTTGTTGTAATATATAATCTTTGCTTGACCTCAATAAACATATCAAAGCCATAATATTCGATAAAATCGACATTTCGTAATTTACAGACGTTTCAGCAATAACTCAAGCCATCAACAGTGTAAAAATCAAGTGCATACCTTTTTTCTGTGCTATTTTTGTCCCTTTTTTCTTTATTTCTACGTTCTATTGCTTTTATCTTCACTTGATTTTTACACTGAGGATGGCAATTTGTATTACTTCAATAAAAATATAAAAGCCATAAGATTTGATAAAATCGACATTTCGCAATTTACAGACGTTTCAGCAATAACCCATGCCATCATCAGTGTAAAAATCAAGTGAAGATAAAAGCGATAAAACATAAAAAGAAAGGACAAAAGGACAAAAATAGCAGCGAAATAAGGCGATGTATGGGTCAATGCGTAGCGCTAGGTATTAAAAAGATATAAAAGTGCCGAGGTTGTATCTATATTAAGTTCTGTTTGATGATGTTGGATCATCAGCGATTACAGCAAAAAAAGGCAATATTTGTCATGCGACGTTTTGTTTTGTGTTATCCTGGGCCTAAATCAAACGGATTTTGTTGAAATAATAACTATAGTTGCGAAATCTTAAAACAAAGTCTAAAAAGCGTAAAAAATGTGTTTGCAACCTTCAACAATTGGCGAATGGAATTTGTTTTTGCATTAACGTTGGTAAAAAAACATTTCCATCAGGACAAATCAAGAAAACTTTTAGGCGTATGGACAAATATTTATAGCTATTAAGAACCACTATACACAAGACTGTAAGGTTAAATACAATGACTCTTTGTTTTGTTTGCGAAACAACTTAATCACTTACACAGCATGCTCAAGCCTTGTATCGAAAATGGTTTTCTCAATTGATTTTTGCAGCAGCGAAACTCTATCTATAGCTTCACGAAAAAAACATTGCACACGAACCGTTAAACACGTAGTGGAATTACTTTCGCGTGTGTTCTAATGTTGTTCAACTTGCGTATACGCTGTTAGACACTTAGACTAATCGGCAACAAATTTCCCCGCTTCCTTTGCTTAAAATGCACGGCTCAAAGAAAAGCATCAATCAACCGCTATGGTGGTTTGCTTGCAACTATAACTCTTTGCTTGTAACAAAAGAACTGCTTAATATAGAAGTATGAAGCATTTTGAAAGCCAATGTAGAAGTGGGTATAGCATTTTGAAAGCAAAATTTTACTGATAATACAGTGTTTTAATATAGTTCGTTTAGATATTTTTACCTCTCAAATACACAACTATAGCACTCGAAAAGTTTATCAATCAATTAGGGTTAACTGCTTGTAACTAACTAACAATCTAACTAACGTTAGCCCATATAGAAGTAGGTAGCATTTTGAACGTTTCAAATGTAGCTTTATTCATTTTCAACATTGATTCAAAATGCTACCTTATTCTGTATGGGCTTTGATATTCGCTAGTGTTCTGCTAAAACATTAACTCTTTACCCAATTTTTACTGATTATGCCGTGTTTTATATTCAGTTAGATATTTTTAACCTCTCAAAATGGGCAACTGTAGCACTCAAACGTTTATCAATCAATTAGGGTGGTTTGCTGTTAATTAAATAACTATTTAGCCAATATAGAAGTAGGTGTCATTTTGAACGATCTTTATTCATTTTAAACATCTTGATTCAAAATGCTACAGACTTTTAATGACGGCCTGTTCCTCTCGTTTATAGACTAGAGTCTAGAAACACCGAAATACAATTAAACATTTCAGAACAAATTCATTTACCCGACGGACACTACTGTTTTACCCAGTGAAAATAAAATGACTTACATACTGAAAATTTAAGGAAGTCCTGGTGGTGTAAAGCGTTCTGCTAATTATGTCTAAATCCACTGGAAAATTACTGTAGATTTAATAATGATTTATTTTTAAAATTCGTGCGATTTTTAGTTTGGAAATCGTTATAGAAACTGTTTTAAAGTGAACCATGGCTAACACTTATTAAAATCAAAACTGTTTAAACTTTAAACACACCAATGTGTAGCAATGAAATCAAATGTCCAATAAAACTCTATATAAAATGTCTGCAATAAAAATTCATTCCTGATTTAGGCAGGGTTTTAATATGAAAAATAGCAACGCCAAAATACGTTTACGAAAACGTTTTGCATATGTTTTTCCAGGGAATTGTATACAATGTCATCAATTTATTAAAAAGTATATCTACAACCAGGGGCGCCCGCAGAAAATTTTCCAGGGGGGGGACAATCAGGGGCGTAACCAGAAAATCAAAAAAGGAGGTCCTGAATTTTCAACTTAGGGAATTCCCCTATGTTTCGTCTGACGTTAATGAATAATGACGCCATAAAACAGTGACAGTATGACGTCATAGAATGGTGATTGCAAGACGTGGTAAAAAAAAATAATCAGAAACAGCCAAATACGTCCAGCAAAAGCGAGCACGTGCGTCGTCGACAATCCTGTCAGGCGCCAGCTGCGAAATCACGGTGTGCAATCGTTAACTTCAGGCAAAAAAACAAACCAAGACCGTGAAATATGTGTGATTAATTGTGGTAGAATCATACATAATTCGACTATCAGTAGCGCAGTTTTCAAGTTCAATGAACAGAACGAGCGCTAAATTATAAGCACGTCGTTCACCACCTGCAATACTAAACGAAGATCGTTTTTTTCCGGATGTTATTATGCCACGATTAGCGCAACATCTGCGCCGAGCTATGTGCCAAGTCAGCTAAATTACAAGCTGCGGTTGAGGGGAAATAAGTTGTGCCCATTGCACACTTAGCACATGGTCTTGTGTATGCTTAAAGAGAGCATGCTTAAAAGAGCATAATTTTGCGTTAATTATCATTACTTAAAAATGGAGACTTTAAAACACGCACGACAGTCACCATTATACCTCCTTTTAAGAATCTGCTTCACTTAAACAAATGTCGATGTTACACCAACATCGGATTTTAGCGCAGAGACCGAACAGCGAGGTACATACTGCGTATAACTCGACGTTTTTTAGCGAGAAAAAAAGAAAGAAGGTTTGACTTAGCGTTGTCAATTGTCGAATACACCCTTGCTAATTAGTCAACCTAAACAAATAACAAAAGAGAAAAACTGCCAGCGTTTACGGTCGACCTAACAAAAGACGAAAAATATTGTATAATATGTTTAACCTTCATATACATATTACATTTATAAATAATACTAATAATCGCATTTTAAAATTCCAGGTGGGGTAAGCGCCCCCCTTGCCCCCCGTTCGGGCGCCCATGTCTACAACTGGATGTAACTAAACCCCTTTAACGCTAAATTGAGTCCTGGGAAGTTTTAATTTCATCTGTTTTCTTTGTTTACGCATAGCTATGACGTCATTTGGTAGTTGGTTGGATCGCAAAACTTAAAAAAATATCGAGTATTGAATTCAAAAACGTCGAATATCGATATTAAAGGCAATAAATAGCTTTATGGTTAGCGTTCCTATAACCCTTACTGCAGGATACATGGCTCGTACAACTTCCAATTCACGTTCAATGTTGCGCATAGCACGAAAACGTCGCGCTGAACTGTATACAAGCCTCGCAGTTAAAGCTATACAAAGTCGAACTTCCTCTCGACTGAATGGATACGCGAATCGCTTAATGTTAGCGAACACGGGATGGCCAATGACTTTCATTTCAGTGAAAATAAATGCGAAATAATTAACTCTCGAAGATGCGGTTTCGGTTTGCAAGAATGCGTCTAGTTTACTGACTTTACACAGCACAATAAGGCAACAAAATTTTACTTAACACCAAACAAACAAGTCATTTCGAAAATATCCAAGTCAAGCATGTCGTAAAATAACTTAAGTCACAGTCAAGACTGTTGTAAAAACTTATATTTTAAAGTTTTTTGTAAAATAACTTATGTCGAGGTCAAGTTTTTCGTAAAATAACTTAAGCTTAAGTCAAGTCCACTGTAAAATCATCTAGATCCAAGTAGAGTATGTTGTAAAATAACTTAAGTCACAGTCAAGGTTTTTGCAAAATAACTCAAGTCCAAGTCAAGTTTATTTGACTTGACTTGACTTCAGTCACTGATTTTAAATGGCTTGACTTGACTTGAGTCGTTTGGGTGAAACGACCTGACTTAAGTTTTTTAGTCATAATATTTGACGTGACTTTCGTATAACTGACTTGACTTGGAATTAATTGGTGAAATTCTATCAATGTTTATTTGCCCTAATTTTTGCTAGTAAAACAGTTTGCGTAACGCGTCTCGTTTTATGTTGTTTGTAAATTAAAATATCTCCCAGGATCTGTTAAGTTGATAAATTTGAATAACTAGGATTTTATTTTTTATTTTTTCCTGTTTTAACTACCGTACCTCCAGGTTGGAAAGTTTGGCCTGCGCGGGGAATTTAGCACCTTCAGCCGCGGTCACAGCTGCGCATTTTATCGAAAATGTGTTCAGCCGCGCAAATCTGACTCGAGCAAACGCGCGAAACTTCAGCCGCGCAAACTTCTGTATGAAACTAAATTACCTAAAACTGAGTAATGCTGCTAAAATATAAATACGGGCTTTAACAAACTTTACTATTTACGAGTTAAGTAAATTAACATAATAGAAACGTTAGTATGGCTCCTGTAAAACTGACGTCACATTTATTCACTCATCAGTCATCACTCGTGTATGACCGAAAATGTGTCACCTTCAATCAGGCCTGCACAACTAAAATGGTACAAGGGCCACAACAAGCACAAAAAAAATTGGCGGGCCGCATACTGAAGTTGCATAACATTTTTTAACGCTAGTTTGTAAGACGTATATAATATAATGCATCATATGGAATCCCCTGCGAAACGCTAAAAACGCACAGTTTGGCGTTTTGGTCACGCATCAGTGGACAACGGTCACGTGTATAGTGACGTCAAATTAGGCAATATCGATGCAATATTTTGCATACTAAATGCTACACTATCAAACTTTTTAAATATTTAGCTGCGCCCGCACACCAACCAAAAATTGCTCAGTGCTTCAAGTATTCTATGAACGCTGTAAACCTGTAAGTTTAATATAGTATCGCAACTTACAACGTTCGGTAGCCTGGTGGTTTATTTTCAGCCGCGCAAGTTCAAGTCGAAATTTTATTTTCAGCCGCGCAATTTTTTAGCTGCAAAAAAGTTTCCAATCTGGCCGTACCTAAGTGTAAATATTTTTTTGGGGGCGAACTTTTATAATATTTCTACTTTGCAAACTGGTTCCATCCCAAAGCGTCTCATCGCACCATCGAAAATAAACGTTTGGGCAACTTAAACAATATAAAAGGTTTTTTTCACTTTGCGCTAATCGATAACATCTTTGTGATGTGGCTGTTTTTGTATCGAAAGTAACAACTCTACAAGCCTTAAAATGTATGACGTCACTTCTAAAAAATGTTATCTTCTAAACTGAAATCGTGAATGTGCGCCTGATCTTAAAACTGGTCGCGTGGCGGAGGAAAGCAGTATATTCCAGCTCAGTAAATATTTATTACTTATGCGAGTAGTTTTATGGCAACATGTCGTTGTCAATTGCTCATTCCAAGCATAACGTAAACATTCACTTTGACATGTGCTAAGTATTTGCCATAAACTAACGTCACTGCATTTTTATAAACGGTTTACCTTAAGTGCGTCGGTAATGTCTTTGAATACTTACAACTGTTTATAACGCTCCTCGCACATAACAGTAAGCAATTGAACAAATCATAGTCAACACCATTTCCAAACGGGAGAGTTACAAGTTGTTTTGTAAGGAAATTAAAAGTTTTGAAGAGATCCACAATGCAGCTTTTTCCCAATAGCTTTCAATATGTTGACAATTATAAAATATATGCAATAAAATCCAGGTGCTTCCAGCTTAGTGAATATTTATTACTTATGCAAGTAGTTTTATGGCAGAATGTCGTTGTTATTCCATCATTCCAAGCGTAACGTAAACATTCTCTTTGACACTTGCAAAGGATTTGCCATAAACTAACGTCACTGCCTTTTATTGACGGTTTATGGTTCAGAACGCCTATAAGTGTCAGCGATAAACTCAATTCTGACACTTAGTGGACGATTTGAAATTGTTAAGTCGCCACTAGTTAGCGCATTGTGTCAAAGGTCGCTCGTTATTTTTTGTGTCCCTTGGCGTGTTTATGGAAAACGTGAGCGCGTGATTAAGTGTGAAACTTAAAATATCGTGTGTTTTTTCCCCGAGAAATTACTCTTCGGAGTGCACAAAAACGAACCGTGCAAAACATTTATGAATTGTGTCCTTTTATGTGCAATGTAGGTCATTTATCAATGTAAATATGCCCGAAAATACCACCGACTATGACAGGCTTTTTCGCGACGTTATCTCCGTGCGAACTTCCGAGCAATAATCGGCTTTAAATGGAGGAAATATGGCGATAATGGTCTTCAGCTGGATAAGAACTTCCAGTTATAATTTCCTTGGCTTGTTTCGCCATTGCAAACCATTTGAAAGCTAATCGGCTGGTCGAATATATAAAATCTATTTAACAGTAGGTTCAAATGATCCCATCTGATTAATTTGTGACGGAAAATGTTGTGACGGAAAATTTAATTAATGTTATGGCTTGTTTTTAGACTTTTAGTAATTAATTGTATTTATTTTTTGGATTTCAAAGTATTTATACTGGTGTGCTTATATTTTTTTGTTTTGTTTAGGATTGAAATGTAACAAATCAAGAATGCTTTTCTTCTAAAGTTTTTTTTTCAAGTTCGGTATAATGAGAATTTTGGAGGAGCGAGATTTTTGCTTCACTCGTTTGAATTATTCGTAGCCCAGGGATTATATGTTAACTTGTGAATTATGTGTTGTAGATAGAAGTATGTCTATTTTTTAGTTATCTTTAGTTGTTAACCTACTTATTTAGTGTTGGATCGGCACCGATACCACTCTAGTATCGGACGAGTACAGATACTAATACTTGGCATCGGGTATCGGCCCAGATCCGATATTATCGAACATTCCTGGTACTTATGCTGGTTAGTTTCGTTTAAATGAGAATTTTGTATGTGAAAGATGTTTGCCTGTAACCATACAAGGCATCCTTTTGACTTATATTTAGCATCAGTTTTGTGCTGTAACTAGTGGATTGTTCCTCATGTTATGTGTTATTTCTAAGGAAACGTGACAAAATAGCTTATTCAACTCTAAAGGTTAATGGGAAATTTAGGAGATTGTTTTACAAATCTTTTAAATTCCCTGACTTACAAAAACTTCAAGTAAACGAACGAATTATATCGTAAAATCGTCCAGGTATTAGGTCTACCAAAAAATATATAGTTCAGTTAAAAGTTCGTTTTTAAAAAATTGTTTTTGGAAAATGTGAGTTTATTTTTTTGGTGTGAAACGATTACGTAAAGCGATTTCCAAATAAAGTAACACTTTTTCTTTCCACGTGATTTAGCCAAATTCAAATTACGATTTTCCAATTTAAATTTTTGAAATTTAAATTTGAAGCCTAAAGATTTTCAAAACACGTCTTTAATCATCTTTGAATTTTAATTGTTAAACATTGACACACAATACATCATCAGCATACGTATTTCGACAAGTACATTTGGTGCGAACACACACATAATACATGTGCTAGCAAATTACAATAAACATACGGTTTTGAAATATATTACAATGAACAATGAGGCGGAGGTTTTATTGCCACGCCCCCCTAAGAAATGAAACTGAACTATTATTTTTTCGTGTCTGCCAAGCGTGCTGGAGAATGCAATAAAATGCTTATTCAGTGCGGGTTAAATTTAGAAGGAAATTCAAAGTCGTTTAACTTTTAATCGATTTGTCCAAACTCGGATTTAATTGTTTCTCGCTAAATCCGCTTCCCACTTTCAATTTTGCCGCAAAATGCAGATTTTGCCGAACTGGTGCTAATTTTAAAAACTTATTAGCACAAACAGCCTATAAATATCGTAATCACTCCTCCCAATGCTAAAGTCGTCTCGTGCAGGCTTTTCTTACGTCACAATCGACATTCTTGCGCGCCAATGTGCACCCGAGGCAAGCATGCGAAACAATTACGTCACAGACGGCTTTGTGGTTGTAGAACGCAGCTGCAACATTTAAAATTTTACTGAAATCGGATAATGTGTTGATCAAAAGTGTGTCAGCTGTATGCAAATAATTAAAATAGTTTAATAAAATGGTGATTTTTGAAGTAGTCTTGTAATGAGCCCCGAAAATAACTAAAAAAAGTGATTTTGTAGCAAACTTATTTTTAATATAGTTACTATGTTGAAAATGAATTAAGAGTTGTTCCAAACGCGCAAAATGCTACCTACTTCTGTACAAGCTTTTACGTTCATTCTACGTCTAACTACTTCAAGCCATTATCTTACGATTTATTTGAAACGTTTAAAATGCTACCTAATTCTGTATAGGATTTGATATACGTATAACTACAACCTCCAGCCATTATCTTAACATTTATTCGTTCGAACGTAATGCTCCCTACTTCTGTTTGGGCTTCAAAATTCTTACTACGTTTTACTGCAGTTACTCTTCTGGCAAAACAAATTAAAATACGAAAAAGTTTACAAGAAATTTCAAAATCGAAAATACAAAATAATAAATATAAAATCAAGAAATCTTTTCAGTTGTTTTGTATCTTTTTAACACGAATCTTCTGGAATGTTTAACAAACAATAACTTACTTCATCGTAACATGCATAGACTTTAAAATAATTAATAGCTTAACAAATGAAATAAAAAATGAAAAATATTTTAAGGAATAAAAATACAATTACATACAGCCGTATAAGAGTATTTTGCGCGGTAAAAGTCAACAATGTTCTACTTTTGTATTGGTTATTTGTGTCGTTTTGTATGCACACCATATAATAACGTTATGTCACATAACATTCCAAATAAATTACAAGCTGAGTAAGTGTATCTTTGGCGATAGGAGTAAAAACAATTGACAATGATAGTTATATAATTATAGGTTTTATTAAACATAGTGTGCAAATTAATTTTATTTTGACTCTTTTGTTCTTTCCGTAACCACAGAATTCAATGACGTCATAACACATATTATTTCATCGGACGTTCTTCGGTGGCATTTACGGCGTTGGTATTCATTTACAAAATATTACAAATTTATTTCAGTTATTTTATGAATCACTTAATTCTAGCGCCAAATCCATGGCGTGATTACTATTTAGCCGCAATAACGTGGAATTACTAATCCCAAAACAAGTTTTAAAATGTCGTGGCAAATGACGTCACTAAAGATATATGCAAAAATTTAAAGAACATTTTGCGTGAAAAACCTTTCTGCTGACAAATTTTGGAATGTTTTCAAATACATTTGGAAGGTCGTGAGTTCGAACCTCGCCGTATTTCGTCTAATCCTAAATTAAAATAAAACTGCCATTATTTTGAGCAATAATCCAATCTTTTGAATGTGTTCAATGCGTCACGTATCCTTTTGAAATAAAAGTTTTGCCAATTTTAAGAGAATAATCGTAATTTTTTGTAAAATGAATATCAAAGCCCATACAGAAGAAGGTAGCATTTTGTGAACGCTTCGAATAAAACTTAAGATAATAGCTAGAGGTTGTAGTTGGACGCAGAATGAATATATAAACCCATATAGACGTAGGTAATATTTTGAACGTTTCCTCTTTATTCAAATTTCTACATCCATGCTTTATTATGGGGTTGGATATTCTTACAAGTTCTTTTTTTGTTTTCTGGATATGGCTTTTCCGTTCAAAATTATTTTTGCTGACATTTATTTCTCTAATAAAACTTTAGGATATATGTTGTTATGCTGTACAAAAATATCAAAAAAGGTCGCATAGTAAGATTAACGCGTTTCAAAATGAATAGTTACAACGCTACTTGTTATTATCCAAAATCTAAATTGTTATAATCAAATTTCGCAGCAAAAAAAGTCTATTCAATAAACCATTTGCTGCAGTAAACCAGTCGTGTTTATGACGTAACAATTACGCTTGTTTTCATACTTTGTTATGCTGTAACATTCAGTTTTAAAATTAATTATTTTTGCCTTTCTCGAGAACTACAATCATTTATCAGATTTGGTTTCCTAAATAAAAATAAATAAATAGAGACGTCGTTAAAACATAATTTCCTTTTGCAGTTATGCATTTATAACTCCTACAATCGCACGACAAATAATTAAGACCGATTAAAGTCATATAAAGTTCACTGAATTGCGTCATTGAAATGACAATTGTCAATTAAAACCAAATTGCCTGCCTGAAACAATTTGTTTTCGTTTTTTGATTAATTTTAGGTTTTTCGGGGTTTGACTAAATTAATTAGTTTTTAACGAAGTAAATAATTATTTTAATATTTATTTCATCAAACGGTTAGCGTTGATCAAAACGACTTTGGAAAAGGCTTGATTTCAGTTGTTTACGTATGTGTATTTGTCTTTGATTTATATCACTGTTTCATAAAAATTAAGTGGCTGGTAAGAAATAAATATAGTTGGTTTTATAATTAGACAAGCGCCGAACATTTCATAAGGTTCATTCTATTCAATGGTATATCTACTGAACTAACCTATGAAGCATTTGTTTTTACATATTTAATGGTTGGAGACCAACTTTTCCTTAACAAATTTGATAAACGCGAATTTAAACAAACAATTTATTTATTTTTTCAAAAGTTTAAACGAACTTTTGATTTTCACCAATTACGCAAAGGACCACCAATAAGCAGTGCCGGATAAACCATTAGGTTACTAATGCTATAGCCTTGGGAAAAAATGCACCCCTTAATTTGTTTAAGGGTTAGATTTTGGTAATGCTAATAGTGATACAGACCCAGTACGAGTACAGTACAGTTTTGCCTTACAAACGAATGTTAGTAAATAATTTCAATTTTGTATGTGTTTTTATTACTTTTTGTAGCTTGGTCTGCGAAATTAGGTCCTTCTCTTGTAAACAGCCATAGGCCTACAGTAACCTTAATCCGCACCTGCCGATAAGAACAATAAGATAAATAAAAGAAAGTGATTTTTGCATTTAGAATATCTTTGTTGTTTAGGTTAAACGGAGTTTGGATTTTACCAATGATTACAAAGGAACAACCAATGAGATTTAAAAGTAAGTCATTTCTGAATTTCAAACATTTGAACAAAATGTGATAAGATAAATTTGCTCTGATTTAGGCGTACAACTGTAAAACACTTTAATGGACTTTTCAGCATGAATTGCGAAAGGTTGGGCGTTCAATCAACAAACGACCTCCATTAACCTTTAGCGTACCTACTTTTGTAATTAGGACCTAACTATTCGACTACATTAGCTAAAGAGCGCCCCGCCTAACAACGTATATTGCAAAATTCATGTAAACAACAGCATAAGTGACTTGTACGTATTGTGCAATCCTTCAAGGACTCTAAATGACTTGATACATTGGTTCAAGCCTTTTTTATCCCTGCTACTTAAAAGTAAATCCCTCCTTAGAACAACAGCGTTTTGTGGGGATGCGAGAAACATTAACAGTACAGCCAGTGGACTCAGTGGAGGTGTAGGCCTATGACATTGTTGTAAACAAGTAATTTTAAGTCATTGTAAAATTGCCACATCCCCAGTCAAGTCATTGGTAGACTAAATTTCCGAATTAAGTCTATTTAAAATAACCTTAATACAGAGAGAATATAAGTTTTATTAAATTTTAAGCATTTGAACGCTGTATCAAGTTTTAAACAATCAATTTTACATTTCCACGATAAAACTGGCTTCGTGAAGTCGTATGTATATTGTGTAGACAAGTAAGCGAATCAAATTGAAACCTGCCAAGGTCTTTTATTAACGGAAACTTATATTTATCCCGGGGAATCTTAGCTACGTTTCTTTTAATGGAAAGATAATTGCACTCAGCTTATCAAGTGGCTATAAACAATTTTTTGGTTCTCCTACTTGGTTTATCCTGATAAGTGAATTGTAGTTTTTGCACAAAGGCTAAATCATATATTTAAAAAACTTTTTTTTAACAACGAGAAAAACGAAGCAGTGTTGTAAAACCAGTCATTCAAAAAAGTCCCATTTAATTAGTTTGTAAAATT
This sequence comes from Ascidiella aspersa, assembly GCF_963924565.1. Classification (NCBI taxonomy): domain Eukaryota; kingdom Metazoa; phylum Chordata; class Ascidiacea; order Phlebobranchia; family Ascidiidae; genus Ascidiella; species Ascidiella aspersa. The sequence continues at coordinate 2,248,815 of NC_139451.1, forward strand.
ACTCAATTCCGAGTCAAGTCTTTTTGAATAAACAACAAGTCAAGTCCAAGTCATAATTAGAGCAAGCCAATTTCGAGTCACGTCCTTGTCATAAATATAAAAAGTTAAACTTTTCGAATTTTTATACTCGTACGATTATGAGCAATAACTGAACTAAAATATAAGCAAAACGCAACATACAGCAAGAAAAATAATTATGAGCAAAAATTGGAATAAATCGATTTTATAAAACAATACTTAAAGAATACACTTCATTTCAACCCAATTTATTTGTCCAAAAGACGGCCAAGTCATGTGAAAACAGTGACTTAATGCACTTAAGTCAAGTCATTGCCTTGAGTCATTACAACACTGGTGTTTAGCCTGGATATTGTCATCGAAACACGCTTTCATCATAACTTGCTTAACCTACAACGTGTTTCTTTTAATTAGAAGAAAATTGAAATCAGCTGATCCAGTGGCCAGCTCATAGTTTGCCCCCCAGAAATTTTCTCCCCTCCCCCACCACGTTCCACGCTGCAAAACACAAACGCTGCAAAATTAAAAGTCAATTTGTCGAATTTGCAAACTTTCCGCGCAAATCAGCGGCAATTATGTCGTCATTAAACGCCGCACCCTCAAAATCGCGTTTTATTTCCAGTAATTCAATCAGTTGTGACGTTATAATGGCCCGACTTGTTAGTATTACCCCGCCGTTTGTGACGTAACAGTGAGGTATTGACACACGCGTTCGACAGCTGTCATGAAGCGCGCGCGCTGTTCGAAACAAAACAAATATCGTATAGGGGTTTACTCCTAAATGTTCTGCTAGAACAGGGTTTATTTCCCAACGGGGTGGAAGAAACTGTGCCAAGGGGTTGTGGGGATGTTGAATCAGACACAAAAAATATATATTACTGTCATTTATTTCTTAGCTTAATTAAATGTAAAACTAACTCACATTTTGGTATTGTGTTGTTGTGTTATCAGTTATTTGTATAAGCATTTTTAGAAAGGGGTGCGAGAATTGGTTGGTGCCTTAAAAGTGGTGCGGCAAGGAAAACGGTTAAGAACAGTTGGAGAATATTTTTTTGGCAAACGAAAAATAATACTGTAAATGAAAAAAGTATTAACTTATTTTGTTTATAAGCCAAAGTCTGCGATGACCGGTGTACTATGTAAAACCTTCTTGATTTAATCAGCAACTTTGGTTATTTTTACACTTGGAAGTTTCTTAGCCGTTAGGAAAGTCAAATTGTAAACAAATGCGAATGTGTATTGTTGGTTAGCTGTTTAAAGCTTATTATTCGTTTGAAATGAAAAAAATCTTATTATGCCGTGTAGAAAATTTACACGTGATGTTAAACCAGCAATATCTCCAATAATAGAAAACCGAATGTGTAAAATAAGAAGATATCTCCTCGCCCTTACACGTATATGACGTCAATGACTTTAAATCACAGCAAATATTCTTAAGACTTTCCTGCCTTGGTCAAAGTCAGTCATCTATAAGTTCCAGTCATTTAAAAGAGAAATATATTTTTTGCTAGACAATAAGGAATCATCAGTCTCTAGAAAAAAACAAAACAACGCACAAAACAAAACACATAAAAATATCTCCAATAATGGCAGATTTGTAAATCAGTTTAAATTCGTGATCTATAACTTTTCCAAATTAAATTGTGTTCGTGGCGCAGCTAAAACGCCCTAATATGTCCTTTCGATTTTATTGGTTTTAAATTTGTATTAAAATCAGTTTATTTATAACTTTTATGAATTGTTCAGCCCCTAGAAGGGAGTCAGGATATCCCGTTGACGTCAATCAAGGTTTAAAAGTAATAAACAATTTTCACGAAATCTATTTTTACCCCGGTATTAAGAAAACGGGGCAAATTAACTTCAAGTGTCCGTTTTACCCAAGTTAAAAATAAAGCAGACTGCTTGCGTTTTTGTAGCTTTATCCAATAACGTTTCTTTCAGCTCACGATCTTTCACGAACGGAAATTTCGGCCAAATTACTTCCATATTTGGAGTTATGGGATTAATGCTTGCTACTAGTCTGCGGTTTTTGGTGCAATTTAGAGCTTTACAGCCCAATATTTCTTCACAGATTTAGCGTGATTTTGGAATTTTGCATTTTCGGCATTACTTCATTTATGACACAGCAACAAGTTTTAAGAATTCGTCTGGTTTATTGCTTTAATTTTGGCGAAAAAGGGATTTGTAATACTTCTTTTTATACTTATAAGTATGTGTGATTTGTTGCATGAAAAAACGTATGCGCGCCATTTAATTGATAAATTTCGCCCAATTTGTTTGAGGAAAAAGGCCTCGAGCCATAGGTTTATGATCCCCAAGCCCCTATTTTAAGGGAAATTAGCGAATTGCAAGTTTTGTTTCTTCGAATGAAACAAATTTGATAATTTTTCGTGCAGTATCTCACACTTGTGATTCTTTTCTTCGTGATTGTAAAACATTGTTTTGAAAATTACGTCAGCATTACGCCACGAATTCGCCGAACTCGATTTACATTACTTAAAAGCAGACAAGACACGAAAAAGTTATAAAAAGTTGTTTCCATAATGAGTCAATATAAAGCAAAGTTCAGTCGCAGTGTAAATATTTAGCCGCGTACTTATTGTTTTTTGGATGCGGACGGCGAAAGACGGATATAGGACGGACACTGTCGCACATAATAATTGGCTTTTATTCGTTATGCCCCCCACTTAAGAATTTATTCTTTTTGAAATGGTCGCGAAACTAACTTGTTTTATTTCACTAGAAAATATTTCTTTAAATAAAGAAAATAATAATATCTTTAAATAATAAACATATTTCGGGGAAGTGGAGGTTTCGTTTATAAAGACAATATTATTGAACGCGGTCGAAATGAAGAAAACGCGCTAAGAACAGACGTCGTGCTATCATGTTAATTTTTGAAACAAAATTTTACAAAATTTTCATAAACTTGAATTACTGTGAAATATGCGAAAAAAAACTCGCTCTAATAATAAAAAAACAAAAACTCGTTCACTTGCCATTGTGCAAATAGAAAGAAGATCTAGAACTTCTTGATTGCTCATATTTTCCTTTTCTTAATTTTTATTTTTCTTAAGGTACTTGTAACATTTTTCTCGCTTTTCCGTGAAACTTGTTGATAAAGTAAGAATTTTGGCCTTTTTAAATGCGATATTTCGTAAAAGGTAAAAGTATTATCGGTAATATTTCCTATAAAAGTTTTTAATGTTGCACTATCAATACATTTTCGATATAGGTTTGGTATCAGGCCAATCAGTACAAAAAACACGTGTTTTTTAACCTAATAACGTGTTTTTTACCTTTAAATAACCTGTTGTGTTTTACGCTCACAACTATTTATTGGATTAAGGTTTTTACTTATATGCTATTTTTGCCGGTATTTTGATCTTTTTATGAACAAAGTTTTTTGGCTGATATTACGATTACGTCGGCATTACGTCATTAATTCGGCGAACTTGAGTTATACAAGATTACTCAAAACAGACGAGACACGAAAAAGTTATAAAAAGTTGTATCCAAAATGAGTCACTATAGGCAAATATAGGATAAAAAAATATTTTTTTAATATTATGACCATTTTTAAAAAACAACAGTTCGGCCTTAGAATATGTTTGATCAAATTTAAATCTTTACTCCTTCAACTTTTAAAAACTAGGTTCGGCTTGTTATTCGGGGTCTTTTGAATTTCCCGGGTATTTTTTTTTTCCAATTAAGTCCTAGTCTAGTCGTATTGAGAGCAAGTCAATTCCAAGTCAAGTCCTTGTCATAAAAATTACACTGTAAGCTATTAAAATTGGTCTTAAGCTAGTCCGATTGTAAGCGGTAACTCAACTAAAAATTACCCAAAGCGTAACGTATAGCAAGCAAATCGTTTATGTGGAAAAAATAAGATAAAACACTCAATTTTATAAATAAAAATGCGTAATGAAAACACTTCATTTCACCCAAGTTACTTGCCCAAAACACTCCGGTCAAGGCAAGTCATTTGAAATCAGCGTATTAAGTCATTACACCACTGATAAATGTTCGACACATCTTTAACAATCTGAGAAATATTCCAAAAGTTTAATCGATTGGCGTTCATTTTCGACGACGATCGTTCGATGTTATTGTTACGTCGCACAACGCGAATCGACGTATTTAAGCGAACAGGACGCGAAGCCCGACTCAATTACGAGCAAAAAAGCAAAACGCTCAAAGTCAAGTTAATAACAATCGGGCGAATATTACGAAATAATGGGCAGCACGACGACGATTCGGTCCACGTCATTTTGCGCCCGCGGCCATTGTAACGTAACAACCGCACAATTTCTAGAACCTTATTTATTGTTACGCCGGCGGCTGGCCAGTGCCAGTGCGTACCTTCCAGAATCGCTACTCGCTCTGTGACGTCACAACCAACAGGTGTGACGTCACAGTGGGAAAGTCGCGACGCGCGATTGTCCGGGCCTTTATTTGCAGTTGTCGCGCGACCAGGCTGGGTGTGCTTGTGACATCATAGTCGACTGCCATTGTTGGCCGCCCGTGCATGTGGTTTGTGACGTAACAATGGGTGTCGCGGGCGTTGTATAAAGCGTCGAGTTGCAAGAATGCAGCTTGTCAGTTGATTTGTGCGCGACAGCAGTTAATCGCTCGCGTTTTAGCGCTTTGAACGATTTGAGCTGCGAAGTGCTGATTTGAAAGGGGATATTGAGGCAGAAGAATGATCTAAATACAGATCTCATAAAATGAAAAAGTCCGCAGCGGGTTTTTGTATCCCTGGCCATTTAAATGACCTCTAACACCAGGTTTAAAAATGTGAAGGGTCTCTTCTACATTTAATGCAATAGGAAGTAACGTGCTGCTTGTCTAAGTCCGATGTAAATGTAAACAACAGCAAACTATTTAGAGTTGAAAAAGATTGTGGCGTAAATTTTTTCGCCCGCAGATTGTTCCAATATTAGAAACCATCCGAGTCAGTTTCGTCGGTTTTCAACAATGTAAGTTTGTGTTTAAACCCACATTAAAATATTAGGAATTACGTTTGAGGGCAAATTTTTTGGCTTTCTTATGTAAGCAAAACAAGGAAGGATTAAAAATACTATAAATGTGAGTATAATTAAAAGGGCTTTATAAGTTCCGTACACATGGCGAACATGTAAGTTTCGTATAAAATTAGTAGTATGCCGTAATCGTTGGCCAGCGTTGCTTTCGAAATACATAGCCATGATTTCATAGAGTAGAGTTGCTCCCAGCAGGGAAATTTTAAAATAATTTTTGTATGATGTCAACATGGCTTTAAGTAATAATTCTATCGCTCCTGTTGTTGGTCTTGTGCTTTCGAAGGATGCATTTTTTTTTTTAAAAACGTTTTTTTTTTTCGTCAAGTGAAATTGCTGTGACTGAATCTTTTTGAGCGGAAAAAGGCTTTTATTGAAACGTTAAGTGAAAAAATTGCCAAGTTGTGGACCGTCTTCGCATTAGCGGGAAATTCACGCGCAACTTACACAGATTAATCGATAAATCTAAGTGGCTTGTTATTTGCTTAACACCTCGACCCAAACATAACATTTTGGTTTAAACAATAAAACATTTCATTTAGATCGAGGATGATGTTCTGCTTGTCTAAGTTATTATCTGATTCAAACGTTAACAACAGCAAACTTTTCAGGTGAAAAAAAGGATTGTGACGTCAATTATTTCGCCCTCAAGTTGTTCAAATATTATAAACTATCTGAGCGAGTTTCCTAGGATGATGTTTAACAATAGTGAGACTTTATAAGTTCTGTAGATATGGAGCACATGCAAAATTTAAGCTAAGTTTCTAATATATGACATTAAATTGGGTTTAATTTTGCCCTTAAATAGTTTGAGTCAATATTTATAATTGTCAGTTGTCGCTCAGTTCAAATCAAAACGGTCTTCCTGCGAATTAAAAAAATCAAATAAAAATTAAATTTGTTCCATGGTTTATTTTAAATAGTTGGATTGTCAAATTTTACAACCAGCTAAAGGGACAAAAAAAGTATACAAAAAATATCCTAAATAAAAAAAAATAGTTTATCACTCGGGCTATTTTTAAATATAGGAAACTTTCTAATCCATACAACTCAAACCGGTTAATCGTTGTCTAGTTTGTAAATTAATATTTTTTTTATTATGAATTGCAAATCCAAAAAGGTAAATCGACATCATCGTGATTAAAACGTTTTGATACAAACTTGAATCATCATTCAATTTTTCGTAAAATTAAAGCTAAGTCAAGTCTGTAAGAAACTAACTCATTTCAGTTGATCGTTGTCTAGTTTGTTAAATGCAAGCGGGAAATGTGCTTTTACATTGGTACTCAAAGTAATTAATTAAAAATTCGAATGTCACAAGAAATTTGGCTTCCGGCGATTTTCGGCGGTTTTGTGGCTTCATAAGAGTTCGCGCGTAAACATTAAAAATACTTGTGAAACTTTAAAGCATAATGGCCGGAGGTTGTAGTTAGACGTAGTAAGAATACCAAAGGCCATACAGAAGGTAAAAACGCTACCTACCTGTATGGCCTTTGATTTTCTTACTACGACTTTTGAAAGCCATTGGTTGGCAACGTCCGTATTTACTTTGTTTTACATTTGGAATATGAAAAAATGCTTAACTGATATTAAATATGGCATTTATAAGAGAAACAATTTGTAGCGCTAAAATTAGGCTAATTTTTTAATGAGTTCCCGATATCTATCTTTCAAACTCCATTTAAAAGTATTTGGAGTAAAGAAAATTGAATAGCATGGCAGGAAATAAATTTTAGTTCAATTTCAATCAAGAATTTTGAGAAGTTGTCTCGTCTAATAAACACCGATAAAAAGAAAGTAATGCTAAAAAATACATCGGTACGCGCATCAAAATACTGGACTAAAATTCATTGTAGTGAAATCAGAAACTAGAAAAGTCAGTTTCGTGGAAGCGTGGCGCACTTTGATTATTTCTGAGATAAAATTGGGATGGATTTTTCGTTTAAGACTGCAAAATGTTGAAAACAAGGCAGCAACCTTCTTTGCACTTTCAAAGTGACTTTCAGTAGTTTTTTACATTCGAAAATTCTTAAACCGAATCAGCGGGTAATTAGTAGCAGCACGTCACTTGCAGATAGCATATTTTCATCCGACCATTTGTCTTTGTCATGAAATTTTGTCACGACGCTGTATAATTGATTTATGGGAGATTGTAAGGAACGAAAGGGCGTATTGCGGTAAATTCTTATCAGAGGAAGATTAGGTCAGCGAGAAATTGCAGTGTTTTAAAGACTTAAGGCACTGCTTTCATATGACTTGGCTTGACGACTCAAGTCTTTTGGACAAGTTAATTGACTTGAACTTTAGTCATTGCGTCAAATAACTTATTGTAGTAAAATTGTTTTAATAAAATCGGGTTATTTATCTCATTTTTTGCGCGGAACTAGTTTACCAGCTTTCTTGTTTAACGTTTTATTTTTATGCCGATGGTTAGACTTAGCTAACTTGCTCTAATATTAACTTGTTAAATTGTGTGAACGTTTTGAAAAAAGAATTATATTTGTCTTTGTCATCGCGCTAGGTAAAACTTTCTCTATTCTCTACAAAGTCAATCATTTAGATCTTGGTGTTAAAGTGTAATATTTTGATGAGTTTAAAAAGACTCTTTTAGGGGCTAAAAATGTTCTTCCATAGGACAGTGTTTTGAAATTTCCTAGAAATAAAAAAATGCAGACTGGCAGTAAATCACGTTTTGTGTGTTCTACTTTGTGAGAAATGTCATCTTTCGCTGCGGCAAATGCGACATTCGAAATTCTAGAAGGTAGTGAAAAGTTTGCAAGAACATTGGTGCACAATTGCTGGAGGTTGTAGTAAGAAGACGTAGAATTAATATTAAAGCCAATACAAAAGTAGGTAGCAATTTGTGAACGTTTTACATTAATCTAAAAAGAAAATCGTAAAACCGGGGACACAATTTTCAAGAAAGTTGTAGCTGAAAACGAACATAGTATAAAACGAAATGCTGCAATTTACGAGGAGTGTCCAGAAGTCGGGTTTACTAACAAATTTTTGTGTGTCGTAGTTCTTTTTAAGCGTTTTTTTATTTTATCAGGCACTTAGGCATGAGCTATTAACGTTTAGAAATCACAAAAAAACTTTTCAATTTTTAACAATGTTCTCACTTAAATGTTTGTTTTTGTAGTTTGGATTTAGTTAAAAAAGTTGATAAATACAGTGGGTTAAAGCCTATAGTCACTTTTTTCAAAATTAAATACCTTGATTCTTGTTGTTGGACAAGATTCCTAATTTGGCCTGACTGTGGTATTTCGAGCCATAGAATCAACCTGTGTGTAAGGTTTTTCATTAAATATTTTTTTAATTTGCTCAATGTTAGAACGATTTATTGGCATAACAATAATCAAAGAAAAAATGTACTATGAGCGTTTACCTAAAAAGGCGATTTAAATAGGTTGTCGAAACGATGATTAACAATTACAAATACTGGGGAACTGTCATTTGTGATTAATATTTAGCATCAGTATACATTTATTAGACTGAATACAATATTTTTTCATTCACCCTGGAGAAGGCGATTTAAATAGGTCCTCGAAACTTTAATCAGTAACTACAATTACCGAAGGAGCTGTTTTTGGTTAACAGCATTACAATAATAGAAACTAAAGTCCCTAACAGTGCAAGAAAAATCAATTCATATATCGCCCCACGTGCTATAATTACATCAGCAGCTTTGTACAAGATGTCTGTCGTAAACTTGAAGAGTATGTAACTAGCTAAGTATAGCAAGTCGTAAACTTTAAGAGGCTATGAGTAAACATGAATGCGGTTACAACTGTTGTAATAAACTATGACGTCACTTACGTGGAACGTCTGTTTATTCTTGGATGCAAAAATCTTCCGATTAAAACTTATGTTGAATAATTACATCGTTCACCTTAGGCTTTTTGTGACTTAAATTTAACCGGTCAATATCCTTTATGAGAGTTTGACAAGTTTTTTTCCTAGAAAACATTTAATTGCAAAAGTTAGTAACATTAGACCAGTGTTTCTTAACCCATTGGGTTGCCGACTGTATAGTTGTTCACATGCTTGGGTATATTGAAATAAGGTTTTTACCCCTTCCTCGTCTAAAATCACATTTTTTGTAACTTTTCTTGCGCCTTTTAGCACTTGTGTAAGGTAAAGTAATGTTTTGAAAATGTTCCATGTAACAAAAATAAAAAATCACCGCTTTAACCAATAAGATAAAGACATTTTTGTATATTTTTATCATGTAAACCGTTTTTTTATCACTTGTGTTTACAGTTAAGATTGGTTTAATTTTTATACGTAAAACCCATGTTTTACCACTTGTGTTGCTTCTGCGGTGAAATATATTCAACCAAATTACGTTATAACCCAGGTGCGACCAGTATCCAGCAAGTTTAATGTGTATAAAAAATACTAACCTTTTTGAAAAAAATAAAATAAAAACTCAAAATTTAATCACTTTTTATCACTTGGATTTGTAAAGATATTTCCTGAGTTTTTTACGTAAAACCCATGTTTTACGACTTGTGTTGAGTAAAGTTTTTTTTTTAAGTTTTTTCCACGAAAACCTCTAGTTTTACCACTTCTATTGCTTTTGTTGGTTGAAATGGCTTCACCAGAGTTCCGTTATACCATGAAAGATCCAGGTGTTGTGCAGAAAATTTGATTAATTTGAATGATGTTCCATGGCACACCGGTCGAAAATCACTGTTTAACAATAAAATGAAATTTTGAAACTCATCCGTTTTAACACTTGTGCTGCCTCTGTTTGACTTTTTCCATAATTGCGTCCACACTTGTTAAACCAATGAGATAAAAACATTTTTGGGCGTGTAAAACCGTCTTTTTATCACTTATTTTATCTAAAAATACATTTTTGAAGCCTTTTTGCGCAAAAAGTCGTTATTTGTAAACAGGTGTGCGTGTAATGATTTTAAGTTTGTAAACAGCTTTCAAGTCCTTTCACTTTGTACTTTCTTGGTGTGTGTATATTAGAAAATATGGCAGTGTTTTGAAAAAAACGGAATTGAACATAACAAGGTTTAGAGTTAAACACCGTTGTTGGATTTGAACGGTTTAATTTTCTAATTACGTAGATTGTTGGAATATTTGTGCATTGGCTGGTTAGACTAGTTGTAGCTGGGTACAATTTTGTCTTTATGTTAAGATTCTTTGGTAAACTTTTTTAGGTTTTATAAGTAATACATTAGCTTTTCTGGCAAAAAAGAAAAACGTGTTAGAACCGATTTCGGCCGGGAATCGTATGTCATTAAAATATCGGGTAAAATTTAATAAAAAAGCTCTATTTAACCAATGAGATGAATATTATTTTTAAATTTTTGCGTAAAACCGCCTGTTTCACCATTTGCGTTGCTTCTGTTTAGTTTCCACCCAAATCCCGTTAAAACTCGTACAGCTGCAAAGCATGTCGGGCCAATGTTAAGCGAGGTTAATACTGGGTTGTGCGGCCAGCAATCAGCCGACTAAGAGAGGTACTTAAATATAGTTTGCGCACAACGTCACGATTAAGTGTAGGCGGCTTCACCAGTCCTAGTAGCCCCGGGGCACGTCGTATATATAGACCTACAGATCCTACTGCTGCCGCTTCTACAGCGGATATGTCAGCTCACTCAAAGTGTTCCGTCGCTTTGTGATCAACGTAGTGCTTGACGATTTGAAGGATTAGGGTTTTTGGCTGAGATTTAAAGAGATTGTCAGCGTTTCTGTTGGTTTTATTAGTTTTTTTCTTGTTTTTGATCATTGGCTACTGGTGTTTTTCAGGGTTTTTATTAGTTTTATATTGGTTTTAATAATGACTAGTGTCGAACAGTTTAATTATTACATTTTTAATTACTTTTAAAACTGTTTTCTCCTGAGATTTTAAGAGGTTTCACTGGTCTTTGTCGGCGTTTCTGTTGTTTTACTACCTTTTTTTTGTTTTTGATAACAAGTAGTGTCGAAAGTTTATTACTTACACTTTTAACGTACTTTTTAAACTGTTTTCTCTAACTCAAAATCAAAGTGCTCCGTTGCTTTGTGATCAAAATGGCGCCTTGACAATTCGAAAGAGTAGGGTTTTTTAGCTGAGATTTTAAAGGTTGTCAGCGTTTTTCTGTTGTTTTTATGATGTTTTTTCGTGTTTTTGATAATATCTTGCGTCAAAGAGTTTATTACTTTACATTTTAACATGTTTTTTGAAAGAGTTTTCTCCTGAGACTTTAATAAAATTCACTGGTATTTGTCAGCCTTTTTTAGTTGTGTTTATTGTTTTTTCTAGTTTTTGATAATAACTATGGTATCGTAAAGTGTAATATTGACATTTTAACGGATTTTTGAAACCATTTCCAAATAGGTGGTTAGAAAATTCGAGATTTTGGTTGTTTATATATAGGCCTATATATATATTTTTTTTTTTTTTTTTGCAATAAATGTTGTCGAAGGGTTTAATAATTAAACTTTTAAACGTCGAAACAATTATTTGCTTTAGTTTGAGAAGTTTAAATAGGTGGGTTGAAAGCTCTTGCTAGTTTATTAAGTTATTTTTTCCCTTTTTTTGTTACAAATATTGTCAAATTGTTTAATATTTACCTTTTAATGATTTTGATAAACAATTCCTTTGCTAAGATTTTAGGAGTTTCAATAAGTTGGTGTAGGTGTTTGAGTTTTTGGTTTATTAGGCTTTATTGAATTTTGCCTTTTTTTTATTAATAACTAGAGTCGAAGTGTTAAGCATTAGATATTTAGGCCGATATTTTTAATATTTGTCAGTCTTTACTTTTTATAACAAATCGAGCTTCCTTCTCCATTATTGGTACAAGTTCGTATCTAATCGTCTTTGGGACATAATGTAAGATGTAAGAGATTTTAAGAGGTTCGCCGTGGTTGTCAGTTTCAGTTTTTGTCTGCGTTGTGTACTTTAGCGGTTGTGAGTTAAGTATTCTGAGTTAAGTATATTCTCTTGTTTTTTTGGAACACTATGCACGGATCTGTAATGTAACTTGATGATAAATTTCAAAATCAAAAAAATCAAAATGGCAGAGTCACATTAAAAAAAAAAAGGCGCAAATGTTGCTCGACATCATCTTAATTAAGACGTTTCGATACGAGTTTGTATCATCTTCAGTTAATGTGAGTGAGAAGTAAATCGAAGCATCACTTATAAAGGTGGAATGATGCTTTGATTTACTTCTCAGTCACATAATCTGAAAATTATACAAGCTCGTATCGAAACGTCTTAATCAAGATGATGTCGATCTGCTCGATCTATTTGGCTTTAAAGTTCATGATCAAGCTACATTACAAAACCGTGCGTAGTGTAGACACGACCCACGTAAATGTTTAGCTGTCATAAAATTATACATGATAAGTTCCTATCGAAGTGTCTTAATCAAGATTATGTCGATCTATTCGACCTTTTTGGCTTTAAAATTCATATTAAGATGTTGTTTTTGTTTTATATAAAAGTTTTTGTGACTTGCCTAACATATCTTACTAAACTTTTTAGTTGTCAGAAAACGTTTGGTTAAACATGCGAATGTTTGTGTCTTAATACGCTACCTTTAAAAGTGTAGGGAATCTAATGTAGAACAGATTAGATCAGTGGTTCCCAAACTTTTTTGGCTCGTGGCACACTAAAATGTTTTTAACTGTTTTGCGGCACACTTAACTGAACAACAATATAGTAATTTAATAATCGCCTTTAACGTGTACGACAAACTATATGTAAATGTCTAAAAATTATTAATTTGTAATGAATGGTGCGTACTTTTAAAATCCTTGCGTGTAAGCCTATTCGTAATACAAATACTCTTCTTTTCTAAAATTACAAAAAATTTCGCGGCACACTTGACAATCTCTCGAGGCACATTAGTGTGCTAGGGCACACAATTGGGGAATCACTGGATTAGATTTTAGCCGGATTTGCACCTTCAGTAGTTGATGTTGTTAAATTAGGGTTTTTTTTAAACTATTTGTAACGCGGACCCCCTAAAAAAATAGGTTTTCGTGGACAAGGGTCGGCCTGGCATTTGTAGAAAAAGCGTAGTAAAATGACGTCACGAAACAAGTAGACTTAAAAAGCTATTTTCGGCTTAACAAATCTAAATTTAAAATGTAGCTTAAATACATAAAACTTGCCAACGGACCCCAGTTAAAAACAACCTGTTGTAAGGCAAAATATCGGAGACAAGGTTGAATGAAAAATATTTCTCGGATCCACCTTAACTTCAAATAACTCTGTACTGATGCCGCCTACTTATAGCATTGTTTAGTCTGTAAAATTTGAGATCAACTATAATCGGTCTAATTTAGATTAATCTCTAATTTGTGACTTGTAGCACAAATAACTAATAGTTTTTTAATTCACATAACTCTGCAGCCTGTTTTCATAGCATTCTAGCCGGCAAGAGTGATGTAATTGGCGGTAGTGATGTAAACTTAAAACATACTAAATAAGTGCGGAAGAATGCCTTTATCAGGGAGTGTTATCTTTTTTGTGTGTCGTTTTACTTTGCGTGGTGTTGTTGCCTTCCCTGATAAAGGCTTCCTAGATATAGTAGCCGAAACGTTTAAACGAACTTCTTTTAGTATACATAAGTCAAATCAATTCTTTTTAGATGAATATATAAACACGTACAGTAGCACGCAAAACGTTACTGACTGCTTTCATATGTTGTCATTGTAATTCGTTTTGATCTTCGTTGATAAAGTATCTTTTTGAAAGCGAAGGCTGCAGTTTCACCAAATAAGTCAAGTCAATTAGTTTTAGAGCTAGACGACAGTCAAATATTTCAAAGAATGGATGAATTGACGAAACTGAAACAACTGTATCGCGTAACATTGCGCACATCACTCGTCTAGTCTTATGACTTGGTCGTGCTTAGTTGCAGGAAACAGGTTTTCCGCTAGCACGTTTAGTTCAGGAAACGATGCATTAATTTACGGGACTTTCTACTTATCTGGAAGCGAATCTCAAACTTTGACGTGTTTTGCCTAAAGGCCAAAATCTCTGATTGTCAGTCAGAGTGATTAAGTTAGCATCGGGAGATACAATCTTTACTCTACTTTTTTGAGACATAGACATTCATAGATCGTAGCGATGGTTGTTTGCTTTTATTATATGATTCATCAAAACAACAAAGGCCCGTTTAAACATAAAACATTTAACATAACATCACAATATTACCGTTCACACTTGAATTATACAACTACTCACTCTACAAAATCTGTCTAATGGTTCAAACACCAGTGTTGTAAACAAGGAATTGGAAAAGTTTTAGTCGGGCCATTTGTAAAATAACCCAAGGCCAAGTCCAATTTTTTAAATAACAAGTCCCAGTTAAGTCATTATAAAAGCAAGTCAACTTTAATTCATTCACTTTAAGTCAGGTCATCGTGTTGTATATAAATTTAACAAAAGTCATTGGACTGAACTTAGGTCCAAGTTAAATTGTTTGTCAAAATGACTTAAGTCAAGTCAAGTCTAAACAGTGACTTAAGCGCACCCAACACGTCGTTGTCCCAACTTCCACAAAGATCAAAATTCGAGAACCACTGACTTAGACGCTAATAGTAAAACATATGAAAGTCCACAGTAAATATTTTTTTCATATTCATTCTATGTCTTCAAAATTCCAGCCATTGGGCCCCGAAAAATATTAAAGTATCTGACTCGTTTAGTTGTTAATAAAGCGATTGGTTATTGCGCGCGACGTCGTGACTAATTATGATCCAAAACCTTTGTATTAAGTTGGTTTTAGTCTTGAATGCAAAATTATGTTGCTGGTGTCTGAAGATCGATATGCTTACTACGTAGTAAAACGATCAGTTTTTTTTTGCAGAAAAAACAACAAATTAGATTAAAAGCTGCTGAAAAGTTTCCGCCTTATTGTATTTGTCTGATAATTTCAAACTCAACAAACTTTTGACGACAACGACTACAAAATGCATTGCCTTAACAGGGCCTTTGTGCTTTCTATAACATTGTCAGGTAAGTGGCAGTTGTCTATAAAGTTCATTTGCTATAATAACATTCGCAATGCGTAGTAAGGTTATCAAAACCTATACAGAAGTAGGTATAACGAATAAAGATAAATTCGAAACGTTCAAAATGATACTTACTTCTGTATGGCCTTTAATATTCTTGCTCGTTTTGCTACCTCCGACCATTATGATAAAATTGATTGGAAAAGCAATTTGATATAAGAATGCAGTATTTTATATAAGCGTTTTTGAATAAAATGCATCATTTTCTTTTCTGTAGTTTTGTCAATTCTATTTATTAGTAATGTCATTTTTTCGCAATATTTTTGTCAACCAGGTTGCCTTGAAGTATGCTGAGCATATTGTTTGGAAAGCATAGTTTAAACCTACTTAATCACATCGAAATTACAGAAATTAAACAATATGCTTAGGTGCACTATGCACAAATCTGTAATGCAGCTTGATAATGAATATCAAAGCAAAAAAGGTCAAAAATCGACATCGTCTTGATTGAGACGTTTCGATACGAACTTGTATAATGTTCAGTTAATGTGATGTTGATTTACTCAACCATTTTGGCGTCGACCTTTATTTTCAAGCTACATCAAACAAACTACCTATCATTTCCAATTACCTTGCTTCACGAGTATTTAAAGAAAAATTTTCTTTAATTTGCACTTTGCCTTATTTAAATTAACGCAATTGTGACACAAAAATTGCTACGGTTTTCTGAAATGGCGGTAAGCTTCTTTTGATCGTAGTTTTGTGACCTCATAATTCTATCTTGTTACGTAATTATGCCGATAAATATCACTTAGTCACGATTTTTTACTCTGTCACACGGTAAGAATCAAATACAGTTATTTAACAATTTATTTTAACTGGGGTCATTTAGGGCAAAAACAATTTAGAAAATGGTGGTAAACATACAGAATTATTTCGTATTTTTATGATTTCGAATCGTTTTCGTTAATGTTCTAATCGTCGCCCAAATTATTTACGTCATTTTATTGCTTAAAGGGGTTGTTCAGCCCCCTGAAAGGTAATTATGATTGGTTAATGCAGAATAATTATATTCTAATGATATGTTAATAATTATCTTTGTAAATAACCGAATTGGTCTAATTCTAAATAGGTTAATCAGGTGGCACTATATGATTCTTGACAAGCTTTCGCACAACCTTGCTTCATCAGATTTGTACTTTGACCTGATGAAGCACGGTTGTGCGAAAGCTTGTCAATATTTTAATAGAATTGTCTTCATATTGCCGCCTGAACCTCTTTTAACTTATCATATAGTGCTGAGTTAACGAAACTGCATATCGTTACGCTCATAACCAGTGTTTTTTTAAAGGTGTTTTGGGGGACCGTTTCGGTAAATTTTCCAGCGGTTTCCCAAATTTTGGACTTGCAACTTTTTGGTATTTATGAAACACTTGCGGCCACTTGAAACTACTTAGCGGTCACCCAAACCAAACCTTAAAAAAAACCTGGCTCATAACTAAAGTGCCCAAGTCATTTTTTCCAGATTTTTAATTTTTTTCCTTAAGTCACTTCTTGTTATTATCCCCATACATAGAAACAGTTTCTAGGTCATTTAGCATGTGCAAAAAAATGACTTAGGCACTTTGGTTATGAGCGTAACGATATAAAGGACGGGTAACTGAAAGACCTGACAATCGCGGGACGGATATAAAATTTTGTGTTGGCAATAACTTGATTATTATGAAACGACGGAAAGATAATCAAAAAAGTTTTTCAAAAGTTATCAAAATAGTCTCAATTGAAACGTTTAAAGGTCTGATTTTCGTTTTATTAGGCCAAAACTTGTCTTGGCGTTGAAAAGTTTAGTTACGGCCAGTTGCTAACCTACTTAATTTAGGAAAGAAAAAAAAAGTTTTTCGCATTTTTTGTTGTTGTTGGAACTTTCTCGGTGCCAGTCTGCGAGGAGTTCGTTACCGGCCCTGATCGTCTGGTAGGATTTCCAGATTAAAATTTTGATCTAAACCCGAACCGTACGTAAAATGCCGAAAAAAACTAGAAATAAGTCAAAAACAAATAAATGTAGTTATCTATTCAAAACACATTAACTTTCGTTTAAACATACTTCATGGTTATGATAAAAAATCTCAACTAGTATTAAGCACTCTTGAGGTTCAAAACAAACCAGTGTGCTGTGCCCATATGAGATGGATTGCGAAATGATTTATTTTGATGTTCAGGCTGGAGAATTTTACAAACAAACGTGTGTATTTTAAATTGTCCATTGAAAAAATGTTTTAATAAATTACTTTTACTGAACATTTGTTGTTTTTTAAGGTGGGTCCGCGGCAAATTTTTAGTTTCAAACCGGTCCGCTGGGTCAAAAAGGTTGCCGAAACCCTGATTTAGGACATGTCTGGTGCCTATGTTACGTAACAATGGGCAAGTCTAAACAAGTTTGCCACTAGAAGCATTGTTTAATAAAAAGAAAACACCATTCAGAAATTTACCACTAAATATAATAATGGAGCAAAACTAAAATATCTAAAAGTATGTATAATCATGCCTGAATAACAATGTTGTTTATTCTTTTAGTGTTTCACGTGACCACCGCCCAAGAATCGAATTTTATAAGCCAAAGCTGTAAGTTACCGTTAAGTAAAGTAAAGAAACATACACATTTTAAAACTAATATTTATCAACCCTAACTTACTTTTTCATCCTCCCTAACCCATTAGCTGATCCGCTTTAATATTATTGAGTAGCTAACTGATTATTTTGTTTATTTAATTGTTCTTGTTGTTTATTTAATCTATATCTATAGCTTCATATAATACTCGTCTGTGACCTAATATTGTTAAAACCTATAACTAGTACACCGATGCCATCTCAGTCCTTGATGCGAGGTGTGGTTGCAAAATGTAAAAAGCATTGGCGCATGGTTGTTTCTCGACTCGCTCCCCTCTGAACCTGTATAGCTCAGTTGAGCGACGGTCCCGGTAATGACCGAGGTCGTGAGTTCGAACCTCACTACAGGCTAGTTGTTTTTCTAGCCTGTCTTGCTTGCATCATTAATGGACAGGTTCTGTGTGTCTGCGATGACTTTTGGTGTACTATTGATACGTAAGCTGTAATCGTTGGCCAAAACGCAGCTTTTTTGTGTGTGCATCTTTCATTGAACCTATAACAAATTATCTTAAACTTCCTTCACCCCTTAACCTCAATATTTTACCCCCTAACTTATTATCTTTATTCCAGCACCACTGCCGGCCCCCAAGAAGCTTTCAGTTGCCTACTTTCCATTCGCCCGCTCCGTGCGAAGCGCCAACCTTGTCTGTGATGGTCATCCGCTCGCAAACTTCTTCATATTCAAGATATACAGGTAAACCATGTTTTTGAGTTGCACGCTATGCAAGAATCTGTAAGGTAGCTTAATGAATGTTAAAGTCAAACAGTGCAAGTAGATCGACATCATCTCAATAGCGAGCTTGTATCATCTTCACGAAATTGTGATTATTCTGAGTTCCTATGCTCTGATCATAAATTAAACGTTGACACCTTGTAAGCACTGCGGTGTTAATTAATGCTATAACCAAGGACTTCCCAAACTGTGGTCCGCGGACTATTGGTGGTCCACGACGACTGCACAGGTGGTCCGTGACGATATGACAATAAATTAAAAAGTCACACATATACGTTGTACAGTACCTACCCTTTCAATAATGGCCGCAGTTATTTACAACTTAATTATTTCAAAAGCTTTCGCTATCCAGTATCGAAAATCTTACTCGTTGCGCGAAGATTAGTGAGTTAAAAGTTTGTTGTGAGGCGAAAAGAAGTGAAGTTAAAGAATAATTTAACTGTGTATTTATATTGCCTTTGAATTCAGTAGCTTAACTTTAATTGTATTGCGGTCCGCGAAAACACAGATTCACAAATAGTGGTCCGTGGTCCAAAGTAGTTGGGGAAACCCTGCTCTTACCGATTAGAAACTCTAAATGATAAGAATTTTTTCACACCCTTTATAAGTGATGCTTCGAGTTACTTCTCAGTTACATTACCTCAAAATACAACTTCCTATCGAAACGTCTTGAACTTAAGGTATTATTTAAAAGACTTGACATAGACTTAAGGTATTATTTAAATGACTTGACATGGACTTATTATTTCAATGAAAATGACTTTACTGGAACCCAAGTCTTGCCAAAATGACTTGTATACAACACTGCGAGTAACATTTAGTCCTGTGTGGTTAATTTCAGGCGGTCTGACTTCTTTGCAAACTTCGACAATATTTTGACTTTTTTGACTCACTTGTTACGATTTCTGTTTAGTTCTGGTGGAATCCTGCAACACGAGTACACAAACCGACCGACTTGCTTCGTGAACGCGACGGGACTCGAACCATCGACCCTCTACAACGCTACGGTCACCGGTGTGATCAGGAAAGTCACTGGAACTACAACTCTCGATATCCTGACTGCTGAGAGCGAACCTTACGAATTTCGAACCGGTTCGTTTTAGTATTACTATTATTTTAATAAGCCTAATAATTCACTCCAATTAGGATGTACTTATATAAAGACAAATTGTATTAAATCCCCGACAAGCTTTCGCACAACTGCGCTCCATCAGATTCCATTTTAACCTGATGAAAACACAGTTGTGCGAAAGCTTGTCGAAAATTCTTTACAATTTGATAATGAATTGCAAAGCCCAAAAAGTTGAGTAGATCGACATCATCTTGATCGTTTAGATACGAACGTGTATCATTTTCAGTTGATGTGACTGAGAAGTAAATCAAAACATCACTTATAAAAGGTTGAAGATAATACAAAAGAAGATGATACAAGTTCGTATCGAAACCGTCTTCATCAAGATAATGTCGACTCGACCTTTTTGGCTTTGCAATTATTCAAGCTACATCCATGCAAAGTGTACTCCATTATTATTTTTGTTGTATGTATAAGCCCGGCTTGGAGGAAATCGTCGTGAAATTCGTTCTAGCTCAAAAAATCCATAAAACGCACCAAACTTTCGCGCTTACAGCCGTGTAAATTTCAGCTGTAACTTGACTGCACTAAATAAAATGATAATAATATTATTAATTTTATTAATTTTATTGCTTATATATGGATCTTATTGTTGTTTCAACACATCATCAGTTCTTTCTAAAAACTACACAAAGAAAAATATATAAGTGATTTAACAAAAAGAATTACTTTAGTATGCAGTCGAGATGTAAACTCGAGGCTGTAGTAAATAAAATGAAATAAAGAACAAATACAACCTGAAACATTCACACATATGTGTGTTAATAGCTGAGATCCAGCCCTTCGAAGCTGCTTTTTGACCAACGACTACGGCTTACGTATAATTAGTACACCGAAAGCCATCGCAGACTCACCGAGTCTGTCGATCTATGATGCAAGCAGAGCAAGCCAGAAAAACAACTGGCCTGCAGTGAGGTTCAAACTCACGACCTCCGGTCAAGCCGGGACCGTCGCTCTACCAACTGAGCTATGCAGGCTCAGAAGGGAACGAGTCGAGAAACAACCATAAGCCAATGCTTGCTCAATTTGTTAGTACAAGCATATGCTAAATTGAGCAAGCATTGGCGTATGGTTGTTTCTCGACTCAAATACAACCTGTTTACCAAACCGCTGTCAAACTTTTACGTTCTTTTCATGGGAGGAATTTAATTTACATGATAAATATCAGTGTTGTAATGACTTTAGTCAATGACTTGAATGACTTGACTTAAGTGCACTTATGTCACTGTTTACAAATGACTTGACTTGACTTAAGTTGTTTGAAGAATATCACTTGACTTCACTTAAGTCTTGATTCATTTGGACAAATGACTAGGGTTAAAATAAACTGTTTTCTTAAGCAATTAACTATAAATTTGATTTAATCTTTGCACATAAAACAATTGCTTGCTATATGTTGCGTTTATGTTATTTTTTACTTGAGTTATTGCTCATAATCGAAGGAGTTTGCCAGTTTTAATATTTTAAAGTTTTATTTTCATGCACAGGGTTTGACTTGAAGTTGACTTGCTTTAACTTTGGTTTAACTGGGAATTGACTTGTTATTTATTGAAAAGACTTGACTTGGACTTAAGTTATTTTACGAATGACTTGACTGGAACTTAAGTCATTTTAAAATGACTTATCTACAACACTAACAAATATATAAGTTCCGCACTTTGTTTTTATCTTAACTAAATATGTGCATTCTGTGAGCAGATTGTTCAGACTATTGTCCTTAAAGTATAACACAACCCAATATCCCGTGCTTATTGACAAAATACAAAGAGGTAAAACAGTGGTTCTCAACCGGGGTGCCGCGACACTCTAGGGTGTTATTTTTAATGCTCAAGGGTGCCGAGAGATATCTTGAGTTCTTTAGAATTCAAATTTGTGCTCTATTGGTAAGCTTCTTTTATTTATGTGCGACAGTTAAACAAACCAAAAAAGGTTGCGAAACACTAATTAAGAAAAAAACGAATACTATACAGCCCCTGTGTAAACCCGATGCTGTAGTAAATCATGCACAAGAAAGAACAACCATAAGTGGTTTTTATTTACTGGTTCCAAACCGTTGTCAAACTTTTCCTTACTTTTGCAGGTGACGAATGCAAGGGGGGAAGTGTGTACACCCAATGTTCCGGACACTGCCTTTCGTCCTGTGATGACCCTGACCCCGTCTGCTCACGAATTTGCACCCCAGGGTGTAACTGCGTGGACCAAGCCGTGTTTATCTGGCACAATAACCTCTGTATCCCAGCGCCCCTGTGTCCACCCAAGAAAGGTTGGTAAACGGTTGTGTGTTTTTTAAAGGTTTATGGACGTATAAATTGCTTTTTTTCGCACTTTTTTCCCTTAAGGTTGGTAGACTTTCGAGATAATGTCGGTTTTGCATTTTTTTTGGGCAAACATAAAGGGGGGAGGAGGTTATAACATAATTTGTTAAGGATTGTAGACATTTATGGTATACTTTAAGTTTTACAAATGTCAAAAAAATTGAAGGTTGGAAAAATTTAAAGCGTTTAAAAAATTTTTGATGTTTTTCTTTTTTTTTTTCAAGTTTTTACTTTTTTCAAATTTCTCTGCTTTTCAGAAAGGCACAAATTTAGTTCTTGTGTAGGAACGAGAACAGCGAACTGTTAAGGTTATACTTGTGCTATGATGTCATGTTGTGACGTAAATTTGTGACGTCATTTTCTGATATTTTCATGCCTTTGTGCCTTTTTATATGCGAGATATACGAAGTCATTAATAAGTTAGTAAAGCTATACAATATACAATTTTTGAGCGGTAATGGACCTTAATGTTTGCAAAAGTTTGTAAATTTGTTACGTATTATTTGTTTAAGCCTTTCTGCTTTTTTATTTGAGGTAAACAAAGGTATTATTAAGTTTTTAAAGTTATAAATTGGAGAAAAGGGTGAAATAGAAATGTTCTAAAGACCTGTTTAGATTTTGAGTTTTGGAGGATTAACAAACATTACTGTTTACAAAACTTTGTAATTTTGTTACGTCGTCTCCTATTTTTATGCCTTTTCTGCTTTTCTATTTATGAGGTAAACAAAGTTATTAATAAATTGTTGAAGTTATAAATTGGAGAAAAGAGTTAAATTACACTGTTCTAATGACATGTTAAAATTTTAATATTTTGGGGGTTAATGGACATTAACGTTTACAAAAGTTATAGATCACTTAACATATTTATCTTTTAAAACTCTGCATGTTTTTTTTTATTTTTCAGCTCTTGTGAAGAAACCTCGCAACCTCAAGATATTCCAACTTCAGAGCCAGGGTTCCATCCTTATAAGCTGGGATGAGGTGGCCAACACTAAGTACTACACTGTCAAGGTACTTGAATGTTTACATGCTCCCATATTTTACTGGATATCAGTCTTTTGTATGTCTGTCTTTCTCTTTTTCTGAATATGTGGTCTTTCTGATCTATCTGTTTCTGAACTTCTGTTTTTTTGTCTTTCTGTCTCTTTTTCTGAATAGCTGTTTTTTTGTCTGTCTGTCTCTTTTTCTGAATAACTGTTCTTTTTTTCTGACTGTTTCTTTTTCTGAATATCTGTTTTTTGTCTGCCTGTCTCTTTTTCTGAATTTTTTTTGTATGTCTGTCTCTTTTTCTGAATATTTTTTTTTGTCTGTCATTCTCTTTTACTGAATATCTGTTCTTTGTCTGTCTGTCGGTTTTTCTGAATATCTGTTTTTGTCTGTCTGTCAACTTAAGTTTGTCTGTCGGTATACTTTTCTGTCACTCTGTCTATTATTAGTATTTTGTTCTTTTCTTTTAATTTTGCTTCTATATTGGCTCTTTAAATTAGTAACTTTAAGGAATCTGCTGTTTTTTGTTCAAGAAACGTAAAAAAAATAAATGAAGTCAAAATACATTGAAGTAGAAAGTCCTAAAGATTTTTTTAATTCAACCAACAGCCACCATTTATTTATCTCAGGTGAGACGAACTTCAGATCGTCGCCAGCTAATTCTTGACGTCACAGTCGAACCTCCTCAAACATCACGCCTAATTACGGGGCTTACCCCAAACGAAGAGTACATTTTTATCGTCGGGGCCATCCAGCGACCCCCCAAGGGCGTCAGACCCAGGACTCCCGGCGTGGTCGGAAGGGGCCTTCAAGCCCCAACCGACGTCACAATTAGTGACGTCAACGACGAAGGTTTTACCGTTAGGTGGGGCTACAACCAAAGAGCAAGGGTAAGTGAATAATGTTTTCTTTGTTGCTGCCTTTTTCTTCAATTTTTTTATTATTTTATTTGGGTAAACTTCAGTTGTATTTTCTCTTGTATTTTACGAAAACATTCTAAATGTTGTTAATGCTCAGGTACTCTAAATCAAAAGTCTAAATCTATTCAAAATTTTTCAATTGTGGCCAGTCCTCTTCAAAACCTTTTAAAACTTTATCCAATCTTAAACAAAATAACTTTACTATTTCAAAGATACATCATCTTAATCTTGGACAATCAACCCTAATTTAATTCAAAATTAAAAAAAATCATTTTTTCCCGTTGTGGTCAGTCTTTAAAACCCTTTTAAATGTTATCCAATCCCAATCCTAAATAAAATAACTTCACTATTTTAGATGTACACATTGCCTTACAGATTACATCTATTTATGGCCTAAAACCCAAAGTTTATTTTAGATTTATTTTAAAACAATTAGGTTCCTAATACAACTTGAATCTGAATTTTTTTTCCAAAAAATTTCCATTTACGGCCAGTCTTCAAAAGTCTATTTATGACAGAAAAAACATAAAAGTGTAATCTACAA
Source organism: Ascidiella aspersa (assembly GCF_963924565.1). Lineage (NCBI taxonomy): Eukaryota > Metazoa > Chordata > Ascidiacea > Phlebobranchia > Ascidiidae > Ascidiella > Ascidiella aspersa. The sequence goes on from NC_139451.1 coordinate 2,273,142, forward strand.
TTTCAACCAATCCATATAAAATGGTTAATTTGAGACTAAAACTCAAATTTCCAATTATGGTTATTCCCCTTCAAAACCTTTATAAATTAATCCAATCTAAAACAAAATAACTTTATTATTTCAGAGATACCCATTGCCGTACAGATTACATCTATTTATGGCTGAAACTCTAAAGTTGATTTTTTGATTGATTTTAGAACAATTAGGTTCCTATACAACTTGAACCTGCAAATTTTCCAAAAATTTTCCAATTATGGCCAGTCTTCAACAGTCTATTTATGACAGAAAATCATAAAAGTGTAATCTATATAAAAAGTTTAATTCTCGAATTTCCAATTATGGGCATTCCTCTAAATCCTTACAAAATTTACCCAACCTTAAACAAATAAAAACAACTTTACCATTTCAGAGATACGCAATCTTAATCTTGGTATCTAATAAAAAAATAAAATAAATCCATTTTTTTCCAATTGTGGTCAGTCTTCAAAACCCTTACAAACTTCATCCAATCAAAAAAATTCGTTACCATTTTGGTGACTCACCATCGTTATCTTGAACAATGAACCCTTGTCTAATTCAAAATTAAATAAAATAAATCCTTTTGTTTTCAATTGTGGCCAGTATTTAAAATGTGCGGTTAGTGTCGCGTATCGAAACGTCTTAATCAAGGTAATGCCGACTCGACCTTTTTTGGCTTTGGCATTCATTATCAAGCTAAATAACAGATCCGCACATATACAAAAAATGTGCTGTTTAACCGTTTAAATCTAACGACTTGTTTTGGATTAAGCTAAGTTTTAATTTTTATATCAGGCAGAAAAATCCGCTATAAATGAAATTTGACTTTAATTAAACAAAATATAGGTTAATTTTAGCAAAATAAATGTTAGCTTTTAAAATTACTATTTATGTTAAGTTTGCACAAATTTACCCAACCTTACCAAAAATAACTTTGCCATTTCAGAGATACGCCATCATAATCTACTTGGCAGACAAGAAAACCGTCATATACAGCAACGACAAGCTTTCCACCGGGCTAGTGGAAATCGACAGTCTAGCCCCTGGTTCAACTTACTACGTAGGGGTGGCTGCAGCTTCGTACGGGGACAACTTAGGGGACCTTAGTGTGGTTCAGGGGGTAAAAACCACTGGGGAGAAGGACCCCAGCTTCGATTATTACAGTTCCTCTGTCACCGGAATGTTCCAACCCCCCCAGATCACCACCTCGACCCCCCCGACCACCACCGCCGAACAAACCGAGTAAGTCCCTGCGATTGTTGCGTCACAAGGGCGCTGTTGTGGTTTGAATTTAAATCCTTAAAAATCGATTTATATGGCCTTTGTTGGCCTAATAAGCATATCAAAGCCTATACAGAAGTAGGTTTTAAACGTTTTAAATAAATTTAAGATAATGTTTGGAGGTTGTAGTTAGACGTACAATGAATATCAAAGCCCATACAGAAGTAGATAGTATTTTGAAGTTACGAATAACTCTTTTTTATTCATTTTAAACATATAATTTGGTTTTGATATTCATTTTATGTCTAACTAAAATCTCCAGCAATTATCTTAAGAATTGTTCGTTACGTTTACAAATTGCTACCAACTTTTGTATATGGTCTTTCATATTCATTCTACGTCTAACTACAACCTCTAACCCTTCAAATAAATCGAGCGGCTATATTTTTAAATAAGAAAAAGGGTAAATAAAAATTGAAAAAACGGAAAAAACAACAACACATTTTTAAATACCTTTTCCAAACAACAATTATGATTTAATCACCTGATAGCCAATGTTTGATGCCAATTTGTTTGATAGCTACAACATACAGCCATTATCTTAAGATTTATTCGAAACGACCACAAAGTGCCAACTTCTTCCGTATGGGCTTTGGTATTCATTCTACGTTTGGTACAACCTCCTACCATTATGTTTCATTTTTTATTTGCCTTGCTATATACATATATATAATTGTGTCCAAAACGTCGGGCATCAAAAAACAACAAAACAACATAACCGGACAGCGCTAACTTTTATTACGTCACAAAGGTGTCTCCGGAGGTACCAGTCGGTGCGACAGTTCTACGGCAACCGGCCAAACGTCACCGACGGACCCGCCTACCCTGTGTGCGACTCAAACGGGCTCTTTGTGACGACAAAATGCTCGACGCGCGGCGCCTGCTACTGCGTGGACCCACAGACGGGGGTGAAAAAGCGTTGGAGCGATTACGGGGGTGGTTTTGCAGCCATACCCCTCAACTGCGAGCATTGTGAGTTGAAAGCATTGTCTGCGGTATTCCAGTAGAACAATACGCATTATGACGTCATTGGCATTGTGTTTTATTTGAAGCAAAATGATCACATATCCACTGATGGCAGTTTTGAAGCTTAGGCTTTTGCATATAGAGAAGTTAAAAGCTTTATTTGGGTGTTTCAGTAAAACAATACGTATTATGACGTCATATTGTTTGTATTTTTGTATTTAGAAATAGGATACAACATACTCAAAACACATATCTAATAATAGCAGTTTTAATGTTTGTGTTTGTCTATATATAGAAGTAAAAGCGTTGTGTGGACATTCCAGTTAAACAATACGCATTATGACGTCATTGACATTTTTTATTTACATACATGCTACAAAGTAGTCAAAACCTATACGTTTAACTCTTATTTCTGTGCATATAGAGATGCTATTTGTTCAATGTATATTGAAAATTTGTGAAAATATTTACGCAAAATCTGTTTGTAAACTATAAATATATGTTTTAAACTATAAATATATGTAGTTTTTTCTAACCAAACGAACAAACGGGTATTTTAGGTTCTAAGTTGTGTGTTTTCTTTTTACAAACTGGTTAAAAACAATAGCTGTTATTAAATCGCAAACTTGTTTAATAAATAGTAACAATAAAGCATATAGGATACTAAAGCATTGTTTGGGCATTTCAGTAAAATAATACGACCAATTCCGTCATAATAGGGGCATTGTTTGAACTTTAACTTTTTAACCACGCCCACTAAACCGACCAATCGCTTTCCTTCCAGTTGGGACTTTCCCGGGAGTTCTCAACCCGTCTACGTCATCAGTTCGCGCCATTGAGGTCACGGTCGACTGGTCAAGAGTGCCGGACGCTTTCGGGTACATCCTTATTGTGACGTCACAAGGCCAGCCGTCGTTTACGAGGACCGTTGTCAAGACGACGAGCGATACGATAAAAAATCTCACTCCCGCCACTACTTATGACATCATAAGTGAGTAGACGCACGATACCCGATATTTTATTCCGATAACGATACCCGAAACCCGAAAAAAAAGTTTATGACTTTAGAAAGTTTATGACCAGTGGTATAGATACTTCAAATATAATGTCAGACAAAAAACGATATTTTAAACTTAGTTTTGGACGAGTAACGATACTTTGACCCGTAGTATCGGATAAATAACGATATATTGACTTGGTATCGGGCAAATCTCGATATATATGTCTAAATATAATATCGGTCAGGTATCGATACTTTCATTTGCAGTATCGACGAATGTAACGATATTTTACGTGGTTTTGCACGAATAGCGATATTTTTCATATTTCCAAATCGATAATTTATAAAACTTTATATCGGATATCGGTCCCGATCCGATACTATCGGACAACTTTAATGATTTTTTTCATTTTATCCAGTGTACGCGGTCAATCAGAATGGTTGGACAAGCGCGACTGCTAGCGTTCAAGTGACAACGGCCTACGTAGACGCAGCCACTGGATTGAAAATAGAGAGCCAAACCAGTGACAGGTATGCCTGAAACTCTTTAAAACTGATACTGTAGTCCAGGGACCAGGGGCGTGCAATGTTTTTTTTAATATTTTTACCATTTAAAAAAAAAAAAAAAAGTGTTTTATGGTTAAAACGTGTTTAAACTGTAGTGTAGAGCAGGGGCATGTAACTTTCGGCCCGCGGGCCAAATGCATCCTCTCTTTATTTGCCCAAAAAATGTTTCATTTAATTCCTGCAAAATGCTTTATTTTAAAATTGTCTTTTATTGCATCACCTTATGAAGGTTACGAAGCGTGTAAGTCGTGTGCTTGAATATGTTGCTACCACTGCGTGTATGAAATCCATGCCCACTTAATTTCGATGGACAACATGTTGACTGACATATTTAAAATAGGTTCTTCTGGCATATATTTCTTTAACCAACGTTTCGGCTTACTATCCGGCAAGCCTTCGTCAGGGACTACACTAAAACATTAAAAGCTGCATTGGTCGCAGGCCACGGTTGTCGAACATATCGCCCTATACCAGTGGTCGGCAAACTGGGGCCGCGAGTTACTTGAAAAGTTTACTATAAACATGGAGTTTTGGACGCTTGATAGCCGCACTTGATTGCACTGTATTTTGAAATTTTACATGGGTAAGAACTTTCATATTGTCTCGGCGATGGGCCTTGCTGTACAGCGCCATGTTAAGAGTATGACCTAAACGAAGAGACCCTTGTAACAATACTAATGTAGTTAAACCTTGGTGAATTTGATTCAATTTGCTTTACATCGAGTGACCTTAACGAGACACAAGTCACATGTCGCAAATACAATAACTGAACGACACGTCACAACATGTTGCCTGGTGGAGCAAACGTTATGATTATATCTTTATTTATTTTTAAATTTTTTTGGTTTTATGCAATGTAACTGATAGAAAACGTGACCTAATGATGTCAGCTGGTATCTGCTGCCGAAACGTCGGTTCGAAACTTCGTTTACACTAAAAGAGCGATTTCCATCTTTTGATATGTTGCCTGGTTTAGCAAATTATCGTTCAATGTAACCAAAGTTTATATTTCCACAGTGTCACAGTGCAGTGGGTGGCAAGTTTATCTGCATCAGCGTACAGACTCGAACTTTTACAAGGCGGAGCTGTTCTTCAAACTGTCGAAACGACTAAACTAACTGAGACCTTGACTGGAACAACGTCGGGCTCTTATGTAATCCAACTGAGGTCAGTCAAAGTCCCTGCGGTGTCTTTTACAGAAGAAGTCGCGGTTCTTAACAAGTCGTTTTGAAACTAAATTTAAGTTATTTTGAAACAATTTTTGAGTCAAGCAGGTTTAACTAAACAAACAAGTCATGTCAAGCCTAGCAAAGTAATTTTACAGAAATAGTCCAAATCAATCATTCTAAAAATTGCATCTAAGTTAAGTCAAAACATAAACAGAACAACAATAAAGTCCAGTTGAAGTCCTTCAAAAAATATGACTTTTTACTCAAGTCATCTTTAAATACAAATCTGTTCGGATCATTTTAAACAACCAGTCTACTAAAGTAATTTGCAACAATAAAGTCCAACTCAAGTCACTCTAAAAATGACGTTTAAATCAAATCATCCTTAAATCAAGTCATTGTAAATTTAAATCTAATCTAAAGTTAAGTCCAGTTGTTTTAAAAATAGTTTTGGAGTCAAGCAATTTTAAAATTGACAAAAAAACAGGTCAAGTCAAGAAACCTTTGACCTTGGTTAATCTATTAGGGTTTCTGGTAACCTATTCTTTTGCAAGTTTAGGTTTTTCCTGGCCCAGCGCACTAGTTGTTATTAAATCAACTTATATTAGTGGGATGTGGCAATGTTGCTAACAAGTCATATTTAAGTCCCAGTGAAATCCATTTGCAAAATAACTAAACTCCGATAAACAACAAGTCAACTCCAAGTGACTTGTTTGGCAACTTAAACTATAGTGCGACAAATGTCTTCTCGTCATGTATAGTTATGTTTTCAATCTTAGCACGGTTATAAATCACAATGGGAAACACGCCTTTTCAACGACATTTGTGTGAAAAATCTGCGTAACAGAAAGTCTTGATTTACAATAGTTATAAATTGATTTGCAAAAACAAAGTGAAAGTCAAGTTATTTTAAATATGACGTCACAGTCAAACTTGAAAAACAAGTCAAGTAAATTGCAAAAATAAAGTGTCAAGTTATTCTAAAAATATGACTTTTAACTCAAGTCATACTCAACTACAAATCTAGTCAAGTCATCAATACAAAGTCCAAGTCCAGTCACTCTTAAAATTACGTCTTAGTAAATATTAATTTAAAAACACAATACAATATAAAGCACGAAGTTCGAAATTTGTTAATAAAACTCAAACAAATACATTCTGTTCTATTTTTAAATATTGATAATGCTCATGGGAGTAAATCGTGCTTATCGCAAGGTTTCTGCAAAGTTTGAAAAACATGGACATGGCTTAAATTAATGATTTATTTATACTATTGTCTTATGTTTATTCACTTTAGGCTTACAAAAAGTTTAGAGAAGATAATTGAGTCGCCAAAGCTTTGCTGTAAAACTTAAGTTTAGTTTTCGGTCGCCGCGAAAAAGGTTGAGAAACACTATTTTCATCCCCAAAAAGTCAAAGCGAGTTTTACTAATCAAAACAATTTACAGAATATGAATTTTTTAAATGTTCCAAGATAAAAATTATTAGTCAAAATCTTTCAAACTAAAATTTTAATGTTTCAAGATAAAATTGTTTATAAAATCAAAATATAAGTTAAATTTTTTCAAAATGAAATGTAAGTGTTTCAAAATAAAATTGTTTTTAAAATCAAATTATTATAAAAAATGTTTTAAGATAATTTAGTTGTTTCTTGGTGTGGCTCTGAAAATAATTTCAGAAAATTGATTTTTTCCATGCAAAAAAGTGTGAATTTTTTATCGAAATTTTGATCAAAAGGTGTCATAGAATTACAATTAGTATTTGGCCGCAAAAAAGTTTGAGAAACACTGCTTTAACCCTAAAATAAGTCACAAAATGCAAAGCTTTAAAAGCCCTGCTTAAAATTTAATTGTTTCTTGGTGTGGTTCCAAAAATAACTCAAGAAAATATTTTTCTATGCAAAAAAGTGCATTTTAATCAAAAGGTGTCACAGACATCAAGTTTCGGAAGCTCTGCTCTATTCAGCACAAACCCTTTCATGACGTAACAACTGCTCAATTGTTGCAGGGCTCTGTCGACCATGGCGAACCCAGTGACGGGGGCTGACGACGTACACGTGAGTGACGCAATCGAGCTGAAGTTTTTGGCCAGCTGTGAGTTTCCGCTTTTGGACATTTTGGTTTCGTTCGACATCTCCAGGCAATTTGGTTATCTCAATCAAAACAGCTCCAAGTACATGATCGCCAATATGCTGCAGAAACTACCTGGACTTGAAGCGGGCACGAGGGTGGCAGTCGTCAAGTACTTCGACAAAGCAGCGACTCTTTTCACCTTTACAAGGTACAGTAGCACTTTAAATCGCCAAGAATTGCGTTCAATCTTTTTAAGTAAGGTTCCGATGTTGTGTGTGTGTTAAATTACTTGATGATGATACAAGTTCGTATCGAAACGTCTTTTTAAGATGATGTCAATTTACCAGGGAGGCTACAGCAGCACTTTGAATGTTACTTTTCATGTTTGTTAGCTAGTTATGCCACTCTAACTTTGCATTCTGTAAAAGGTTTATGTATTTTTCCAGTAATAAGGAACACTAGCAAAGATTATGCTACTCATTACAATCAAGTCTTGGTTTAAACGCTTGTCTGTTTATTATATAGTATTTTCTCTTTAAACAGCCCCAAAATTTGTTTATAAGACCCAGTATTTACCATGCAAACTTATAACTAGCTAAAACTTGTCGAGAAACGAGGGAAAAAAAGTTCGTATCGAAAAGTCTTAATCAAGATGAATGTCAATTTAATAAATCCAGTTGGAACACTTTATTTCAGTAAAAAATCTTTAATTTAGTAAAAACTTTTTGATTTGGCATGAAACGTTCTTTAATCAATGACTTAACATCCAAGGGTCATATGGACCGATCAAGGTCGTACAAATCACCAAGGTCATATGAACCCATTAAGGTTATATGAATCGACCAAGGTCCGACTAGGGTCATAAACGACTAAGGTGATGTGAGACGATCAAGGTCATACAAACCGATCAAGGTCATACAAACCGACCAAGGTTATGTGAGCCGATCAACGTCATATAAATTAACAAGGTCATATGGACCCATTAGGGTTAAATGAATCGACCGAGGTCATATGAACCGATGAAGGTCATATGAACCCAGCAAGGTCATATAAATTAGCAAGGTTTTATTAACTGAACAAGGTCATATGAACCGACCAAGGTCATAGAAATCAACAAGGTCATTGTTACGACTTTACTAGTAATTCTAGAAAATTACCTAGACCTCCTGTAAAGTCGCTGTGAGTTCTTATTTTCGGGCAATAAATAACCTACCAAAGAGAACTTATATTAAAGACCACAACAAGAAAACCCAATGTACAGATGTATTGGTTGCAAGAGTAGAATATTACCACACCACAAACAATAATGACACTTAGACACACACAATTACTTACAAGGGCGACAGACAGAGCATAATGAAACTTGAAGTTTTACTCGCTAATTTCACAAGGCTACACCCAGACGTCTCTCTCCGCTGTAGGCGGTAAGCCGCTCGTAATATACGCTAAAACAAAACTCCTTTTCACGAGAACCGACGCCCTCCCGGAAACCCCAGGCCTGCCTTACAGGGCGGCCGTTTCGTGGAAAGATAACATTGGGCGGACCTTTTAGTGAGAAGTTAAACCGCGCCGGAAAACAAGCGATAAATAATCGTGAGATTTGCAGAAATGTTTGGAGACAGGAAAAAACATGTCTAAAGTTCAAATAACGGCGAACACCACAGCGCACAAGAATATTACGTTAATATACAATTATACATGTCTCGAAATGCGAAAACCTAATTCCTAGCCCTACATTTAAGAACAAAGGCGCAAAATTAATAATGAATGTTAGAATTTACAGTCGGCGTAATTAGCAACCGGTGATAATTTTGTAGTGCTAATTAAGCACGTAACAGTCATGTAAACCGACCAAGGTCATGTAAACCGACCAAGGTCATAAACGACTAAGGTGATGTGAGACGATCAAGGTCATACAAACCGACCAAGGTTATGTGAGCCGATCAACGTCATATAAATTAACAAGGTCATATGGACCCATTAAGGTTAAATGAATCGACCAATATCATATAAATTAACAAGGTCTTATCAACTGAACAAGGTCATATGAACCGATCAAGGTCATATAAATCAACAAGGTCATATGAACCAAAGAAGGTCAAAAACGACCAAAGTGATGTGAGCCGATCAAGGTCATACAAACCGACCAAGGTCATATAAAAAGTTTATAAATTTTCTTTTTTTGTTCTTTCTTTAGATTCAAGCGCACCAGCAACATGATAGGGGCGGTGAAATTCTTGAGGTACGTTGGCCGGCCAGCCAATCGGCCCAGAATGGCCAAGCTCATTTTTAATGAGTACAACTTCAAGGGCACCAAGGGTCTTCAATCCTATAACAAGGCTGTTCGCCCAGGAGCTTTGCCAATTGTCATCGTCTTCGTCGGTAAGTAAAACTTATAACTTTTTTGTCTTTAGGCTGGTCACGACTTTTCTTACATGCAAGATAAAGCCATTTCGTTCCCGGTATAACTGAGGTTGTGAGTTCGAACCTCACCGCAGAGTAGTTGTACGAACAGGATGCAACAGGCAACGGTGCTATCGTTGTTTTTCGACTTGCTTCCCTTCCTGTGTAGCTCAGATTGTAGAGCGACGGTTCCGGTACAGTGGCGTAGCCAGCCGAAAATTTTGGAGGGGGCCAAAAAGTTGGAATGTTTTGTTTAGCTCGTAGCATTGTATCAACTGCCGTAACGAACACAAGTAACAATGCCAGCAAACCGTTTCGAGCAGCAACTGACTGAGTGTTAACGCAATACTAAAAAAACAGTCAATGAGCAAAAACTGTCTGAAAGTAGTAAAAGTACATTAATGTATAGTAACTATATTAACTACATCGTTTGTGACGTAACAATGCATGACAATTGAAGGTGTGGCATGCCTGTGATCAAATGTTGTGGTACTGCTCATAAATGCTACAGAACAAATTATTATATTTATAAATTTGGGGGGGGGGGGGGGCATGGACCCTCAGGCTTGTAAATTCGAACCTTATTATTAACGGTGGTATGGTCGTTTATCGATTTGCTTTCTCAATATTTACACATTAAGTGCGTCAGTAGTGACTGCATTTAAGTCAAGTCACTGACTGAAGTCATTACAACACTGGCAATACTTGTACATTGAGTGCACTTAATTTTTTACAACACTGTCAATACTTAAATATTGAGTGCATTTAAGTCATTACAACACTGACAATACTTGCACATTGAGTGCACTTAATTTTTTACAACACTATCAATACTTAAATATTGAGTGCATTTAAGTCATTACAACACTGACAATACTTGCACATTGAGTGCACTTAAGTCATTACAAGATTGGCAAAGTTTTTTAACGTTTGCTTTGTGTTAAAGGCGGTTATAACAGGAACCCAGTTGGAATCAACCCGAGGGACTTTTCTTTCTACAAGAATCTGGCCAGAACGACAAACGTAATTGCAGTTGGGGTTGAAGGACAAGCCTCTCCTAGAGCAATGGCGGAAATTCCCTCGCCTGGACTTGCAGTATGGGCCAAGAACACAAACGATCTGTACAAACTTGACTCTACATTACTAGAAAAGATTTGCGAGATCGCCAAGTCCAGGCCCAATTCTGGTTAAACAGCGACACCGGGTGAACGTTTTGTCGCAGGATAAACATCGCTTGGTGACGCTGTTAACTACACTTGGTACTTGCTATTGTTAATATCACGAACGTGTTGAAAAATGACTGATACCCTAATTATCGTGTATTTATTATTTGCTATGTAGTGAGTTGTGTGGCTTTTTAGTTTTTAAAGTAGATAAATAAGTAAACCAAATGTGAATTTCTGCATTGGTAAAAGTGCTGATAATAGTATTTTTTTTAGCAACAAACAATGAATATATAACAAACGACTTATTGAATCGTCGAGTATAATGTAGTTTTGTTCTGTTTGTCGTATAATGTTCTCTTATTTGCTGGTTCCTGTATTAAATCACCAATGTCAAGTTTCATGTGATGTGTTACGGCTTTTAAGGAATTTTCGTGGGAGATTATTTGTCCTAATTGTTAAATCTTTAAAATTCAAATACTAAAAACCTACAAAACTATTTTTAAATGTTTAATAAAATGTCTAGCATTGTTTTTGCGTGTCGTCGAATTAAATTACCTGAAACGTTGTGAAAATAAATGGCAAACGCACGTGAAAACAGTGGTGAATTTACAGGGCAGGTGCGGTTTAAAGTTGTTTTAGAAAATATGGCTTTTTAATTAAAAGAAAGTTGTCACAGACAAGACAGGCAAGACAGGCAAGACGAATATCAAACAATGATTATTTTTAGATTTTTAAATAATTTTTATTAAACGTTTGATAAAATAATAATTTTATTATGATAGTTGTTATTTTAAGTTATATTCCACTGATGATGTAATTTAAAGATTCTGGTCTACCCTTGGAAACCAAAATTAGAAAGTTAGAAATATCTGATGCAATTTTATGAAATTGTGTGCGAACTTCAAATTGCAAAACTGACCAATATTACACTAAAGTAAAACTAGATAATAAAAATTAAAGGGCTGATCTACAATCGTATCACAACGCAGGGTGCGAGTTAGCGTTTGGGTGCGGGTTGCATTCTGTTACAGCTGACAGGTGCATACACTAGAGACTTTTTTAGGAAATTTGTATATGCATACCATTAGAAATTGCACACCTAAATTTCTAAAAACGTTTGGCGCTTGTGAAGAATCCTACAGCATTGAAACAATTATAAATTCAACGCACATTCTATATTTGGCTGTTTGATTGAGGGCTGGTCAAGTCAAGTGTTATTATTTGATAGTATTGTTTAACCTACCCAAACTAAAGTTCCTCTTTTTCCCGGATTTTTTCACTCACAGGAATTAAAAATAAAAATTCCCAGGAATCACGACGAAAAAAATTATATTTAATTACGTTAATATTATGTTTAAAATTATTTTGTATTATAGCTCTAAACATTTAATTAACCTCATTTATGTTCTGCAGTATTGCTTCTGCATTCTTACATTAAAAGACCTTCTTGTAATAAAGGCTGCACCCTCCATTGTTTTTATTTAAAATAAGCGCGTGCATGGCGCATTTTTATTGGTAAAAATAAATTTAAATAATCAGTTTTTTCGCTGGTAAGCGTAAATAAAGCTCAGGCAACGAATTTAATAGGTTTGGGTTTTTTTCTTTATATCACTCAAAAACGACATTTTTTTAAGTTTTGCTATTTGCCGAGTAACCGGGGTTATAAAAAAAATTTCCCGAGATTCAGGTTTGTTAATTCGCAAAAAATCCTGGGAATTTTTCGTTTAAACATTCCCGGAGAGGAACCCTACTAACATTATTAGAGCCGTGCAAATTTGGGCGGAATTGTTATTACAGTCGTGCAAATTTGGGCGGACATGTTATTACAGTCGCACAATTTCAAGCTGCAAAATCGTCTCCTCTGTCCAAAATTTCAATCTGGCAGCTCGCATAAAACCTTGGGCTCAAACCCACAATGTTAAAGAAAAGTTTACTGATGTAAAATCTCACCACTTTTTTACAGTTGGTAAAGTTGAAATTGCAAGAAAAGGCCACTGTAAAAAGTATTGCAAGTGCACCTGCGATTTTTTTTTCAACCTTTTAAAAGTGCATCCCAAATATGTAAAACGCTTGTGTGGCATACGTTGACAGTGCGTTTTTTGCAATAACCCCCTCCCCCCCCGAGCGAAAAAGGGGTAGGATTTTAGAAATAGGGGTAGGATTGAGCGCCAAAGCTAACTCTCAGTTTAACCCAAATAATGTTAGCGATATAAAAGTTTTTGTTGTGGATTCTAAAGCTAAGCTGTTGTTTTTTGCAAACAGATTTTAACTCAGAGCTGCACAAAACGGATTTGGGTTTAGGATGATAGTTTGGGTGGGTCAAGTAGTATTATTATATTTATGCCTTCCTTGCAATTTCAACTTTGACAACTTGTTCGCTAGTTTTAAAATAAATGTGGTGGGATTTTAGACCAGCCTTTTCTTAGAATAATGTTCACTGTAGATTTTATTCATGTTAGTCCAGTATTCTCAATCTTTTTTTGAGGCGACCCAAATATGAAGCGTAAATATATTACTATGGATATTGGTTTTCATATTCCTTTTTTCTCATTTTGTATAGAAATTCTTTTGTCGAGAAACAATCTCAATAAAAAACCTCAACCAAAACAAACGGCCACTCAATTTTGTTTCGCGACCCATAGATTGAGAAACACTGTTAGCAGACTTGTTTGAAAGTTTAGTATAAAAAACAGTTTTACTTGAAGATTTACTTAATGTCAGACCTACTTGTCTTGAAGGTTTAGGATTATGGATGGTTCAATACTGGGTCGTTTTTTCGGTGGTAAAGGGGCCGACATTCCTGATATTACGCTTGACCCGTCAAACATACCCCCACCCCCGAAACCCCCAAACAATGACAAAGATGAAAACAAAAAGAAGCCGGGCGACAAATGGTCGAACTTTGACCCTACGGGACTTGAACGTGCTGCCGCCGCTGCTAAAGATCTCGACAGATCAAGTAAGTTGGAAGCTAAAACTAATTTTTTCTGCAATGTCTGATTATATTGGATGGGAATCAAATAGAGATCGACCGATCGACCAATGCCCAATTTTTTACAATTTTGTGATCCAATACCCGATACAGATTCCAATTTATGGCGCTCTTTTACTATTGTACATAAAAATTAATAAAAAAAAACTTTCTTCAAATGCCGCATACCACAACACATATTGTTTGGGTTAGGGTGCGGGTTAGCGTTTGGTTGAGGGTGGGTCAAGTTATTATGAATAATAAACATAATATTGCTTGACCCACCCTCACCCAAACGATAACCCAAACAATATGCGTTGTGGTATGCGGTATTATTTTGTTTTGTTTATTGCATAACGTTTCACGTACATAAGTGAAAGAGCGCCCAATTTTTTTATATACCTGGGAAATGTTTAAAACTTGAATAATTTCAAATAAAATCGCAAATTAACTTGGCGTGATCCTAAAACCCAAATTTTATTTAACCAAGAATGGGTATGTTGTTTGTTGTACAGGAAAAATTGTATCATATGTTTGTACTAAAATATCGGCAAAAGTATCGGCCTACATTTACCAATACCGATATATCGGTAGATAGATAGATTGATTTAAATCAAGGGTCTCAAACTCAAATTGCTCTGAGGGCCAAATGAGGACGTGTAAAATGCCCAAGGGCCGCAATTCACAATAAATAGAACACAATAAAATATAAACACATGTAGGCTGATTTTAGGCTATAGTTATTTGTTCTGGCTACTTTACTGGCAGCGTTTTTCAAGAACAAGGATCTCGATATTAGGCTTTAAATTGTCAACAGAAACAAATCTTAGAGTTGCTTGCAGATGTGGACTGCCTAATATTGGCAAAGAAAATTCTTTGTTTGCAAAATGCTGGTTTAACTTTTTATTTTTTTACTTTGCCCTGGTAAGCATATTATTTATCGCGGTGCATGGTTTCGAAGTGCAAACCCTTGTTATACTTCTTCATAACAGCGATCTTCTGCTGGCAAATAAGGCAATAACTAGTACCTCTGACCGCGGTGACAAAATATAACTCCTCCCACTTATCTTGAAAAACTTTTCTTTCCTCTGTGATTTTTCTCATTTTTGAAGCAAAAGACAAGTGTAATTTAGCTTTTTAAGCTATATAAATTTATTTCAATACTAGAGTAGAACAATCAAAGCCTACAACTCGACAATTAATTTATACATTATGAGATGACCAATTACACTAACACCTGACTGACGCACTTTCCAGCGTTATTGTGACAACTGTACAGAGTTGAATAGGCAATGTGACGTAATAGTAGATCTTTTACCGCATAAATGGTAGCATTTGAAAGTGATATGACAGTGAAGTTTGGTGAGTATAGTTTCAGTTTTTTGAAGCAATTTTAGAGTGAATTTTAACTTTCAAATCTGATAAAAAAGATATGTGGCACTTAAATATTGTTAAATACTTGGAAATCCAAAATTTCTACACGGGCCGCACAAAATGTTCTCGCGGGCCGCATGTGGCCCGTTTGAGACCCTTGATTTAAATTGATTTCGGAACAACGGTACTGGTATATGCATGCAAAATTTGAAATAAAAAAGAAGCGTCAGTAGTTCCCAGGGGACGGCGAAAGACTGCTAAGTCATCTAGTCAGCTGCCCCCTGGCTGTGATTCAATTTGTGGTAAGCATTTTTTTATGGAAAAGAAAAAAAAAGACGAAGCAAGATACATTACAAAAAGAACTATTCGTAAATACAAGCCTGACAGAAAATACACAACCAAATACATTATATTAAACACAATTAGCGTTTCATTTGAAAACTTATTTAACATTTTAGTGGTACGCAGCGAGCCCACTGTGGATAGATAGATTAATAAATTTGAAATTCTTTCAGCACAATGGTATAAAGGTCTACATGTAAAAACAGAAAAAAAGCCTCCGTAGATTCCAGGGAAGTGAATTTCGGCCAATATTATCGGTAAATCGATCTCTAGAGTCAAATAACTGGTGCCAGAATGTTTCCAACCTTTTGGTGACCAGCATGTTTTGCCCAAATTTTGTTGTTGTTATTTCGGTCCAATTTAAACACTATTTTCGTCCGACGAATTTGTAAACCTTGCCTTGTCTAGGTGATAAACAATGAAATAATCGTCCCCTGAATCTACTTAATACTTTACCCTTTTTGTTTTTAAAATCCAGTTCATTCCGATGTGCAAATGAATTTTGTTTTCTTTTGTTTCCAGAACATGCAAAAGAAGCATTGGAACTCGCTCAGTTGCAAGAAACCACAAAACAAATGGAATTCCAAGGAAAAGTCAAAGTATGTCAATCATTATAATTATTCTAGTATAGAGGAGGTTGTGAGTTCGAACCTCAACAACGCAGGCTTGTTCTTTTATCTAGCTTGGGTTGCATGAATATCCCTAATCGATAAATTTGGTTAATCTGGTGATCTGTAAGCCGTTATTGTAGATTAAACAACTTTTTAGAAGGGCTCTATCATAGTTATTGTACACGCATGTGGTTGCATCTTTCTATGTCAACCATGATTAGGTTAAATTTAATAGAAATTTTGGTATTTTAGTTTTTGCAGAAAATATATTAGTTTTTGGTTAAGTTTTTTTTCTTTTTTGAGGAATGAAAATTTGTGTTTTTTTTGAGAATTATTTGTAAAATAAGCTATTGTTGCCAGGCATAATATATAACGGAGTGTTGCTCTTTCAGCAGTATTATAATAGTTCTTTGTAAGTTTAAAAAAAGTTTTTTGTTATTGTTTCTTAAACCTTGTGTCAGTGGTTCCTAAACTTTTTTACTTGCGACGCCTTTGCAAAAGTTTGCTGTCGAATTAATTTTATTAATTTATATTGAATTGCTTGTCATAGATAATCACAATCAATCGCTATTTATTTCAATTCAACAATTCCAATAGCAATGGTCAAGGGCAAAGAACTAGGATTTTTATTAACACAACTGAGTTCAGATACAAAGTGAATCATTGTGTACCAAAATATTGCACCAGTGCATCACACAGTTTGCAAACCTCTGCCTTACTTCATCATTAGTTTAAAACAAAATTTTAGGCAAAATGGCTGCAGGTTTCAGTTAGATGTAGTAAGATAATATCTCTTGCGATATATTTAATACATTCAAAATGCCACCTTCCTCTATTATGGGCTTATAATATTCCTACTACAGAAAAACAACAATAAAAAGTTATGAAACATTAAAAAAAAACATTTTCAGGTTGTTTTAGTTATACTTAATGTAAGTCTTGTACATATTGCCGATTTGTGCAGACCTGGGTAACTAGATAATTAAAGTTTTCTAATTCAATGAATTAGAGCAAAATGCATCTTATTTTAGTTCTAATCTAATTTGGAAAAACTTAGTGATTTAATTTTAATTCTTACGTATTGTTGAAAAGCTGAAATAAATCTAGTTGTCCAAGTCTGGATTTGTTTACATCTAACAAGGCAATAATTATGTGATGTGTGTTATTTTTAGGAGTACGAAATCTCCTTGGAACAAATGAAAGTGGAGCAAGTGAAGCAGCAAGGCGAAGAAAGAAGAAAAACTATGGGTCAGGACGCTAAAATCAAGAAAGAGGTATGTATCGGACAAATTGGCAACTTCAAAAAATAGGAAGTTGATCTGTTTTGGAGGAAAAGTTTCAATAATATTTTTTATAGTAAAATGTCTGTCCCAATTTTCCGATAACGATATACCTGTAATAGTTAATTAAAAAGTTGGTTACCTGAAAAGAATTAAAAAAACAAATGAGTTATAAGATATCCACCTGTTTATAACAGGGTTATCACAAATTTTTGAATAGTCTTAAATTTTTTTTATATGCATCTTAATTTATTTGTATTGAAACCAGTGTAGTAAAGCTACATTTTAATTTAAATAAGTTGTGTTGACTGTGATATTCATACTGCTCTGTTTTCAGATTGTATTAAAAAAGAAAATTTGGGGTCTTTAAAAACCAATATTTTTTTCTTTATTAAATGTGCGGCAACAGTAGCAAATTAGAGTTAGGAGAATTTTTTTCTCTTGATCAAGAATCCAGAAAACAATTAAATGAAAATTATAGAGATTTTAGTTAATTTGTTGCAGCATTTTACATAATTTGTTGTCAGCATAATTTCAATTGTAAAAGTATTTTTTCAGGAAAATTTGCCTTTAGTTGCATTACTGTCTTGGAAAAGATTGCCCTAACAGGTGGTAGAAACATTGCTAATTAAATATTTTGGCAGAAGTACAATTATACATTGTTCTGACAATCTGAAAAAAACCTAATGAAAGTGTGAAGCACGTTGTATAGTGTAGAAAAAGGCAGTACAAGACAAATGGATTGCTTATTGTTTTAAAAAGTACTCAATTTCAAACATAGAATTGTTGTGTGTTTGCGGTTTTACTTTGATTGGCAGCGCTAAAGTACTTCCTATATTGACTAAAAAAGTTCTAATTCCAGTTAAATAGACAAGTATGACATTTGCATCCATAGGCGGATCCACCAGGTCATGCTTCTCCACTTAATAAACTATATTTATTTTCTGCTTAATTACGTTAATTCAAAAAATTAAAATAATTTTTTTTCAACAATGTTTTGGTTTTCTGTCTAATTCTTTACCCGACATAGTCGTCGAGTTGCCAGCATTCTGCCATATCAGCATAATTTTTCCAGTAGGATGACTAATTTATACTTATGGCACTTGCCATTTGGGTGAGTAGGTGTTACTCTGAATTTGCCAGGAGGGAATTGCACTCTCATTGGCGAGCCGGCAAATGTAAGGTCTCATTTATATATTTTTTTTTTCACAGCAAGCAGAGTACCAGGACGTCCTAGCCAGACGTCGTTACGACGACCAGCTGAAGCAGCAATCAATGATGAACGAGGACAACTTGCGACGACAAGAAGAGTCAGTCGAGAAGCAGGAAGCAATGAGGAGAGGTAAAAATGGTTGTCAAGGTTCAGAGGAGTAGGTTCACTACTGGTGGTAATAAACTTATTATAACCACAGCAAATTCTGCCTTAAAAGCATAAAAAATATCTTTAAATTTTATCTACTTTGATTTTTCGAGCAGTAATGATGTCATTGGTATTTGATCACATCGCAATCATTTTTGTTTAAAATATTGAGTATTGGTTTTGATTTAAAATGGCAAGCATCCCTAATAAATACCAATAGTTAGATATATATTACTCCACATATAAACTCTAATTTCAGCAGGTTTTTAGTGACGTTATTTTTAGCAGGAAATTTTAAGCACTCCTCTAAAGGGACTACTGCTGTGTCGTTAGAGAAACTGTTTTAGTTTAATTTTTTGATTTAACTCAATCAATTTGATTCTGAATAACCTTTAGACTCGATTAATTTCAACCCTTATTGTTCAAGAACTGTATTTCATAAAAAAAATGTAACTTTTGTTTTCTTTTTCAGTAAATAATTGAAGTAAACGGATTTATCACCCTAGTGGTGCGATTGTTGTTCCAGAACACTACTTTTGTTACTGCGTTTTTTTTAGCCAGTTTAAAAAAAAACGCAGTAATCAGTTTTGGGCATAAGTTTTGCTTGCTGGACTTTATTGTTTTTAATTTGTTATTTTTTGGTTTACTTATTTTGTTTTTTTTATTGCTTAAAATGCGGAAAGATTCTCTCGGTATCTGAAAACAACACTTATCAAACGAGAAAAAAACAGAATGGTAGAAAATTTATCTTTTTGCTATTTACCTTTTGGTATTCTAGTTAATGATGCAATACTACGCAATATAAAACCAAATCGCTCAAAAAATCATGCAGCGATGAGAAAACTGAGGCTGCGAAAGGCACACAAAGTCCTATAAACCGAGTCGGCAGGTAGCCTATCGGAACAGATTTTCTCGCGGCCCAAATTGTGATATAGCCCTTCTGAAGCTGCTTTTTAAAAGGCTAAGTTTATCGACTTGCTGCCCTTTTCTGAGCCTATTCATCTCAGTTCGTAGAGCGCCGGTCTCAGGTATGACCGAGGTCGTGAGTTCAAACCCCACCACTGGCTAGTTTTTTCTAGCCTGCCTTGCATTATTAATCAACAGGTTTAGCGAGTCTGCAATGTCGTTTGGTATGCTTTTCTAGCTTTTGGGAATTTTGTTTTTATTTTGCAGCAACATTGGAACACGAGATGAAACTTCGTCGCGACAACGAAATGGCTCGAGCTGAGGCCGAAGCAATCGCTCGAGCAAAAGCAGACCGACAAAATAAAGATATTCGAAGGGAAGAAATCAAGCTAGAGGCAGCAGAGAGAAGACAAACGATACTTGAATCGATAACGTAAGTCAAAACTAAAATATGTTCAGAAAGTATCGCCGTTCTCATAGCTATTTAGTTTTCTTCAAAAAAAAACCTTATATCAAGGGTCTTAAACATGTGACCCGTGGGTCGCATGCGGAATATTTTGTGCTGCCTGTGTCAAAATTTTGGATTTCCATGCATTTGATAATATTTGAGTGCCACATATCTTTTTTCAGATTTAAAACATTAAAATTCACTCTAAAATTGCCTTAAAAACCTGAAACCAATCGCCAAACTTCACTATCACATCTCCTTATCTCCGTTAAAGCTACCATTTATTCGTTAAAATAACGTTGGAAATTGCGCCAGTGCGGTGTTAGTGGATTTGGTCATAATGTTCAAATTGATTGTCATGGTTGTAGGCTATCCAACTATTGAATTAAGTGCTATAGTTTAAAAGCAACCTTTTTTGCCAAAATGTTTTTTTGCCAAATGCTTGGTGAAAACAATGACATAAAACCGATTTAAATACCCCAGTTAAACCAGATCAGAGGTTTTTTGTTTTTACTTTGCTACATTTAATATGCATTTTACTTTACTTAAAGATGCCATTTTAGGTGAAATATATATTCATTAAAAAAATGTCCGATTCTGGTTTTACTTTGGTTTTTAAACTTTTAGTTTTTTTGTTTATATACGCGTCAGCGGAACAGTGATCGACAAGCAGAAACCTGCTGCCAATGGTTAGGATTCCATAATTATACATAATTTTATATATTAAGTCTTTGAATTGATTTGCATATTGAATAGTTATTTTAAAAAACCCATGCTTTTCCAAAAGTATATATTTGAATTTATTTTATGTCAAGCTAGGTATATGTTAAAAAAGTGCAGTTGTAAAACCCGTCTTGACTGTGGCATTTAAACTTTTTTTTGAAATATATTTAAAAAACGTTAAGCTAATTTTAGTGAAGCGTAATTTAATAATCTGGCTATTGCAAAGTTTGTTGTTTTACAGAACGGCAGGCAGCGTTCTTGGCGAAGGTGCAAAAGCATTTCTTACAGATTGGGACAAAATCACTGCCGCTGTAAGTTTTTTTTCAGCTAGATTTATTGCTGATTTATGCTGAACTTGCGGCTTTGTCTCTCCTAGTACTATCGTTCTTTCTATAAGTTTGTTAAGAAGATTAAATTTTTGTCACTGAAAAAGGAATTTGCATGAAATATGTGTGTTTTGGCTTATAGATGTCATTTATTATATCCTTTTATTTCACTAAAATGTGCGAAATCAATTTTTCCAATTGCTTTGATTAATAAAAGTATGATTTGTGCCAGCCAGTGATTAAATTTGATCAAATCACCTGGCCACACATTTCTGCATTTATTTCAATGCTGTTAGTGCCAGTGACCAAATAAAGTTGAACCAAGCTGGTTTGAAGGTTGGCTTTGCTATAATCCTGTTGGCCCACATTCTTATACTTATATTAATATACTAGAGATAGACCTATATAATATTTTACTGGTGAAATTTTATTATGAAAATATCGTTACCTTAAAACCTGAAAAAAAAAAAATTCTTAGCAATGTGCAAAATTAGAGTTAAATAAATTTAGGTAGATACCCACCCCTGCTCTAATATATACTTTTAACTTGTTTTTTTCGCTGTCCATGTGCAATTTCTTTTGTTTGTATTTATTATTTTTTTTAATGTTCTCAATTGCTCAAAAAATGCCTCTGAATCTGACATAAAATTACTTTTAACTTGTAAACCGATTTCTGACCCTACTTTTTTATTTTAGGCTCTAGGGCTCACTCTAGTGGCAGCTGGTGTGTATACATCGAAGAATGCGATTGGGGTTGCAGCGAGGTACGTGGAGGCGCGCTTGGGTAAACCGTCGCTCGTTCGCGAAACAAGTCGTTTTACGCTGATCGAGGCCCTTAAACATCCGGTTACCACGACAAGAAGGTACCTTAGCAAGCCAGAAGACGCGTTAAAGGGTGTTGTTCTCAAGGTAATTGTTTTTTTCTTAAACATTTGTTTTTTTAATTAAAAAAGTTTTTTTTTAAATTTCTTACTAAAAAATTAGATTAATTTTAGTTGATAATATCTACAACTTATTTGCAAGACCGTTTTGTGAGGATCAGATGGTCTTGCACTGCACAATTTTAAACTTCTGACTAAAAATTTTGAACAAGAATGTTTTTAAGAAAGCCTGTAATTATGCTATAACACAAATAACAAAATATTACCTTGACACAATAAGAAATTTAGGTCAACTTTTATCAAACATTTCACACTTTTTGATTTCTAATAGTTCTTGATAGTGTTTTGTACGAGGAACATATGTAAAAACTTTAATCAAGTTATATTTATTTTACAATCATCGTTATATATTTTTTCCAGCCTACTTTAGAAGAGAGAGTTCGCGACATCGCCATAGCAACGAGGAACACGAAACGCAACAAAGGAGTTTACAGAAATATTTTATTGCACGGTCCACCGGGCACAGGGAAAACTCTTTTCTCAAAGGTTCGTGAAAAACTAATGGATCCGATCCGATACTGAAGTTTTTATCAGTGTACAGGAATTTATTAATAACACACAAAGGCTTAAACAAGTGGATTCATATCTTAATTCGAATGAATACAAAACAATGTTATTCAAACAGAAACAGCATCATTGAAAGTTAATTATCATCGCTAAATACTTTAAGTGACTAACAATATAAGCTCCTGCCGCGACAAGGTAGTAACACCAACTGCAAACTACAATGTCATCAAGGCACCATGTGTTCAGTGACCTTTGACCGTTTGACCGCAAGTTATAGAATGTTTACACAATTAAATAGGTCATAAAGAACTTACGGCCAAATGCGCTTTAATTTTAACAGTTAGTTTTTGAAGTATAATAAAATGTGTAAAAAATAACTGATGTCTTTTATCCACTGGAGGTTCGGTTAATCTTTATACTAGAGATCGACGATAGGACTTTTTTGAACTGGTGCCGATTAGAGATTTTTATCCAACTTCCAAACCACTACCCGATTTTTTTTTATATTTACTTGACTTCAGGACAACTTTCACAGAGATATCTTGGTCTATCTTTACTTTAAACCAGTGCCACTTAGTCTTTTCACCTCACGGGGCACCTGTACACCTCTAAAAGCGTTTTCAACCAACAGAAACTAGCGATGCATTCTGGAATGGACTTTGCGATAATGACTGGTGGCGATGTGGCTCCGATGGGTCGCGAAGGGGTCACTGCAACTCACAAGATGTTCGACTGGGCTAACAGCAGCAGAAATGGGTTGGTGCAGAAAAATTGTTAAAAAAACACATCGTACAGCAATATAAAGGATTTAAAAAAAATTAGCGTTATTCTGGCATATTTGGTGGGAAAAGTAGAAATCTTCACTTGTTTTGTTTTAAATGTGATATTTGCAAAGCAATATAAAATACAGTTTCTGAACTGAAGGAATAACTCCCATTTATAATATTTACGTTTTTGCAAGTGCCCTAGCCTTATAAAAATACAGTGGAAATGGTAATTTTTTGCAAAAAAATCTCCTAATTTTTGACTTTTTAAATCCTCTGGATTTTGCAATGCTTTTATAAATGAACGTATTCGTTGTCATTATAGTTAAATTTACAAAACTTAACCAAAAAACATGATTTTTTAATTTTTTAACTAGCCTAATTCCGCGGAAGTAAAGGCCTAATTGTTTATTGCAAAAAACAAAACTATTTCCCAAAATATATTAATTTAAGTATTATTTATATTTCAGGCTTCTTTTGTTTGTTGATGAAGCAGATGCATTTCTAAGAAAAAGATCTACGGTAAAATATCTTGATTGTTTTATTTTTACTAGGAAAGATCGTCTATTCTAAATGCGACTGACATAAATATCCTTATTTTGATCTCCTAATTTATTTTTAAATCTTATTTTTAAAATCGGCTAAATTTATAACTTCAATAAAAAATCATTAAATTGAGGAAATAGAAAACTTTGTGTGTGGTTAACTTTATAGTTTTGTCACATAAACAATAAAGTAGGCGAAAATATTCAACCAGCTGCCCATAATAAACGTTAAAATTATGGTGCAAATGCAATTATTTATTGTTTTTTCAGGAGAAAATTAGCGAAGACCTTCGTGCGACCTTGAATGCATTCCTTTACCGAACCGGAGACCAGTCTAGCAAGTGAGAAACTACTTCGATGTGTAGCTTATCGATTGGGCAACTTGTGTACGTTATAACTCTATCCTGGGCTGCGGAGTCGGTTAAAAACAACTGCTTGGTAATCTGACCAAGAAAAACTTGGGCTAATTTGCCAATTCGGTCGAGTCCGCAGTCAGAATCCAAGTAATGGGGTAGCATATAATTGATCCATCCGCAATGCATAGTTGGAAAATGCTATTCTGGAGTCCAGACCTGACGCCCAGTATACATACTCGTCTCATACCAAATTAATATAAAAATTGATTTATTGCAATCTACCTTGAAAATTGAATTCGCAAAAATAAATTTGTTAACTACTAATTTTCTTGAACCTGGAAAATATTTTCGTTTAATTGTTTCAATTTTTTGTTTTAACTTAGTAATGACGTCATTTGATATCGAATCGTGATTCTGTCCAAAATATCTGCTTTCGGTAATAATATATAATATGTTAAATATCGTACATTCCTACGCAGTACTAATCTATTTATGGAAACAATTGTTTTTCTTCAGATTTCTATCGATTTAGGCTAAATTATTTCTACTTAAGTAAACGTTAGCAACAAAACAATTGTTGGTCAAAACTTAATGTTTATTTTTCTTTTTTTGATCGATTTAGGCTAAATTCTTTCTACCTAAGTTAACTTCAGTAACAAACAAAAAATGTTGGCCATAACTTAATTTTTCTTCGATTTTTATGGATTTAGGCAAATTCTTTCCAAAGTTAGCAATAAAACAAATGTTTATTCGCAGATTCATGCTTGTTTTGGCGAGTAACCAGCCAGAACAACTTGATTGGGCGATCAACGACCGACTCGACGAAATCGTGGAGTTTGACCTTCCCGGCAAGGACGAACGGGAACGCCTCGTGCGACTTTATTTTGACAAATACGTTCTCGAACCAGCTCTAGACTCAAAGCAGTAAGTTCGTTTTTTCAAAAAGTTTGAAAGTTTTGGAGCATAATGGTTGCAGTAAGACATAGTAAGAATGTCAAAGCCTCTTTAGAAGTAAGTATCTTTTTGATGTTGAAAACGAATAAAGAGTTATTCGAAACGTTCAAAAAGATACCTACTTCTGTATGGGCTTTGATATTCTTATTACGTTTCAAAGTTTTCTTTTTTGTTGTGTTTTAGCTAAAAATAGTTTAAGCTTTATTCGCTGTAAGTACAAAAATAGAATATTTTAAAATGTTTTTACATAACTTTTATAAGAGTCTTTAAAATTGATGTAAGCTGTCAATTTTTTAACAACGCAAAACTGCGGAATTTTTAATTCACTTTTAACATTTGAAATAAAAGATAATATAAAAAACTACAGAACAGCAAAATACTCTAGCAGAATAAAATCTATTTGAATAAGATATACTGACGATGCCTTGGTTGGCGAAATATATATATATCTTTTAAGATCTGTTTATTGTGTCTGACCTGAATTGCTAGCTTTGCTAGAGTATTTTGCTGTTACTGATCAGGAATTAAGGTCGCCATTTATCTTGCAAGGGTCAAGGTGATTTCCATTATTCACATATTTAGTGCAACTACAGAACAAAGATGAATTTTAAACCTTTGGTTTATTTTAATAACTGAAAGATTTGCAAAGTGATAAGTTTATTATTATTTTAATTTGGTTGTTTAAATTGGCTTTTTTCCGAACTTTTATGGATTTTTCTTACTTTTTTTTACTTGTATCTTTGCTAAAAATCTTTTTAATAAATAAGAATTTATAAACTTGAATTTACCGTTTAGTTAATTGTTTGAGTAGTAAAAGTTCTGTGGGTTAAACTTTTTTTTTGCAAATTCTAAAGGCGCCTGAAGCTGGGTGATTTCGATTTCGGGCCGAAATGTTCGGAAATCGCTTTAAAAACTGAAGGAATGTCTGGACGTGAAATTTCAAAGCTGGCTGTTGCTTGGCAGGTATGTTCCTGTCTATGTCTGGTGTATTTCTGTTTTAGAGGCATTAAAACACGAATTGTCGACTAAATTTTATTTCATCAAGTGGTGAGTTAACTGTATTGCACAATGTAGATGTAGATCATGTTTTTGAGCTGCAGATGTTTCTATCTAATTATATAATATGTCTCCTTTGTTTGTATTTTTTTAAAACCTAAATTTTATTTTATCAATTCGCGTGTTAAGTAACTAAGGTTACCACTAAGCCTTAAAACTGTCTTTAAAATGTTTGTATCTTAAAAGGTCTTTACACAACTCCTATGTTTTTTTCAAAAGTCTTGGAATTTAATAAAAAAACAAACATTTTAGCTCTAACATTTGAAATGATGTCCCGGTCATCTCATATTTTGTAAAATAACTCCAGTCAAAGTCTTTTCGAATAAATAACAAGTCAAGTCATACTTTGAGCAATTCACACATCAAGTGTTCTTATTTCACCACAGTAATGACAAAATTATTTTTCCCAAATGAATAGGAAATTCAAACCTTGACATATTTTCGTAAGATTTCAGTAGCTCTAATGTTCAAAATGCTACCTACTTCTGTATAGCTTTCGATATTCTTACTATGTGTTACCTGTCCCTGTTTCAATTTTATCATTTTTTCTCGTTTCACAGCAGTGTTTCTCAGCCAGGATGCCATTTCTAATACTCAAGGGTGCCGAGAGGTATTTGAGAATCTTTAAGAATCTAATTTTTGCTCAATTCTTACAACTTTTTGTGTAAGATTAGAGTGGAATAGATCCAATTGTAACTCCCTACGTTGTGTAGAGTTGATGTGTGGTGTTCCAGTTTCGTTTATTGTAATATTCTAATGAACTACCTAAGGAAAAATCTTGTAAGGGGTACTGCAAGCTATAAAAGGTTGAGATCCACTGCACCACATTAATGACAACATGCTTTTTTTTGTATAAATATGGAATTAAAACCTTGACATATTTTTCTTAAACTTCAGGCGATCGGTTATGCATCGTCCGACGGTTTGTTATCTGAAGAAATGATCGACGAAAAAGTTGACGACGCTGTCCAACAGCACAAACTAAAGCGCGACTGGCTCAGACAGCACACCCCAGAATCACCAAGTGGTGGTGAAACTGTATCGAGCAAAAGCAGCGATTATGCCTCGACGACTTTGTCGAAAACATAGAGTTGTTATTTTAGAGAAAAAAGTGAAAAGATGATTTGCAGTGAAATACATATACTGATGTTTGCTCCTACAGTTAAAGTGAACAAAAATGGCGGAAAAAAATGTGCTTAATCTGTTGCCTTCTAATATGACAAGGTCTAATTAATGGTTATGTTTTATTTTGTGTATGTAGCAAATATCATTCAATTTTTGCTCCTAAGCAGATAAAGTAAGCAAAAATGGCGGAAAAAATTGTGCTTAGTTAAGAGCTACTTTATAATCTGACAAGCTTTAGCTAAAAGTTATGATGTTTTATTCTGTTTACGTAGAATATATCATACATACTTGCTGCTTCTAAACAGCTGAAGTGAACAAAATGGCGGAAAAAATTGTGCCCAATTTATAACTTTATCTTATATACATGTTAAGAGCTACCTTTTAATCTGACAAGGTCTAATTAATGGTAGTTTATTTTGTTTATGTAGCAAATATTATAGAACCTTGCTGCTTCTAAACTGCTGAAGTGAACAAAAATGGCGGAAAAAACTGTGTTTAATTTAAAACCTTATCTCATATGCATGTAAGAGCTATACCTTCTAATCTGACTAGGTCTAATTAATTGTGTTTTATTTATGTAGCAAATATGAAGGCCATTTTTGTTCTGTGCTCGAGTGTTCTATTATTAGGTAATTACACCTAAAATCGTAACGTTTTTCTTATGCCTAATAAACATGATTGAAATTCTGTTTTCGAATTTTGTATTGGACTCCAGCCATAAGACCCCAGTAAGAACATCAACGTCTAATAGTTAGAGACCTACTTGACCTACCCTTAAGCACACATCACCAAACTCCCCAAATAATTTTAACCCTAACCTCAAACATGGGCAAAAAATCCGGTGCCAAAATACTTATTCCGGCGGGTTTAGGTTTTCAGACGATTTAGAACTTATTCTGTCGTGGATTTGCGTATTTAGCATTATTATGTCGTTCGCCTTGGATATTGTTGCCTTGTAAGTCCCATCGTGTG
The DNA here is from genome assembly GCF_963924565.1 of Ascidiella aspersa. Taxonomy (NCBI): domain Eukaryota; kingdom Metazoa; phylum Chordata; class Ascidiacea; order Phlebobranchia; family Ascidiidae; genus Ascidiella; species Ascidiella aspersa. Next base: position 2,301,345 of record NC_139451.1, read on the forward strand.
TGTTTTTTTCAATATTTTTATTAGGAAACAATGTTCAAAGGGTGCGCAATTTCAAACAGGTTCGACTTATTCCTAATAATCTCAAGTGTATCTTGACGAATATCCAGCTTCACGCTGTGGTCAGGTTTTTTGTTTCTTCTTGGCTCTTATTTCGTTCATGGTTTTTTCAATAGAACGTTGGTCCCGCTTATTTGTACTTGGAACTGAAACAACAAAAAATATGACAAATAAATATTTCAGTCATTTTAGAAAGATTGCGGAGTCCCGATCTAGACTGCTGAACAGTGTTCCCTTTTAAGGTGCGCAATTGCGCAGTAAAATTCGCTTTTGCGCACTTAAATTCTTAAATTAAAACTAAAATATCTTCACTTTTTTGCAACAACTGTTTAAGCATTTTGCTTTGGCCATTTGTTCGTTGATGTAAGCCACGTAAACAAATCAAATCCGCATTGACGATTGTGACGTAATAAATTACTTTGTCTTATTGGTTTGTATCGTCCATGCTGTGTATGTTTTTTATTCACGTAGCGTAGATCAACTCCGGAAAATCGAGCTTAAAGAAAAAAATAGGTTTAGAGCAGTGCCGACAATAATTCGGGGTCATGAAACCGAAGTGCATCCTTATAGGACGAAATTTTTTAACACAATTGCAGTTTTTACACGATTTCTGTGCAAATACAGGTGATTTTTGATTGTGCGCTAAGGCTTCACGCATCCTATTTAGACATTTTGTCAATTTAACCCAAATACTTGTATATTTTGTTCGCGCGACCGTTTTGTTGCTATATCCTTGACGTCAAGTTTTTCGCCAATTTTTAAAATTTTCACGCCTCCCCCAAATACAAAAAACATTGATCTGCCGCGGACCCCTGTCAACGCAGCCTTAAAATAATCCTGCGCACTACAAAAAAGTATTTGCGCAATAGAAAATTTTCTTAGAGGGAACTGCTGCTGAGCCAAATTTGCCGAGTCCGGCTCCGACTGTACAGCCTACATTTCACCCATTTAAGTAAATAATAGAAGGTGGTTTTGTAAATTGCGAAATATCGAAGCCAAAATATTCAATAAAATCGACATTTCGCAATTTACAGACGTTTCAGCAATACCTCATACCATCATCAGTGTAAAAATCCAAGTGAAGATAAAAGCGATTTGAAATTACTAAAACAACCCGTTTATTGTGTTCCAAAATATAAGTTGGATTTTTAGCAATCCACTCCTGGGGTTTTCACTATATTCTACTGCAGTGCTTGTCAACCATTTTTGGAACAGTACACACTTAATTTAAGTTGCAATTTTAGACAGAAATCAAGTGTTTACTTAATTGTAAAAAAGCTATTAACCGTTGTGACAAGAAATAGTTATTACATCACAATAACGATTATTATCACGAGAAATATTTACGTATGATGTAAAATAGTATTTTATAAGCTGTGTACATTTAAATACATGTTGTTCGCTATGTATTGTACATTCCAGTCCTCTTAACCTTTTTTGTATGTTTTACCCTTTCAGCAACAACGAATATTTACCCCAATATAGAAAATGGTGCTCATACGTAACAATAGGGGAACTAAAAGATAAAAAAAAATCAATTAGCGAAGCATAAAGTTACCGACACTTTATAAAGAATCAATAGGCTACTATAGGCTTGCTTCAAATTAGGAGTTAATCTGAACAAGGAAAGTAGGCCACCAATACCTACAGCTGGCACAACTTTTTAACTGTTGATTGATAGCATTTACCCCAGGTTAAGAAAGACTGCTCCAGTAAGCCTGGTCATAAACCTGTTTATTTATTGTGATACCTCACCATAGGCTTAGTTTTTACTGCGGTATCTTATACACCCCGTCAATGTGGTACACCAACAGGTGTCCAAAAAACCTGTTGAAAAGCACTGTTCCATTAACAGCGCCTTTACAATTTACAGTTTGCGGTCTCGTCAGTTTCAAATTTGGCACTGTGCACGCCGCGCTCTGGTCGTCAACTAAGTCCTAGTTCGACTCTGTATTCACCTAAAATAGGGAAAAAATACAGTAATCCACCTATATGCAGTGGTGGGATTCAATTTTTTTGTCAGCCAGTTTTATCACCAAAGTCATATATTTCTGCCGGTTCTGTTAAAAAAAGTCATATTTTACGGGAAATAATTAAAGTAGTTGCAAGAACAGCATGCAGCCCAGGTTCCAGCAAATGTTACGAACAGCGAACCGGCTGAATCCCATCACTGCTAACAGCCACACTAAAAATCAGCAATCGTCTCATGACTTGCTCTTATGACGCAACAATTAAATTTTCAGACAAAACATTACTACAATTATAATAATAACCACAATGGATGACTGTTACGTGCGACCTTGACCATTGCACATTTTGAAAAATAAACCAACACGTGAGCTACTTGGATCTCAAAACTTAATGTATGGAATAAGATGCAAAAATCCTGGGACAGTAACCAGTAATGCTAACCGGTTCGCTGATCTCATAAAATTTTGCGAGACGGTTCTCTAGAACAGGTGCGAACCGACTGAATCCCACCACCGCCTATATGGGGTAGTCAATCATCCACCCACAAAACGTTGCTATTCCACCTTTATGATTAAATGTTTGCGGCCTTTTCGGTTTCGAATTTGCGTTTGAACGGACTCGGGACTTGGGTTATCTTACAGAACTCCGCAGCCCCGTTTCAAAAAATTGTTTCTGTGCCAGAAATGTTTCTAAAACCTGGAAAAAAATTTTTTCGATACCTATTTTTTAAACGTATACCATTGCCATGAAATCATGGTTACAACCAGGAAACTTAACAAAAACTAAAAAGATATTAAAACGGTGGAGCATAATAGTTGTAGGTTGTAGTAAGACATAGGTTACAAAGTAAGGTAGCATTTTGAACGTTTCGAATAACCCTTGATTCATTTTCAACATCGTATAAAGTGCTACCTACTTCTGTATGGGCTTTGAAATATTTTTACCACGTAAAAGAAATATATTTGCTATCAAACAGCATTTCTAAAAAAATCCATAGAACAAAACCTACGTTGAATTGTAATTACATTGTTCCAGTATTTACTGTTTTTTCTTTAGAAACAATATAGGCCTATCTCTATCATAACAACAGCTTATTACGACAATAAACAGTAACACCCACCCATTCCAAAGGATTTATTTGCTTCTGTTTTGATAGCTGCATCTTTTGCGGATGTTGTTCCAATGATGTGATTGTATTTGTCCCGGTAATTGGTCGATGGTTCACAAACTGTTGGTTTAGTATCTGGCATTTCTAATCTTTCAGCAACCTGAAATAATATTGCAGTTTTACAAAAATTAAATCAAAAAAAAAAATATGGATGTGCGATACTTGAAATTTTATTGCGACACCCGATCATTTATTTATATGTGTGTTTTGGTTGGAAACTATTCAACCTTGACGAGGAACAGTTCACGGCCTTATTAATTTTAAAATTTGCTTCAAATCATGTTTTTTGTGCTTGTTTAAGTACGACGAGGTGGCATATGTGAAATAGAGTTGGATCAATTGAAATTACAATGTAATTGAGGCATTTTCATTCTGTGTTGTAATTTGCTAAAATTTCGGCTCAATACTTAGATATTGAGAAAATTGAAGTTTCTGTAAATCGTTTGTAATTAATCAATTACAGTTTTTAATGTAGCCTAATTGTATTTTTAATGTAATTGAAACATTTAAGGGAGCAATTGTAATTGCAATTTAACTAAATTAATGTAATTCATCCAACTCTGATGTGAACCACACTTTTGTCAGGCCTTTAACGACTTTCTGGCCAGAAATACTACACTTTTTCTTTTAAATAGTCACTTTGCTGTTTCTTAGGCCTTAATACTGTTTCAAAGGTTTCCCGAGTGCGTCGTGCGCATGCGCAGCACCAATTTCGAGCGTCGTTTAAAGAGAAATAAAGTAAAGAAAGGTTCGTGAAACCTACGAGTTGATTCTAGTGCTTCTCACTAAATGTAATACAAAGCTGCTTCAGAATTTTTGTTTGCCAATTTTAGAGCAATGGCATTTTGAACATTTTAAATAATTCTTTATTCATCGAAAATACTTCTGCATTGGCTTTGTACTCTTACTACGTCTAACTACGCACGTCGGACTCTGATAGTCTTATACGTAGTCTTCCTCGAGTCCTACTTTGGCCAAATGTGCGATTTCGTCGCGTCCGACTCTACAGCCTATATTTCACCCATATACCTAACTAAAATAATAAGGTGGATATAAAATAATAAGATATGACTCTGGTTGTATAGCTTGAATCCGACTCCGCAGCCCTCTTACGCGCAACAGTATCACAAAATGTCGGGTAAGATTAAACAGGTATCTGAAAATACAAACACCAGCCACCAACCTTTAGTTTCTTGACTTCCTCTTGCTTGCTTTTGTCCCAAACCTCCCCTCGTTTATAAGCTTCGAGTTCTTCGTCAGTTGCTGGATCTTCACGCTTAAACAGCATCACATGCCTGGCAAAATTAGAATGTAAGCGTACATCAGTGTTGGAATGAGTTAATTCTTTTCGGTATATTACTTGATTTCAAATCAAATGTTTTTAACATTTTATCAGTGTTAAGTATTGACTTGACAGCATCACATACCTGGCAAGTTACCAACAGAATGTTTGTACATAAGTATTTCGGTAAAACGACCTGATTTGGATGTTTTTATAAAACATTTTACCAGTTGACTTCGGTCTTTACGCTAAAATGACTTGACTTGGACTTTTAAGTCAAATGACTTTGGTTAAAATTTAACGCTTTTATAAAAGATTTTATTAAAAATTCAGCTGTTTATTGCATTTTTCGCACGTAAAACGATTTGTTGTTTTTTTGGTTGCGTTATTCTAAATCTGTCGAGTTTTTTTAGCACAAACCGGTTTATTTTTATGTGAGTTATTTGGCTTCGAATTGACTTGCTCTAATAATTACTGGACTTGGGCAGCTGATGCTATTTTTCGAAGACGTCTTTTTAAAATGACTTGTTTACAATTCTGGAAGTTACCAACCTATGTGTGCATACATCAGTGTTGTAATAAATTGAACTGAAGTCACTTATGGCGATGTGCTCATATTTTAGACTAAAATCACAGCGACCCGATACCATTGACGTCATTACTATGCTCAAACAATCAAAATAAATCAAAATCTTAAAAAATATTTTTTCTTAGGTTATATGCCAAAATTTGCTATAACAGTAATACTGTTAACCAAAAATTCTTGACGAATTTACATGGGTAGAAAATTGCTGCATTAGGTTAAAATACCTTTATTAATTTAGTATCAGAATAGCACCGATACCATGGTAGTATAGGAACTAGAGATAGACCGATATATCGGTTTACCGATAATATCGGCCGATATTTGGCTTTTACCGATATATCGGTATCGGTAAATGTGTGCCGATACTTTTGCCGATATTTTAGTATGAAAATATGATAAATCTAATTTTTTTTTTCCTGTAGAGCAAACAAATTACCCATTTTTTAACAAAAAAAATTGGGTTTTAGCATCACACCAAGTTAATATGCAAAATATTAGTTTAATAATTAATAAAGGTATATAATCTAAAACGTTATTTGGATTTTATTTTCAATTAATTCAAATTTTTAACATTTCTTTGGTATATAAAAAAATCGGTATCGGTTGACAAAATTGTAAAAAATCGGGAATCGGTATCGGTCCAAAAGAAGTGATATTGGTCGACCCCTAATAGGAACTGATACTACCATTTGAAATTGGGGTTCGGTTCTAATCTGATATTATTATACATCCCTAGTGATTTACGCAAATCACTTACAATAATTTTGTGTAAAAAACGGGTCAGTTTGTAAATGTAAAAAAAAAATTGCTCGGAGATTTGTTTTAATTTTGATGTCACTAATATTGTGAATTTACCAACTTTCCCTCACATTTTGACCTGGTATTTATTGAAAATGACTTGACAGATACAAAATTATTATACAAAGTTTCAGCCATGATACCTTAAGTGTCAATTTTCAAATAAAATTGCTTAACAACTTGAGGTAACTAAACATCTTAACCAGTGCTTTTCAACCCGTGGGATGGTACGCACTTATGAGTATGAAACAAACTGTAATGCGGATGACAAACGTTGTGCGGATGAAAATGCTGTGCACATTATTATTTTTAATTTTGTGTAATACAGTAATCAAAACAGCTGGTGTGTCCACTTATGCGTACAGCAATATAGTCTCTCAGCGGTTCCGTGCAGTTATCTATTTCATATTCGTTAAGGCCCACGTTTTATTACACAAAGCCTTTCATTGTTATTTCACAAATAAGGAAAACTAAAGGTTACACACTTACTGTGCTTGTTTCGTGCGGATGAAAATTTACGGAAATAACAAAGTGCGACTGGTTCTTTTGAAGGTTGAAAAGCACTGTTCTAAACGATAAAGCAAATTTTAACCTAATAACCTAGAAAAAATATATTTGACAATTCAATCATTGTATGTTGCTAGTTTGAGCATTGTAATTCTGTCCAAAATATCGGTATCATTATCTAAACAAAATTTCAGTATCGGACATCCCTAGTTGTAGGTTAATATAATTCCAAGTGGATTAGGCAATATTTAACGGAAGCAAAATCCAACCTGTCATGATCTTCTTGCCCGAAAGCTTGCGAAGTAAGGCCTGCTTCATCGCACATCTCATGTCTATAAACAAATATAAACATCTGTTATTAAACAAATGAGATTTAACTAAATTAGCCTATACCAACAATCCTTCTTATTATATTAGCCGAATTGATAACATAGTTGTGACGAATTGATAACTTAGGAGCATAATGGTTGGAGGCTGTAGTAATTCATACTAAGAATATCAAAGCCCATACAGAAGTAGGTAGCATTTTGAATGTTTTTAATATCTTTTCATTCATTTTCAACATGACTGTGAACATGACTAGGTTGAAAATGAATAGTAAAATTTGGTCAATTTTTACATGTAAACATCCTAATTGTGTGTTAATTTTGATGTTTTTTTGTAAATACTGCTCATAATGGACTGTGTTTCCATTTTGTAAGTAAAACAATGGTTTTATGACAAAGATGTGACTAAAGTTTGACAAGACATTTTAAAATTGCCTATGTACAAAACTGATAATAACCTTCTTTTTTAACTAGAAAAACTGAGAATTGCTTAGTTTTAGAAAAATCCAGAATGCTCCGAAATAAGGCAAAATTGGCATGTTTATGTCATTTATAAATAAAAAAAAACTTTGGTTTTTATTAATTGATGTTTCATATGGAAAACAATGCTCAGAATAGAACCTGTACCTATTTTGCAAATATTTATTTTGGATGGCAATGACTTGGTTATTTTTATTTGTTTAAAGCAGGGCTGCGGGAGTCCAAGCCAGACTCTACAGCCTGTATTCCGCCAATTTATGAACTAAATTAAGGTGGATATTATTCAATCCACTTATAGGGGTGTCATATAATTTATCCACCCACAATACAAGGGTGTAAAATATCCACCATATGCTATTCCGCCTTCTAATTTTTACAATTTACAGTTGGCAGTTTCAAAAATGGGTTCTGTGCATGTGCACGTCGGACTCTGGACTCCGGTAGTTTTACGTGGTCTTACTCGAGACCTGAGCCCAATTTCTGCAAAAAAAACTAAGTCTGCTGAGCCCCGAGCCTGAAGCCCTGGTCTAAAGTAACAAGTTGTTTTCTGAATGACTTAACCGGAATTAGCAACACCGATATTAGCCTAAATTGCTTATTTTTAGAAAAACAGAATTTTCTGATATACTCGATGGAATTGTTTTAGAAAAGACCAATGTGCTTGCTTAGTTTTACAAAGGATTTTACTTTGTTAAAAAAGAATTGTCTTTTACGAATTTGTTATCTGTTTGCAAAACTTTTATGAGCCTTATTTGAATTGCTTAGTGTTAGAAAAATACAGAATTGTTTGATATCAAGAGTCATTAACTCACACAATAGTTCGTTTTAGTTTGTTCATCGGTTTACAGCGCTGCCTCGTGTTCATTGCATCTTTAATAAAGTTGGAAATAATCGTCTCCACTTCGTTTCGGAACTTTTCCTTCTCTTTGCGTTCTTTCGTTTGAATTTCCTTCAAATTTTTTTGTTCCTCTAAAAATAAAATACTTTTAGGAAAATAGGAAAAGGTGAAACGCTAAGTTTTAAATGAAGTAAAACTTTAAACAACAAAAAGTATTTTCAGTATAAACATGAATTAGGTTGTCAGGTTATTCATTTACTGGCGATAAAGTATGTATATTATTGCATAAAGTAACAAAGTCTCAGAAAAGCAAAATGTACATATACACTAACTATGTTTCTCTTTGGACATAAAGAAGACTATTTATTTACATGTGCATTATTATTTCAAGTAACAAAGATTCATCCTAAATGAATTTTAATCCTTTACGAGATTTTTTTTGTTAGCAACTTGCAATAGGCCTCTTATTGTATAAAATAAGACCTTTTATTTATGTCAGAAATGCTATATCATGTTAATAAACTGGCATTTTTATGCTGATTAAATTCACAATGTCATTCTGCCTTTACCTATTTTTTCGTTTTTTTCTTTAAATAGGCTTCTCAATGATTAAATGAGACTCACTCCCAGTGGATGCTTTACCTACTTGTATAGAATCGTGCACGTTTTTTTCTAGTGAAAAAATGGTTTGCAGAGGACTGTACGCAGCCTCTACTGACTTGCTTGGCAATTCCCACCATTTTTAAAGAACCCAGCTACATACAACCCCTACATTCTTTTACTTACTTATTATTAGGTAAGTTCACTATTGGTGGACAAAAAACAACTAGAAATGAGACTTTTCCATGAGTGTTGGATTTTTTGTCAAGAGGCATCTATGCTACTTACTTAATTAGAGGTTTGATCACAATTTTTACCTTTAGCTTTTTTTCTTTCCTGTTCCGAAGCTGTCGGTGGCGCCTGCATGGAACCGAGGATTGAACCAAGTAAATCAGCCATTTTGTTACTTTAAAACTAATATCTAGACATAAAATAACAAATATAAGCCCACACATACCAGTGTTGCAAGTCAATGACTTGAATCAACATAAGTAAAGTTTTAAGTCTTTTGGATAAAATCAATTGGGCTTAAGTGTTTTAATATATCATTATTTTTGTAAAATTGTGTTAATTGGCTTAATTTTTGCATACAAAACAATTTGCTTGCTATGCGTTGCGTTTTTGTTATTTTTTACTTTAGTTATTTCTCATAATAAACCAACCAGTTTACCAATTTAAAGCTTGCTTTTGATGACCAGGACTTGACCAGAACTTACTGTGACTGAAGTCATTTAAAAGTGGTTGTTTACAACACTGGTGCATACTATAAAGTTGTTAAGAAACATACAAAACAGTGCAGCACAAACAATTGTAGTCGAAAGTTTGTAAAGTAGACATTTTAAACAGTTAAGAATTGCTGATCGCAAAACAACTTTGGACAAAAGTAAACCTTGGTAAAACAAATAAACATGAAAATGTAACATACCATTTATATTAAGGTAAAAATGATAGCGTTTTACACAATTTTAACAAATTATTTAAATAAATATTGTCAATCAGAATACACGTAAATAATCTGCTTAAATAAAATCAAAATCTTTAGTTTATTCACAATGGAATGCGATCTGACCATTATAAACATTTAAACAATTACAGAGGTATGGGTTAGGTTAGAATTTTACTATTGCATATATATCTATACATATGATAGTCAAATAACAGGCTAAACCCTTACAATGTTATATAGCTATATTTAAAAGATTTTTGATAGTTTGTAGTTTGTAAAGATAATTTGCATATATTTAAAAGTAGCCACAAACAGATAATTTATAATAGAATTGCCTAATTATACAAACAAATGTTACACTTTAATTAGTCAACTTTTTTGCAAAATTATGGTTTTGAGTCAAATTACAATGTTGTCAAAAAAGTTTTATTTTGTCAACGGTGGTTTACATTTTCCGAAAATCGATTCGTCAGATTTAGTTTCAAGCGATGGTCCTAAATAGTTGATGTTAAAAAATCCCTTAAAAAGTTGTGTCCACGATTTATAAATGTCTGTTTTTCCTTGCATTTTGTCTGACGTCATTTTGCTAAATTCTTGTTCAAGTTGAGCTAGTTTTATCTGAAGTGATTTTACAGCTTCCAACGCTGAACTGTCATCTTGTTTTTCTTTTTTTACCTCTAAAGCAGTGATTTTTTGCTTAATAGCAGTCCTTTCCCTGGAAATAAAAAAAAAAGATATTGTTAACAGACAAAATTAAAGGTGATGCTTTAATTAAGTAACCATAAAAAATAGTGTTAAGGTTTTAAACTAAACACATCTGCTTATATATATATTTAGGGCATTTTTTTATAAATTAAAAACTTTTTTGCTATTTTTGGCATATCTGTGTTTCATTACAGTTTTTTTTTTATAAATCGCATAACATTTTTTTTCTATTTTTGGTTTATCTATGTTTAACAGCATTTTTTTTCACAAATTGCAAGAAACATTTTGCTATTTTTGGCTTATCTATGTTTCACAGCAGTTTTTTTTATAAATCACATAAAACCTTTTGCTATTTTAAGCTTCTGTTCCACGTCAGTTTTTTTCTAAATCTCATTAAACTTCTGATAATTTTTTTGTACTTTTACTCATTTCAAAGCATTTTTTTTATTAGTCACCTAAACCTTTTTGGTATTTTTTTTTCCTTTTTTATCTCAACATGATGCAAAATCAGTTTTTGTTTTATTACCTGACATTTGCAGACAGTTTTCTCAGCAGATGTGCCTCCTTCAACGGATCAACATCCGCTGATAGCTCAGGACAGTTGCATTTTAACCGAGTCATTTTCGCTTCGGGCAGATTTTTCTCCAGCACGGCGGCTCTACGTTCGTTACTCGGGTGAGTTGAAATGTACTCGATTTCTCCGAGAAGGTCGTCAGAGTTTGCATAAGAATCCCAAGCAGCCTTAAAAAGTATTTGATAAATAATAATTAGTGTAACTTGGTTTCAAGTTGATCTATAAGGTGCTGTAAAAACTTTAGAGCTATATAGTTCCATTAAAACATTAAGTGCACTTAAGTCACTGTTTTCGGGCAAATGGCTTTGGTTGAAATGCAGTGTTTTTATTGCGCATTTTGTTTTGTAAATTGGATATTATAGTGTTACAGTGTTTTTATTGCGCATTTTGTTTTGTAAATTGGATATTATAGTGTTACTTGGTTACAAAAAAACTAGGTAATTGTCTATCAGCAAAATATATTTAAATGAAATAAATGCACTGGAAATGTACATGGGTAACATATCTCGAGTGTCATTGTCTCTCAAAATAAATAAAAACTACTAAAAGTTTTTTTTGTAATTGAATTCTGTTGCTTTAGTACCTTTAATTGTCCCTAATTAATAGATAATTATATATCTATTAAAAGTAGAACTTTTGTTTTTGGTTTGTAGCATTTGGTTGTAGCAGTCGCTTATGTTACCGTTAGTTTTTGTATACAAATCCCAAGCTGCCTTTAAAACAAAGTATCTTCATTAGAGACTAATCTTTAGGTATCTTACCTGCAAAACTTGACTGGTTTAGGAAAGTTGTGCTTAGCAGAAATTGTTAACCAGCAAATAAGCGACTCTGGTTGGGAAAACACGCGTTTTGAGAATATAATATAAAACACACAGATATTAGAGTAAACTGCAGTATTTAATAATGTGTGACACATTGTAGTAAACTAAATTGCCATAAGATGCAAACGTAAGAATTGTTAGGGATTATTTTTTTGTTTTTGTTTGTTACATTAATGTATTGGGCCCAAAGCGTTTGTGTAATTACCAAATCAATGCACATTATTTGGGTTAGGGTGCTGGTAATGTTCGGGTGGGTCAAGTATTATTAAACTTAATCTTCTTATGCAGATTTGCTAAGTGAAATTAGTGCATTGTCCAAGGCCTCAAAGTTTAAAAGTCAGCCTTCTTGATCCTTTGGCACAAATTGTCGTAGACCTTTTTGCCTAGAACTGAACTAATTTCTGACAGATCGAGTGCACAGGCTCTACTAACTTGCTCAGAAATTACAGGCGTTTTACAAGAACCCAGCCACAACCTACTTTAAATGAGACTTTTTCATGAGTGTTGGCATTTGATAACTATCCTGTTAAAATACTTCTTTATTATGACTTTAAGGCGTCCATTGAAGCATGCATGACATATTTTTTCACATTGCGAGCATGTGGTCACAAAGTGTTGAGAGCTGATACAAGGAGGAACCAAACATGTCTAAATTGTTCCCAACATTTTATGAGTCATGGCAAACTTGTACAGAACTTGCTAAAAAGAGGGGTCTAAACCGTTACAAGGCCGATTTCTAAAGTCATAGTTAAAACAATAAATTTGAAATTAACTATATAACAAATAAAATCGAACATGCATTTGACCCCCTGAAGACTAATTGCTACCGTTCAGAAATGGTGCACTCAAAAAAAAGTTACAAACAAAAATTCAGGCTTTTCCAAAAAAATGTATAGCCTGCCAAAAAAGACTTATAAAATAGAATCGCTAATTGTTGGTTTAATATAATTCAAAAACAAAACAAAATGAAAGCCATGGTAACTACGATAACAACTAGTAAAAATGATTTTTTAACCGTAAACTTAAAGCCGCACATAAAATACATTTAAAAACTTTCGGAAAAACAAGTGGTTTACTTTAAGACTTTTTAATAACAAATCATTTCAAAGATATTCAAAAACTTTATAAAATTCAAAGACTTAGTGGCAACTAGGGATGTTCAAAGTAGAATATTGAATCCTTGAATTCGAATCCAGATAACGTAATTAAGTGTCAATCAAGCGTTGTATTGAGCGAGGTTATGCAGTTATGCACACCTTACTTGTCAAGTATTTATTATGTCAATAGTAACTTTGTATTCTTCGCAGTACATTATTTGACTCCATAACAGATCACGTTAGTCAAAAACCAGCCTTAAGACCCAACAATGCTTTAAAAAACAGGACGGAATAGGTAAAGAGTTCTGTATGCAGTGTTGTACATTACTATTGGCAAAAATATAAGTTTTGGCAACAATCTAGACCAGCGGTTCCCAAACTTTTTCGAAAATTTTGCCTGGCAGACCCTTTGCAGTTATTTTAATATCTCGCGGCCCTATAAAAATCAAAGAATGGTATACGAAGAATGCAAAAAACGAACCAATGAAAGAAAAAGCAAAAAATCACCAATTACGCGTTCAATGAGATGGGTGCACTTGTTTTGCTGCAATTAACTCTTCAATGTTTGGTTCAGTTTTAGATAGCGCAACTCTCATGTTGTGTACTACATCAAGCCGGTTTCGGTATTTGTTTTTTATATTGAGGAGAGTGGAAAAAGCTGCCTCACACTCATAGGTGGTTACAAAAGGAACAAGGACTTTTAGAGCCATCTTCGAGAGATTTGGATAGGACTGACCCATTTCTATTCAAAAGTCACTACAACACCTTTCTCGGTGAAGAAGTTTTGCGCCACCATCGTTAATCATATCAATAAACTCTTCTTGAATTTCGGTCGATTCTGAAGGTAAATCGTCCAACTTGAGTGTAAATGGGGTGTTAATAAAAAGGTGCAATTTGTCAACTTCATTTAAATTTGGAAAGTAATGTGAGATTTCTTCACTGAGAATAGACACGTGTTGTTTCATCACTTCAATAATATCATCATTTGCTTTAATTTTGTTTTCTTCAAAAATTGCTTATGTATTTCTTTCCGTAAAAGGAAAACTCTTTTTAGAACTTTTCCCTTTGATAGCCATCTGACATGTGTATAAAGCAAAATGTGTTGAAATGCTGAATCGCTTTCTTTGCACATTTCTTGAAAAAGACGTGAATTAAGTGCATTCGCTTTAATGAAATTCACTGCTTTAATTACAGTTGTAAAAACGCATGACAACTTATCGGGCATCGTTTTGACCATTAATGCTTGATGATGGAGAATGCAGTGCGTTCCAATTGCATTTGGAGACCTTTCTTTGACCAGAGTCTAGAAACCAGAGCGACACCCAAGCATTGCTGGAGCACCATCAGTGCAAACACCAATTACATGCTCCCATCGTAGATCATGATTCTGAAAAAAATTGTCAACTTTGTTGAATATATCTTTTGCTTTTGTAGTTGTGTCAAGAGGTTCACAGAACAAGAATTTGTCTTCCAAATGTTTGTCATGTACGTAACGCACATATACGCAAAGTTGAGCTAGATTAGCAACGTCTGTTGTTTCGTCAAGCTGGATTGAAAAAAAATTAAACTTTGAATTGTGCATCTTTGAGACCACTTGTAACAGAATGTTATTTGACATGTCAGCTATTCGCCTACTAACACTGTTGTCTGATAGGGACACTGTTTTAGTTTTTCAAGTTCAGAATTTCCCAGAAGGTTTGAAATTATAATTTTACAGCAAGGCAAAACTAACTGCTCTCCGATAGTGTGTGGCTTTTTTGCAATTGCTATTTCTCTTGAAACCTCATAAGAAGCTTTCAAACACGCTACATTTTCCTTAAAAATCATTCCTTTGCTATCCAACCTGGAATATTTTAAATTTTGGTCTTGACGTTTGAAGGAATCTGTGCCTTTGTGTTGCAAACTTGAATGGTTAGTTTCCAAGTGTCTCTTTAACTTGCACGACTTTAGTGAAGAGCTTGCCAAAACATTATGGCACAAAATGCACTGTGATTTTTCTTCACCACCAGACTTTATCACGATAAACCCAAATTGGATGAACGAATCGTCATATCTGAATTTCTTTTTGGGAGGCATTTATAATAATAATTTATTATAAGTTTACTGAACAACATTAACAAAAATAAACAGAACTAAATTTAGTAGCTGAAAATGTGAAGGAACTCAGTTATTCAAAAATCACCAACTCTACTTTCTACAAGTCATGGTTTCCTAGTATTACTTGAAAGTAACTCTCTTATCAACTAACACTAAGTGCTACCAACTCTGTCTGCTACTACATCTACATCGCCAAAGCCAGTCCTCCGTTCAAGTGTTAGTTGACCCATGTTTCTTGCAGTACACTTAGTGCGGTCACGATTCTTTCCAGTGTAACAACTTTCTAACTAACACAAACCATTCGCTGATAGCAGGAAGTACAGCACAACAGATGCTTTATGATGTCACAATACACCTCATAAAACACGCTATGATCAAACAATAAAGCATAACTAAAGACAATAATGATGACAGATAATGCTTAAAACATAGACTAATGTTTTAAAATATTTGCTAAAGCCTAATGTTAAAAAACGTAAAGACCAAATTCTCCTTGCGGACCCTCTGAAACTGCCGTACGGACCTCATTTGGTCCGCTAGCCCTAGTTTGGGAACCGCTGATCTAGACAGTTGACATATTACAGTTTGCAGAACTGCTTTAAATGACGTTTGTTAAGAATGGTAAACACATGGGAGATTTTTTTTATTATAATGTACAAATGTATGAAAATTGTTTGGGCGATTTATTGCTGTAGTCCAGTAGGGTAGATTTAGATTAATCCCTTCCCCAAACAAAATCGAGGTTAAAAAATTTAATAAAAATCTACTAGGATTCAATATTCTGCATTCATTCTAAATTCGAAACCTATTATTCTAGAATACCTTGGGATTTTCCTAGTGGCACATACTATACACATATACTATACCTTTAATGCCATCTTGTCCCAAAGTAGCACGCTGTATCTAGGATCGTAGCAAGCCCTAGAGGCGAGCATCAATCCCACTTCATCGGCTTCCATTTCCAACATCCGGCTGAACGGTAGATTAAACCCGACCTCGAATATCAGCTTGTAGGCGTAATGCTGCAGAGAGTAGACCAGGAAGGCGGCAAAGTCGTCAAAAACAAACCAAATAAAAGAGAGAATTGGCACCATAAGGAGTTCACTGAACACAGCAAAACTTTGCTGTTCCTGTGAAAAAAAAAATTCTACGATGTCTACTTTTTCTATAAAGCTTCGGACAAAAAGTGGTTTAAAAAATACAAAAGCAAACCAAAAAAATAGCGGCAAAAACAAGATATGTTCGAAAATAAATGTTTTACCCATGTAGAAATTGTTTAACAGTGCAAACTTTCGCTGCAAAGTTTTTTAAAGCAATATATTACATAGTTTTAAATATTTCTTCAATGATTAGCCACAATTTGTGTTAAAAACAACCAGAGTCCAACCCCTGCATATAAAAACTTTTAAAATTCCGAAGTCCAGCTATGACTTTACCACCTAAGTTCAAATTTACATAAATAAAATAATGTGGATGTACAACAATGGACTCAAATGAATGTCATATACCTTCATCCAAAATATTCTACTTTATGCTGTTAAATTTGTGGCCAAATTGGTTTAGAAAATTTTCTATTTCCATGAGCCAAGGCGGGTATGCATTCTGTGGCAGGTGCACATACTTGAATTTCACAGAAAAGATAAATTGTGGTAGGATTTTAAACATAAGATGTGTAAATAAACACAATAACGCCCCGCAAAATTTGGCGCTACACACCTGAAATCTCTGCGTTAGGTGCAATGAAATGCAGATAGGAGCCAGGCTGGTATGGAAAATTTGGCAAGTGCACCCGGAATTTATTTTTAACAGACTAAACCTGCACCCTTCAACCACTGTGCATCGGAAAATCATTAAGCGCACCCGGAAATTTGAAAGTGCACCCAAAGAGCACTTTTTTTACCTTTGTTGCAACCGGTTCATTTCAAATTTTCGGCCCCGCATCCGCGAGATTTGCCAGACTGGCCCCCCGACAATGAATATACACCCAATTTTCCCATTAGTTATAGTAGCGGTATGCACGCCTAAAATATCACGGGAACCAGTTGCAACAAAAGTCAAAAAAGTACACCACCGGTTTTCCCATAGTTTGCATTTAAAAGGTTTTATTCAGTGTGAACACTCGTATGAATGCTCAGATCTCTATTAGTTCCGAACAGTATAGTAGCGGGAATTTTGTCGTAAGTAGATGTACATGGTCACTCTAATTTCTGTTAACATCTAGATCTGCAATGCATTCTAGACGGGACGCCAAGGCCTTCTTATATGATTTTATGATTTTTGCAAACTTTATTTAAAATTTTACCTGTACATGTCCAAGAATGGCGTGAGACATTTCGTGCCCGATAATCATCGCTAATTCTTCCCAATTATTCAACAACTTCAGCATTCCAGTGAACACAAAAATATCTCCGTTTGGCAAAACAAAAGCATTGTTCGTATCGTCATCTTCAACAACTGTTAACCTCCATTTGACCTTTTCAACTTCGGGCAAGTCCAAGTTACACTTGATTATGTTCTTGACGATTGCGTTGCATTTTTGATAAAGTTCTGAGTCAGTTTGCAAAAATCTGCTTCCGTAAATTCCTTTTAGTTCTTCGTTGTTGATTTCGGCCAAAGCCAGGATTTGGTCTTTTGTGAATGAAATCCACCTTTTTCTGCCCGTTATCGGACAAGTGTCGTAATGGACGTACGAATAATAAGAAATATAAACAAGAGACAACGAAGCAAGGCTTAAAGACACTTTATGCTTCGATATAATGTTTTGATATTGTTTTGGTAAACGTTCGTACCATTTACGAGAAAACCTTCCAAACAATATAGAACCACCTTTTAAAACTTTTATACCCTTGGTTTTGAGGAGAAGTCCAAACAACGGATTTATCTGGCGTTTTGGGGAAGTTTGAAAACTTTTAGTTAAGGTTGTAAAAGGTGGATTTCTGCTCTTAAATTGCAATCTTACTTTAGAAAATTGCTGACTTTTTGAGTTTATAAATTCAGTGGAAAAAGATTTGAAATATCGCGAGCCTTTTAACACCAACATTATGTGATTTACACCATTTTTCTGCTAAATACGAGAAAAACGGACAAAGCGAACAAAACGAAGCAAAACGAACAGTGAGGAAAATAAAAATCTTCATCAATGAAAGGGAATTTACCTTCGGCGAAAGCATTTGACAAAACATGGCGAAAACATATTGTTTTGGTTTTTCTAGGTAATACTATGTTGTTTGATGGTCACACGAATCCCTTGAAAAAATGTCTCAAATTTGAATTATTTTCGTTTAAATAAAAACATATTCTATTTGTTATTTCATTTCAAAACTTAACTCTGTAGACGTTTTTTACCAGTTTAAAAAAATATTAAAGTATTCTATTTGTCATCAATTGCAAAATTTGACTCCGTTATAAAAAGATAATAATGTATCTTTATAAACGTAGTCAAAGTTATGTTATAGGTAAATTAATAGAATATTACATTAATACCTTGTTTATGTTTGTTAAGTTATTAAATCAAATAATGTTTCTAAGTTTACTCTGCATTAATAACCTGGAAAGAGTTTTTTGCCTTAGACTGAATCCCCATCGGTTAGACCAGAGGTTCTCGAGCTTTCATGAGTCGTAGCCCCTTTTCATTAGCACTAAAAACTCCGTGCCCCCTCCCCTTGCTCACGAATTCGAGAAACACTTTAAATAACATTATAAGAGAGGTCTTTAAAGACGTAACGAAAACAAAAAAAATAGTTTAACAGGCTAATTAGTAAACTAAGACAAGCTATTGTGGCCCCTTGAAGACTGCTCCGTGGCCACTGGGGGACCGAGAACCACGGTTGAGAAACGCTGGGTTAGACAAAAACGCTTTAAAGCAGACTGATAGAGACTAATGAGATGGAACGCTGCTTCTGCTATTTAACTCAAACGTATTATCACGTTTATTTTAAATAAATTTATTATATGTTTGTCTTATCCCTGTTAAAAGAAAACTAAATTAAGTGATTCAGCACTTCAAATTGCATCATATAGAAAGGCGTATCTTTATGAAATCCTAAACCATTGACAGCAGGTTTCTGCTTGTCGATCATCGTTTCGCTGACGCGTATATAAACAATAACACTCAAAGTTTAAACACAAAGTGAAAGCAGGATCAGATATTTTTTAAGAATTGTATATTTCGCTTAAGTGTAGCGAATCTACCTCTGCGTAGTGCAGGTCTGTGCAACATTCGGCCCACGGCCAGGTCCGGTCCTCCCAAGGAATTTAATCCGGCCCGCGGTTTATTTTTCCTAAAATACAAATAAGCAAAAACAAGGGCGAGTTTCTACATGTTTGGTTGTATTTTAAAAACTTTTTCCAGGGACGGATCTAGTCATGACCCCGCAAAATTCTATTTTAGCCTGTTTCAATACTAAAATGGAAGTTGTTTTTGCGCTTAGCGCGAGCTCTTTAGTCTTTCTCGTAAGTTCCACCGATTTTTTGGCATCTTAACAGACAAAAAGCGTCCTCTGCTTATGGTGCTCTTTCCATCGAGTTTAGCAAACTTATGCTAATATTTATATATTTTTGGCTATTCCTTCTATATAAAATATGAACCAAATCCCAGTCGTTTTCGTAACTCTGAAATATACCGATTTACATTTTGTAAACCTAATTTAGTTAATGAAAACTATCCCGCCATTGCAATATGGCCGTTGTACCGCAAGTACCACATCGGTAAAAAATAAACATTGTATAAGATTTTGTGAGAATTTTTTACGTTTTTAATCTAACTGTTGGGTCAACGCGCCCTAAAACGTGATGAATGCCAATTTTTCAACAAGATATGTACATGCTTTTATCTGTGCTCAATGCGTCACGTCCACCCTCTAAATCTAAATTAAAGTTGGCATTTTAAAACAAATATAGTGGCATTAATTTTTTCATCAACCAGTTTCAAGGCAATTCATGCCGCGATCTCGGGTGTGCAGCAATAAATTTTGAAGTGTTTAAATGCGTAATCATGTTTAGCACACCTATCCTACCCAAGTTTAAGCTATTTTCTAAAGTTTAGATATGCAATATACTAATTCAGGAACGCACCAAAATTGGCACGTCGGCATGTTTGAGTAGGACAGCCCTGCATTAGTGGTATGGATAGCGGCGTGTGAATTTTAAACAAAACAAACGCTTTTTTTCGCGCTTTGCGTCAACACTTGACTGCCTTCAGGTAATTAAACACGTTTCAAGTGCAAAAACGACCCGATGCCCAGCTGATTCAAAGTTGTTCTAACATGAAAATAACACAATTCTTAGCTATCAAAATTTTGTGCGGCCCGCATAGATCTTCTGAGTTTGGTTTTGGCCCGCGACTAGCAAAAAGGTTGCCGACCCCTGTTTTAGGAGAACAATGAGCAAAGATTAGAATGGATATGAAGAACTGATAAAAAACAGTATTATCTTTTGTGCCATATTGCAAATTGTTTTTCTCCCTTTCAAGAAGCCGAAAAAACTCTACCTCCATCAGCTCACTTTAAACTTACTGTCAGGCTCAAACCAGGGATCAGATCCGCGAAGGGAAATCACAAACCTCAAAAAAAACAAGTAAAAAGTAACAAATTAATAATGGGAACCAAACTCTAAAAATATTTACAAAGGAACAAAAACAAAACAAATGTAAAAATTAAAAAGGATGTATTAAATCTTTAAAATCATAAAAAGGTATTAAACAAAAATTTACAAAACAACAGAATTTTAAATATAAAAGCATATTAAAAAAAAACAATTTTTCTTTAGAAGTGTATATTCAATGAATAACACAAATCCAACATATGTTAAATGGAGCACATTCAAAATAAATAATAAAAAGTATGAAAACATGTGGTTTGCATTAAAACTCACGTCATTGGCAATTGAAGAACTAAATTACGGCGACTACAGTGGAACAAGTGACGTTTGTTAATAACACGGGGAAGTACTTGTCGGGGCTTCCCCTACGGCTACACATCATAGAGTGCATAAACAAGAAGTTTATCATCGAACAGAAACCAAGAATCATGAAAAAGTTATGTAAATAAATTTTACTAAGCACAAATTTCAAAAGGGTATTGGAAATAATGTAAAAACAAATTAAATATATGAAGCATGTGATGAAACTGAAACAACTAGAACTAAATGTTGACAGCAATGAGTGAAATGTGGAACATTCGGGATTCTACCAGAAGTGGACTCTTTTCTCCTGCAACAATACAATCGTGTCAGTGGATTTCAAACTGTGTCGTGGCTGACGGTAAAGTGCTTTGTAAATTGTAACTTATCAACAAAAGTTGAAACAAACTTGTTCTCACAGGTAAGTTGAGTTCCCGTAGTTTCGACTTGAGGATGTTTTTGCTTTTGCCAGAAACGTGCCCCGAGAACCCACCAACCATCAACAACTCGATATTGTGCAAGCAGTGAGCGAGTAAAGTGGCGCTTGTTTCATTGACATTATTACATCGCACATTCAACAGCTTCATCTAGATACAAACAAAACTATAATTTGTAAATTAGCGAAAGTTTGTGTCTCTGTGTTCTGTATGTTCGTTGCAAGAAAAACGCGTAGGCTGGCGTGACGAACGATCGCTGCTCTGTCTGGGATGAGACGGAGCATAAACGCGTCGCTTTACGTTATTGCACCTTACTGAGGAAACACAATTCGGCGCTCGGGATACGAAGGTAATAATCGTGTGGAACAAAGGACGTCGAGCGACGGGCATCGCGATCCTTGCACAATAAAACACGACAAATAGAGTTTGGAGACGATGGTATGAATATCAGTCATTTCTGTTTACGGCAGCAATAATTACGTGGTTGAATATAAACTTAGTTTGATAAAAGACGTAAAATGTTCGGATAATTTGATTCTAAAAAGACTTCAATGTTTGCAAATAAACTTTTTATTTCGTTCTGTGGTCAACAAAGCACAAACGGAAATACAACGCAACTTAATCGTTTCAATCAAACAAATGCAAGCCACTTTGTTGTGATAAAGTCAGCGGCAAATACCTTGAATAATGTTGTTCATTCTATAAGCGATAGGCACCTTATTATACAATTGTACATTTGGTTCATGTTAGTGGACTTTACAATTTAGACTTATAATTAAGTTAATTTTTACTTTCCCTATACAGTGAAATGCCTATATGCGCTTATATAATGAGCTTAAAAGAACCTGTATTCTATACGTTATTGACGCGGACGAGTTCTTACCACTTCTATACGTGTTTCTTTATGGCGGACGTGCATAATAGTTATGACGTAACAATAGCCAGGAAAGTCATAGTTCCCCTTTGTTTTCAAACTCAGGGGGCGTGACCCCTCGTTCCCCAGGAATAGACGCCAGGGTTTTAAGGTAAATGTAAAACAGCAAAATTACGATTAATTTAGTAAAAATAAAGGCTTCCCTCAGTGTTCTTCTCAATAAAACACTGTTTTCTATGTTGTAACATTATTACTAGATAATATTGCAACACAATTTACGAAGGGAGTCGGCGTTTGCAGCAAAGTGTGGTGTGGGTGAGCAACATGCTTCAGGCAACACGTCGAAACTTGTTGTGCCCAGTCAAGCTTTAACGACAAAGGTCAGGGTTGTGGGGAGGTTGGGCTTGTGCTTGCTGCGGGCTCCACACCACAACTATTTACAATATACCACATGTTTTACGCCTTTGTGACAATTCTATAATAAAATGTGCGTGAATGAAAAGGATGGGAGCCGATGCACTTGTGACAGCTACCAACAAAGCCGCCGAGAGTGGCGACGGGAGCCGGGGCTGCGGATTGTAGCAAACCACAACGAAACCTCAGACTGACTAGCTACTTTTAATGTGCTACAACAAAGAGCAGGCGTGCAACTAGCAAGTTTGTAGCGTAACGTGGCTTGCCGATTTTAATGCTCAAGGGTGTCGAGAGTCATTTTATACTTTTAGTTGTTAATTTTCGTGTAGCACGTAATGCGGTGCTTGGAACTTGGTGTAAAAAAGCAGCAGTGACGCAATATACGTGCTATTGTGACTTAACACGCATAGAACTGCTGGGCAAAACTAAGCAAGCGGCTTTAAAGTTTAACGTTGTCCAGAAGTATAGGGACTACCCAGCTGAATTTTCCAATACATTACTGAAGAGTAAAATAACCTATTTAGCAAACTAAACTTTATTAAAAAAAAATTAATTTACACACTTATAAATATTTAGTCCGAATCTTGCTTTAACATTAAATGTGGTATTAATCACATCGAATAAACCCTTCTCTTCAAAATGAGAAATGACTCTAGCGCAGTTATTCGGGAGTGGGGAATTAATAGTCGTTCAAAGAAAATAAACGGCAAAATTTCAATATGAACAAGAATTTTTAGTTGAAAAATTCAAACATGAAATATATTCAGGAAGCTTTTCAACGTTTTCAAAATTCGCGGGCATTTTATTATTTTGGAGTCGCAAGTGTTTTATAATTCAGCGTTAAAAGAAATCCAAATATTAACTTTTACAATCTCGTAGCAAACTATTGAGGTAAAAACACAACTCGACAAAGTTCAAATATAAACTGTTGACGAGAAACACATTGGTTTTATAAGAAATAAATTCAGCGACAATCCTGTAACAATTAACAAATAGCACGAAACTGCAAAATGCTTGCACGATTTGCAGCACTGTAAAAATATGAGGCATATATTGCGCACATTAGAACCTGCATTCTATACGTTATTGGCACCGACGAGTTCTTATCACTCTGCATTCTATACGTATTTATTTATGTCCAAACGTGAAAAACAGTTACACCGTAATAATAGCCAGGGCAAAAATGGTTGAACCTTATTTTCAAACGCATGGGGTCGTTCCCCAGGAATAGACGTTAGGGTTTCAAGGTTATGTTTACAAGGAAATGTCACAAACCGGTCGTTTTAGTTCCTTGATTGACTTGGCCAACGTTTGCATCGCAGCATTTGAAAGCTCACAATCCTTAAGTCTCAGCTCCTCAATATTGTGGATGGCAGCAGATATTGCACGAGCACTCTCATCATTAACTTTGTTGTTGGTAAGATCGACTAACTTCATCTGTGGGTGAGATGAAACTTTGGTTTTAGTAAACATTTTATCACAGCAAAATTACGATCAATTTAGTAAAAATAAAGGCTTCCCTCAGTGTTCTTCTCAATAAAACACTGTTTTCTATGTTGTAACATTATTACTAGATAATATTGCAACACAATTTACGAAGGGAGTCGGCGTCTGCAGTAAAGTGTGGTGTGGGTGAGCAACATGCTTCAGGCAACACGTCGAAACTTGTTGTGCCCAGTCAAGCTTTAACGACAAAGGTCAGGGTTGCGGGGAGGTTGGGCTTGTGCTTGCTGCGGGCTCCACACCACAACTATTTAAAATGTACCACATGTTTTACGCCTTTGTGACAATTCCACAATAAAATGTGCGTGAATGAAAAGGATGGGAGCCGATGCACTTGTGACAGCTACCCACAAATCCGCCGAGAGTGGCGACGGGACCCGGGGCTGCGGATTGTAGCAAAGCACAACGAAACCACAGATTGAATAGCGACTGTTAAGGTGCTACAACAAAGAGCAGGCGTGCAACTAGCAAGTTTGTAGCGTAACGTGGTTTGCCGATTTTAATGCTCAAGGGTGTCGAGAGATATTTTATACTTTTAGTTGTTAATTTTCGCATATTGTTAAACCTTTTTATACAAATGTATGTATATGATTGGAACTTGGTGTAAAAAAGCAGCAGTGACGCAATATACGTGTTATTGTGACGTAACACGCATAGGACTGCTGGGCAAAACTAAGCAAGCGGCTTTTTTTTAGCAAGGGGCAAAATGGCCTTATTTTCAAACGCATTGGGTCGTTCCCCAGGAATAGACGCCAGTGTTTTAAGATAAATATAAAATATATGTTTACAAGGAAATGTCACAAACCGGTTGTTTTAGTTCCTTGATCGACTTGGCCAACGTTTGCATCGCAGCATTTGAAAGTCCACAAAGCCTAAGTTCCAGCTCCTGAATATTGTGGATGGCAGCAGATATTGCACGAGCACTCTCATCATCAACTTTGTTGTAGCCAAGATCGAGTGATTTGATCTGTAGGTGAGATGAAACTTTGGTTTTAATAAACATTTTATCACAGCAAAATTACGAATAATTTAGTAAAAATAAAGGCTTCCCTCAGTGTTCTTCTCAATAAAACACTGTTTTCTATGTTGTAACATTATTACTAGATAATATTGCAACACAATTTACGAAGGGAGTCGGCGTCTGCAGTAAAGTGTGGTGTGGGTGAGCAACATGCTTCAGGCAACACGTCGAAACTAGTTGTGCCCAGTCAAGCTTTAACGACAAAGGTCAGGGTTGCGGGGAGGTTGGGCTTGTGCTTGCTGCGGGCTTCACACCACAACTATTTACAATATACCTTGTTTTACGCCTTTGTGACAATTCCACAATAAAATGTGCGTGAATGAAAAGGATGGGAGCCATGTACTTGCGACAGCTACCCACAAAGCCGCCGAGAGTGGCGACGGGTCGCGGGGCTGCGGATTGCAGCAAAGCACAACGAAACCACAGAGTGACTAGCGACTGTTAAGGTGCTACAACAAAGAGCAGGCGTGCAACTAGCAAGTTTGTAGCGTAACGTGGCTTGCCGATTTTAATTCTCAAGGGTGTCGAGAGATATTTTGTACTTTTAGTTGTTAATTTTCGTGTAGCACGTAATGCGGTGCTTGGAACTTGGTGTAAAAAAGCAGCAGTGACGCAATATACGTGCTATTGTGACGTAACACGCATAGGACTGCTGGGCAAAACTAACCAAGCGGCTTTAAAGTTCAACGTTGTCCAGAAGTATAGGGGCTACCCAGCTGAATTTTCCAATACATTTCTTAAGAGTAAAATAACCTATTTAGCAAACTAAACTTTACTAAAAAAAATTTAATTTACACACTTATAAATATTTAGTCCGAATCTTGCTTGAAAACTAAGTGTGTAATTAATCACATAGAATAGACCCTACTCTTCAAAATGAGCAATGACTCTATCGACAGTTATTCGGGAGTGGGGAATTAATAGTCGTTTAAAGAAAAAAAAATTAAAATATGAACAAGAATTTTTAGTTAAAAAATTCAAACATGAAATATATTCAGGAAGCTTTTCAACGTTTTTAAAATTAGCGGGCATTTTATTATTTTGGAGTCGCAAGTGTTTTATAATTCAGCGTTAAAAGAAATCCAAATATTAACTTTTACAATCTCGTAGCAAACTATTGAGGTAAAATACGACTCGGCAAAGTTCAAATATAAACTGTTGACGAGAAACACATTGGTTTTATAAGAAATAAATTCAGCGACAATCCTGTAACAATTAATAAATAGCACGGAAGTGCAAAATGCTTGCACGATTTGCAGCACTATAAAAATATGAGGCATATATTGCGCACATTAGAACCTGCATTCTATACGTTATTGGCACCGACGAGTTCTTATCACTTTGCATTCTACACGTATTTATTTATGTCCAAACGTGAAAAACAGTTACACCGTAATAATAGCCAGGGAAAAAAATGGTTGAACCTTATTTTGAAACGCATGGGGTCGTTCCCCAGGAATAGACGTTAGGGTTTCAAGGTTATGTTTACAAGGGAATGTCACAAACCGGTCGTTTTAGTTCCTTGATTGACTTGGCCAACGTTTGCATCGCAGCATTTGAAAGCTTACAATCCTTAAGTCTCAGCTCCTCAATATTGTGGATGGCAGCAGATATTGCACGAGCACTCTCGCCATTAACTTCGTTGTTGGTAAGATCGACTAACTTGATCTGTGGGTGAGATGAAACTTTGGTTTTAGTAAACATTTTATCACAGCAAAATTACGAATAATTTAGTAAAAATAAAGGCTTCCCTCAGTGTTCTTCTCAATAAAACACTATTTTCTATGTTGTAACATTATTACTAGATAATATTGCAACACAATTTACGAAGGGAGTCGGCGTCTGCAGTAAAGTGTGGTGTAGGTGAGCAACATGCTTCAGGCAACACGTCGAAACTTGTTGTGCCCAGTCAAGCTTTAACGACAAAGGTCAGGGTTGCGGGGAGGTTGGGCTTGTGCTTGCTGCGGGCTTCACACCACAACTATTTACAATATACCACATGTTTTACGCCTTTCGGCCAATTCCACAATAAAATGTGCGTGAATGAAAATGATGGGAGCCGATGCACTTGTGACAGCTACCCACAAATCCGCCGAGAGTGGCGACGGGACCCGGGGCTGCGGATTGCAGCAAAGCACAACGAAACCACAGAGTGACTAGCGACTGTTAAGGTGCTACAACAAAGAGAAGGCTTGCAACTAGCAAGTTTGTAGCGTAACGTGGCTTGCCGATTTTAATGCTCAAGGGTGTCGAGAGATATTTTATACTTTTAGTTGTTAATTTTCGTATAGCACGTAATGCGGTGCTTGGAACTTGGTGTAAAAAAGCAGCAGTGACGCAATATACGTGCTATTGTGACGTAACACGCATAGGACTGCTGGGCAAAACTAACCAAGCGGCTTTAAAGTTTTAACGTTACCTACAGTTATTCGGGAGTGGGGAATTAATAGTCGTTCAAAGAAAAAAAAAATTAAAATATGAACAAGAATTTTTAGTTAAAAAATTCAAACATGAAATATATTCAGGAAGCTTTTCAACGTTTTTAAAATTCACGGGCATTTTATTATTTTGGAGTCGCAAGTGTTTTACAATTCAGCGTTAAAAGAAATCCAAATATTAAATTTTACAATCTCGTAGCAAACTATTGAGGTAAAATACGACTCGGCAAAGTTCAAATATAAACTGTTGACGAGAAACACATTGGTTTTATAAGAAATAAATTCAGCGACAATCCTGTAACAATCAACAAATAGCACGAAAGTGCAAAATGCTCGCACGATTTGCAGCACTATAAAAATATGAGGCATGTATATTGCGCACATTAGAACCTGCATTCTGTACGTTATTGGCACCGACGAGTTCTTATCACTCTGCATTCTATACGTATTTATTTATGTCCAAACGTGAAAAACAGTAACACCGTAATAATAGCCAGGGTAAAATGGTGGAACCTTATTTTGAAACGCATGGGGTCGTTCCCCAGTAATAGACGTTAGGGTTTCAAGGTTATGTTTACAAGGAAATGTCACAAACCGGTCGTTTTAGTTCCTTGATTGACTTGGCCAACGTTTGCATCGCAGCATTTGAAAGCTCACAACCCCAAAGTCCCAGCGTCTCAATATTGTGGATGGCAGCAGATATTGCACGAGCACTCTCATCATCAACTTTGTTGAAGCTAAGATCGAGTGATTTGATCTGTAGGTAAAATAAAACTTTGGATTTAATGAAAATTTTAAACAATCATCAGCGCCCACTTGTGGCGGACATCGTCTCAAGCAAATAAGTCAAGTGGTTGTTACAAAATGTCGCGCGCATTGTTGGGACTTCCCCGAAACACCCAGAAATTACGCCGTAGGGGGCGAAGAGGGGGTATATTGTTACAGTATTTCAGGGGTCGGCAACCCGTGGTACGCGTGCCACTTGTAGCACGCGAAATGATTTTTCAGGGCACGCCAAATGATTTAACGCGACCGTTATATCACATTAAGACGTGCAACGATTACATCACTAATACATCATTAACATTATTGTTATATCACTAACACTAGCGCTAACTAATTGGCTGCACACATTGCCAATTCGTGTCACAAATAAGTGTCTTAACCAGGGCTGCGGAGTCGGTTAAAAACAACCCGAGTCCGACCCCGGCCAAAAAAATACACCCTAATCCGACGCCCAAGTCCCTAGTCCGACTCCAAATGTAAAATTTTGTCGAGTCCCGAGTCCAGCTCTGACTCTACAGCCTGTATTTTACCCATTTACACAACTAAATTAAGGTGGATTTTCGGCAATCCACTCATATTGGTGTCATAATTGATCCACCCGCATTACATGGTTTAAAGATATTTCACCATTTGCTATTACACTTTTAAAACTTACATTTTGCCGCCTTAACAGTTTTTAAATTTGATACTGCGCATGCGCACGTCGGACTCGGGACTCGGGTAGTTTTACGCGGTCTTACTCGAGTCCCGAGTCCGACATTTTTTTGTTAGCGTTAAACTTGTTGTTTACGACTAACCGTTCGTATTACGTCACAATGCCCCAAAATTGGCGTGACGTTTACCACGTTAAAGCAGGGCATTCCTCATCAGTGGTTTTCAACCGCCGGTCTGCGTCAAATTTCCTGCTAGTCCGCAATATATGTTTCAATCTTATATCTCAATTGCAAAATGCAAGATGCGGAAGGCTGCTTGTACATCAAATTTAAAACTTCAGTTACGTAATTCGCCAGTTTCGTAATTTGCAGCATTGTGACGTAACATAGAGTTAATGGACCACTTCGGAATTTATCGTACGCCACAATCCTGCAAGTGTTGTACCCAACTGTTTAAAATTAGGCTACAACTCGTTTAAGTCTAAAACTGTCCAGTTGTACTTAAAAAAAACTTTAGTAGAACCACGTATGATATCAAAAAAACAGCAGCAAATTGCTCATTACATTGAAGTTTCCGGTATTTGCTTTTAAGTTGCATACTTTTATCGTAATTACATTTTGGGTTGATTTTATTTTTTGAAGGTCCACCGGTCCGCAAAATTTGATTGAAAGTTTTACCGGACTGTATGCTAAACAGGTTGAGAACCACTTTTCTACATTAAAGGAAAGCACGTGTGTATTTGTGCGACTGAGAAGCCAACTAAAAGCAAAACTAATAGTTAACACTTACATGGATCGGCTAAAAACAATCGAAGTATATTTCAAAAAAGATAGATAAATTAGATGTCAGATCACAGTAGGGCTGCGGAGTCGGACTCGAGGCGTACGTTTGCGCATGCGCAGTACCAGATTTCAGCAAAAACGGCAAATTGCTAAGGTGGAATAGCATATGCTGGTGGCATATTTTACGTGAGCCCTATAAGTGGATTGCTGAATATCCATCTCTATAAGTGGATTGCTGAATATCCATCAAGTTACGTAAATTGGTGAAATACAGGCTGTAGAGTCGGAGCCGGACTCGGGACTCGATGAAATCACATATTCGGCTGGAGTCGGACTCGGATTGTTTTTAATCAACTCCGCAGCCCTGACTGCCAGTGCAAAACTAAACATAGAAAATTGTTTGGCACGCGAGTTGTTAATATTGTGAAACTAGTTATAAACTGGAACACTGATTACGAAAGGTTGCCGACCCCTGCAGTATTTTATACTTTTTAAAACTTTAACCTGATTTTGTGTTTGTAAGTTTCTCTCATATTTCAACTTGAATATGCCAGCTTACCAGGATCCATGACACGAGTATTTAAATAACTGTAGCGACCAAACGCAGTGGGGACACTTCCCGATGTATTTTACCACACAACTTAACCCTTAACCTTATGGGGGAGAACCTGGGGTTTACAGGATATTTTAACAAAATTTTAGCAAAAATTTTTATTTAATTAGGACCAGTAAAATATTATAATCAACTGAAATCTGAACCGATAGTGGGATAAACTAGTCTAAGAAGAAAAGTTTAGGGCATGTTTAAGAAAGAACAAATAAAATCAAGTTGTGTAATTGCTAACTTGTTGTCTTAAAATTTGAATAGAACATTATAGCTGCCAATAAATGATAGTAACATTATTGACTCACTGGTTTATGAAGTTCAGCAATGGCGTAAGCAAGTTCTTGTAAATCATCACTTTGCATTTTTGATGAACGCAGATTTACTTGATCAAAATGTTGCAAGCAAATAGACAGGATTGCCACAACATCAGATCTTGGTAGATTTCGTTCCAACACAACAAATTCATCAACGTTGAAATTCCTTGACTAAAAGCAAATTTAAAATGTCACAAGATCCACTTGCACCTCTATAAAGATATTTGGCATAGTTTAACGTAAATATATAGCCTCACTATAAGTTGTTACGCCAAAATATTTTTACTTATATAAGAAAATAAATTGTAGTTTTAATAAGAGAGAATGGTGGTTTTACAAAACCAAGAATTTGATTTTATACAATCACCCAGGTAATTGCAATAAATTCGGACACAACCAGCGGCAAACAGTCAAGGAACGACCAGCGCTTTAATGTTTTAAAATGTAAGCTACACGTTCCACGAATGATCACGAATCCGAGTATTTTTCTTTAATTATTATTTACCTTCTATTTTTTTGGTTGAATATTTATACTATATATATACCAGTTAGTGACGAAACAGCAATATAATAACAAAAATTGTTCACAAATTTTTCCAGCATATCTATGTGCTCTAATAATAAAATCAATTTTTTTTATATTAATTGACTAACATTTTAAACAACATAAAAGCAGTTGTTTAAATATTTATGAACAACTACACAAAAAAACACATAAAACATAATATAAATACCAGGTTGTTGTAATTTAGTCATGGTAATTTACTCATAAATTTAGTTTGTTTTTGTAAGGTATTGTTGTGTTTTAGTTTTACATTAACTACAAACGTGCGTTAATTAGGCAGGTAAATATTATGCTGCAAAGAATACAACGTTATAACCAATACTTGGCAGTTACGCTATGCTTAACCTCGCTTAATATTGACCTTAAATAACCCCGTGGCGAACCTTGCCCATGACCAGCACGTTTTTTGATAGAATGTTACTTTTGCAACTTGACGTATTGTCCTTTTCGGACCCCCCCTTTTCGGAAGTGACATTAACGTTTTTTGTTCGTTTTTGTCAGGGTTTACTTTCACCGTCCGAAGCTGCGTGTATTTTCTCAGTTTAATTGGGTCACACGTCTTGCTAATGCGAAACCAAAATCAAACGCAAAACGCCTTTTTCGTTTCTTGTTTGGTCGACCGTGAACTAAGCACATTTTTTTCTCTTTCGCCTTTCGTTATTCGTTCGGGTTGGCTGATCAACAAGTGTGTGTTCGACAATTAATAACAATCAATCAAGCGGTCTCTGTAATTCATCTGGCCCGCTGCCTCTTCGACAAACTATACACGAGTCCATTTCAAATACTTTTTGACTATTTTCACAAGGAAGTGCGAAAAATTTTCGCGCTTCGCGCGAATTATCTTTTCACGTTTTGATGCTCTCTATTAACTAGATTAGTGCTTCTCTACCGTTGCGCCGTGGAAGGCTGCCAAGTGCGTCGCAGACACACAGAAAACGTATTCAAAAATATTGGACATATATTTTTCAACCTTTCTTTTATTTTTATTTTCGGCAATGTAATAATAACTTGCAAGAAATTTAAAAAAATGCCTTTTTCCCCCAAAACAAATTTGCGCTCCCTTCACTCGCCAGGTGTGTTAAAAAGGTTAAAAACACTCAGCTAGATTAACTATTGAAGTGGCGTTTTTGCAGATGTTGCGCTAATTAAATAACACCGGGGAAAAGCGATTTTCGTTTAGTATTGCAGGTGACGAAAGACGTGCCTTTAATTTAGCGTAGTCCCGTAAATGGATCTACCAAAATCAATCACATATATTTCACGGACTTGTTTTCGTTTTTTTCCTGAAGGTAACGATTGCACACTAAGCGGTTTCGCAGCTAGCGCCTGGCAGGAGTGTCGGTGACGCACATGCGACGGTGTATTTGGCGTCTAAAAGTTTGCTTTTGCTGGACGTTACTGGGCTGTTTCTGATGATTTTTTTTATTATTGATGACGTCATTGCAATCGCTGTTTTATGACGCCATATCTGTCACTATGTTATGACGTCATTAACGTTGGATTTCTGGATACGCCCCGGCTACCCACCACTAACTCCAAGCAGAGGCAACAATACGGTGCCAAACAGGGGCGTAACGAGAAATCAAAAAAAGGGGAGTCCTGAATTCCAACTAAGGGAATTCCCCATTTTCCCCGTCTGACGTTAATGACGTCATAAAATAGTGATAGGTATGACGTTACAAATAATAAAAAAAAAACGAAAACAGCCAATTAACGTCCAGCAAAAGCGAACTTTTAGACCCTAACGTCGCTACCCAACGGACGATGCCACACCGACGGCCCCCGATTGTCCCATACCCTCTCATTACAGTTTCAGGCGTTATTTTGGCTTTTGGGCCTTATTGCGACAGATAAAGGTTTTACACATACAATTTAGATCCTATTCTGTCGTGGATATGACTGCGTATGACTTCTTTTGTCGTTGGTCTCAAGATAGAGATCAACCGATGTAACTTTTTCGGGCCGATACCGATATCTGATGGTTAACGTTTTTGCCAGTTACCCGATACAGATTTTTTTATATGTGGAACATGGTTAAAAATACAAATACTTGAAAAACTATTCTAATTAATCACATTTCAGTTTATTTACTTATATTTATTAATTTTTTATTTTGCTTGTTAACGTGGCTAAACAATAAAATAGAAAATTTGTTTAATTTTCAGAAAAAAACTACATATCCTACTTTTGTAGTAAATATCGGCAAATTTTTTGTAGATATATTGGTCTATCTCTTATTCATATTATGGTAATACAGATTATCCTGCTAGATATAGTTGTTTTGTATTGTTTGTTTTCGATGAATTGTGTTATTTTGTTTAATGATGCAAATTCAGGTAGATTGCAATTTATTGCGCTTGTTACCTTAGATTTGTTCACAACCAGCTTTTCCATTAAATCAGTTTCATTATTTTCAATCACGACATCACCATGCTTGGATATTTTGCCTTCATGGATCACATATGAAGTCAAGACAAGCTGATCAATGTTGCACTTGGACAAAGCGTCTATTCCTGACTTGCCGATAATGTTTCCAGTAAGATCAAGCGTAGAAAGCTAAAACGTTATAAACGAGATAGCAGGGATTTATTAAAAATATATCTTAATATTAGGAAAAATTATTCCTAAATGTAGAGAAGATTTGAAATGCTGTCAATAATATTTGAGTATACAAGGCAGATATTTATTTGGCATTTGTTGCAATGTAAATAAAAAATTATGATTGTAAATAAAAAATTATGATAAACCTTGGTGTTTGATAATCCCTTAGCAATGTACTTGGCACCCTTTGTAGTTATTCCACAGCCAGCCAATTTAAGACTGTCAATATTTGTCAAAAAATAAGCGACCATCAAAGCACCTTCATCACCAATATCATTATTGGAAAGATCAAGCGTTGAAATCTGTAAATGAAGGTAAAGTTTGCAAAATTTTAACAATGTTGAATAACTTTAGGGAACAAAAATGGAAAATAATGGTAAAAATATTAAATAAGGGTTTAATAAAACAAATACATATATATATTAAAACTGAACCTTAGTGCGAAACAACTTTGATGCAATGGACTTGGCTTAGTAATTAGTATTAATATAAATTATCAGTGTGAAAGCAAATTAAGAAAATATAGTTAAAAATGACTGCAATATACATAAATAGTTTTAAAGTTACACTGGATACAATTTAACCTTGATACTTTCCAGTCGAAGTGATTCCATGAAAAAAGAAAATCCTTTTCCTTGAAAGTGTTTTATCCCTAAGTTCATGGGATCACTTATATGTTCAGGTTCTAATCGAAAAACAAATAAAATTAATTTAAAAATTATTACGTGTATATGATAATCACAACCATGTAGTTTAAGTCAGATGTGTTAAATTCTGAAATACGATTTCAAAATAAAAACTTCAAGTTTTGTTGAAAACATAGACATATGTTATAAACCTCCACTTAAAAAAGTATAAATGTGAGAATCCTAAACATAATATGGTGATATATGGGCAAAAACAATTTTAACTTGCAATAATTAATAATTTACTAAGACCTACAAAATCCAGCAGGAAACTTGGTAAAAGAGATTTAATCTCCACGAACCAGAATGTCACTATCATAATCATAATTATGGTTGAGGTGACTCTTAACAAAACTCATAATAAAAAGGCCTCTATCAATTACGATAAGGGTCATTTAAGGTCAACCACACAAAGGTTTTAACAAGAGATATGCCGATATATTGGTTTACCAATAATATCGGCCGATATTTGGCTTCTACCGATATATCGGTATCGGTAAATGTAGGTCCATATTTTAGTACGAAAATATGATATAATTTTTCCTGTAAAACAAACAATTACCCATTTTTAATAAAATAAATTGGATTTTAGCATTACGCACAGTGAATATGAAAAGTAATACTTTAACAATTAATAAAGTATATAATATAATACTTTAACAATTAATAAAGTGTATAAAAACCTACTATTCTAGAATACCTAGTTTTTCTTTTTGTAGCATTTTTTGCTGATTAAAAGAAACATAATTAAAATACATTGTAGGTTCAAAGTCCTGCTGAAAATGTGCGTCTGTGGTCAAACCTAATGGTGCTTGGTATTAACTTACAATAATTGTGGGTCCTGTAACATTAATGACTTGGTTTATAAGCACCTGTAGGTAAATAAAGCGAAACAATTCAACAAAACTAAAATTTACTGTCACAAATTCAAGCTAACAAAAAAAGTAAACATTTGAACCTTAAAAGTTAACATTCAGACAAAATACTTTGCTACGGTAAAATATAGTGGGGTCAAAAAACATTGTAGAATAATTACCTTTGTTACTGCTTATATCAAGTGATACAGCTTTGATTGAGAGCAGATAGACAAGACTGGGGACATCAGATGGTAAGACGCGTCCTTGAAATTTGATTTGACTCGGCAAGTACTCGGCAAGTACTCAGCAATCTTTTTATCGAGTTCTGGATCTCTGAGCTCGTTCAACCAGCCACTGATGGTTATAAGCTTTTTTGTGTCAGTTGAACTAATTTGCTGCATAAACTGAACTGCAAAATCAACTAATTTGGATCTTTTGGCCTCACATATCTGATGGTTGGGATTGCAATTGCATGCAGTGAGAAATGAGCTAACTGTTGAGTTCAGTGCAATGTTAAAATATCCAAACATGAATCTTGACACAACTTCCCATCGACTTTCAGATAGTCTTGGAAAAATGTTAATAAATTCATCCAGAGTGGAATAAAACACCAAGTGAAGAGCTGAGAAGTTTTCTTGGAGTAACAAATGTGTGAAGCTTGTTCGTTTAAAACCTTCCAGGATTTTTAAGCTAACTTTAAACCTTGGATCAACATAGTGCATAAGAAATGCATCTGCATCACTTTGATCCATGCCTACATCACTGAAGTTCTTGGCTATGAAAGTAAGATCTCCTATTTTAAATCCATTCCATGCCAAAAGAGCAATTTTGCTTAGGTGAGCATGTTTTTCCCTGATGTGTTCACTTTGACAGAAATATTCCAAAACTTTGAAAAAAAGATATGTGAGGGATTCTATTTCAAGCTCTTTACCTTCTGCATAATTTTTGTTTATGACATACATGATGATTATGCAGAGAGCAGGGACGTGACACAAAACAGCAATGTCTCTCTTTCTTTCCAAATAAGCCATTACTAATGTAACCTGTTCTGCTGTTTCACAGATTTGTTTACAAATATTCTTTTGTGAAGCAGCTGAAATACCTCGAAGGTTTAAGACTGATGCTGTTTGAATCATTTTAGTCATATTGTGAAATTGACCAGGCCTACAAGTATAAACTTTTATGGATTTTTTCCAAACTTTAGCTTTAAACAGCCTCTTAAGATGAACATCAGCTGTTGCTATTTCATCTGATGGTAATGGTTCATCTGTGAAGAAAGCATCAGTATTTGCTTCGTCTAAACCATCACATACAAATACAACATTTTCACCGTCCCCAATTGTTTCCAATAAAGCCTTTTCTGTAGTTTGCTTGTGTCGAAATTTGATATTTGTTCCATTTAAGCACATTTGTAGAAGTGTAGTTTTGATTTTAAAGTTAATTTCCCGACAAAAAACAAAGAAAATGTACTCGCATTTTGGAAAAAGCTTTTGCTGTAGAACCATTTCAACTATCATGCGAGTAAGAGTGGTTTTGCCAATACCAGCTTGTCCAATAAACACAATGTTGTTGCCGTTTCGGTCGATGTGGTCCTGTCTGGCTTCTTCAGAGGCATGTTGTCTTGCATCTGACTCTGCTTGTTTAAAAGCCTGCTCTATCGCTTCACTGATGCCAAGGCTTTTTGATTCAAGTAATAAAAGTTGCTGGAAATCTTCTCGTTTACTGTAATGCCCTTCTTCATTGAGTTGTTCGATAGATTTTGGTTCATTTTTAGTTAATGCAACAAGCACCAGCTGAATTGGCTGGTCACGATCAAGTTTGATTGGCATATTTCTTATTCCTGATAATAATTGCGCATGTTTTCGCAAATTGTTTCTTTGGCTTAGTTGCCATACTAAAAAACAAGCATTTTTAAAATTATGTTAGAGCCTAACAACATTTGATTAGAAAATTTAGCGTAAAATACACATAACATACTTTTGTCGGGAATAAATTGTAAAACTCTAGTTAATAAAGAAGGCTCTGGTTGGTCGGCCAAACTTTGATGAACAATTGCATCTGGTTTTGCTTCATTTGGAACTGTAAACAATGGAAAGAACAGTTGTTTCACAGTATGCAAGTTCTTAACACACGTATCTTACTTGCAGTATATTGAATTACTATTTTCTAAAATACCAGATTTATAATACTTTCTATTCTAGATGAATATTTTAGTTTCAAGCTTAAAACCAGGGGTCGGCAAACCTTTCCAAGTCGCGGGCTTGACCTAAATGGCAGGCCTAGGATTTTTGCATTTAAAAAAGGGTCTAATTAGCATTTCAATAAAAAACATGAGTTTGTTTGGTTTAAATTCGAGTTAACACAGCATCTGCCATGATCACAATAGAAAGGGGTAACAAAAATACTTTCGGGAAATTTGATAAATTTAATTGTCAATCGAAACTATTGATTTTAATTCAAAACGCAAACATACTAGATGTGTAAAAAGGAATGGCGGGCCAGATGATTTACATTAACGAGCTGTTGGTTGCCGGCCTCGTTTTAAACAAATGGTTTAAGAAGCAACAAACTTATGGATCACTAATTGTGCCTTCCAATTATGTTTAAACCAATGTTTTGTAAGGTATGGAGAAAGTTTGTAAATGATTAAACAGTTGTTTAATGAGTGATTTCATAAAATACTTATTTATGACTAATCATTACAAACTTTGAAGTAATTTGACATAATCATTACAAACTTTGAAGTAATTTAATGTAATCTAATACAGCTTCATTAGTGAAAGCATCAAAATGACTGTTGAAAGATACAATTCCTAGAAGCTATATTATAAGTAGGGCGATTATTTTTAGACCTCAAAAATGGAAATTTTGACCTAAAAATAATTTAGACGATTTATGTGCATTTTTATTAGATTTTGACTTGAAAAAATTTTAACAAATTTTGACCTAACGTGTAAATTTTGGCAAATTTTGACCTAACGTGTAAATTTTGACAAATTTTGACCTAACGTGTAAATTTTGACAAATTTTGACCTAACGTGTAAATTTTGACAAAATTTTGACTTTTTTTGACAAGTCAAAAAGTAATCGCCCCAATTATAAGATATCGTTTTCAACTCATGAGATATCAATTAAAAATGAAAAACAACAATGCACTTTGATACATACAGTTGTAAGTTAAAATGTTGTCTCTCCCAGCTATATTTGCATTAGAGAAATCTGAAAAAAAAAACAGTGCTACAAAGCCTCAACAACAAATAGAATGTTCCAATAGTAAAAACATAAACTCACTTAGATGATCTCCATTGAATTCAATACCCCCATGTGGACCTAAACACAAACCAGCGATGAATGATATGTAAAATTCAGGAACAACCCACACAGATATTAATAAAGCTACTGTTTCTAGAACTTATCTATTCTTTAATAACATATCGCTCACACGAAAGAAGTAAAAATCTATTCTTTGGGCAATGAAAGTATTTTTTTAAATTACAGAAAAATTATGACAAATTTTGTCAGCAAATTGCAGTTATTTCTTTGTTCGAGTTAAGTGCAAGACAAAATGTGTCAACATGCTGTAAAATTCCACTTTTAGCTTTCTAAGAGTGCTAAAAAAAACTCTAACCCTAAAGCTGTGTACAAAGCAAACAACACAGTTTTTGATTTAAAACACACTTTGTTCAATAACATGAGTTATGCAATGAAAAGACCTGACCAATAGTGACATTAACAAGTTAAATATAGCTTTTTATGTTGTATAAATTGGTGAATCACAGAGTTGCTTAAGTTTTGCAATTGTTCGCACCAAACGTATTTTGAAAAAAAAGGTTGGCAGGGAATTAACTTTAAGTGCTATCACTGATTAAATCAACTAAAGCAACTAGCTACACTTGAACAAATATCATAAATTACCTTGATTGGAAGTCCCTGCTCTTGATTGTTGATCAGATTCATGCTGAAACATAAATTAAAATCAAGATTATAAAGAGCTGTGTACATTTAAGCAGGGAGTCAAACCCGAAACTGGAATTTTGTAAACCTGCTTCGAGCCAATTTTTTCTTGAACTGTACAGAACCTGAACCGTTTTTTGTAAGATTTTAAAGAGTCAAACATATAAAAAAACGATTCACTCCAGCAAGACGTTACAAGTTCTATTTCACAGAGTTAAGTTACAAGAATTTGAAAAAAAAAAATATTTATAAAAAAATATTGAGTTTTAATTTTTCAGATGTTTTAATAATGAGTTGCTTGCAACTTATAGTAACAATTCAAATGATTATTCTCTCCATTTATTGACCCAAATTCTTAGTTTAAACGCAATTTCAAACTAACAATGGTTAATCTGCAACTGAACTTGAACTCATGAATTGCTTTGAACCAAAACTAGACCTGAACCGGATACCGAAAAAGGCAAATGGTTTAACTCCCGGTGATTTTAATGGCAAAGAATCAATTATATAACAATGTTTTATTTACATCGCTGCATTTTGTCATCAATTGCAATTTCATACTAAAATTGTTGAACTATAATAATATGATAAAACCTAGAAGAAAAACTATCATTTTGCCTCAAGAATGAGTAAGTATCAACGAACAATTAACTTGATAAAGGTTGTGACCGATGTCTCCAAAAATACATTTATTTCTAGCAAAACACTTTAAAATAGAAATAGAAAAAAGCAGACTTACCTCAAAATGTTTGTTTCTTGTATGTTTATCAGACATTTCATAGTTTAAACAAATTTGCAAAATTTCAACATGCTTGCAAACCTAACACTGCAATTTAGAAGCAGCCATTTTCATGCAAAAGGTGTTAATCTATTCAAAATAATCACATATTATCTGCATTGGAAAGACATAATATATTTACAAAAGGTTTATTATGAATAAAATTAAGGTTA
Source organism: Ascidiella aspersa (assembly GCF_963924565.1). Lineage (NCBI taxonomy): Eukaryota > Metazoa > Chordata > Ascidiacea > Phlebobranchia > Ascidiidae > Ascidiella > Ascidiella aspersa. The sequence goes on from NC_139451.1 coordinate 2,341,540, forward strand.
AGCAGTCATCAATGCAACACTACATGAATATTAAGATTTCTATTATAAACTTTCATACAATAGCTATACTGAAGGTGAATGAAAAATCGGTTGAAAAAAGTCTAAAATCTCCTATAATTGTATCTTAAAGTTGTTTATAGAACAAAACTATTGTTATGTAAAACAAGAAATGTTTGCTAAATGTTGCAAACAATGGCGAAAAGCCTGCAGAGAAAGGGGCACTGCTATAGAATCCTATCAACTTTTTTGAAGTACTGAAATACAGTTACAAAAACCAGTCATCAGATTTTAAACTGGGAGAATCAATATAATACTTGACACAACCAAACCCAAATAGCATCCCGCAGCCTAACTCAAACATTGATTTAATAATTCAAACACTGTGGTAGGATTCTAAATTAGTGCCAAGAAAAGATACTTAAAATCAAAAGTTGTTATTCAGAGAAAACAAAATAAAAATACTGTTTTTTGAAATGCTCATTTTTATGTGTGATTTTTCATCTGTGATGTATAAATTTGGTTAGAATGTTTGAAACATTTTTATAAATGATTAATAGAAACAAACATCGAAGTTAGCAGTGCTTAACCACAAATCGGCTAAAGGATAGGGTGGTATGTGTTGTTGGTAGCTGGTAATTGGACACCATGAATTTGCCATGTACCAAATGCAAAAAGATTGTCCATCAAAGTCATCAACAAAAAAATAAACAGTATTGGAATCATTAGAGATCGCCAAACACCAACTTTGCTGTTCCTGGAAACAAATTACTTAAATTGTTCCGGTTTGAAATAAGGGTGTGAAGCTACCTTACAAACAATTTATAGCTAGACTATCAAAATGTTGCATTTTACTTTGAAATATTTCTTCAATGAACAATTGAAAATACTTTTCAATTAATCACAATGTAACCGAAATCCGAGTCCTGTATAAAAATAGAGTCCCAAGTCCAGCTATGACTCTACTACATAAACTTATTGAAACAAAATTTGTTGGATATACAGCAATTCACTTGAATGGGTGTCACATAACTTATCTACCCACAAAGGCCACAATATGTAGCTGGAAATATTCCACAATGTGCAATTTATTTATGAATTTGCAACCGGCTCTGCTCTAGAATACTACCACACAACTAGTATTACACAACTATTTGTTCATCGCAAATTGTTTGGGTTGGGTTAAGTTCTAGTATTCATATTTTGTTTATTATCCCAAATTTATTTCTCCCTCATAATTTAAATTTTGACGATTCGTTTCGCTACTGAACAAAGTGGTAGTGTGGGGCACGTGATTAGTTTAGTTGAAGCTTCTGACTCTCGTTGTAAGGTTGCGTGCGTATAACTCGTTAGCCAACCACAATACCTCTGGTGATTATTAATTGTATTATCTGATAAGCGAAACACCCAGTTGAAACTATAGAAGGCGGACAATCAACACTGTTAACAACACAGCGCTGTCAACCGCACAACACGTTAACTGAGAAGAGGTCTCATTTACAAGCGGACAGCGGCCTAAGCAGCCACAGACAATCAAACTACTGACCGCCGAGATAATCGCGGGACAGCACATTTAGCATTTACACTTTGGTGCGATTAAACAATAAATCTGGGGCATAAGCCGTTACAGCGTAAATTGCACAATAAACACAAAATCTCTTAGTCGGTAAATAGCCGTGCGCTACAGTAGGACTCTAGACCAGCACCCCAAGGCCCTAAAATTTTTTAACTTTTGTATCTCGACAAGCCAAGGCCTTCTTATATGATTTGGCAAACTTTTTTAACAATTTTGGCGATGTCCTAAAATCCTACCACAGCGTTGTAATAATAATTACATCAATGCACAACAATAGTGTTTTGATGTGTAAGTATTGTTCTATTTATTATTTAAAAATAATACTTGACCACCACCGACTCAAAAAATTAAGACAGTTTATCGTTTTCTGTCCGTTTTAAGCCATCTTGCAACCCTGCAAAAAACGGATTTATTTGACGTTTTGGGGAAGTTTGAAAATTTTTATGTAACGTATTGAATTTCTGCTTTTTAATTGCAATCTTACATTAGAAGAGTATAAATTCAGTGAAAATGGATTTGAAAAATTGTGAGCCTTTTTAACGCCAACATTGTGTTATTTATACTATTTTTCTTCTAAATAACAAGAAACACGGACAAAGCGAACAAAACAAACAGGGAAGTAAATATATTCAAGGGGATTTACCGTCGGCGAAAGCCTTTGATCATAGCTTTGACAAAACATGGCAAAAAGTGAAAAAATGTTTTTTGGCCTTTATTTTCAAGATAACAAAATAGATTAAAAATAAGTTAAAATATTCGAACATAAGATTTTTTTGTTTTTAAAGGTTATAGTATGATGTTAGATGTTTACCCCAGTCTATTCGCTTTTATTCGCTTTTTTGAAAAAAGTATTTTTAGACATCACTTAAAAAATCTAAAATGTCAATTATTATCGCTTAAATAAAATAATAGTGAATTTGTTATTTCATTTCAAAATTAAACTTTTTAATAGAGAAAAACGAATAACGAAGTAAAATTTTTGGACACGCGCCAATCGAAAACTTATTTTATTTTTTATTTTACGTTTTCAGAGCTATTTGTCCGGCAGCCGATTATTATTATCGAACTTAAAAACAGACAGACAGGCAGATATAGGATTTGTACTTTTCTTACTTACCAGAAGATAGACAGATTGTCACAAATTTAATTATTGTAGACCCTTTGTTCCGGACTAATGCGTTTGTCCGCGGGGATCGCCGTTCGGGTCAGCTACCCACCGACTTGGTTTTCCCTCAGGGACAGGACTTTGTGTGAATTTCGAAGTCTCAGTTTTTCTAGCGCTGCTGACAACTTTGTGTGCGGTTGCGTTTTGGATGGCGTTGTGTTGCATTGTCATTCGTCGGGTTGATACCGAGAGAATCGGACGCATTTTGAGCACGGTTTGCAATTTCGTTGGTTAGAGGCAAGAATAATTTTTGAATTGTGAAGTCATTTAAGCTAAGTTACGTGACGTATTAAAAAAACAGCAACTGATTGATAATATATGGAAAAAATAAAAAATCAACGTTTTATTTAATCAATATTCATATTTTTGTCATAAAATTACGAACATGGCGTTAACTTTACTCTGTAAAATACAAGTTGTGACGTCATGCTGGAGTGAACCGCTTTTGTTTACAGGTTGGGGTTCGGTTAAGGTTTATGTTCTTTCAAATTATTCCGTTCAGTTCCGGTTCTGGTCCTTAAAATTTTACAAAAAACGGTGATTCGGTAACAGTTCAGCATTCTTTACCTTTTTGGATGTTGCATAAATGTAGGCCTATGCCTTTACTTTTTATTTTCAGTAATTATTTTTTTCTCTGTAATCTAACATTATATATTTTTTATGTTTCTGTAGCATTTTTTTACGGTCGTCTTTAACTTTTCTTTAGTGTATGGATTTTTAATTTTTTTATTTCGATAGCTTTTCCTTTTTTATTCATTTTTTATTTACTTTACTATAATTTCATTTTCCTTTGTCATTTGAGGTTATATTTAATTTGTTTCTGTCGCGTTTTCATATTACCTACCTATCGATAGTATTTCGTTTATAATCTTGCTTAAAGTATTTCGCAAATATTGCTGCTGCAGTTTTCCGTTTAAAATTTTTCTATTCAACCATTTCCAACTTTATATCTTACGATTGGTATTTCGCCCTGAAGTGAGTATTGTTTTGTTCCCTAATTGCTTTTGTTCTATATGTGTGCCGTGACGCCTTCAATTTTCTGGTTTTATAAAATAAACTTTTGTGTTGAAGTTTTTTAAATTCGATAGAGCCACTAATTACGAGGTCGATAGAGCCACTAATTACGAAAGCTATTTTTAGGATTCATTGATCATTGAAAAACAAACACAAACAATCTAAGCAGACGTATCGCTATTCAATGTTCGACTAATTTTAACTAATTTTTTTCTAAGTTAACAAAATTAAAATGCAATAGTGCAGTTGAATTAGATTAAAAATGGTCAAACATAGATCTTTAAATACAAGAAGTGTTGCCTTACGTTTAAAATGTCCTATTAACATGCAATTGGTTTGGGGTGCCCAAAACGTGACATTTTTTCCGATAACCAATATCGTGAACAAAAAGTATCACAATCCGATACCCAATGACGTCATAACCATGCCCACATAAGCAGAATATTTAAAAATTATAAACGTTTAAAAATACTTTTACGGGTTTTAAGGCTAAATTTCCAGGTTTAGTTACCTCCAGTTGTTAACTTATTTGTAAATTTAACCCATATAATCGAAAATCCATACAATTCGGACTCATTTAAAAAAAAAGAATTATAAAAAGAATCGATCGAAAAATAACATGCATAATAAATCCACTCCATATAATCGGAAATCCATAAAAGTGGAACTCAAATAAAAAATATATCATAATCAAAAGAATGGCACGAAAGATAACATGTATTACTTGATCTTTTCCATACAAAAACATCATCGGAAAAATTGTTTAATATGAAGTTATTTATTTTTCTGTATAACGTTCACTGATACATTGTAGGTTGCACATTGAGCGATAGTGCACAATGTGCACTTAATCGTCACATATCGCAAGTGCACATTGTGCGCACAATGTGCACATTTCGGTTTGCGTACATATCACAAGTGCACAATGTGCACCTTGGAATGTGCAAACCGAACCGTGCACATATCGCAAGTGCACATTGTGCACGTTTTGGTTTTGAGTCCTGTTGGCTATTTGACCGAAATGCTCTTTTATGCTTGCACCAATACCTGATTATTTATTGATTTGGGTGTTCATGATTTTAATAATTGAAAATCGATTTAAATTTGTTCGTTAGTCAGGTAAATAGTTTAAGAAGATTTCTTTACGCTTGCACTTGTTAGTGATTATATGACGATTTGAACTATGACTCTGGTTTTTGCGTGAATAAACTCTTCCTAAATTTATTGTCAAACATAAACTAATTGTGTTTGTAATTTTTAAGTTGTTTAATGCCTTCATCACCATATAAATGGTTTAGTTTAGGGCTTTTCAACCAGTGGTCATGGAAATATTTTAAGTTGGGTCACACACCAATTTAAAAAGATGCACCCGTTAGTGGTTACATGTCGATTTGCCACTGTGGAAAGTTTTTTCAAGTTTTATAAGTGCACCCCGAAAAAATCTGGACTGCAAAATAAAAAAACAGCACATTAACAGCACATTAATATGGAGTGCATCGGAAATCATGAAATGCACCCCAATATTAGAAACTGCACCCAAATGCACTTTTTGTCATTTGTTGTACCCGGCCACCCGACTTTTTTTTTGCCGTGCACCCACAAGATCTCGTCAAAATCTGCCATACTTTCCAGTCTGGCTTGATTTGAAGTTTGACTTTAGTTTGGTGTCCAGTTGAATAATTTCTTCCAAGTTTTATTAGTAAATGTGAAAAGAATTAAACAATTGACATAGGCTCAATAGGGGCACTGGTCTAGAATTCTACCACATTTATTTTAACACTAACGAAACGATTTGCCAAAGTTGAAATTGCGAGGAAGGCATAAATATAAAAGAATGAATGTAATAATAATACTTCACTTAACCAAATGCTACCTGTCATTCTAACCCAAATATTGTTAGGAATATAAACCCCCAGACGAAAATGTGGTTGGATTCTTGACCAGCGCCTCAATAGGATATAAATAATCATAAAAATCATGATTTAATATAATTTATTTTTATTTTCGGATAATATTGAAAGCTGAAAACTGGTTAGTTATCCCGCTGGAATAAACATAAGGATGTTTTGTGTGAAGTTGATGTTACAGCACCAGACAAACTGTGTGGAAAATCTGTTGGGCAGCTAATGTAGAAGGTGAATGATTTTGATGCACAATCATACTTGACCTACCCACACTGAAATGCTAACACGCACTCTGCCCCAAAATAATGAATGCTATAAATCCAAGGTCGCAAAATTATTTATGCCCACCTGATTTTGGGGTTATGGTGCTGGTTAAAGATTCAGTTCGGGTAGGTCAAGTATTATTATATTTATTCTCCCAGTTTGCAATTTAACTTTTGACAACGTTATTCGTTATTGTACCTAATAAAAGTGGTAGGATTCCAGGCAATATCCAATTACTAAAAGTGGGTCCACACTCCACAGTGTGTGAAAGTGATCAACCTATGACTTTGCAATGTGTCAAATATTTGCTCTATAATGTATATATGAAGCTTTTCTAGAAAAGTAAAGAAAGTTTACAAAATTATTAAACAGATGTGACCCGAAAATACCCTTGACAGTTAGGTTTTCGAATTCGTTATTAAACGCTACACCAACTTAAAACAAGCAAGTGTCAATGTGCTCACATTGTTATACACCAATAGATCAGTTTTGTTTCGGCTTTTGTTTAGATAAAGCAATTCAATCCATACACAATCTAGGATTAAAACAGGTAGATTTAGTTTTTGTAAAATTATTTTTGATTTTACATAAATATATTATATATTTGTAGATTTCAGATTTAGCATATTATAGATAAAATCAAAGCATGGCATATCTAATGTGCATCTTAAAATTACCCAAGGTACACTGAAACATGGATTCAAGTCAAAACCACAACAACCGTCATTGTCCACCAAGTTATCTAACCACACAAAGTGTAATGTGGGAGCGAGGTTGTCCGATGATGGGAGGCGTGTGCAAGTTAATGATGCATTGGGTCTAAAAGTTGTTCCAACTCAAGCAAGATGTGCAAGCAAGACATTGTTGCTTCAGATTTTTAAATATAATTCATGATTTTATTGACATACGTGAGTTAGGTAGAACAACACACACAGTAGGAATATCATGTCAAAAATACCGTCTCTGGCTAAATGTGCGGTTTTGTCAGGTCCCAAGTCCCGATTTGACTCTACAACCTGTGTACCCATTTACTTAAGTATAATAAGGTGGATATTCAGCAATCTACTCAAAGGGCATAAAATTCATCTAATCTCAATGCTTGTTTGGAAAATATTGCACCATTTGCTATTACCTTTTCACAATTTACAGTTTGCGACCATATCAGTTTCAAAATTTGGTAATAACTTTGTGTTTATGTTTATGTACAATTTTAAATGACATAAATTAAACAAATGTGAGTGTTTATAGTGTTAAGCACTGTATGTTGTATTATAAACTCATTTGTGTTCTACTTTGTCATCATATGTTATGTAAGTGCATAAAGATTCTGAATCACATTTCAGCCACAAACAACTAAGTTAAAAAATGTGGCTTGAAAAACATCTGTTTAAAATAGTTTCCAGTGCCATGTTTTTATGGAGAAACTTCTGTGTTTTCATATATTCTGTCTCAAAAAATAAATCTGCTTTACAATTTGTTTATTTTGGTATTTTTGGTTTATCATAGAGCAGGTTACAAATCTAATAAAAATTATGTGTATCTAGATTGACTGAAAATAGACAATTTTTTACGGTTTGCGGTAATAAGTGTAGTGAAGATATTTAATATATATATATATACATAATTATGAATGCCATGCTCACTAATTAAATAGCATAATATATTTCCTGCAATATGTTGGAATTGACAGATGCAATGGAAATTTATCATTTTTGCATTTATTTAACTATTACTTATGTAGCTTACAAAAAAATGATTCACACTTAAAAAAAAAATCTTTGTATTTGGCAGTTATTCCAAAGTTGGATCTTCAACCAACTGGATTTAATAGCAACATAGTTAAGTACTGTGTTTTAAATATGGTTAGCACAAATATAAAGTTAACATTCGAGGTTAAACAAATGGTGCTTGAGAAAAAATGCAAGGCGATGATAGCAGCTTGCTTGTCCAGTTTTTTGAGTTGTTAACATCGGCAAAAAGTCCAGACAGCTGACATTTTCGTTTTGAAGGTCGTTGCAAGGGTGTGAAGGTCAAACAGCATAAAGGCCACCTGTTGATAAATATCACAAGTAACTAAATCATAAATGTGTGCTGTGTTTTAAGGAATACAGAACTGTCTCTTACAAAAGGTGTGGGTATTTTTACAGAATATTCTTAAAAAATAGTTTTATAAAGACCAATAGAGCATGTGGCAATATGCACCCCATCCGTCAGAAATCAGTGCAGTTCTAAGCAAAAAGGTCTACGACAATCAATAGAGCACGTGGCATGCAACATCAGGTAATTTTTTAGGGGTTATTTTTGAAAAAAAGTAAATTTTATGCTGGCCTTTAAATGTAAAATCTTTAATGCAAAATACATATTTTACTGAGCAAAACTAAAACAGTGATGACATGTGTGTATAACAGCCACCTAGGCATTCAGAAGCCATACTGACCAACTATAACAGCACACATGACAATATGCAAGTCAGGAAAGAATTATCCTTAATTATTAACAACACTGTAAAACACTATTTACTTTGATCCATCTGTTGAAATCCAAAACCTGCCATCAGATGAAAAACTCATCAGCTGCGAAGTGTAGTAGCAGGTCGGAGAATCAAACGTGGACGAGTATTTCTTGATCAGCTTTGTTTTCTTGATAACTAACGTCTGTTCGTTGGTGAGCAATTCACTGTTTTGTTCCAACCATGAAACTATGGATTTGGTTGGAATTTGACAAACTGGATTAGGTCTGGAATCGCACCAACACTGAAAAAGTAAGTTAAGATTTTGACTTGGTTGTACTCAGTGCTGTAAACAAATCAATTTAATTGACTTTTGCAAAAATATTAAGTTATTCCCAGTTATGTCAATATTAGAGTAAGTCCACTACAAGTTAAATCACTGATAAAAAAAAACATAAAACTTTTCTAGTTGTTTCATGTGCAAAAATTGAGATAGATAGCTCATTTTAAGTCATTGGACCAAAAGACTTTAGTCAAGTCATTTAAAAACAGTTACACAACGCTTGTGTACTTAGAGGTCCTGCTAATAAAGGTTTTTAAAATCCACTGCTCGAAATCTTAAAGGCCCGCTTACACTACAGCTGCGCTGGGCGTAAAAATCACGACAAAACGTAACGTTTTTCTATAGCTGCACAAGGCTTGAGTTAAGCAAAGCGTAACTTGCTGCTGCTGCTGCTGCACGGGGCTTGAGTTTAGCAAAGCGTGAAACGCTTGCCACAATAGAATTTAAATGCAAATTACGCTTTGCTCAGCTCAGTGCAGCTGTAGTGTAAACGGGCCTTTATACATAATAACAAAAATTCTACTAACTTTGCACAATTTCAAAATCCAAAACATTTTGTGTACCTTTTGTTTTCTTTTTTGATTGTTAAAAACTTTAAGGAATTGCCACTTTTTATATGTAACTTCACTTTTAACAACCATTCCATATTTTTCTATAATGCTAAATTTTTGTATTTACCTCCAAGACTTTAATCATTTGCCTGATGATTAAAAATGCTTCGATGTCTTCGTTTCCCGAACTTTCACTTTGGTTGCTTGTGTCAAGGTCAACACTATGACCTTCAAATTTGCCTTTTATATGAAGTAAATGCCACCTAAAACAATAAACAAAGTTAAAGTTAAGCATGTTTTTCACAACAGAATCTTGCTCACGCAACAAAACACAAAAAGCAAACAATAAAAGTTCTAAAATTCTTTTCAATAGCTTTTAATGCTGGCTGATTTTTGTTTGAAACGGTGCATTTCTCAAGCTATTAAAGTTAAAGTTTTAAAATTTTGGCACTAATACACTAAACAAAAGTTATAAAATAGTTTATTCTAAAAATAGGGTTATTCCGTTAAAAAACTGAATTCTTTAAAATTTGAAATTAGCAAAATGTTAACTATACTATAATAGACACAGCAAAATATTGTTAATAAACCAATTGAAGGAAACAGCCTTATAAAATCTAAAATGAACCTTGAAATATTCAATTAAAACTTAATGTATTGGACACACCTAATATTAATCTCAAAAATATTAATAAACCAGCAAGTCAAAAAAACAAGTTTGTACCTCAATTGTAATCCAACAGTTGATTCTTCCTTAGTAACTGGGGCGTCTAGCAAGGATTGGAATGGCGTTAGAAATTTTGAGTTCATCGCGTAATCTTGTCGCATTATCTCAAGTATATCCATATTCTTGTATAAGTTAAAGCTGTCATCCTTTATCCCTTCCAAAAGAATGGCCAACCCCTGAAAAAAAAAAACAAATTTAGAATCTCACCTCAGGCTAGTTTTACTAACAGGATGCAGCAGGCAATGGTGTTATGGTTGTTTCTCGACTGGCTCCCCACTGAGCTGTTAGCTCAGTTGGTAAAGCGACGGTCCTGTTATTGCTGGGGAGGTTGTGAGTTTGAACCTCACCACAGGCTAGTTTTATGATCAGGATGCAGCAGGCAATGGTGCCATGGTTGTTTCTAGGGGTTGTCTGAATATCTGTATGTACCCATAAAACCAACTTTGAAATTCTTTTTGTTGATTTTGGACAACATTCACCTACTGTCCCATCCCCATCTGAACATTTTGGGGGTTTAAGTACCATCAAATCCTGCTAAAATATTTATTTTTGAGCAAGATAGGGCATATGGGTATACATTTTAAAACATGGTTATTTTAATTCTTTCAGTATGGATTTAAAGATATATATACTTAAACAAAACAAAGGCAATGTTTTTAAAGATTATTTTCATTACCATAACTACATAAATAAACACGCTTTCCTAAACTCAAGCCCAAAATTATTAATATAACAGCTAAAGGTTGTACTAAGGTAAGGGCGGGCAACTTCTCAAGTCGGCGGGCCTGATATTGGAAATGAAGTACTTGGCGGGCCGGATACCTAATCGCTATATTAATTGTAGTGTACTAAAGGCCTAGTAAAAATATAGAAGCCCATACAGTAGGGATAGCATGTTGTGAACATTTAGAATACCTTTATTGTTGAAAATAAACCAAGAGATATTCAGAACGTTCAAAATGCTACCCACTTCTGTATTGGCTTTGATTCAGACTTATTTTATTTAAATTTACCTGTTGAAGGCTCATATTTTAACAGGAAAAAATTAAAAAAAAAAATAAATTTCGTAATAAAATTTGTAATTTGCTTAATCGACTTAAGGTCTGAGGTAAAGGTACATCATCTTATCGATCCTTTTATAAGCTTTATATCGAATTAATCCTTTATTATATTTCATTCTGAATAGAATAATAGCCAGATGGCAGTACAATATATGTAAACAGTATTTCGCTGTACCCTGGGTACTTCGAACATTGGTTGTCGAAGTTGTTTGTTTTGATATTTTTTCACCTTCAATGTTCAAAACCAATAAGTCAGTGCTTATCAACCTTTGACGACTAAGGTTTGGCGACCCAATTGTTTTTTTTTGTAAGCGAACAGAAAGTAGGCATAGCATACAAAATTTCGAATTTCAATAATTATAATAAGACATTATTTGTATTGCTTCCTTAATTTTTTAATTGAGAAATTTCGCTCAGAAACGATCCCAATTAGTATAAACACGACTGCGGTCGGCGACCAAATCAAACAGCGACCCATAGGTTGAGAAGCACTGCAATAAGTCAATTGAAGTCAACTTTTAATAAAATATTGACTAAAGACAGTTATTGTATCTGAGACTTATAAGAAATGTTTAAACTGCTACCCACTTCTCTACAGGCTTTGATATCAGACTCATTAGGTAACTTTTACCTGTTCAGGTGAAAGAAGTCTTTTGATTGAGATGAAGGCTGTATTATCGACCTGGATACTTCGAGTGACTTGTGGGTACGAGCGAACAATTGCAGCAAAACCCCCGTTTGGTGACATCACAATGGCGTGATAAGTGACAGGGGCCACACTCCGATAACAAGCTTCGTCTGAAACGTGAAAAGTACTTAAAATTGTACAAATTAGCATTAGGCACAGTAAGGGCGCCAATGTTTTGGCACCAAATTTTCGGCACTGTTTGGGGTTATGGTGGCTACTGGGTTGGGTTAGAAAATGGGTTTTGGTTGAAATTGTTAGGGGGTATAGTACTGTTCTTACGGGTGGGGTTAACGGTTAGATAAAGTGTTGTTTACGCCTGATTCTGACCATAACGGGTTTATTCCGATCTCAAAGGTACTACAACCATTAAGTATTAGTTATATTTGATCTTATTCTGAAGTGTGTTTTATTCTCTTGTTAATCTTGTTCCTATCTCGGTCTTATGGCTGGAGTCCCACTAAATCCTGTATACTGCTAAATTGAATTGTAATGACCGAGAAAAATAATACCATGAAAGCCAAGACATGTGCAAAAAAGGTTTTCTTTTGTGCCTAATTTGAGATAATTTTTTAAATATTGTTGCTACAACTATGTTGGCCTCAATGTTGTTAAATATCCCTGACAGGCAACCAGGTAATAAAAAATACATAAGGCATTCAGATTCTATACATAAAATGTCTAAGCATGTCAAAGAAAAGTTAATAAACCTATTTGTTAAATTAGGTTTTTACCCATTTCATTGACTGTTTCTCCTTTTCGTAAAGTGACTTTTGGGTCCAATGTAATGTTGACGCTTGTAATACTTCCATCACTGCATGAAATCAGAAGGTGGTCTTTTGGGGATTCCCCAGCAAAACATAGGCTTGTAATTGTTGAATCAAATGCCTACAAAATAAAAAACAAACAACATAGCTTAAAAACAGATTTTTTGGCGTTGGTTTAGAATCCTACCACTTTCTTTACGGTAATAAAACGATTTGTTAAAATTAAAATTGCAAGGAAGAAAAAATGGATAAGGATAAATATAATAATATTAATTGACCCACCCAAACCAAAATAATGTTAGCATTATAAAATTCCAGACGCAAATGTGGTAGGATTCTAGACCAGTGTCGTGTCTGCCATAAAATAATCATTACAGAAATTTTCAAAGGAATTAAACTTCCAAATAACAGGCAATTGGTATTTATTGGGAAATTAATGTTCTTCTTATTTGTGAAAGTCCAAAATAAGATTAACAGATTATGTCTAAGCTGAGTGGTTTTTAAACTTCTTTTTAATGTGGCAGACCATTACAATTGTTGTTTTTATTAGTAAAAGCGAAATATTTACATGTTGTGAAATGAGACCCCTAACATTTGTTCATTAATTGATAAGAGCACAATGAAAGTAACTAATATATAGTAATCATTTTTTATTTTATCCATTTTGTTTTTGTTCAGCATCGATGTTACATTTGGGACCTCATAAAAAAGCTTCACGGACCCAAACTTGAAAACATTTCCTTATACTTACAACTAAGGTAAATTCTATAAATTAAATGATAGAAATATACTTTAGGAACATTATTCAAAATAGCATAATTATTATAGTGCAAACAATTACCAGCATAAACTCGTTAGAAGTTTTGTAATCTTCTGTCAATTCCAAGGCAATCAAATAGAAAGACTTGGTTGCCAAGACAACCGACCTTTTTCCATCATCAAATTTCAACCAATGTAGATTTCTAAAAAAGCATTGCATACTTAATCTATTGGACAATGCCTTGAAATATAATAGTTAAACCAATATAAAAGAATTACAAATCCTGAAATTGAACAGTTTTTTTGTTTAACAGGGTTCAAAATCAGTAGTAAAATACTTCTTTATTTCTGTTAAATGTACCAATGTTTCAATACCCTATAATATTGCAGCTGGACAAAAAAACATATATAACAGTCCAGTTGCAATACAATTGCCCTGACAAATATTTCTTGAAATAGGTTATAGAACTGTTGGTACATTTAATAAATAAATTTTCTGAAGGAACAATTTTACAATTGATACAATGCCTGGCAGCAACAGTATATTCAGGTTTAAAAATATTGTATAATATAATTTAGTGTTATGCAAACATTAATCTTTTTACAGTTATAAACGTACACATTCTTACTTACTTTACAACTAGGAAGTCTTTTTCATCCCAAATAATACTGTTGGTCAATATGTTGTCTGTCGTGTCATCTTTAAGTGAAACCACATTTACACTAATCAGCCCGTCATAGTTTGAGCTAATAAGCTTTAGAGTTGAAGGCTGTGAGTCAGTTTTTTGACCAAAAGACTTTTGAAATGTTAGCGAGGCGACTTCGTCGAAATTTGTGTACACAACTTTTACAACTTTCACACTTTTAACTTCGCAGCACGGCAGTGGAACCTTCCAAATGACGATGTTGCCGCTTCTTGTGCCTGTGGCAAGGTAGTAGTGGCGGTTGCCAGTGTCAGTGGCGGCGTACACGTCGGACCATGCAAAACAAGTGATTGAAGTGACCATCAAGTCGTCTGCAAAGCCAGGCTGCTTGTCTTTTGTCTTGATGTGTTTAAGATATTGAAGGTACATCCGTGACAAATCGGCAAACTGGTTCCATTGCGGCTTCACGCCTTTGGTCGTCCGTTGAAAAAGCAACATTCTGTGCAAAATGCACACAAATATATGTTCAAACTTTTAACACTTAAGTATTAGAAAAATTAAAATAATTATATATACCGATAACAAAGGATTTAACAGCTTCTATATCCTGTGCAAAGTACAGACAAATATATGTTCAAACTTATAACACTTGACAAAAGGAAAAATGTCTCCATGTGGCAGTGTACATAATTAGGAAAATTAGAAATATTATCATTGACAAATGCAAAATAAAAAAATATTTCAAAGGGACAAGTTATTGAACAAAGATGCCGAATTTAAAACAAAAATGTTGTTTTTGCATGGTACTTCCTGTGCAACATACACACAAATACATGTTTAAACTTTTAACACTTAGGCAATGTCTCAATGTGGCAGTCTACATAATTAGGAAAATAAGAAAGACTTTTATTGACAATTGCGAAATAAAAATATCTTTTTTACAAGTTTTATTGAACAAAATTTTAAAAATAAAAAAAAATGTTGTTTTTGCATGAGCAGAGATTTTGGAAGGGCTTAATTACAAAATGAACACATTGTTGTGTATACGAATGTTTCAATGGCATAATAATATGGCTTCACAGTTACAACAGTTAAAAATATAGTTCCTGTGTATTTATAAACAACATCCTGATGAACACAGTAAAGGGCATTAAGTTTAAAACAAAAGTTATTGGCCAAGTACCTTTTTTATTCTGCTATTTCTAAAACCCTAATATTTCTTAAAGTTCTTATATTATACCTTGGTACACTTTGCACAGATCTATAATGTAGCTTGAAGATGAATGTCTAAGTCAAAACGGTCAATATAATACATATCTCCAACATCTTGATAAAAACGTTTCAAAAATGCCTTAGATAAATTGTGTCATCAGACATTAAGTGATACAAATGTGCAAAAAGGCATTTAAGTATACTGTGCAGTGTGTACAAATCTGTAAAGTAGGTTGAAAATGAATGTTAAATTCAAAAAGTTAGACACCATCTTGATAAAGACGTTTCAATATGCACTTGTAACATAATCAGTAAATGTGACTGAAATCTATTAAACCTTGCTTTCTATATTTTACAACTGAGGTTTTTTCAGTCACATTTGCTGGTGATGATGCAAGTGCGATTGAAACGTCTTAATCAAGATGATGTCGATTTATTTGAACTTTTTAGAATTGACATTCAATTTTAAGCTACATTACAGATCTGTGCATAGTGTACCTAAATCAGGGGTTCTTTAACTGGGGTTCATGGACCTTGGGGGGACCGTGAAATAGTTTTAGAGGGGTCCATAAAGCTCTAATTGAAATGTTAGTGTATTCTTAAGAAGTAATCAATTTAAAGAAAAGAGTTTAATTAAAAAAACACGTTTTAGCACTGATGGTATTTGGACTCCGTTTAACACTTACATATTTTTTTGGCCGAAGTCAGCAAATTTCTGAAGTTTATTTGCATTTTGACGTCATCCCTAAAAATTTCTTGCCTACCGTAGTCCCGCAAAGCAAAAATATAAATTGAAGGTCCATGTTTTTTTTAAAGTTTAAGAACCCCTGACCGAAATGTTTTTTTACTACATTTGTATCAATTAATATATGAAGAAACATTTTAACTGATAACGTTACAATTGTGTATCGAAACGTCTTTACCACTTGAGATGATGTTGATTTATTCTACCTTTTTGGCTTTGACGTTCAATTTTAAGCTAAATTACAGATCCGTGCATAGCGTACCTAAAAGCTTTTTGTATCAATTAATGCATGATGACACATTTTAACTGATGATAATGCAATTTTGTATGGAAACATCTTTACCAAGATGATATTGATTTATTCAACCTTATTTGACTTTGACATTCATAATGCAGGCTTCTTATATATATTTTTTTACATTTGTATAATTCACATTCTACCTGAAATCCAAAGTTTGTGCTGCTAATAGGGAATTGTCTAAAGATGGCAGAAAGCGTACTTTATTAAAACCTCCATTTGCGCCTTGGGACGTCTTCATGTAAACTGGATTCAGTTGCATCTGTAAGTACATCTATAATGTTCACATACACAATGTATTCTGTGGTTCAAGCCTTTCTTACTGGCCAATGATAAAGGCATCCATATATATTACACATCCTGTGCACAATACATGTAGTAAATATAATGGATGTATTCTTCATAAAGATTACAGTAATTTATAATAAACGAACACTGCCCTGTATTCTGGTTTTTAAATGTCAGTAACAGGAAAAAATATTTAACTTTTTGCTTCAAAATGGTTACATATCACTCTTTATGTTTTACAGTTTTAAAACTATTTACTCAATTTCACTAAATTTTGCGTCTGCACGTTATATACGGCATGTCGGTTGTTAATTTTCGCCCCCCAAAAGAGAAGAAATATATATATATGTGGAAAATCAAACAACATTGTCGAATTGTAACGAAAAGCTAATCATTATAACTCTACCTCATAAACTTTAAAGTTTGGTGCCGCTAACAGATTTGACGATTTCGAGCAGAGATCTTCAAACTCTTGCAAGCTTTCATCTGTGTGATTTTCATTGTAGTTTGCTGGCAGAGAAAAGTTTTCAATCTTGAACGCAAATTCGTGCGACTTTGATTGCAATAAAGTGTCGCAGATTATTATTTTTTTATTTGTCGCGACAGCAATCGAATGACCTGGAGACCAATCCACTATCTCATCACCAACTATTTTGTTTTGCAGATTGAGCTCGGAAAAGGTTTTATTCCAAAGTGCTTCTTTACCAATCATGTTAAACCTGGTTTGATTTTGACAGGCTTATTTATGTAAAGTTAAGAAAAATAAAACAAAATTAATGAAATATTTCACATGCTAATCTATAAAAATTAATGCGTTTCTTGTCATGATAGCATTCTTTTTTTCAAAATTCAGTAGCAAGTAAAATAATTACTAAAACTTAAATCAAAAGCAGAATCCTGTTATACTGATATTTATATCTAGACATAGTAAGAATATCAAAGCCTATAAGAAGTAGTTTGCATTTTGAAAGTTTCAAATAAATCTTAACATAATGTATAAATGTTGTAGCTAGACATAAAATGAACGAAGAATGTCAAAGCTCATACAGAACTAGGTAGCATTCACAACTTGCTATCTATACGTCAAACTACAACCTCCAAACATTTTTGCAGTGTTGTGATACTTAAGTAGTTCCAATGTTGTTTTATGTTGAATATATTAAATAGGTGTAAGTCAGTGGTCTCCTAAAATTTTTGTGTGTCGCCATTTTTCTGCTGTTTCTGTATGACTTATGTACCTATTTTGTTTACTTCACAATGATGCCACACTAATAAACGTGACTCCTTCTTCTAATCTATAACCTAGATTAATATATGTTTTTAAATCTTAAGAGCTGCTAAATCAGCCAACGTGACAATTGACAAAATTAGGTTTCTTTGATTTAGCGGTTGTTTCATTACGACATTCTTTTAATGAAGTATATATAAATGGACTGTTTTTTCAAAAAGTCAACTTTATGTTACTAAACTTGGGCAACGTGGCTAGTCAGTTTGCAGATATAAGGAGTAGGCTTTGAGCATACTGAAAACGAAACATCGCAATAATTTTGAAGTAAAGCAAGAGATGCGCTTATGCTATGCAAGGTGGAGGTGCAATTTATTGTTGAAAACAAAAAATGGGGTCATAATGTAAATTCCAATTGAATTTTATTTAAATTGAGGGCACCTATTAAAAAGGTTGGAGACCACTGCTCTAATTGCTTGCACTGTGACAGAAATCCCAGTTCACTGTGGAATGAGAGCTGTCCACAAATTACTATGCTGTTTTCATTGCAACGCTTATGGTTTAAAAGGGATTTAAAAAATCTTTAAAAGTTGTGGGAATCAACCATATTTATATCATTTTTAACATGTTTGGCTTAGGTGTGCTTTTCATGTATTACGTTAGACCTAATTAGAAGACAATGATTTTTGCTCAATATGAGCAATCATTTTTCTCGCGTAAAAATGCTTGTAATCTTCAGGCAATTCATTAAGGACCTTAAGTGCCCGATTTAATATGTCCATGCTTCTTGCCGCAGGTTGCAAATCTTTGTTCCCATAAACATCTTTGCTGTCATACAAATTAGAGTCAAGGTTTTTCCAAAACATATTCACAGCAACACCAAATTCGAGTGCTACAACATTGTGGAACCACAAAGCGGGAATAAATAAAATATCGCCGCTGTTTAGTGTGCATTCATATCTTGTTGCGTTTGCAAATTTTGGAAACTTTTTGTAATCTGGGTTATCAATGTCGATAATTTTGGACTTGTCGCCTTTGAGGTACAAGTTTAATGCATCACTCGGTGGAAATAGAACAACTCGCTTTTTTCCGCTGACTTGGATTAAAAAGTTGTCCATTACATCATAATGAGTCCATAATTGCATTCCTTGAGAAGCGATACGAAACACAGATGAAAACAGCTTTTCTTTCGGGACAAACGGAGGAAAGTTTATGTCTTTTGCCAGTTCCGGAAATTGAACATTAATGTCGGAAACACTTTTTCTTACATCCTCCCCTAAAGAACGAAAGTAGTAAAATTCACCAGGAGTCGAAATAAACTTGTTGTGATTTTTTTCCGAAGCGCGTTTCACCATTTCGCAAAACGGAAGCTTGTGGTAGCCAAAATTCTTGTCGATAAAATTCATGCTTGGAATGTCGCTCACGTGAACCGTTGCAGTTTTATCTCCACCATTTTGCGATAAATATTTGCAAGTCCATTTCGTTTTGCAAGGTCCTATGTCAAAGTCTTTTGTAATGCAAGGTTCTCTCATTTTGCTGATTGTATTGTCAAATACATCCTGGTTTACTTCATGATAAACTTTAACCGTTTTAACTTCCATCTTTTAAGACTTAAAAAAATAAAATAATGACAATTTTGAGGCCTATTTTGAAATAACACTTCATAGTTTATTTTACTGAAAGGCAATTCAGTAAATTAAAAATTGATGAATTAAAATTTATATGGCAGGTGTTTATAAAAGTAAGACATGAACTAAAGAAGGTTCTCTGACACATTTTTTCTATTATTAAGCGCAGTTTTTTTTTGTAGAGGTAATCTTGAAAATATCTCTGTCAAAGAAAACCTTACAATTGATACAATGCATGGCAAGGCAACAGCAGTTTATTTCAGTGCTGTAAAGTCCTTTTAAATTGACTTGTTCCAGTGGGTAATACTAATTTACGGAATAATGAATGGTCGGAACGGAATTAACTGTCGAAATGAAAAGAACGAAGCTGTAGGAACAGAATCAACTGTCGGAATGAGATGAACGAAGCTGTTAGGGTTAGGGTTGGGGTTAGGGTTAGGAATGAACTTTCGGAATGAAATGAACGAAGCTGTATAAACAGAATGAACTGTCGGAAAGCTTCGTTCATCTCATTCCGACAGTTCATTCTATTCCGACAGTTCATTCTGTTCCTACAGCTTCGTTCATTCCATACCGTCAGTTCATTCTATTCCGACAGTTCATTCTGTTCCTACAGCGTCATTCATTCTATTCCGATAGTTCATTCTATTCCGACAGTTCATGCCGTTCCGACCATTCATCAAATTAGTTTCGGCCTTATTCATTCCATTCCGACAATTCCGTAAATTAGTGAGCGTTCCGACTATTCCGACCATTCATCATTCCGTAAATTAGTGTTACCCTGTTCCAGTCAAGTCACTTGTAAATCAACAAGTCTAAGTCATCATTGAAGAAAATCAATTGCTTTTAAACTATTAAAATGCAAAAAATAACCCACTGAAAAACGCAACTTTATAGTAAGAAAATTGTTTATTGTGCAAAAATCAAGAAAATAACCCAATTTAATTTAATTTTTTTTTATGTAAACACTTAATTTCATCCCAAGTCATTTGTTTAAAAGACTAAAGATAAGTCATTTACAACGATTGACTTGTGACCATTCTAGTTAATTCACTGATTTCAGCTACTACAACACTGGAATATTTATTCAAAACAAGATTATTTATGAAGAAAGTTAGAAGAAACCGATAGGGGGTTTACCTATTGGGAAAACCACCTATTTAATGAAAAATACACGAGGTTTTAAAGATACGGAAATATACATATTTAAACAAATCATTAAATGCCAAAAAGTGCTATTTTAAATTGTTTAAAGTTATTTAAAAAATTCCATTGTTAATATTTATTGTTGATAATGATGGCAATAAGTCAAGAACTATCTTTGTTTCACCGTTATGTAGTTGTAACAAGTACAAAAACACATGTGCGACCTTTTTTGAACTTTGTTGTTGAAAAGTTTTTTTTTGCTGTGTTTTAATGCAAAATCAAGAACCAAATGGCGAGAAAGATGCACCAAGAAAAAAATCCACTTTTGGGCTAGTAGCGTTTGGTGTTGTAGCTGCTACAACTGGAGGCTTGTTCGCTGTCACTGCTGCGTTTATTGCGCCAGCATTAAGGAAAGTAAGGGCGCTGGTCTAGAATCCTACCACAACGTTGAAATAAATATTAAGCAATGCATAATATGTGGGTTAGGGTGTCGGTTAGTGTTTGGGTGTGGGTAGGTCAAGTAATATCGTTTAACACTATTACTGGACTCACCCAAACCCAAACGCTAACCGGCACCCTAACCCAAATAATGTTCGTTGTGGTAGGATTCTAGACGAGCGCCAAAGTAAGTTACTTAACAAATGCTAAAATTAAAGCCAAAGTCTAAAAGCTATGTATTATTTAAGCTATTTGCGTATTTTATGACAGATTTTTCTGATAAAACCCAGGCACTTTCCACCGATATTTATACGCATTAAATAAATCACAATAAGCATTTAAAAGGTAAGTGACTTAACGAATTATTAAAATTCAAGCCAATATTTAAGACGAAGACGGAAATACTTTTTAATTACTTTTTAATTAACTTGAATACAGCCGTTCAATTGTATGCTACATAAACATCTACCCGGCACATTATCCAAGAAGCATGAAATGCTGTTTATTTAAGACACATCTAAACTAGAAAGAAAGGCAAATAATAGTCAATAGATTTGAATTTAAATAATATAAGCCATGTCTTCGTTTTGCTGCTTCAGTTTTCTCAATTTTATTTCATTAAATTAAACCACATGAACTGCTGCAGTCAGCAATTAAAATGCATGCAAAAGCACAAGCGCAAGTAAAAGGCGATAAGAATGGAGGGTGACGTCTAACATATCCAAAGGCGCATGCTCGCAAAAACAAGCTACTGATGCAAAAACGCATGTGCTTTAACGTGCATTTTAATTGTTTTCATTTCTACTTTGACCTGATGAAGCACGGTTGTCCGAAAACTTGTAGAAAGTTCAATACAATTTGTCTTTATATAGTGCCACCTGATTCCTCTATTTAGAATTACACCAATATGGCCATATACAAAGAAAAAATATAAAACTGTGCCGTTATTTGATTTTAGATCTGTTTGCCTTATGTTCCGGCAACGGACGTTCAACTTGAAAATGTGGTGAAAGCGCTGAAGCATCCAAAACGTCATGGTTCGACGCTTGTGGATATCGGAAGTGGTGACGGACGTGTGGTAAGTACAATTTGACCTATTTATGACAACGAATACATAATGCTTTTTTTATCTTATATAATATCAATTTTATGAATCCATGTATTTTTTGATGACCTTAAATATCCATAACTTCAACAAAAAAGTAAGTTTTCTGTTTGCTTTGCATTCTTTGACTTTCTAGCAAAAGCATTTTGTGAGTGGGAGTAGAATTTGGTTTGTTGAAAATTAAAACATAATGGAGCATAATGGCTGGCGGTTGTAGTAAGATGTAGCAGGAATATCAAAGCCCATGCATAAGTACGTAGAAGGTAGTACTTTGATATTCCATTTGATATTTTACTCTGTTTTTTTTCATGATTTCCAATCCATTATCTTGTCGTATAATAGAGTTTATCTGGAATTTCTTGTTTGAATTTAATATTTCAGATTTTATTATTGCCTTAATTCTGATATGCTAGCCTTGTTTTTCAAATACTGATCCTAATTTAGCTGCAACCCTAGGTAATAAAAGCTGCAAAACATGGATTGAAATCAGTCGGAATTGAACTCAATCGATGGCTTGTTGTTTATAGCAAGGTAAGAAGAAAAATAAGCTTATTATTTCATTTATCCTTTTTTTTTCTTGTTTTTAAAGAAAATGTTAAATATAGTACACATTCTATTGGCAATACCTATTTTTTGTTAATTTTTTTAGTAAAAATCTGCATTTTAAAGACTATACCAATAATTTTTTTCTGACTGTAGAAATAAAAATCATTATTTTTTATTAATTTTAACGATTTGATTTTAACTATTCATAAAAATGTGCTCGTTGAATCAGTTTTAATTTATGTCTGTCAAATTTATATTTCATTCAAATCAACTATAATAAATTCCTTGATAATAATCAAGTTTATATTATCATTTAGTTAAATAAATAAGAAATTCCTTGACGTTAATTACAAATCTTGTTTCAGTGCCAAGCTTGGAAAAATGGTGTTTCATCTAATGCGAGATTTATAAGAGGAGATTTGTGGAAAACAGATTATTCCGTGTTTGACAATGTTGTTATTTTTGGTGTCGATCAAATGGTAAGTAATAAAACAGAATACCCTTTATAAATAGATAGTTTGAATCCTATTGTCAATATTCTTTATTGCTACTTTTATTTTAAAAGAATACAAAATTTGGATACGGTTGTTTGTGTAAGTATCATTAAAAAAGTCACATAGGAACTATATTTACTTAAAGATCACTTAGTTGTTCATATGTGATTTTCCATTTAATAAAATATCAATTGGTGCTAAACCTGCTATAAATATATTTCCAATTTATATTTGTAAAAAGTAAAACTCTTTGTTTATGTCATTAACTAAAAATGACTAAGGCTATAACAAGACTAATATTTAGATTTTGAACTCATTACCCTTTTTACATGTGTTTATCCAAATTGTTAAACACAAAAGATTGATTGAAGCAAATTTTGTTTTGTGGCATTCGTAATAAATAAGTTATTATTATCTTAATCGTGACAAAATTTAATATTTTGCCAACTGTTAAATTTTATCAACCTTATTTTAGTAAGTGGCTTTAAAAAATATAGATATTTTTCATAGAATGACGGATTTTTAATTGTAATCCAGTACTACATGTTTTTTTAGACTTTTAACTGTTTATATTTATTTGATGAAATTTTGTTTTAAAGGAAAAATATATTTTCTGCTTACTGTTTAACAAAGTGTTGCTTCTAATAACTACTTAGTCTCAATTATAGATTACCGAACGGAAATATTTTTAGATGCCTGATTTGGAGAAGAAGTTGCAAGTTGAGTTAAAAGTTGGATCGAAGATCGTTGCTTGTCGATTCCCGTTTCCTAACATTCCCATCCAGTCCACACATGGAAAGGGGGTCGATCAAGTTTGGACATACCTCGTCACAAATCAACTAAAAGAAATTAATTTGAGACATTCGTCCAACTAACAGTGTAGAACTTTGATTATTTATTTTTTTAGTATAATTTGTGAGAAATCTTTGTGAAAAATATTGTCTTTTACTAGAAAAGTAGTTTAATGCTTAAAAACACGTTGTTACAATTCAACTAAAAGAAGCTAATTTCAAATATTTGTCCAACTAACAGTAAACCTTTTTTTAAATATTCCATTTTTTATTTTGTGAGAAAATCGTTCTAAAAACTATTGCTTTTTCTTTTAAAATGAGATAATTTCTCGAAAAAACGTTGTCATATTGCTTGCGTCCAAAAGGGTAAAAGCGAGCATACCATTTTCGCACAGTAGAAAGCAAATTCAGTATAGAAACGGTGCAGGTCTTCTGTAAGACGAAAAATGAAATGTTCAGCGAACAATACTTCATATATAAACAAAAAGGTTGCGAAAAATAAAACATACCAAAGTTTGATGTCTGGCGGGTAATGATGACTACACCGTGCACCGCAAAACAAAACCTTTATATTGGAAATAAAGTGGCCCCAAAGGCTAGGAAGCTGATTGCATTCTTTACGTGGGATGCGCGCACTACCGCGCCTAAGTAAGTGAGTGTGCGTATGCGATGCGTCGCACCTTAAGCGCGCGCAAAAAAACGAAAGGTGGAGCAATGGCGAAAGGCAAAACACTAACACTGGGT
This sequence comes from Ascidiella aspersa, assembly GCF_963924565.1. Lineage (NCBI taxonomy): Eukaryota > Metazoa > Chordata > Ascidiacea > Phlebobranchia > Ascidiidae > Ascidiella > Ascidiella aspersa. The sequence goes on from NC_139451.1 coordinate 2,366,106, forward strand.
AAAGTGCCTTGTTAAAATTTCGTTTTAAATTCTGTTAAATTAGACTGTAGATTCCCTTAAAAAATTTTACCAAAATTTTGATCTGTGTCTTGTTTTTTTAATGGATCGGTTCCGATGTGATACCAAATTAACTTGTTTATTTTTGACAAATCCAATGTAAACTAAGCTAATTGAAGGTAAATTCTGCTACAAATATCATCACCATTTTTGTTTAATATTTTAATTACGCCAAAACTATTGCGACAAAACTACAATTGAACATGAGGAGAAAGTTGTTAAATAGTTAAACAAATAATGCCTTAAGGCTTGTACATAATATAATACGATTTTTAATGTGTCTTGATGTGAAAACTGGTCTTTCAAGGGTTCTTAAACTGGGGTAGCTGGACCAGTCTAAGGCAGGGGTTCTTAAACTTTTTTCACCGCGGACCCCTAAAATTATATTTTGCTTCACACGGACCCCTGTAGGCAAGAAATTATTGAAAATGACGTCATAAATGAATGTCACAATCAAATAGCCTGTCAGAAATATGCTGATGGTTTAAGTAAAATGGAGTCTAACATTCAGTGGCAAAACCTTTCATTTTTAATTAAACTATTTTTTAATTTGATTCCTTTTCACACTTACACAAATATTTCAATTTGGCCTTCATGGACCCCAGTTTAAGAACCCCTGGTCATAAGTCAAAAAAAGTTTTAGAACCTTTACCTTCAGAAGATAATTAGAAGTTAATAATTAAAAGAAATAGTTGCGATGTCTTAACTATTCAGTCATTATGGCAATATAGGAATTCAAAAGGTTCTCAAAACGAAACTTCAGAAAACCAATAAAATATAAGTTAAACAGAATTTCTAAAATACTTTGGTTGGAAACCAAAAGAGTGTCAATAGGCTTTACAATTTTTTAAGCTTAATTCTAATTCCGTTTTCACTTTGCAAAATGAGTCTTGGTAATATCTTGGGTTCTGGTGTGGTTTCGTCCAAATACAACTGGTATCTTTTCAAAGTGAGCGCCAAGCATATTTTCATTTCGTTCATCGCGAAGTTTTGCCCGATGCAGTTTCTGAAACAAAATCAAGAAATATAAAAGACATAAAATCTACTTTTTAAATATTTTTGCTTTTTTTTACCTTAACGGTAAAAATATCTTTTTTCTCCGTGTACCATTTGTTAAAAAAATTCAGCAATTCGATGAAATTGTACCCAGGTAATTGAAAAACTAGAGTTTTCCCTATAAATGCATACAAACATAAACAAATATTATTAAAAAGTATATAGAGCGTGGGAGCGTGCGATAAATTAACCCAGTGTTTTCAACCCATCGGTCGCGACCCAAAGTGTGCTACAGTTTGAATTTGGCAGATTTATTAATATTGGTTCTGGGAAAGATTTCTCCAAAATTTGGGAAAATTGCAAGGACAACTCGAAGAAATCGCGCATAATAAGTAAAATCTAACTTATTTATGCTAGTGTCTCAGGGTTTAAACATTTCAGTGAAGAGAATCGTGCCTAAAGCCTCGCTATTATGTTTTGCTAAAAATTTGGATCGCCGCGAAAAACGGGCAGGCCAGGCTAGAAAAACAACTAGCATGTAGTCAGTGAGATACGAACTCACAGCCTCCGGACATACCGGAGACCGTCGCTCTACCAACTGAGCTACACAGGTGCAGAGAGGAGAAATTCAAGTAACCACCATGGCGCCATTGCTTGCTGCATTCTATTAGAACAAGCAACTTCACATTGAGTCTATTTTCATGAAAGCAAGACAACTAGTTCGCGGTGAGGCTCGAACCCACGACCTGCGGCCAGTGGGTCGTAGTTTGCCCATGTCAGCCTTGAAACAAACTTATAATGCGCAAACTAACCTTGGTCCAGCAGAGAATGGAAGGTAGGCGTGCGGAGATCGTTTGGCGATGTTCTCTTTGGTAAATCTTTCCGGGATAAACTCCTAAAAGTCAACAACAACAACCGTCGAAGCAGTAATCATAACGACATATATTTTTTATATGGTGTTATTTTAGTTTTTCTATCATTCAACTTAAAACAATTTCAATTTTCTTCTAGCAATAGAAACGGTTACCAACCGGGGTTCACAGAGAAACTCCAATTGACCTAATTTCATTTGTACTTTTTAACTTAAATTACCTAATTTTTTAAAGATTTATTTTATGCACAAAAAGGTCTTGTTTTTAACTACAACAGAGAAAAACAATAGTTTGTTCTCGAAAAAAATAGATTCGGTCTCTTAAAAATTTATTTGCATTCACAACAGCCGGCTTAGAAAAAGGATTACTTAATTACCTATATTGATTTTTTCAATAATTGAGTTCAACGCTTATACTACTTTTCTCACCAAAGGTTTTTCCCATATCTTTTCGTTCCTGTGCAAGAAGTAGATTTGCAGCGACACGTTTGCTCCGACCCCGACCACAGACTCGTACACTCGGTTTAACCTGCTCTTCAGAGTAAGCGGTTCTTCCAACCGACGCCCAATGCCGAACACGGGAGGATAAATCCGCATACTCTCCTTGATGAACATCGTCAGGTAGGTAAAGCGATTCAAGTTCTCCCTAAATAATATACAAACATTTCGTTAATGAAGTAAACCGGAAGCCATGGCAGACTAACCGGATCAATCGATCTATGATGCAAGCAAGGCAACTAGTCTGTGGTGAGGTTCGAACTCACGACCTCGGTCATACCGGGACCGTCACTCTACCAACTGAGCTTACACAGCTTCAGATGGGAGTGAGTCTAGAAACAACCATAGCACCGTTACTTGTATCATCCTGTTTGTAAAACTAGTCTGTGGCGAGGTTCGAACTCACGACCTCGGCCCTATGGTGACCGCCCCTCTACCAACTGAGCTACACAGGCTCAGAGGGGAGCGGGTCGAGAAACAACTATAGCACTGTTGCCTGCTGCATCCTGTTTGTAAAATTAGTCTGTGGTGAGGTTCGAACTTACGACCGCCATACCGGGACAGTCGCTCTACCATCTAAGCTACGCAGGCTTAGAGGGAGCAAGTCGAAAACAACAAGCATAATACAACGTCGAAAAATAGCACCATTGCTTGCTGCATCTTATTATTACAAACAACTTGATAATGAATGACTACCTATCAAGTCAATAAGTAATACATACACGAATGTGTACAATTGTGTTGTAACTTCTAGCCAGGGAGTCGAACCGGAACCGAACCGGAACTTTATGAACCGGTTTTGGGTCAATTTTATCCGAACCGTAACCGAACCTGAACCGTTTTTTATACGATTTTAAGGAGTCGAACCGGAACTGAACCGAATAATTTGAAATTACCTGAACCTTAACCGAACCCGAACCTGTAAATAAAAGCGGTTCGCTCATGCATGACGTCACAACTTCTATTTTACAGAGTCAAGTTGCGCCATATTCGAAATTTTATGAAAAAATATGAATATTGAATGAAAAAATCGTTGATTTTTTAGATATTTCAATAATGAGCTGCTGTTTTTTAATACATCACGTAACTTAGATTAAATGACTTACAATTCAAACATTATTCTCTACATTTATCGACTCACATTTTGAGATTTAACGCAAATTATATTGTATCTTAACCGGAACTTTATGAACCGGTTTTGAAATAGCGATGGTCGAACCGGAGCTGAACCGGAACTTTTAAATTACTCCGAACCGAAACCGGAACTGAACCGAATTCCGAAAAAATTCTTGAACCCGAACCGAACCTGAACCGGAAAAGTCAAACAGTTCGACTCCCTGCTTCTAGCCCTCCTGAAGTCTTTTTTACTAACGTTGTAGCGTAGTGTACTGAAGGCGATCGCAAACCGAATATGTCGATCAATGGTGTAAGGCAGGATAGAATAGCAACCAGCCTGCAGTGAGGTTCGAACTCACGACCAACGCTATACATAAACATATATAAGAGTGTTTCCTTATAGAAGGCAGTAGGTTTCTGATTCACTGTGTTTTGAAATTTAGACCACTCTTTTTAGGGAAATATATTGAAAATATAAATAAATTATTCAAGGGCTTAATTTTTTTTTGATATTTGATTTTACGAAACTAATCGAATTGCACAGTTGCGAAATTTTTCAACAACTTATTTGCCATATAAAAGGTTTAATCATAATCTTTGATCGATTGGACAACATCGGAAAGACGAAATCACATCTGTTGTACACTTTGGTGTATGTACGTTTCACGCACTTTGTCCAAATCATAAATTATTTTACAACTTCACAATTAACCCAAATTTGTGAATTAGAGAAAAAAGTTTTTCAAACCCAAGGCATTGATTTTGAATAATTCAACCTTTTATAGCAAACCTACCATAAAATGTCATTTTCTTCTTCGCTAATTGACAAAACTTCTTGTCTGCATTTTTCCTGAAACTCTGGATATTTGGCAAGATTATAGAGTGCCCACGAAATTCCTTTAAAAAAAACATAAAAAAAATATTTTATAAAAAACAATAAAATATGATAACTACGGTACTTGTTCCAGAACTTAAAAATAAATAAGATAACATTATGTGAGTGGTGGGCGACGATTAAAATTAAATTAAGTACCAATCCCCAAAAGAAAAAACAGTTTATTTATGATGCACTTAAAATCTTAACCAGGGGTCATCAAAATAACTTCAGGATAACCGTGAGGTCTGGCTATCGCGGCCAGCATAAAAAATGTCAAACTTTATTACCTCAAGTGTTGTTGTGCGAAGGAATTTTGAATATCTAAGCAACGAAAACTGTAGTGATCTTTATTAATTTTTAAAAAAATTAATACAAAAAATATTTACTTTGAAATTGCAACCGACGACATTTTAACCTTCATTAAGAAAATATGCGGCCGGCCGTAGTTTGGTGGCCGATGATATAAACGACTGATTTTCGGGATTCTATGTTCTGTACTTAGATTAATTTCTTCATCGATTTGTCAGGATCGTTTGATTTTAACCATTCGTATTCAGGCAGATTTTTGAAAAGGATGATTTCAGAATCTATTTTAATGCCTGTGGAAATTTGGAAAAACCATGTATGACTGGCTATTTTTTGAAGTATTTCGTCGCAATGGAGCGTAACCAAACCCATTGTGACGTAATAGCGCGAGAAAGGCGTAAAATCCTAAAACCCTTGTATGGTCAACAAAACTACAACCAAGTATTTTAACCACTGCTAGAATAATTCAATTTCCATAATATTAATTGCATAAATAAACTCGAATTTTAATATTATGTCGTGGTATTTCTGACACAAATTTTGTAAATTTGGAGGAAATCCTGCTTAAAACCGATCTCAGTAAATCTAACCAAATAAAAGTACTACAGTCGGCGATTTAATTAAACAGCAACATATTTCTTGGTCGCGACCCATTGGTTGAGAAACACTGCTATAGCGTTAATGGGTTTAGAAACGTCAGAGTTTATTACGAAATTGCCGAAAGAAATAAAAAAAATAAAATAAACGGTAATTCGTAAGGGTGTCTTTAATGGCCAGTTATAAAAATTTTAGTAATGAATAGACCACTGTTGGAATGTGTCACTTACCACTCGCAGTCGTGTCATGTCTTGCTACTGACCACTGTTGGAGTGTGTCCCTTACAACTTGCGGTCGTGTGGTGTTTTGCTACTGACCACTGTTGGAATGTGTCACTAACTGCTTGCAGTCGTGTAGTGTCTTGCTACTGACTACTGTTGGAGTGTGTCACTGACCACTCGCAGTCGTGTCATGTCTTGCTACTGACTACTGTTGGAATGTGTCACTTACCACTTGCGGTCGTGTCATGTCTTGCTACTGACTACTGTTGGAATGTGTCACTTACCACTCGCAGCTGTGTCGTGTCTTGCTACTGACTACTGTTGGAATGTGTCACTTACCACTCGCAGTCGTGTTGTGTCTTGCTACTGACTACTGTTGGAATGTGTCACTCACCACTTGCGGTCGTGTCATGTCCTTCGAAGAGAAAAGTGTCAACTTCGTCTCGAATCTCGCTGTCACTCAAACCTTTGCCGTCCTCGTCCTGAAATAAGTTGAAGTGAGATCCATTTTGCAAAATAAAATAAAAAATAAAAAATACCTAAAAAGTTTGGTGACCCCAGTACGAAAATAACAAAGATTCTGATATTAACATACTAGTTGCTTACCGCACTGCGATCAACTTCTATCCGGCATTTAAACAACGAAAAAGTTCTGAAACATTGCAGATGTTTTTGAGCATTTGCACAGTAGCCTACATGTATAAAGCTTAAATGATATCATTCTCTGTTTATTTTGAACGTTTAATCGGGGCTTCTTAAACTAGGGTTCGTGGACCAGTTTTTTAAAAAGCTTAATTGAAATATTAGTAAATAATTTAAACAATAAAATGAAATTTAAAAAAAGAGATTTTAATTGAAAAAAAAAAACGCTTTGGCGACTTTTTTAAATATATTTTGGCTTTATTTCAGCTTTTTGACATTTTTGGGCTGAAAACAGCAAGTTTATTAAGTCGTTTATGTTTTATGCAGCATCTCGGAAATATTAATGCCAACCATGGCCATGCGACCCCGAAAATAAATTAGTAGGGGATACGTTAAAAACTTAAACAGCGCCAGTGTTAAATAAACCAATTTAACACACATTTATATAATTTGGTAAATTAGCTCTTTCTTACTCTTGTCTGCAGCAGAATGTCAAGAAAATCCAGCTGATTTTTTCCACCGGCGTAAAACTGCGTTTTCCCGTCTACATGAACTTTCGCATCGGAATCTTTTGCAGCGGCGAGGGATTGTCGGCGTTCGGTTATTATCTGGAACAAATTTTAATAAAAATCATTACATTTTAAGTATTTAACAAAGAAATCATTACATTTTAAGTATTTCACAATTCTTTGATCTAATTTTTTTTTTAAGTTGTAGATTATAGAGTTAACAATTTCTAAATTTTTCTAGCCAAGCCTGCGGAGTCCAACGAAACAAAAGAAGAAAAATAAATTATTATTGATCTACTTTTAAACAAGCTGCACATTATAGAGTTGGTAAATAAATTAATAATAATAAACCTTTCTGCAAATTTTATTTATTTAGTTTGGTGCGATTCAGGACCCTGACAGTTATTGAAACAACTTTTAGCATTGTTTTCCCTCACGCAATTCAGCAATACACCCCAGCAAATAAACTTAGGCTACTTCCGAGTTAAGGTGGGTAAGGGGCTTGCCCCCCCTGGAATTTCAAAATGATTATTAGTATTATTTGTAAGTGTAATACATGAAGGTCAAAAATAATATACACTATCCATTGCCCCCAAGGGCGTATCCAGGGGGCGGGAGTTCTTACCCCCTTTTTGTAAGTGATATTATCGTTTTTGGTTCGTTTTTGTCATGGTTTGACAAAGTGTTCGAAGCGGCATGCTTTTCAAGGAATTGGGTCACGCGTCTTAATCTAATGCGAAGCCAAAATCGAGCGCAAAACGCCGTTTTTCGTCTTTAGTTTGGTCGACCGTAAACGCTGGATAGTTTTTCTTTTTCGTTATTTGTTTAGGTCAGTGGTTCTCAACCTTTTTTCTTTCGTGGCCCATTTACTTTGCAAAAAAATTCTGTGGCCCAATAGAATTTTTATGAAAGAAAAAACTTTAAAATAGGTTTGGAACAAAACAAATCAGAACATATTTCAAAACAGATTATTTAATCAACCGTGCATTAGTGAGATACTTGTGGCTGAACAATAAATTTACATTCCTTTTTAATTCCTCTCAAACCATTATTCCTTTAAAATGAAATATAATGACACAAATGAAACTAAATTTAGCTTTTTAAATTGGTCTGTTGTCCTCCTCAAATGTTCTTATGGCCCCCACTGCTTGAGAAGCGCTGGTTTAGGTTGCAGATTAGCAAGTGTTTATTCGACAAATGACAACGCTAAGGCAAACCTTATTTCTTTTTTTCTCGCTAAAAAACGTCAACGCAGTATATTTCTCGCTGTTCGGTCTCTGCGCTAATATCCGATGTTGGTGTGTAACATCGACATTTGTTTACATGAAGTAGAATCTTAAAAGGAGGTATAATGTCACTGTCGTGCGCGTTTTAAAGTATACATTTTTTAGTAATGATAGTTAACGCAAAGTTATGCTCTTTAAGCGTACTCTAAGACCACGTGCTAAGTGTGCAATGGACACGACTTATTTCCCCTCAACCGCAGCTTGTAATTTAGCTGACTTGGCACACAGATCGGCGCAGATGTTCAATAATCGTGGCATAAACGATCTTCGTTTAGTATTGCACGTGATGAAATTAAGGCTTGCTTGTAATTTAGCACTAGTTCCGTTCATGGAACTTGAAAACTGCGCTGCTGATAGTCGAATTATGGATGATTCTACCACAATTAAACACACATATTTTAAGGTCTTGTTTTTTTTTTTTTGCCTAAAGTTAACGATTGCACACTGTGGTTTCGCAGCTGGCGCCGGACAGGATTGTCAACGACGCACATGCTCGCTTTTGCTGGACGTATTTTGCTGTTCTGGGTTTTTTTTTCTATCACGTCTTGCAACCACCATTCTATGACGTCATACTGTCACTGTTTTAATGACGTCATTATTCATTGACATCAGGCGAAAAATAGGGGAATTCCCTAAGTTGAAAATTCAGGACCCCTTTTTTGATTTTCTGGTTACGCCCCTGATTGCCCCCCCTGGAAACTTTTCTGCAGGCAGGCGCCCCTGAGTGTCACCTATACCTAATATATTCTGTTCTACCAATTGATGATTTATGCTTAACACTAAGTTAAACGTTAGTGTATTTTTGCAACAAAATGATTTTTTTCTGTTTTTTTAATTTTTTATGCGATTAGCAGTGAGTTTGTGCATAATAGTTAAAAACCAGAAAAGTTTGTGCATAATAGTTAAAAACCATAAAAAAACAAAAATGTCGATTTTATTAAATGTTTTTGATTTTTATTAAATACGATTTCTACCAAAAAAACTGAGGTAAAAACCTGTTCTGCGTGATGATGAACAATGTCCGCTGCTTTTTGGAATTCCTTTCCCGACTTAGAGCGCACAAAAATAAAATCGATCAACAGAAATGGGTTCATCGCCCGTGACATTACTAATCTTCCAAGGTCACCCACTGCTTTTATGTAAGGGTGCGCACCCCTGAAAACAAAAATTTTATAAAAAACAGCACAAAGCCTAATTGCTCTAATGTGGTGGCTTTAAAATGATTTGCTATTTGCAGAACCTTTAGCTTCTTTAAACTATTTTTGATCGCAATATTAATACCTTCAACATTTATCGACCCTACAGAGCAAATTTACTTTTCAAACTAAACGTTTTTTTTTCAATTATTTTTTAAAACAGACTAGCTTTCATTTAAAAACAAACAGGATGTCGTTTCAAAAAGGGACAAAATTGGACTTTTGATAAACAAGGCAACTTTAAACTTTTCATATCACCACATCAACTTAAAATAAACTATTTTTAAAGAGCCGGCAATATTTGTCTCAACATTGATCAACAAACTCATTACGTTTTTTTTTTTACAAAAAAGAGGCTTTGCGCAATGAAGTTGGAGATGTTACACAGACCCTTTGTAACGCAGGGCTGTGTAGTGCAATTCGTACTCGGGACTCGACGGAGTCGGTTTGTTTTGCTGGAAAGTAAGACTGCATAAAACTACCCGTGTTCTACATGCACATGCGCAGTACAGCATTTCGCGGCTGATAAGGCAGCAAACTGTAAATTGTAAAAGTGTAATAGCAAATAGTGGAATAACCATGTATGGTGAGTGTTTTTTTTTACATGGCACACCTATGAGTGGATTGCTTAATATCAACTTTATTTCTTTAGCTATACACAAAATCCAATTACGATTTGCATGCTCATGTTACTTGCGTTTATTTTAAATTTCCTCATAAACTCTGGAGCATAATGTTTGGAGGTTGAAGTGCAGTGCAGTGCAATGACTTGACTTAAGTGCACTTAAGTCACTGTTTTTAAATGACTTGACTTGACTTAAGTCATTTGGGCAAAATGACTTGACTTGACTTAAGTCTTTTGGACAAATGACTTGACTTGACTTAAGTCTTTTGAACAAATGACTTGGGTTGAAATAAAGCATTTCTTCAAGTATTTTTTTTATAAAATTGAGCTATTTTTCCAAAATTTTGCACAAAAACAAATTGATTGCTATATGTTCTGTTTTCCTTATTTTTTAGTTCAGTTATTGTTCATAATCATGCGAGTGTAAAAATTCGAATAGTTTAACGCTTTATTTTTATGACAAGGACATGACTTGAAGTTGACTTGCTCGCATAATGACTTGACTGGGACTTGACTTGGGCAACCGATGACTTGGACTGGGACTTGTTATTTATTCAAAAAGACTTGACTTGGACTTAAGTTGTTTTACAAATGACTTGATTGGGACTTAAGTCATTTTAAAATGACTTGTTTACAACACTGTTGAAGTGAGAGGTAATCCCATACAAAGTAGGTAGCATTTTGAAGACCTTTCGAAATAGCCTTAAGATAAAGCTGGGGGTTGTAGTTAGACTTAGAATGAATATCAAAGCCCATAGGAAGTAGGTAGCATTTTGTATCATTTCCTCTTAAACTTACTTCACATGTTGGCAGTTGGTTTTCGAAGACATCGCGCACTGTAGCATTGTGTCCAACGTCATCAAGCTTACATCCTCAGAAACTTCAAGATCTTTTCCATCAAGTCCCGACCATTTTTCCAGCATTACTTTTGCGTTTTTGTTAAAAACATCAACGTAGCTAAAATAAAATAACAAACACACTGAAAACATCGAAAATTCCATGTAAACTTGCAATAATAGTGTTGCTATTTTCATGCTATAATTTAGTGTTCTTTATCACAAATGTTGTCAGCAAAAATAATATATTTGGGCAATTCAATCCCACCCGATTTGAGTCATGTAATTACTGTGGCAAACAGGCAACATTGATGAAATTAAAATGTTCCAAAGCAACGTTTTCTAAATTGGTGCACAACAATTTGTTTCTGCGCTTAAAATAGGTTACCTTTGCTGTGTTTAAGCCACTTTCTAAAAAAAAAATTCAGACTAAAAAGCTGAAATACACAATTAAACTATTATCAGATCAAAACTTAAGGGCTGATGCTACCACTTGGTATGAGCGATAATGTTAAACATAATGTAACAACAAAAACAAACAATCTACCCAACCAATTTTGCAATATATATATATATATATAAATAACACAAAAAATTAACATTAATTGTTAGCAAACCTTTTAAGGATGTTAAAGTGAAAAGCCGGAGTAAGTAAATGTCGGTTTCGTTGCCATTTCTTCCCCTTGCTTGTCAGCAAACCGTCTCCAATCCACGGGCGTAAGAAGTCATATGTGAGATTGTTTTTAGGAGCTAAAAAAGATTTATTAATGTTAAAAAGATCATAAAGTCTTTAAATTGTAAGTTTATGTTGTACGGTAAAAACAATTTTTAAAAGGTTTCATATTTAATTGATAAACCTTCACACAACATTTTTAAAGGTGCTTTGAAGGAATGAAATGGATTCTTAAAACATAGCCTACTTTTGCAACTACATAACAGAATTTTAGCATGCTCTTAAACTTTCTTAGTAACCACCAAAGCTTAAATTAAAACTAAAACTGCCCACACAAATTACAAAAGTCTAATAACCTCTTGAAGATATTACTTTATTATTATGTTTAAATATCAAATTCACCCTTCAATGTTAAGAAATACCATTTAAAAAAACATTTTAAAATAGAAGAAAACAAGCTCTGGTTGGTAATAATTTGTTCAAGTGCGTCGCGGATAAACGGAAAACATATGAAAAAAAGTATTTATTAGGTTTGGCAATGTAACAAAAACTTTGCAAGAAATTTAAAAGAAATGCTGGTAGCCTATACTAAAATAATCGCGCTCGCTTCGCTCGCCATGTGCGCCCCTACTTCAAACGGTTAGTTATCGCGTTTCTTTAAGCTAGTTTTATTACACTTTTTACTGAAATATGGATGACGGCGTGTGAACTCGAATTTTAAACCAAACAAACGCTTTTCATTCGCGCTACGTTTCAAATATTCAATGCCTCTTTAAATTTAATCAAACACATCTTTTGTACAAAAAAATCCGAGGCCATTCACAATGGTTCAAACATTTTAATAACACAATTCTTAGTTATCATTTTGTGCGGCCCGCAGAGAACTTACTGAGTATGGTTTTGGCCCGCGACTTGAAAAAGGTTGCCGACCCCTGATCTAAATTAAGGCTAGTGTACCGGTAATACATTTAAAATAAAAATATCACAATACCTGGTCCTAAGTGATGGTATTGGGATTCATCTGATAACAAATATGTAGGCTATTACCTTTTCAGTGTAAAGATACGATGAAAAGGCGATTTTATTGAATATAATGGCTTTAATATTTTTATCGAAATTAGCAAAAAAAACCTGTGTATTGTGTCTCCTACTTTTCACATGGAAAAAAATAATTTTTGGGACATATCGTGTTTTGTTGCTTTGGTATGTTTTGGACCGACTTCTGTCAAGATCTTCATAGAAGATATATGAATTTTCAAATTTTCAGACATGAGTTATGGTGGCATGTTGATGCGATTTAGAATTGTAGGAGTCTGCCCCATAGGCATGAAACAGCGGCCCGGTTGTCAAATAACTCAGGGCCACAATCTAGCTTTAACTTGCTTATTCAAAGGCGCTTCACAACAATCGACTACACACCTAAATTGAAGTCCGAGTTGTGGGTGCAAACCAAAACCTGAAAAAAAGTGCCGCTTTTGGTGAAAAGTGTCACAAAACGCTCTAAAGCAGTTAACAAAACTAAAATTTGGTTCACACACGAAAAATTTTGTGAACCATAGCTCTAATAAACACATTAAAACTGCATTATCAGCTCACCTCCACTAGAAAGAAGACTTTTAGCCACATCTGGGTGGTGAATCTGCAGCGTGGAATAGAAGGGACCGATCCATTGATTGAACATCGTCGGAAAGCTGACATTTCGTTTCTCGACCAGTTCAAAACCTTGGGCAGAAGGTGAAAACTAAAACAGCAAAGATAAAAAGAGACATTTTTAACTAATGTAGATATTGATATGTTGCTGCAGGCCACTGCGTGAAATATGGCAAGTGTAACCAAAAGTCTTTTTAAAAAGAGACATTTTAAACCAATGTAGATATTAAAATGTGGCTACAAAGTAAGGTATGGAAACTCTTGCAGAGTCGGACTCGACAAAGTCGGTTTATTTATCTGGAGTCGAACCGGACTCGGCACTCGAGTAAACCGCGAAAACTACCCGAGTCCCGAGTCCGACGTGCGCATTCGCAGTTCATAATTTTGAAACTTATGTCGCCGCTATCTTTAAATTGTAAAGGTGAAATGGCATAATGTTGGATATTTGCCAATGGGTAAGTTATATGACAACTCCATAAGCAGATTGCTGAATATTCACCGTTACGCAGTTTGGCGGCTGAGCCGGACTCTGGACTTGAATTTACACATCTGCCCGGAATCGAACTCGGGGGTCGGTTTAGTTTTTGCCGTCGTTTATGGCAAGTGTTGAGTTTATGTAAAAAATATCCATTTTGTAGCTACATGCCACAAAGGAAAGTGTGGCAATTGTGTTTCCAATAGGTGCTTTTATATCGATTGGAACTACTTTGCTGAATAGCTATTTCTTTTCTAAATTAGTGTTTTGGAATTTTGTAAAACTAACAATCAGCTGTTTTTAATAAGAACACGTTTTGGCGCCAAATTAATAAGTCCCATGAAGAAAGGAAGTGATTTTCAATAGCAATACATTTCGATTAAATTGCAACAAGTTGCATATTAAGGAGGGTACTTTAATGAACCGAAAAATGATAGTTGTTTGCGAAAGTCTCGATTTGCTTTGTATTCAAGTAAAGCAGACATTTTGTTTGTTTTATCCCGGTTTGCTGCAGAATAGAACAGTGTTTCTCAACCTTTTTAGCTTACGGACCGGTAAAATTTCAAAACAAATTTTGCGGACCGGTGGACCTTCAAGAATCAAAATCTACCCAAAATTTAATTACGCAATAGTATGCAACTAAAACTCTTCTTACCTTTCACATAGTACTCAACTGGTCTTAAAGTTTAAGACTTAAACGAGTTGTAGCCTACTTTTAAACAGTTGCAGCATTGTAACGTACAATGAAGTCCAAAGAATACCATTAACTTTATTTTACGTCACAATGCTGCAAATTACGGAGCTGGCGAAGTTCTAAATTTGATGGAGAAACCTTCAACATCTGAATTTCGCAATTGCGATATCAAATTTTAATGTATTTGTGGACCGGCAGGAAAGTTGACGCGGACCGGCACCGGTCCGCGGACCTGCGGTTGAGAACCACTGGCATAGAATACTGATTACAAGTAGTATTTCATGGTAGGGCCTGAGTTCGAATTTTACTAAATAGCAGGAGAGGGGTTGGTAGCCGAGGTCGCATATACGGGCGTTTATGTCGCATATACGGGCGGTTCTTGGTCGCATATACGGGCGGAGATGTCGCATATACGGGCGTTCGCATAATGTCGCATATACGGGCGAATTTCTCTACCGAACATACTACTGTGTGGTGTAAGGCGTCGGAATGGCGTTCTATCAGATTTTAGTAGGCCATTATGAAGTGTTTGTGTTGCCTGACAGTTATGACGTCATATCGTGTCTTCATCGTAACGTCACTCTCATCAAGTTCTGTAGTAAATAGCTCATATTTGGCTAGGTCGCATATACGGGCGTTCGCATAATGTCGCATATACGGGCGAATTTCTCTACTGAACATACTGTGTGGTTTAAGGCGTCAAAACGGCGTTCGAATAAATTTTAGTTGGCCATTATAAAATGTTTGTGTTGCCTGACAGTTATGACGTCATATCATGTCTTTATCGTGACGTCACACGAATCTAGTGGTGTAGTAAATTACCCATATATTTGGCTAGGTCGCATATACGGGCGTTCGCATAATGTCGCACATACGGGCGAATTTCTCTACCGAACATACTGTGTGGTGTAAGGCGTCAAAACGGCGTTCGAATAATTTTTTTAACTTAAAATTAAATAAATTCATTTTTTATGTTCCTAATCCTTCTTGTCACTTCAGTCGCTGTCCTCAGTAGAAACACTGTGTTTAATGAAAAAATCTAGTTTGATATATATTACGCCTGTTATTTATTTTTCATTTACTTATCTGTTGTTTTAAACATACAAATAGCCTCCCGCAAGTGAGTATACTATTATTATTGCAATATTGTTGCGTTCTTTTTTGGATTTCGCGATATTTTATTTTACGTTTTACAGTATTTGTTTAGTAATTGTTTTCTTTAAATAAAAGATTATACGATTTTGCTGCCAAATTTTGGATTGGCTCGCTGTATATCGAAATTTACCATGGAGACAAAGCCATATTTTATGACGGTCAGCTAACCGACAAGAAATCAAGCAAAATGTGAAATACATTACCAGAACAAAAATCGAATGTATGATGTAACAAAATAACCTTATATAAACCGTTTGCTAATTTATAGTCTTATTTTATAGTTTTGTTTATATTTTTTATTTATCCAATACAAATGTATTTTGAGTGTGTTAATTGGCAGCTGCTGTATTTTGTTAGCAAGAATCGTTAGGACCGTCAGTATTACAGTATGGTAATTTACTACACCACTAGATTAGTGTGGCGTAATTACGAAGACATAATATGACGTCATAACTGTCAGGCAACACAAACACCTTATAATGACCAACTAAAATTTATTCGAACGCCGTTTTGACGCCTTAAACACACAGTATGTTCGGTAGAGAAATTCGCCCGTATATGCGACATTATGCGAACGCCCGTATATGCGACCTAGCCAAATATATGGGAATTTACTACACCACTAGATTAGTGTGACGTCACAATGAAAACATGATATGACGTTATAACTGTCAGGCAACACAAACATTTTATAATGGTCAACTAAAATTCATTCGAACGCCGTTTTGACGCCTTAAACCACACAGTGTGTTCAGTAGCGAAATTCGCCCGTATATGCGACATTATGCGAACTCCCGTATATGCGACCTAGCCAAATATGAGCTATTTACTACAGCACTTGATGAGTGTGACGTCACGATGAAGACATTATATGACGTCATAACTGTCAGGCAACACAAACACTTCATAATGGCCTACTAAAATCTGATAGAACGCCATTCCGACGCCTTACACCACACAGTAGTATGTTCGGTAGAGAAATTCGCCCGTATATGCGACATTATGCGAACGCCCGTATATGCGACATCTCCGCCCGTATATGCGACCTACAAGCGCCCGTATATGCGACATAAACGCCCGTATATGCGACCTCGGCTACCAACCCTGATGAATAGCAGAGGTGATGGTAAACCAGATTTATTGCCGGTAAATATTGCCGTTAATTTTTTTCCGCGAGGCCTTGTTCTAAAACTATGTTTGCCTATGCTAGTTGCATATTTGTGCATGACATTAAAGGTTAAGCCCTTTGTTATTGAAGCGTACGTTATGTTATTCCTTAATGACAAATCTTTGCGACTATGTAGTGACGTGTCCATCTAATTAAATATTCAACGTGGTGTATCTGAGTTGTTTGCCTTTTACCATTATTCGTTTCGCTGTAGTTACTCTTCTCGCTCCTCCTCTCTTTCTCTTGTTACTCTCACCTTCTCGCATGCGCCTTTTCGTGCTACGCCCTCGGCAGTCTGACCGGGGCGCCTTCGTGAGCAGTCGCCTTTGCTAATGCTAATACATCGGACTGATAAACAAGTAGTCTTTGGGTAGATGTTAACCTTCTGATAGGAATCTGATATAAGGAGTCATAGGGACCTAACAATAGTCCCAATAAACATTTAAGACATTCCCAAACCGCTACAACGACATGCCTAATTTTATTCCTCGTTTCGGTCAGAAAGTTATTCGACTTCTCCAACAGCGCTAACGGTTAGCTATGTTTTCAGCCTCTTATGAAGCAAGCAGTTTGGAATGAAACGAGCAGATTCCAAGTCGACCACAAGGAGCGCAGCTGAGCAACTCCCAGCTACATTTTCCATATTTGACAGTAAAAATATTTTGAGTTAAGTTTTACACCAATCACTTTATTAAATTAAACCTAACTGACTGATAAAATACAACGTACCAACAAGTTTCTAGTGATATAAAGCCGTATGTACATATTAATATCATAGGTCCCGGTACTCCCCCCCCCCCCTAAAATTCAAACAAATTAGTAGAAAACAACGTAATTTGGTAAATTGTAAATTAAAGATTTACCATCCGCATGTGTCCATAGAACCAGTGTCTTGGATGTGCACCAGCAATTTCGTCCAGTTCCTTTGATTGCTTCACAATGCCATATATTCCCTTCACAAGGTTTGTTGTGACGTATACAATGGCGATTGTGGCAGCGACGCTTAAAATGAAAGTTGGACGAAGAAAGCTTTCAAAAGCAAATAAACTGAGCAGTTGCTCGGACCAAGACATTTTATGTGGAATGCTAAAATCTGCACGCTTTGAAAGTGAATAACAAATATTTAAGAATATCAAAGCCAAAGCAGAAGTAGGTATCATTTTAAACGTTTCGAACATCCCTTTATTCATTTTTGAGATAGAACGCACTGAATGTTAAAAAAGAACAAAGTGATATTCGAAACGTTCACAAAATGCTACCTTTGTATGGGCTGTGATATTCGTTCTACGTCTAACTACAACCTTTAACTATTATCTTAGATTTATTTGAAACGTTCATAAAATGCTATATACTTCTGTATGGGCTTTGATATTTTTACTACGTCTAACTACAACTTCCAGCCATTATCTTAAAATGTATTCAATATTAAGCTACATCTTAGTGCAACTATTATGCTCCAAAATATTTACTTATTAGTTGAATAAAAACCTATTATCTATTTTCACGATTAGCGTGTTAGCTTAAATTTACTTCCATAATCGCACACCAGTTCATTCGAAAACTGCACCCTTCTTAACTTTACTTAAATTGAAGCGCCACGTTATGATGTAACTGATGACGTCACATCTGACGGTTTTATGCTCCCCAAAACTATATCATGGACCTGTCTGCATCTTGTGCTTATAATAATACTGTACTTAAATCCATAAAATGGAAGGTTACCTAAATCGACAAAGTTAATTTTTATGACAAATTTGTGAGGTTTACCAACACAAACTACATAAAACCAATAAATTACGAATTTAATTCTTACTTTACAATACTAAATGTTCATAAATATAATGCTAAATGTTTATAAACAATATATCTCCTCGCCCTTGCAAGTAAATGACAACAATGACTTCGAATTAAAGGAAATGTCATTTTAAAATTTCCTGTCCTAATCAAAGTAAGTCATTAAGTCAGTCATTACAAGTTCATCAGAGAAATGCATTTCGCAACAAACAAAGAGGCACCTTCAGTGCCTAGAAATAAATATGTCTTTACAAGATGCAATATTTAGCAATTTGACGTTCTAATATTTCTTACAAGGCTTCTAGAAAAGTTCTGCCAAGTCATAAAGGTGTATCAGCTTAAACATGCCTGAATGTTTACCTTTACATGCGCCAGGAGCGTGATTATTTGGCCTTCTTTAATGTTTAACTTAAAGCACACATGGCAAGAAGTGAGTAGTCACGTTCAGCAATGAAACCCGCATTATGCTAAAGTGACGTCATTAGGCCTACACCAGGGTGACTCATGCGTCACAGATTACGTCATAAAATCGATTTTGTTAAAAACAAATAATGGAAGATTAGTATTTGGTTACGTGAGGGATGTCGGTTTCTTTGTATTTTATTCCGGTAGTAGCAAACGATATTTTGGGCAAAAAAATTGTGATCCGATCTGATGGTAAATCACGTCACTACTCATGTGAAATCACGCAAAAATTATTTAAAACGCGCTAAAATAATATATATTTTTTTAACAGGTATTTAGGCTAAAATTTGCTTTGGCGTTAGAATATATATACCTTTTATTATTTATTTATCGTTCGAGTGCCATTCCTACTACTTGGTATGGAGTATTGACTCTAACCGATATTTATCGCACAGAAATGTATTCCATTCATGTGCGTAAGCAACCAGTCCGAAAACAGGGATTCGTTGCAGAAAAGCGTTGATAACAATTTTTCTAATTCAGGGTTGGCCAAACAATTGAGCCAACGCACCAAAAAAGTTGCAGTGCAACATCTTATAAATCTAGCTTAGCAAAGGTTATTGTATAAATGAGGATGGAGCAGACTGGTTTCATTTCTGAAAATCTGCTTATGTTTAAGGTGCGGCTCTTTGCGGTTAACCAAGTAAGACATGCGACCCCTGGTCTATGACTGTTTGGCCATCCTAGTTTTAACACGGCAGCAGAATCGGAACAGCATTCCAACGTTACAACGTGGATTCCTTATCGTCGTGGAGTGACTTGGCATAATATCGAGTCGACGTAATATCATCGCTCGGTTGGGCACAAGTGAAAATTGCGAAACAGACGCTACCAGTGTTGCAAACGAGTCATTCGGAAATGACTCAAGTCTTAGTCAATTCTATAAAAAAACAAGTCCAAGTCAAGTTGGTTTCAAAGTTTACAAGTCAAGTACTAATCGAGTGGTTATGAGAGCAAGTTAACTCCAAGTTATGTCAGTGACGTAAAAGTTGAACGTTAAGCTCAAAGTGCTCAACTATAGTCCGATTAGAAGTGAAATAAATTTAAATGAAAAACATTTAATACCAAAATATTCGACCATGATGTTTGACAAATAGTTCAAGTAAAGTCATTCGAAAACAGTGACTTAAGTCAATAATTAAAAACATTACAAAACTGGCACTACTTAAATATTGAGTGCGCTTAACTCAAGTCACTAACCGAAATCATTACAACACTGCCGCCCTATCTGATGCGCAAAATAAGTTAATTCTATCGAATATTCTAGATTTTTTTTCCTATGCGATACATTTGTTGCATTCTGATTGATCAGGTTTTCATTTCAGCTATTTTATTGAAAGCATCCTCTAAAATGAACTCATAAGATACAAATGTGTTAATTTTGTTAACAGTGCAAAAAACTACGAATGTAACATGCGATTAAAAAAACAATTCGCAAATTGCAAATACAACCTTGCTACAACAAAATTAAAAACTTTGATTGCTAAACTAGAGGATTAGGTAAACCATAAATACTTCGTCAAAGCTGTCGTGTTGATCAGTGCGACAACGTTTCAAACGAACATATCGCAAAAGAACTGGTCATGAACTGAAACGATTCGATCGATAAAAGCAGGACAGTTGCATAAGTGTGGAAAACAATTATAAGAGCAATTCATTCTAGGCATACTAAAAGACTGAACAATACCCAGCAAAAGTAGAAATAATCTTCTTTGTTGATGACCAGTTGTAGCAGTTGAAAAACATTGTTTTACTAAAAACTATTACATTTCAAACGTTTAATGTGCATGTTTTAACTTTAATCTCACTACCCCTGAATTTATTACTGTGATCGTGTTTAAAAGCTTTCTGTAAAGATTCCCTCTAAAAAAACGGTAAAAAGCCTCTTTAAACGTATTTTAAGAAGGGATTTTTCGTCTCTAAATAAGGGAAGAAGCCGCAGTCACAACAGCGCCCACTAGCGCGACGAAGGCAGATGTTTTCAATCCGCTTGCGGCGCTGGTGGTTGATACAGTAGTTGTGGTGACAGCGGCGGTGTTGGTGTCCTGGGTGGCATTTGAGGTGGTAACCGCGGAAGTAGTGACGTCAGTGGCACAGTTGGTGGGCGGGGGCACGTATTCTTGCGTCACTGTGGTGTAATTGAAGGTCGTGCCCTGAAAAACAACGTTAGGGTTGACTTAAAGAAGTAAAACGAAGGTGGAATTGTTTAAACGAATTCTGCTTCGTCTTTTTTTTAACAAAAAAGAGATTTTAAGTGAAGTTAGAAAAGTGAATTGAAGTGCACTTAGAGGAGTGATAGTAAGTGCACTTAACTGAGAGTCGTACTCACCACTTCGCCATCGATCAAACATCGCTGTCCAGCTTCCTGTTGTCG
Organism: Ascidiella aspersa; assembly: GCF_963924565.1. Classification (NCBI taxonomy): domain Eukaryota; kingdom Metazoa; phylum Chordata; class Ascidiacea; order Phlebobranchia; family Ascidiidae; genus Ascidiella; species Ascidiella aspersa. The sequence goes on from NC_139451.1 coordinate 2,387,187, forward strand.
TAAAACTACGCTGAACTCATCCGCAACCGTCTCATTCCACGCAACCTTCACATGACATCAAAAGTCATCTTAACTTCATACTGACAGTGACGTTAAAGGTTATCGTAATTTCGTAGTTTTTGTCGGCACAAACTTATCGTTACGTTATAGTTACTGTTACGTCATGTTTTTCGCGACGTCAAAGTTCCCAAACGTGGCGATAAATATAATTCGAAAAAAAAACAAAGACATATTTTTTTTTAACATTTTTTAATTTTATTTGTTTCAAAACACTTAAATTAATTCGAAAACACTTGGAAAATCAAAGGCTTTATGGCAACCCTTTAAGTAGGCGAGCTGCAGCCGAAAGATTTACCTCGTTCATGACTTGAGCGATGCTTTTGCCAGCCAAGCTCGCTGGGAAGGTTACATTTGCATCGTACAAAGTCGTGTAGGGATCGACAGCTGTTGGAAAGCTGAAAATCGAAAGAAACAAATGTATTTTGTTAGCACCTTTCAACAACGCAGTGTTTCCCTGCATTGGTTTCATATGGTTGGATTTGGTGAGATTAATTCTTAGCAAGATTTCTGCACTGACTCATGATAATTTTTATGATTTTATCGCTTACAAATGTTAAGTTATGAGGATTGAATCGCCAAAATATTCGCTGTTGTCTTTACGCATTTGGGTCGCGCCACAAAAACGTTTAACAGGGGTATGTTTGGGACAGTTGGACTAGTTTTAGAGGATACACTAAAAGGCAACTGGAAATTTAGGTTATAATTCTTAAAAAGAAATATAGGAAAAAAGAGTGATGAGCGAACTATACCAAAATTCAATTGAATATTCTATCGAATTCGCTTTTAAATACTCCCCTCGCAAATAAATCACAATAAATATATTGTTGCTGCCAGGCATTATATTAATTATAAAGAGGGTTCTTCCGACAATTATTTATTTTGGGCCGATGTTTCGATAACCTATCCAGGTAATCTTCATCAGGGCATATAAACTTGTAACCTTGCAGAAAGGTATATATACAGTGAAGAAAACGACGAAAATAACAAGGTCTTTATAATTAAATCACAATAGTTTCAAAATATCTTTCTTTTCAAGTTTTAAGCCAAATTAAGAAGCTTAGTTTGATCTTCGTCGATTAATTTCCTTTTTAAAAAAATCTAAACGCAAAAGCGCTGCATTGGTTAGCAAATCATTGCTGCAATGATTTAAAATTGCGTATTTCTGATTATCTGCACCGATACCACCCTAGTATCGGACAAGAACCGATATGAAAATATCGGACAAACATAATAAATCAAAGTACTCAAGCCCGATGATTCCGAAGTAATCCCTCCAGATTAAATAGGCGTCACTCGGGTGGGACGAGCAGTCGGTCAGAGGTATCTTCGGGTAGTAATACAAGAACGTCATGCACATTTCTTCAACAGTTCCCAATCCACCCTACAACCAACATATTCCAATTGAAGCATCGCTTAAAATCTTCAAAAGGGGATTTGAATTGAAATTATGGAGCATAATGGTTGGAGGTTGTAGTTTAAGACGTAATAAGAATATCAAAGCCCATACAGAAGTAGGTAGCATTTTGAACGTTTCGAATAACTCTTTATTCAAAACGTCCAAAATGATACCTACTTCTGTATGGGCTTTGATATTCTTATTACGTTTTAATTGAAATTATTCTAAAACGTCGCTTAAAATATCAAATAGCTAGTTTTGGTTTCGTACCGACTTTACCAAAAGTAATAACGACAAAGGTGAAACTGCACAAGGTCAAACATCGACTCACAAAGGTCATAGCGTCTCTTCCCATGCTGTTGTAGGTACATATGACCCGCAAGGTGTCACCAGGGAGCACTGCTCTTTCTTGGGGCAGCCATCTTGTTTCTTGGTAATTGAAATCGTAGCTAAAATCCTCGGATATTGGCTGGAGTTCCACTCCGTCTCTAAATGGCGTTTCAAAATAAATTTTAACGACAAAATAGGCCAGAAAAATGGAAAAATATGGTGGCACGATTTAAATAAGACCTATTTGATAGGGTTTCTAAATATTTAGGTTTAAATTGAATAGAATGGAAAGAAGAAATCAAAATAAAAAGAAAAAACACCTGATTTGCTCAACTTGTATTGCCGTGCCCAGCAAGTGACTGTGAAGCACAGAAGCGAAAATGTTGATGCTTGAAACGTTTCCTCCATCAAGGCCCTGAAATTGATAAAGCAAGGTTTTTAATAAACTTTTTCATAAAGAGTTGTAACTTTGTTTAATTTTTTTGCTTGCTGACACATCCCTAATATCGGGTATCGCTACAAGAATAAAGCATAGCCCTTCCGTAGGCATAACTTACTTGTTGAAGACACATAGGTGAACATTCTCCGATCGACTCGAATGTTTCCGCCTTGGGTGGAATGTAGTGGAGGATTGGTGAAACGGTGTGACCCACTATCATGACCCCGGCGTCATTGGCGCGAAGCTGGGGCGTGTAGGTCATACGGAGGCCCGAACTGTCCACAATAGCTGAAGACACAATTAAGCGTTAATCGACAGTGTTGTGATGACTTAAGTCAAGGACTTGAAGTAAGTGCATTTAAGTCACTGTTTTTAAATGACTTGACTTGACTTAAGTCTTTTAAACAATTGACTTTACTTGGTAGTCATTGAGTCAAATGACCTAACATTTTGTCATAAAATAGAGTTATTTATCACGTTAAACGATTAGACTGCCACATATTGTTTTATTTGAATTTTTATTTGCTGATTGCCTTTTAACGACCGATTTTGTCAATTTTAAAGGTTTCTTGCTTTATTTGATATTAGTGATTTAATTTGGAAAAGACTGGCTCTAGAAATGACTTGACTATTACTTAACTTAGACAACTGAACTGGGCTTGTTATTTTTTCATTAGACTCGACTTGGAGTTAAGTTATTTCACAAATGACCTAACTTGGACTTCATTTTCATGCAATAAGTTGTTCATTTCATGTAATAAGTTGTCTAGAAATTTAATTTAAAAAAAATTCTGAAACAGAGAAATTAATTCGGTTTTAAATAAACACCGATATCACCCTAGTATCGGACAAGTACCGATACTTTTACTTGGTATCGTTTATTGTTTTCAATCCGATATAAATTTCTCAGTCGAAAGAAAAAATTCAAATTTAAACTAAAACTCTTTGGTTGAAACAATATGTAATGAGAGTTAAAAATAGACTGCGCTGAAATGCACAAATATTTATTATTTCCATTATCAATTGAATAAATTGCGATTTGAATTGATTGGTAATAATTAAAGGTTCCGGTTTAAATTTCTAGTTAAAATTCTGTTTTTTTAAATTAATTTATTCTAATTCTCGTATAACTTTAAAAAATAAGTCTTGTTGTCCAAGTCCGGGTGACACATTTCAATAATGACGTCACAATCGTTATTGGACTTACTTCCGGACGAGGTCGGGTTGTCGTAGTGAGTTTCCATCAAGAGATATTTCGGGGAGTCGACTTCTCCGATTGGAAAACCGGCGTGGTGGGGAAAGTTGAAGTCCTGGTGCGCCAACAAGAGGTTTAGAACACGCAATATGACGTCACATTACACAATTTAGAAAGAATAACAATAACAACCTGGATTATATTGTCATAATGCAAAAAAAAATAAAAAAATAAGTTTAGAACACTTCCACTCGAACAGTGGCAACAATAGGTTTAGAATGCGCAATGTGACGTAACAATATTCGTAGTTTGAGAAAAACAAGCGGTTTAGAAGACGCATTATATTTGTTAAAAAAGGGAGTTGAGAAGGGACTTATGACGTCACACTATTTACATTCTAAGAAAAGAAGAAGTTTAAAACTGATATGAGTCAATTTTGGCTTTATTGTGGACTGTACTTTTTTCGGACGAATGTGTAGTTTCAATTTCGGTCTTGTCTAGGGAAACTATAAAAATAAACGAGGACCAACGAGGTCAAAATTACATGACGTCATAACAGGGGATATCCCTACAACTTACAGTTCCACCGATGGCCCAGGCTGCTAGCAAGGCGGAACAGTTGGCGTGCTCAGGGGGCATGTTGGGGGTGTAACACTTGGCGTCCACTCCGAGGTTTTCCGTGCTCTACAAAGAAAAAAATAGTTGTTTAAAACATGTATAACTATACATGCAATGGCTGGAGGTTGTAGTTACATGTAGAATGAATTTCAAAGCCCATACATAAGTAGGCGACATTTCGTAAACGTTTAAAATAACTTTTATTTTTAACAATTTTTCATTTTTAATAATGTTTGTGTATTGGCGTTTTAATTAATAACCCTGATGAGGTCAGTCGGTATATTTTGTTGAAACGCCGCTTTATAATTTCGTCCACCTTCCCATAAAAGCAATTTTTGTAGTGATGTTAATAATGATTGTAGTGATGTTAATAACTTACCTCAAAGCCGAAGCAAGCATAGAGTAGAATGTGGTGAACATTGGCCTCGTTTCCAGCTTGAACGATTGGAGCGATCTAAAGAAAAAATACCTTGCAAAAAATTTGTGAAATAGCAGTCCATAGAGAAAAGTCTGTCTAATTACGGTTTAAGCACAAGACTGGTTATCTATAATTAAAACCGGGTAGATAAAATCTAAGGTAAGCCGAATATTCTACCATGGCCAGATAGTCTTGGTACTTCACATGCGGCTAAAATAACCTAATTTAATGTAAAAATGTTGCCAGAGTTATATTTTAACCTAGTGTTTCTCAACCCGTGTGTCGCGACTGAAATTTGTGCCGCAGTTTTATTCAGTTGGGTCGCACATTGTAGTAGTTCACATAGGTTGTATTTATTATTGAGATTGGTTGTGGACAAGATTCCCCAAAATTAGCAATTTTGTTCAAACCGAAAGAGATAATAACTAGATTTATAACACATAAGCAATAGAATTAGCCGTATTTTACTGCTGTTGAATTGTTAAACTAGTTGCACTGGTTTGGGTATGCCACAAACAGCCACATCTTACCGTGACAATATGTTGCTTTGTGGTAATATTTTCTGGCACTTGCAGCAGTCTGCAGTTGTAGTAGGTACTTTCAGCAGGAACGTTGAAATTATCAGCGAGCACATCGAAAGAAGAATGTTGAGTTTCGCCGGCCGGATAGATGGCACCGGTGTTACCGTAGGCGAGAATCAAAATACTCTTTGTACCTGAAGCAGAGAAACAGTGTGGTAATGACGTAGGTCAATGACTTGCACTTGAGACTTTTTTTTCAAATTTTGACTCGATTTTAGTTTTTAAATTAGGTTTGATAAAAACAGCAGATTTTTTAAGTGTTCTTGCTAATGACGCCATAATTGATTGAAAACATTCCAAACATTCCATGACGAAGCTTTAAAGTCAAACAGCTAACCTCTATTAGTGGTTCCGTGGTAGTTGATGTCTGAGTCCTCGTTTGTACCAAAAGCATAGATCACCCGCATCGTGCTGTCCTGTAACAAACAACCATTGTTACGTCACACTACTGCAATATGACGTTGGCTTGCCGAGGTTGCTATCATTGCTCCAACATAAAGCTGGTACGATCGAATTTAAAAGATATAATTTGAGTTAGCAAAGATGGTTTGTGTCATTATAAGCATGTTGTATACGTTTACAGAAAAATGGCGTTTCCACTATAAAACTAGGACCCACAACCTTTGTGACAAAATATGTGCATTTGTGACGTTATACTCCCAATTGTTACAAGTATTTAGTAATTGTAAAACATTGAGAAACTATCTGTTTATAAATGGAATGGTTATGATATGGCTAATTAAAATTTGCATCATATCTACACCGTGTTGGACGTCATAGTCACACTATTACGTAATGCTCACAAAAGTTGTGACGTCATACCCACAGTAGTTGCGATCTCTTAGTCACTTTAGTTGTGCTACAATACCTAATGTGATTATTACGTCATACTCACGGTAATTGTGATGTCATCGGAATCGCAAGCGACGATGGTTCTTCGAAACTTTATCCGGGTCCACCCGTCTTGTTCCAGACCACCAAGGTTTTCAACATTCTGTTCGGCATCACTTGTCGGGAAACTGTTGCCACTAGAGGGCCCACGTCGGTCCTGTTGAGGGGGGGCAAGACGTAATTATTAGGGGGGTGCGAGCTTTAAGTTCTGAATTTCTTGCAATTCATAAAGTTAAGTGGGCTGGCTATTAGCCCAACCTGTCGCTTCTTGATAGGTGTTACTTTAATAATAATAGGAAAATAATAAAATATTAGGGGGCTACCCGACCTCTTAATAACGGAACTTTGGTTGTCCAGTATTCCCCTTATCTTAATAATGTTATGTTGCAAAGGCGGTTCACGCATTTCAGCTTTCCTGGGTTGGAATATTTATATTATACCGTAGTTCATTTATAAGTTAAGTCAACTTTGCATTTATATTTATTGCTGATTGCTGTATTTGTTTATTTCTATTTCTCAAAATTAGTGTTTAACGGCACTATATCATTTTAATTACAGTACAATTTGCAGTAGAATAAATTTGACAAAGCGGCTATACTTACTGTTACGCTGGTCATTCCGTTGGCCACAGAACCAGTGTAGATATCAGCATTCGTCATTCCGCCTCCTGGGGAAATCCCTATTCCAACCCAGCCGGTCGTCTTGCCTTGCATCTGTGACGTAACAAGTGATGGTTAAAACTTTAGTTAATATCAGTGCTGTGATGACTTAAGTCAGTGATTCACGACTTTTCATGGCTTACGGGACCCCTCAAAAATAATAAATAGATTTTCGGCAACGGACTGGAATTTTCGTTGAGTATTTACTGAAATGTCACCATATAAATGGAACTGAGACAACGAAATCAACTTAAGTAAGAAAACGTCATTTGATATATTAGTCTCTAATCGTACACAAAAAGTTGTATCAAGAAGATTACTAATTAAGCAATAAACAGATTCTTAAATTCTCAAATACCTATGGCACCCTTCAGCATAAAAAATAGCACATTAAGGCGCCGGAGCACCCTGGTTGGGAAACCCTGACTTAAGTCGTTTTTTTTTCATACCTGACTTGCACATTTAGACAAGTTACTTAACTTGGATGAAGGTTTGCAAATCGAATTACCTGACTTGAACTTAAGTCATTTAGACAAGTTACGTAGCTTGGACTTAGGTCGTTTCAACAAGTAACTTAACTTGGACTTAAGCAATTTAGACAAGTTATTTAATTTGGATTAGGTCTATTGGAAACGTGTTGATCTTTTTGTTTCAGTTAAATTTTTTAACCTATAGGTCGCGAACCAAACTTAGATGGCCATTTTTTTTCCAAACATTTAAAACAATTGCAGAAACAATACAAAGACATACAACGTAAAAATTATTATTTTTTTTGGCATTTTTTTACAGGCAAGGTAATAAATTAAACTCGTGTCAAAATCTTATGTTTTGTTGGCTTTTAGCTTACAAAAGTTTAGTAAAGAGAATTATATCGCCAAAGCTTCGCTGCTACAATTAGGCTTTGTACTTGGATCGCCCCTAAAAAAGTTGACAAACACTAGCCGTGTGTACACTAAGTCTATTATCAACGTATAATACTATTTATTTAATAGGGAATGTGCCGAGAATATTTTTAGATTTTCTTGGTATGCAGCAATTCACAAAAGTTAAAAAAAACGCTGGAAACCATCTACTATTTAGCTTCGTCATCGCAAATATGCCAAGTCATCGCAAATATTTAACCTCTGAAATAAGCGCCTCAGCGATTCCCAGCTGAATGGTCATCCCTACACCGACATTTAAAACTCGACGAAGATTTGCAAATATTAGTCCAAGGAAGGTCTGGCGGTGTTTGTGATGTCATCAATCATCCGTTTGTTCCGCAATAAAGAAAGGACGAGTTTTGCAAGAAGGCTATTGCATGTTCCATCTGACAATGGGGCATTCTGACGCAATCGCCACAAACAAAGGAGCAAAAGTTGGGTTGCTATGGCAACTGGTGCCCGCCGTTGCGCGGCAAAAAATCCGTCTATTGTGACGTCACTAAGCAATCTGTCAGGTAACCGCGCCTAGTAAACGATTGTTTAGTTAAAGCTCCTTTGTGGTCGATAAAGTATTCCTTGAAACCAAAAGTTGGAGAAATTTTAATCCGTCTTCTTAAATGATGTCTTCTTTATATAATTTTTTTACAATTCTTCTTGATTTTTTTAATATAAAATATTTTGAGGGCTATGCGTCTACAAACTCGCGAACTAAACTTTTATCATTCAAGGGTAAAATAAAAAAATGATTTTCATGATCCTATTTAAAAGTAATCGTTTCGTTTAACGCTTAAAATTACTTTTCTATTTCGAGTTTGGCATAAATACTAAGAATAGTAAACGTTAGATTTGGTCGCAAATCTTTCACAATAAAAAAGACGCATGAAAAAACAAGGATTCGTAAATCAGCAATTGGAAGGAAACTGAGGTTAATAAATTATATACCATTAATAGGCGTCCTTTTCTCATTATTCGGATTATTATATTTTCAGTTTAACTAAATATTGGTACGACATTTTGCATTGTGTGCCTTGTTAAAGCCTGGCATAAAACTTCACATAAAACGCTTTAATTTTATCAATGAACGACAATTTTGAAGATGCCGTCTAAAAAATTGATACGAATTAGACTAAAATGAAAAATTTTAAAGCCTTAAAAACCCTAAACACGGTAAAAGTAAATAATAATTTTACATCAAATATGTAACGCCCAAAGGCCTTAAAAGTGACAAAATAGATTAAGAATTTCAGTATCAAGCTAAAAAAACGTTTCCGAAACATAAAGTTTAAACTTGTGCATTGATATAATTAATACTTTATTTATAATTCGCTGTAAGTTAGGTTCTCTACGCACGGATCCGTCATGTAGCTTAACAATGAATCTCAAACCCAAATAGGTATTTACCTTTATAAAGACGTTTTGATACCCACTTGTATCTATATCAGTTAATGTTAAACCACAACGTTTTTAATAAGATAATGTCGATTTACTCGACCTTTTTGGATTTGCAGTGATTTATTAACCAAGTATTACAAACCTCAAAAGTGATGTAAGTATCATTGAAGCTCCACCAAAGTCTGACGTCACCGTTTGCGTCGAGCACGGCATTGTGGGTAAATTCTTCGCTGGGTGGCAGCTGACCTAAACACGTGACCACAAGACAACAAACAACTAAAAAGCGCAACATCTTTAAAGGTCTTCCTGAAAATAAAACAAAGAGTTCTGGATCGTCATTCGTTCATTAACCTTTAAGCAGTGTTTCTTTCATTGGCGATTTTAATACTATATAAGCGTAAGTATAACATTGAAGCTGTGGCGACCCGAATTCTCTTGTTTAGTTTATCTGATCTGTCATTCTCTTAACCTCCTATACTAAGGCTTCCGGTGAGTAATTCATCCGGCCCGCCGCCTATTTGACAAACAAGACACGAGTCCATTTTACATACATTTTGACTCTATTAACTACGTGAGTGCGAAAAATGTTCTGATCTTTCTACATCCTGTTTGTTTATATTTTGACGCTGTCTTTCGAACAGCGCTTCTTTACCGTTGCAGTGACTTTAAGTGACTTTACCACAGTATTTCACCACCTTTTTCCGAGCCGACCCAAATGCGATAAGCGTAGGTATAACTGCGAAGGTTTGGCGAACCGAATTATTTTCACTGAGCTTTTTGTAAGCGCATTTTATTCAAAATCTAACAAATATTCATTTCCCAAAATAAGTGTTTCTCAAGCTTTTTTCGCAGCTACTTAGCTTGAAGCATAACTGCGAAGTTTTAGCGACCCAATTCTATTCACGTTTTAAATGTAAACAAAGCATATGACAAATAGCATAGCCTGCATCCGCTCCTTATCAATATACAGCAAATAAAAAAGCACAAAAAAAAGGATCAATATCAAAGCCTATGGTAGTATATGTTGCATAACGTTTTAAATAATTCTTTATTCATTTTCAATATGGGTCAAAATATGCTAGGCCCCTACATACTTATTCTACGTTTTACTATCAGGATTAAATGTTACTTTAATTTATTTTAGTAAAGTTAAATTTTACTAATTTCCAAATTTCCGAATTTTGAAATTGTTTCAGTTTGTAAACCGACGTTTCAGCAGCCGACCTAGTCAGGGTTAATAATAGTTAAACTGATTTAGAAGCGATATATTAATTAACACCTTTCGTACTATTTATGCCAGTGCTTCTTCAACTGGGAGTCGTTTTAAGTTTTGAAGGGCGCCGCACAAAGATTCCATTTCCTATCTAAACCTAACCGCGGTAAAAAAAATCTCACAGACCTTACAAAATGATTTTCTGATACAACCAAATTACCAAGTAGATAATTTAAAAAAAAAACTATTAAAATTTCTATCACTGTTAAGCCGCAAGTCCAATAACCATTTTGTCCAAAGCGGCAAGTAAAAAAAAACTTTGACAACCACTTATTTACACCAATTGAACCTAAATTTTACCTAATTAAAATGCTTTAGGGGATAATTAACTGGGCGGTCAAATAAAGAGAAAAAAGTAAAACTTACAAATAAAGAACGACAGTGTTTTGCAAAGCAAACCTACTAGAATATACACGAAAGGCGATTTCGAAAGTCCTTTAAGCTTAAACACACAGATTGGTTAACATTTATGTGTTTTAAAACGAAATTATTGATATGAAAACACACATCAGTCTGTTAACGAGCCAACAAAACGTTTCGTCCTAATACATGAAAGTAGAACCGCGCAATAAACCGCAGTCAACCACTTGCTGAACAACTTCGACTATAAGATTTTAAAACCGTAAACGGTCTGACCTGTGTACACAAAGCAAACCGTCAGGTACAGATTACGGCCTCTCTATATTTTATAAATGAACCAACTTAAAAAACAACTTAATATTGCAGACAGAGTTTCAAAATATCACTGAGCAATTTTCACAAACAAAAACAAAATAATTCCGCACATTTTTTTACGAATTATGTTTTTTCTTAACAACTACAACATCCAGCCATCTCCATTTGTCCGGAAAACTTCCTCAAAGTGCCCAACAACTTATCCCACCCTTCCTTAATAAAGTACCTGGGTCTTGTGACACATCGATCAACCAGAGAAGAAATGCCCCATTGTTACGTAATAGCACGCGTCGCTGCGAACGAGACTCACTAGCAAGACAAAAAATCACGTGAGTGAGATGTTTTACGAGTAATCAAAAATTTCCATTACGAAACTCGATATTGTTGCGTCACAATGGTTTTAACAATCACACGAGATTTAAATTGATTCAAATAATGCAATTCTCTGTAACAAAAAACACAACAAAGATTGCAAGCCGTTGTAGAAAATATCGTGCTTATCAATTCAGGGTTATAGTGGTTATATAATAACTGCGGGATTTAGATGTTATCCGCTAATTATGACGTATATGTTTCCTACAATTCGGCAGCATTATTGCCTGCGGCGTTTTATAGCCATCACTTTAACTGTTTTAAAATTGGGTTGCTTTGACCGACCAACCGTAGAAAAACGTATAAGGTAAAAAGCTGTCATTTAAATAAAAATTGGGCAACAAAAGGCCATTACCTTATACCCTTTTTTTTGTTTTTACAATTTAGCTAAACTCCTGTTTTTATGATTTTTACAATAGCTTAAAATTTACAATTGCTTTGCCGTTTGGTAGGTAAAGAGGAATTATTCAGACTTGGTAGCCTAATGGCATTAATTACAAGAGACATTGTTCATACACTTTGTTGTTTCGATTTTTAGTCATCTATAAAACTTCATTTTATTTAGCGGTTTGTATAGAGCAGTGATTCCCCAACTGTGTGCCGCAAAACATTTTGTAATTTCGGAAAATACAGTATTTGTATTACCATAGGCCTATATACGCAAACATTTTAGACTTAAATACGCACTACCCATTACAAATTAATCATATTAAAACATTTACATATAGTTTGTCTTGTGTTAAGGGCGCATGTAAAATGACTATATTGTTGTTCTGTTAAAAGTGTGCCCCGAAATATTTAAAATATTTTTAGTGTGCCGTGAGCCAAAAAATTTTGGGAACCACTGGTATAGAGGCATGAAATGCAACTTGGCCAAATCTACAATTTATTTTTTGCTACAAAAATTTTCAGAGATGACGTCATTCAGTTACGTCATTTTTAACGTCATGATACGTAACCTTGTACATTCAATAAACGTAGACAAAGCGTTTGAGCGAAGTTTGTAAAAATTGCCATAATTTGGTTGAAATCGATTAAATGTTTAATCGACGCTTTGGGCTCTCAAACCTTTTTTCGCACTTTATTTTATTTGGTTTTAATGTGATTTGTGCAAGTAAGTTTAGAAACCAGTTTGCGCAAACGGTAAATGCAATTTTTGTCAGAAATTGCATTTCCAGGAAAACAACCCTTATAACTATACCTTTAAATCAGGGGTGGGCAACCTTTATAACACAAGGGCCAGTTAGGAAATTTAATGCTTACAGGAGGGCCGCACATCAAATAAACACTAATTCATATTTCAGCTTTTACTAGAAAAACTATGAGCTACTAGGCTGCATCTACGGCAGTTTTGTCAGTGCTGTCTACTTGTGGATTCGAAAAATAACTTTTCCTACAATTCCAATGAAGAGGTGAAGGGCCGCACAAATAATGGAAACGGGCCGCACGTTGCCCACCCCTGCTTGAAATTGAAAACACACATTCTATGAAAAGCCGGACTCGCCCTTAATAAAATCCTTGGGTCCCGTGATGCATCAATAATCAACCAACCGAAGAAGGGCCATTGTTACGTAATAGCGCATGTCGCGATTTGAACTTAAACAGCCAAACCCAAAATCACGTCAATGAGGCAAAGTATTCTATTTCAAAACTCGATGCCTATTGCGTCACAGTGCGAATAATAAGTAATCTTGTTTATTCGATTTAAATAATGCAATTTATCTTTAACAAGCCGTATACAAAAAGCAGCCCTGGTAAATTGTATATGCCTCAACCAGTTATAACGTATTTTTTATGCTAACCTTTATTATTTAAGGCATATGTTTCTAACGCAGTGCTCCGCAACCGGTGTGCTACACTAGTGTGCCGCGAGACCATGCCAGGTGTGCCGCAACGTTCTTGGAGCTGTCAGGAGTATGAATATACAGCAAATATATTCTAAAGCAAAATAACTAATCTACAGTGCTATATGGTATTAAGGCATACGACACAATATAACCAAATACGCAGTAATTTCAGCGACAGAATAAGTACTTTTTATTTCTTTTTATTCCGACGTTAATATTGTTCTAATTTCGGTCTTATGACTAAAGTCCCTTTGAAATATTTTAGAAAGACGGTAAAACTGCAAAATCAGAATATAAATAATTGTAAAACGCTCCTCTCTGAACCTGTGTAGCTCAGTTGGTAGAGCGACGGTTCAGGCATGCGCGAAAGTCGTGAGTCCGAATCTCACTGCAGACTAGTTGCTGTTCCGGCCTGCCTTGCTTTGTATTAATTATTTTTTAAGGGCGTTGCACAATGATTTCGTTTCGGATCTAAACCGCGGTAATAAGATCCGAACTGACATATTACCACCTTGTGCATTATGATTTGCTGATACAACCAAATAAATAAATAAATAACAACAGTAAAAAAAGTCCACCAATTTTTTTTCAAACGCGCCGCCAGCAAAAAACTTTGAGAAGTACCACTTTACACCAATAAAAACTAAATTTTACCTTATTAGAAATCTTTAATTAATAATTACTGCAAGTAAAAGCTAAATCCGCAATAGTCTGTTGAATACGTGCGTTTATAAACTTCCCCTTAATATCGTAATATAAAGGCACGTATGTGCGCCAATCACATGTTAGGGGGAGCTTTGCTCCAATATTTAACTTTTTTAATGATTTTTTTGGTCCATTGCGTTTGTTTGTTGTTAACTCTGCTTTCATGCTGTCGTAGGCTTTATAACAAAATGCAGATGTGTCGATAGTTACTGAAGAAAAGGCCTTCATGATTCTGTGATTTGGGCTGTGTTTAGTCAGAACAGTATGATATGGTTGATGGAGATCTAAATTGTGTACATGGGTTGGTCTTCGCTGTAGTAACGTAATCTAATTTTCCACCTTTCTCTTCTGTCTTGCCTTTAACTTTAACAGCCGAGTCTTGTCGAGTTGCAAGGTGCGGACCTTTTGAGTTCTAATAAAGCGGTAAATTAAGTATTGTTCTGTCGATGTTAGTAACCTTTTGATGGTAATTAGATATAAGTTGTCTTAGGGACCTAAAAACAGTCGCAATAGACGTCAGGCATTGCCCCAACCCACTACACCACTCCCTCCAAGATGGATAACTTTAACAACAAAACTGGGAAAAGATTTTTCGCTTGCGCAAACCTGTCGTTTATATATTATAGCCTGTCGTTTATCTCGATTAAGAGTCCACTGTTGTATTTTCATGTTATCTGATCAATATGTAATCGAAAAATACCTGAACGCTTTTAGTATGATAATTATTTTATTTTATAGCTAAGGGGGCGCAAGGTACTGGGCAATTAACCAAGCGGAGCGCAGTTGAAAAAAGGTTAAGAGTTGCACTGCACTAGAATATACACGTAGGGCGATTTCGAAATTGCTTTAGGCTTAAACACACAGATTGGGTAACATTTATGTGTTTTAAAACAAAAGCAAACAGTTTATCTGGCACTGCATTCAACAAAGGCAATTTTTTCATTTTTGCGCTGAACGCATGTATTGCTGTGAGCTTTAGCCATGTAATCACCACGTTTCCTAAAATCAAACGAAATTATTGATATGAAAACACACATCAATCTGTTAACGAGCCAACAAAACGTTTCGTCCTAATACATGAAAGTAGAACCGCGCAATAAACCGCAGTCAACCACTTGCTGAACAACTTCGACGAGATTTTAAAACCGCAAACGGTCTGACCTGCGTACACAAACCAAACAGTCAGGTACGAATCACGGCCTCTCTGTATTTTTAAATGAAGTAACCTCATTTCTTTTTTATGTAACTTCATAAATAATGGATTTCACAAAAGGGCAAGCAATAAATCCCCAATCGTTATGCTTTCAGTAAACGCTGTAAAAACAGCTTGTATCTCGTAATAACGTTAAACAAGATAATAATAAAAATTAACGACAATTTAAGAATATTGCTTAAAGAATTTCACTAGGTAATGTAGCATAACTGTCTTGTAATGTATAGAAATAAATCTGTTGTCTTTTTAAACTAATATGTAGTTCGAGCAGTGCTTATGAATCATTCGAGCGGCAACCAAATTCCTATAACGTAAACATAACGTGACGCCTTTGCGACAGAAACTATTGGTAAGCCTAAGCCCAACATGAACAAAAGTACATAAAATAAACAGATATGGTGAAGTTATAAATCTTTTCTTTGTAATCTATCTACAATTTCGTAAAAAGCTTGCTGAAGGCCAAATTTAATAAATCTAACGTTATAAATACCAACGTTTCTAAACCTGTTTTCGTTGTGACTCAAATATTAAGCGTAAGCATAAAACAGAAGCTTTGGCGACTCAATTCTATTCACAAGTATTTGGCCTTTTACCAGTTTTGTGTATAACCAATTAAATAGGTGAGTAACGTACTATAAGCAAACCAGTAACCCCCATAACATTGCAAATACAGTAATATACAAAGTAACATTGATTTAACACATCTTTAATTTTACGAACAATGAAAACGTTATTATTTTTTTTCCCAAATTTAACAATCCTTCCAGTCAACTGGCCTTGTTTTTAGGACACCGGTTATAACAGATTCAAACAAATAAGCAACATACTAAATGTAACCAACTTAATATTGCAGACAGAGTTTCAAAATATCACTGCGCAATTTTCACAAACAAAAACAAAAAATAATTCCGCACATTTTTTACGAATTATGTTTTTTCTTAACAACTACAACATCCAGCCATCTTCATTTGTCCGGGAAACTTCCTCAAAATGCCCAACAACTTATCCCACCCTTCCTTAATAAAGTACCGGAGTCGTGATCGATCAACCAGAGAATAAATGTCCAATTGTTACGTAATAGCACGCGTCGCTGCAAACGAGACTCAATCGCAAGACAAAAAATCACGTGATTGAGATGTTTTATGAGTAAGCAAAAATTTCCATTACGCAACTCGATATTATTGCGTCTCGATGGTCATAACAATCACACGAGTTTTTTATTGGTTCAATTAATGCAATTTTCTGTAACAAAAAAACAAACAAAGATTGCAAGCCGTCGTACTTTAATATTTATAAACACATAACAAGCACTTCAGCTAAAAGCTTTTTATGATATTTGTGATAGCTTAAAAATTACACCGTTAGGTTAAACGTTAAAGCCTAGTTAGGTAAAGGGGAATTATTCAGACTTAGTAGCCTAATCGCATCAATTACAAGCGACATTGTTCATACACTTTGTTGTTTCGATTACTTATTCACCTACAAAACTTAATTTTATTTAGCGGTTTGTCTAGACTCTAGAGGCATAAAATGCAACTTGGCTAAATCTCCAATTTATTTTTTGCGACAAAAAGTTTCAGAGATGACGTAATTTAATGATGTAATTATGAACATCATGATACGCATCCTTGTATATTCAATAGACCAGTGCTTTTCAACCTTACAAAGAACCGTTCGCACTTTGTTATTTCTGAAAGTTTTCATCCGCACAAAACCAGCACAGTAAGTTTGCTTTGGTTTTCTTTATTTGTGAATTAACAATGAAAGGGTTTATGTAAACCGTGAGGATTAACCAGTATAAAATAGATAGCTAAGCTGCAATGAACCACCGGGAGGCGTAGACAAAGCGTTTGAGCGAAGCTCGTAAAAATTGCCATAATTTGGTTTAAATCGACTCGATGTTTAATTGACGCTTTAGGTCCTCAAACCTTTTTTACACCTTATTTTATTTGCTTTGAATGTGCTTTGTGCAAGTAAGTTTAGAAACCAGTTTGCCCTAACGGCCAAAACACAGTGCGTTTCTCCTATTAACCTTTCAAGTTATAGAGGTGTTACTTGCGATACAAAGTCGTAATTGCAAAGACGTTAAAGAACCGCACAAAGCGTTAAAGTTGCTAAACCCGATAAACCTTGGCAAATTTGCATTTCCAGACAAACAACCCTCATAGGTCTACCTTCAAACCTAAACAAACATTCTTGAATACAGCATTGACCTGCCCTTAATAAAACCCTTGGGTCTCGTGATACATCAATCAACATAAGAAGGGCCATTGTTACGTAACATCACATGTCGCGGTTTGAACCTAAACAATCAAACCCCAAAATCACGTGAATGAGGTTTTGGGAATCGAGGCAAAATATTCCGTTTCAAAACTCGATTGCTATTGCGTCACAGTGCGAATAATAAGTAAACTTGTTGTTTATTCGATTTAAATAATGCAATTTATCTTTAACAAGCTGTTATACAAAAAGCAGTCCAGCTAAATTGTATATGCCACAACCAGTTGTAACGTATTTTTGATGCTAACCTTTATTATTTAAGTATATGTTTCTAACGATTTGACATCAATATTGCCTAAAGCGTTTTGACAAGCAGTTTAACTTTTCATCTTGATTTTTTTTGTTCTCTATAGGCAAAAAAAAAGTTTAGGTTTAAATATAGGTTCAAATATAACATTTATTAACACATAAATTTTAATCAATGCCAACATTTTTACTATAGAAGTTTCAAAAGCATTGTATGTTGTATAATATGTTAAAAGTAAGTTAAATCAGCGTCCATTTTTTTGTGAGATAAACGCCATGGACCCAGTTAAACCAAACACACATTTCAGTCAAGCGTACAAAGGTTTGAGGAGGTTGTTTTTGGAAAGATGTATTGACTCAATGACTTGGGAAAAGCAAAGGGTAACATGATACAGTGCTTCCCAACCGGCGTGCCATTTCTAATGCTTAAGGGTGTCAACAAATATTTAGGAATCTTTAGATATCTGATTATTTTGTTCTATTGGTAAGCCTATTGATACAACTCTATGTATATTATAAGTTGCACCATAAAATCTCTCAATGGTTACAAAGGCAAAGCTTAAAAATCCTGTTTTTTAAGGTGTTTAAGGGTCAAAATTTCTCCAGCGGTTTCTGAAAACAAATAGTTTGTGCAACAGTGAATCAGCAGTGGTAATTAGATCAGGGGCTTTTCTCATATGGTGAATGTAAGTATCGGCGATCACTAGCCGAAAATAAAATTTGGTCTTGATTTATTTTACTTATTGATTATTATTAAACAAAGTAGAAATATTTTTATTAAACTTAAAACAAAATGTACGACAACTTTGGCATGACGGGTTTTATTAAAATGTTCTAAAGCTAAGATATACTAGTGACATAATTGAGAAATAATTGCATGTAGTTGAAATGAGCGAAATTTTTTTTTTTGGGGGGGGCAAGTTTGAACCCGCCCCTGTCAGTAGGTTACAAATTTCAGCATTGAAACAACGTACTTGCTCCACGGGTAAGGAGAAAATGAATGTGGCGCTGTTAGCACGTGATGCCGGCTTGATGATGTTAGCACTGCGGTTGTGGGTTAATGACCGGCATTGTTGTAATATAAGTTTGAAATAACGTGAGTCCCGGTAAAGTCATTTCAAAAATATAACTCATTTTTTAATATATAAGTTAAGTTATAATTAAAGTCACGTCCTTGTCATAAAACGTAACTTTAAACTATTAAAACTGGTTAACTCACCCGACTATGCGCCATTGTAGTCGACGTTTATACAACATCTTAAGTAAAAAAATAACAGACACGCATCAAATAATAGAGAAATTGTGCAAACGTTAAGACAAAAAGTGCTGCGGTTGGTTAAAAATGACAAAATAAAAAAATGTTTGACTGGAACTAAGATTTAACTTTCTATTTACTTAAAACATTTGACTTGAACTTTCACTTAAAGGTGTCTTGTTTACAACACTTAGCCTACCTTTGTACAGACAAAATATACATATTGCCTGGGTTGCCATTCTGTTCTTAAATATTTACTCGAATTTTTAGTCAACTTTGTATTTTATGATCAGCAAAATGTTCTTGGGCTCTTAAACCTTTTTTACACCTTATTTTATTTTGTTTAAAGTGGCTTGTGCAAGTAAGTTTAGAAACCAGTTTGCGCAAACGGCCAAAACACAGTGCGTTTCTCCTATTAACCTTTCAAGTTATAGAGGTGTTACTTGCGATACAAAGTCGTAATTGCAAAGACGTTAAAGCCGCATGCGGCCCGCGACAATTTTTTGTGCGGCCCGCGAAAGCCTGAAGCAATAATATAAAAAATAATTGAAAAATTGCTTAAATAGTTAAATTACATACATTGCAGCCCGCCCGGCTTCGCGGTCAAGTAAAACCATTGTCAATTTCTGGCCTCAATGTCGTAGTTGCCGCACGATACATGTGGGCACTAGGCTTTAGGTTGCTAAACACTCTATTACGTCACAACGGAAATTTCTGAGTTCGGCCTGTCGCATCACAAGGGTTATCTTAAAGCAATTTGTTAATTTATGAGTAATATACAGTTCTTAGTTAAATTATTTGTGCGTGTGCTCAGTGGCGTAGCCAGCCGAAAATATTTTGGGGGCCAAAAAGTTTAAACTTTTTTGTTTAGCTTTTAAAAAGTTTAAAATTTTTTGTTTAGCTTTTACCATTGTATTAACTGCCGTAACGAATCGAAATAACAAGGTTACTGAGTGTTAACACAATACTTAAAAACTACATTAATAAGTACAGCAAACGTAATATTAACTAGATTGTTTGTGACGTAACAGTACATGACAATTAAAGAAGTGGCATGCCTGTGATCGACTGTTGTGGACTTGTGGTACTTAATGCTACAAAATAAAATATTAAATAATATATAAATGTTGGGGTGGCCATGGCCCCTGTGAGCGAACATGTGGCTTGTATTCAAATAAATAAATGAAACAAACTTTGTTATCTTTTATGTAATATCTAAAATCTACGTTTTTTTCGTCACTTTAAAATAATAAAAAGCTCGTGTTTTTACTATGTTAGATTTCATGTTTTGGCTTATGATCTCAATTATACCATGGTGCGGCCCGCGAACAAATTCTGATTCTGAATGCGGCTCTCGAGCCAAAAAGTTTGCCCGCCCCTGAACTAGATAAACCCTGGCAGAAACTGTATTTCCTGAAAAAACAACCCTGATAAATTTAGCTTTAAATTTAAAACAAACATTCTTGGAAAAGTATTGCCTCGCCCTCAATATAACCCTTGGCTCCCGTTATACATCAATAAACCCAAGATGGGTCATTGTTACGTAATAGCACGTGTCACGGTTGGCGAACCCAACAGCCGAAATCGTGTGCATGAGGTTTTGGAAATGGAAGCAAAATATTCGGTTTCAAAGCTCGGTGTCTATTGCGTCACAGTGCGTTAAACGATCAAACGTATTGTTTCTTCGATTTAAATAATGGAATTTATCTTCAACTATCCGTTATGCAAAAATACACTGCTGAAAATTGCATAATACCACACATATCTATAAAGTAATTTTGATGCTAACCTTTATTAGTTAAGATATATGTTTCTAACGATTTGACAGCAATATTGCCTAAAGCAGGATCGGCAACCTCTCGTATGCAGTGTGCCAATTTATAAATCATGTCAAAATATCAAAAACTTCGTGCCAAACATTTCCCCATGTTTGGTTTTCTGGTGACTTCCGGAGTCTGTTAAAAACAACCCGACCCGGCAAAACTGTACAATTTTAATGAGTCCCTAAACCTTTCACCGATTAACGTAAATAATATGGATATTAAGCAATCCACTCATAGGTGTCATGAAAAACATGCAACCATATTATATTCCACCTTAACAACAGTTATCAGTTTACAAATTTCGTACTGCCCATACGCACACGTCGGACTCGGATAGTTTTACCTAGTAAACGAACTGAAAATAAGACTGTGCCCGCTATTTGGAACATACTTGGACGCCTTTCAGCCGATGCCTATAAGTGTTAACTATCAGTTTTGCTTTTAGCTTGGTTTCTCAGCTTTTAGCTCGCAAATAAACACACTTGCTTACTTTTAACGTATAATAGACTGCTTTAACGTAAACAACACGCCAATTTTAGGGCATTGTGGCGTAATTCGAACGGTTCCCAAAAAATAACGTTAAATACAACAGTTAAGACACTAATTTGTGGCACAAATTGGAAATGCGTGCAACCATTTAGTTAGCACTAGTGTTACTGATTTAATAATATTGTTAATGATGTGGTAGTGCTGTAATGGTTACAATTTCTTAAGGTGACATAACGTGCGGGTTGTACGCGTTAAATCATTTGGCGTGCCCTGAAAAATCATCTCTCGTGCCACTTTTGGCAATCGTGCCAGGAGTTGCCGACTCCTGGCCTAAAGCGTTTTGCTTGACAGCCAGTTTAACTTTTTATCTTGATTTCTCACTTTTTGGTTTACAAGATTATTTGTTCTCTAGGCAAAAAAAAGTTTAAAGGTTCAAATATAACGTTTATTAGTACATAAATGTTAATCACTGCCAAAATTTTTACTAGAAGTTTCAAAAGCATTGTATGTTTTATGTTCCATCCATATGTTAAAAATAAGTTAAATCAGCGTCCATTTTTTTGTGAGATAAACGCCATGGACCCAGTTAAACCAAACACTCATTTCAGTCAAGCGTATAAAGGTTTGAGCGAGGTTGTTTTTGGAAAGATGTATTGACCTCAATGACTTGGCAAAAGCAAAGGGTAACATGATACAGTGCTTCCCAACCGGGGCGCCATTTCTAATGCTTAAGGGTGACAAGAGACATTTAGGAATCTTTTGATATCTGATTTTGTTCTATTGGTAAGCCGATTAATACACATCTTTGTATATAACAAGTGGGACCTTAAAATCTCTTAGTGGTTACAAAAGCAAAACTGAAAAATCCTGTTTTTTATAGTGTTTAAGGGTCAACATTTTTTCATTGGTTTCTGAAAACATACTTGTGTGACAGTAAATCAGCAGTTTGTAATTAGATCAGGGGATTTTTTCATAAGGTGAATGTAAGGATCGGCGATCACTAGCCGAAAATAAAATTTGGTATGGATTTATTTTACTTGATTGTAAACAAAGTAAAAATATTTTTTTTAACTTAAAACAAAATATACGACAACTTTGGCCTGACGGGATTTTATTAAAATGTGCTAAGATATACTAGTGACATAATTGAGAAATAATTGAATGTAATTAAAAGTGGCAAAAACTGGGGGCGGCTAGCATTTAAACACCGTACTTGCTCCACGGGTAAGGAGAAAGAATGTGGCGTTGTTAGCACGTGATGCCGGCTTGATGATGTTTGCACTGTGTTTGCGGATTAATGACCGGCATTGTTGTAATATAAGTTTGAAATAAGTCCCGTTGAAGTTATTTCGAACATATAACTCATTTTTGAAAATATTACGCAAGTTGTAATAAAAGCAAGACAACTTCAAGTCAAGTCCTTGTCATAAAACGTAACTTTAAATTATTAAAATTGGCAAACTCGTCCGATTATGCGCAATTGAAGTGAACGTTAATACAGTAAAATAATAACAAGCACGCATTATATAATAGGCAAATTGTGCAAACTTTAAGATAAATAAACTAAAATGAAAAGCGAACAAGAAAAATACTGCAGTTGGTTAAAGAAGACAAAATAAAAAAAGTTTGACTGGGACTGTGATTTAACTTTCTATTTACTTAAAACATTTTACATTTAAAAAATAATAAAGCCAACTGACACATGTGATAACAAAACGCCAAACCAGATTAGCACGTTCCTGCACATGTTTTACATATATTTAATTAGTTATACGATGTCCCCTCTTACTCTTTAACGCTTACAGGAGGGAGAGTGACAAACACTGGTTTAAGCCCTTACCTGTGTGAACCAGTAACAGTCAATTTACAAATCCCGTGGTTTAAATGACGTTTTTTTGATTTATTTTTGTATTACAACTGCAGCAAATCGTGTGGCTATTTACTACTTAGCTGTGGTTGGTTTTACAGAAATATTGTAGACTTAAATCATTTTGAAAGATTGACTTGTCACGTCATGGAGGTATTGAGAAATAAATGTCACGTGGTTTGGTTGAATCGAGTTACGCAAATATTTGCAAGCTGGTCACGGGTGAGCAAACACAGAAGTGGTGTGAGTGCAACAGAGTCGTAACTTCATCAGTGGCATGTTTTCGAGGCAAAATAATAAATGTTTAGCCTGAAATCGAGCCTGAATTTAGGATTATATTTGAATAAAGTAAGTTGTGCCACTGTGCAACCTTTAACGAGTTTGAAAAAAAAAATGTTTACCTTCTGCCTTCCGCAGTTTTAACTCTGGCCCTACCTCCGTCGCGGCACCTGCTCCCTAGTGGAGACACGTTTGAGGGGACTGGGATCATACGTTCACAAACTGCAACCTATATTGTGTTTGGGCTTTAATATTCATTCTACATTCAGCCAATATCTCAAGAATTTTTCAAAACGTTAACACCATGTGTATGGGATGTGATGTTGATTTAGGTTACTTATCACCTGTTTTTAACCTTGTGGTTTGCTGCAGTTTTCGGAAACTAACCGTCTTTGTTAAAAAAGTGCGATCATTCTTATTGGCCAATGGGTAGAACCCAGCCGCAACCCTTACCTTCTTTACTTTACGTTCCTTTAGTTACCCGTTCACTCTTGTTGAACAAAAAACATCAAAATCAGTATCCATAGATAATTTATCATTTAATCATGCACAAGTTGTCGTCAAAACTTCATTCCCATTGTTGTGCTCTAGTGCTGGGGTCGGTGACTTTTTAGCATTTCGGACCGGTTTAATACTGAAATTTTGTCACCGGCATTAAAAACAACAAATGTTTAGTAAAGGAAATTTATAACAGCTTTTGTCCATGCGAACTTTAAGCTTGTTCATCAAGTCCATCTGACAAAAGTATCGTATTATTATTATGGGGCATTGTTTCTAGGATTTTATTCTATTGCACTAGCTGAAAACGCTTTAACGTAAAAAAAAACAGGATATTTTTGCCAATTTGTTTGATATATTGTACGAACGGGAAGTTAGATTTTATAATAAAAAATGCATTTTTGGATGTTGTGAAAGTGCCATGTAGCTCATATGACCACAGCAAACTTAGTTTATTTTAACCTTACGAGTGCTTGATAAGAATTGTGATTTTTCATCATACCTATCTACCATGGAGTATATTTCAAGGAAAGTTAATGTGTTTTGGATATCAAAATACAGTGAATGTTTTGGACTTTTTTCAGGTTTTCACGTAGTACTACAGTTGAAATCAAATTTTTAATCTGGCAATCCTACTACGGACCGGTAACGAACTCATCGCGGACCGGCTGTTGCAGACCCAAAAAACAGGTTAGCTGGCCGAGTGTAAATACATGCTTGTACGCATCATCTACGTGAATTATATTTATCAAATATATGTTTCGATCATTTCCCAAATACTACGACGCCATAATTGAACCCTTTTCGCATCAAAGCCAGAAGTTAAGTGGGGATTTTTCGGCCCATATTTGTTTAAGGAAAATAAAAAACAAAATATAAAATATATAATATTAAAAAATAAAAAAAATAATAATACAAAAAAAAAATTAAATTAAGTCAATTAAAAAAAAAAAAATGGACCAGTGTCAACAAAAGAATTTGATAGATGACGTCATAAATTGATGACACAAATTGACGTCACAATACCAATAGACTTCATAAATCTGCCCTCTCGGTTAAAAAAATGTGAAATGAAATGAAGTTTAAATATATCCAGTGCAAATAAATTCTATTCTATTTTTTTCTATTTTTAACAGTATTCTTTACTTTGAAAAATCGACTGCTTACATATAGACTAATAGTTCAATTAGGCATCCATGGACCCCCTAAGGCTAGGTCCACGTATCCTCTAGGAGTTTAACCCTTGCTTTATACATAGATAACGGAAATATTTAACCGCTATGCGTGGTCGAGATTTTTTTACACAGCATAAATGCATTGAAGAAAAAACAAAAAAAAAACGACTCTTGAATTGTATTAATTTTATTTTATTTTTATGATAAAAATCCATGGTTCAGCTTTCAACTTGGTAAAGATGCAGCAAAACACATCGGTCGTTCTAAAAACAAAGTGTTTGTTATTTTTTTTTTAATGTTTGATGCCATGTATATGGTCACTTACGTTTTCGCTGAAATACATACCGTTCCATATAAATGGCGGGACCCCCAAAAGCAGCTCACTGTTTTTACAAAAATCCTATTCCTATTTTTTAAATACCTACAGACCCAAGTTTTGTAAAAAGCAACGTTAAACCTGTACGGAAAAGATTTGTTAAGTACCTGCAACAAAATATCAAAGTTAGTGAGTGTTTCGCTCGAAGCTTTGTGATAAACCAGTTTCTAGACAGCTGACTGACTCACTCTGAACAACTTTTCCTTTAATTTCGGATGACAACCAAAAAATGACACGCAATTGCCAACTTACCTTACCCAATGACAACCAGGAACGAAATAAGTGCAGTTCTAAGCAAAAAGGTCTGCGACAATGAAGGCATTCAAAGAAAAGGGCATTCAAA
Organism: Ascidiella aspersa; assembly: GCF_963924565.1. Taxonomy (NCBI): domain Eukaryota; kingdom Metazoa; phylum Chordata; class Ascidiacea; order Phlebobranchia; family Ascidiidae; genus Ascidiella; species Ascidiella aspersa. The sequence continues at coordinate 2,412,805 of NC_139451.1, forward strand.
GAATTGAAAAGTCTGATTTTTTGACCTTGAGCTCGTGACAATGGACTAATTCGACCTTCAGGTAAACTCCCGGCATAGATAAAATTTGGCTGAAAATTCGCAAAATAAAAACACACGAGATGTAATTAATAACACTTGACCCACCTAACCCAAACGCTAACCAGCATATTAATATTGTGCGTTGATTTGATAAATATTTGAAAAGCCAAAACTTGGTGGGCATAAAAATTTATCGTCCAGGCCCCCAGGGTATATAGGATTGTTACGTCACACGTTGATAAATCAAGTCCTTATTGTTTTTATATAATTGTTGAATCAACGCACATTTTGGTTAGAGTGCTAGTTGGCGACAAAACCTCAAGATCAAAAAGTCGGACTGATTGATCCTTGGATGCCTTAATTGTCACAGACATTTTGCTTAGAACTGCACTAATTGCTGACGAATCGGGTGACATACAGCACACGCCAAGCAACTTTATAAACACTTTACTTTTATATAGAAAACTAGAAAATGGTGTAATCACCTTCGGTGGATCCGCGAATGTAAATCTTGCCTTCCTCTTGTTCGATCCCTTCAGCTGACAAGAGCCCTGGATAAAAATTCGTATGAAATCACGCGAAAAGCATATATTGTTAACTTTTACAGGCAAAATAAATTTGTACAGTTTAAACCAAAGAATCTTTGAGTATTTCGTGTCACGCTTTCAACAAAACAAAAATAGTGACTTTACCCTTAACTAGTAGTAAATGTCTCAATATTAAAAATTTGTAATGCATAGTGCGTATTTAAATCGAATGTGCTTGTGTTGTATGGTATACCTATTGTTAATACAAATAACTTTTTTTCCGAAATTACAAAAAAGTTTCGCGACACAGTTGACAATCGGGGCACACAGTTTGGGAATCACTGCTTTAAACTGTAGAGATCGAACGATATAAATTTTTGTTTAGACTGCCAATCAAAGCACGTAGAAAACGTGCATAGATAGAGTTAATTAGAACAACCATTCCCAAAGGGAGATGGAGCCGCCACTTGGAGGTAGGGCCCGAGTTATAACTGCGCATCGGCAGAAGGTCTTTTCGCCTTTTTGTTTGTGGTGTAGGTAATGGGTAATATAAATATAGTGTCAGTATTAGGTAATAATTTTAGTTTTATACTGGCCAAAAAACCCCGGTTTTATCCGGCAAAAAAATGCCAGGACGCAAATGCCACAGTGATCCGGTTAAAGATTCCCCGTCACACCGTTACACGGTTTTCTAACGCTACCTGTCGTCAACATTCTTACATCAATAAACATAGCTTACCAGATGTCCAACGTGTTGATTAAATTCAAAGGGGAAGAAATGGAGATCCGTTTGGTAGCGGTAGGGAGCAGTCTTTCTGCAAAAAAGAATCGGTATAAGAAGAGTGCGTTTGTTTAACAAAGTCACAACTCACTCACATCATTTAAAGGTTCAATCTTCTTCTTGCAAAGTCTTCTTCTATTTACTTGGCTTGTTGACTTCATGGCGTCTTGGATTTCCCTATATCTTACACTTTAGGCGCAAGTTTATCTTTATGCGCGCAAAGGCGAAAAGCGTAAAGCGAATACGACGCGATGTTTGCGAACAAAAACACACAACCCACCTTTTACATGGAATTGATCGTCATCGTCTCATCGGGATAACACGTATGTTTTAGTTTTGGTTCAGGTAAAACCGGTTCAGGATTTAACAACCATTTAAATCCCAACCGAACAACTAAAACAGTGCGGTTTTTGCACTGCATTAATTTGGTCGGCGCACTACACTAATTTAATGGAAAGGCGGGCAAAATTAAAACGACTAATAATAAAAAAGCTATAGTCACCCCTGAATTTTAGTGATTCTAAATCCTGAACCAAAAATAAAACCTTCATCATAAAATAACAAATAAAAGGCTGTAGCGTAGCGTTGTTAACCTTTTATAAAATAAACTACACAAGCGCAAATTTTTAGGAAATGTCATTTTTTTAAACGCATTAAACCCAAACTTTTACAACAAAAAAATAAACTGCGCAGATTAGTTAGTTAGGAAAAATTTCAGTAAGCAAACGTATTGAAACCCAATTTTGAAATTTTATCCATACTACAGGTGTCAGCTTCGATTGAGTGGTCAGTACAATAAAACACAAAAAATAGAGGTCCTTGGAAATAAAAATAGAGTCGGTTCGCTAAAAACATTCGATTTCGCGAGAATTAATCCGCATAACGTCCGTTACGTTACAGCCACGAAACCTATTCTAATGTTACAAAAATCCGTTCGGCCGTGGCGAATACGTCATTGTTAAATTGCACCGATTTAAGAAGTGACGTAAGAATCATACGTCATGCTTTTCGTAAATGCGCGAAAAACGGCCACCGACGTTTTGACGCGCCGAGCACGTCATTACATGACGTAATTATCTACGTCATGTTGAAAAGAGCTACCAATGTTTGGCAGAAAAAGCAGGCCTCCTGATATTCCAGATGAATAACCTGTTTATATAATATTAAAATGTCGGCCTGAAAAATAAAAGACTCAATCGAAGCTGACGAGCTCGCTACAGCCAATATAACTATTCTACGTTACTTGCATTTTTGTGTAGGTGGAAATTGTGGTGGTTCTTGTGCTGGTGTCCATTTTTGGTGTGATGGTGTCGATTTGTTAAGAGGTGAAGGCGTGATGGAGTTGATTGATTGTGTAAGAAAAGGATTTCTGCAACCTTTTTTATATGCAAGGTTTATTGTCGTCATAATTTGAGAAACTTATTCATAAACATAACAAGATCAAGTTCTGAAGGTAATTTACTTAAGTGCAAAAACCACGGCTTAATATTAAGGGCAACATTTAAAAAATATATCGCGCATATATAGGTATCCTATAATGCAAACATAAATATACGACAAATGCTTACCTTCTGTGATTGTTGGATTGTTGGTGACCAATAACAGAAGTAGGTCCGTGCTGCTATGGTGTTCGTCTCTTTCGTCCCTTTGTTGAGATCCCTCGCCTAAAAAAGAACAAAAAAATAATTAAAGTGTTATGTTTCAATTCTATTTTAATTAGTGCAAGCAAATAGGCCTAACAAGTATCCTACAACCGAACCAATATTTATAACAAGATGCTTTTGGAGAGGCTTATGAAATTCAGTCAGCCTGATCAGAATTACAGTGCAAGCAAGGCCAGGCTAAAAAGTACTAGTCTGCGATGAGGTTCGAACTTACGACCTCCGGCCATGGACCAGGACCGTCGCTCTACCAACTAAGCTACGCAGGCTTAGAGGGGACAAGTCGAGAAACACCCATACTACCATAGACATCGGTAAGTCTCTTGTAGGCATCTTGTGTACTAAAAGGGTTTTATCACACAATACATAGTATTTTATGCAGGCTTCAGTTGCAATATGTATCACTACATATATTTATCACAGTTGCACGGTACGTTAATAAAGCGTTAAGCAGTGCGCATATAAAGTAAAAATAAGTTTTCAGTACTAAGTAAGTCAATATAATGCTTTATTAGAAGTAAAGCGGTTATAATGTGGGTTCGCAATATTTTAAAGTAAATTGTGCGTGTTTCGTTTTCTCACGAGCTCACCGAATGCTTGGAATCCAATTTGGATTGCTCTCTTCTGCAGCTTATTCCCTTCATTATGAAGAGCAAAAAAACGCTTTTAAACTCCGTTTTTTTTTCAAACGTCGATCCGACTCTTTGTTTGCGTTTTGCTGCGCAATAAAAGATTTAAATACTTTAACTGGAAATGTAGAGGTTTAGGTATTACATTTTATTCCGAGAACCGATACCCGACAATTTGGGACTTACTATGGTCAAACAAGTGACTCAAAAGGTTTAAAAACGTTTTTGATGGTTTATTGTGTCAAAATGTCATAATAATTTGGTATTTGATCGGTACCGATACAATCCTAGGGACGGACAAGTACAAATATTACCACTTTGCATTGGGTTTTGGCTCCGATCTGATATTATTTACAATAAAATTGCGAATTTAAACAAAAACTATCTTAATTACCTTCAACGGAACCGAATATTGTTCCACACTTCTTTGATTCCAGGGTCATCGCATTCCAGTTCCCACGAAGAATCTTCGAGAAAATAAATAAGTTTAGGCAAGTTGTCAAAATATTCCCTAGAATAGTCGAGGGATAATGAATTGTGATATAACAAACAAATGGTCGATAACGAAATAAAACAAATATGCTGTTGCTGCTTGTTAACATTAACTACACTCTTCGTAAACTTTACAATAAAGAGGCAGAACCAAATGTTGCGCAGTCATTAACCTAACATAACAGAAATCTGACTACATAAATCATGATCTTTAACGTGCAATACATCGCGACTAAAACTATCCTTCCTAAACTAAAGTTTTCTTCGAACCAAGGCTACACGCTCGTAGCGCCTGCTATTCTGGAAGCAACCTTTTTTTTAAATTGATTCAACTCACGTGTACTCAGGAATTTTGCCGCCAATCAAATAACATTCCAAGGCGTTTCAGCGGTAACCGGCTTTAAGCGAAGTCCGTGCAATGCAATTTTTATCGAAGCCATTTGACTCTCTGACTTAAGTCAATTCAAGTCATTTGCAAAATAACTTAAGTCAATGTCGAGTCATTTGTTACGCTTTCTCAAGAAAACAACTTATTTATTTTCCACGAGTTTCCAAAACAAACAATCAACCTTGTACACAAACAAGAATACAAAAAGTTTCACCAACCGGACACCTCAACTTGCAGATGAGATATTTTTATTTAAAAGTGTATTTTACCACCAGCGAATAACGTTGAAAACTAACAACACTTGTAAACTAAATCAGATTGCAAAATCCCAAAATACTTTAAAATATTATTGTTACCACTTGAATATATCAACCTTTAATATAAATTAGAAAAAAAATAGTTTTAAAGAAAAGTATTTCACCTGTGTGAACGCGTTATTGTTAAAGTTCCCGGCTGCCAAAAAGGCGCTGGATTATAAATCATTTCCACTTTTTGGTGTCGCCTTTCCTCTTTTCTGCAAACTTTCAACTTATATATTCGAAACCTTATATCAATATATCCAGTCTTGTCTAGTCAATACAGTGAGTGGTTGTGCTTGCCGGCATTAGCCGGTTTGCCCATAATAGCCAACACAAACTGTGTGGAATTGTAATTAGCCAACAGCAATACTTATTGAAGCAATAGTGAGGTTGATTGATTGAGGCAAATTAGTTTAATGAGACTTGCAATTAAACCCTGCTTCACATGTAAAGTTGGTACATATAGCTAAATTGTTTATTTCTTTCAAGTGTTTTTGTTTTGTTTATCTACTTTTTTCAAATATGATATACTGTATACTTTTTTAAATATGTACAGTCCTTCGCTTTTACGTATATGTATCGCCTTCACGTATAATTGCAATACTCACAATTGAATTTGTGTTGACTTTGTAGCGTCATAACTTATGGGCCATTTTTATTTTAACCTAAAAAAAAATTTTTTAACTTTATTATTATCAAATTTTAACTTTATTTTAACCTAACGAAATTGCTTGTTTGTAGAGGCCACAGTTCTTCCTTGAATTGATTCCAGTTACCCAAACATAATATTACGTCGATTTCAGGCCCAAGCGTAATATTATGTCGAAAAGTCAAGGGGTTTTATGGATTATGAAAAGTGCGTCGTGTTTTTTGGCTATAGATTTAGGTAGCTTGTGTTTTTTTGTCCTTGTGGAGAAAAGTGTTTCAACTTATTTATTGTAATACAGCATCATGTAATTTTTAACATTTTCAGGCTTGAAATTTCTTTCTTTTCTCAATAGCTTTTCAGCATAGAAAATGAGCGTTCAACTGTAGCTGATGTTGGCTGAGCTTTTTGCAGTAACGCATAAGTGGCTGGTGGAATGCTCGAGTTTGAACAGCACATTATTGTTTCCACATCTGAATTGGCTAACCGTTGCTCGATGTAATCTCGAATTGAACAGGGATCCTCGTGAAACTGCATGTTTCTTTATTACCTTGAATGCTTCTTCGATGCTGCAGTCACTAGCTTCCAAGAGTTCGACGTTGTTTGTAAGCAACTGATAGTTTGAAAGAAGGACAAGGTCTGATGCCAGCTGATTTTCGTTTATAGCCTCCATTGCCCTGGTGACCAAAATTCCACCGCTTGCCCAGTTCTTTACGATGGCACAAACAGCAGGAAGGTGCTCACTGTAGTAAAAAGCAGCTCTAAGCCAGGTTGCCCATCTCGTAACCATAGGTAACGGAGGCGGCGGTAAGCCGGCATCACGAAAATCTTTGGACCGGTCTTTGTTTTTAACTGTTGCCGCCTTTACTGTTGCTACGACTGCGTCTATGTTTTTGAAGTACGCACGCACTCGCATTGCGCAGTTGTGCAGTAAGTGTGCTAAGCAAGGGACGTGAAGTAGATAGGGATAAAATTATTTGAGTGTCCTGCCGGCAAGAATCATGTATCTCGCAGCATCCGTCAAAAGCAAAGCAAAATGTTCACGCTTAGTACCGAGTTGTCGTAAGACATCGTCCACAGTGTGAATAATGCTTCTGCTGTTAATGCTACTGTAGAAGCCACTTTGTCATATTGTGTTTACACAGAGAATTTTTGTTTTTAATCGATGTGTCGTAACGGAAAATTTTCAGTAAAAATCTATGGCCTAAATTCTTTGCAACCACATTGTAATGTTTACGTTACTCCTTGCAGCCAATGTGCAAACGATAAGCGGAAAGTTTTCGGTAAAATTCCGTTACGTAGATTTCTTGCAACCACATAATATTTGCAGCGAATTTGCAAAAAAAATTCAAATTGCTGACACCAATTTTTATGCGTCAAGGTATTTACATCCGTTTTTTTTTTGTATATGTTTCAAAACACCGCGGGCTGAACATTAGTCGGTTTCCCCGGTTGTGTGATTTTTAAACTGTTGACATTTTAACTGGAGGCAGAGGCTGTTTCGCAATCGCATTTTGACGTAAAATTTGTATGTTTCGCGTCAGAAATAAGTGTGAAAAAGGTTTAGACCACGCCTTGTTATCACGTGATATTTTGTTAAGTATTATAAGAATTAATGACGTAAATCTTTCTTTCTCGCAGAAATTTTCTTAACTGATTCTCGTCTATAAATAGCGTGTTCAATCAATATAAAATGGCTTATATAGCTTCTACTCAGACAGCAAACTCGAGTGCTTTTGTGACTGAACCAGATAGAGGCTACTCACCCGAACCGCAGCAAGCGGACAGAACAGGGTTTGTACGCCGAGAACCAGAGTTCTCGCCAATCAGTTCTGCAAGCTCAGATTCAAGCAGAAATTCTCCTGTCCAGAAGGTACGTAAACCCTTCGTTAATCTTGATAGACTTCAAGCATCTACTTCAGCAGCTGCTAATCATACAGCGAAAATACAATTGAGCAAGCCATCTCGAGGTCCAAGAACTCCACCTTTGATTAGACGAATTTCAGGATCCAGATCGCCCATAAGATCTAGATCACCATCAAGCAGAAGATCACAATCAAGCAGAAGATCACCACCAATAAGAAGATATCCATCGGAAAGAAGAAACAATTACAGAAGAAATAGCCACGAACGTTCTCCGGAATCCGAAGATTCTTACGAACTGTATCTCCCGCCAGCTCCGAGACCTTCGTGGCGAATCCACGTCCCGTTTAGTGCAGGCACATCAAGAGAGCAAATTGTTTCCGATCGGCTACTTGAAAATCAGGAATCTTGCCCTTTTGTCGATTCTTATTTCAAAGCTCGTGCAGTAACTACTCAACAAATCAGACTTCAAAACGGATCTTTTGAGGCCATTATCAAGAGGACGGCCTTTCTATTCCTAGCATCAGAGAATTCCGGCATATCAGCAATATAGACAATCTTGGAATTGTGGCTGTGCATTCTCTGCAAGCCAACAACGAACCAGGAGACGTGTCCGTGTGGCGATCAAGTCATACTCCAACATCTATTGAAGGCAAGGTCTTAACAGAGACGTTCTTGGCATTAAGAATATTCCTTAGTGTTCCATTACGTCTTGTAACAAGTCTTGTTTCTTCACTACCATCACGAGCAAGACAATCAATCAGGAAGGTTTGAGTAGGAGTTTTTAGACTTCCTACAAGCACGTTGATGTCCCAGCCACATCCGCCTCATCTACGACGATGGAAACTTTTTTATCGTATACTAAATCACGGATTTCATTTTCTATCGTGGCAACGCTAGCTCGAGCAGCAGTCTCAGAAGGCAAATTCTTTCCTGCAGTGGTAAACAAGGATTTTAAAGCTGGATAATTAAGCTTATCTAGAGGAATGTCAGCGGATAAAAATGTAGAAACTACCATGTCAGTAAATTTTTTCGTTGGGGCTTGTTCAATAAAAGTTTGCCTTGATTGCGATGCTTGTTTTTGCTCCAATCCAGCTTGATGGCGTTTACTATTCCTGTGGCTTTCAACAAAATGCTTTTCATCGAACTTCACTAAAACCTCGCAAAAATTGCACCTTAAATCACCTCCGGGAGTTGCATTAAATTCATCAGGAAAATCTCTACACATCTGTCTAACTTTTGCTGAAGACGATTTAGCTTGCTTAGGCATTTTTGTATTACACAATGTTAGTAGGCTATTTCTAAAATCCAAACTGTTAATCTTCGAAAAGACCACGTTTATGAAGAGGAATTGTTTTATAAGAATTATTTAAATACGTAACAATGAATAAACAATGGACAATTTGCGATAAAAGTTACTGCTGATCCTAGTGGGCATTGTGACATATTCCTGCTTTTATAGGTTAATATGATTTAATTGTGTCGCAGTTCCCAATTTACAATGCTTCCACGACGATTTTTAGAAAAAATTACTCCCAAGAAACACAAAAACTTTGTCAAATGCCATAATTTGACAAATTTTAACTTTATTACAAAATTTTAACTTTATTGCAAATTTTAACTTTATTTTAACCTATAAACTTCTTAAAAACAGTCCCCTAGGTGCTGAAAACAACTTTATTCTTTGTTTCGTGGACAGACAAGTTCCTTAAAAGATTTTACCTTTATTGACTTTTGCGGGCCATAGTCATAAGTAATAATTGGATAATTTGGAATTTATCGTATTGCATATTTTGACCTCGTTTGTTTTCACATAAAACCTGTCTTTTATCGCTATGACGTAATGGAAATTTACCGTTATTTTGCCGCTCGTAAGAACTTGCTAACCAAAACATTCCCAGCAAAACGCGCCGTTATGTGATGACACACATTTCCGCTGCCCTAAAAAATGTTTTTCGTGCTATGGCACGTAACCTGTTTCCGTCATGCGAAGTGTAAATATATTTGTGTTGGCGTTTCGATATACCAGTTGGTCGCCAGTTAAATACAGAAAGGTTGTGTTGCTTGCCGGCTTCTGGCTGGTTTGCTAAACACTTTGCTCAACACCAGTCAACAAACACCGTGTGGATTTGTAATCAGACTCAGACAATACCCATTGTAGAAGTTGGTGAGTGATCGTGGTAAAAGAACATTTAATTGAGACTCATTAATCAAAAAACACTTTCTACATATATCTATCTATCTAAGCTAGATCTTAGGTTAAACCAGGGGTCAGTAACCCTTTTCCTGGTCGCGAGCCAAAGCCTTAACGTTTGAGAAAATCGTGCCATATCCAAAGTAATACCGAACATTCAGCCTCGAAATTAATACGCCCTTTTCTGAAACAAGGATACTTCTGGCGTAGCTGTAATCAGTAAACAGAGTTTTCCTTTTCAGCATTAAATTTTATTGCTTTTTTTGCTTTATGGTTGTCTAAATTTAAAGAATAATAAGAAAAATTAAAGTATCTGCTAAGAACCACCGGTTCTTTACCTTTTTTTCAGCCGCGCCCCCGTTTCGCAATTATCCTATGCCTTGCGCCACCCTACGAAAAGCAATTCGGCATTTTCAATTAAATGTCACTGAGACAACTTAAAAATAGTGAAGTTAGGTGTCGATCGCGAAAAAAATTGAGTTTAATTGGTTGAATTGTCGCTAAACTGTAAGTTCAGAAGGCTTTTCGCATTGGGCACACAGCAATTCGCACGTGCACGAGGTAATTTTGACAAACGTGTTGTGAGGGCATTTACTCCACAGTTGTAAGGCCGGGATGTCGAGCGCAAACAAAAAATGTCAAGCGCAAAAGTTAAACATTGCGTTATCGTGTTTCAAAAGATGTGACGACAGACAAAACAACAGCAATATTGCAAAAACAATAAATGTTATTTTTATAATTTGACTTGACCTAAACATAGAATAAATAAAACACTATTTAAAGACTTTTAAAAAGGTATAGGGGTTTTCGACTTTTCAATACGCAAAAAACGCCAATCAATTTCATGACTTAGTGATAATCCTGCGCTTAGAGTCTTTTTACAATTAAAAATCGAAACAAGTTTTTGCCAAACTTAGCTACTGTGTCTGAACCTGGGAAACTAAGTGGGAATGGGGCAAAAGCCAAGAGGCTGCTTTCACCAATTTGAAAGAAATGTTATGTGCAGATACTGTTCTGGCACATTTTGACCCTTCATTAAAAATAGGGTTTTTTTGTGATGCATCTAACGTAGGGATCGGTGCAGTTTTGTTCCACAGATTCCCAGATGACAGCGAACGTCCCATCATGACCGCATCTAATACGCTGACAAAGACCCAGAGGTTTTACAATTAAAAATCGAAAAACTAAAGCTTTTACCTAATAATTGCGTTTTCTATGCTTCTCTGTTGCAAGCACGTCACTAATCAATTAACCGATTAAGGTAAAAAATCATTTATGTTGAACGTAGCAACACATTACACGTTTTGCAATAACGTGAAAAGCATGGTGCCGCCATTAACACCTTGTATTACATGCCATTTAAAAGCGCAACTTAAAAAATTACTGTATCTTAACTGTATCTATACATTTTAAAGACAAATCAAAAGTGTTAGAAGACTTAAAAAAAAAGTTTGAGTCCCCCTGTGCTAGCTTGTTATCATACATGGATAAAAATAGTTCGAACGGTGAATGACTTTTATCGGTTATCTATAAGTTAGAAAAATTATAATTAAATAGGGCCGTTATACCTTCGGTGATATAAAAAACATGCAATGGCACTTACAGAAACTTTGTGCTAAAAAAATGAACAAAAGAATAAAAGAGAAAATTTCGCAAAGCGCGAAATTTTTTTGCAGTTTTAATTAAAGTTGATGATTTTTGCCCAAAATATCGGTTAGTGTTAACGAAATAAAATACCAAGCATAGGACATCCCTAATTTTGAAATTTATTATCAATTAAACAATGTTTCACACACATGTGTTTACCAACTGAGATCTAGCCCTTCTGAAGCTGATTTTTGACCAACGATTACAGCTTACCTATCATTAGTACACCGAAAGCCATCACAAACTCACCGAATCTATCGAGTATAGATCATTATCATTGATTCGGTGAGTCTGCGATGGCTTTCGGTGTACTATGTATTGCAGTAAAACAATAGTTTGCAATTTGATTCCTCGTAAAATAAACATAAAAAACGTAAAAAAATTAAAGTCTATACAACTGAACCAATGTTTAATATCTGCTACACTGTTAGTCGGTCGAATATTTGAAATTAATTTTTTTTAGTTGATTAGTGAAACTTGGTCGACCCCCTTTCCATGTGTGGACTGGATGGGAATGTTAGGAAACGGGAATCGACAAGCAACGATCTTCGATCCAACTTTTAACTTCTTCTCCAAATCAGGCATCTAAAAAATATTTTCGTTCGGTATTCAATGATTGAGACTAAGTAGATATTAGAAGCAACACTTCGTTAAACAGTAAGCAAACTAAGTACGTGGTTAGGGAATCCAGGTAGAACTGCAAAAATTTTCATAGCCGAATTTTCAATAAGTGTCCCACTCAGACGTTCATAGTGTCACTTTGAATAAATTTTGCTGATTTTTCTATTTAAAGTATAGTCTTTAACAGGCATGAACCGGCCACGATTAGAACTTTTAGAACAAAAAGTAAAATCAAAACTGCTCAAGATTGAGGTATATTCAGCCAATTATTTATTGCTAAGCAGAAAATATATTTTTCCTTGAAAATAAAATTTCATCAAATAAATATAAAGAGGGTTAATGAGTTAAAAATCTAAAAAAACATGTAGTTCTGGATTACAATTAAAAATCTGTCATTCTATGAAAAATATCTATATTTTCTAAAGCCACTTACTAAAATAAGGTTGATAAAATTTAACAGTTAGTAAAATAATAAATGATGTCACGATTAAGATAATAATAGTTTATTTATTACAAATGCCACAAAACAAAATTTGCTTCAATCAATTTTTTGTGTTTAACAATTTGGATAAACACATGTCAAAAAGGGTAATGAGTTCAAAATCTAAATATTAGTCTTGTTATAGCCTTAGTCATTTTTAGTTAATGACATACACATTTATAAATATAAATTTTTATTTTTAGGATATATATTTATAGCAGGTTTAGTAGCAATTGATATTTTATTAAACAGAAAATCACACATGAACAACTAAATGATCTTTAAGCAAATATAGATGTTATGTAATTTTATTATTGATACTTACACAAACAATTTTAACCAAATTTTCTATTCTTTTAAGAATAAAAGTAGCAAAAAAGAAGATTGACGATAGGATTCAAACCATCTATTTATAAAAGTTATTTTATTTTATTACTTACCATTTGATTGACACCAAAAATAACAACATTGTCAAACACGGAATAATCTGTTTTCCACAAATCTCCTCTTATGAATCTTGCATTGGATGAAACACCATTTTCCATGATTTGCACTGAAACAAGTTTTGTAATAAACATCAAGGAATTTAGAATATTTGATTCAAATGATAATAATTAATAGATAAATTTGACAGACATTATTTAATTGCATTTTTTTCACTGATTACCATTTAATAAAATTGATGCCTAATTTTAACTTAAAAGTAAGATAAATATTGCTGCCAACCAAACTTGACATATGTTTACAAGTAAATATGGACATTTTACTTGTAAATTGGTACTGCTATTTTCATTCCATAGGATTGACTTTTCTTTCAAAACTATTTTACAGTGATGGCCAGTATAATGTACAGTCTTCTTAAAATCAATTCTGGTCAATTTGAGGTAAAAAAACATCAAAAAGTTTAGATGTGTCTAGATAAAAATAGAATTTCATGCTTCCTGGATATTGTACTAGGGAGATATTTATGCTTACAAGTGAATGGCTGTTATCAAGTTATTCTAAAAATGTATATGGCTGTAATCGCCCTAATTTTTTTGTGTGATTAAAATATGGTTGAGAAAAGCTATATCCTATTTCCATTATTTCCAGGCTATTTCCACAGCACACAACAAAAATTAAGCAAATTAGGTGGCCATGTATCAAACCTAAACATTTGCACTACCGTCCACGACTTTAGAATTAAATCGGTTTGTAATTTTGCAGATCTGTGTACAATAGTGCAAAATTTTTGGTTCAATACACAGGCAAGCCACGAAATTAGCCTCTTCTTAAATAGTATCTTAGTTCACCTTCTGTAATGCTGGTGCAAACAAACAGGATTGCCTGCCTAAACATTTGCCCACTGGTATAGAATTTTACAACTTTAAGAAAATTAATGCACATTATTTAGGGTAAGGTGCGAGTTAGCATTTTGCTTCAGTTGGGTCAAATATTTTATATTTATTCTCCCATTCCAATTGCGACTGCTGGCCAAATTAAGTATCTGATCTGTGACAGTTCCTATCAAAATTTAGTATTTTTTAGTATTAAATACAGAGTGGGCCAACAGTAGACTTACAGTATAGAAAGCCGGGTTTGGGTCTAAAAGTGAATTTATTGGCTCTTCTCATACACCTTGTTCTTTACAACACCCCCCCAAAAGAAATCCATTAGTGTCAGGTCAGGTGAGCGTGGTGGCCATTCAATGCCACCTCTTCTTCCAAGCGAATGCTGTGGAATAACTGTAAGCCTACTTTTGTATACCAATTCAGCTGTGCACACAAATTTATTTAGAAAAATATCAGATGTGCACAGAGCGCAGACACTGCTGGAAAGTATGGCAGATCTCGCGGGTGCACAGTCGAAAAAATCTGGGTGACCGGGTACAAGGAACCTCAAAAAAGTACACCCTTTATGATTTTCCAAAGCACTCTGCATTGCATACATTGCACTGTAAACGTATTCCGCACAAGCGTTTTACATATTTGGGGGGCAGTTCAGATTTTTTCGGGGTGCACTTTTAAAAGGTGGAAAAATTCTCGCGAGTGCACTTGCCATACTTTCCACAGTGGAGCACAGATACAGAGTGGACTGCAGACACTAAATATAGGCAAGAAGTGCCTGGGTAAAGACTTTTATCAGTTAAATCTGTCGAACAAATACGCAAACATCTTATATAATATATATCTTTTAAATATTGGCTTTAACTTTAAAGTTGGTCAATTACCCTCCTTAATGCTGGCGCAATAAACGCAGCAGTGACAGCGAACAAGCCTCCAGTTGTAGCAGCTACAACTCCAAACGTGGATTTTTTCTTGGTGCATCTTTCTCGCCATTTGGTTATTGATTTTGCATTAAAACACAGCAAAATTTCACCGTATTTGTTGTTTAAAAAAAGGGCGCTCTTTCACTTATGTACGTGAAAAGTTATGCAAAAAACAAAACAAAATAATACCGCATACCACAACGCATATTGTTTGGGTTAGCGTTTGGGTGAGGGTGGGTCAAGCAATATTATGTTTATTATTCATAATAACTTGACCCACCCTCAACCAAACGATAACCCGCACCCTAACCCAAACAACATGCGTTGTGGTATGCGGCATTTGAAGAAAGTTTTTTTATTATTAATTTTCATGTACATAAGTGAAAGAGCGCCAAAAAAAGTCGCACATAGTGTCTTTCTACTTGGTACAACTACATAACGGTGAAATTACACAAAGATGAAACAAACTTAGTTTATTATTACCATCATTATCGCAATTAATAAGTACAAGGCAATTTTTAAAAGCTAAGAACAACCTAACATAAAACTGTTTTTGTATTAAATGGTGCGTTGAAATATTTATATTCTCGTATCTATAAAACCTCGTGTCTTTGTCATTAAATAGGTTATTTTCCCAGTAGGTAAACCCCCTATCAGTTTCTTAAAGGTTTCTAACTTTTAAATAAATAATAAATTTTTCATTTTGTAAAAAAAAACTTGTTTCAATGAATAAACTAGTGTTGTCATTTTTCACTGTTGTAATGACTTAAGTGAATGACTTGACATGACTGAACATTAGTCAATGTTTTCAATTGACTTTATTCAAGTATTTTTTCATAAACAAGGTAATAATATAGTATTCTATTAATTTCTCTGTAATACAACTTGATTACGTTTATAAATATGCTTTACTATCTTTTAATAACGGAGTCAACATTCATAATTCATGACAAATAAAAAACTTAAACATATTTTTAAATGTGTTACAAACGTCTTTAATGTATTTTTTTGGTATTATTACGGATAATAGCAATTTTTATTGAAATAAAACTACACTTACGTAAAAACCAGACGATAATATAAGTATTCTACTTTTGTCACCGCGAGCTGGAACTTTATCTTGTTATAACCCCTTCTTTGTTTGATTTAGTTACTTTTCAGAATTAAACACAAAATAGAATAGTTACAAAGTTTGTTATTTCAATTTAAACTGCACATATGCAAGTTTAATGCCTTATCAATTTGCTTTGCAACATTTTCAATGAATTATAAGTTATAATTCATAACACCACATACCGCAAAATTAAAAAATAAAATAAGTTTTCTATTGCTCTCAGTGTGTCCAGAAATTTTATTATTAGTTATTCTCTATTACAGAGATTAATTTTTAAATGAAATAACAAATAGAATACTTTTTAATAATATATATCTTTTAGACTTTTTTTTAAGGAATATCGTAAAAAGAGACGTTTTTAAAAAAAATATTTATTCTTTTAAATAAAACAAGACGCTTCTTGTTAACATTGAACGACATAGTATTATCTAAAAAAAATGCATTGTGTTAACTTATTTTCATCTATTTTATTGTCTTAAAAGTATGAGACAAAAACAATTTGTTCCTTTTCGCCTTGTTTTGTCATATGCTTTCGACAAAGGTAAATCCTCTTTCATTGATGAATATTTTTGTTCTTCATTGTTTGTACATAAAAGTTTTTAAACTTCCCCAAAACACCAGATAAATCCGTTGTTTGGACTCCTCAAAACTAAGGGTATAAAGGTTTTAAAAGGTGGTTCTAAACGGTCGGCAAGTGAAAATTTCACTTTATTTTAAGGGGATGCTACCCGGACCAAAAATTGCGATATTGCGCGTATGCAATTATGGGCGCTCTTTCACTATTGTACGTAAAAATTAATAAAAAAAAAACTTTCTTCAAATGCCGCATACCACAACGCATATTGTTTGGGTTAGGGTGCGGGTTAGCGTTTGGTTGAGGGTGGGTCAAGTTATTATTAATAATAAACATAATATTACTTGACCCACCCTCACCCAAACGCTAACCCGCACCCTAACCCAAACAATATGCGTTGTGGTATGCGGTATTATTTTGTTTTGTTTTTTGCATAACTTTTCACGTACATAAGTGAAAGAGCGCCCAATTATGAATATAAATATCGGTTATCGTCGATTTAAACCCTTATCCCCCATATCAGTGGCATCATGTGTGGCACCGCCGGAAAGGTGAGATCAAAGCCTAATCTAATTTGTTGGTTAAACGGTTGGCAAATGTTTTTATATTTTAATTTTCGGCGAATATTAATATTCAATTTTAATATTTTTTTTATTTTTTTTTTGGATATTCATAAAATACAGACCTGTATTAGTGTGGTTGTAAAATATTTTTTTTCTAAATGCCGAATAAATATATTATTTTGCCATTGAAATTGTAGGCTGAAATAGTGCGAGATTTTGTAGGCTGTCTAGCTTTTGGTTCTATATTGTTTGGAAGATTTTCTAGTAAATGGTACGAATGTTTATCAAAACTGTGTTCACTGGAATGCTAAAGTTGTTGAAAATTGGGAAGAACGAGCGATGATTATTGGGCACGAAATGTCCCATGCCATTCTTTGACGCGTTCAGGCAAAATTATTAATAAAGTTTATTTTTTAAATAAAGTTGCAGAAACCAGATAAAATGGCCTTCGCTTATGGAGATAATTCGAAACTTTGAAAAAAGGCTTATGTGACACTCATTCAATTGGATTGCTGTATATCCACCTAATTTTAGTTATATAAATGTATGTAGTAAAATCATAGCTGAACTTGGAACTCTTTTAAGGAAGGACTAAGACTCCGGTTGTTTTAACTGACTCCGTAGCCCTGGTTCCAAACTCTATGACTAAAATTCTATCCAAATGCACGTAATTGTTTTCAACTTATGGTTAAAGAAAGAGTTCAAACAAAGCAACATTTGCCAGTGAAGTTATAAATTGTTTGTAAGTAAGAAACTTCAGTCTTTTTGAAAACCAGAACAACTTTGAATTTTTTTGCTGTGTTTGGCGAGCTCCTAATGATTCCAATACTCTTGTTTATTTATTTTGTTTACGACTTTAATAGACAATCTTTTTACACTTGGCACATAGTGAATTCATGTTGTCCAGTTACCAGCTATTAACACAAATCTAATGTTCTGGTAAATATAGAATAAACCTTTATAGTCACATGCAATACACTGATTTTACATTTTAAAAGGTAAAGACAGTTGATATTAAAACATTGTTTAAAAATGTGACATTAGTAAAGTTTCAATTCAAAAAATTTCATTTGTAAATATTTTCATACTTTCAAACCATTTATATAAAAGTCTAGTTTACTTTTTACAATTTCAAAATTTTAAAAAATTTTGTTTTTTAGTTGTATAACCCTATTTCTAGTATAAACAACTTTATAATGCTCTTTTCTATTTGTGCTTAAATATTAAAGCTTTAACTTTGTTTATGGATTTAGGTGGCATTTACTTCACATGAAAAGGCAAATTTGAAGGTCACAGTGTTGACCTTGACCTAGGTAATGAAAGTGAAGGTTCAGGAGACGAAGACATCAAAACAAGTACTGGAGGTACAATGTAAGGGTCACATACAAAAATTTAGTGTTATAGTTAAACATGGAATGTTTGTTAAATATGCATACAAGTTTGAATGATGGGATTATAAACATTTGTATTGGAGGTATACTTTAAGTCTTATGTGCTGAATTGTAATGTTAAAAGAAGTGGAAATACATAACAAAAAATGGCAATTTCTAAAAGTTGTCAATATTAAAAGGCAAACAAAATGTTTGGGATTTTTTTTTATATTGTTATATATGTTTGTGCCAGGGCTGGCCGAGTCAAAGTAAAATAGCATTGCTTCCAACTCTAGCTCCGGAGCCAAACACTTAACCAATGGACTGCAGCAGTTAATTGTTTCAAAGTTGCATCAGCACATGCTATTTAAGTTACATTTGCCACACTAAAGCTGTTTGTTAGTTTTTATTTGAGCAATTAAATGAAAAATTCACAGCTTCAGCTCTACAAAAACAATAAAAATGGCTCGAACTCAGACTCCCCAGCCCTGGTTTGTACCATGGATTAAGAAAATGTTTTTAGTAGTGTAGTACTATCCAATATATCTTACTTTTTCAGTGTTGTTGCGATTCCAGACCTAATCCAGTTTGTCAAATTCCGACCAAATCTATAGTTTCATGGTTGGAACAAAACAGTGAATTGCTCACAAACGAACAGACGTCAGTCATCAAGAAAACAAAGCTGACCAAGAAATACTCGTCCACGTTTGATTCTCCGACCTGCTACTATACTTCACAGCTGATGAGTTTGTCATCTGATGGCAGGTTTTGGATTTCAGAAAATGGGTCAAATGAAATAGTGTTTTACAGTGTTGTTAATACTTAAGGATAATTCTTTCACGACTTGCATACTATTATGTGTGCTGTATTCGTTGGTCAGTATGGCTTCTGAATGCCTAGGTGTCAGTTGTACAGTGTACAATGTACACACATGTTTTCAATGTTTCAGTTTTGCTTACTAAATTTAATATTGTCAACATAATATATTTTTAAGAAACAGCTTTTAAATATTTACTGGTTTATTCTATTCTGTTGCATGTGCTCTATTGGGTTTTATAAAATCCTTTTTATAGAAACCGTTGTTTTATAGATCTTGTCAAAATAACTATATCTGTAGTAAGCGACCGTTTTGATTCTTTTAAAGAAGGCTGCACACATTTGTTAATTTAGTTATTTGTGAATATTTATCAACAGGTGGCATTTATGCTGTTTGACCTTCACACCCTTGCAACGACCTTCAAAACGAAAATGCAAGCTCTCTGGACTTTTTGCTGATGTTAACAACTCAAAAAACTGGACAAGCAAGCTGCTATCATCGCCTTGCATTTTTTCACAAAGCACTATTTGTTTAATATAAATGTTAACTTTATATTTGTCCTAATCATGTTTGAAACACAGTACTCAACTGTTTGATATTTAAATGCAGTTTGTTGAAGATTGTTTTTGTAGCCTATTGTGGAATACAAGGTATTTTTTTTATAAATATGGCTTATTTTTATGTAAGCTAGATAAGGACATGTAATAGTTAAATAAATGCAAAAATTATGAATTTCCATTGCATCTTTTAGTTTTAACATATTGAAGTAATATATTAAAAAAAAATAGATGTATATATTTACAAGCAAGGTCTTTTAATTAATCAGCAGAAGTATTGCAAGAGATTCGCATTATGCTCAAAATAATTGCATGTATTGCTTACTTAATATCAGTTATCAGGTGCAATATGCAATAGTTTAGACGGCGTCCTGGACTAAATAAACTTATGTTAAAATGGACAAACGCTTAGTAAATATAAATATGAAAGGACTTAACCTTTGGTCGCATTCTTTTTCCTTCCGTCACTCCCGGAACGCCAAACAAACCTTCTAGCCTTCAAGGGCCCACAGGATGTCTTTGTGGAAGTGTTGTGTAGTTGAAAGCTTAACGTTTTTTTCAAGTGGGGCAGTAAATATCTGCTGATTTATTTACTTTCCAAATTACACAAAACTTACACTCAGGGGGCAAACTTTTATGCAAGGCAAAGAAAGCACAAACAGATATCGCTTCAACACTGATAAAACTTTTGGTGTGTCCGATAATAATATTGGAGCCGATATAAAGTTGTAGTATCGGTACTCTATCGGTGCCGATACGATATAATATTAATACGGAAATGTCAGCAATGACTTTTTATCAAATTCACCGATTCTACCTTAAAAGTTAAATGTATAAAAGATAATCGTTATCAACTGGAGCTTTCTTAAATACGAATTATACGTTTTGAGCTATTTTACGAAATCATCACAAAAATGGCAATAGAGCATTCAAAAGTTGCTTTATTATTTAACGAAAATATGCCCAAGTTTTCTCTATTTCCTTGTTGTTGCACCCTTGTCAAAAAATGACTTATTGTAGGCTACTTGGAAATTTGACTTGGTATTTAAATTTATTTCAAATAGTATTATTGTTTTTCTAATTCTAGTTATAACATTAGAACCTTCCTATTTGTGATATTTGGTAGTTCCCAAAACTAATATTCCGACTTCATATTGTTTTTAAAGAAGATAGGCTACAAGTGAATTATCCGCACATTTGTATTAGCGCTTAGCACATAAATTACGCAACAAACTACCATTTCAATGATTAGGAATTAAAAGCAGCACAATCACAGTTGGTGAATGAACAAAATGCATAATCATATAAACACCGAAACTATTTAAACCTGAAATAGCTGTAATAACCGCATGGACAGTTATGGTTTAAGTTAAAGTTACTATTTTCGTCTGATTTTAAATTCGATTGACTTAAGTGAGTAATAATGTCCATGCCATGTTTTCCACACAATCCCATCTGCATATGAAGAATATGATCCAGCCAAATATAATCCATTAGGATTAGATTCGTGGCATTCATTATACCACCAAGCCCCTTTATATTTCTCAGCACAATCATGTTTTTTGTGTTGATCTTGTTCGTGGTCTCTCGTTGAAAACTTCATTCCATTATGAGTTGCCATGCTATCACCTCAGTGGGAAATAGAGGATTAGCGCAACTGCTATATTTAGCGAAACAATCACACGATAGGAGCAAAATAAATCCTAATATTAACAATTTTGTTTTGTAAATTACTTTTTTAAACTAGTGAAATTAATAAAAACATTGAAGGCCCTGTTTGATCAATTTTAAATTATCACCTAGTTATAAAAGCTCTTTACCTAAAGACTGAAATTAAACGGACACAGCATGTTTTTATTTGTGTTTGTTGACAAAAATATGATTCCTTTAACAAGTAGTATGAAAAAAATGCCTATTAATATATTAAAAGCATATTTTTTAATGGTAACCAAAAAGCGAACCTGCATTGCCGCTGTATCCTGACACGTGCATTCTGTAACCACTCCCTCCCTCCACTCTGAATGAACTAAAACACAAATTTATCACTCAAGTGAAAATACCTTAGCAAATGTGGCGTTAATTCACCTGTACTTGGCGTATCTTGATTGACCTTCAAAATCTGACATGTCGACACGAAGTTCGAACTCTCCTTGTGAAAGTAGTTGGTGAAGGTTTTCAAGACCTATTAAAATACATTACTACGGTAATTAAAAAAAACAAGATTGGGCAAGGTTTTGTTTCCACTTATAGTAAATACTCCATTTGACTGATAAAATAGTTTAATTTTAACCCACCAAGCCAATATTCATTATTCTTGTCACCGAAGCCGTTCACATAATCGTTCCAGTATCGGTAAAAATCAACTGAACCATCCGTTCGTTTCTGGAACACCTGGAATTAAAACGTACAGCGGCACGTTTGAGTCACTGAAGATCATTAAGTTTTGATTTTTTTTTTCAGACACAATCCGATGCTGAAACACAAACCTATATTTAAACAAACTAAATTCAAAAAAAAAATTTCAGTGAGCAGTATAGCAAGAAAATTAGTTTTAATTTAGATTTTGTCAGTGTTTATATAATTATTACTTACAATCCATCCACGTTTGTCATCATTGTTGAGATCACAAAAAACTTCAAGAGATTTGCTTCGATTGGAGAAAGGATAAATGGTGTAGACTCCGTCACTTGTTGCTCCGCTTTTCCAAGCATCTTCACAGCTTGTGTTCTTAAATACCTCTAAATTAAAAAAAGTTGTTAAAAAACAGTTGTGCTACACATTAACAAATGAATAGAAAAGTTATCACTATGTTTATTAAACTGACTAATGTTAAACTTTACCGGAGTACATAGCATTCAGTTGAGTTTTTAGGTCAACCATCTCTTGCTGAAGGGCATCATGTTCTGTTTGAAGGTCATCATGTTTAGTTTGAAGGTCATCATGTTCTAGTTGAAGGTCATCTTTTTCTACTTGAAGGTCATCATGTTCTAGTCGAAGGTCATCATGTTTAGTTTGAAGGTCATCATGTTGAGTTTGAAGGTCATCTAAATCTTGTTGAAGTTGTTTAACATCGGGACACGGACAAAAACCTTTAGTGATGTTTTCAGGCAAACTTACACTGAGATTACAAGAAATCTCGCAAACTAAACCAAGAAAAATCAGACATAGAGTGACTTTTAACATTTTTCTAATCGTTGCTACCTTGTGTTAAATGATGCTAGTCGTTCTAAAGAATAAACTGTTAAACTCTTCTAAAACCATTTATGTTTTCGTGGTAAAAATGACAATACTTGGCAGATGTTTTAAGAAGTCACTTGTTTCTCCATCTCTACGCAGTTTTATGATAAAAAGCCACAAACACACAGAGAGGGCAAATTTAAACTATTTTAAAACTTTGAAGTGCTCAGGAAACGCTCTCAATGTCTTGGGAATTCTCACAGATGTCACAAAATGTTTGCATTGTGCCTCAACGTGGGGGTTAGTTAGGCACAAACTTGGTTCAAGCTACTTCTAAACTCGGGAAGGTTCAAGGTTAGTTTCAAATATCCTGGAAATTATCACAAATGTCACAAAAATTCGTACTTAATGCTTATGAGAGGTACATTCTTAGAGAACTTCCTTTGTTAAACCACGCCTAAAATACTTAATTTAATATGTGACCAAGTCAAACTTGTTTATGATTAAAAGTTTGTGAATAAATGTTTTCAACCACACACAAGGGTTAAGTTAATAGGGTTGTGATAGAATGCAAACCTTCTTTGTTTTATCCACAATATTGTATTTTGATTTTACAAACTTCTTATCTTTGTTCTGTGAAAAATATAAAACAGTATGACCTTGTAGTGTTTAGCTGCCCAATTTATTTGTTAAGTTTATAATTATTTGTTAAGTTTTTGAAAATGCATATGGTTGAATCGGTTAAGCAATGCCTTATGTTTAAAGCTGTATGCATATAATTATTCGCAGCTGCAAGCTAGCTTCCTGTGTAAGGTGTCACGCTTGTCGAATCGTGCGAGCGTTTGTGCCTGGTCTATTTCCTAAGCCGTTTTCCTGTCCAGAAGCCAGCAACGCATTCTAGCGACCCTTTTTTTTCTTTCGTCAAAAAATCTGTCTGTTCTTGTTCGCTCTCTCACTCACTTCACATTTTTCTGAGTCTTAAGTCAGACGTGTTATTTTTTATCTGTTGTACCGGAGTCTTGTTGGAGCGAAGTTCTGTCAATCAAAGTGAGTACTGAATATATTATAACGCTATTATATTGCATGAAATAAATCAGATTTGACCCCCTTGTTATACGAGTCTGTTTTTATTCTAAATGAGCTTAAACTCCTCAACCTAAATCTTAGCTATTATTACACGAGATTGTTTGTCTTAGTTTATAGTTAACCCAAACCAATTGAAAAGGTTGCATAAAAAACATAAATACACCTAAAAAGTCTTAATTTCAAATTGTTCTAGGGATAAAAAGCAGGGTCTGTTTGGCAAGTTTTTTTTTAAAAATATTGTATTATTTGGATTTAAAAAACAACTGTTATAAACAAAGCAAAACAGTTCTGTAGTTCTTTTTTTAGGGGTCAAAACCAGCCCCAGCAGCAGCAGAATCCCTGGAACACTTGGACGCCCAACCAAATGGGGGGTTCCAACAAAAAGTGCCACCAACACTTGGGGGGGGGGGAACTCGACCAACCAGAACATGAACCAGCAGGGCCAGGGGCGTCAGGGCAACCCGTGGAGCAACCGGCCGACCATGGGCCAGCAGCCGGCAGGAGGGGACGCCTGGGGCAACTCCAACACCCAGGGGAAACAACAAAATGCACGAGCCAATTTAAATTCGAAAACATCTTTTGGACCCATGCATCGCTGTAAAAAGCCGAAATCTATTCATTTGTGCCAACAGAAACACGTTGAAAGCGTTGCATGAAAAGCACATTTAACTTGGTGTAAGGTTCAGCAGGGTTTTTAACAAACATGGAGAGAAAAAAATGCGTTAACGAACCGACTGACTCCAACTGGTACAAGTTTGTTAAAATAAAAGTCAAGCCGACAAAAACACAACTGTTCCTTTACGCTGTTTATTTCACACACACAAAATACCACGATAATATAAAAACATACAACTCCACAAAATAACTGTTGATGACGTAATACACGATCATCAAGGAACCAGGTATGCATTTACAGGCTAGTTTACCAACTAAAACGCCAGCAAAAATAAAAAAAAATGCTTTAAATGTTACAACAAAGCACCAATAAAACCAAAACTTCAAACAAATAAGGTTAAAATTACTTTAGTTATTTTATGTTTAACTACAAACAGTTTGGTTTTATGCCTAAAGTTGAAATTGTTTTTCGACAAAATACAACAGAAAGTGAACCACAAATATGCTACAGAAATAAACTATGGCATAGGAAAATAATATTTATTAATAATATAAAGAAATACAGTCAAAACATAAAAGCGCCTTGTTAAAATTTACACAACAAGAATGTTCTATATTTCGGGTCGAAAATGTGTTTCCAATAATTGTTTGGGTAAGAATTATAGAGATTTTCAGGGCATGGTTTGACCGGAAAAAGGTTTCATTAATAAAAAGTTTCGGTTTTAAACTTTTTTTATTTTGTCTTTTTAATTGAATAATGACGTCATTTGTTATCAGACCTGATATTTTTTGCCAAAAAGGAGAAAAAAAACATTATAAGGCGCACTGTCAATAAATTGCTGTGATTAGTTTTTAGTTCATAAGGCACACGATCAATATATTTAATCGCTCGGGCGTCCGCAATCTAAAGCACGCTGACTGTCGTTGAGGCCTCCAGAAAAAAGCCAAGTCTTCAGCTGCCTGGTAAACCGCTCCGCTCTTTCTCCCACTTTTTCTCCGCGCTCCTCTTTTCGTCTCGTTTTGCAACCCAACGTTGGGTCGGCGGCCACAGTTGCTAGTTGCTTTTACCGTAGTTCATTGTGTAAGACGGTGGTTTATTTATATAATAATAGTATCGGTACTGGTTTTTAGGTGTAGGCAATAAAGCACTACCGTACTTAATCCATACATTAGGCGCACCGGTTTATAAGGCGCACGATCAATTTATGAGGAAAAAAAGGATTTAAATTGCGCCTTATGGTCCGTAAAATACGGTATATACGTATTTGGACTTTTTAAATCCAGTTTTCAATCGAAAAACTTTTATTTGCAAAGATCGATTTTAATTAAACAACCGAAAGGTAAATATTACCGCTTTTATTCCCCTGTAAAATTAAACAAAATCTCATTAATGTGATTAAAAAAGTTTTTTTTTAATTCTATAATGTGCTAAACACTACACTACACAACTTTTACACGTTAGTTGGACAAAAGTTTGAAATTAGTTTTGTTTAGTTGATTTGTGACAACGAATTATCAAGACTAAAGCAATTTTACAGGAAAAAGTCACTCACAAAATATACTAAAAAAATACAATAATCAAAATTGTACACTGTTAGTTGGACTAATATTCGAAATTAGTTTGTTTTAGTTGATTAGTGACGAGGTATGTCCAAACTTGGTCGACCCCCTTTCCATGTGTGGACTGGATGGGAATGTTAGGAAACGGGAAGCGACAAGCAACTATCTTTGATCAAACTTTCAACTCAACTTGCAACTTCTTCTCTAAATCAGGCATCTAAACAAAATAACTTCGTTCTATATTCATTAATTGAGACTAAGTAGATATTAGAAGTTCAACATTAAGCAAAATAAGCACGTGGATAGGGAATCAAGGTAAGGTAGAACTACAACAATTTCCATAGCCACATTTTCAATGGTGCCTCAGTGTTCAATAAAATAATTCGAGTTGGTCGGACGACTCAGACGTTCATAGTGGCCCATTGAAATAATTTTTTGCTGATTTTTTATCTAAAGTATAGTCTTTAACCTTTCTATAATTTAGGTGAATAATATCTTGTGTTGTTTATTGTATCTATATTTTGACTGACACATATAGAGCAGCGAATTTTTAAGTGCTTAGGGCCTATTAAAGGCATGAACCGGCCCTGATTTGAAGTTTTGAAACAAAAATTAAATTCATAACTGGTGCTCAAGATTGAGGTATATTCCGCCAATTGTTTATTGCTGAGTAGAAAATATATTTTTTCTTAAAAATATAACTTGAGCAAATAAATATAAAGAAGGTTAATTAGGTAAAAATAAAAAAAATCACATTTAGTTCTGGATTGCAAATCTGTCCATTCTACGAAAAATGTCTATATTTGAAATATTAAATTTTGTCACGATTAAGATAATAATAATTTATTTATTATGAATGCCACGAAACAAAATTTGCTTCAATCAATTTTTTTGTATTTAACAATTTGGATAAACATGTGTCAAAAATGGTAATGAGTTCAAAATCTAAATATTAGTCTTGTTATAGCCTTAGTCATTTTTAGTTAATGACATAAACAAAGAGTTTTACTTTTTACAAATATAAATTGGAAATATATTTATAGCAGGTTTAGCACCAATTGATATTTTATCAAATGGAAAATCACATATGAACAACTAAATGTAGATTAAGTAAATATATATCCAATGTGCTTTTATTATTGATACTTACCCAAACAACTTTTAACCAAATTTTTCTATTTTTTTAAGAATAAAAGTAGCAATCAAGAAGATTGACAATAGGATTCAAACAATCTATTTATAAAAGTTATGTTGTTTTATTACTTACCATTTGATCGACACCAAAAATAACAACATTGTCAAACACGGAATAATCTGTTTTCCACAAATCTCCTCTTACGAATCTCGCATTGGATGAAACACCATTTCTCCAAGCTTGGCACTGAAACAAGATTTGTAATTAACGTCAAGAAATTTTTATTATTTATTTAACTAAATAATAATACAACACTGATTATTATCCAGGAATTTATTATAGTTGATTTGAATGATAATATAAATTTGACAGACATGAATTAAAATTGATTTAAATAGCATATTTTCATGAATAGTTCAAATCAAATCATTAAAATTCATATAAAATACTGATTTTTTTTTCTACAGTTGAAAATAATTATTGGTATATTCTTTAAAATGTAGATTTTTACTAAAAAATTAATGAAAAAAAGGTATTGCCAATAGGATGTGTACTATATTTTACAGTTTCTTCAAAAACGAGAAAAAGGGCAAAATTAAATAATAAGCTAATTTTTCTTCTCACCTTGCTGTAAACAACAAGCCATCGATTGAGTTCAATTCCGACTGATTGGAATCCGTGTTTTGCCGCTTTTATTACCTATGTAAAGTGGGTTGCAGCTAAATTAGGATCAGCATTTCAAAAATAAGGCTAACATATCAGAATTAAGGCAAAAATAAACTCTGAAATAACAAAATCAAACAAGAAATTCCATATAAACTCTATTATACGGCAAGATAATGGATTGGAAATCCTGAAAAAACACTGTAAAATATCAAATGAAATATCAAAGCACTACCTACTTATGCATGGGCTTTGATATTCCTGCTACATCTTACTACAACCACCATTATGCTCCATTATGTTTTAATTTTCAATAAACCAAATTCTACTCCCACTCACAAAATGCTTTTGCTAGAAAGAATCCAAAGCAAACAGAAAATTTACTTAGTTTTTTCCTTTAAGTTATGGATATTTAAGGTCATTAAAAAATACATGAATTCATAAAATTGATATTATATAAGATAAAAAAACATTATGTATTCATTGTCATAAATAGGTCAAATTGTACCTACCACACGTCCGTCACCACTTCCGATATCCACAAGCGATGACCCACGACGCTTAGGATGCTTCAGCGCTTTCACCACATTTTTACATTGAACGTCCGTTGCCGGAACGTAAGGCAAACAGATCTTGAAAACAAATAAAAGCACGGTTTGATATTTTTACGTGATTTTACATTGAAGTGTAAATTGGAAGTTGCTGTAAAGTTTCTAAATTAACTTATTTAAGTAATGGTAGTAACACAGTTGGATTTGGTTCTCACAAAACATTAATTTTTAATGTTTTTTTCCTTTTTTGTTGGAGCTAACAAAAAAACACTAACTTAATTTTTTTCCATGATTACCATTTATTAAAATTGATGCCTAATTTTAACTTAAAAGTAAGATAAATATTGCTGCCAACCAAACTTGACATATGTTTACAAGTAAATATGGACATTTTACTTGTAAATTGGTACTGCTATTTTCATTCCATAGGATTGACTTTTCTTTCAAAACTATTTTACAGTGATGGTCAGTATAATGTAGTCTTCTTAAAATCAAATTCTGGTCAATTTGAGGTGAAAAACATCAAAAAGTTTAGATGTGTCTAAATAAAAATAGAATTTCATGCTTCCTGGATATTGTACTAGGGAGATATTTATGCTTACAATTGAATGGCTGTTATCAAGTTATTCTAAAAAATTATATGGCTGTAATCGCCCTAATTTTTTTAGAAGAGCTATATCCTATTTGCATTATTTCCAGGCTATTTCAACGGTACACAAGAAAAATCAAGCAAAATAAGAAGGACAGAAATTAATGAAACTGCACAGAAAGTCCTAATGAAAGCAAACTGGTTTAAAAATATGCAAACTTATCCAAAGAACACAAAACTATACGAAAGCATTCAAAAGTGTTGGACTGCACAGTGGTACATCCATGTATTAAAGCTAAACATTTACACTACCGTCCACGGCTTTAGAATTAAATCGGTTTGTAACAGATCTGTGTACAATAGTGCAATTTTTTTGGTTCAATAAACAGGCAAGCCACGAAATTAGCCTGCTGGCCCAAATCAGTATCTTATCTGTGGCAGTTCCTATCAAAATTTAGTATTTTTTAGTCATTATATTCAGAGTGGGCCAAAAGTAGACTTACAATCCCAGCTAACACACAACGTTTTTTCGACGTTCGAATTTTTTTTTTAAACTAAGTAAACGTTGTGGGAATGTGTCCAAACGAACGTTAAGAAAATACGTCGAGGCCTTGTTATCAAAACGCAATGTAAAACGTAGCACTAACGTCAAAATTAACGTTAAGAAAAACCGCAATGCGACCAAATTCCAACGTCATTTGTAACGTACAAACAACGTTGATTACAGACGTCGATCTTAACATGTTTTACATCATTTTGGACGTCACTTCGAACGTTTGTTGAACGTTATTTTTTAACGTTGCGACGAACCACAATGAAACAAATTTACAACGTCATAGGTGACATGCAAATAACGTTTATTTCTGACGTAAAATCTAACATTTTTAGACCGGTTCAGACGTCTTTTACACGTTTAACTAACGCTGTATATTTAACGTTCCGTAAAACTATAACGCAACCAGCTTAGAACGTCATACGTGACGTAGAATTCACGTTCTTTTCTGACGTCACAATTAACTTGTTATAGACAAATTTTAACGTAACTACAAACGTTCGATTAACGTTCTTTCGTAACGTTGAAACAAACCAAATGCAACTTATTTTAAAACGTCATAAATCACGTACAAAAAACGTTGTTTACTGACGTCAAAACTAACGTCTTTTCAGCCACTTTTGACGTCGTTTAAACGTTTTTTCAATTCAATGGTATTCTTTAAAAAAATTGTGGCGCGCCACAAAGAAACCTGATTATAACGTCAAAGGTGACGTACGAACAAGGTTAATTAATTATTTCGAGGCTAATAACTTGTTTTAGGCTATTTTGTACGTCAGAGCGAACGTTTTGCTAACATTATTTTTAAACTTTGTGACCACCATTGATGTAACTAATTTACAACGTGATACGTGACGTACATGCAACGTTAATTACTCACGTCAAAGTAAACTTGATTTCATGTCATACGTTGTCGTGAGAAACCACAATGGACCCAATTTAGGAAATCATACGTGACGTACAATCAACGGTGATTTCTGACGTCAAAGCTAACTTATTTAAGACCGTTTTGGATGTAATTTTGAACGTTTTAATAACGTTATTTCTTGACGTTGCGACAAACTAAGATCCAACTAACTGACAACGTCACGCGTGAAGTATAAATGACGTTGAATTCTAAGGTCAAAGCTAACTTCTTTGACAGCATTTTGGACGTGATTTTAAGCGTTTTAACAACGTTATTTTTTGGTTTGTAACTAACAACAAAGCAATCTAATTAGAACTTCACGTGACGTAAAAACTACGGTAAATACTGACATCGATGCTGAGTTGTGTTTAGAATTAGACTATTTTATACGTCATTTTTAACGTTAATATAACGTTATTTTTCAACGTTATTACAATCTTCAATATAACCAATTCCAAACATCATACGTGGCGTATATGCAAAAAGCAATGATAACTGTCACTGAAGATAACTTATTTGAAACCATTTTAAAAGCTATTTTCAAAAGTTCCAATAACTTTATTTCTTGACATTACGAAAAACTAAAACGCGACCAAATTTGCAACATCTTAAATGATCGTAGTCATTTCGAAGGTTACAGCAAACACAGTCCAGTTTGAACATTTGCTGTCAGGACATTGGAATTCAAAATAAGTTTTGGCAGCTCAGCGCTAGAGTGCTTGTTAGATATTTAGGTTGTTTTCCTTAAACCATAAAGATTAGGGTTACATAAAAAGATTAGGCTTTGTTATCAAATATATTTTCAGGTTAAATAGTCTAAGCTGTATTTGTAGTTTTATTTATAACTTTTATTTTAAGTAGGAAAAAAAATGGGCACTGGTCTAGAATCCTACCACAGTGCACAATATTTGGGTTAGGGTGCGGGTTAGCATTTTGGATTAGGGTGGGTCAAGTATTAAATAATAGATATAATAATACTTGACTCACCCAAACGCTAACTCGCACCCTAACCCAAATATTGTGCATTGATTTAATCATTGTGGTAGGATTTTAAACCAGCACCCAATTGCATTCTACGGCGAGTGAACACCCAAACTTTTTAGACAATTTTAATGCAAATCTTGATCTTTGTATCATGCCAGCGTAAATACCTTGGGTGTGCATAAAACCCCAAATGAACACTTGAAAATTCATTACTGAAGATCTCGACTAAAAGTTCAAGGTGGGATTTGGAGAAGGGTACACGTTAAAGATATTCCTTATGAACTTGGCTGCTCATCAATATTTACAGGTAAATTAGTGATTAATATTTTCAAGATTTTTGTTAATTATTATATTTATTTGACTCATACTGTTTTGTTTTATGCTTGCAATTGCCCTAGATGCTAACAACAAAGACTTTAAAATGTATCCTGGCTGCGTTTAAATTTCTTTATTTGAGCAATTTTTTTCAAAACCTACCAGTGATAGTTATACAACGTCACCAGAATTTTAATTTTATATATTTCTGACCAGTCTGCATTCTGTGGACCAGAAGCTACACAGCACAAAACGCTATCACACAATAAGTAAAGGCAAAATAAACATAATATGACAGAATTATTGGGAAAAAATTATACCATAGACTAGTACTAAGAATGGTCTATATTTTTTTAATATAAAAACAAAGTTTAAAAAATGTAAAAAATACTAATATTCATTATTAAATGTTATTATTGGCAAAAAATGAGATAAAAATTCTTGATACTAAATTTTACCAAACAAATTCAGGTTGTACAAGAAAATACATTAACAGTGATATAAAATTTCTGTGCTTGGCTAAATTAGTAAATGGCACATCTAAATTTTGAAACTATGGTTGAATTGTGTTAGGATTCCCAACGTCTGGATCATAATATTACCAATAGTTAGAACAATTAATCACAAAACACTTTGCTGACATACTAAAAAAATCAAAAACATGAAATAACTGTCAGGTTGTTTTAAATTTTTTGTTTAAGGCAACCAATTGGGCATTTATTGAACCATGTAGAAGCACGTGCATCATTGCAATTAGTTTTTTGGCTTTGCTCATTTCGAATTGGTTACATAAGGTAAATGAAGTTAAAAGTTATGTTTGTAGTCATTAATCACATTTCCCAGTTAATGCAGCTTAAACAGATGAAAGTTGGATGGGGTTTTCCTTAGCTTGACAAACACATGAGCCATTTTTATAAGGTATATACTCCCCTGTTCGACCCTATAGCCCTAGCAGTCACTTCCCTATTCCCTAATTTTTATATTATTTACCCACAGCTCTCTCGATGTATCACACATGCATTCAGATTCGGATTAAACTGCTGGATTTTTGTTTTACACCGCTGGATTTGTATTGTTCTTATTTTTTCAATACGTTGTTGTTGTTAACGTTACTTTCCTGTTTTAATGTGCATTGTTTTACACATAGTCTGTGAAATGCAAAACTTTTTAAATTTTGTCTTTTAGACTGTGTTATGTTAGTGTAATAGAGCAATTTAAGTAACACTATAAAATTCGTGTGTTTTGCAGGTCCACAGACCAATTTTCTCAGTTTTCTTATCTTTTTTACAGTTCTTTGTTGTCAACATTTTTATACTGCCGTTTTTGTTTTACTTCAATACTATATTATTTCTATATTTTCCTGGATGGTAATTGTTTAGAAGATTTAGTAAGAATTTGCAAGTGTAAATAATTACAGTCAGATATGTCACAATCACAACAAGTATAAGTGTTTTAAAAGTTCAAAAACATCGTTATTATGTTTCTTTTTTGCGCATTATACCGTAGTTGCGAACGTAATTTGTAACTTCATTGCAAACGTAATTTGTAGGGCATGGAGTCCAAACTATTACGCAAACATAACAATGTGAACGCTTTCAATAACCTAGTTTTACAACGTAGTTTCCAACGTCGCATGAACTTTGTCCGGATCACACATTTTTTACGTATAAATAACGTCGCTGAACATCGTAATTTGCAACGTCTAATCTACGTCATCTGGAATAGACACTTCTACGTAAAAACAACGTTCATGATAAACGTATAAATAACGTAGTTGCACAACGTCGCATCTAGGTCGTAAAGTGTCGACGCTTTTACGTGAAAATAACGTTCATGATAAACGTCTAAATAACGTAGTTGCACAACGTCGCATCTACATCGTTTGGTGTCGACGCTTTTACGTGAAAATATCGTTCAGGATAAACGTATAAATAACGTCGCTGAACATCGTAATTTGCAACGTCTAATCTACGTCATCTGGTGTAGACACTTCTACGTAAAAATAACGTTTATGATAAACGTATAAATAACGTAGTTGCACAACGTCGCATCTAGGTCGTAAAGTGTCGACGCTTTTACGTAGAAATAACGTTGGTTGCAACGTCTTATCGACCAAACTTAAACCAAATATCTACGTCGCTGCGACGTCAAATTGTTAGCTGGGATGCCACCCCTCCCTCGCGGGTGCACGGCCGAAAAAATCTGGGTGACCGGGTACAAGAAACGTCAAAAAAGTACACCCTTTATGATTTTCCAAAGCACTCTGTATTGCATACATTGCACTGTAAACGTATTCCGCACAAGCGTTTTACATATTTGGGGGGCAGTTCAGATATTTTCGGGGTGCACTTTTAAAAGGTTGAAAAAATCTCGCGGGTGCACTTGTCATACTTTCCACAGTGGAGCGCAGATACAGAGTGGACTGCAGACACTAAATATAGGCGAGAAGTGCCTGGGTAAAGACTTTTATCAGTTAAATCTGTCGAACAAATACGCAAACATCTTAAATAATGGATATCTTTTAAATATTGGCTTTAACTTTAAAGTTAGCAACTTACTTTCCTCAATGCTGGCGCAATAAACGCAGCAGCCAGGTTGGAAAGTTTGGCCTGCGCGGGGGATTTATCCCCCGCACAGTAGCACTTTCAGCCGCGGTCGCAACCGCGCATTTTATAGAAAATGTGTTCAGCCGCGCAAATCTGACTCGAGCAAACGCGCAAAACTTCAGCCGCGCAAACTTCTGTATGAAACTTTGCAAGCACAAAAAAAATTGGCGGGCCGCATACTGAAGTTGCATAACATTTTTAACGCTAGTTTATAAGACGTATATAATATAATGCATCATGTAGAATCACTTGCGAAACGCTAAAAACGCACAGTTCGGCGATTTGGTCACGCATCAGTGGACAACGGTCACGTGTTTAGTGACGTCAAATTAGGCAATTTCGAGTAATATTGCATATTAAATGCTATACTATCCAACTTTTTAAATATTTACCTGCGCACTGCGCCCGCACACCAACCAAAAAATGCGCAGTGATTCAAGTATTCTATGAACGCTGTAAGTTTAATATAAATTCGCAATTTACAACTTTCGGTAGCCTGATGGTTTAGTTTCAGTCGCGCAAGTTCAAGTCGAAATTTTGTTTTCAGCCGCGCATTTTTTCAGCTGCAAAACATCTCCCCCGCGCAATATCCAAAGTTTCCAATCTGGCGCAGCAGTGATAGCGAACAAGCCTCCAGTTGTAGCAGCTACAACTCCAAACGCTACCAGCCCAAACGTGGATTTGTATCTTGGTGCATCTTTCTCGTCATTTGGCTCTTGATTTTGCATTAAAATACAGCAAAAAAAACTCTTCAAAGACAAATATTTGCAAACGGTTTCGTATTTGCTGTTTAAAATAAGTCGCACATAGTGTCTTTCTACTTGGTACAACTACATAACGGTGAAATTACGCAAAGATGAAACAAACTTAGTTTATTATCATTATCACAATTAAAAAGTACAAGACAATTTTTAAAAGCTAACAACCTAAAAAAACTGTTTTTGTATTAAATGATGCGTTTAAATATTTCTATTCTCGTATCTATAAAACCTCGTGTCTTTGTCATTAAATAGGTTATTTTACCAGTTGGTAAACCCCCTATCAGTTTCTTGGAGGTTTCTAACTTTTAAATAAATAAGGAATTTTGCAAAAAAAAACTTGTTTCAAT
Organism: Ascidiella aspersa; assembly: GCF_963924565.1. Classification (NCBI taxonomy): domain Eukaryota; kingdom Metazoa; phylum Chordata; class Ascidiacea; order Phlebobranchia; family Ascidiidae; genus Ascidiella; species Ascidiella aspersa. Next base: position 2,448,165 of record NC_139451.1, read on the forward strand.
GAATAAACTAGTGTTGTCATTTTTTACTGTTGTAATGACTTAAGTGAATGACTTGACATGACTGAACATCAGTCAATGAAGCGTGGAGGGGTTGTTGGGAGCTATAAGAAGGCTGCTGACCCTGTGGACGAGGGCCGACGGCTGCCTAAGTCTCTTACAAGTTCTTAATCCGACTCCAAAGGAGCAGGCCGCTAGAATACCTGTCCTTAACTTCTTGTACTCTAAGCAAAGACAATCCACTCAGTAGATAGTTGCTCTTAGAGTATATTCACAAATCTCAGAAATACAGCGATAAACAGAGCGGTGATTCAAGCCGCTAATCAGTAAGACGTATAGAGTAGAATGAATTGTCAAATGCGGAAAAGCAATTCGCTAGGTGCGGCGGTCACACGTCAGTGGACAATGGTCACGTGTATAGTGACGTAAAAGTAGGCTATGTGCTACAGAATCCCCCTTCCAATGAACAAGTCAGACGTAGAATGGGTTGTTCATTAAAGAAAAAAAGAGATCTGAAAGATTGATATTAGGAATTGGTTTGGGTGCATGTCCAAAAGCTGTGGGTTTACTAGCTCTGGAAAAGAACTTAGAATTCTGGCAAAACGTCGTTCGACTACACTTTGTGGTTCCGTTTGGTCTGATTGTATGTCAATCAGTTCGTTCGTCGATGTATTGCGTAGTTTTTGGTCAGCAATGCTCACATCGAGTGTGTTTTTCCCCAAAAAGTCACATCCAATGATTGGGTAGGCCACGTCGGCTACAATAAATGTATGTGTGATTTTTGAGGAAAATCCCAAATCTAAAGTTAGAGTTTTCTCTCCATACGTGTTTATTGGTGTTCCCGTTGTTGTCGAAAAGTCATTTTTGTTATCTGGCTTTGCGTGAGGTTTTGGGCGTATGAAGGAGAAAGGGCTTCCGCTGTCGATTAGGTATCGTTGACCAGTCGTTTTGTCCATTACAAATGGCAAAGTGGCTGTATCATTTCCTGTGACGTTGTTAACTGATTTTTCTTTCACAGGGTGCTCTGTTTTCCATGCGCAGGGCGGTATGCAACCTCTTGATTCGGCGCCGAACCTGTTGTGTTTCCAGCAGTAACGAGAGTTATTTTGGACTTCTGGGCGTCTTGATGTCTGTGGCTGATTCCAACTGCTGTTTCTTCTTGTTTGGTCTTGAAAAGTTTTGTTTCTTTTTGGGTTCCAACTGCCGCTTTTCGAGTTCCAGTTTCTGGAAAATTGTCGATGCTTTGTCTTGTCGGACTCTGGAACTTGAGTTGTTGTTTTCTCTTCTTTTATTCGTGAGAGCTCTAACATTATCTTGGAGAATTGTTTTTGTACTCCTTTTTGTTCTTTTGTCTTTGGTTTTGCCTCATTGCTGGTGTCGTCATTGGTGTCGTCAGAGTCGCTGCTTTGTCCGCTGCTCTGATTGTTCCATATGCGAGATTCCTTGCAAAGCTGGTCCGCTTTTTGTGCTCTTGCGGCAAGGTCTTGTGGATCCATTGCAGTTATTGTGGCGCGCTGCCATTCGGGAATTTCGTCTATGAATTTCCTGTTGACTGAAGCTTTGACTTTGTCGATGTTTAATTCATCTTCACCTCCAATCACTCGAATCAGCCTGTCAGCAAAAAGCGAAGGCCATTCCTTCTTTCTGCGTCTTGTCTTTTCCAGTCGATCCATCCAACCTGATTCGTCTTCGAAACCGTAGGCTTTTAAAAGTGCTTTTTTTAAAGTTCCATACTTGTCAGTTGGGTGTCTTCCTGCTTTCCTCACTTGCTCGGTGAGTGTCCAGAACATAGAGCTAGGGATGGCATCTGACAAGTCTTCGTATCGCATTTGGTCCGTTGCCTTGTGACGGTCAAAGGTGTCGTCTGCGATATCAAACCATTGTTTTACTTTGCCTTTTTTCATGTCAGGCACTTTGTAGTCGCGTTTGCGCCTCTTCTTGTGCTTTGATTTCTTCTTCTTCTTTTTCTTCGCCTTCCTTGACTTCCTTCTTGTCTCTGATGATGAGGATGAAGACGAGGATGATGAGGCGGTGTCACTGTCTCCGGAGCGAGTGTCTTTGTCTTTTTCTCCTCCTTCAACTCTTTGTCTGCTTTCTCCTGTTGATGTCTTTGTTCTCTCTGGTGTCTTCTGCTCTTCTCCTAGGTTCTCCCAGTTTGGTTTTGGAAGAGAAAGCAGTCCAGATGTGCTTGGTTGATCTTCGTAGCTTTCTTCTTGTGGTGAGGCCTTGTGCTCAGGAATTTGTAACTTTTCCTGTTGTTGTAGCAGTTTGCTCATCTTTTGTGATAATTCTTCGGCTTCCTTTTCTCTTTGGAGTTGAGCTTGTTGGAGTTGTTCAATTTTTTCTTCCAGCAAGCGAGTTTGTTCGAGATGGTCGTCTTGCTGCTTCTTTTGGTTCATTTCCAATTTGTGCTCTTGTCTTTTCAATGTAGCTTCCACTTCTGCTTGACGATCTTGTGCCTGCTCTTCAAATACCTTTGATGCTTGAAGCTTCTTTTCAAGTGATTCAACCTTTGCCTGTAAGGTCTCTTGGTCAACATCATCAGAGGGCTTTTGTTTTGGCATTTTGTTTGTGTGGTTAGTAGGGGGGAGGGGTTAGTAAGGTTTATTGGTTCGAGTTCGATTTCTGACAGAAAACAGAGGTCTTCTCAGTTAGCTATAGCGTAAACAAGCTTTTATGCCGGTCTCGGTTAAGCGCGGTTTAGAGCGTGAGAACCGGAAGCTATTTTGGTGTTAGCCAAATTTCGCTGTGCCTGCCGTTACGGTTTAAGCGCTTTATATTAAGCAGTTTACTCGAAATATAAAAATGCCAATCCAACAGTCATTCAGCACAACACACAACATTCAATGGGCGTAAACTTATTAATGCAAATTATGCGATAAATTTACACAATTATTTTGCAGGAAAATTCGACGATTTTTATTTGAAAATTCGACAAGCGAACTATCAGTTATTTTCGAACGAAAATCCCTTGTCTATCTTACTAATTTTATAGTTGTGACGTGAAGAAAATCGCACGTCCTTCTGAAGTTCCCTGGGGACAAGATCGTACACGAAGCCGGTTCCGTTCCTCCAAAATAATCCTTTGACGCTAGGTCGTCTTTAAGGTCGCACGCTGCCGGTGCGTGGAATGTGAAGGAATTTTGGGCTGTTCGTACGAGAGGATCTTCCCGGGGGCCGTTGAAAGGGCGATGTATCTTCTTCGGGGAGAGACGATTGACTGTCGTCTCTCTAATTGTCGAGATTTTTAGTCCGTTTTTTCTGAGACTTGCCTGCTTTTGATTGCAATGTTCTGTCTTCAGATATCTTCCGAAGAACAAGGAGGTCACCAGTGAAGCGTGGAGGGGTTGTTGGGAGCTATAAGAAGGCTGCTGACCCTGTGGACGAGGGCCGACGGCTGCCTAAGTCTCTTACAAGCAGGGCTGGGGAGCCACCGTAAAATAGCATTAGCTCCGGCTCCAGCTCCGGAGCCATTAGACAATTATTAAATGGCTCCGGCTCCAGCTCCGGAGTCGTAAAACTCAATCCTTTGGCTCCGGCTCCAGCTCCGGAGCCATCAAACACACACCCAATGACTCCGGCTCCAGCTCCGGTGCCACCAGTCACTTATTCAATGGCAAGTTTTAAAAATTGCTTTTGGCTAAATAACGTTGGAGATGGAACAAAATATAATTTCTTAGCTTTAGCACCACAAATTGTAAAATGGCTTTAGCTCCACAAAAATAATAAAAATGGCTCCGGCTCCGGCTCCAGCTCCACAAAAATAATAAAAATGGCTCCGGCTCCGGCTCCAGCTCCACAAAAAAAATAACAATGGCTCCGGCTCCGGCTCTGGCTCCAGAGAAAATGCTTAGCTCCGGGCTCCGGGCTCCAGCTCCGGCTCCGGCTCCCCAGCCCTGCTTACAAGTTCTTAATCCGACTCCAAAGGAGCAGGCCGCTAGAATACCTGTCCTTAACTTCTTGTACTCTAAGCAAAGACAATCCACTCAGTAGATAGTTGCTCTTAAAGTATATTCACAAATCTCAGAAATACAGCGATAAACAGAGCGGTGATTCAAGCCGCTAATCAGTAAGACGTATAGAGTAGAATGAATTGTCAAATGCGGAAAAGCAATTCGCTAGGTGCGGCGGTCACACGTCAGTGGACAATGGTCACGTGTATAGTGACGTAAAAGTAGGCTATGTGCTACAGTCAATGTTTTCAATTAACTTTATTTATGTATTTTTTCATAAAATAGATAATAATATAATATTCTATTAATTTCTCTATAACAGAACTTTGACTACGTTTACAAACGTGTATTATTACCTTTTAATAACGGAATCAACTTTTATAATTGATGAAAAATAGAAACTTAAGCATTTTCTTTACTGTGGTAAAAACGTCTTGATGTAATTTTGTGTCACTATTACAGATATTAGCAATTATTTCATTGAAATAAAACTACAATAATGTAAAAAGAAGACGATTATATAAGTTTTCTATTTTTGTCATCTTAAGCTGAAACTTTCTCTTGTTATAAACCCCCTTTTAATTTTGCTGAGTTAATTTTCAGAATTGAGCACAAAATAGAATAGTTACGAAATAGAATAGTTGTTGCTTAAATTTAAACAGCACATAATGATATGTAAGTTTAACGCCTTATCATTTTGCTTTAGAACAATTTTAATAAATTTAACACCAAATAACGTAAAATTAAATAATTAAAGAAGTTTTCTACTGCTGTCCGTGAGAAATTTTATTATTAATTATTTTCTATTAGAGATTAATTTTGAAATAAAATAACAAATAGAATACTTTTTATAACGATAGTATTCACATTTCAGATTTTTTTAAAGGGATATCGTAAAAATAAAAAATAACGTTTATTATAAAAATGTTTATTTTTTAAAAATAAAACAAGCCGCTTCTGTAAACAACGAACAACACAGTACTACCTGAAAAAACAAACAAAACAAGCTATTTTTCATCTAGTTAATCGTCTTAAAAGTAAAAGAAAAAAACATTTTGTTTATTTTCGCCATGTTTTGTCAAAGTCTTTTTTGTCGAGGGTAAATCCCCATTGATGAAAATTTTGATGTTCTCAACTGTTTGTTTGTTTTGCTTTATTTTTGTTGGTGCTTCTTGTATTTACAAGAACAATGGTGTAAAAAACATAAGGCTGGCGATATAAAGCTCGCAATATTTAAAATCCATTTCCACTGGATTTATAAACTTAATAAGCCAGCAATTTTCTAAAGTAAGATTGCAATTTGAAAACATTTAATCCACGTTTTACAACATTACATAAAAGTATTACACCTCAAAAATTCACACTAAATTCGTCGTTTGCCCTTCTTCTCAAAACCAAGGGTATTAAAGTTTTAAAAGGTGGTTGTATTCTGTTTGGAAGATTTTCTCGTAAATGGTATGAACGTTTACCGAAACAATATCAGAACATTATATCAAGCATAAAGTATCTTTCAGTCTTGCTTCATTATCTCCTATTTATATTTCTTATTATTCATACGTTCTTTATGACACTTGTACAATTACAGACAGAAAAGGTTAATTTAATTCACAAAAGACCAAATCCTTGCTTTTGGCTAAAGAACTAAAATAATTTATGGAGCAGATTTTTGCAAACTGACTCAGAACTTTATCAAAAATGCGACACAATCGTAAAGAACATAATCAAATGTAACTTGGACTTGCCAGAAGTTGAAAATGCCAAATGGAAGTTAACAGTCGTGGAAGATGACGATACAAACAATGCTTTTGTTTTGCCATTTACTGGAATGCTAAAGGTATTGGACAATTGGGAAGAACTAGCGATGATTATCGGGCACGAAATGTCTCACACTATTCTTGGAAATGTGCAGGTAAAATTTAAATAAAGTTTAAAAATTCATATAAGAAGGCTTTGGCTTATAAACTTAAATCCTAAACTTTTAAAAACCGCAGGGTGCTGGTCTAAATACTATCACTTTTTTCAGACAAATCGTTAAAACTTAAATGATTAGGAAGAAACAAACTTTGGATAATAAAATAATGAGTTGAACAAATAGTTGTGTGGTTGTTTTAACCGACTCCGCAGACCTAACCTCTACGACTAAAATTCTATCCGAATGTGAACACTGCACACAATTGTGATTGATAATTCAATTGATCATTGAGGAAATGTTATAAAACTGTGCTACATTTTGCCATTCAAGTTATAAACTGTTTGTAAGTTAGCAAATTTACAGCTATATTTACAATTTATCTAATTTGCTCCAGGAACAGCAAAGTATTGCCGTGTGCCAATACTAATTTGTTTGGTTTGTTTGGGACAACTTTGATAGACAATCTTTTACATTTGGCGCATGGAGGGTTCATGGTGTCCAATTTCCAGGTGTTAACAACAAAAAGTATAAAATAAACCTTTACTTCATCACATATAAATAAATCTTTATATTAATATCAATTTAACATTTTGAAATATAAAAAAACAGTTGGAATTAAAACATTTTTGAAAATTGTTACATTGGTAAAGTTTGAAAAATTACTTGTAATAATTCTCATACTTTCATACCATTTATATAAAAATAAAAGTATAGTTTACATTTTACAAAATAAAACTTTAAAAAATTAAGTTTTTCGATGGAATAACCATATTTTTAGTATATATAAACTACTTTATACTGTTATTTTATCTATTGGTGCTTAAATAGTGAAACTTTACCTTTGTTTATGTATTTAGGTGGCATTTACTTCATATGAAAGGAAAATTGAAGGTCACAGTGTTGACCTTGACATAAGCAATGAAAGTTAAGGTTAGGGAAACTAATTTATCGAAATATTTTTAATCATCAGCAAATGATTTTTGGAGGTATGTCCAGATATTTAATGTTATAGTAACAAAATTTGATGATTGTTAAATATTTATACAAGTTTCAATAAGAGGATTATAAACGTCTGTATACTTTAAGCCTTATGTGCTAAAATGTAATGTTCATAGAAGTGAATTTACATATACAAAAATGCCATTTCCTAAAAGTTTTTAACAATCAAAAAAGCAAACAAAAGGCACACAAAATGTTTTGGATTTTCATTTATTGCAAAGTTAAATAGGATTTTTGTTAAATATGTAGAAACGTTTTAAACAGTGGATTTTTAAAAACATTTTTTAGCAGGACTTAAGTGCAACCAGTTTTGTAGACTTGACTTAAGTGACTGTTTTTAAATAACTTGACTTAAGTAGTTTGTTGATTTGGGTTAGAAATAAAGTGTTTTCATTTATATCTTTATAACAAAAATGAGGTATCTATTTTCAATGAAAGGATTAGATAGCTAAATGTTGTTTTTAAAAAAACGTTTTAGGTTTTTTTTAGTATGATTTGATTTGTAGTGATTTCTAGTACTGACATGACTGGCAATTGACTTACTATTTTTGCAAAAGTCATTTTAAATTGATTTATTTACAACACTGAGTACAACCAAGTCAAAATCTTATCTAACTTTTTCAGTGTTGGTGCATTCCAGACCTAATCCAGTTTGTCAAATTCCGACCAAATCCATAGTTTCATGGTTGGAACAAAACAGTGAAATGCTCACAAACGAACAGACGTCAGTTATCAAGAAATGAAAGCTGATCAAGAAATACTTGTCCACGTTTGATTCTCCGACCTGCTACTACACTTCGCAGCTGATGAGTTTGTCATCTGATGGCAGGTTTTGGATTTCTACCGATGGATCAAAGTAAATAGTGTTTTACAATGTTGTTAATAATCAAGGACAATTCTTTCCTAACTTGCATATTGTCATGTGTGCTGTGGCCTAGCTTGCAGTTATACGCACATGTCATCACTGTTTCAGTTTTGCTCAGTAACATATGTATTTTGCGTTAAAGATTTTACATTTAAAGGCCAGTAAAAAATATACTTTCTTCTTCAAAAATAACCCCTAAAAAATTACCTGATGTTGCAAACCATGTGCTCTATTGGTCTTTATAAAATCTATTTTTTAAGAATATTCTGTAAAAATACCCACATATTTTGTAAGAGACCGTTTTGATTTCTTAAAACACCTTAAACAGCACAGATTTGTTGATTTAGTTACTCGTGATAATTATCAACAGGTGGCCTTTATGCTGTTTGACCTTCACACCCTTGCAACGACCTTCAAAACGAAAATGTCAGCTCTCGGGACTTTTTTCTGATGTTAACAACTCAAAAAACTGGACAAGCAAGCTGCTATCATCGCCTTGCATTTTTTTCTCAAGCACCATTTGTTTAATATGAATATTAACTTTATATTTGTCCTAATCATGTTTGAAACACAGTACTTGCTATTAAATGCAGTTTGTTGAAGATCCAACTGTGGAATAACTGCCAAATACAAAGATGTTTTTATAAGTGTGATTCATTGTTTTGTAAGCCATATAAGGACATGTAATAGTTAAATAAATGGAAAAATAATAACTTTCTGTATCATCTGTCAATTCCAACATATTGCAAGAAATATATCATGTGTTTTAATTAATGAGCATGGAATTCATAATTATGTATATATTTATTAGATATCTTCACTAGACTTATTACCGCAAACCGTAAAAAATTGTTTATTTCAGTCAATCTAGATACACACAATTTTTTTTAGATTTGTAACCTGCTCTATGGTAAACCACAGATACCAAAATAAACGAATTGTAAAGCAGATTTATTTTTTGAGACAGAATATATAAAACACACAGAAATATAGGTTTCTCCATAAAAACATGGCACTGGAAACTATTTTAAACAGATGTTTTTCAAGCCACATTTTTTAACTTAGTTATTTGTGGCTGAAATGTGATTTAGAATTATTATGCACTTACATAACATATGATGACAAAAAGACAAGATGAACACAAATGTGTTTAATGCAACATACAGTTTTTAACACTATAAACAATCACATTTGTTTAGTTTGCCAAAACATAAAACATAAAATTATCATAAACAAATTAAACCATCTTTGTACAAACAATTAGTTTCTACGCCTTTTCCACAGAAGAGTGAAAAAGGTATTTTGATAAGCTTTGGGTGTACATCGTCTTCTGTAGCCCGAATGTTTTGCAAGAGTGTTTCAATAAAACCCCTTTAAAAAGTTAAACGTTATGTTTTTTGAAGAGGACACTTATTAGTATAAAATATGATAAATTTTGATATTATAAAACAGTGTGATGGGATATATAGTCGTCAAAAAACTGCAAACAACATTTATATATCCATATGCCAGTTTGAATAATTTGATAGGTGCTGATATTTTTACATTTGAATAAACATATTTGACATAAGTTTGTTGTGTTGATTTTAGTTTATTTTGTAGGCTTTATTTTAATTTATTTGATTGATTAAAACCGATGACTTTATTTTAATTGATTTTAGCTTCTTCGTGGCATAGCGCATATCCAACGACAACCACACTACTTCACCTTAAAGCTACTGTGGAGCACGTTTGGTTGTTTAACTACTGACTTCTGTTTTAAGGTTGACTTGAAGGTTGCGTGCGTATAACTCGGTAGCCAACCACAATGCTTCTAGTGATTAATAATTGTATTATTTGATAAGCGAACACCCAGTTCAAACTATAGTCAGCGGACAAGTAAGCATATAGGAGATGCTACTTGCCCACGCACACGAAAAAATGGCCAGGTAGCGTAGATAAAGGGCCGGCGACGCCCAAGAGTGTCGGGTTTTTAAGCAAGCAACAAGAGATGTGGGTTGCGACACGGACTCATCTCACGCTATTGTGAAACTTTGCTTTGTGAATAGGCCCAAGCCTCGCATTTCTTGGTCACTTTGCGCACCAAGACAGGTATAGGGCTTGATAAGTAGTTTTGGCTTTTATATTTGTTTTGTTTTTTTGTGAGAAGAGAATATTTTTTTTTTTTCTACAGTCGAAAATAATTATTGGTATATTCTTTAAAATGTAGATTTTTACTAAAAAATTAATGAAAAAAAGGTATTGCCAACAGGGCTGGGGAGCCGGAGCTGGAGCCCGGAGCTAAGCATTTTCTCTGGAGCCAGAGCCGGAGGCGGAGCCATTGTTATTATTATTGTGGAGCTGGAGCCGGAGCCATTTTTATTCTTTTGTGGAGCTGGAGCCGGAGCCGGAGCCATTTTATTATTTTCTGTGGAGCCGAAGCCGGAGCCCTTTTTATTATTTTTTGTGGACTGGGGCCATTTTTCAATTTGTGGTGCTAAAGCTAAGAAATTATATTTTGTTCCATCTCCAACGTTAGTGAGACAAAAGCAATTTTTAAAACTTTTTCAAAAAGCCATTGAATAAGTGACTGGTGGCACCGGAGCTGGAGCCGGAGTCATTGGGTGTGTGTTTGATGGCTCCGGAGCTGGAGCCGTAGCCAATGGATTTAGTTTTACGACTCCGGAGCTGGAGCCGGAGCCATTTAATAATTGCCTAATGGCTCCGGAGCTGGAGCCGGAGCTAATGCTATTTTACGGTGGCTCCCCAGCCCTGATTGCCAATAGGATGTGTACTATATTTTACAGTTTCTTTAAAAATAAGAAAAAAAGCATAATGAAATAACAAGCTTATTTTTCTTCTCACCTTGCTATAAACAACAAGCCATTGATTAAGTTCAATTCCGACTGATTTGAATCCATGTTTTGCAGCTTTCATTACCTATGTAAAGTGGGTTGAAGCTAAATTAGGATCAGCATTTGAAAATAAGGCTAACATATAAGAATTAGGGCAATAATAAACTCTGAAATAACAAATTCAAACAAGAAATTCCAGATAAACTCTATTATACGGCAAGACAATGGATTGGAAATCATAAAAAAACACTGTAAAATATCAAATGGAATATCAAAGTACTACCTACTACCTACTTATGCATGGCCTTTGATATTCCTGCTACATCTTACTACAACCGCCAGCCATTATGCTCCATTATGTTTTAATTTTCAATAAACCAAATTCTACTCCCACTTACAAAATGCTTTTGCTAGAAAGTCAAAGAATGCAAAGCAAGCAGAAAATTTACTTAGTTTTTCCTTTAAGTTATGGATATTTAAGGTCATCAAAAAATACATGGATTCATAAAATTGATATTATATAAGATAAAAAAAACATTATGTGTTCGTTGTCATAAATAGGTCAAATTGTACCTACCACACGTCCGTCACCACTTCCAATAAGCATTGAACCATGACGTTTTGGATGCTTCAACGCTTTCACCACATTTTCAAGTTGAACGTCCGTTGCCGGAACATAAGGCAAACAGATCTTGAAAACGAATAAAAGCATGGTTGATATTTTTACGTGATTTTACATTGAAGTGTAAATTGGAAGTTGCTGTAAAGTGTCTAAATTAACTTATTTAAGTAATGGTAGTAACACAGTTGGATTTGGTTCTCACAAAACATTAATTTTTAATGTTTTTTTCATTTTTTGTTGGAGCTAACAAAAAACACTAACTTATTTTTTTCTATGATTACAATTTATTAAAATTGATGCCTAATTTTAACTTAAAAGTAAGATAAATATTGCTGCCAACCAAACTTGACATATGTTTACAATATGGACATTTTACTTGTAAATTGGTACTGCTATTTTCATTCCATAGGATTGACTTTTCTTTCAAAACTATTTTACAGTGATGGTCAGTATAATGTAGTCTTCTTAAAATCAAATTCTGGTCAATTTGAGGTAAAAAAACATCAAAAAGTTTAGATGTGTCTAGATAAAAATAGAATTTCATGCTTCCTGGATATTATACTCGGGAGATATTTATGATTACAATTGAATGGCTGTTATCAAGTTATTCTAAAAATTAATATGGCTGTAATCGCCCTAATTTTTTTTTGTGTGATTACATGTGGTGTAGAAGAGCTATATCCTATTTGCATTATTTCCAGGCTATTTCAACGGTCCACAAGAAAAATTAAGCAAAATAAGAAGGACAGAACTTAATGAAACTGCACAGAAAGTCCTAATGAAAGCAAACTGGTTTAAAAATATGCGAACTTGTCCAAATAACACAAAACTATACGAAAGCATTCAAAAGTGTTGGACTGCACAGTGGTACATCCATGTATCAAACCTAAACATTTGCACTACCGTGGACCACTTTAGAATTAAATCCGTTTGTAATTTTGGAGATCTGTGTACAATAGTGCAAATTTTTTGGTTCAATACACAGGCAAGCCACGAAATTAGCCTCTTCTGAAGTTGTATCTTAGCTCACCTTCTGTAATGCTGGTGCAAACAAACAGGATTGCCTGCCTAAAAATTTGGGCGCTGGTATAGAATTTTACAACTTTGGTATTAAATACAGAGTGGGCCAAAAGTAGTCTTACAGTTATAGAAAGTAAGGTTTGGGTCTAAAAGTGAATTTATTGTTTTGGGGTTCTTCTCATAACAACTTCACCCCCAAAAAAGAAATCCATTGGTGTCAGGTCAGGTGAGCGTGGTGGCCATTCAATGCCACCTCTTCTTCCAAGCGAATGCTGTGGAATAACTGTAAGCCTACTTTTGTATACCAATTTAGCTGTGCACACAAATTTATTTAGAAAAATATCAGATGTGCACAGAGCGCAGACACTGCTAGAAAGTATGGCAGATCTCAACGAAATCTCGCAGGTGCACGGCCGAAAAAATCTAAGTGACCGGGTACAAGAATCGTCAAAAAAGTACACCCTTTATGATTTTCCAAAGCACTCTGTATTGCATACATTGCACTGTAAACATATTCCGCACAAGCGTTTTACAAAATTGGGGTGCAGTTCAGATTTTTTCGGGGTGCACTTTTAAAAGGTTGAAAAAATCTCGCGGGTGCACTTGCCATCATTTCTTCTTTCTCGTCATGTGGTTTATGATTTTGCATTAAAATCCAGCAAAATTTCACCGTATATGTTGTTTAAAAAAAGTCGCACATAGTGTCTTTCTACTTGGCCACTGTGGAAAGTATGGCATTATATTATTATGTTTATTATTAATAATAACGCTTGATCCACTCTCACCCAAACGCTAACCCGCATTCTAACACAAATAATTTGCGTTGTGGTAAGCGGTATTTAAAGACCGTTTTTTTTTTTATCAATTTATACGTTTATAGCTGAAAGAGCGCCATACCTTCTATGACGCATTTTTTGTTTTGTTAGAATAAATTTAATTAGGTTTTTCCGATGGTAAGCGCAAATCAAACAACTCAGGCAACGACGTTAACATGGTTGGTACTATTTTTTTCTTTATATTAGTCAAAAACGGCAATATTTTAAAAGTTTTGCTAGGTTGCCGAATACCCGGGATTATAAAAAAAAATTCCCGTGATTCGGAATCGTTAATTCGCGGGAAATCCCGGGAATTTCCCGTCGAAACATTCCCAGAGAGGAACCCTATACAGAATGCATCGGAAAATCGTAAAGTGCACCCGAGGTGAACATTTTTGACCTTTGTTGCACCAGGTCACCCGGATTTTTTCGGTCGTGCACCCGCGAGATCTCGTCGAGATCTGCCATACTTTCCAGCAGTGCTACTTGGTACAACTACATAACGGTGAAATTACGCAAAGATGAAACAAACTTAGTTTATTAATACCTTCATTATCACAATTAATAAGTACAAGGCAATTTTTAAAAGCAAAAACAACCTCAAAAAACTGTTTTTGTATTAATTTTTTTTTTCTCTTTTTGATTTATTGGATAAGAACAGAAGTTAGAAATGATAAAAAGGAGAATTACAACGCAAAGGTTAGGAGGCGATTTAAACAGTTAACAGTTACGGTTACATTAACGGATGAAGTTATGGTTACGGGCTGGAGGGAAAGAAGAAGGAGAAACATCATGTTATATGATTGCTCCCTCACAATTCCTACCAAAGCTAGTCTGGGTTGTGTGGGGGCTTTGATGTTCCGTTATTTCTTTGTTTGTGGTGCTTAGATTTTGGTTTGTGTGTAGCTTCTGGATTTTTTTCGTTGTCTTGTGGGCTTACGTAGGGTGTTTTGATGGCTTCAGATCTGTCCGGTATGTTGCCGGTCGATTGGAAGATTTCCCTGAATGTGATGGCTGTTCCGGCTCAATCCTGTGGCCTTGTTTTGGAGTGGGAGAGGGTTTTTCTTTGTCCTGTGGTTCTTCTTCTATTGATTTGTTGCCAGGTTCTGGGATGTCATAGGTGGTTTCGTTTTGCGTGTCATCAGTGCTGTTTCCATGGATTGTAAGTGCTGGGAAGTCGTTGTCGTTGACGTTGAGTTGTCTGTTTTCAATTTTTGTATTAAATGGTGCGTTGAAATATTTATATTCTTGTATCTATAAAACCTCGTGTCTTTGTCATTAAATAGGTTATTTTCCCAGTAGGTAAACCCCCTATCAGTTTTTTTCACGGTTTCTAACTTGTAAATAAATATGTCATTTTGTAAAAAAAAACTTGTTTTAATGAATATACTAGTGTTGTAATGTTTTACTGTTGTAATGACGGAAGTATTTTTTCATAAACAAGGTAATAATATAATATTCTATTAATCTCTCTATAACAGAACTGTGACTACGTTTATAAATGTGCATTATTATCCTTTATTAAACGGAGTCAACTTTTATAATTGATAAAAATAGAAAACTTCTTTAAATGTAATTTTGAGTCACTATTACAGATATTAGCAATTATTTTATTGAAATAAACCAACAATAATGTAAACACAAGACGATAATATAAGTTTTCTATTTTTGTCATCTCAAGCTGAAACTTTATCTTGTTATAACCCCCGTTTTTTTTGCTGAGTTAATTTTCAAAATTAAGCAAAAAATAGAATAATTACAAAGTTTGTTGCTTAAATTTAAACAGCGCATAATAATATGTAAGTTTAATGCCTTATCATTTTGCTTTAGAACAATTTTATTAAATTTAACACCAAATAACATAAAATTAAATAATGAAAGAAGTTTTGTATTGCTGTCCGTGAAAAATTTTATTATTAGTTATTCTCTATTACAGAGATTAATTTAGAAATGAAATAACAAATAGAATACTTTTTATAACGATAATAATTCACATTTTAGTTTTTTCAAAGGGATATCGTAGAAAGAAAAAACAAACGTTTATTATAAAAAATATTTATTTTTTTAAATAAAACAAGCCGCTTTTTGTGAACAACGAACAACACAGTACTACTTGAAAAAACAAACAAAACACCTATTGTCTTAACTTATTTTCATCTAATTAATTGTCTTAAAAGTAAAAGACAAAAACATTTTGTTCATTTTCACCATGTTTTGTCAAAGTCTTTTTGCCGAGAGTAAATCCCCATTGATGAATATTTTGAAGTTCTCCACTGTTTGTTTGTTTTGCTTTATTTTTGTTGGTGCTTCTTGTATTTACAAGAACAATGGTGTAAAAAACATAAGGCTGGCGATATAAGGCTCGCAATATTTAAAATCCATTTCCACTGGATTTATAAACTTAATAAGCCAGCAATTTTCTAAAGTAAGATTGCAATTTGAAAACATTTAATCCACCTTTTACAACGTTACATAAAAGTATTGAACCTCAAAAATTTACAATAAATCCGTTGTTTGCCCTTCTCAAAACCAGGGGTATAAAAGTTTTAAAAGGTGGTTGTATTCTGTTTGGAAGGTTTTCTCGTAAATGTTATGAACGTTTACCGAAACAATATCAGAACATTATATCAAAGCATAAAGTGTCTTTAAGTCTTGCTTCATTATCTCCTATTTATATTTCTTATTATTCATACGTTCTTTATGACACTTGTACAATTACAGACAGAAAAAGGTTAATTTAATTCACAAAAGACCAAATCCTTGCTTTTGGCTAAAGAACTAAAATAATTTATGGGAGCAGATTTTTGCAAACTGACTCAGAACTTTATCAAAAATGCGACACAAGGTCAAATGGAAGTTAACAGTCGTGGAAGATGACGATACAAACAATGCTTTTGTTTTGCCATTTACTGGAATGCTAAAGGTATTGGACAATTGGGAAGAACTAGCGATGATTATCGGGCACGAAATGTCTCACACTATTCTTGGAAATGTGCAGGTAAAATTTAAATAAAGTTAAAAAATTCATAAGAAGGCCTTAGCTTATAAACATAAATCCTAAACTTTTATAAACCGCAGGGCTGGTCTAAATACTATCACTTTTTACTTTTTTTAAGTCCGGAGTCAGACTCCGCAGACCTAACCTCTACGACTAAAATTGTATCCGAATGTGAACACTGCACACAATTGTGATTGATAATTCAATTGATCATTGAGGAAATGTTTTCAAACATTGCAACATTTTGCCATTCAAGTTATAAACTTTATTTAACGATTCCGAATCCCGGGAATTTTTTTTTATAATCCCGGGTATTCGGCAACCTAGCAAAACTTTTAAAATATTGCCGTTTTTGACTAATATAAAGAAAAAAATAGTACCAACCATGTTTACGTCGTTGCCTGAGTTGTTTGATTTGCGCTTACCATCGGAAAAACCTAATTAAATTTATTCTAACAAAACAAAAAATGCGTCATAGAAGGTTTGGCGCTCTTTCAGCGTTTGTAAGTTAGCAAATTTACAGCTATATTTACAATTTATCTAATTTGCTTCCAGGAACAGCAAAGTATTGCCGTGTGCCAATACTAATTTGTTTGGTTTGTTTTGGACGACTTTCATAGAAAATCTTTTACATTTGGCGCATGGAGGGTTCATGGTGTCCAATTTCCAGGTGTTAACAACAAAAACCTAATGCCCCGGTAAGTATAAAATAACCTTTACGTACATCACATATAAATAAATCTTTATATTAATATCAATTTTACATTTTGAAATTAAAAAAACAGTTGGAATTAGGGATGCTCAAAGTAGAATATCGAATCCTTGGATTCGAATCCAAATGGGATTTGAATCCAATTCTGTTATTTATTTCGGGTAATTGGAACCGTTATAATTTAATGTTTTACCGCGGATTGTTGCGCCTAATTGCACAAACGCGTGTGGTAAGTTGGCCTGTCGCGACCAATTTACAGTGCTTGCTTTAAATGTAACCTGGTAGTGGAGTGTCAGCGTTTTTTCGGGCGACCAATTACCGCGTCTCGCGATAACGTTCGTCTAATAATTAAGTGTCAATCAAGCGTTATTGGGCGAGCGGCTAACGTGTAATGTCTGGTGTGCAGTTCGCAATTTAAAAATGCGTTAAGTTGCAAAAGTAACATTATGTTGTAAAACGTGCTGGCCGTCCACAAAATGCGCTATGGGGCTACTTAAGGTCAACTTTAGGCCAATATTCAGGGAAGTTAAGCAGTGATGCACAACGTAATTGTCAAGAATTTGTTATGTCAATAATAACTTTGTATTCTTTGGAGTACATCATTTGACTGCATAACAGATCATGTTAGTCAAAAAAGAAGCAATAAGACTTAATAATGCTTTCAAAATCAGGACCGAATTGCTTAAGACTTCTGTGTGCAGTGTTGCATTTGCTCACTTTTGGCAAAAATATAAGTTTTGGACACAACCTGGATAGTTGACATATTACAGTTTACAGAACGGCTTCAGATGACAGTTGTTAAGAATGTTAAACATATGAGTTTTTTATTATAATGTACACATGTTAGAAATATTTGTTTTATTATAATGTACACATGTTAGAAATATTTGTTTTATTATAATGTACACATGTTAGAAATATTTGTTTTTTAATTGTTTGGGCGATTTATTGCTGTGATTGTGGGCCCTGTAGGGTAGATTAAGATTAATCCCTTCCCCAAACAAAATCGAGGATAAATAATTTAATAAAAATATGCCAGGATTCGCTATTCTGGATTCGTTATTCTAGATTCGAAACCTATTATTCTAGAATACCTTGGGATTCTACTTTGAACATCCCTATTTGGAATTAAAACATTTTTGAAAATTCTTACATTGGTAAAGTTCGAAAAATTACTTGTAATAATTCTCATACTTTCATACCTGTTACTTGTTTATCAACACTTAAACACCCAAATTGATTAACTGCCATAAGCCAAATCTTAGAGTTCATTAAGTGATTTTACGATGTGATAAATAGGGTTTTAGATTACGCGTTTCAGCTTTCGTTTGCCAAATATGTTCTTCAGTTACATAATATCATATTTGATGATGCAAAGTTTCCCGTATTGTTGTGTGTAAAATTTCTGAGTTTTTCTGCTTTAGTTCGCCTCGTTTCAAACTTGACATGTAACATTTAATCTCGTAATCTATAACTGTCAGTCTTGCGGGCGGTGTTCTCACATTCTGCAAAACAAGCCACTTGTTTCGCTGGCGTCTGACTCCCGCTGCAAATTGGCCTTAGAATGGCCGCTGTAATGCCTAGCCATGTTTTCAGAGTGCCGGCCAGTCTTATTGGCCAAATATGACGTAACATTCGTGTTCTTTTTCTTCTTACGTATTGGCTATATACATGTCGTTTCTTAGCGGCTTTGGGCTTTTTTCTAGAGAAGTCTTTTGCGAAGTCTTAGCCGACAGTCGCTGTCTGTCTCACATTAACTTGAAAATAACATTCACTAATGCTATTTGATAATGTTGTAATTCGTTGTAACAATATACTTTTGATTGGAATTTTAGTTGTGGTTATGACAGGTAGCATATTTGACCAGAAACAAACAACAAGAACTCACGCGGTTGCGACCCGCCTGGCAACTGTATGGGGTCAGAGGCCAGGCACCAGTGCGCAGGTCGCGGCGGGGGCGCAACAATACCATTTATATAAAAGTATAGTTTACATTTTACAAATTAAAACTTTAAAGAAGTAAATTTTTAAACGGAATAGACATATTTTTAGTATATATAAACTACTTTATACTGCTCTTTAATCTATTGGTGCTTAAATAGTGAAACTTTACCTTTGTTTATGTATTTAGGTGGCATTTACTTCATATGAAAGGCAAATTGAAGGTCACAGTGTTGACCTTGACATAAGCAATGAAAGTGAAGGTTGGGAAAACTAAGTTATCGAAATATTTTTAATCATCAGTAAATGATTATTGGAGGTATGTCCAGATATTTAATGTTATAGTAACAAAATTTAATGATTGTTAAATATTTATACAAGTTTCAATAAGAGGATTATAAACGTTTGTATTGGCTGTATACTTTAAGTCTTATATGCTAAATTGTAATGTTTATAGAAGTGAATTTACATATACAGAAATGCTATTTCCTAAAGGTTTTTAACAATCAAAAAAGCAAACAAAAGCCAAGCAAAATGATTTGGATTTTCATTTATTGCAAAGTTAAATAGGAATTTTTTAAATATGTAGAAACGTTTTAAACAGTGGAGTTTTAAAACATTTGTTAGCAGGCTTAAGTGCAACCAGTTTTGTAGACTTGAATTAAGTGACTTTTTTTAAATAACTTGACTTAAGTATTTTGTTCAAATGATTTGGGTTAAAAATAAAGTGTTTTCCTAAAAAAAGGTTTTAGGTTTTTATATATGAGTGATTTGATTTATAGTTGACTTCTAGTACTGACATGACTGGCAATTGACTTACTATTTTTGCAAAAGTCATTTAAATTGATTTATTTACAACACTGAGTACAACCAAGTCAAAATCTAATCTAACTTTTTCAGTGTTGGTGCGATTCCAGACCTAATCCAGTTTGTCAAATTCCGACCAAATCCATAGTTTCATGGTTGGAACAAAACAGTGAATTGCTCACAAACGAACAGACGTCAGTTATCAAGAAAACAAAGCTGACCAAGAAATACTCGTCCACGTTTGATTCTCCGACCTGCTACTACACTTCGCAGCTGATGAGTTTGTCATCTGATGGCAGGTTTTGGATTTCAACCGATGGATCTAAGTAAATAGTGTTTTACAATGTTGTTAATAATCAAGGACAATTCTTTCCTAACTTATATTGTCATGTGTGCTGTGGCCTAGCTTGCAGTTATACGCACATGTCATCACTGTTTCAGTTTTGCTCAGTAACATATGTATTTTGCGTTAAAGATTTTACATTTAAAGGCCAGTAAAAAATATACTTTCTTCTTCAAAAATAACCCCTAAAAAATTACCTGATGTTGCATACCATGTGCTCTATTGGTCTTTATAAAATCTATTTTTTAAGAATATTCTGTAAAAATACCCACATCTTTTGTAAGAGACCGTTTTGATTTCTTAAAACACCTTAAACAGCACAGATTTGTTGATTTAGTTACTCGAGATAATTATCAACAGGTGGCCTTTATGCTGTTTGACCTTCACACCCTTGCAACGACCTTCAAAACGAAAATGTCAGCTCTCGGGACTTTTTTCTGATGTTAACAACTCAAAAAACTGGACAAGCAAGCTGCTATCATCGCCTTGCATTTTTTTCTCAAGCACCATTTGTTTAATATGAATATTAACTTTATATTTGTCCTAATCATGTTTGAAACACAGTACTTGCTATTAAATGCAGTTTGTTGAAGATCCAACTGTGGAATAACTGCCAAATACAAAGATGTTTTTATAAGTGTGATTCATTGTTTTGTAAGCCATATAAGGACATGTAATAGTTAAATAAATGGAAAAATAATAACTTTCTGTATCATCTGTCAATTCCAGCATATTGCAGGAAATATATCATGTTTCAATTAATGAGCATGGAATTCATAATTATGTATATATTTATTAGATATCTTCACTAGACTTATTACCGCAAACCGTAAAAAATTGTTTATTTCAGTCAATCTAGATACACACAATTTTTTTTAGATTTGTAACCTGCTCTATGGTAAACCACAGATACCAAAATAAACGAATTGTAAAGCAGATTTATTTTTTGAGACAGAATATATAAAACACACAGAAATATAAGTTTCTCCATAAAAACATGGCACTGGAAACTATTTTAAACAGATGTTTTTCAAGCCACATTTTTTAACTTAGTTATTTGTAGCTGAAATGTGATTTAGAATTATTATGCACTTACATAACATATGATGACAAAAAGACGAGATGAACACAAATGTGTTTAATACAACATACAGTTTTTAACACTATAAACAATCACATTTGTTTAGTTTGCCAAAACATAAAACATAAAATTATCATAAACAAATTAAACAATCTTTGTACAAACAATTAGTTTCTACGCCTTTTCCACAGAAGAGTGAAAAAGGTATTTTGATAAGCTTTGGGTGTACATCATCTTCTGTAGCCCATATTTTTTCAAGAGTGTTTTAATGAAACCCTTTTAACAACTTAAACGTTATGTTTTTTGAAGAGGACACTTATTAGTATAAAATATGATAAATTTTGATATTATAAAACAGTGTGATGGGATATATAGTCGTCAAAAAACTGCAAACAACATTTGTATATCCATATGCCAGTTTGAATAATTTGATAGGTGCTGATATTTTTACATTTGAATAAACATATTTGACATAAGTTTGTTGTGTTGATTTTAGTTTATTTTGCAGGCTTTATTTTAATTTATTTTATTGATTAAAACCGATGACTTTATTTTAATTGATTTTAGCTTCTTCGTGGCATAGCGCATATCCAACGACAAACACACTACTTCACCTTAAAGCTACTGTGGGGCACGTTTGGTTGTTGAACTACTGATTTCCGTTTCAAGTTGACTTGAAGGTTGCGTGCGTATAACTCGTTAGCCAACCACAATGCTTCTAGTGATTAATAATTTTATTATTTGATAAGCGAACACTCAGTTCAAACTATAGTCAGCGGACAATTTAGCATATAGGAGATGCTACTTGCAAATGTCAAAGTTGCGAACAGCGCAAGACGTTAACAAGAAGAAGTTGTTTATAAGCGGAATGCCGTGTTAAGTACACAATTGCAAGCAAGTAAGTACTTTACACTTTGGTGCAGTAGACAATAAATCTGTGGCAAGCCGATACCGCGTAAATTGCACCGTAAACACAAAAACTCTTAGTCTGCAATTAGTCGTGCGCTCTACAATACCTTCTTCTATGCAGGGCTGCAGAGGGCTACAGTAAGACGTAAAAGTACCAGAGTTCGACATCGCAAAACTGTAAATTGTGAAAAGGTAATAGCAAATGGTGCAACATTTTCCAACCAAGCATTGAGATTGGATGAATTTTATGTTCCTTTGAGTGGATTGCTGAGTATCCACCTTATTATAGTCAAGTAAATGGGTGAAGTACAGGTTGTAGAGTCCAATCGGGACTCGGGACCTGACAAAATCGCACATTTAGCCAGAGACGGTATTTTTGACTTTGATATTCGTACTATGTTTGTTGTACTACTATGTAAAATTATATTTAAATCTGAAGCAACAATAAGCCCGTTTATATGCACCTTCTAGGGCAGATTAGATTAAGGTTCAATCCGGATTGAAAAGGAATCCTTTCCAGCGTCGTAATTACATGGCGCGAAATTCAAGCCAGCTTGAGTGTACAAACTGCACTGATATGCATTATTACGTAATATTCCAGTAAACCTCTGACGCACAACCGATTTTTTGGCTAGGCTACTTCTTGCGGTAGCAATCTATTGCTGCTTGTTCGTTTTTATTAACCTAAAATTGAAAAAAAAAGAAATACTTCAGTTAGGTTTGCCGATTAAGGAGGCTTTTGACTGTATAGTGCTTCAGTTTACCTGGCACGCAGAATGTAAGTGCAGGAAAGTTAAGCTTATGTGTGCTGGTCAACGCTATATAGTGTAATAACTATATACAAGGCAGAGTGGACAAAGTACCGAAAGTGAACTTGCGCTAATGGATTGTTCCGCTAGTGGCGCTCGCGAGCATCTGTCAGAACTCGTTCCGCACTTTGTCGCCACCCGGCGGCACCGCCGTAAGAAATCACCTGGAAAAAACGGTCGCTTTAAGTGTGTTTGCTCGAGTCTGCTTCAAATGATCACAAAGTGTCTAGTTTGTTGTATTTTATCACTCTAAATAACTCTAACTTATTTGGCGCTTTGTCGCCGCCCAGCGGCACAGCGAACCCGGGATTTATCGGGAAGAGAGTCGTGAGATTTTCGATCACGTCTGGGTCGTTAAAAATGTCCTGGAAAAAAGTAGACTGAAAATGTGAGCGCACGAGGTTATTACGTGACAGGATCCGCCGCTAAAGATTGGAAAACAAAATCATTTCAAACTTTAAGAACTTACTCCAAACGCCTTGTCTGTGTTTGGTTTCTTTTTTGCCGCAGAATTTTCTTACACTTGTGGTATTCATATTTCCCAACAGCCTTGTTTAGTTGGTAAAAGTTGCAAAAAAATTAAAATTCAACTATTTGTCTTGATTTTAGTAATAATATTAAAAAAAACATTTGGTTATTAGTTAGCGAAAAACATACATATGTAAAAGTAAAAAAAAATATTCTTTCTGTTATTTTTCAGCAACGTGTTTTGGTTATTCCCACATTACCAACATTACTGCTTTTGAATTTAGATTTAAACCATTCAAAAATTCGTTTAAAAAATATTTACCTTTTCTTAACAAAACATTAAATACCCCGTTTGTAGCACATCTCTTGTTACGTCACAATATACAACAATGAGTCTATTGTCTCACCTCTATGACGTCAGGAATGACGACGCCCTTGTCCCTCGTGATGTTTGACCTTGCTAAGGTCACCGACACCTCGTACTTGCACCAATCAAATCGCGCGAAGGCACGTGACGCAACGAAGGTTACGCGACGCCGATGTTTTATCGACGATATTTACTCCGACCTAACAATCGCGCTCGTGGATGCACAGCGCCCTCCCGTGGTTTTCCTCTAGTTCCTAAAATTAATTATATTTTTTTAAATTGGGAAGCGGCTTTAAATTTCTAAATTTGGTCGAGTTCAATTGAAATTTAATTAAAATAAGCCGGAAAGAACATGTGGGGGACAGCTTTGTGGGGTTGCCCAAACCTTTTTAGGTTATTATAAAAAACAGATAATGAAATTGATTTTAATGAACTTTTTGTAACCAAGATTTACTTATTATAAAAAAACACATTGTGACGTGATAAAACAGAGCGTAAGTACATTGTGACGTCATTAAATAGGATATAACGTAACAAAACAGATTGTAATTTTTTTGTTAGAAGAAACCCCTTAATTACTTGATACACGCTGTAATATCGGGGATTTCCTCACCATGACGTCACCTTTAGGTTTTTGTTGTTCTCCGTAAGATTTGTTCGAGTTTCACTCAAGGGACGTTACAGTCGTAAACGTCCTGCAACGTCAACAATTACGTCTAGAAATTTGTGACGCATTTACTGCCAAACAATTGTTTTTCGCATTTCAAATAAAAATATTTTTTGTTTTCAGCGCTTAGTCCATTTAAAATGAAATGAATACTAGTAAGAGGTATTGTGTCCATGGCGAAATCAGTTTGAAACGCTTGGCGCGCTTTTAAAGGAGTTTAAAACTCTTTAGTTCTTTAAAACATCACCGAAAATGTTTGATTTTTTTGTTGGCAATCCTTAAAACCTAAGTCATGTCATTTGTATCGAGAAAAAAAAATACAATTTAATGTTTTTTTATGTAAAGCGAAATTCTGCGTGATATTTCATTAGCATAACAAGCAAAGCATAAGATTTTGAAAGGCAACTGCTTTACAAGTAGAATCGGTAAAAAGCAAACCTTATTATTACAAAAATTATTTAAAAACACTTGGGTCTAAGTCAAGTTGTTTGACAAAATAAAATTCCAAGTTAAGCTTTACCCAAAAGACTCAAAGTCAAGTGTGTTAAAAATAATAACACAAGTCATTACATCACTGGTGTGGTGCATGTTAAATATATATAAAAATCTACCTGTTACCGTCACCACCTTTTTTAACCAGCTCACAATTTTTAGCAAGGTGTCCATCGTAAAAATTCCATTCCCTTCTGAAGGCGTTTTTTGCGTTATTGTGGATGCTGGAATAGGAAAGGATTTGTATCCATTTTT
Source organism: Ascidiella aspersa (assembly GCF_963924565.1). Classification (NCBI taxonomy): domain Eukaryota; kingdom Metazoa; phylum Chordata; class Ascidiacea; order Phlebobranchia; family Ascidiidae; genus Ascidiella; species Ascidiella aspersa. Next base: position 2,473,031 of record NC_139451.1, read on the forward strand.
CTTCTTTTATGGAGGTTTAAACGTCGCCATTATTGCAAATTTGCATTACAATAGGTTTACGCAGCTCAATAATTAATTAGTGACTTTGTGTGAAAATTAATAGGCCTTTTCGTTTTTAAAAGCAGTCTGTGTTTTTGTATTTGCAATTCCAAATTTTGAAATTGTTAACTGTTTATAAGGAAAGTTGAACTGCCATTGTCTGTTTTAATAAATTATCGACAAACGAATTTACCTTTTGGAGTTAAGTTTTTAAACAGACTGTGTGCTTGAGTAGGATTTAAATTTAAACCATCAATTTGAAATTTAGAAAAAGGCGGGCATGTCAAACTGTGTTTGCCTGAGTCTGCTTTTAAATCATCACAAGTTTTTTGTTGTTGTTCTTTTCAACTTTGTTTTATTTTACAACCCTATATCTATAAAAATTCAAGACCAAACTGATTTGTTTAAAAATAATAAAAAAAGAGGTTATTTACCCGGACACCAAAGTAGTTCAAATCGCCATATAATCACTAATGGGTGCAAGTGCGAAAAAAGAGTGTTCAGGCAAATAGCCAATAAACACTTCCTGGGGCTATTTACCAGGCTAACAAAGCTATTTAAAATGATTTCTGAAAAAATCCTTGAAATTAGGCAAAATTTCGAAAATTGAACATACTACTACCACCCAAACCCAAACGCTAACCCCAACCCTAAGATAAATCAATAAATAATCACGTACCGGTGTAAGCGTAAAAATAAACTAGCGGGTCTGTGGGCAGTGAAGCGTGACGGCGGTTGACATTTAGCGCGAATAATAAATTGGTGAAAAAGTTGTTAATAACTTTTTTTTTTGCTATGGGTTGGGTTTGTTTCGACGTTTTATGGTGAGGTACACACTGGTGGAAGTAGGACGAAGCTTTACGCAAGGCAACCGTGTACAGAAATGTATTTTGTGGTACGTCGTGCATTACCAGGTTATCCATCCCAGGGATGCCAGCGCTAGGTTTTTCAACTAGATCTAGTTTTGGGTAGTTTATCCAGGTTTCTATGCTTTTTTTAAATAAAGAAATTCTAGGTTTTTCGATAGACAAATGCTTTACAATATAGCTTTGTATCCAATCAGGGTTCTTTTTACTGCTTTTTTTTCAATTCATGCCGGCCCTGGTCAACGCAAACTCAAAAGCATTTTAGGGCCCTGGCTTAATTCTATAGCGTTCGTACAAAAAATGGTGTTTTCTAACCAAGAAAAAGTTTTGAGATTAATTAATGGAAAGGATATTTAGGATAAACACTAGATTTGTTTACATAATGCGCGTGACGCCAGGTAAAACTGTGTGTTATGACGTCATGAAGTGACTTAATTTTGTGACGACCATTTGGAGAAGTCGCAATAAACAAACCTCCTATAAGAAAAGTTCTGACGTAAATTGGAACAAATCTAAAAAGTTTTGTTCGTTTTGTAATATTTCGAAACGACGCTGAGTGTATGAAAAAAGATTAAACCCTTTATTACTTGCAGAAATTAAATGACAAAATATTTAAGTTATAATTTAAGGCAGTGATTCCCAGGTTAAAATTCGAGTAAACGCCAGATATTTAAGCCGTTTAGTTTGGAAATCATTAAAACCAACTGGGTTCTGTTCGCGAACCTTCTTCAAAACAAGTTACCTAGCAAAAAGCTTTAATTTAAAAAAGCAAGTTTTACCGACTGTTGTGCTTTCCCAGGTATAGATTCGTCCACAGCTTGCAAGCCTGGGTTTGGCTCAGTTTATTACAGGAAGATGAACAAGAAATGGGCTCGACACACTGTGATGTGAGTCATTACGGCAAGGCTTGCTAAGGTCAAATGGGTGTTATTTAAACTGGGTAATAATCACTCCACAAAAGGAACAATGTCCCTACAAATCGGTTTTAAGATTTATCTGGGCAATATTGTGTCGAATGTAAGAAGCAGAATCCTTCACAAAGTCGGTTCAATACAAGGGCGAAAGTAGAATAACGGTTTTACCGGAACAATGATAAATTTCATAGATGACGTCACAAAGTTACGTCATAACAGGAAACAAGCAAGATTAGAAACCCTGAAGTTTTCGTTCAATGTCGCACAAACATGCAACTGAACAACTAATTTAAGTAAAGTTGAGAGATGGCGGGATAGTTGGTAAAAAAGGACATGAAGAGCATTCTTACCGGAACCTCTGCCTTTTCCTAATATTTTCCATTATATTTATTTTTTTATTCCCCTTTATATTTTTCCATTGTTTAACTTTATATTTCCCCTTTTTTCTCCATTATTTTCCCCATTTATTTTTCAGCATTCGATGTTCTATAGTTCTAGCATTTTCCTCCGAATCTTGGATGTAGATCCTTCTAAAACTTGCTATAATTTGGTTCTTAACCGCTCCAAAAAAACGATTTGAATTTTGGTAAAGGTGTTTTAATAATCGCATCAGTAAAGGCACAACTCTTATTTTTTAAGCACAAATTTTAAACTAACACTTCCCGGTATATAAGAAGCTTCGCTATACGTTTATTGTAATGTTAAAATTCGCACAACCGTACTGAATGCAAGCGAAATAAAAGCGCAAACGTACAGGCGACCAATGCAATGCATCCCCAATTACACACTTGCCCGTACGTGCACCACAAAAGCTGTGCCTGTTAACGTTCCCGAAGAAGTGGAATTACAACCACTCATCAAGTACCTAAAAGAAACGTTGTTATTTTTTCACCAAAGTAATCCCACATTCACCCAATATGTTCACCCCAGGCTTCCGTGGGTTCGACCGCGGTCAGAGCGGATTAAATATATCCGCCAGCTGCAATAATTACCAACTACGCGGCAAAATAGCTCAAAGCAAACAGAGAAACCGCTCTCCTGACAATTAACATCACTCCACTAAAGCCGCCTATTAATTTGCTCAGTCGGCGGTCTTTCTGCTAAAATTTAAACAAAAAAATATTTGTTTTAAGTTATTTTCAACGACATTTGAGTGCGGTATACCTGAGTTTATCACACAAAAAAACTTATATAGAAAACGTTGGCGAAAATTATATAGCAAAAGATGGCGTGGTGCTTTAGGGATGAGGCAATTTGCCCTAACTAACCAGAAAGTCAAATAGCATTCGCACAAAAAGCGAAAAAAGTTTTTTTATAATTTAGCCAAAATATGTTATATCGGACATTGCATCGTGACTAGTTTACAAAGAGGAGGCTTCATGTTCGATTCATGTTGTTGTTTGTAGTTGATTTAGTAGACCTACAGTTCCGGGGTCGTGAGTTCGAACCTCACCGCAGACTAGTTGTTTTTTCAACCTGTTTTGCACTACTACAATTCTGATTAGGCCAACTTTTTCGGTAAGCCTTTTTTTTCGAAGACACCAGTTTAATAACAAAATAATTTTGCTTTTTAAGGAAACTAGATACATAGCGTTAAAACCTTGGGTTTTGCATTTTTCTTAAGTCAAAGTTTCCCAAGTTTCGTAAGTCAAAGTTTCCCAAGTTTTCCAAGTTTTCCAAGTCAAGCCCGAGTCAAGTCATAATTTGAGCAAGTCAACTCCCTTGTCATAAAAAAGAAACTATTGGAATTGACAAAGTCGTACGATTAAAAACAAACCTAAACTTAAAAAAATAAAAATAAAAACGCAACATATGGCAAGCAAATTATTTGAGGTGCATCACTTAACGTAATGCATATATACTGTCTTTAGGCCGCTGGATGCTTTTACTGCCAATAGCTCGCAGTCATGTTTCGTCCGGGAACTTTGCCCTACCTGGCTTAAGGAAAGAATTTGACGGAAAAATGCTTTGCCTTTTCTTTGAATGTATCCAGTCGGCATTTCTGATTTTTTTCGACCGATAAAGCAGGTTTCTTATTATTACCTTGTTTTTAATTCATGCCGGCCCTGGTCAACGCGAACTCACAAGCATTTAGGCGCCCTAAAACAAAATGTTTAAGAACCCTTTGATTAACTATAGCGCTCTTTATAGAAAATACGAGTGATATTAAAGTAGAGTGAATTTTTTTTTCCAATTTAAAATAATTTTATTTAATTCTTTAAAACCACTTTTTAATGACAAGCTATTATCTAAATGTAAATACATGTTATTCCCGACCAATCAATAAGAATATTTTTTGTAAAGTGCATTAATATTAGTACAGTGCCAATATAATTGAGCTAAACACTTCCCGGTATGTAAGGAGCATTTCTATACGTTTAAAGACAGGAAGTCTTGATTGAAAACGTAATCATGAGTCACAATTAGGCTGGCGTTATTTTTTCTTTGCACGCCTTACACACATTTACATACAGACACAGGTAAGTATGATTCGGGAGCTAATTAGCTCAATTTGTTTTGTTTCCATCAAACTTTGGCGTTTTTTCGTGCTTTATTAATTAAATTTTCTATTAAATTTCCCCATTTTTTAACCATTTTATTTCAGCATTAGATGTTCTAATTTTAGCATTTTCATTCCAAAGCTTGTTTGAATTGCTTAAAAACTTGTTGCAATTTATTTCTTGACTACTTTTAAAAAAATGATTTGAATTTTGGTCAAGTTGTTTTATAATCGCACCAGTAAAGGTCTGATTTTTAAAGCACAAATACTGCACAGAACACTACCGATATATAAGGAGCAATTCTATACGTTTAAAGACAGGAAGCTTTGATGGAAAGCGTAATCAGCAGTCACTATAGCAGGGGTTGGCAATTATTTTTAACCGCGGGCCACATAAGAAACTTAAAATGTTGTCGCGGGCCGGGTAAAAAAAAGGATCTGAAATGCACGTAATATGACGTCATACTAAGACGCTTAAAAAATAAATAAGCTAACGAACTTGTTATTACGTTAAGAGTTGTGCGCAAATGTGCAATTTACGTCAAATTTAACACAAAGGAAAAATGTGACTATAGGCTATTTTAGTGTTTCTTAGCCTTTTTTACTTGGGGCGCACCTAGAGACATATGCAAACAGGGCGGCGCACCTTGCGAGCGAAGCCAGCGCGATTTTTTTTAGTTGTACCGCTATTTCTCTTAAATTGCCTGCATTTTTTATTATATAGGTTTTATATAGTTGCATATCTTTAAAGGGACTCCAGCCTTAAGACTAAAAACCTTATTTTGTCCATTTAAGTCTTGTTCCGATTAATTTTGGACTTATTTCGTGTTTAGGTCTTATTTAGACTATTTTAGATCTTATTCTGTCGTGGTTATTACTGCGAGTATGGCGTTATTATGTCAGTGGTCTCAATAGGTCTACTATGGTAGCCTATTTATAGATTAATTACTGATTTAGATATGGTTGCTTTGTAGGTCTTATTGCATTTTCTACTTGAAAGGCTTGTAGAATCAATGAGCTAAGCTTAATAGGAAAGTAAAAAATATATGTTTTATATAATAGTATAACAGGACCTACATTATTTTTTCCTTTTGCTCGCAGCGCGCGCCCCGGCGCACCGGTTGAGAAACGCTGGGCTATTTGTTTTAAAACGAAAATTTTAATTTGGACATAGAGGGGAACGTTAAGCATTGAGAACAGATAAAAATGTACATTGCTTAAAATATTGGCGTTTATCGAGTTGTGGGTCGAGTTGACTAAAAAATTAAGGTTAAATAAGTAAAAATTTCCCACAAAAAACTTACAATGTTTTTGGCTTTTTAGGCTTTTAGTTACCGATGTGTTATACTTTGGTGCAATGGTCATATTGCAAAGAAGGTATAAATCGGGCGAAACACATAACATGGCATTAACTAAATTAGGCTGACAAACGTGAATTTGTATGTTTCAGAGTTAAGAAAACGGCCTGTATTTCGTTCATATTTTAAAGTCGGAATACATTCGAAAGCAGCGCAATATATCTATGTATATTAGGGATAAGTTTGTTAAACTTTTGTTGGAGAGAGTGCCACAGTGCAGAGGACGCCTTTGAAAAAAAAAATCATTTTAGTCTTTAAAACAGGCTTAAAATAGAGTTTGGATCCGTCCCTAGAAATGGTGTTAACGATACAACCAAACATGTAGAAATTCCCCCTTGTTTTCGCTCGGCTTATTTGTAGTTTAAGAAAACTAAGCCGCGGGCCGGATTAAATTTGATCCATTGAATGAAAATGGTTTTATTTTGTGAATCCTAATGCTTTCACCTTATATTTTCTATTGGCTTGTGTGAAAAAAATCACAAGATTTTAAAATGTTATATGGTTATATTGTTAAAATGTACACATCACACACATTGAATATAACGGCTACAACTTGATACAATTTTACAACAAGCTCACTAATAACCAAACCATAAAGCGATGGTGATTATATATGCCATCAATTAGCATTGAAGATTTTCCAGTATTTAAATCTGTATGAGTGGTAATTCAGTCAGCTTTTGTGTGCTAATATGGTTTCCTTAATTCAAATGGTATATCGATGACCCATAATTATTATATATTTTGTATTTCTGGACTTAAAGTTGACTTTCTGCTATGACATTCCCTTCTTTATTTCTGCTTAAGGCAGGAATCGTACGTTTTTTCAATTTCTTCAATCGAACAGTGCATCGGTCTATCAATGTGGAGTAAAGCAAGGGGTTCAATGCACTGTTAATGGGAAGCAAAATACCAGCACTAATAAGATAAACATCATTGGGGAGTGGAACACCAGAAACAGCCAAGTAAGCAAGCACACACATTGGGATCCAGCAACAGAAGTCAGTAATAAGCAAGCGAGAAATACGTTTTTGCATTTTGCTGTTGGGTTGCTTGTTTCTAGATTTAGCCATTTTGTTACTTCGTATGTAAATAAGTATGTAAGCCACAAGCATGAAAATAAACAGCAGAAAGTTGAGTGTGATAAGAAACACAGAATATTGCCAAGAAGCGTCATTTGCAGAAGCGAACAGTCTGGGCATGCAAACACTAGTTTCACCATAATAACCAAATATTCCTTTTATCGGTTGATTGGGGAAGGTTTTGCTTATTAGTTGAGTGACGTCATGCCAATAAAATGACGTCATGTTATGTGGTTTTATTTTATTGGCTAACTGCGGCATTTTTTGTTTAAGGACTTGATTAGTTTTGAAAAATCTACTTGAAAACCAAACATGAGAAACAAAATATCCTGAACTGTAATCAAACAAAGGCAGAAGTGCAAATAAAATTGCAAACAGCCAAACACATGCACATGAAATATAAATCCCTTTTAGCTCCATTGTTCTTGTGATAAACGGTTTGTAAACTGTTGCAAGTCTAAACGCTGTCATGACAGCCATAGTACCCGAAGAGGCCATGGTAGCTACAACACACAACACCCCAAGAATGGAACAAGAATAACTAGTACGCCAAAGAGCGTCAAACGAGCAATAATCCCCAGAAAACTGTAAACCCTTTATGCTTATTGCAATTAGATAAATGCCCATGAGAAAATCAGCAGGTGCCAAACTAAGTAAAAATATGTAGGTGCTTTTTGTGAAGTTATCTGCGTTCTTGTTATTTACAATGTCCCTTATAGTAATAACGACAACCGCTAAATTCCCGATGCCAGCTGCCAACCCCATTAACCAGAAGAAAGCTCTGTAAACAGGATTGGCGATCATTTCCTTTTGGTTTGAAAAAATACGTTTACATTCGTCACTTCCGTCCGAACATTGAGAAAATCCATCCTCAAGAAAGTTGATGTCGATCGACAGGGGCTTTCCATTGCGACAGTAAAACCTCGTTCCGCTGCATCGCGTCGTATTCTCGTCCGATCCGTCGTCGCAGTCTATTATTCCGTCACAAAGGTAGTTGACATCGATGCTGGTGAGCGTTCCACTTGTGCAATCGTGACGCTTGGGGCACAATCCACGTTCATCGCACCCTGACCACTTTATCCCCTTACATGCTCCTGCCCATCTAGCCCTCGAATCCATGCACATCACATCGCAGAACTTGGGTCGAGGCTCACAACCTTCGCATTCATCATCCATGTTCAAACATTCAGGTCTGCCATCGCATTTTATGGCGCATGAGAGTGCTTGGGGTGAATTGAAGTTAGTTTCACAATACATGTGATCTACTTCACCGTCATCCTTAGATAGAGTACAATATTTCGTGTTGGATTTTCCCACACAACTGACTTTTGGGTTACAAAGCACTTTGTCCATATCCACGCAGTCCGTTTCATTGCGGCAATGCATTTGGTTGGGAGGGCAAGTGTGTCTAGCGTCGCCCAAGATATCATGACAAACCGTTTGGTCGTCGCACAAACATTCATCGGAAAGATCATAGCAGTCAGCCACCCCGTCACAAACTTGTTGCTGAGAAACAACCAGTCGTTTGTCTAAACACAAGAAGCAAACAAATTGTCCATCAACGAAACAAATATCTGACTTATCAGCGCATTGAGGTTCATCGTCGTAGATGTTTATCTGCGGTAAAACACAAATTCCTCTTGTGCTGATTCCCGAGCATTTAAATCCCAGTCCGGTTTTGATTTCATCGTCATTGCAATCCATGTAGTTGTCGCAATATAGATTGATGGCAATGAGATTACCGTTACTGCATCGTGCAACACTTATGTGTGTTCCCTCTTCACAAACCCACTGTCCATTTCCACAAACCCTGTCTCTCCGCCCTTCACACGGCCCCATAAGTTGTCGGCAAGTCGTCTTGTGGTGGATCGCTTGAAATTTGCTTTTGCTTGCCTCTTTAGAGCAAAGAGTTACCTTAACCAGCATTACAAGTTTAATTAGACTATAATAGACATCAGGCACACTCCGATCATCGCAAGGCTCCTTTCGTCCGACGCACTGGATCCTACCGTCAGCCACTTGTTGCTGGCAAGTTCTGCAAAACCACTCGTCGCTACCATCCAAACAATCGGGCAGACCGTCACATATGTACCCCTTCCTAACACACTGAAGCCCATCGTTGCAATGTACTGCGCCACTTCCACAACTGCTGCAGTTCGTCTCATCGCTCCAATCGTGACAATCGATAACCCCATCGCACCACCTACTTGCGCGAATACACTTGCTTCCATCATGGCACATCTTCGCTCCTGGTTTACAAGTTGTGCAGTTCGTCTCATCACTCCAATCGTTACAAGTGTTCCTCCCATCACACCACTTGCTTAAGTGAACACACCGCTTCCCATCATCGCACATCTTCGCTCCTGGTTTACAAGTTGTGCAGTTCGTCTCATCGCTCCAATCGTTACAAGTGTTCCTCCCATCACACCACTTGCTTAAGCGAACACACTGCTTCCCATCATCGCACATCTTCGCTCCTGGTTTACAAGTTGTGCAGTTCGTCTCATCGCTCGAATCGTTACAACCTTTCCACCCATCACACCACTTGCTTAAGTGAACACACCGCTTCCCATCATCGCACTTCTTCGCTCCTGGTTTGCAAGTTGTGCAGTTCGTCTCATCGCTCGAATCGTTACAACCTTTCCACCCATCACACCACTTGCTTAAGTGAACACACCGCTTCCCATCATCGCACTTCTTCGCTCCTGGTTTGCAAGTTGTGCAGTTCATCTCATCACTCGCCTCATCGCTACCATCGTCACAATCGATACCCCCATCGCACCACCAACTTGCGCGAACACACTGCTTCCCATCATCGCACATCTTCGCTCCTGGTTTACAAGTTGTGCAGTTCATTTCATCATCACCATATGGACAATTCCCCCGCCCGTCGCAAACTTTACTTTGGTTGATACACTCCCCACCTGACCAGTTACATTCAAACTGATCTTGGTCGCATCTTGCTTTAGCTCCAACGCACAAGGCGAGCAACGCGCAAACAAAAGTAAACATTACCAACTGCATTTTACCAACTTATATTGTGCAATGTCTTGTTAAACTACGCATGTGCAAATATAGAGGTTTAATCGGCGTATAATATTAAGGAATGTTCCATAACTAAAAGTCAACAAGTGAGTGTTATATCAGTTGCGCCAAGTGTTTCGGAATTCCAGTGAAAATTATGTGAAAAAGTGTAGAAAAGTGTGAAATATTGTGAAAAAAGTAGAGGGCTTTATACTCAACGCTATATACGTCAATTATAACCCACTATAAGCTATAATGGGCAAACGCATTCTCTCTGCTCGTTTCTCTGTGAACGTCGAGCACACGATAAATGTCAAATACCAACCAATTTATAGAGTGGCTAACTTTAATAATCGGCGTTTTTTTGACAAACTACGCGCAAAACGATGCTTTTTGACACTTTTTTAAATTCACAAAAGTGATTTGGGCCTAAGAGAAACTTTTCAACATATTTCCACACTTTCCTACAGATTTCTATTTCACTTTCCCACACTTTTTCACACAATTTCACCCTTTTTCACACTTCATCCAATGCACTGCTAACGTGTACAAAATCAATTTGGTGAAAATATCTCTGAATTTTGTTTCGCGTAGCTCTTCGTAACAAACAAACTAAATATTAATAGTAAAAATGATTTAAAAAGTAAAGTATTTAAAAAGTAATTAGTCTAAACTTGCACTACGCAAATTAAAAGCGGGCAACCGCCACTTTAAATAATCATATCTTCACTGAAATATCTTCACTAATGTGATAAAGGTAAAATATCCTTCCAACACCAAACCATCGCTACAAAAATATAACTCTGCATATATATAGATATATTTTTAAATTTTATCTCGTTTTGTGAATTTTCACCGCTGACTGCAACTTTAAATATTTTACAAAACAAAATCCCCGCAATGTGAAAACGGAGTCTAAAATAATTAAAATAAAAACATCAAATTTTAGTACACACCGACTACTATACCAAGTTTGTTTAAAAAATATAAATAAACCTCTTATAATTATTTAAAACTTTGATACCGTTATCAATGATGTCCAAATTCACCAGACTCTGCAAATATCACTCTAAAAAATTCGAAAGCCAATGTCTTATTTCTAGCTAGGTTTGTAAGACGTCAACAACAAACACCTAGGTAAAATTATGGGAACACAAATTCGTCTATAAAATATACTGTGTCGCCCTTTTCCTTGTTGCAAAGGTTAATATTTTTGCACGTGCTTCGTTTTTACAGACGGTAAGGAAGGACCTTGAATATGCATTAAGGAATGGATAAGACCAACAACATGGTTAGATCTAAATGGCAAGAACATCACTGTATTTTGTGTCGCGCAATTTGCAAAACCAATTAAAATTATGAAAAACAATAAAACCGTTAATATGTTTCCTTTTAAGTCGAAATGTTGCACCATCCAAAGCAAAAGTAGCTAGACATCTCTCCTCTTATTTAAATACTAAACAAGTTGATAAATTAAATGACCTGTGAATTACCGAACCCGCTTTTTTATTTATTTTTGCGTATTGTTAAAAAAAATAAAATCGTTACTTTTGGCAAAACTCGAATATTGCAGTGCGTAAATTAAAAGTTACTAGAGATTTCTTCTCAAAACTTAACAAGATGATAAATTAAATAAGCGTTTCTTAACTGGTGCGCCGTGTAAGGTTGCCATGTGCGGCGCGAGGAAATGAAAAAAATGTTGCGTTCTGTAGTATGTTTAGATTTAGCCACTGTCAATGTACAGCAATACGACCAAAATAGGAATAACATCAACGTCGGAATAAAACGCAGTTCGGAAGAGGACAGCTAAAAACGTCAAAAAAACGTCGGAAACAGCATTTTACATAATCCCAAATGCCCACCTAACTTCACTGCTAACTTCCCCATAAAACGCACCCTGAACTCAATTCCCACCACAACCCTCTATCAACGTCTAATAGTCCGCTGCCAATCAGCTTCCAAACGCCGCCGTTTAAAACATGGAGCATATACGTCGACATTGGAACGGCCGATGCCACGGCGAACCACTTAATCGTCCACTACCCCTTCCATGAGGATTCGCATGTTATTTAGGCCACTTAGGTCTGACACTATATTTTTTAATGAAGTATCACGACTGGAAATAAACTTGAGTCGCTATTTTGTTATGAATGAACAATGAAGAATATGACTGGATTCGTAATCCTTTTATTAAAATCCTAGTGGCTTATATTGGCTCTTGGTTAACGGAGCAAGAGGAATAGCCAACATATCTAGCGGGACTCCAGCCATAAGACCAGGGTTAAAATAAACCAACTTGGGCATAAAACACAGTTGAGAATAACACCAAGATAGGATTAAACATTCGGCATAAAACACAAAAATAATACTGACACCTAATAATCGTAAAAACGTTTAAATCGAAATAAATAAAAAATCCGTCGAAATGCGACCCGGATCAGGCCAACGACACTTTACCTAACCCCAAACATCGCCCCCCCCCCTAACTTCATCAATAACTCCCCTAATAATTTCAAGCCTGACGCCAAAACGACGACACTAAAACGATTGACGCGTAAAAGGTGTCCCCCAACCGTCCCATACCCTGCCCCTACAGTTTTGGGCGTTTTTGTCCATTTAGATACTATTCAATTTTGGACTTGAACCGACAGATTTGAGTCTTATTCGATCTCATTCTGTCGTGGTTATTATTACGTGGTTGGCTTTATTTGTCGTTGGTATTAATGCGGTGGTAATAAAGATTATTCTGATTTAGATGTTCTTGCTTTGTGGGTCTTCTTGCGTGTCAGCTCTAACTAACAGAAAGTGTGTTTTCATAATCTACAACATAAAAGGCATATTTCAATCTTTTTTCTTTAGGTTTATCTCATTAAGCAAACCGTACTTTATGGATAATAAAATTAGGAGTCAGTCACAGGACACGTACGTACAATCGGTCACCTCTACCAGGGGTGGCCAACCGGTCAGCAAGGGACACATTTTCGCTTTCTTAACCACATAGATCCACATTTATGCTGTCTTAACCGCCACATTTATGCTGCGTTAACCGCAAAGATCCACACATTACAAATGGGCAGAAGTGACTATAAAAAACGCCGTTCTTACTCACATACACATATAGTGCATTTTTGCGCAAACAGATTTATTTCAAACTAGATGAAATACCCGTCGGTGTCCGAGTGAATTATAGAATTTAACAGTTTAATTCTAAATGGTAAACAAATAATTATATCTACAATAACCGCGATAATGTACGAAGTCTAAAACAATCCATCAAGCTGTGGGCTCTTTATCACTATTCCAAGTTACGTTGTAACATGTTAAACTGCTAGCCTCATGTTATATCCCATAATTATGGAAGATAAGTTAAGTTCAGCATACAATCCGAAAGTAATGTTACGGATAGCGTAAGATCTTCGTAAGCGTTTTTTTGTGAATTGCAAAACATTTTACTTATGCCTACGTGTCACTAAATATAACTTTCAAATCATGAGACGTGTTTTTATGTTCTACGCGTAAATCAAAAGGCGTTAGGGGTAAACTGCAAAAAGCAAAGGCGCTGGTCGGCCCTATTCTGTTTTGACGTTAAGTGTGTCTGAAATCGGTTAACTTAATGCTTCCCCACAATCAGAGTAACACCCCACAGCTTGTGTGAAAGCGGCATTAATGTAATGTCGTGTTTAATTAAGTGACTTATTTGCGTGGCTCTGAAGATCTAATTCTTTGTCTCCGTGGAATCCCATTAATTTTTGCATTTGGTTAAAACAAAGTAAAATAAAACCTAACCTACAAACTAAAAAGCAGTTTTGGGTTTTGTGTCGGAAATAGGTCACTCAAGGAAAGTCGCGAACGCGCTGTGACCATTTAATCACAAATTGGCGTGTTACCAGCCTTGTGTAAGCTTGCTGAACCGTATGTTATAGACAATGAAAATTAAGATACCGGTATTGTGGTATTTACCATTAAACCAAATTGCAATGTTGTGTGTTTTTTTAATGGAGCTGCTAAACAGACAACCTTGGCTAAATACGTGGCGCATTTTTTACGTAACGAAAACCAAATTGTTCATATTGCAAAAGTATGTTTAGTATGCGGCCCGTGTGGTAGAAGTATTTGTTCAACTTGTGTGATATTCAAGCAAACACATAATCCTGGGACCAAATGGCAAACAACGTAAGAAAAATTCGCATCATGTTTAAGAGGTAATATTGCTGAACCTCTGCACTAAACGCCAAATTAAGCTGCGTCCAACGTCAGAAAAACCCGTACCACGTTTGAAATGTAAATTGCTGCAACAAAAAAAGCGATATTTTGCGAACTCTGCCTAAATTTTGCTTGGTTAAACATACTGCAAGAAGCTTTAAACTGAAGTCTTTAATTTAGTTCGCCGACTTGTGAGATTCAATTACTATTTTTACAAAATGATTTATACAATACAACAAAATATGTAATCCAAAAACAATGTTGTGTGCTACCAAACTGCGTCCAACGTAAAAATAATCTCGTTTCAAAATGAAAATTGGTTCCTGTTAAAAGTGCCGCAATGAACACAGTATTTACCAGTTTAATTCTACCTGGTAAAGGACCATTGGCTTTCTCCTGTCGATGTAATCTATTTACAACTGCAATAATCTAAATAGTTTTCGAAATGTAATTTTGCGTGGTTAGGCCTATACATAATAAAAGTTCATTACACTGTGGGGCCCTTATTACTATTGCATACCACGTTGTAACATGTTCGTTTAAATTTGCTAGCCTCATAAAAATTTTGTCTCGTGGATAGACCATGACTATGAAAATGATGGTGGCAATTCAGATGTAACTAAAAGTGATGTTACGGTTTCGTCAGAGCACTAATAAATATCAAATTATATTTTTGAAACATAACATTTTCACTTATGCCTAAACGTTACACTAGGTGGCGCTTTTTATAAGTAGCCTGAACTTACCTTATCACACTTCCACCCTCATTTCCGGTTACTCATAAAACCACTTTTTCCCCAAAAAATACTTTTGTCACTTTTCCACACTTTTCTACACTTTTTTTATTATAGTTTTCCCATACGTTTTCACTGTTTCCACACAATTTCACACCATTTTTCTACACAATTTCATCCTTTTTCACACCTTTACCAATGCACCACTAACGTGTACAACACCAATTTGGCGAAACTATGTCTGAATTTTGTTTCGCGTAACTCTTTGAAATATCTGCACTAATGTGACAAAGATAACATATCCTTCCAACACAAAACCATTGCTACAAAAATATACCTCTGTATATATATTTTAAAATGTTATCTCGTTTTGTGAATATTAACTCCTGACTGCAACTTTAAATATTTTAAATAACAAAATCCCGCAATATGAAAACAGAGGTTAAAACAATTAAAATAAAATTAGAAAATTGAAGCACAAACCTGCTCAAAAAATAAACTCTGCAGTCAACGTTTTCTTATATCATTTTTTTTTATATTGTTGTTCACGTTTTTTCCTTTGTTTTCGTCTTGCATTGCATTACGAGCGTTGGGCGTCATTCACTATGAAAAAATTCGCATGTTAATTTTTTCAGTGTATTGCTGTAAATTATCAATATAGGCACATCACGCACTGTGACAAAATCTAATTTTGATGTGATTCACGCACCATTCTATATGGTTTTACTGACATCTCTTAACAAACAGTATAGGTAATATCTTTCATCATTAAAAAATATTAATATCAACGTTTTTTGTAATTAAATAGTTAATTTCCAGATGTAAAACAGCTTCCAAGCTGAGTATAAAAGTTGTTTAAACAAATACTGTGCGTCTACAACAGAATATAAGCAAAGGGAATAAATGTTTGGTAATGCCAGATTTTAATCAGTAATGTTAGATATACTTTTTAAATTTAAGTGACCAACGACAAGCAATAAATCACTTCAGATATCATTAGTATGGACGATTGTACTTAAGCTGTTAGATTAAGGAGGCTATACCACATAATGCCAAAATGCGTGTTTCACTTCCTCCTCGTGGAAGTCATGAATTCTCCGTTCTAAAGTTGAAGATTGAATGAAAAAAACTAAAGGTTAAAACCAATTCTGTTTTCCAGACAGATTTAAACAGCCTTTCTATAGATGGGTGTTGTTTTCAAAGGAAAAGTCAGAACTGCTTGTATTCGGATTAAAATAAAACAACTTGCTTGAGACTGATGTAGTAATGAGGCATTACCGAATTGGACCTACAGTAAACAGACATTTTTGATACAACATCTGTGCTACCAAATGCATTGCTTCAGAACAGGGGTTCTTAAACTTTTTTTACCGCGGACCCCTAACTTTTTTTTGCTTTGCATGGACCCCGGTTGGCAACAAATGCTCCAAAATGTCATTTATGACGTCACAATACAAATTGACTTCATAACTATTTTTATTTCGGTCCGAAAATGTAAAAGTTAAATGGAGTCTAACTATACATTCAGTGCAAAACCGTTTAATTTTCAATTAAAGTGTTTTCTTTGAAAAATTAATCACTTAAGTATACACTAGTTCTTTAATTAGGCCTTCATGGACCCCCTAAAACTAGTTCACGGACCCCCAAGGGGTCCATGGACCCCAGTTTAAGAACCCCTGCTTTAGAAGATATTAATTGGCTTTTTTTTTTTTTAATTGTGTTGCTCGATGAAATAAAAGTGGAGTTACGTTTGGCATTTCTCTGCAAAAGGTTTTCACTATAAGCAAAGTAAAATCTTGATTGGTTAGCATATTAGTCAAATTTTAACGGATTTACATTGTAAAAAGGTTGAATTACATGATTGGCTGACACTTATTACTGTCTTACTTTTTAGAAAACGCAAATTGCATTCTTTTCCGTTCGGTGTTGACGATCTGCTTAGCTTAGCATATTGATGGGTTATGTATCTTACCCAAAGTGCATTTTCTGCACACTGTGTTAAACTTCTTTACAGAAAACCTTGGTTCAGTTATTAACAAACAAACACGACATTTTAAGCAATAAAACCCTTCACCAAGGATTTTAGAAGAAGGGAAAAGTTAAAATTAAAGCGTAAATTAAAAATTACTATAAAAAAAGCCGAAATAAGACATTTTTTTACATAATCCCAAGCCCCCACCTAACTTCACTACTAACTTCCCACAAAATGCACCCTAAACACAATTCGCACCACAACCCTCTATTAACGTCTAATAGTTCGGTGCCAATCAACTCCCCAAACGCGCCGAGCATATACGCCGACATTGGAACGGCCGATGCCAAACCACTTAATCGTCCCATACCCCTTCCATGCGGATTCGCATGTTATTCAGGCCACTTAGGTCTTATACCGAAAATGTAATGGTAGAGCGATTATTATTTTTTAGGAAATTTTGACCTGAAAATATTTATTTTGACAAAATTTTGACCAGTTCTAATAACTTTGATTTAAATATCCTAGGCGGTGTTAAATAAGCCTTTTTTATACCGTATTTTTCTCTAATAAAGATATAATACGGTTAAAATGACTATGAACATAAATCAAAACTATTTTTTTGTTGATAAAATTTCAAAACAACGAAACCACCAATTTCAAAAAGCTTTTTTTTTATTTTTTCAAATTTGTAAACGATTTATCTGCATTTTTATTTGATTTTGACTTGAAAAAAATTTGATAAAATTTGACTTTTTTTGACAAGTCAAAAAATAATCGCCCTAGTAATGGGCTTTATTATGGCGTTGGTCTTATTAATATGGTATCATTTAACCTATTAGCAACTTTAGAACTGAATTCTGGAATTTAAAACTGAAATATTTAAACGACGTATTCGAACACTGGAATAGTTTAAATTTGTCAATGCAGAATAAAAATAAAAACATTCTTTTATCCACATAAAAAATTAAAGCTTTCCCCCCCAAAAAGTACAAATTTGGAGAAAGAAAGTTGAATTAGGCTGTTTGAAGATAATTCTTAACCATTCAGATTTATATTTTTTAATAAAGAACCACGACTGGAAATAAACTTGAGTCACTATTTTCTATCGATAAACAGTTAGCAATATGACTGGATTCGTAACCCTTTCATTGAAATCTCAGTGGCTGATATTGGCTCTTGGTTAACGAAGCTAGAGGAATTACCAACATATCTAGCGGGACTATAAGGGCAAAGTTAAAAGAAAAAAATATTTTGATAAATAGCTTAAAAAAAACAAAAAAAAAACGTCGAAATAAGACTTAAACAACATTTTACATAATCCCAAAGCCCCACCTAACTTCACAACTAACTTACCCCATAAAATCCATTCTGAACCCAAATTTTACCCATACAGCCATAACAAACCCTTATTCCCTATAACACTTATCAAGGGCAAACAATCCGGTGCCAAAACAGCGCAAAGTTGAAACAACATAAACATCGGCATAAAACACTATTGAGAATAAGACCAAGATAGGATTAAACATTCGGCATAAAATACAAAAATAATACTGACACTTAATAATCGTAAAAGCGTTTTAATCGAAATAAGTCACAAATCCGTCGAAATGCGACCTAAATTGTCCGGATCAGGCCAACGACACTTTACCTAACCCCAAACATCGCCCCCCACCTAACTTCATCAATAACTCCCCTAATAATTTTAACCCTAACGCCAAATCGACGACACCAAAACGGCTGACGCGCAAAAAGGTGTCCCCCAACCGTCCCATACCCTGTCGCTACAGTTTTGGGCGTTTTTTTGTTCATTTAGGTCTTATTACGTTAAATTTTGGACTTATTCCGACATATTTGAGTCTTGTTAGATCTCATTCTGTCGTGGTTATCATTACTTAGTTGGCTGTGTTATGTCGTTGGTATTAATGCGGTGGTAATAACGATTATTCTGATTCAGCTCTAACTAACATAAAGTGTGATTTCATAATCTGCAACATTAAAGGCCTATTTTAATCTTTTTTTCTTTAGGTTTATCTCATCGAGAAAACCATACTTTATGGATAATAAAATTAGGAGATCAATGTAAAGAAAAACGTTTTTCTTAGAACACGTACAGTGTACACCTATAGCAGGGGTGGCCAACCGGTCAGCAAGGGACACATTTCCGCTGTGTTAACCGCTAAATTTATGCTGTGTTAACCGCAAGGATCCACATTTATGCTGCGTTAACCGCATAGATCTACAGATTACAAATGGGCAGAAGTGACTATAAAAAACGCCGTTTCTTACTCACATACACATATAGTGTATTTTTGCTTAAACAGATTTATTTTAAACTAGATGAAATACCCGGCGTTGCCCGAGTTAAATACAGTATTTAACAGTATAATTCTAACTGGTAAACAAATAATTACATCTACAATAGGCACGATAATGTACAAGTCTAATACAAACCATTATACTGTGGGCTCTTTGCCATTATTCCACATTACGTTGTAACATGTGAAACTAATAGCCTCATAATAGCCCATAATTATTGAACATAAATTTGGTAATCAGAATATAACCAAAAAGTAATGTTACGGATAGCGTAAGATCGTCGTATGCGGCATTATGTGAAAATATTTTTTTTTCGAATTGCAAAACATTTTACTTATGCCTACATGTCACTAAATAGAAATTTCAAATCATGTGATGTGTTTTTATGCTTCACGTGGTGATCGAAAGGCGTTAGGCGTAAACTGTAAAAAGCAAATGCGCTGGTCGTCCCTATAGTGTGTCTGAAATCGGTTAACCTAATGCTTCCCCACAATCAGAGTAACACCTCACAGTCTGTGTGAAAGCGGCATTAATGGAATGGCGTGTTTAATTATGCGACTTATCTGCGTGGCTCTAACGATCTAATTCGTGGTCTCCGTGGAATCCCATTAATTTTTGTATTTGGTTGAAACAAACTAAAGTGAAACTTAACGTACAAACTAAAAAGCAGTTTTGTGTCTGAAATCGGTCACTCAAGGAAAGGCGCGAACGCGCTGTGACCATTTAATCACTAATTGGCGTGTTAGCAGCCTTGTGTAAGCGCTTGCTGAAGCCACATGTTATAGCCGATGAAAAATAAGATATTGAGGTATTTACCATCAAACCAAATTGCAACGTTGTGTGCTTTAAAATGGAGCTGCTAAACACTCAACCTTGGCTAAATACGTGGTGCATTTGTTACGTAACGAAAAACAAATTGTTTAAATTGCGCGAAATTCAAGCATACGTAATCCCGGTAGGTAGCATACTGTATCCAACGAAAGAAAAACCCCGTTTGAAAAGTAAATTTGCTTAGTGTTCAAACCGCTTCACACGATAATTTGCAAACTCATTCCAAATGTTGCGTAGTTTATACTCGGTTAGGGTTGCTGTAGGTTGTATGTGTAAAGGCCCGTTTACACTACAGCTGCACTGAGCCGCGCTGGGCGTGACATTTTTTCACTACAGCTGCACTTAGCTGCGGTGGGCGTAAAAATCGCTCCAAACGTAACGTATTTCTATAGCTGCACGGGGATTGAGTTTAGCAAAGCGTGAAACGCTCATCACAATAGAATTTAAATGCAAATTACGCCCAGCGCAGCTCAGTGCAGCTGTAGTGTAAACGGGCCTTAAGTGTCTAAATGCCTCATGAAAAAATGTTAAGGAAAACGCCACAATAAACGCAATAGTTTGCGAACTCAGTCTATCTTTCACGTGGTTAAGCAAACTGCAAGAAGTCATTGGACATTCCGCGGTAATTGGAAAACATGTAACTTACATTGTAACCCAGAAATGGCGATGATTGTCCCTCGATTGTTTGCTGCTAAATGTGTCTGAAAGGGTTTGAATAAAGATTGCATACAAAAGGAGCAACCCTCATAAGGATACAACCATAAGCGGCATCTAATCGACTGGCCTGGTATAAAAGTTTGCTGAAGCCGCATGTCACAGTCGATGGTTTAAAAATATTGTGACAATTTAACATGCAACCAAAGTGCAATATTGTGTGTTGTTTCTGTAAAACCCGTGACATTTATCGGTCCAGAATTACTAACAAACGTAAAACTTTAAGTTGTAACAGCAATTGTGTTCAAGCAAATAATCCCGGTACCCATAAATGCGTCATACGTGAAAAAAATCTTTGAAAATAAAAATTGCTTAGCCGTGACCGGTTTGCGACAGCGCTCGCTTGAGATGCGCGACTTTCTCTCATAGAAAGAGCAAATTTTTTCTGTCGGGAGCGCAGTTTTTTTTTATTTTTCCCACTCGCCCGGCTTCTCGCTAAAGAAATATATATATATGAGCCACGTTGCTCTGTTTGTCTTCTTTAGATATCGTGTTAGCGACCGACTAAACAAACAAACTTTCCCATTTATTTAAATAGATTAGTATCGGAATAAAATGTCAACTATCTGAAATCCCTAGTCCTGCAACTTCTTGGCACGGTTTGCTGTCAGATATCCGTGTAGGTTTCCTCGTGTTTATTCAAAGTATGTTTAGTATACGACCTTTGGTGTGTGGTAGAAGTATTTGTGCGACTTATGTGATATTCAATCAAACACGTAATCCCGGTACATAACGGCGTACAACGTAAGAAATATTCGCATTGTGTTTAAGAGTTAATATTGCTAAACCTCTGCACTAAAAACTATTTTTACACAATTTTTTATACAATACAACAAATTATGTAATCAAAAAAACAATGTTGTGTGCTACCAAACTGCATCCAACGTAAAAATAATCTCATTTCAAAATGAAAATTGGTTCCTGTTGAAAGTACCGCAATAAACACACCAGTTTAATTCTACCTGGTAAACGACCATTGGCTTTCTCCTGTCGATGTAATCTATTTACAACTGCAATAATCTAAATAGTTTTCGAAATCTAATTTTCCTATAGCCTACATAAAAAAAAGTTCATTATAATGTGGGCCCCTTTTCACTTTAGCATATCACGTTGTAACATGTTCGTTTAAATTTGCTAGCCTCATAAAAATTTTGTCTCATGACTATGAAAATGACGGTGGCAATTCAAATGTAACTAAAAGTGATGTTACGGTTTCGTCAGAGCACTAATGAATATCAAATTATATTTTTAAAACATGACATTTTCACTTATGCCTAAACGTTGCACTACGTGGCGCTTTTTATATGTAGCCTGAACTTACCTTATCACACTTTCACCCTCATTTCCGGTTACTCATAAAACCACTTTTTCCCCAAAAAATACTTTTTGTCACTTTTTCACACTTTTTTTATTATACTTTTCCCATACGTTATCACTGTTTTCACACAATTTTACACCGTTTTTCTACACAATTTCACACAATTTCATCCTTTTTCACACCTTTACCAATGCACCACTAACCTGTACAACATCAATTTGGCGAAACTATGTCTGAATTTTGTTTCGCGTAACTCTTTGTAATAAACATAGTAGGCCCTACATACTGTTGGAAAAAAATATTTAAAAAATAAACAAAATATTTAAAAAGTAATTAGTCCAAACTTGCACTACCCACAAATAAAAGCGCGCAACCGTCACTTTAACTAATCATATCTTCACTGAAATATCTGCACTAATGTGACAAAGATAACATATCCTTCCAACACAAAACCATTGCTACAAAAATATACCTCTGTATATATATTTTAAAATGTTATCTCGTTTTGTGAATAATCACTCCTGCCTGCAACTTTAAATATTTTAAATAACAAAATCCCGCAATATGAAAACAGAGGTTAAAACAATTAAAATAAAATTAGAAAATTGAAGCACAAACCTGCTCAAAGAATAAACTCTGCAGTCAACGTTTTCTTATATCATTTTTTTTTATATTGTTGTTCACGTTTTTTCCTTTGTTTTCGTCTTGCATTGCATTACGAGCGTTGGGCGTCATTCACTATGAAAAAATTCGCATGTTAATTTTTTCAGTGTATTGCTGTAAATTATCAATATAGGCACATCACGCACTGTGACAAAATCTAATTTTGATGTGATTCACGCACCATTCTATATGGTTTTACTGACATCTCTTAACAAACAGTATAGGTAATATCTTTCATCAATAAAAAATATTATTATCAACGTTTTTTGCAATTAAATGGTTAATTTCCAGATGTAAAACAGCTTCCAAGCTGAGTGTAAAAGTTATTTAAACAAATACTGTGCGTCTACAACAGAATATAAGCAAAGGGAATAAATGTTTGGTAATGCCAGATTTTAATCAGTAATGTTAGATATACTTTCTAAATTTAAGTGACCAACGACAAGCAATGAATCACTTCAGATATCATTAGTTTGGACGATTGTACTTAAGCTGTTAGAATTAGCAAGGAGGCCTATACCACATAATGCCCCAATGCAAGCTTCACTTCCTCTTCATAAAAGTCTTAACTTCTCCGATATAAAGTTGAAGATTGAATGAAAAAAAAACTAAAGGTTAAAGCCAATCCTGTTTTACAGACAAAACAGCCTTTCTATAGATGGGTGTTGTTTTCAAAGGAAAAGTCAGAATTGCTTGTAATAGGATTAAAATAAAACAACTTGCTTGAGGTTGATGTAGTAATGAGGCATTACCGAATTGGACCTACAGTAAACAGACTTTTTGATGCAACATCTGTGCTACCAAATGCATTACTTTAGAACAGGGGTTCTTAAACTTTTTTTACCGCGGACCCCTAACTTTTTTTTTTGCTTTGCATGGACCCCGGTTGGCAACAAATGCTCCAAAATGTCATTTATGACGTCACAATACAAATAGACTTCATAACTCTGTTTATTTCGGTCCGAAAATGTAAAAGTTAAATGGAGTCTAACTATACATTCAGTGCAAAACCGTTTAATTTTCAATTAAAGTGTTTTCTTTGAAAAATTAATCACTTAAGTATACACTAGTTCTTTAATTAGGCCTTCATGGACCCCCTAAAACTAGTTCACGGACCCCCAAGGGGTCCATGGACCCCAGTTTAAGAACCCCTGCTTTAGAAGATATTAATTGGCTTTTTTTTTTTTTTAATTTTGTTGCTCGAGGAAATAAAAGTGGAGTTGCGTTTGGCATTTCTCTGCAAAAGGTTTTCACTATAAGCAAAGTAAAATCTTGATTGGTTAGCATATTAGTAAAATTTTAACGGATTTACATTGTAAAAAGGTTAAATTACATGATTGGCTGACATTTATTACTGTCTTACTTTTTAGAAAAACGCAAATTGCATTCTTTTCCGTTCGGTGTTGGCGATCTGCTTAGCTTAGCATATTGATGGGTTATGTATCTTACCCAAAGTGCATTTTCTGCACACTGTGTTGAACTTCTTTACAGAAAACCTTGGTTCAGTTTTATTTTTTCAAATTTGTAAACGATTTATCTGCATTTTTATTTGATTTTGACTTGAAAAAATTTTGATAAAATTTGACTTTTTTTGACAAGTCAAAAAATAATCGCCCTAGTAATGGGCTTTATTATGGCGTTGGTCTTATTAATATGGTATCATTTAACCTATTAGCAACTTTAGAATCTGAATTATGGAATTTAAAACTGAAATATTTAAATGACGTATTCGAACACTTGAATAGTTTAAATTTGTCAATGCAGAATAAAAATAAAAACATTCTTTTATCCACATAAAAAATTAAAAAAAAAGGACCACGACTGGAAATAAACTTGAGTCACTATTTTTTATCGATAAACAGTTAGCAATATGACTGGATTCGTAACCCTTTTATTAAAATCCTAGTGGCTGATATTGGCTCTTGGTTAACGGAGCAAGAGGAATTACCAACATATCTAGCGGGACTATAAGGGCAAAGTTAAAAGAAAAAAATATTTTGATAAATAGCTTAAAATAAAACAAAAAAAACGTCGAAATAAGACTTAAACAACATTTTACATAATCCCAAAGCCCCACCTAACTTCACAGCTAACTTCCTCCATAAAATCCATTCTGAACCCAAATTTTACCCATACAGCCATAACAAACCCTTATTCCCTATAACACTTATCAAGGGCAAACAATCCGGTGCCAAAACAGCGCAAAGTTGAAACAACATAAACATCGGCATAAAACACTATTGAGAATAAGACCAAGATAGGATTAAACATTCGGCATAAAATACAAAAATAATACTGACACTTAATAATCGTAAAAGCGTTTTAATCGAAATAAGTCACAAATCCGTCGAAATGCGACCTAAATTGTCCGGATCAGGCCAACGACACTTTACCTAACCCCAAACATCGCCCCCCACCTAACTTCATCAATAACTCCCCTAATAATTTTAACCCTAACGCCAAATCGACGACATCAAAACGGCTGACGCGCAAAAAGGTGTCCCCCAACCGTCCCATACCCTGTCGCTACAGTTTTGGGCGTTTTTTTGTTCATTTAGGTCTTATTACGTTAAATTTTGGACTTATTCCGACATATTTGAGTCTTGTTAGATCTCATTCTGTCGTGGTTATCATTACTTAGTTGGCTGTGTTATGTCGTTGGTATTAATGCGGTGGTAATAACGATTATTCTGATTCAGCTCTAACTAACATAAAGTGTGATTTCATAATCTGCAACATTAAAGGCCTATTTTAATCTTTTTTTCTTTAGGTTTATCTCATCGAGAAAACCATACTTTATGGATAATAAAATTAGGAGATCAATGTAAAGAAAAACGTTTTTCTTAGAACACGTACAGTGTACACCTATAGCAGGGGTGGCCAACCGGTCAGCAAGGGACACATTTCCGCTGTGTTAACCGCTAAATTTATGCTGTGTTAACCGCAAGGATCCACATTTATGCTGCGTTAACCGCATAGATCTACAGATTACAAATGGGCAGAAGTGACTATAAAAAACGCCGTTTCTTACTCACATACACATATAGTGTATTTTTGCTTAAACAGATTTATTTTAAACTAGATGAAATACCCGGCGTTGCCCGAGTTAAATACAGTATTTAACAGTATAATTCTAACTGGTAAACAAATAATTACATCTACAATAGGCACGATAATGTACAAGTCTAATACAAACCATTATACTGTGGGCTCTTTGCCATTATTCCACATTACGTTGTAACATGTGAAACTAATAGCCTCATAATAGCCCATAATTATTGAACATAAATTTGGTAATCAGAATATAACCAAAAAGTAATGTTACGGATAGCGTAAGATCGTCGTATGCGGCATTATGTGAAAATATTTTTTTTTCGAATTGCAAAACATTTTACTTATGCCTACATGTCACTAAATAGAAATTTCAAATCATGTGATGTGTTTTTATGCTTCACGTGGTGATCGAAAGGCGTTAGGCGTAAACTGTAAAAAGCAAATGCGCTGGTCGTCCCTATAGTGTGTCTGAAATCGGTTAACCTAATGCTTCCCCACAATCAGAGTAACACCTCACAGTCTGTGTGAAAGCGGCATTAATGGAATGGCGTGTTTAATTATGCGACTTATCTGCGTGGCTCTAACGATCTAATTCGTGGTCTCCGTGGAATCCCATTAATTTTTGTATTTGGTTGAAACAAACTAAAGTGAAACTTAACGTACAAACTAAAAAGCAGTTTTGTGTCTGAAATCGGTCACTCAAGGAAAGGCGCGAACGCGCTGTGACCATTTAATCACTAATTGGCGTGTTAGCAGCCTTGTGTAAGCGCTTGCTGAAGCCACATGTTATAGCCGATGAAAAATAAGATATTGAGGTATTTACCATCAAACCAAATTGCAACGTTGTGTGCTTTAAAATGGAGCTGCTAAACACTCAACCTTGGCTAAATACGTGGTGCATTTGTTACGTAACGAAAAACAAATTGTTTAAATTGCGCGAAATTCAAGCATACGTAATCCCGGTAGGTAGCATACTGTATCCAACGAAAGAAAAACCCCGTTTGAAAAGTAAATTTGCTTAGTGTTCAAACCGCTTCACACGATAATTTGCAAACTCATTCCAAATGTTGCGTAGTTTATACTCGGTTAGGGTTGCTGTAGGTTGTATGTGTAAAGGCCCGTTTACACTACAGCTGCACTGAGCCGCGCTGGGCGTGACATTTTTTCACTACAGCTGCACTTAGCTGCGGTGGGCGTAAAAATCGCTCCAAACGTAACGTATTTCTATAGCTGCACGGGGATTGAGTTTAGCAAAGCGTGAAACGCTCATCACAATAGAATTTAAATGCAAATTACGCCCAGCGCAGCTCAGTGCAGCTGTAGTGTAAACGGGCCTTAAGTGTCTAAATGCCTCATGAAAAAATGTTAAGGAAAACGCCACAATAAACGCAATAGTTTGCGAACTCAGTCTATCTTTCACGTGGTTAAGCAAACTGCAAGAAGTCATTGGACATTCCGCGGTAATTGGAAAACATGTAACTTACATTGTAACCCAGAAATGGCGATGATTGTCCCTCGATTGTTTGCTGCTAAATGTGTCTGAAAGGGTTTGAATAAAGATTGCATACAAAAGGAGCAACCCTCATAAGGATACAACCATAAGCGGCATCTAATCGACTGGCCTGGTATAAAAGTTTGCTGAAGCCGCATGTCACAGTCGATGGTTTAAAAATATTGTGACAATTTAACATGCAACCAAAGTGCAATATTGTGTGTTGTTTCTGTAAAACCCGTGACATTTATCGGTCCAGAATTACTAACAAACGTAAAACTTTAAGTTGTAACAGCAATTGTGTTCAAGCAAATAATCCCGGTACCCATAAATGCGTCATACGTGAAAAAAATCTTTGAAAATAAAAATTGCTTAGCCGTGACCGGTTTGCGACAGCGCTCGCTTGAGATGCGCGACTTTCTCTCATAGAAAGAGCAAATTTTTTCTGTCGGGAGCGCAGTTTTTTTTTATTTTTCCCACTCGCCCGGCTTCTCGCTAAAGAAATATATATATATGAGCCACGTTGCTCTGTTTGTCTTCTTTAGATATCGTGTTAGCGACCGACTAAACAAACAAACTTTCCCATTTATTTAAATAGATTAGTATCGGAATAAAATGTCAACTATCTGAAATCCCTAGTCCTGCAACTTCTTGGCACGGTTTGCTGTCAGATATCCGTGTAGGTTTCCTCGTGTTTATTCAAAGTATGTTTAGTATACGACCTTTGGTGTGTGGTAGAAGTATTTGTGCGACTTATGTGATATTCAATCAAACACGTAATCCCGGTACATAACGGCGTACAACGTAAGAAATATTCGCATTGTGTTTAAGAGTTAATATTGCTAAACCTCTGCACTAAAAACTATTTTTACACAATTTTTTATACAATACAACAAATTATGTAATCAAAAAAACAATGTTGTGTGCTACCAAACTGCATCCAACGTAAAAATAATCTCATTTCAAAATGAAAATTGGTTCCTGTTGAAAGTACCGCAATAAACACACCAGTTTAATTCTACCTGGTAAACGACCATTGGCTTTCTCCGGTCAATGTAATCTATTTACAACTGCAATAATCTAAATAGTTTTCGAAATCTAATTTTCCCATAGCCTACATAAAAAAAAGTTCATTATAATGTGGGCCCCTTTTCACTTTAGCATATCACGTTGTAACATGTTCGTTTAAATTTGCTAGCCTCATAAAAATTTTGTCTCATGACTATGAAAATGACGGTGGCAAATGTAACTAAAAGTGATGTTACGGTTTCGTCAGAGCACTAATGAATATCAAATTATATTTTTCAAACATGACATTTTCACTTATGCCTAAACGTTGCACTACGTGGCGCTTTTTATATGTAGCCTGAACTTACCTTATCACACTTTCACCCTCATTTCCGGTTACTCATAAAACCACTTTTTCCCCAAAAAATACTTTTTGTCACTTTTTCACACTTTTTTTATTATACTTTTCCCATACGTTATCACTGTTTTCGCACAATTTTACACCGTTTTTCTACACAATTTCACACAATTTCATCCTTTTTCACACCTTTACCATTGCACCACTAACCTGTACAACATCAATTTGGCGAAACTATGTCTGAATTTTGTTTCGCGTAACTCTTTGTAATAAACATAGTAGGCCCTACATACTGTTGGAAAAAAATATTTAAAAAATTTAAAAAGTAATTAGTCCAAACTTGCACTACCCACAAATAAAAGCGCGCAACCGTCACTTTAACTAATCATATCTTCACTGAAATATCTGCACTAATGTGACAAAGATAACATATCCTTCCAACACAAAACCATTGCTACAAAAATATACCTCTGTATATATATTTTAAAATGTTATCTCGTTTTGTGAATATTAACTCCTGACTGCAACTTTAAATATTTTAAATAACAAAATCCCGCAATATGAAAACAGAGGTTAAAACAATTAAAATAAAATTAGAAAATTGAAGCACAAACCTGCTCAAAGAATAAACTCTGCAGTCAACGTTTTCTTATTACCATTTTTTTTTATATTGTTGCTCACGTTTTTTCCTTTGTTTTCGTCTTGCATTGCATTACGAGCGTTGGGCGTCATTCACTATGAAAAAATTCGCATGTTAATTTTTTCAGTGTATTGCTGTAAATTATCAATATAGGCACATCACGCACTGTGACAAAATCTAATTTTGATGTGATTCACGCACCATTCTATATGGTTTTACTGACATCTCTTAACAAACAGTATAGGTAATATCTTTCATCAATAAAAAATATTAATATCAACGTTTTTTGTAATTAAATAGTTAATTTCCAGATGTAAAACAGCTTCCAAGCTGAGTATAAAAGTTGTTTAAACAAATACTGTGCGTCTACAACAGAATATAAGCAAAGGGAATAAATGTTTGGTAATGCCAGATTTTAATCAGTAATGTTAGATATACTTTCTAAATTTAAGTGACCAACGACAAGCAATGAATCACTTCAGATATCATTAGTTTGGACGATTGTACTTAAGCTGTTAGAATTAGCAAGGAGGCCTATACCACATAATGCCCCAATGCAAGCTTCACTTCCTCTTCATAAAAGTCTTAACTTCTCCGATATAAAGTTGAAGATTGAATGAAAAAAAACTAAAGGTTAAAGCCAATCCTGTTTTACAGACAAAACAGCCTTTCTATAGATGGGTGTTGTTTTCATAGGAAAAGTCAGAATTGCTTGTAATAGGAATAAAATAAAACAACTTGCTTGAGATTGATGTAGTAATGAGGCATTACCGAATTGGACCTACAGTAAACAGACATTTTTGATACAACATCTGTGCTACCAAATGCATTGCTTCAGAACAGGGGTTCTTAAACTTTTTTTACCGCGGACCCCTAACTTTTTTTGCTTTGCATGGACCCCGGTTGGCAACAAATGCTCCAAAATGTCATTTATGACGTCACAATACAAATTGACTTCATAACTATTTTTATTTCGGTCCGAAAATGTAAAAGTTAAATGGAGTCTAACTATACATTCAGTGCAAAACCGTTTAATTTTCAATTAAAGTGTTTTCTTTGAAAAATTAATCACTTAAGTATACACTAGTTCTTTAATTAGGCCTTCATGGACCCCCTAAAACTAGTTCACGGACCCCCAAGGGGTCCATGGACCCCAGTTTAAGAACCCCTGCTTTAGAAGATATTAATTGGCTTTTTTTTTTTTTAATTTTGTTGCTCGAGGAAATAAAAGTGGAGTTGCGTTTGGCATTTCTCTGCAAAAGGTTTTCACTATAAGCAAAGTAAAATCTTGATTGGTTAGCATATTAGTAAAATTTTAACGGATTTACATTGTAAAAAGGTTGAATTACATGATTGGCTGACATTTATTACTGTCTTACTTTTTAGAAAACGCAAATTGCATTCTTTTCCGTTCGGTGTTGGCGATCTGCTTAGCTTAGCATATTGATGGGTTATGTATCTTACCCAAAGTGCATTTTCTGCACACTGTGTTGAACTTCTTTACAGAAAACCTTGGTTCAGTTATTAACAAACAAACACGACATTTTAAGCAATAAAACCCTTCACCAAGGATTTTAGAAGAAGGGAAAAGTTGAAATTAAAGCGTAAATTAAAAATTACTATAAAAAAAGCCGAAATAAGACATTTTTTTACATAATCCCAAGCCCCCACCTAACTTCACTACTAACTTCCCACAAAATGCACCCTAAACACAATTCGCACCACAACCCTCTATTAACGTCTAATAGTTCGGTGCCAATCAACTCCCCAAACGCGCCGAGCATATACGCCGACATTGGAACGGCCGATGCCAAACCACTTAATCGTCCCATACCCCTTCCATGCGGATTCGCATGTTATTCAGGCCACTTAGGTCTTATACCGAAAATGTAATGGTAGAGCGATTATTATTTTTTAGGAAATTTTGACCTGAAAATATTTATTTTGACAAAATTTTGACCAGTTCTAATAACTTTGATTTAAATATCCTAGGCGGTGTTAAATAAGCCTTTTTTATACCGTATTTTTCTCTAATAAAGATATAATACGGTTAAAATGACTATGAACATAAATCAAAACTATTTTTTTGTTGATAAAATTTCAAAACAACGAAACCACCAATTTCAAAAAGCTATTTTTTTATTTTTTCAAATTTGTAAACGATTTATCTGCATTTTTATTTGATTTTGACTTGAAAACATTTTGATAAAATTTGACTTTTTTTGACAAGTCAAAAAATAATCGCCCTAGTAATGGGCTTTATTATGGCGTTGGTCTTATTAATATGGTATCATTTAACCTATTAGCAACTTTAGAATCTGAATTCTGGAATTTAAAACTTAAATATTTAAACGACGTATTCGAACACTTGAATAGTTTAAATTTGTCAATGCAGAATAAAAATAAAAACATTCTTTTATCCACATAAAAAAATTAAAGCTTTCCCCCCCAAAAAAGTACAAATTTGGAGAAAGAAAGTTGAATTAGGCTGTTTGAAGATAATTCTTAACCATTCAGATTTATATTTTTTAATAAAGGACCACGACTGGATATAAACTTGAGTCACTATTTTTTATCGATAAACAGTTCGCAATATGACTGGATTCGTAACCCTTTCATTGAAATCTCAGTGGCTGATATTGGCTCTTGGTTAACGAAGCTAGAGGAATTACCAACATATCTAGCGGGACTATAAGGGCAAAGTTAAAAGAAAAAAATATTTTGATAAATAGCTTAAAATAAAACAAAAAAACGTCGAAATAAGACTTAAACAACATTTTATATAATCCCAAAGCCCCACTTAACTTCACAGCTAACTTCCCCCATAAAATCCATTCTGAACCCAAATTTTACCCATACAGCCATAACAAACCCTTATTCCCTATAACACCTATCAAGGGCAAACAGTCCGGTGCCAAAACAGCGCAAAGTTGAAACAACATAAACATCGGCATAAAACACTATTGAGAATAAGACCAAGATAGGATTAAACATTCGGCATAAAATACAAAAATAATACTGACACTTAATAATCGTAAAAGCGTTTTAATCGAAATAAGTCACAAATCCGTCGAAATGCGACCTAAATTGTCCGGATCAGGCCAACGACACTTCACCTAACCCCAAACATCGCCCCCCACCTAACTTCATCAATAACTCCCCTAATAATTTTAACCCTAACGCCAAATCGACGACACTAAAACGGCTGACGCGCAAAAAGGTGTCCCCCAACCGTCCCATACCCTGTCGCTAAAGTTTTGGGCGTTTTTTTGTTCGTTTAGGTCTTATTACGTTAAATTTTGGACTTATTCCGACATATTTGAGTCTTGTTAGATCTCATTCTGTCGTGGTTATCATTAGTTAGTTGGCTGTGTTATGTCGTTGGTATTAATGCGGTGGTAATAAAGATTATTCTGATTCAGCTCTAACTAACATAAAGTGTGTTTTCATAATCTGCAACATTAAAGGCCTATTTTAATCTTTTTTTCTTTAGGTTTATCTCATCGAGAAAACCATACTTTATGGATAATAAAATTAGGAGATCAATGTAAAGAAAAACGTTTTTCTTAGAACACGTACAGTGTACACCTATAGCAGGGGTGGCCAACCGGTCAGCAAGGGACACATTTCCGCTGCGTTAACCGCTAAATTTATGCTGTGTTAACCGCAAGGATCCACATTTATGCTGCGTTAACCGCATAGATCTACAGATTACAAATGGGCAGAAGTGACTATAAAAATCGCCGTTTCTTACACACATACACATATAGTGTATTTTTGCTTAAACAGATTTATTTTAAACTAGATGAAATACCCGGCGTTGCCCGAGTTAAATACAGTATTTAACAGTATAATTCTAACTGGTAAACAAATAATTGCATCTACAATAACCACGATAATGTACGAAGTCTAATACAAACCATTATACTGTGGGCTCTTTGCCATTATTACAAATTACGTTGTAACATGTTAAACTGCTAGCCTCATGTCAGAATATACCTAAAAAGTAATGTTACGGATAGCGTAAGAACTTCGTAAGGGGCATTATGCGAAAAAATATTTATTTCGAATTGCAAAACATTTTACTTATGCCTACGTGTCACTAAATATAAATTTCAAATCATGAGATGTGTTTTCATGCTTCACGCGGTGATCGAAAGGCGTTAGACCTGCACTGTAAAAAGCAAAATCGCTGGTCGTCCCTATTCTGTTTGACGTTAAGTGTGTCTGAAATCGGTTAACCTAATGTTTCCCAACAATCAGAGTAACACCTCACAGCCTGTGTAAAATCGGCACTAATGGAAGAACGAAACGAAAACCCGTGACACATGTCGATCAAAAATTACTAACAACGTAAAAAAGGTCGCAGCAGCAATTGTTCAAATTGCGCGAAATTCGAGCAAATACGTAATCCCGGTATGCACCATGCTGCATCAAACGAAAAAAAAACACCGTTTAAAAAGTAAATTTGCTTAGTGTTCAAACCGCTGCAATAAACGCGATATTTTGCAAACTTAGTCCAAATGTTGCGTAGTTTATACTCGGTTAGGGTCGCTGTACGTTGTCTTTTGCGAAACTTAAGCTTTGCAAACTTGAGCTTCCAAACTGCAAAAAAACAGTTAAACATAAAAGTAGAAACTTTGCCACATTAAGTTTTATTTTTACCATGGCAATGTATTTGACTTGACTTTGCGGCCACGCAGGTTATTGCCCTATAAATATTTGGAAACGTTTTACCCTTATACGTCAAGATGTTTTGCGAGAAGCTGCAAGCGCCCTTTGTATTTAACATGCAAACAAAGTACAATGCTGCGTGATGGTTTTGAAATGGTACGACTAAATAATGCAAATGCTTACTGATAAACTGCGACATTAAACGCAATATTTTGCGAATTCTGTCAACTATTGCCTGGTTAAACATGTTTTGTTGTACGATGTCCGTGTAGGTTTCTGGTGTTAATTCAAATTATTTTTAAAAAGTTGAAAATTGCTAAATTTTGCACTAAACGCCAAATTAAGCTTCAGACAAAACCGTAAACCGTTGACAAAAAGGTTTTGCTCGGTTATGTAAAGAGGTTTTTTACCATATGTTGCGCGCACGCGCGCCCGTGGAGAAGCAAGCAACGGCAGAGAGTCACCGGTCCCCGGCGAACATGTTTACCACTCACAAACTTTTCTCTTTTATTATATGGATTTATTCTCATATATTTATGCCTTCATGCAATTTCAACTTTGGCAACTCGTTTCGTTGGTGTTAAAATAAAGCTGGTAGGATTCTAGACCAGCGTCCCTATTGAATCCATGTCAATTGTAAAATTCTATTGAAGTAACAAAACTTGAAAGAGGCCATTCAACCGGACACCAAATTAGTTGAAACTTTAAATCGACATACAACCACTAACGGGTGCAGCTTTTTTAAATTGGTCTGTGACCCACCTCAAAATATTTCTATGACCACTGGTTGAGAACAAAATTTAACGTAATAAGACCTAAATGAACAAAATAACGCCCAAAACTGTAGCGACAGGGTATGGGACGGTTGGGGGACACCTTTTTGCGCGTCAGCCGTTTTGGTGTCGTCGATTTGGCGTTAGGGTTAAAATTATTAGGGGAGTTATTGATGAAGTTAGGTGGGGGGCAATGTTTGGGGTTAAGTAAAGTGTCGTTGGCCTGATCCGGACCATTTAGGTCGCATTTCGACGGATTTGTGACTTATTTCGATTAAAACGCTTTTAAGATTATTAAGTGAAACATTTTTTCATATCTTTCATTATTTGTTTATAAACGTTCTCCATTTGACATAGTTTGTATTTTTTATATTCATTGAATATACACTTTTAAAAAAACTTTTTTTATTTTTTATTATGCTTAATTAATTATTAAAAATTGTGTTGTTTTGTAAATATTTGTTTAATACCTTTTTTATATTTTTAAAGATTTAATGCATCCTTTTTAATGTTTCCATTTGTTTTGTTTTTGTTACTTCGTAAATATTTTTAGAGTTTCGTTACCATAACTACTTGTTACTTTTTACTTGTTTTTGTTTTGAGGCCACAAAAGAAAAATTATTTTCATCCGTTCTTCATAACCATTCCAATCTTTGCTTATTATTCTCCTAAAACAGAATAGACTTTCTAGGACAACAGGAACCAGGACCGATAATAGAATATTTGTATTATCAGGAAATATGATTAAAGAGTGTTTGCTTGATGCTCTAGTCTGTCGCAGGTCTTTTTTTTAATTCGGTGCCCACCTGAATTAGTGTATCGCATATATCCAACTTGTGAATTGTGGTAGGATAGTTGTGCAAAACATGATTATGCATTAGAACACTTCAAAATTTAGTGCTGCTCACCCGAGATCACGGCATGAATTGCCTTGAAACTGGTTGATTCTTAAGTATTAAATATTTACTCTGATTTCCCGTTTCCTTGCTGGGCCGGTCGGGCTAATCCAGTCGATATTTGACGCAGCTAATTCACAACCCTGTCTGGAAAGTAGGGCAGATCTTGCGGGTGCAACTAAGGTCAAAAATACACCGTGATACAAGAACGTATGGGACAATCGGGTGCATCTTCATCTTTTATCGTCTGTTAAAAAAAAATCGCGGGTGTTCTTGCCATCCTTTTTGTACTGGTCCACGACGCAGTTGTTTTTGTATTAAACTTTTTACTTAATCTATGCTGATTTTGCTATGTATATGTATTTTACTTTACTTATGGGAACTGACGATGTCAGTGTAGGGCATATCATAATTATAAGATAGGCCTATAACCGACTAAGAGTGTACTGTTAGCTTGTTTTGTTTATTCGCTCACAAAAGTTAGAGTAGAGGGAAAGCAAGGGAGACCAGATAAAGTTAGTCGTGGTCTCAGACGAAAGACAGAGCGGTATCTGAAGAGAAGTAGGTACCGAGCATATTAGCAGATACAAGAAGTGTGCGACATACAGAATACCACCGGAATGTCGCTGGCAGATAAACTTACCACTAGGCCAGGGGTGGGCAATTATTTTTAACCGTGAGCCGCTTGAGAAACCTAAAATGCTGTGGCCGGCCTGGTCACAAATAGGATCTCAAATAAACGCAATATGACGTCATACCCTGACGGTATAAAACCAATAAGCTAACCGTAAAAATACAATAAGTTTTTAATTTAAGTCGAATTTTAAGAAGTCGAATATGAATGCCACTATATTTGTTTTAAATGTCAACATTACTTTTATTGTCGCATTGAGCAGAGATAAAAAATGTACATATCTTGTTAATATATTGGCATTTATCAAGTTGTGGGGCGCGTTGACCCAATAGTTAGATTAAAATCGTAAAAAAAATCTTTTTAGGCTTTAAGTTACCGATGTGTTACTTGCGGTACAACGGTCATATTGCATTGACGGAATAGTATTCATTAACTAAATTAGGTTTACAAAATTTAAATCGGTATGTTTCAGATTTAAGAAAACGACTGGTATTTAGTTTATATTTTATATAGACGGAATACATCTGACCGAATAGCAAAAAATATAAAAATATTAGGATAAGTGTGATAACCTTTTAGATGGAAAGTCTGTCAGTCTTTTTGTAATGTAGCCTATCTTGATTCGTATTTCTTTCTTTTATATGAAAAACTAATGAACTTGAATTGAATCACAGGGGGCAGCTGACTAGATGACTTAACAGTTTTTCGCCGCCCCCTGGGAACTACGGACCCTTCTTTATTATTTCAAATTTTGCATGCATGTACCGGTACCGTTGTTCCGAAATAAATTTGAATCTATATATCTATCTATCTTATCTGCAAAGACGCCAAAAAATCGCGTGAAACTTACAAGAAAGACTGAAGAGCTCGCGCGAAGCGCAAAAACAATTTACATTTTACAACTTATGCTTCAACTGCCTTTCTCGAGGCCACAAAGCAGATAAATGTGTCTGCTCAACAAAATGTAAATCCTATGGAAAATCACATCAAACCCTTCTACATAGTGATGAACAAGAAAGGGAAGAAAAAACCTTTACGCCAACTGAGGTAAAGGAGGAATCTGATAGTCCTACAGAAGAATGTCATTCATATCTTGCTGTGACTACACCCAATGTTGGTAGGAACAGAGTTAGACTCAAGGTGGTACCAGTCCAAGTGTGGGGAAACGACCCGAATCAAGTAGTGGAGACATACGCATTACTGGATGAGGGTTCGGACACTACTTTCTGTACATTGGGTCTAAAGCAAAGACTTCAGCTAGAAGGAAAACAAGTTACCAGAAGACTCGCTGGCATAAATGGCAGTAGGGATCTGCAAGGATATGAGGTTGGGTTGTCTCTGAAAGGGATTCAGGAGACCGATTCAATCCATATTGAGGATGCCTTTACTGTGAATAGTCCACCTAAACTAAAGGAGAGTATACCTACAATGGAAGATGTGCAGCGTCATTCGCACCTAAGGGGACTTACCTTTCAAAAGTTGCCCAAAGCAGAAGTGGGTATTCTCATTGGGGCCGGTGCACAAGAAGCCCATTCCATTCGGGAAATGCGGTATGGAAAACCAAGTCAGCCAACAGCCATTCAAACTGGACTTGGATGGACCCTAGTTGGCACTGATGCGCCAGAGGACAGCTGTGGTAAACGGTTTACCACAGATGACATGTGCCCAAACGGCATTTCTACGTCCGTTGAGGACAAAGGGGAAATCACTATGATGAAATCAACTGTAAAAAAGGAAGACAAACAGCTTGCGTTACCATGTGAAGGTAAGGATGACAAGCTGTCTTTGTATTGTGGAAAAGCGAAAAAACACCCTCTTGGTAAACAGAGGCGATTTGATATGGGTTGGTCGCTGTTTCAGAAGTACACTGAGAAGACCGGTCATCACCCAAAAATGGGAAAACCAAGGAAAGTACTTGGTCGGGAAAGCCACAAGCGAAGAAGGCTCGCCATTGCATTAATCGAAAGTTTGCGATTGGGTTTGACAGGACTGCCAAGCATTCTGACAAATCTGAGGTTTTTACGGAACCAGGTGGTGACGCTCTGACATTTCTGCTTAGAAGAGGGTCTACCATTAAACCCAAGTTCACTAACAAAAGAAACTTCATTCAAGCTAACCACGAGTTACATGAAAGAAAGAAAGTACACAAGACAGATGATGACAAGAAATTCTGGCGTGCAGTACGATGGCTTAGTGACCAGGTTTGGAAAAGCTGGTTAAAGGAATATTTGCCACTTTTGCAAAAAAGGTGGTTGGAACCGATGAACAACTTCAAAGTCGGAGATGTTGTGTTGGTAATCAATACTAACACAAAGAGAAGAGCATGGTCCATAGGACGAGTTAAGCAGGTCATTCCTGATCAGGATGGAGTTGGAGGTTTCGAGTCCGAACACATGACTTAACCTTGAGGAGGGACATTCGAAGGCTGTGCTTGCTGGAACGTGGCTAAGTTTTTACTTTCGTTGCATGCTGTTTCTATTTGTAAGCTGCTCATTATTTTCATTTCATTATCATATCCCTCTACATATGTCATTTTTGCAAATCTGTTGCTACCTATGTGAACCTTCATCTTGCTGTACTTTTTACTTTACATGCCTGTGTTGTGAAGTTGTGTTATTTTTTAAATGCCAACATTCCGAATACCTTTCATACTTCATATTGCTGCCCACTACCCTTTGTGTTGCCTGAATGTTCATTATCAAGTATTATGGATTTGCTTAAGATAGCCTACTGTGTGTTTCTATCAACATTTCAATTTACTCATTGTGTTTCATAAAATGTGATTTTTAAGTATTGTGAAAATGGATTCTTACTAGTCCTTTATGCTTACTCCTAATTTTCTTCATTTTGGTGGTCCTAATGTATGTTTTCATTTATTTTGAACGTGCTTTATTCTAGCCTTTACATGCCATTTTGTCATCTTCAAATTGCCTTGCCTAAACTTGTCATTGCTGTTTACCTCCTAGAACAAATATTGGTGCAAATTTGTAGTTTGATATGAAGCATTTGAACTGTGCATTTTATGAAACTCCTGTCAGTGTCTTGTTGTATAACATTTGTGCCCTTGTTTCTTTTTCAGTCCAAGATTGCAATGTTCATTGTTAGTTTTATTGCGAAACTTGTAATCGAATTTTGGCTTTCCAGCTGTTTCTTTTAAACAAAACATTTGTGTTTGTGTACCATTTGTTCTTTTGTTCGCCTTTGTTTTGAAAAATGTTTTTCATGCTTTCTGACATTTTTGGGGCCGGAATGTTACGGACAAAATAGCAGTGTTTTATAAGTTTTCTATGTTTTTCTGTCAAGTGCAACCATGCGTTACGATATGATTCCTTTGTGTACTTTGGCGTGGTTTCAGCACACCCTTTTTTAGTGCAGTCTTTGTGTACTTTCTGTTGCAGTCTTTGTATGGCAGTTATCTGTTGGAATCGGCTAAGTTTAGTTGTTTATATGCTCGTTAATGTAAGATAATTGCAATTTAGTTAATGTCTAGTTATGTAAAGTGTTTTGGTAACATTTTGTTTGTTGTTATTCTTTAAATGTTTAGACGATTAAACCAACACCATAATGCTAAACACCTAGGTACTGTGAACTTCAGAAATCTCAATGTGTCCTCTACTGTATAATCCCAACATGTTCTGTATGATGTAAACGCCTTTCAATGTCATGATTTGGAATGAACCCTCTTTGGATACGAACTGTATTTGTTTATCCGTTGCCGAATTCGTGCACCGTTCTTTCACCTTCATCGCCATAATATAACACTGAAAACCACAGTTTGTGCAGTTTAGAGGACAGTTGTGAATTTCTGACTCATCGTGCCCGATGACGTCACCTACGACAAAGGCAAAAGCCTAGGTTTGCTAACTTGTAAGCCTATGCGTGACAGTCCTAAATTTTGGACGTCACAACGAGAGAAGAATATTCTCTTACGTAAAGTTTCACCTTTAACTTAACAAAAAGAGACGTAATTTTGCAAATGACTGAACAGCTATGCCGTAAATTTAGTTAGCTCAAAAGCGGTTTTAAATCTGCATTGTTCGACCGATATGACAACATTAAAACGTGCTCATAGTTACGCAACAACATACTTACAATGGCGGCGGCTTAGAGAGAAAAACAGGCGTGGTGCGTAAAAAGGTAAACAAGGCATGTATCAATAACTGACAATGCACAGCGCGCACAAAAATTACGAATAAACTATAGCTGCCATCCTACGTGAGCGTATTAGTGAAATTCAATTTGATTATGCAAGGCCCATCCCTGCGTTAGCGATTACTTTAAGCCATAGGCTCTAAAAATTACCCAAAAACGTTAACTAAACGTCTATCAAGAAAACTAGCCAAAATACTGAGATTAAGGGGAAGAGAAAGTTAGAATAGTCAAGGTTAGAATAGTAAGAG
This sequence comes from Ascidiella aspersa, assembly GCF_963924565.1. Lineage (NCBI taxonomy): Eukaryota > Metazoa > Chordata > Ascidiacea > Phlebobranchia > Ascidiidae > Ascidiella > Ascidiella aspersa. The sequence goes on from NC_139451.1 coordinate 2,513,497, forward strand.
GCCGTAGATAGATAAGGTAAAGTTATGAAAGCTTACTAGGTTATCATCAGGTGTAAACGTCGTGAGAAGGTGCTGCTTCTGTCGCAACAGATGCGCAAGATTTGCTTGCAAGCTGTTAGGTCCGGCGGACGATACCAGTTATCGAGATACTTAAAATCATCAATCGATCGACAAGAATTCCTGTCTGATAAGATTATGTAAAGAGAAAGGTGAAAAAGATAGGTTAAAAGTACCTTTCGAATAGAGTTTGACGTAGAGTTGCATAATGTCATGGGTGTTTCGTACGTAGTAGATGCAATAAACTCGCGTGGTTGACGAGGCGTCGCATCTCCAGTTGAAAGTTTGCTGCTGGGCGTTGCTGCAACAGGCTGTAAAGATTTTACCGGAAAATTTAAAAGTTTTGCCGTGTTGCAAAACGACGATGGAGCGGCTTCGAAAGTTGAATGCGGTAAGTGGTTGTTCATCTGCGGCTCAGCTGAAGGAGCTGCTGCAGGTTGCAAAACTGAATCAGTAGACGAGAATGGCAATGCAATCGGTGGAACAACTTGAACCGATGGCATTAGAACATCATTTTCTGTAACTTTCTTTTTAGAGAAAGGAGAAATAGGTTTAGAAAAAGGGCCTATTTTCGTATGACGTAGCTTAGAAATGGAAAAGCTCAATTTAATTCCCTTAGGTTTCGGAAAAACATTACCTTCCCTTATATTACATAGCACGGCAGCTATACACGTTGAAGTTTTGACGTTGCAAGCTTTAAATTTGCTTGAAACCTTTGAAAACAAAGCAGAAAAGTTATTCTTCGACATAACGATTTTGAAATGGCACACGGTAAATAAGACTAAAAATAGGTGCAAAAGCGTAGGTTACAAATAGATTTAATTCAACACAATAGGTTAATATTAATTATTTTAGAATATTAGTTAATCGGAAGGAATTAATGCGTGTTCATTATCACGTCGGGGTCACCAATTTGTGGGTTTTAAGCACAATGATAGAATATTTATTGCAATTAAACAAACGACAAACAGTACTTACACAGATACTTACGATACATACATACAATAATTACCTCCGTATAACGTACGCGATCTGGACTCCACAATGAACAGTATGCAAGACTGCTGTTTTTTGGTATAAAATGAAATCCCTTATATACAGCATTCCAGCTGGCGGTAATTAAATATCGTGACAATGCGGTTCGGCGACGCAACAAAAAAAAAGGAAATTTCGGAAACACGATCAGCAATATGCTGTTAAATTAATGAATACACACAGCAGGCTAGCGAGGCAACGACACAGTCCACCAGGCTGTTTCAATTGAATGACCGAAGTTTCAACTCGGTAACAATATGGATAGCAAACGCTACATTTGTTTATTTACATTAAATTGGTATACAACCAAATATTATTCCAACTAACTTTATTGCACTACTGCGCCCACCGCTAAGTTTGGGATATTAAAAAGTAGTATAGAAATAGTTACATTTGTATTACAATAGTAATGTAAGGCAGTGGTTAATTGCGAACTTTTTTTGCAATGCCCTCGAAAATGAATTCTGATTTGCGGCACACTCATCAATTTTGAATTTTTGAAAACTAATTTGCACTAAAATTTGTAAAAGCCAATTCATTTATTGGTTTGGTTTACCAAAAGTTGCATTTTCTGTAATAGGTTCCGTACAATGTAAAATACCTATATTATTTTGCTTACATTAAAAGCTTAGAATTAACACCGCCATGCAGTTAAGTTTAATGAGTTCGGCACCTTGAGTTTCACAACAAACTAAGTGGTATTAATTTAATTTATAAGGTAATTCCTCACATAAATCTTGACGCCAACAGTAGAAACCAAGGCGCTCCATCGATTGAAAGGGCGCTGGTCTAGAATTCTACCACAGCCTTCAAATAATTAAAAATCAACGCACAATATTATAGGGTTAGGGTGAGGGTTAGCTTTTGGGTGTGGATGGGTCAAGTATTCTTATATTTGTCATTTAATAATAGTATTTGACCCACCCAAACCCATAACGCTAACTTGCCCCCTAACCCTAATATATTGTGCGCTGTGGTAGGATTCTGGACCAGCGCTCGTGAAAAGTAACGCAAAATTTGGGTTACGGTGCGGGTTTTAGTTTGGGTTGGTCGAGCATTATTACTAATAATAAATAAAAAAATACTTTACCGACACCTAAACGCTAACCGATAGCCTAACCTAAACTTTCTACGTACCAAATGTAAAGGGCACCGAAATCAACAACATGGCTTACTCGAGTACATTTTAACACTAATACACCCAAAAAAAGTACAGTAGGGTCTTCAGAAAGTGTCACGCAACGTGTGACAATCGTGTCTGTCCTACCAAGTCAATTTTGTAAACATAAAACGGTTTAAATTAGGACTAGGGGTCATTAAACAACAAATTACGCCAAAAGCTTACATTTTTATAACAGGCTTAAATGGGAAAGATGATGTTTTTCTTATTGTGAATCAGACCGTGACGGCTGTCGAAAGTAGAATGCATTGCTTAAAGGAAAAAATAAAAAGACAAAAGTGAGAGTTTGTCCTAATGGTTATAATCTCTTTGGATTTAAGCGAAATCGAACGAAAACGTCGCTGAATAAGCGAAGTGTTTTTTTTCAAACGGCGTTAGGTTGAATTCTACTTTTAAAGAAGACCATTGGTCTGAGTTGACAAATTCCGATCGTGTTACGCAGGAAGGTGAAATTATTGATTTATTATCCGATCTTGAGTTGTTTGGTTAACAACGAAATAAAAGTTGCTGATCGTAGCAAGTTATGCTCATTTTCGTCTTTTCGAAAAACAGCAAATAACATCGAATCGTTTTTTTGTTGATCTTAATTCGCTTGTAAACATATTTGCTTATTCGAAATTGAATTTAACCGAAAAAGATGTTTGGTTTAAAAAATGTACCGTATAGCCTAAATCGGCCGCACGCGCATATAGATTTGCTGCTGTTTAAACATTAGTTTTGTTTTGTAAGTTACCAAATTTTTTAAAATCCTCAGATTTTAGTTCCATATTTGTACACGTCATTACCTGAGGGTTCGTAAGATTTTTTATGAAATTGCAACATAAACCGGCCATTGATCTTGAACTTGGTTGTGTGCCTCTCAATGAGATCACACTAAAAAAGGAAACTCTATAATACAATAGTAATAAGGGCAATGGCATAAGTCAAACGCAGTAGTATCCACGACATAATAAGACCTAAACCTGTCCGAAATGTCCTAAATTCATCGTAATAAGGCCTGAATAGCCGAAATAACGCCTGAAATTATAGAGTGAGGGTATGCAACGATCGGAGGGCGTCGGTCTGGCATCGACCGTTTTGGTGACGACGTTTGGGCGGCCTAGATTGAACGGCGCTGTTTTGGCACCGGATTTTTGGCTCTGTTTGGGGTTATTGGTGGGTAATGGCAGCGGTTAGAATTATAGGTTGGGGTTAACATGATTATTAGGGAAGTTAGTGATGAATAAGGGGTGGGGTTTGGTAAAATGTTATGTAGGCCTGACGGTATTACGACTATTAGGTATTATTCCTATTTTCATTTTAATCAGACGTTGTTATGGATGTAGTCTAGGAATCTATAGGAATTTTGTTTGAGTTTGGCCATGACTTTTTTTTCAGAAAGGACGTCAGGTTACGCCATATATCGCATAACCCACAGATTATATCTAAACGTAACATCATAAAAGTAACCTTAACAAGTAAAAAAAGCTCTAGACCAGGGGTGTCCAACAAGCGGCACGTGTGCCAAATGTGGCACGCGACCAACTAAAAAATGGCACGCAAGCCCCCCTAAATTACTTAATTTGCTATTTAGCCCATTGTAAAAAAATACCTAATTTTTTATACAGTAAATTGCCATTGTTTATTCACAATATAAAACAATCGCTGCAATCACGACAACTAACAATTACTTCTAATATAACATTATATTGTAGTAGAGGCTAGCATTCACATAACTATAAAGTTTGGTGTGAAGAAACAAAAAGTCAAAGTCAGCTCACAGACGGACATTTAGATGCAGTAATGCCCACTATAACTACACGTTTTTAATATTTGTAAAAAAACGCTTTCATAATTAGAAAGAATTATATTACCTAACTTCCCCTCCCTTGGATCCGCCCCTGCCGGAGTCCCTCTTAATATCTGTATGTACGATTGGTGCGTATAGGAGTGTTGTTGGCTAACAATGCTGATAAGGCAGCAAACAAATACAGCAAGCAGGGAGCAAGATGCAATTGACGAACAATTTTATTGAAAATGGCGCAAGAAATCATAAAAACATTAATAGATTCGCGCGTAGCGGAAAAGTTTTTTTCATTTACTTAGTTAAAATAAGCAACAATACATTTTTTTGGGGGGCGGGGTCATGGCCACGTGCCCTTCCCTTGGATCTTGCCCTGCTGGAGTTTCTCACAACATCGACGATTTAAAAGACTGCAAACTCCTCATATGAGACGTTCTTGCGATTTGTATCTACTTTTTAGGCCTAATATTGTTAAAGTGCTGTCAGTGTTGTAAGACATAAGTACGATCGGTGCGTAGTTGTTTGCTTCCTTATCAGCAAAAGTTTGCAAAATATCCTAATAAAGCATCAGTAAACAAATACAGAGAGCAGGGAGCAAGAATTTAACGCAAGACTGAGTTTCAGGTCAAAGGGTAACTTGGCTAATGTTTACTCCACAGATAAACACCTAAATTAAAGCTAACACTTCGCGACGTCCCTTTGTTCTTGCTGATTGCACAACAACGGGTGATTGTGACAACATAGAGAGCGAAATAACTTCAGTTAGGTTTTCCAAAAAGATGGCGATATCGAAAGAACTGTAGTTGCTCCTCCTGTTAACATTTCAAATAGGGGTGATAAAGTGTAACCTAGTTGACAACCGGTTCGCTAACTTACCCAGTTTTGAACTAATTCATTCTTTTTACGGGATATAAAAATATTAATGATTTAGGCAATAATTTTATGTCTCTTATGTTAACTGCAGGCAGATTAGTCCTGTTGGTTAAAACCAACCCACAATAATTAATCATACCGGTAAGTAAAGTGAATATATATTGGAATAAAGAGGCTACTCTGAGGAAGTTGAACAGGAACAGGTTATGCCAACTTTTTTACCTTTGAGGAAGCGGTTAACCCACTGAATACAAGCAGTAAACGCCAACGTTTCTTGCGCCATTGCTTTAACGATTTGCATATATTTAACCTTTATACAAACAAATTTGCTTTTCCTAAGCAGCTATATAAAGTGAAAATACTAAATAACTTAGTAAATTTCTTTTTTATATGTAAAGTAATATTTTTGATTCCAAATGACAGAAGACTGTTTTCATAGAACGAAAAATCTTGCTATTAAAATCAATATATACATTGGTGTCTGTGGTGTGATTCTGGCGACGTACGAGTAAAATAACTAGCAATAACAAAGTTAAAACATTCGGTTTGGGTTTCGGACTAGTGCTCTTGGATGCCTTGTTGTCTGTGCGCTTTCTAACAATACAAATTTATTGCTTTTAATTTTGTTTCTATTTTGCCAATGTCAGCAGAATCGTTTAGCACACTGCTAGTAATTCAGGTCAGACACTATTTGTAGATCAAGCTATACTCATGATGCCTTTGCTGGTGATACATATACACATATCCTTTACAATCTATAAAATTAGTCTGGCCTTAACACTAGCTTTGCAAACTATTCTGCTGTTACTGATCAGGAATTGAGGTCGACATTTATCTTGCAATGGGCAAGGTAATTTCCTATATTATATATTCAGTGCAAAATTGTTTTGCCAATGTGTTTATTTTAACTAAGGCGTGTAGTTGTAATACCTAAAGTTGTACAGCTTCAACTCAAACGTGATTCATCATGTTCAGAAGATTAAAAAAGTTTGGACAAAAAGCTGCTCAAAAAATCGGCGGACAAGAAAATGAGATTGGAATTGAGGTTATTAGCTTCACAATTTGCGCCTAAGTAGGCTATATATAAAGATGTTCAAATGATTCGTTGCTTTTTATATTTTGCAATAGGCTTTTTGTGTGAAAAAGATTTTTAAAGTTAGAAAAACAAATGGAATATTAGGGTTTCTGTTCAACAGGTGAAATAATCTAAACGTATCTTGATTTTTCTAAAAGTAAAAAACAAAATTATTCCAACCTGGAATAAGGAGTGAGGTGGTGTGCGTTTGGGGCCCACAAGAAACACTTTTTACAGCTAATAAACATCATCGTAATCTTGAATTTAAACTTAGGGAAAGGTGCGATTACAGGTGGATCGTATGACCTAATTGTTGTAAATACAAATATTTTTTAATTTTATCTAATTTGTTACTATGTTTTAGCCCGCTAAGTTACGTATAAAGTGTTTAGGAAACTATACCGTATAAGTTAAGGTAACTAAGTTTGTTATAGTGCCTTGTGTAAATGATTTTCGTGTTTTAAAGGTAACTATGAAATCGAAAAGCTTGTCGGCATATACCTAAACTAAGAAAACCACAAAAATACACTTCTTTTAAACTTATTTTTAACACGTTTCCCGTGCTGCAGTGAGCGATCAGATTCCTGCAATATTCTATTTGTCGCCTCCTTATCGTTTCTGCTTGTATTGTTTGTACTACTGCCCTGTTTCGGCCAAGAGCAAGCACAACCTTCTTTGTTTTTTTCCTGCTCTGCTATTCTACAAGCTTTCTGTGATGGAATAAACTACACAAGCTAACAGTAGACTGCGCCTAGTAGTCGGCATATGCTATAAGACCTTTAGGGCCATTAAAACAATTTCAGGGTTGACGTCACACAGTTACGTAATAACGTGACGTACAAAGAAATAATATTTTTATTTTTATTTTTTTTATGTTTATTAAAGTTAAAGTTTATGGAGAGACGTTACTTCCAAAATAGAAGCTACATTGCAGATATGTTATCGGTTCAATCGCCTCATATCGTTTAAGTTGACAAAACTCTTAATATCGATGGTGCGATGAGACATACGACGCTGTAGGACGTATTATAAATGTATATTTCGGACTACTGGGTTTTCTGTTAGCTTGTTGATTTATTCCATTACAAAATGTCGAGTAGACGGGAAGCAAGGGAAACCAAAGAAAGTGTTCTGGCTTTGAGACTTTCTGAAGACAGATACAGAAGCATATAATCAGACACAAGAAGAAGGCGGTTAATACGACACAGCATGAATGATCTTTGCCGTTGTAAACAGGCCTACAGAGTAACTACAACACTTTAAAAAAAACAAATTGTTGTAAATGGGTTAAACTAGGAACATAATTTTGATAAGCTCTGTCGAAAAACGTTTTGTGAAGTGCAGAGATAACAAATGCAGTTCGGGGTGCCATCAGGGCCTCGTCACCAGTGATGGATACGTTTATTGACGTAAAATTATGACGTAGTCTATGTAAATCGTTGATCTCTTCTGGGTAATTAAATGGTTGCTGCGGTTGTGTATTTATTTTTGTAGGAAGCCGTCTTGAAACTTTCACGTCTTGACCAACCTTGGAGCATAGAAGCTGAACAATATCTGGGCACTATTGAAGAGGTTAAAAATATTTTAGTTGCAACTTACAAGATAGTTTATGATAAAATATTTTCTTTATAAAGTGGGGATATAACAAACAAAATGCAATGCTTTTGGCGGATAATGGTTTTCTGGACGTTTTTGATCGATTATGGGATCATTGTCACACTACAGATGTGGAAGAAGAAATTTACCTGAATTGTCAGGCATATATCACGGTAGGCAGCTTTTTTCTACTTGTGTGTGGACAAGGGATTTCGATAATATCGGATTTGAGCCTATACACTATACCAAGGTATTCGTTCTATACTCGTGGTATGAATACCGATAGGACATACAAATGAGGGTTCGGACATACAAATGAGGGTTCGGACATACAAATGAGGGTGGGAATTTAACTCATGATTTGCGGTCCAACGAAGAAATTCAAACTTGAAAGGTAAATTTATCAAAAATTAGAGTTGGTTAACAACTAAGCCTATTAACTTTAAAGCAAATGTGGACCTATTAACCTAAAGAGAAAAGGCCTTTAAATGTTTCAATTTCACCATTTTTGCGAGATCGAGCATTGTAATGACGTCATTTGGAATCGGAATGCGATACATTTTGTCCAAAATTTCGGGTTTGTTGCTTGTTTAAAATTAATAAAGCGCAATATTTATTGAGGTACGCATATAACTTATAGGATTTTTGCTGCATAGCCTATGCTTGCGCGCAAGTTTGCTAAAACATAACAGGCGTTTTTAATGTTAAACAAATATCTTGGGGGCTCATAAAAAACGTGAACACCAAACACGTTGAACTTTTTGCATTATCCAAAACACAGGTTTTTGGAAACCTCCAATCATTTTATTGTTTAGGCAAACAACATATGTTGCAATTACTCCGACTGCAGTTTGGATTTCTGCAAAGAAGCATATATCCACAAAACTGCAGTGAGACGATTTATGAAGAACTTCACCTTACCAGAGATGGCATTTGATCAAATTATAGACCTTAAAATTCTGCAGCATTTACATGTAAAAATAAGTTGGTTTGAATAATCTTATGAATACACACTAGACACTATACAATTAGAAATGGAGAATATGTTTTAATAAATTGAATGGTATAAAACATTATATGATGTTGTTTTAAAAATGTTAAATGAAATATTTTATGGTAATATTACCAGGCATCACTGTATTTTCTCCACAAAGTCGTTCGTTTGTACAACAACAACCGTTATCTCATTCGAGAAAACGACGGTGTTCAGTCAATTGCCAAATATCGCGATTCTACCGTAGATATCATCAAGACTTTAGCGATGTTCATCGTGGCATATTGCATTAATGAGGATGAAACCGATAAAATCATGACAGGCAAGAATTTTTATAGAAGTGGGGTGTAAAGTAACAACCATAGAACTGTTGCCTGCCAATATTTAAAAAAAGCTTTTTTTAAAAAGTATCATACCTGCGTCATTATTATATTCAAAATACAAAATAGATGGAATTCAATGGGTTATTCAGCTAAAAGTTGCTTTACTTCTTACGAGGTTGTAAACCTTTTATTGTTAACCTACTATTCTTGATAAATTTTTCCTTTTCTGGTAAAAATTAACGATTTGTATCGCAAATTAGGTTAAATTACAAATTTGCTACCTATAATCAGCACCAATACTGTCCGTTGATATCGGTTGGTATCGGGTAACGGTTCCCATCCAATAATATTGTACATCCTCAATCCTAAACTATGAAGTGAATAATAAAATTGAGTACCGGTACAAGAGAGAACCAGTAAAAATATATTTAACATTTTCTTTAGGACACCAGGATATCAAATACCTGATAAACATGCTGGCAAGTGCAGTGGGATCTGAAAATCATAGAGACGAAAAGGGTTTTTCAGTTATAGAGCTTGTTATGGGTCTCAATAAATTGGCAATGAATGATGAAAACAAGGTGAAAACCTTAATCTTCTCTTCTCACAGCTATCTGCAATTGCTTTTCATTTTAACCTTGTTGTTAAAACAATAAAACTTGTTCACGGTTAATTTCAGAGCCGAGTTTTACAATATATTACGGGTAATGTCTAAGGTGTTAACCGAAATGATTTGTTTAAAGCTTTCCTTTGTGAAATATGGAATCCTTCCGCGTCTTTATCGAATGCTTGGAACTGAATTTTCCGTTGAAGAGCAAAGATCAGCTTCGGAATGTTTATACACCTTGTCATCCCATGAGAAAAACAGAGCAACTATTGTAAAGGTATAATATGGGTCGTATTTTTTAAATGTGGCGATAACTATATTAAAACAATAAACCATCAGTGAAGTTACAACACCACAATGTGTAAATCACTTTATCGAACATTTTAATTTTGGCAGATAGCCTGCCTAGCTTTCGGTGTACTATGATACGTAAGTCGTAATTGTTCAAAACGTAGCTTCAAACGGGCTAGATCACAGTTGTTGAAAACATATGTGTGGCTAGCTTTCAACCTTAATAGGGTAGAGCGCACGACTATAATTACCGACTAAGAGCTTTTGTGTTTACGGTGCAATTTACGCTGTATCGGCTTATGCCCCAGATTTGTTTTCTACTCGCACCAAAGTGTAAAGTGTTTTCAGTCTCTCTGTGCGGCCAGGACAGGGTTTTGTGTACTTAAGCCTGTTATCTGCTTGTAAACGCGTTCATCTGAGATATTGTGCTGTGCTGTTGGCAGCGCTGCGCTGTTTACAGTGTTGATGGTTGTCGCTCTATAGTTTCAACTGGGTGTTCGCTTATCAGATAATACAATTATTAATCACTAGAAACAGTGTGGTTGGCTAACGAGTCATACGCACGCCACCTTTCAAGTCAACTTAAAAACGAGAGTCAGAAGCTTCAACTAACACACTCGTGCCCACAGTAGCGTGGTTAAAATAACATTTCTGTTTAACCAATTACATTGGTTTCTTGCTCATTAAAAAATCCCTAAAAACCGATTTTCCAATTCATTTCATGATATTATTATGAAGTATGTGGTCAAAAATATTCAGCTCACAAAACGTGTTGCCAGGAACCCAACCTACTTGTCGCTGTTCGAAGATTAATTAAAGACACGAATGCCGACAAACAAAGCAAAGCATCCTGCGAAGCGATATTGTTCAACATAGAGGAGAGAATACAGCTCCAGCCAACCGCTGCAACACCCAAATCATCTGCACCTCGCATTATGATAAGCTACCAGTGGGATGTACAGGACAGGATTGTAGAGGTTTGGAAGCACACGATCGCAAAATAAAGGCATTTTAAGGCTACCCAATAAAAAAGTAATTTTTTTGAATACCATAGAAACCCTAGCTCAGCGGTCGGAAACTTTTTTAGGTAATGGAGCCATAAAAGCTGAACACTTTTGGTTGAATTTTCACGAGCGCCATTAAATATTGTTCAGCAACTGGTTTAGGTTAGTGATATATTAGGCGCGACAAAATGCATTTGCAAACTAAGTTTAGTAACGGTCTGCCATGATACGAACAGAACATGAATATTCCGTTTAACGGACTAACGGCCACGTAGAGATCGATAGGATTCACGAAAAGCGCAAAAAACTGCTGTAGCCTACTGTTTGTTTTAAATAAGTAAAATATACACTTTAGAGGTTAAAGTGGCTGCGTACAGTTTTATTAAAATTATGCTAAACGATGGCTTAGATTTATGTGCCTATCTGCGAACATTTCGTCACCAAAAGAGCCATATAAGGTTTTCGACTCCTGCTCTAGCTAATACTGCCTTGGAAATATTCTTAGAAATTCCTGGATAGGTTTTATGGTCGACCTCTTTTATTTGTTTGTTAAGTGCTAAAGCACGTTTTTCATTATTAGCTTCAGACGAAACTACAGGAGAGTGGTTACAACGTTTGGCTTGACATCGACAGCACAGAAGATTCCATGCTTGCTGCGATGGCGGATGCAATTCAGAACGCCAGCGTTGTGCTTGTTGCTGTGACAGAAAACTACAAGAACAGTAATCCTTGTAGAACAGGTGAGAAAAACAGATACAGTCACATTTATCAACTTTTTTCTGATATGAATTGTTATTGGAAGGATTAATTACGTTATCAGTGTGACTATTTTTTTGTGCGCAAAAAATGGTAGGCCAAATTCAAAAGCAACACATTTATAAATCCTATATTAATTTTTTTTTAAGGTATTTTTTTTATTCCACTGCATTTTAAATAACCATCTTGAATACCTCTACTTCCCTTTATTTTGAAAAAACTAAACACAATCCAAAGAGGTCCCGTTATGAGCGGAGGTCGTGAGTTCGAACCTCACTGCAGGCTAGTTGTTTTTCTAACCTCTTACTTGCACGATTGATCGACAGATGCGGTGAGTCTGCCATGGCTTTCGATGTACCATAAAAAGAAGATTGGAACACATTTGTTGTTGTGTTGCAGAGGCGGAATATGCGTTTAAACTTCGCAAGCCGATAGTTCCACTTAGGCTTGAACAAGATTACAATCCGGACGGTTGGCTCAGCGCTCTGCTCGGAACGAAACTTTACGTCGACCTGTGGCGAGATGACTGGATTCAATCGGGGCTACCAAAGCTCCTTCGCACCATTCAGGCAAACACGAAACAAAAGTCTGTTAAGGAAGCCGTAACAGGTTAGTCCAATGCCACAGGGTTTTGGAATGTTTGAGCGAATATCTGCGGTGCTTGTTTAGCCATATATGTTGCGTGAAGGAAGTAAAACAAATACATTTTAATAATACCTTTTATTTTAAACTAAGTTTGGAGTTGTTTAAAGTCGTACTTTAATAGAGCTACCATGTTTTCTGCAGTAGCCTACAGGGCTGCAATATATTAATGTCCGTTTTCAAATTTAAGTCAATCCTTTCAGACTTAAAACGTTCTTTCTCAGTTCGTTCAACCACTTTTTTTTACTTTTTGATATTAAGCAGTCGATTCGGCACCACCTTCAAATGAAGAGCCCCCCCTCGTGGATTTCCTGACCAAACCTGCTGTTGCCGATCAAAACAAGAATGACGTGGCGGACTCACCCGACAATAAACCCCACAAAGTGGTGAATTGGAGCAAACTAGAAGTAGCACTTTGGGCTGATGCAACTGGCGTCGGTGAGTTAATTAACGATTTGACATTCATCATACCTGTGCATTAAAATCAGGGCTGCCGAGTCGGCCTTGGGACTCGAGGAGTCGGTTTGTTTTGCTGGAGTCGGACTAGGGGCTCGAGTAAAACCTCGTAAAAGTATCCGAGTCCCGAGTCCGACATGAGCAGTACCACATAAAAAAATCACACATTTGACCATAATCGGACTCGGGTTGTTTTTACCCGACTCCGCAGCCGTGATTAAAATGGCTTTTGTTTTAGCTTGAATTGAGATCTAGAATAAAACACATAGGAAATAATGAAAAACCAACCAAAGATCTTTTGAAATTAGAGCAAAACAACCAAATTAAAACAGGCATCTACCAATTAAAAACCCGGACTGTGACAAACAACAAAACAACCGGACCAAATCAAATCACTAATAATTAACTTTTACTCCAATATTTGTTCAACAAACAATTTTGAACCAAAAAAAAAATTAAAGTGAGTTTCTAACCAACAAATTTTATTTAAAAGAATAATTCCACTTTATTACTGCAATAATCTAAAACAACTGTATTTATTTAGTAAACAATAAATGTTTAACACATGTAATACCACCATTTCAAACACAAACCTTCAAAATGAATATTGCTCAATCAACACGAAGAATCCACGCGAAATATTGAATCATTATGTTTGTTTGAAAAAATAAAAGAGGCGCATTTCTTAGCCGAAAACATCTTACACATAAGTGGAAAAATAAATTCACTATGTTTCTTCCCCAGTCACACATAAACCTTTGTTGAGCTCAATTTAGTAATCTAGATTATAGGCGAAGTGCCGAGTATTGCCCGGGTTGACTACGGCGTTTGCTATGTTTAATAGCCTACTTTTTAACCTTTAACTTGACCTACTGGATTTTTGTGGACAGTGTAAAATAACTATCGTCGCAACAAACGCAATTTTTTTTGTAAATTCTATCCCAATTTAATTTAATGTGTACCAAAAATGGTTTTACTTATTTTCAGTAGTGCACATAAACAATTTTAAGTAGGGTTAATGTGAATTATGATTTACATTAAAAGACCATGCCACCAAAGTTTCCAAAATCTATCGACTTGGTTTTACAGAAATCATTAAACTTAAATACGAAGAAAAAGAGCTGCGTGCTTGCCACCCCTGGTTTGAACCAAAAAATTAAAAACCCTGTAGAGATATATTGCTTTGTCATACTATTTTGTTATGCTTTATATTTAATGTTTAACCTACCGCTGTGTGTTTTGCAGCCGGCCTGCCTAAAATTCTGGCAACATACGACGGAAAAAAACTCAACCAGCTTCAAAATTTGTGGCGGAAAAGCCAGGAAACCTACTACAAAAATGCCACGGCAGATCTGAAAATGAATTTGGACCAAACTATGGGCCTTGCGGAGGCTTTGGATAAACTTTAAATTATTAGTTGGGCTCTAAAGTGGTGGTACAGCCAATATCCCAAATAATTAGGTGTACATGGTTAAATAACTTAAAAACATAGTGTTTTATACCGCGATTTGGTTTTATGAAAATGTATACTCAACTGCTTTTTGACTTTATAGGCCATTATTAAAAAAATTGCCTAAAAATTTAGTTGAAAATGTATAATTTTTTTTGGTTTTAAGCCAATTTTACGATTTAATTAACCTACGTGACACTCTACTACAGTAAACGAAGCATATATACTAGTTTTTTTAAATACTTTACTGTGTGCAATATTTACGCTTTTAAAATAGAGATTTATTGGTTGTATATTTTGTTTTACTTTATAGCGCACTGTACATTTTGGTTTTGCTTCTAACCTTAATATATTTAATTAAATATATGCAAAACCCAACATGGCAGTTGTTTGTTTGAAAACCAGATTTGTTTGTTTGAAAAACAGGAGTTGAACAACCAAAAAACATTACAGCTAATACAAGACAAATGTCAGAGCAGAAACTGCATTAGCTTAGGAACAAGTAATGGGCAATTACAAAGTTCACCTAGCAAGGTTCTTAGCTTTAATGTCCATTTGTGATGAAAAAATAGTCAATACCTTATGACTTGAAAAATGCACAAAGATAAGCAACTCCTCCTATGCGAAACTTTTGTGAAAAAAATCATTATTCTCTGTAAAACTTTAACCTGATCTTTTGGTTTCTGTCATGTTGAGCCTCGATTTATTCTACTGCTGGTTAAACGTTACAATTAAAACTACGTAACTAAATAAAACGAAATACACAAAAAGTAGTTATCAATAAACATTTTAGTTACGATTTTAATTTTTGATATTGTGATTGTATTGTATTGGCGATATATATTTTATTTTACAGAACGGTTAAATCCCGGACGTGTAAGCAGATTTTGTCATTTCTCCCTGACGCAGAATTTCAACGCTAAATTAAACCAGTCGCATGTTGACAAATAACAATCGTGTTGTTTATACTTTACCGGAAAGCAAAATTAATGATTTATTATCCAATCTATATCGATAGAGTGTCGTAAGCAAGCCGAGAGAAACTGTCCGCAACGTCGTTTCCAGGAATTGCTTGAATAACCTTAGGAGACCTTAGGTTATCGCTTCATGTCGTGCACAAACATACAACTGAAATTTGAGTTTAAATACATTCAAGGTAATGTTCTGTAACATTATAGGTACGTCGACGTATAGTCGTACCAATAAATCATATGTTACAACGCCGTTCTGGTCCGTTTCGGCTAGCTTTCGCCACCTATATAGCTGACTATAATACAAAAACACTTTTTAGGACGACTTTACCAGTTTTAAAAGTTTGAAGTTTCATTTTATGACAAGGACTTGACTTTGCTAGATTTGGGCAAACCGAAGAGTTAGACTGGGATTAGACCGGAAATTGAATTATGTTAAAATAATTTGCCGGTGAGCTTCAATTTCGAATAGGCAAAACGTTTACAATCAATTAAGCTAAACAAATTCAAGATTTGATACTTTTAGACAAGACGAAAATGAGCAGAACTTGCTAAGCTCATCAACTTTTATTTTGTTGTTAATCGAACACTTGAAGGTATAGTATAATCAATCATTATTCTGCCTTATTTAACGATTGGTATATGTCAACATGCGACTGGTTTAATCCGACAATGCAAGCAGTAGAGTATTTTTGCAGTTTGATTTTGTTGTTGGTCGTTTGAGTTATTTATAAGCTCTAAAAAAACACAACCTTAAAACTGTTTAATTATGGGGCTGCTTTTAAGAACATTGGAATTTAACCATTGTCCAAAAACTTGACAATATTGTTTGGGCAATGTTCTTACTTTAAAGAAAACTAAAAAAAATCATAAGATAGCTATTAATCAAAAAGCCTTCGAATATAAAAGAAATAACTTCGTTTGGTATCGCATTGCAGTACCTTTGTCAAAACATATCGGGTATATGAATATAACGTTAAGTACCGTACACCCTCACTTTCATGTACAGTGGAATCACTTATCGTGAAGAACAATCTGCTTGCTAGACGATAGCTGATCTAATTGACAAATATGTCTACCTTAATCGAACCCCTACACTTGAAGGTATAGTATAATCAATCATTATTCTGCCTTATTTAACGATTGGTATATGTCAACATGCGACTGGTTTAATCCGACAATGCAAGCAGTAGAGTATTTTTGCAGTTTGATTTTGTTGTTGGTCGTTTGAGTTATTTATAAGCTCTAAAAAAACACAACCTTAAAACTGTTTAATTATGGGGCTGCTTTTAAGAACATTGGAATTTAACCATTGTCCAAAAACTTGACAATATTGTTTGGGCAATGTTCTTACTTTAAAGAAAACTAAAAAAAATCATAAGATAGCTATTAATCAAAAAGCCTTCGAATATAAAAGAAATAACTTCGTTTGGTATCGCATTGCAGTACCTTTGTCAAAACATATCGGGTATATGAATATAACGTTAAGTACCGTACACCCTCACTTTCATGTACAGTGGAATCACTTATCGTGAAGAACAATCTGCTTGCTAGACGATAGCTGATCTAATTGACAAATATGTCTACCTTAATCGAACCCCTTCGCTTGGCAAATGCATGTTACTCCAAGGCATTACTACAACACTAACCAGTTTAACTTGCCCCAATAAACGGGATTTTTCCCGTCCCCAGGCAGTTTGAGTTTTTTTTTAAATGCTTTTAACATGTTTTCAAACCACATCGTTTCAAATGCTTTGTGGTGTATTTTCAAGCAAGCACACTGTTATGGTTTTATAGGTAGAACATACGATAATTGACAAAGCACAAATGTGTACACTGAATTGATCATGAATGTTTTTTTTTAAAAATCAAGCATAGAATGAGACTCCCAAATGCTAATCTTTGTGAGCGTTTGAGGATATCAGTCAGCGACAGAAAGCCCCAATTCGATGCTATTGTAAGACCTAAAGTCTAAAACAGGGGTCGGCAACCTACGGCCCGCTGGCCGGATGCGCCCCGCCAATGTAATTCATTCGGCCCGCCGCCTCTTTGACAAACTAGATACGAGTCCATTTCAAATACTTTTTGACTATTTTAACTTAACATTTTGTATTTTCGGTAATGTAATAAAAACTTGCAAGAAATTTAAAAGAAATGCCGGTGTACCTAAATCTTCATGTTGTCAGGTCTGGCTGTGGTGGATCATGGCAGAAATCATTTGAACACCCCTGGTATAGTCTATAATTGTTCAAGCAAACCAATGAAAAGTAGCATTTTTATGCGTAAATTCAACTTTTCGTTACAATTAATTTTCATTTTACAACGATACGTTTTTGATTCACGAAGAAAAATTCAGCTAACGCCGTTTTCAAAGACAAAAAATTTAAATTGTACAATAAAACATAAGTTTCCACAGCACACGATGTCAGTTTAAAGAGCCCATGCTGGAAACACACAATCAAACCTAAAAGCAGCCCAGCTTCTATTTTTTTTTTTCTCTCGAAAGCCAATCAAACCAAATTTTAATGCGATATATCATACAAATGTCACATTTTTTATCTTACTTTGGTGCATTATACATATACGTTTGTATATTGGTTCGTCATAATTTACAAAATTGCCAAAAAAAGGTAAAAACGACGATTTTCTATTTTGCTCCCATAATAAGAGCCCATTATAAATTGAGGCAATTTGGGAAACATTTGAGCGCACATAAATCTGAGTTGCACAACTTGTATAATTTCTATGAACTTTGGTTTATAACTTTATATATATTCATTATTATCATTTTAAAACGGAGTCAACATTCATATTTGATACCAAATAGAATAGTTAGACATTGTTTTTATATTGGTTAAAACGCCTTTAATGTAATTTTTTATCATAACTTCAAATAGTAGCAATATTTTTATTTAACTTGAAATGAAGTATACTTTTATAATCATCACAAGCTGAAACTTTACCTTGTTATTATTCATTCTTTTTTATGGAGATAAATTTCAGGATGGAAGACAAAATAGACTAGGTAAAAAGTTTGTTATTTGATAAAAAGCAAAAGCAACAAAACATTCATGATATTCAGTGTAAACATTTACCGCTTTGTCAATTATCGTATGCTCTATACCTATATCCATATTAGTGTGCTTGTTTGAAAATACACCACAAAGCATTTGAAACGATGTAGTTTTATGTCCTCAAACATGTTAAAAGCTTTTTTTTTAAAACTCAAACTGCCTGGGGACGGGAAAAAGCCCGTTTATTGGGGCAAGTTAAATTGGTTAGTGTTGTAGTAATGCAGTGAAGTAACATGCATTTACCAAGCGAAGGGGTTCGATTAAGGTAGACATATTTGTCAATTAGTGCAGCTATCCGTTCCATTAATGTTGTTATTAAAATTCCGAAGTAATACACGATCCAACTGTCGTCTAGCAAGCAGATTGTTCTTCACGATAAGTCATTCCACTGTACATGAAAGTGAGGGTGTACGGTACTTAACGTTATATTCATATACCCGATATGTTTTGACAAAGGTACTGCAATGCGATACCAAACGAAGTTATTTCTCTTATATTCGAAGGCTTTTTGATTAATAGCTATCTTATGATTTTTTTTAGTTTTCTTTAAAGTAAGAACATTGCCCAAACAATATTGTCAAGTTTTGGGACAATGGTTAAATTCCAATGTTCTTAAAAGCAGCCCCATAATTAAACAGTTTTAAGGTTGTGTTTTTTTAGAGCGTATAAATAACTCAAACAACAAAATCAAACTGCAAAAATACTCTACTGCTTGCATTGTCGGATTAAACCAGTCGCATGTTGACATATACCAATCGTTAAATAAGGCAGAATAATGATTGATTATACTATACCTTCAAGTGTTCGATTAACAACAAAATAAAAGTTGATGAGCTTAGCAAGTTCTGCTCATTTTCTTCTTGTCTAAAAGTATCAAATCTTGAATTTGTTTAGCTTAATTGATTGTAAACGTTTTGCCTATTCGAAATTGAAGCTCACCGGCAAATTATTTTAACATAATTCAATTTCCGGTCTAATCCCAGTCTAACTCTTCGGTTTGCCCAAATCTAGCAAAGTCAAGTCCTTGTCATAAAATGAAACTTCAAACTTTTAAAACTGGTAAAGTCATCCTAAAAAGTGTTTTTGTATTATAGTCAGCTATATAGGTGGCGAAAGCTAGCCGAAACGGGCCAGAACGGCGTTGTAACATATGATTTATTGGTACGACTATGCGTCGACGTACCTATAATGTTACAGAACATTACCTTGAATGTATTTAAACTCAAATTTCAGTTGTATGTTTGTGCACGACATGAAGCGATAACCTAAGGTCTCCTAAGGTTATTCAAGCAATTCCTGGAAACGACGTTGCGGACAGTTTCTCTCGGCTTGCTTACGACACTCTATCAATATAGATTGGATAATAAATCATTAATTTTGCTTTCCGGTAAAGTATAAACAACACGATTGTTATTTGTCAACATGCGACTGGTTTAATTTAGCGTTGAAATTCTGCGTCAGGGAGAAATGACAAAATCTGCTTACACGTCCGGGATTTAACCGTTCTGTAAAATAAAATATATATCGCCAATACAATACAATCACAATATCAAAAATTAAAATCGTAACTAAAATGTTTATTGATAACTACTTTTTGTGTATTTCGTTTTATTTAGTTACTTAGTTTTAATTGTAACGTTTAACCAGCAGTAGAATAAATCGAGGCTCAACATGGCAGAAACCAAAAGATCAGGTTAAAGTTTTACAGAGAATAATGATTTTTTTCACAAAAGTTTCGCATAGGAGGAGTTGCTTATCTTTGTGCATTTTTCAAGTCATAAGGTATTGACTATTTTTTCATCACAAATGGACATTAAAGCTAAGAACCTTGCTAGGCGAACTTTATAATTGTCCATTACTTGTTCCTAAGCTAATGCAGTTTCTGCTCTGACATTTGTCTTGTATTAGCTGTAATGTTTTTTGGTTGTTCAACTCCTGTTTTTCAAACAAACAAATCTGGTTTTCAAACAAACAACTGCCATGTTGGGTTTTGCATATATTTAATTAAATATATTAAGGTTAGAAGCAAAACCAAAATGTACAGTGCGCTATAAAGTAAAACAAAATATACAACCAATAAATCTCTATTTTAAAAGCGTAAATATTGCACACAGTAAAGTATTTAAAAAAACTAGTATATATGCTTCGTTTACTGTAGTAGAGTGTCACGTAGGTTAATTAAATCGTAAAATTGGCTTAAAACCAAAAAAAATTATACATTTTCAACTAAATTTTTAGGCAATTTTTTTAATAATGGCCTATAAAGTCAAAAAGCAGTTGAGTATACATTTTCATAAAACCAAATCGCGGTATAAAACACTATGTTTTTAAGTTATTTAACCATGTACACCTAATTATTTGGGATATTGGCTGTACCACCACTTTAGAGCCCAACTAATAATTTAAAGTTTATCCAAAGCCTCCGCAAGGCCCATAGTTTGGTCCAAATTCATTTTCAGATCTGCCGTGGCATTTTTGTAGTAGGTTTCCTGGCTTTTCCGCCACAAATTTTGAAGCTGGTTGAGTTTTTTTCCGTCGTATGTTGCCAGAATTTTAGGCAGGCCGGCTGCAAAACACACAGCGGTAGGTTAAACATTAAATATAAAGCATAACAAAATAGTATGACAAAGCAATATATCTCTACAGGGTTTTTAATTTTTTGGTTCAAACCAGGGGTGGCAAGCATGCAGCTCTCTTTCGTCGTATTTAAGTTTTTATTTCTGTAAAACCAAGTCGATAGATTTTGGAAACTTTGGTGGCATGGTCTTTTAATGTAAATCATAATTCACATTAACCCTACTTAAAATTGTTTATGTGCACTACTGAAAATAAGTAAAACCATTTTTGGTACACATTAAATTAAATTGGGATAGAATTTACAAAAAGATTTGCGTTTGTTGCGACAATAGTTTTTTTACACTGTCCACAAAAATCCAGTAGGTCAAGTTAAAGGTTAAAAAGTAGGCTATTAAACATAGCAAACGCCGTAGTCAACCCGGGCAATACTCGGCACTTCGCCTATAATCTAGATTACTAAATTGAGCTCAACAAAGGTTTATGTGTGATTGGGGAAGAAACATAGTGAATTTATTTTTTTACTTATGTGTAAGGTGTTTTCGGCTAACTAAGTAAGAAATGCGCCTCTAAAAATGTATTTTTTCAAACAAACATAATGATTCAATATTTCGCGTGGATTCTTCGTGTTGATTGAGCAATATTCATTTTGAAGGTTTGTGTTTGAAATGGTGGTATTACATGTGTTCAACATTTATTGTTTACTAAATAAATACAGTTGTTTTAGATTATTGCAGTAATAAAGTGGATTTATTCTTTTAAATGAAATTTGTTTGTTAGAAACTCACTTTAATTTTTTTTTTTTGGTCCAAAATTTTTTGTTGAACAAATATTGGGGTAAAAGTTAATTATTAGTGATTTGATTTGGTCCGGTTGTTTTGTTGTTTATCCCAGTCCGGGTTTTTAATTGGTAGATACCTGTTTTAATTTGGTTGTTTTGCTCTAATTTCAAAAGATCTTTGGTTGGTTTTTCATTATTTCCTATGTGTTTTATTCTAGATCTCACTTCAAGCTAAAACAAAAGCCATTTTAATCACGGCTGCGGAGTTTGGTAAAAACAACCCGAGTCCGACTTCCGAGCCCGGCCAAAAGTTCTATTTCGTCGAGTACCGCGTCCGGCTCCTACTCTACAGCCTGTATCCCGCCAATTTACGTAACCAAAATATCGTGGATATTTAGCAATCCACTTATAGGGGTGTCGTATAATTGACTCACTCACAACACATGGTTGGAAAATATTCCACCATTTGCTTTTCCATCTTTACAACTTCCAATTGGCGGCCATATCAGTTTAAAAATGTGGTACTGCGCATGTCGGACTCGGGTAGTTTTACGTGGTCTTACTCGAGTCCCGACTCCAGCAAAACAAACCGACTCCTCGAGTCCCGAGTCCGACTCCGACTCGGCATTCCTGAATTTAACGCATAAGTATGATGAATGTCAAATCGTTAATTAACTCACCGACGCCAGTTGCCTCAGCCCAAAGTGCTACTTCTAGTTCGCTCCAATTCGCCACTTGGGCGAGGTTATTGTAGAGTGAGTACACCTCGTCATTCTTGTTTTTGTCGGCAACAGCAGGTTTGGTCAGGAAATCCACGAGGGGGGGCTCTTCATTTGAAGGTGGTGCCGAATCGACCACTGAAAAAAAAAAAAAAATAAGTGGAATTTGTTTGTTAATGCAGGGTTAAATAAATTTAAAAAAAGTTTTAAGTTTGAAAGGAACGATTTAAATTTGAAAACTAACTTCAATGTTTGCAATTGTACTGCACGAAACACAGTAGCTATATCAAAGAATGACTTAAAACAACCCTAAACTTCAATGAAAGACGTTCAACCATGATGTGTTAACAACTGTGATCTAGCCCTTATGAAGTGCATTTTGGCCAACGATTACGACTGCTTTGTCATTAGTACACCGAAAGCCATCGCAGACTCACCGAATATGTCGCTCTATGATGCAAGCAGGGCAGGCTAGAACAAAAACTAGCCTGTGGTGAGGTTCGAGCTCACGACCTTTGTAATACCGGAACCGTTTCTTTACCAACTGAGCTACACAGGCTCAGAGGGGAGCAAGTCGATAAACAACCAAGACTCCAATGCTTGCTACAATATGTTAATTCAAGCAACTTCATATGGAAGAGAATCTACAGTACCACCCTAAACTTGGTTGAAAATGAAAGCTATTATTCGAAAAGTATTTGTTTTACTTGCTTCACGCAACATATATGGCTAAACAAGCACCGCAGATATTCGCTCAAACATTCCAAAACCCTGTGGCATTGCACTAACCTGTTACGGCTTCCTTAACAGACTTTTGTTTCGTGTTTGCCTGAATGGTGCGAAGGAGCTTTGGTAGCCCCGATTGAATCCAGTCATCTCGCCACAGGTCCACGTACAATTTCATTCCGAGCAGAGCGCTGAGCCAACCGTCCGGATTGTAATCTTGTTCAAGCCTAAGTGGAACTATCGGCTTGCGAAGTTTAAACGCATATTCCGCCTCTGCAACACAACAACAAATGTGTTCCAATCTTCTTTTAATGGTACATCGAAAGCCATGGCAGACTCACCGCATCTGTCGATCAATCGTGCAAGTAAGAGGTTAGATAAACAACTAGCCTGCAGTGAGGTTCGAACTCACGACCTCCGGTCATACCGGGACCTCTTTTGATCTATATATAGTGCCAGAAAAAAGTTGATAAATTTGACAAACAGTATCTGTATTTCTCACCTGTCCTACAAGGATTACTGTTCTTGTAGTTTTCTGTCACAGCAACAAGCACAACGCTGGCGTTCTGAATTGCATCCGCCATCGCAGCAAGCATGGAATCTTCTGTGCTGTCGATGTCAAGCCAAACGTTGTAACCACTTTCCTGTAGTTTCGTCTGAAGCTAACAATGAAAAACGTGCTTTAGCACTTAACAAACAAATAAAAGAGGTCGACCATAAAACCTATCCAGGAATTTCTAAAACTGTTTCTAAAGCAGTATTAGCTAGAGCAGGAGTCGAGAACCTATGGCTTGCGAAGCGCATATGGCTTTTTTGGGACACTATACGACTCTTTAAAGGAATGTTCGCGGATAAGCAAATCAATCTAAGCTATCGTTTAGCATAATTTTAATAAAACTGTACGCAGCCACTTTAACCTCTGAAGTGTATATTTTACTTATTTAAAACAAACAGTAGGCTACAGCAGTTTTTCGAGCTTTTCGTGAATCCTATTTGTCTGTAAGTGGCTGCTGTTTGTCCGTTTAACGGAATATTCATGTTTTAAAAGGCCCTGTTCGTATCATGGCAGACCGTTACTAAACTTAGTTTGCAAATGCATTTTGTCGCGCCTAATATATCACTAACCTAAACCAGTTGCTGAACAATATTTAATGGCGCTCGTGAAAATTCAACCAAAAGTGTTCAGCTTTTATGGCTCCATTAGCTAAAAAAGTTTCCGACCGCTGAGCTAGGGTTTCTATGGTATTCAAAAAAATTACTTTTTTATTGGGGTATCCTTAAAATGCCTTTATTTTGCGATTGTGTGCTTCCAAACCTCTACAATCCTGTCCTGTACATCCCACTGGTAGCTTATCATAATGCGAGGTGCAGATGATTTGGGTGTTGCAGCGGTTGGCTGGACCTGTATTCTCTCCTCTATGTTGAACAATATCGCTTCGCAGGATGCTTTGCTTTGTTTGTCGGCATTCGAGTCTTTAATCAATCTTCGAACAGCGACAAGTAGGTTGGGTTCCTGGTGACACAAAAGTTGTGCGTTGTGTGAGCTAAATATTATGAACTAAATACTTCATGATAATAACATAAAATGAATTGGAAAATAGGTTTTTAGGAATTTTTTAATGAACCAGTGTAATTGGTTAAACAGGAATGTCATTTTAACCACGCTACCAATGTTAAAAGCTAGCCACACATATGTGATCAACAACTGTGATCTAGCCCGTTTGAAGCTACGTTTTGAACAATTACGGTTTACGTATCATAGTACACTGAAAGCTAGGCAGGCTAGAAAAACACCACAAAACTTATGAAAAACCATGTGGTAGGATTTTAGGCCAGCGCTGATTTTTGATGTACAAATCTAAAACTACAACTTTATTTGCACTAATGTGCAAATTAGGCATTTTCCCCAATTTTTTTTTAGTTAAAAAAGGTCTCTCACGTTATGGTCCCAAAAGGGCACATGTGCAGTTTGACACCCCCTGCCTCATTGCATTCGTCGCATTTTTTTAATCTACCAAAATTAAGACGTTCCATAAAGTGATTTACACATTGTGGTGTTGTAACTTCACTGATGGTTTGTTGCTTTAATATAGTTATCGCACATTTAAAAAATACGACCCATATTATACCTTTACAATTGTTGCCCGGTTTTTCTCATGGGATGACAAGGTGTACAAATATTCCGAAGCTGATCTTTGCTCTTCAACGGAAAATTCAGTTCCAAGCATTCGATGAAGACGCAGAAGGATTCCATATTTCACAAAGGAAAGCTTTAAACAAATCATTTCGGTTAACACCTTAGACATTATCCGTAATATATTGTAAAACTCGGCTCTAAAATTAACCATGAACAAGTTTTATTGTTTTAACAACAAGGCTAAAATGAAAAGCAATTGCAGTTAGTTGTGAGAAGATAAGATTAAGGTTTTCACCTTGTTTTCATCATTCATTGCCAATTTATTGAAACCCATAACAAGCTCTATAACTGAAAAACCGTTTTCGTCTCTATGATTTTCAGATCCCACTGCACTTGCCAGCATGTTTATCATGTATTTGATATCCTGGTGTCCTAAAGAAATTGCATAAAATGTTAAAAATATTTTTACTGGTCGCTTGTGCTTAATTCTATTGTTAACTTTATAGTTTAGGATTGGGTACGTCCAATTTTATTGGATGGGAACCGTTACCCGATGCCAAGTGGTAGTATCGGTACTTGTCCGATATAATTGGACAATATTGGTGCTGATTACGCTGCATGGCACATTTATTTAGGTATTTTAGCCTAATTTGCAAATCATTTATTTTTGCCAGGAGTGATGAATATATCAAAAATAGTAGGTTAGCAAACCACTTCGGCGCTAAAACATTTTAGCCCAATAAGCCATTTAATTTCATCCTAGTTTGTTTTTTGTTTAATGACGCGTATACTGTGGCCCCCTCCCCCCACACACAAACACACATTTCTTTAAAAAAAATCTTGCCTGCCATGATTTTTTCGGTTTCATCCTCATTAATGCAATATGCCACGATGAACATCGCTGTTGCCTTGATGTCATCTGATGTAGAATCGCGATACTTGGCAATTGTATGAACACCATCGTTTTCTCGAATGAGATAACGGTTGTTGTTGTACAAACGAACAATGTTGTGGAGAAAACCCAGTGCTGCCTGATAATATTACCAAAAACGTAGTTAGGCAGCAGCTTGATAGCATTTTGTTTAACACTTTTTAATACCACATAATTTATTAGCACATATTTTCAATTGCTAATTGTATAATTTTTTGGAGCATAATGGTTGGAGGTTGTAGTAAGACGTAATAAGAATATCAAAGCCCATACAGAAGTAGGTATCATTGTGAACGTTTCGAATAACTCTTTATTCATTTTCAACATAGAGACACTCAGTGACTTCTCTCTATGTTGAAAATGAATAAAGAGTTATTCGAAACGTTCAAAATGATACCTACTTTTGTATGGGCTTTGATATTCGTAATTGTATAATGTTTATTGGATATTCAATATATTAAACAAACCACTCATTTTTACATTTAAATGCCACGTTATTGTATCGTCTGTAATTTGATCAACTGTTATCTCCGGTAAGGTGAAAACCTTCATAAAACGTCTCACTGCAGTTTGGTGACTATGTGCTGCTTTGCAGAAATCCAAACTGCTGTCAGAGTAATTCCAACATATGCCGATCGCCTAAACAAAAAATGTGGAGGTTTCCAAATACTTGTACATTATTTGTACATTATTATTTTTAAATCCTAAAACACCTGCTATTTTCGAGCACACTTGCGCGCAAGCATAGGCTATGCAGCTAAAATCTTACAAGCATACGTAAACAAAATACGTTTTTTAAATTTTAAACTGGCAACACACCCGAAATTTTGGACAAAAAGTATCGCATTCCGATTCCAAATGACGTCATTATGCTTTATTATGCAGTTCTATGCTTGAACTCGCAAAAAGGGTGAAATTGGAACATTTAAAGGCCTTTTCTCTATAGGTTAATAGGTCCACATTTTTAAAGTTAATAGGCTTAGTTGTTAACCAACTCTAATTTTTGATAAATTTACCTTTCAAGTTTGAATTTCTTCGATGGACCGCAAATCATGAGTTAAATTCCCACCCTTATTTGTATGTCCGAACCCTCATTTGTATGTCCGAACCCTCATTTGTATGTCCGAACCCTTATTTGTATGTCCTATCGGTATCTATACCACGGGGTCACGGGTATAAGTTCAAATCCAAAATTAACAGACGTGTAGCAATACTACTACTTTAACAAATTTGATATTATCGAAATCCCTTGTCCACACACAAGTAGAAAAAAGCTGCCTACCGTGATATATGCCTGACAATTCAGGTAATTTTCTTCTTCCACATCAGTATTGTGACAATGATCCCATAATCGATCAAAAACGTCCAGATAACCATGTTCCACCAAAAGCAATGCTACACATTTTATGACATGTTGTTCATTTCCGTATGATCCCAACTATAAAAAGAAAACATTTATCACTAACTATCTTGTAAATTGCAACAAAATTATTCTAAACCTCATCAATAATGTCCAGATATTGTTCAGCTTCTATGCTCCAAGGTTGGTCAAGACGTGAAAGTTTCAAGACGGCTTCCTGCAAAAACAAATACACAACCGCAGCAACAATTAAAGGAACCAGAAGATATCAACGATTTACCACGACTACGTCATAACGTTGCGTCAATATACGTATCAATCAGGGGGGGCAATTAAGTCCCTGCTGGTACCCCAAAGTGCATACTTTGCCCTGAACTACGCCTTTTTGCCAAAACGGTTTTCGCCCGTGCTAAGCAGGATTACGTTTCTAGTTTAACCGATTTAGATATTTTTGTTTTTTTAAGGCACGTATTTAACAACCCCCTACACCTGGTATATCACATCGCTTCATTTATATCTTGTTAGGATTTCTAAATTTAAAAATCTTTTTTACACAAAAAGTTCATAGCATAATATTTAAAGCAATGAACCATTTGAACAGCTTTACAAAGCCTACTAAAGCTTAAATTTTAAAGCTAATAACCTCAATTCCAAGCTCATTTCCTTTACCGATTTTTCGAGCAGCTTTTTTTCCAAACTTTTTTAATCTTCTGAACATATTGTACCACGTTTGAATTGCAGCTTTACAACTTCAATTATTAGAACAATTTGCCTTATTTAAAATAAACACATTGGTAAAGCAAGTTTCACTTGAATATATGATATTTGTAATCACCTTGACCCTTGCAAGATAAGTTCCTTGTCGGTTACAGCAGAATAGTTTAGCAAAGTGTTAAGGCCAAACACTTTTTAAAGATGTTAAAATATAAGTGTATGTATTTCGCCGTTAATATCATCTTCAGTATATCTATGACTTAATCTATAAATAGGTTCCGACCTGAATTACCAACTCTATTCTAAACTAGTCTTTGGCAAAATGTTAATAAGTTAACGGAAATAATTTTTTATATTTCGAAAGCGCACAGAAAACAAGTTATTTAAGAACATCAGTTTAAAACCCAAACCGATTTTTTTACTTTGTTATTGCCAGTAATTTAACTCGTACAGAACTACCCACAAACAGCAATATGTAATTTATTAAACAAATTGATTTTAATAGTGCTATTTTGTGGTCTGTAAATACAGTTTTCTGTATTTTAAAGTCAAAAATATTACTTTACAAATGAAAAAGGAACATACTGAGTACTATTTAGTATTCTCACTTTATATAGCTGCTAAATAAAAGCAAAATTGTTTGTGAAAACGTCAAAATGTGTCAAATCGTGAAGGCAATGGCGCAATAAACGTTAGCCTTTACTGCTTGTATTCAGTGGGTTAACTGCTTTATCAAAATGTTAAAAAGTTGGCATAACCTGTTCCTGTTAAACTTCCTCAGAGTAGACCTCTTTATTCCAATATATATTCACTTTACTAAGATTTATCAGTTGTGGGTTAGTTCAAACCAACGGGAATAATCTGCATGTGGTGAGTTTTAGAGACATAAAATTGTTGCCTAAATTTAGTATTTTTATATCCCTTAAAACGAATTAAAAGTCAACCTTCAAAAATGGGTAAGTTAGCAATCATGTTTTCAACTAGGTTAAACTTTACCATTGCTTGTATCGCATTTTAAAATGCCAAAAAGAGAAGCAATTAGATTTTTTTCAACATCGACATATTTTTAAGAAACCTAACTAAAACGTTTCGCTCTCTATGTCGTCACAATCACCCTCTGTGCTCCAATCAGCAGAAACAAAGGGACGTCGCGAAGTGTTAGCTTTAATTTAGGTGTTTATCTGTGGAGTAAACATTAGCCAAGTTACCCTTTGACCTGAAACTCAGTCTTGCGTTAAATTCTTGCTCCCTGCTCTCTGCATTTGTTTGCTGCCTTATCAGCATTATTTGCAAACTTTTGCTGATAAGGAAGCAAACAACACGCCAACGCACATATCGTACAACATATGTTGAGAGGGACTCCAGTAGGGGAGGATCTAAAGCAGGGATTCCCAACCGTTTTACGATCTCGTACCACTTGGACGCTCTGTACTGCCACGCGTACCACTTCTTGCACAACAACTAATTTAATCGAATGATATGTTTATGTATTTTTAGCTTACAACTAGCATTATTCAACGCAAGCTTTAACACTTTTCAACGCAAGCTATAAAAAAAGAGTAAGCTATCAACGCCCACTGTCCCACAGCGTTGAACGCTTTACAAAGCAACTGTGCTCCTTGCCGACAATCGACATATCCTGTATTTTGAAGATCGCATTGTTTCGAAACAACAGGACTAGTTAGGTAACAATAAGAATGGGCTTCGGGGAGTTTTTTTATGTAAGCAAAACCAGATAAACAAAATATAAAGACGTGAATCCAGGGTTTTGTGAAAAAAAACGGAGGATACTCGCGTACCACCTGAATAACCTTCGCGTACCACTAGTGGTACGCGTACCACAGGTTGGGAACCCCTGATCTAAAGGAAGTGGTCATGGCACCCCAAACACGATTTTTTATCTATTTTAACTAAGTTTATGGAAATTATTATGTTTCTATGATGTCTTACCCAATATTTATAAAGTCGACCTAAATGGTCGAATCAGGCCAACACAATTTTACCTAACCCCAAACCCCACTTACAGGTACATCACTAACTCAATTTCTAAACCTCCCTAAATAGGGACAAACAATCTGGTGCCAAAACAGCAGTGCTCTAGTGACGCCGGTTAATCCAGAGCGCCCAAATGTCGACACCAAAACGGCCCATATCGATGGCCCCCGACTGTCCCATACCATCTACCTACAGTTTTAGGGGTTATTTTGGCCATTTTGGACTTATTCCGATGAAAATTAGAACGTATTCAGATATGTTAGATATCCTGCCGTGGTTATTAAATACTGTGAATTTGACTTTATTATGTAATTGGCCATATTACTATTGGATTATAGAATATTCTGCTTTAGTGTGAAATGATTGAGAGGCACACAAATCCTAGGTTCACGATCATTGGTTGGTTTCTGTTGGAATTTCATGAACAACCTTGGGAGACCTGAGGTGATCGCTCGATGTAGTGCACGAATATGCAACTCAAATCTGAATTTATAAACATTAAATAAGATGAATTACGATCGGCGGCTTAATTACGATCGGTGTTTGCTTCCTTATCAGCATTATTTGCAAACTTTTGCCGATAAGGAAGCAAACAACACGTTCACGTCGCGAATGTGTTCTTTCCGACCGAAATGCTATTTTTTTGCGGATTTGTAAGTCCTTGGTTTTATAGAAACGCCTTTACTTGGGTGGTATATGTGCCGATGCCATTTTGATAAACAAAAAAACTTTTTTATGGTACACGTATTTTTTTTATTTTTAGGACTTCAGATCGGCACATATACCACGCAAGTAACTACAAAACTGCTGGTTCCAGAGACATTAAATAGCCATAATATTGGTAAAATCGACATATTTCTTTGTTTCTCTGTCGGAAATAGCTCAGGCCATCATTTTTGTAAAAATTATGCGAAGAGAAAATGACGTTGTTGAAAAAAATTTTATCCAATTTTCAGGTTGTATTGGAATGGTTTGGACATCCGTTTATTGTGTTCTACTTTTTTGATCATGTCTTTGTAAATACTTTCTAAAAAATTAAAGTGTTATATTGTGACGCCTGTATGTACATCCACAACATTTTCATGTTACGGGGCAATCGCCGTTATTTGATTCGGTAAAAGGAAAATACTTAAAATGCTTTTCCAAAAAATGGCCAAAATAAAATGGCAAAAGGATATTAAATGTATGAAACGGCTTTTCACTAAAATAAAGCTATATTTTCTTAACCATGTCGGCCCCATAAACAATTGAAAAGTTTAAAAACGCGATAAAACACTTAAATAAAATAAAAATGAAACTTCACTCTACGCTGTGTACTTTATTCCCGCTTTCTTGAAATATTGAGCTTTAGGAAAACTCAGAAAATGTTCTAAAACACGTGCCACATTCTATTATCGCTAATTGCCATCGTATTCACTAAACCATTGGAATTTATGAGGTTTTTGTTTTCCTTAAAACAGTGAGATATCCCTATATTAGTTTTTATATTTTCATGAACAAACACAACTCAATTATTATTCATTCTTACAAGATTCTGCTTCTTAAAAACACTTTCCACTACACCTGTAAACTCACAGAATGACGCAAAATATTTTCCACAACTGAAATCAACCGTTTGACGTCATGCTACTGTGACGTAACACTGTTTCACAGCGGCCTGTTTATGACGTATGCGTGACATGTAGGGCTGTGCGATACTTGGCATTTCATTGCAATACCCGATATTTTAGAAGAAATCGAAAGCGTCCAATGCCGAATAACGTAATTGCAAATAGATAAAAGAAAAACAAAAAAACGCAATTTTTTCAGCGTGTAAATTAAATTTGGTTTACCTTTAGTAAGTTACCGTATTTTACGGACCGTAAGGCGCAATTTAAATCCTTTTTTTCCTCATAAATTGCTCGTGCGCCTTATAAGCCGGTGCGCCTAATGTGTGGATCAAGTACTTTGATTGCCTA
The DNA here is from genome assembly GCF_963924565.1 of Ascidiella aspersa. Lineage (NCBI taxonomy): Eukaryota > Metazoa > Chordata > Ascidiacea > Phlebobranchia > Ascidiidae > Ascidiella > Ascidiella aspersa. Next base: position 2,545,559 of record NC_139451.1, read on the forward strand.
CACTCAAACGAGTACCGATAGACGAAAAAGAGGAGCGCGGAGAAAGAGTGGGAGGAGTAGGAGAAAGAGCGAAGCGGTTTATCACGCGGCTGAAGTCTCGGCTTTTTTGTGGAGGCCTCAGCGTGCTGCGGACGCCGGGCGATTTGGCTAAATTGATCGTGCGCCTTATAGCCCGGTGCGCCTTATGTATGAACAAAAATCTAATCACAGCAATATAGTGCGCCTTATAATCGGGTGCGCCTTATGTAAAATACGGTACCTTCAATTGTTAACTTACTATTTTAAAATAAATTTGCTTTTCAAGGTTGAATTCGCTCCGTTGGATGACAAATCATTGCAGATTTTGTATCGGACGAGTACCGATACTATCACTTGGTATCGGGTATCGGCTCCGATCTGACATTATGGGACATCCATAGTGCCGAAGATTATTAAAAATTTGCACAAACTGTGTTTTAAAAACTTTTACTGAGTCCGTCAAGTTACCCAAGATTTTTCGCGTGTTTTAAATCCTTGCATTGTTTCGTAAATAATTTCGCTTGTGACGGAATAAAAGCAAATGTGAGACTCGTGATTCTGTTGCCTGTGACGCCACGCAGTATTATTGTTAAGTTTATTGCGCGACAGACGTTGAGTGACGTCATAATAGAAAGTGGGACATGATTAATAAGCGGCTTCCTCGAAGAGTTGCAAAGCAGCTTTAAGCAGTTGCTCAATGGCTGTAGCTGTTTGGACAACCTAAATATGACTTAGAGCAATTATTTTTTAACTTGTCAAAAAAAGTCAAAATTTGGTCAAAAATTTTACAGGTTAGGTCAAAATTTGTCAAAAATTTTTTAAGCCAAAATCGAATAAAAATGCACATATATCGTTTACAAAATTAAAAAAATATATATAATCAGCTTTTTGAAATTTATCGTTCAATTTTATCAAAAAAAATTAGTTTTGATTTATGTTTAAAGTCATTTCAACCGTATTACATATTTATTAGAGCAATATATGGTATAAAAAACGCGTCATTGACGACGCCTAGGTTATTTAAATCGATGTATTACTAACAGGTCAAAATTTTGTCAAAATAAATTATTTTTAGGTCAAAATTTATCAAAATTTTAATTTTTCAGGTCAAAATTTCCTATTTTTTAGGTCAAAAAATAATCGTCCTACTTATTATACACATAACTTATCACCACAGAACTACTAATCAGGTATTTTCAAATATTCCCTTCTTTTAAAATCCATAGTGAGGCGGTTTTGTAGTTTAAAATGTCGTTTTTGTTCGTTGCACCCAAACGTACCCAATCGTTTTTCATCTTGAGTCCGTCGACCCCATTGGCTTTGCACGGCTATATTTTTAATCCATAGACCCTAAATAAAGCTTGGTTTATAATTTAAAAGTGGAATAATCGGAAACACACGTTGTCGCTTTCCTAATTTTTTTATTTGCCCTCCATTCATTTTTGCGCATGTGTGATTCAAAACCAGCAGGTGTGTTGAGTTTCTTGTTTAACGACGTTAGGTACAAAATTTGAAGCCGGCGCTTAAAAACACACAAAGTCCGCCTCAAAAAAGTTTAAGAACTTAAAAAAATGTCGATACTCGTGCGATTTCTATTACTCGTTTGTCCCAATGAATGCTTGAAATCAAAGGAAAAAAAGAAAAACGTGATCAACAGTACAAAGAAAAATAATTGGAGGAAACGTTGACTGCAGACTCTAGTTCATGGATAGCAAACCACTGTCCCGCGGGTCACAAAGTGCAGATTTTTAATGACCCACTTATCTCTCTAGAAATACCGAAATGCTATCAATCATTTTCATGAAACGATAGATGAAAAAGCAGTTCTTCGTTAGATAGCACTATACTGTTAAATCAGGGCTGGCAAATCTGTGGGTTGTGCAAAAGTGTCTAAGGCGTGACGAGTAGGCCCACATTAAGTGCACTTAAACAAATGCGTGCAGAAAAGCCGACAACTAAAAGCATTTTGTTTATCGATGTTAAACGTAAGCAATTTCAGTCGAGATATGATTAGTTAAAGTGACAGTTTAGCAAGTTTTTATTCATTTTTAAATCTTTTTTTACTTTTTACATAATTTTTTCCAACAATATTTAGTTGGTTTGTTACAATAAGTTGCGCGAAACAAAATTCAGAGATTATTGATGTTGCACACGTTAGTAGTACATTGGTTAAAGAGTGAAAAAGGGTGAAATTGTGTGAAAAAGGGTGGAAAAGTGCCCGCAAGTGACAAAAAGTGTCTTTTGGGGGGAAAATGGTTTTGTTTCGTAACCGGAATTGAGGGTGGAAGTGTGATAAGGTAAGGTCAGGAAAAACTATATTCTGTTTTTTTTTGTGAAATTTTTAAAAAGCACCGTTTGCTAAAAAAACGCCGATTCGTAAAGTGCGCCACTCTTATTATTTTGAAATAATTAAAGTCCCAGTCGAACTCATCGGTTGCCCAAATCTAGTCACAATTAGAGCAAATCAACTTTGGGTCAGGGTCCTGATAAGAAAGTAAAACTTAAAAACTGGTAGAGTCGTTCTATTATGAGCAATAACTCATGTAAAGATAACATTAACGCAATATATAGCAATAAAAGTTATTTACGTGCAGAAACGAAGATAAGTAACCCAAATTTAGAAAAATTGCTTGATGAAAACACTTAACTTTACCCAAAGTCATTTGCCCAAAAGACTTGAGTCACTTTAGTGATTTAGAAGAAAACTGTGACTTCAGTGCACTTAAGTCCAGTCTTTAACCTTACAACACATGCCGTATCCTATGCACAGAAAACGTTCGATCCCATACAACACGCATATTATTTTTCTACTGGTTAAAATTTAGTTTATTTTTTAAAGTAAAAAATCTAACCAACCTACGAAGTTTAAAGATCGTGTTTTCCGATAGCGCTTTTTACTTCTTTAAATATCGATATAAGTCCTAAAAAAGCGTTTTTGTATTATAGTCAGCTATAGGTGGCGAAAGCTAGCCGAAACGGACCAGAACGGCGTTGTAACATATGATTTATAGGTACGTCTATACCAGTGGTTCTCAATTTTTTTAAAAAAAATACGTCACGGTCCCCTAGCAATTTTTTTAATTGCTCACGGTCACCTTAAAAATATACACAAAATAACTCGTTGTTTTTAATGGTATCAAATGAAGCGGGTGCACTTGCAGTCTAAGATATAGGCTTGTTGATACCGTATTTAGTAATCTAACGCTAGAAAATCATGAACAGCTTAATAACCGTGACCGTACGCCCACAGTGGCAGCGCAGCAAGCTGTAAAAACGTAATTCTCATTAGCACAATGCAAGACTTTGACGTCACCATGCAAAATTCCACTTAAAGCATGCAATCACATGAATGAACAACTAATCGTAAATTGTGATGACGAGCGCAAACACGTTGGAATTACGTTAGTAATGTCACTTTGCTCGCATAGGTCGAGCCTGAGTTTGGCTTTTATTCTTTTGTCCCACAATTTAAGCCTATGTACGGCATAGTTATTATTATTTAGTTTGTTAAGCTTGGTTTGGAAAAGTAAGTTGCCTGAACATTTTATTGCATAAAAAATTTTCTTCTTCAGGAGAGTCGTGTTGATTTTTTGTTAGGTGCTTCGCGGTCCCAGAAAATTTTCTCACGGACCCCAAAAGGACCGCGGACCCCAGTTTGACAACCACTGGTCTATACAGTACATACCGGTCATCACCTTGAATGCATTTAAACTCAAATTTCATTTTTTTGTTTGTGACATGCAGCGATAACTTAAGGTCGACTAAGGTTATTCAAGCAATTCTAGAAAGGCCGTTGCGGGCAGTTTCTTTCGGTTTGCTTTCGCCACTCGCTCAATATAGATCGGATAATAAATTCCCAAAACTCGCCCGGCAGCCTTAAGCATTAGAAATGCACCCCGGTTAGGAAAAAATAAAGTAAGTTAGCCCTTAATTAATCATTCACAAAGCCATATCTATAACACATGACCAAAAAAATGATGGAAGTGTTTTCATTAAAATATCATACAGGAAAGTAGATTACTAATAATTTGGAACTAATGTACCGGCTAAAACAGGGGTTCTTAAACTTTTTTTACCGCGGACCCCTACAATTTTTTTTTGCTTTGCACGGACCCGGGTAGGCGAGAAATGCTCCAAAATGATGTCATAATATGACGTCACAATAGAAATAGACTTCATAACTCTGTTTATTTCGGTCCGAAAAATGTAAAAGTTAAATGGAGTCTAACTATACATTCAGTGCAAAACCGTTTAATTTTCAATTAAAGTGTTTTCTTTAAAAAAATAATCGCTTCTTAAGTATACAGTAGTTCTTTAATTAGGCCTCCATGGACCCCCTAAAACTAGTTCACGGACCCCCAGGGGGTCCATGGACCCCAGTTTAACAACCCCTAGGCTAAAAGGTTGTATTCTTTCTTCGTGTTGACAAATATACTGATGCTGTTTTTCTAAACGGGCAATTGAGTTTTAAATAGCGGTTAGACCTAAAGGGACCCACGGAATAAAAAATAAATTAGAACCACTGCAGTGTCATAAGCGTTCTATTAGTTCCGCGTCAAGGTTTTATTTTTTCGTTTTTCATTTTTTTTTATGATTCATTTTTATTTATTTTATTTTTTTAAATTTTTTATTTTTTTTATATATTTTTTTCTTTTATTTTGTTTTATTATTTTTTAAAGGTTGAAAAGCACTGGATTAAAACATAGACTCGTCAATATTTCAACAGGGGTCACGACCACCGTCCAATCTAAACTCTAAATCGAAAACTAAACAAACTGTGGCTGCATTTTAAAGTGCATTTTTTCAGGTTGCTTATAGATTTATTGTAGGCTACATTCAAATTTCAACATTGGTTACGTCCATCAATATGTCCATGGCTCGCAGTACCTTTATTTTACATGTTTATTATATGATTAAGATGGCATTGCATTAGATTAAGATGGCATTGCATTGCAACATTATAGATATTTAAGCAAACCAATAAAATGTAGCATTTATGCGTAAATTCGACTTTTCTTTCAAATTACTTTTCATTTTGCACTGATCAGTTTTTGATTTACGAAGAAGAATTCAGAAAAAAAAAACAAAAAAAAACGCCGTTTTTGAAGACAAACATTTAGCTCAGTGGTTTCCAACCTCTTTTGTTACATTCCTCCCTTTGCCCATTTTTGAACTATTCATTCCTCCCCATAAGACGAAAAAACATAAAACATAACAAGGTATAGCAATTGTAAATATCCATTTATTCCACATTACAACTCAATGCCAAATTTGCTCTTGTTTGTGCTCGTAAATTAATGGTGTAGGCGACACAGTTTGTGACAGTGCACAACGCAAGTCATCCTCAACATCAAGTTTGTTTCTTGGTTTGCTCTTATTCTGCAACAGAGCAGAAAATCCTGACCCACATAGGTACAAGTAGACCTTATTATAGGGATGTCGATTTCAGAATACTTTACAACCTGTTTTAAATGTGAAGCGGATCCAAATTATAATGGACATCCCTAATGTATATACAAAAATGTTCTGTAACATTTACAATGTAAATGTTTTTTATAGTTTTTATGAAATTCCTCCCCTGAACTCATCAAATTCCTCCCTAGGGAGGAAAATGCTTAGGGAGGAATTCCTCCCCGGTTGGGAACCACTGATTTAGCTTATATTAAAAAAATCTACGGTTCTACAACACACAATGTAAGTCTAAAGAGCCTTGATGAAAGCGAACGCGGAGAGAAGCATCGCCATCAGTGCAGTGTGCAGGTGGAACAAGCTAGCGCTGCCGGCTGCAAAACAAGTCCATAGAAATTGGTTGGCATATGTCACATCACACAAAGTTCTCAGCGAACACAAAGAACATGCCATTCAAAATTCCTTTAGAATACGGCGGGTAAGGCGCGATTTGTTAAAAGAACAAAGCATTACCAAAATAATCTCAACTAATACCCACTTACTGTATTTATAAAGGAGGTATATGTATTAGAAAACATAAAAATACATCGCAATGTTTTTTTTTTGGCTAAATTAGAAATTTAAATTGATGTAAATCGCTCTTCTGGTGTAAATGAAGTAAAAATCTATAAATGAAAATCTCTCTTCTGGTGTAAAACTTCTGGTGTAAAGTATTAACCGATCGGTAGAAATTTCTCTTATTATGTAAACGAAGTATAAACCAATAGACAGAAATCGACGCTCTTTTATTTATGTACGTGAAAATTAATAAAAAAAAAAACTTTCTTCAAATTCCGCTTACCACAACGCATATTGTTTGGGTTAGGGTGCGGGTTAGCGTTTGGTTGAGGGTGGGTCAAGTTATTATTAATAATAAACATAATATTACTTAACCCACCCTCACCGCAACGCTAACCCGCACCCTAACCCAAACAATATGCGTTGTGGTATGCGGAATTGGAAGAAAGTTTTTTTTTATTAATTTTCACGTACATAAGTAAAAGAGCGCCCAGAAATCTATCTTCTTGTGCAAACTAAAAACCGATACATTTAAAGAGCGATTTGTATAAATTTTTTATCAAGAGCGATTTCTATCTATTGATATGCTGCCTGGTGGAGCTAACCCTACTAGAATTTAAAAGTTCCACAGACCTGTAGAAACGGTGGTGGTTGCAGTGCAAGTGGGGGTGGCCACGTTGTAGTTGTTGGCCAGAGTTCCGTCGCATTTGAGGGTCGCAGTAGTGGACGACAGTGTACAGCCGCTGTCGCAAGTCACAGTGACCTCTCCGTTAAAAGCGACAGTGCCGGTCGGAGCCACTGCGCCGTTGGTCACAGACAATTCCGAGCAGGTAATTGCTGGTTGAAAAAATTAAAAAGATTAAAAAAAAAGCAATATCGTAAAAACTGCGAACATTTTTCGCGCAAGCATTATTGTGAATTCATATATTGATGCCTAAATTGTGTTGCAGGGCACTAACAGCTAATTTAACGATCTTTGTTTAATCTGACTGGGAATAACAATTTTACTCTAAAAATATTTTCATTTTTATTTTCCATTAACATTTAGTTGGCAGCGTAATCAGTTTTTTTTGTTTGTAATACCCAAATTAAAAGAAAATCGATTTTTGTTCTAAAATTAGAATAAAAAATTAAAAACGTAAACCGTCCGTAAGATTCAGCAACTGCAAGTAATTCCGCGTTGAACTTAAAACTGTATGCTTTACCAGTGCATGTCACTGCTGTCGGGTTCCAGGTGTTTGTGGCCGCGCAAAGTGACGAGTTGGTAGATCCCGCTTTATAGCCGGAGTTGCAGGTGATTGAAACTGTGCCGGTGTAGCCAGCAGTGGGCATAGTTGGGAAAGTTCCTTGGGTGAGGGTCGGTGTAGCGCTGCATGTGGCGGCTGTAAGGTGGATCATAAAACGGGTTTCGATGTTACGCAGATGTTTTGTTTATGTGTGCTATGAGCAAGAGTGAAAGTTTAAAAATCTTTTCGCAGTGATGTAAGCATTTTGTTTCAGAGATGACGTCACAAAGCTACGTCATACCGCGACGTTTAATACAATAAATAACCGCTCGTTATCGTTATTTGGTGAGCCCGAAATGTGGATCTAGAATCTTAGTTTAACTCCATTTAAGGAGCGGGCGGATAGGCGAAAAAGAGACATAGCCGAGTATAAAGTATCGACTACGATCTACAATTTTTATATGACCGTATTAAAACAACATACCAACACACGTAGGAACAGCAGCCGACCAGTTGTTGGTTTCTGTTCCGTCGCATGTCAAGGTCGCTGTTCCAGCTAAGGCATATCCGGCGTTGCATGTGAAGGTATGTTGTCCGTTGTAAGCTGTAACTGCACTTGTTCCGACTCCGTTGGTTATTGAGGTTGCCGCACAGGTTAAGGCTAAAAATACATACAATATCCAATGTGTGACGAAAATGTTAATTTTTTACACGCTATCTGTTGCTGAGCACGTGGAATGAAAAATCGACACAATATTTAAAATGTTTAAGTGTTATTTACCTGTGCACGTCAGAGATGTAGGATCCCAGGTGTCTGCTGCGGTGCAAAGCGAAGCTGAAGCGGCACCAGTAGCCACCTTATACCCGCTGTTGCATGTGATTGACACTGTGCCGGTGTAGCCACCAACAGGGGCGGCTGAGAAAGTTCCTTGGGTGAGGGTCGGTGTAGCGGCGCAATTGGTGGCTGTCGAGATGAAGCAGATGCATGTTTTAATTAAGCGCTTGTCACAAATGTGGCTGACTTTCCAATTTACTCATACCCCGATAAATTGGTAAAACCTTTTCAAAGCAATATTTTGACAGTAATGCATTAACTAAAGCCCCCCCCCCCCAAAAAAAATCGAAGCAATAAAGAATAGAGTGAGCAGGCCTCATTTCATTTCTGCTGGTTGCTTATTTATTGGCGTTTATGAAGTTCAACTTTTAGGTCGTCCAACTTACCAGTACAAGTGGGCAGAGCTGCCGACCAGTTGTTGGATTCTGTTCCGTCGCATGTCAAGACAACTGTTCCAGAAATAATAAATCCAGCGTTGCATGTGAAGGTATGCTGTCCGTTGTAAGCTGTAACCTCAGTTGTTCCGACTCCGTTGGTTATTGAGGTTACCGTACAGGTTAAAGCTGAAAATACATACAATATCCAATGTGTGACGAAAATGTTAATTTTTTACACGCTATCTGTTGCTGAGCACGTGGAATGAAAAATCGACACAATATTTAAAATGTTTAAGTGTTATTTACCTGTGCACGTCAGGGATGTAGGATCCCAGGTGTCTGCTGCGGTGCAAAGCGAAGCTGAAGCGGCACCAGTAGCCACCATATAGCCGCTGTTGCATGTGATTGACACTGTGCCGGTATAGCCGCCAACAGGGGCGGCTCGAAAAGTTCCTTGGGTGAGGGTTGGTTCAGCGTTGCAAGTGGCGGCTGTAAAAATAAAGCAGATACATGTTTAACTCAGCGCTTGTCACAAATGTGTGTTATTTTCCAATTCACTCATACCCCGATAAATATTGGTAAAGCCTTTTTAACGCAATATTTCGGCGGTAATATTCTACAAAAAATTACGCCTATTAGAAGTCGAAAATTAAATCTGAAACAAAAGAAAAAAAATTGTTAATGAGATTTGTTAAACGGCAAATCAAACAGGTTTAAAATACTTTTTTTAACTAAAGCCAAAAGTAAATCGAAGCAATAAAGAATAGAGTGAGCAGGTCTCATTTCATGTCTTCTGGTTGCCTAGTTATTGTCGTTTATGAAGTTTAATCTTGCAAAGTCTTTAAACTTACCAGCACATGTGGGCAGAGCAGCCGACCAGTTGTTGGTTTCTGTTCCGTCGCATGTCAAGGTCGCTGTTCCAGTTAAGGCATATCCGGCGTTGCAGGTGAAGGTATGTTGCCCGTTGTAAGCTGTAACTGCACTTGTTCCGACTCCGTTGGTGATTGTGGTTGCCGCACAGGTTATAGCTAAAAATACATACAATATCCATTTTCGACTGGAAAATTAATTTGTTCGTTATTTCATCTGAATATTCGTTTCATGTTAATAAAACGAAATAGATAAATGACGACCATGCAGTATTCAATCGAAAACTCGAAAAGTATCGACTTATTATTGTCAAGATGAAGCAGATGCATGTTTTAACTAAGCGTTTGTCACAAATGTGGTTGATTTTCCAATTCACTCGTATCCCGACAAATATGGGTATAACCTTTTCAACGCAATATTTTAGCGGTAATATTCTACAAAACATTACGCCTATTAAAAGTAAAAAAAAGTAATTTGCCTCACAAATTCAATCTAAAACAAAACAAAAAAAAGTTTAAATGAGATTTGTTAAAAAAGGATTTAAACTACTTTTAAAATAAACAAATTATAAAAGGTTTTTAATTACCTTTATAAATAAAGCGAAAAAATCAAAGCAATAAATAATGGAGTATGCAGGTCTCTGTTCATGTCGGCTGGTTGCCTATTACGGGCGTATATAAGGTTTAATCTTAACAAAGTCGTTCAACTTACCAGTACAAGTGGGCAGAGCAGCCGACCAGTTGTTGGTTTCTGTTCCGTCGCATGTCAAGGCCGCTGTTCCAGTTAAGGCATATCCGGCGTTGCAGGTGAAGGTATGTTGTGCGTTGTAAGCTGTAACTGCAGTTGTTCCGACTCCGTTGGTGATGGAGGTGGTCGCACAGGATATAGCTGAAAATAAATATAATATCAATTGCGCATCGAGAATGTTAATTTCTTACTCGCCATCTGTTGCTGAGCACGTGGGACGAAAAATGTGAACGTTTGCCGGATGAAAAATAAATACAATATTTGAAATCCTTGAAGTAATATTTACCTGTGCACGTCAGTGATGTAGGATCCCAGGTGTTTGTCGTGGTACAAAGCGAAGATGAAGGGTCACCAGAAGCCACAGCATACCCGCTGGTGCATGTGATTGACACTGTGCCGGTGTAGTCAACAGGTATCGTTGGGAAAGTCCCTTGGGTGAGGGTCGGTGTAGCGGCGCAATTGGCGGCTGTCGAGATGAAGCAGATGCATGTTTAACTCAGCTTGTCACAAATGTGGCTGACTTTCCAATTCACTCATACCCCGACAAATTGGTAAAACCTTTTCAAAGCAATATTTTGACACTAATACATTAACTAAAGCCCCCCCCCACAAAAAAAATTGAAGCAATAAACAATAGGCCTCATTTCATGTTTGCTGGTTGCTTATTTATTGGCGTTTATGATGTTGAATTTTTAGGTTGTTAAACTTACCAGCACAAGTGGGCAGAGCAGCCGACCAGTTGTTGGTTTCTGTTCCGTCGCATGTCAAGGCCGCTGTTCCAGATATCACATATCCGGCGTTGCATGTGAAGGTATGTTGTACGTTGTAAGCTGTAACTGCAGTTGTCCCGACTCCGTTGGTTATAGTGGCGGCCGCACAGGTTATAGCTGAAAATGCATGTAATATCCATTGTGCGACGAGAATATTAATTTCTTACTACCCATCTGTTGCTGAGCACGGGGGACGAAAAAGTGAACGTATTCCCGATTAAAAATCGTCACATTATTTTAAATCGTAAAAGTAATTAAGAAAGATAAGTAAAATACACCAGACGAAATGCCCGTCGTTGCCCAGGTTTAAACACAACTGTACTTAGATTGAAAGTACTATACTACCCTTGATTTTTATGTCCACGCAGGTAAATTGCGCTTGAAAAAAAGTTTTACGTTAAGAATTTTACGATATGTCGCGCGCGCGCCCTTGTAGAATCCAGCTCGCCGCGTGGAGTCGCCCGTCCATTTGTTTGGCGACGATTCACTCACAACTCGACCCGCCGCCCGGCTGCTCGCGTATGAGGGAGCAGTATGAGCGACGTTGCTCTGTCCGTCTCTTTAATACCAGCGAACGACTGGGCAAACATATCACGACAATGGTCCGTTCGGCGGACAAACCATTTATGTAGTAGAGACAAAACAGCTTGTTATATACAAAACAGAATTTTCTTATTTTCTGATTTGTTTGTTCTTTATTCTGAATATAAGTTGTTTATTTTGCAAAACTTGGCTTAAAATATTTAACGTTTGTGCAAAAATCGAGTGTGTGTTCAGTTAGAAGAGAAGTAATCAAAATGTATACATGAACACCCAGCCATCTTGATAATTACTAAAAATACTCAATTTTTCTTTTCACCAGTAATACCTCTTTTGTTATCATTGGATTCCGCTGTGTTCTTGTACGAATAAGAGTATTTAATGTTAAATCGTTGTTTGTTTCACAAAAATCCAAAACGTCCTACCAGTACAAGTCAGTGCTGTAGGATCCCAGGTGATTGCTGCGGCACAAAGCGAAGATGAAGGGTCACCATCAGCCACCTTATACCCGCTGTTGCATGTGATTGACACTGTGCCGGTGTAGCCACCAAGAGGCATAGTTGGGATAGTCCCTTGAGTGAGGGTCAGTGTAGCGCCGCAAATGGCTGTAAGAAACATTAACAAAGATTGAACACACATAAGTGAACCAAAGTTACTGAATAGTTTACAGGTGTCTGTTTTTTTTTTTTTTTTTTTTTAACTTCACTTATGCTATAGCGGTAATCTTTTTACCAACGAAATAAACAAAACAAAGACAAATTTTACGCCCAAGATCGTGTAACAAATGTACGAAACTTGTTTGAAAGTGAACGATGTACATATTTGCGCGTGTTTCCAGAATTATAATCCTTGTCCAGAATTATAACGTTTGATGGAAACGGCGAACGCCTAACTAAAAGTAAGTTGATAAATGACGACGATGCAAGTGTTCAATCGTAACTGGAAAAACACCAACTTGTTATTTTCAAGCAAATTTTCGTAAATGCCTATAGAGCTAAATTGATGTTCAGCAAATTTATCCTATAAAGAATTCAAATTGTCTTCAAACTTGTTTGCTTAAATAAAATCATTTTCCATGAAACTCAATCGGGGTGCCGCGGCACCCTATAGTGCCATTTCTTATGCTCATGGGTGCCAAGAAATATTTGAGAATCTCTAATAATCTGTTATTTGCCCAAATCTTATAACTTTTTGTATAAGATTAGAGTGGAATAAATCCAATTATAGCTTCCTACGCTGTGTAGAGTTGATGTGTGTTGTTCCAGTTCTGTTTATGGTGACAATCTAGTGATTTACATTCCGAAAAATCTTGTAGGGGTTCCGCAATCTATTTGTTATTTCTGAGGGGTGTCGCTAGCCATAAAATGTTGAGAAACACTACCTAAGATACTCGAGTAATTTAAACGTTTTCCACCACTAATCTATGTCAATGAAATTAGTTTATTACTGTAGTTTATGTTTTTTAATCCTTACCTGTGCAAGTCACTGAGTCAGGTGTTAAAGTGGTCCCAGAACACGAGACCGACGTAGCAGATGCAACATACCCGACTGAGCACGAGAACTCTGATGATGAACCATCTCCAAGGGGATTAGCTAGAGCAAACGTTCCATGGCTCACAGTCGGTAGGGTGCAATCGGCTGTAAACAAATCGGATAATGTCAAATTAATACATTATATTAAAGCACAAGGTATGATTGATGTCACACAAACATAGGTCACTTTCGAATGACGGTCAACCTGAGTGTAAACAATATGTGTTTCAATAGAGCGCAGCTATTGTCCATGAACCCCAATTTAAGAACCCCTGCTTTGCAACAACATTTGTCGCTTTCGGTTGAGTTTGAAACTGAGTTTAAACAAGTATGTGATATTTTAATTTAATTGACCGCAACAAACGGGCTAAGAATAAACTGTTTTACACAAGACTCACCTTCAGCGCGGTAGGCGAATGCGAGCAGACAAAATGCCAACAACTGGAAGTTCATTTTTATCGATAAAAGCTTTAACCTGGTGAAACACAATTCTGCAGAGATAAACAAAAAAGGAAATATTATCAAGCTGTTGCAATTGCAAGCCAACCAAAAGCTTTTTTTACGCATCAAAATCGCTGAGGTTTCACAGAAAAGAAAAGAGAAGCACTAAAAATATGCATCAAGCAGCTAAGAAACCTATGAACTAAAAAGGCATTTTTTTATTTGCATTTACATATTACACACAACGTTGTGCTAATTGGCTTGTCACACGATATTAATTAGTCTTCAAAATTTGAAAGTACAACATTTATTCAAACAGATCTGCAAAACGATATGATTAATCAGAAACAGTTAAGAGTTGTTAATATCGAGAAGACCTTTAGGATGATAAATCGTTGTTTGGTCTTTTTAATGATAAATATTTCAAATAGTCGTTAGAGTCTTCATAGGAATTTACAACTGAAAAACAATTATTGTCAGCAAAAGCATTAAAACCTTTAAACACATTTTGAATTGCCTAAGGGCCGCCAGGTTTAAAATAAAAAGCGGTAATAAAATAAACCAAAGGCAAATATTAAAACTATAATTATCCCAATCTCAATCGTCGATGAAAGTATTCCATATAGCACATAAACTGAACATAACTTAGGTAATTCAGCAAATATATATGATCGGTATAACAAGCTCAAAGCAGATACTATACACTGTGCTGAATAAACTGATTTGTGCTCACACCCTTAACATTGTTCAGCAGAGACGTTTGTCAAATGCAACGGTCTGTTGCTGAAATCCCGTTATACAGCGAATCAATTGGAAGAAACAGAGCTTTAAGAAGGAAGAAATATCTTTAGACCTTTTCGTATACCGGTAGCTACTTTTGTGCGTAACACATCGACCAAGTGTCGCATTACAGGTGGAATGACGAAACACAAAGGCCGAGCGGGCTGTGGCGACTACAGGCAGGATTGTAACCCACACCTCGCAACTTAAAGCTCGATGTTGTTAACGCTACGAATGTTTTAAACTGCATCATGAGACGTTAAGCCGTTTGGCCACAAGCTTTTTACAAACACAGTGCTGAATATTCTAGGATCGGTTCTATTAATTTTACGTCCTTTTTCCAACTTAAAGTAGTGATTCCCAACCTCCACTGGTCTACGCCATACCCTGAAGTAATAGACAGATTTTGAAAATATATTATTTTACTCTTTCACTACTAAACAAGATTTCAAGAGGCCTAACAATGCAATAAACTAAAGATACTTTAAGATTCACAAAAAAGAAATAGCGGAAAATTTAAGATTCACAAGAATTTGCCGACACACTTGATGGTTAAAAATTGCACTGTGAGGATAAACTATATTTGTAGAGGCTAATTCAGTTTTTATGGCGGCTGATTCTCCATTAGTGAAGTTTGCGGGATTCAACATCTTAGCCACAGCAAGGTATTAAACGTATCTATATTTATTGAATAACATTAGGACGGCAATCAACTTACAAGAGGCTTAACAATTCAACAAAGAAAAAGATTTATAAAGTTGTGGCACACGCTGTCACCACTAAGAGCTACATTAGCTATGATTATGTTAGCTTTCCGGCACCCAAACGATAGTATATTTGTCCCACTTAGTGTTAAGATGTTTTATTCCAGGGCCAACAAACAGTGCGGGCGAAAATCGTGATTCGAATTTTGCTAAGCCTCGTGGTTTTCAACTTGGATTAACTTCAAACGCAGGTTACTATAGTGTTTATTGAATAACAACTTAACGGCAATCAACTTGCAAAAGTCATACAACGTTTGGTTGAGTTTAATAAATTTTATTTACAATCTAAGTTGAGAGGCTTTTTTCCGTTTGTGCACGAAACAAGATTATTCACTTTGCAACACTTGGTTTAAATTAGTTATTTTGTCTCTGATTTTGCAATGACGTAATTTGTGACACCATGGTTATTAAACAAGCTGAACGCCGCGTTTCAAATATGTAAGATTACCAAACTGCTGATTATCTTATATAGTTACAAGTGCGTTATTTAGCGAGATGCTGCCAGAGAAAATTTGGTTGGAAAGCCCGGCAATAGACATCGGCGAAGTGTTGCGCTTACATTCGCACGTGAACAGGGAAGGGGCGTTACAGGGGCGTTACAGGGGCGTTACAGGGGCGTTGTCCGGCTTGGCGAAAACGTGATAGCTTGGCGAGGTTTGCGTGTAAAACAACAGCATCAAAACAAGTGTGTGTCCACCAATCGGTTATGCTAAAGCTGAGCCTGCGTATGCCTTTAGTGAGTTACTTTTAATGATTTTATTTTATGACAGCATAAAGAAACCGCTTTAGTGCAAACGTGAAAATTAAATCCAAAAAAGAAACACATCATTTAAGATCAAGTTTGAATGAGAAAAAAGAAACCTAAAACTCACCGGCCAGGGTGCGGTTAAAGTAATTGCCGATGACCACAAAATAGTTTTGCCCAACCAAAGATTAAATCGTTAGCAACCAACTGGAATAACTAGATGACATGACAAAGGTAGATTGACCGACCTGTACAAAGTTCTTGTCGTAAGCAAGCGGTTGTTTACATCTCTTGGAGATCTGGAGTTCCTGCTGCATTGTATACCACAGCAATGCAGACGCAGAATATCTTAAGATTAAAACAATTTTTCGTGTTGTCAGAAACCAAACAGGACTAAAACACGCGGGTGCTGCCGATAACAGATGCAACCTGCAGATAAATAGTCTGGGTGTATAACACTATGCTGTGGAAATAAGGCTACACTGAGGGCAATTAGATGGTAATGTTGTTCCTAAATTCGGTTGATTCGCAGTATTAAACTGGCGGACTTAACGATGACAAATATAAGCCAACGGTGGCACACAAAATTAATCTATTCCAGCTTTTATTGGCGAGAGTGACCCGCCTTAAGCATGTTTATGTTAAAAAAAGAAGGTGATGTTTCTTGATTGGTTGTTACTCAACAAAGGATATAAAAACGTCACAAACTATGCACCACCATTCTTTGTCAGTAATTTATGTTGATGAAATATAATCATTACAGCAATTTGTATCAGTTTTATTGTTGTTTAAATGCTGTTATAAACTGTTATGTTTGTGTCTAGTAGAACAAAAGGTAATTGTTGTATGACTCTTGTGGTTGCCGTAACAACATATTTTAAGGGTTTACGATTTTAACAGAGCGGACGGTAATTTTTTTGCCTGTTCGCTACTGGGCGAATATTTTAAACTAACAAGTTATTTGTACATCTACAAGCACCAGTTTTTATACGATTTGTCTTAACAACTAATAAGTTTTAATACACAAAAGGACCCCTAAAAATTACCAAACATCGCCCGGTACCCTTGAGCATTCGAAATTGCTACGTAAAACGAAAACAATATGACTTATATTAACTACGTGGTTGTTGGGGGTAAAAACCCAAAGAAAGTGGAACGGTCAAGATCACCTGTGGGTGACAAGTGGGGTTAGGGGTTGTTGGGGGCAGAAACCCCAGGAAAGTACCACGGCCAAGATCACTTGAGGGTGACAAGTGGGGTTAGGGGCTTGTTGGGGGTAAAAACCCCAGGAAAGTAGAACGGCAAAGATCACCTGTGGGTGACAAGTAGGGTTAGAGGGTTGTTGGGGCAGAAACCCCAGGAAAGTAGAACGGCCAAGATCACCTGTGGGTGACAAGTGGGGTTAGGGGGTTGTTGGGGGCAGAAACCCCAGGAAAGTAGAAATGCCAAGATCACCTGTGGGTGACAAGTGGGGTTAGGGGGTTGTTGGGAAACCCCAGGAAAGTGGAACGGCCAAGATCACCTGTGGGTGACAAGTGGGGTATCGGGTTGTTGGGAAACCCCAGGAAAGTAGAAAGGCCAAGATCACCTGTGGGTGACAAGTGGGGTATCGGGTTGTTGGGAAACCCCAGGAAAGTAGAAAGGCCAAGATCACCTGTGGGTGACAAGTGGGGTTAGGGGGTTGTTGGGAAACCCCAGGAAAGTAGAAAGGCCAAGATCACCTGTGGGTGACAAGTAGGGTTAGAGGGTTGTTGGGAAACCCCAGGAAAGTAGAAAGGCCAAGATCACCTGTGGGTGACAAGTGGGGTATCGGGGGTTGTTGGGGCAGAAACCCCAGGAAAGTAGAACGGCCAAGATCACCTGTGGGTGACAAGTGGGGTTAGAGGGTTGTTGGGAAACCCCAGGAAAGTAGAAAGGCCAAGATCACCTGTGGGTGACAAGTGGGGTTAGGGGGTTGTTGGGAAACCCCAGGAAAGTGGAACGGCCAAGATCACCTGTGGGTGACAAGTGGAGTATCGGGGGTTGTTGGGGGCAGAAACCCCAGGAAAGTAGAACGGCCAAGATCACCTGTGGGTGACAAGTGGGGTTAGAGGGTTGTTGGGAAACCCCAGGAAAGCAGAAAGGCCAAGATCACCTGTGGGTGACAAGTGGGGTTAGGGGGTTGTTGGGAAACCCCAGGAAAGTGGAACGGCCAAGATCACCTGTGGGTGACAAGTGGGGTATCGGGGGTTGTTGGGGGCAGAAACCCCAGGAAAGTAGAACGGCCAAGATCACCTGTGGGTTACAAGTGGGGTTTCGGGGGTTGTTGGGGGCAGAAACCCCAGGAAAGTAGAACGGCCAAGATCACCTGTGGGTGACAAGTGGGGTTAGGGGGTTGTTGGGAAACCCCAGGAAAGTACGACGGCCAAGATCACTTGAGGGTGACAAGTGGGGTTAGAGGGTTGTTGGGGCAGAAACCCCAGGAAAGTAGAACGGCCAAGATCACCTGTGGGTGACAAGTGGGGTTAGGGGGTTGTTGGGAAACCCCAGGAAAGTGGAACGGCCAAGATCACCTGTGGGTGACAAGTGGGGATAGAGGGTTCTTGGGGGTAAAAAACGAAGGAAAGTAGAACGGCCAAGATCACTTGTGGGTGAAATAAAATACCGTAGGTTTCGCATTTGCCGCAAACTTCATTTATTGTTCAGATGTGATAGTTTGAAGGAAACCTTTGTCGTTTGACTCATATTCTGTTGGAGGGCAATTTTTATTTAACAGCACTATTATTGGCGTTATTTCGAGCAGTATGTTATCACTTGTTTGTATGTGCCTAATTAATGGCATATTTTTTTTAAATAGACTTTGGGGAACAAAGAAAACACCGTTTGATTTCAACAGAAACAACTTTGCTTAAAGAGAGGCACGGTGAAGTTTTATAAGCAGAAGACTGAATGCACGTCGTGATTGGGATATCAAATTGCAAGCTGCGCTGTTCAATTAGGTTTGATTATGTTGCAACATTTCGTCAATCTATTATTATTGTTCCTCAGGCAACGGCGAGTATATATACTTTATACATTGCCATGCTTTGTATTTTAACAACAAACAAAAAAACGAACTTCGGCAGGAACTTCCCTTCCCGAATTACTCCAGGCAGACTTGTATTTTTCCGATATGACTTTTTCAGTTTTAAGAGAACAAAACAAAATTGTTTGAAATGCTTTTACAATTAAACAAGTATATTGAATGGCATATAAATCAAACACACAATAATTGTCAATGGGTTAATGTTTGGATTTTAAGACTGCCTTTTCAGAAATGTATTGTTTGCTATTTGTTGAATTGCCGCATTAAAAAGCAACAGTCTATAATAAAAAGCGCAACTCTATAGATATTTAACCAAATCAATAAATAGTATAGCGTTTATATACTTTTTCTTCAAGAAAATCTGTACACAAATTGAGAGGGGGTATGGGGGGAACACACAATAAGACCTACAAAGCAAACTAAAGCAGAACAAATTTACGACAGAATAAGATCTAGATAGCCTAAATAAAACCTAAACCTGTCGGTGTACGTCGTAAATTTATCGGAATGAGGTATAAAGTCCACAATAACGCCTTAAAGGCTTAAACAGGTGTATTGGACTATCGGGGGGCATAGGTCCGGCATTAACCGTTTTGGTGTAAATTTTAAGGATCCATATAATTTAAATGGAATCGTGAGGGCGCCGCTTTTTTAGCACCGGCTTGTTTGTCTTGTTTGCTTGGGGTCATTGGTGGGTAATGTGTTAGGTTAGAAAATGGGTAAGGGTTAAAATAGTTAAGGGAGTTAGTGAAGTACTTAGGGGTCGGGGTTGGGGTTAGGTAAAAAAACATTTAAAAACGTAACACTGAATGCACGTTGTTATTAGGATATCAAATTGTTAGTAAGATATCTATTAATTTAGTTCCTCGTACAACGCCGAGTACACTTTATACATTGTAATGCTTTATATTTTACAAACGAAAAAACGAACAGTAACTGCCGGCCTGAATTACGCAGAATTGTATTTTTAGGAAAACAAAACAAAGTCGTTTCAAACGTTTTTTGTTTATTTAAAACAAGCACACCGATGTTGAAACTAACTTTATCAGAAACGTTAACTTTTGTTGAATGGCCACAATAAAACACAGTAGTCTTAAAAAATAAGTGCACCACTATAGATATTTAAGCAAACCAATGAAAAGTAGCATTTATGCGTAAATTCGACTTTTCTTTCAAAAACTTTTCATTTTGCAATGATCAGTTTTCGATTCACGAAGAAGAATTTAGCTGACGCCGTTTTTCAAAGACAAAAAATTTTACCTTTAAAATAAAAATCTACGTTTCTACAACACGCGATGTCGGTCTAAAGAGCCTTGATGAAAGCGAACGCGGAGAGAAGCATCGCCATCAGTGCAGTGTGCAGGTGGAACAAGCTAGCGCTGCCAGCTGCAAAACAAGTCCATAGAAATAGGTTGGCAATATCACATCACGCAAAGTTCTCAGTGAACACAAAGAACATGCCATTCAAACTTTACTTAGAATATGGCGGATAAGACGTGGTGTTAAACAGAAAAAAAAACGTTACCAGAATAACCTCCACTTTAACCCACAATCTCCCCACTGTGTTTATAAATTTACATCACAATTTCCCTGTTTATGAGAGCCCTTGTGACGGTTGTTCAGCAACATACATAGGGGAAACTAAACGTCTTCTCGTTTTAATTATTAACCCTGATAAGGTAAGCTGGTATCTGCTGCCGAAAGGTCTGTTTGTACTTTTTTCAATATGTTGCCTGGTGGGCCTAACACTATTTAGCTAGAATTCTATATTTGATGTTACCTGTGGTGGACACGGTTGTGGTTGCCGTGCAAGTTGGGATGGTCGCGTTGTAGTTATTGGCCAGAGTTCCGTCGCATTTGAGGGTGGCAGTAGTGGACGACAGTGTGTAGCCGCTGTCGCAAGTCACAGTGACCTCTCCGTTATAAGCAACAGTGCCAGTTGGAGCCACTGCGCCGTTGGCCACAGTCAATGCCGAGCAGGTAATTGCTGGTTGAACAATTATAAAATATAAAAAAATATATAACATGGAAAAAATATCTGCAATTTAGTTAACGCAAGCACTTTTTTAAAGTCACATATGCTTAAATTGTCTTGTAAGGCATTAACAGCTCTATCAATAATATATATTTAATCATAACTGTAAGTGTGAAAAATAATAATTTTATAGAACAAAAATTTTAAAATTTGTTTTATTTTCACCAACAATCAATTGGAAGCGTAATCCGATTTTATAATCATTAAGTTCAAAATAAATAGATCATAGTTCCAATAGCGATTAAAAAAACTAAAATTGTTATCCGTCTATATTAGATTTAGCAACGCCTAGTAATTCCTTGTCACAATTAAAGCTAAATAGTTTACCAGCGCATGTCACTGAGGTCGGGTTCCAGGTGTTTGTGTCCGAGCAAATTGACGAGTTGGTAGATCCCGCCTTATACCCGCTGTTGCATGTGATTGCCACTGTGCCAGTGTAGCCAGCAGTGGGCAAAGTTGGGAAAGATCCTTGGGTGAGGGTCGGTGCAGCGTTGCATGTGGCGGCTGTAATATAAGGATGACTTTATACAAAGAAAAAAACTTAAGTTAAGGAAACTATGTACAGACACGATTTATCTCTATAGAGTTCGTTTCCTTTCACCCTCAGTATTAAATTGCAAAAGGCGGAAAGTCCAAGTTGAAATCCTCGTGGATCACATGTTTTCAACATATGCTCAGTTCGGTGCAAATTTAGTAGAGGTTCTTGATTTGATTTCTATCCTTACAGTTTAGTTACTGATATGATAGCGTTTCAATACAAACTGATAAACTAGAACTTTTCACTAACCAGTCTAACAAAATGCTGTATAGGCTTCAAACCTGTTTGCTTATTCAGCGTAGTCTATTCAATCTATCTAACAAATAAGTTACTCTAATAATTTATTTATGTTTATTTTGTGTAGTTAAATTAGCGGAACCGTTCAAATCCCTTTTAAACAATCACTTTTCCTACTAACCTGTGCATGTGAGTGAGGTCGGGTTCCAGGTGTTGGTTGCACTGCAAGTTGCAGAGGTTGCTGCCCCAGACGCAGAAATGTACGCGGCGTTGCAGGTGATTGACACTGAGCCACTGTAACCACCACTGGGCATAGTTGGGAAAGTTCCTTGGATGAGAGTGGGTGAAGCGTTGCACAGGGAGGCTGTTTGAGAGACTTTTCACAAATAAAAACAAAATACGTATTTTTACTTTTTTTTCTTTTCCCTTAATCCTGAAATAACCTTTTCAAAATCAATGAATTTTGCAGGAATGTTGTACTAATAAGAGTATTTAAAGTTAAATTGTTGTTTGTTACAAGAAAATTCGAAATCTCCTATGTTTAAAGTGTTATTTACCTGTGCATGTCAGTGCTGTAGGATTCCAGGTGTTTGTCGTGGTACAAAGCGAGGATGAAGCATCACCAGTAGCCACAGTATACCCGCCGTTGCAGGTGATTGACACCGTGCCGGTGTAACCGCCAGAAGGCATAGTTGGGAAAATTCCTTGGGTGAGGGTCGGTGCAGCGTTGCATGTGGCGGCTGTAACATATGGATGAATTTGTAGAAACGAAATTAAGGAAACTATAAGTACAGACAAGATTTATCTTTATAAAGTTCGTTTCGTTTAAGCCTCAGTGTTTAGTTGCAAAAGGCGGAAAGTCCAAGCTGAAATCCCCGTGGATCACTTGTTTTCAACATAAGCTTATTTCGGTGCAAATTTATGGCAGTATAGGTTCTTGTTTTGACTTCTATCCTTAAAGTATAATTACTGATTCATGGCGATTTTATACAAACTGATAAACTAGAACTTTTCACTAAACGGTCGTTGCATTTCACAGACTCACAAAAATCGTAATCACAAAATGCAGTATAGTCTTTAAACAGTTCGCTTTTTCAGCATAGCTTGTTCAATTTATCTAACAACTAAGTTACTCTAAGTTTATGTATGTTTAATTTGTGTAGTTAAATTAGCGGAACCGTTCAAACCACTCTTAAGCAATCACTTTTCCTACCAACCGGTGCATGTGAGTGAGGACGGGGTCCAGGTGTTGGTCGCACTGCAAGTTGCAGAGGTTGCTGCCCCAGATGCAGAAATGTACCCGGCGTTGCATGTGATTGACACTGTGCCACTGTAACCACCAGTGGGCATAGTTGGGAAGGTTCCTTGGGTGAGGGTCGGTGCAGCGTTGCAGGAGGCTGTTTGAAACATTAAACATTTTTTGCAAATGAAATAAAAAAACTCCATTGGGTTAGGGTGGGTGCAGCGGCGTATGTGGGCTAACCAATTTTGAAGTTACGCAGAAATTTTGTATGTGCGAAGTTGTGATGACGTCACAACGTTACGTCATAACCGAACGTTTAATACTGAAAATAGTACAGACAAGATTTATCTTTATAAAGTTCGTTTCGTTTAAGCCTCAGTGTTAAGTTGCAAAAGGCGGAAAGTCCAAGCTGAAATCCCCGTGGATCACTTGTTTTCAACATATGCTTATTTCGGTGCAAATTTATGGCAGTATAGGTTCTTGTTTTGACTTCTATCCTTAAAGTATAATTACTGATTCATGGCGATTTTATACAAACTGATAAACTAGAACTTTTCACTAAACGGTCGTTGCATTTCACAGACTCACAAAAATCGTAATCACAAAATGCAGTATAGTCTTTAAACAGTTCGCTTTTTCAGCATAGCTTGTTCAATTTATCTAACAACTAAGTTACTCTAAGTTTATGTATGTTTAATTTGTGTAGTTAAATTAGCGGAACCGTTCAAACCACTCTTAAGCAATCACTTTTCCTACCAACCGGTGCATGTGAGTGAGGACGGGGTCCAGGTGTTGGTCGCACTGCAAGTTGCAGAGGTTGCTGCCCCAGATGCAGAAATGTACCCGGCGTTGCATGTGATTGACACTGTGCCACTGTAACCACCAGTGGGCATAGTTGGGAAGGTTCCTTGGGTGAGGGTCGGTGCAGCGTTGCAGGAGGCTGTTTGAAACATTAAACATTTTTTGCAAATGAAATAAAAAAACTCCATTGGGTTAGGGTGGGTGCAGCGGCGTATGTGGGCTAACCAATTTTGAAGTTACGCAGAAATTTTGTATGTGCGAAGTTGTGATGACGTCACAACGTTACGTCATAACCGAACGTTTAATACTGAAAATACCCGCTCGTTGTCCTTATTCGATGTGCCCAAAACCTTTATCTGGAATCTTAGTTTAAATACAAGAACATGCCGAACAGATGCTACTTTCTTAGCTGTATTGTGAATTACGATTTTTGTCTTTATTTAGTGAATATTGGGATCGTAATGGTTTAAGACGTAATAAGAATAGCAAAGCCCATACTGAAGTAGTAAGCTATTTGTGGAGGTTTCGAATAGATCCTATGATAATAACTGGGGACGTAGTTAGACGTAGAATAAACAGCAAAGCCCATACAGAAGTAGTGTAGAAGTTTTGAAAAACTCTTTATTCATTTTCAACATACTCACTAAGAAAGTTTCAATTTTTTTTTACACGTCAAAGCGATGCTGATTGATTTATTTGTGGAAATTGTCAAATTATTACCAGGTGAAAAAGAAAAATAGCCTAGTAAAAAATAAACCTACGATCTACTATATTGATATACTTTTCTTCGACCCAACAACGATCTACAATTTTTATCTGACTGTATTAAAACAACTTACCAACACATGTGGGGAGATCAGCCGACCAGTTGTTGGATTCTGTTCCGTCGCATGTCAAGACAGCTGTTCCTGATATTTCATATCCAGTGTTGCAAGAAAATGTATGAGCTACGTTGTAAGCTGTTGCCCCAGTTGTTCCGACTCCGTTTGTAATAGTGGTTGCCGCACAGGTTATAGCTGAAAATAAATATAGGATCCATTGTGCAAGAGAGACTATTACCTTCATACTCGCCAACTGTTGCTGCACGCGAACAGATTGGCGACACTGTTTTTCACGCCACCGCTTGGATACATTTTTCCACCCAAGACGTGGCACGGAAAAGCATGCCGGATGCGGCGCAAGCGGCGGCTGTTCGAAATAGAAAATAGATTGAACACACCCAAGCTAATCAAAGTTGCTGAATAGTTTGCCAGTGTTTGTTTTTTAACCTTCCCCTTCTGCTAACGGCTTCCTTTTTAGTAACCAAATATATTTCACTGAACAAAATATAAAAACAATAATATTTAACGGTCAAGATCGTGTTACAAATGTACGAAAACTTGTATGAAAATGAACGATGTACATAAATGCCCGTGCTTCCAGAATTATAATTCTTTTATAATCAAATTAACATATGTATTCTGAGGACTCACTACCATTTTTATATAATTGCAGAATTCACAAACTTTCCAGAATTGCAAGTTGAATGGCATTATGATAGTGTTTATAGTATTTGACCAATATTTGACCTATTTGACGAGTATTTGACCGGTCAATTGACCGGATTTTATTTGACTGGTCAAATGTCCACCCCTACATTAAAGTAAATAGCCGTGTTTTTATTTCTAGCTTTTTCGAATGTAGCAATTCCTATTCTGATATGATAAAGGAGCTCAAAAATTAATTATAACTCAAAATTTAAAAGTTTAAATCTCGTATGCGTTGAAAAGCTGTGAGGCTTAAAGAGCCAGAAATATTTCTTAAAAGCAGTTTACGATTAAAGTGAGAACGTATAATTTGCACCAATCAACTGCAAACAAAAGCTTTAAAACTGATTTTTTTCTGTTTAGGTCACTTAAATTGTTCGCTTTTGTTTTTAAAGACCAACCTGAGTTTTTCTAAAATATTGCGCAACGTTCATATTATTTAAAAATAAAATAAACTGATGTAGCATTTAGCCTACTTTGACGTCACTATACACGTGACCGTTGTTCACTGACGCGTGACCTAACGCCGAATTGTGCGTTTTCAACGTTCGTTTATCGTTGCGTTTCTGAGATTTGTGAATATACTCGACGGGCAACTTCTACTGAGTGAAGTTTCTTTGTCTAGAGGGTACAAGAAGTTAAGGACAGGTATTCTAGCGGCCTGCTCCTTTGGAGTCGGATTAAGAACTTGTAAGAGACTAGGCAGCCGTCGGCTCTCGTCTTCAGAGCCAGCAGCCTTCTTACCCCTAACTAAACACCCCCGATTCGCCACAACTGATGTCAGGTGTTGTTACACGTTAAACGCAAATTTTTGTTTTTTGCCACTTTTTAGTCGCAGCTAAGGCGTCCAAGCCAAAAACAATTAACAAAATTAAAAAAAAACTATTGTCAGCTTTTAATTGACGTTATGTTAAAATGTGATTAAAAAAAGTGTTTCTTTAGTTATATTCAACGACATTTCAACTGTGTTATATATACGCGAGCTTCCAGAAGTAACCACCCTGTCCAACAAGTTTATCGCATTAGGCTCAGCTTCGTTTTTGCATTGTACAGTTGTTTATTTCTGATTTGGACAAATGTATTGAACAGTATTTGCTGTCTATCTAAAAACACAAAGAAAACAAAGAGCCAAATAATAACTAGCAATCTATATAAATTGACGTACTAAGCAAGTAGTGGGGATTGTGGCAGAATGTGGCCGCGGGCCACATTGCCATATAACACCAGAAGGTGTTTGCGGGCCGCTCAAAATCTCGGGTTCGGCCCGCGGGCCGTATGTTGCCCGCCCCTGCTGCAGAGTCTAAGCCTGGCTCGGGACTCGACAAAATTGCACAGTTGGCTGTAGTGTCTGAGTTGGACTCGGACTCGGGTTTGTCGTTTATGTTTTCAATATTTACCTGTGCAAGTCACTGAGGCTGGTGTCAGGGTGGATCCGGAGCACGACAATGAGGAAGCAGATGCATCGAACCCGGCTGTGCACGAGAAAGCTGTTGACGAACCGTCAGGGAGGGGAGAAGATACGACATAAGTTCCTTCGTCCACAGCCGCAAGATCACATTGAGCTGCAAACAAATCCGCAAAATGTCAAATTGATACATGACATCAGAGCAGGACTACGACTTATATCGCTTTACACAAACATAGATCACTTTCGATTAAGTTTCAGACTGAAACTGTTTTGAATAAGCTTCACCTTCAGCGCGATAAGCGACTGCGAGCAGACAAAGTGCGAACAACTGGAAGTTCATTCTGATTGGAAAATGGCGTTAGCTCTGTAATTGTTGAAAATGAAGTTTAAATTCTAATAAGAATAACCAATAAAATTAAATGTAATAATTAAAATGCATTTCCAACGAGCTTACCTTTTCGAAATCAAACAGATGTTTCTGGCTGAAGGTTCTTCAGAAGTGAAGTTACAGCAAAGGCGAATCCATTTATAAGATTGGGGAACAAAAAAACAACGTTCGATTTCAACAGAAACAACTTTACTTAAAGAGAGGCACGGTGAAGTTTTATAAGCAGAAGACTGAATGCACGTCGTGATTGGGATATCAAATTGCAGGGTGCGCTGTTCCATTAGGTTTGACGATGTTGCAACATTTCTTCAAGCTAGTAATTTGTTCCTCAAGCAACGACGACTATATACACTTTACACATTGCCAGCCTTTTGTATTTTAAATACAAAAAACGAACTCCGGCAGTAGTTTCGCTTACCGACGCCAGGTGTTAGTTAAAATGTTGTTGTGGCCTGATTCTAACCATTTAGGTCGTATTCCGAAGTGTGTATTCCGATGTTAATGTTGTTCTTTTTCGGTTTTATAGCGGGAGTCCATACAGGATTACTAAAGTTGACTCTATTGTCTGGTTAATAGTAGATCTACTATAAAAAAATTTTAGGTTTCAAATAATATTAATATTTTAACGAGTTTAAGAGTTATTTGTTTTTTTTTATCGTTTTTAATTGTTTTAAATCTCTCTTAAAAATAATGGCAGTTATATACTAACTTAGAAAAAATAATAAAAATATACGTTTATATAGTAAAAGTTGAGAAAAAATATAGTTTGAAGGGCATGCAGTAAAACTGTTTTTAAAAATCAAGCTATTTTTTAAAGCTTTACAAGCATCACAAACAGTAAATCCAATATGTCCACTATTTAGTCTCTTTTAAATGGTTGCAACACGTTATGCGTACAAAAGTATAGAAGGATATTGAATGCAGTATAGACGCCGCAGCAAAACTGGAAGGCTGGTCGGCTATAGTAGAAAACATAAAAATATTATTTGTCTAATTCTAAATAGTGTAATCAAGTGGCATTATGGTGTCCATATATATTGAGGAAAACCTGAGCCACTTTTTCATCTTACAACTGTAACTTTTGCGTTTGTAGACCGTTGTGATCAATAATAATTGGACAAATGATGCCCAACAGCTTTAGGTTTAATGGGTTGACATTTTAAATGGTTTACATTGAAAGTCTTTAACTGAGAACCTGATA
The DNA here is from genome assembly GCF_963924565.1 of Ascidiella aspersa. NCBI lineage: Eukaryota > Metazoa > Chordata > Ascidiacea > Phlebobranchia > Ascidiidae > Ascidiella > Ascidiella aspersa. Next base: position 2,573,613 of record NC_139451.1, read on the forward strand.
AGTAATGGTCTTTGAAATGGCCCAAGAGACCGTCACAGTCGGGTCGGTTGAACCACGAAGGGACCCTTGAGACACGTTATTTTGACGCTAATTTTTCTTGAAAAACAAAGTCAAACAGCACATTGCTTTAAAATCGTATATTTAAAAAACGAAAAACAGCATTTTAAATACCAGTATTTTCATTTGAAAGCAGCATCGGTATTACGACTTCAGAAATAGACACACAAGAATTATCCTCAATTGAGGACTCAACAAATCCGTTTTTATTATCCTTACTTTAGATAAAAATTTGTGATATCCGTGCACATTTGTCGTTAACAAATGAACCTACACTGGTAAAAAATTTTACAGTAAAAAACACTGGCAGCAGTTTTTACGGACCCTAACGTATTTTTTACATCAGTTTACCGTAAATGTTTTTACTGTTTTATTCAGTAAAATAACAGGTGAAAGCACTGTACATTTACTGGATTTAATCAGTTAATATTTACGTGTTTTTTACCTGTTACTATTTACGGTAAAAACCCTAGTTAATTTACGTAAGCCACTGGCAGCAGTTTTTACGATTCAAACCTATTTTTATTATACTGCGCAATAGACAGTAAAAGTCATACACCGTGAAAGTTGTACACAGTAACAAATGCGAAATACACAACACAACTGTCCACATAATGCTGCTGTGGTTACACAGTTTGATCACTTGTCTTGCATCTTGCGACCCAAAGTTAAAACTTTAGGATGTACTGCCATGGTTCTTCTCTTTTTACTTTCACCTTTTGTTTCCGGTATGTTGATTTAAGTATCTGAAAAAGATTAGATGCCTATCAATCGAAGCAAAGATTTTTCTGAGTTTTTTAGAAAAAAATCGTTTTACCTAGGTAGTGTTTTTTATTTTTTTTGACCTGGAGAACACCCTTTTCGAACTTTTTTAACATACCTTTGAATGAAATCCGTTTTAATTGCCTTTGGAGGATACTCCATATTAAAAGTGCAAAAAAGAAATCAGCCCATGAGGCAATGTAGACCTTTTCCACTGTAACTTTATACTGTTTGGTAGCAGCTGATGTATCCCCTGAAAACAGATACAATTGTCATACTTAAAAAAAAAAAACAGATAAAAAACTCTAAACTATTGGTGAGCTATTATCTAAAACAACATATTTTTGCAGCAAAAAGTACAAAACCTCTAGTGGTTTGCAAAATTCGTTAATGGTGACAATTAATTCACAGTACAAAAAAACCTTTAATCATCTATTAAAATATATATATTACAGTGTGCTTACCTACCAATGATTATAATGCATGGATTCAAGAAGCTGCGATCACCCTTTAAATACAAAAACAGGCAGCTCTTATGTTTATTTTTTTAATTTTTTACAGTGGGCTTTAAATATGGTACTGTTCTCATCCTTTTTGTCTTTGTGGTCACACTATGTCTTAATGATCATTTTAATTATATAAGCAAGCAGGCTAAAAAGGACAATAATTGGCACAAAAAACACCCCCTTATATTAAATAATAAGTTGTCTGGCCACTGTATGGTCATCTTTGCTCTATTTTGGGTCTGTGTAAACCTCTTTAAACAAGGGTCACATTGGCATGGGGGGAAAATGTTAAGAGAGTCAATTGTTAAAAAATATTGTTCCATGGAGTCTTTAAACAAACTTATGTATTATATATTAAAACTTATGTATTATATATTAAACTGTGACCCATTTTAGTTGTTTTTTTTTTGGCAAAGTTTGTTGCACACAATTAACCTTTTTTGAAAATAATTGTGTGTGGATGGACAGAATTACTTGGTTGGCCACACACTGTACAACCAATAAATCAAGTGTACTGTGGGTAATGTCAATAACACAATTTTGAGATTGGTATTTTTTCAGCATTCTGTCTGTCATGTATTTTCTATTGTTAAATCTTGCACGACAACAATCATACATAATTATTTTAGTCCTCACCTCATTTGAAAAAGCGTCCAGTATATTGGTGAATTGGTGTTTTGATGACATCGAGATAAGTGCGAAGAAAATGAAGAAAGGACTGTATATTGCTTGGTACAGTTTTGCATAGGACAGCGAATTTTATATCCTTTTCGAAGATGCTGCTTTAAGTGCTGAATAACTTGTTTCATTGAACCAAACTTTGCTTTACAAATTTCTAATGAACATTTAAAACTACCAATATCTGACATTTTTATATAAGACTGCATATTGAAAAAACAAACAGCATTAACATATTAGTACTATAGTAAATATCCTATTGTAATTTGAACTTAAATACTTACATTGTACTCTTTCAGTTCTAATTACTTAACCCAATACCTTGCTGTCAACACAAACCACCATGTTATGAATGTCTGTTGGTCAGCGGCGTACTTATGTCACAGCCACACCTACCTTATGTTGAATGGCAGTCATAATGTAATTAGTAGATATAAATGTTAACTTTATTTTCATACGATAACAGCGCTATTAAATTAGACGCAATTAAGCCTTTCCTAAACAAATGTAAAAACGGTCGCAGTCGCAGTTGACACCCTCTAAGTCGCACAAATCGTTAAGAGAAAAGAAAAAAATGATTTCGAGGCTTGTGATTGGTTGCCTGTCGAAATCGAGAAAAACATGCTCGATTAACGGGTAATATTAACGTAAATTGTGCTAACGGTTGAGAACCGTAAATAAATACGGCGATTTTTAAGTAAAATTTACGATTTTTTTTTAGAGTGTACATAATAATTCACACTTATATTTTTAAATTACACACAGCTGCACAACTATCAATTTTTGCAGTGGGAGAAACTGCTGATATTCTTAACTTTGCCTCAAGGCAGCGTGGTCCAACTTCTTTTCATCGCTGGCCAAAAACAATTTTTTTTTATCTTACGGGCCAATGTTTTTAAATAGCGATTCTTAGGCTTATTGCTGGCAAACTACACATAGTCTATGGCAGTGGTTTTTAACCTTTTTTCAGCGGCACCTTCTTTGGTAATTTTCCAATGCCTTTCGCTCCCCCTACGGAAAGCAATTCGAAATTTTCAATTAAATATCACTTATAGACAATTTGAAAATACTAAAGCGTGTTGATGGTCGTGCAAAGCACGAAAATTTTTTAGTTTAATTGGCGCTAAACTGTAAACTCAGGAGGCTTTTCACATTGACCACACAACAAATTGCTCGTGCTTGACACAATGATTTAAACAGTACGTTATCTTGTTTCAAAAGATCAGCAGGTTAAGAACCAATGGCCTATGGAATATATACTAACTTTATGAAATGTACACCTTTGTTCAGCCACGGTAGTTATGAAATCACAAAGGATCATTTACGAAGTTTTTTTAGTTAATTACAATAACAAAAATTGAAGTGATATTGCTAGATTGAAGCAAAGCTAACTATCAGTTCGCGGGCCAAAAAAACGAAGCTGGCGGGCCAACTTTGGCCCGCGGGCCTGCAGTTGGACCACACTGCCTTAAGGTATCCTGTCAGACTTGTGTTTCTAAAAGGCATTGAAGTAGGAAAATATAGCCTTTAAACACATTTTGTCATCCAAGAGGGTTAGATTTTAATCTTGTCTGAAACTGCAAACTAAAAACCAGGCTTTTGAAATTCAACTTTCAGAATTAGACACTTAAAAAAAACTTATTGTGCAAAAAGTTGTTAGTTGTAAGAGGTTCCTTGTCAATGTTTGTAAATGCTTCAAAAAGAAATTAATGGGTAAAACTCATTGTCAGACCAATAAATAAACTGAAAAGCTAAATTTATTCAAACAGCCATTTGGAACAAATTACTATGGTAATAATACACGTCATAATTCCCTATTGTAACATTATCTTATTCGTTTAGGCTTGTGTTTTTAACCTATATTCAAATTATATATACTTGGGCCAACAGAATAAGCTTCTGGTAAAAATCCTAATGATTTAAATTTATTATAGCATCGTCGATGGCGAGCAGCATAAAACCTGCTGAAAAGGTTCCACATCGTTTTTCGGGGCTCTTTCGTACTTTTCGTACGTAAAAAACAGAAAAATAAATAAATAAAAGGTACCGTCTACAAATTATGCTCATTAGAATCATCATTTGGGTTAAGGTGCTAAGTAGCGTTTGTGTTTGGGTGGATCAAGAAATATTGTGTAAAATAAATATAATAATGCTTGGCCCACACACTATCAAACGCTAAACCTAACCCCAATATTGTGCGTAAGGCAGAATTTCTACCTTTTTTTTATAAATATTTTTTTTTGCTTTTTTGACGTACCAAATTGAAGGTGCTCCCGTTTTTCTGCAATATTTTTTCCTATATACCTTTGTATTATGTTATTTCAGCTGTCAGATATTAAGTAAAGTATGGACCAGTTAAAGATCCCTGTTTTGCATTGTCTCATCAGTCCCGCACCACCAATGTTGACTGGTTTAACAAAAAAAGAAACGTTTATAAAACTTTAAGTTTGTAAAATACTGGCTAATCTGTAAAAGAACTGGGCGCTGGTCTAGAATCTTACCACATTTCTTGGTAGCAAAAGGTATAGTAACGATTTGTTTTGTTGAAGTTGAAATTCCACAGGACACAGTAAAGCGGGTTATATTTTTGCACAAGTTCAAAGCATTCTTTCTATAAATTTACACACGGGGGTTGTATTGCAAGTGGCGACAACTGGCATTTTTATCGCAGGTTAATGATCGTTAGCTTAATGCTTGACTTTAAATTTATGTAGTTGCACTTGTGCTACGTTTACCCCAATGATGAAACATCGCCAGAAAGAGCCATCCCTCTTCTTTACAGCGAGAGAACAAATAACCCCCTATATGCATGGTGCGACGCCTAGCGGATCTCTTTACGTACCCTATATTATAAAATCCTTGAAACTGATATATGCATGATGCGCCGTCTAGCGGAACTTTAAGCGTACCCTATATTATAAAATATTTGCGAATAGGTAAAAACTCCGGTCGAGTCTTACGGTAGCCTTACTCTATTGCAAAAATGTAAGTATGATTGTTTAGTGCATTATCCCTTCTTTATTGAGTCGGTCGTTTTTAAAAACGACTTGATTACAACACTGTCATAAGGTGATAATTTAACGCCCTTGTTTCTGGCTGGAGCGATGACAAAACAACGCGGGCGTATCGCTTCTTTTTTGTGTGTTTATTCGCATCCTACAAGTTGAACAAAGAATAAGATAAAATAAAAAGAGCATAAAACGTTAGCAAGACGTAATAAAAATCTAATATACGAGTAAACAATTGGAAACAACCTAAATATGCAAATTGTTGTGTATATGAACGTTTCAATCTCAAATATCGTTTGTTTTTCATGCCATTAAGAAAGGAAAACAGTTGAAGTGTGCTGCAAGTCTGTCATCCTAAATGGGAACTTTCTTCGCGATAACATCCCAAACCTGATGAACAGTGTTATGGGAATTTTGCAGAAGGAGTAGAGCTTTTGCTTCACCGGTTTCCATAGGCGGGCTGCGTCACACGCTTCACACAGTCGGTAAATTCGGTCGCAGCCGTCACGTTGTTGTGTCTGTCTCGCGCGTCGTCCTTTTGAAGCGAGACGTAACCTAAGCACAGAGCGTGACTCGGCAGAGTTCCGGTCGGCGAAAGAAGGGACAAGGGAAAAAAAGGAAAAAGGGAAATAGGCGGGCCAGCAATTGAGTGTTGTTGTAGTTTTCTTCAATTAGATTAGAATTAGCATTAACGAATTCTTTTAAAAACGATTCTAACTGTTATGCTACTATTAATTATTTACAATCAATTTAATTTAAATCGAAATTGGTTGTAAAAAGAATGTAACCGTACAAAAATATACGTGTCCCATTTTTTATGTCTTTTAGCATATCATTTGCTTTTCAGACTGTAAAAATTACATAAGTCGTTCCACCCAGATTCTTCATTAAGATCTTTGTTTTGACTGATAGACTAAAAATACCGTTTGACAAAGTAGCATTTTTGGTAAAATCCGAATTGATTAAAACTAGAATTGAAGCGCACAAGCAATTCATAAACTAGATTAGAATTTCACACAAGCAATTCACTAATAATTAGATCCGCATTTTGCTTTAATTAACGAGAAGTATCTAGTTGTCGTGCTCTTATCACAAAAATACTCAACAATTTTAACATCCAAATTTCATTTGGTTCAAAGGTAATTCGGATTTGTTTGAAACTATTTACTTCAGTAGAGCCCTTTAATTTGGCAATCTGTGTGGAGAGTTTCATCTTGGTGTTTGCCTATTTGCTTAACTGAAAAGGCCGTTGGACAAAAGTAGCATTTTTAAAGTCCGAATTAGATTAGAACTAGAATTAGAGCACAAAAGCAATTCGCAAACTAGATTAGAATTTCACACTAGCATTTTACTAATAATAAAATCCGCATTTCGCTCTAATTAATTCAATTATAAATCAGAATCTAGTTGACCAAGTTTTCTTTTACTCTTTTTTGTCTAACTAAAAGAAAATAAAGAAAGTTAAGTGTAAAGTAAAGGGTAACAAGCCTCTTTGCGTCTCTACCTATTGCGTCATGCCCTTTTTTCGAGCAAAGCGTAACCACAGCATAGTGGCGCAACGTCGCGAAAAAAGGGGCCTAGGGAAAATAAAGAAAAAGGCGGTCCAGTCTAGTGGGATGGCGATTTGGCGAGTACACTTTATACACTGCCATGCTTTGTATTTTACAAACGATAAACAATCAGTAACTTCAAGTCCTGAATTACGCCAGGTATATTGGGAATTGTATTTGTCCGATATGCTTCGACATTTTTTTTGAAAAACCAAACAAATTCGTTTTAAACGTGTTTTGTGTATTTTAAACAAACACACTGATCTAATATTATGGAAAATGTCTTTTTTTGTCGAATGACCACAACAAAACCAACTGACTGAAACAATAAGTGCAACAATATAGATATTTAGGCAAACTAATAAAAAGTAGCATTTATGCGTAAATTCGACTTTTCTTTCAAAATTCTTTTCATTTTGCAATGATCAGTTTTTGATTCACGAAGAAGAATTCAGCTAACGCCATTTTTCAAAGACAAAAATTTAAAATTTATAATAAAAAAATCTACGTTTCTACAACACACGGTGTCAGTCTAAAGAGCCTTGATGAAAGCGAACGCGGAGAGAAGCATCGCCATCAGTGCAGTGTGCAGGTGGAACAAGCTAGCACTGCCGGCTGCGAAACAAGTCGATAGAAATTGGTTGGCAAATATCACATCATACAAAGTTCTCAGTGATTACAAAAAAACACGCACTTCTTAAATTTAAAATCACTTTTATTTATAAAGTAAATTGCCTTTACATCGCAGGCTGGCAGTCAACCATATTTCATGCCCCTAAATTTTAAATTTCAAGTTACCTGTAGTAGTGGTGGCAGTGGTGCTGCTTGCAACGCATGTGGGGGTAGCCATGTTGTAGTTGTTGGCCAGAGTTCCGTCGCATTTGATGGTCGCAGTAGTGGACGACAGTGTGTAGCCGCTATTGCAAGTCACAGTGACCTCTATGTTATAAGCGACAGTGCCGGTCGGAGCCACTGCGCCATTGGTCACAGTCAATGCCGAGCAGGTAATTGCTGGTTGAACAAATAAAAAAGATTTTAAAAAATCATAAAAACAAAAAAAACAAAAAACACAATATTTTTCGCGCAAGCATTTTTGTAAAGTCCCATAATTGTCTAAATTTTCTTGGTTGTTTCATTTCCACCAACAATCAATTGGCAGCGTATCCAATTTTTATGTTTTTATCACATTTATCTATTTGTAAAAATGATGGATAACATTTCGGTATTTCGGAGAGAAAAGTGGGCCATTAAAAATCTGTAGAGGGTTACTTTGTGACCCGCGGGTCAGTGGTTCGCCATCCCTGTTCTAAAGCGATTAAAAAATTAAAATGTTATCCGTCCGTTAGACTTAGCAACTACAAGTAATTCCTTGTTAAATTTAAAACTAAATGTTTTACCAGTGCATGTCACTGCGGTCGGGTTCCAGGTGTTTGTGGTCGTGCAAAGTGACGAGTTGGTAGATCCCGCCTTATACCCGGAGTTGCATGTGATTGCCACTGCGCCGGTGTAGCCAGCAGTGGGCATAGTTGGGAAAGTTCCTTGGGTGAGAGTCGGTGAAGCGGCGCATGTGGCGGCTGAAAGGTGGAGCACAAAACCGATTTCGAGGTTACGAAGTAATTGATTAAATTATATGTGCGTTAATAAAGCAAAAAACAAAGTGAAAGAAAATCTTCTCGCAACGATGAAATCATTTTCTCTTGGTTTTATATATTATTTTATTTTTATTTAGCGGGCTTCGGCCTGTTAAAAATGGGTTTTGGCCTAGTACAAAAGACCAACTACGATCCCATTATTTTAATTTATTATTGTGCGACCAAACAACGATTTACAATTTTTATCTGACTGTATTAAAACAACTTACGTTCACATGTTGGCAGAGCAGCCGACCAGTTGTTGGTTTCTGTTCCGTCGCATGTCAAGACTGCTGTTCCAGAAATAATAAATCCAGCGTTGCAAGTGAAGGTATGTTGTCCGTTGTAAGCTGTAACCTCACTTGTTCCGACTCCGTTGGTTATTGAGGTTGCCGCACAGGTTAAGGCTAAAAATACGTTACATAGGCTATATCCCAGAAGCGTGCAATATACCGCCCGCGAGCCACAGCACGACCCGCGAGACCTATTTACGTGGCCCGCACAGACTACGTCAAGTAGCCCATTGTTTTTTTTTTAATTTTTAATTGTTTAAGAAGTTATTTGTAACGGAATTTTGGCATTTATCAATTTGTATTACGTCACACTGTCCGAACCTCCATTATTGCGTCATAGTGTGCATTGTAGTAAAACTGCCTTGTTTTGCTGGCAAAAAAGAAAGGTTGATTATTAAAGGTGGAAATTCAAGCAAGATGTAGTTTGCCTGCTTTGTTATATCAGTAATAAAAGAGAATAATTTATAAGGGACACCATAGTTAAAAACACTCTACTAATTATGATAGCGTTGTAGGTCAATTACGGGTTCATAAAATGCTGCAATTGAAAAAGTCTTTGAGCAAACAACAAGAGGTATTCATTGTTATAAGAAAGACGTTGAGCTTGTTACAAAACTGGGCTATAAGTTATCGAAAGCAATTGCCGAAAAAGGAAAGCCTGTTCAAGACAAAATTCAGGAATCAGCTCACAGATGAGCACTTGTTAAGTGAACTTCGAGTTGGCACTTTTGCCAAAACTAACAAGATCTCTGGTGAGAGAAGATATCACACATCTCATTAATCGCTTAATGATTAACTTGATTCTACGCAGTTTTCCAATAAAAATTTGTTTAAAAAAATATATCTGTTGTTCGATTGTCCGGCCCGCACCACCATCATAGTTATACATTATAGCCCGCTGCGATAAACAGTTGCACGCCCCTGCTATATCCCCATTGTTTTCATAATAAAATATATCTCCATTGTGCGCGAGAATATCAATTTCTTATTACCCATCTGTTGCTAAGCACGTGGGACGAAAAGTGAACGTTTGCCGGATTGAAAATCAAAACAATATTTTAAATGCTGAAAGTAATATTTACCTGTGCACGTCAGATAGTTTGGATTCCAGGTGTTTGCTGAGGTGCAAAGCGAAGATGAAGCGGCACCAGTAGCTAGTTCATATCCAGGGTTGCACGTGATTGACACTGTGCCGGTGTAGCCAGTAGTGGGCATAGTTGGGAAAGTTCCTTGGGTGAGGGTCGGTGCAGCGGCGCAAGTGGCTGTTTGAAACAATAAAATATAAGACACATGAGAGTATGTGTTGTGATGCGGATTTCCTTGACGGCTGACACTGTTTACGAGTGTTGCCGACAGTAAAAACTAACACGACTGCAATTGATCCTAATTTGTGAAACAGTGGCTTGATTTTTATAATTCAAAGCCCGCTTTAATAAGCTCAACATCATATCGGCTGGTGTTTTTATTGAAACAAATTTTCAGCTATACGGGCGGACTTCCCTTTTTGCAATGTTATTAAACGAAATTCGACCACATCAAAATTAATTTAAAAAACTTTAATTTTAATAGCTGTGCGTTGTAGTTTGGGTTTTTTTTTCTCACGGATGTGGCAATTTCCATTCTAATATAATAAAGAAGCTCAAAAATTAACTAACTTGTAGTTTCATATTGTTTAAAGAATAAAAAACGCACCATTCACATTATTTAAGAATAAAATTAACTGATTTCAGTTGCTCCCACACGTCAAACAACAATTTGCCACTGTTAGTCGCAGGTAAGGAAGGCGCCTCGTCGTTGAAATTTTCACTGTGCTATTTGCGACTAAGGAGGATTTTGCTATTTGCGACTAAGGAGGATAACAGCCTTATCAAGAAGAGTTGGGATGCGGAATCGAAGCCAGGCTCGGAAATAGTTACTCGAGCAAGCCATAAGTTTTCAACCACCATCTACCTCAATACAAATGGTTTATTACTGTCGTTTATGTTTTTCATTATTTACCTGTGCAAGTCACTGAGGCTGGTGTCAGGGTGGTTCCAGTGCACGTCAGCGACAAAGCAGATGCAACATACCCGGCTGTGCAGGATAAAATTGTTGTCGCACCGTCTGCGAGGGGACTAGAATCAGCATACGTTCCATGGTCCACAGCCGCAAGATTACATTGAGCTGCAAACAAATCCGCAAACTGTTAAATTGTTACATGATATCTGAGCAGGACTATGACATAATTCACTTTCGGTTAAGTTTCAGGCTGAGCGTAGAATAAGTATAGGATACTTAAATTGGCTGCAACAATTGTGCTTAGAGTAAACTGTTTTGAATAAGCCTCACCTTGAGCGCGGTAGGCCACTGCAAGCAGACAAAATGCCAACAACTGGAAGTTCATTCTAATTGGAAAATAGAGTTTCCTCTGTAATTGTTAAATACGAAGTTTAAATTCTAATAAGAATAATCAATAAAATAAATGTACTAATTAAAATGCAACTCCAACGAGCTTAGCTTTTCGAAATCAAAGAGATGTTTCTGTATGACGGTTCTTCAGAAGTGAAGTTGCAGCACTGGAGAATCGACTTATAAGATTGGGGAACAAAAAAAAACGTTCGATTTCAACAGAAACAACTTTACTTAAAGAGAGACACGGTGAAGTTATATAAGCAGAAGACTGAATGCTCGTCGTGATTAGGATATCAAATTGCGAGCTGCTCTATTCAATTAAGTTTGATGATGTTGCAACATTTCGTCAATCTATTATATTGTTCCTCAAGCAACGGCGACTATATACACTTTACACATTGGCGCGTTTTTGTATTTGAAAAACAAAATACGAACTTCTGCAGTAACTTCCCTTCTCAAGTGACGCCAGGCAGGCTTGGAATTGTGCTTTTTCGATAAGTCTTCTTTAGTTTTCAGAAAACAAAACAAAATTGTTTGAAATGCATTGCGAGTAAACAAGTATATAAGATGGAATAAAAATCAAAACACACAATATTGATAAAGGGTAAATGTTTGGATTTTTTAAGACTGCCTTTTCAGAAATGTTTATTTTGGTATTTGTTGAATGGCCGCAATAAAAAGCAACAGTCTACAATGAAAAGTGCAAAACTATGGATATTTAAGCAAATCAATGAATAGTAGCATTTATATATGTATGTCTTAAAAATTAAGTTCTCAAATTGACAAGAAATATAGAGAGGACACACAATAAGACCGACAAAACTACAATTTTTAAAGGTTTCAAATAATATTAATATTTTAGCGCTATTTGTTTTTTATCGCTTTTAATTGTTTTAAATCTCTCTTAAAAATAAGGCCAGTTATACAATAACTTAGAAATAAAATAAAAATTTACGTATATATAGTAAAAGTTGATAAAAATTATAGTTTAAGGGGCATGCAGAGAAACTGTTTTTGAAAATCAAGCTATTTTTTAAAGCTTTACAAGCATCACAAACAGTAAATCCAATATGTCCACTATTTAGTCTCTTTTAAATGGTTGCAACACGAAATGTGTACAAAAGTATAGAAGGATATTAAATGCAGTATAGACGCCGCAGCAAAACTGGAAGGTTGGTCGGCTATAGTAGAAAACATAAATATTTGTAAATAACCGTTTATGTCTAATTCTAAATAGTGTATTCAAGTGGCATTATGGTGTCCTTATGTAGTGGGGAAAACCTGAGCCACTTTTTCTCTTACAACCGAAACTTTTGCGTTTGTAGACCGTTATGGCCAATACTAATTGGACAAATAATGCCCAACAGTTTTAGGTTTAATGGGTTGAAGTTTTAAATGGTTACATTGAAACCCTTTCAACTAAGAACTTGAGCAGTCTGGGTGTTTAAAATAGCTCAAGGGACCCTCATAGAGACAACGTTATTTTGAGAACACGGTATTTAAACGTTCATTTTTCTCAAAAAACAAAGTCAAACAGCACATTGCTTTAAATATTTTACTTAATAGACGAAAAAACAACATTCCAAGAACAATACAAGTTTCGTAAACGGATATATTTTACAGCAGCAGATGTGGTGGGGCTGTACCCAAACCTACCAAGAGCAACCGTCAAGAAAGCTGTTTCTGATAAGATCGGGGAACAAAAAAACACCGTTTGATTTCAACAGAAACAACTTTACTTAAAGAGAAGCACGGTGAAGTTTTATAAGCAGAAGACTGAATGCACGTCGTGATTGGGATATCAAATTGCAAGCTGCGCTGTTCAATTAGGTTTGAAGATGTTGCAACATTTCGTCAATCTATTATATTGTTCCTCAAGCAACGGCGACTATATACACTTTACACGTTATTTTAAAAACAAAATACGAAGGTCCCGTGACTTAAAATAAAGTCACTAGCTAATGCTAGCGATGGAATCGGTTAAAACAAAAGGCTTTCATTCACGTCCTGAATTACGCCAGTCATATTGAGAATTGTATTTTCCGATATGCTTTGACATGTTTTAACAAAACAAAAATCACTTCAAATGTTAATTGTGTATTTTCAAACAAGCAAGCACACTGTATTGGATATAAGTATAGCACACGATAATTAACAACGGTAAACGTTTAGACTGATTTTATCAGAAATGGTTTTGGCTAGATGATAAATGGCCGCAATAAAACACAGTAGTCTGAAATAATAAGTGCAAAACTATAGATGTTTAAGCAAAACAATGAAAAGCAGCATTTATGCGTAAATTCGACTTTTCTTTCAAAAACTTTTCATTTTGCAATGATGAGTTTTTGATTCATGAAGAAGAATTCAGCTAACGCCGTTTTTCAAAGACAAAATGTGAACTTTTAAAATGAAAATCTACGTTTCTACAACACACGATGTCAGTCTAAAGAGCTTTGATGGAAGCGAACGCGGAGAGAAGCATCGCCATCAGTGCAGTGTGCAGGTGGAACAAGCTAGCGCTGCCGCCTGGAAAATAAGTCAAATTTTAAAGTCAAATATCACACAAAGCTTTTAAATGTTACAAAGTAAATGCACTGTAAGGTTCATGTTATAAAAACTGTATAGAATTCGGTGAGTAAAGCACGATTTTCAAATCGTTACCAATCACTATTATTTATAAAGAAAATGCTTTTGCATAGCGTGGTTTTCAGTCGACCATTTGTCATGAGTAGGGCAATTATTTATGACATATAAAATAAATAATTTTCACCTAAACAATTGAAATTTTGACAAATTTTGACCTGAAAATATATGTTTGTGACAAAATGTTGGCCTATTAGAAATACATTGATTTAAACAAGATTTTGTACTGCTGTAGTTTCTTGGCGTCTTTAACCACACATTTGAGATGCTTACTGATTGGTGGTTCACAAATTAAATATTTTTTTAAGATTGTGCACAACTCTTTAAAGACACTAATTATTTAAAAAAAATGATGTATAAAAAGTTGTAAAAAATACTTCCTGAAAATGCAAAAACCTAGTTATCGAAATGGGAAATGGGATAATTGCAAATCAAAAGCGACAAAAAATGACAGCAATAGGCCTACTGTTTAACACAGAGGTGGGCAATTATTTTTAGCCGCGGGCCGCATGAGACACCGAAAATGTTGTGGCGGGCCGGGTAAAAAAAAAAAAATTGAAATGCACGTAATATGACGTCATACTCTGTCGTATAAAACTAACAAGCTAACGAACTTCTTATTACGTTTGTAGTGCGAAAATGTGCAGTTTAAGTCGAATTTGAAAAAAAAAATGCTTTTAAAAGCTTCAAATTGCCCATGTGTTACTTGCGGCACAACGGCCATATTGTAAAGACGATATAAATCAGATGAAACACACAACATGATTAACTAAATTAGGTTTAGAAAATGTGAATCGGTATGTTTCAAAGTTCAGAAACGGTCGGTATTTTGTTCATATTTTAAAGACAACACTTTCGACGCGCAAAAAATATATTAATATTAGGCTAAGTTTGCTAAATTTTCGTTGGAAAGAGGGCTGCGGCTTCTATTTCTATGTAAATTTGCCATAAAATCGCGTAAAAGACACGAGAAAGCGCGAAAATGTTTCCGTTTTAGTTTTTAAAACGGGCTAAAAATCGAATTGGCGATGTCATGACCATATCAGTCCCTAAAAAGAGTGTTTACGATACAACTAAACATGCAAAAAAAAATCCTAGCCTATGTATTTTAAGGAAAATAAGCTGCGGGCCGGATGCGGCCCAGGTCTGGTTTAACACATACGTCCAAATCAGAGATACGAAACTATATAATGTGCCAAAACGAAGTTCTAGCTAAACATTATGCGACAAATACGGTTTGGGTGGTTAATTCTGCCAGCAATGCCATATATTCCTCTAATGAAGATATAATACAGGAAAAATGTCGTTAAATATAACCCAAAACTTTTTTTTTTATACAACTATAACTAAACGACAATTTTATGAAAGATGGCTATATTTTTATTCAATTTTGTAAACGATTTATGTGCATTTTTATTAGATTTTGGCTTGAAATAATTTTGACCAAATTTTGACTGTTTTTGACAAGTTAAGAAATAATCGCCCTAGTCATGACTCTAATTATAAATTTCAATTTACATGTAGTAGTGGTTGCAGTGGTGCTGCTTGCGTCACAGGTGGGAGTGGCTACGTTGTAGTTGTTGGCCAGAGTTCCGTCGCATTTGAGGGTCGCAGTAGTGGACGACAGTGTGTAGCCGCTGTCGCAAGTCACAGTGACCTCTCCGTTATAAGCGACAGTGCCGGTTGGAGCCACTGCGCCGTTGGTCACAGTCAATGCCAAGCAGGTAATTGCTGGTTGAACAAATAAAAAAGATTAAAAAAAAATATAAATGAAAAAAATTAACTGCATTTTTTTTAGCGCAAGCATTTTCGTAAGACCTATCGGAACAAAAAAAAACCGTTCGATTTCAACGGAAACGACTTTGCTTAAAGCGAGACACGGTGAAGTTTTATAAGCAGAAGACTGAATGCACGTCGTGATTAGGATATCAAATTGCAAGCTGCGCTGTTCAATTAGGTTTGATGATGTTGCAACATTTCTTCAAGCTAGTATATTGTTCCTGAAGCAACGGCGACTATATATACTTTACACATTGCCATGCTGTGTCTTTTAACAACAAAAAACGAAGTCCGGCAGGAACTCCCCTTCCCGAGTTACGCCAGGCAGACTTGGAATTGTGCTTTTTCGATAAGTCTTCTTTAGTTTTGAGAAAACAAAACAAAATTGTTTGAAATGCATTGCGAGTAAACAAGTATATAAGATGGAATGAAAATCAAAACACACAATAATTGATAAAGGGTAAATGTTTGGATTTTTTAAGACTGCCTTTTCAGAAATGTTTATTTTGATATTTGTTGAATGGCCGCAATAAAAAGCAACAGTCTATAATAAAAAGTGCAAAACTATGGATATTTAAGCAAATCAATGAATAGTAGCATTTATATATGTATTTCTTTTATAAAAATTAAGTTCTCAAATTGAGAAGAAATATAGAGAGGACACACAATAAGACCGACAAAACAATAATTTTTAAAGGTTTCAAATAATATTAATATTTTAACGCTATTTGTTTTTTATCGTTTTTAATTGTTTTAAATCTCTCTTAAAAATAAGGCCAGTTATACAATAACTTAGAAATAAAATAAAAATTTACGTATATATAGTAAAAGTTGATAAAAATTTAGTTTAAGGGGCATGCAGAGAAACTGTTTTTGAAAATCAAGCTATTTTTTAAAGCTTTACAAGCATCACAAACAGTAAATCCAGCAATATGTCCACTATTTAGTCTCTTTTAAATGGTTGCAAAACGGAATGCGTATAAAAGTATAGAAGGATATTGAATGCAGTTTAGACGCCGCAGCAAAACTGGAAGGTTGGTCGGCTATAGTAGAAAACATAAATATTTGTATATGGCTGTTTATGTCTAATTCTAAATAAGATAATCAAGTGGCATTATGGTGTCCTTATGTAGTGGGGAAAACCTGAGCCACTTTTTCATCTTACAACTGTAACTTTTGCCTTGGTAGACCGTTATGGCCAATACTAATTGGACAAATGATGCCCAACAGCTTTAGGTTTAATGGGTTGAAGTTTTAAATGGTTACATTGAAACCCTTTCAACTAAGAACTTGAACAGTCTGGGTGTTTAAAATAGCTCAAGGGACCCTCATAGAGACAACGCTATTTTGAGAACACGCTATTTAAACGTTCATTTTTTTCTCAAAAAACAAAGTCAAACAGCACATTGCTTTAAATATTTTACTTAATAGACGAAAAAACAACATTCCAAGAACAATACAAGTTTCGTAAAATCTAAAAACGGATATATTTTACAGCAGCAGATGTGGTAGGGCTGTACCCAAACCTACCAAGAGCAACCGTCAAAAAAGCTGTTTCTGATAAGATCGGGGAACAAAAAAACACCGTTCGATTTCAACAGAAACAACTTTGCTTAAAGAGAGGCACGGTGAAGTTTTATAAGCAGAAGACTGAATGCTCGTCGTGATTGGGATATCAAATTGCAAGCTGCGCTGTTCAATTAGGTTTGACGATGTTGCAACATTCCTTCAATATATTATATTGTTCCTCAAGCAACGGCGACTATATACACTTTATACATTGGCGCGCTTTTGTATTTTAAAAACAAAATACGAACTCCGGGCATATATTTTACATATAACACACAATAATTGTTAAAGGGTAAATGTTTGGATTTTAAGGCTGCCTTTTCAGAATTTTTTTTTACCATTTGTTGAGAGCCGAAACAAAGAAACAGTCTGAAATAATAAGTGTCACACTATAGATATTCAAGCAAATCAATGAAAAGTAGCATTTATATGTTTATTTCGTTTAAAAAAATAAAGTCGATAAATTGAGAAGGGACATTGGGTTAAACACATAATAATGTCTTCAAACCAAACTAAACAGAATAAATCTACGACAGAATAATATCTAAATAGTCTAAACCAGTCGGAATAAGTCCAAAATTGGAATAAAGCCTAAAAGTGTAAAATAACGCCTGAAACTGTAGGGAGAGGCTATGGGGCGATCGGTGGCCATCGGTCTGGCATCGGCCGTTTTGGTGTCAAATTTAGGGAGCCCTACTTTAAATGACACCGTGAGGCGCCGCTTTTTTAGCACCGGCTTGTTTGTCACTGTTTGGGGTTAGAGGTAATGGTAGAAGGGAGAAAATAGGTTTCGTTCAAATTGTTAGGGGCGTTAGTGATGTATACTTGTGGGTGAGGGTTGGTGTTAGATAAAAAAAAGTATGACACAGAACGCACGTTGTTATTAGAATATCAAATTGCTGGCTGCGCTGTTTCATTATGTTTGATGATGTTGCAGCATTTCGTCAATCTATTATTATTATTCCTCAAGCAACGGCGACTATATACACTGCCATGCTTTGTATTTTAAAAGCAAAAACAAACTCCGGCAGGAGTTTCCCTTACCGAGTTACGCCAGTGGAAAATTTTGAAGCGCACTATTGTTAGGTGTTAGTATGGCCCACTACCAAAGGGGTCATGACCACTGTACTATCTAAACTCTAATTTAAAAACTAAACAAACTGTTATTAGTTTCGTATGGCATTTTGTCAGGATTCTTATAGATTTATTGTCTACAACTTAACTTGGTTACGTCCATAAATATGTCCATGGCTCGCAGCACCTTTGTTTTACATGTTGGTTATGGTTAATATGACATCATATCAGATGTAGGTCCCGTGACTTAACATAAAGTCATACAAGCTAATGCTAGCGATGGAATCGGTGAACACAAAAGGCTTTCATTCACGTCCTGAATTACGCCAGACGTATTGAGAATTGCGTTTTTCCGATATGCTTTGACATGTTTTAACAAAAAAAAAACGCTTCAAATGTTAATTTTGTATTTTCAAACAAGCAAACACACTGTATTGGATATAAGTATAGCACACGATAATTAACAACGGTAAACGTTTAGACTGATTTTATCAGAAATGGTTTTGGCTAGATGATAAATGGCCGCAATAAAACACAGTAGTCTGAAATAATAAGTGCAAAACTATAGATGTTTAAGCAAAACAATGAAAAGTAGCATTTATGCGTAAATTCGACTTTTCTTTCAAAAACCTTCTCATTTTGCAATGGTCAGATTTTGATTCATGAAGAAGAATTCAGCTAACGCCGTTTTTCAAAGACAAAATGGGACTTTTAAAATAAAAATCTACGTTTCTTCAACACACGATGTCAGTCTAAAGAGCCTTGATGAAAGCGAATGCGGAGAGAAGCATTGCCATCAGTGCAGTGTGCAGGTGGAACAAGCTAGCGCTGCCACCTGGAAATAAAGTCAAATTTTAAAGTCAAATATCACACAAAGCTTTTAAATGTTACAAAGTAAATGCACTGTAAGGTTCATGTTATAAAAACTGTATAGAATTCGGTGAGTAAAGCACGATTTTCAAATCGTTACCAATCACTATTATTTATAAAGAAAATGCTTTTGCATAGCATGGTTTTCAGTCGACAATTTGTCATGAGTAGGGCAATTATTTTTGACCTATAAAATACATAATTTTCACCTGAACAATTGAAATTTTGACAAATTTTGACCTGAAAATAAATGTTTGTGACAAAATTTTGGCCTATTAGAAACACATTGATTTAAACAAGATTTTGTTGTTCTGAGTACTGCTGTAGTTTCTTGGCGTCTTTAACCACACATTTTAGATGCTTGCTGATTGGTGGTTCACAAATTAAATATTTTTTTCAAATTGTGCACAACTCTTTAAAGACACTACTTATTTAAAAAAAAGGATGTATAAACAGTTGAAATACAAGGTAAAAATACTTCAAAATAAACAAAAACCTAGTTTTTGAAATTGGAAATGGGATAATTGCAAATCCGAAGCGACAAAAACGCAATAGGCCTACTGTTTAACACAGAGGTGGGCAATTATTTACAGCCGCGGGCCGCATGAGACACCGAAAATGTTGTGGCGGGCCGGGTAAAAAAAAAAGAATTTCAAATACACGTAATATGACGTCATACTCTGTCGGTATAAAACTAACAAGCTAACGAACTTCTTATTACGTTTGTAGTGCTAAAATGTGCAGTTTAAGTCGAATTTGAAAAAAAAATGCTTTTAAAAGCTTTAAGTTGCCCATGTGTTACTTGCGGCACAACGGCCATATTGTAAAGACGATATAAATCAGGTGAAACACATAACAACATTAACTAAATTAGGTTTACAAAATGTGAATCGGTATATTTCAGAGTTCAGAAACGGTCGGTATTTTGTTCATATTTTAAAGACAACACTTTCGACGCTCAAAAAATAAATTGATATTAGGCTAAGTTTGTTAAATTTTCGTTGGAGAGAGTGCTACGGCTTCAATTTCTCTGTAAATTTGGCAGGGTCATGACTAGATCCGTCCCTAAAAAGAGTGTTTACGATACAACTAAACATGTAAAAAAAAATCCTAGCCTATGTATTTTAAGGAAAATAAGCCGCGGGCCGGATGAAACTGCTTGGCGGGCCGGATGCGGCCCAGGTCTGGTTTAACACATACGTCCAAATCAGAGATACGAAACTATATAATGTGCCAAAACGAAGTTCTAGCTAAACACTATGCGACAAACACGGTCTGGGTGGTTAATTCTGCCAACAATACCATATATTTCTCTAATGAACATATAATACAGGAAAAATGTCGTTAAATATTACCCAAAACTTTTTTTTTTTTATACAACTATAACTAAACAACAATTTTATAAAAGATGGCTATATTTTTATTCAATTTTGGAAACGATTTATGTGCATTTTTATTAGATGTTGGCTTGAAATAATTTTGACCAAATTTTGACTGTTTTTGACAAGTTAAGAAATAATCGCCCTAGTCATGACTCTAATTATAAATTTCAATTTACATGTAGTAGTGGTTGCAGTGGTGCTGCTTGCATCACAGGTGGGAGTGGCTACGTTGTAGTTGTTGGACAGAGTTCCGTCGCATTTGAGGGTCGCAGTAGTGGACGACAGTGTGTAGCCGCTGTCGCAAGTCACAGTGACCTCTCCGTTATAAGCGACAGTGCCGGTTGGAGCCACTGCGCCGTTGGTCACAGTTAATGCCGAGCAGGTAATTGCTGGTTTAACAAATAAAAATGATTAAAAAAAAATATAAATGGAAAAAATTAACTGCACTTTTTTTAGCGCAAGCATTTTCGTAAGACCCATCTTAAATTGTCTTGCAGGGCATTAACAGGTCATTGAACGAGATTTACCAGCGCATGTCACTGTGGTCGGGTTCCAGGTGTTTGTGGTCGTGCAAAGTGACGAGTTGGTAGATCCCGCCTTATACCCGGAGTTGCATGTGATTGACACTGCGCCGGTGTAGCCAGCAGTGGGCATAGTTGGGAAAGTTCCTTGGGTGAGGGTCGGTGAAGCGTTGCATGTGGCGGCTGAAAGGTGGAGCACAAAACCGATTTCGAGGTTACGCAGGAATTTTTTAAATTATATGTGCGTTAATAAAGCAAAAATGAAAGTAAAAGACAATGTTCTCGCAACGAAGAAAGCATTTTCTCTTCGTTTTATTTATTATTTTTCGACCAAACAACGAACAATTAATTTTATCTGACTGTATTGAAACAACTTACCAGCACATGTGGGCAGAGCAGCCGACCAGTTGTCCGATTCTGTTCCGTCGCATGTCAAGGCCGCTGTTCCCGATAAGACATATCCGGCGTTGCATGTGAAGATATGTTGTACGTTGTAAGCTGTAACCTCACTTGTTCCGACTCCGTTGGTTATTGAGGTTGCCGCACAGGTTATAGCTGAAAATACGTTACATAGGCTATATCCCAGAGGCGTGCAACATACGGCCCGCGGGCCACAGCACGGCCCGCGAGACCTATTTACGTGGCCCGCACAGACTACGTCAAGTAGCCCATTGTTTTTTTTTTAATTTTTCACTGTTTAAGAAGTTATTTGTAACGTGTAACGGAATATTTTGTAACGTTGTAACGGAATTTTGGCATTTATCAATTTGTATTACGTCACACTGTCCGAACCTCCATTATTGCGCCATAGTGTGCATTGTAGTAAAACTGCCTTGTTTTGCTGGCAAAAAAAAAGGTTGATTATTAAAGGTGGAAATTCAAGCAAGATGTAGTTTGCCTGCTTTGTCAAAACGTTATATCAGTAATAAAAGAGTATAATTTATAAGGGACAGCGTAGTTAAAAACACTCTGCTAATTATGACAGCGTTGTAAGCCAATTGCGGGTTGATAAAATGCTGCAATTGAAAAAGTCTTTGAGCATACAACAAGAGGTATTTCATTGTTATAAGAAAGACGTTGAGCTTGTTACAAAACTGGGCTATAAGTTATCGAAAGCAATTGCCGAAAAAGGAAAGCCTGTTCAAGACAAAATTCAGGAATCAGCTCACAGATGAGCACTTGTTAAGTAATCTTCGAGTTGGCACTTCTGCCAAAACTAACAAGATCTCTGGTGAGAGAAGATATCACACATCTCATTAATCGCTTAATGAGTAACTTGATTCTACGCAGTTTTCCAATAAAAAATTTGTTTAAAAAAATATATCTGCTGTTCGATTGTCCGGCCCGCACCACCATCATAGTTATACATTATAGCCCGCTGCGATAAACAGTTGCACGCCCCTGCTATATCCCCATTGTTTTCATAATAAAATATATCTCCGTTGTGCGCGAGAATATTAATTTCTTATTACCCATCTGTTGCTAAGCACGTGGGACGAAAAGTGAACGTTTGCCGGATTGAAAATCAAAACAATATTTTAAATGCTAAAAGTAATATTTACCTGTGCACGTCAGATAGTTTGGGTTCCAGGTGTTTGCTGAGGTGCAAAGCGAAGATGAAGCGGCACCAGCAGTTAGTTCATATCCAGGGTGGCACGTGATTGACACTGTGCCGGTGTAGCCAGTAGTGGGCATAGTTGGGAAAGTTCCTTGGGTGAGGGTCGGTGCAGCGGCGCAAGTGGCTGTTTGAAACAATAAAATATAAGACACATGAGAGTATGTGTTGTGGTGCGGATTTACTTGACGGCTGACACTGTTTACGAGTGTTGCCGACAGTAAAAACTAACACGACTGCAATTGATCCTAATTTGTGAAACAGTGGCTTGATTTTTATAATTCAAAGCCCGCTTTAATAAGCTCAACATCATATCGGCTGGTGTTTTTATTGAAACAAATTTTCAGCTATACGGGCGGACTTCCCTTTTTGCAATGTTATTAAACGAAATTCGACCACATCAAAATTAATTTAAAAAACTTTAATTTTAATAGCTGTGCGTTGTAGTTTGGGTTTAAACTTTTTTTCTCATGGATGTGGCAATTTCCATTCTAATATAATAATGAAGCTCGAAAAAATTAACTTGTACTTTCATATTGTTTAAAGAATAAAAAACGCACCATTCCCAATATTTAAGAATAAAATGAACTGATTTCAGGTGCTCCACCACGTCAACCCCACGTCGAACAACAATTTGCCACTGTTAGTCGCAGGTAAGGAAGGCGCCTCGTCGTTGAAATTTTCACTGTGCTATTTGCGACTAAGGAGGATTTTGCTATTTGCGACTAAGGAGGATAACAGCCTTATTAAGAAGAATTGGGGTGCGGAATCGAAGCCAGGCTCGGAAATAGTTACTCGAGCAAGCCATAAGTTTCAACCACCATCTACCTCAATACAAATGGTTTATTACTGTCGTTTATGTTTTTCATTATTTACCTGTGCAAGTCACTGAGGCTGGTGTCAGGGTAGATCCGGAGCACGACAATGAGAAAGCAGATGCATCGAATCCGGCTGTGCAAGCGAAAGTTGTTGACGAACCGTCAGCGAGGGGAGTAGATTCGGAATACGTTCCTTCGTCCACAGCCATCACATTGAGCTGCAAACAAATCCGCAAAATATCAAATTGATATATGACATCATAGCAGGGTTATGACTTCTGTAGCTTTACACAAACATAGATCACTTTCGATTAAGTTTCAGACTGAAACTGTTTTGAATAAGACTCACCTTCAGCGCGGTAAGCGACAGCGAGCAGACAAAATGCGAACAACTGGAAGTTCATTCTGATTGGAAAATGGCGTTAGCTCTGTAATTGTTAAAAATGAAGTTTAAATTATAATAAGAATAACCAATACACCGAAAAGCCATTGCAGACTCACCGAATCTGTCGATCAATGATGCAAGCAGAGCAGACTAGAAAAACAACTAGCCTGCAGTGAGGTTCGAACTCACGACCTCCGGTCAAGCCGGGACCGTCGCTCTACCAACTGAGCTATGCAGGCTCAGAAGGGAACGAGTCGAGAAACAACCATACGCCAATGCTTGCTCAATCTGTTAGTACAAGCAGCTTCATAACGAAGGGGATCGCCAGTATCATATCATAATACAATGAAACATATGTACACACATATATGTGTGCTTACAACTGAGATCTAGCCCTTCTGAAGCTGCAATAATACGTAAGCCGTTATCGTTGGTCAAAAAGCAGCTTCAGAAGGGCTAGATCTCAGTTGTAAGCACACATATATGTGTGTACATATGTTTCAAGAATAACCAATGTAATAATTAAAATGCATTTCCAACAATCTAACCTTTTCGAAATCAAACAGATGTTTCTGGATGAAGGTTCTTCAAAAGTGAAGTTACAGGACTGGAGAATCGACTTATAAGATTGGGGAACAAAAAACAACGTTCGATTTCAACCGAAACGACTTTACTTAAAGAGAGACTCGGTGAAGTTTTATAAGCAGAAGACTGAATGCTCGTCGTGATTGGGATATCAAATTGCAAGCTGCGCTGTTACATTAGGTTTGACGATGTTGCAACATTTCTTCAATCTATTATATTGTTGCTCAAGCAACGGCGACTATATACACTTTACACATTGGCGCGCTTTTGTAATTTAAAAACAAAAAACAAACTCCGGCAGTAGTTTCGCTAACCGAGTTACGCCAGGTGTTAGTTAAAATGTTGTTGTGGCCTGATTCTAACC
Organism: Ascidiella aspersa; assembly: GCF_963924565.1. Lineage (NCBI taxonomy): Eukaryota > Metazoa > Chordata > Ascidiacea > Phlebobranchia > Ascidiidae > Ascidiella > Ascidiella aspersa. The sequence continues at coordinate 2,598,094 of NC_139451.1, forward strand.
ATTTAGGTCGTATTCCGAACTGTGTATTCCGATGTTATTGTTGTTCTTTTTCGGTTTTATAGCGGGAGAACATGCAGGATTACTAAAGTTACTCTATTGTCTGGTTAATAGTAGATCTACTATAAAAAAAATTATAGGTTTCAAATAATATTAATATTTTAACGAGTTTAAGAGTTATTTGTTTTTTTTATCGTTTTTAATTGTTTTAAATCTCTCTTAAAAATAATGGCAGTTATACTAACTTAGAAACAAAATAATAAAAATATACGTTTATATAGTAAAAGTTGATAAAAATTATAGTTTAAGGGGCATGCAGAGAAACTGTTTTTGAAAATCAAGCTATTTTTTAAAGCTTTACAAGCATCACAAACAGTAAATCCAAAATGTCCACCATTTAGTTTCTTTTAAATGGAACACGTTATGCGTATAAAAGTATAGAAGGATATTGAATGTAGTATAGACGCCGCAGCAAAACTGGAAGGTTGGTCGGCTATAGCAGAAAACATAAATGTTTGTAAATGGCCGTTTATGTCTAATTCTAAATAGGTTAATCAAGTGGCATTATGGTGTCCTTATGTAGTGGGGAAAACCTGAGCCACTTTTTCATCTTACAACCGTAACTTTTGCGTTTGTAGACCGTTATGGCCAATACTAATTGGACAAATGATGCCCAACAGCTTTAGGTTTAATGGGTTTTAAATGGTTTACATTTGAAACCCTTTTAACTAAGGACTTCAAAAGTCTGGGTATTTGAAGTGGCTCAAGGGACCCTCATTGTCTGGTCTATAGAACCGCGATGAAGGGACCCTTGAGACACGTTATTTAAACGTTCATTTTTCTCAAAAAACAAAGTCAACAGCACATTGCTTTAAAACGTTTACTTAATAGACGAAAAAACAACATTCCAAGAACAATACAAGTTTCGTAAAATCGGAAAGAGTATATATGTTACTGCAGCCGAAGCGGTGCGGCTTTATTAAAACTTACCAAGAGCAACCGTCAAAAAAGCTCTGTCTGATAAGATCGGGGAACAAAAAAACAACGTTCGATTTCAACAGAAACAACTTTGCTTAAAGAGAGGCACGGTGAAGTTTTATAAGCAGAAGACTGAATGCACGTCGTGATTGGGATATCAAATTGCGAGCTGCGCTGTTCCATTATGGTTTGACGATGTTGCAACATTTCGTCTATCTATTATATTGTTGCTCTAGCAACGGCGACTATATACACTTTATACATTGGCGCGCTTTTTATTTTAAAAACAAAATACGAATTCAGGCAGGAACTTCCCTTCCCGAGTTACTCCAGGCAGACTTGTGTTTTTCCTATATGTCTTCTTCAGTTTTGAGAAAACAAAACAAATTGTTTGAAATGCTTTTTGGAGTAGACAAGTATATTGAATGGCATATAAACCAAACACACAATAATTGTTAAAGGGTTAATGTTTGGATTTTAAGGCTGCCTTTTCAGAATTTTTTTTTACCATTTGTTGAGTGGCCGAAACAAAGAAACAGTCTGAAATAATAAGTGTCACACTATAGATATTCAAGCAAATCAATGAAAAGTAGCATTTGTATGTTTATTTCGTTCAAAAAAATAAAGTCGATAAATTGAGAAGGGACATTGGGTTAAACACGTAATAATATCTACAAACCAAACTAAACAGAATATATCTACGACAGAACAATATCTAAATAGTCTAAACCAGTCGGAATAAGTCCAAAATTGGAATAAAGCCTAAAAGTCTAAAATAACGCCTGAAATTGTAGGGAGAGGGTATGGGGCGATCGGTGGCCATCGGTCTGGCATCGGCCGTTTTGGTGTCAAATTTAGGGAGCCCTACTTTAAATGACACCGCGAGGACGCCGCTTTTTTAGCACCGGCTTGTTTGTCACTGTTTGGGGTTAGAGGTAATGGTAGAAGGGAGAAAATAGGTTTCGTTAAAATTGTTAGGGGAGTTAGTGATGTATACTTGTGGGTGAGGGTTGGTGTTAGATAAAAAAAAAAGTATGACACAGAACGCACGTTGTTATTAGGATATCAAATTGCGGGCTGCGCTGTTTCATTATGTTTGATGATGTTGCAACATTTCGTCAATCTATTATTATTGTTCCTCAGGCAACGGCGACTATATACACTTTATACATTGCCATGCTTTGTATTTTAAAAACAAAAACAAACTCCGGCAGGAGTTTCCCTTACCGAGTTACGCCAGTGGAAAATTTTGGCTACCAAATTACCACAGAAACCCAATAGTTATATCCCAGCTGGGAGACCGGAAAGGTAACATCGGCCCAAGTTAGATTTTCGTTAATTGATTTCCCATACACGGAATCCAATATATGGGTCAAACGTGAAATTAGACTTTTGGCCAAACATACCCCTGCGTTGCACCAATTTAAAAATAGCAAGCAATCAGCATTTATTGTCATTGATTTTTACGCGTGCACAATAACAGCGTCATGTAAAGAAAAGTATATACAAACAAATGGCTTAAAAGCATAACTTAGCAATGTTTAAATACGACAAACATACACAAAAAAAAGTAAAAAATAAAAAAAGAAATGCTTTAAAGTAAGTTGCTAATAGTTTGGCACTAATGTAGTTGATGGAAATCTTACGATTTTAAAAAGGTTGTAAACTCCATTCGTATTGACAAATATACAGGTGATGATTTTCTTAGGGGTATTTGGTTTTAAATAGCGGTTAAACCTAAAAGGACTCATGGGATAAAAAAGGAATTAGAACCACTGCAGTGTCATAAGCGTTCGTTTGGTTCCGCGCCAAGTTTTTATTTTATATTTTATTTTTATTATTTATTTTTTTTAAATATTTTTTGTTATTTATTTATTTTTATTTTTTATTGTTTTTTTTTAATTTTTATTTTTTTTTATTTTTTTTATTGTTTTTTAATAAGATTGAAAGCACTGGATTAAGGGATAGACTCGTGTATATTTTAACAAGGGGTCATGACCACCGTACTATATGATCTCTAAATTAAAAACTAAACAAACTGTCATTATAGTTTCAAAGGGCATTTTTGTCAGGTCGATAATAGATTTATTGTCTACAACGTAACTTGGTTACGTCCATGAATATGTCCATGGCTCGCAGCACCTTTGTTTTACATGTTGGTTATGATTAATTTGACATCACATCAAATGTACGTCCGTGACTTAACATAAAGTCATACAAGCTAATGCTAGCGATGGAATCGGTGAAAACAAAAGGCTTTCATTCCCGGTTTGAATTACGCCAGTCAGATTGAGAATTGCATTTTCCGATATGCTTTGACATGTTTTAACAAAAAAAAAAACGCTTCAAATGTTAATTTTGTATTTTCAAACAAGCAAACACACTGTATTTGATATAAGTATAGCACACGATAATTAACAACGGTAAACGTTTAGACTGATTTTATCAGAAATGGTTTTGGCTAGATGATAAATGGCCGCAATAAAACACACAGGCTGAAAATAATAAGTGCAACACTATAGATATTTAAGAAAATCAACGAAAAGTAGCATTTATGCGTAAATTCGACTTTTCTTTCAAAAACCTTATCATTTTGCAATGGTCAGATTTTGATTCACGAAGAAAAATTTAGCTAACGACGTTTTTCAAAAACAAAAATTTAACATTTAAAATAAAATTCTACGTTTCTACAACACACGATGTCAGTCTAAAGAGCCTTGATGAAAGCGAAGGCGGAGAGAAGCATCGCCATCAGTGCAGTGTGCAGGTGGAACAAACTAGCGCTGCCACCTGGAAATAAAGTCAAATATCACACAAAGCTTTTAAATGTTACAAAGTAAATGCACTGTAAGGTTCATGTTATAAAAACTGTATAGAATTCGGTAAAGCACGATTTTCAAATCGTTACCCATCACGATTATTTATAAAGAAAATGCTTTTGCATAGCATGGTTTTCAGTCGACCATTTGCCATGAGTAGGGCAATTATTTTTGACCTATAAAATAAATAATTTTCACCTAAACAATTGAAATTTTGACAAATTTTGACCTGAAAATATATGTTTGTGACAAAATTTTGGCCTATTAGAAATACATTGATTTAAACAAGATTTTGTTGTTCTAAGTACTGCTGTAGTTTCTTGCCGTCTTTAACCACACATTTTAGATGCTCACTGATTGGTGGTTCACAAATTAAATATTTTTTTAAGATTGTGCACAACTCTTTAAAGACACTACCTATTTAAAAAAAATGATGTATAACAAGCTAACGAACTTCTTATTACGTTTGTAGTGCGAAAATGTGCAGTTTAAGTCGAATTTGAAAAAAAAATGCTTTTAAAAGCTTTAAGTTGCCCATGTGTTACTTGCGGCACAACGGCCATATTGTAAAGACGATATAAATCAGGTGAAACACACAACATGATTAACTAAATTAGGTTTACAAAATGTTAATCGGTATATTTCAGAGTTCAGAAACGGTCGGTATTTTGTTCATTTTTTAAAGACAGATTACTTTCGACGCGCAAAAAATATATTAATATTAGGCTAAGTTCGTTAAATTTTCGTTGGAGAGAGTGCTGCGGCTTCTATTTCTCTGTAAATTTGCCATAAAATCGCGTGAAAGACACGAGAAAGCGCGAAAATGTTTTCCGTTTTAGTTTTTGAAACGGGCTAAAAATCGAATTTGGCAGGGTCATGACTAGATCCGTCCCTAAAAAGAGTGTTTACGATACAAACAAACATGTAAAAAAAAAATCCTAGCCTATGTATTTTAAGGAAAATAAGCTGCGGGCCGGATGCGGCCCAGGTCTGGTTTAACACATACGTCCAAATCAGAGATACGAAACTATATAATGTGCCAAAACGAAGTTCTAGCTAAACATTATGCGACAAACACGGTCTGGGTGGTTAATTCTGCCAGCATTACCATATATTTCTCTAATGAAGATATAATACAGGAAAAATGTCGTTAAATATTACCCAAAACTTTTTTTTTTTTATACAACTATAACTAAACAACAATTTTATAAAAGATGGCTATATTTATTCAATTTTGTAAACGATTTATGTGCATTTTTATTAGATTTTGGCTTGAAATAATTTCGACCAAATTTTGACTGTTTTTGACAAGTTAAGAAATAATCGCCCTAGTCGTGACTCTAATTATAAATTTAAATTTACATGTAGTAGTGGTTGCAGTGGTGCTGCTTGCATCACAGGTGAGGGTGGCCACGTTGTAGTTGTTGGCCAGAGTTCCGTCGCATTTGAGGGTCGCAGTAGTGGACGAGAGTATGTAGCCGCTGTCGCAAGTGACAGTGACCTCTCCGTTATAAGCGACAGTGCCGGTTGGAGCCACTGCGCCGTTGGTCACAGTCAATGTCGAGCAGGTAATTGCTGGTTGAACAAATAAAAACGATTAAAAAAAATATAAATGGAAAAAGTTCTAACTGCATTTTTTTTAGCGCAAGCATTTTCGTAAGACCTATCTTAAATTGTCTTGCAGGGCATTAACAGGTCATTGAACGAGATTTACCAGCGCATGTCACTGTGGTCGGGTTCCAGGTGTTTGTGGTCGTGCAAAGTGACGAGTTGGTAGATCCCGCCTTATACCCGGAGTTGCATGTGATTGACACTGCGCCGGTGTAGCCAGCAGTGGGCATAGTTGGGAAAGTTCCTTGGGTGAGGGTCGGTGAAGCGCTGCATGTGGCGGCTGTAAGGTGGATCATAAAACCGATTTCGAGGTTACGAAGTAATTTATTAAATTATATGTGCGTTAATTAATCAAAAAACAAAGTGAAAGAAAATCTTCTCGCAACGATGAAATCATTTTCTCTTGGTTTTATATATTATTTTATTTTTATTTAGCGGGCTTCGGCCTGTTAAAAATGGGTTATGGCCTAGTACAAAAGACCAACTACGATCCCATTATTTTAATTTATTATTGTGCGAACAAACAACGATTTACAATTTTTATCTGACTGTATTAAAACAACTTACGTTAACATGTTGGTACAGCAGCAGACCAGTTGTTGGTTTCTGTTCCGTCGCATGTCAAGGCTAATGTTCCGACTAAAACATATCCGGCGTTGCAGGTGAAGGTATGAGGTACGTTGTAAGCTGTAACTACAGTTGTTCCGACTCCGTTGGTTATTGAGGTTGCCGCACAGGTTATAGCTGAAAATACATAATATATGTCTCAATTGTTTTTATAATAATATATCTCCATTGTGCGCGAGAATATCAATTTCTTATTACCCATCTGTTGCTAAGCACGTGGGACGAAAAAGTGAACGTATGCCGGATTAGAAATCAAAACAATATTTGAAATGCTTAAAGTAATATTTACCTGTGCATGTCAAGGAGTTTTGATTCCAGGTGTCTGTCGTGGTACAAAGCGAAGATGAAGGGTCACAATCAGCCACCTTATACCCGTCGTTGCAGATGATTGGCACTGTGCCGGTGTAGCCGCCAGAAGGCACAGTTGTCCGGTGAGGGTCGCCGGTGCAGCGGCGCATGTGGCGGCTGTTTCAAACATCAAAATAGAAGATAGATGAGAGTGTGTGTTGTGATGCACGAGTTTTCCTTGACGGCTGACACTGTTTACGAGTGTTGCCGACAGTAACAAGTAACAACACGGCTGCAATTGATTGGTGAAACAGTGGTCTGCTTTTCATAATTCGAAACCCGCTTTAACAAACACAACTTTTTTATCGGCTGGTTTTGATTAAAACAAATGTTTAGTGCTACGAGTGGACTTCCCTTTTTGCAATGTGATTAAACAAAATTCGATAACATTGAAATTCATTTAGAAAACTTTGATTTGAATAGCTGTGGGTTGTAGTTTGGGTTTAAATTCTAGGTTTTGCAAATGTGGCAATTCCCATTTTAATATGATGAAGAAGCTAGAAAATTAATTAAAATTCAAAATGTAAAAGTTTAAGCCTCGTATTTGAGGTGCGTGAAAAAAACTGTGAGGCAATTTGGACCAATCAACTGCCAACAAAAGCTTTAAAACTGATTTTTTGGGTCTTTGTTTCCATTCTATTAAGGTCGCTTAAACTGTTCTTTTGTTTCTACGCTTTTGTTTCTTCAGACCAACCTGAGTTTTTTGAAAAATTTGTATTTTGTTGTAATTTACGCACCGTTCGTATTATTTAGGAATACAGCGAATTGATTTCAGGTGCTCTCACAAACGCTAATTTTTGTTTTTTTTACCACTGTTAGTCGCAGGTAAGGTGCCCAGTCGTTAAAATTTTTACTGTGCTATTTACGACCAAGAAGTACTTTGCGCGATTTAAATAAAAGGCTTAATAAGGAAAGTTGGGCTGCGGAATCGAAGATAAACTCGGGACTAGATACTCGAGTGAGCCAAACGTTTACCAAACTATTTCAACGCAAATAGGTTATCACTGTGGCTCATGTTTTTCAATATTTACCTGTGCACGTCACTGAGGCTGGGTCCAGAGTGGTTCCGGAGCACGACAATGAGGTAGCAGACGCATCAAACCCGGCTGTGCATGAGAAAGTTGTTGTCGAACCGTCTGCAAGCGGAGTAGCTACGCCATACGTTCCTTCGGTCACAGCCACAAGATCACATTGAGCTGCAAACAAATCGGCAAAATATCAAATTAATACATGATATCAGAGCAGGGTTATGACTTCTGTAGCTTTACACAAACATAGATCACTTTCGGTTAAGTTCCAGACTGAAACTGTTTTGAATGAGCCTCACCTTGAGCGCGGTTGGCCACTGCGAGCAGACAAAATGCGAACAACTGGAAGTTCATTTTGATTGGAAAATGGCGTTAGCTCTGTAATTGTTAAAAATGAAGTTTAAATTCTAATAAGAATAACCAATAAAATTAATTGTAATAAATAAAATGCATTTCCAACGAGCTTACCTTTTCGAAATCAAACAGATGTTTCTGGCTGAAAGTTCTTCAAAACTGAAGTTACAGGACTGGAGAATCGACTTATAAGATCGGTGAACAAAAAAAAACCGTTCGATTTCAACAGAAACAACTTTACTTAAAGAGTAACACGGTGAAGTTATATAAGCAGAAGACTGAATGCACGTCGTGATTGGGATATCAAATTGCGAGCTACGCTGTTCAATTTGGTTTGATGATGTTGCAACATTTCTTCAAGCTAGTATATTGTTCCTCAAGCAACGGCGACTATATACACTTTACACATTACCAGCCTTTTGTATTTGCAAAACAAAAAACGAACTCCGGCAGTAACTTCCCTTCTCAAGTGACGCCAGGCAGACTTGGAATTGTGCTTTTTCGATAAGTCTTCTTTAGTTTTCAGAAAACAAAACAAAATTGTTTGAAATGCATTGCGAGTAAACAAGTATATAAGGTGGAATAAAAATCAAAACACACAATAATTGATAAAGGGTAAATGTTTGGATTTTAAGACTGCCTTTTCAGAAATGTTTATTTTGGTATTTGTTGAATGGCCGCAATAAAAGGCAACAGTCTATAATAAAAAGTGCAAAACTATGGATATTTAAGCAAATCAATGAATAGTAGCATTTATATATGTATGTCTTAGATAAAAATTAAGTTCTCAAATTGAGAAGAAATATAGAGAGGACACACAATAAGACCGACAAAACTACAATTTTTAAAGGTTTCAAATAATATTAATATTTTAACGTTATTTGTTTTTTTATCGTTTTTAATTGTTTTAAATCTCTCTTAAAAATAAGGCCAGTTATACTATAACTTAGAAATAAAATAAAAATTTAGGTATATATAGTAAAAGTTGATAAAAATTATAGTTTAAGGGGCATGCAGAGAAACTGTTTTTGAAAATCAAGCTATTTTTTAAAGCTTTACAAGCATCACAAACAGTAAATCCAGCAATATGTCCACTATTTAGTCTCTTTTAAATGGTTGCGGAATGCGTATAAAAGTGTAGAAGGATACTGAATGCAGTATAGACGCCGCAGCAAAACTGGAAGGTTGGTCGGCTATAGTAGAAAACATAAATATTTGTAAATGGCCGTTTATGTTTAATTCTAAATAAGATAATCAAGTGGCATTATGGTGTCCTTATGTAGTGGGGAAAACCTGAGCCACTTTTTCATCTTACAACTGTAACTTTTGCGTTTGTAGACCGTTATGGCCAATACTAATTGGACAAATGATGCCCAACAGCTTTAGGTTTAATGGGTTGAAGTTTTAAATGGTTACATTGAAACCCTTTCAACTAAGAACTTGAATTGTCTGGGTCAGTGATTCTCAACCGCGGCTCTCAACTGTACATTTTGCGGCTCTCTAACCGAGTGAAAAATTAGTTAGAAGTGGCAGAATTGCAACAAAATAAGTAAGAGAAATCAAGAATTAATGAATTGTATCAGCAAGGATCCCGAGTACGAAGTACTAATGTTACCGGGTACTTCCATCCGGCTCTTTAAAATAATTTTGTGGTTTATTACGTCACAATATATTTAGTCCTGATCGACAAGTTATGGCAAACAGTGTTAATTAGTTAGCCTAGGCTAGCGTAATGTATATTTGATGTTTTCTTGTTGCTTTCTTAATATTTTTTAATTATATGCCTACTGTTGTTTTTTATGCGGCTCCTTGCAAACATTAGGTTTGAAATGCGGCTCTTGCTCTAAAAAAGGTTGAGAATCACTGGTCTAGAGTACTTCAAAAAATCCTTGTTAATAGGTTAATCAAGTGGCATTATGGTGTTCTTATGTAGTGGGAAAAACCTGAGCCACTTTTTCTCTTACAACCGTAACTTTTGCGTTTGTAGACCGTTATGGCCAATACTAATTGGACAAATGATGCCCAACAGCTTTAGGTTTAATGGGTTGAAGTTTTAAATGGTTACATTAAAACCCTTTCAACTAAGAACTTGAACAGTCTGGGTGTTTAAAATAGCTCAAGGGACCCTCATAGAGACAACGCTATTTTGAGAACACGCTATTTAAACGTTCATTTTCTCAAAAAACAAGGTCAAACAGCACATTGCTTTAAATATTTTACTTAATAGACGAAAAAACAACATTCCAAGAACAATACAAGTTTCGTAAAATCTAAAAACGGATATATTTTACAGCAGCAGATGTGGTAGGGTTGTACCCAAACCTACCAAGAGCAACCGTCAAGAAAGCTGTTTCTGATAAGATCGGGGAACAAAAAAACACCGTTCGATTTCAACAGAAACAACTTTGCTTAAAGAGAGGCACGGTGAAGTTTTATAAGCAGAAGACTGAATGCTCGTCGTGATTGGGATATCAAATTTCAAGCTGCGCTGTTCAATTAGGTTTGACGATGTTGCAACATTCCTTCAATATATTATATTGTTCCTCAAGCAACGGCGACTATATACACTTTATACATTGGCGCGCTTTTGTATTTTAAAAACAAAATACGAACTCCGGGCATATATTTTACATATAACACACAATAATTGTTAAAGGGTAAATGTTTGGATTTTAAGGCTGCCTTTTCAGAATTTTTTTTACCATTTGTTGAGTGGCCGAAACAAAGAAACAGTCTGAAATAATAAGTGTCACACTATAGATATTCAAGCAAATCAATGAAAAGTAGCATTTATATGTTTATTTCGTTCAAAAAAATAAAGTCGATAAATTGAGAAGGGACATTGGGTTAAACACATAATAATATCTACAAACCAAACTAAACCGAATATATCTACGACAGAACAATATCTAAATAGTCTAAACCAGTCGGAATAAGTCCAAAATTGGAATAAAGCCTAAAAGTCTAAAATAACGCCTGAAACTGTAGGAAGAGGGTATGGGGCGATCGATGGCCATCGGTCTGGCATCGGCCGTTTTGGTGTCAAATTTAGGGAGCCCTACTTTAAATGACACCGTGAGGACGCCGCTTTTTTAGCACCGACTTGTTTGTCACTGTTTGGGGTTAGAGGTAATGGTAGAAGGGAGAAAATAGGTTTCGTTAAAAATGTTAGGAGAGTTAGTGATTTATACTTCTGGGTGAGGGTTGGTGTTAGATAAAAAAAAAAGTATGACACAGAACGCACGTTGTGATTGGGATATCAAATTGCGGGCTGCGCTGTTCAATTAGGTTTGATGATGTTGCAGCATTTCGTCAATCTATTATTATTGTTCCTCAAGCAACGGCGACTATATACACTTTATACATTGCCATGCTTTGTTAATACGAACTCCGGCAGGAGTTTCCCTTACCGAGTTACGCCAGTGGAAAATTTTGAAGCGCACTATTGTTAGGTGTTAGTATGATCAACTACCAACTTACCACAGAAACCCAATAGTTGTATCCCAGCTGGGAGACCGGAAAGGTAACATCGGCGCAAGTTAGATTTTCGTTAATTGATTTCCCATACACGGAATCCAATATATGGGTCAAACGTGAAACTAGACTTTTGGCCAAACATACCCCTGCGTTGCACCAAATTAAAAATAGCAAGCAATCAGCATTTATTGTCATTGATTTTACGCGTGCACAATAACAGCGTCATGTAAAGAAAAATATATACAAAAAAATGGCTTAAAAGCATAACTTAGCAATGTTTAAATACAACACACATACACAAAAAAAAGTAAAAAAGAAAAAAGAACTGCTTTAAAGTAAGTTACTAAGAGTTTGGCACTAATGTAGTAGATGGAAATCTTACGATTTTAAAAAGGTTGTATACTCTATTCGTATTGACAAATATACAGGTGATGATTTTCTTAGGGGTATTTGGTTTTAAATAGCGGTTAAACCTAAAGGACCCATGGGATAAAATAAGGAATTAGAACCACTGCAGTGTCATAAGCGTTCGTTTGGTTCCGCGCCAAGTTTTTATTTTATATTTTATTTTTATTATTATTTATTTATTTTTTTTTTTTGTTATTTATTTTTTTTTTTTTTTTATTGTTTTTTTTTCATTTTTATTTTTTTTATTTTTTTTATTGTTTTTTAATAAGGTTAAAAAGCACTGGACGGCCAAGATCACCTGTGGGTGACAAGTAGGGTTAGGGGGTTGTTGGGGCAGAAACCCCAGGAAAGTAGAACGGCCAAGACCACCTGTGGGTGACAAGTGGGGTTAGGGGGTTGTTGGGGCAGAAACCCCAGGAAAGTAGAACGGCCAAGATCACCTGTGGGTGACAAGTGGGGTTAGGGGGTTGTTGGGGTAGAAACCCCAGGAAAGTAGAACGGCCAAGATCACTTGTGGGTGACAAGTGGGGTTAGGGGGTTGTTGGGTAGAAACCCTAGGAAAGTAGAACGGCCAAGATCACCTGTGGGTGACAAGTGGGGTTAGGGGGTTGTTGGGGTAGAAACCCCAGGAAAGTAGAACGGCCAAGATCACTTGTGGGTGACAAGTGGGGTTAGGGGGTTGTTGGGTAGAAACCCTAGGAAAGTAGAACGGCCAAGATCACCTGTGGGTGACAAGTGGGGTTAGGGGGTTGTTGGGGTAGAAACCCCAGGAAAGTAGAACGGCCAAGATCACCTGTGGGTGACAAGTGGGGTTAGGGGGTTGTTGGGGTAGAAACCCTAGGAAAGTAGAACGGCCCAGATCACTTGTGGGTGACAAGTGGGGTTAGGGGGTTGTTGGGGCAGAAACCCCAGGAAAGTAGAACGGCCAAGACCACCTGTGGGTGACAAGTGGGGTTAGGGGGTTGTTGGGGTAGAAACCCTAGGAAAGTAGAACGGCCAAGATCACTTGTGGGTGACAAGTGGGGTTAGGGGGTTGTTGGGGCAGAAACCCCAGGAAAGTAAAACGGCCAAGATCACCTGTGGGTGACAAGTGGGGTTAGGGGGTTGTTGGGGCAGAAACCCCAGGAAAGTAGAACGGCCAAGATCACCTGTGGGTGACAAGTGGGGTTAGGGGGTTGTTGGGGCAGAAACCCCAGGAAAGTTGAACGGCCAAGATAACCTGTGGGTGACAAGTGGGGTTAGGGGGTTGTTGGGGCAGAAACCCCAGGAAAGTAGAACGGCCAAGATCACCTGTGGGTGACAAGTGGGGTTAGGGGGTTGTTGGGGCAGAAACCCCAGGAAAGTTGAACGGCCAAGATAACCTGTGGGTGACAAGTGGGGTTAGGGGGTTGTTGGGGCAGAAACCCCAGGAAAGTAGAACGGCCAAGATCACCTGTGGGTGACAAGTGGGGTTAGGGGGTTGTTGGGGCAGAAACCCCAGGAAAGTAGAACGGCCAAGATCACCTGTGGGTGACAAGTGGGGTTAGGGGGTTGTTGGGGCAGAAACCCCAGGAAAATAGAACGGCCAAGATCACTTGTGGGTGACCACTACGAAAAAAGCGTATGCAAGGGTCGCCATCGAACTTATACAAAGACTAAAAAAACGAATATCTATTGCTGACAAAGCGATTTCTCTCCAACATATATACTCGCGCTTTTTGTTGCAAAAGGGGTGCGAGTTTCGGTAAATTGCGTACAAAGGTCGCGACTCCAAAAAAGTTTAAGAACCGCTAATCTGGATATGTGCACATTTTTCATTTTGTTCAACTTTAAAACAGAGGACTCTTGGTGTTCCGCTGCTTAATCCCGAACACCCAAACAAACCGTGGTTGGGTGTTCGCTTGCGTTTGTTCGTAGGCTGAAGCTTCGCATTAAAATAAACAAAAATGCATCTGGGGTTTCTGCTAAAGTTGTAACAATGCGTGGTTTAATATTGGCTAGCATCAGGTGTTAATTCAGAGGTGACATGACAACTCCCAAAAACTATATTTTTCGCATCTTTTTTAATTGTTTTCGCGTTTGGCGAAAACTTCTTTACATTGTTAAGATGCGAACACGTGCGACGTGCGTCGTTGACACTCCTGCCAGGCGCCAGCTGCGAAACCGCTTAGTGTGCAATCGTTAAAACAAGACCGATGTGTGATTAATTTTGAATGTGTGACTAATTTTGGTAGACTAATTTTTCGACCATCAGCGGCGTAGTTACCTAAGTTCCATGTACGGGACTGCGCTAATTTACAAGCACGTCTCTCGCCACCTGCAATACTAAACGAAGATCGTATTTTGCCGGGTGTTATTATGCCGCGATTATTCTGCGCCGAAAACACGGATCTTACAATGTGCTTTATAGTGAACAATATTGCGGTAAGCACGACAGTCACAGTTAGATCACCTTTTGCGAAAAACTTGAGAAAAATTTCATTGCATCTAAGATTAGGGCATACAGCGAACATAAAGGAACATTAGCTGAGCCTAACTCGACGTTTTTAGCGACAAACAAAGAAGACTTGTCAATTGTCGAATACAAACTGCTAATCAGCCAACCTGAACAAATAAGGAAAAAGAAAAAATCCTGCGCGTACGGTCGACCTTTCTGAACACGAGAGACGTAAAACGGCGTTTTGCGTTTGGGTTTGGTTTCGCATTACCTTAAGACGCGTGACCTAATTACATTAAAAACATTGCCGCTTAGGACGGTGAGTAAAACCCTGATGAAAACGAACAAAAAGCGATAAAATAACCTAATATGAAAGGAGTCCAACAACATCATTTTTTTTAAAGAATTAAGTGTTTTACGACGTGGCGTTTTAACTTAACGTGGTGATACCCATCAAAGTGTCCATACAAAATTCTGCAAACCAAATCTGTCTCGCTGAACAAATTTTAAAAATGTTGACTATGGTTAATTTGGCAACGCATTAGATGTAGATCCCGTGGCTTAACATATAACCTGGTAATGCTTGGGACCAATTCAAAACGAATGAGAAACTCCGGCATTAATTTTCTTTCCTGAATTGCGACAGGCAGTTGGAGAACTGCATTTTTCCGATATGTCTCCAACATGTTTTATGTAAACAAAACAAAATCGTTTCAAATGCATTATTTCGATTTTCAAACAAGCACACTGTAATGGATATAGGTAAAGCACACAATAATTAACAAGGGTAAAGGTTTAGACTGATTTTATCAGAAATGGTTTTGGCTAGATGATAAATGGCCGCAATAAAACACACAGCCTGAGAACAATAAGTGCAACACTATAGATATATAAGAAAATCAACGAAAAGTAGCATTTATGCGTAAATTCGACTTTTCTTTCAAATACTTTTTATTTTGCAATGATCAGTTTTTGATTCACAAAGAAGAATTCAGCTAACGCCGTTTATAAAAAAAACATATTTAACTTTTAAAATAAAAATCTACGTTTCTACAACACACAATGTCAGTCTAAAGAGCCTTGATGAAAGCGAACGCGGAGAGAAGCATCGCCATCAGTGCAGTGTGCAGGTGGAACAAGCTAGCGCTGTCACCTGGAAATAAGTTGATAGAAATTGGTTGGAAAATGTCACATCACACAAAGTTCTCAGCGAATGCAAATAACATGCCCTTCAAAAATATGGCTGGTAAGGCGCGATTTGTTAACATAAAAAAGCGTTACCAGAATAACCTCCACTTTTACCCACAATCTCCCCACTGTATTTATAAATTTACATCACAATTTCCCTGTTTGTGAGAGCCCTTGTGACGGTTGTTCAGCAACATACATAGGGGAAACTAAACGTTTTCTCGTTAAAATTATTAACCCTGATAAGGTCAGCTGGTATCTGCTGCCAAAAGGTCTGGTTGTACTTTTTCTATCTATTGATATGTTGCCTGGTGGAATTAATTCTATTTTAGCTAGAATTCTATATTTCAAGTTACCTGTGGTGGAAACGGTTGTGGTTGCAGTGCAAGTGGGGGTGGTCGCATTATAGTTATTGGCCAGAGTTCCGTCGCATTTGAGGTCTCCAGTAGTGGACGAGAGTGTGTAGCCGCTGTTGCAAGTCACAGTGACCTCTCCGTTATAAGCGACAGTGCAGGTTGGAGCCACTGCGCCGTTGGTCACAGTCAATGCCGAGCAGGTAATTGCTGGATAAACAAAGAAACAAACAATACAAAAGTTAAAAAGGTAAACGTAAGTCTAAAATAATTCTAGTTTTCCTACAATTTTACCTAACAAACCATTGGCAACGTAATACGATGTTTAAAGGGAAATCCATACATAACTTTTAGCGAAAATTAATTTGACACTAAATGGTTTACCAGTGCATGTCACTGCGGTCGGGTTCCAGGTGTTTGTGGCCGAGCAAATTGACGAGTTGGTAGATCCCGCCTTATACCCGCTGTTGCATGTGATTGCCACTGTGCCGGTGTAGCCAGTAGTGGGCATAGTTGGGAAAGTTCCTTGGGTGAGGGTCGGTGAAGCGTTACACGTGGCGGCTGTATTATATAGATGACTTTATAGAAAGGAAAAAACTTAACTTAAGGAAACTATGTACAGACACGATTAACCTCTATAAATTTCGTTCATTTCGCCCTCAGTATGAAGTTGCAAAAGGAGGAAAATTTAAGCCAACAACCCCGAGGATGGAACATTTGTTTTCAACAAATGCTTGTTTCTGTTTAAGACAGTAGAGGTTCTTGCTTTGATTTCCATCCTTATAGTATAGTTACTGATATTATTTCGTTTTTATACAAACTAATGAACTTGAACTTTTGACTAACCAGTCGTTACAGTAAACAGTCTCACAAAAATCTTACTCTAAAAATGCAGTATGGTCTTCATACAGTTTACTTTTTTAGCTTGGTTTATTCAATTTATCCAACAAATAAGTTTCTCTAATTATTTATTTCTGCATATTTTGCATATTTAAATTAGCGGAACCGTTCTAATCACTTTTGAACAGTTACTTTTCCCACCAACCGGTGCAAGTGAGTGAGGTCGGGTTCCAGGTGTTAGTTGTATCGCACGATGCAGAGGTTGCTGCCCCAGATGCAGAAATGTACCCGGCGTTGCAGGTGATTGACACAGAGCCACTGTAACCACCACTGGGCATAGTTGGGAAGGTTCCTTGGATGAGGGTGGGCGCAGCGTTGCATGTGGCGGCTGTAATATATGGATGAATTTGTAGAAACGAAACTTAAGGAAACTATATAAGAACAGACAAGATTTATCTTTATAAAGTTCGTTTCATTTAACCCTCAGTATTAAGTTGCAAAAGGGCGGAAAGTCACGCTAAATCTCCCTGAGGATTAAACATCACTTGTTCTCAACAAATGCTTATTTCGGTGCAAATTTAAGGCAGTAGAGCTTCTTGTTTTGATTTTTGTCCTTAAATTTTAGTTACTGATACTATGGCGATTTTATACAAACTGATGAACAAGAACTTTTCACTAACCAGTCGTTACAGTAAACAGTATCTTTCTTACTTGCAAACATGCTGAATAGTCTTAAAACAGTTTGCTTTTTCAGCATAGTTTATTCAATTTATCTAACAAATAAGTTACTCTAATCGTTTATTTATGTTTAATTTGTGTAGTTTAATTAGCGGAACCGTTCAAATCACTTTTCAACAGTTACTTTTCATACAAACCGGTGCATGTGAGTGAGGTCGGGGTCCAGGTGTTGGTTGCACTGCATGATGCAGAGGTTGCTGCCCCAGATGCAGAAGTGTACCCGGCGTTGCAGGTGATTGACACTGAGCCACTGTAACCACCACTGGGAATAGTTGGAAAAGCGCCTTGGGTGAGGGTCGGTGCAGCGTTGCATGCGGCTGTTTGAAACATTTGACATTTTTTGCAAATGAAAAAAACAACAACTCAATTTTGCTTGTTTTGCTTTACCTAATCCAGTAGTTTCCTTTTTATTATCATTGGATTTCGCTGGATTGTTGTACGAATCAGAGTATTAATGTTAAATTGTCGTATGTTTTAAGACAATCTAAGATTTCCTACCAACACAAGTAAGTGATGCTGGATTCCAGGTGTCTGTATCGGTACAAAGCGAAGATGAAGCTGCACCAGAAGCCAGAGTATACCCAGTGTCGCATATGATTGGCACTGTACCGGTGTAGCCGTCTTCAGGGACAGCTGGAAAAGTTCCATAGGTGAGGGTCGCCGGTTCAGCGGCGCAAGTGGCGACTGTTTGAAATAGAAAATAGATTGAACACACATATGCTAATCAAAGTTACTTAATAATTTGCCAGAGTTTGTAAACTCCCCTTCTGCCAGCGGTGATCTTTCTACTGACTAAATATATTACACTTAACAAAAAACAAAAACAATAATATTTAACGGTCAAGATCGTGTTACAAATGTACGAAACTTTTATAAAAATGAACGATGTACATAAATGCGCGTGTTTCCAAAATTAAAATTCTTTCAAAGTCGAACTTACACACGCATTCTGTGGACTCACTACCATTTTGCAAGTTACGTTTTTTAATATAAAGGAATATAGAATTTAATCCGATTAGAAAGTCTTAACGCTTGTTCCATCTAATAGAAAAAAAAATAACAGACCAAACCTCAGCATTTTTTCTACGGTTCTTAATATATGTTTTACCGCCTTAAAAGATAGTGGCCACGTGCAAAACGTAAAACTATACATTTGTAATTGACGGACTAATGCAAATCCAGCAAACTCTGCTTTGAGTTTCTCTTGCAGTTTAACGTAGGACGAACTCGCATATAAACCTTGGGTCTGATTCAATGCAGTAAAAGTTTTACGGTTGCGCGTGTTTACGACTAAATTTACAAACGTTTACAAACTCACTTGGCGTAAATAAACTAATGCTAAAAAACGTCGAAGAACAGTTGGTATTCAAGTCAACAATTATGAACATTTTACCATCGCATGTCAGTGTTGCGACAAAGGTGGTGCCGCTTGAAGCACATACAGTCGATGCAGCTGACGCAGCGTAACCCGCGTCGCAAACGAGGTTGAGTGTAGCACCGTTATTAATATTTGTACCAGCGGCCGGTGAGGTAGTCCCGTTTGCGATGGTGGGAGAAATGCACTGAGCTGTAAATAGGTAAAGTCATTACTGAACGATTGTAAAGAATATAATTGTACCATACTGAAATACAGGGAATTAAAATGGTTGATGTACCTAATGTTTTAGCCTATTTCGATTAAATCATTTAAGTCCAAAAGCATGGTGCGTCCCATCGCATCATCGAAAATGTTAAACAATTTTTTGAAGGCATTTTTCGCTTTGCGTTAATCGATTGGATATGTTGTTTTATCTCCTCGATTGCTAGCAAGTTTTTATTTCATAGGCCCTCTAATTTTATTATCTATAAAAGTGTGCTCTATAAGATTACTCAAAAGATAAATAAATAAAAAAACTATAGGCCTTTCATATGGAAAATTATGAAAACACACAGTATGTTAGTTAGAGCTGGATGGAAACGCACAATAAGACCCACAAAGCAACAAAATTTAAATCAGAATAATCTATACAACCTAAATAAAGCAGGGATTCCCAAACTGTGTGCCGCAGGACTTTCGTCCGCAAAATACAACACAATAAAAGGATAAAAGGGCAATGATGCTCCCCTACCCCGGGAGGTGTCTAATTTGCACCACAAAAGCCCCGAAGGTCATGCCCCCCCCCCCAAAAAAAATGTATCAAAATTTTACTCTTAATAATTTGTTTTTTAGCATTTATTGGCAGTACAGAACATTCGATCACAGATATACTAAACCTTTAATTGTCATTCACTGTTACGTCACAAACGATTTAGTTAATATAACGTTTGGTATACAATAATGTAGTTTTACTACTTTTAGACAGTTTTTGCTCTAGGACTGTGTTTTGAGTATTGCGTTAACACTCAGTCAGTTGCTGCTCAAAACGGTTTGCTAGCATTGTTACTTGTGTTCGTTACGGCATTTAAAACAATGACAAAAGCTAAATAAAAAAGTTAAAACTTTTTGCCCCCCCCAAAAAAAATGCTCGGCTAGCTACGCCACTGCGCGGCACACTACCGTGCCTCCAAATATTTTCATGTGTGCCGCGAAACTTTCATTTTGGAAATTAAGTTATTTGTGTTACCAATAGGCATACACCCAAGTATTTTAGACTTAAATACGCACTATTCATTACAAATTAATATATTGGGATATTACAAATAGTTTGTCATATGTTAAGGGCGATTGTAAAATTACTCTACTGTTGTTCTTTTAACAGTGTGCCGCAAACTATTTAACAATTTAGAATTTTTTAGTGTGACGCGAGCTAAAAAAGTTTGGGAACCACTGTAATAAAGTAAAATGTGCAGTAATAACCAGGACAGAATAAGATCTAGAATCGTCTGAATGCGAACTAAATCTGTCGAAATAAGTCCTAATTTAACAAAATAAGACAGCAATGAACAACAAACGTCCCAAAACTGTAGAGCAGGAAATAGGGCGGTTGCGGCACACCTTTTTGCCATCGGCCGTTTTGGTGTCGACGTTTGGGCGCTGTAATTTAAGAGGCGCCATTGGGGCGCCGCTGTTTTGGCACCAGATTGTTTGCCGCAATTTGTGAGTAGGCGCGGGTATAGAATTAGAATTTGACTTAGGGTTGAAATTACAAAGGGGAGTTAAGGGTGAACTTAGGGGTGGGGTTTTTTGGGAAGTAAAAGGGCTGTAAAGGCCTTATTCTTTCCATTTAGGTCTCATTTCGACGAATTTAAGTTTAATTTCGATTTAAACGTTGTTACGACTATTAGGTATTAGTCCTATTTAGGTGTTCTATGCCGAAAGTCTAGTCCTTTTTGGTGTTTTACCTAACTGTAATTTATGACGTAGTTGATGTTGTTCTGATTTAGGTCCAATTATGGCGGGAGTCCCGCTAAATATGTTGGCTATTTGTCTTGCTTCGTTAGCAAAGAGACTACATCATCCTTAGAGTTTATTTTGAAAGGGCTACAAATGCAGTCATATTGTCCAATGTCTAGTGTTTATTGATAGAAATCGCGACTTAAGTTTCTTTCCAGCAGTGTTTTTTTTTTTATTAAAAAATAAAAATCTAAATGAAACTTTCTTTGGCGAATTCTTATTTTTTAAGAAAAGCGTTAATTTTATCTGTGAATGAAAAAACTTTTTTATTTTTATTCTGCATTTGACAACTTTAAACTATGAAGTGTTCGAATATATATTTAAATATTTCAATTTTGAATTCCAAAATTTACCTTTAAAATGTTCCTAAGGTTACATCATACCGTATTAATAAGACCAACGGCAGGATTAAATCCAAAACATTTTTGGTATAAGACCTAAGTGGCTTAAATGCCTTAAATAATATCCAGATCCGCAGGAAATGAATGTGGAACGATTACTGCCGCCGCCGTGACATCGTGTCGACGTGTAGGCTCCATGTTTTAAATGGCGGCGTTTGGGGACTCTTTTTTTATTTTTTTTTTATTTGTTTATTTTGTGTTGAAGCTAAGTGGGCTTTGTGATTAAAAGTCTTATTTTGGCTGTTTAGTTCTTATTCCGACATTTAGCTAGTAGTCCTGTTTTGAACTGAGTTTTATTCCAACCTGGACGTTATTCGTATTTTAATCTTATGGCTAGAATCCACTTTCAGTCGCTAATTTTAAAAATAATACAGAATTTGTTTAATATTTTTTATTTCCCTGCGGCGCACCTTTAAAATCGCTTCTGTAAAGTATTATTAACAAGACTCACCTTGAACGCGGTACGCGAATGCGAGCAGACAAAATGCCAACAACTGGAAGTTCATTCTTCTGCTTGAAAAATGGCGTTAGCTCTGTAGTTGTTAAGAACAATGTTTAAATTATAATATCCAATAAAAAAAAATGTAATAATTAAAATGCATTTCCAACGAGCTTACCTTTTCGAAATCAAACAGATGTTTCTGGCTGAAGGTTCTTCAAAAGTGAAGTTACAGCACTGGAGAATCCATTTATAAGATTGGGGAACAAAAAAAAACGTTCGATTTCAACGGAAACGACTTTGCTTAAAGCGAGACACGGTGAAGTTTTATAAGCAGAAGACTGAATGTACGTCGTGATTGGGATATCAAATTGCGAGCTGCGCTGTTCAATTTGGTTTGATGATGTTTCAACATTTCTTCAAGCTAGTATATTGTTCCTCAATCAACGGCGACTATATACACTATATACATTGCCAGCCTTTGTATTTAAAACACAAAAAACGAACTTCTGCAGTAACTTCCCTTCTCAAGTGACGCCAGGCAGACTTGGAATTGTGCTTTTTCGATAAGTCTTCTTTAGTTTTCAGAAAACAAAACAAAATTGTTTGAAATGCATTGCGAGTAAACAAGTATATAAGATGGAATGAAAATCAAAACACACAATAATTGATAAAGGGTAAATGTTTGGATTTTAAGACTGCCTTTTCAGAAATATTTATTTTGGTATTTGTTGAATGGCCGCAATAAAAAGCAACAGTCTATAATAAAAAGTGCAAAACTATGGATATTTAAGCAAATCAATGAATAGTAGCATTTATATATGTATTTCTTTTATAAAAATTAAGTTCTCAAATTGAGAAGAAATATAGAGAGGACACACAATAAGACCGACAAAACTACAATTTTTAAAGGTTTCAAATAATATTAATATTTTAACGCTATTTGTTTTTTTTATCGTTTTTAATTGTTTTAAATCTCTCTTAAAAATAAGGCCAGTTATACTATAACTTAGAAATAAAATAAAAATTTAGGTATATATAGTAAAAGTTGATAAAAATTATAGTTTAAGGGGCATGCAGAGAAACTGTTTTTGAAAATCAAGCTATTTTTTAAAGCTTTACAAGCATCACAAACAGTAAATCCAGCAATATGTCCACTATTTAGTCTCTTTTAAATGGTTGCAAAACGGAATGCGTATAAAAGTTTAGAAGGATACTGAATGCAGTATAGACGCCGCAGCAAAACTGGAAGGTTGGTCGGCTATAGTAGAAAACATAAATATTTGTAAATGGCCGTTTATGTCTAATTCTAAATAAGATAATCAAGTGGCATTATGGTGTCCTTATGTAGTGGGGAAAACCTGAGCCACTTTTTCTCTTACAACCGTAACTTTTGCGTTTGTAGACCGTTATGGCCAATACTAATTGGACAAATGATGCCCAACAGCTTTAGGTTTAATGGGTTGAAGTTTTAAATGGTTACATTGAAACCCTTTCAACTAAGAACTTGAACAGTCTGGGTCAGTGATTCTCAACCGCGGCTCTCAGAGCCGCATGCGGCTCTCAACTGTACATTTTGCGGCTCTCTAACCGAGTGAAAAATTAGTTAGAAGTGGCAGAATTGCAACAAAATAAGTATGAGAAATCAAGAATTAATGAATTGTATCAGCAAGGATCCCGAGTACGAAGTACTAATGTTACCGGGTACTTCCATCCGGCTCTTTAAAATAATTTTGTGGTTTATTACGTCACAATATATTTAGTCCTGATCGACAAGCTATGGCAAACAGTGTTAATTAGTTAGCCTAGGCTAGCGTAATGTATATTTGATGTTTTCTTGTTGCTTTCTTAATAGTTTTTAATTATATGCCTACTGTTGTTTTTTATGCGGCTCCTTGCAAACATTAGGTTTGAAATGCGGCTCTTGCTCTAAAAAAGGTTGAGAATCACTGGTCTGGGTGTTTAAAATAGCTCAAGGGACCCTCATAGAGACAACGCTATTTTGAGAACACGCTATTTAAACGTTCATTTTTCTCAAAAAACAAAGTCAAACAGCACATTGCTTTAAATATTTTACTTAATAGACGAAAAAACAACATTCCAAGAACAATACAAGTTTCGTAAAATCTAAAAACGGATATATTTTACAGCAGCAGATGTGGTAGGGTTGTACCCAAACCTACCAAGAGCAACCGTCAAGAAAGCTGTTTCTGATAAGATCGGGGAACAAAAAAACACCGTTTGATTTCAACAGAAACAACTTTGCTTAAAGAGAGGCACGGTGAAGTTTTATAAGCAGAAGACTGAATGCTCGTCGTGATTGGGATATCAAATTGCAAGCTGCGCTGTTCAATTAGGTTTGACGATGTTGCAACATTCCTTCAATATATTATATTGTTCCTCAAGCAACGGCGACTATATACACTTTATACATTGGCGCGCTTTTGTATTTTAAAAACAAAATACGAACTCCGGGCATATATTTTACATATAACACACAATAATTGTTAAAGGGTAAATGTTTGGATTTTAAGGCTGCCTTTTCAGAATTTTTTTTTACCATTTGTTGAGTGGCCGAAACAAAGAAACAGTCTGAAATAATAAGTGTCACACTATAGATATTCAAGCAAATCAATGAAAAGTAGCATTTATATGTTTATTTCGTTCAAAAAAATAAAGTCGATAAATTGAGAAGGGACATTGGGTTAAACACATAATAAAAAAATATTTTGTATTTTAAAAACAAAATACGAACTCCGGCAGGAGTTTCCCTTACCGAGTTACGCCAGTGGAAAATTTTGAAGCGCACTATTGTTAGGTGTTAGTATGATCAACTACCAACTTACCACAGAAACCCAATAGTTGTATCCCAGCTGGGAGACCGGAAAGGTAACATCGGCGGATGTTAGATTTTCGTTGATTGATTTCCCATACACGGAATCCAATATATGGGTCAAACGTGAAACTAGACTTTTGGCCAAACATACCCCTGCGTTGCACCAAATTAAAAATAGCAAGCAATCAGCATTTATTGTCATTGATTTTACGCGTGCACAATAACAGCGTCAAGTAAAGAAAAATATATACAAAAAAATGGCTTAAAAGCATAACTAAGCAATGTTTAAATACGAGAAACATACACAAAAAAAGAAAAAAAAGAAAAAAAGAACTGCTTTAAAGTAAGTTACTAATAGTTTGGCACTAATGTAGTTGATGGAAATATTACGATTTTAAAAAGGTTGTAAACTCTATTCGTATTGACAAATATTCAGGTGATGATTTTCTTAGGGGTGTTTGGTTTTAAATAGCGGTTAGACCTAAAAGGACCTATGGGATAAAAAAGGAATAAGAACCACTGCAGTGTCATAAGCGTTCGTTTGGTTCCGCACCAAGTTTTTATTTTTTATTGTTTATTTTTATTCGTTATTTATTCATTTATTTATTTATTTTTTGTAAGATTTTTAATTTATTTTATATATATATATATATATATATATATATATATATATATAAATTTTTTTTTTTTAATAAGGTTAAAAAGTTTCAACAACGGGTCATGACCAGCGTACTATCTCAACTTAAAATTAAAAATTAAAAAACTTTTATTAGTTTCAAAAGGCATTTTGTCAGGTCGATTATAGATTTATTGTCTCAAACTTAACTTGGTTACGTCCATAAATATGTCCATGGCTCGCAGTACCTTTGTTTTACATGTTGGTTATGGTTAATATAACATCACATTAGATGTAGGTCCCGTGACTTAACATAAAGTCATACAAGCTAATGCTAGCGACGGAATCGGTTAACACAAAAGGCTTTCATTCCCGTCCTGAATTACGCCAGTCAGATTGAGAATTGTATTTTCCGATATGCTTTGACATGTTTTAACAAAAAAAATCGTTTCAAATGTTAATTTTGTATTTTCAAACAAGCAAACACGCTGTAATAGATATAAGTATAGCACACCATAATTAACAACGGTAAACGTTTAGACTGATTTTATCAGAAATGGTTTTGGCTAGATGATAAATGGCCGCAATAAAACACACAGGCTGAAAATAATAAGTGCAAAACTATAGATGTTTAAGCAAAACAATGAAAAGTAGCATTTATGCGTAAATTCGACTTTTCTTTCAAAAACTTTTTATTTTGCAATGATGAGTTTTTGATTCACGAAGAAGAATTCAGCTAACGCCGTTTTTCAAAGACAAAAATTCAACATTTAAAATGAAAATCTACGTTTCTACAACACACGATGTCGGTCTAAAGAGCCTTGATGAAAGCGAATGCGGAGAGAAGCATCGCCATCAGTGCAGTGTGCAGGTGGAACAAGCTAGCGCTGCTGGCTGGAAAACAAGACAATAGAAATAGGTTGGCAAATGTCACATCACACAAAGTTCTCAGTGATTACAAAAAAACACGCACTTCTTAAATTTAAAATCACTTTTATTGATAAAATAAATTGCCTTTACATCGCAGGCTGGCAGTCAACCATTTTTCATGACCCTAAATTTTAAATTTCAAGTTACCTGTAGTAGTGGTCGCAGTTGTGCTGCTTGCAACGCAGGTGGGAGTAGCCACGTTGTAGTTGTTGGCAAGAGTTCCGTCGCATTTGAGGGTGGCAGTAGTGGACGACAGTGTGCAGCCGCTATCGCAAGTCACAGTGACCTCTCCGTTGTAAGCGACAGTGCCGGTTGGAGCCACTGCGCCGTTGGTCACAGTCAATGCCGAACAGGTAATTGCTGGTTAAACAAAGAAACAAACAATACAAAAGTTAAAAGATTAAATTTTTAATCTCAAATAATTCAAGTTTTCGTGCAATTTTAACTAACAAACCATTAGCAACGTAATAAGTTGTTTAAATGGAAATCCGTACATTATTTTAGCGGAAATGAATTTAAAACTAAATGTTTTACCAGTGCATGTCACTGAGGTCGGGTTCTAGGTGTTTGTGGCCGTGCAAAGTGACGAGTTGGTAGATCCCGCCTTATACCCGCTGTTGCATGTGATTGCCACCGTGCCGGTATAGCCAGCAGTGGGCATAGTTGAAAAAGTTCCTTGGTTGAGGGTCGGTGCAGCGTTGCATGTGGCGGCTGTAATATATGGATAACTTTGTAAAAAAATAAACTTAAAAAAAACTCAGTACCACCAAGATTCATCTCTATAAGTTCGTTTCATTTTACCCTTAGTATTGGGTTACAAAAGGCGGAAAGTCCAGGCTAAACACCCTGAGGATTAAACATCACTTGTTTTCAAAAAATGCCTATTTCGGTGCAAATTTATGGCAGATGAGGTTCTTGTTTTGATTTTTATCCTTAAAGTTTAATTACTGATTTATGGCGATTTGATACAAACCCACCAAAATGATGCCCAATAGTTTTAGGATTAATGTGTTGACGTTTTAAATGGTTTACATTGAAAGCCTTTAACTGAGAACCTGATAAGTTCTGGTCTTTGAAATGGCCCAAGAGACCGTCACAGTCGGGTCGGTTGAACCACGAAGGGACCCTTGAGACACGTTATTTTGACGCTAATTTTTCTTGAAAAACAAAGTCAAACAGCACATTGCTTTAAAATCGTATATTTAACAAACGAAAAACAGCATTTTAAATACCAGTATTTTCATTTGAAAGCAGCATCGGTATTACGACTTCAGATATAGACACATAAGAATTATCCTCAATTGAGGACTCAACAAATCCGTTTTTATTATCCTTACTTTAGATAAAAATTTGTGATATCGGTGCACATTTGTCGTTAACAAATGAACCTACACTGGTAAAAAATTTTACAGTAAAAAACACTGGCAGCAGTTTTTACGGACCCTAACGTATTTTTTACATCACTTTACCGTAAATGTTTTTACTGTTTTATTCAGTAAAATAACAGGTTAAAGCACTGTACATTTACTGGATTTAATCAGTTAATATTTACGTGTTTTTTACCTGTTACTATTTACGGTAAAAACCCTAGTTAATTTACGTAAGCCACTGGCAACAGTTTTTACGATTCAAACGTATTTTTATTATACTGCGCAATAGACAGTAAAAGTCATACACCGTGAAAGTTGTACACAGTAACAAATGCGAAATACACAACACAACTGTCCACATAATGCTGCTGTGGTTACACAGTTTGATCACTTGTCTTGCATCTTGCGACCCAAAGTTAAAACTTTAGGATGTACTGCCATGGTTCTTCTCTTTTTACTTTCACCTTTTGTTTCCGGTATGTTGATTTTTGCAAAGTATTTGAAAAAGATTAGATGCCTATCAATCGAAGCAAAGATTTTTCTGAGTTTTTTAGAAAAAAATCGTTTTACCTAGGTAGTGTTTTTTATTTTTTTTCACCTGGAGAACACCCCTTTATGAACTTTTATAACATACCCTTGAATGAAATCCGTTTTAATTGCCTTTGGAGGATACTCCATATTAAAAGTGCAAAAAAGAAATCAGCCCATGAGGCAATGTAGACCTTTTTCACTGTAACTTTATACTGTTTGGTAGCAGCTGATGTATCCCCTGAAAACAGATACAATTGTCATACTTAAAAAAAAAACAACAGATAAAAAACTCTAAACTATTGGTGAGCTATTATCTAAAACAACATATTTTTGCAGCAAAAAGTACAAAACCTCTAGTGGTTTGCAAAATTCGTTAATGGTGACAATTAATTCACAGTACAAAAAAACCTTTAATCATCTATTAAAATATATATATTACAGTGTGCTTACCTACCAATGATTATAATGCATGGATTCAAGAAGCTGCGATCACCCTTTAAATACAAAAACAGGTAGCTCTTATGTTTCTTTTTTTTATTTTTTACAGTGGGCTTTAAATATGGTACTGTTCTCATCCTTTTTGTCTTTGTGGTCACACTATGTCTTAATGATCATTTTAATTATATAAGCAAGCAGGCTAAAAAGGACAATAATTGGCACAAAAAACACCCCCTTATATTAAATAATAAGTTGTCTGGCCACTGTATGGTCATCTTTGCTCTATTTTGGGTCTGTGCAAACCTCTTCAAACAAGGGTCACATTGGCATGGGGGGAAATGTTAAGGGAGTCAATTGTTAGAAAATATTGTTCCATGGAGTCTTTAAACAAACTTATGTATTATATATTAAAACTTATGTATTATATATTAAACTGTGACCCATTTTAGTTGTTTTTTTTTTGGCAAAGTTTGTTGCACACAATTAACCTTTTTTGAAAATAATTGTGTGTGGATGGACAGAATTACTTGGTTGGCCACACACTGTACAACCAATAAATCAAGTCTACTGTGGGTAATGTCAATAACACAATTTTGAGATTGGTATTTTTTCAGCATTCTGTCTGTCATGTATTTTCTATTGTTAAATCTTGCACGACAACAATCATACATAATTATTTTAGTCTTCACCTCATTTGTAAAAGCGTCCAGTATATTGGTGAATTGGTGTTTTGATGACATCGAGATAAGTGCGAAAAAAATGAAGAAAGGACTGTATATTGCTTGGTACAGTTTTGCATAGGACAGCGAATTTTATATCCTTTTCGAAGATGCTGCTTTAAGTGCTGAATAACTTGTTTCATTGAACCAAACTTTGCTTTACAAATTTCTAATGAACATTTAAAACTACCAATATCTGACATTTTTATATAAGACTGCATATTGAAAAAACAAACAGCATTAACATATTAGTACTATAGTAAATATCCTATTGTAATTTGAACTTAAATACTTACATTGTACTCTTTCAGTTCAAATTACCTAACCCAATACCTTGCTGTCAACACAAACCACCATGTTATGAATGTCTGTTGGTCAGCAGCGTACTTATGTCACAGCCACACCTACCTTATGTTGAATGGCAGTCATAATGTAATTAGTAGATATAAATGTTAACTTTATTTTCATACGATAACAGCGCTATTAAATTAGACGCAATTAAGCCTTTCCTAAACAAATGTAAAAACGGTCGCAGTTGACAGTTGACACTCTCTAAGTCGCACAAATCGTTAAGAGAAAAGAAAAAAATGATTTCGAGGCTTGTGATTGGTTGCCTGTCGGGATCGAGAATAACATGCTCGATTAACGGGTAATATTAACGTAAATTGTGCTAACGGTTGAGAACCGTAAATAAATACGGCGATTTTTAAGTAAAATTGTACATAATAATAATAATAATACACCGAAAAGCCATTGCAGACTCACCGAATCTGTCGATCAACGATGCAAGCAGAGCAGACTAGAAAAACAACTAGCCTGCAGTGAGGTTCGAACTCACGACCTCCGGTCAAGCCGGGACCGTCGCTCTACCAACTGAGCTATGCAGGCTCAGAAGGGAACGAGTCGAGAAACAACCATACGCCAATGCTTGCTCAATCTGTTAGTACAAGCAGCTTCATAACGAAGGGGATCGCCAGTATCATATCATAATACAATGAAACATATGTACACACATATATGTGTGTGTAGCGTATCAGCGTCTGTATTTGTTATTTACAGTACTGTGTTTATTGTGCGTGTGCTAAAGTCTTTCTGGCGTGTTTCCTGTGCGCTGCATCCTGCTAGTTAACTGGCCAGTTTTAATCCTCAACGCATTCGCTTTGAATGCAACGTTAGTCAAAGTGTCCTTTCTACTGCACTACAGTCAACAGATGCATGCCTTACTTGTGAGACGTGTTTGCGAACTATGCTGAATTATGTGAATGTACAATAAATCTATAAGCGACCTGACAGTATGCTCCTTAAATTACAATGGCAGTTTGTTTTAGTTTCGATTTAGTGGAGTCAGATAGCACGGTGGTCATGTCTCACCTGTTGAAATATACATTGGTGACCCCGACGTGATATGAACACGCAATTAAACCCTTCTGATTTAAATTTTATGCATACTGTCAGGTTGCATAGAAAGTATGTATTCATTTGGTTTGCTAGCGCAGTTTTTCGCTTGTAAGTATTTTTAAGCTACGCCGATCAGTTATGATTTGTTAAAACGTTTGTTAACAAGTGTATGCCAGCGTTATTGCTTGTTAAATTGATATTTCATTAGCCGTAATGCAGAGAAAAATCGTTTGACGCTTTAAATTAGTGGTTACGCAAGACTGTTATAGTTATTGTTGCGAAATTATGGCCCTTTTTTGGTAAAGTTTTAAAGGTGAAAATATTACGATCGAGGTTGAACACCTCTCGTGATATCTAATCTCAAAACCAATAAACGGATAGATTCTATCTCAACCAGCACTTACAGAAGTCGTTACTTCGAAAGTGTCAAGGCCACTGCGGCTACTGTCTCTGATCACGTGTTATGGTGATTGATCTTTTATATCTCACCCAAAATAACCTGATCACTTTGTCTGAAATTCCTGCGTCACTTAACCGTTATGATTTATAAGAAGGAAAACAGAGCAGAAGGCCAAACCTTGTTGCCAATTCCCAACATAACGCGAGATTTATCTCATTTTGTGACTGCAAGCGAAAATGCTCTGGGTATTATAAACCCATGATTGCTAAGGCCTTTGATGCCTCATTTACCTTTCAGACGGTGTGAGATAACCGTCATATAGCCCACATGAAGTTACTAGCATGCAGAGAGTAACTTTCTAGAATAACCTTTTGCGCCAAGGTTATTATGTCTGCTTTAGGGAACCCATCTAATGTGGACTAGGCGATGTAATTTGTTTTCGCGTTTTTGAGATTAGCACCTTGCCCCTTTTAATTGGTATTCTAGAGCAAAAGACTCTAAGCAACTAACTTCAGTTTTGCGATTTGAAATTAGAATTGCGTTTTAAGACGATCATTTTCTGCATTATAGGCTATTCAAAAGTGTTTTGCATTGTTGTTTATTGTGCCTTTCAAGTACCATTTCAGACGTTACATCGTGTCGTACAACCAGCTACCCCTGGAGTTGTTCGTGGGCCGCCAAGACAAGGAATTCATGAACCCTCTTCGCTCTATTGAACACCACGGTTCCCAACACGTGCTGTTTCCATATTGCACAAATGTCCGACGTTCTGCGTTTGTTGGTCGACTTCTGATCGGATCCTGGGAAGATTTTAAAGAAGAAGCGCGGCTCAACGAACTGCTAGGAACTTTTTTTGTGTTCCTGGGGGAAGGCGGATGGTGTAGCGTATCAGCGTCTGTATTTGTTATTTACAGTACTGTGTTTATTGTGCGTGTGCTAAAGTCTTTCTGGCGTGTTTCCTGTGCGCTGCATCCTGCTAGTTAACTGGCCAGTTTTAATCCTCAACGCATTCGCTTTGAATGCAACGTTAGTCAAAGTGTCCTTTCTACTGCACTACAGTCAACAGATGCATGCCTTACTTGTGAGACGTGTTTGCGAACTATGCTGAATTATGTGAATGTACAATAAATCTATAAGCGACCTGACAGTATGCTCCTTAAATTACAATGGCAGTTTGTTTTAGTTTCGATTTAGTGGAGTCAGATAGCACGGTGGTCATGTCTCACCTGTTGAAATATACATGTGCTTACAACTGAGATCTAGCCCTTCTGAAGCTGCTTTTTGACCAACGATAACGGCTTACGTATTATTAGTACACCGAAAAGCGTAAGCCGTTATCGTTGGTCAAAAAGCAGCTTCAGAAGGGCTAGATCTCAGTTGTAAGCACACATATATGTGTGTACATATGTTTCATTGTATAATAATAATAATTCACACTTATACATAATAATTCACACTTATATTTTTAAATTACACACAGCTGCACAACTATCAATTTTTGCAGTGGGAGAAACTGCTATTATTCTTAACTTTGCCTCAAGGCAGCGTGGTCCAACTTCTTTTCATCGCTGGCCAAAAACAATTTTTTTTTATCTTACGGGCCAATGTTTTTAAATAGCGATTCTTAGGCTTATTGCTGGCAAACTACACATAGTCTATGGCAGTGGTTTTTAACCTTTTTTCAGCGGCACCTTCTTTGGTAATTTTCCAATGCCTTTCGCTCCCCTACGGAAAGCAATTCGAAATTTTCAATTAAATATCACTTATAGACAATTTGAAAATACTAAAGCGTGTTGATGGTCGTGCAAAGCACGAAAACTTTTTTAGTTTAATTGGCGCTAAACTGTAAACTCAGGAGGCTTTTCACATTGACCATACAACAAATTGCTCGTCCTTGACACAATGATTTAAACAGTACGTTATCTTGTTTCAAAAGATCAGCAGGTTAAGAACCAATGGCCTATGGAATATATACTAACTTTATGAAATGTACACCTTTGTTCAGCCACGGTAGTTATGAAATCACAAAGGATCATTTACTAAGTTTTTTTAGTAAATTACAATAACAAAAATTGAAGTGATTTGCTTCTTCTAGATTGAAGCAAAGCTAACTATCAGTTCGCGGGCCAAAAAAACGAAGCTGGCGGGCCAACTTTGGCCCGCGGGCCTGCAGTTGGACCACACTGCCTTAAGGAATCCTGTCAGACTTGTGATTCTAAAAGGCATTGAAGTAGGGAAATATAGCCTTTAAACACATTTTGTCATCCAAGAGGGTTAGATTTTAATCTTGTCTGAAACTGCAAACTAAAAACCAGGCTTTTGAAATTCAACTTTCAGAATTAGACACTTAAAAAAAACTTATGGTGCAAAAAGTTGTTAGTTGTAAGAGGTTCCTTGTCAATGTTTGTAAATGCTTCAAAAAGAAATTAATGGGTAAAACTCATTGTCAGACCAATAAATAAACTGAAAAGCTAAATTTATTCAAACAGCCATTTGGAACAAATTACTATGGTAATAATCACGTCATAATTCCCTATTGTAACATTATCTTATTCGTTTAGGCTTGTGTTTTTAACCTATATTCAAATCATATATACTTGGGCCAACAGAATAAGCTTCTGGTAAAAATCTTAATGATTTAAATTTATTATAGTATCGTCGATAGCAAGCAGCATAAAACCTGCTGAAAAGGTTCCACATCGTTTTTCGGGGCTCTTTCGTACTTTTCGTACGTAAAAAACAAAAATAAATAAATAAAAGGTACCGTCTACAAATTATGCTCATTAGAATCATCATTTGGGTTAAGGTGCTAAGTAGCGTTTGTGTTTGGGTGGATCAAGAAATATTGTGTAAAATAAATATAATAATGCTTGGCCCACACACTATCAAACGCTAAACCTAACCCCAATATTGTGCGTAAGGCAGAATTTCTACCTTTTTTTTATAAATATTTTTTTTTGCTTTTTTGACGTACCAAATTGAAGGTGCTCCCGTTTTTCTGCAATATTTTTTCCTATATACCTTTGTATTATGTTATTTCAGCTGTCAGATATTAATTAAAGTATGGACCAGTTAAAGATCCCTGTTTTGCATTGTCTCATCAGTCCCGCACCACCAATGTTGACTGGTTTAACAAAAAAAGAAACGTTTATAAAACTTTAAGTTTGTAAAATACTGGCTAATCTGTAAAAGAACTGGGCGCTGGTCTAGAATCTTACCACATTTCTTGGTAGCAAAAGGTATAGTAGCGATTTGTTTTGTTGAAGTTGAAATTTCACAGGACACAGTAAAGCGGGTTATATTTTTGCACAAGTTCAAAGCATTCTTTCTATAAATTTACACACGGGGGTTATATTGCAAGTGGCGACAACTGGCATTTTTATCGCAGGTTAATGATCGTTAGCTTAATGCTTGACTTTAAATTTATGTAGTTTCACTTGTGCTACGTCTACCCCAATGATGAAACATCGCCTGAAAGAGCCATCCCTCTTCTTTACAGCGAGAGAACAAATAACCCCCTATATTATATATATGTATGATGCGCCGTCTAGCGGAACTTTAAGCGTACCCTATACTATAAAATATTTTCGAATAGGTGCCAACACAAAAACTCCGGTCGAGTCTTTGGGTAGCCTTACTCTATTGCAAAAATGTAAGTATGATTGTTTAGCGCATTATCCCTTCCTTATTGAGTCGGTCGTTTTTAAAAACGACTTGATTACAACACTGTCATAAGGTGATAATTTCCTGAACAACGCAACGCCCTTGTTTCTGGCTGGAGCGATGACAAAACAACGCGGGCGTATCGCTTCTTTTTTGTGTGTTTATTCGCATCCTACAAGTTGAACAAAGAATAAGATAAAATAAAAAGAGCATAAAACGTAAGACGTAGTAAAAATCTAATATACGAGTAAACAATTGGAAACAACCTAAATATGCAAATTGTTGTGTATATGAACGTTTCAATCTCAAATATTGTTTGTTTTTCATGCCATTAAGAAAGGAAACAGTTGAAGTGTGCTGCAAGTCTGTCATCCTAAATGAGAACTTTCTTCTCGATAACGTCCCAAACCTGATGAAAAGTGTTATGGGAATTTTGCAGAAGGAGTAGAGCTTTTGCTTCACCGGTTTCCATAGGCGGGCTGCGTCACACGCTTCACACAGTCGGTAAATTCGGTCGCAGCCGTCACGTTGTTGTGTCTGTCTCGCGCGTCGTCCTTTTGAAGCGAGACGTAACCTAAGCACAGAGCGTGACTCGGCAGAGTTCCGGTCGGCGAAAAAAGGGACAAGGGAAAAAAGGAAAAGGGGAAATAGGCGGGCCAGCAATTGAGTGTTGTTGTAGTTTTCTTCAATTAGATTAGAATTGGCATTAACGAATTCTTTTAAAAACGATTCTAACTGTTATGCTACTATTAATTATTTACAATCAATTTAATTTAAATCGAAATTGGTTGTAAAAAGAATGTAACGGTACAAAAATATACGTGTCCCATTTTTTATGTCTTTTAGCATAGCATTTGCTTTTCAGACTGTAAAAATTACATAAGTCGTTCCAACCAGATTCTTCATTAAGATCTTTGTTTTGACTGATAGACTAAAAATACCGTTTGACAAAGTAGCATTTTTGGTAAAATCCGAATTGATTAAAACTAGAATTGAAGCGCACAAGCAATTCATAAACTAGATTAGAATTTCACACAAGAAATTTACTAATAATTAGATCCGCATTTTGCTTTAATTAACGAGAAGTATCTAGTTGTCGTGCTCTTATCACAAAAATACTCAACAATTTTAACATCCGACTTTCGTTTGGTTCAAAGGTAATTCGGATTTGTTTGAAACTATTTACTTCAGTAGAGCCCTTTAATTTGGCAATCTGTGTGGAGAGTTTCATCTTGGTGTTTGCCTGTTTGCTTAACTGAAAAGGCCGTTGGACAAAAGTAGCATTTTTCAAAGTCCGAGTTCGATTAGAACTAGAATTAGAGCACAAAAGCAATTCACAAACTAGATTAGAATTTTACACAAGCAATTCACTAATAATAAAATCCGCATTTCGCTCTAATTAATTCAATTATAAAACTAGAATCTAGTTGACCAAGTTTTTTTTTACTCTTTTTTTTGTCTAACTAAAAGAAAATAAAGAAAGTAAGTGTAAAGTAAAGGGTAACAAGTCTCTTTGCGTCTCTAC
Organism: Ascidiella aspersa; assembly: GCF_963924565.1. Classification (NCBI taxonomy): domain Eukaryota; kingdom Metazoa; phylum Chordata; class Ascidiacea; order Phlebobranchia; family Ascidiidae; genus Ascidiella; species Ascidiella aspersa. Next base: position 2,633,915 of record NC_139451.1, read on the forward strand.
CTATTGCGTCATGCCCTTTTTTCGAGCAAAGCGTAACCACAGCATAGTGGCGCAACGTCGCGAAAAAAGGGGCCTAGGGAAAATAAAGAAAAAGGCGGTCCAGTCTAGTGGGATGGCGATTTGGCGAGTACACTTTATACACTGTCATGCTTTGTATTTTACAAACGATAAACAATCAGTAACTTCAAGTCCTGAATTACGCCAGGTATATTGGGAATTGTATTTGTCCGATATGCTTCGACATTTTTTTTGAAAAACCAAACAAATTCGTTTTAAACGTGTTTTGTGTATTTTAAACAAACACACTGATCTAATATTATGAAAAATGTCTTTTTTTGTCGAATGACCACAATAAAACCAACTGACTGAAACAATAAGTGCAACAATATAGATATTTAGGCAAACTAATAAAAAGTAGCATTTATGCGTAGATTCGACTTTTCTTTCAAAAACTTTTCATTTTGCAATGATGAGTTTTTGATTCACGAAGAAGAATTCAGCTAACGCCGTTTTTCAAAGACAAACATTTAACATTTAAAATAAAAATCTACGTTTCTACAACACACGATGTTAGTCTAAAGAGCCTTGATGAAAGCGAACGCGGAGAGAAGCATCGCCATCAGTGCAGTGTGCAGGTGGAACAAGCTAGCGCTGCCACCTGGAAAATAAGTCAAATATCACACAAAGCTTCCAAATGTTATAAAGTAAATGCACTGTAAGGTTCATGTTATAAAAACTGTATAGAATTCGGTGAGTAAAGCACGATTTTCAAATCGTTACCAATCACTATTATTTATAAAGAAAATGCTTTTTCATAGCATGGTTTTCAGTCGACCATTTGTCATGAGTAGGGCAATTATTTTTGACCTATAAAATAAATAATTTTCACCTAAACAATTGAAATTTTGACAAATTTTGACCTGAAAATATATGTTTGTGACAAAATTTTGGCTTATTAGAAATACATTGATTTAAACAAGATTTTGTTGTTCTGAGTACTGCTGTAGTTTCTTGGCGTCTTTAACCACACATTTTAGATGCTCACTGATTTGTGGTTCACAAATTAAATATTCTTTTAAGATTGTGCACAACTCTTTAAAGACACTAATTATTCAAAAAAAATAATGTATAAAAAGTTGTAACAAATACTTCCTGAAAATGCAAAAACCTAGTTATCGAAATGGGAAATGGGATAATTGCAAATCAGAAGCGACAAAAAGACACATTAGGCCTACTGTTTAACACATATGTCCAAATCAGAGATACGAAACTATATAATGCTAAAACGAAGTTCTAGCTAAACACTATGCGACAAACACGGAATGGGTGGTTAATTCTGCCAACAATGCCATATATATATATATTTTGACTGTTTTTGACAAGTTAAGCAATAATCGCCCTAGTCATAACTCTAATTATAAATTTCAATTTACATGTAGTGGTGGTGGTTGCAGTGGTGCTGCTTGCATCACAGGTGGGGGTGGCCACATTGTAGTTGTTGGACAGAGTTCCGTCGCATTTGAGGGTCGCAGTAGTGGACGAGAGTGTGTAGCCGCTGTCGCAAGTGACGGTGACCTCTCCGTTATAAGCGACAGTGCCGGTTGGAGCCACTGCGCCGTTGGTCACAATCAATGCCGAGCAGGTAATTGCTGGTTAAACAAAGAAACAAACAATACAAAAGTTAAAAGGTTAAATTTTTTATCTCAAATAATCCAAGTTTTCGTAACTGTGCCGGTATAGCCGCCGGTAGGAATAGTTGGGAAAGTTCCTTGGGTGAGGGTGGGTGAAGCGAGGCATGTGGCGGCTGAAAGGTGGAGCACAAAAGCGATTTCGAAGTTATCTTATAGTTTGCGCTGCCTGCTGGTTTCTTCAATTCAAATTACTTTTTGTGTAAATGGGTAAGAATGCCTAAATGCTAAACCGCTCCTTGTGTAGGTGCAGCGCTACATGTGACTGTTCTGCAGGTTTTAATATTCGTTCTACAAAATAAATCAATTTAACTGTATGTTTTTGTGCGTTTATTTCAGTAGCAATTTGCTTAGAGTCAATCAAGACCAAAAATAAAGGGTAAATAAATATTTTTTATGTGTCTGATAAGTTCGACACAAACAGCAAAACATTTTTATGAGTTTACCAGTGCATGTTGGCAGAGCAGCCGACCAGTTGTTGGTTTCTGTTCCGTCGCATGTCAAGGCCGCTGTTCCAGATATCACATATCCAGCGTTGCAAGTAAAAGTGTGTGCTACGTTGTAAGCTGTAACTGCAGTTGTTCCGACTCCGTTGGCGATGGAGGTGATCGCACAAGTTATAGCTGAAAATGCATATACTATCCATTGTGCGACGAGAATATTAATTTCGTTATATCTGTTGCTGAGCACGTGGCACGAAAAAGTTGGCGACTTCCGGGTTAAAAATCGACACAAGGTTTTAAATCCTAAATGTAAGCTAAAGCTCAAGCTAACGAATGCATGTTACGTTCGGTTTTATATCACAAAAACTGACATCAGGGTTTTATATCACATTTTTATTCTGATTTGTTAGTTCTTTAATCTGAATTATGCGGTAAACTAAACACTAACGTTATGCGATGCAACCAATACATGATTGGGTGCGTGATTCAGTTAAAAGAAAATGATCAAAATCTAAACATGAACAGTAAACACCTAGCCATCTTGAAAATCACTAATAACTTCAAATTGAAATCGCCATAGGGACGTTTAAAACAAATAACTGGTTGTTATCGTTAATAGGACATCGCCTAATAAAAAAGACCGATTATACGATCTATTATTTGTATCTGCTTGTAGTAAAACAACTTACCAACACATGTTGGCAGAGCGGCCGACCAGTTGTCGGATTGTGTTCCGTCGCATGTCAAGGTCGCTGTTCCTGATATTTCATATCCAGCGTTGCATGTGAAGGTATGAGCTACGTTGTAAGCTGTAACTGCAGTTGTATCGACTCCGTTGGTGATGGAGGTTATCGCACAGGTTATAGCTGAAAATACATACAATATCCATTGTGCGACGAGAATATTTATTTCTTACTCGCCAACTGTTGCTGAGCACGTGGCACGACAAAGTATGCCGGATGCGGCGCAAGTGGCGGCTGTTCGAAATAGAAAATAGATTGAACACACGCAAGCTAATCAAAGTTGCTGAATAGTTTGCCAGTGTTTGTTTTTTAACTTTTCCTTCTGCCAGCGGCTTCCTTTGAAGTAACCAAATATATTTGACTGGCAAAATTATAAACACAATAATATTTAACGCCTACGATCGTGTTACAAATGTACGAAAACTTGTATGAAAATGAACGATGTGCATAAATGCCCGTGCTTCCAGAATTAGAATTCTTTTATATTCGAATTAACATATGTATTCTGAGGACTCACTACCATTTTATATAATTGCAGAATTCACAAACTTTCCAGAATTGCAAGTTGAATGGCATTTTGATAGTGTGTATAGTATTTGACGAATATTTCACCTATTTGACGAGTATTTGACCGCTCAATTGACCGGATTTTATTTGACTGGTCAAATGCCCACCCCTGCATTAACATAAATAGCCGTGTTTTTATTTCTAGCTTTTTCGAATGTAGCAATTCCTATTCTGATATGATGAAGGAGCTCAAAAATTAATTATAACTCAAAATTTAAAAGTTTAAATCTCGTATGCGTTGAAAAGCTGTGAGGCTTCAAGAGCCAGAAATATTTCTTGGAAGCAGTTTACGATTAAAGTGAGAACGTATAATTTGGACCAATCAACTGCGAACAAAAGCTTTAAAACTGATTTTTTCTGTTTAGGTCACTTAAATTGTTTGCTTTTGTTTTTAAAGACCAACCTGAGTTTTTCTAAAATATTGCGCATCGTTCATATTATTTAAAAATAAAATAAACTGATGTCAGGTGTTCTTACACGTTAAACGCAAATTTTTGTTTTTGTCACTGTTAGTCGCAGGTAAGGCGTCCCGTCGTTGAAATATTTGCGCCAAGGTAGGATTTTGTACGAATTAAATCAAAGTCTTAATAGCAAATTCGGGCTGCGGAATCGGAGATGGGCTCGGGACTAGAGACTCGATTAGACTAAACGTTTTCCACCACTAATATATGTCAACGCAAATAGTTTATCACTGTGGCTTATGTTTTTCAATATTTACCTGTGCAAGTCACTGAGGTTGGTGTCAGGGTGGTTCCGGTGCACGACAATGAGGCAGCAGACGCATCGAACCCGGCTGTGCAGGTGAAAGCTGTTGTCGCACCGGCACCGCGGAGTAGCTACGCCATACGTTCCTTCGGTCACAGCCACAAGATCACATTGAGCTGCAAACAAATCCGCAAAATGTCAAATTGATACATGATATCAGAGCAGGGTTATGACTTCGGTCGCTTTACACAAACATAGATCACTTTCGATTAAGTTTCAGCATGAAATTGTTTTGAATAAGACTCACCTTCAGCGCGGTAAGCGACAGCGAGCAGACAAAATGCCAACAACTGGAAGTTCATTCTGATTGGAAAATGGCGTTAGCTCTGTAATTGTTAAAAATGAAGTTTAAATTCTAATAAGAATAACCAATAAAATTAATTGTAATAATTACAATGCATTTCCAACGAGCTTACCTTTTCGAAATCAAACAGATGTTTCTGTATGAAAGTTCTTCAAAAGTGAAGTTACAGCAATGGCGAATCGACTTATAAGATCGGGGAACAAAAAAACAACGTTCGATTTCAACGGAAACGACTTTGCTTAAAGAGAGACACGGTGAAGTTTTATAAGCAGAAGACTGAATGCACGTCGTGATTGGGATATCAAGTTGCAAGCTGCGCTGTTCCATTAGGTTTGACGATGTTGCAACATTTCTTCAATCTATTATATTGTTCCTCAAGCAACGACGACTATATACACTTAACACATTGCCACCCTTTTGTATTTTAAAAACAAAAAACGAACTCCGGCAGTAGTTTCGCTTACCGAGTTACGCCAGGTGTTAGTTAAAATGTTGTTGTGGCCTGATTCTAACCATTTAGGTCGTATTCCGAAGTGTGTATGCCGATGTTAATGTTGTTCTTTTTCGGTTTTATAGCGGGAGTCCACACAGGATTACTAAAGTTGACTCTATTGTCTGGTTAATAGTAGATCTACTATAAAAAAATTATAGGTTTCAAATAATATTAATATTTTAACGAGTTTAAGAGTTATTTGTTTTTTTTATCGTTTTTAATTGTTTTAAATCTCTCTTAAAAATAATGGCAGTTATATACTAACTTAGAAAAAATAATAAAAATATACGTTTATATAGTAAAAGTTGAGAAAAAATATAGTTTGAAGGGCATGCAGTAAAACTGTTTTTAAAAATCAAGCTATTTTTTAAAGCTTTACAAGCATCACAAACAGTAAATCCAATATGTCCACTATTTAGTCTCTTTTAAATGGTTGCAACACGTTATGCGTATAAAAGTATAGAAGGATATTGAATGCAGTTTAGACGCCGCAGCAAAACTGGAAGGCTGGTCGGCTATAGTAGAAAACATAAAAATATTATTTGTCTAATTCTAAATAGTGTAATCAAGTGGCATTATGGTGTCCATATATATTGGGGAAAACCTGAGCCACTTTTTCATCTTACAACTGTAACTTTTGCGTTTGTAGACCGTTGTGATCGATAATAATTGGACAAATGATGCCCAACAGCTTTAGGTTTAATGGGTTGAAGTTTTAAATGGTTTACATTGAAAGCCTTTAACTGAGAACCTGATAAGTCGGGGTCTTTGAAATGGCCCAAGAGACCGTCGCAGTCGGGTCGGTTGAACCACGAAGGGACCCTTGAGACACGTTATTTTGACGCTAATTTTTCTTGAAAAACAAAGTCAAACAGCACATTGCTTTAAAATCTTATACTTAACAAACGAAAAACAGCATTTCAAATAACAGTATTTTCATTTGAAAGCAGCATCGGTATTACGACTTAGAAAAATAAATAGACAATAATTATCCTCAATTGAGGACTCAACAAATCCGTTTTTATTATCCTTACTTTAGATAAAAATTCGTGATATCGGTGCACATTTGTCGTTAACAAATGAACGTACACAATAATTCACACTTATATTACACACAGCTGCACAACTATAAATTTTGGAAGTGGGAAAAGCTGCTATTATTCTTAACTTTCGGAGTTTTCAATTGCAATTCGGAGTTTTCAATTAAATATCACTTATAGAAAATAGTAAAGCGTGTTGATGGTCGTCCAAAGCACGAAAACTTTTTTAGTTTAATTGGCGCTAAACTGTAAATTCAGGAGGCTTTTCGCATTGACCACACAACAAATTGCTCGTGCTCGACACTTTGATTTAAACACACTAGCTTTATAAAATGTACACCTTTGTTCAGCTACGGTAGGTATGAAATCACAAAGGATCATTTAAGAATTTTTTTTTTAATCACAATAAGGTTCCTTTAGGTTCCTTGTCAAAGTTTGTAAATGCTTCAAAAAGAAAATAATGGATAAAACTCAATGATCAGACCAATAAATAAACTGAACAGCTAAATTTATTCAAACATAGCCATTTGGAACAAATTACTATGGTAATAATACACGTCATAAGTCCCTATTGTGACAGTGTCGGTACTCCTCTATTGTGTTAAATTTTCTTATCCGTTTAGGCTTGTGTCTTTAACGTATATTGTAATGATATAAAATTGGGTCAACAGAGTTTGCTTCTGCTAGGAATCTTATTGATTTATGTTTATTATTAGCATTCTCGATAGCAAGCTTCATAAAACCTGTTGTAGATAGATAGATAGATTTAAATTTATTTCGGAACAACGGTACCATGCATGCAAAATTTGAAATAATAAAGAAGCGTCCGTAGTTCCCAGGGGGCGGCGAAAGACTGTTAAGTCATCTAGTCAGCTGCCCCCTGGCTGTGATTCAATTCAAGTTCATTATTTTTTCATATAAAAGAAAGCAATACGAATTAAGATAGGCTACAACAAAAAGGCTATTCGTAAATACAAAACCAAATACATTATATTAAACACAATTAGCTTTACATTTGAAAACTTGTTAAACATTTTACTGTTACGCAGCGAGCCTACTGTGGAAGGATAGTTAAATAATTTAAATAGATGTGAAACTGTTTCGGCACAACAGTATATAGGCCTATATGCAAAAACTAAAAAACCATCCGTAGATTTCAGGGAACGGCTAAGCATATTTACAAGGAAAAAGAAAAGTAAACGAAACAAGATATATTACAAAAAGAACTGTTCGTAAGTACATGATTAACCGAAAATATAAAACAAAATACATTATATTAGACACAATTAGAGTTACATTTGGAAACTTAATTGACAGTTTACTTCTAAGCCGGCGCCCCCATTGTAAATAAATGCTATGACTTATAATAATCATTGATGCAGAACTGATTGCACGCTGTATTTTTTATCTAAAATTTCAACTCGTGTTTTTTTTCTTATCTAAAATACTTCATTATTACCCCTGTTTCGCAGATTAGCCAATTTTACCTTTTTAATTGCCTAGGGTTTGTTTTGATTTTGTGTTTACGTTCCCTCGTGGTAAAAGTTCAACAACATTAGTTTAATTGCCTTAACAAATGACTTGTATGGTAATAGTTTAATATTTATATCTAAATTCTCCCAATATTTTGGCCCTAAAAATCCTATGGTTTTTCTTCCTGAGTTGGTGGAGGCGCCGACTTGAAAATAGTTTTGTTTATCCCGCAGCCTTGTATTATGGGAATGTAAGTTTTCTAGGGGGGCCATCAAATTTGCCAATGTTTCTGGTAATTTGTTGTTTTTAAAGTTATGAATTATTTGCAATATTTCCAATTTGGTTAGGTCGTGCAATTTTAAAATTGAGTGGTTATGATATAATGGAAGTAATCTTGTTTTAGGAGGGGTGCCGCTTAAAATTTGGATTGCCCTATTCTGTAGTACTTCAAGATGTTTTAATTTAGTTGGATAAGCTCTACCCCAGGTTACAACACAATATCGAAGATGAGTATTGATTAAGCTATAATACAAAAGGCGAAGTGCATGAGTGTCCAAATAGTATTTCATTTTTGATAAAGAGTCCAATTCCCCTAGATATCTTTTGTTCAATCATTTTAATATGAGGTATCCATGACAATTTATCATCTATGATGAAGCCTAAATATTTCGCTGAATTTACCTGTTTCAGTTTATTATCCCTTATTTTAATACTGAATTGATTTTCTATTTCCAAATTTGAATTGGTTACCAAGTAATGTGTTTTAGAATGATTAATTGATAATTTATTAGCCCGAAACCAGTGGTCAATTTTTTCTATATCTATTTGAATTATTTTTTGAAGCTGTTTTATGTCTTTGTTAGAAGAGTAAATGACAGTATCATCTGCGTATAAACTACAATTTATATTTGAGTTTATTGGTAAGTCATTAATGTAAATTTGAAACAGGAGAGGTGCTAATATACAACCTTGTGGGACACCGCATACAGGCATCGACGGATTAGAAAGAGTTTTTCCTACTTTTGTACTATGCTTCCTTTGCCTTAAAAAATTTTCTATTAGTTTGAAGGGTGGGCCTCTGATACCATAATGATTTAGTTTTTTAAGTAATATTTGGTTGTCTATGGTATCAAAGGCCTTGGCTAAATCAAGAAAAACTACACAACTATATCTGTGGTTTTCTTGGTTATTTAATAGGTTTTCATATAATTCTGTTGTGGCAAGTGAGGTTGAGTGATATTTCCTAAATCCGTGTTGATGTTTACTAATAGTTTTATGTTTTACAAAAATTTTTAGAAGTTGATGGTGCATTACTTTTTCAAATATTTTTCCAAAAATAGGTGTAACCGCTATTGTAAATGTGCCACATTATTTTTTGGGGACCTTACGTACTTTACGTACGTAGAAAGAAACGCAAAGAAAATGAAAAAATAAAAAGGTACCGTCTACAAATTATCCTGATTATAAATTCTACCGCAACGCACATTATGTGGGTTAGGGTGCTAGTTTGGGTTTGGTGGAACAAGCAATATTGTTTGTAATAAATATAATGATACTTGATTTCACGAAAAAAACGAAGGCTTGGTAAAGTTTGTACCAAATTTGGATTTTTTTAGCTTTTTTAGATAAGTTTGGCTTTTTTATTTTGCATCTGGCAGCCCTGTGCAGGAGCAGAACTTTTGCTTCACCTGCTTTCATAGGTGGGCTTCGTCACACGCTTCACACAGTCGGTTAATTCGGTCGCGGTTGGGTGGTTAGCGCGTTGTTGTGTCTGCCTCGCGAGTCGCCCTATTGAACTCCAGCCATAAGACCGAGATAAGAACATCATCAACGTCAGATTAAAACACAATTCGGAATAAAACCAAAATAGGACTAATACCTAATGTTTTTAGTACAGTCTAAATAGATATAAGTCCTAAATCCGTCGGCATAACACTTAAAAGGTCAGAATCAGGCCCAAACAACACTTTAACTAACCCCTAACCCACCCCTAAGTACATCACTAACTCCCTAATAATTTTAACGCTAACCCATTTTGTAACCCCACCTATTACCCACCAATAACCCGAAACAGGACCAAAAAAATCCGGTGCCAAAACAGGGGCGCCCTGACGGCGCCGGTCAGACTAGGGCGTCCAAACTTAGTCAGTAAAACGGCCGATGCCAGATCGATGGCCCCTGAACGTCCCATACCCTTTACCGACAGGTTCGGGGGTTATTTTGGTTTTTAGACCTTCTTCCGATGAATTTAGGCCTTATATCGGTGGATTTAGGACTTATTACGATGAATTTAGGACTAATTCCGATAATGTTAAGCCTTATTCCAATGAATTTAGGCCTTTTTTCGAGAGATTTAGGTCTTATTCAGACTATTTTGTTCTTATGGTGTGCTGAATATTACTGCGTATTTGGCAGTAATATGTCGTTGGTCTTAATAATATGGTTTTATAGTTTATTCTGCTTTACGTTTTGTTGCTTTTTAGGTCTTATTGTGTTTTCCCAAAATCATACACAGTTCATAAGACCAAAATAGTACTAATACATAATGGTCGTTTAAATCTGAATAAGTCCTAAATTGACAAAATAAGGCATAAACAACACTTTAAATACCCCCAAACCCCATCCCTAAGTACATCACTAACTCTCTAAATAGTTTCAACCTAAAACAGAGACGCCCTGACGACGCCGGTCAGACTAGGCCCTAGGGCGTCCAAACGTAGTCACCAAACGGCTGATACCAAACTGTCGACCCCCAATTGTCTCATGCCCTTTAAATACAGTTTCAGGCGTTATTTTGGACATTTAGGCTATATTCGGATAATTATAAGGCTTATTTCGGCAGATTTAGGTATTATTCAGACGATTTCGATATTATGCTGTACAGGATATTACTGCATATTTGGCTATATTATTATTATTATGTAGTTGGTCTTAATACCATGGTTTTATAATATAATTCTTCTTTAGGTATTGTTGCTTTTTGGTTCTTATTATGTGTTCCCGCCCTATTGAAGCGAGGCGTAACAACAGAGCGGCGTGACTCGGAGACGAAAAAAAGGGACAAGGGAAAAAAGGAAAATAGGCAGGCCAGTAATTGAGTGTTTTGTAAATAGATAGTTATCGATTTCTTCAATTAGATTCGAAATACCAAATTCCCATGAAAACGATTTCAACTAGAGTTATGCTACATTTAGTTATTCACAATCAATTTAATTTAAATCGAAATTGACTGTAAAAAGAATGTAATTGTAAATATACGTGTCCCAATTTTTATGCATTTTAGCATATCATTTGCTTTTCAGACTGTAAAAATTAAGTCGTTCCAACCAGAGTTTTCATTCAAAATCTTTGCTTTCACTTGGAGACTAAAAATGCCGTATGAAAATGTAGCATTTTTGTAAAGTCCGTATTAGATTAGAACTAGAATTGGAGCACACAATCAATTCACAATGAACATTGAAATTTTACACAAGCAATTTATTAATATCCACATTTCGCTGTAATTAATGCAATTAAACGATAAGTATCTAGTTGTCATTTTTTTTAATTTACCAAACGGAAAAAATCTCCTAAACATCAAGAAGGCTGTTTGTAATGTTAGTCGCTGTCCTACATGAACTTAAACCGCTGGTTGTCATTTTGCTGTTATCATACAAATAGTCAGCACTTTTAACACCAAAATTTTGCTTTGTTTAAAAGTAATATGGATTTGTTTGAAACTTTTTGGTTAAGCAGAGCCCTTTATTTTGGCTGTGTGAAGAGTTCCATCTCGCTGTTTGTAAGAAGCCGTTGGACAATGTAGAATTTTTTTACTGTAAAAATTACCAATGCCTTTCCGACCAAAATTTGGATTCAAATTCGTTTCTGACTGAACGATTAAAAATGCCGTTGGACAAAGTAGCATTTTTGGTAAAATCCGAATTAGATTAAAACTAGAATCGAAGCACACAAGCTATTCACAAACTATAGATTGGAATTTCACACAAGCAATTCACTAATAATAAAATCAGCATTTCGCTCGAATTAGTTCAATTATGAAACTTGAAGTATGTAGTTGACCAATTTTTTTTTTACGTTTTTTTATCTAGCTAAAAGGAAGTAAAAAAAGTAAGTGTAAAATAAACGGTAACAAGTCTGCTTGTGTCTCTACCTATTGCGTCATGCCCTTTTTCGGGCGAGGCGTAACCACAGCAGAATGGCGTAACGTGAAAAAAGGGGCCAGGGGAAAAAGGAAAAAAGGCGGACAAGTCTAGTGGGGTGGGGTGGGGGTGGGGGCTGAAGTACGCCAGCCTTCTTCGCGCTGAAGCAATCACGTGCCACAGCATGCCACCAAACTGTAAATGAAAACCGGGAACAAGCGTCCGACGCCACCCGCATGGCAACCCGTACACAATAACCGGGGCACTGTTGTTTATCTACCAGGGCAACTGTTGCTGTTTAGGCCAAACAGTCTTTCGACGCGAACAAACCCGCCGCGTCGCAAAAACAATGTCCACGCGGCGTGCTGCGATTCTGTTCCGCGTCGTTTTCCAGTGGTGGCCTGTCTCGTGAGCCTTTTGTGTTGGACACCTATAACAATGAAAGGTGGTCTCCGTCGAACGAAATACCGCGGAACTCGTTTTGTCAGCGTAACGTTTTATCTTAATAGGGTAATTAGGTGGCATTGTTGTGTAACGACAAATTGTATTCAAATCTTGACATGCTTTGGCACAACCGTGCTTCATCAGGCCAATGTAGTCGTCACCTGTAACAACTGAAGGTGATCTCGGTCAAACGAAATTCCTCGAGACAGCTATCCAATCATAGGAGTGTCATATAATTCGTCCACCCCAAATACATGGTTGGAAAATATATTTCGCGATATGTGCTATTCCGTTTTTACAGTTTACAGTTTGCAATCTACATGTTAACTTAACTTTTTATATTTTTAGGGTAATCAGGTGTCACTACTGTATAACGAAAAATTGTATTGATTTTCGAGTAGCTGTCGTACAACCGTGCCGTAATCAGGCCAAAGTAGAAAATATAACGAAAAATTGTATTGAAATCTTGACAAGCTTTCGCGCAACCATGCTTTATCAGGTCCAAATATTAAACAAATATAAAGACAAATAATTAAAATTTGCCAAGCTTTCGCGCAACCGTGCTTTATCAGGTCAAAGTAGAAAAACAGACAAATACGGCATTTATAAGGATGTTATCTTAATGTTTGTCATCAAGGCTTCATGATCAGCCGAGAAGTTTGAACTTGATTGTGTGTACGTCACCTATAATAATAGAACGTGGTCTCCATCGATCAAAATTCCTCGGAACCTCTGTTTTGTCAATTCAACTCTGTATCTTACTGTTTGTCATCATCATTTCATGATCAGCCGATTCATTTGAATTTAATTGTGTTTGGATTGTGCCGATGACTTGACAAAATGTATCCAAACTGTTGTCGAATAACTTTATTTCTCACCAAGGCAACGGTTGCTGTTTTCTGCCTAACAGTCTTTTAACTGTAACAAAAACCCGATGAGGTGTATAAACAATACTTTGGCGTGGCGTGTGATAAAATTACCGGTCGCTATACAAATTATGTTTGTTGCGCTAAAAATACTGTTCTCTACTTAACGGCCAGTTGGATGGCTGAACGCTACACGAGGCTGATGATTAATTAACTGTATTAAATTCAGCATAAAGCCATGCTAAATAACATAGGCGAAAACGGTATGCGGCCAGCGACACAAAAGGGCTCTAACGTTTAGTGTCAATTTCGAATTTTTGTGCAACGAAGTTCTAGGAACGCATTTGTTTCAAACGTAACTTTTTTACATTGCTAAATGTTTGTCATTAAAATGCTGCTTATCGCTGAAAGAACTTGTTGAAAGACACTTTGTTGAATCTCCCATTAAAGCACGCGTCTTCTGCCCAGTATCAAACGAGTACTAAAAACGGAAAAAAAGTTAAGCGGTGGCACAAAAGCGTATGACTGGTTACCTTTAAGCCCACAACAGTGTTTTTCAAGCGTGGGTCACGACCCAAATTAGGGTAGCCCTTTGACTTGGTTGGGTCGCCAACTAAGCTAGTTTTTAGATCGATTTAAAATTGTTTTTAGAAATATAGTTCAAAAATACTTTGAGAAAATTGCCAATACAACAACGAACACACGTGACTCATGTTAATCAAATTCGAACATTTTAACGCTAAGTTATTTGTTTGCTTATTTCGCTTACAAAAAGATAGAAAAATTTTGTCAATGTAAAGAAAATTGTGTCTTCAAAGCTCCGCTGTTATACTTTTACTATTTGGGTCTTCACGTAAAAGGTTTAGAAACACTACTCTACAACAAAGACCCGTACATGGATCAAATTCAATTTTGGAGTTCTTATATTAATTTTATCACGAAAACTAAATTCGTTCTGCCAGTATTTTTTTCCAACGCTCTGAGTAACTTTTATTTAAATATGTTAACAGTCAAAAAGATACATTTTCACAGCAGTGTAGTCGTTGTCTTTACTGCCTATGGTTGAAACAAGGTTTCAAACGCCAACCAACAAACCCACATACATGTTTGTAGTTTTTTTTTAAAGTGGAAAAAAGGTTAGCTATGACCCTTTTTAAATGGGATACATGAAGCCCTCGGAAATGTATAAAATGAATTAAGTCTGGCGATATTTAACAAGATTTTAACTCGAAAATAGAATTTCACAGGTGTGTAGTCTTTGTAAGATTCTCAAGCAGGCTTGGGAAGCTTACCCGTCAGTCTTTTGTGCCGGGGTTGGTGCTGTAGTGACTGACTTTTGATTGCGACACGATTTTGCGCAATCTGTGTCGCGAGGCAACCACAGACACCCCCGCAATCTCACGTAACCTAATACTCGAACAAACAGCGTCTAGCTAACGACTTCGTGTTGTCGCGTCCCAAATCGGGCGACGAGACACAATTGAAAACCCGCCATGAAAGAAAGCTGATACGCGGGCGAATCCCGACGTGCTTCCAGGGTCCGCTTTGTTTGTCGAATTTCAAACCTGCCTGCCCGTTATTTTTGTTGCTATGGTCGGCGGTTTTGGATTTTTTCTCACCCTGTTAGCTCCGGGCACCTTTCAGTCCCCTCTTGTGTCGATTGCCGCTTGTTGAAAGCCTTGGTTCGGTGGATAACTCAACAGTGCTTATCAAACCTTTACGCTTGGATTTTCCTTTCCAAACACCAGGAGGAACCATCAATGTTAAAAACGAGCAAATTAAAGTATTCACGCCCTTAGGCCAGTGATTCCCAAAACTATAAGCCAGCGATTCCCAAACTGTGTGCCGCGGCACTAGTGTGCCTTCAGAGATTGTCAAGTGTGCCGCGAAACATTTTATAATTTAGGAAAAGAGAGCATTTTTAATACCAATAAGCACACAAGCATTTTAGACTGAATTCTGCACGATTTATTAAAATTTTAATAGTTTTGAGACATTTTTGTATAGTTTGTCGTGCATTAAGGTGTATCGTCAAACTACTCTATTGTTGTTCTGTTAAATATGTGCCGTGAAATAGTTAAGATTTTTTTAGTGTGCCGCGAGCCAAAAGCGTTTGGGAACCACTGTTATAAGCAATCTATTGCATTGTAAATGGCCTTAGTTCATTTAAAACAAATACGAAACTGAAAGAAAGTCTAAGTATATTCGAAGAGAAAAGGCATCTTTTCTACTAAACTCGATTAATTTCAAACAAAAATTATCAGACTTGAAACCTATTTCTCTTTTTTTTTCAACACGCTTGTCGCTCATCATACAACGCAGCAAAGCAGCATTTGCACAGGACCACAGAATTTAAGGGGATGAAATTTCAAAACTATATAGAGTGGCTTGCGGGTTAAGCAATTTCGAATTTCGGTCAAACCTATTTCTATTAATACGCATACTTTGCCACTATAACAAACAAGCAACCATCGTGCACATTTAAACAGAAGTTCGAATGAGTCCCACCAGAGGACAAGTCCTAGCAGAAGAAACCATGGAGACGTGGACAACAGTACACAAAAACAAGGCATAAATTCCAGGTGTAGCGTCGCTTAGGTTACGTAACCGCCAACGGACGGCTTGCTATTGTTCTTCTTGTTTGTAATCAAGCCCCCTGCGATACACAGGTGGGACAATTCGTTGCTGGCGTCGAAACATTTCGACATTCAGATCGTCTTACGAACGCCTGAGGGTTTACAACAATCCTAGAGGTCGTTATCGTGCCCTATAATACAGAACAGAGATCGTGTGATTGGCGGCTAAACTTATCCGCAATGTCAGGGGTTCTTAACTTTTTTGTATGCTTTGTCCTTTTACCGAGCTGGATATCGGATTTGCTCCCAATATATAAAATGGTGCTTATTTATTAAAAAACGAAAGTAACAAATTACATCAGCTATATTCAGCGCGGCGGCTGCCCTTGCTTTTTTGCAACCACAAATCAAGTATCTATAAGAGATAAGGATGTTTGCCAATAAACTAAAAAAGGTATTAATGTACGAAGCATAACGTTACCGACACTTGGTATCACAAGGCTACTAAACTAGCTTCGAATAAGCAATTAATCTGAACTAGGAAAAATAGGCCACCAATTTCTACAGTTTTTCGGTCTTACTGATGTGGATATTTTGATTGATAGCGCATTTAGCCCCTAAAAAAAGAAATTTACCTCCTGGGGATTAGGCAAGGTTTCTCTATAGTTTCGATTGCATAACAAATTAAGTGTTGCCATCATGGTCTAAAGGGTTAAATTGAAAAAAAATGTGCACAAAAAAAATGTGGAAAGCATTCATTAATGTGGAAAGGTGCCAGGTATACTCTTTATATTGCCATATCGGAAAATTACA
The DNA here is from genome assembly GCF_963924565.1 of Ascidiella aspersa. NCBI lineage: Eukaryota > Metazoa > Chordata > Ascidiacea > Phlebobranchia > Ascidiidae > Ascidiella > Ascidiella aspersa. The sequence goes on from NC_139451.1 coordinate 2,650,269, forward strand.
ATTCTCAATCATCAAATTCCAGACCGTATGTTTTATTGTGGCCATTCAACATAAAGCAAAAAACATTTCTCATAAAATTACTCTAACCATTTACCATTTGTCAATTAACGTGTTTTGCCTATATCCATTACAGTGTGCTTTGCTTTAAAATACACCGCAAAACATTTGAAACCATTTTGTTCCTTTTCTTAAACATGACGAAGACATATAAAAAAATCACAATTTTCAATCTGACTGGCTTAATTCAGGACGGGAAATTCCTGTCGGACCGATTCCGTCGCTATCATTAGCTTGTATGTTAGGCCACGGGACCTACATCATATGCGATGCCATATCAACCACAACCGACATGTGAAACAAAAGTACTGCGAGCCGGAGTCGGATTCACGATTCTCATTTGGCGGGCTATAGACGTTTCGAGGGACATCGACATATGTTACGCTAAAACGCGTTGTCATAAAACCGTTAGTCCAAAGATTCCTGTTGTTTGTATGGAGCTAACTCGTGCATAAATATGCAGGTAAATTGAGTCTGATCACGGCAATTGCGAACAATTCTATAATTATTTGTTTTAAATTGGCAAAAGTTTCAATTTAAACGGATATGCTATTCATTAGGCCTATGAAAGAGATTTACTGATTGGTCGAAACAGAGGCAATAATAGTGTTATTAAATATAAAATTCACACGTACAGTTTATAAGTGAAACGGCCCAAGATGCCAGCAGAGTATGCGTGGCGCCTTTGTATAGGTCACGGTGGTCCAACTCAAACATGTCGACTTGCCAATTTTGATCTTATAATTCTTCCGTGCCAAAGTTTAGCAACTATAGTTTCATGCTAAAAATAAAAACATTATACTATCAGAAGTAATTGTTTGTTGTTGTAATTTCTGGGATTGTTTTGTATTGTGAATAAACAATGACAGTAGACTTTGAAACAAATTTAGCTTTTTGACAATTGGTTGTATTTTTTGGGGCTTGCGTGCCATTTTTTATTAGGTCGCGTGCCACATTTGGCACACATGTGTCATGTTGGACACCCCTGGTATAGGTTTTCTTAAAACTAACAAAGTAATCTTAACAATCCAAAGAAATTTGCGCCAAATGCGAGAAATTTGCTTTTAAACAGAAAAAGTTAGCATAATAGACAAAAAGTATACCTTCAAGTTTACTGCAGTTCTAAAAAACAAACAAACGTGCGAATACAGAAGTTGATTCTATTTTGATTTGATGTTTTTCATGCGCAATTGTTAATAAAATTTTAAAAACAAAAGAAAATGCAGCATTTCGAAGCAAACAGGGACACAATTTTTAGTTCCGCCAATGGGTTGAGAAAGACCACTTTAAGTCAACGCGACTATCAGGTTAAAACAAATGTTCTTCTGTCGAAAGGCATCAACCAGATAGTCCAGCTTTTCTTAACCTGGTGTAAATTCACCCCAGGGCGTAAATCTCTCCGTTTTAGGGGGTAAATGAGCTATCAAACAAAACATCCACATCAGTTGATGGGACAGAAAAAAATGTGCCAGCTGTAGGTAATGGTATTTTTTCTAGAATAACTGCTAATTCTAAGTTAGCCTAGTGGCCTATTGATTCTTTATCGTCTATAGAGTCGGTAACGTTATATGCTTCGCTAATCAATAATTTTAAGTTTTTTGGCAACATCGCTGTCTCTTAGTTACTTTATTTGTCGTTGTTGAAAAAGCAAGGGCAGCCGTCGCATTGAATATAACTGATTTAGTTGTTGCTTTCGTGTTTTAATAAATGAGCACCATTTTATATTTTGGGGGTAAATATGATATTTATTTTTGTTAAACGGGTAAAACATACAAAAAAACGTTAAGAACCCCTACGATAGCCGTCAAAAAAATGAAATAACAAAATAAACCAAAGGTTTATAAAAAACAAAGTGTTTGCAAATCGGCGGAGTTCAACTCATTTTTTCGCAATATTAAAACGACGAAACGTTTACTAACGGCAAAACCGTTTGTCGAATGTTTAATTTAACGTTGTAATGATAGAGCTGCTCACGGCACCGCACTGAAAGGTTAACAAGATACAAAAATTACAACTTGTTATTAGTTAATGCTTTAAATCATCGTTTTAGTTGACTAAGTGGAATCCAATTGTTCAAAGCAACAGAAAAACCGAACAGATTTCGTTTGCCCTACAACAGGACAACTTAAAACTGTTGGCATTTTATTGTCAAAAAAGGATAGAAAGTTAACTCCACTTTAAGAGGAAATTTATGCACTTTTAAATGCGTAGAACGACCAGACAATGATCTCACTGTCGCAGAGGAGGAAGCATTGGCTGCCGTCAGCCTCGAAGAAGCAAAATAACGTAGAGCACAGCTGCAAAACAGATGCTTAAATGATGTATACAGCCTTTAATCTTGTTTTAAAACTTTGATATGGTATAACATTAATGTAATTTTAATGCAACTGTTAGTTTTTACGTTTCTGTTTAAAATGTAAAAAAAAACATTCATTTAAAGCCGGATTACGTATGGATATCTATTAATTCATACGGCGTCTTTGGACTAAATTCCTCCACAAATGTTTACTCCAAAAACACATTACAGAAAGGTTAGCACGACGCGCCAATGTTTTGGCATATCTACGGAGAATAAATTGTCAATTTGGGGTACCCATCTCTCTAGAGCAGGCCCGCTAAAAAGTAAATCATTAGCAAACACATTGCTATTTAATAATCACATAACTTTGATCAAGATTTTTGATAGTTATATCAACGAGAAAAAGCCACGGGTAATTATGTCTATTACATTTAGACCATCGTGATTTAGACTACAAGTTGCCGCCCCCAATCGCCCTAATTTTGCCCGGATTTTTTAATGTGCCTCCCTTTTAAAAAGGAGTCGCTCACTTTGAAAATCACTGACCTGAGATGTAAAGGTCTCTTTTTTCGTGTCGTTCTTTTCTATATTTTTCCTCCTTGCTTTGTATCGCTATATTGTCAATTAAAGTTTTTAAAACAAAAAGATATACAAAGTTAGAAGCCACTTTTTTAAGGTGGAAAATGGACGTGAAACCAATAGAACCGGCCTATGATATTTAGCGCTGTGTTATTGAAAGCCGTGCACGTCAAACGGCTTAAGCTCTCATGATGCAGTTTGCAACATCCGTAGCGTTAGCAACCTCGAGCTGAAATGTTGCAAGGTGTGGATTACAAGCTTACTTGTAGTCGCCACAGATTTCTCGTCTTTGTGTTTTGTCATTTCGCTCGTAATGCGACACTTCGATGTGTTAAGAACAAAAGTAGCTGCCGGTGTCCATGGAAACCTTTTCTATAAAACATTTTCCTTTCTTCTTAAAGTGCTCCATTCCTTCCAATTGATTTGTTATATAAAGTGCTTTCAGCAACAGACCGTTCCATTTGGAAAACGTCTCTGGTGATAATCTCGACAGTGTGAGCACACTAAATCAGCAGGAATAAATTATTTTATTCAGCATATTGTAATATTTTGAAGAGGTTTTTATACCGGTCTTATATTTTTGTTTGCTAACGCGAGTTATGTTTAGATTTTTGTGCTATATTAAATATGGTAAACGACGAATGAGATTAAAATAATTATAGTTTTAAGATTTGCCCTGTTTTTTTTTTTTTTTTTTTTTTTTTTGTTACCGCTTTTATTTTAAACCTGGCGACTTTAGGCACTTAATGCGGTCAAAGATTTACAACAATTTTTTTTTCAGTTGCAAACAATTTTTTTTCAGGTGCAATTTCTAATGTGCAGCGGGTAATTGAAATATTAATAATATGGGCCTAAAGAATTTAATATTTAAAAGACAAAGTAACGATTTATGATAATAAAGGTCTTCTCGACAAATTCCACTGTTCAATATTTTTTAGATTCCTTTACAGATCCGCTTAAAGAAATGTTTTTTTAATTCCCTATAACTATAAAGCTATAGCTTGCCACAGGCCAATTTGGACAACGCTGTTTGCAGTATACAGACCCGCTTAAAGAAATGTTGAATTTTCAATTTTCAACATTTCTTAATTAAGCTCTACCTTTTGACAGGCCTAATATGTAAATGCGTCATTTTATCAGCAGCATGATGTGTAACTTTTTCCACATAGTTCTTCTACTTGAAAAAAAAGATGAAAATTATGGCATTTACGTTTCGCTGGCTTAAAACTGCAGCAGTTTGATAATAAATTTTTCTTCTTTTTTGCAAATTCAGTTTGCATTGCAGTTTGATAATATTTAATTGTTTGTTTATCTTGCAGGAGATTTAATTATCGTCAGGTTCAATCATCTATCGATAAAAATGAACTTCCAGTTGTTCGCATTTTGTCTGCTCGCAGTGGCCTACCGCGCTGAAGGTAAGTGGTATTCAAAAAAATCTACTCTTATCACAATTGTTGCGGTCAATTAAAATATCACATACTTTGTTTAAATTTAGGTTGAAACTCAACCAAAAGCGACAAATGATGGTGTAAAGCAGGGGTTCTTAAATTGGGGTCCATTGACCCCTTGGGGATACGTGAATTAACTTTAGGGGGTCCATGAAGGCCATATGTAAATAATAGTGTATCTTAAAAAAACAATTAATTTTTAAAGAAAATAGTTTAATCAAAAATAAAAAAATTAGCATTGAATACATTTAGACTCCATTTTACTTAAATCTAGCATATTTCTTAAAGTCTATTTGTATTGTGATATAAATTTATGAAAAAATAAGCATATCTCTGAAATCTATTTGATTGTGACGTCATTTTTGAAAATGTCTTGCCTTCCGTGGTCCAAGCGACGCCAAAAATATATTTTAGTTGTCCGCGGTAAAAAAGTTTAATAATCCCTTGTGTAAAGCGAAGTCGTAGTCCTGCTTTGATATAATATATCAAATTGACATTTTGCGGATTTGTCTGCAGCTCAATGTACTCTTGCGGCTGTGACCCAAGGAACGTATGCCGAATCTTCTCCCCTGGCATCCGGTTCGTCAACAGCTTTCTCGTGCGCAGCTGGTTTTGTTGCATCTGCTACGTCGTTGTCGTGCTCTGGAAGCACCCTGGACCCAACCTCAGTGACTTGCACAGGTAAATATTGAAAAACATAAACGACAGTAATAAACTATTTCCATTGAGATATATTTGTGATGGAAAACGTCTGGCCCACTCAACCATCATTCCCCGAACCTGTCTTCGACTCCGACACTGCTTTAAGGCTTTGATTTAAATCGTGCGAAATCCTCTCTTAGTCGCAAATAGCACAGTGAACATTTTAATGACGGGCGCCTTACCTGCGCGACTAACAGTGGCAAAAAAACAAAAACTAGCGTGTGACTTGCGGGAGCACCTGAAATCAGTTCATTTTATTCTTAAATAACATGAATGGTTCCATTTTTTATTCTTAAAAACGATGTGAAATTACAAGTTAGTAAATTTTCGGGTTTATTATAATAGAATGGATATTGATGCATTCATGAAAACTAGAATTTCAGCCAAATCTAAAAGCGCAGCTTATGTCTTTCTAATAAATTTCGATGTTATCGAATTTCGTTTAATTACATCGCAAAAAAGGAAGTCCGTCCGTATAGCTGAAAATTTGTTTTAATTAAACCAGCCGATAAAAAATTGTGTTTATTAAAGGGGGCTTTGAATTATAAAAAGCAGGCCATTGTTTCACCAATTAGGATCAATTGCAGTCGTGCTAGTTTTTACTGTCGGCAACACTCGTAAACAGTGTTAGCCGTCAAGGAAAACTCGTGCATCACAACACACACTCTCATCTATCTTCTATTTTTTTTTTCTTTAAAACAGCCGCCACATGCTCCGCTGCTCCGGCGACAAGTTTTTAACTAAAGGTGCAGTACGATAGCAATGTTGCAATGTTTTTTATCCTTTGTTTGAAGAACATAGTTTAAGCTCACACATTCCGTAATACCAAAATGATGAAGAAATAAATAATTTAAGCTCCTAAAAACTTCGAAAAGTGGGTCTTCTTGTTGAAAAGATTTCAGAACAACCAAAGGTCGTTCCATTACGGAGCAAACCAGTGTTCATCATAATTGAACGATATCTCCCCGTTGCCTGGCTGCCACGTTGTTGGGTTTGCATCAAGTTAAAACAAAACCCTTCCGCTGCATTTGAAGGTATAAATCTTGCCTACAACGCAGTTGTTTCTGTCAAACACCATTTTGATGAATTCTTGTCTAATTTGCGCACTTTTTTGCCTGTACGTAGATCCACTAAGCTAATTTGCGCAGTTTTTTGGTCGTATGTAGGTCCAATAAAACAAATTTGGGCACTTTTCGTCCATAAGTAGGTCCAATAAAACTAATTTGGTCCCTTTATTTCTCCTACGTAGCTCCAAAAAAAACTAATGTGGGCACTTTTTTGTCCAGACGTAGCTAAAAAAATCTAATTGTGGAACTTTTTTCGAAACTTTGTTAAAGTAAAAATGGGGTACTTAAGGTATTTTTTTACGAATTGTTATAATCAAAATGTAGCAAAATGTTAAACATTACGTAGTGCTTAACATTCGGTAAATAAAATAACATATTATGTGTTTTTCTGCATTTCGCGGTGTTTGGAGTACAGTTATCCTATTGTAGCACAGAAATGGCATCCCTAGACTGTTTGCCGCTAAATGTGTCTGGAATACAAACGACTGGTGTGGCATAAAGGATTAAAGCCTGTAGCCTGAATGGCCCTCGATTGTCGTTAGCCTGTCGTCCCCAATCGGTCTTGTGCTCGCTCGATCGGGTTTCAAATGTAACTGATTGGGCAGAGATTAGCGCGACAATCCCGGGCGCTTTTGCCTGATGCCGTGACCTCTCGGTAAAAGGTCAAGATTTTCTGAGCACCGCATGCCATTTGTTGCTTTCGTTAGGGCGTTACCTTTTACACGGTCATATCTTTGTTGTTGTTTTTTAAGTGTGAGTAAATTACTTTACTATACCAAAGAAAACTGACATCAAACAACAAGTAAGCATTATACAAGCATAGCATCATAACTTCATTCTTTGGAAACCGTGCGAATGGATTTAGCTGTTTTGGCAAGCGCAATGTTTTGCAGAATCAGCTAAACCTGTGCCAAAATTTTAGGTGTTTTGAATGGTGCCTTGCTGCTGCAATGATACTGTTTGTATGTTGGCACATAGGAGTAATCCAGCGGAATCCACACCGCGTATATTCCAGGCTTATAATGAGGTGATTCTCCTTAAAATTGCAGTGGTATACGAATACCGCAAGGCACCTCTCTAGATTAATGCAGTTAAACAACAAATAAGGGTCGGGGATACTCAGTGACGTCACAAAGCTAAGTATAAACGTGCCACGTTTTTGGTTTGTAAAATATCGGCTATCGCTATCGACATAAAAAGACACGGACATCCCTAGTTCTAAAGTTTAAACTGAAAACTTTTAGGCCAAATATTTCAGTTTTTATATGCGTTGGGCTAAACTCAAGTGCAATCTTTTAGTTTGGAACACTATATACGGATCTGTTCATAAGTTTAATGGTGAAAATAACGGCCTAAATAGACGTTAAAAGCGACACGCTTTATTTTCAAACGTTTCGGCAAATGCTCATGCCATCATCAGTAATATGAAGGCCACATCAGTTACACCCGTTTATATACACTTTAGTCGCACAAAGGAATGATTCCATTTTCCGTAAAAGCGTATACGCTGATACCTGAGCTGAAATGCGACGGTAAAATGTTTTCATAATTTTTGACTTAAATACCAACTGTTCTTCGCCGTTTTTTAACATTAGTTCATTTACGCTAAGTGAGTTTCCAAATGATTGTAAATTTAGTTGTACACACGCGAATCTTTACTGCATTGGATCAGACGCAAGGTTTATATGCGCGTTAGGACGACCCAAGGTCTATATGTGAGTTGGTCCTACGAGAGAAACGATAAGCAGAATTTGCTGGCCTTTGCAATAGTCCGTCAATTACAAATGAATAGTTTTACTTTTTGCAGGTCGCGACTATCTTTTAAACGGTAAAAAACATCTTAAGAACCGTATAAAAAATGCTGAGGTTTGGTCTGTTATTTTTTTTCCTATTATATGGAACAAGCGTTAAGACTTTCTATCGGATTAAATTCTATATTCATTTATATTAAAAAACGTAACTTGCAAAATGGTAGTGAGTACATAGAATGCGTGTGTAAGTTCGACTTTAAAATAATTATAATTTTGGAAACACGCGCATTTATGTACATCGTTCATTTTCGTAAAAGTTTCGTACATTTGTAACACGAACTTCACCGTTTAACATTCTTGTTTTTTATTTTGTTCAGTGTAAATATATTTCGTTGGTAAAAAGATCACCGCTAGCATAAGTGAAGTTACAAAAACAAACACTGGCAAACTACTTGGTAACTTTTATTAGCTTATGTGTATTCAATCTTTGTTAATGTTTCTTTCAGCCGCCCTATGCAACGCTGAACCGGCGACCCTCACCCAAGGAACTTTCCCAACTGTGCCCACTGCTGGCTATACCGGCACAGTGGCAATCACGTGCAACGATGGGTATACTGTGGCTTCTGGCGCCGCTTCATCTTCGCTTTGTACTACGACAAACACCTGGGATCCTGAAACACTGGCATGCGTTTGTATGACATTTTCATTTTCCTTACACACAACGATTTAACATTAAATTCCCTAATTCGTGCAACAATGCAGTGAAATACTACCATAATGAAAAGGGTACTACTGGATTAGGTAAAAAGCAAAACAAGAAAAATAAAGTCTTGTTTACATTTGTGAAATATGTTTAATCTTTCAAACAGTCGCATGTAACGCTGCACCGACCCTCACCCAAGGAACCTTCCCAACTATGCCCACTGGTGGTTACAGTGGCTCAGTGTCAATCACCTGCAACGCCGGGTACATTACTTCAACTGACTCTGCATCATGCAGTGGAACCAACACCTGGAACCCGGACACATTGACATGCACTGGTTAGTAGGAAAAGTGATTGCTTAAAAGGGGTTTGAACGGTTCCGTTAATTCAAATATACAATTTATGCAGAACACTATAGAGTACTCTATTTTTTCGATAAATTGAATTAATTATGCTGAAAAAGCAAACTGTTTTAGGAGTATGTAGCATGTTTGCGATTAAGAAAGATACTGTTTACTGTAACGACTGGTTAGTGAAAAGTTCTTGTTTATCAGTTTGTATAAAATCGCCATAATATCAGTAAACTAAACTGTAAGGATAGAAATCAAAACAAGAACCTCCACTGTCATAAATTGCCTCGAAATAAGCATTTCTTGAAAACAAGGATGTTTATTCATCGGGGGTTTTAGCTTGAACTTTCCTCCTTTTGCAACTTAATACTGAACTTTGGATAAATCTTTGCCTAAGTTTCTTTAAGTTTCATTTCCACAAATTCATCCTTATATTACAGCCGCCCTATGCAACGCTGCACCGACCCTCACCCAAGGAACTTTCCCAACTATGCCCACTGCTGGCTACACCGGCACAGTGGCAATCACATGCAACAGCGGGTATAAGGCAGGATCTACCAACTCTTCACTTTGCTCGGGCACAGACACCTGGGACCCGACCTCAGTGACATGCGCTGGTAAACCATTTAGCTTTAATTTTGACAAGGAATTACTTGGCGTTGCTAAATCTAATATAGACGAATAACAATTTTAGTTTTTTTAATCGCTTTTGGAACTATGATCTATTCATTTTTAAATTAATGATTATAAAATCGGATTACGCTTCCAATTGATTGTTGGTGGAAATAAAACAAAATTTAAAATATTATTGTATAAAATTATTATTATTTACACTCATAGTTATGATTAAACATGTATCATTGATACAAAAGTGCCTGCGTTAACTAAATTGCAGATAATTTTTTTCCCTTTTATCTATTTTTATATTTTTTCATTGTTTAACCAGCAATTACCTGCTCGGCATTGACTGTGACCAACGGCGCGGTGGCTCCAACCGGCACTGTCGCTTATAACGGAGTGGTCACCGTCTCCTGCAACAGCGGCTACACACTGTCGTCCACTACTGGAGACCTTAAATGCGACGGAACTCTGTCCAACAACTACAACGCGACCACCCCAACTTGCACTGCAACCACCACAGTTTCCACCACAGGTAACTTCAAATATAGAATTCCAACCAGGCAACATATCAATAGATAGAAAAAGTACAACCAGACCTTTCGGCAGCAGATGCCAGCTGACCTTATCAGGGTTAATAATTAAAACGAGAGAACGCTTAGTTTCCCCTATGTATGTTGCTGAACAACCGTCACAAGGGCTCTCATGAACAGGGAAACTGTGATGTAAATTTATAAATACAGTGGGGAGATTGTGGGTATAAGTTGAGGTTATTCTGGTAACGCTTTTTTCTGTTAACAAATCACGTCTTACCCGCCATATTCTAAGCAAATTTTATGGGGCATGTTCTTTGTGTTCACTGAGAACTTTGTGTGATGTGATATTGCTAACCTATTTCTATCGACTTATTTCGCAGCTGGTAGCGCTAGCTTGTTCCACCTGCACACTGCACTGATGGCGATGCTTCTCTCCGCGTTCGCTTTCATCAAGGCTCTTTAGACTGACATCGTGTGTTGTAGAAACGTAGATTGTTTTATTATTAAGTTAAATTTTTGCCTTTGTAAAACGGCGTTAGCTGAATTCTTCTTCGTGAATCAAAAACTGATCATTGCAAAATGAAAGGTTTTTGAAAGAAAAGTCGAATTTACGCATAAATGCTACTTTTCATTGGTTTGCTTAAATATATATAGTGTTGCACTTATTATTTTCAGCCTGTGTGTTTTATTGCGGCCATTCAAGAAAAATCCAAAACCACTTCTGATAAAATCAGTCTAAACCTTTACCGTTTGTCATTTATCGTGTGCTCTATACCTATATCCAATTCAGTGTGCTTGTTTGAAAATACACCACAAAGCATTTGAAACGAGTTTGTTTTTGTTTTCTTAAAACATGTTAAGTAAATCGGAAAAATGCAATTTTCAGTCTGACGGGCGTAATTCAGGACGGGAAGTGACTGCCGGAGTTTCAATTTCATCTTAACCGATTTTTTTGCGAGCATTACCAGCATATGTAGCGCCACAGCCGTAAAGAAAGAATGCAAAAGACAGGCGTGAAAATGATGAAACACTATTGGGTGTGACAGTTTAACATCCCCGATAGCCTTATAGTGACGGACATTAGCAGCGTTAGCAACCTCTAGTTAAAATGTTGCCAGGTGTGGATTACAAGCCCGCCCCGCCGCCACCGCTTTCTCGGCTGTGGTTTGGCATTTTACCTGTAACGCGACACTTGCGCGCTTCAAACAAAAGCAGCTACCGGCGTCCATGGAAACGTGTTTTCAAACTTTTTCTCTATTTCTTTTATTCGGTCGGCTATATAAAATGATTTCAGCAAACGATTATTTCATTAAAAAAACTTCGTTGCTGCTTGTAGAACAATCTTAAAAGTTTGGGCACATTAAAACAGCTGCGAATAAATGATTTTATTCAGCATTTTGTAATATCTGATATGAGGTTGTTATACCGATCTTATATATTTGTTGGCTTGCTAAGTTATGTTCAGATTTTTTACGAAAGATGGTCATTGACCATTGAGATTATAACAATAATAATCAAGATTGCCTTGGGTTTTATTTATTGCCGCTTTTGGTTTAACCCTGGCTATAGGCAATTCAAAATGCGGTCAAAGATTTGGATACCTTTGATAAAAAAATACTTATTTTTGGTTGCAAATTTTAGTGTACAGCGGGTAATTAAACATTTATCAGTATAAAAAGACCAAGAAACGGTTTATTATCATAAAGGTTTTCTCGATATTAACAAATCCCGCTGTTCCGTATTATTGATATAGTTTTACAGGTCCGATTAAAGAAATATTGCTTTTTTAAATATTCTTTAGAATCTTAACTAAGCTCTACTTTCTTACAGGCCAAGTTGGACAACGTTGCATGTAATGTGTAAATGCAAGATGAAAATTAGCGCATTTTACGTTTCGCTGGCTTGCAATTGCAACAGCTTGATAGTATTCCCTTTTTGTTTATTTCGCAGGAGATTTCATTATCGACAGGTTAAGAATTGATCGATAAAAATGAACTTCCAGTTGTTGGCATTTTGTCTGCTCGCAGTCGCCTACCGCGCTGAAGGTAAGACTTCAATCAATTTTCGTTCGTTTTAATTGTGAAACAGTAACAAAAGCAAAACCGTCTTCGAAATCATTCGGCCTTATCAGGATTGTTCTTAGTAATTTACGTTCAGCCTAACTGTATCGTTACTTGCTATATCTAGACTTAACCATAGAAAACAAATAGTTTTTCTATCTGACGATGGAAAATCAAACAAGTGTTTGATCGCACCTTTCATACATGGCATAACAAATAATATTTGCAAACTTTCTGTTAATGGCTTTACTTATCCACAGCTCAGTGCACTTCTCCCACCATCACCAACGGGACTCCGAACCCGGACGCTGGTCAGACTGTTAATAACGGTGCTACACTCTCAGTGACTTGCGCCTCGGGGTTTAAGGCGTCCCCTTCATCAACCACATGTGCTGCAACCGGCGACACCTTCACCGACACACTGACATGCGAGAGTAAATCAAAGTTTTTACATAGTTTTCGATCTAAATACCAAAGTTTCTTTGACGTTTTTTAACATTAGTTGATTTACGCCGATTAAGTTTGTAAATGATTGTAAATTTAGTCGTACACACGCGATACCTAAAAACGTTTACTGCATTGGATTAGGCCAAAGGTTTTTATGCTAGTTCGTCCTACGTTAAACTGCAAGAGAAACTAAACGTAGTGTTTGCTGGCAGTGGCATTAGTCCGTCAATTACAAATGTTTTACTTTTTGCGGTCTGCGACTATCTTTCAAAATGGTAAAAAATATATAAAGAACCGTACAAAAACTGCTGCGGTTAAGTCTGTTATTTTTCGTTATTAGATAGAAGAAGCATTAAGATTTTCTAATCGGACTAATATCCACTTTTCTTTATGCTAAGAAAAGCCATCACTGTAAATTGAAATCCAAGCCTAGGGGTGGAAATTGTCGAGCTTTGGGGTGGTCCACTCGAACATGGAAAATCCCACCATGCCACCATGGGAATAAGCAACCCTAAGCATTGAATTCCTGGCATGGAATTTTCTATCATACATGCTTTCCATATTTAGCGATGGGTTTGTCTAACCTTCTTTTTTGATAGTAATACGCGTGGAATTTTCCATCCTACAAACTTTTCTACCTTCGTTAATCGGTTTCAGCCATCATCCTTGTTTGGTATTACCTCGCATATAATACCTAAAAAAGCAGCTTCAGAAGGGCTAGATCTCAGTTGCTAACACACATATGTGTGCATGTTTCATTGAACACATAATACCGCTGTGATATTTATTGAAAGAAAAAAAGTACGAAAAACTAACAGCAATTTCAGGTGACAAATAGGTAGTTATTAGAGGTCAAAAAGTAAAAGATAAATGTAACATACGTTATAGAAATAAATCAAGACATGCATATAAATACTTCCGAAAATTATGTATTTTACACCGCCATATCTTTGTTTGTTTTTTTAAATGTTAAGTAAATTACTTTACTCAGCCAAAGAAAACTGACATCAAACAACAAGTAAGCATTATACAAGCATAGCATCATACCTTTGGTCTTTGGAAAACGTGCGAATGGATTTAGCTGTTTTGGCAAGCGCAATGTTTGCAGAATCAGCTAAACCTGTGCCAAAAGTATAGGTGTTTTAAATGGTGCCTTGCTGCTGCAATGATACTGTTTGTACGTTGGCACATAGGAGTAATCCAGCGGAATCCACACCGCGTATATTCCAGGCTTATAATGAGGTGATTTTCTTTAAAAGTGCAGTGGTATACGAATACCGCAAGGCACCTCTCTAGATTAAGCCAGTTAAACAACAAATAAGGGTCGGGGATACTTACTGACGTCACAAGGCTAACTATAAACGTGACCTCCATCGCCACGTTTTTTGTTTGTCAAATATCGGCTATCGCTACCGGCATAAAAAGTCAAGTAACGGACATCCCTAGTTCTAATGTTTAAACTGGAATTTTTTTTAGGCCAAATATTTCAGTTTTTATATGCGTTGGGCAAAACTCAAGTGCAATCTTTTAGTTTAATTAATATTTTCGTCGCACAATGGATATTACATGCATTTTCAGCTATAACCTGCGCGGCCACCTCAATAACCAACGGAGTCGGAACAACTGCAGTTACAGCTCACGGCGATTCATTTACATTTTCTTGCAGCACCGGATATATCCTATCTGGAACAGCGGCCTTGACATGCGACGGAACTGAAACCAACAACTGGTCGGCTGCTCTGCCCACATGCGCGGGTAAGTTGTTTTAATACAGTTAGAGAAAAATAATAGTAGGCAGTCGATCGTTTTTAGCAGACAAGTTCGACTAACGATAACGACCAGTTGTTTGTTTTAAACATCATGGTATGACGATTTGAATTTGAAGTGATAAGTATAGCGATTATTTTTTGACTTGTCAAAAAAAGTCAAAATTTTGTCAAAATTTACATGTTAAGTTAAGATTTGTCAAAATTATTCCACGTTAAAAACGATTAAAAATGCACATAAATCGTTTAAAAATTAAAAAAAACTATACTAGGCTTTAGATAATTGCCGTTCAGTTAGAATTTTATCCAAAAATTTAGTTTTGAGTTTTATTCAAAGATATTTTAACTGTAGTAGATCTTCATTAGAGCAATACGGTGTACGCGCGCTTGCAGAATTAACCAACCTGGCCTAGTTTATCTCATTAAGCTCAGATCGAACTTCGTTTTTGCATTATATAGTTATTTTGATGTATTTGGACAAATGCATTAAACAGTAGGCCTATTGTTGTATTTTTCGCTTGTGATTTGCAATTATCCCATTTCCTATTTCGATAACTAGGTTTTTGTTAATTTTCTGCAATTATTTTTACGTTGTATTTTAGCTGTTTACACAACATTTTTTTATAAATAACCAGCGTCTTATTTCTTTGGAATTTTTATAGTAGTTTGTCTTTTTGAAAAAACAAAAATATCAAATAACCCATTTTTAAAGTTTCGCCTAAAGGCGAAACAATAACTGATTTTTGTTCGACCGGTGGTCAGTAAAACAATAAAAACGCATAATTGACGAAGCCAAGAAATAATGCAGTACTATAAACAACAATGCTTTGTTGAAATCATTATACTAGGTCAAAATTTTATAAAAAAAATATATTTCTAGGTCAAAATTTGTCAAAATTTCAACTTTTTAGGTCAAAATTTTTAATTTTTAGGTCAAAAAATAATCGCGCTAGTGATAAGTAATTTTCAAGATGGCTAGGTGTTCGTGTATAGATTTTGATTACTTTTCTTTTAACTAAATCACACACCCATCATGTATTGGTTGCATCGCATAACGTTAGTGTTTATAGTTTCGCGCATACTTCAGATTAAAGACCTAAGAAATCAGAATGCAAATGTGCATTCTTTAGCGTTAGCTTTGGCTTACTTTTAAGATTTAAAATATCGTGTCGGAATACGTTCAGTTTTTCATCCCACGTCCTCAGCAACAGATGAGTAGTAAAAAATTGATTCAAACGACTGGTGTGGCATAAAAGATTATAGCCTGTAGCCTGAATGGCCCTCGATTGTCGTTGGCCTGTTGACCGCAATCGGTCTTGTGCTCGCTCGATCGGGTTTCAAATGTAACTGATTGGACGGAGATTAGCGCGACAATCCCGGGTGTTTTTGCCTGATGCCGTGACCTCTAGGTTAAAGGTCAAGATTTGCTGAGCACGGCATGCCATTTTTTGCTTTCGGGTGGCCGTTACATTTTACACGGTCATATCTTTGTTTGTTTTTTTCAAATGTTAATTAAATTACTTTACTCAGCCAAAGAAAACTGACAAAAAACAACAAATAAGTATTATACAAGCATAGCATCATAACTTTGGTCTTTGGAAAACGTGCGAATGGATTTAGCTGTTTTGGCAAGCGCAATGTTTGCAGAATCAGCTAAACCTGTGCCAAATTTTTAGGTGTTTTTAATGGTGCCTTGCTGCTGCAATGAAACTGTTTGTACGTTGGCACATAGGAGTAATCCAGCGGAATCCACACCGCGTATATTCCAGGCTTATAATGAGGTGATTCTCCTTAAAAGTGCAGTGGTATACGAATACCGCAAGGCACCTCTCTAGATTAAGCCAGTTAAACAACAAATAAGGGTCGGGGATACTTACTGACGTCACAAAGCTAAGTATAAACGTGCCACTTTTTTTGTTTGTAAAATATCGGCTATCGCTACCGGCATAAAAAGTCAAGTAACGGACATCCCTGGTTCTAAAAATCAAACTGGAATTTTTTTTTAGGCCAAATATTTCAGTTTTTATATGCGTTGGGCTAAACTCAAGTGCAATCTTTTAGTTTGGAACACTATATACGGATCTGTTCATAAGTTTAATGGTGAAAATAACGGCCTAAATAGACATAAAAGCGACATGCTTTATTGTTCAAACGTTTCGGCAAATGCTCATGCCATCATCAGTGACATAAAAGACACATCAGTTACACCCGTTTATATACACTTCAGTCGCACAAAGGAATGATTCCATTTTCCTTAAAAGCGTATACGCAGATACCGGAGCTGACATGCGACGGTCAAATATTTTCATAATTTTTACTTGAATACCAACTGTTCTTCGCCGTTTTTCAACATTAGTTTATTTACGCCAAGTGAGATTGCAAACGATTGTAAATTTAGTCGTACACACGCGATACCCAAAACTTTTAATACATTTGAACAGACCCAAGGTTTATATGCGCGTTCGACGTTCGTCCTACGAGAGAAACGATAAGCAGAGTTTGCTGGCATTTGCATTAGTCCGTCAATTACAAATTTATATAGTTTTACTTTTTGCAGGTCGCGACAATCTTTCAAAATGGTAAATAATATATTAAGAACCGTAGAAAAATGCTGAGGTTTAGTCTGTTATTTTGCTTTATTAGATGGAACAAGCGTAAAGACTTTCTAATCGGATTAAATTCTATATTCCTTTATATTAAAAAACGTAACTTGCAAAATGGTAGTGAGTCCACCGAATGCGTGTGTAAGTTCGACTTTAAAAGAATTATAATTTTGGAAACACGCGCATTTATGTACATCGTCCATTTTCATAAAAGTTTCGGACATTTATAATAAGATCTAAGGCGTTAAGTATTATTTTTTTTGTTTTGCATAGTGTAATATATTTAGTTGGTAAAAAGATCACCGCTAGCATAAAGGGAAGTTAAAAAACAAACACTGGCAAACTGTTCAGTAACTTTGATTAACTTATGTGTGTAGACAATAACGTGTTACTTGTTACTGTCGGCAACACTCGTAAACGGTGTCAGCCGTCAAGGAAATCTGCATGCATCACAACACACGCTCTCATCTATCTTCTATTTTTATATTTCAAACAGCCGCCACTTGCTCCGCTGCACCGACGACCCTCACCCAAGGAACTTTCCCAACTATGCCTTCTGGCGGCTACACCGGCACAGTGTCAATCACATGCAACAGCGGGTACGAGGTGGCTACTGGTGGCGTTTCAGCCTCGCTTTGCACCACGACAAACACCTGGGATCCTGAAACACTGACGTGCACAGGTAAATAACACTTTAAACATTTTAAATATTGTGTCGATTTTTTTACGGCGACAAGTGTATTAAACAGTATTGCTGTCTTTTTCGCTTGTGATTTGCAATTATCCCATTTCCTATTTCGATAACTAGGTTTCTGTTAATTTTCTGCAATTAATTTTACGTTGTATTTGAACTGTTTACACAACATTTTTTTATAAATAACCAGCGTCTTATTTCTTTGACATTTTTATAGTAGTTTGTCTTTTTGAAAAACCAAAAATATCAAATAACCTATTTTTCGAGTTTTGCATAAAGGCGAAAAAATAATTGATTTTTGTTCGACCGGTAGTCAGTAAAATGATAAAAACGCATAATTGACGAAGCCAAGACAAAATGCAGTACTATAAACAAAAATGCTTTGTTGAAATCAATGAATTTCTACTAGGTCAAAATTTTATAAAAAAAATATATTTCTAGGTCAAAATTTGTCAAAATTTCAATTTTTTAGGTCAAAATTTTTAATTTTTAGGTCAAAAAATAATCGCGCTAATGATAAGTAATTTTCAAGATGGCTAGGTGTTCATGTATAGATTTTGATTACTTTTCTTTTAACTGAATCACACACCCATCATGTAGTGGTTGCATCGCATAACGTTAGTGTTTATAGTTTCGCGCATACTTCAGATTAAAGACCTAAGAAATCAGAATGCAAATGTGCATTGTTTAGCGTTAGCTTTGGCTTACTTTTAAGATTTAAAATATCGTGTCGGAATACGTTCAGTTTTTCATCCCACGTCCTCAGCAACAGTGAGTAGTAAAAATTTAATCTAAACGTCTGCTGTGGCATAAAAGATTATAGCCTGTAGCCTGAATGGCCCTCGATTGTCGTTGGCCTGTCGCCCCCAATCGGTCTTGTGCTCGCTCGCTCGGGTTTCAAATGTAACTGATTGCACGGCGATTAGCGCGACAATCCCGGACGTTTTTGCCTGATGCCGTGACCTCTCGGTTAAAGGTCAAGATTTGCTGAGCACCGCATGCCATTTTTTGCTTTCGGGTGGCCGTTACATTTTACACGGTCATATCTTTGTTTGTTTTTTTCAAATGTTAAGTAAATTACTTTTCCCTGCCAACAAAAACTAACATCAAACAACAAGTAAGTATTACACAAGCATAGCATCATAACTTTGGTCTTTGGAAACCGTTCGAATGGATTTAGCTGTTTTGGCAAGCGCAATGTTTTGCAGAATCAGCTAAACCTGTGCCAAAAGTAAAGGTGTTTCTAATGGTGCCTTGCTGCTGCAATGATACTGTTTGTACGTTGGCACATAGGAGTAATCCAGCGGAATCCATACCGCGTATATTCCAGGCTTATAATGAGGTGATTCTTCTTAAAAGTGCAGTGGTATACGAATACCGCAAGGCACCTCTCTAGATTAAGCCAGTTAAACAACAAATAAGGGTCGGGGATACTTACTGACGTCACAAACCTAAGTATAAACGTGGCACTTTTTTGTTTGTACAAAACGGTTATCGCTATTGACATAAAAAGTCAAGTAACGGACATCCCTGGTTCTAAAAATCAAACTGGAATTTTTTTTTAGGCCACATATTTCAGTTTTTATATGCGTTGGGCAAAACTCAAGTGCAATCTTTTAGTTTGGAACACTATGTACGGATCTGTTCATAAGTTTAATGGTGAAAATAACGGCCTAAATAGACATGAAAAGCGACATGCTTCATTTTCAAACGTTTCGGCAAATGCTCATGCCATCATTAGTGATATGAAGGCCACATCAGTTACACCCGTTTATATACACTTTAGTCGCACAAAAGGAATGATTCCATTTTCCTTAAAAGCGTATACGCAGATACCTGAGCTGACATGCGACGGTAAAATGTTTTCATAATTTTTTACTTGAATACGAATTGTTCTTCGCCGTTTTTTAAAATTAGTTCATTTACGCCAAGTGAGTTTGTAAACGTCTGTACATTTAGTCGTACACACGCGATACCCAAAAACTTTTACTGCATTTGGATCAAGCCCAAGGTTCATATGCACGTTCGTCCTACGAGAAAAACGATAAGCAGTGTTTGCTGGCATTTGCAGTAGTCCGTCAATTACAAATCTATATAGTTTTACTTTTTGCAGGTCGCGACTATCTTTCAAAACAGTAAAAAATATATTAAGAACCGTACAAAAAGTGCTAAGGTTTAGTCTGTTATTTTTCTTTATTAGATGGAACAAGCGTAAAGCTTTTCTAATCCGATTAACATCCATTTTTCTTTATATCAAGAAAAGTCATCACTGTAAATTTCACACCGCGTATATTCCAAGCTTATAATGAGGTGATTCTTCTTAAAAGTGCAGTGGTATACGAATACCGCAAGGCACCTCTCTAGATTAATCCAGTTAAACAACAAATAAGGGTCGGGGATACTTACTGACGTCACAAACCTAAGTATAAACGTGCCACGTTTTTTGTTTGTCAAATATCGGCTATCGCTATCGGCATAAAAAGGCACTGTTTTGAAACTTAGGATGAGTAAAAATGGGGGTATACTTAAGGTATTTTATTTAATAATCCTTGCAAAATAGCAATGATGTGTCCTACAGGCGACAACTGGAGATTGAATTTTAGCAAAAAAAATTAAATTTAAAAAAAAAAAAAAACGTTTTCTATAACCTGCCACCAATGTTAATACTTTCTAATGATTATAATAGCTCATAAATGATATCACACCAAAATATTATATGAAATTAGAGGGTTATCTGAGTAGAAAAAACCTGCATACAATAGGTAGATATAAGTTTTTTTAGTTTTGATGATTTATCTTGATATTTGCCGGGACACAACTTTTTCTCAGTATACCCCCCCCTACAGGGCCCACAATCACAGCAATAAAAAAAATGTAATTGATAAAATTCATTACAGTTTCTAATGCAATTGTAATGTAGTTAAATTATTTAGAGTGTAATTGCAATTACAATTAAACTGAATTAAGGTAATTGAATTGCAATTACAATTAAACTAAATTAATGCAATTGAACCGTGGTCAGTTCTACTTTTTTGACTAAAACTGTTTTGTCACGGCCCAAAAGTACCCTTTTCATAGCTATTAAGGGCCCACTACGTAAAACAACTACGAAACAGTGGCGGATTTAGGATATTTGTTGTAAAGTGAAATATGGCACATCGTCTCTATGGCCAAAACGCTTTAAAACATAATGTAAAACATAGTATAAAACAAAAAATATATAAAGGCAAAGCGCGATAATTTTTTGTTTGCATACAGTTTAAGTTGGCAAAAAATATAATTTGACAGGCGCTCAGGGCCACATTTGGCACATGGGTCTGAACCACGCTGAGACAATATTAAAATTCTAAGCCACATGTATTTTTAAAACAAAGTGCAATGAATGTACGGCTATCATGCGGCCCAAAACTAAATGATATCACTAAGCTATTCAAAAGTAACTTGCGGCCCACTAAAAGTGGCTCTGCAACCCACATTTGGGCGGCGGCCCACAGCTTGCTGATGAATGCTGAAGCGCATTAAGGAATGTTACTTTGGCTATTTACCAGGTAAAGGAAATTGCGAACCTAGCACATGGCATTACACGTTAGTCGCTCGCCGAATAACGCTGATTGACACTTAGTTATTAGGCCAAGCTTATCGTGAGACGCAAAATAATTGTCTGCCCGAAAAAAACAAAAAAATGCTGACACGCACTAAATAGCTACATTTAAAGTAAGCACTATAAATGTATCCTCGCAGCGATGGGCCTTATCTAAGCTCGCTACTAACGTATGTATAATTTTGGGTGCAAATGTTCAAACTGTAAGCAAACCTAATCCATGGTCATAAGTTCTTCTAACATCACTACAAACTAGATTATTTTGGTCTGGTCTTACTTAATGAATCACTTGCGGCGAGCGCAGGCTCAAGTTCCAAAAACGTTACTTTGTTTTGTCCTTATAGACACAAATGGCAGGGCAAAATACAAATCTGCCAAATTTAACTGCAACTATTTTTGTGTATATAGGTTTGAAGAAAAGAGATTAATTTGCTCTTTGTTTTTACCTTAGCTTTCAACTGCGACGCGGCACCAACTGTAACCAACGGGGGAGGAGTTACCCCCACTTTACCTGCTTCTCCTGGCTACACGGGCAACACAGTTGTAACTGCGACATGTGCCAGTGGATTTGCGTCAACTGATGGTGCCAACACTTCTGAATGTACTGCAACTAACACGTGGTCACCAACATCGTTGGATTGCACAGGTAACTCGTTTCTGTTTGCTCTACTTCTCACAAATCATAAATAATAAATAGTATGCTATAATACACAAAATACCTTCGAAAAGGCTAACTGATATCAGTCAGCCTGATAAGGACTAAGTTGCCAGCAATGCCAGGCAAGAAAAACAACTAAACTGGAGTGAGGTTAAAACCAACCTCCGGCACAACCATAACTCACCTTTGCTTGTTGCAATCTGCTCGAGATTCAAACTCACGACCTCGCCCAATTGTGACCGTCGCTCTACTAACTGAGCTACACAGGCTTAGAGGGGCAAGTCGAGAAGCAACCATACTTAAATGCCTGCTGCATCCTGTTCGTAAAACTATCCTGTGATCAGATTCAAACTCACAACCTCGGTCATATCGGGACCATCGTTCTACCAACTGATTCAATTAAAGTAATTTCTTTAAGCAACTCGTAGTGTTTTGACCAACTGTTACCTGCTTTTTATTTTGTATCACTGATCACTAGGGCGATTATTTTTTAACCTAAAAAATAAGAAATTTTGACCTAAAAAATTGAAATTTTGACCAATTTTAAACCTAAAAATGATTTATTTTGACAAAATTTTGACCTGATGAAATAAATTGATTTAAACAACATATTGTTGTTTGAAGTACTGCATTAGTGTATTGTCGTGGTAAATCACTGGTATTTGATACTTTACTGACTACCAATCGAACACAATAATCAGTTATTATTTCGGGTTAATGCAAAACTCATGAAAATACCTAATAATTGATATTTTTGTCATTTTAAAATATGAACAAATTAAAAAATGCCAATTAGAAAAATGTGGTGTAAACGGTTAAAATGCAACGTTAAAATAATTGCAGAAAATTAACAAAGACCTAGTTATCGAAAAAGGAAATGGGATAATTGCAAATCACAAGCAAAAAAAGAAAGCAAATACTGTTCAATACATTTGTCCAAATCAGAGAGGCCTTGGTGATTAATTCTGCCTGTGTATACCATGTATTGCTCTAATGAAGATATAATACAGTCAAACTGATTTTGAATATAAATCTAAACTACATTTTTGAGGCTGCTGCAATTTTTGTGCTCTAAACCACATTTTTGTGCTGCTGCAAATTTCGACACCTTATTGCTTGTACATAACTCCAATAAAACTAATTTGGGCACTTTTTGGTCTTTATTTACCTCAAATAAAACTATTTTGGGCACTTTTTATCTGTCAATTGCTCTAATAAAACTAATATGGGATATAATACAGTCAAACTGTTTTTGACTATAAATCTAAACTACATTTTTTTGTAAAATTGAAACCACAAATTTCAAAAAATTAACGAGAATTTTAAAACGCCAACTACATTTTTTTTTAATTTTGTAAACAATTTTTATTCGATTTCTGACTTGAAAATAATTTTGACAAATTTTTACCTAACTGGTAAATTTTGACACTTTTTTTCACAAATCAAAAAATAATCGCCCTACTGATCACACACAAATTATAAATGCACATCATCGTGAACTTTAAGCAAATTGCTGGTTGTTTCTTGATCAAATAACTCTCTAAAAGTCGTATGTAGTCTCCAAAGTCGTGTCCCTAAAATAATTGAATTTGTCAGTTAAAATTTTTGTTGTTTGTCAAAGTATACAAATAATCATGCTTATTGCAGCAGTATTTAATTTACATCGGTGGGACAATGCCAATAGTCCTCAACCAGTTAAAATATAACAACTTTATATAACCTGGTAACAACAGATATCTTTTCTCATAACATATAAAATAAAAACTCATGCACGAAAAGAACAATGCTCGTATAACAATAACTTAAGTACATTTTTTCGCATGTTGTGAATAAAACTAATTTGGACACTTTTTTGTCCGTACACAGATCCAATAAAACTAATATGGGCACTTTTGTTTTGTCTATACGTAGCTCCAGTAACACTAATTTGGGCTCTTTTGTGGTCGTATGTAGCTCCAATACAATTAATTTGGGCACTTTTTTGTTCGTATTTAGCTCCACTAAGCTAATTTGGGCAAATTTTTTCTCCAGACGTAGCTAAGATAAATCTAATTGTGGCACTGTTTCGAAACGTTGGTAAAGTAAAAATGGTGGTACGCTTAACAATCGGTAAATAAAAATTTAATAACATATGATGTGTTTTTCTGCACTTCGCGGTGTTTGGAGTACAGTTATCCTATTGTAGCACAGAAATGGCGTCCCTAGACTGTTTTCCGCTAAATGTGTCTGGAATACAAACGACTGGTGTGGCATAAAATATTAAAGCCTGTAGCCTGAATGGCCCTCGATTTGTCGTTGGCTTGTCGCCCCCAATCGGTCTTGTGCTCGCTCGATCGGGTTTCCAATGTAACTGATTGGGCAGAGATTAGCGCGACAATCCCGAACGTTTTTACCTGATGCCGTCACCTCTCGGTTAAAGGTCAAGATTTGCTGAGCACCGCATGCCATTTTTTGCTTTCGGGTGGCCGTTACATTTTATACGGTCATATCTTTGTTGTTGTTTTTTAAATGTTAAGTAAATTACTTTACTCTGCCAAAGAAAACTGACATCAAACAACAAATAAGCATTATACAAGCATAGCTTAATAACTTTGGTCTTGAAAAACGTGCGAATGGATTTAGCTGTTTTGGCAAGCGCAATGTTTGCAGAATCAGCTAAACCTGTGCCAAAATTTTAGGTGTTTTTAATGGTGCCTTGCTGCTGCAATGATACTCTTTGTACGTTGGCACATAGGAGTAATCCAGCGGAATCCACACCGCGTATATTCCAGGCTTATAATGAGGTGATTCTTCTTAAAAGTGCAGTGGTATACGAATACCGCAAGGCACCTCTCTAGATTAAGCCAGTTAAACAACAATTAAGGGTCGGGGATACTTACTGACGTCACAAAGCAAGTATAAACGTGCCACGTGTTTTGTTTGTAAAAAACGGTTATCGCTACCGGCATAAAAAGTCAAGTAACGGACATCCCTAGTTCTAAAGTTTAAACTGGAATTTTTTTTAGGCCAAATATTTCAGTTTTTATATGCGTTGGGCAAAACTCAAGTGCAATCTTTTAGTTTGGAACACTATATACGGATCTGTTCATAAATTTAATGGTGAAAATAACGGCCCAAATAGACGATAAAAGCGACATGCTTTATTGTTCAAACGTTTCGGCAAATGCTCATGCCATCATCAGTGATATGAAGGCCACATCAGTTACACCCGCTTATATACAGTTTAGTCGCACAAAAGGAATGATTTCATTTTCCTTAAAAGCGTATACGCAGATACCTGAGCTGACATGCGACGGTAAAATATTTTCATAATTTTTTACTTGAATACCAACTGTTCTTCGCCGTTTTTAACATTAGTTGATTTACGCCAAGTGAGTTTGCAAACGATTGTACATTTAGTCGTACACACGCGATACCCAAAAACTTTTACTGCATTGGATCAGACCCAAGGTTTATATGCGCGTTCGTCCTACGAGAGAAACGATAAGCAGAGTTTGCTGGCATTTGCATTAGCCCGTCAATTACAAATGTATAGTTTTAATTTTTGCAGGTCGCGACTATCTTTTAAAACCGTAAAAAATATTTTAAGAACCGTACAAAAAGTGAGGTTTGGTCAGTTATTTTTTTCTGTTAGATGGAACAAGCCTTAAGACTTTCTAATCGGATTAAATTCTATATTCCTTTATATTAAAAAAATATAACTTGCAAAATGGTAGTGAGTCCATAGAATGCGTGTGTAAGTTCGACTTTAAAAGAATTATAATTTTGGAAACACGCGCATTTAAGTACATCGTTCATTTTCATAAAAGTTTCGTACTTTTGTAACACGGTCTTAGGCGTTAAATATTATTGTTCTTTCTTTTGTTCAGTGTAATATATTTAGTTAGTAAAAAGTCGCGCAATTGATATTATTATATGTATTTCCAGCTATACCCGACCGCAGTAACATGCACTGGTAAACCATTTAGCTTAAAGTTTGACAAGGAATTACTTGTAGTTGCTAAATCTAATAAATCTAATGAAAACATTTTGTATATCGCTGTAAATCGTAAAGGGTGGCGATCCTTTAGGGAGAATTAAGTGCGACTAGACTAAAAATTCTTAAGACCCTGGTTAAACCATGCTGAAAAGCTTTCTGTCCAACTCCTGTAATTTCATAAAAGTTCCTGCAGTATTTGTTAACTATAGGTTCTTAACATTCGTGGAAATCGTCCAAGAATCTTGAATTACCAACCCAGATTGAATTACCAAACCAGAGCAGCAAAGTTCCGCAAAAAATTAACATACCCTATAGCTAAATATATGACCGACATTTTGTAAGAATTAAGGTCGTGTTTATGACCCGCGCGATGAAAAGGTTTGCCATCCCTGTTCTACAGATGATGTCAATTTATTTTGAATTTATTGATTATAAAAATCGGATTACGCTGCCAATTGATTGTTGGTGAAAATGTAACAAAAAGTAAAATGATTCAGCATAAAATCCTTAATAGTCACACTCACAGTTATGATTAAACATATATCGTTGATAGAGCTGTTAACGCCTCGCAAGACAATTTAAGCATATGGGACTTTACAAAAATTCTTGACCTATAAACAAAAATGCAATTTTCCATTTTATATTTTTTTGAATCTTTTTTATTTGGTCAACCAGCAATTACCTGCTCGGCATTGACTGTGACCAACGGCGCAGTGGCTCCAACCGGCACTGTCGCTTATGACGGAGTGGTCACCGTCACCTGCAACAGCGGCTACACACTGTCGTCCACTACAGGAGACCTTAAATGCGACGGAACTCTGGCCAACAACTACAATGCGACCACCCCCACTTGCACTGCAACCACAACCGTTTCCACGGGTAAGTTGAATTTTAGAATTCTGGTTAAAATAGAGTTAGCTCCACCAGGCAACTTATCAATAGATAGAAATCGCTCTTCTGGTGTAAACGAAGAATAAACCGACTTTTCGGCACCAGATACCAGATGGCCTCATCAGGGTTAATGATTAAAACGAGAGTGCGTTAGCCAGCTTATATACTGAGACCTATAATTATAAAAAGACTATAGATTAAAACTTATAAATCTAGACGTCGCTGAAGTACGCGATATGCTGTGACCCGACGGAGTCATCCGGTGCAGAACTGCACCGTCGAAAAACGAGCGTTTATCAGCTATGGCGTTAGCTACAACGACGAGTAGATAGCCGGATACCACAAAACCTTTTCGTTCATAGTGTTAAGGCATTTGGTAATCTGGAATAATTCAATGAACCGTGTTTTGTAATAGTGCGGTTCCCAGTCTAGAATTTTGCAATTATCCCAATCAATTCTGTGTCGAAGTTCAAACGCAGGCTTTGCCCGACCTGACCTTTCGTGGCGGACGTTACGCATATGTTCAGGTTTCATGGTATGAAAGGAACGTTTAGTTTCCCCTATGTGTGTTGCTGAACAACCCCCACACTCTCATAAAACGGGAAATTGTGATGTAATTTGCTTTAATGCATATACATGCAGTATAAATACAGTGGGGTAAAGTGGGTATAAATGGAGCTTATTTTGGTAATCCTTTTTACGTTAACAAATCGCGCCTTACCAGCCATATTCTAAGTAAATGTTATGGGGCATGTTCTTTGTAATCGCTGAGAACTTTGTTTGATGTGACATTTTCCAACCTATTTCTATGGACTTGTTTTGCAGCCGGCAGCGCTAGCTTGTTCCACCTGCACACTGCACTGATGGCGATGCTTCTCTCCGCGTTCGCTTTCATCAAGGCTCTTTAGACCGACATCGTGTGATGTAGAAACGTAGATTGTTTTATTATTAAGTTAAGTTTTTGCCTTTGAAAAACGGCGTTAGCTAAATTCTTCTTCGTGAATCAAAAACTGATCATTGCAAAATGAGAAGGTTTTTGAAAGAAAAGTTGAATTTACGCATAAATGCTATTTTTCATTGTTTTTCTTAAATATCTGTAGTGTTGCACTTATTATATTCAGCCTGTGTGTTTTATTGCGGCCATTCAAGAAAATTCCAAAACCACTTCTGATAAAATCAGTCTAAACATTTTCGTTTTGTCATTTATCGTGTGCTCTATACCTATATCCATTACAGTGTGCTTGTTTGAAAATAAACTACAAAGCATTTGAAACGAATTTGTTTTGTTTTCCTAAAACATGTTGAAGTATATCGTAAAAATACAATTTTCAGTCTGACGGGCGTAATTCAGGTTAAATTATAACGCGACGTCATCAAACGGTTAATTATAATAACAACTGTTCTTCTCGAGCCAGCTGGTAGGCAAATGTGCGGCTGAAACTCAGTCTATTTTAAAAATATACGCGATTCATAGGGTACATAATAGAAATAGCATATTGTTCGAAATAACAGCATTAATATTGTTATTAAATAGCAATTGCACTCGTATAGTTTATGAGTTTAATGAGTCTAACAGCACAACATGCCAGAGTATGCGTGGCGCCTTTGCATAGGTTTTCTTAAAACTGACCAAAACATCTTGACAATATAAAGAAGTTTGCGCCAAACGCGAAAACAATTGCTTATAAGATCGAGGGGGGTATGCCACCCCTGGAATATGCTTGGGTGTATAGTATTTAGTCGCGTAACACCATAAAAAAAGAACATATCCAGATTAGCTGTTCTAACACTTTTTAGGAGTCGCGTCTTTTTACACAATTTATCGAAATTCACGCCCATGCAAATGTGCATCTATACTCTCTCGCACCCCTTGCCAAGCCTTCACCCCCAGGGGCTGCTTGCTTACATTGAAAGCGACACACATTGTTTTCTGAGTATTGTACACGTTCTTCATTAACAGGAGAATATACAGGCTGTTAAATGCAGCCTTTTTTACCTTGCTAATTTTGGTGTGGCGGTATTTATATATTAGAAGTAAAAAAACGATGTCAACACACAGGACCCTTTGAATCGGTCCGTTTAAACTACTCTGCGTGTATTGATTTGTCGGCAACAGATATATATATCTACTGAATAAATTGGAACGTTTGTCTGCGTACACATTGCACATGTTCGCGGCTCGCGTCTCTGACATAAAAAAAGGAGACAGACAGAGCAACGTCGCTCATACTGCTTGTAACGCGGCTTATTTTGGAAGTGGCTAGGTTCCTAACTACGTCAAACGCTCCCTTTGCTTTCAGAGTGTAACACCGATCGTGATCGAAGTTTCCACATAAAATGTAAAACCTCTAACGAATTACTTTATTTTGAGTGAAGCAACGACGAACAGTTTTAAAACCTTGACCGTTTAGCCCAGTGCTTCTTATTTTTTTTAGTTTTGTCCACCCCTAGCATCGATTTCCAGATTTCATTCACCCTTGTCTAATGATATGATAAAACTATCTCGTCTATATATAACAGCACAAAATGATTTAGGTTGTTTCGTTTTTGTTAAAATCAACTCAAACTAAGTTTTACCATTAAAAATCTACAATTTCTCCGGTTCAGAGATATAAAGCTACAAAAACACAAAACACAGTCATCAAATTTCTGTACATGACTTATACACTCAGTGCAAACCAACTTCACTATTACAATAAGCAAAAAAAACACCAAAAAACAATAGTTCAGTAGTCAATTTACTGCAGAGCTATTATCCATTTCTGACGGTTCACCCTTATTTACCCCTTTTAGTTGGTTCACCCCTGCAAAATTTTTATTCACCCTTGGGTGAACAATTAACCTGTTTAAGAAACACTGGTTTAACCCACAGTGGAAGCGCAACAAGCTGTGAAAACATAATTGTCATTAGCACAACGCAACACAATGACGTCACAATGTACAATTCAACTCACAAAAAACGTGAAAGGAAAACTACGAAACAGTACCAAGGGTTTGGTCAACCATACTTCAAATTCAACCTGGAAATATATCACGAATTCAGTTTAACTAAGTCACTTATGTGGTAGCCAAGAATTAGTAAAAATGCAAAGTATCTTACCGAGTTATCGACAGTTTCAGGCATAACAGTTCACGCATTTACAGCTACAATTTACAGTTACTACAGTTACTTTAGTAAACTTATCTTGATGATTTACTTTTACTTAAACACCTTTAAGTATACAATTACCTGTCAACAAAAAGCAAAATAACTTTTAACGAATTCAACTGAAACAGTTTACAAAAATGACGGAACAAAATAATAGAGTATCACGATGCGCTTTAACAGAAGGGGAGCGTGGAGAAATTATTACACTGCTCCCTCTTAAGCGAGAAACCGGGCGAGAAGGTAAAATAGAAAGAAACCCGTGTTCACCCTCATAAAAAGATTCATCTCTTTCTATGAGAGAAAGTCTAGCATTTAGGCAAGCGCCGTTGCAAACCGGTCACGGGTGAGCAACTTTATTTTCTTTTTTTTTTCTTGCGTATGATGCAGGTTAGTGTCGGGATTATTTGCTTGAATATTACGTCAAAACAATTGCTGTTATAACCCAAAGTTTTACGTTTGTTAGTAATTTTGGATCGATTAATGTCACGGGTTTTCCCAGTTACAGAAACAACACACAATATTGCACTTTGCTTGCGTGTTAAATTGTCACAATATTTTAAACCATCGACTGTGACATGCGGCTTCAGCAGACTTTTATACTACGACAGTCGATTAGATGCCGCATCGTTATTAGAAGGTGATATTAATATTGTATTCGGAAGCATTAGGTTAACCCGTTTCGGACATAATCAGTCACATGACGATCATTGCCTTTACTGTTTTACAAGGCTACACGTAAACACAAAAAAAAAACATCACATGTTATAAAATTTAGGTTACCAAACGTGTGCAACGTTCCAAGTAAAGATTTAGGTTCCAAGTAAGGACTACTTATTGCAGTTATGTTTAACCACGCAAAATTTAGGCAAAGTTTGCAGAATATCGCGTTTGTTGTCGCAGTTCGAACAGTAAGCAACTCATATTTCAACGGTTTACGGAACGGGTATCCAACTCAAACATGCCGGCGTGCCAATTTTTTATCTTATAACTTTTTCCCGTGTAAAAGTTTAGCAAATATATTTTTTTGTAATATTAAAAGCGCTTTTATACAAAAAAAAATTATAATGTTATAATATCAGAAGTAATTGTTTGTTGTCGTAATTCCTGGGATTGTTTTGTATTGTGAATAAACAATGACAATTAGCTGTAGAACAAATTTAGCTTTTTTGACAATTGGCTGTATTTTGGGGCTTGAGTGCCATTTTTTATTAGGTCACGCGTGCCTCATGTTGGACACCCCTGGTTTACGAGTTTGTTTGACGTTGGACCCGACTAAATTTGGTGTTTAGTGCTGAGGTTTAGCAATTTTCCCTTTTAAACATTTTTAAAACCGATTTTTCTTGTACGCTATTTGATACAGGGATTACGTGTTTGCCTGAATATCACACAAGCCGAACAAATACCGCTACCACACTGGTCGTATACTAAACATACTTTGAATAAACATCAGGAAATCTTCTCGGATATCTTACAACAAACCTTCCCACAAAAATCGTAATAGTGATTGAGGCCAAAGCCTAATGGCGTCTTACAGTGTGTTTAACCAGCAATATTAAAGCAAAGTTAGCAAAATATTGCGCTTATTGCAGCGGTTTAACAATAAGCAATGTTTATTTTCAATGGGGATTTTTCTCACGTTGGACGCAGTTTAGCACCGGGAATAGGTATTTTATTAACATTCTGTTATTAGGCATCCAGACACTTACACAGACAACGTAAAGCAAACCTATAACCTACTATTAACTAAGAACATTTTCGACTATGTTTTGCCAAATATCGCGTTTGCAGCGGTTTGAACACTAAGCAAGTTTGCTTTTCAAACGATTTGTTTTCGCTGGAAGCAGTATGTTACCTATACAACAATTAAGTATTTTCTTGAATTTCGCTCAATTTAAACCATTGCTGCTGCGGCCTGGTTTTACGTTAGTTAGTGACTTTTGATCGATATATGTCACAGTTTTTCGTTACGTAAAATATACCGGAAGTGTTAGCCAATGCTTGTTAAAATACACATTCATTTATACTTTCACGGAAATGATACACCTTAATATGGTGATCAACTATCAAAAGCTTGATGTCTTCAATCAGTGTTGATCCTGAAAAATCGAGACATTTCCGGAATGCACATAATACATCGCGCTAATTGCAAAAGGCTGCAAATTATTGCAGCAATACCCAATTTAACCTGGTCTACTCCAGGTATTTTGCCGCAGTGGTTTCCAAACGGAGTGTCCTTGTAATGCCCCAGAGTTCCGGGCAATGTTTGGGAATTTTTAGTGATCCTTTTTGATTAATTGTTAAGCCTCTTGTACGTTTATCGCCGTTATGTTCTTATTCAATAAACACAGATACGTGTAATGCATTGCTGTGGCTAAGCTGTTGGAACACGCAACTTTACAAATGGAGCATTAGGCCCAAAAAATAGAATCAGCCCAAAACAAATATAGTTTATCCTTGCAGTGTCATTTCTAATGATGAAGTGTGCCGGGAAATGTTGGTGAATCTTAAGGCATCTATACTTTATTGCATTGTTAAGCCTCTTGAAATGTTGTTGTGTACTAAAAGAGAAAAATAATATATTTTCCTATACATATATAACATATTTTCCTATACACTGTACAGAATTGAATGTTTTTCCAGTGCCTTTTATTGTAAATGCATTTTATTAGTCGGGATGCCGTAATCTATTTATTACTTACTTATGGGTTTGGTGTGAACCAATAAAAAAATTAATCATTTTGTAAAGAAATTTCCAGCAAAGCAGGAATTAAAATACCTAACCAGCGATTGATTCACATATATAATGTATAAACTCAGGTACATAAACATTGCAAAAATTATATGTAATAATCTATTATGCATAGTCGCAAATTTTTCGCAAAATTTTTGTCGTTTTTGATGTTTAAACATATTTCGTTTTTGAACTAACGATCCCGCAAAGCAATTAAAAGTTGGGAATCACCGCTTTAAGGTTTGAAATGGACGAACATCATCGCCAAACGCTAACTTTGTGATGTCATTTGTTTTACGTAATGAGCATTCAATAGCTCTTGCGAGGGTATTTTGGGCCGCAACAAAAAAGGCTTGCCGACCACTGACTTAGAGCGTTGTCCTGCTAAAATTTTAACTTTGTTTTTAAACATTTGTGTTCAGACTGATGTTCAACCTTTAATTGACGTAGATGACCCTAATAGTTACCATCTTGTCAGCGTTGTAAGCCACAAAGGCGGATCTTCTAATGTTGGTGAGTAGATTTAACTGAGTATATTATTATCCAGAACACTCAGGGGTGAAATATAAATAAATAGTGTTTAGTTTCGCAACAAAAACTTATATTCCTGGACACCTGCTGAAACCATGTCAGTTACCATGTCAGTTGAAACAAAATTTGAACCTTGAAATAGAAGTGAAACTAATAGAACCGGTCAATATTATTTAGCGCTCTGTTAGTAAACGTCCTGTACGCCAAATGGCTTAACCCAGTGGATTTTAATCTTTTTCCTTGCTGCACCCCTTTCGAATCACCAATCTACACTCGCCGATCCTTTCTAAAATTACTTAAGTAACAAAACCATTATAAATTTTTTTAAAGTTAGTGTTAACACAATAAAACAATACCAAAATGTGAGTTAGTTTTACGTTTAATTGAGCAAAGAAATAAATTGCAGTAATATATTTTTCTGTGTCTGATTCATCATCTCCTTGGAACAGTTCTGGCACCCCTGGTTAAGAAACCCTGGTCTAACTGGTCCTAATGCAGTTTGCAACATCCGCAGTATTAGCAACCTCGTGTTAAAATGTTACCAGGTGTGGATTGCCATCCAAATTCGAGACGCTACAGCGGCTTTGTGTTTTGTCATTTCACTTGTAATGCGACACTTGGTCGGTACGTCTAGAACAAAAGTAGCTACCGATTTCCATGGAAGCATGTTCTACTAATATTTTGTCCTTCTTAAGAAGCTCAGTGTCTTCCAGTTAACTCTTTACGCAAAGTGCTTTAAGCAACTGACCTTCTTTAAATATCCCCGAAATCCTTGATTTTCTAACTTCACCCATTACCTACAAATAATCCCAGGCATTGGAAATGTCAGCGCTAACATAGATCCTTACAGTTTTAGGCGTTATTTTGGGTTTTGGGCTTTATTCCGACGATTAAGTTCTCATTCTGTCTTGGATATTACTGCGTTTTGTATTTTTCTAACTCTAAACATTTACCGTTTGTCAATTATCGTGTTCTTTTTTAAATCCATTACAGTGTGCTCGTTTAAAAATACACAAAAAACATTTGAAAGGATTCTGTTTTGTTTTCTCAAACATGTTGAGAGCATTTCGGAAAAAAAGTCCTTAAACTGCCTGACGTAACTCAGGACGAAAAATTCCTGCTCGGCCTTTTATTAAGTTTTGACCAATTACGTAACGAGCAGCTTGCATGTCAAGCCACGGGACCTACATAATTGAAGTTAGTCAAGTATTTCTTCGCTCGTCTCTCACTTTCCCGTTCTGCTTTATGCTTGCCGTTAGTAAATCTCTACAAATCCTATGTTGTTCGACGCAGTATTTTTACCATCCCTTAATAGAAAATAAAAATCTAAATAATATATTATTTTGGTTTAAATAAAAAAATAGATATTCTATTTGCCATTTCATTTCAAAATCTAAGAAAATTATTTGCATAATTACATTACGCAAAAAAAAAAAACATTGTCGCAAAACACCGTTTAGACAATTTAATGTACGTAAGTGCGAAAACTATTTCACATAATAAAAAATC
Source organism: Ascidiella aspersa (assembly GCF_963924565.1). Taxonomy (NCBI): domain Eukaryota; kingdom Metazoa; phylum Chordata; class Ascidiacea; order Phlebobranchia; family Ascidiidae; genus Ascidiella; species Ascidiella aspersa. The sequence goes on from NC_139451.1 coordinate 2,684,997, forward strand.
AACATATTCATTTCAACGAGCCAAGTTTACATCACAGGACGTCACGTCTTAAGTATGGAAGAGTCTATTTGCCCGGCAACCTATTACAGAACTTCAAAATTACGATAACAGAATTATTTTCCATATGTGGAAGAATGGGCCGGTCTCTGAATTGACTGTTCAGTAAACGCCTATACAATTAGTTTGCAACTAAGAAGTACCTTCTTCTGTACATTATTTGGGTTAGGGCAGTGGTTCACAACCTTTTTTGGCTTGCGTAACCTTATAGAAATTATTAATAGTTCGCGGCACCCTTGCTCGTAATTTTGCTAAGTGGTTAACTGTGACGTTACAATACAAACGAGATTGAAATAGCACATCAACTGTGCAACAAGGTTAAATGTTTTTTTAATATTTGACAGGTTTATCGTACGCAAAAAATTGCATCAAGAAGCTTACCAATAGAGAAAAGACTGGAATCCTAAAAAAATTGAAACATCTATCGGCACCCTTAATTGTTAAAAATGGCGCCCTTTTATATAAAGTGCCGCAGCACCCCGGTTGAGAACCACTGGGTTAGGGCAGGGTGTCCGTTAGTGCAGTGCTTATCAACCATTTTTGGAACAGTACATTTAGGTTTACTGAAGAACTTGTACACCCCAGTCCACGCAATACACTAAACTTATAGAAGCATACGCCCTGCTGTGTTGGTTGTTTTGTCACTATTAAAATATATATAGTATCTTATAAGCTCGGTACGCGTAAATACATGAGGTGACAGTCTGGTAATAAACCTGTTTATTCATTATGATACCTTGATCACAGGCTTATTGTTAGGAAACCTCAACTTACACCACAATAATGCTGACAGAATTTTTAACGTCATTAATTTTGAGCTATTGAGTGTAAATACATCTCAGTCAGGATGACTGTAAGCTTTTTTCCTTTCGCTGTAGCTCCATTTTTCGTTCTTGCGCGCACAAAATGGCGCGACGCATCGCATAAGCACAATCACTTAATTATAGGCGCGGTAGTGCGCGCCTCTCACGTAAGAATGTATTCAGCTTCTGGCCTTTGTGGCTAAGTTTATATAAAGCTCTTGTTTTCGGTGCATGGTACAGTCGACACGAGCCCCAATACGAAGATCCTATACTCGCCAAACATCAAACTTTGGTAAAAAAATAAAAAAATTGTTATGTTTTGTTTCACGCCACCATGTGTTTGTAAATGACGCTTTATTTCGCTAATTTTAAATTTTCATCTTACAGAAAACCTGCACCATTTCTGTACTGTTTTTGCTTAGTACTGTGTGAAAATTGTACGTTCGCAATCATTTTTGAAGCAATAATAGAGCAATAATAGAAAAGATGTGTCGAGTATTGCGAAGCTTGATTTCTACAATGACTAACAGTCACTCACATAGCTAGGCCTAATGAAAGTTAGCGATAAATTAAAGAAAAATTGGATCGCATGTTATTATATTCCAGAAACAATAAAAATATAAAGGCAAACAATTTATTCGAAAATTTGTCTTACGTATAGTGTTGATATGCTTTAATAACTGTGAGTGCGTATCGAAAACGTCTTTGTCAATATGATGTCAATTTACTTGATGTTTTGGGTTTGAAATTCGTTATCAAGCTACATTACAGACTAATGCATAGCGTACCCTAAGAACATATAAATTTTTTTTAAGTTTTATCAACCAGTATAAAAACTGACGATGATACAAGTGCGTATGGAAACAGCTTTATCAAGATGATGTTGGTTTACTCGACCTTTTAGGATTTAAAATTCGTTATCAAGCTACATTACAGATTAATGCATAGCGCACCCTAAGAACATATAAATTTTTTTTAAGTTTTATCAACCAGTATAAAAACTTATGATAGTACAAGTGCGTATAGAAGCAGCTTTATAAGATGATGTTGATTTACTGGACCATTTTGGTTTTGAGATTCGTTACCAAGTTACATTACAGATACGTACATAGCGCACCTAAAAGTTTTTCATTAGACTGTTATAAAAATATTTTTTACAAAGACTGGTAGCTGAACTCATGACAGCTCTAAGGCTGTTGACACGTTTAGGGGTTATGAAAGAATTAAATACCAAACAATGGCGTGTTTCGCAAAATTTCGTAAAATTTCAACAGTCCCCGTTACTGTGGGTCGGTCATGGCAACAACATTGTGTTTCAACGAACGGAAATATTATGAGTTTGGAAAGTTACCAAGACTACCAATTCATTGTCTTCTTTCATTATTTCTGCCCGACGTCGCATAACAACGCCGCTATCAAAATACCCCTGAAATAAGGTTGTTATTTTTAGCGGCTGATATAACTGGTGGTTGGCGAACAGGGCATCATTTTAGGAGTGTATCGCTTGTCGACAGTTTGGTTTGAATTTTTTGGGGGGGTTCTGTCTGTTGAGTTTGAATTTGCTAGTTTATAGTTGCTTCGATGTGAATATTACCGAAAGAATATGTGTTTGTGTATGTTTAATTAGACCGAGCAATTAACGCAAGAACATACGTTGAGCACAAACTATGCTCAATAACTTCAAAAAGTCATATTTTTATCGTTATAGCCGTGCAGCTGTATCAAAATTTACATAAAAAATATTGCCTTAAGGAATTGTTTATAATCTTTGCGGAAATAAGATTTCTGTTAAAAATATCGCAGTTTTATTGGAGAACTAAATGAAAACGGTATAGTTATGTTGAAAATGTGTACTGACTTTCTTATTGTAGAACAAAACTATCACAAGATATTAAGCTCCGTCTGTTGCGTTTAATCAAACTGTTGGGAAAATATTAAATTTTGAAAAAAATTGACCTATACTTACTTAATATAACATATCGTATTTTGGTTGTTAAATGTACTAGGTCCGTTGATTTTTAAGGTCCATTTAATTTATCACCAAAAAAAAAGAAAAAATTGTGATGAGAAAAAATATGGAGATTGCTGCTCACCATGTTAGAACAATCTTAAAAGTGTGAGCACATTAAAACAGCTACGAATAAATGATTTTATTCAGCATGTTGTAATATTATACCGATCTTATGTAATTCTTGGCTTACCTAAGTTTTGTTCAGATTTTTGGTGCTATAAGAAATGTGGTCATCGGCGATTGAGATTATGAGATTTGCCCTGGGTTTTATTTATTACCGCTTTTGTTTCAACTCTCGCGGCTCTAGACAATTCAAAATGCAGTTAAAGATTTCATTACGTTTTCTGAAAACAATTTCTTTCAGTTGCATATTCTTATGTGCAGCGAGTGATTAAACGTTTATCAGTATAAAAAGACCAAGCAACGGTTTTTCATCAGAAAGTTCTTCTCGATATAAATAAATTCTACTCTTCCATATTATTCATATTGTTTCGCAGATCCACTTAAAGAAATATTGCATTTTCAAATATTCTTCAGAATCTTAACTGAACTCTACGTTCTTACAGGCCAATTTGGACGACGTTGCTTGTAATGTGTAAATGCAAATATAAAAATTAGCGCATTTTACGCATCGCTGGCTTGGAATTGCATAAGCCTGATAATATTTCCTTTTTTTGTTTATCTCGCAGGATATTTAGTTATCGTCAGGTTAAATCATCTATCGATAAAAATGAACTTCCAGTTGTTCGCATTTTGTCTGCTCGCAGTGGCGTACCGCGCTGAAGGTAAGACTTCAATCAATTTTCGTTCGTTTTAATTGTGAAACAAAAACAAAACCGTCTTCGAAATCATTCGGCCTTATCAGGATTGTTCTTAATTTTTTTTTACGTTCAGCCTAACTGTATCGTTACTTGCTATATCTAGACTTAACCATAGAAAACAAATAGTTTTTCTATCTGACGATGTAAAATCAAACAAGTGTTTGATCGCACCTTTCATACATGGCATAAAAAATAATATTTGCAAACTTTCTGTTAATGGCTTTACTTATCAACAGCTCAGTGCACTTCTCCCACCATCACCAACGGGACTCCGAACCCGGCCGCTGGTCAGACTGTTGCAAACGATGGAGCACTCTCAGTGACTTGCGCCTCGGGGTTTAAGGCGTCCCCTTCATCGACCACATGTGCTGCAACCGGCAACACCTTCACCGACACACTGACATGCGACGGTAAATCAAAGTTTTTATATAGTTTTCGATCTAAATACCAAAGTTTCTTTGACGTTTTTTAACATTAGTTGATTTACGCCGATTAAGTTTGTGAATGATTGTAAATTTAGTCGTACACACGCGATACCTAAAAACTTTTACTGCATTGAATCAGGCCAAAGGTTTTTATGCGAGTTCGTCCTACGTTAAACTGCAAGAGAAACTAAACGTAGTGTTTGCTGGCAGTGGCATTAGTCCGTCAATTACAAATGTTTTTGCTTTTTGCGGTCTGCGACTATCTTTCAAAATGGTAATAAATATATAAAGAACCGTACAAAAACTGCTGCGGTTAAGTCTGTTATTTTTCGTTATTAGATAGAAGAAGCATTAAGATTTTCTAATCGGACTAATATCCACTTTTCTTTATGCTAAGAAAAGCCATCACTGTAAATTGAAATCCAAGCCTAGGGGTGGAAATTGTTGAACTTTTGGGTGATCCACTTGAACATGGAAAATCCCATCATGCCACCATGGGAATAAGCAACCCTAAGCATTGAATTCCAGGCATGGAATTTTCTATCCTATATGCTTTCCATATTTAGCGATGGGTTTGTCTAACCTTCCTTTTTGACAGTAATACGCATGGAATTTTCCATCCTACAAACTTTTCTACCTTCGTTAATCGGTTTCAGCCATCATCCTTGTTTGATATTACCTCGCATATAATACCTAAAAAAGCAGCTTCAGAAGGGCTAGATCTCAGTTGCTAACACACATATGTGTGCATGTTTCATTGAACACATAATACCGCTGTGATGTTTATTAAAAGAAGAAAAAAGTACGCAAAACTAACAGCAATTTCAGGTGACAATAAATAGGTAGTTATCAGAGGTGAAAAAGTAAAAGGTAAATGTAACATACGATAAAGAAATAAATCAAGACATGAATATAAATACTTCCAAAAACTATGTATTTTACACCGGCATATCTTTGTGTTTTTTTTAAATGTTAATTAAACTACTTTACTCTGCCAACGAAAACTGACATCAAACAACAAGTAAGCATTATACAAACATAGATTCATAACTTTGGTCTTTGGAAAACGTGCGAATGGATTTAGCTGTTTTGGCAAGCGCAATGTTTTGCAGAATCAGCTAAACCTGTGCCAAAAGTATAGGTGTTTTTAATGGTGCCTTGCTGCTGCAATGATCCTTAAAACTGCAGTGGTATACGAATACCGCAAGGCACCTCTCTAGATTAGGCCAGTTAAACAACAAATTAGGGTCGGGAATACTTACTGAATTCACAAAGCTAAGCATAAACGTGACTTCAATCACCACGTTTTTGGTTTGTCAAATATCGGTTATCGCTACCGGCATAAAAAGTCAAGTAACGGACATCCCTAGTTCTAAAATTTAAACTTGAAGTTTTTTAGGCGAAATGTTTCACTTTTTATATGCGTTGGGTTAAGTTCAAGTGCAATCTTTTAGTTTAATTATTGTTCTAGTTGTACAAAGGATGTTATATGTTTTTTTCAGCTATAGCCTGTGCGGCAACCTCAATCACCAACGGAGTCGGAACAACTGGAACTACAGCTTACAACGCACAACATACCTTTACATGCAACGCTGGGTATGCCTTAACTGGAACAGCGACCTTGACATGTGACGGAACAGAAGCGGACAACTGGTCGGCTGCTGTGCCCACATGTGTTGGTAAGTTGTTTTATTACAGTCAGAAAAAACAACTTGTTAAATCGGTGTTGGGTCGAACTTATAAGACACATAAAAACATCTGTTTGGTCTTGATTGGCTGTAAGGCTGAATCCCCACCGCTTAGACAAAAACGCTTTAAAGCAGTCTGATCGAGACTAGTGAAGTGGAACGCTATTTCTTTTGTTTTCGCGTCTCCACCGACCAGACTTGACGCAAATCTTACGCACAGCAGACAGAGACGTCTAAACGCGTTTTTAGCGAGATAGCGCGTGCACTACTTTTTTACCGTGTCTGAAGATGCTTTATGACAGAAACCATGAGTTTTTGGCGGGTTTTTATAAGTTTTATATTTGGAATGTTATTTTAAAAGGTTAAGCAGGTTATTTTTTTTAATTGCAATAAAAATATATTCTTGGAACGGTCAAAAAGCCTTTTAATTCGTATCTTTCTTTTCCATGTATAATTTTACCAGCTTGACTAGTTCAAAAAACAATTTTGAAGACACCCTTGCGTAATTTTGAAACTTATTTTCCTGTTTTAATAAAGTGCAAAAAAGTACATAGAAAGAACCCTCTTTATACCTTTTTCACAAATAGGTTGTACCCAGTACTTGTGTTGTCGTATAAACTGCTGGTTACGTTTCCAAATCAATATTTCTTCAAAAATTTACATGTTATTTGCCTTCGCCATGATCACAACTGAATTATATCGCCTAGCTTTGACCAGTTCAAATTTCGCGCGCTTTGTCGGTGGGGATTGGACAGAGTCGCTTTCAGGCACGACGCGACAAGTCAACAGTCAGACATGTTTCGTCGCGTCGTGTCTGAGATCCGGTGGGATCCAACCTAAGTGAGTACCGAAATAAAACACATACAGTAAACTTTATTTCACCGTGTAGAACGAACACTACAGCCCACTGAACAGTCACATGTAGCGCTGCACCTACACTATAGGCAACGGTTTAGCATTTAAGCATTTTTACTCATTAACGCAAATTATAATTTGGATTGCAAAATTAAGACAGCTCAAACTATATGGAAACTTAGGACACAGTCAATCACTACATCAATGGGAAAATTCAGGCTTCTGGTGACGATTTATCTTCGCTTTTTACCACGACCGACATCTAGGATCCGAAATCACTGACTTGCATTTGTGTGACATTAGCATTCTTCCTAAACAAAATTATAAAAGCCACCAAGAACAACCGTGTAAACAATAACGTTTTGAATACGCGTATAGCATCAATAAGAAAAAGGCCTGAATAACATGGCAACCTAATAAGGATAAATCACCACGTACTGTTAATGAAATTTTATCTTAAAGTGAATGAAAGATACGCATTCGTGACAATTAGCTCTTTCGAAGTTGTTTGTCACAGTTGATGTACACATCTGGGTATATATTCATTACGATCACATGGTACAGTAGATGCCCTTCTTTATATGTAGGTTGTTTGTAGGCTGTAGCAAGCATTGGCGTTTGGTAGTTTCTTGATTTGCTCCTCGCAGAGTCTTTCTAGCTCAGTTGGTAGGGCTACGTTCCCGGTATGACCGAGGTCGTGAGTTCGAACCTCACCACAGACTAGTTGTCTTCTTATAGTCTACTTTGCATCATTAAAAGCCTATTTTAAGTTATCGTATAAAAGCCCCCCACCCTTCCAACCACCCACCCCACCTTGTGTTATACCACAGTGCATGGTTATATTAACACTTTTTGGAACAGTCTCATGCAACGCTGCACCGACCCTCACCCAAGGAACTTTCCCAGCTATGCCCACTGGTGGTTACAGTGGCACAGTGTCAATCACCTGCAATGCTGGGTACATTACTTCAACTGCCTCTGCATCATGCAGTGCAACCAACACCTGGACCCCGACCGCACTCACATGCACCGGTTTGTTTGCTTTTGTATATTTGACAGTGTTATAATAACTTAACTTAAGTGCACTTAAGTTACTGTTTTCGAATGACTTGGCTTGACTTAAGTCATTTGGACAAAAAAACTTGACTTAATGTAAGTTTTTCGGACAAATAATTTGTCTTGACTTTTATCCAAAAAATTAGTTTTGAGTTTTATTCAAAGATATTTTATCTGTAGTAGATCTTCATTAGAGCAATACGGTGTACGCGCGCTTGCAGAATTAACCAACCTGGCCTAGTTTATCTCATTAAGCTCAGATGGAACTTCGTTTTTGCATTATATAGTTGTTTTGATGTAATTTGGACAAATGTATTAATTGCTGTCTTTTTCGCTTGTGATTTGCAATTATCCCATTTCCTATTTCGATAACTAGGTTTTTGTTAATTTTCTGCAATTATTTTTACGTTGTATTTGAACTGTTTACACAACATTTTTTTATAAATAACCAGCGTCTTATTTCTTTGGCATTTTTATAGTAGTTTGTCTTTTTGAAAAAACAAAAATATCAAATAACCTATTTTTCGAGTTTTGCATAAAGGCGAAAAAATAATTGATTTTTGTTTGACCGGTAGTCAATAAAACAATAAAAGCGCATAATTGACGAAGCCAAGACATAATGCAGTACTATAAACAACAATGCTTTGTTGAAATCAATGAATTTATACTAGGTCAAAATTTTATAAAAAAAATATATTTCTAGGTCAAAATTAGTCAAAATTTTCAATTTTTTTTTAGGAATAATCGCGCTAGTGATAAGTAATTTTCAAAATGGCTAGGTGTTCGTTTCGCGCATACTTCAGATTAAAGACCTAAGAAATCAGAATGCAAATGTGCATTGTTTAGCGTTAGCTTTGGCTTACTTTTAAGATTTAAAATATCGTGTCGGAATACGTTCAGTTTTTCATCCCACGTCCTCAGCAACAGATGAGTAGTAAAAATTAATTCAAACGTCTGCTGTGGCATAAAAGATTATAGCCTGTAGCCTGAATGGCCCTCATTTGTCGTTGGCCTGTCGTCTTGCGCTCGCTCGCTCGGGTTTCAAATGTAACTGATTGGGCGGAGATTAGCGCGACAACCCCGGACGTTTTTACCTGATGCCGTGACCTCTAGGTTAAAGGTTAAGATTTGCTGAGCACCGCATGCCATTTTTTGCTTTCGGGTGGCCGTTACATTTTACACGGTCATATCTTTGTTTGTTTTTTTCAAATGTTAAGTAAATTACTTTTCCCTGCCAACTAAAACTAACATCAAACAACAAATAAGCATAATACAAGCATAGCTTAATAACTTTTGTCTTTGGAAAACGTGCGAACGAATTTAGCTGTTTTGGCAACCGCAATGTTTTGCTGAATCAGATAAACCTGTGCCAAAAGTATAGGTGTTTTTAATGGTGCCTTGCTGCTGCAATAGTACTGTTTGTACGTTGGAACATAGGAGTAATCCAGCGGAATCCACACCGCGTATATTCCAAGCTTATAATGAGGTTATTCTCCTTAAAACTGCAGTGGTATACAAATACCGCAAGGCACCTCTCTAGATTAAGCCAGTTAAACAACACATAATGGTCGTGGATACTTATTGACGTCACAAAGCTAAGTATAAACGTGCCACGTGTTTTGTTTGTAAACTATCGGCTATCGTTACCGGCATAAAAAGTCAAGTAACGGATATCCCTGGTTCTAAAATTTAAACTGGAATTTTTTTTTAGGCCAAATATTTCAGTTTTTATATGCGTTGGGACGAACTCAAGTGCAATCTTTTAGTTTGGAACACTATATACGGATCTGTTCATAAGTTTAATGGTAAAAATAACGGCCTAAATAGACATGAAAAGCGACATGCTTTATTGTTCAAACGTTTCGGAAAATGCTCATGCCATCATCAGTGATATCATCAGTTACACCCGTTTATATACACTTTAGTCGCACAAAGGAATGATTCCATTTTCCTTAAAAGCGTATACGCAGATACCGGAGCTGACATGCGACGGTAAAATGTTTTCATAATTTTGACATGAATACCAACTGCTCTTCGCCGTTTTTCAACATTAGTTTATTTACGCCAAGTGAGTTTGTAAACGTTCGTAAATTTAGTCGTACACACGCAATACCCAAACCTTTTAATACATTTGAACAGACCCAAGGTTCATGTGCGTTCGTCCTACGAGAGAAACGATAAGCAGTGTTTCCTGGCATTTGCATTAGTCCGTCAATTACAAATCTATATAGTTTTACTTTTTGCGGTCTGCAACTATCTTTCAAAATGGTAAAAAATATATTAAGAACCGTGCAAACAATGCGGTTTAGTCTGTTATTTTTCTTTATTAGATGGCACAAACGTAAAGATTTTCTAATCGGACTAACATCCATTTTCCTTTATATAAAAAAAAGCCATCACTGTAAATTTAAATCCAAGCCTAGGGGTTGAAATTGTTGAGCTTTGGGGTGGTCAACTCGAACATGGAAAACCCACCATGTTAATAAGCAACCCTAACGATGGGAATTCCAGGCATGGAATTTTCCATCCTATATGCTTTACATCTTTAGCGATGGGTTTGGCTACCCTCCTTTTTTAATAGTAATACGCATGGAATTTTCCATCCTACAAACTTTTCTACCTTCGTTAATCGGTTTTAGCCTTAGCCATCATCCTTGTTTAATATTACCTCGCATATAATACCTAAAAAAGCAGCTTCAGAAGGGCTAGATCTCAGTTGCTAACACACATATGTGTGCATGTTTCATTGAACACATAATACCGCTGTGATGTTTATTAAAATAAGAAAAAATGTACGAAAAACCAACAGCAATTTCAGGTGACAATAAATAGGTAGTTATCAGAGGTGAAAAAGTAAAAGGTAAATGTAACATGCGTTAAAGAAATAAATCAAGACATGAATATAAATACTTCCGAAAATATGTATTTTACACCGTCATATCTATGTTTGTTTTTTTAAATGTTAAGTAATTTACTTTACTCTACCAAAGAAAACTGACATCAAACAACAAGTAAGCAATACACAAGCATAGCTTAATAACTTTGGTCTTTGGAAAACGTGCGAATGGATTTAGCTGTTTTGTCAAGCGCAATGTTTTGCAGAATCAGCTAAACCTGTGTCAAAAGTATAGGTGTTTTTAATGGTGCCTTGCTGCTGCAATGATACTGTTTGTATGTTGGCACATAGGAGTAATCCAGCGGAATCCACACCGCGTATATTCCAGGCTTATAATGAGGTGATTCTCCTTAAAACTGCAGTGGTATACGAATACCGCAAGGCACCTCTCTAGATTAAGCCAGTTAAACAACAAATAAGGGTCGGGGATACTTACTGACGTCACAAAGCTAAGTATAAACGTGCCACGCGTTTTGTTTGTAAAATATCGGCTATCGCTATAGGCATAAAAAGTCAAGTAACGGACATCCCTAGTTCTAAAGTACAAATGGATGTTATGTACAATGGATGTTATATGTATTTTCAGCTATAACCTGTGCGACCACCTCCATCACCAACGGAGTCGATACAACTGCAGCTACAGCTTACAACGTAGCTCATACCTTCACCTGCGACAGTGGGTATGTTATATCTGGAACAGCGACCTTGACATGCGACGGAACAGAAACCAACAACTGGTCGGCTGCGCTACCCACATGTGTTGGTAAGTTGTTTTAATACAGTCAGATGAAAATAATAGATCGTTGTTTGGTCGAACAATAGTATATCAATCTAGTAGAAAATTTGAAACTTTCGTATTGAGTATGTTCAAAATGAATAGAGTTCTTCGAAACCTCCACAAATATAGTAGGCAAAAAGCTTAATCTACAATACAGCTAAGAAAGTAACATCTGTTCGGCATCGTCTTAAATGTATTTAAACCAAGTTTCCAAATGCAGGTTTGTGGGAACACCGAATAACAACAACGGCCGGTTAGTTTTTGTATTAAAGGTCCCGTTATGACGTAACGTTGTGACGTAACGTTGTGACGTCATCACAATTTCGCACATAAAAAATATCTGCGTAACTTCGAATTGGTTTTGTGCCCACATACGCCGCTGTACCCACCCTCACCCAATGGAATTTTTCTTTTGATTGGCAAAAAGTGTTTAATCTTTCAAACAGTCGCATGCAACGCTTCACCGACCCTCACCCAAGGAACTTTCCCAACCATGCCCACTGGTGGTTACAGTGGCACAGTGTCAATCACATGCAACGCCGGGTACATTACTTCAACTGCCTCTGCATCATGCAGTGCAACCAACACCTGGACCCCGACCTCACTCACCTGCACCGGTCAGTAGGAAAAGTGACTGTTTAAGAGTGGTTTGAACGGTTCCGCTAATTTAACTACAAAAATTAAAAACAGAATCAAATAACTAGAGTAACCTATGTGTTGTACAAATTGAATAATCTATTATAAAGAAGCACACCGTTTGAAGACTATAAAACATTTTGAGATGAAGATAAATACTGTTTACTGCAAAGACTGGTTAGTGAAAAGTTTTAGTTCGTGGGATTTTATGAAAACGCCATAATATCAGTAACTGAGCTAAAAGGTTAGAAATCAAAACAAGAACCTCCACTGCCATAAATTTGCACAGAAATAAGATTTGTTGAAAACAAGTAATGTGTAATCCGGGTGTTTAGCCTGGACTTTCCACCTTTTGCAACTCAATACTAAGTAAAATGAAACGAACTTTATAGAGATGAATCTTGGTGGTACTGAGTTTCTTTAAGTTTCATTTTTTACATATTCTTCCTTATGTTGCAGCCGCCACATGCAACGCTGCACCGACCATCACCCAAGGAACTTTCCCAACTATGCCCACTGCCGGCTACACCGGCACAGTGGCAATCACATGCAACAGCGGGTATAAGGCGGGATCTACCAACTCGTCACTTTGCACGGCCACAAACACCTGGGACCCGACCTCAGTGACATGCACTGGTAAAACATTTAGTTTTAAATTTAACAAGGAAAACTTGTAGTTGCTAAATCTAATGGACGGATAACATTTTTAATTTTTTAATCGCTTTAGAACAGGGATGGCGAACCACTGACCCGCTGGTCACGAAGCAATCCTCTACAGATTTTTAATGGCCCACCTTTCTCTCTGAAATACTGAAATATTATCCATCATTTTTAGAAATAGAAAAATGTAAAAAATATTATAAAAATCGGATTACGCTGCCAAATGATTGATGGTGGAAAAACAAAAAGTAAAATATGTTAGCATAAAATTAATATTAATCACACTCACAGTTATGAGTAAACATATATCATTGAGTTAGCTTTTATTGCCTTCCCACAAACAACTAAGGCAATTATGGGACTTTACAAAAATGCTTTTTTTTTTTTTTTTTTTTTTTTTTTCATTTTACAAATTTTTAAATCTTTTTTATTTTTTTAACCAGCAATTACCTGCTCGGCATTGACTGTGACCAACGGCGCAGTGGCTCCAACCGGTACTGTCTCTTACAACGGAGTGGTCACCGTCACCTGCAACAGCGGCTACACACTGTCGTCCACTACTGGAGACCTCAAATGCGACGGAGCTCTGGCCAACAACTACAACGCGACCACACCCACTTGCACTGCAACCACAACCGTTTCCACGGGTAACATGAACTCTAGAATTCTAGTTAAAATAGATTAGCTCCACCAGGCAACATATCAATAGATAGAAATCGCTCTTCTGGTGTAAACGAAGAATAAACCGACTTTTCGGCACCAGATACCAGATGGCCTCATCAGGGTTAATGATTAAAACGAGAGTGCGTTAGCAAGCTTATATACTGAGACCTATAATTCTAAAAAGGCTATAGATTAAAACTTATAAATCTAGACGTCGCTGAAGCGATATGCTGTGACCCGACGGAGTCATCCGGTGCAGAATTGCACCGTCGAAAAACGATTGTTTATCAGCTATGGCGTTAGCTACAACGACGAGTAGATAGCCGGATACCACAAAACTTTTTCGTTCATAGTGTTAAGGCATTTGGTAATCTGGAATAATTCAATGAACCGTCTTTTGTAATAGTGCGGTTCCCAGTCTAGAATTTTGCAATTATCCCAATCAATTCTGTGTCGAAGTTCAACCGCAGGCTTTGCCCGAGCTGTCCTTTCGTGGCGGACGTTACGCATATGTTCAAAAACGTTTAGTTTCCCTTATGTATGTTGCTGAACAATCCCCCACACTCTCATAAAACGGGAAATTGTGATGTAATTTGTTTTAATGCATATACATGCAGTATAAATACAGTGGGGTAAAGTGGGTATAAATGGAGGTTATTTTGGTAATCCTTTTTACTTTAACAAATCGCGCCTTACCAGCCATATTCTAAGTAAATGTTATGGGGCATGTTCTTTGTAATCGCTGAGAATTTGTGTGATGTGACATATGCCAACCAATTTCTATCGCCTTATTTCGCAGCCGGCAGCGCTAGCTTGTTCCACCTGCACACTGCACTGATGGCGATGCTTCTCTCCGCGTTCGCTTTCATCAAGGCTCTATAGACTGACATCGTGTGTTGTAAAAACGTAGATTGTTTTACTATTAAGTTAAATTTTTGCCTTTGAAAACGGCGTTAGCTAAATTCTTCTTCGTGAATCAAAAACTGATCATTGCAAAATGAAAGGTTTTTGAAAGAAAAGTCGAATTTACGCATAAATGCTATTTTTCATTGTTTTTCTTAAATATCTATAGTGTTGCACTTACTATATTCAGCCTGTGTGTTTTATTGCGGCCATTCAAGAAAATTCCAAAACCACTTCCGATAAAATCAGTCTAAACATTTTCGTTTTGTCATTTATCGTGTGCTCTATACCTATATCCATTACAGTGTGCTTATTTGAAAATAAACTACAAAGCATTTGAAACGATTTTGTTTTGTTTTCCTAAAACATGTTCAAGTATATCGTAAAAATACAATTTTCAGTCTGACGGGCGTAATTCAGGTTAAATTATAACGCGACGTCATAAAACGGTTAATTATAATAACAAATGTTCTTCTCGAGCCAGCTGGTAAGCAAATGTGCGGCTGAAACTCAGTCTATTTTAAAAAGATACGCGATTCATTAGGTATATAAAAGAGTTAGCATATTGCTCGGAATAACAGCTTTAATATTGTTATTAAATAGCAATTGCACTCGTCCAGTTTATGAGTCTAACAGCACAACATGCCAGAGTATGCGCGGCGCCTTTGTATAGGTTTCCTTAAAACTGACCAAAACATCTTAACAATATTAAGAAGTTTGCGCCAAACCCGAAAACAATTGCTTATAGGATCGAGGGGGGTATACCCCTGGTATATGCTTGGGTGTATAGTATTTAGTCGCGTAACACCATAAAAAAAGAACATATCCAGATTAGCTGTTCTTAAACTTTTTAGGAGTCGCGTCTTTTTACACAATTTTTCGAAATTCACGCCCATGCAAATGTGCATCTATACTCTCTCGCACCCCTTGCCAAGCCTTCACCCCCAGGGGCTGCTTGCTTACACTGAAAGCGACACACATTGTTTTCTGAGTATTGTACACGTTCTTGATTAACAGGAGAATATACAGGCTGTTAAATGCAGCCTTTTTTACCTTGCTAATTTTGGTGTGGCGGTATTTATATATTAGAAGTAAAAAAACGATGTCAACACACAGGACACTTTGAACCGGTCCGTTTAAACTACTCGGCGTGTATTGATTTGTCGGCAACAGATATATATATCTACTGAATAAATTGGAACGTTTGTCTGCGTACACATTGCACATGTTCGCGGCTCGGTCTGTGACATGAAAAAGGAAAAGACAGAGCAACGTCGCTCATACTGCTTGTAACGCGGCATATTTTGGAAGTGGCTAGGTTCCTAGCTACGTAACACGCTGCCTCTGCTTTCAAGGTGTAACACCAATCGTGGTCGAAGTATCCACATAAAATGTAAAACCTCTAACGAATTACTTTATTTTGAGTGAAGCAATGAAGAACGATTTTAAAACCGTGACCGTTTAGCCCAGTGCTTCTTAAACTTTTTTAGTTTTGTTCACCCCTAGCATCGATCTCCAGATTTTATTCACCCTTGTCCCATGATATGATAAAACTAGTGTATATATAACAGCACAAAATGATATAGGTTGTTTCGTTTTTGTTAAAATCAACTCAAACTAAGTTTTACCATTGCAAATCTACAATTTCTCCAGTTCAGAGATATCAAGCTACAAAAGCAAAAAACACAGTCATCAAATTTCTGTACATAACTTACACACTCAGTGCAAACCAACTTCACTATTACAATAAGCAAAAAAAACACCAAAAAACAACAGTTTAGTAGTCGATTTACTGCAGAGCTACCTTCCATTTCTGACGGTTCACCCTTATTCACCCCTTTTAGTTGGTTCACCCTTGCAAAATTTTTATTCACCCTTGGGTGACAATTAACCTGTTTAATAAACACTGGTTTAGCCCACAGTGGCAGCGCAGCAAGCTGTGAAAACATAATTGTCATTAGCACAACGCAACACAATGACGTCACAATGTACAATTCAACTCACAAAAAACGTGAAAGGAAAACTACGAAACAGTACCGAGGGTTTGGTCAACCATACTTCAAATTCAACCTGGAAATATATCACGAATTCAGTTTAACTAAGTCACTTATGTGGTAGCCAAGAATTAGTAAAAATGCAAAGTATCTTACCGAGTTATCGACAGTTTCAGGCATAACAGTTCACGCATTTACAGCTACAATTTACAGTTACTACAGTTAATTTAGTAAACTTATCTTGATGATTTACTTTTACTTAAACACCTTTAAGTATACAATTACCTGTCAACAAAAAGCAAAATAACTTTTAACGAATTCAACTGAAACAGTTTACAAAAATGACGGAACAAAATAATAGAGTGTCACGATGCGCAACCATGCATCACATGTAATTTTTTAACAGAAGGGGAGCGTGGAGAAATTATTACACTGCTCCCTCTTAAGCGAGAAACCGGGCGAGAAGGTAAAATAGAAAGAAACCCGTGTTCTCCCTCATAGAAAAAAAATTCATCTCTTTCTATGAGAGAAAGTCTCGCATTTAGGCAAGCGCCGTTGCAAACCGGTCACGGGTAAGCAACTTTTATTTTCAATTTTTTTTTCTTGCGTGTGACGCAGTTTGGTGCCGGGATTATTAGCTTAAAAATATCACGCAATCTAAACAATTGCTGTTATAAGTTATAACCCAAAGTTTCAAGTTTGTTAGTAATTCTGGATCGATAAATGTCACGGGTTTTCCCCATTACAGAAACAACACACAACAACGCACTTTGCTTGCGTGCAAAAATAAAATTGTCACAATATTTTTAAACTACCATCGACTGTGACATGCGGCAAACTTTTATACTACGACAGTCGATTAGATGCCATATCGTTATTAGAAGGTGATATTATTATTGTATTCGGAAGCACTAGTTTAAACCGTTTCAGACATAATCACTATCAGTCATGTGACGACCAGCACCTTTGCTGTTTTACAAGGCTACACGTAAACACAAAAAAACACATCACATGTTATAAAATTTAGGTTACCAAACGTGTGCAACGTTCCAAGTAAAGATTTAGGTTCCAAGTAAGGACTACTTATTGCAGTTATGTTTAACCACGCAAAATTTAGGCAAAGTTTGCAGAATATCGCGTTTGTTGTCGCAGTTTGAACAGTAAGCAATTCATATTTCAACGGTTTACGGAAAGGGTATCCAACTCAAACATGCCGGCGTGCGAATTTTTTATCTTATAACTTTTTCCCGTGTAAAAGTTTAGCCACATTTTTGTTTTTGTAATATTAAAAGCGCTTTTATACAAAAAATAAAAAAAATATATTGTTATAATATCAGAAGTAATTGTTTGTTGACGTAATTCCTGGGATTGTTTTGTATTGTGAATAAACATTGACAATTAGCTAAAATTTAGCTTTTTTGACAATTGGCTGTATTTTGGGGGGCTTGCGTGCCATTTTTTATTAGGTCGCGTGCCTCATGTTGGACACCCCTGGTTTACGAGTTTGTTTGACGTTGGACCCGGCTAAATGTGGTGTTTAGTGCTGAGGTTTAGCAATTTTCCCTTTTAAACATTTTTAAAACCGATTTTTCTTGTACGCCATTTGATACCGGGATTACGTGTTTGCCTGAATATCACACAAGCCGAACAAATACTGCTGCCACACTGGTCGTATACTAAACATACTTTGATTAAACATCAGGAAATCTTCACGGATATCTTACAACAAACCTTCCCACAAAAATCGTAATATTGATTGAGGCCAAAGCCTAATGGCGTCTTACATTGTGTTTAACCAGCAATATTAGAGCAAAGGTCGCAAAATATTGCGTTTATTGCAGCGGTTTGACAGTAAGCAATGTTTATTTTCAATGGGAATTTTCTCACGTTTGGCGCAGTTTAACACCAGGATTAAGTATTTTGTTAAATATCAAACGAGTCTAAACAAATTGCTGCTACAACCTAAAGTTTTACGTCAGAGAGTTATTCTCAATTGACCTAAATCACAGGTTTTCTTTACTTAAAGGATGTATGTTAGGGTTGTTCAGATTTAACTTTTTTTTGAAAATTTATGCTTCCTGCTTGATTTCCCATTATGTGTCACATAAAAATGAGTTTCGTAAGATTTTAAAACAATTGGACAACATTTAGGGGCTCCACAGACACCCCAAAGTTATCACAGTGAAATTGCTAAAATCTGGGACTTTCCCTTACACGATACTGTACGTTTTTCTTTAAAAACCCAGAAACCTTGTAATTTTTATATTAAACAATGGCAAGAAAGCATCACTAATCTATTTTCCAGTTTTAATAACTTGAAATGTATTCTTAAAGCCCCCAAATTCCCACTTTACCCCATTTTTGGAGCTGTCATTTAATTTATCACATATGTACAATAAAATATATTTTAACAAATTGTATATTATGAAAAGCAAAGTATATTTAACAGTGAATAAAGAAGGAATATAGCAAAAGTATACCAATGTAATAGTTAAAAAATGTAAAAAGGAACATCAATGAATAGCTTTTATTATTTTTTAGCCAAGGTTTTTTTTTAGAAAATCTGGGTATGATTGCCTGTGATGTTCAACAGCTTGTAGCAAGTTGTTTGTTGCTGTGGATTGTCGGTTAATATAGCAGCACAATCTGTGTTTACTTTTAACCCCTCTTTCTGCGGCATCATTCACAACTTTAGTAGTACATGAAGACTTTAACTCGTTGTACCCATTATGAGCACCATGAATCGGGAGAATGCGTCGGCCAATCACATATCTGATTGAGTAGCGTAAAATAAACCAGGAATCTGTGCCAATCAAATCCTCTAAAGTGGTATAACTTTTGATTTTATGATGCAAAACTTGAATGCCTTGGTGAAAATCTTCAGGTTTTGCAGTTGCAAGAAGTTTTCGGGCAATTGCTGCCTTTGTGTCCTTGGTCATTTGTGGGTGATTACTAAAAAAGAAAAATGTGACAAGTTTGTCTAGAAAAATAGCATCATTACCCATCTGTTCAGACCACATAAACATTTTTGGCCGTAGAAAACTTGTCCCATCCACTTTGTACTGTGTGTTGCACCTGCTTGATCGTCTTCTTCTTTCGTATGGACGATCTTATTATTCCAGTTCAAATGTCTGGGCAGAAGTCTAGATGTCAGCGGATAGTCTCATCGTCCAAGAGTGTCAGACCATTTGTCCCACTTGGTTGGCGATACATCGGCACCGTGAGACTATGTGATCTGCAGTCTGTTCCTCCAAACCACAGTCACAGAAGCACCATTTATTAATGGAAGACCTAGCACGCCCGACCCCTGTTCTCAGCCTGTTAAGGCGAGTCTAGGCTCGAATAAACAGGCCAAAACCCTAAGGCTTATTGGAGGTGGTGGGGCAATAGTGGTGGAGAGGGGTAATCTTGCTCCTTGTTCCATTTGGTGGCCATCCATTCACCTACACCAGAGCTTTCACATTTCTGCAGTGATTTGAGTGCAGCTGGTATAAAGGAGCATCTCGAGGATAGTAGCCTTTGGTATTGTGGCTCCTCTGGGGAGAAGCTCAGCGGGCTAGATGTATGCCAGGGTCGGAATGTGAGTGTCCTGTCCAGATGCAATGCGAGGTATGTAGAGGTGGAAATGTAAAGTTCTTCCATTGGTATTGACGGACAACACACGTTTAATTTCCTGTTATTGAGGAGTCCACTCAACACTGCGCCAATTCCCTTTAGCATGCAAGATCGCCAAGTCATCAGCGTATGCTTGGAGACTGTGGCGGGCAGATCACTGTAATAAACATTGAACAGCAAAGGAGCCAGAACTGATCCCTGAGGCATGCCGTTTCAAAGGCGTCATAACCTGCTTTGATGGAGCCGTTGTTTGTCTTAAAACAAAGCTGTGATTATGGACAAGTTCCATGATCATGCTGACCATGTGTTTGTTAAAAATATTAATCGCTGATTATGCTGCTATGTTAAATGACAATCCTCAGCAACGTGCAAGCTTGCTACGTTGAAGATCACAGGCGATCATAAACAGGTTTTAAATAATTCGATAAAATGTATTTTATTGAATATATGTGTTAAATCAAATGACAACTCTAAAAATGGGGTAAAGTAGGGCTTTGGGGGCTTTAAGAATACATTTTAAGTTACATAAAACTTGGAAATAGATTAGTGATGCTTTCTTGCCATTGTTTAATATAAAAATTACAAGGTTTCTTTGTTTTTAAAGAAAAACGTACAGTATCGTGTTAGGGGAAGTCCCGTATTTTAGCAATTTTAGTGTGATAACTTTGGGGTGTCTGCGGAGCCCCTAAATGTTGTCCAATTGTTTTGAAAACTTGTGAAACTGATTTTTATGTGACACATAATGGGAAATCAAGCAGGAAGCATAAATTAAAAAAAAAAAAGTTAAATCTGAACATCCCTAATGTATGTCATACTTAGCCGATTTTTGTGTGCTATAGTAGATTATAACGTTTCCAAACATTTATAGGACAATAACCTACGTTGTCGTAAAAATCAAGTATATGGCCTTGGTAAAAATAAAACTTCAAATAGCAAAGTTTGGACTGTTCTTTTTAATATCTTTTTACTAACTCTAAGTTCTCCAAATTTTACGTTTATTGTATTGTTTCCTTCAGCATTTATTTAATAGGCAACCAGACACATACACAGGCAACGTACAGCAACCCTAAGTGAGTATATACTATGTTACAGTTGGACTGGGTTTACAAAATATCGCGTTTACTGCAGCGGTTTGAACACTAAGCAAGTTTGCTTTTCAAACGGGATTTTTTTCGTTGGAAGCAGTATGGTAGCTATACAACAATTAAGTATTTTCTTGAATTTCGCTCAATTTAAACCATTGCTGCTGCGGCCTGGTTTTACGTTAGTTAGTGACTTTTGATCGATATATGTCACAGTTTTTCGTTACGTAAAATAAACCGGATGTGTTAGCCAATGCTTGTTAAAATACACATTCATTTATACTTTCACGGAAATGATACACCTTAATATGGTGATCAACTATCAAAAGCTTGATGTCTTCAATCAGTGTTGATCCTGAAAAATCGAGACATTTCCGGAATGCACATAATACATAGCGCTAATTGCAAAAGGCTGCAAATTATTGCAGCAATACCCTATCTAACCTGGTCTACTCCAGGTATTTGGCCGCAGTGGTTTCCAAACGGAGTGTCCTTGTAATGCCCCAGAGTTCCGGGCAATGTTTGGGAATTTTTAGTGATTCTTTTTGATTAATTGTTAAGCCTCTTGTACGTTTATTGCCGTTATGTTCTTATTCAATAAACACAGATACGTTTAATGCATTGCTGTGGCTAAGCTGTTGGAACACGCAACTTTACCAATGGAGCATTAGGCCCAAAAAACAGAATCAGCCTCTACAAATATAGTTTATCCTTGCAGTGTCATTTCTAATAATGAAGTGTGCCGGGAAATGCTCGTGAATCTTAAAGTATCCTTACTTTGCTGCATTGGTAAGCCTCTGTTGTTGTTCAATAAACATAGATACGTTTAATAGATTGCAGTGGCTAAGCTGTTGAAACACGCAACAAATGGAAAATCTGGCCAAAAAAATAGAAACAGCATCTACAAATATAGCATATAGTTGCAGTGTCATTTTTAATGATGAAGTGTGCCGGGAAATGTTTGTGAAAAGGTATCTACTGCATTGTTAAGCCTCTTGAAATGTTGTTTTGTACTAAACGAGAAAAATTAATATATTTTCCTATACATATATAACATATTTTCCTATACACTGTACAGAATTGAATGTTTTTCCAGTGCCTTTTATTGTAAAAGCATTTTATTAGTCGGGGTGCCGTAATCTATTAAATCTATTGATGGTTTTGGTGTGAATCAATAAAATAAATAAACCATTTTGTAAATAAATTTCAAGCAAAGCATGAATTAAAATACCTAACCAGCGATTGATTCATATATATAATGTATAAACCAGGGGTGGACAAACTGCGGCTCTCCGGCATGTTTTTTGTGGCTCTTCTAGTTGAATCGTAAAAATTCAAAAAAATTGTAAAGGATACCAAGAGTACCGTTTTAAACGTTTCTCTCTTTTTCTTTTCTTTATTTAGGCCAGTATTTCGTTTATGACGTAGAGTCCGAAGAGTTTGTTATCAAAACACTGATATTAACAAATATTGTGCGTGTTATTTTGCTATTACAGTTATTACTGTGTTGATTATTACCGTTTTGTTATATTACAATTCTGTTATCACTGCGGCTGGGCTTGCTTTATTTACCGTTTTTGAATTGAAATAATTTTGACGCTCTTTGGTGCTTGTATTTTCTGCAAATGGCTCTTCCATTGAATATATTTGCCCACCCCTGCTATAAACTCAGGTACATAAACTTATAAATATTATATGTAATAATCTATTATGCATAGTCGCAATTTTTTCTCAAACTTTTTGTCGTTTTTGCTGTTTAAACATATTGCTTTTTGAACTAACGATCCCGCAAATCAATTAAAATTTGGGAATCACCGCTTTAAGGTTTAAAATGGACGAACATTATCGCCAAACGCTAACTTTTTGATTTCATTTGTTTTACGTAATAGGCATTCAATAGCTCTTGCGAGGGCATTTTGGGCCGCACAAAAAAGGGTTGCCGACCACTGACTTAGAGCGTTGTCCTGCTAAGATTTTAACTTTGTTTTTAAACATTTGTGTTCAGACTGATGTCCAACCTTTAATTGACGTAGATGACCCTAATAGTCACCATCTTGTTAGCGTTGTAAGTCACAATGGCGGATCTTCTAATGTTGGTGAGTAGATTTAACTGAGTATATTATTATCCAGAACACTCAGGGGTGAAACATAAATAAATAGTGTTGATTTTTGCAACAACAACTTATATTCCTGGACACCCACTGAAAGCATGTCAGTTACCATGTCAGTTGAAACAAAATTTGAACCTTGAAATGGAAGTGAAACTAATAGAACCGGTCAATATTATTTAGCGCTCTGTTAGTAAAAGTCTGGTACGCCAAATGGCTTAACCCAGTGGATTTTAATCTCTTTTCTTGCTGCACCCCTTTCAAATCACCAACCAATACTCGCCGACCCTTTCTAAAATTAATTAAATAACAAAACCATTGTAATTCAATAACAAAAACCATTGTAAAATGTTTTTCAAGTTACTGTTAACACAATAAAACAATACCAAAATGTGAGTTAGTTTTACGTTTAATTGAGCAAAGAAATAAATTGCAGTAATATATTTTTCTGTGTCTGATTCATTATCTCCTTGAAACAGTTCTGGCACCCCTGGTTAAGAAACCCTGGTCTAACTGGTCCTAATGCAGTTTGCAACATTCGCAGTATTAGCAACCTCGTGTTAAAATGTTCCCAGGCGTGGATTACCATCCTACTTCGAGATGCTACAGCGGCTTTGTGTTTTGTCATTTCACTTGTAATGCGACACTTGGTCGGTACGTCTAGAACAAAAGTAGCTACCGGTTTCCATGGAAGCATGTTCTAAATATATTTTATCCTTCTTAAGAAGCTCAGTGTCTTCCAGTTAACTCTTTACGCAAAGTGCTTTAAGCAACTGACCTTCTTTAAATTTAAAAGACGTCTGTGATGATCGATATTGAGGAAGTGAGCACATTAAACCAGGTACGAATAAATCATTTTATTCAGAATAGTGTAGTATCTACTAATAAGAATATCAAAGCCCATACAGGAGTGGATATAATTTCGAACGTTTCGAATAACTCTTTATTCATTTTCAACATAATGAATAAAGATATATTTGAAACGTTTAAAATGCTACCTTCTGTATGGGCTTTGATATTCTTATTACGTCTTACTACAACCTCCAGCCATTATGCTCCAAAGTGATGTATACCTGCTTTGAGGTTTTATACCTATCTTATATATGTGTTGGCCTACGTAATTTATGGTTAGATGTTTCTGCTATATGGAATATGGTCATATACCATTGAGACTATAAGAAGTATAGTTTTAAGATTTGCCTTTGGTTTTATTTGTTACCGCTTTTGTTTTAACTCTGGCGACTCTGGGCATCTCAAAATGTGGTCAAAGATTCATTGCGTTTGCTGACAATATTTAATTTTCAGTTGCAAACTCCTATGTACAACGACAAAATTATTATTGATTAGTAAATAATTACTAAAAAGACAAAACAATACAGGTCTTCTCGATAAAAAAAATCCACCTTTCCATATTATTCGTATTCCATATTACTATGCAGATCTGCTTAAATAAATAATAAAGTTTCAAATTTTGTTGACTAATCAATATTACGTTTCAAGTCAATTTGGACAACGTTGCTTTTAATGTTTAAATGCGAACAAGAAATAATGCCATTTATTTTTCGTTTTACTAACAGCTTAATGTGTAAATTTTCCTCATAGTTCTATCTTTCTTTTCTGTAAAACCTTTACGATTTTCTTGCGCAAAGGAGACTTTTCGCTGGCTTGCAATTGCATCAGATTAAAAATATTATTTTTTTGCTTTATATCGCAGGTGATTTCATTGTCGCCAGTTTAAAATATTTACGATGAAAATGAACTTCAAGCTGTTCGCGGTTTGTCTGTTTGCATTCGCCTACCACGCTGAAGGTGAGGCTTTTAAAATCAATTTTTTGGTGTAATCGAGAAACTAGGAACACATCACGTAAGCCAAATCGGTCGGCCTAATCACGATTGCGCATGGACGTTCAGCGTACCAGTTACTTGCTTTAAATAGACCTAACCAGTGACCATAGATTACAAATATGTCTTAGAGATTTGCCTAATAGTACTTTTCATACATGCCATAAAAATTATCTTTTGCAAACATTCTCCGACCAAATTTACCTATTTACAGCCGCATGCCCTGTTGAGGCCATCGCAAACGGGACTCCCTCACTGTCCGTGGGTTCATGGATAGGTGGCCGTGGACCACTTTCAGTCACTTGCGACGCGGGGTACGTTGCGTCCCACTCGGTGGTCACGTGTGAGGGCAGCAGCTTTTCCGCAACGCTGACCTGCGACGGTAAATCACAGTTTTTTTTTCATGTATACGTTTTAATTACTGTTCTTCTAACTGAATCACACACCCAATCCTTACCTTACTTGCACCGAATAATCTTCATTTTTCAGCTTCGCATTAACTTTAAATGTTTCATGCCATGTTTTGCCAAAATAAAAAAAAAACTTATATTCACATTGCAGAAGGAACAAACTCGGGGAAGGCCGGCACCCGTGCAGCTGAAAATTCGTTTAGGCCCAACCGATAAATCAAGTATAGCCCAGTATTTCTTTTAAGCGGATTTGAATAATTTTAAAGCAAGCCACCATTTTTACCAATGAGAATCAATTGCAGCCAGTTATTTTACTGGCGGCAACACTCGTAAACAGCACTGCTGGCTTAGGTGAAAGACAAAATTAAGTTTTTTTTTACGTTTGTGAAAAACATTTATTGTTTATAACAGCCACATGCAACGCTGCACCGAGCCTCACCCAAGGAACTTTCCCAACTATGCCCAGTGGCGGTTACAGTGGAACAGTGTCAATCCGCTGTAACACTGGGTTTAAGGCAGCTACGGCCTCGGCAGTTTGCACAGGCACAAACACCTGGAACCCAATCTCTTTAAAGTGCTCAGGTAGAACAAGAATTAAAGGCGTTGTTGAAATTATGTTAAAGTTTGTCTACTGTACTTAATTTAGTAACGTTACTACCAAGCATGGTAATATAGATGAAAAACAGACCCTGAACTGGAAATATTTTCACGCAAAATATTCCAGCTTTTATATGCTTTGGGACTAATTCAGGGGCAATCGATAGTTTAAGCGGCAAGAAATGCGAATTGTCATTCTGTTGATGTGTAGTTTACTTTGTTTATCATGGCGTTGTTATTATTTTTAGCATTTAAAATATTGTGTCGATTTTTTATCCGGCATACATTTACAATTTTCGTCCCCCGTGCTCAGCAACACATGGTGAGTAAGAAATTTATATTCTAGTCGCACAATGGATATCATATGTATTTTCAGCTATAACCTGCGCGGCTACATAGTAAACATGTAGTAAACAAGTTTCTGAAGTAATTCGACTAAAACCTGTTTTTTTTTTGCTTATTGTAATATTTAAGTTGGTTTGCACTGGGTGTGTGAGTTAGGCCTACCATATGTCGTCTATTTTAGAAGGATTTGTCCCCTTTTCTTGAGAAAACTGAATGGTCGTCCGAGGACGCTCAAAAATGCCCAAATGTCTTCTTTTTTCGCATCTCGAGTTAGTTGCTTAGAGTTTTAACAAGACTTTTAGGCGAGAGGTTGGATTTATTTCCAAAAATACTCAAGCCACGAAATATGCTGAACTGCTGGTTTGGAGTTTCTAGGAGGCTCCAAGCAATTCGTAGTGGGGGGGCGAGATCTAAGTTAATATTTAATTTTTTTAATTTTTAAAGCAAGCCACCATTTCACCAAATACGATAAATTGCAGCCGTTTTACTTTCTACTGGTGGCAAGGAACACTGACGCATCACAAAGCACAAAAGACATACTCTTATGTGTCTTTTTAATTTCTTACAGCCACATGCAACGCTGCACCGATCCTCAACCAAGGAACTTTCCCAACTATTCCTTTTGGCGGCTACACCGGCACAGTGTCAATCACATGCAACGCTGGGTATAAGGTGGCTACTGCCGCTTCAGCTTCGCTTTGCACCACAGCAAACATGTGGAACCCAACATCACTGGCTTGTATTTGTATGACATCATTGCATTGCTTGCACCCCATAACGTTCATGTTCAGTTTTGCACAAACTTTAAATGGTTCTTGTCTATAGTTTTGCAAATTGAACATATATTCAGATCAATTAAGAACAAACCAGGAATTTAATATCGTTGTGATGGGAAGTTTAATATAGCGTGCATTTGAGTGGTAAGGAATTCTAGTTTTGTATGTATTTTACTTATGTTTCTTTTCATAAGGATTTAAAATATTTTATCGATTTTCAATCGAACATAATAAGAATATCAAAGCCCATACAGAAGTAGGTATCATTTTGGACGTTTCGAATAACTCTTTATTCATTTTCAACTCTTTATTCATTTTCAGATGTTGACAACCTCCAACCATTATGCTCCAAAATCGAACATACGTTCAGCTTTTTTTTTTTAAATTAATATTCTCGTCTCGCAATGAAGGTGTGTTAGCCATCAAAGAAAACCGATGCATCACAAGGCAACACAAGACATATTATCATATTTTTGTTTTATTTTCTTGCATTTTATGTTTTTAAAATCATTTTATTTTTTCAACCAGCAATTACCTGCTCGGCATTGACTGTGGCCAACGGCGCAGTGGCTCCAACCGGCACTGTCGCTTACAATGGAAATGTCACTGTCACTTGCAACAGCGGCTACATACTGTTGTCCACTACTGCGACCCTCAAATGCGACGGAACTCTGACCAACAACTACAACGTAACTGAACCTAAATGCTTGCCATTATCGATGTTATCCCTTACTCAAAAATTGTTAGGCGAAAAAAAGGGCTTAAGACTCAGTAGGACTAACACCTAATAGTCGTAATACCCTCTCGGAATTAGGTCCTAAACCCGTCGGAATGACAAGCATCAGGCCTTTACACATTTTACCTACCCCAAACCCCACTCCGAAGCATATCACTAACTCCCCTATCATTTTTAATCTTATCCCCGAAATCCTTGATTTTCTAACTTCACCCATTGCCTACAAATAATCCCAGTTTGGAAAATGTCGGCCAACATAGATCCGTACAGTTTTAGGGGTTATTTTGGGTTTTAGGCTTTATTCCGACGAATTTAGGACTTATTCCGACAGGTTTATGTCTTATTCCGACGATTAAGTTCTCATTCTGTCTTGGATATTACTGCGTTTTGGCTTTTTCATGTAATTGGTCTTCATACTACAGTTCTATACTTTTCTGCCTTAGGTAAAATTGCTTTATGGGGTTTATTGAGTGTTCCCATTATGGACTCTTCAGACCGACATCGTGTGTTGTAGAAACGGAGATTTTCAATTTAAAAGTTCAATTTTTGCCTTTGCACGGAAAACGGCGTTAGCTAAATTCTTCTTCTTGAATCAAAAACTGATCATTGCAAAATGAAAAGCAATTTTCAAGAAAAGTTGAATTTGTGCCTAAATGCTACTTTTTTATATGTTTGCTTAAATATCTATAGTGTTGCATTTATTGTTTTCTGACTGTTGTGTTTTATTGCGGCCATTCAAAAAAAAAAATAAAAAAAAATATTTTATGAAATCCGTCTAACTCTAAACATTTACCGTTTGTCAATTATTGTGTTCTCTTTTAAAATCCATTACAGTGTGCTCGTTTAAAAATACACAAAAACATTTGAAAAGATTTTGTTTTGTTTTCTCAAACATGTTGAGAGCATTTCGGAAAAAAAGTCCTTAAACTGCTTGACGTAACTCAGGACAAAAAATTCCTGCTCGGCCTTTTATTAAGTTTTGGCCAATTACGTAACGAACAGCTTGCATGTCAAGTCACCCGGTCCTACATAATCGAAGTTAGTCAAGTATTTCTTCGCTCGTCTATTACCTTCCTGTTCTGCTTTATGCTTGCCGTTAGTAAATCTCTACAAATTCTATGTTGTTCGACGCAGTATTTTTACCATCCCTTAATAGAAAATAAAAATCTAAATAATATATTATTTTGGTTTAAATAAAAAAATAGATATTCTATTTGCCATTTCATTTTAAAATCTAAGAAAATTATTTGCATAATTACATTAAGTCGCAAAAAAACGTTTAGACAATTTAATGTACGTAAGTACGAAAACTATTTCGCGTACAAAAAATTAACATAACCGATTTCAACGAGCCAAGTTTACATTACAGCACGTCACGTCTTAAGTATGGAAGAGTCTATTTGACCGGCAACCTATTACCGAACTTCAAAATTACGATAACCGAATTATTTTCCATATGTGGAAGAATGGGCCGGTCTCTGAATTTCGAAATTTACTGTTCGGTAAATACCTATAAAATTAGTTTGCCGCTATAAGAAGTACCTTCTTCTGTACATTATTTGGGTTAAGACATTGGTTCGCAACCTTTTTTTGGCCTGCGTAACCTTATAGAAAGTATAAATAGTTCGCGGCACCCTTGCTCGTATTTTTGCTAAGTGGTTAACTGTAACGTTACAATACAAACGAGATTGAAATAGCACATCAACTGTGCAACAAGGTTAAATGTTTTTTTAATATTTGACAGGTTTATCGTACGCAAAAAATTGCATCAAGAAGCTTACCAATAGAGCAAACACTAGAATCCTAAAAACATTAGAAACATCTATAGGCACCCTTAATTGTTAAAAATGGCGCCCTTTTATATAAAGTGCCGCAGCACACCGGTTGAGAACCACTGGGTTAGGGTGTCCGTTAGTGCAGTGCTTATCAACCATTTTTTGAACAGTACATTTAGGTTTACTGAAGAACTTGTACACCCCAGTCCACGCAATACACTAAACTTATAGAAGCATACGCCCTGCTGTGCTGCTAAATGAACTATTAACGGTTATGAAGGACTAATTACTACTTCACAATAACGATCATCAAGAAAATGTTTGGTTATTTTGTCACAATTAAAATATATATAGTATCTTATAAGCTCGGTACGCGTAAATGCAAAATGCGCCATGTATTGCACACTTCAGGCAGTCTGGTAATAAACCTGCTTATTCATTATGAAACCTGTCACAGGCTTATCGTTAGGAAACCTCAACTTACAGCACAATAATGCTGACTGAATATTCAACGTCATTAATTTTGTGCTATTGAGTATAAAGTACAATTAAGTCAGGATGACTGTAAGTTTATTTCCTTTCACGTTAGCTCCATTTTTCGTTCTTGTGCGCGCATAATGGCGCAACGCATCGCATCGCATAAGCTCAATTACTTTAATAGGTACGGTAGTGCGCGCCTCCCACGTAAGAATGTATTCAGCTTCTGGCCTTTGTGGCTAAGTTTATATAAAGCTCTTGTTTTCGGTGCATGGTACAGTCGACACGAGCCCCAATACGAAGATCCTATATAGGCGAAACATCAAACTTTGGTAAAAAAAATAAAAAAAATAAAAAAATGGTATGTTTTGTTTCACGCAACCATGTGCTTGTAAATGAAGCTTTATTTTGCTAATTTTAAATTTTCATCTTACAGAAAACCTGCACCATTTCTGTACTGTTTTTGCTTAGTACTGTGCGAAAATTGTACGTTCGCAATCATTTTTGAAGCAATAATAGAGCAATAATAGAAAGATGTGTCGAGTATTGCGAAGCTTGATTTCTACAATGACTAACCGTCACTCACATAACTAGGCCTACTGAAAGTAATCGATAAATGAAAGAAAAAATTGGATTATATGTTATAATATTCCAGAAACAATAAAAATATAAAGGCAAACCATTTATTCGAAAATTTGTCTTACGTATAGTGTTGATATGTTTTAATAACTGTGAGTGCGTATCGAAAACGTCTTTGTCAATATGATGTCAATTTACTTGATGTTTTGGGTTTGAAATTCGTTATCAAGTTACATTACAGATTAATGCATAGCGTACCCTAAGAACATATAAATTTTTTTTAAGTTTTATCAACCAGTATAAAAACTGATGATGATACAAGTGCGTAGAAACAGCTTTATCAAGATGATGTTGGTTTACTCGACCTTTTAGGATTTAAAATTCGTTATCAAGCTACATTACAGATCCATGCATAGCGCACCTTGAAATATAGAAAAAGTTTTTCAAATGTTATGAACAATTATAAAAACTTATGATGATACAAGTGCGTATAGAAACAGCTTTATAAGATGATGTCGATTTACTGGACCATTTTGACTTTGAGATTCGTTACCAAGCTACATTACAGATACGTACATAGCGCACCTAAAAGTTTTTCATTAGACTGTTATAAAAATATTTTTTACAAAGACTGGTAGCTGAACTCGTGACAGCTCTAAGGCTATTGACACGTTCAGGAGTTATGAAAGAATCAAATACCAAACAATGGCGTGTTTCGCAAAATTTCGTAAAATTCCAACAGTCCCAGTTACTGTGGGTCGGTCATGGCAACAGCATTGTGTTTTAACGAACGAAAATATTATGAGTTTGGAAAGCTACCAAGACAACCAATTCATTGTCTTCTTTTATTATTTCTGCCCGACGTCGCATAACAACGCCCCTATCAAAATACCCCTGAAATAAGGTTGTTATTTTTAGCGGCTGATATAACTGGTGTTTGGCGAACAGGGCATCATTCTAGTGTTGGTATCGCTTGCCAAATGTTAGGCTTAAATTTTTTGGGGGATCTTTCTGTTTAGTTTGAATTTTCTAGTTTATAGTTTTTTCGATGCGAATATTCCCGAAAGAATATGTGTTTGTGTATGTTTAATTAGACAGAGCAATTAACGCAAGAACATACGTTAATCACAAACTATGTTCAATAACTTCAAAAAGTCATATTTTTAACGTTACAGCCGTGTAGCTGTATCAAAATTTAAATAAAAAATATTGCCTTAGGGCAGGGATTCTTAAACTGGGGTCCATGGACACCTTGGGGGTCCGTGAACTAGTTTTAAGGGGTCCATGAAGGAAGGCCTAATTGAAATATTAGTGTATATTTAAGAATTTACCATTTTTTCCAAGCGAACAATTTGATTAAAAATAAAACGGATTCGCACAGAATGTATTTAGACTCCATTTCACACTTTCACATTTTTGGACCGAAATCAGCAGATTTATGAAGTTTATTTGTATTGTGACGTCAATTTATGACGTCATTTTTGAATTTTGTGTCCCTAGCGTGGTCCACGGGAGGCCAACAAAAAGTTTAAGGGTCCGCGGTAAAAAAAGTTTAAGAACCCCTGCCTTAAGGAATTGTTTATAATCTTTGCGGAAATAAGATTTCTGTTAAAAATATCGCAGTTTTATTGGAGAACTAAATGAAAACGGTATAGTTATGTTGATGTACTGACTTTCTTATGATATAGAACAAAACTATCACAAGATAGTAAGTTAAAGCGTTTAATCAAACTGTTGGGAAAATAATAAATTTAAAAAAAACTTATCTACTTACTTAATATAACATATCGTATTTTGGTTGTTAAATGTACTAGGTCCGTAAATTTTCTAGGTCCATTTAATTTAGCACAAGCAAAAAACAAAAAATAGTGATTAGAAAAAATATGTATATGAAGTGTTGCCATTAGCAAAAAGTAAAACGGGTAAAAAAATGAATCCTCATTGGTGAAATGGTGGCTTGCTTTAAAATTATTCAAACCGCTTTAAATAAAATTATGTGCTATACTTGGTTTATTGGTTGGGCCTAAACCAGGGACGTGCAGTCAGGGGCGGCAGGTGAGGCCCCCCGTCGTTGATTATTGTTGCCGCACAGGTTATAGCTAAAAATACATAAAATATGAAATATTGCGAGGAAAAATATATTTCTTCGAGAATATTGCGAGGAAAATATATTAGAATATGAGAATATTGCGAGGAAAATATATTTCTTACTTGTTATCTGTTGTTGAGCACGTGGCACGAAAAAGGTAGCGTATGCTGGATTGAAAATCGACACAATATAATAAATCCTAAAAGTAGGTAACATAAGTAAAATACATAAAAAACTGGAAGTTTTGACCGCTTAAACCAGCGATGACCAACCTTTTAGCAGAATGGGCCGCATTGCCACTTCAAAAATTTTGAATATAACATTAGGCATACACACAATATTGCGCGTTCCGCACGTTTTGATGATAGTTGAAACAATTGTATACATACTGAAATTGAGAATAAGTGGTGGGCCGCACGCAAGCATAAGGGAGGTCCGTGGGTTGGACATCCCTGGCTTAAACTAAAGAATGCACGCTACATTCAACTCTTTTTTTTTAGTTCTTTTATTCGGTCGGCTATATAAAATGATTTCGGCAAACGTTCATTACATTAAAAAAAAATTTCGTTGGTGCTTGTAGAACAATCTTAAAAGTATGGGCACATTAAAACAGCTACGAATAAATGATTTTATTCAGCATGTTGTAATATCTGATTTGAGGTTGTTATACCGATCTTATATATTTGTTGGCTTGCTAAGTTATGTTCAGATTTTTTACGAAAGATGGTCATTGACCATTGAGATTATAACAATAATAATCAAGATTGCCTTGGGTTTTATTTATTGCCGCTTTTGGTTTAACCCTGGTGGCTCTAGGCAATTCAAAATGCGGTCAAAGATTTTGATACCTTTGCTGAAAATACTTATTTTTAGTTGCAAATTTTAGTGTACAGCGGGTAATTAAACATTTATCAGTATAAAAAGACCAAGCAACGATTTTTCATCATAAAGGTCTGGATATGAACAAATTCCACTGTTCCATATTATTCATATTGTTTTGCAGATCCGCTTCAAGAAATATTGCTTTTTCAAATGTTCTTTAGAAACTAAGGTCTACTTTCTTACAGGCCAATTTGGACAACGTTGCTTGTAATGTGTAAATGCAAAGATGGAAATTAGGGCATCTTACCTTTCGCTGGCTTGCAATTGCAACAGCTTGATAATATTTTCCTTTTTTTGTTTATCTTGTAGGATATTTAATTATCGTCAGGTTAAATCATCTATCGATAAAAATGAACTTCCAGTTGTTCGCATTTTGTCTGCTCGCAGTGGCGTACCGCGCTGAAGGTGAGTCTCATTCAAAAAGTTTACTCTTAGCACAATTGTTGCGGTCAATTAAAATATCACCACCTTTGTTTAAACTCAGGTTAAAAATCAACCGAAAATGTTGCTGTAAAGCAG
Organism: Ascidiella aspersa; assembly: GCF_963924565.1. NCBI lineage: Eukaryota > Metazoa > Chordata > Ascidiacea > Phlebobranchia > Ascidiidae > Ascidiella > Ascidiella aspersa. The sequence continues at coordinate 2,719,075 of NC_139451.1, forward strand.
GGGTCCTTAAATTGGGGCCCATTGACCCCTGGGGGTTCCGTGAACTAATTTTAGGGGGTCCGTAAAGGCCGAATTGAAATAATAGTGTATATTAAAATAACGATCAACTTTTAAAGAAAAGAGTTTAATAAAAAATAAAACGTTTTAGCACTGAATGTTTTTAGACTTTATTTTACTTAAATTAAGAATATTTCTGAAAGTCTATTTGTATTGTGACGTAAATTTATGAAAAATCAGGATATTTTTAAAGTCTATTTGATTGTGACGTCATTTTTGAAAGACTGTGGTCCAAGCGAAGCAAAAAAGAATTAGGGCTCCGCGGTAAAAATGTTTAATAATCCCTGGTGTAAAGCGATAGAAGTTTGATATTATGTAACAATTTGACATTTTGTGGATTTGTTTGCAGCTCAATGCACTCTTACGGCTGTGACCGAAGGAACGTATGGCGTAGCTACTCCCCTCGCTGACGGTTCGTCAACAACTTTCGCTTGCACAGCCGGGTTCGATGCGTCTGCTACCTCATTGACGTGCACCGCAACCACCCTGGACCCAGTCTCAGTGACTTGCACAGGTAAATATTAAAAAACATAAACGACAGTAATGAACTATTTCCATTGAGATATATTTGTGATGGAAAACGTTTGGCCCACTCAACCATCATTCCCCGAACCTGTCTTGTCTTCGACTCCGACACTGCTTATTAAGGCTTTGATTTAAATCGTGCGAAATCCTCTCTTAGTCGCAAATAGCACAGTGAACATTTTAATGACGGGCGCCTTACCTGCGACTAACAGTGGCAAAAAAACAAAAACTATCGTCTGACTTGTTGGAGCAACTGAAATCAGTTCATTTTATTCTTAAATATTGTGAATGGTGCGTTTTTTATTCTTTAAAACAATATGAAATTACAAGTTAGTTAATTTACAAGCTTAGTCATTATATTAGAATGGAAATTGATACATTCGTGAAAACTAGAAATTCAGCCTAATCTAAAAGCACAGCTATTTAAATTTATGTCTTTCTAATAAATTCATCGAATTTTGTTTAACCACATTGCCAAAAAGGAAGTCCGTCCGTATAGCTGAAAATTTGTTTTAATCAAAACCAGCCGATACAATAGTTGTGTTTATTAAAGCGGGCTTTGAATTATAAAAAGCAGGCCACTGTTTCACCAATTAGGATCAATTGCAGTCGTGTTACTTGTTACTGTCGGCAACACTCGTAAACAGTGTCAGCCGTCAAGGAAATCTGCATGCACAACGACACGCACTCTCATCTATATTCTATTTTTATGTTTAAAACAGCCGCCACATGCTCCGCTGCACCGGCGACAAGTTTTTAACTAAAGGTGCAGTACGATAACAATGTTGCAATGTTTTTATTTCATTTATCCTTTGTTTGAAGACATAGTTTAAGCTCACACATTCCGTAATACCAAAATGAAAAAGAACTAAATAATTTAAGCTCCTAAAAACTTCGAAAAGTTGGTCTTCTTGTTAAAAAGATTTCAGAACAACTAGAAGGTCGTTCTATTACGGAGCAAACCAGTGTTCACCATAATTGAACGATATCTCCCCGTTGCCTGGCTGCCACGTTGTTGGGTTTGCATCCAGTTTAAACAAACCCTTCCGCTGCATTTGAAGGTATAAATCTTGCCTACGACGTAGTTGTTTCTGTCAGACACCATTTTGACGAATTTTTGTCTAGTTTGCGCACATTTTTGCCTATACGTAGATCCACTAAGCTAATTTGCGGAATTTTTTGGTCGTATGTAGGTCCTATAAAACTAATTTGGGCACTTTTTCGTCCATAAGTAGCTCCAATAAAATTAATTTTGCCACTTTTCTGTCCGTACGTAGCTCAGCTAAGCTAATTTTGGCACTTTATTTCTCCTACGTAGGTTCAAAAAAACTAATATGGGCACTTTTTTGTCCAGACGTAGCTAAGATAAATCTAATTGTGGCACTTTTTCGAAACTTTGGTAAAGTAAAAATTGGGTACTTAAGGTATTTTTTTTATGAATTGTGATAATCAAAATGTAGCAAAGTGTTAAGCCTTACGTGGTACTAAACATTCGGTAAATAAAAATAAAATAACATATGATGTGTTTTTCTTCATTTCGCGGTGTTTGGAATACAGTTATCCTATTGTAGCACAGAAATGGCATCCCTAGACTGTTTGCCGCTAAATGTGTCTAGAATACAAATGACTGGTGTGGCATAAAAGATTATAACCTGGAGCCTGAATGTCCCTCGATTGTCGTTGGCCTGTCGCCCCCAATCGGTCTTGTGCTCGCTCGATCGGGTTTCAAATGTAACTGATTGGGAGGCGATTAGCGCGACAACCCCGGGCGTTTTTGCCTTGTGCTGTGACCTCTCGGTTAAAGGTCAAGATTTGCTGAGCACCGCATGCCATTTTTAGCTTTCGTGAGGCCGTTACCTTTTACACGATCATATCTTTGTTTTTTTTTTAATTTTCCTTAAAAGCGTATACGCAGATACCGGAGCTGACATGCGACGGTAAAATATTTTCATAATTTTTGACTTGAATACCAATTGTTCTTCGCCGTTTTTTAACATTAGTTTGTTTACGCCAAGTGAGTTTGCAAACGGTTGTAAATTTACTCGTACACCGCGATACCCAAAAACTTTTACTACATTGGATCAGACCCAAGGTTCATGCGCGTTCGTCCTACGAGAGAAACGATAAGCAGAGTTTGCTGGCATTTGCATTAGTCCTCAATTAAAAATGTATAGTTTTACTTTTTGCGGGTCGCAACTATCTTTCAAAATGGTAAAAAATATATTAAGAACCGTACAAAAAATGCGGTTTAGTCTGTTATTTTTCTCTATTAGATGGCACAAACGTAAAGATTTTCTAATCGGACTAACATCCATTTTCCTTTATATTAAAAAAAGCCACCACTGTAAATTGAAATCCAAGCCTAGGGGTTGGAATTGTTGAGCTTTGGGGTGGTCCACTCGAACATGGAAAACCCACCATGTTAATAAGCAACCCTAACGATAGGAATTCAAGGCATGGAATTTTCCATCCTATATGCTTTACACCTTTAGCGATGGGTTTGGCTACCCTCCTTTTTTAATAGTAATACGCATGGAATTTTCCCTCCTACAAACTTTTCTACCTTCGTTAATCGGTTTCAGCCATCATCCCTGTTTGATATTACCTCGTATATAATACCTAAAAAAGCAGATTCAGAAGGGCTAGATCTCAGTTGCTAACACACATATGTGTGCATGTTTCATTGAACACATAATACCGCTGTGATGTTTATTGAAAGAAAAAAAGTACGAAAAACCAACAGCAATTTCAGGTGACAATAAATAGGTAGTTATCAGAGGTGAAAAAGTAAAAGGTAAATGTAACATACGTTAAAGAAATAAATCAAGACATGCTTATAAATACTTCCGAAAATTATGGACCGGTATTTTACATCGTCATGTCTTTGTTAGTTTTTTTAAATGTTAAGCAAATTACTTTTCCCTGCCAACAAAAACTAACATCAAACAACAAATAAGCATTATACAAGCATAGCATCATAACTTTTGTCTTTGGAAAACGTGCGAACGGATTTAGCTGTTTTGGCAAGCGCAATGTTTTGCAGAATCTGCAATAATATTTTACTACTCTCCCATTAGCTTTGCATTTCATTCCTATAACGATGCCCAAAAATTTAGGTATACCTCGGGGTGTTTGATATTTTGTGTATAATTCCGATAACGATACTAATATTTTGTATTTCATTGTAATACTGATAAACGATACTTTGGTTAAACGTAGGGATGTTCGATATCTCGCATATATTCCGATACCCGATATTTTCAAAAAAAAATAGGATGTTCGATACTTTACAGCGGAATCCACACCGCGTATATTCCAGGCTTATAATGAGGTGATTCTTCTTAAAACTGCAGTGGTATACGAATACCGCAAGGCACCTCTCTAGATTAATCCAGTTAAACAACAAATAAGGGTCGGGGATACTTACTGACGTCACAAACCTAAGTATAAACGTGCCACGTGTTTTGTTTGTAAAATATCGGCTATCGCTACCGGCATAAAAAGACACGGACATCCCTAGTTCTTAAGATTAAACTGGAAGTTTTTTAGGCGAAATATTTCATTTTTTTTATTCGTTGGGACAAACTCAAGTGCAATCTTTTAGTTTAATTAATATTCTCGTTGTACAATTGATATTATATTTATTTTTAGCTATAACCTGTGCGGCAACCTCCATCACCAACGGAGTCGGAACAACTGCAGTTACAGCTTACAACGAACAACATACCTTTACCTGCAACGCCGGATATGTTATATCCGGAACAGCGGCCTTGACATGCGACGGAGTGGAAAGCAACAACTGGTCGGCCGCTCTGCCAACATGTGTTGGTAAGTGGTTTTAATACACGCAGATAAAAATAATAGATCGTAGGCCATGTCCGAATAACGATAACGACCATTTGTTTGTTTTAAACATCCTGGTATGACGATTTGAATTTGAAGTGATGAGTAGCGATTATTATTTTTAGATTTGTCGAAAAAAGTCAACATTTAGTCAAAATTTACATGTTAAGTTAAAATTTGTCAAAATTATTCCACATAAAAAAACGATTAAAAATGCACATAAATCGTTTACAAAATTAAAAAAATATATACTCGGCTTTAGATAATTGCCGTTCAGTTAAAATTTGATCCAAAAAATTTAGTTTTGAGTTTTGTTCAAAGATATTTTAACTGTAGTAGATCTTTATTAGAGCAATACGGTATACGCGCGCTTGCAGAATTAACCAACCTGGCCTAGTTTATCTCATTAAGCTCAGATCGAACTTCGTTTTTGCATTATATAGTTGTTTTGATGTAATTTGGACAAATGTATTAAACAGTATTGCTGTCTTTTTCGCTTGTGATTTGCAATTATCCCATTTTCTATTTCGATAAATACGTCTTTGTTAATTTTCTGCAATTATTTTTACGTTGTATTTGAAATGTTTACATAGCATTTTTTTTATCAATAACCAGCGTCTTATTTCTTTGGCATTTTTATAGTAGTTTGTCTTTTTGAAAAAACAAAAATATCAAATAACCCATTTTTCGATTTTGCATAAAGGCGAAAAAATAACTGATTTTTGTTCGACCGGTGGTCAGTAAAACAATAAAAACGCATAATTGACGAAGCCAAGACAAAATGCAGTACTATAAACAAAAATGCTTTGTTGAAATCAATGAATTTTTACTAGGTCAGAATTTTGTCAAAAAAATATATTTCTAGGTCAAAATTAGTCAAAATTTCAATTTTTTAGGTCAAAATTTTTAATTTTTAGGTCAAAAAATAATCGCGCTAGTGACAAGTAATTTTCAAGATGGCTAGGTGTTCAAGTATAGATTTTGATTACTTTTCTTTTAACTGAATCACGCACCCAAATCATGTATTGGTTGCATCGCATAACGTTAGTGTTTATAGTTTCGCGCATACTTCAGATTAAAGACCTAAGAAATCAGAATGCAAATGTGCATTCTTTAGCGTTAGCTTTGGCTTACTTTTAAGATTTAAAATATCGTGTCGGAATACGTTCAGTTTTTCATCCCACGTCCTCAGCAACAGATGAGTAGTAAAAAATTAATTCAAACGTCTGCTGTGGCATAAAAGATTAAAGCCTGTAGCCTGAATGGCCCTCGATTGTCGTTGGCCTGTCGCCCCCAATCGGTCTTGTGTTCGCTCGCTCGGGTTTCAAATGTAACTGATTGGGCAGAGACTAGCGCGACAATCCCGGGCGTTTTTGCCTGATGCCGTGACCTCTAGGTTAAAGGTCAAGATTTGCTGAGCACCGCATGCCATTTTTTGCTTTCGGGTGGCCGTTACATTTTTCACGGTCATATCTTTGTTTGTTTTTTTCAAATGTTAAGTAAATTACTTTTCCCTGCCAACAAAAACTAACATCAAACAACAAGTAAGTATTATACAAGCATAGCTTAATAACTTTTGTCTTTGGAAAACGTGCGAACGGATTTAGCTGTTTTGGCAAGCGCAATGTTTGCAGAATCAGCTAAACCTGTGCCAAAATTTTAGGTGTTTTTAATGGTGCCTTGCTGCTGCAATGATACTGTTTGTATGTTGGCACATAGGAGTAATCCAGCGGAATCCTCACCGCGTATATTCCAGGCTTATAATGAGGTGATTCTCCTTAAAACTGCAGTGGTATACGAATACCGCAAGGCACCTCTCTAGATTAAGCCATTTAAACAAAAAAATAAGGGTCGGGGATACTTACTGACGTCACAAAGCTAAGTATAAACGTGCCACGTTTTTGGTTTGTAAAATATCGGCTATCGCTATCGACATAAAAAGTCAAGTAACGGACATCCCTGGTTCTAAAGTTTAAACTGGAATTTTTTTTTTAGGCCAAATATTTTAGTTTTTATATGCGTTGGGCTAAACTCAAGTGCAACCTTTTAGTTTGGAACACTATATACGGATCTGTTCATAAGTTTAATGGTGAAAATAACGGCCTAAATATACATAAAAGCGACATGCTTTATTGTTCAAACGTTTCGGCAAATGCTCATGCCATCATCAGTGACATAAAAGACACATCAGTTACACCCGTTTATATACACTTCAGTCGCACAAAGGAATGATTCCATTTTCCTTAAAAGCGTATACGCAGATACCGGAGCTGACATGCGACGGTAAAATATTTTCATAATTTTTACTTGAATACCAACTGTTCTTCGCCGTTTTTCAACATTAGTTTATTTACGCCAAGTGAGATTGCAAACGATTGTAAATTTAGTCGTACACACGCGATACCCAAAACTTTTAATACATTTGAACAGACCCAAGGTTTATATGCGCGTTCGACGTTCGTCCTACGAGAGAAACGATAAGCAGAGTTTGCTGGCATTTGCATTAGTCCGTCAATTACAAATTTATATAGTTTTACTTTTTGCAGGTCGCGACAATCTTTCAAAATGGTAAATAATATATTAAGAACCGTAGAAAAATGCTGAGGTTTAGTCTGTTATTTTGCTTTATTAGATGGAACAAGCGTAAAGACTTTCTAATCGGATTAAATTCTATATTCCTTTATATTAAAAAACGTAACTTGCAAAATGGTAGTGAGTCCACCGAATGCGTGTGTAAGTTCGACTTTAAAAGAGTAATAATTTTGGAAACACGCGCATTTATGTACATCGTTCATTTTCATAAAAGTTTCGGACATTTATAATAAGATCTAAGGCGTTAAGTATTATTTTTTTTGTTTTGCATAGTGTAATATATTTAGTTGGTAAAAAGATCACCGCTAGCATAAAGGGAAGTTAAAAAACAAACACTGGCAAACTGTTCAGTAACTTTGATTAACTTATGTGTGTAGACAATAACGTGTTACTTGTTACTGTCGGCAACACTCGTAAACGGTGTCAGCCGTCAAGGAAATCTGCATGCATCACAACACACACTCTGATCTATCTTCTATTTTTATATTTCAAACAGCCGCCACTTGCTCCGCTGCACCGACGACCCTCACCCAAGGAACTTTCCCAACTATGCCTTCTGGCGGCTACACCGGCACAGTGTCAATCACATGCAACAGCGGGTACGAGGTGGCTACTGGTGGCGTTTCAGCCTCGCTTTGCACCACGACAAACACCTGGGATCCTGAAACACTGACGTGCACAGGTAAATAACACTTTAAACATTTTAAATATTGTGTCGATTTTTTTACGGCGACAAGTGTATTAAACAGTATTGCTGTCTTTTTCGCTTGTGATTTGCAATTATCCCATTTCCTATTTCGATAACTAGGTTTCTGTTAATTTTCTGCAATTAATTTTACGTTGTATTTGAACTGTTTACACAACATTTTTTTATAAATAACCAGCGTCTTATTTCTTTGACATTTTTATAGTAGTTTGTTTTTTTGAAAAACCAAAAATATCAAATAACCTATTTTTCGAGTTTTGCATAAAGGCGAAAAAATAATTGATTTTTGTTCGACCGGTAGTCAGTAAAATGATAAAAACGCATAATTGACGAAGCCAAGACAAAATGCAGTACTATAAACAAAAATGCTTTGTTGAAATCAATGAATTTCTACTAGGTCAAAATTTTATAAAAAAAATATATTTCTAGGTCAAAATTTGTCAAAATTTCAATTTTTTAGGTCAAAATTTTTAATTTTTAGGTCAAAAAATAATCGCGCTAATGATAAGTAATTTTCAAGATGGCTAGGTGTTCATGTATAGATTTTGATTACTTTTCTTTTAACTGAATCACACACCCATCATGTATTGGTTGCATCGCATAACGTTAGTGTTTATAGTTTCGCGCATACTTCAGATTAAAGACCTAAGAAATCAGAATGCAAATGTGCATTCTTTAGCGTTAGCTTTGGCTTACTTTTAAGATTTAAAATATCGTGTCGGAATACGTTCAGTTTTTCATCCCACGTCCTCAGCAACAGATGAGTAGTAAAAAATTAATTCAAACGTCTGCTGTGGCATAAAAGATTATAACCTGGAGCCTGAATGGCCCTCGATTGTCGTTGGCCTGTTGTCCCCAATCGGTCTTGTGCTCGCTCGCTCGGGTTTCAAATGTAACTGATTGGGCAGAGATTAGCGCGACAATCCCGGACGTTTTTACCTAATGCCGTGACCTCTAGGTTAAAGGTCAAGATTTGCTGAGCACCGCATGCCATTTTTTGCTTTCGGGTGGCCGTTACATTTTACACGGTCATATCTTTGTTTGTTTTTTTCAAATGTTAAGTAAATTACTTTTCCCTGCCAACAAAAACTAACATCAAACAACAAGTAAGTATTACACAAGCATAGCATCATAACTTTGGTCTTTGGAAACCGTTCGAATGGATTTAGCTGTTTTGGCAAGCGCAATGTTTTGCAGAATCAGCTAAACCTGTGCCAAAAGTAAAGGTGTTTCTAATGGTGCCTTGCTGCTGCAGTGATACTGTTTGTACGTTGGCACATAGGAGTAATCCAGCGGAATCCACACCGCGTATATTCCAGGCTTATAATGAGGTGATTCTTCTTAAAAGTGCAGTGGTATACAAATACCGCAAGACGACTCTCTAGATTAGTCCAGTTAAACAACAAATAAGGGTCGGGGATACTTACTGACGTCACAAAGCTAAGCATAAACGTGGCACTTTTTTGTTTGTACAAAACGGTTATCGCTATTGACATAAAAAGTCAAGTAACGGACATCCCTGGTTCTAAAAATCAAACTGGAATTTTTTTTTAGGCCACATATTTCAGTTTTTATATGCGTTGGGCAAAACTCAAGTGCAATCTTTTAGTTTGGAACACTATGTACGGATCTGTTTATAAGTTTAATGGTGAAAATAACGGCCTAAATAGACGTTAAAAGCGACATGCTTCATTTTCAAACGTTTCGGCAAATGCTCATGCCATCATTAGTGATATGAAGGCCACATCAGTTACACCCGTTTATATACACCTTAGTCGCACAAAGGAATGATTCCATTTTCCTTAAAAGCGTATGCGCAGATACCGGAGCTGACATGCGACGGTAAAATGTTTTCATAATTTTTTACTTGAATACGAATTGTTCTTCGCCGTTTTTTAAAATTAGTTCATTTACGCCAACTAAGTTTGTAAACGTCTGTACATTTAGTCGTACACACGCGATACCCAAAAACTTTTACTGCATTTGGATCAAGCCCAAGGTTCATATGCGCGTTCGTCCTACGAGAAAAACGATAAGCAGTGTTTGCTGGCATTTGCAGTAGTCCGTCAATTACAAATCTATATAGTTTTACTTTTTGCAGGTCGCGACTATCTTTCAAAACAGTAAAAAATATATTAAGAACCGTACAAAAAGTGCTAAGGTTTAGTCTGTTATTTTTCTTTATTAGATGGAACAAGCGTAAAGCTTTTCTAATCCGATTAACATCCATTTTTCTTTATATCAAGAAAAGTCATCACTGTAAATTTCACACCGCGTATATTCCAGGCTTATAATGAGGTGATTCTTCTTAAAAGTGCAGTGGTATACGACTACCGCAAGGCACCTCTCTAGATTAAGCCAGTTAAACAACAAATAAGGGTCGGGGATACTTACTGACGTCACAAAGCTAAGTATAAACGCGCCACGTTTTTGGTTTGTAAAATATCGGCTATCGCTATCGACATAAAAAGTCACTGTTTTGAAACTTAGGATGAGTAAAAATGGGGGTATACTTAAGGTATTTTATTTAATAATCCTTGCAAAATAGCAATGATGTGTCCTACAGGCGACAACTGGAGATTGAATTTTAGCAAAAAAAATTGAATTTTTAAAAAAAAAAACAACGTTTTCTATAACCTGCCACCAATGTTAATACTTTCTAATGATTATAATAGCTCATAAATGATATCACACCAAAGTATTATATGAAATTAGAGGGTTATCTGAGTAGAAAAAACCTGCACACAATAGGTAGATATAAGTTTTTTTTAGATTTGATGATTTATTTTGATATTTGCCGGGACACAACTTTTTCTCAGTATACCCCCCCTACAGGGCCCACAATCACAGCAATAAAAAAAATGTAATTGATAAAATTCATTACAGTTTCTAATGCAATTGTAATGTAGTTAAATTATTTAGGGTGTAATTGCAATTACAATTAAACTGAATTAAGGTAATTGAATTGCAATTACAATTAAACTAAATTAATGCAATTGAACCATTAAACTAAATTAATGCAATTGAACCATTAAACTAAATTAATGCAATTGAACCATGTGGTCAGTTCTACTTTTTTTTGACTAAACCTGTTTTGTCGCGGCCCAAAAGTACCCTTTTTATAGCTATTAAGGGCCCACTACGTAAAACCACTACGAAACAGTGGCGGATTTAGGATATTTGCTTGTAAAGTTAAATATGACACATCGTCTCTATGGCCAAAACGCTTTAAAACATAATGTAAAACATAGTATAAAACAAAAAATATATAAAGGCAAAGCGCGAAAATTTTTCGTTTGCATACAGTTTAAGTTGGCAAAAAATATAATTTGACAGGCACTCAGGGCCACATTTGGCACATGGGTCTGAACCACGCTGAGACAATATTAAAATTCTAAGCCACATGTATTTTTAAAACAAAGTGCAATGAATGTACGGCTATCATGCGGCCCAAAACTAAATGATATCACTAAGCTATTCAAAAGTAACTTGTGGCCCACTAAAAGTGGCTCTGCAACCCACATTTGGGCGGCGGTCCACAGCTTGCTGATCAATGATGAAGCGCATTAAGGAATGTTACTTTGGCTATTTATCAGGTAAAGGAAATTGCGAACCTAGCACATGGCATTACACGTTAGTCGCTCGCCGAATAACGCTGATTGACACTTAGTTATTAGGCAAAGCTTGTTGTGAGACGCAAAATAATTGTCTGCCCGAAAAAAACAAAAAAATGCTGACACGCACTAAATAGCTACATTTAAAGTAAGCACTATAAATGTATCCTCGCAGCGATGGGCCTTATCTAAGCTCGCCACTAATGTATGTATAATTTTGGGTGCAAATGTTCAAACTGTAAGCAAACCTAATCCATGGTCATAAGTTCTTCTAACATCACTACAAACTAGATTATTTTGGTCTGGTCTTACTTAATGAATCACTTGCGGCGAGCGCATTTGAAGGCTCAAGTTCCAAAAACGTTACTTTGTTTTGGCCTTATAAACACAAAGGGCAGGGCAAAATAAAAATCTGCCAAATTTAACAGCAACTATTTTTGTGTATATAGGTTTGAAGAAAAGAGATTAATTTGCTCTTTGTTTTTACCCAAGCTTTCACCTGCGGCGCGGAACCAACTGTAACCAACGGGGGAGGAGTTACTCCCACTTTACCTGCTTCTCCTGGCTACACGGGCAACACAGTTGTAACTGCGGCATGTGCTAGTGGATTCGTATCAACTGTTGGTGCCAACACTGCTGAATGTACTGCAACTGACACGTGGACACCCGCATCGTTGACTTGCACAGGTAACTAGTTACTGTTTGTTCTACTTCTCACAAAATCATAAATATTAAATAGTATGCTATAATACACAAAATACCTTCGAAAAGGCTAACTGATATCAGTCAGTCTGAAAAGGACTAAGTTGCCAGCAATGCCAGGCAAGAAAAACAACTAAACTGCAGTGAGGTTAAAACCAACCTCCGGCACAACCATAACTCACCTTTGCTTGTTGCAATCTGTTCGAGATTCAAACTCACGACCTCGCCCAATTGTGACCGTCGCTCTACTAACTGAGCTACACAGGCTTAGAGGGGCAAGTCGAGAACCAACCATACTTAAATGCCTGCTGCATCCTGTTCGTAAAACTATCCTGTGATGAGGTTCGAACTCACAACCTCGGTCATATCGGGACCATCGTTCTACCAACTGATTCAATTAAAGTAATTTCTTTAAGCAACTCGTAGTGTTTTGACCAACTGTTACCTGCTTTTTATTTTGTATCACTGATCACTAGGGCGATTATTTTTTAACCTGAAAAATAAGAAATTTTGACCTAAAAAATTGAAATTTTGACCAATTTTAAACCTAAAAATGATTTATTTTGACAAAATTTTGACCTGATGAAATAAATTGATTTAAACAACATATTGTTGTTTGAAGTACTGCATTAGTGTATTGTCGTGGTAAATCACTGGTATTTGATATTTTACTGACTACCAATCGAACACAATAATCAGTTATTATTTCGGGTTAATGCAAAACTCATGAAAATACCTAATAATTGATATTTTTGTCATTTTAAAATATGAACAAATTAAAAAATGCCAATTAGAAAAATGTGGTGTAAACGGTTAAAATGCAACGTTAAAATAATTGCAGAAAATTAACAAAGACCTAGTTATCGAAAAAGGAAATGGGATAATTGCAAATCTCAAGCAAAAAAAGAAAGCAAATACTGTTCAATACATTTGTCCAAATCAGAGAGGCCTTGGTGTTTAATTCTGCCTGTGTATACCATGTATTGATCTAATGAAGATATAATACAGTCAAACTGTTTTTGAATATAAATCTAAACTACATTTTTGAGGCTGCTGCAATTTTTGTGCTCTAAACTACATTTTTGTGCTGCTGCAAATTTCGACACCTTATTGCTTGTACATAGCTCCAATAAAACTAATTTGGGTACTTTTTGTCTATACGTACCTCAAATAAAACTATTTTGGGCACTTTTTGTCTGTCAATTGCTCTAATAAAACTAATATGGGCACTTCTTTTTTCGTCTGTAGCTCGGATAAAACTAATTTGGGCAATTTTATCTGTCAATTGCTCCAATAAAACTAATATGGGGTATAATACAGTCAAACTGTTTTTGACTATAAATCTAAACTACATTTTTTTGTAAAATTGAAACCACAATTTTCAAAAAATTAACGAGAATTTTAAAACGCCAACTACATTTTTTTTTAATTTTGTAAACAATTTTTATTCGATTTCTGACTTGAAAATAATTTTGACAAATTTTTACCTAACTGGTAAATTTTGACACTTTTTTTCACAAATCAAAAAATAATCGCCCTACTGATAACACACAAATTATAAATGCACATCATCGTGAACTTTAAGCAAATTGTTGGTTGTTTCTTGATCAAATAACTCTCTAAAAGTCGTGTGTAGTCTCCAAAAGTCGTGTCCCTAAAATAATTGAATTTGTCAGTTAAAATTTTTGTTGTTTGTCAAAGTATACAAATAATCATGCTTATTGCAGCAGTATTTAATTTACATCGGTGGGACAATGCCAATAGTCCTCAACCAGTTAAAATATAACAACTTTATATAACCTGGTAACACCAGATATCTTTTTTCATAACATATAAAATAAAAACTCATGCACGAAAAGAACAATGCTCGTATAACAATAACTTAAGTACATTTTTTCGCATGTTGTGAATAAAACTAATTTGGACTCTTTTTTGTCCGTACACAGATCCAATAAAACTAATATGGGCACTTTTGTTTTGTCTATACTTAGCTCCAGTAAAATAATTTAGGCTCTTTTGTGGTCGTATGTAGCTCCAATACAATTAATTTGGGCACTTCTTTTGTTCGTATTTAGCTCCACTAAGCTAATTTGGGCAATTTTTTTTTCCAGACGTAGCTAAGATAAATCTAATTGTGGCACTGTTTCGAAACGTTGGTAAAGTAAAAATTGGGTACTTAAGGTATTTTTTTTTAAATAGTGCTTAACAATCGGTAAATAAAAATTTAATAACATATGATGTGTTTTTCTGCATTTCGCGGTGTTTGGAGTACAGTTATCTTATTGTAGCACAGAAATGGCATCCCTAGACTGTTTGCCGCTAAATGTGTCTGGAATACAAACGACTGGTGTGGCATAAAAGATTAAAGCCTGTAGCCTGAATGGCCCTCGATTGTCGTTGGCCTGTTGCCCCCAATCGGTCTTGTGCTCGCTCGATCGGGTTTCAAATGTAACTGATTGGGCAGAGATTAGCGCGACAACCCCGGACGTTTTTGCCTGATGCCGTGACCTCTAGGTTAAAGGTCAAGATTTGGTGAGCACCGCATTTTTTGCTTTCGTGAGGCCGTTACATTTTACACGATCATATCTTTGTTTGTTTTTTAAATGTAAAGTTACTTAGTCAAAGAAAACTGACATCAAACAACAAGTAAGTATTATACAAGCATAGCATCATAACTTTGGTCTTTGGAAAACGTGCGAATGGATTTAGCTGTTTTGGCAAGCGCAATGTTTTGCAGAATCAGCTAAACCTGTGCCAAAAGTAAAGGTGTTTCTAATGGTGCATTACTGCTGCAATGATACTGTTTGTAGGTTGGCACATAGGAGTAATCCAGCGGAATCCACACCGCGTATATTAATGAGGTGATTCTTCTTAAAACTGCAGTGGTATACGAATACCGCAAGGCACCTCTCTAGATTAAGCCAGTTAAACAACAAATAAGGGTCGGGGATACTTACTGACGTCACAAAGCTAAGTATAAACGTGCCACGTTTTTGGTTTGTAAAATATCGGCTATTGTTATCGACATAAAAAGTCAAGTACATCCCTAGTTCTAAAGTTTAAACTGGATTTTTTTTAGGCCAAATATTTCAGTTTTTATATGCGTTGGGCTAAACTCAAGTGCAATCTTTTAGTTTGGAACACTATGTACGGATCTGTTCATAAGTTTAATGGTGAAAATAACGGCCCAAATAGACATAAAAGCGACATGCTTTATTTTCAAACGTTTCGGAAAATGCTCATGTCATCATCAGTGATATGAAGGCCACATCAGTTACACCCGTTTATATACACTTTAGTCGCACAAAGGAATGATTCCATTTTCCTTATTAAAAGCGTATGCGCAGATACCGGAGCTGACATGCGACGGTAAATTGTTTTCATAATTTTTGACTTGAATACCAACTGTTCTTCGCCGTTTTTCAACATTAGTTCATTTACGCCAACTAAGTTTGTAAACGTCTGTACATTTAGTCGTA
The DNA here is from genome assembly GCF_963924565.1 of Ascidiella aspersa. Classification (NCBI taxonomy): domain Eukaryota; kingdom Metazoa; phylum Chordata; class Ascidiacea; order Phlebobranchia; family Ascidiidae; genus Ascidiella; species Ascidiella aspersa. Next base: position 2,734,593 of record NC_139451.1, read on the forward strand.
CACACGCGATACCTAAAAACTTTTACTACATTGGATCAGACCCAAGGTTCATGCGCGTTCGTCCTACGAGAGAAACGATAAGCAGAGTTTGCTGGCATTTGCATTAGTCCGTCAATTACAAATAAATAGTTCTACTTTTTTAGGTCGCGACTATCTTTTAAAACGGTAAAACACATTTTAAGAACCGTAGAAAAAATGCTGAGGTTTGGTCTGTTTTTTTTTTCTATTAGATGGAACAAGCGTTAAGACTTTCTAATCGGATTAAATTCTATATTCCTTTATATTAAAAAACGTAACTTGCAAAATGGTAGTGAGTTCACAGAATGCGTGTGTAAGTTCGACTTTAAAAGAATTATAATTTTTGAAACACGCGCATTTAAGTACATCTTGCATTTTCGTAAAAGTTTCGTACATTTTGTAACACGATCTTAGGCGTTAAATATTATTGTTCTTTCTTTTGTTCAGTGTAATATATTTAGTTGGTAAAAAGATCCCCGCTGGCAGAAGGGAAGTTAACAAACAAACACTGGCAAACTATTCAGTAACTTTGATTAGCTAATGTGTATTCAACAATCCAGCGAAATCCAATGATAATAAAAAAGGATACTATATACTGGATTAGGTGAAAAGCAAAACAAGCAAAATTGAGTTGTTGTTTACATTTGTGAAAAGTGTTTAATCTTTTAAACAGTCGCATGTAACGCTTCACCGACCCTCACCCAAGGAACCTTCCCAACTATGCCCACTGGTGGTTACAGTGGCTCAGAGTCAATCACCTGCAACGCTGGGTACATTTCTGCATCTGGGGCAGCAACCTCTGCAACTTGCAGTGCAACCAACACCTGGTCCCCGACCGCACTCACATGCACCGGTTAGTAGGAAAAGTGATTGTTTAAAAGTGATTTGAACGGTTTCGCTAATTTAAATATGCAAATTAAAAACAGAAAAAAATAATTAGAGTAACTTATTTGTTGGATAAATTGAATTACTTATGCTGAAAAAGTAAACTGTTTGAAGACAATACAGCATTTTGCGAGTAAGAAAGATACTGTTTACTGTAACGTCTGGTTAGTGAAAATTTCTAGTTTATCAGTTTGTATAAAAACGCCATAGTATCAGTAACTAAACTGCAAGGATAGAAATCAAAACAAGAACCTCCTCTGACATAAATTGCACCGAAATAAGCATTTGTTGAAAACAAGTGATGTTCAATCCTCAGGGTGTTTAGCCTGGACTTTCCACCTTTTGAAACTCAATACTAAGTAAAATGAAACGAACTTTAAAGAGATGAATCTTGGTGGTACTGAGTTTTAAGTTTCATTTTTTACATATTCATCCTTATGTTGCAGCCGCCACATGCGCCGCTGAACCGACGACCCTTACCCAAGGGACTTTCCCAGCTGTGCCTACCGGCGGCTACACCGGCACAGTTTCAATAACCTGCAACAGCGGGTACAAGGCGGGATCTACCAACTCTTCACTTTGCACAAGCACAGACACCTGGGACCCGACATCGTTGGTGTGCACTGGTAAAGCATTAAGTTTTAAATTTAACAAGGAAAACTTGTAGTTGCTAAATCTAATCGACGGATAACATTTTTAATTTTTTTAATCGCTTTAGAACAGGGATGGCGAACCACTGACCCGCTGGTCACGAAGTAATCCTCTACAGATTTTTAATGGTCCACCTTTCTCTCTGAAATACTGAAATGTTATCCATCATTTTTAGAAATAGATAAATGTAAAAAAAGATTATAAAAATCGGATTACGCTGCCAAATGATTGTTGGTGGAAAAACAAAAAGTAAAATATGCTAGCATAAAATTAATATTAATCACACTCACAGTTATGATTAAACATAAATCATTGAGTGAGGTGTAAATGATTTACAAGACAATGGAAGCAATTATGGGACTTGAGAAAAATGCTTGCGCGAAAACGATGTTTTTTTTTTCATTTTATAAATTTTTTAATATTTTTCATTTGTTCAACCAGCAATTACCTGCTCGGCATTGACTGTGACCAACGGCGCAGTGGCTCCAACCGGCACTGTCGCTTATGACGGAGTGGTCACCGTCTCCTGCAACAGCGGCTACACACTGTCGTCCACTACTGGGGATCTCAAATGCGACGGAACTCTGTCCAACAACTACAATGCGACCACCCCCACTTGCACTGCAACCACAACCACAACCGTTTCCACCACAACCGTTTCCACCACAGGTAAGTTAAACTTTAGAATTTGGGATTTAACTGAAAAAAAATTGCTATGTAATTCGATTTTTTGTAATACATATACAAACAGTATAAACACAGTGGGGTGAAAGTGGTTATAAATAAGCGGAGGTTATTCTGGTAACGCTTTTTTTGTTAACAAATCGCGCCTTACCAGCCATATTCTTAAAAAAATTTGAAAGGCATGTTTTTTACATTTTTCTATCGACTTATTTCGCAGCTGGAAGCGCTAGCTTGTTCCACCTGCACACTGCACTGATGGCGATGCTTCTCTCCGCGTTCGCTTTCATCAAGGCTCTTTAGATTGACATCGTGTGTTGTAGAAACGTAGATTTTTATTATAAGTTAAATTTTCGTCTTTGAAAAACGGCGTTAGTTGAATTCTTCTTCGTGAATCAAAAACTGATCATTGCAAAATGAAAGGTTTTTGAAAGAAAAGTCGAATTTACGCATATATTGTTTTGCTTAAACATCTATAGTGTTGCATTGTTTCAGACTGCTGTGTTTTATTGCAACCATTTAACAATGGCCTATAGTTATATTCTATTTCTGATGAATTCAGTCTAAACATTTACCGTTTGTCAATTAACATATTTATAAATAAAAGCGTTGCCACAATATCGGCTAAAATTTTGCGTTAAGTCGTTCAATTTATTCCCACTTTGCTAAAATACCGTGTGTTTACCTGTATCCACTACAGTGTGCTTGTTTGAAAATACAAAAAAAGCATTTAAAACGATTTTTTTTAAGAATGTCGAAGCATATCGGAAAAATACAATTGTCAATCTGACCGGCGTAATTTAGGACGGGAAATGACTGCCGGAGTGTTTCTTTAGTTTTAACCAATTTCGTCGCTAGCATTAGCTTCTATGTCAGGGGTCGGCAACCTTTCGTATGCAGTGTGCCAGTTTATGAATAATTTCAAAACATCACCAACTCGCGTGCCAAACATTTTTGTTTGTTTGGTGTTGGCAATCAGGGCTGCGGAGTCGGTTAAGAACAAACCTGTCCGACTCCGGCCAAATGTGTAATTTCATCGAGTCCCTAATCCGGCTCAGACTCTACAGCCTGTATTTCACCAATTTACGTAACTAAAATAAGATGGATATTCAGCAATCTCAATCTGCTCATAGGGGACATAGAAAATATACCAGCATATGCTATTCAACCTTAACAATATACAGTTTGCTGCTTTATCAGTTTCGAAAGTTGGTGCTGCGCATGCGCACACGTCGGACTTTTTGAATGGTTTTACCTGGTCTTGTCCGAGTCCGACTCCGCAGCCGTGCCGTGATCTGACATCTAATTTGCGAATGTTCTGACATTAAATTTAGGTATCTTAGGAGATGCCATTAAACCTAATTTTAGGCATTATCTGTGACCAACAGTGTAGTGGCCCCCTCCGGCACAATCGCTTATAACGGCGTGGTCACTGTGACTTGCAACAGCGGTTTCTCACTCTCGTCGTCACTACTTCAACACGTCACTACTTCAACATGCGATGGAACTCTGTCCAACAACTACAACGTGGCCACTCCTACATGCTCAGGTAGGCTACCATTTAAATAGTTTCTATAGTAGAACGTATAGTTTCCACTAAAAGTATAGTAGAATCAACAACAATACACCGGATGCCTTTTGAAAACTGTTCAGTTGGCCGTAAAATGTTTTTTAGCAAATTTGTTCCTAATAACCGGGAAGTTATCATTTCTAAAATCATCTATTTTGCTTGTTTAAGCATATAGTAATGACGTCACTTGTTATCGGATCAAATCGCGATATATTTTTGTCCAAATTATCGGGTATCAGCATCGGAATAAACTTTTAACTATCTGACATCCCTAATAAAACTGACCATAGTGTCTTTAAATGTAAGTCGCTCCATCAATTCAAACATTACTATGACTATAATTTACTGCCAAAAAAGCTTAATTTTTATCATTTGATATGTTGAAAAATAATAAAGAGTTAATCGAAACGTTCAAAATGCTACCTACCTCTGTATAGGCTTTTGTATAGGATATTCTTATTACGTCTTACTACAACCTCCAACCGTTATGCTCCAAAAAGTTATGGTTTTGTTTCAGGCGGAAACTCAATGATGTTTCACTTTCAAGCTGCACTGATGGTTGTACTTCTATCAGCCATTAGTCTCACCAATTCGCTCTAAATTAGCACCACGTTTTGTGGCAATGTAGATGGAGAATGCATTACTTAGTGTTATTATTTAAAAAAAAAATAACGTTAGCGGATTCTACTTCGTGAATCAAAATCCAATCAATCCAGAATGGTTTTTGAAAGAAAAGTTGAATTCGCGCGTTAGTGTTACTGTTATTAATTCGGCCAAGATAAATATTTTACGCTGTTATTCGCTTTAAACAGTAGTGTTTTATGTACTGTATGGCTTTCAAGTGTTGCTGGCTTAAAATAATTTAATTGTGTTTGTAGAAAATAAGAATAAAATACTTTTTTAATTTTAAAAGAATGAAAAGTTTGAGTGGATCCCAAATTTAATATATTCAAGTTTACCGCATCATATCAGGAGATTTTTAAGATATATTTCGTTATATGACAGTAAAAACTAACATATAATTGTTAAACTAATGACACGTAAGTAGTAATTGTTGGTCAAATAAAGCACCTTCAGAAGGGTTAGTCACAGTAGTTGAACACATATATGTGCGTATCTTTCATTGCATAAGGTTTTAATAATACGCATAGTTTTATTTGGTATGTTTCGTGTTTTATTTTTGACAGTTGTACATTTTCATTCTGGTAAAAGTCTTAATATTGAATCGTCTGTTACCGGACAATGTTGTTATTAATAACCGTGTAGCAAAAAGTCAACAAGTAGACAACGCAGCTTTTTATGATAATATTGATCTTGTCGCACTTTTTCATTCTCAAAACAACCTTCAATAGCCGACGAAGCGTTCCGCGCCAAATGGCGACAAAAAAGAAGGTTTTCAAAAGAAACAAACACAATCCTATTTCCTAATTCCTATCACCACAAGTAAACTTTTAGCATTGTTAGAAAGCCCGTGGATTTAAAAGTTCGAACGTGCATAACTACATTAATATTTGTTCTTTAAACACTCGAAAAACCGTTGGTGGTTAAACAAATGCCTCCAGGTCGCTCGTTTGGTATATATGTATTTTTCTAGGGCAGTGTTTCCCAACCTTTTTCACGCCGTGCCAAAAAACAAAGCGTAAAACTATATGCTATTGCTACCAGGCATAACTGAAAATTAACTTGAACTTATTTACACTATTCCCTATGTTTTGTTCACTTGTTAAAAGTTATGTAAAGAGAATTGAGTCTCCAAAACTTCGCGGTTAAACATACGCTTTAGTTAAAATGAGTTATTTTGGTATTGATTGGTCTACCGACGTTTCGGCTAACTATTCAGAATGCCCAAAGAATGTAACAGCACCACGCCCAACAAACACAAAGTAAAACGACATACTATTTTGTATATCATGCAATATACTTGTTGTTTGAATATGCTGTTGCTACTAGGGATAGTATATACTAAAATAATATCTTCTAGTGTTTATTTGTTTGTCCGATATTCCGGATCCAGGATGCCTTTACCAGGGAATGTAACAACACTTAGAACGGGCGTTTTATGTCCAGCTAACATACAGGTGTTAACAGATAACAACTGAATTGTGCGTTCTCGCTCTTATCCTGTTTATTTTGAACGTTGTTTAGTGCATTTTTATCTTGTTTTTTCGATTTTACTTCGCGTGTTGTTCGGCGTGGTGTGTTACATTCCCTGATGACAATTAAATAAATACCAGAGGAACTTATTCTAACTAAAGCGTATGTTTAACCGAGAAGCTTATGCGACCAAATTATCTACACAGAACCTTTTAGAAGTGAACAAACAAAATAAATTATAATTTAATATAAACTATTTCTTGCTTTCGCCCACGCAACTTTACAAATTATTGGAGAAATCTAGCTTAGGGTCAATCTTAATGAATCTAACCATGTTAAACTGCTGTATTCGGCGACCCAACCAAATCAAACGACGGTCTATAGATTTAATACAAATGGTGAAAAACGAACGATTTCAATTATATGCCACGGTCCATAGGTTAAGAAACACTGCCTAGAGTCTTAGACGAATCTACCTATTAGGCGTTTGATAGTATGGGTTCTACAATAGGTCAAGAATAACAAGCTGATAAGCTTGATGCGTCACGTGCCCTATAAACTGAATGTTTTACCAATTTAAACCAAAATACCAATTTAAACCAAAATAAACGCATTTTTTCGCATTTTTACTAAAAAGAAACAAAAAACTAGAATTAAACCAGCTAATTATTCTTGTAAATAAGGAAACCCAGTTTAAACAAAAACATAAAGAGTGTTTTAGTGTTTCTAAGTAATAAAATGGTTGTAAGGAGTAGTTCAAATCTCCCATAGGCTCTGCAAAGATATTAATACTATAGGTAAAACCAGAAGTAATAAATGAACACAGATTACACCTGCTATAGTCTCATTCTCTAAGCAAATAAACGTTTTAACCGGCTCAGGTTTATACAAGTGTGTGATTAATGTGCATTGGGAAAAATATTACGAAAATCAGAGTTCTGGGTTCCAAGGGGGCAGCGAAAGACCACCTTGGAAAGAAAACGCGGTATTTTGGAGGTAAAGGTCCGATACTAAATAACTTCATTACTATGCTTAAACAAGTAAAACAGACAAAATTGAAACGTCCAAAGGTGTTTTTCAGGTTATTAATTCAACATTCGCTTTAGCGTAAAGTATTAGTGTTGGACGAATGCCGATACCGCCACTTGGAAAAATATATCGGACTCGTTCCGATATTATAGAGGACATTCCTAGTTGTAAGTAGCCTACTGTTTATTCTAATGAGCTAAACCGAATAAGGAAGGAATTATAAAAAACTCAGGCGATTTACGTTGTAATAACATTAAACTAAAAAAACAAACTGTAGAAATAACCTAATCTAGCCAGTAAATATAACTGAGTAGTGCAATTGAGGTCAAACACCATTTAATATTTTTTTTACTTTGTTTTAAGTGCGCATAAAAACATGTCTGACTGTTGACTTGTCGCGTCGTGCCTGAAAGCGACTCTGTCCAATCCCCACCGACAAAGCGCGCGAACATTGAACTGGCCAAAGCTATATAGGCGATATAATTCATTCGTGATCATGGCGGAGGCAAATAAAATGTAAATTTTGGCAGAAATGTGTATTTGGAAACATAACCAGCAGTTTGTACGACAACACAAGTAGTGGGTACACCCTATTTGCGAAAAGTTTAATGAGGGTTCTTTCTATACTATTTCGTACTTTATTAAAACATGAAGATAAGTTTCAAAATTACGCAAGAATGTCTTCAAAATTGTTTTTTTTAACAAGTCAAGCTGGTAAAATCATACATGGAAAAGAAAGATACGAATTAAACGGCTTATCAACCGTTCTAGAGATACATTTTCATTAGAATTAAAATAAATACGTTGAAATTGTTAAAAAAACATCCCCAATATAAAACCTACAAAACCCGTAAAAAACTCATGGTTTCTATAAAAAGCATCTTCGGACACGGTAAAAAAGTAGTGCACGCGCTATCTCGCTAAAAACGCGTTTAGTCGTGTCTGTCTGTTGTGCGTAAGATTTGCGTCAAGTCTGGTCTGTGGGGACGCGACAAAAAATAGCGTTCTACTTCATTAGTCTCGATCAGACTGCTTCAAAGCGTTTTTGTCTAAGCGGTGGGGATTCAGCCTAACTCAACTAAAAATAACAAAAACGCAATATACGGCACGCAAGTTGTTTTAAATTAAAAAAATTAACCACACCCAACATCTATAAAAAAAAAGGCTTATGGAAACACTTTCATGGGGAAAGTGGTAATTAGGCCATTAAAATTGAAAACAACATGGACAAATTAAAAAGAACATTAGCAGTTCATCGACAATCGATATTCTTCGTACGCAAAGCAGATCGCGAATTAGTTTCATGTCTTACCCACATCATAGAGTTCTACATCACCCTTTTAAGAGTTCAAGGATAGAGTGTAGTTTTTTAAAATAATTACTAGCTTTTTTCCTTCCTAATACAACTGGATTTGTTTGGTGTTTTGCGGACCAAAATAAGCATGTGTGGGAAAATCGAGCGGGGCTAACACTTTTTAGAACGTATTACGTGACATGACGTTGGCGATTGTTTATAAACAATATCACGTGTAATTTGTTAACTCCTAGCCATATTTTTTGTTTCGGCAAAATTATTTTTTTGCTTTTATTATAATATTTTTAAAACAGTTTACCACAAAATATTTTTTATGGTAAACGGCTCTAAAAATATTTAAAAAAATATCTTAAAAGTTTGAAGTGGTTATTTGCCCGGCTTGTATCAGTACGCATACACCCAGTGATCATCATGCTTTGATTTAGGTTAGATCTCATGTTCGGGTGCTATTATCATAAAATTTAATCTTTCGACTTGAACATTATCATAATTCACCACCAAATTTATTTACATTTCTTGTTTAGCCGTGAAAATATGGTTAAGATACCTATTTGCACGGCTCTCTCCGGAACGTTAACACTTCATGGAAATTATACGATGATTCAAAAGACTTTTTAAAATGCCTGTCTAGAATTCTACTCCATTTAGAGTACAGTTTCTTATGTTATTTTTTTAGCCGGGTAAAGTCCATTGGCTATTTGCCTACTCGTTGGGGTTTGACGAAATTATTTTTTGTTTGCGTTTATTATAATATGTTTGAAACTGTTTACCACAAAAATGTCTTTGGAAATTTATGTTTGTAAAATTACTACAACAATGATAAGAATTTCTGCGTCTTAACCGTGTTTTTGTGTCTAAAACCGACATTATTTTGTTAAATAATAAAAAAAAAATTGTGGTAAACAGTATAAAAAAAGTAAAGAACAATACAAGTTGTAATTTGCTATTTATCTGACTTACACACTTAAGTAGGCTACTATTTACATTGATTGTAGTTAGCGACTTAGATAGGGGGCGTTAGTACAACTTAATTTCCCGTTAGCTTCAATCAAGTTATTGCGTAATTTGCGTGATTTTTTTCTTAGCCGGTTAAATAGTCTTAGGATGACTATTGGCTATTTGTCCGGCTTGTTTAAGTTCACAAGAAGTTATTGGTAAATAACTATTAAAACACTGATTTTAACTACTTTGTTTGGTTAGATAAATAGCCTTTTCCTTAAAATGTATGATTCTTACCTGCCCAGTTTAGAATCACTAAAATGTAACTCGCCACACTCAGTTAATCTGTCCGAACTTAGCGCCCAGATATTTTTATAGAAAATTTGTGCCGCTGATATGCTGGATTTTTATACAGTCCTCGTATTGGCTTTAGCAATGCATCAATCGCACTTTCAGTGAAAGATATTAAAAAAATTGTAATATTCATCCTAAAAAGTAGTAAATAAAGCGCACGTCCTGTGTTCGCTTCATTAAACAGAGATCCTTCAGCTATATAGTTTCCGGAACAGAGTACTGATAAAAATATATTCCCTTTTCATAATTCGATTTTTTTCGTTTATTATGTGGTTTTTAAACAAAAAAATGGTTGTGCAATTTCATTAACGATCGAGAGACCCTTGAAATAAAAGTTTTGTAAAAATGTCAGTAGATAAAGGTCAATGCAAAATGAAAAAAAAGAATTAAATCTTTCTAAGTTAATTGCTTTGCCTTATTCCATGGCACCCATTTAAGATTGAGTTTCAGACTCGAACTTTACATTTGTTTAAATATGTTTTTTGGTCTTAACCTCTTATGAATGGCGCTCCCAATACTTTCAAAAATAACAATACGAAATTTGTACGTTAATCCGAAATTATGTATCGTTTATATTTACAAATATTTTTTTGACGATAAGCTGTAATGACAACCATCGGTAATCTTTTGAACATTGCATGATTTGTTTACTAGCATACGTCACAATAACCCGACGTAATAATGGTTTTGGAATTGACTTTGTTTTCTCAAATGCTATGTTTGTTCATTTGCTATAAAAGTTTGAGGAGTAAGCTGTGCTGTAACTTGCTAAGTAATTATTGGCATACAAAACTTAGACATATATAGCCGAAGCATACCATGAAAAACTGAATGTTGATAGGACGGACCTCCGTCGCAAAACTAATTGGTGAGTTTAGATTACTTCGTCAATACGTTTATGTTCGTTGTTTAGCAGTTAAACTAACTCACTTCTCAAGCACGCTGCCAATTCGCTTTAATAAATGGAAACAAATTGGGACTATATTAAATTTGACTAAATTAAGTTATTTTTGCCGTGGTCACGACGTCGTATAGGAACAAAATACAGGAATAAAATAAGTTTATCAAAGTTGTTACGTCAAGTAATTCTGTTGTAAAACTATTTCTTTATGTTACAAATTAAACAAATCTATTTTTATCGCATATTTTGCAAGCTACACTTTTTTATTCCAAACACAACCATAACAAGATTAGGCCGTGTAAATGGCTGAATGAGAAAGAACATGAAAGCAGTAATAGGTTTTGGGAATGGTCTTTAATAATCAGCACATATAGCTATTAATTTTAAAAAGCAAAATATAAAATCTTTAAGTAAACACAAAGGGCGTATCAGCTACGAAGTTAGCAGACATTTAAAGAATGACCGTTACAATCGTAACTTCAATTGCCCACAACACTACCAGTAGTTGCAAACATTTTTCTTTTAACTTAACTCGGAAAAAAATCTTTCCATTTAAAAACAAAGTGTTAACAACAAAATATTTAAACAATTTCCGATAAGTGCAAACTCAAAATAAAAAACGCCGAGCATCTAAAAGCGGGGATGGTGCGAATTTGTCTTTTCTATTTTCGAAAGCTAGTACGAAGTCACAGTAAAAAAGCTACATTCCTACGAACAACACACGTTTTTAATTTAAAGAGAATTGACGAAAGCGATTGCAGAAAGAAGAATCACCGTCAAAGTTGTTGTTATATGAAAAACTGCAGCACTGCCACCTGTAAAAAGAAAACACACAATAAGATCTACAAGGCAACAACATGTAAAGCGAAATTATCTACAACAAAAAAATTGCATTTCATTTACATTTATTGTCAATTCCTGCCCAACCTATTATTTCTGTAAAATTCAGTTCCGTAAAACAAACTAAATTTTTTAATAAACTAAGCTTTTTTGTATTGATCTGTGGCCAACGTCAAAAGGTTTTCCATGGCCCAATGTTGAGAACCGCTGCACTAGAAAAAAACTATTGCAAACTGCAGTGTTAGAGTAGGACTTACTATCGCATGTCGGTATCACGATATTCCAGTTATCAGATCTCGTTCCATCGCACACAAGTGACCCAGAGCTGGAAAGTGCAAAGCCTGTGTCGCAAGTAACATTAACAGCTGTGTTGTAAGCGATGGTTCCTGTTGTGTCAATTGAAGTTGCTCCGTTGGTCACAGTCAAGGCCGCGCATGTAATTGCTAAAAAAAATATAAAAATTAAGTAAAACGTTCCACAAAACACGGTGTTGTGTAATGACAGTGCACGTAAGTCACTGTTTTCAAATGACTTGACTTAACTAAAGTCCTGTGACCAAAATGACTTGACTTCAGTCTTTTGAGCAAATTACTTGACTTGGGACTTAAATCATTCAGTCAAATACCTTGGGTTAACATTAAGTGTATTCAAATATTTTTTTAACATTTTTTGTCTTTGGCCGATATTTTAGTCCGAAAATATGATCTAATTATTCCTGTACGAGTTTTAGCATCACACCAAGATATTATGCAAAACAAAATTTTAATAATTATTAAAGATATATAAACTAAACGTTTTTTAGTTTTTAGTTTTAATTAAGTCAAGTTTTGAACAGTTCCCAGATTTATAAAAAAATCAGTATAGGTATCGGGAACCGGTTGACAAAATTGTAAAAGGGCGGATATCGGCATCGGTTAAAAAGTGATATCGGTCGATCTCTAATAAAAAGTATATTATTTACAGTTTACGAAAAAAGTTTGGTAACTCCTGCATTAGCGTTACATTTTTACCTGTGCACGTTAATGTTGCTGGGGTCCAAGTGTTAGTTGAAGCAGCACAAGTTGATGTTGCAGTAGCTACAGAGAAACCAGTATTGCAAGTCACTGTGACGGTATCATCGTTTGCAAAACCGCCAGCAGCAGGGACAGCAGATGGTGCAAGTGTTCCTTCGACCACAGCAGGCAATGCGACGCATGCAGCTGCGTTGAAATGAATGTTGTATAAGTAACGGGAGCACTTGTGTACAGTGGCGTATCCAGGGGGGGGGCTCCCCTTTTTGTAAGTGACATAATCGTTTTTTGTACGTTTTTGTCAGGGTTTTACACACCGTTTTAAGCGGCAATGTCTTTAATGTAATTGGGTCACGCGTCTTAAGCTAATGCGAAATTAAAATCAAAGAAAAAACGCCGTTTTTCGTCTTTCGAGTTAGGCGGTGCTGATGTTTCTCGCTGTTTGCTGTCCGCGTTAATATCAAATGTCGGTGTGAGACAGGGGTCGGCAACCTACCGCCCACCGCCTCTTTGACAAACTATACAAAAGTCCATTTCAAACACTTTTTGGCCATTTAACTACGAAAGTGCAAACAATTTTTCGCGCTTCGCGCTATGATCTTCCTACGTCCACTTTGTTTAGGTTTTGACAGTGTTTTTGCAAATAGATCAGCGCTTCTTTACCGTTGCGCCATGAAAGGCATATGACGTCATAACAATCGCTATTTCATGACGTCATATCCGTCGCTATATTATGACGTCATTAACGACAAACGGGGAATTCCCTAAGTTGAAAATTCGAAACCCCCCCCTTTTTGTATTTCTGGATACGCCCCTGCTTGTGTATGAATGGTTCAGTGTCCACAAGCAAAACGTATGCAAGTCAAAATTCGCAGGGTCGTACCGCAATATTGTATGTAAACAAAAAACAACTATAAGTAAAAACCGAGTAAAAACAGGCTTCAGTTATTGACAACAAAGAAATACCAATAGAAGTAAATAAAATAAAAGCATACCATATACAGTAGAGCGGTGTTTCTCAACCAATGAATTTGGTTGGCCCGCCGACCACAGAAATTTTATATTGCAAGATGTTTTTAAATTGGTTATTAGCAAGATTTGCATGAAATTTGAAAAGAAATGCTGACAACGAGTTCAGTGAAAAAAACACCTATTGTTATCTAAAATACGGTGGATATGCAGTAATCCACTTATTGGGGGTCTCGTGAACTTACAATAGGTGAAAAAACAACATTTTACCACATGTTAGTCCACCTTTACAATCGGATACGAACAGTTGTCATGCGAACATATTTAATGAAATGGCTGTGTGTGTTAAATAATGGACTGCTAAGTCGGTTATGAAACGTTTTTGAAACTCGGGTTCGGCTCTTTGAACAGGGTGTGGATTTCTTGCTGTCAAACTGGTCACTGACGGCGTTTGCACAATAATTTCGGACAAAACATGTCGGCGGAATAGAACTGGGAATAGTAAAAATTGAAAAAAAAAGATAAATTTATTAAAAATATGCCTTAAAGAATAATTTCTTAAAAAAAGTCAGTAAAATCACTTGGAAAATAACTTAAGTCCAAGTCAAGACATTTGTGAAATAACTCGAGTTAAGTCAAGCCTTTTTTTCAATAACAAGTGAAGTCCCTGTCCAAGTCATCAGTTGCCTAACATTAATACCAAAATAAAACGATAAAATATAAAAATTGTTCGTTAGAATATTATGAGCAATAAGTTAATGAAAAAATCTAAATTTAGCAATCTAATTGTTTTACATAAAAAACTTGAGATAAATAGCTCAATTTTATAAAATATTAACCCAAGTTATTTAACTCAACGACTTTAGTCCAAGTCAGGTATTTTGACGAAAATACTTACGGTTAAGCTAAATCATTTTACCAGAGCGACTTAAGTCAAGTCTATAGTGATTTCAAAACAGCGACTTAAGTCAAGTCATTACAACACGGCCAAAGAGTTTATTATTTTTTTGCCTACTTTCAAAATGAACGGTAGGCCACTTACCAACACAAGTGGGCAGAGCAGCCGACCAGTTGTTGGTTTCTGTTCCGTCGCATGTCAAGGCCGCTGTTCCAGATATAATATATCCATCTTGGCATGTAAAGGTATGAGCTACGTTGTAAGCTGTAACTGCAGTTGTATCGACTCCGTTGGTGATGGAGGTTATCGCACATTCGATTACTAAAAGTATAGACAGTGTAATTCGTTTGAATCTTTGAAATCTAAAATTTAAGTATTTTGCCAACAGAAAAGCAAAAAAGGATTTGGTTGTACTAACAGTATGTAGAAAGCATTGGCTCCCTCTGAGCCTGTAGCGCAGATAGGGCGACAGTCCCGGTATGGCCGAGGTCGTGAGTTCAAACCCCACCCAGGCTAGTTTTATGAACAGAATGCAGCAGGCAACGGGAATAAGGTTGTTTCTCGACTGGCTACCTTTGTGCCTGTGTAGCTCAGTTGGTAGAGCTTAGTAACGGTTACTAGTCCGTTGTAAGATGTTTTTTACAGGCGTTTTAACTACATTGGTCACGACTGAATCCCCAAGGGCATTCAAAGTAATTGTTTTTGATAAAATAATAAAATACATGAATCGACATAAAAGGTAACGTTGCACGTTGCACAATGCACGTAATTTTGCCAGCGTAAAAATATTCAACAAAAAAAAAACAATTGAATTTCAACCAAAAAAAGAGAAAATGCCAAACAGTTGAAATACAGGCAACTTAATCAACTCAAGTTAAATGTCGCAATAATTTCACGGAGCGTGTTTTTCTTTAATATTATATATCAGGAGTGGCCAACACGCGGCCCGCGAGCCGCATGCGGCTCTTCACCCACTTATACGCGGCTCTTACGTTTCTATTGCACTTTTTTTAATGTTTCGATTTCGTTTGGCCAAGTTATAGATTATTACCGGTTCCCACACAGACTGCTTGCCTTAAGGCCAATATATTTTTAGTAATACTTTTGAAACAAGATAAACGGAAAATATATGCCCAAATAATATTGATAAATACAACCATATCAAGAAATGTGTATTTTTTCATGCTACGCGTCGCGTCTCCTACTAAATTAAAATTTTGTCTTTTTAACAAAATAAATGCACGCTTTTCGCGCAAAAACAAAATGGAGTGAAAGGCTATTCTTTTCGTTCCATGTGTGTAAGGTGTGGCTCTTTGCTGTAAACAAGTAACAAATGCGAATCTTGGTATCTGATTGGTTGGCCATCCCTGTTATATATAATATATATACATATACTGAAATACGAGGAAACAAGTAAACATGTACGATTTAAAACGTATGATAACTTTTTAACGACAAACCAAAACTTTTTCTATAACACACAAGAAAACTAAACTCATTAAATTACCAACGCATGCCAGTGATGTAGGTTCCCAGGTGTCCGTATCGGTACAAAGCGATGAAGAAGGCGAACCAGTAGCCACCTTATACCCGCTGTTGCATGTGATTGAAACTGTGCCGGTGTAGCCGCCAGACGGGACAGCTGAGAAGGTACCTTGGGTAAGGGTGGGTGTAGCGGCGCAAGTGGCGACTGTTAGAAATGAAAAAATAATTAAGAATTATCGAAACGTCCGTTTTTTCTTGTTTAGCGATAGAAAGCACCAATATTGCAAATGTCTACAAGGCGTTTGCGTACAAAAATATTTTTGTATTATTTTTGACATAAAAGTCTCAAGTAACACCAGTGTTGTAAACAGGTCGCATTAAAATAACTGAAGTCCCACTCAAGTCATTTGCAAATTAACCCAAGTCCTAGTCACGTGGTCAAGTCACTTGCAAATCAACTTTATTCTCAGTCAAGTCATTTGCAAATTAACTTAAGTCCCAGTCAAGTCATTTACAAAACAGCTTAGGTCCAAGTCAAGTCATTTGCAAATTAACTTTATTTTTAGTTTAGCCAATAGCAAAACAACTTTATTCCATGTCAAGTCATTTGCAAATTAACTTAAGTCCCAGTCAAGTCATATGCAAAACAAACCTTAAAACATAAAAACGTTTTGCTACAAAAAGTGATAATTGTGCTTACCTGCACATGTCAGAGTTGTTGGTGTCCATTCGTTGGTTGCAGCAGCACAACTTGATGTATCAGTAGTTATGGCATACCCAGCATTGCAAGTCACTGTGACTGTATTGGTGTCTGCAAATCCTCCAGCAGGTACAGTAGCAGGTGAAAGTGTTCCTTGGACCACACCAGGCAGAGCAGTACATGCAGCTGTGTTAAAACGAATATCAATATGAATAATTTGTTCTTTAGTCAAAAGGAATAAAACGCGACGTATATAGTCAAAGGTTTAAGGTTGAATTAGGGCTAAATCCGAGATTTGGGTCGGAATCAACCTAGGATAGAGCTCCTCAACCAATCGGTAGCAACTAGGTTTGTCCGATAATATCGGATCGCAGATACCTGATACCAAGTGGTAATATCGTTTGATACTAGGGTAGTATCGGGGCCAATCCATTAAATCAATGGCAAAGTATATATTTGTGATAAGTATATTTCTCAGTAATGGTAGGCTAACAACTGAATGTAACTAAACTTATTAACGCTAAAGTCAATTTTGGTTTAATAACCTGGTGGAAAAATGAATTGGAACAACTTAATTTTGCCACTTTGCTTGTTTAATCATAGCAATGACGTCATTCAGTATCGGATCGAATAGCGATAATTTTAGTCCAAAGTATCGGGTATCGGTATCGGAATAAAATGTCAATGCTCGGACACCCCTAGTAGAAACCTAAAATTGATTTTGTTCGTTCGCCGATTGCAGTAGATTTATATGCTAAGATTTATTGAAGTACGTTCGGAGCCAGAGTTTTCCTCAATTTGTAAAAATTGTGAGATAAATACGTGAACTTGGCTGATATTAATTATATTTAAATTTATTTAGGCCATTGAAAACGTTCAGCGAAAGATATAATTGGGACGCCATAAAAAGTTTCGCTGTTATAGTAACGGCTAATATTTGGGTCGACGCGAAAGTTGAATAGGCCGAATTTGACCATTAAGTGGCGGGCGAAAAAAATACCCATATAAGATTTTCGATGATCCATTGAACTTTTTAAAAAAATCTACAAAGAACCAAATATTTTAGAAAATAATAAACAAGTCATTAAATATTTGTAATAAGACAATTCTGTTAAAACCGTGTTGCAAATATATTTATTACGATATTCTGAAAAAATAGTTTAATACCAACTGCAGCTTTTTAAACATTTTGGTTCTCAATATTCCTGCGAATACCTTTTTTCGTAGGTGATATGAATCGTCGATAAACATATGAATTACTAGTTTTAAAGATAACACTGGTCAACAGTAAATTTTTAACGGAGATGAGATAGATTGGTTCTTAATGTTTTCGGCGCTGATTCTAAAAATGCCCTTATTTTTTTTTTCAAAACGAAAGTTCAAAACCAGTTCTGTTTTCCCGACAGATTTAAACAGCCTTACTGTAAATGCTTGTTTTTCGAAAGAAAAGCCAGATCTGCTTGTATTAGGATTAAAATAAAACCACTTGCTTGAGATTGATGTGGTAATAAAACATAACGGAAATAAAACTTAGACAACCTACGGTAGATGGTCCTTTTTGCTACAACAGCCGCGTTACCAGGTGCATTACTAATGCTATAAGCCTATAAGAGAACCGTAAGTGTATAATACAAACTTTACGCCTCTTAGAAAATTGTCCTGCTCGGGGAACAGAAAAATGGAGCTCTATGTTTAACATTTCTCTACAAAATGTTTTCACTACTAAGCTAAGCAAAACAATAGGAGTTTGGACGAAACAAAATATTAGCAAAAAATATCAAAGGATGTACATTGTAAAAATGTGGAATTACGCGCTTGGCTGGCATTCGGTGACTGTGTGCTAACTTTTGAGAAAATGCAAATTGCATTATTTTCCGTTCGGTGTTGATCGGTGTTGAATGATCTGCTTAGCTTAGCATATAGATAGATTATGTATGTCACTCAAAGTGAATTTTCTGTACGCCTAGTTGAACTTCTTTCCACAAAACCCTGGTTCATTTAGTGACAAACAAAAATGACATTTTAAGCAATTAAACCCGTAACCAAGGATTTTAGAAGGGAGGAATAGTTAAAAAATTCCATTATAGAAGTCCTGTGGTGATGACTTGAGTTATGTGTACTATAAAAATGTTTTATGTCAGACGTTTTAAAGGGCCATTTACGCTGTGCGTTGTATTCAATGCATTTTTTTCAGAAAATTTAAATTTAAAAATAAAATAAGTTTAAGATGAAGATGAAATGCTCAAATTCTCGTTTAAAAAAGTGAAAATTTGTTGATCAGTGTTATTTAATGAATCAGCCAGTTTGTGTTTTTCGTGAAAAATCAACTTTTTGTACAAGGTCGAACTTAATTAGCTTATAGTTATCGGTAAAAAAATGAAATAGAAATAACAATTCAACAAAAACTATAGTGTGATCTAACAATTTTTCGTCCAGTTTAAAATTTTATCAGAATCTAGTTTTAAATTGCAACATTCCAACTGAACTTTATTAAAGAAATATGCCGCGGGCAAGGATTGGCTCGCAAGTGGTGGTTTTGTGAGACCTTGGTTTAAAGCAGTGGTTCTCAACCGGGGTACCATTTTTAATGCCCAAGGGTGCCAAGATATATTTGATAATCTTTAGGAATCTGATTTTTACTTAACTTTTACAACTTTTGGTATAGGATTAAGTGGCATAAATCCAATTATAACTTCCTACGTCGTGTACAGTTAATTGATGTGTCTGGTTCCAGTTCCGTTAATTGTGACATTCTAGTGATTTACCTTCGGAAAAATCTTGTAATGGTGCCGCAATCTATTAATTATTTCAGGGGGGTGCCGCTGGCCATCAAAGTTTGAGAACCGCTGGTTTAAGGCCTCAAAACCCTATGTATGTTATGTAAGTTGGCTGTTTTTCAACCATGCAATGTCAGTTTACAATCCTATCCAATTGCATTAGCGCAGGTATAAATAATAATAATATCGAATCCGAATCCTA
This sequence comes from Ascidiella aspersa, assembly GCF_963924565.1. Taxonomy (NCBI): domain Eukaryota; kingdom Metazoa; phylum Chordata; class Ascidiacea; order Phlebobranchia; family Ascidiidae; genus Ascidiella; species Ascidiella aspersa. Next base: position 2,753,911 of record NC_139451.1, read on the forward strand.
TAATATCGAATCCGAACCGATACTTGGGTGGAATCGATCCGATACTAAATTAGTGTAAAAATATTAGCGAATTTTTTTTTTACAGATAGGTAAATTTAATTTAAAAAATACTAGGTTAACCACTGTAGGTAACTAAACCCATGTAGTCTAATAACCTGGAAAAAACACTATTAAACTTTTACATTTCAATAATTTTCTTATTTAGTCATTTGGCATCCTATTGCATCGCAATACTTTTATCTAAAGTATTGGTTATCGTAATAAAGTGTCAAGTACCGGTCATCCCTATTGTAAATCATTTTGTTTTTAGTTTTAAAAGGTATCGATACTGTACAAACTACACAAAAACGGCTCCGGTGTTAAAAAAATGTTTACTGCTGTTTTTCTGTTAAATGACTGTTACCTGTGCACGTCAAAGTAGGCACAGTCCACTCGTTGCTTGCGGCAGTACAACTGGTTGTATCAGTAACAATTGCGTGCCCAGCATTACAAGTCACAGTTACTGTAGCAGCGTCTGCGAAACCTCCATTAGCAGGAAGAGCATTTGGTGAAAGTGTTCCTTGGACCACATCAGGCAGATCAGTACATGCAGCTGTAACACAATAATTTTGTTTACACAGGGCCTGAACCCATAATAAAGTAGTAGAAGCCTTAAATGACAAGGAAAGCTGCTATGATAAAATGCTTTGAGCTAATAAATACAACTTTTTGTAAGCAACGGTTTATACTTACGAACACAAGTAGGAACAGCAGCCGACCAGTTGTCGGATTCTGCTCCGTTGCATGTCAATGTAGCTGTTCCTGATATCATATATCCGGCGTTGCAGGTGAAGGTATGCTGTCCGTCGTAAGCTGTAGTTCCAGAGGTTCCGCCTCCGTTGCTTATTGTTGTGGCACCACAGGTTATAGCTAAACAAACGCATTTTATAGAACAATAAAAAAGATAATTTTACATAAAACGTAACTTTGCATATTGCCGTTTGATTTGCTTTTAATTTTTTTGTAATGCCAATGTAAAAATATTACACAAAAGAAAAGATTGAATTCCAACAGAAAAAAAATGCAAAGCACTAAATACAGACGACTCAGCCAACTTGATCAACTCTGTTTAAATGTCGCAATGTTTTCGAGGAGCAAATGTTTTGCTTTTATAATATAAATAAGTATTAAATATATATACTATAATACGAGAAAACAATTAAACGCGTACGAATCAAAACATATCATAACTTTTTCAGCCACCAAGTATAAAAAAAAAAATACACATAACGGTGGTTACGGATAACTCAATTCGTTGAATTACCAATGCAAGTAAGTGATAGTGGATCCCAAGTGTCTGTCGTGGTACAAAGTGAAGAAGAAGGCGAACCAGCGTCAACTTTAAACCCGGTGTTGCATATGATTGCCACTGTGCCGGTGTAGCCGCCAGAAGGGATAGGTGTAGGGAAAGTTCCTTGGGTGAGGGTCGTCGGTGCAGCGGCGCAAGTGGCGGCTGGTAATAAATAGAACAGTATATTTAAAATAATCGAAATGGCTTTTTTTTTCTTGTTTAGCGAAAAAAACACCAACATTGCAAGTTTCTGCAAGGCCTCTGCATACAAAAATATTTTGCGATTTTGATTGAAAGAAAGTCAAGTAACATCAGTTGTAAAAAAGTCATATTGAAACAACTTCAGTCCATGTCAAGTTAATTGCAAAATAACTTAAGTCTAAGTCAAGTCAATTGTTAAATAACTTATGTCCAAGTCAAGTCAATTACAAATTAACTTACGTCAAAGTCAAGTCACTTGCAAAATAACTCAAGTCCCAAGTCAAGTCAAGTCATTTGCAAAACATATTGCGTTTCGGCAGCAGATACCAGCTGACCTCATCAGAATTTATAATTAAAACGAGAATACACTAGCCACCTTATTTACTGAAAAAATGTAAAAATAAAAAGACTATAGATTGTCGATAAAGTTAGAGGTCCCTGAAGTGTACGGTATGTTGGAAATAAATTGCAAGGCCAACCAGAATATAAATTGTTAAGATCAGTCACAAAATTGTAGAAAAATACTTAGTTGTTTTAAGACTACGTTATGTGCATCATTCTGCAACAAGAAACAAAACAAGTAACTTGAATAAAATAAATTACGATTTATCGCAATTACCGTTTTAAGAATTGTGTTTTTTTAGTGACCCTTTCCCCAACGTTACAGCTAAAAGAAGAAACATAACTGACAGCGATTTGGAATTCAAACGCACTAGTTGAAATTACTACTTAATGGACTTGCTCTTTCTGCAAACCTTTGCTGAAGCCATACAACGTTCTTCACAACGAAATATCTTTTATTCTACAACATTTTAGTATTTATTTTTTAATACTCCGCCAGTAAATTTACAAAAATCAGTATGTTTTGAATTGTAATATGTGTGCTTAATAAACTAACTTAGCTACTTTTGCTTATTTTGTTATACCTTCGCATGTCAGAGTTGTTGGTGTCCATTCGTTGGTTGCAGCAGCACAAGTTGATGTATCAGTAGTTATGACATACCCAGCATTGCAAGTCACTGTGACTGTATTGGTGTCTGCAAATCCTCCAGCAGGGACAGTGGATGGTGAAAGTGTTCCTTGGACCACACCAGGCAGGGCAGTACATGCAGCTGTTAGGAATATCACTATAATTAGTTTTTTGTATTTTAGTCAAGAAGCAAGATTAAAGCACAGCAAAACGAACAAAAGCGCGACGTATATAGCCAAAGGTTTAAGGTGCATTGGGGTTAAATCCGCTTAACTTCAACGCTAGGACAGTGCTCCCCAACCAAGTAGTAGCAACTAGGTTTGTCCGATAATATCGGATCGAAGCTGATACCCGATTCCAAGTGGTCATCGGTATTCGGTACTTGTCCGATACTAGCCTGGTATCGCGGCCGATCCGATACCAAATTACCATAGCAATTTAAACCGTGTTGTTAGATGCAATTCAATGCTAAATTTTGATGACATTTTAATCTGTACGAAAATGCTCCCAACATTTTTCATTGTCACAATGCAATAAAATAATTGGTAAAGGCTATTAAAATTACCAACTAGAAAAATTGCCATTTGTTTTACAACGTTCCCTGCCCCGGTAATTGTTGTGTTATTTTCAAGTGGCGTTAAACGAAGATTCATTGTCGGCCTCTCGCGAGAGTTTCTGTGCAGGCCGACGTATACCATTGAAATTGCTGTGCTTTTAAATTTGTAACTTGGCAATTTTAAAATTATATCTGACCTGAAACGCAGTTAAATTGATTAACGCAGCGATTTTTATCATGAAAAGTAAATTTCTTAGATAATTAATAGTAGGCTAACTGTTATAGTAAAGCTTAGTAATTGCGTCGCCGCGAAAAAAGGTTGAGAAACACTGCCTTAGGCATAAATAACTGGGCAACAAAAATTATAGTTACATCTTAACAAGTGTCGTAAATTTTTTCCATATGTTTGCGTTATTGAAGTTAATTTATTCCAATCCTAAACCAAATGTAGTCAGAACTTGTTAATCGAATTTCCAGAAATTAGGGATGTCCGGTATTTTTTGGTTCGAAGCCTTGCAAGGTAAAAGTTATTCAACTCGCGCAGCGCACGCTTAACCAAGCGTTAATCTAATACCCTGGAAAAAGTGCCACTAAACCTTTCATTAATTTCCTTGTTTAGGTAAAGCAGCATTTCTTAGCTGGTGTGCAACAAAATGTTTAAAAATAAAAAATATTAATTATTTTTTTTTAAATAGCGACTGTAAGTGGATTCAAGCAACAAGACCAAAATTAGAATAACATCAACGTCGGCATAAAACAGAGTTCGGAATAAGAACAAAATACGACCAATCAGGGCTGATGAGTCAGGTAAAAAAAACGAGTCCGACTCCGGCCAAAAAAATGAAACCGAGTTCCGAGTCCGACTCCGGCCAAATGTGCAATTTCGTCGAGTCCCGAGTCCGGCCCGGACTCTACAGCCTGTATTCCACCAATTTATGTAACTAAAATAACGTGGATATTCAGCAATCCACCTATGGGGATCAATTCATCCACTCACTATAATGGTTGGAAAATATTCACCATACGCAATTCCACCTTTACAATTTCCAGTTGGCGGCCATATCAGTTTTAAAATATTGTAGTGCGCATGTCGGACTCGGGTAGTTTTACGTTGTCTTACTCGATCCCCGAGTCCGACTCAACAGCCCTTCGAATAATACATAATAGTCGTAATAACGTAAAACGAAATAATATCTACATTTTGCAATTTAGAAGTGGCTAGAACCAGGCCTTTACAACATTTTACCTCACCCCAAGCCCCAACCCTCAGTACATATAATTAACCCAAACCCAAATTCTAATTCTACCCATTTCTCGTGCGTAACTCCATAGAATGGCTAAAAATCCGACACCATTCAAGCTAGGGCGCCGAACGTCGGCGCCAAAACGGCCGATGCCAGACCCATGAACCCCGATCGTCCAATACCCTGTCTCTACAGTTTTGGGCGTTATTTTGTCCATTTAGGTTTTATTCTGATAAATTTAGGACTTATACCGAGTTCTATGATGTTGCTCGTTGGTCTTATTGTGTGTTTCCATCCAGCTCGAACTAACATACTGTGTGTTTTCATAATTAACAACAGTAAAGGATAATTTTAATCCAATAATAAAGGCTTATTTTTAAATCTTTCTTTTTCGGCATATATCATAGATCATACCGTATTTGAAGCAAGGCTGCGGAGTCAGATCTCGGGACTCGATTATGACCACGTAAAACTACACGAGTCCCGAGTCCGACATGTAAATGCGCAGTACAAAATTATAAAACTCATATGGCCCCAACTGTAGATGGTAAAGACGGAATAATATATGGTGGAAATTTTTAAATTATCTATTGTGAGTGGACGAATTATATGATACCCCTCTAAGAGGATTGCTAAAAATCCACAAAAAAATGTATTTACGTAACTGAGTGAAATAAAGGTTGTTAGGTGGCAGCCGGACTCGAAACTTAAAAACGAAATCGCACATTTGGCCGGAGTAGGACTCGGGCTATTTGTAACCGACTCCGCAGCCCTGCTGCTTAATAAATAAAACAATTAAGAGGCATATGTAATAAAAACTTGCTAGCAATAACAAAATATGTTTTGAAAAGTTTACAAGTGCGCCATTGGGTAAAAGGGCGAAGAAACGCTGGGGTAGAGTAATGACGTCATTTGGTATTAGATCGCATATAGATACTTTTTTTAAAATATCGGGCAACAGTAAAGAAATAAAATGTCCAGTATTATTTAAAAACTTTAATGTTTTGAAAAACTTCACAAAAAAACGGCCGTAAGTGTTTAAAGATGACGATGCTATGTATTATGTATTGCTTTAAACAAGTGGCATATTTTTACCAGTGCAAGTCAGTGCTGTTGGTGACCATTCGTTGCTTGCAGCAGTACAGGTCGCTGTATCAGTAACAATAGAGAACCCAGTATCGCAAGTGACTGTGACTGAAGCACCGTTTACAAAACCTCCAGCGGCTGGTACAGCATTGGGTGAAAGTGTTCCAGCAGTAACAGTAGGTAGAGCCGTGCATGCCTCTGTGGTGAAATACGATTGTTTAATAAGAAATTTAAGTCTCAAGCCAATTATAAAATAGAAGCGCAAAAATGTAGATCAAGCTACTATCAGCGTTTCAGAAACGAATTTGGTCGCTACATAGTTTCTAACAATTTTCTTTTAACATTTATGACTTCAATATAACTGATTTCCTTAATAGGTTCTCCGAAGGTACATAAAAAATATTGCGATTTTTTTAAACGGTCGCAATCAAAAGTAAAGTTTTTTTTGTAAGCAACGGTTTATACTTACGAACACAAGTAGGAACAGCATCAGACCAGTTGTCGGATTCTGCTCCGTTGCATGTCAAGTCCGCTGTTCCAGATATAATATATCCACTGTTGCATGTGAAGGTATGTTGTACGTTGTAAGATGTAACTGCAGTTGTTCCGACTCCGTTGGTGATTGAGGTGGCCGCGCATTCGATTGCTGAATATTCGCAATGTATTTCGTTAAAGGTGTGAATGATTTCAAAATTTTACTGAACACATTGATTCCATAAAGAACTCCGTATATTATATGACATTGTTGCGTGGAAAGGTTATAGCACTATTGTAAGCTCAGATGTTTTTAAATTACACAAGGGAGTTTGTTTTTGAGGTAAAGTTTATCAAATTATTCAATAAGTGAACCTTGCAGTACCTTTTACACTTTCGATAATTCAATGTTTGTTATAATACAAGCTTAACAAGCATAACATAAATGTGGTTTAGCATTCATGTATAATATTAACGAATGAAAATGACATTGCGAGTGCTTCATCAATTAAAAATGATAAAAATCCTAATAAGTGTCGTAAATTTTTAACTTTTTTCCATATGTTTACGTTATTAAAGTTAATTTATTCCAATCCTAAACCAAATGTAGTCAGAACTTGTTAATCGAATTTCCAGAAATTAGGGATGTCCGGTATTTTTTGGTTCGAAGCCTTGCAAGGTAAAAGTTATTCAACTCGCGCAGCGCACGCTTAACCAAGCGTTAATCTAATACCCTGGAAAAAGTTCCACTAAACCTTTCATTAATTTCCTTGTTTAGGTAAAGCAGCATTTCCTAGCTGGTGTGCAACAAAATGTTAAAAAATAAAAAATATTAATTATTTTTTTTAAATAGCGACTGTAAGTGGATTCAAGCAATAAGACCAAAATTAGAATAACATCAACGTCGGCATAAAACAGAGTTCGGAATAAGAACAAAATACGACCAATCAGGGCTGATGAGTCAGGTAAAAAAAACGAGTCCGACTCCGGCCAAAAAAATGAAACCGAGTTCCGAGTCCGACTCCGGCCAAATGTGCAATTTCGTCGAGTCCCGAGTCCGGCCCGGACTCTACAGCCTGTATTCCACCAATTTATGTAACTAAAATAACGTGGATATTCAGCAATCCACCTATGGGGATCAATTCATCCACTCACTATAATGGTTGGAAAATATTCACCATACGCAATTCCACCTTTACAATTTCCAGTTGGCGGCCATATCAGTTTTAAAATATTGTAGTGCGCATGTCGGACTCGGGTAGTTTTACGTTGTCTTACTCGATCCCCGAGTCCGACTCAACAGCCCTTCGAATAATACATAATAGTCGTAATAACGTAAAACGAAATAATATCTACATTTTGCAATTTAGAAGTGGCTAGAACCAGGCCTTTACAACATTTTACCTCACCCCAAGCCCCAACCCTCAGTACATATAATTAACCCAAACCCAAATTCTAATTCTACCCATTTCTCGTGCGTAACTCCATAGAATGGCTAAAAATCCGACACCATTCAAGCTAGGGCGCCGAACGTCGGCGCCAAAACGGCCGATACCAGACCCATGAACCCCGATCGTCCAATACCCTGTCTCTACAGTTTTGGGCGTTATTTTGTCCATTTAGGTTTTATTCTGATAAATTTAGGACTTATACCGAGTTCTATGATGTTGCTCGTTGGTCTTATTGTGTGTTTCCATCCAGCTCGAACTAACATACTGTGTGTTTTCATAATTAACAACAGTAAAGGATAATTTTAATCCAATAATAAAGGCTTATTTTTAAATCTTTCTTTTTCGGCATATATCATAGATCATACCGTATTTGAAGCAAGGCTGCGGAGTCAGATCTCGGGACTCGATTATGACCACGTAAAACTACACGAGTCCCGAGTCCGACATGTAAATGCGCAGTACAAAATTATAAAACTCATATGGCCCCAACTGTAGATGGTAAAGACGGAATAATATATGGTGGAAATTTTTAAATTATCTATTGTGAGTGGACGAATTATATGATACCCCTCTAAGAGGATTGCTAAAAATCCACAAAAAAATGTATTTACGTAACTGAGCGAAATAAAGGTTGTTAGGTGGCAGCCGGACTCGAAACTTAAAAACGAAATCGCACATTTGGCCGGAGTAGGACTCGGGCTATTTGTAACCGACTCCGCAGCCCTGCTGCTTAATAAATAAAACAATTAAGAGGCATATGTAATAAAAACTTGCTAGCAATAACAAAATATGTTTTGAAAAGTTTACAAGTGCGCCATTGGGTAAAAGGGCGAAGAAACGCTGGGGTAGAGTAATGACGTCATTTGGTATTAGATCGCATATAGATACTTTTTTTAAAATATCGGGCAACAGTAAAGAAATAAAATGTCCAGTATTATTTAAAAACTTTAATGTTTTGAAAAACTTCACAAAAAAACGGCCGTAAGTGTTTAAAGATGACGATGCTATGTATTATGTATTGCTTTAAACAAGTGGCATATTTTTACCAGTGCAAGTCAGTGCTGTTGGTGACCATTCGTTGCTTGCAGCAGTACAGGTCGCTGTATCAGTAACAATAGAGAACCCAGTATCGCAAGTGACTGTGACTGAAGCACCGTTTACAAAACCTCCAGCGGCTGGTACAGCATTGGGTGAAAGTGTTCCAGCAGTAACAGTAGGTAGAGCCGTGCATGCCTCTGTGGTGAAATACGATTGTTTAATAAGAAATTTAAGTCTCAAGCCAATTACAAAATAGAAGCGCAAAAATGTAGATCAAGCTACTATCAGCGTTTCAGAAATGAATTTGGTCGCTACATAGTTTCTAACAATTTTCTTTTAACATTTATGACTTCAATATAACTGATTTCCTTAATAGGTTCTCCGAAGGTTCATAAAAAATATTGCGATTTTTTTAAACGGTCGCAATCAAAAGTAAAGTTTTTTTTGTAAGCAACGGTTTATACTTACGAACACAAGTAGGAACAGCATCAGACCAGTTGTCGGATTCTGCTCCGTTGCATGTCAAGTCCGCTGTTCCAGATATAATATATCCACTGTTGCATGTGAAGGTATGTTGTACGTTGTAAGATGTAACTGCAGTTGTTCCGACTCCGTTGGTGATTGAGGTGGCCGCGCATTCGATTGCTGAATATTCGCAATGTATTTCGTTAAAGGTGTGAATGATTTCAAAATTTTACTGAACACATTGATTCCATAAAGAGCTCCGTATATTATATGACATTGTTGCGTGGAAAGGTTATAGCAATATTGTAAGCTCAGATGTTTTTAAATTACACAAGGGAGTTTGTTTTTGAGGTAAAGTTTATCAAATTATTCAATAAGTGAACCTTGCAGTACCTTTTACACTTTCGATAATTCAATGTTTGTTATAATACAAGCTTAACAAGCATAACATAAATGTGGTTTAGCATTCATGTATAATATTAACGAATGAAAATGACATTGCGAGTGCTTCATCAATTAAAAATGATAAAAATCCTAATAAGTGTCGTAAATTTTTAACTTTTTTCCATATGTTTACGTTATTAAAGTTAATTTATTCCAATCCTAAACCAAATGTAGTCAGAACTTGTTAATCGAATTTCCAGAAATTAGGGATGTCCGGTATTTTTTGGTTCGAAGCCTTGCAAGGTAAAAGTTATTCAACTCGCGCAGCGCACGCTTAACCAAGCGTTAATCTAATACCCTGGAAAAAGTTCCACTAAACCTTTCATTAATTTCCTTGTTTAGGTAAAGCAGCATTTCCTAGCTGGTGTGCAACAAAATGTTTAAAAATAAAAAATATTAATTATTTTTTTTAAATAGCGACTGTAAGTGGATTCAAGCAATAAGACCAAAAGTTAAAATAACATCAACGTCGGCATAAAACAGAGTTCGGAATAAGAACAAAATACGACCAATCAGGGCTGATGAGTCAGGTAAAAAAAACGAGTCCGACTCCGGCCAAAAAAATGAAACCGAGTTCCGAGTCCGACTCCGGCCAAATGTGCAATTTCGTCGAGTCCCGAGTCCGGCCCGGACTCTACAGCCTGTATTCCACCAATTTATGTAACTAAAATAACGTGGATATTCAGCAATCCACCTATGGGGATCAATTCATCCACTCACTATAATGGTTGGAAAATATTCACCATACGCAATTCCACCTTTACAATTTCCAGTTGGCGGCCATATCAGTTTTAAAATATTGTAGTGCGCATGTCGGACTCGGGTAGTTTTACGTTGTCTTACTCGATCCCCGAGTCCGACTCAACAGCCCTTCGAATAATACATAATAGTCGTAATAACGTAAAACGAAATAATATCTACATTTTGCAATTTAGAAGTGGCTAGAACCAGGCCTTTACAACATTTTACCTCACCCCAAGCCCCACCCCTCAGTACATATAATTAACCCAAACCCAAATTCTAATTCTACCCATTTCTCGTGCGTAACCCCATAGAGTGGCTAAAAATCCGACACCATTCAAGCTAGGGCGCCGAACGTCGGCGCCAAAACGGCCGATGCCAGACCCATGAACCCCGATCGTCCAATACCCTGTCTCTACAGTTTTGGGCGTTATTTTGTCCATTTAGGTTTTATTTTGATAAATTTAGGACTTATACCGAGTTCTATGATGTTGCTCGTTGGTCTTATTGTGTGTTTCCATCCAGCTCGAACTAACATACTGTGTGTTTTCATAATTGACAAGAGTAAAGGATAATTTTAATCCAACAATAAAGGCTTATTTTTTTAAATCTTTGTTTTTCGGCATATATCATAGATCATACCGTATTTGAAGCAAGGCTGCGGAGTCAGATCTCGGGACTCGATTATGACCACGTAAAACTACACGAGTCCCGAGTCCGACATGTGAATGCGCAGTACAAAATTATAAAACTCATATGGCCCCAACTGTAGATGGTAAAGGCGGAATAATATATGGTCGAAATTTTTAAATTATCTATTATGAGTGGACGAATTATATGATACCCCTCTAAGAGGATTGCTAAAAATCCACAAAAAATGTATTTACGTAACTGAGTGAAATAAAGGTTGTTGGGTGGCAGCCGGACTCGAAACTAAAAAACGAAATCGCACATTTGGCCGGAGTAGGACTCGGGCTATTTGTAACCGACTCCGCAGCCCTGCTGCTTAATAAATAAAACAATTAAGAGGCATATGTCATAAAAACTTGCTAGCAATAACAAAATATGTTTTGAAAAGTTTACAAGTGCGCCATTGGGTAAAAGGGCGAAGAAACGCTGGGGTAGAGTAATGACGTCATTTGGTATTAGATCGCATATCGATACTTTTTTTTAAATATCGGGCAACAAAAAAGAAATAAAATGTCCAGTATTATTTAAAAACTTTAATGTTTTGAAAAACTTCACAAAAAAACGGCCGTAAGTGTTTAAAGATGACGATGCTATGTATTATTTATTGCATTAAACAAGTGGCATATTTTACCTGTGCAAGTCAGTGCTGTTGGTGACCATTCGTTGCTTGCAGCAGTACAGGTCGCTGTATCGGTAACAATAGAGAACCCAGTATCGCAAGTGACTGTGACTGAAGCACCGTTTACAAAACCTCCAGCGGCAGGTACAGCGTTGGGTGAAAGTGTTCCAGCAGTAACAGCAGGTAGAGCCGTGCATGCCTCTGTGGTGAAATACGATTGTTTGATAAGAAATTTAAGTCTCAAGCCAATTATAAAATAGAAGCGCAAAAATGTAGATCAAGCTACTATCAGCGTTTCAGAAATGAATTTGGTCGCTACATAGTTTCTAACAATTTTCTTTTAACATTTATGACTTCAATATAATAAAGTATTTCGATCTGAAAACTACAACGTTTTCGTTAAGTTTTCTCCTCTGACCCTATCTATCACAGTTGGTAGAGCGACGGTCCCGGTATGACCGAGGTCGTGAGTTCGAGCCTCACCACAGGTTAGTTTTACTAACAGGATGCACCAGGCAACGGTGCTATGGTTGTTTCTCGACTTGCTATCCTCTGAGCATGTGTAGCTTAGTTGGTAACGCGACGCTCCCGGTATGACCGGAGGTCGTGGGTTCGAACATTTGGGCAGCGTAATTGTATTTCTAGCCTGGCCTTTATTGCACTACAATCCTGATAATGCGAACTGATTTCCCTAATAGCTTCTCCGAAGGTACATAAAAATATTGCGAGTTTTTTTAAATGGTCGCAATCAAAAGTAAAGTTTTTTTGTAAGCAACGGTTTATACTTACGAACACAAGTAGGAACAGCATCAGACCAGTTGTCGGATTCTGCTCCGTTGCATGTCAAGTCCGCTGTTCCAGATATAATATATCCACTGTTGCATGTGAAGGTATGTTGAACGTTGTAAGATGTAACTGCAGTTGTTCCGACTCCGTTGGTGATTGAGGTGGCCGCGCATTCGATTGCTGAATATTCGCAATGTATTTCGTTAAAGGTGTGAATGATTTCAAAATTTTACTGAACACATTGATTCCATAAAGAGCTCCGTATATTATATGACATTGTTGCGTGGAAATGTTATAGCACTATTGTAAGCTCAGATGTTTTTAAATTACACAAGGGAGTTTGTTTTTGAGGTAAAGTTTATCAAATTATTCAATAAGTGAACCTTGCAGTACCTTTTACACTTTCGATAATTCAATGTTTGTTATAATACAAGCTTAACAAGCATAACATAAATGTGGTTTAGCATTCATGTATAATATTAACGAATGAAAATGACATTGCGAGTGCTTCATCAATTAAAAATGATAAAAATCCTAATAAGTGTCGTAAATTTTTAACTTTTTTCCATATGTTTACGTTATTAAAGTTAATTTATTCCAATCCTAAACCAAATGTAGTCAGAACTTGTTAATCGAATTTCCAGAAATTAGGGATGTCCGGTATTTTTTGCTTCGAAGCCTTGCAAGGTAAAAGTTATTCAACTCGCGCAGCGCACGCTCAACCAAGCGTTAATCTAATACCCTGGAAAAAGTTCCACTAAACCTTTCATTAATTTCCTTGTTTAGGTAAAGCAGCATTTCCTAGCTGGTGTGCAACAAAATGTTTAAAAATAAAAAATATGAATTATTTTTTTTAAATAGCGACTGTAAGTGGATTCAAGCAACAAGACCAAAATTAGAATAACATCAACGTCGGCATAAAACAGAGTTCGGAATAAGAACAAAATACGACCAATCAGGGCTGATGAGTCAGGTAAAAAAACGAGTCCGACTCCGGCCAAAAAAATGAAACCGAGTTCCGAGTCCGACTCCGGCCAAATGTGCAATTTCGTCGAGTCCCGAGTCCGGCCCGGACTCTACAGCCTGTATTCCACCAATTTATGTAACTAAAATAACGTGGATATTCAGCAATCCACCTATGGGGATCAATTCATCCACTCACTATAATGGTTGGAAAATATTCACCATACGCAATTCCACCTTTACAATTTCCAGTTGGCGGCCATATCAGTTTTAAAATATTGTAGTGCGCATGTCGGACTCGGGTAGTTTTACGTTGTCTTACTCGATCCCCGAGTCCGACTCAACAGCCCTTCGAATAATACATAATAGTCGTAATAACGTGAAACGAAATAATATCTACATTTTGCAATTTAGAAGTGGCTAGAACCAGGCCTTTACAACATTTTACCTCACCCCAAACCCCACCCCTCAGTACATATAATTAACCCAAACCCAAATTCTAATTCTACCCATTTCTCGTGCGTAACTCCATAGAATGGCTAAAAATCCGACACCATTCAAGCTAGGGCGCCGAACGTCGGCGCCAAAACGGCCGATACCAGACCCATGAACCCCGATCGCCCAATACCCTGTCTCTACAGTTTTGGGCGTTATTTTGTCCATTTAGGTTTTATTCTGATAAATTTAGGACTTATACCGAGTTCTATGATGTTGCTCGTTGGTCTTATTGTGTGTTTCCATCCAGCTCGAACTAACATACTGTGTGTTTTCATAATTAACAACAGTAAAGGATAATTTTAATCCAATAATAAAGGCTTATTTTTAAATCTTTCTTTTTCGGCATATATCATAGATCATACCGTATTTGAAGCAAGGCTGCGGAGTCAGATCTCGGGACTCGATTATGACCACGTAAAACTACACGAGTCCCGAGTCCGACATGTAAATGCGCAGTACAAAATTATAAAACTCATATGGCCCCAACTGCAGATGGTAAAGACGGAATAATATATGGTGGAAATTTTTAAATTATCTATTGTGAGTGGACGAATTATATGATACCCCTCTAAGAGGATTGCTAAAAATCCACAAAAAAAATGTATTTACGTAACTGAGTGAAATAAAGGTTGTTGGGTGGCAGCCGGACTCGAAACTAAAAAACGAAATCGCACATTTGGCCGGAGTAGGACTCGGGCTATTTGTAACCGACTCCGCAGCCCTGCTGCTTAATAAATAAAACAATTAAGAGGCATATGTAATAAAAACTTGCTAGCAATAACAAAATATGTTTTGAAAAGTTTACAAGTGCGCCATTGGGTAAAAGGGCGAAGAAACGCTGGGGTAGAGTAATGACGTCATTTGGTATTAGATCGCATATAGATACTTTTTTTAAAATATCGGGCAACAGTAAAGAAATAAAATGTCCAGTATTATTTAAAAACTTTAATGTTTTGAAAAACTTCACAAAAAAAACGGCCGTAAGTGTTTAAAGATGACGATGCTATGTATTATGTATTGCTTTAAACAAGTGGCATATTTTTACCAGTGCAAGTCAGTGCTGTTGGTGACCATTCGTTGCTTGCAGCAGTACAGGTCGCTGTATCAGTAACAATAGAGAACCCAGTATCGCAAGTGACTGTGACTGAAGCACCGTTTACAAAACCTCCAGCGGCTGGTACAGCATTGGGTGAAAGTGTTCCAGCAGTAACAGTAGGTAGAGCCGTGCATGCCTCTGTGGTGAAATACGATTGTTTAATAAGAAATTTAAGTCTCAAGCCAATTACAAAATAGAAGCGCAAAAATGTAGATCAAGCTACTATCAGCGTTTCAGAAATGAATTTGGTCGCTACATAGTTTCTAACAATTTTCTTTTATCATTTATGACTTCAATATAACTGATTTCCCTAATAGGTTCTCCGAAGGTACATAAAAAATATTGCGATTTTTTTAAATGGTCGCAATCAAAAGTAAAGTTTTTTTTGTAAGCAACGGTTTATACTTACGAACACAAGTAGGAACAGCATCAGACCAGTTGTCGGATTCTGCTCCGTTGCATGTCAAGTCCGCTGTTCCAGATATAATATATCCACTGTTGCATGTGAAGGTATGTTGTACGTTGTAAGATGTAACTGCAGTTGTTCCGACTCCGTTGGCTATTGAGGTGGCCGCGCATTCGATTGCTGAATATTCGCAATGTATTTCGTTAAAGGTGTGAATGATTTCAAAATTTTACTGAACACATTGATTCCATAAAGAGCTCCGTATATTATATGACATTGTTGCGTGGAAATGTTATAGCACTATTGTAAGCTCAGATGTTTTTAAATTACACAAGGGAGTTTGTTTTTGAGGTAAAGTTTATCAAATTATTCAATAAGTGAACCTTGCAGTACCTTTTACACTTTCGATAATTCAATGTTTGTTATAATACAAGCTTAACAAGCATAACATAAATGTGGTTTAGCATTCATGTATAATATTAACGAATGAAAATGACATTGCGAGTGCTTCATCAATTAAAAATGATAAAAATCCTAATAAGTGTCGTAAATTTTTAACTTTTTTCCATATGTTTACGTTATTAAAGTTAATTTATTCCAATCCTAAACCAAATGTAGTCAGAACTTGTTAATCGAATTTCCAGAAATTAGGGATGTCCGGTATTTTTTGGTTCGAAGCCTTGCAAGGTAAAAGTTATTCAACTCGCGCAGCGCACGCTTAACCAAGCGTTAATCTAATACCCTGGAAAAAGTTCCACTAAACCTTTCATTAATTTCCTTGTTTAGGTAAAGCAGCATTTCCTAGCTGGTGTGCAACAAAATGTTTAAAAATAAAAAATATTAATTATTTTTTTTAAATAGCGACTGTAAGTGGATTCAAGCAATAAGACCAAAAGTTAAAATAACATCAACGTCGGCATAAAACAGAGTTCGGAATAAGAACAAAATACGACCAATCAGGGCTGATGAGTCAGGTAAAAAAAACGAGTCCGACTCCGGCCAAAAAAATGAAACCGAGTTCCGAGTCCGACTCCGGCCAAATGTGCAATTTCGACGAGTCCCGAGTCCGGCCCGGACTCTACAGCCTGTATTCCACCAATTTATGTAACTAAAATAACGTGGATATTCAGCAATCCACCTATGGGGATCAATTCATCCACTCACTATAATGGTTGGAAAATATTCACCATACGCAATTCCACCTTTACAATTTCCAGTTGGCGGCCATATCAGTTTTAAAATATTGTAGTGCGCATGTCGGACTCGGGTAGTTTTACGTTGTCTTACTCGATCCCCGAGTCCGACTCAACAGCCCTTCGAATAATACATAATAGTCGTAATAACGTAAAACGAAATAATATCTACATTTTGCAATTTAGAAGTGGCTAGAACCAGGCCTTTACAACATTTTACCTCACCCCAAACCCCACCCCTCAGTACATATAATTAACCCAAACCCAAATTCTAATTCTACCCATTTCTCGTGCGTAACCCCATAGAATGGCTAAAAATCCGACACCATTCAAGCTAGGGCGCCGAACGTCGGCGCCAAAACGGCCGATACCAGACCCATGAACCCCGATCGTCCAATACCCTGTCTCTACAGTTTTGGGCGTTATTTTGTCCATTTAGGTTTTATTCTGATAAATTTAGGACTTATACCGAGTTCTATGATGTTGCTCGTTGGTCTTATTGTGTGTTTCCATCCAGCTCGAACTAACATACTGTGTGTTTTCATAATTAACAACAGTAAAGGATAATTTTAATCCAATAATAAAGGCTTATTTTTAAATCTTTCTTTTTCGGCATATATCATAGATCATACCGTATTTGAAGCAAGGCTGCGGAGTCAGATCTCGGGACTCGATTATGACCACGTAAAACTACACGAGTCCCGAGTCCGACATGTAAATGCGCAGTACAAAATTATAAAACTCATATGGCCCCAACTGTAGATGGCAAAGACGGAATAATATATGGTGGAAATTTTTAAATTATCTATTGTGAGTGGACGAATTATATGATACCCCTCTAAGAGGATTGCTAAAAATCCACAAAAAAATGTATTTACGTAACTGAGTGAAATAAAGGTTGTTAGGTGGCAGCCGGACTCGAAACTTAAAAACGAAATCGCACATTTGGCCGGAGTAGGACTCGGGCTATTTGTAACCGACTCCGCAGCCCTGCTGCTTAATAAATAAAACAATTAAGAGGCATATGTAATAAAAACTTGCTAGCAATAACAAAATATGTTTTGAAAAGTTTACAAGTGCGCCATTGGGTAAAAGGGCGAAGAAACGCTGGGGTAGAGTAATGACGTCATTTGGTATTAGATCGCATATAGATACTTTTTTAAAATATCGGGCAACAGTAAAGAAATAAAATGTCCAGTATTATTTAAAAACTTTAATGTTTTGAAAAACTTCACAAAAAAACGGCCGTAAGTGTTTAAAGATGACGATGCTATGTATTATGTATTGCTTTAAACAAGTGGCATATTTTTACCAGTGCAAGTCAGTGCTGTTGGTGACCATTCGTTGCTTGCAGCGGTACAGGTCGCTGTATCAGTAACAATAGAGAACCCAGTATCGCAAGTGACTGTGACTGAAGCACCGTTTACAAAACCTCCAGCGGCAGGTACAGCATTGGGTGAAGGTGTTCCAGCAGTAACAGTAGGTAGAGCCGTGCATGCCTCTGTGGTGAAATACGATTGTTTAATAAGAAATTTAAGTCTCAAGCCAATTACAAAATAGAAGCGCAAAAATGTAGATCAAGCTACTATCAGCGTTTCAGAAATGAATTTGGTCGCTACATAGTTTCTAACAATTTTCTTTTAACATTTATGACTTCAATATAACTGATTTCCCTAATAGGTTCTCCGAAGGTACATAAAAAATATTGCGATTTTTTTAAATGGTCGCAATCAAAAGTAAAGTTTTTTTGTAAGCAACGGTTTATACTTACGAACACAAGTAGGAACAGCATCAGACCAGTTGTCGGATTCTGCTCCGTTGCATGTCAAGTCCGCTGTTCCAGATATAATATATCCACTATTGCATGTGAAGGTATGTTGTACGTTGTAAGATGTAACTGCAGTTGTTCCGACTCCGTTGGTGATTGAGGTGGCCGCGCATTCGATTGCTGAATATTCGCAATGTATTTCGTTAAAGGTGTGAATGATTTCAAAATTTTACTGAACACATTGATTCCATAAAGAGCTCCGTATATTATATGACATTGTTGCGTGGAAAGGTTATAGCACTATTGTAAGCTCAGATGTTATTAAATTACACAAGGGAGTTTGTTTTTGAGGTAAAGTTTATCAAATTATTCAATAAGTGAACCTTGCAGTACCTTTTACACTTTCGATAATTCAATGTTTGTTATAATACAAGCTTAACAAGCATAACATAAATGTGGTTTAGCATTCATGTATAATATTAACGAATGAAAATGACATTGCGATTGCTTTATCAATTGAAAATGATAAAAATCCTAATAAGTGTCGTAAATTTTTAACTTTTTTCCATATGTTTACGTTATTAAAGTTAATTTATTCCAATCCTAAACCAAATGTAGTCAGAACTTGTTAATCGAATTACCAGAAATTAGGGATGTCCGGTATTTTTTGGTTCGAAGCCTTGCAAGGTAAAAGTTATTCAACTCGCGCAGCGCACGCTTAACCAAGCGTTAATCTAATACCCTGGAAAAAGTGCCACTAAACCTTTCATTAATTTCCTTGTTTAGGTAAAGCAGCATTTCCTAGCTGGTGTGCAACAAAATGTTTAAAAATAAAAAATATTAATTATTTTTTTTAAATAGCGACTGTAAGTGGATTCAAGCAATAAGACCAAAAGTTAAAATAACATCAACGTCGGCATAAAACAGAGTTCGGAATAAGAACAAAATACGACCAATCAGGGCTGATGAGTCAGGTAAAAAAAACGAGTCCGACTCCGGCCAAAAAAATGAAACCGAGTTCCGAGTCCGACTCCGGCCAAATGTGCAATTTCGACGAGTCCCGAGTCCGGCCCGGACTCTACAGCCTGTATTCCACCAATTTATGTAACTAAAATAACGTGGATATTCAGCAATCCACCTATGGGGATCAATTCATCCACTCACTATAATGGTTGGAAAATATTCACCATACGCAATTCCACCTTTACAATTTCCAGTTGGCGGCCATATCAGTTTTAAAATATTGTAGTGCGCATGTCGGACTCGGGTAGTTTTACGTTGTCTTACTCGATCCCCGAGTCCGACTCAACAGCCCTTCGAATAATACATAATAGTCGTAATAACGTAAAACGAAATAATATCTACATTTTGCAATTTAGAAGTGGCTAGAACCAGGCCTTTACAACATTTTACCTCACCCCAAACCCCACCCCTCAGTACATATAATTAACCCAAACCCAAATTCTAATTCTACCCATTTCTCGTGCGTAACCCCATAGAATGGCTAAAAATCCGACACCATTCAAGCTAGGGCGCCGAACGTCGGCGCCAAAACGGTCGATGCCAGACCCATGAACCCCGATCGTCCAATACCCTGTCTCTACAGTTTTGGGCGTTATTTTGTCCATTTAGGTTTTATTTTGATAAATTTAGGACTTATACCGAGTTCTATGATGTTGCTCGGTGGTCTTATTGTGTGTTTCCATCCAGCTCGAACTAACATACTGTGTGTTTTCATAATTAACAATAGTAAAGGATAATTTTAATCCAATAATAAAGGCTTATTTTGTTAAATCTTTCTTTTTCTGCATATATCATAGATCATATCGTATTTGAAGCAAGGCTGCGGAGTCAGATCTCGGGACTCGATTATGACCACGTAAAACTACACGAGTCCCGAGTCCGACATGTAAATGCGCAGTACAAAATTATAAAACTCATATGGCCCCAACTGTAGATGGTAAAGGCGGAATAATATATGGTGGGAATTTTTAAATTATCTACTATGAGTGGACGAATTATATGATACCCCTCTAAGAGGATTGCTAAAAATCCACAAAAAATTTATTTACGAAACTGAGTGAAATAAAGGTTGTTGGGTGGCAGCCGGACTCGAAACTAAAAAACGAAATCGCACATTTGGCCGGAGTAGGACTCGGGTTATTTGTAACCGACTCCGCAGCCCTGCTGCTTAATAAATAAAACAATTAAGAGGCATATGTCATAAAAACTTGCTAGCAATAACAAAATATGTTTTGAAAAGTTTACAAGTGCGCCATTGGGTAAAAGGGCGAAGAAACGCTGGGGTAGAGTAATGACGTCATTTGGTATTAGATCGCATATCGATACTTTTTTTTAAATATCGGGCAACAGTAAAGAAATAAAATGTCCAGTATTATTTAAAAACTTTAATGTTTTGAAAAACTTTACAAAAAAACGGCCGTAAGTGTTTAAAGATGACGATGCTATGTATTATGTATTGCATTAAACAAGTGGCATATTTTACCTGTGCAAGTCAGTGCTGTTGGTGACCATTCGTTGCTTGCAGCAGTACAGGTCGCTGTATCAGTAACAATAGAGAACCCAGTATCGCAAGTGACTGTGACTGAAGCACCGTTTACAAAACCTCCAGCGGCTGGTACAGCATTGGGTGAAAGTGTTCCAGCAGTAACAGCAGGTAGAGCCGTGCATGCCTCTGTGGTGAAATACGATTGTTTAATAAGAAATTTAAGTCTCAAGCCAATTATAAAATAGAAGCGCAAAAATGTAGATCAAGCTACTATCAGCGTTTCAGAAATGAATTTGGTCGCTACATAATTTCTAACAATTTTCTTTTAACATTTATGACTTCAATAAAATAAAGTATTTCGATCTGAAAACTACAACGTTTTCGTTAAGTTTTCTCCTCTGACCCTATCTATCACAGTTGGTAGAGCGACGGTCCCGGTATGACCGAGGTCGTGAGTTCGAGCCTCACCACAGGTTAGTTTTACTAACAGGATGCACCAGGCAACGGTGCTATGGTTGTTTCTCGACTTGCTATCCTCTGAGCATGTGTAGCTTAGTTGGTAACGCGACGGTCCCGGTATGACCGGAGGTCGTGGGTTCGAATATTTGGGCAGCGTAATTGTATTTCTAGCCTGGCCTTTCTTGCACTACAATCCTGATTTCCCTAATAGCTTCTTCGAAGGTACATAAAAAATATTGCGAGTTTTTTTAAATGGTCGCAATCAAAAGTAAAGTTTTTTTGTAAGCAACGGTTTGTACTTACGAACACAAGTAGGAACAGCATCAGACCAGTTGTCGGATTCTGCTCCGTTGCATGTCAAGTCCGCTGTTCCAGATATAATATATCCACTGTTGCATGTGAAGGTATGTTGTACGTTGTAAGATGTAACTGCAGTTGTTCCGACTCCGTTGGTGATTGAGGTGGCCGCGCATTCGATTGCTGAATATTCGTGATGTATTTCGTTAAACGTTATGAATGATTTCAAAATTTTACTGAACACAAGGAATCCATAAAGAGCTCCGTATATTATATGACATTGTTGCGTGGAAATGTTATAGCACTATTGTAAGCTCAGATGTTTTTAAATTACACAAGGGAGTTTGTTTTTGAGGTAAAGTTTATCAAATTATTCAATAAGTGAACCTTGCAGTACCTTTTACACTTTCGATAATTCAATGTTTGTTATAATACAAGCTTAACAAGCATAACATAAATGTGGTTTAGCATTCATGTATAATATTAACGAATGAAAATGACATTGCGATTGCTTTATCAATTGAAAATGATAAAAATCCTAATAAGTGTCGTAAATTTTTAACTTTTTTCTATATGTTTACGTTATTAAAGTTAATTTATTCCAATCCTAAACCAAATGTAGTCAGAACTTGTTAATCGAATTACCAGAAATTAGGGATGTCCGGTATTTTTTGGTTCGAAGCCTTGCAAGGTAAAAGTTATTCAACTCGCGCAGCGCACGCTTAACCAAGCGTTAATCTAATACCCTGGAAAAAGTGCCACTAAACCTTTCATTAATTTCCTTGTTTAGGTAAAGCAGCATTTCCTAGCTGGTGTGCAACAAAATGTTTAAAAATAAAAAATATTAATTATTTTTTTTAAATAGCGACTGTAAGTGGATTCAAGCAATAAGACCAAAAGTTAAAATAACATCAACGTCGGCATAAAACAGAGTTCGGAATAAGAACAAAATACGACCAATCAGGGCTGATGAGTCAGGTAAAAAAAACGAGTCCGACTCCGGCCAAAAAAATGAAACCGAGTTCCGAGTCCGACTCCGGCCAAATGTGCAATTTCGACGAGTCCCGAGTCCGGCCCGGACTCTACAGCCTGTATTCCACCAATTTATGTAACTAAAATAACGTGGATATTCAGCAATCCACCTATGGGGATCAATTCATCCACTCACTATAATGGTTGGAAAATATTCACCATACGCAATTCCACCTTTACAATTTCCAGTTGGCGGCCATATCAGTTTTAAAATATTGTAGTGCGCATGTCGGACTCGGGTAGTTTTACGTTGTCTTACTCGATCCCCGAGTCCGACTCAACAGCCCTTCGAATAATACATAATAGTCGTAATAACGTAAAACGAAATAATATCTACATTTTGCAATTTAGAAGTGGCTAGAACCAGGCCTTTACAACATTTTACCTCACCCCAAACCCCAACCCTCAGTACATATAATTAACCCAAACCCAAATTCGAATTCTACCCATTTCTCGTGCGTAACCCCATAGAATGGCTAAAAATCCGACACCATTCAAGCTAGGGCGCCGAACGTCGGCGCCAAAACGGCCGATGCCAGACCCATGAACCCCGATCGTCCAATACCCTGTCTCTACAGTTTTGGGCGTTATTTTGTCCATTTAGGTTTTATTTTGATAAATTTAGGGCTTATACCGAGTTCTATGATGTTGCTCGTTGGTCTTATTGTGTATTTCCATCCAGCTCGAACTAACATGCTGTGCTCAACAGTTAAGGGTTAATATCGCTGAATATTAATATTCATATTTTTGAATATTAATTTTTTTTTCAATATTTTTCGCTAAAAGTGTTATTTCTGGAAAGGTGTAACCAATACAAGGACTGTGTAAGAATTTCAACTTTGTAGCGTCATTTTTAATTGCTTTATGCGAACATTAATTACGAAAGGCGTTTTTTCGAATTTGGGCAGTTATGAATTTTCAAAGAAACAGTAAACACCCAGTCCGAATGAATTTAAACATGATTTATGTCTCATTTTGAAGGTGGTGACTCCTAGTTTATATCGTTAAAATTTGAACTTGTTGGCTCAACAGTTAAGGGTTAATATCGCTGAATATTAATATTCATATTTTTGAATATTAAATTTTTTTCAATATTTTTCGCTAAAAGTGTGATTGCTGGAAAGGTGTAACCAATACAAGCACTGTGTAACAGTAAACACCCAGTCCGAATGAATTTAAACATGATTTATGTCTCATTTTGAAGGTGGTGACTCCTAGTTTATATCGTTAAAATTTGAACTTGTTGGCTCAACAGTTAAGGGTTAATATCGCTGAATATTAATATTCATATTTTTGAATAATAATTTTTTTTCAATATTTTTCGCTAAAAGTGTGATTGCTGGAAAGGTGTAACCAATACAAGGACTGTGTAAAAATTTCAACTTTGTAGCGTCATTTTTAATTGCTTTATGCGAACATTAATTACGAAAGGCGTTTTTTCGAATTTGGGCAGTTATGAATTTTCAAAGAAACAGTAAACACCCAGTCCGAATGAATTTAAACATGATTTATGTCTCATTTTGAAGGTGGTGACTCCTAGTTTATATCGTTAAAATTTGAACTTGTTGGCTCAACAGTTAAGGGTTAATATCGCTGAATATTAATATTCATATTTTGAATATTAATTTTTTTTCAATATTTTCACAGTAATTTTTAACTAAAAAATAACGGATTCCTTTTCTTATGGGGGCACAAGAATAGGAAAAACGTCAAAGGGAACACGGCTTAAAAAAGGTTAAGAACCACTGCTATATATACTTATTCAAATTGCAATAATTATGGGCGTAAATCGTGCAGATCGTTTTGTTCTGATTTAGTTGAAAAACAATGAAACTGTGAGTTACTGTGGCATGATAAAGTGTCGGCGAAGGTGCTGCCGCTTGCATCACATGTAGTCGATGAAGGGGTCGCCTGGAACCCATCGTCGCAAGCCACTGAAAGTGGATCACCGTTCGCAATAGTACTACCAGTGGTCGGTGTCGGAGTCCCGTCGGCGATGGTTGGAGAAGTGCATGCGGCTGTAAAAATTAATGTTAGTAAGTACGATATGATGTATAACAATATTTAAAACAAGTAGCAAACGACAAGCGTAGTAGAAACCTAGTGGTAGGTTTTATAGCGCTGTATGGTAGATATTTCAACAGGAGAGACACGACCATCGTACTATCTAACCCAGGGATTCAATTTTTTTACCGCGGACCAATATTTTTTTTTTTGCGTGGACCACGGTAGGCAAGAATTGTAAAAACATGACGTCATAAATTTACGTCACAACTAGACTTGCAGAAATATGCTGATGATTTAGGTAAATAGATTTTAAATACATTCAGTGCTAAAACGTTTTATTTTTACGAGAAACCCGGAAATGAACCGCCTACTTCGGAATACATCGGGCAAGGCATTTCCCGATAAAATAGGTAAGAGGTGTACAACAAGCTCCTGTTGATTATAACTGTATATAGCTGTGTGTTTTAGCAAATATAAGTGTCGGTGACATACTAAATTTTGTCCAGCTGAATTCAAAAATTAAAACTTCTAAAAAGTAAGCAGGGCATGTTCCCTGAAAATATATTTTTCTCAAATTTTACTGTATAAAAATATAAAATATGGTATTTATTATGTTTTAGTACGTTTCAAGTAAATCCGTTAATATCAAGGGCGTATAGCATGTTGCGCCAATTACAGTCCGATTTCTGTTAAATTAGTAATTAAATGTCAATATTTGCAAAAATATGAGATTCTTTTTAGGTGCAATTTCATTTTAATTAAAAAAACAACAAACAAACGCTATTTTGTTGGGATGTACGTTGTGCAGGCCTGGCCTACAAAATACCTAAGCGGCAAGAAAAAAAACTTACTTAGAAAAACGTTCGTTTTACTGTACTTCGCTAGGCTGAATCTAGACTAGACTAAAAAACACCAGCATTTTACTGACGCAATAAGTAATATAACTTTGCATATCTGAATTGTTACTTGGATTTATTTGCCTGTCGTTAAGATACCATTTCATGGATTTTAAAGGCGTGTCTGTAAGTTTCAGGAAAAAATAACGGTCCCTAAAACAACATTTAACCGAAAAAACACCTACAACTGTATCACTAACTCCCGTAATAATTTTAACGGTAATTTAAATTCTAACCCCACCCATAACTTTGTCCAACGACATTTTAGTTTCTTAGTCATGAAAAGAATTGAAACTAAAACTCTTTGGTTGACTTGATTTTTACAGCCTAAAAAGCATAGGCCTTGCCAAAAGACATAAAAAATAGCACACAAATTATTTATTTCACTTTCTTGTTAAAATAGTTTGCAATTTAAATTAAATTGATTGTGAATAACTAAATGTAATTAAGCCTATAGTTGAAATTCAATTTGTAAGAACTCGGTAATTCTAACTCTAAACGAATTTGAGAAAAATAAAATAATCTAATTGTAATTTTTTTAATTTTTAAAAAGCTAAAATAAATCTAGTTGTCTAAGCCTGCCGGTATCGGACGAGTACCAATACTAGCACTTGGCATCGAGTATCGGCCCAATCCTATATTATCGTAAAATCTTATAATAAACACTTACCCTCTACGTCGTAAGCAAATGCCAGCAGACAAAGAACCAATAAATTAAAAAACATTCCTACGTTTGCGTTTCTCTGTTGACCAACAAAAAAAATACAAATACCCTGCGAAACAAAATTATGTCCGATTTAAAGTTGAAAAACATACACAAATAAACATAAAATAACACGT
The DNA here is from genome assembly GCF_963924565.1 of Ascidiella aspersa. Classification (NCBI taxonomy): domain Eukaryota; kingdom Metazoa; phylum Chordata; class Ascidiacea; order Phlebobranchia; family Ascidiidae; genus Ascidiella; species Ascidiella aspersa. The sequence goes on from NC_139451.1 coordinate 2,779,970, forward strand.
TGTTTTTAATGGCAACAATGGGGGTGCACTTGCTTCTTTGCTATCAGCTCGGCTATGGTAGCCTCAGTCTAACGAATTACTTTATTTGAGTAAAGCAACAGTTTTGAAACTGTGATCGTGCAGCCCACAGTGTCAGCAAAGCAAGCTGTAAAAACATAATTCTCTTTAGCGCAACGTAACACTATGACATCACAATGGACAACTCAATTTAAAGCGTGCAATAACGTAAATGAACTACTAATGAGCTTGGTTTGGAAAAGTAAGTTGCCTAAAAAATTTAATGCACAATTTTTTTTTTTCTTCAGGAGCGCCGTGTTGATTTTTTATTAGGTGCTTCGCGGTCCAAGAAAATTATCTCGCGGACCCCAAAAGGACCGAGGACCCCAGTTTGAGAACCACTGATATATAGCCAAAGCTTTCTTGTCAAGATTTTAATACAATTCGTCGTTATAAAGTGCCACCTGGTTACGCTATTTACATTTTAATGCTGTAAATCTACTTTTGCTGGGCATTCTGGTTAAAGAGCTTTAGCGCTGGATTTTCGATATTTTTCTCATTTTCGATATATATATTTTTTTGCGCAAGATTATTTGTTTTGAAAACCATTGTATACCAGTCCCAGGGATGCGTAGTCGGACTCGGGACTCGACGGAGTCGGTTTGTTTTGCTGGAATCGAGACTCGAGTAAGACCACGTAAAACTACCCGAGTCCCGCGTCCGACGTGCGCATGCGCAGTTTCAAATTAAAAAAATATTGTCACCAAACTGTAAATCGTGATATTGTCACCAACTGTAAATCGCAAAAGTGTAATAGCAAATGGTGGAATAATTTCTAACCATGTATTGTGAGACAATGATTTATATAATAGCTTTATGCGGCGATTGCTGAAAATCCACCTAAAATGCGTGACGTAAATTGGTGAAACGTCATACGCTGTATAAAGTCGGAGCCGAATTCGGGAATCGACAAAATCGACATTTAGCCGGACTCGAAAGTCGGACTCGGGTTTTTTTAACCGACACCGCAGCCCTGACCAGAACAATAAACCACCGACTGTTTTTCTAAGCTATCAGGTTTCTTACTTCGGAATAAACGAGGTTTACAGTAAATTACAGTAAATCGATGATAATTATTTAAACGTAATTTTAAATCATCATTTGTAGTTATTTAGCACGTGTTGAAACTTCCTAAAAAAGCCTATTTGCTGATGTGACATAATTTCTAAAACGTGCTTCTTTCAACAAAAGCTATATTTGCTTTACAACACTAATTAAAACGACTTTTTCGACATTTGTTTAAGCCAATACAACCACTACCAGACTTAGACAACTAGATAGTTATAGTTTTGTAATACACTAGGTTAGAGTGAAATACGGAAAAAATTCTAATTCTAGCCTCATTTGTGATTTGCTTGTGTGCTCTAATTCTAGTTCTAATCTAATTCGGATTTTTTCAAGGATGTTACTTTGTCCAACGGTATTTTTAGTCTCTCAATCAAAATCAAGAATTTATATTAATACCCTTTGGTCGAAACGAATTGTAAGTAAGTTTAACAATCTGAAAAGCATAGGCTAGCTATGCTAAAAGACATAAAAATTAGCACACAAAAATTACTAATTAAAATTCACAAAAATTACTAATTAAATAAACATAAATTGCCATTAAATTAAATTCATTGTAAATAATTAAATGTACTTCTAGCTCAATTTCTATTTAAAATTTGGGTTTTGAAGAATTCTGTAATTCTCACAGTAATCTATAGTTTAAGAAAACGAAAATCTAATTCTACATCTCTTCTAATCTGGATAAATCGGAAACGTTCTAAATTTAATTCTAATCTAGTTTTAAAAAGCTAAAAGAAGTCCAGTAGTCCGAGTTGTGACTACAGTTTTTTTTTTTTTCGAAATAAACGGACATAGCAAGTAAGAGTCAATTTATACGAAGGTTGTGTCAAAGAACACGTACAAGGGGAGAAAGGACGAACCGTTGATTTGTTTTGACGATTTTCACAAACAAGGGTATTAAATGTCAATTAGGGCAAGGGGCGGGTTCTTGTTTTGGTGATGGAAGACTGATGCTTTTACTCAACTTCATTTTTTCCTATTTGGAAAGTGTACTCTCTCCAAGCCGGTCTAGGTAAGCGATACCCTTTCAATCCGCAAGAACGTTAAATGACAGACGCCGAAACTTTTGTCACATTTACTGAACGCTGCGGCAAATTATGAAGTACCTTTTTACGCTTACGTTAAATTATGTCGCGAAGAACCCAACATTTGATTTATTTCTTGTTAAATAGCCGTCTCTCTTTACATATAGCCGTCTCTCGTTACCTTAACTTTTAGGTATATAGTTTTTCTTTGTTTTCATTTGCTAAACACCGATTTAAAGCACTTAAAATAGTACTTAAAACTGAGACAGCAATAAGTAGAAACAATATGAAGATAGGCGTAGCCTACTTACAAACGATATTCATGAATAGTAAAATACAATCGGACTTTGTTGAAAAACGCTGTTCTTCGGGGGCACTGAGCAACACACAAATTTTGCCCTCCTGGAATTTTAAAATGCGATTAATACTATTATTTGTAAGTGTAATATGTATTACTTATGATCGTTTTTCGTCCTTTGTGTGGTCGACCGTAAACGCAGAATATTTTTTCTCTTTCGTTATTGGTTTAGATCAGCGGTTCCCAAACTTTTCTAAAAATTTTGCTTGGCGGACCCGTTGCAATTATTTTTAAATTTCGCGGCCCTATAAAAATTCAAGGGTCAGTTGACCAATGTTTCTTGTAGTACACTAGTGCAATACTATTCATTCTAATGTAACAACTTTCTAACTAATGTGAACGATTCGCTGATAACAGGTATACAGCATAATAGATACTTTATGATGTCACAAGAGACATCATAAAACACGCTATATGATCGAATAATTAAGCATAACTAAAGACAATCATGATGACAGATAATGTTTAAAACTTAGACTAATATTTAAAAACATTCGCTTAAGCCTATAATGTAGAGCAACTTAAAGACTAACTCTCCTCGCGGACCCTTTGAAAGTGCTTTACGGACCCCATTTGGTCCGAGACCCCAGTTTGGGAACCGCTGGTTTAGATTGACTGATTAGCAAGTGCATATTTCGACAACCGACAACGCTAAGTCAAACCTTCTTTCTTTTTTTCTTAAAAACGTCGAGTTCGCTGTCTACGCTATTGTCCGATGTTGGTGTAACATCGGCATTTGTCTAACTCAGTGGTTTTCAACCAGGGTTCCGCGGAACCTTAGGGTTCCGCTTGTACAGTCCAGGGGTTCCGCAATTTCTAATTTTTTTAGCTAATTGAGGTGTTTTTATTACACTGGGGTTCCTCGAGCCAGTGGAATGTTTCCATAGGGTTCCACTCCAGCAAAAAGGTTGAAAAGCACTGGTCTAACTGAAGCAGATTCTTAAAAGGAAAACGGTGACTGTCTTGCGCGTTTTAAAGTCTCCATTTTTATGTAATGGAAGTTAACGCAAAATAAGGCTCTTTAGGCATATTCTAAGACCACGTGTTAAGTGTGCAATTGACACAACCTATTTTCCCCAACCGCAGCTTCTATTTTAGCTGACTTGGCACACTTCTCGGCGCAGATGTTGCGCTGATCGTGGCATAATAACACCCGGGAAAAACGAGCTTCGTTGAGTATTACAGGTGGCGAAAGACGTGCTTGTAATTTAGCGCTAGTCTCGTTCATTAAAACTGTGGAAACTGCGCTGCTAATAGTCGAATTACGATTCTACCCCAATCAATTTGTTGACGACGCACGTGTTCGTTTTGCGTCTAAATGTTCACTTTTGCTGAACGTTAATGGACGGTTTGTGATTAGTGTTTTTATGATGTTGTCACAATTTGCGTTATATCTGTAAAACCACTTTATATTCCGAAACGTTCTGCTAATTTGCCATCTGTCATTGACCCTTGTGACGTAATATTCCTATTGGGATATATAATCGTGCGACCAGTTGACCTGAAGAAACCTGTTGTTTTGACGTGACTTTGTGGCTTTGGCTGTGACATCCATTATCAAGTGAAAAATAAATGGGTTACTCCGCTGGTGATTTTTTCTTAGCCCAAAAATAAGAAAAATAATTCATTCATATTCAAATTCGCTTTTCAAAATGATGTAGATCTTAAATTTGTGACCTTGAGCACATTTTGTAAGTTAATTAGTTAATTCGATATTTTTAGAGGCATATAACGTCAAATTATTTAATCTTTTACAGTTGTCTAAAGCAGTGGTTCTCAAGAGCCGGTCCGCGTCAACTTCCCCGCCGGTCCACCAACTGTACTACAAATTTATGTCCTAATTGCAAAATTCAAGATGTTGAAAGCTTGTCCATCAAACTTAGAACTTCGCTCCGTAATTTGCAGCATTGTGACGTAACATAGAGTTAATGGACTAGTAGAAAAACATCCTCAAACACTGCTTCAGTAAAACGGCGTTTCGCTTATTTGTAGGTTGTCCGTGAAAGTTAGATATCCGTTCGATTTCAACCAATTCTTGCAGCACTCACTGTAGTAGTTAATGAACACGAGTGATGGTTACAGACTTCTAGCCCCGCGATGTGAAGGCTTTCGGTCGCCACGTCCCATTGTGTGAATGAAGTAACCTGTTGTTTTGACCTGACTTTGTGGCGTGGCGTAGGATTCTACATAAACTACACTTGGGAAAATGTCCACAGTTTCTGCTGCACCATTTTTTTCAGGAACCCCTATTTGATTTTCTGGATACGCCCCTGAATTTCTGTGGGCGCCTCTGAGTATGTGTTTTGTTGTCAAAATTGCTAGACGCGTCAAAGTAACGCACTTAAAATATTACTTGACAAAATTGATACAGCGGCTTAAATGCAGTAACAATATACAGATACGTATGCTTGTATTTGACTATATTCATGAAAAGGCTTTAGGAAATAGAATCACACTTCACGGAAAATTGCGAATTCGCCTAACTGTAACTTGGACGTAAGTTGTTTGTTCAAAATGACTTTACTGTAACTTAGGTTAAGTTATTTTTCAATCACTTGACTTGGACTTAAGGTATTTTGCAGATGACTTGCCTCGGACTTCGGTTATTTTACAAATAACTTGACTTGAACTTAAGTTGTTTTTCAAATGACTTTACTGTAACTTAAGTTATTTTTCAATCACTTGACTTGGACTTAAGGTATTTTGCAGATGACTTGCCTTGGACTTGGGTTATTTTACAAATAACTTGACTTGAACTTAAGTTGTTTTTCAAATGACTTTACTGTAACTTAAGTTATTTTTCAATCACTTGACTTGGACTTAAGGTATTTTGCAGATGACTTGCCTTGGACTTGGGTTATTTTACAAATAACTTGACTTGAACTTAAGTTGTTTTTTAAATGCCTTTACTATAAGTTAAGTTAAGTTTTTTTAATTACTTGGCCGATTTGACCTTGGACTGGGACTAATTTATTTTTACAAATAACTAGACTTGGACAATGCCTTTACTGTAATTTAAGTTAAGTTATTTTTTAATGACTTGTCTTGGACTTGAGTTGTTTTTTAAATAACTTTACTGTAACTTAAGTTATTTTTTAAATAAATTTCTTGTAACTTAAGTTATTTTTCAAACGGTTTTACTGACACTTGAATCATTTCAAAACGACTTGTTTACGACCCTAGTAGACCGCGTTATCGATCGCGTGACCGGTTGTGATGGCTACAACGTGGAACGTGACGGAATGTGGCTTGGGGGAAAGCGAAGTTTCGAAACAACGGAAACCCCAGGATCGTTAATTGCTTGGTTCGCCGACACAGGAGTCTTGTCCGCGTCGGTGTCACTTATCAGGCTTGATGCGACTCGCTCATGGAGTTATTTCATTGTCTTGCAGTTCTCTTAATCCCAAAACTTCGTGCTCATTTAACTACAATGCACAGCACATCCGGCGATAGCGTTGTGTTAATGTAAGGCGATCGGAAAGTTCTAATGACCCCACGCCAAAAACACTGGGTTCCTAGTGATGGAACAACATACGTACTTTGCCGTTGCCAGGGTTGTAAATTCGCAACGCGAATAACAAACTCCGCTGTATCCCAGTTCAATAAAAGACGCACACAAATATATGTGTTTAGCAAGTGTGATCTAGCCCTTCTGAACTCGCTTTTTATCAGTGGTTGCGGTTTATGTATCATTAGTGCACAACTGTGATCTAGCCTTTCTGAAGGCGCCTTTTAACCAACGATTATTTACACCTGTTTTGTTTATTTTTTTCACCAAATACCTAAATAGGGTTTTTTAAACATTTAGGGGAAAGGGGCCTATATAAAATCATAGTTTAAATGCGGAATACAATTTTTTAACTAAGCTTTCATCGGAAATACCTCTTTAGTTCAGTTTCCCTGAATATATTGAGACGTTTTTAGAACAGCAGCTATAATATTTCATGCTGACCGTATATATGCGAAGCAAACACAGTTTTAGGGGTCCGCCGTCAAAGAGTATAAGAACCCTGACCTTAAATAAGCCCAAAATGAATTCAAACAGAAAGTGTTTGGGATTTAAACGCGACCCTATGACTTCTTAAAAAAAATTCGCCGATATAGTCAGTCTCCGGCAAATTAAAATACCACGTGAAACGTTCTTTTGCGCGTTAAAATCCCGAATTTTTCTGTGAAAACACCCTTTTTAATGGGCGCCCCTACAAGGGGCAAGGGGGACACTTGTATTTATATATATTGTCCTCCCCATTCTGCAGGCACCTATGCCTTACCCTGTGAAGCCATGTGACTTTAGCCTGTATCACGTAGAATCATCAAACAAAACCCTAAATATGCGAGAGCTTGTCGAGGATCAATTACAAATTAAAAGAAAAACCCCACGACGTTCGTTGACGTCAATCGAGCTTCCACAAATTCCTCGTGAGAATGTCTTTGTTATGTATATTGTTATCAACGTTGCTATGACTTCTGTAGGTAGGGATTTTAATTTCGAAGCGGAATTGTTTTCTTTTCTGTTAAGCTTTTTTCTTTCTCTACGCTTGTTTCAAGGTGAATCAGTTCTGAAGACGTTTCCCTGGTATTTTAATGACTAAAGTCGATTTTCACACGCTACACAAAAGACCTAAGTCCAGTCAGGTCATTTGTAGAAAAATCTTAAGTCAAAGTCAAGTCTATTTGAATGAATAAGTCAAGTCCTAGTCCAAGTCATCAGTTGCTCAAGTCAAGTCATAACTTAAGCAAGTCAATTTCAAGTCACGTCCTTGTCATAACAAAAGAAACGTTAAACAACTGGAATTTGAAAAGTCGTACAATAATAAGCAACAACTAAATTTGAATAATAAGAAAAACGCATACTCAAATTACATACTCAAGCAAATTATGTGCAACAATTAGTGTAAATACCACAATTCTATAACAAAAAAGTAAACGCTTCATTTTAACCCAAGTCATTTGTCCGAAAGACTTAACTCCACGTCATGTCATTTGTTGAATAGAAATAGGTCAAGTCTAGTAATTTGTCCAAAGGACTTAGGTCAAGTCATTGACTCAAGTCATAAACAACACTGACACAAAGCAATCTTACCCAAAAATCTTTGTTATAACTCAAGTTATATGGGGCTTGTAAAAATGAATTTGACGTTGAAACGAAAATTAATATCCTACTACCGAAAACATGGCGGTCGAGTCATGGCCTTTTGAAGGATAGTCTCCTAGAATCACCCTGTTTGAGTCACTTTCTGTATGTTCGATTTTCAAGGTCAATTGCGACTGAAGATTAATGTTAATAAACAGGAACATTTTTATTTTAACAATATTTTTGTAAAAAAATCATTTTTGTTAACGTGGTTATTTAACCGTTAATCTCTTATAATAAATTGCAAAGTTTGACCACCGGACGAACGGCGCACGATTGTCACCGCATGTTCGTCCTGTCTGTCGAGGCAGACAGAGCAACGTCATCGTCGCCTAACAAAAGGATAGAGAGTAAATCGTCGCCTAACAAAAGCGGCGACGTTAAAGTAAGCTCGCATTTCCACGTGCGTGCGCGCAACATACAGCAAACCTCGTAACTTAATCGCGCAAAACTTTTCTTAATGCGCGAAACATGTAGGACCAATTCAGATTTAGACGGTACTACGACCATTAGGGATAAATAATGTCCTATTTTGGTCTCATTCCGCACTTGTTTTATTCCAGCTTTGATGTTGTTCTTATCTCGGTCTAGTGCAGTGGTTCTCAACCTTTTATGCTTAGTGGCCCCCATTGATAGGCTCTTAATTCTCGTGGCCCCCCTGCTGATAAAAAAGCCTGCATTTTACTTAACCTGTTACTGTTTTCACTTGTTTTACTTCTCGTTTTACAATGGAATTCTTGTTTTGCAACTTAACGCCCTTCCTAAGGATTTAGGCGAATGTTATCGGCCAGTAATTAGTCACCGGAAAAAACGCCAACGCCGCATAGTGATTGTTTCGCCACAGTGATAGGCTGCGTTAATTCAAATTTTCTGCGGTGAAACGAATAATTTATATCGTTTTCAATTACTCGATATAAACGGAAGAACTTTTGTAATACCATGACCTAGGTTGAAAGTTATACCCGTGGCCCCCCAATCACCGCTCCTTGGCCCCCCAGGGGGGCCGAGGGCCACGGTTGAGAAACCCCGGTCTAGTGGCTGGTTCGGCTTGTTTTGGAAACATTTGGGGGCCTATTCTGAAAGAACTTGGCCTGGGTTTGGTTGTTTTTTTTGCCGGGTTAAGGTTGGTATATGTCTGTTACGTAAAAAATGTATCTTGGTGTTAAACGCACACGTCCCATTAGGACTGGCTGGGGTCTATTTGAATTTGCTGTTTATTGTTGTTGGAAGGTTGGACCTTGCTTTTTGGGCCAACTTTGCTTTTTCTTTTGCTTGGGATGATTTAATGGTTTTAAAGTGTGTTGCTTGGTTTATTTTTCCTGTTCGCTGTTTTTAAGTTCGTTTTGATGTTAGGGTGGCTGGTGAACTTCTTAGTTGCGATATTACCTTAAAACTGCAGCAGGACGCAGCTCACGACGTACCTGCCTGACTCACGATTGCGGCGAGAAAAAAAGGAAGAAGGCTTTGACTTGTCAACTGTCGAGCGTTGTCAATTGTCGAATACACCCTTGCTAATCAGCCAACCTGAACGAATAACAAAAGGCGAAAGACAAAAAATCATCCTGCGTTTACCAAACAAGAAACGAAAAAGGGCGTTTTGCCGCTTTAGCGTTTAATTTCGGTTTCGCCTTAGCCTAAGACGGGTGACCTAATTACACATTGAAACATTGCCGCTTCAGACAATTTGTTAAACCCTGATAAAAAAAAAACGATAATATCGCTTACTAAAGGGTGGATCCAAACCCCCAATCCCCCTGGCTACGCCACTGACGCAGGGTATACCCGATAACGATTTGGCACCGGGATTACATGTTTGTTTAAATATGACGTCAATCGATCAATTGCCGCTTTCACAAAGGCAGTTACCATATAAGGTTTACTGTAGAGGCTTTATTCTCTTACCGAACTTGTAGCTCATCATAGTGCAACAACTAGGGCAATTTAAATGTTTGACTAATTTACGCACTATTTAGCACTCTAGCCATGATATTACACGATTCGTAACATCACTTGTTAGTAACATGGTAGATTGCCTTTTTTATATCATCGGCAATAAAACGCGGCTCAAGCAAATGACGCAGGGTACGACTGTTACGCCCCCTCGCGACTTGTGCACTGACCCCATACAGTTGCCCGGCGGGTCTCAACCGCGTGAGTTCTTGTCGTTTGCGAAGGTTTCTGGTCAGATATGCTACCAGTCAAAACCACAACTAAAAATCCCAATCAAAAGTATATTGTTACAATGTGCAGTAAAACGTTTCAAACAGTTTCAAGATGTGAGACAGACAGCCACCGCCTATTGCAGCGACTGTCGGCTTAAGACTGCGCCAAGGACTGCGCGAAGAGTGCGCGAAAAACCGCCAAGACACGGTATATAAAACAAAAAAGTTACACGTCATATTTGGCCAATAAGACTGGCCGGCACTCTGAAAACATGGCTTAGGCATTACAGCGGCCAATCTAAGGCCGATTTGCAGCGGGAGTCAGACGCCAGCAAAACAAGTGGCTTGTTTTGCAGAACGTGAGAACACCGCCAGCAAGACTGACGGTTATAGATTACGAGATTAAAGGCTCCATGTCAAGTTTGGAACGAGGCGAACTGAAGCAGGAAAACTCAGGAATTTTACACACAACAATACGGAAAACTTTACATCATCAAATATGATATTATGCAACCAATAATACATTTGATTATGCGAAAGCTAGAACGCGCTAATTTAAAGCCTTATTTGCCAATTCGTAATATAACTTAATATTAATATGAACTCTAAGATTTGGCTTATGGCAATTAATTAATTTGGGTGTTTTAAGTGTTGATAAACACGTAACAACGACATAATATAATATAGTTATTAAAAGGCCACAGGTTAAAGGAATCTTACATTTTGTTTAACCTATACTCGGGAATACGCATTTGTTATGGACACATCAGCGCCTTTGCCAATAGGGTTTAATATTGTTGCTGCTTTTACAAGGCCCGCATCCTACTTTAATTGTGGAAAGTTTACCCGACCCATTTTATACACAATACGGAACTGTACACATTTATTTACAGTTACTCTCCACAATATGCGGTGGTGAACTACAATCAACAGCTTGATGTCTGCATATATATTTACCCTAGCAAAATCGGGGCATTGCACGAATGCACATATAACGCACTTATTGCAAAGGGCTACATATTATTGTTACAAGTAAATACCCTATTAAACCCAGGCAACGCCGGCTATTGCGTCTAGTTGTAAATAAAATAACGATAAATTTTTGAAATAACTTTACTGACACTTAAGTCATTTCAAAACAACTTGTTTACGACCCTGGTAGACCGCGTTATCGATCGCGTGACCGGTTGTGATGGCTGCAACGTGGAACGTGACGGAATGTGGCTTGGGGAAAAGCGAAGTTTCGAAACAACGGAAACCCGAGGCTCGTTAATTGCTTGGTTCACACTGGAGTCTTGTCCGCGTCGGTGTCACTTCTCAGGCTTGATGCGACTCGCTCATGGAGTTATTTCATTGTCCTTGCAGTTCTCTTAATCCCCAAACCTCGAGCTCATTTAACTACAATGCACATCGCATCCGGCGATAGCGTTGTGTTAATGTAAGGCGATCGGAACGTTCTAATGACCCCACGCCAGAAAACTGTGTTCCTATAGTGATGGAACCACACACACGCTTTGGCGTTGCCAGGGTTGTAAGTTCGCAACGCGAATAACAAACTCCGCTGTATCCCAGTTCAATGAAAGACGCACACAAACATATGTGTTTAGCAACTTTGATCTAGCCCTTCTGAAGCTGCGTTTTTGACCAACGATTACGGTTTACGTATTCAATAGCACACTGGAAGCTTCCCAGTTCTTAACATTTTTTTTTAAATCAGTTGACCGTAAGCAAAATGCTTGTCAACATAAAACCCTTGCTGCATTTGAACATATTTTGTTTTAATCGCCAAATGTGGAAGACACAATAAAAACTAATATGCACCTATAACTAAAGCACATAAATTTACAAAACCGTAGTATTAAGAACAACGTCATAATAAAGCCATGGCGGTGTTTGCCAAAATGCTTTATTGCTGGAGTTAACCAACATGCTTTAATAGGGGTCCTTAAATTGGGCCAAGGTACCCACTTGGGGTACGTGGATTTTTAGGGGGATCTTTATGGGAAAGGGACCTAGATAAAATCATAGTTTATAATTTGAAAAATGGAACACAATGTTTTTAAACGTTTCAGGACGACAGATTTAACAAGTATTTGTGTATCATGACGTCACTTTATGTCGTAGGCTATAATATTTAATGCTGAAAAAAAAAGAAAAAAGAGTTTTAGGGAGACGCCTTTAAAAGAGTGTAAGAAACCTGACCTTAAATAAGCCCAAAATGAATTCGAACAACCTTATATGCTCACCTTGAGAATCTACAGCGTTTGGGATTAAAACGGGGCCCCAAATTCACCGATATAGTCTCCGGCAAATTAAAATACCACGTGAAACATTGTCCTTGTCATAAAAAAAGAAACGTTAAACAACTGGAATTTGAAAAGTCGTACAATAATAAGCAATAACTAAATTTAAATAACAAGAAAAACGCAAATTATGTGCAACAATTAGTGTAAATACCACAATTATTTAACAAAAATGTAAACGCTTCATTTTAACCCAAGTCATTTGTCCGAAAGTCTTAAGTCCAAGTCATGTCATTTGTTGAATAGAAAAAGGTCAAGTCTAGTAATTTGTTCAAAGGACTTAAGTCAAGTCATTGACTCAAGTCATAAACAACACTGACACAAAGCAACCTTACCCACAAATCTTTGTTATACCTCGAGTTATATGGGGCTTGAAAAAATGAATTTGACGTTGAAACGAAACTAAATATCCTATATTACCGAAAACCTGGCGGTCGAGTCAGGCCTTGTGAAGAATAGTCTCGTAGGATCACCCTGTTTGAGTCACTTTCTGTATGTTCGATTTTCAAGGTCAATTGCGACTGAAGATTAATGTTAATAAACAGGAACATTTTTATTTTAACAATATTTTTGTAAAAAAATCATTTTTGTTAACGTGGTTATTTAACCGTTTAATCTCTTATAATAAATTGCAAAGTTTGACCACCGGACGAACGGCGCACGATTGTCACCGTATGTTCGTCCTGTCTGTCGAGGCAGACAGAGCAACGTCATCGTCGCCTAACAAAAGGATAGAGAGTGAATCGTCGCCTAACTAAAGAAGCGGCGACGTTAAAGTAAGCTCGCATTTCCACGTGCGTGCGCGCAACATACAGCAAACCTCGTAACTTAATCGCGCAAAACTTTTCTTAATGCGCGAAACATGTAGGACCAATTCAGATTTAGACGGTACTACGACCATTAGGGATAAAGTATGTCCTATTTTGGTCTCATTCCGCACTTGTTTTATTCCAGCTTTGATGTTGTTCTTATCTCGGTCTAGTGCAGTGGTTCTCAACCTTTTATGCTTATTGGCCCCCATTGATAGGCTCTTAATTCTCGTGGCCCCCCTGCTGATAAAAAAGCCTGCATTTTACTTAACCTGTTACTGTTTTCACTTGTTTTAATTCTCGTTTTACAATGGAATTCTTGTTTTGCAACTTAACGCCCTTCCTAAGGATTTAGGCGAATGTTATCGGCCAGTAATTAGTCGCCGGAAAAAACGCCAACGCCGCATAGTGATTGTTTCGCCACAGTGATAGGCTGCGTTAATTCAAATTTTCTGCGGTGAAACGAATAATTTATATCGTTTTCAATTACTCGATATAAACGGAAGAACTTTTGTAATACCATGACCTAGGTTGAAAGTTATACCCGTGGCCCCCCAATCACCGCTCCTTGGCCCCCCAGGGGGGCCGAGGGCCACGGTTGAGAAACCCTGGTCTAGTGGCTGGTTCGGCTTGTTTTGGAAACATTTGGGGGCCTATTCTGAAAGAACTTGGCCTGGGTTTGGTTGTTTTTTTTGCCGGGTTAAGGTTGGTATATGTCTGTTACGTAAAAAATGTATCTTGGTGTTAAACGCACACGTCCCATTAGGACTGGCTCGGGTCTATTTTAATTTGCTGTTTATTGTTGTTGGAAGGTTGGACCTTGCTTTTTGGGGCAACTTTGCTTTTTCTTTTGCTTGGGATGATTTAATGGTTTTAAAGTGTGTTGCTGGGTTTTCTTTTCCTGTTCGCTGTTTTTAAGTTCGTTTTGATGTTAGGGTGGCTGGTGTACTTCTTAGTTGCGATATTACCTTAAAACTGCAGCAGGACGCAGCTCACGACGTACCTGCCTGACTCGACGTTTGCGGCGAGAAAAAAAGGAAGAAGGCTTTGACTTGTCAATTGTCGAATACACCCTTGCTAATCAGCCAACGTGAACGAATAACAAAAGGCGAAAGACAAAACATCATCCTGCGTTTACCAAACAAGAAACGAAAAAGGGCGTTTTGCCGCTTTAGCGTTTAATTTTGGTTTCGCCTTAGCCTAAGACGGGTGACGTAATTACACGTTGAAACATTGCCGCTTCAGACAATTTGTTAAACCCTGCTAAAAACAAACACCCGATAACCACTTGGCACCGGGATTACATGTTTGTTTAAATATGACGTCAATAGATCAATTGCCGCTTTCACAAAGGCCGTTACCATATAAGGTTTTACTGTTGAGGCTTTATTCTCCTACCGAACTTGTAGCTCATCATAGTGCAACAACAGGGCAATTTAAATGTTTGACTAATTTACGCACTATTTAGCACTCTAGACATGATATTACACGATTCGTAACATCACTTGTTAGTAACATGGTAGATTGCCTTTTTTACATCATCGGCAATAAAACGCGGCTCAAGCAAATGACGCAGGGTACGACTGTTATGCCCCCTCGCGACTTGTGCACTGACCCCATACAGTTGCCCGGCGGGTCTCAACCGCGTGAGTTCTTGTTGTTTGCGAAGGTTTCTGGTCAGATATGCTACCAGTCAAAACCACAACTAAAAATTCCAATCAAAAGTATATTGTTACAATGTGCAGTAAAACGTTTCAAACAGTTTCAAGTTAATGTGAGACGGACAGCCACCGCCTATTGCAGCGACTGTCGGCTTAAGCACCCCATCCGTCAGAAATCAGTACAGTTCTAAGCAAAAAGGTCTACGGCAATCAGTGCATTCAAAGGATCAAAAAGTCCGACTTTTAGACTTTGAGGTCTTGGACAATGCACTAATTTGCATTAACAAATGTGCATAAGAAGATTAAGTTTATTTAACAATACTTGACCCAACCAAACTCAAACGCTAACCAGCGCCCTAACCCAAATAATGTGCGATAATTTAATAATTATAACGCTTTAGGCCCCAATACCTCAATTTGTGACGTAATAATCTTAAAAACAATGGACGAGAAACCATCTTGCCCATCCGAGTTTGGGCCTTTTTCCCCAGCATTTAAAGAATTATTACAATTATGCACATTATTTGGGTTAGGATTCGGGTTAGCGTTAGGGTTTAGGTGGGTCAAGTGTTATTAATCCTATCTCATATTTTTTGTTATCTTTTCTGAACTTTTAATGAATATTTTTAATTTATCTACGCCAGGAGTTTACCTAAAGGTCCAAATCAGTGCATTGCCAGGACCTCAAGGTCTAAAAGTCTAGACTTTTCTGCCATTGGATGCCCTGATTGTCGTAGACCTTTTTGCTTAGAAATGCACTAATTTCTAACGGATCGGGTGGCTTAAGACTGCACCAAGGACTGCGCGAAGAGTGCGCAAAAAACCGCTAAGAATCGGTATATAAAACAAAAATTTACACGTCATATTTGGCCAATAAGACTGGCCGGCATTCTGAAAACATGGCTTAGGCATTACAGCGGCCATTCTAAGGCCGATTTGCAGCGAGAGTCAGACGCCAGCAAAACAAGTGGCTTGTTTTGCAGAACGTGAGAACACCGCCAGCAAGACTGACGGTTATAGATTACGAGATTAAAGGCTACGTCAAGTTTGGAACGAGGCGAACTGAAGCAGGAAAACTCAGGAATTTTACACACAACAATACGGAAAACTTTACATCAGTGTTTCCCAACCTTTTTGACACTAGTGCCCCCTTGGGCTCAATATTATTTCATATCGCCCCCCTCATCTTGCTTTACAGTAAAGTATTATATTAATCGTTGTCTAACATCATATTGTCTTCACTTTCGTTTCGATAAGCTGTCAGTCGTATTTTAGGTTGTCTAACATACATTTACTACAGGAATTTACGGATACGCGATAACCTTAGTGTTTATAGATAGTGTAATTCAGTGTTTGTTAAGGTCTTTAAGTCCTGGCGCACCTTGCGAGCGAAGCGAGCGCAATTTTGGGGGGTATACCAACATTTCTTTTAAATTTCGTGCTAGTATTTATTACATTGCCGATAAAAAAAAAATGTTAAATAATATATGTCTAATATTTTTGAATACGTTTTCCGTTTGTCCGCAACGGTAAAAACGTGCTAATCTATTCCAAAGACAGCATAAAAACGTAAACAAACTGGACGTAGAAAGATCATTGGCGCGAAGCGCGAAAAATTTTTGCCCGTACTCAGTTAAAATAGTCAAAAAGTATTTAAAATGGACTCGTGTCTATAGTTGTCAAAGAGGTGGTGGGCCGTAAGTTGGCGACCCCTGCTTTAAATATACAAAGATTTTGCCGCGTATAAAACTGTGAAACGCAACAACAACCAACAACATTACATTTATTACGTAACAATTGTCCGAAAACTGCTACAAATTTGCAGTACGAAAGTTGCCATTTAAGGTTAAAGGTTACCTACAGTCCTGTTTTTGTTACTATTTTTATGTGAACATTTTATAAAATTCAGCCTATAAGTGGTTTTATGTAACACCCCCTTTAGAAACGGACCAAAACGCCCCCTTGTAACTCTCTAACGCCCACAAGGGGGCCGTACCGCCCACGTTGGGAACCTCTGCTTTACATCATCAAATATGATATTATGCAACCAATAATACATTTGATTATGCAAAAGCTAGAACGCGCTAATCTAAAGCCTTATTTATCAATTCGTAATATAACTTAATATTAATATGAACTCTAAGATTTTGCTTATGGCAATTAATTAATTTGGGTGTTTAATGTGCGATAAACACGTAACAACGACATAATATAATATAGTTATTAAAAGGCCACAGCTTAAAGGAATCTTACATTTTGTTTAACCTATACTCGGGAATACGCATTTGTTATGAACACAGCAGCGCCTTTGCCAATATGTAGGGTTTAATATTGTTGCTGCTTTTACAAGGACCGCATCCTACTTTAATTGTGGAAAGTTTACCCGACCCATTTTATACACAATAGGGAACTGTACACATTTATTTACAGTTACTCTCCACAATATGCGGTGGTGAACAACAATCAACAGCTTGATGTCTGCATATTTTTTCACCCACGCAAAATCGGGGCATTGTACGAATGCACATATAACGCACTTATTGTAAAGGCTACATGTTATTGTTACAAGTAAATACCCTATTTAACCTAGGCAACGCCGGGTATTGCGTCTAGTTGTAAATAAAATAACGATAAATGTTTACATGCAACTTATTCATACCTAAATCAATGTCACTCTTATAACACGTTTTTGTTGTGATCATATTTAGCGCACATGATTAAACGTCTAGAACTCTAGATTAAGTAAAAACTATGGTATTTAAAACTTCCGAAGTAACATTTAGATGTTTAGCTTTATTTTAGTCTGGCAATGAAACCGAGTTAATTCAACATTTAAGGTGCGAAAAAAAATTACTAACTTGATTATTGAAAATAGGCCTACTTGCAATATGAATCGTTTTGTTTTCTTATTAAGTTGACTGGTCAAATACTTAATTGTAGCCAAGTTAACCCAATCTTCGCTTTGAAAAAATAACAATTAGCCACAAACAATTGTTTTTATTTAGTAATAAACCTTATTGTATGAGACAATTGTTTGTTTTAAGTCAGATGATTTCTGTGTTGCCTTGAGCATAATAATCGAACCCACGTTTTAGCGAATTTTATCAGTGAAGCAGCAACAAATATCTCACTGAGAAGTGACCAACTAAGTAACTGACATTTAATTTCTTTCCAAATTTTGCATTTTTTAGTGAAATACCGGATTACCTTGCAGTATATATGTGAAAAATTCCATCAGAATTTTTTTTGGAGGTATGAAGAACGCAATGACCTGACAAAGGGGGACGATCAGCAAAAAAGATGGAGAACCCCTGGATCACGCCAAAGGAGCGCATTCTGCTTAAGAACACCAGGCGCCACTATGCCAAACACATACCGGTTGCGATGGCTGCGACGTGGAACGTGACGGACCCTTGCTGCATTTGGACATATTTTGTTTTAATCGCCAATTGTGGAAGACACAGTAAAAGCTAAAAAGCACCTATAACTAAAGCACAGAAATTAATAAAACCGTAGTATTAGGACCAACGTCATAATAAAGCCATGGCTGTGTTTACCAACGTGCTTTATGGCTGGAGTTAACCAACATGCTTTAATAGGGGTTCTTAAATCGGGCCAGTGTACCCCCCACAGGGGTACGGTACGTTGGATATTTTTAGGGGGGTCTTTATGGGAAAGGGGCCTACGTAAAATCATAGTTTATAATTTGAAAAATGGAGCACAATGTTTTTAGACGTTTCAGGACGACAGATTTAACAAGTATTTGTGTATCATGACGTCACTTTATGTCGTAGGCTATAATATTTAATGCTGACCGTATGTATGCGAAGAAAAAACAGTTTTAGGGAGACGCCTTTAAAAGAGTGTAAGGACCCTGACCTTAAATAAGCCCAAAATCCTTATATGCTTACCTTAACACCAATTGCCTTAAAAAAGAGAGACTCTACAGCGTTTGGGATTAAAACGGGGCCCCATATAATGACTTCTTACTAAAAATTCGCCGATATAGATAGTCTCTGGTAGATAAAACACTTTCAGGTGAAACGTTCTTGTGCGCTTAAAATTCTCAGTTTCTCTGTGGAAAAACCCTAACCCTGTGAAGCCATGAAAACCTTACCCTGTGATATCACGTGGATGCATCAAACAAAACCATAAATAAGCGAGAGCTTGTTGAGGATCAATTACAAATTAAAAGAAAAACCCCACGACATTCGTTGACGTCAATCGAGCTTCCACAAATTCCTCGTGAGAATGTCTTTGTTATGTATATTGTTATCAACGTTGCTATGACTTCTGTAGGTAGGGATTTTAATTTCAAAGCGGAATTGTTTTCTTTTCTGTTGAGCTTTTTTCTTTCTCTACGCTTGTTTCAAAGTGAATCAGTTCTGAAGACGTTTCCCTGGTATTTTAATGACTTAAGTCGATTTTCACACGCTACACAAAAGACCTAAGTCCAGTCAGGTCATTTGTAGAAAAATCTTAAGTCAAAGTCAAGTCTTTTTGAAAGAATGAGTCAAGTCCTAGTCCAAGTCATCAGTTGCCCAAGTCAAGTCATAACTTAAGCAAGTCAATTTCAAGTCACGTCCTTGTCATAAAAACGAAACTTTAAACAACTGGAATTTAAGTCGTACGATGATAAACAACAACTAAATTTAAATAGCAAGAAAAACGCATACTCAAATTACATACTCAAGCAAATTATGTGCAACAATTAGTGTAAATATTACAATTCTATAACAAAAAAGTAAACGCTTCATTTTAACCCAAGTCATTTGTCCGAAAGACTTAAGTCCAAGTCATGTCATTTGTTGAATAGAAATAGGTCAAGTCTAGTAATTTGTCCAAAGGACTTAAGTCAAGTCATTGACTCAAGTGATAAACAACACTGACACAAAGCAATCTTACCCAAAATCTTTGTTAGAACTCGAGTTATATGGGGCTTGTAAAAATGAATTTGACGTTGAAACGAAAATTAATATCCTACTACCGAAAACATGGCGGTCGAGTCATGGCCTTTTGAAGGATAGTCTCCTAGGATCACCCTGTTTGAGCCACTTTCTGTATGTTCGATTTTCAAGGTCAATTGCGACTGAAGATTAATGTTAATAAACAGGAACAATTTTATTTTAACAATATTTTTGTAAAAAAATCATTTTTTTTAACGTGGTTATTTAACCGTTTAATCTCTTATAATAGATTGCAAAGTTTGACCACCGGACGAACGGCGCACGATTGTCACCGTATGTTCGTCCTGTCTGTCGAGGCAGACAGAGCAACGTCATCGTCGCCTAACAAAAGGTTAGAGAATGAATCGTCGCCTAACAAAAGAAGCGGCGACGTTAAAGTGAGCTCGCATTTCCACGGGCGCGCGCGCAACATACCGCAAACCTCGTAACTTAATCGCGCAAAACGTTTCTTAATGCGCGACACATGTAGGACCAATTCAGATTTAGACGGTACTACGACCATTAGGTATAAAGTATGTCCTATTTTGGTCTCATTCCGCACTTGTTTTATTCCAGCTTTGATATTGTTCTTATCTCGGTCTAGTGCAGTGGTTCTCAACCTTTTGTGCTTAGTGGCCCCCTTTGATAGGCTCTTAATTCTCGTGCCCCCCCTGCTGATAAAAAGCCTGCATTGTACTTAACGTGTTACTGTTTTCACTTGTTTTACTTCTCGTTTTACAATGGAATTCTTGTTTTGCAACTTAACGCCCTTCCTAAGGATTTAGGCGAAGGTTATCGGCCAGTAATTAGTCGCCGGAAAAAAACGCCAACGCCGCATAGTGATTGTTTCGCCACAGTGATAGGCTGCGTTAATTCAAATTTTCTGCGGTAAAACGAATAATTTATATCGTTTTCAATTACTCGATATAAACGGAAGAACTTTTGTAATACCATGACCTAGGTTGAGAGTTATGCCCGTGGCCCCCCAATCACCGTTCCTTGGCCCCCCAGGGGGGGCGAGGGCCACGGTTGAGAAACCCTGGTCTAGTCGCTGGTTCGGCTTGTTTTGTAAACATTTGGGGGCCTATTCTGAAAGAACTTGGCCTGGGTTTGGTTGGATTTTTGCCGGGTTAAGGTTGGTATATGTTTGTTACGTAAAAAATGTATCTTGGTGTTAAACGCACACGCCCCATTAGAACTGGCTCGGGTCTATTTGAATTTGCTGTTTATTGTTGTTGGAAGGTTGGACCTTGCCTTTTTGGGCAACTTTGCCTTTTCTTTTGCTTGGGATGATTTAATGGTTTTAAAGTGTGTTGCTGTGGTTTATTTTCCTGTTCGCTGTTTTTAAGTTCGTTTTGATGTTAGGGTGGCTGGTGAACTTCTTAGTTGCGATATTACCTTAAAACTGCAGCAGGACGCAGCTCACGACGTACCTGCCTGACTCGACGTTTGCCGCGAGAAAAAAAAGAAGAAGGCTTTGACTTGTCAATTGTCGAGCGTTGTCAATTGTCGAATACACCCTTGCTAATCAGCAAACCTGAACGAATAACAAAAGGCGAAAGACAAAAATCATCCTGCGTTTACCAAACAAGAAACGAAAAAGGGCGTTTTGCCGCTTTAGCGTTTAATTTCGGTTTCGCCTTAGCCTAAGACGGGTGACCTAATTACACGTTGAAACATTGCCGCTTCAGACAATTTGTTAAACCCTGATAAAAACAAACTCCCGATAACCACTTGGCACCGGGATTACATATTTGTTTAAATATGACGTCAATAGATCAATTGCCGCTTTCACAAAGGCCGTTACCATATAAGTTTTACTGTAGAGGCTTTATTGTGGAAAAAAATTTTCATTTCACAAAGACAGCATAGGGACGACCAGCTGCCAGTGCCATTACTCAATTTTGCTTTAATGAGCTATCCGATCATTACGCAATACCAAACAACGCATAATATGAAATCTTACCGAACTTGTAGCTCATCATAGTGCAACAACTAGGGCAATTTAAATGTTTGACTAATTTACGCACTATTTAGAACTCTCGCCATGATATTACACTATTCGTAACATCACTTGTTAGTACCATGGTAGATTGCCTTTTTTTAATTCATCGGCAATAAAACGCGGCTCAAGCAAATGACGCAGGGTACGACTGTTACGCCCCCTCGCGACTTGTGCACTGACCCCATACAGTTGCCCGGCGGGTCTCAACCGCGTGAGTTCTTGTTGTTTGCGAAGGTTTCTGGTCAGACAAGCTACCTGTCATAACCACAACTAAAAATTCCAATCAAATGTATATTGTTGCAATGTGCAGTAAAACGTTTCAAACAGTTTCAAGTTAATGTGAGACAGACAGCCACCGCCTATTGCAGCGACTGTCGGCTTAAGACTGCGCCAAGGACTGCGCGAAGAGTGCGCGAAAAACCGCCAAGACACGGTATATAAAACGAAAGAGTTACACGTCATATTTGGCCAATAAGACTGGCCGGCACTCTGAAAACATGGCTTAGGCATTACATCGGCCAATCTAAGGCCGATTTGCAGCGGGAGTCAGACGCCAGCAACACAAGTGGCTTGTGTTGCAGAACGTGAGAACACCGCCCACAAGACTGACAGTTATAGATCACGAGATTAAAGGTTACATGTCAAGTTTGAAACGAGGCGAACTAAAGCAGGAAAACTCAGGAATTTTACACACAACAATACGGAAAACTTTACATCATCAAATATGATATTATGCAACCAATAATACATTTGATTATGCGAAAGCTAGAACGCGCTAATCTAAAGCCTTATTTACCAATTCGTAATATAACATAATATTAATATGAACTCTAAGATTTGGCTTATGGCAATTAATTAATTTGGGTGTTTAAGTGTTGATAAACACGTAACAACGACATAATATAATATAGTTATTAAAAGGCCACAGCTTAAAGGAATCTTACATTTTGCTTAACCTATACTCGGGAATACGCATTTGTTATGAACACAGTAGCGCCTTTGCCAATATGTAGGGTTTAATATTGTTGCTGCTTTTACAACGCCCGCATCCTACTTTAATTGTGGAAAGTTTACCCGACCCATTTTATACACAATACGGAACTGTACACATTTATTTACAGTTACACTCCATAATATGCGGTAGTGATCAACAATCAACAGCTTGATGTCTGCATATTTTTTCACCCACGCAAAATCGGGGCATTGTACGAATGCACATATAACGCAATTATTGCAAAGGGCTACATGTTATTGTTAAAAGTAAATACCCTATTTAACCTAGGCAACGCCGGGTATTGCGTCTAGTTGTAAATAAAATAACGATAAATGTTTACATGCCACTTATTCATACCTAAATGAATGTCACACTTATAACACGTTTTTGTTGTGATCATATTTAGCGTAACTGATTAAACGTCTAGATTAAGGAAAAAATTATGGCATTTAAAACTTCCGAAGTGACATTTAGATGTTTAGCTGTTTATTTTAGTCTGGCAATGAAACCTTATATGATGACAGTGGTCGGCCAAATCTGGGCCGCTTTTTAGTGGGCCGCGAGAAATTTTTAAATGTTTTAGTTTTATCATAGAGTTGTTGGCTGCGTGGCATATTATTAGGCCATTAGTTTTGGACCAAAAAAACAAAAAAATTTGACCTAAAAAAGTAAAAATTTTTTGACTTAAAACAGTTTTTTTCTATGTTAGTTTTTTGGCAAAATTTTGAACTAGTAGAAATAGGCTACATTAATTTAAACAACATATTGTTGTTCGAAGTACTGCATTAATGTTCTGGCGTCGTCGACCACACGTTTGTGATGTTATACTTTCTATCGGTCCAACACGAATCAGTTAATTATTCGGGTTTATGCAAAAACTCATGAAAATGATTTGCTGCTATTTTTTGTCTTTCAAAAAGACAAACAGCTATAAAAATACCAAATAAAAACAAGACGCTACGTCGAATATGTGTTACGTCATTACAGTAGCACACAAGCGGAACATTAAAATGACCAAAATATTTAACAACACTCAAACAGTCGCTGTTTCAAGTTTAAGGATGATAGAGCGCAGTTTTTTTAATATTTCACATTTTTGCATTCGTAATACAACCTGTACTACATAATGAGAAAAAATCACGCCAACAATTCATGAGAGTCTACCGCGCGCGATGACGTCAGCTATTGTTTACAAACAATGTCACATGTAACTTGATATCACATACGAGGAATTTTAACTGTTTCCATTATTTTGCGATTATTAGAAAATATTTGAAACGGTTTACCACAATTATTTCTTGCAAATCTATATTTGTGACAATTTCGGCTAATTCTACAAAAAGGATGATATTTGTAGTGCCGTATGCTTGGTACGTCGAAGTAATTTTGTAAAAAGTTGTAAAACAAATTACAAAAATGTTATTCGTGGTAAACGGTTATACAATTAATCGAAAAAAACATCAAAACTTAAAAAGGTTATTTTTTCGGCTTGTTCAAGTCGGCTACGCATAGAAAACACGAACCGAAAAGTTATTTTCGGGGCATATCTTGTTTTTTTTAATTCCGAAGGAGGCTGATATGTAGATGTCGTTTTGCGGGCTTAGGGGTCTGTTCACCAAGGGGCATTGGGGGAAGAAATTGCAAACCAAATGTGACGCCATTTTAAATTAATTTTAGCCCTGTACTCCTATGGCAGTGTCGGGGGTACTTAAACATCAAGGGGTACTGGATTTTGGGCCAAGGAGCAGCTTTTCAAACAAATTTCACAGTACAGTTTTACTTTGAAATTGTAAATGATATTATCCCAATGATAATTTTTGTCTTGTTGCTGGAATTCTTTTTTCTCTAAATTTTCAATTACATAATTGTTGGTAATTGTGAACAGGTTAAGAACAAATGTTCTAAAAAGTAATTCGTGTTGTAATGACCCAAGGCCTCAAAGACATAATAAATTGAGTTATTTATCCTAATTTGTAGCCAAGTTAACCCAATCTTCGCTTTGAAAAAATAACAATTAGCCACTGTAGCATATAGCCTACTTTTACGTCACTATACACGTGACCATTGTCCACTGACGTGTGACCGCCGCACCTAGCGAATTGCTTTTCCGCATTTGACAATTCATTCTACTTTATACGTCTTACTGATTAGCGGCTTGAATCACCGCTCTGTTTATCGCTGTATTTCTGAGATTTGTGAATATACTCTATGAGCAACTATCTACTGAGTGGATTGTCTTTGCTTAGAGTACAAGAAGTTAAGGACAGGTATTCTAGCGGCCTGCTCCTTTGGAGTCGGATTAAGAAATTGTAAGAGACTTAGGCAGCCGTCGGCCCTCGTCCACAGGGTCAGCAGCCTTCCTATAGCTCCCAACTATCCCTCTACGCTTCACTGGTGACCTCCTTGTTCTTCGGAAGATATCTGAAGACAGAACATTGCAATCAAAAGCAGGCAAGTCTCAGAAAAAAACGGACTAAAAATCTCGACAATTAGAGAGACGACAGTCAATCGTCTCTCCCCGAAGAAGATACATCGCCCTTTCAACGGCCCCCGGGAAGATCCTCTCGTACGAACAGCCCAGAATTCCTTCACATTCCCCGCACCGGCAGCGTGCGACCTTAAAGACGACCTAGCGTCAAAGGATTATTTTGGAGGAACGGAACCGGCTTCGTGGACGATCTTGTCCCCAGGGAACTTCAGAAGGACGTGCGATTTTCTTCACGTCACAACTATAAAATTAATGTCTCCGAAGATGAAGACACTGAAACGCCACCTGAGACGGAACGGACTACTGCAAGAGGACGAAACATCCGCCTCCCAGCCAGATACCGTGATTAACGCATCACGCAAACAGACTAATTTTTCGTTCGTACTGTTGATATTGTATATACTATTCTTGCCGTTAGCAACCCCCATACAGCTAACAAATCTACGCCTTTGCAATAAGGCTCAAATCTCACAAGATTACGTCATCAAGACGCCAGAGCAATGCGTCTATCACGAAACAGGGTCAATCAAGCATTGCTCAGCAAAAGTTTACAATCCGGACTTGCATCTTCAACAACTAACTGCATACAGCTGTCAACAAACAGTAACAACCTACTCAACTGTCTTGTATTTCTTTGGCGCCAAGACCAAAGAACAACACACCGCTTTCAAAGCAGCACCAAGCAGGAATCTTTGTCAAGAATGGGCAAGAACAAAACAGACTAAATTTGGACATCTAACGCAGAAAACGCCCAACCAGTGGTTGTCAAATAACAAACCAAATTTCCGATACGTCTGGCCAATCAAATCCACCGGAACAGTACAGAACGCAATTTTGACACAAGTGACAATTTTATACGACCCAATAAAGAAAAGGATAAGCAGCACACTAACTTCACTACAAGATTGCCACGTTGCAAAAGGCAATTGCTTATCTGGAACACATCGGTTCATTTGGGAAGTTCCGCAAAACATCGGATGCCCGAAACTAACCACCATCGGAGAAGAAAAGATGCTTCTCCACTTCAATACTCAAAAGAAGCTTTTCCGTTTGGAATTCCGAAGCCTCGCCATTTCGTTACACACGTGGAACCTGTGTGATGAAAATACATTGAGATGCCTTCGAGTTCCCACAGCTTTCTGTGACCTGGGCGGACTAATTTTCGCCCCACAACGCTGCAAAATCCCAACGAAAGACTTTCAACCCCCACAAAACTTTACACTGGATCGATACTCTCCTGTGGGTCGAGCGCTCAATAACCTACAGGACAACGTCGAATCACAGCTGACACGAATAGTGAGCGAAATCAATTTGCTCGAGTGTCAGATAAAACGAAGTGCAACTATGACATTAAAGATGCTTTCACGCGTCTACCCCAGCGAGGTTCTTTCAACCATGAAGGACACAAACTCAGCGGGGCTATCAAATTCGGACACAATCAGCCAACTTTCTTGCCGAACAATAGATGGGAAACTGATCACTTCTCTGATATACAACGGCAGGTTCGCGAGGCGTCCGCTGATAAGTTATCGTCACCCCGATGGTACCACTCGAACAGCACAGCTAGGTTACGATGGCTTTGCATACGACCAAGTGGAAGCCCTCGAAGATTACGTTCCGAACAGAGTACAAAAATTTGTCATACAAGGAGTTCTTTACATCTTCAAGAACTACACGTTGGAATACGAAAACGCCCCAACGACAACGCTAATAATGCATTTCGCAAAAATTGCGTTGAACTTCACAGCTCAAGACTACGTGGATACGCTCCACACTTTTGCTTCAATGTCTTCGAGTTCAACCGACCTCAGCACTCTCGTGAACTCCATAGAGGAATCACGTCATATTGCTGAAACAATGAAAGCTTACTTCACCGACCTGGCAAACACCACGTCGTCAGGCGGAACAGGCGCAAAACTAAGCTACCTTGCAAAAGTTCTAGACAACGCGCTGATAAGCATGATATCATCTATATCAAGCCCTTGGATACAGGGAATAATTTGCTTCCTTGTAATTCAAGCGTGCATTTGGGGAATGAAACTGACCATCGCAGCTCTATCAGAAAGGCTTCAACAGCGTTTCCCAAACAACCCGTTCGAACAACGAATGGCGAACATGCGGATTCGCATCTCAGAGTGGCGCAGTCGCCTACGCAATATTGCTAGGAGAGACCCGAATATGCCACCCTTACAAAACAACACAAATAACCCTACCCAAACCCCCACCCCTAACCTACAGTCGGCGACAAGACCGTTGACAAATTCGATCTCTGACAGCGCGAACAGCGACACAGAGGCCTAAATTAACGTTTGCTAACAATAACTTTAAAGCCAAACGCTAAGCTTACCGAATTGTGCATGAAATTTATCGCCATGAATCTATAATTCGATGTACCGCATTTCATCAATGTACGCCTGAAATTTATTTATGTCACAAAGGGTCCGAGCGACCAAATATTCGTTCATACTTTGTTTACAAAACAGACAGCCTTCAGCTGTTCATTTGAGTTGCCGCAGCTTAAAAGAGCCCGGCCAAACATTTAGTGTTTCCTGTATTGCATTTTCAATCGTTTGTGTACAAATATATCACGGAGAAAAATCTTTTACAAAATCGCCCCCAAAAAAATTATAAAAACACCCATAAAACGTTGCTCTCTTGAGTCGTAAATATATTGTTTTCTTACAACGCCACGCTTGTTTTTCGCTCGCCATTTTTGCATGCTATTTCTCTTCATGTCCCACAGCTTTTGGACATGCACCCAAACCAAATCCTAATATCAATCTTCCAGATCTCTTTTTTCTTTAATGAACAACCCATTCTACGTCTGGCTTGTTCATTGGAAGGGGAATTCTGTAGCATATAGCCTACTTTTACGTCACTATACACGTGACCATTGTCCACTGACGTGTGACCGCCGCACCTAGCGAATTGCTTTTCCGCATTTGACAATTCATTCTACTTTATACGTCTTACTGATTAGCGGCTTGAATCACCGCTCTGTTTATCGCTGTATTTCTGAGATTTGTGAATATACTCTATGAGCAACTATCTACTGAGTGGATTGTCTTTGCTTAGAGTACAAGAAGTTAAGGACAGGTATTCTAGCGGCCTGCTCCTTTGGAGTCGGATTAAGAAATTGTAAGAGACTTAGGCAGCCGTCGGCCCTCGTCCACAGGGTCAGCAGCCTTCCTATAGCTCCCAACTATCCCTCTACGCTTCAGCCACAAACAATTGTTTTTATTTAGTAATAAACCTTATTGTATGAGACAATTGTTTGTTTTAACTCAGATGATTTCTGTGTTGCCTTGAGCATAATAATCGAACCCACGTTTTAGCGAATTTTATCAATGAAGCAGCAACAAATATCTCACTGAGAAGTGACCAACTAAGTAACTGACATTTAATTTCTTTCCAAATTTTGCATTTTTTAGTGAAATACCGGATTACCTTGCAGTATATATGTGAAAAATTCCATCAGAATTTTTTTTGGAGGTATGAAGAACGCAATGACGGGGACGTGACTTGAAAATTGACTTGCTTTAGTTATGACTTGACTTGGGCAACTGATGCCTTGGACTAGGACTTGACTCGTTCATTCGAAAAGACTTGACTTTGACTTAAGATTTTTCTACAAATGACCTGACTGGACTTAGGTCTTTTGTGTAGCGTGTGAAAATCGACTTAAGTCATTAAAATACCAGGGAAACGTCTTCAGAACTGATTCACCTTGAAACAAGCGTAGAGAAAGAAAAAAGCTTAACAGAAAAGAAAACAATTCCGCTTCGACATTCAAATCCCTACCTACAGAAGTCATAGCAACGTTGATAACAATATACATAACAAAGACATTCTCACGAGGAATTTGTGGAAGCTCGATTGACGTCAACGAACGTCGTGGGTTTTTTCTTTTAATTTGTATTTGATCCTCGACATCCTCGATGAGTACCGATGCTGGCACTTTCACCTAACTGTTGTTTCTCGCTGTTCTACCATTCTGCTTTAAACTACCACCCTATGAATGCAAGCGACATCTCCCCAGTGTAACATGATAAAAGCAGTCTGTCATTCACTGCCACCTACAACCTACTTCCATAACCAAATCACGCCGACTCTCCCACCAACATTACGTCACCGGGAGTGCCGCAAGGTGTGATCACTTGGACACTTCATAACATTGTTTTATTCCAGCTTTGATATTGTTCTTATCTCGGTCTAGTGCAGTGGTTCTCAAACTTTTGTGCTTCGTGGCCCCCATTGATAGGCTCTTAATTCTCGTGGCCCCCCTGCTGATAAAAAAGCCTGCATTTTACTTAACCTGTTACTGTTTTCACTTGTTTTACTTCTCGTTTGACAATGGAATTCTTGTTTTGCAACTTAACGCCCTTCCTAAGGATTTAGGCGAAGGTTATCGGCCAGTAATTAGTCGCCGGAAAAAAACGCCAACGCCGCATAGTGATTGTTTCGCCACAGTGATAGGCTGCGTTAATCCAAATTTTCTGCGGTAAAACGAATAATTTATATCGTTTTCAATTACTCGATATAAACGGAAGAACTTTTGTAATACCATGACCTAGGTTGAGAGTTATGTCCGTGGCCCCCCAATCACCGCTCCTTGGCCCCCCAGGGGGGGCGAGGGCCACGGTTGAGAAACCCTGGTGGCTGGTTCGGCTTGTTTTGTGAACATTTGGGGGCCTATTCTGAAAGAACTTGGCCTTGGTTTGGTTGGATTTTTGCCGGGTTAAGGTTGGTATATGTCTGTTACGTAAAAAATGTATCTTGGTGTTAAACGCACACGTCCCATTAGGACTGGCTCGGGTCTATTTGAATTTGCTGTTTATTGTTGTTGGAAGGTTGGACCTTGCTTTTTCTTTTGCTTGGGATGATTTAATGGTTTTAAAGTGTGTTGCTGGGTTTTAATTTTTCTGTTCTCTGTTTTTAAGTTCGTTTTGATGTTAGGGTGGCTGGTGAACTTCTTAGTTGCGATATTACCTTAAAACTGCAGCAGGACGCAGCTCACGACGTACCTGCCTGACTCGACGTTTGCGGCGAGAAAAAAAGGAAGAAGGCTTTGACTTGTCAATTGTCGAGCGTTGTCAATTGTCGAATACACCCTTGATAATCAGCCAACCTGAACGAATAACAAAAGGCGAAAGACAAAAAATCATCCTGCGTTTACCAAACAAGAAACGAAAAAGGGCGTTTTGCCGCTTTAGCGTTTAATTTTGGTTTCGCCTTAGCCTAAGACGGGTGACCTAATTACACGTTGAAACAATGCCGCTTCAGACAATTTGTTAAAACCTGATAAAAAAAAACGATAATATCACTTACTAAAGGGTGGATTCAAACCCCCAATCCCCCTGGCTACGTCACTGACGCAGGGTATACCCGATAACGATTTGGCACCGGGATTACATGTTTGTTTAAATATGACGTCAATCGATCAATTGCCGCTTTCACAAAGGCCGTTACCATATAAGTTTTACTGTAGAGGCTTTATTGTGAAAAAAATTTTTCATTTCACAAAGACAGCATAGGGACGACCAGCTGCCAGTGCCATTACTTAATTTTGCTTTAATGAGCTATCCGATCATTACGCAATACCAAACAACGCATAATATGAAATCTTACCGAACTTGTAGCTCATCATAGTGCAACAACTAGGGCAAATTAAATGTTTGACTAATTTACGCACTATTTAGCACTCTAGCCATGATATTACACTATTCGTAACATCACTTGTTAGTAACATGGTAGATTGCCTTTTTTACATCATCGGCAATAAAACGCGGCTCAAGCAAATGACGCAGGGTACGACTGTTACGCCCCCTCGCGACTTGTGCACTGACCCCATACAGTTGCCCGGCGGGTCTCAACCGCGTGAGTTCTTGTTGTTTGCGAAGGTTTCTGGTCAGATATGCCACCAGTCAAAATCACAACTAAAAATTCCAATCAAAAGTATATTGTTACAATGTGCAGTAAAACGTTTCAAACAGTTTCAAGTTAATGTGAGACAGACAGCCACCGCCTATTGCAGCGACTGTCGGCTTAAGACTGCACCAAGGACTGCGCGAAGAGTGCGCGAAAAACCGCCAAGACACGGTATATAAAACAAAAAAGTTACACGTCATATTTGGCCAATAAGACTGGCCGGCACTCTGAAAACATGGCATAGGCATTACAGCGGCCAATCTAAGGCCTATTTGCAGCGGGAGTCAGACGCCAGCAACACAAGTGGCTTGTTTTGCAGAACGTGAGAACACCGCCAGCAACACTGACGGTATTAGATTACGAGATTAAAGGCTACATGTCAAGTTTGGAACGAGGCGAACTGAAGCAGGAAAACTCAGGAATTTTACACACAACAATACGGAAAACTTTACATCATCAAATATGATATTATGCAAATATGATATTATGCAATACATTTGATTATGCGAAAGCTAGAACGCGCTAATCTAAAGCCTTATTTGTCAATTCGTAATATAACTTAATATTAATATGAACTCTAAAATTTGGCTTATGGCAATTAATTAATTTGGGTGTTTAATGTGTGATAAACACGTAACAACGACATAATATAATATAGTTATTAAAAGGCCACAGCTTAAAGGAATCTTACATTTTGCTTAACCTATACTCGGGAATACGCATTTGTTATGAACACAGCAGCGCCTTTGCCAATATGTAGGGTTTAATATTGTTGCTGCTTTTACAACGCCCGCATTCTACTTTAGTTGTGGAAAGTTTACCCGACCCATTTTATACACACTACGGAACTGTAATTTCGGTTACATGTTAAATTACACATTTATTTACAGTTACACTCCATAATATGCGGTGGTGAACAACAATCAACAGCTTGATGTCTACATATATTTTTACCCACGCAAAATCGGGGCATTGTACGAATGCACATATACGCACTTTATTGCACTTATTTCAAAGGGCTACAAGTAAATACCCTATTTAACCTAGGCAACGCCGGCTATTGCGTCTAGTTGTAAATAAAATAACGTTAGATAAATGTTTACATGCAACTTATTCATACCTAAATCAATGTCACTCTTATAACACGTTTTTGTTGTGATCATATTTAGCGCACATGATTAAACGTCTAGAACTCTAGATTAAGTAAAAACTATGGTATTTAAAACTTCCGAAGTAAAATTTAGATGTTTAGCTGTTTATTTTAGTCTGGCAATGACGTTTAACATCGACGCCGTTAAAACCGAGTTAATTCAACATTTAAGGTTCGAAAAAAAAATTACTAACTTGATTATTGGAAATAGGCCTACTTGCAATATGAATCGTTTTGTTTTCTTATTAAGGTGACTGGTCGAACACTTATTTGGTAAGTTTGTGAAGCATATTGCATGTATTCTGACAATAGATATATGATGAGAGTGGCCGGACAAATCTGGGCCGCAGATCCATATTTAGTGGGCCGCGATCAATTTTTAAATGTTTTAGTTTTATCATATAGTTGTTGGCTGCGTGACTTACTATTAGGGTCATTAGTTTTTGACCAAAAAACAAAATTATTTTAAGTTCATTTAAGTGACTGTTTCAAAATGACCTGCCTCGATTGAGGTATTTTGGGCAAAACGACATTGGACTAATGACTTGACTCAACGTGAAGTTATTTTACAAATAACCTGTTTGCAAAAACTGTTAAATAGAAGGTCTGCCAGTGTTAAAAAAATAATAAGCTTGATTATGCCCAAAAAATATTTCTACTAGGTCATTAGTTTTTGACCAAAAAACAAAAAAACAAAATTAAAATATTTTGACCTAAAATAGATTTTTTTCTATGTTAGTTTTTTGACAAAATTTTGAACTAGTAGAAATAGGCTACATTAATTTAAACAACGTATTGTTGTTCGAAGTACTGCATTAATGTTCTGGCGTCGTCGACCACAAGTTTATGATGTTATACTGTCTATCGGTCCAACACGAATCAGTTAATTATTCGGGTTTATGCAAAAACTCAAGGAAATGATTTGCTGCTATTTTTTGTCTTTCAAAAAGACAAACAGCTATAAAAATACCAAATAAAAACAAGACGCTACGTCGAATATGTGTTACGTCATTACAGTAGCACACAAGCGGAACATTAAAATGACGAAAATATTTAACAACACTCAAACAGTCGCTGTTTCAAGTTTAAGGATGATAGAGCGCAGTTTTTTTAATATTTCACATTTTTGAATTCGTAATACAACCTGTACTACATCATGAGAAAAAATCACGCCTAACAATTCATGAGAGTCTACCGCGCGCGATGACGTCAGCTATTGTTTACAAACAATGTCACACGTAACTTGATATAACGTGCGAGGAATTTTAACTGTTTCCATTATTTTGTGATTATTAGAAAATATTTCAAACTGTTTACCACAATTGTTTTCTTGCAAATCTATATTTGTGACAATTTCGGCTAATCTGCAATAAGGATGATATTTGTAGTGCCATATGCTTGGTACGTCGGAGTAATTTTGTAAAAAGTTGTAAAACAAATTACAAAAATATTATTCGTGGTAAACGGTTATACAATTAATCGAAAAAAACATCAAAACTTAAAAAGGTTATTTTTTCGGCTTGTTCAAGTCGGCTACGCATAGAAAACACGAACCGAAAAGTTATTTTCGGGGCATATCTTGTTTTTTTTAATTCCGAAGGAGGCTGATACGTAGATGTCGTTTTGCGGGCTTAGGGGTCTGTTCACCAAGGGGCATTGGGGGAAGAAATTGCAAACCAAATGTGACGCCATTTAAAATTAATTTTAGCCCTGTACTCCTATGGCAGTGTCGCGTTAACACGTGATCATAGAACACGCCAGGGGTTCCCAACCGGGGGTACTTAAACATCAAGGGTTACTGGATTTTGGGCCACGGAGCAGCTTTTCAAACAAATTTCACCGTACAGTTTTACTTTGAAATTGTAAATGATATTATCCCAATGATAATTTTTGTCTTGTTGCTGGAATTCTTTTTTCTCTAAATTTTCAATTACATAATTGTTGGCAATTGTGAACAGGTTAAGAACAAATGTTCTAAAAAGTAATTCGTGTTGTAATGACCCAAGGCCTCAAAGACATAATAAATTGAGGTATTTATCCTAATTTGTAGCCAAGTTAACCCAATCTTCGCTTTGAAAAGATAACAATTAGTCACAAACAATTGTTTTTATTTAGTAATAAACCTTATGGTATGAGACAATTGTTTGTTTTAACTCAGATGATTTCTGTGTTGCCTTGAGCATAATAATCGAACCCATGTTTTAGCGAATTTTATCAATGAAGCAGCAACAAATATCTCACTGAGAAGTGACCAACTAAGTAACTGACATTTAATTTCTTTCCAAATTTTGCATTTTTTAGTGAAATACCGGATTATCAGAATTTTTTTTGGAGGTATGAAGAACGCAATGACCTGACAAAAGGGGACGATCAGCAAAAAAGATGGAGAACCCCTGGATCACGCCAAAGGAGCGCATTCTGCTTAAGAACACCAGGCGCCACTATGCCAAACACATACCGGTTGCGATGGCTGCAAAGTGGAACGTGACGGACCCTTGCTGCATTTGAACATATTTTGTTTTAATCGCCAATTGTGGAAGACACAGTAAAAGCTAAAAAGCACCTATAACTAAAGCACATAAATTTATAAAACCGTAATATTAAGAACAACGTCATAATAAAGCCATGGCGGTGTTTGCCAAAATGCTTTATTGCTGGAGTTAACCAACATGCTTTAATAGGGGTTCTTAAATCGGGCCAGTGTACCCCCACAGGGGTACGGTACGTTGGATATTTTTAGGGGGGTCTTTATGGGAAAGGGGCCTACGTAAAATCATAGTTTATAATTTGAAAAATGGAGCACAATGTTTTTAGACGTTTCAGGACGAAAGATTTAACAAGTATTTGTGTATCATGACGTCACTTTATGTCGTAGGCTATAATATTTAATGCTGACCGTATGTATGCGAAAAAAACACAGTTTTAGGGAGACGCCTTTAAAAGAGTGTAAGGACCCTGACCTTAAATAAGCCCAAAATCCTTATATGCTTACCTTAACACCAATTGCCTTAAAAAAGAGAGAATCTACAGAGTTTGGGATTAAAACGGGGCCCCATATAATGAATTCTTACTAAAAATTCGCCGATATAGATAGTCTCTGGTAGATAAAACACTTTCAGGTGAAACTATTGATACGGAAGCCGTAATCGTTGGTCATAAAGCAACTTCCGAGGGGCTAGATCACAGATGTTATTAAACACATATGTTTGTGTGTGTCTTTCATTTCAGGTGAAACGTTCTTGTGCGCTTAAAATTCTCAGTTTCTCTGTGGAAAAACCCTAACCCTGTGAAGCCATGAAAACGTTACCTTGCCATATCACGTGGATGCATCAAACAAAACCCTAAATATGCGAGAGCTTGTCGAGGATCAATTACAAATTAAAAGAAAAACCCCACGACGTTCGTTGACGTCAATCGAGCTTCCACAAATTCCTCGTGAGAATGTCTTTGTTATATATATTGTTATCAACGTTGCTATGACTTCTGTAGGTAAGGATATGAATTTCGAAGCGGAATTGTTTTCTTTTCTGTTAAGCTTTTTTCTTTCTCTACGCTTGTTTCAAGGTGAATCAGTTCTGAAGACGTTTCCCTGGTATTTTAATGACTTAAGTCGATTTTCACACGCTACACAAAAGACCTAAGTCCAGTCAGGTCATTTGTAGAAAAATCTTAAGTCAAAGTCAAGTCTTTTTGAATGAATGAGTCAAGTCCTAGTCCAGGTCATCAGTTGTGTTACGTGTTTATCAACACTTAAACACCCAAATTAATTAATTGCCATAAGCCAAATCTTAGAGTTCTTTAAGTGATTTTACGATGTGATAAATAGGGTTTTAGATTACGCGTTTCAGCTTTCGTTTGCCAAATATGTTCTTTAGTTACATAATATCGTATTTGATGAAGCAAAGTTTTCCGTATTGTTGTGTGTTAAATTCCTGAGTTTTCCTGCTTCAGTTCGCCTCGTTTCAAACTTAACATGTAACCTTTAATCTCGTAATCTATAACTGTCAGTCTTGCGGGCGGTTTTCTCACTATCTGCAAAACAAGCCTCTTGTTTCGCTGGCGTCTGACTCCCGCTGCAAATTGGCCTTAGAATGGCCGCTGTAATGCCTAGCCATGTTTTTAGAGTGCCGGCCAGTCTTATTGGCCAAATATGACGTAACTTTCGTGTTCTTTTTCTTCCTACGTATTGGCTATATACATGTCGTTTCTTAGCGGCTTTGGGCTTTTTTCTAGAGAAGTCTTTTGCGAAGTTTTAGCCGACAGTCGCTGCAATAGGCGGTGGCTGTCTGTCTCACATTAACTTGAAAATAACGCTTACTAATGCTATTTGATAACGTTTTAATTCGTTGTAACAATATACTTTTGAATGGAATTTTAGTTGTGGTTATGACAGGTAGCATATCTGACCAGAAACCTTTGCAAACAACAAGAACTCACCGGTTGCGACCCGCCGGGCAACTGTATGGGGCCAGGCCCCACTGCACAGGTGGCGGGGGCGCAACACGGTTTGGTGCCCCGTTTTGGTGTTGTTTGAAACAACTTTGTTGGTTGTATAAAGTTTTTTTGGTCAGATGTTTTTGAAAGCATAATTTTTTGTCGAACATAAAAGTAATTTTTATTAAAGATTTTTGAGTCTTTATGAGAAATAAGTTGGTTTTGAGTTGAAAGTTGTTGGTTTGGAAGTAGTTTTAAACATTTTTGCGTTGTTTCAGTGGATATTTTTGACTTTCAAAAAAGGACTTATTATGCAAATAAACGCTTTGATCTTTTCAGAGATTTTTCTTCCAATTGGGTCCAATAATTGTCGGACCGTTTGTAATTGTACGGGGAATTAAGATTTAAGTTAAAAATCAACACGTTAAGCTTGAGGTCACGATTGAATTTTGTTGTGCACGAAATAAGTTTGTGTAAAGTTCCTCATTCTTGTAAGCAATTGGTATGTTTTTGGGTTTTAGTTTAAGTCTGAATCAAAACGCACGACGCGTCTAGTTAGGTAGATAAGGCTGAACACGGGACGGTACATTCCTCGTAAAAAAAGCATGATGGTTTATCCAGACGGGAAACATATGCTTCAATTCGTGCAAGTCCAAACACAAATTTAGGGATAAGCCCATTACCTACCTTTGTTGAAAGTATAAGGGAATGAGCAGCAATTTTAAAACGTTTTTTCTTGTGATG
Organism: Ascidiella aspersa; assembly: GCF_963924565.1. NCBI lineage: Eukaryota > Metazoa > Chordata > Ascidiacea > Phlebobranchia > Ascidiidae > Ascidiella > Ascidiella aspersa. Next base: position 2,817,236 of record NC_139451.1, read on the forward strand.
CGTTTTTGTTTTGAAACTTAGAATGAAAAAATAAAAAAATTAAAAGAAGATAAATATGCTGTATAAACTGTACTATGATTTGTCTCTTTGATTCGGGCATGACGGAGACGCTGGCTCCTTGTGTCCGTGAAATAATCAATTGTTTTGTTTGGCAGTTTTTAACTATGAAGAAGTTTTTGTTTTCAAATATAGGTGTGTTTTCAGATTTCAACATATCCAATCAAACCATGTGGGGGTCGCCGACCTCGATTTAACCTTTTTTTGCGACAGGCTAATTCAGCTCGCAAGCGTAACCAACATTTCTTTTCAGAAGTTTTCGTCAGTCAAAGTCGATGGCCAGGACTTAGACTGAGGTTTTTCTTCAAAAGGAAAGTACTACGCTACTATAGACAACGCCAATTGGTCAAATTCCAGTTGGGTCAAAACAATAAACAATTTCATCATCACATAGCACATATTGTATGTGAACAAATAAACATAAAGTTGCCGAGTACGTTTTGATAACTATTAAAATGTTTCTTAAATGTATTTTCAAAATATCCTATGGAATGATTTGCCTAGTGAAACTATTTTTGATGCTAGGGAATTGTTCATTATGGAATTGTAGAGAAACGACGCATGTCTGTTTGTGCTTGTAATTATAGCGTGTTCGCCTGGTAAAGTGTTAAATATTTCACCTAGATACTCATTTCCTTTCGTGGCCGTTCTGGCAAACCTAGCCGACATTCGACTCAGCTAATCTCCATCGCAGTCGCTCTTGTGCTATATAGTGTCACGCTGCTGTTGGATTAAACACAACAGTCAAGATGCATGCCTTACTTGCGAGACGTGTTTTGACTGCGCTGTAACTCTTTTATTGAAAGCGAAATATGCTAAATTATGTGAATGTACAATAAATCTATAAGCGACCTGACAGTATGCACTTTGAAATGCTATGACAGTGTTTGTTTAGATTCGATTTAGTGGAGTCAGATAGCACGGTGGTCATGTCTCACCTGTTGAAATATACAGAATGAATAAGCTTTAAAACGGTGATGTTAATCTTAAAGGGGTAAGGAATAAATTAAAAATACGCTGAGTTAACAGTTTGAGAATAACGTTGAAGCATTCAATTTGATTGTGTTTTGTTTATCGCCCGTATCTCGCCTTAACTTGCCACGTATCGACTTTCCGGGATTTTTGCCTCCTTCTTATCTGCTCTCGTGATTAAAATATCACAATATTGTTTAAAGTTATTTTTATTGCCCCAGTTTCGTTTATTTTAGCATTACAGTAAAAAACTTAAAGAAAATTAGAGTAGGGATCTTGTAATATATTCAGTTATTCTTTATTTTCGGTGTTAAGGAATATTACCATTACACATTTTGGTACTGGATATAGGGTTCGGTGAACACAAACTTAGTGTGTAATATTGTTCATTTGAAAAAGAAAAGCACAAGATTATGCAGCTTTATAATCTGTTAAATTAAATGTAACAATAACCTTTATTCTTTTACTACCAGTTATAAGCTGTTTACAAGATGTCACCTACTTCTATACATGGGCTTTGATATTTATTCAACTACATCCTCCAGCAGTTAAGCTCCAAACTTTTGTTATCAGTTATTAGGGAGAAAAGAGATGAAAATATCTATTTCAAACAGGGCTGCGGAGTCGGTTAAAAATAACACGAGTCCAACTCCGGTAAAATGTGGCATTTCATTGAGTCCCGAGTCTGGCCCTGACTAAACAGCCTGTTTAACAATGGATATTCAGCTATACACTTATAGGGGTGTCATATAATTCATTCACCCATAATACATGGTTGGAAAATATTCCACCACATGCTATATTCCACCTTTACAATTTTCAGTTGGCGATCATATCAGTTTACTGCGCATGTCAGACTTGGGAGTCAGGTAGTTTTACATGGTCTTACTCGAGTCCCGAGCCTAACTCCAGCAAAACAAACCGACTCCTCGAGGCAGACTCCGCAGTCCTGATTTCAAACCTGTACAATATGCTACCTAGTTCTGTGTGGATTTTTGTATTTACTCTAAATTAAGCCACTATACTTTTACAGTCTATAATTTATTTCATGAAATTTATTCAGAATAAGTAATAACTCAACAACACTTTTGACGACAAAGTAAAAATTTATAAATATTTTATTCATATAAAACAAAACGTTTACTACGTAATACACACTTGGAAATATAAATATAATAAATCAGAGCAAAGAGAGATAATTTAATAAAATTATAAAAAATATTTGTAATATATTGGTTGATCAATTGTGTTCTTACAGACGCTGTTGACCAGGTACTACACAAAAGAGTACAATACTGAAATGGCCTCTGGAATCTGGTGTCAATAAAGAACTTTATTCATTCCTTAAATTGATTGATTCCTGCCATGTTTAACCAAATAAATTTTAAATAAACATTATTTTGTTTTGCTTGCCTGAGTTTGCATATTAGGTATACCAAGAAGTAGGAAAATAATGACACTTTTAACAAGAATTGATTACTTAAGACAGGGTGGTCCAAAACCCAAGCCCGACATCATTGTTTGTGGCCCGCGAAGCACTGTTGAATTATTGTAATGCGTACAGGGTTTATTTTAAAGAAATATAAGTGACCAACAATCAGTGAGCATACTGCAACGGTTTGGTTAGGGTTACATTTTTCCGATTACACTATTAAATAAACCAGTTTACTATAACTTGGCAAAAAAAGCCTAATTCTTTGTATGTGTCAGACAGGTTTGAAAGTCGCAGTGCGTCCTATATGGAACTTTTTTTTTTTTCAAAATGGCTGTTTTGCAATGCAAGTTATATTTGTGTTCACTTATAAATGCAGTCTTTTTCAAAATTAAGTGTTGTCAAATATGCAATTTTGCGTGTTTGGAGCGCACCATTCTGCCAGTCTGATTATTAACGCTCGATTTCATTTGTGCACAATTTGGTGATAGCAGAAAGTTTGTGCAGTTTATATATCTTTCGACAGTTACTTTTTGACAATGCTTTGTGCCATCATCTGTAAACCCCTTCATGCTGCGTCCTAACAAAAATCGTTTATCCGCTCCTGGCATGCATGTAGCCTGCTTTGTGGCCCGTAAAGAATATGTAAGAAATATTGTGCAACCTTGGACCACCCTGACTTAAGAAATCAAGCCCAATACAATTGCCAGTAGGAATTTGTGTAAAGCAGTGTCATATGTTATCCACAAGAGAATAAAGTTTCACATTAATTAATAGGCTTCTTGCAGCACAACAAATGGTAAAAAGGTGGAAAATTTGAAGGAATTTATTGTGTTTTACTCTTTAAATAATCTGCTCATTCTGTGACCAGAACTTTTTAAGTGGAGGTTCCCAATCAGTTTTCCAACCTGTATAATAAGAAAAATAGTGTAACATACTAAAATAAAAAAATATTTTAAATAAATAAATACTTAAAATATGCCAGTACGTCACAAACAAAACATTGGTAAAAGTACTCGGAAGTTTTGTATAACTAGACCAGGGCTTTCCAAACTGGGGGTTGCTCATGGAGTTAAATTTTAGACAAAGTGCTAAATTTATAAAATTGTTATTTTTTTTGTTTGGTATGTTAATGGCAAATTATGTAATGCACATTACTTCAATAAATACATGCCAAAACAGACATAAAGAAATGTTTTGAAATGTTAAACCTAGTGGGTCAAAAAGTTTAATACAATAAAAGTAGTCACAGACTGAAAAGTTTGGGTAGCCCTAAACTAGATAGGCCTAAACTTTACCCATGGACAAATGGCAGTTTAAAGTTTTGTTTATAAGTAAAATAAATACTCTATAATGGTTTGCATTACACTATGATCTCATTGTCACAATAATCTTACCAGAGATTTGTTGTATCTTTGAGGAATAGACTGACTATTTTTTTATTTTCCCAGTGTACTGCTGATATGTCTTTAAGCAATGACCAACATAATCCTAGAATGGCTGAATCACAGTTATAGACGAATATGTGTTCTTATTGTAGTTTAACTAGTAAATACGAGCAAGTTCTATAAAAATAAACCAAGTGGAGAAGTTTAACATTATAATAACATACTCCAATACTGAGCAATCAAATATAATATAATTTGCAAAAGTATTAACTGAATTCAGTGACATTTGGTAACTACTGATTTCAAATGTAACTACAAATGCTAATTGCTTGCTTCACTCGCACAAACAGCACATCACCAATAATATTTGCTAGTTAAATATTACACACAGCAAACTGAGGTGCAAAAAATTTTTGTTTGAACGATGTTTTCAAAGAATTTGGTATTAATTTTCAGTTTATGGTATCAATTTTAATGTGTCTTAATTTGCACACTGGAACAAGTATATAGAAGACTATTTAGAGCAGCATTACAGCATAAATTTATTTTGCGCACTGAACACTGGCATACTAAAGAAAAATTACTGTATGGAAAGTATTCTTTAGGATAAGGATATATTTGCGTAAAGAACATTTCCTAAATGAGCAATGGCTGTTACCATTTACCAAGCACAGCAAATTTGTTTATTTAAATTAAATTGGTATACAACCAAATATTATTCCAACTTACTTTATGTAAGAAAAGCTGGAATTACCACCAAGGGGCAGACAAAATTTGCACTTCAAAAAATTGTTCGCAAGCTGCATAGCACTACTGCGCCCCACCGCTAAATTTGGGATCTTAAACAGTAGTATAGAAATAGATACATTTGTATTCCAATAGTAATGTAAGGCAGTGGTTCGCAAACTTTTTTTGCGACGCCCTCAAAAAAGAATTTTGATTTGCGGCACACCTATCAAATTTGGAATTCTACAATTTTTACTAAAATTTATACACCAAAGCCAATTCATTTATGGGTTTGGTTTACCAAAAGTTTCTTTTTCTGTAATACGCTCTGTAGTGTACAGTGTACAAAGCAAAATACCTATATCATTTACATCAAGGAGCTAACAATTAACACCGCCATACAGTTAAGTTTAATGAGTTCGGCACCTTGAGATTAAGAACAAACTAAGTGATATTAATTTAATTTATACGCCAATTCCTCACATAAATCTTAACGCAGAAAGTAACGCAAAAAACGGTCATTAAATACCGCATACCGCAACGGGTTACGGTGCGGGTTTGAGTTTGGGTTGGTAGAGCATTATTATTAATAATAAAATAATGATGTGCGTTGCGTTATGCGGCATTTGTAGACCGTTTTTTGCGTTACTTTCTACGTACCAAATGGAAAGAGCCCCGAAATCAACGACATAGCTCAATCGCGTACATTTTAACAGCAACACGCCTTTCAAAAAAGTACAGTAGGGTCCTAAGAAAGTGTCACGCAACTTGTGATAACCTTGCCTGTCCTACCAAGTCAATTTTGTAAACAGAACGGTTTAAATTAGGACTAGGGGTCATTAAACAACAAATTACGCCAAAAGCGTACATTTTCATAACAGGCTTAAATGGGAAAGATGATGTTTTTCTTATTGTTAATCAGACCGTGACGGCTGTCGAAAGTAGAATGTATTGCTTAAAGGCAAAAGTTTGTCCTCATGGTTATAATCTCTTTGCTTCTAGCCATATTTTTTGTTTCGGCAAAATTATTTTTTTGCTTTTATTATAATATTTTTAAAACAGTTTACCACAAAATATACTTTTTATGGTAAACGCTCTAAAACTATTTTAAAAAATATCTTAAAAGTTTGAAGAGGTTATTTGCCCGGCTTGTATCAGACTATTAGTACGCACCAGATTGGAAACTTTGGATATTGCGCGGGGGAGATGTTTTGCAGCTGAAAAAATGCGCGGCTGAAAATAAAATTTCGACTTGAACTTGCGCGGCTGAAACTAAACCATCAGGCTACCGAAAGTTGTAAATTGCGAATTTATATTAAACTTACAGCGTTCATAGAATACTTGAATCACTGCGCAATTTTTGGTTGGTGTGCGCAGGTAAATATTTAAAAAGTTGGATAGTATAGCATTTAATATGCAATATTACTCGAAATTGCCTAATTTGACGTCACTAAACACGTGACCGTTGTCCACTGATGCGTGACCAAATCGCCGAACTGTGCGTTTTTAGCGTTTCGCAAGTGATTCTATATGATGCATTATATTATATACGTCTTATAAACTAGCGTTAAAAAATGTTATGCAACTTCAGTATGCGGACCGCCAATTTTTTTTGTTTTGTGCTTGTTAAGTTTCATACAGAAGTTGGCGCGGCTGAAGTTTTGCGCGTTTGCTCGAGTCAGATTGCGCGGCTGAACACATTTTCTATAAAATGCGCGGTTGTGACCGCGGCTGAAAGTGCTACTGCGCGGGGGATAAATCCCCCGCGCAGGCCAAACTTTCCAACCTGGAGTACGCATACACCCAGAGATCATTATACTTTTTAGGTTAGCTTTTATGTTCGGGTGCTATTATCATAAAATGTAATCTTTCGACTTGAGCATTATCATAATTCACCAACAAATTCATTTAAATTTCTTGTTTAGCCGGGTAAATATGGTCAAGATACCTATTTGCACGGCTCTCCCCGAAACGTTTATGGAAATTATACGATGATTCAAAACACTTGGCGCTGGTCTACAATCCTACCACAATGCAAATTATTTGGGTTAAGGTGCGGGGTTAGCGTTTGGGTTAGGGTGGGTCAAGTATTATTATTAAATAATGAATATATTAATACTTGACCCACCCTTACCCAAACACTAACCGACACCCTAACTCAAATATTGTGTGTTGTTTTAATAATGTGGTAGGATTCTAGACCAGCGCCAAACACTTTTTTAAACAGTTTCTTCAATTATTTTTTTAGCCGGGTAAATATGCTTAAAAAATCTATTGGCTATTTGCCGGCTCGTTGGGGTTTGACGAAATTATTTTTTTGGGGTTTATTATAATATGTTTGAAACTGTTTACCACAAAAATGTCTTTGGGAATTTATGTTTGTAAAAATCCTACAACAATGATAAGAATTTTTGTGTCTTAACCGTGTTTTTTGTGTCTAAAACCGACATTATTCTGTTAAATAATAAAAAAAAGTTTTTTGTTAAACAGTATAAAAAAAGTATTTTTACCTGATTTACACACTTAAGTACTATTTACAATTACAATTATTGTGATTAGCGATTTAGATAGGGAGGTTAGTAAAATTAATTTCCCGTTAGCTTCAATCGAGTTATTGCGGAATTTATGTGATACTTTTATAAGTCGGTTAAATAGCCTTAAGATGACTATTGGCTATTTGTACGGCTTGTTTAGGTTCGAAAACAGTTATTGGTAAATAACTATTTAAATTGATTTTAACTACTTTGTTCGGTTAGGTAAATAGCATTTTCCTTAAAATGTATGATTCTTACCTGCCCGGGTTAGATCACTAAAATGCTACTCTAAATTCACTAAAATGCTATACTAAATATTTACGTTAATCCGAAATTATGTATGGTTTATATTAAAAATATATTTTTTGACGATAAGCGGTAATGACAACCATCTGTCATCATCTGAAACAGTGTGGTCCAACTGCAGGCCCGCGGGACAAAGTTGGCCCGCGAGCTCCCCTTTTTTGGCCCGCGAACTGATAGTCAGCTTTGCTTCAATCTAGCAATATCACTTTAATTTTTGTTATTGAAATGAACAAAAAAACTTCGTAAATGATCCTTTGTGATTTCATAACGATCGTAGCTGAACATAGGTGTATATTGCATAAAGTTAGTGTATATGCCATAGGCCAGCGGTTCTTTACCTGGTCAACTTTTAAAACAAGATAACGTACTGTTCAAATCAAAGCGTCGAGCACGAGCAATTTGTTGTGTGGCCAATGCGAAAAGCCTCCTAATTTACAGCTTAGCGCCAATTCAACTAATTAAACTAAAAAAAGCGCGACCAACAACGCGCTTTACCATTTTTAAATTGTCTAAGTGATATTTAATTGAAAATTTCAAATTGCTTTTGGTAGGGGGGCGAAAGGCATTGGAAAATTACCAAATGAGGTGCGGCGGAAAAAAGGTTAAAAACCACTGCCATAGGCTATGTATTATTTGCCAACAATATAAGCCTAAGAATCGCTATTTAAAAACATTGGCCCGCAAGATTAAAAAAAAATTGTTTTGGGCCCGCGATGAAAAGAAGTTGGACCACGCTGATCTGAAATGATTTGGATAGGGCCGTAAGCAAAAAAAATTTCCCCAGTAAGCTTTATTTCCAGAAATTATTGCCTAATTTACGTGATGGTCTAGCTGAGCATCATACCACACTTATGTCCGGGGGTTTATACTGCTAATAACATGCGATTTAGCGTTTGAGTTAAGGTGAATTATTTATTATATTTATTCGCCCATATTTATTTATTTCTTGCAATATCAATCGTGTTAGACAGCTCGTTTCGTTTCTGTAAAAAATAATCGGGTTCTAGACCAGCGAAGATTTATTTCTTAGCTATTTAAATAGCCTCAAAATAACTATCGGTTATTTGGGTTCGCAATCAGTGATTGGTAAATTAACTAATTTTTATTAAACATTGATTTAAACTACTTTGTTGTGGTCGGGTAAATAGCATTTTCTTGAAATACACGATTCCTATCTGCCCCAATTTAGATTCCGAATAATATTGCAAATGTATGTTTGTCGATTGTATTTTAAAACACACACACTACATGCAAATGAATACATAAAAATTTCAACCTCACAGCTTAATTGAAATATTTAGACAAAAAATACCAACAATATACCCGAAATAAGTGCACTCTATTAAGTTAAACAAAATAGAACGTCTTAGGGCAAATTCCACTTTCCTCAAAAATCTCAAATTTTTGATTTACAAAGGAAAAATTATGCTGCTTCGACTTTGAACTGCAAACAAGTAACACGCAAATAAAACATCTACGTTTCTAATGGCAAAACAAGATGTTAATTCAGAGAGACGCGACGAAAGCAAATGCAGAGAGAACCATCACAACCAAACTTGTTTGGAAATGGAAAACTGTCGAGCTGCCGGCTGAAAAAAGAAAATTAAAATTTGTCAATTTTTTAGTCATAAATCACACAAAGGTTTATGAAGCGAATAATTAATAATTTGGTACCTACCGATATAGCGCACGCCAACACCTTGCAATTTTATCATTTCTTCGTACTAACAAATTTACAGGTAATTTTTTTCTTAGGTGGGAAGCGAGTTTTAAATAACGGTTAAATGGGATGAAAAAAGTTTTGAGAAGCGCTGTGCTATAACTAGGGCGATTACTTTTCGACCTAAAAAAAACAAAATTTTTACCTGATATATATTTTTTTTCGTGTTTTTTGACCTATCAAAAGTACTTCAACACAAAAACATATAGTTGTTTGAAGTATTGCATCAGTATCTTGGCTTCGTCAACCACACGTTTTAGATGTTTTACCGACTAAAAAGCCCAACGAAAAACAAGGCGCTGGTTATTTTAGAAAAATGTTTTGTAAAGAGTTGAAATACAAACAAACACCTAGCATATTTAAAAAAAGGAATGGGATAAAGGAAACGAATTACTATTGATTGCAACCTCCAGCAATCATATTTTTACTTAAAAACTAAAAGTTCGACAAAATAATTATTTAAAATATTTTATTTATAGTCTTGCACTTGGAAGCCAGGTTTTATTATTTCAAACGTTGCATGTTTTTACACAACATAAATTTCAGGTTCCGCAATGCTAACCCCCCTTTAGAAAATTAGAAAAACATCCTTTTTGTCCAAATTTGGTGAAATCAGTTATTGGTTCTGCTCGGTGTTGTAAACAAGTCGTTAGGAAACAACTCAAGTCCCAGTCAAGTCATTTGAAAAACAACTTCAGTTTCAGTCCAGTTATTAGAAAAACAAGTCCTAGTCAAGTCATTATGAGACCAAGTCATCCTCAAGTAAAGTGATTAGCATAAAAATAAAACGTTAAACTAGTAAAACTTGTACAATGAATGGGCAAATTAATACGGTTATGAGTGATAACTAAACTAAGCATTACAAAAGTGTAATATATGGCAATTGTTTTACGAACAAAATCAATATTATTAACCATACCGTATTATTATTATTATTAAATAAACCACGTGGTTTTAACACAGGTTTGTTAACAAAACTTGTTAAGTTTAAGTCAAGTCATTTGTCTAAAAGACCTCAGTCAAGAAAAGTCATTTTGGTCTAGAGTCTTCAGTCAAGTCCAGGTTATTTAAAAAAAATGACTTAAGTGCCCTTAAGTTAAGTTATTAATTTAATTTATTACAACGCTGGTACTGCTATATTTAATTTCAACAAAGTGAATTGTTTTACCTGTGCATGTCAGTGCGGGTACAGTCCACGTGTTGCTTGATGCAGTACAATCTGATGTTGCATTGGCTATAGCAAACCCAGCATTACAGGTCACTGTGACTGTAACACCGTTTGCAAAACCTCCATTAGCAGGAAGAGCATTGGGTGCTAAGGTGCCTTCCACTACGTTAGGCAATGATGTGCATGCGGCTGTAAAAAAACAAATATTGCATTACATACAACACCTCCATTAAATACCAAATCTAACAATTTTTTAACAGTTTCTTGATATAGGATTATTAAGATACTTTTTGTGGATAATTATTATCAACTTCACTAGTTTTACAAATAGGATGTAGCAAGCAACGTTGTTATGGTTGTTACTCGACTCGCACCCCTCTGAGCCTGTGTAGGCCAGTTGGTAGAGCGACGGTCCTGGTATGACAAAGGTCTTGAGTTCGAACCTCACTACAGGCTAGTTGTACTAACAGATGCATGAGACATTGGGGTATGGTTGTTTCCCGAGTTGCTCCTACCTTGGCCTGTGTAGCTAAGTTGGTAGAGCAACGGTCCTAGTTTAGCCGGAGACCGTGAGACCGTCAGTTCGTCTCTCACTATAGTCTAGTTCAGGGATGTCCAACATTTTATTATAGTGGGCCGCATTGACACTTGAAATAATTTAATGGGCCGCAGAACCTCATAAGTTTCAATATTAAGTATTGCTCTTTAGAGTTATACCGGGCTTTTAAAATTAAATATATATATATATATATATATATATACATATTTTTTTTACCCATACTATAGTATTTGTGCGCCCCTAAAAGCTGACTGGTGCATTTTAATTAGGCTAATATTGAACGTTAAAAATACTACTTGGGAGTGAAAACGACTAGCGGGCCTCACAAAAATTTCAGACGGGCTGCCCGCGGGCTGCAGGTTGGACATCCCTGGGCTAGTTGTTTTTCTAGCTTGACTTGGCTTTCAATTAAATCCTGATCAGGCTAACTTATTTCGGTAAGCCTTTTTAAAGGCAATTTTTGATTTTGCGAGAAGTAGAGCCAACAGAAACGAGTTACCTGTGCAAGTCAACGATCCCGGTGTCCACGTGTTAGATGTAGTACATTCAGCAGTGTTGGCACCAACAGTTGACGCAAATCCACTGGCACATGCCGCAGTTACAACTGTGTTGCCCGTGTAGCCAGGAGAAGCAGGCAAAGTGGGAGTAATTGATCCCCCGTTGGTTACAGTTGGTGCCGCGTCGCAGGTGAAAGCTTGGGTAAAAACAAGTAAGAAACTAAATTACCCTAATTACAAAAAAAAGTTTGGAAGTGATTCGCCAAATGTCCCCTCCCGTGTTTGGCCTTAACGCTGTGGAAATAATAAAACCAGTAATGCTTTATAGTTAAGACTACCAAAAGTGAATTGCTTGAGTAAATAGGCCAACGCCAACATTGTTACTGGGAGAGCTGTTATGGTTTATCACACGTTTTATTTATATTGAAACTTTGATATATTAAATGAGAATTAGCGTGTGTGCTTAATAATGTTGAAGTAAAATCTCTAATAACTCCACGTATACAGATTATTGACTTGTAACCGTAATTCATTTTTAAGACTAAGCACTACAAGCTATTACTAGTTGTCAGATTGGGGTTTCAAACTTACAGAATTGCACGTTTAAATAGGGGAGTGGATAGTGATTGGGTGTCGCCTAACTTTCAAAATTCCAAGGCGATATTTCCTAGCCAGTGCAAAATTGCTTATTTATTAAATAAAAAACGTGAGCACTTGGATATATAGATGGGTTATGTATGTCGCTCAAAGTGCATTTTCTGAACACCTAGTTTATTTTGTTTCCAGAAAACCCAGGGTTCAGTTAGTGACAAATAATTGACATTTTAAGCAATAAAACCCCATCACCAAGGATTTTAAAAGGGGGAACATTCGAAAATTCTATAATAGAAGTTATATATGGTGATGACTTGAGTTATGTGTATAAAAAAGTTTTATGTCAGACGTTCTAAATGTCTATTTATTACAGCTGTGAGTTGTTTTCAATGCGTTTTTTTGGAGTACTAAAATTTTACGATATTTTAAAACTGTGATGTGCTAGAGAAAAACTGAAGGTATATATTAGAAATCAGCGCGAAAAGTACATCTGAGATGAAATATTCACAATTTTGTTTAGAAAAAAAATTTGTTGACCAGTGTTAGTAACCTGACTACACTTGAAAGTAGTATCTTAATAAATTAGTAAACTGTTATGTCAATACCAGTGCATGTCAACGAGGTTGGGTTCCAGGTGTCTGTCGCGGTGCAAAGTGACGAGTTAGTAGATGCCGCCTCGTACCCAGCATTGCATGTGATTGACACTGTGCCGTTGTAGCCGCCAGTAGGGATGGTTGGGAAAGTTCCTTGGGTAAGGGTCGCCGGAGCGGCGCAAGTGGCGACTGTTTAAAACAGAAAAATTTAATCAAAAAAACATTATTTTTTTTTTCTCAATATACGTATATGTGAAATTACGTTGGTAATATGCTTTCAAACGTTCTCAACATCATTTTATAAAATGTCTCCAGTAAAGTCATTTGAAACCAGTGATTTAAGTGCACTTAAGTCAAGTCGTCTACTTAAGTCATTAAAACACTGTTAAAACCTTTACCCAGTGTGCTCCAAAACAAAATGATTTTTGATTTAGGGGCGTAAGCATTTTTATCATATATGACGTTACTAAGCCAATCATGTGAAAGTCAATGTCAAGTGTTTCATGAAATTGTTTCATCAAGCTAAAAGCAATCAAGCCAAAATTTGCACAAACTAGCCATAGTTTCACGAATTACTATTGATTGCAATCTCTAACAATCATATTTTTACTTAAAAACTAAAAGTTCGACAAAATAATTATTTAAAATATTTTATTTATAGTTTTGCACTTGGAAGCCAGGTTTTATTATTCCAAACGTTGCATGTTTTTACACAACATAAATTTCAGGTCCCGCAATGCTAACCTCCCTTTAGAAAATTAGAAAAACATTTTTTTTGTCCAAATTTGGTGAAATCAGTTATTGGTTCTGCTCGGTGTTGTAAACAAGTCGTTAGGAAACAACTCAAGTCCCAGTCAAGTCATTTGAAAAAACAACTTCAGTCTCAGTCCAGTTATTAGAAAAACAAGTCCTAGTCAAGTCATTATGAGACCAAGTCATCCTCAAGTAAAGTGATTAGCATAAAAATAAAACGTTAAACTAGTAAAACTTGTACAATGAATGGGTAAATTAATACGGTTATGAGTGATAACTTAACTAAGCATCACAAAAGTGTAATATATGGCAATTGTTTTACGAACAAAATCAATATTATTAACCATACCGTATTATTATTATTATTAAATAAACCACGTGGTTTTAACACAAGTTTGTTAACAAAACTTGTTAAGTCCAAGTCAAGTCATTTGTCTAAAAGACCTCAGTCAAGAAAAGTCAATTTGGTCTAGAGTCTTCAGTCAAGTCCAGGTTATTTTCAAAAAATGACTTAAGTGCCCTTAAGTTAAGTTATTAATTTATTTCATTGCAACGCTGGTTCTGCTATATGTAATTTTAGCAAAGTGAATTGTTTTTACCTGTGCATGTCAGTGTGGGTACAGTCCACGTGTTGCTTGATGCAGTACAATCTGATGTTGCAGTAGCTATAGCAAACCCAGCATTACAGGTCACTGTGACTGTAACACCGTTTGCAAAACCTCCATTAGCAGGAAGAGCATTGGGTGCTAAGGTGCCTTCCACTACGTTAGGCAATGATGTGCATGCGGCTGTAAATAAACAAATATTGCATTACATAAAACACCTCCATTAAATACCAAATCTAACGATTTTTTTACCAGTTTCTTGATATAGGATTATTAAGATACTTTTTGTGGTTAATTATTATCAATTTCACTAGTTTTACAAATAGGATGTAGCAAGCAACGTTGTTATGGTTGTTACTCGACTCGCACCCCTCTGAGCCTGTGTAGGCCAGTTGGTAGAGCGACGGTCCTGGTATGACAAAGGTCTTGAGTTCGAACCTCACTACAGGCTAGTTGTACTAACAGATGCATGAGACATTGGGGTATGGTTGTTTCCCGAGTTGCTCCTACCTGGGCCTGCGTAGCTAAGTTGGTAGAGCAACGGTCCTAGTTTAGCCGGAGACCGTGAGACCGTCAGTTCGTCTCTTACTATAGTCTAGTTCAGGGATGTCCAACATTTTATTATAGTGGGCCGCATTGACACTTGAAATAATTTAATAGGCCGCAGAACCTAATAAGTTTTAAGATTAAGTATTGCTCTTTAGAGTTATACCGGGCTTTTAGAATTAAATATATATATACATATACATATTTTTTTTACCCATACTATACTATTTGTGCGCCCCTAAAAGCTGACTGGTGCATTTTAATTAGGCTAATATTGAACGTTAAAAATACTACTTGGGAGTGAAAACGACTAGCGGGCCTCACAAAAATTTCAGACGGGCCGCCCGCGGGCTGCAGCTTGACTTGGCTTTCAATTAGATCCTGATCAGGCTAACTTATTTCGGTAAGCCTTTTTAAAGGCAATTTTTTATTTTGCGAGAAGTAGAGCCAACAGAAACGAGTTACCTGTGCAAGTCAACGATCCCGGTGTCCACGTGTTAGATGCAGTACATTTAGCAGTGTTGGCACCATCAGTTGACGCAAATCCACTGGCACATGCCGCAGTTACAACTGTGTTGCCCGTGTAGCCAGAAGAAGCAGGTAAAGTGGGAGTAACTGATCCCCCGTTGGTTACAGTTGGTGCCGCGTCGCAGGTGAAAGCTTGGGTAAAAACAAGTAAGAAACTAAATTACCCTAATTACAAAAAAAAGTTTGGAATTGATTCGCCAAATGTCCCCTCCCGTGTTTGGCCTTAACGCTGTGGAAATAATAAAACCAGTAATGTTTTATAGTTAAGACTACCAAAAGTGAATTGCTTGAGTAAATAGACCAACGCCAACATTGTTACTGGGAGAGCTGTTATGGTTTATCACACGTTTTATTTATATTGAAACTTTGATATATTAAATGAGAATTAGCGTATATGCTTACTAATGTTGAAGTAAAATCTCAAATAACTCCACGTATACAGATTATTGACTTGTAACCGTAACTTCATTTTTAAGACTAAGCACTACAAGCTATTACTAGTTGTCAGATTGGGGTTTCAAACTTACAGATTTGCACGTTTAAATAGGGGAGTGGATAGTGATTGGGTGTCGCCTAACTTTCAAAATTCCAAGGCGATATTTAGCCAGTGCAAAATTGCTTATTTATTAAATAAAAAACGTGAGCACTTGGATATATAGATGGGTTATGTATGTCGCTCAAAGTGCATTTTCTGAACACCTAGTTTATTTTGTTTCTAGAAAACCCAGGGTTCAGTTAGTGACAAAAAATTGACATTTTAAGCAATAAAACCCCATCACCAAGGATTTTAAAAGGGGGAACATTCGAAAATTCTATCATAGAAGTTATATGGTGATGACTTGAGTTATGTGTATAAAAAAGTTTTATGTCAGACGTTCTAAATGGCTATTTATTACAGCTGTGCGTTGTTTTTAATGCGTTTTTTTGGAGTACTAAAATTTTACGATATTTTAAAACTGTGATGTGCCAGAGAAAAACTGAAGGTATATATTAGAAATCAGCGCGAAAAGTACATCTAAGATGAATTATTCACAATTTTGTTTAGAAAAAAAATTTGTTGACCAGTGTTAGTAACCTGACTACACTTGAAAGTAGTATCTTAATAAATTAGTAAACTGTTATGTCAATACCAGTGCATGTCAACGAGGTTGGGTTCCAGGTGTCTGTCGCGGTGCAAAGTGACGAGTTAGTAGATGCCGCCTCGTACCCAGCATTGCATGTGATTGACACTGTGCCGGTGTAGCCGCCAGGAGGGATGGTTGGGAAAGTTCCTTGGGTAAGGGTCGCCGGAGCGGCGCAAGTGGCGACTGTTTAAAACAGAAAAATCTAATCAAAAAAACATTATTTTTTTTTTCAATATACGTATATGTGAAATTACGTTGGTAATATGCTTTCAAACGTTCTCAACATCATTTTATAAAATGTCTCCAGTAAAGTCATTTGAAACCAGTGATTTAAGTGCACTTAAGTCAAGTCGTCTACTTAAGTCATTAAAACACTGTTAAAACCTTTACCCAGTGTGCTCCAAAACAAAATGATTTTTGATTTAGGGGCGTGAGCATTTTTATCATATATGACGTTACTAAGCCAATCATGTGAAAGTCAATGTCAAGTGTTTCATGAAATTGTTTCATCAAGCTAAAAGCAATCGAGCCAAAATTTGCACAAACTAGCCATAGTTTCACGAATTACTATTGATAGCAACCTCTAACAATCATATTTTTACTTAAAAACTAAAAGTTCGACAAAATAATTATTTAAAATATTTTATTTATAGTCTTGCACTTGGAAGCCAGGTTTTATTATTCCAAACGTTGCATGTTTTTACACAACATAAATTTCAGGTCCCGCAATGCTAACCTCCCTTTAGAAAATTAGAAAAACATCCTTTTTGTCCAAATTTGGTGAAATCAGTTATTGGTTCTGCTCGGTGTTGTAAACAAGTCGTTAGGAAACAACTCAAGTCCCAGTCAAGTCATTTGAAAAAACAACTTCAGTTTCAGTCCAGTTATTAGAAAAACAAGTCCTAGTCAAGTCATTATGAGACCAAGTCATCCTCAAGTAAAGTGATTAGCATAAAAATAAAACGTTAAACTAGTAAAACTTGTACAGTAAATTAATACGGTTATGAGTGATAACTTAACTAAGCATTACAAAAGTGTAATATATGGCAATTGTTTTACGAACAAAATCAATATTATTAACCATACCGTATTATTATTATTATTAAATAAACCACGTGGTTTTAACACAAGTTTGTTAACAAAACTTGTTAAGTCCAAGTCAAGTCATTTGTCTAAAAGACCTCAGTCAAGAAAAGTCATTTTGGTCTAGAGTCTTCAGTCAAGGCCAGGTTATTTAAAAAAAAATGACTTAAGTTCTTAAGTTAAGTTATTAATTTAATTTATTACAACGCTTGTTCTGCTATATTTAATTTCAGCAAAGTGAATTGTTTTACCTGTGCATGTCAGTGTGGGTACAGTCCACGTGTTGCTTGATGCAGTGCAATCTGATGTTGTAGTAGCTATAGCAAACCCAGCATTACAGGTCACTGTGACTGTAACACCGTTTGCAAAACCTCCATTAGCAGGAAGAGCATTGGGTGCTAAGGTGCCTTCCACTACGTTAGGCAATGATGTGCATGCGGCTGTAAAAAACAAATATTGCATTACATAAAACACCTCCATTAAATACAAAATCTAACAATTTTTAACAGTTTCTTGATATAGGATTATTAAGATACTTTTTGTGGTTAATTATTATCAACTTCACTAGTTTTACAAATAGGATGTAGCAAGCAACGTTGTTATGGTTGTTACTCGACTCGCATCCCTCTGAGCCTGTGTAGGCCAGTTGGTAGAGCGACGGTCCTGGTATGACAAAGGTCTTGAGTTCGAACCTCACTACAGGCTAGTTGTACTAACAGATGCATGAGACATTGGGGTATGGTTGTTTCCCGAGTTACTCCTACCTGGGCCTGTGTAGCTAAGTTGGTAGAGCAACGGTCCTAGTTTAGCCGGAGACCGTGAGTTCGTCTCTCACTATAGTCTATTTCAGGGATGTCCAACATTTTATTATAGTGGGCCGCAGAACCTAATAAGTTTTAAGATTAAGTATTGCTCTTTAGAGTTATACCGGGCTTTTAGAATTAAATATATATATATATATATATATACATATTTTTTTTACCCATACTATACTATTTGCGCGCCCCTAAAAAAAATGTGAAACAAAATAAGTTTGCGATATTAACGGTAATGAACGTAAAGACTAAAATATTGTAAACTTACGAACACATGTCGGTACATCAGCAGACCAGTTGTCGGATTCTGCTCCGTTGCATGTTAAAGTGGCTGTTCCAGATATCATAAATCCACTGTTGCATGTGAAGGTATGTTGTCCGTTGTAAGCTGTAATTCCAGATGTTCCAGCTCCGTTGGTTAATGTTGTTGCCGAACATTCGATTGCTGAACATACCAGAAGGTATTTTTTACACTTCAAAGTATCGTGAGCAAAAAAACTAAAAAAAAACGTAGTTGGATGCCTATTGCTTCTTGCCTAGAGCAGCGGTCTCCCAACTTTTTATTAATCGACCCAAAATTGCGTATAAAATGAAATCAGCATTTCCATGCGACACCAGTTTGTTTTCCGATAAGTATTTTTTAGCTTATCACACTTACACGGGCGATTAAATATTACGCTTAAGCTTTATAGAGCAGTGCTTTTTAAACTTTTTTAGTTTTGTTCAGCCCTAGCATCTAACTCCAGATTTCATTCACCCTAGTCTAAAAACAAATTATCACCTGTTCACTAAACAGATTGAACACCCAGGATATTCGCCCTGCTGCCAAAATATGACGGTTCACCCTTATTCACCCCTGCAAAAATTTTATTCACCCTGGGGTGAACCAATCACCTGATTAAGAAACACTGATATAGACTACAATTTCAGAGGATTGTGACTACACATGTGTAATGAAATGAGGAATTCAATTTAACACATGAAATACGATTATTTTTAGCTTCATTACCATTTTCAATATTCTTATTTGCGCTCGTTTAAACCGGTAGCACAAGTAAACCACTAAACTGCAGGAATTGATAAGTGATGACGACCTTAGTAGGTTTAGGCGGCCCCAAATGTGGTCGCGAACCATAGGTTGGAGACCACTGGCCTCGAGCAAAAGAGAGAGAATAAATTTCAGCAACAAGTTACCTGTACTAGAGATTCATTCAGACTTTCTTGGACGAAACTTTTTAGGAAAGAAACCTGTAACTGTGACTTTTACAGGTTTAAAAGTCAAAATTTCTCTCGCTCGATTGAAAAAACAAACTTAAAGCGAATGTGTCGCGTTTTATTGTTGTCGGTGGCTACATTGATCCTATAAAACAAACTTGACAAATATAAGTGGTTTAAAGTAAATAACGATTGTAAATTGCGTTTAAACATTCCAAAAGTATGTATATGGTAAATAAAGATGGTAAAATATTTTAATAGCGACCACAAGGCCCAGTGCGTGAAAAAATTACAACAACAGAGGCGGGTTCAGGATTTGTTAAAAATATTTAGAATTAAAAATTGTATTTGGTAAAAAAATGTTTTACTTATGGTACGGTCTGGCCTCAACTAGGTTTCGTTTTATCAAACATTGCGTGTTCTTTCACAACAAAAGTTGGTGAAATCAGTTATTCTTTCTGCTCAGTGTTGTAAACAAGATGTTATGAAATTACTCAAGTCTCAGTCGAGTCATTATGAGAGCAAGTCATCTTCAAGTCAAGTCATTTACATAAAACGAAACGTTAAAATATTACAATGGGTATGTACGATTATAAGCAAAATTTTAAAACAATTGAATATATGGCAAGAAAACTGTTTATGTACAAAATCGAGATCCATATCCCTTTTTTTTAAATATTAAATAAAACCAAAGAGTTTTACATCAAGTTATTTAACAAAACTAATTAAGTCCAAGTCAAGTCATTTGTCTAAAAGACCTCAGTCAAGAGAAGTCAATTTTGACTAAAGTCTTCAGTCAAGTTTAAAAAACAATTACTTAAGTCAAGTCATTGTTTTAATTCATTACAACGCTGGTTCTTCTATATTCAGTTTCAGCAAAGTGAATTGTTTTATAATAAATTTCAAAGCCAAAATTTGTTTTACCTGTGCATGTCAGTGTATCTGGTGACCATTGGTTGTTTGCAGCATCGCAAGTGGTTGTTGTAGTAGTTGTGGCGAACCCAACATTACAAGTCACTGTGACTGTAGCAGCATCTGCAAAACCTCCATTAGCAGGAATAGCATGTGAAAGTGTTCCTTCGACCACAGTAGGCAATGCGGTGCATGCAGCTGAAAACAAACATAAATCGAATTACATAAAGCACGCCCATCAAATACATTAAAGCATGTAAATATCTGAGGCATTTTTAACATTTTTGTGATATAACATTGTCAAAACACTTTTTGTTGTTAAATTCGCAACCTTTGACAAACAACAAAAATTTTAACTGACAAATTCAATTATTTTAGGGACACGACTTCGGAGACTATATACGACTTTTAGAGAGTTATTTGATCAAGAAACAACCAACAATTTGCTTAAAGTTCACGATGATGTGCATTTATAATTTGTGTGTGATCAGTAGGGCGATTATTTTTTGATTTGTTAAAAAAAGTTTCAAAATTTACCAGTTCGGTAAAAATTTGTCAAAATTATTTTCAAGTCAGAAATCGAATAAAAATTGTTTCCAAAATTAAAAAAAATGTAGTTGGCGTTTTAAAATTCTCGTTTATTTTTTGAAATTTGTGGTTTTAAATTTACAAAAAAAATGTAGTTTAGATTTATAGTCAAAAACAGTTTGACTATATTATATCTTCATTAGAGCAATACATGGTATACACTGGCAGAATTAACCACCAAGGCCTCTCTGATTTGGACAAATGTATTGAACAGTATTTGCTTTCTTTATTTGCTTGTGATTTGCAATTATCCCATTTCCTTTTTCGATAACTAGGTCTTTGTTAATTTTCTGCAATTATTTTAACGTTGCATTTTAACCGTTTACACCACATTTTTCTAATTGGCATTTTTTAATTTGTTCATATTTTAAAATGACAAAAATATCAATTATTAGGTATTTTCATGAGTTTTGCATTAACCCGAAATAATAACTGATTATTGTGTTCGATTGGTAGTCAGTAAAATATCAAATACCAGTGATTTACCACGACAATACACTAATGCAGTACTTCAAAATCAATTTATTTTATCAGGTCAAAGATTTGTCAAAATAAATCATTTTTAGGTTTAAAATTGGTCAAAATTTCAATTTTTTAGGTCAAAATTTCTTATTTTTTAGGTTAAAAAATAATCGCCCTAGTAATCAGTGATACAAAATAAAAAGCAGATAACAGTTGGTCAAAACACTACGAGTTGCTTAAAGAAATTACTTTAATTGAATCAGTTGGTAGAACTATGACCGAGGTTGTGAGTTCGAACCTCATCACAGGATAGTTTTACGAACAGGATGCAGCAGGCATTTAAGTGTGGTTGGTTCTCGACTTGCCCCTCTAAGCCTGTGTAGCTCAGTTAGTAGAGCGACGGTCACAATTGGGCGAGGTCGTGAGTTTGAATCTCAAACAGGATGCAACAAGCAAAGGTGAGTTATGGTTGTGCCGGAGGTTGGTTTTAACCTCACTCCAGTTTAGTTGTTTTTCTTGCCTGGCATTGCTGGCAACTTAGTCCTTATCAGGCTGACTGATATCAGTTAGCCTTTTCGAAGGTATTTTGTGTATTATAGCATACTATTTAATATTTATGATTTTGTGAGAAGTAGAGCAAACAGAAATGAGTTACCTGTGCAATCCAACGATGGTGGTGTCCACGTGTTAGTTGCAGTACATTCAGCAGTATTGGCACCATCAGTTGATGCAAATCCAGTGGGACACGATGCTGTTACCTGGCCATTGCCCGTGTAGCCAGAACCACCAGGAAAAGAGGGAGTAACTGTTCCCGAGTTGGTCACAGTTGGTTCCGCGTCACAATGGAAAGCTTGGATGAAAATAAATAGCAAATTAATTTCAATCTTTTCTTCAAACCTTATTCAAAAAAATAGTTGCAGTTAAATTTGGGAGATTTGTATTTTGCCCTGCCCTTTGTGTCTAAAAGGCACAAACAAAGTAACATTTTTTGGAACTTGAGCCTTCAAATGCGCTCGCCTAAAGTGATTCATTAAGTAAGACCAAACCAAAAAATCTAGTTTGTAGTGACGTTAGAAGAACTTATGACTATGGATTAGGTTTGCTTACAGTTTGAACATTTGCACCTAAAATTAAACATACGTTAGTAGCGAGCTTAGATAAGGCCCATCGCTGCGAGGACACATTTATAGTGCTTACTTTAAATGTAGCTATTTAGTGCGTGTCAGCGTTTTTTTCGGTGCGTGTCAGCGTTTTTTTTTCGCCGCATGATAGCCGTACATTCATTGCACTTTGTTTTAAAAATACATGTGGCTTAGAATTTTAATATTGTCTCAGCGTGGTTCAAACCCATGTGCCAAATGTGGCCCTGAGCGCCTGTCAAATTATATTTTTTGCCAACTTAAACTGTATGCAAACGAAAAATTTTCGCGCTTTGCCTTTATATATTTTTTGTTTTATACTATGTTTTACATTATGTTTTAAAGCGTTTTGGCCATAGAGACGATGTGTCATATTTCACTTTACAACCAAATATCCTAAATCTGCCACTGTTTCGTAGTTGTTTTATGTAGTGGGCCCTTAATAGCTATGAAAAGGGTACTTTTGGGCCGCGACAAAACAGTTTTAGTCAAAAAAAGTAGAACTGACCACGGTTCAATTGCATTAATTTAGTTTAATTGTAATTGCAAGAGTTTTAGATTTGGTTTAGATTGGAGCTACGCAGGGTTAAAAAATGTCTATATTAGTTGATTAGAGTCGACATTCTCAGGCTGACATTTTTATTGCAAGCCTTTCCGAAGGTTTTTGTGTATTACAGCAAAAGATTTAATATTTATGATTTTGTGAGAAGTAGAACAAACAGAAACGAGTTACCTGTGCAATCCAACGATTCCGGGGTCCACGTGTTAAGTGCAGTACATTCAGCAGTGTTGGCACCATCAGTTGACACAAATCCACTAGCACATGCCGCAGTTACCACTGTGTTGCCCGTGTAGCCAGGAGAACCAGTGGGGGTAACTGTTCCCGAGTTGGTTACAGTTGGTGCCGCGTCGCAGGTGAAAGCTTGGATGAAAATAAATAGCAAATTAATTTCAATCTTTTCTTCAAACCTAAATGCAAAAAAATAGTTTCAGTTAAATTTGGGAGATTTGTATTTTGCCCTTTCCTTTGTGTCTAAAAGACATAAACAAAGTAACATTTTCTTGGACTTTAGCCTTAAAATCACCAAAATTGATTAATTAAACAAGACCAGACCAAAAAAATCTAGGTTGCAGTAACGTAAGAACTTATGACTAGGTTTGTTTACAGTTTGAACATTTTCGACTAAAATTGTTCATACACGAGTGGCGAGTTTAGATTGGAGCTACGCAGGGTTAAAAAATGTCTATATTAGTTGATTAGAGTCGACATTCTCAGGCTGACATTTTTATTGTAAGCCTTTCCGAAGGTTTTTGTGTATTACAGCAAAAGATTTAATATTTATGATTTTGTGAGAAGTAGAAAAACAGAAAAATGTTACCTGTGCAAGTCAACGATTCCGGTGTCCACGTGTTAAGTGCAGTACATTCAGCAGTGTTGGCACCATCAGTTGACACAAATCCACTAGCACATGCCGCAGTTACCACTGTGTTGCCCGTGTAGCCAGGAGAACCAGTGGGGGTAACTGTTCCCGAGTTGGTTACAGTTGGTGCCGCGTCGCAGGTGAAAGCTTGGATGAAAATAAATAGCAAATTAATTTCAATCTTTTCTTCAAACCTAAATGCAAAAAAATAGTTTCAGTTAAATTTGGGAGATTTGTATTTTGCCCTTCCCTTTGTGTCTAAAAGGCACAAACAAAGTAACATTTTTTGGAACTTGAGCCTTCAAATGCGCTCGCCTAAAGTGATTCATTAAGTAAGACCAGACCAAAAAAAATCTAGTTTGTAGTGACGTTAGAAGAACTTATGACCATGGATTAGGTTTGCTTACAGTTTGAACATTTGCACCTAAAATTAAACATACGTTAGTAGCGAGCTTAGATAAGGCCCATCGCTGCGAGGACACATTTATAGTGCTTACTTTTAAATGTAGCTATTTAGTGCGTGTCAGCGTTTTTTTCGGGCAGACAATTATTTTGCGTCTCACAACAAGCTTTGCCTAATAACTAAGTGTCAATCAGCGTTATTCGGCGAGCGACTAACATGTAATGCCATGTGCTAGGTTCGCAATTTCCTTTACCTGGTAAATAGCCAAAGTAACATTCCTTAATGCGCTTCAGCATTGATCAGCAAGCTGTGGGCCGCCGCCCAAATGTGGGTCGCAGAGCCACTTTTAGTGGGCCACAAGTTACTTTTGAATAGCTTAGTGATAATTTAGTTTTGGGCCGCATGATAGCCGTACATTCATTGCACTTTGTTTTAAAAATACATGTTGCTTAGAATTTTAATATTGTCTCAGCGTGGTTCAGACCCATGTGCCAAATGTGGCCCTGAGTGCCTGTCAAATTATATTTTTTGCCAACTTAAACTGTATGCAAACGAAAAATTTTCGCGCTTTGCCTTTATATATTTTTTGTTTTATACTATGTTTTACATTATGTTTTAAAGCGTTTTGGCCATAGAGACGATGTGTCATATTTCACTTTACAACCAAATATCCTAAATCTGCCACTGTTTCGTAGTTGTTTTATGTAGTGGGCCCTTAATAGCTATGAAAAGGGTACTTTTGGGCCGCGACAAAACAGTTTTAGTCAAAAAAAGTAGAACTGACCACGGTTCAATTGCATTAATTTAGTTTAATTGTAATTGCAAGAGTTTTAGATTTGGTTTAGATTGGAGCTACGCAGGGTTAAAAAATGTCTATATTAGTTGATTAGAGTCGACATTCTCAGGCTGACATTTTTATTGCAAGCCTTTCCGAAGGTTTTTGTGTATTACAGCAAAAGATTTAATATTTATGATTTTGTGAGAAGTAGAACAAACAGAAACGAGTTACCTGTGCAATCCAACGATTCCGGGGTCCACGTGTTAAGTGCAGTACATTCAGCAGTGTTGGCACCATCAGTTGACACAAATCCACTAGCACATGCCGCAGTTACCACTGTGTTGCCCGTGTAGCCAGGAGAACCAGTGGGGGTAACTGTTCCCGAGTTGGTTACAGTTGGTGCCGCGTCGCAGGTGAAAGCTTGGATGAAAATAAATAGCAAATTAATTTCAATCTTTTCTTCAAACCTAAATGCAAAAAAATAGTTTCAGTTAAATTTGGGAGATTTGTATTTTGCCCTTTCCTTTGTGTCTAAAAGACATAAACAAAGTAACATTTTCTTGGACTTTAGCCTTAAAATCACCAAAATTGATTAATTAAACAAGACCAGACCAAAAAAATCTAGGTTGCAGTAACGTAAGAACTTATGACTAGGTTTGTTTACAGTTTGAACATTTTCGACTAAAATTGTTCATACACGAGTGGCGAGTTTAGATTGGAGCTACGCAGGGTTAAAAAATGTCTATATTAGTTGATTAGAGTCGACATTCTCAGGCTGACATTTTTATTGTAAGCCTTTCCGAAGGTTTTTGTGTATTACAGCAAAAGATTTAATATTTATGATTTTGTGAGAAGTAGAAAAACAGAAAAATGTTACCTGTGCAAGTCAACGATTCCGGTGTCCACGTGTTAAGTGCAGTACATTCAGCAGTGTTGGCACCATCAGTTGACACAAATCCACTAGCACATGCCGCAGTTACCACTGTGTTGCCCGTGTAGCCAGGAGAACCAGTGGGGGTAACTGTTCCCGAGTTGGTTACAGTTGGTGCCGCGTCGCAGGTGAAAGCTTGGATGAAAATAAATAGCAAATTAATTTCAATCTTTTCTTCAAACCTAAATGCAAAAAAATAGTTTCAGTTAAATTTGGGAGATTTGTATTTTGCCCTTCCCTTTGTGTCTAAAAGGCACAAACAAAGTAACATTTTTTGGAACTTGAGCCTTCAAATGCGCTCGCCTAAAGTGATTCATTAAGTAAGACCAGACCAAAAAAAATCTAGTTTGTAGTGACGTTAGAAGAACTTATGACCATGGATTAGGTTTGCTTACAGTTTGAACATTTGCACCTAAAATTAAACATACGTTAGTAGCGAGCTTAGATAAGGCCCATCGCTGCGAGGACACATTTATAGTGCTTACTTTTAAATGTAGCTATTTAGTGCGTGTCAGCGTTTTTTTCGGGCAGACAATTATTTTGCGTCTCACAACAAGCTTTGCCTAATAACTAAGTGTCAATCAGCGTTATTCGGCGAGCGACTAACATGTAATGCCATGTGCTAGGTTCGCAATTTCCTTTACCTGGTAAATAGCCAAAGTAACATTCCTTAATGCGCTTCAGCATTGATCAGCAAGCTGTGGGCCGCCGCCCAAATGTGGGTCGCAGAGCCACTTTTAGTGGGCCACAAGTTACTTTTGAATAGCTTAGTGATAATTTAGTTTTGGGCCGCATGATAGCCGTACATTCATTGCACTTTGTTTTAAAAATACATGTTGCTTAGAATTTTAATATTGTCTCAGCGTGGTTCAGACCCATGTGCCAAATGTGGCCCTGAGTGCCTGTCAAATTATATTTTTTGCCAACTTAAACTGTATGCAAACGAAAAATTTTCGCGCTTTGCCTTTATATATTTTTTGTTTTATACTATGTTTTAAAGCGTTTTGGCCATAGAGACGATGTGTCATATTTCACTTTACAACCAAATATCCTAAATCTGCCACTGTTTCGTAGTTGTTTTATGTAGTGGGCCCTTAATAGCTATGAAAAGGGTACTTTTGGGCCGCGACAAAACAGTTTTAGTCAAAAAAAGTAGAACTGACCACGGTTCAATTGCATTAATTTAGTTTAATTGTAATTGCAAGAGTTTTAGATTTGGTTTAGATTGGAGCTACGCAGGGTTAAAAAATGTCTATATTAGTTGATTAGAGTCGACATTCTCAGGCTGACATTTTTATTGCAAGCCTTTCCGAAGGTTTTTGTGTATTACAGCAAAAGATTTAATATTTATGATTTTGTGAGAAGTAGAACAAACAGAAACGAGTTACCTGTGCAATCCAACGATTCCGGGGTCCACGTGTTAAGTGCAGTACATTCAGCAGTGTTGGCACCATCAGTTGACACAAATCCACTAGCACATGCCGCAGTTACCACTGTGTTGCCCGTGTAGCCAGGAGAACCAGTGGGGGTAACTGTTCCCGAGTTGGTTACAGTTGGTGCCGCGTCGCAGGTGAAAGCTTGGATGAAAATAAATAGCAAATTAATTTCAATCTTTTCTTCAAACCTAAATGCAAAAAAATAGTTTCAGTTAAATTTGGGAGATTTGTATTTTGCCCTTTCCTTTGTGTCTAAAAGACATAAACAAAGTAACATTTTCTTGGACTTTAGCCTTAAAATCACCAAAATTGATTAATTAAACAAGACCAGACCAAAAAAATCTAGGTTGCAGTAACGTAAGAACTTATGACTAGGTTTGTTTACAGTTTGAACATTTTCGACTAAAATTGTTCATACACGAGTGGCGAGTTTAGATTGGAGCTACGCAGGGTTAAAAAATGTCTATATTAGTTGATTAGAGTCGACATTCTCAGGCTGACATTTTTATTGTAAGCCTTTCCGAAGGTTTTTGTGTATTACAGCAAAAGATTTAATATTTATGATTTTGTGAGAAGTAGAAAAACAGAAAAATGTTACCTGTGCAAGTCAACGATTCCGGTGTCCACGTGTTAAGTGCAGTACATTCAGCAGTGTTGGCACCATCAGTTGACACAAATCCACTAGCACATGCCGCAGTTACCACTGTGTTGCCCGTGTAGCCAGGAGAACCAGTGGGGGTAACTGTTCCCGAGTTGGTTACAGTTGGTGCCGCGTCGCAGGTGAAAGCTTGGATGAAAATAAATAGCAAATTAATTTCAATCTTTTCTTCAAACCTAAATGCAAAAAAATAGTTTCAGTTAAATTTGGGAGATTTGTATTTTGCCCTTCCCTTTGTGTCTAAAAGGCACAAACAAAGTAACATTTTTTGGAACTTGAGCCTTCAAATGCGCTCGCCTAAAGTGATTCATTAAGTAAGACCAGACCAAAAAAAATCTAGTTTGTAGTGACGTTAGAAGAACTTATGACCATGGATTAGGTTTGCTTACAGTTTGAACATTTGCACCTAAAATTAAACATACGTTAGTAGCGAGCTTAGATAAGGCCCATCGCTGCGAGGACACATTTATAGTGCTTACTTTTAAATGTAGCTATTTAGTGCGTGTCAGCGTTTTTTTCGGGCAGACAATTATTTTGCGTCTCACAACAAGCTTTGCCTAATAACTAAGTGTCAATCAGCGTTATTCGGCGAGCGACTAACATGTAATGCCATGTGCTAGGTTCGCAATTTCCTTTACCTGGTAAATAGCCAAAGTAACATTCCTTAATGCGCTTCAGCATTGATCAGCAAGCTGTGGGCCGCCGCCCAAATGTGGGTCGCAGAGCCACTTTTAGTGGGCCACAAGTTACTTTTGAATAGCTTAGTGATAATTTAGTTTTGGGCCGCATGATAGCCGTACATTCATTGCACTTTGTTTTAAAAATACATGTTGCTTAGAATTTTAATATTGTCTCAGCGTGGTTCAGACCCATGTGCCAAATGTGGCCCTGAGTGCCTGTCAAATTATATTTTTTGCCAACTTAAACTGTATGCAAACGAAAAATTTTCGCGCTTTGCCTTTATATATTTTTTGTTTTATACTATGTTTTAAAGCGTTTTGGCCATAGAGACGATGTGTCATATTTCACTTTACAACCAAATATCCTAAATCTGCCACTGTTTCGTAGTTGTTTTATGTAGTGGGCCCTTAATAGCTATGAAAAGGGTACTTTTGGGCCGCGACAAAACAGTTTTAGTCAAAAAAAGTAGAACTGACCACGGTTCAATTGCATTAATTTAGTTTAATTGTAATTGCAAGAGTTTTAGATTTGGTTTAGATTGGAGCTACGCAGGGTTAAAAAATGTCTATATTAGTTGATTAGAGTCGACATTCTCAGGCTGACATTTTTATTGCAAGCCTTTCCGAAGGTTTTTGTGTATTACAGCAAAAGATTTAATATTTATGATTTTGTGAGAAGTAGAACAAACAGAAACGAGTTACCTGTGCAATCCAACGATTCCGGGGTCCACGTGTTAAGTGCAGTACATTCAGCAGTGTTGGCACCATCAGTTGACACAAATCCACTAGCACATGCCGCAGTTACCACTGTGTTGCCCGTGTAGCCAGGAGAACCAGTGGGGGTAACTGTTCCCGAGTTGGTTACAGTTGGTGCCGCGTCGCAGGTGAAAGCTTGGATGAAAATAAATAGCAAATTAATTTCAATCTTTTCTTCAAACCTAAATGCAAAAAAATAGTTTCAGTTAAATTTGGGAGATTTGTATTTTGCCCTTTCCTTTGTGTCTAAAAGACATAAACAAAGTAACATTTTCTTGGACTTTAGCCTTAAAATCACCAAAATTGATTAATTAAACAAGACCAGACCAAAAAAATCTAGGTTGCAGTAACGTAAGAACTTATGACTAGGTTTGTTTACAGTTTGAACATTTTCGACTAAAATTGTTCATACACGAGTGGCGAGTTTAGATTGGAGCTACGCAGGGTTAAAAAATGTCTATATTAGTTGATTAGAGTCGACATTCTCAGGCTGACATTTTTATTGTAAGCCTTTCCGAAGGTTTTTGTGTATTACAGCAAAAGATTTAATATTTATGATTTTGTGAGAAGTAGAAAAACAGAAAAATGTTACCTGTGCAAGTCAACGATTCCGGTGTCCACGTGTTAAGTGCAGTACATTCAGCAGTGTTGGCACCATCAGTTGACACAAATCCACTAGCACATGCCGCAGTTACCACTGTGTTGCCCGTGTAGCCAGGAGAACCAGTGGGGGTAACTGTTCCCGAGTTGGTTACAGTTGGTGCCGCGTCGCAGGTGAAAGCTTGGATGAAAATAAATAGCAAATTAATTTCAATCTTTTCTTCAAACCTAAATGCAAAAAAATAGTTTCAGTTAAATTTGGGAGATTTGTATTTTGCCCTTCCCTTTGTGTCTAAAAGGCACAAACAAAGTAACATTTTTTGGAACTTGAGCCTTCAAATGCGCTCGCCTAAAGTGATTCATTAAGTAAGACCAGACCAAAAAAAATCTAGTTTGTAGTGACGTTAGAAGAACTTATGACCATGGATTAGGTTTGCTTACAGTTTGAACATTTGCACCTAAAATTAAACATACGTTAGTAGCGAGCTTAGATAAGGCCCATCGCTGCGAGGACACATTTATAGTGCTTACTTTTAAATGTAGCTATTTAGTGCGTGTCAGCGTTTTTTTCGGGCAGACAATTATTTTGCGTCTCACAACAAGCTTTGCCTAATAACTAAGTGTCAATCAGCGTTATTCGGCGAGCGACTAACATGTAATGCCATGTGCTAGGTTCGCAATTTCCTTTACCTGGTAAATAGCCAAAGTAACATTCCTTAATGCGCTTCAGCATTGATCAGCAAGCTGTGGGCCGCCGCCCAAATGTGGGTCGCAGAGCCACTTTTAGTGGGCCACAAGTTACTTTTGAATAGCTTAGTGATAATTTAGTTTTGGGCCGCATGATAGCCGTACATTCATTGCACTTTGTTTTAAAAATACATGTTGCTTAGAATTTTAATATTGTCTCAGCGTGGTTCAGACCCATGTGCCAAATGTGGCCCTGAGTGCCTGTCAAATTATATTTTTTGCCAAC
Organism: Ascidiella aspersa; assembly: GCF_963924565.1. NCBI lineage: Eukaryota > Metazoa > Chordata > Ascidiacea > Phlebobranchia > Ascidiidae > Ascidiella > Ascidiella aspersa. The sequence goes on from NC_139451.1 coordinate 2,848,188, forward strand.
TTAAACTGTATGCAAACGAAAAATTTTCGCGCTTTGCCTTTATATATTTTTTGTTTTATACTATGTTTTACATTATGTTTTAAAGCGTTTTGGCCATAGAGACGATGTGTCATATTTCACTTTACAACCAAATATCCTAAATCTGCCACTGTTTCGTAGTTGTTTTATGTAGTGGGCCCTTAATAGCTATGAAAAGGGTACTTTTGGGCCGCGACAAAACAGTTTTAGTCAAAAAAAGTAGAACTGACCACGGTTCAATTGCATTAATTTAGTTTAATTGTAATTGCAAGAGTTTTAGATTTGGTTTAGATTGGAGCTACGCAGGGTTAAAAAATGTCTATATTAGTTGATTAGAGTCGACATTCTCAGGCTGACATTTTTATTGCAAGCCTTTCCGAAGGTTTTTGTGTATTACAGCAAAAGATTTAATATTTATGATTTTGTGAGAAGTAGAACAAACAGAAACGAGTTACCTGTGCAATCCAACGATTCCGGGGTCCACGTGTTAAGTGCAGTACATTCAGCAGTGTTGGCACCATCAGTTGACACAAATCCACTAGCACATGCCGCAGTTACCACTGTGTTGCCCGTGTAGCCAGGAGAACCAGTGGGGGTAACTGTTCCCGAGTTGGTTACAGTTGGTGCCGCGTCGCAGGTGAAAGCTTGGATGAAAATAAATAGCAAATTAATTTCAATCTTTTCTTCAAACCTAAATGCAAAAAAATAGTTTCAGTTAAATTTGGGAGATTTGTATTTTGCCCTTTCCTTTGTGTCTAAAAGACATAAACAAAGTAACATTTTCTTGGACTTTAGCCTTAAAATCACCAAAATTGATTAATTAAACAAGACCAGACCAAAAAAATCTAGGTTGCAGTAACGTAAGAACTTATGACTAGGTTTGTTTACAGTTTGAACATTTTCGACTAAAATTGTTCATACACGAGTGGCGAGTTTAGATTGGAGCTACGCAGGGTTAAAAAATGTCTATATTAGTTGATTAGAGTCGACATTCTCAGGCTGACATTTTTATTGTAAGCCTTTCCGAAGGTTTTTGTGTAATTACAGCAAAAGATTTAATATTTATGATTTTGTGAGAAGTAGAAAAACAGAAAAATGTTACCTGTGCAAGTCAACGATTCCGGTGTCCACGTGTTAAGTGCAGTACATTCAGCAGTGTTGGCACCATCAGTTGACACAAATCCACTAGCACATGCCGCAGTTACCACTGTGTTGCCCGTGTAGCCAGGAGAACCAGTGGGGGTAACTGTTCCCGAGTTGGTTACAGTTGGTGCCGCGTCGCAGGTGAAAGCTTGGATGAAAATAAATAGCAAATTAATTTCAATCTTTTCTTCAAACCTAAATGCAAAAAAATAGTTTCAGTTAAATTTGGGAGATTTGTATTTTGCCCTTCCCTTTGTGTCTAAAAGGCACAAACAAAGTAACATTTTTTGGAACTTGAGCCTTCAAATGCGCTCGCCTAAAGTGATTCATTAAGTAAGACCAGACCAAAAAAAATCTAGTTTGTAGTGACGTTAAAAGAACTTATGACCATGGATTAGGTTTGCTTACAGTTTGAACATTTGCACCTAAAATTAAACATACGTTAGTAGCGAGCTTAGATAAGGCCCATCGCTGCGAGGACACATTTATAGTGCTTACTTTTAAATGTAGCTATTTAGTGCGTGTCAGCGTTTTTTTCGGGCAGACAATTATTTTGCGTCTCACAACAAGCTTTGCCTAATAACTAAGTGTCAATCAGCGTTATTCGGCGAGCGACTAACATGTAATGCCATGTGCTAGGTTCGCAATTTCCTTTACCTGGTAAATAGCCAAAGTAACATTCCTTAATGCGCTTCAGCATTGATCAGCAAGCTGTGGGCCGCCGCCCAAATGTGGGTCGCAGAGCCACTTTTAGTGGGCCACAAGTTACTTTTGAATAGCTTAGTGATAATTTAGTTTTGGGCCGCATGATAGCCGTACATTCATTGCACTTTGTTTTAAAAATACATGTTGCTTAGAATTTTAATATTGTCTCAGCGTGGTTCAGACCCATGTGCCAAATGTGGCCCTGAGTGCCTGTCAAATTATATTTTTTGCCAACTTAAACTGTATGCAAACGAAAAATTTTCGCGCTTTGCCTTTATATATTTTTTGTTTTATACTATGTTTTACATTATGTTTTAAAGCGTTTTGGCCATAGAGACGATGTGTCATATTTCACTTTACAACCAAATATCCTAAATCTGCCACTGTTTCGTAGTTGTTTTATGTAGTGGGCCCTTAATAGCTATGAAAAGGGTACTTTTGGGCCGCGACAAAACAGTTTTAGTCAAAAAAAGTAGAACTGACCACGGTTCAATTGCATTAATTTAGTTTAATTGTAATTGCAAGAGTTTTAGATTTGGTTTAGATTGGAGCTACGCAGGGTTAAAAAATGTCTATATTAGTTGATTAGAGTCGACATTCTCAGGCTGACATTTTTATTGCAAGCCTTTCCGAAGGTTTTTGTGTATTACAGCAAAAGATTTAATATTTATGATTTTGTGAGAAGTAGAACAAACAGAAACGAGTTACCTGTGCAAGTCAACGATCCCAGTGTCCACGTGTTAAGTGCAGTACATTTAGCAGTGTTGGCACCATCAGTTGACGCAAATCCACTAGCACATGCCGCAGTTACCACTGTGTTGCCCGTGTAGCCAGGAGAACCAGTGGGGGTAACTGTTCCCGAGTTGGTTACAGTTGGTGCCGCGTCGCAGGTGAAAGCTTGGGTGAAAACAAACAGGAAATTAATTTCAATCTTTTGTTTAAACCTATATACAAAAAATAGTTTCACTTAAATTTGGGAGATTTGTATTATACCCTTTCCTTTGTGTCTAAAAGACATAAACAAAGTAACATTTTCTTGGACTTTAGCCTTAAAATCACCAAAATTGATTAATTAAGCAAGACCAGACCAAAAAAATCTAGGTTGCAGTAACATAAGAACTTATGACTAGGTTTGTTTACAGTTTGAACATTTGTGTCTAAAATTGTTCATACGCGAGTGGCGAGTTTAGATTGGAGCTACGCAAGTTAAAAAATGTCTATATTAGTTGATGATCTGCGACATGCATACGGAACAAAAATTGCCCAAATTAGTTTTATCCAAGCTCATATGGAACAAAAAATGGTTTTATCCAAGCTAGGTTCGGACAAAAAGTGCCAAAATTAGTTTTATCTAAGCAACGTCTCAAAACAAAAAGTGCCAAAATTAGTTTTATTGGAACTACGTAAGACCAATAAAGTGCCCAAACTAGTTTTATTGGAGCTATGTATGGACAAAAAGTGCACAAATTAGCCTAATCCTGCTAAATTGTAATTACAATTACACACTAGGTCATGGTTCTAAGTAACTGGAGTGTTTTGCGCTTCACTCTGTGGTGGCAGTGGCCATTTTTAGATGTTTAATTAATCGTTTTAAGTAATTAACGAATAACAAAAACATGCGCCCCTTTATTGTTTCTTGTCTAATTATCAAAATTGTCATAACGCATCCTTACCAAAAACATCCTGTTGTATATTTATCAAATATTTTATGATTTGTCACTTTTTTTACGCCTTTTACCAAACACTCGCTGTCATTCTGAGAACAAAGCATTCGGCTGTTTCACACATGATAAATGTTATATCGTGACGCATATCCTTCCTTATATTGTACCAAAATGTGTGACCTTAAAAATCGCCGCTTTGAGAATTGGCACATTAGCCGCATCTCAAAACAATGATTGAAATTGTGTTTACAGTTAGAAGCCGCTTTTCGTGTACTAATATGGACAGATTCTAACTTCCTTGTAGGAGATAAGTTGAGAGAGAAAGGCGATAAGCCAACACCCGTGTGACGAAATTACTATTAGATAATGTAACAATTGCCGTGTCATTGCTGCGTCATAATCTTTTTCTCGCACAGAAAATTTCTCTTCTAAGTTTTGTGTATAAAAAGGATTGCTTACAAAAATAAAATGTCCAGTTCTCAGGATCAGCTTGCCGGGATTAGCCGGTTTGCCCATAATAGCCAACACACGAGTGGTTGTGCTTGCCGGCATTAGCCGGTTTGCCCACAATAGCCAACACAAACTGTGTGGAATTGTAATCAGACAACAGCAAAAACTTATTGAAGCAATAGCGAGGTTGATTGCCGAGGCAAATTAGTTTAATGAGACTTGCAATTCAAACCGCATGCCTCAAATTGATGCCCTCCGAGTGACGAACGAACCACCTACAAGCGACCGCCTAAAAACTATTATGTTTGAAACCTGCAAGAAGCTAGCTGTTGGAAGAATTGATCTCGTCGAAAGATACATCGAAAGACGCTCCATATCGTCAGCAAAGCATTTGCTTGGATTACGGAACACTAAATATAAACAAGCGTTGCCGATAAAGACATCACCACCGTTTGGAATCATGGAAAACGAAACGGAATTATGAATTTCACTATAACTGCGATTCTGCCTAGTTTATCAGGTGAAAATCTATTATACTTTTAATATATATATATATATAATAAGTAAAAATATCGACTGAAAGGTCTGTAAATTGTTTTTATGCGACTGTTTATCAAACCATTATGTATCGCATTTCGCAAATTATGTATAGTCTATATCTATGAAGTCTAAGCTTAAACGTCGACCGCACGATCTTTTGATAAATTTTAAAAGAGCTTAATTTATGTGCTTGGAGCTCAATAGTTTGAAATCAAAGCGTTAAACTTGTGAATCACGACTTAATTTTGTTGCGCACGAAATAATTTTGTGTTAAATTTCCGAATTCTTTTAAACAATTGGTACGTTTTGGGTTTTTGTCTGTTTTTCTCTCATCACCCAGCCGCGTTTACACACGAGTTTAAATACCTCGTATCAAAAAGCATAATGATTTATCCACACGTGAAACATTAGCTTTCAAATCACAACTTTAGGGACACCCCATTTCCTGCCTTTTGTTGAAAGCAATAGTGAATAAGCAGCAACTTCAAAGCGTATTTTCTTGTGATGCGTCGTTATTTTAAAACTTACATTGAACGAATTGTGCAAACTAAAATATGCAAATTTTTAAGGAAATGTTGCTCAATGTTAAAAATCAATAGAATTTAATTTTGTATTGAATCGCAAAGAGATGTGTAATGTGAGTAATTATGTATTGTAATGAATTGCAATTTGTGTGAATTTGAAATGTAACCTAAAGCGCCTATATATATATAAAAAAAATTCAATAATGAAAAAACCAAAAAGAAAAATTGATATATATAAAGACTAAAGAATATATTCGCAATCAAAGTGTAAGTGTGTGTTTGAATGGCCTAAATTGCCACAGTGTACTCCCCAATATTTGGACAACATATCTGCCGAAAATTATTTTAATTTTCAGAAACAAACACAAACAAGCGTTGGGCGCTGCAGAGATCAAACGCAAGGCGCGGATCGGTTTTCAAAAGAACACCGAACGGGGTTTTCCCCAGATGCTTCACAAATTTCGACGGCAAAAGCGAAACAGCACTGCTCTGTCATGGCGAACATTGAGTTCGAACAGCAAGCAAACGATGTTTCAAACAATCAGCGAATGCTGACGTCAAGATGCGAACATTGAGTTCGAACAGCAAGCAAACGATGTTTCAAGCAATCAGCAAATGCTGACGTCAAGATCATCGTTGCAACACAAAAGAAGCGTGCCACCTGGCACACAAGAACAATGAAACAAATGTCGAAGAAGCATGAATTGAAGCATAAAAAACAATCGCGCAAACGCGTTCAATGATCGGACAATTCGCGACCAACGCTCCACGAGCATTCCACAAACAAAAAAACATAACAACACAAACAAGGAAACAAACAGCCAGGGCTTTATATGCACCCTGGCCAAAAATTTAGCGGCCGAGTATCTGTGGTGGCAGTGGCCATTTTTAGATGTTTAATTAATCGTTTTAAGTAATTAACGAATAACAAAAACATGCGCCCCTTTATTATTTCTTGTCTAATTATCAAAATTGTCATAACGCATCCTTACCAAAAACATCCTGTTGTATATTTATCAAATATTTTATGATTTGTCACTTTTTTTACGCCTTTTACCAAACACTCGCTGTCATTCTGAGAACAAAGCATTCGGCTGTTTCACACATGATAAATGTTATATCGTGACGCATATCCTTCCTTATATTGTACCAAAATGTGTGACCTTAAAAATCGCCGCTTTGAGAATTGGCACATTAGCCGCATCTCAAAACAATGATTGAAATTGTGTTTACAGTTAGAAGCCGCTTTTCGTGTACTAATATGGACAGATTCTAACTTCCTTGTAGGAGATAAGTTGAGAGAGAAAGGCGATAAGCCAACACCCGTGTGACGAAATTACTATTAGATAATGTAACAATTGCCGTGTCATTGCTGCGTCATAATCTTTTTCTCGCACAGAAAATTTCTCTTCTAAGTTTTGTGTATAAAAAGGATTGCTTACAAAAATAAAATGTCCAGTTCTCAGGATCAGCTTGCCGGGATTAGCCGGTTTGCCCATAATAGCCAACACACGAGTGGTTGTGCTTGCCGGCATTAGCCGGTTTGCCCACAATAGCCAACACAAACTGTGTGGAATTGTAATCAGACAACAGCAAAAACTTATTGAAGCAATAGCGAGGTTGATTGCCGAGGCAAATTAGTTTAATGAGACTTGCAATTCAAACCGCATGCCTCAACTCCAATCTTTTGTTTAACAAATTTCTTTGTCCCAATTTGAAGATATATTTTAGCTCAAAGTTTTTGTGTTTAGCATTGTATGTTTTGTGTTATGGAAAAATACTTGCTTTATATGAAAAACCTCGCGTCGTAATAGATTAATTAAAAAAAATTTACAAAAAAATATTGCAATTATCTGCAATAAGCTTTTATTCGCAAAAAATAACTTTTTACACTGTTTTTAAAGCTTAAAACGTTAGGAATTTGCAAGGAAAATATTTAGGCTCATGGTGTCTTCGTAATTCGTTACAGTAACCAGATCTGTCGAATTCCAATACGATTTATCTAGTTATCAGATTTCGAAAATTGCACTACCGTACTGTAAACGGCTTTAGCAATAAATCGCATTGTAATTCTGGTAACCGGTTACAGTAGTGCAAGTTTCGAAATTCGATAAACGGGCGAGCCGAGAAAATAGCCTCTCCATTTGTTATAGGTCTGTACTGTGTTACATAATTTAATAATATGTTTCGTACCTGTGCATGTCAAATCTGCCGGTGTCCAACTACCATCGGTACCATCACAAGTTGCTGTAGCACTTGCAGTTGCAATGGCAAAGCCAGCGCTGCAAGTTACTGTTACAATAGTTCCATCCACATGACCACTTCCATCGCCCGGTAAAGCGGGCTCAAGAGTTCCATCAGTCACACCAGGTTGAGCCGTGCATTGGGCTGTGAAAAATATGAGATAAGCTGAGGAACATATAAACAAAAATAGATTTGTATAAACCTAAATTGTTCAAATATTCCAATGGAATTTAAAATAAAACAATGGGGGTCTTCCTATTTGGTACGTAGAAAGTAGAAAGTAACGCAAAAGTACCGCATACGCACATTATTTGGGTTAAGGATGTCGGTTAGCGTTTGGGGGTGGTTGGGTCAAATATTATTAATTGCTTGACCCATCCAAATGCTAACCCAAATAATGTGCGTTGCGGTATTTGAAGTTCTTCTTGGCGTTACTTTCTACGTACCAAATTGATGGTGCGCCAAACAATGTATTGTCAAAGACGCGATTAGCTTGTTAGCGTCTGTATACTCCCTTTTGGCCCGCTGCCAATTATATTGTTTTTTATCTTGACATTTTTTACATTAAGGGTAGTGTAGGTATTGAATTATAGAAAATTTGATCAAATTGTAAAGAGTAGCGATGATAGTTTTAATCAAGCATTGGGCGGTCACATCCCCGACTAAGCAAGGTCACCCCGTACGACTCTGCTGCTATCTAGCGACAAATAAATCTTCCGCCAGGTGTCGCACCGTGCAAAATGCCGCGGGATCGCAGGAGTTAAGTTTATTTAGCATAAGGTACCCTTGAACTTGTTTTTGATGCCCCGCAATTTGTTTTGTAATTTTATTTCGTGATTTTTATGTAATAAGTTCCGCTAGTGGTCGCACCTTACAACTTTATGTACCCACAGTGTTCGCAATCCTAAAATGAGGATAATTTGTAGGCCCTAGGCCTACTTTTTTATTTTTTCACTGGAATTTTGATGCGCGGGTTTTAATAAGCGAAAGTAGAATTAACAGGAATGACAAAATACCTATCAAATTAGAAAGAAACATTATCTGTTTCGCAGTTGAGATGGCTTGTCGCTTTGTTTATCATTTAACAGTTATTTTGTTGGAGCAAATCCGAATAGAAGAATATTCTCGTCGAATTTAAAGCATTATAATCCCATAATACCAATTTAAGCAATATCACGTTGAATTATGTAGGTTATTAAAAGTCCTTATAGGTTCGAGGTTGGTGCACAGTAGACGCGGTTTGCGTCGACTGTTAGCGTCAACCAGCTCACATACAATGCGTTGACGTTTTCCGCTAACGCACAAAGCGTCTCGTGCGAACCAACCTTTAGGATTCTGTAAAAATTGCATTATTTGGTACAAGATAGAGTATTTTCAATTTACAACGATCAATAACACTTACCTGCTGCCTGGTAAGCTAGTGAAAGCACAATCAGCACATACGCCGTAAGGTTTACCATTTTTTAAATATACCCTATGATGATGCTGTTGGAATTACAGCAAACCTCCTGCAAGAATCCGAGAATAAAATCAGAGAAATAGAGAAAAGAAAACCGGGAATGCGGATAAGGGTTTGGATCCATGGTGTGGGGGCATCAGGCCATGCCCCCGAAAAACAATTACTTTTTCCCAACTTTTAATTTTTTAGATACAAAAAGGCTTGCGCTTGTCGCCAACTTTTTCCGCTTTAACTATGCTTTCGGTCGTTTTAATAAAATTCGTTCAGATCACATAGGTACGCAATATCCATACTAAAGCATGGTGCGCCGCGTAACCCATAAACTCTATGAAGTGCAATTTCCGTTTGATTAGTAGACAAATTATTTCAAGCAGTAAGCGATTTCTCGTGTGCCTAATTTCACGTATTCGTTTAAAAAGTTTTGCCAATTTAGATAACTGCATTAAAGCCAGAACTAATGGCTATTTGTTTGCTTTTTACGGCAAAATAAATTTAACATAAGGAATTTGACATTCGCTGGCTGTGTTTGCGAAGTCTATGTCTAACTCGGGATTTGACGGCGTCGGTTTATTTTACTGGAGTCAGACTGGGGTTTGAGTAGGACCACGTAAAACATACCGAGTCCGACATGCGCATGTGCAGTACCAAATTTCGAAACTGATAAGACAGTAAACAGGATATTGTGAAAGTGAAATAGCAAAGGTGGAATAATTTCCATCCATTTATTGAAGGTGGATAAATTACCATATAAAACGACCTCCCTATGAGTGGTATACTGAATACCGACCTTATTTTAGTTACGTAAACGGGTTACATATTGAACGTAGAGCCGGAGTCAGACTCGGGACTCGACGAAATCGCACATTTTGGATTTGGGCTTGGGTTGATTTTAACCGACTTTGCAGCCCAGGTGTTGGCTTCAAACTTTTTTATTTTATTAGGTGAAAAGTCGTATACGCAAAAAGCTTGGCAATTAGTTGTCCAATGTACGCCTTGTTGACAAACAGGTTGTTTTAACGTAATTAGCACGTTTTAAAAACACCATAGGCTAAAAGTAAACCCGTTACTTTTATTTGCGTACACTTTATTTAAGGAAAAAATATATACCTATGGAAAAATGGAAAGCAGTTTTAACCAAATATTTGGCACGTTTAATCAAATATTTCACAAGTTTAAACAAATATTTTGGTAAACGTGTAAAATATTTGGTTAAACGCGTAAAATTTTTGGTTTTCGTTTTGGGTTTTGTTTTTAGGTTTTTTTTATTTAAAGCAAAAAAAAAAAAATACTTAAAAGTGAGGTAGCAATAAGTAGAAACAACATGAAGATAGGCGTAGCCTACTTACAAACGATATTCATGAATAGTAAAATACAATCGGACTTTGTTGAAAAACGCTGTTCTTCGGGGGCACTAAGCAACACACAAATTTTGCCCTCCTGGAATTTTAAAATGCGATTATTAGTATTATTTGTAAGTGTAATATGTATTACTTATGATCGGTTTTCGTCCTTTGTGTGGTCGACCGTAAACGCAGAATATTTTTTCTCTTTCGTTATTCGTTTAGATCAGCGGTTCCCAAACTTTTCTAAAAATTTTGCTTGGCGGACCCGTTGCAATTATTTTTAAATTTCGCGGCCCTATAAAAATTCAAGGGTCAGTTGACCCATGTTTCTTGTAGTACACTAGTGCAATACTATTCATTCTAATGTAACAACTTTCTAACTAATGTGAACGATTCGCTGATAACAGGTATACAGCATAATATATACTTTATGATGTCACAAGAGACATCATAAAACACGCTATATGATCGAATAATTAAGCATAACTAAAGACAATCATGATGACAGATAATTAAAACTTAGACTAATGTTTAAAAACATTCGCTAAAGCCTATAATGTAGAGCAACTTAAAAAACTAACTCTTCTCGCGGACCCTTTGAAAGTGCTTTACGGACCCCATTTGGTCCGCGACCCCAGTTTGGGAACCGCTGGTTTAGATTGACTGATTAGCAAGTGCATATTTCGACAACCGACAACGCTAAGTCAAACCTTCTTTCTTTTTTTCTTAAAAACGTGGAGTTCGCTGTCTACGCTATTGTCCGATGTTGGTGTAACATCGGCATTTGTCTAACTCAGTGGTTTTCAACCAGGGTTCCGCGGAACCTTAGGGTTCCGCTTGTACAGTCCAGGGGTTCCACAATTTCTAAATTCTTTAGCTAATTGAGGTGTTTTTATTACACTGGGGTTCCTCAAGCCAGTGGAATTATTGAACTGGGATTACTCGAGCCAGTGGAATGTTTCCATAGGGTTCCACTCCAGCAAAAAGGTTGAAAAGCACTGGTCTAACTGAAGCAGATTTCTTTAGGCATATTCTAAGACCACGTGTTAAGTGTGCAATTGACACAACCTATATTTTCCCCAACCGCAGCTTGTATTTTAGCTTACTTGGCACACTGTTCGGCGCAGATGTTTCGCTATTTGTGCCATAATAAGTAACACCCGGGAAAAACGATCTTCGTTTAGTATTGCAGGTGGCGAAAGACGTGCTTGTAATTTAGCTCTAGTCTCGTTCATTAAAACTATGGAAACTGCGCTGCTGATAGTCGAATTACGATTCTACCACAATCAATTTGTTGACGACGCACGTGTTCGTTTTGCGTCTAAATGTTCGCTTTTGCTGGACGTTAATGGACGGTTTCTGATTAGTGTTTTTTATGATGTTGTCACAAATTGCGTTATATCTGTAAAACCACTTTATACTTGCAAACGTTGTGTTAATTTGCCATCTGTCATTGACCCTTGTGACGTAATATTCCTATTGGGATATATAATCGTGCGACCAGTTGACCTGAAGTAACCTGTTGTTTTGACGTGACTTTGTGGCAAGGCGTGGCGTGTTATTCGACATAAACTAGGCTTGGGAAAACGTCTACAATTTTTGCTGCGCCTGTTTCAGGTTTGTCATCACAGAAAAGCCACTTTAGGATATCTGACCTAAAGTTTGCGGTGCGGCAGACGTCTTGCAATTACCATTTTACACGTCATACCGTCACTGCTTTATGACGTCATTATTAATAAACGTTAGACGGAAATAAGGGAAATTCCTAAGTTGAAAATTCAGGACCCTCCCCCCCCCCCCAAACATGGCGGTCGAGTCATGACTTTTTTGAAGAATAGTCTCCTAGGATTACCCGAGAATAGTCTCGTAGGATTACCCTGTTTGAGTCACTTTCTATGTTCCATTTTCCAGGTCAATTGCGACTGAACATTAATGTTAACTAGACGGGGTTGCGGTTGTAGTATATTTTGTCAGGGGGTATATTTTCAGGGCTTAGTGTTTTATTTTTTGTTTTTTATTTTTTATTTTTTATTTTTTATTTTTTATTTTTTATTTTTTATTTTTTATTTTTTATTTTTTATTTTTTATTTTTTATTTTTTATTTTTTATTTTTTATTTTTTATTTTTTATTTTTTATTTTTTATTTTTTATTTTTTATTTTTTATTTTTTATTTTTTATTTTTTATTTTTTATTTTTTATTTTTTATTTTTTATTTTTTATTTTTTATTTTTTATTTTTTATTTTTTATTTTTTATTTTTTATTTTTTATTTTTTATTTTTTATTTTTTATTTTTTATTTTTTATTTTTTATTTTTTATTTTTTATTTTTTATTTTTTATTTTTTATTTTTTATTTTTTATTTTTTATTTTTTATTTTTTATTTTTTATTTTTTATTTTTTATTTTTTATTTTTTATTTTTTATTTTTTATTTTTTATTTTTTATTTTTTATTTTTTATTTTTTATTTTTTATTTTTTATTTTTTATTTTTTATTTTTTATTTTTTATTTTTTATTTTTTATTTTTTATTTTTTATTTTTTATTTTTTATTTTTTATTTTTTATTTTTTATTTTTTATTTTTTATTTTTTATTTTTTATTTTTTATTTTTTATTTTTTATTTTTTATTTTTTATTTTTTATTTTTTTATTTTTTTAAGTTTAACGCATTCTAAAAATAAAAAATAAAAAATAAAAAATAAAAAATACACAATACAAAATATTATATTTGCAGCATTCTTCGTCCAACTCGTTTGGTTTATAATATAAAAAACACTCACACAAAATTTTTAAGGCACATTAACAGATACGACAGTTGTATATTGATACTTATAATTTAAAATGTTTTAACCAAGTCTTCTTTGTTTATAACGTAATATAGAAGAAACTTATTTTACAAGATTACGAACGGCGGTCGTTGCGAATAACCTTGCAGTTATGTTTTAATTAAATTTATTTAAATTCCGAAATCCTAATTTGAGCACATATTTTTAAATTTATTATTTTTAATTTTATTCAAAATGACGGACATATATCATCTCAAACTTCAGCCAAAATATCGAAATTAAGAATACAGAAACATGCAACATACCTAATGCATCACTTCGGCGGTTTTCAATGAACATAAATTAGGAAATTATTTTACCAAAACCTATTTTTTCAACTATTTTACTATTACTAGATTTTTATCGCACTTAACACGGTTAATACTGCACAGCCTCACTCACAAGAATTTTCTCCAACTGCTGCAAATGCAAAATTAATGTGGATTTTATGCGCAGGACGCCTCAAGAAAAAAATACATATCAGGATAAAAAAGAATTACACTCAAATGCCAAAAAATATTAAGATAAAAGATAATTACGAAGAAGCTAGAGAAATAGCGGAGCTGGTTTGAAACGGAGAACGTCGTGTCACTTCCAAGTAAGCTTCCGACTAGCTCGTGTTTGCGATCTCAGCAAGCGCTGGACGTCGCAGTCGTTCACCGTAAACATTTGCACCAATCTGACGCAATGATGTGAGGTAGAGTGAAACAGATCATTTTTCTAAGCAACCTCAACATTTATCAGAAATCTGGCGAAATGATGTGAGGTAGAATGCAACAGATCATTCTTCCAAGCAACATCAACATTTATCAGAAATCTGGCGCAATGATGTGAGGTAGAGTGAAACAGATCATTTTTCTAAGCAACCTCAACATTTATCAGAAATCTGGCGAAATAATGTGAGGTAGAATGCAACAGATCATTCTCCCAAGCAACATCAACATTTATCAGAAATCTAGCGCAATGATGTGAGGTAGAATGCAACAGATCATTCTTCCAAGCAACAAAAAAACATGTTTCATTAACCAAGAAAAATCGAACCTAAGCAATGGTAGTAGGTAATTCATAAAACCGACAAAAGTCTCTTACTTTTTTATCCAAACAGTGGAAAGGGCGTCCTGTAAACTGAATATTTTTTACCAGACGGGTTTTTTTTTCAGCTATCTTCTCGAGTGTATTTAAACTAAGATTTCAGTTGCACATTTGTGCACGAACGATAACCTCTCTAAAGTTACTAGTTTAAGAGATGTTGTTATGACGTGCTTTGTGACGCCATCTCTATAAATGGTATGCGTTTCGGTAAGATTTTTCACCCCAGGTCTAAGCCACCCATTTAATCACCACCTGTACAAGTGCCCCACACCACAGGACGTTTTACCCCACCAAGCCCCAAAACCCACAATATTAAAGCCACAACGTGTAGATACCATAAGCTGCCCGTTCCAATATAACAAGCATGTGGTTGTCAATGTTTTCCTAAGCTTTGACCTGGGTATTTATTGTCTGAAATGGTCTCCCAAATTCGAAAATATAGCCTCTTAAGGTTAGCAACTATGGTTATTTTCACGTAATTAGATAAAAGATTTATGGTCGCTTAGTTTTCCAAGCGATCAGCGAAGATACACTATAAATAAAAACCCTTGCGATGACACTAAATTACAAAGAAACCCAGAGCCTTAATTTCCCATCTACAAACATCTGTTTTTTAAACGTTTACCGTACGACGTACGTATTTTATTCGGTACGAAGCCGTAGGCAAAAACAAAAAAGGATAAATGGAAGTCTAATAATTTTAGGCGGCGCGAAATTTGGCGCAAGGACTAGTTTGACTATAGCTTATTGCTTAAGACAAATTTAATTATCGTTTTATTGTACTTACAAAAGATAAACGCACAAATGTGTTAACTATGATCTAGTCCTTCTGAGGCTGTTTTGAAAACGATTACGGCTTACTTAATACCTATGACTTGCAAACTGACTTAGTTGTTCCTTATGTGTTTTTTACACTAGGGTAGACCGGGGGTACATAAGGGAATTAGTTTTAATGATCTAAGGTGCAGACACATATTTTGTTTTTTAGATTCTAATTTTTTTATTAATTAGATCCTTGATACAGTTTATGGACGATTAGAGTGCAATAAATGAAGAATGTTTTCTCACTAATGTTAAGTTGATGTGTGTTATTATTTCGTTTATTGTGGCATAAAATTAACCCGTACTTGACGCAAACTATACTTATATTTTTAAAACAAAATTAACAAATAAATACACGAAGATAAAAAAAAACAGTTTTTACGGAAGGGGTGAAAGTAGAACTCTTTTTTATCAGAACAATGAAAAATTTTATGCCGTAAGCGCAAAAAGGGTTGGAGCCAGGTGGAGAGGTGGAGTGCAATAGAGCATTCCTCCGAGCAACATCAACATTTATCAGGAATCAAGCGGATGGTTAGGAGCCTGAAATCAACCCAGGCTGTCAAAAAAAACAACAACATTGTGACGAAACAGCCACCCGCTATTAGCACGGTAAACATTTAGCGAAAAAACGGAATTGCGTATTAAAACTGAATTCTTGCTTTTGTTTTCTTGCATATGTTAAAAATGGAAAAAAGTTTTTTTTGAAACGTTCAAAATGCCACCTGCTTTTGGTTAAGCTTTGATGTTCATTCTATGCTTTTGTAATATTTTATAATATGGTCAACATGATGTTTTCAACCGTTTTCATTGCATAGTTATTTGTATAAAACGTGCAAGGTTGTTGTTCGAAATGGCTTGCCTAGTAAAACTAGGCGCATGCGACTTGCCTTTTATAAAGAGGCCTCTCTAAGTAAAAAAAACTATTGCTCTAACAACACAAAATATTTTACCACCGCAAATTTAAATGCGAATCCTGGAGGCAGTGTACACCTCTCTGTTAGCACCTTGTAATTGTTGCTCCATCCAAACAAATCAGCGTGCGCCTTATTGTGCGAAGTGCTTGTCTAGTAAAAGTGGACGCATGCGACTAGCCTTTTGAAAAGAGGCTGCGCATAGTAAAATAATCGCTCCAACGAAACAACATATTTAGCGTCGCAAATTTAAATGCTAAATCTGGTTACAGTGTACGCCTCTCTATTTGCACGTGTTGCGTTACTCCAATCAAACATATCAACACCAGGCATAAACAAATTAAAATTGTATAAGGGCGCAGCAAGCAAAACATAAAGCTGAATGCATTAATTATTAGGGAGGACGTTCCAAAGCTACGTTATAATGGCGTCATACTAAAATAAATATTAAGAACACTGCGTTTATAGGATTTCAATTGGCAAAACTAAATTTACCGAGTAAAAGTTGGCAAAGTATAGCAAACCATGGACGTTAAACCATTTTAAGAGAATGATAATATTTGCTTTTTAAACATGTTAGCTGGCCAAAGTGTAATAACATGCTTGTACGCATTATCTACCTAAATTCTATTTATCAAATACTAGACGAAATACCCGGCGTTGCCCAGGTTAAATTAGAATATTTACCATCTTAATGTACGAAGTCTACCTGAATTTTATCTGGTTAAACAAAATGAAACAATCCATCATACTATGGCTCTTTTTTACTATTGCACATTACGTTGT
This sequence comes from Ascidiella aspersa, assembly GCF_963924565.1. Taxonomy (NCBI): domain Eukaryota; kingdom Metazoa; phylum Chordata; class Ascidiacea; order Phlebobranchia; family Ascidiidae; genus Ascidiella; species Ascidiella aspersa. Next base: position 2,864,712 of record NC_139451.1, read on the forward strand.
AACATGTTAAACTAATAGCCTCATGTTATAGCCCATAATTATGGAAGCTAAGTTAGGTAATCAGCATACAACCCGAAAGTAATGTTACGGATAGCGTAAGATCTTCGTAAGTGGCATAAATAATGCAAACATATTTTTTTAAATGTCGTTTTCCACGTAATTTAATTTTAAGTTTTGGGTCAACGCGCCCCACAACTTAATAAACGCTAATATATCAAGCAATATACATTTTTAGTCGGTGCTCAATGCTTCACGTACCATCTAAATCTAAATTAAAGTTTGCATTTTCAAACAAACATAGTCTCAAATTTTTCGCGCTTCGCGCGACGTTTTATGACCTTCTTTAAATTCGACTTAAATTGCACATTTTCGCACAACTCTAAACGTAATAACAAATTGGTTGAATATGTGTTTTACACCGTCATATTGTATGTATTTTAGATCTTATATTTGACCCGGCCTGGTACAATTTTTAGGTTTCTCATGCGGCCCGCGGCTAAAAATAATTGCCCACCCCTGTACTATAGGGTTGCCATACTTTTTTACACAATCGCAGACAAACAGGATTGTGGTTATGGGGCATAAAAAATACTGCATTTTTTAAGAAATTAGCTGTTATCACGCGAAGCAGTGCGCAAACAAGCAGCTTGTGCTTTTTCGCAAAGCGCAAAAATGTTTTTTTTACCTTGTATACCATGTTCATTGTTGTATTTAAAAGACAAATTATTTTTGCATTTATATAGTTAAATAGCAGCTACAGAAATAATTGGCTGTCTATAATTTTGTGCTTATAAAGTTAAACTCTAAAACTTGACATATTTGGCTCTCACTTTAAATTAAAAAAAATTTTTTTTTTTTATATTAATTGGATTTTTAGGTTTAAAATTATAAGCGGGCTCCATTTTTTCGGCGTTAAATAGTGTAACGTTAAGTTATTTGAAGCTCTCTACGCCTACCGTAAAAAAACTACTTCTGCAGGTGGTAAGCGAAAGAAAGCCGTCTCCTTTTTTCACCAGGTCATCTTGGAATGTCCTTAAATGTGTTTAGACCTAAACAAATATTTAAGTTACATTTCTGCACTCCGCTGAATAATTACCTATAAGGTTTATTAATGTTACTAGTTTTAGACGTCGTGTTACTGTTGCGCCCCCGCCGCGATCTGCGCACTGGGGCCGGCCCCTGACCCCACACAGTTGCCCGGCGGGACGCAACCGCGCGAGTTCTTGTTGTTTGCAAAGGCTTCTGGTCAGATATGCTACCTGTCATAACCACAACTAAAATTCCAATCAAAAGTATATTGTTACAACGAATTAAAACGTTATCAAATAGCATTAGTGAACGTTATTTTCAAGTTAATGTGAGACAAACAGCCACCGCCTATTGCAGCGACTGTCGGCTAAAACTTCGCAAAAGACCTCTCTAGAGAAAAGCTCAAAGCAGCTAAGAAACGACATGTATATAGCCAATACGTAGGAAGAAAAAGAACACGAAAGTTACGTCATATTTGGCCAATAAGACTGGCCGGCACTCTGAAAACATGGCTAGGCATTACAGCGGCCATTCTAAGGCCAAATTGCAGCGGGAGTAAGAGGCCAGCAAAACAAGTGGCTTGTTTTGCAGAACGTGAGAACATCGCCCGCAAGACTGACAGTTATAGATTACGAGATTAAAGGTTACATGTCAAGTTTGAAACGAGGCGAGAGAACGCAATACGGAAAACGTTAAATTATGAAATATTATATTATTCAACTAACAATACATTTGATTATGCGAAAGCTAGAACGCGCTAATCTAAAGCCTTATTTATCACATCGTAAAATAACTTAATATTAATATGAACTCTAAGATTTGGCTTATGGCAATTAATTAATTTGGGTGTTCAAGTGTTGATAAACACGTAACAGTTACTACGTAGATTTATGACGTCATCTATTAATTATTTCATGCGTTTAGGTAAGAAAATATTTCATCATTCCGGTAAGAAAAGTTTTCTACTTTTATCCTTGTGTCAATGCGGCGCATAAGGAACCAACGAAGATTCTTCTTTTTTATCCCTGATTTGAACACAAAGGATCCCAACCGGCAACATTGACTTGGCAAAGAATGACTGGTTATGCTTCTTAACCTTTTTCCTTGCTGCAACCCTTTCAAATCACCAACCAATTCTCGCACCCCGTTCTAAAATTATTCTAATACAAGTAACTGATACCACGGTATGAGACAATACCAAAATGTGAGTTGGTGTTACATTTAACTATAAGAAACGTAATACATTTGTGTCTGATTCAGCATTCCGCAGCCCCTAATAACAGCAACTTTCTATCAAAGTTAGATTGTGTTTCCTAAAGCTTTTAATGGATATCGTTTTTAAGTAGGCTATACTACATAGTTCCTGCGAATGCCTGTTTCAGTTTGGCCAAGTATTGCTTTAGGTGCTTTAAATCGGCGTTTAGCAAATTAAAACAAATGAAATACTATTAAAAAGCTAAGGTAACACATATTGATGTTGCACCTGAAGAGAGATGGCTATTTTGAACAAGAAATAACCCAAATGTTGAGTTTTTTGGGACATGATTTAAAGAAAGCCTAAAAGGTACTTCAAGAATTTCCGCAGCGGAGAGTAAATATACAACAAAAAACAGCAACGCTGATTGAAGTTTCGGCGTCTGTAAGTTAACGTACTCGCGGATTGAAAGGGTATCGCTTACCTAACCCGGCTTGAAGAGAGTAGCCTCTACAAATAGGAAAAAATAAAGTTAAATACAACCGGCTTGACATCACCAAAACAAGGATTCGCCCCGCCCGTTAATTGTCATTTAATACCCTTGTATGTGAAAATCGTCAAAAGAAATCAACGGTTGGTCCATTTCCTCTTTGTACGTTTTTTTGACCAGGCTGTTGTACAATTGACTCTTACTAGCTGTGTCCGTTGAGTTGTAGTCACAACTCGGACTACTAGAATTGTTTTAGCTTTTTTAAATTATGTTAGAATTGCAATTAGAGTATTTCATTTTTTTCCAAACTAAATTAGAATTAGAATTAGATCATTTTGTTTTGTTTTTAAACTAGATTAGAATGAGAATTGCTGAAACTTAAAAACATTAAGAATAAAAACAGATTTTGAATTAGAGATACATTCTGTGAATAACAATTAACTTTTAATAACATAAGAACGTAGATGGCAAATATGTTCAACTGTTCAAATTTGTATCCAATATGCTTACAGACTGAAAATCTTAGAGACTAAAAATGCAGTCGGTTAAAGTAGCAATTTTGGTGAAATGGCTTCGTTTAGAGCACACAAGCAATTCGCAATTAAGATAAGTTTTAAAATTAGCCGCGTTTTGCTGCAATTCATTGAATTAGAAAAGTAGAATCATCCAGCTATTCAAGTCTGGTTATTAGCCGTGTGTTCTATTAGCTTCTAACTTTAATTGTTGGGTCACAAAACGGTTTTAGTCAAGCAGTGGCTAACAGAGAACTATAGATTAGAATAATTTGGGTTTAAACTTGCGTACATATTAAGTTGTTTTCAAATTATTTTTTGTGAGTTTAAGTTAAGGTCGGTATCGGTGCTTTAAGCAATCCGTCTCAGCATGTTAAACATGTCAGATATTCGGTTAAACGTGTAAAATATTAGGTTAAAACAGTTCCCCTTTTTTACTAGGGATTTCTGAAATAAAGCATACGCAAACAAAACTAGCAGGTTTACTTTTAAGTAGCCTATGGTGATTTTAAAGAGTGTTGATTACGTTAAAAATGTAAAAAAACGTACATTGGACAACTAATTGAAAAGCATTTTTGCGCATGATACGACTTTATACCAATTAAAACGAAAAATATTGAATGGCCAAAATCAGGGCTGTAGAGTCGGTTAAAAATATAGGGCTTACCCCGAGTGTGACTCCGGTCTAATATGCATATCTATAAGTCTCGAGTCCGTCTCCCACTGTATACAGTTTGTATTTAGCCCATTGACGTAACTAAAATAAGTTGGATTTTTTTTTTGGGGGGGGGGCTATTCCGCTTTGTTTGCGTAAAACGCGCAAACAGGCAATCTTCAAAAACTTCTGTTGTCCCGAGCGATCTACGCCGACTCTGGCTTAAATGCCGTTATTTATATTCGCAAAACTTTTAATTTGAAGGAATACGTGAAATCAGGGCCTGATGCCCCCACCATGGATCCAATCCCTGATCCATATTCTCTGATTCTTTTCTCTATTTTTCTGATTTTATTCTCTGATCCTTGCAGAAGATTTTACTGTTTTCACAACAGTAGATGTGTATATTGACAAAATGGTAAACTTCACGACAATTGTGCTGATTGTGCTTTCACTAGCTTACCAGGCAGCAGGTGAGTGTTGTCGATCGTTGCAAATTAAAAATATCAATTATTATGCCAAAGAATACAATTATTTTCCGGGACTGTTGAAAGGTTGGTTCACACTACACGCGTTGTGCGTTAGCGGAAAATTCAAAAATACGAGATGAAATTTAAACTTACAAAACTATTTTATTGTGTTTTTAGTGCAAAATTTGCTTTAAAATTGTGGAGTTTAGTTTTAGTCTATAGTACCAGGGATGGGCAACTTTTTCTAGTCGCGGGTCAAAACCAATCTAAAAAAGGTCTCCGCGGGCCGTTATATGTCAACTTGTAGACTTTACGCATCTTATTATCATCGCACCGTCAGTTAATCAGGGATAAAACTAGGGTATTTTGCAATTTTCACTCGATGGAGAAACAAGATTAACGCAAAGCGCAAAAAATATTTGCTTTTTCGTAGTTAAAATAGCTAAAAAATATGAAGAATGACCTAGTTCCCGGTTTGTAAAATAGGTCGCGGGCCAGATTATTTGTGTTGGCGGACCGGGTCTGGCCCGCGGGCCGTTAATTGCCCACCCCTGGTCTATACTCTGTTGTTATATTGGAATTTGAAATAAATTGGGCTTCTATTTGGTACAGAAGGTAACGCAAAAAAAACAGTTTACAAATACCGCATACCGCAACGCACATTATTTGGGTTAGGGTTCCGGTTAGTGTTTGAGTGAGTGTGGGTCAAGTATTATTATTAATACTAATGCTTGACCCACCTAAATGCGTTGTGCGTTAGAATTGCTTTTCATTCTTATATAAGAATGTAAATGGCAAATACCTGTTACAACTTTACTAGTAATTCTAGAAAATTACCTAGGCCTCCTGTAAAGTCGCTGTGAGTTCTTATTTTCGGGCAATAAATAACCTACCAAAGAGAACTTATATTAAAGACCACAACAAGAAAACCCAATGTACAGATGTATTGGTTGCAAGAGTAGAATATTACCACACCACAAACAATAATGACACTTAGACACACACAATTACTTACAAAGGCGACAGACAGAGCAAAATGAAGCTTAAGGTTTTACTCGCTAATTTCACAAGGCTACACCCAGACGTCTATCTTCGCTGTAGGCGGTGAGCCGCTCGTAATATACGCTAAAACGAAACTCCTTTTCACGGGAACCGACGCGCTCCCGGAAACCCCAGGCCTGCCTTACAGGGCGGCCGTTTCGTGGAAAGATAACATTGGGCGGACCTTTTAGTGAGAAGTTAAACCGCGCCGGAAAACAAGCGATAAATAATCGTGAGATTTGCAGAAATGTTTGGAGACAGGAAAAAACATGTCTAAAGTCCAATTAACGGCGAACACCACAGCGCACAAGAATATTACGTTAATATACAATTATACATGTCTCGAAATGCGAAAACCTAATTCCTAGCCCTACATTTAAGAACAAAGGCGCAAAATTAATAATGAATGTTAGAATTTACAGTCGGCGTAATTAGCAACCGGTGATAATTTTGTAGTGCTAATTAAGCACGTAACAATACCCCTGTGCTAAGTTGTATACGACTTTCCCATGCTTTCCTGTATACGACTTTCCCATGCTTTACCGACTGTTAAAATCTTCGAGACCCAATTTGCAGTGGGATAAAATAGCATTTTTTATAAAATTCAAATTGGATTAGTATTCGGCTACATTTTAAGCACACAATTCACAATGAAGATTAGTAACAAAATTAGTCGCATTTTGCGTCAACGCGTCAAGCGTAAAAAAACGCTTTCGGTTGCGGAAAGTTTAACAGGCCTTGTTCCAACTTGACCCTTGCGAGTGGAAGCGAGGAAATTTGCCGTTAACGCCGTTTTGCGTTAGCGAAAAGATCGACGTCTTGTACGTAAAACACGCTTTTGGTAGCGGTAAGTTTCAATATTTAAAAAACTTTTGACGCTTTTGGTTATAACGTAGAGCACTATTTAGTACGAACTATAAAGTGCTTTTATATTTACGTTTTATGACGTCTGTGCTTGTGTGACAGAATTCGTCTATGTCGAAGCAACGCTAAATCGTACCCAAGTGTTACAAGAGCTTTTCCGTTATTATCTCCAAGCTGTCAGCATTTTAAGCTTGTAGATTTAAGACGCGGAATCCGCTTGAAAACCGGCCTTTTTGGTTACCGACTGAGTATCTGCTATTATGCTAAATTGCCCGCTGATCTATAGTTTAAAACTGGTTGTTAATTCATCAGTTAATACACTTCATATATTGTGGTTGGCTCGCGAGCTATATAGTCACGCAACCTGAAATTGGAGTCTGAACGAAAGCGTCAACTAGAACGCCCTCCTGTTGAATTAACCAATATAAGTTCAACAATCAAAACGCGTGCCCCACAATACCAGGGCTAGGATTTTCCACCTAGATCTAGGTTTTTTCTAATATAGGTTTCTAGGGATTTTCCTTTGAACCTAGGCTTTTTGAGAAACATATGTGTTATACAATAGTTTTGTATCTGACGTATTTAGAACATTAGATATTAAAGGACTTGTAAAAACAACTATGACAACACTTTAAATATTTTTTTAACGTAAAATGTTATTTCACGGTCGTAAAAAGCCCGTACTAAATATCAATATAGCCTAGCCCCGCACTAGGGTAGGAATGGCCAATACTTGAACATTCCGATACCCGATATTATGTATCGCGATCCGGTCCGGTACCAAATGACGTCATTAATATGACCAAACAACCAAAATAGATTAAATTTAAACTTACAAAAGTATTTTATTGTGTTTTTAGGGCAAAATTTGCTTTAAAACTGTTGTAGCGAATCAGCGTCTGTATTTGTTATTTACAGTACTGTGTTTATTGTGCGTGTGCTAAAGTCTGCTAAAGTCTTTCTGGCGTATTTCCTGTGCGCTGCATCCTGCTAGTTAACTGGCCAGTTTTAATCCTCAACGCATTCGTTTTGAATGCAACGTTAGTCAAAGTGTCCTTTCTACTGCACGACAGTCAACAGATGCATGCCTTACTTGCGAGACGTGTTTGCGAACTACGCTGAATTATGTGAATGTACAATAAATCTTTAAGCGACCTGACAGTATGCTCCTTAAATTACAATGGCAGTTTGTTTTAGTTTCGATTTAGTGGAGTCAGATAGCACGGTGGTCATGTCTCACCTGTTGAAATATACATTGGAGACCCCGACTGAGATATGAACACGCAATTAAACCCTTCTGATTTAAATTTTATGCATACTGTCAGGTTGCATAGAAAGTATGTATTCATTTGGTTTGCTAGCGCAGTTTTTCGCTTGTAAGTATTTTTAAGCTACGCCGATCAGTTATGATTTGTTGAAACGTTTGTTGACAAGTTTATGCCAGCGTTATTGCTTGTTAAATTGATATTTGATTAGCCGTAATGCAGAGAAAAATCGTTTGACGCTTTAAATTAGTGGTTACGCAAGACTGTTATAGTTATTGTTGCGAAATTATGGCCCTTTTTTGGTAAAGTTTTAAAGGTGAAAATATTACGATCGAGGTTGAACACCTCTCGTGATATCTAATCTCAAAACCAATAAACGGATAGATTCTATCTCAACCAGCACTTACAGAAGTCGTTACTTCGAAAGTGTCAAGGCCACTGCGGCTACTGTCTCTGATCACGTGTTATGGTGATTGATCTTTTATATCTCACCCAAAATAACCTGATCACTTTGTCTGAAATTCCTGCGTCACTTAACCGTTATGATTTATAAGAAGGAAAACAGAGCAGAAGGCCAAACCTTGTTGCCAATTCCCAACATAACGCGAGATTTATCTCATTTGTGACTGCAAGCGAAAATGCTCTGGGTATTATAAACCCATGATTGCTAAGGCCTTTGATGCCTCATTTACCTTTCAGACGGTGTGAGATAACCGTCATATAGCCCACATGAAGTTACTAGCATGCAGAGAGTAACTTTCTAGAATAACCTTTTGCGCCAAGGTTATTATGTCTGCTTTAGGGAACCCATCCAATGTGGACTAGGCGATGTAATTTGTTTTCGCGTTTTTGAGATTAGCACCTTGCCCCTTTTAATTGGTATTCTAGAGCAAAAGACTCTAAGCAACTAACTTCAGTTTTGCGATTTGAAATTAGAATTGCGTTTTAAGACGATCATTTTCTGCATTATAGGCTATTCAAAAGTGTTTTGCATTGTTGTTCATTGTGCCTTTCAAGTACCATTTCAGACGTTACATCGTGTCGTACAACCAGCTACCCCTGGAGTTGTTCGTGGGCCGCCAAGACAAGGAATTCATGAACCCTCTTCGCTCTATTGAACACCACGGTTCCCAACACGTGCTGTTTCCATATTGCACAAATGTCCGACGTTCTGCGTTTGTTGGTCGACTTCTGATCGGATCCTGGGAAGATTTTAAAGAAGAAGCGCGGCTCAACGAACTGCTAGGAACTTTTTTTGTGTTCCTGGGGGAAGGCGGATGGTGTAGCGAATCAGCGTCTGTATTTGTTATTTACAGTACTGTGTTTATTGTGCGTGTGCTAAAGTCTGCTAAAGTCTTTCTGGCGTATTTCCTGTGCGCTGCATCCTGCTAGTTAACTGGCCAGTTTTAATCCTCAACGCATTCGTTTTGAATGCAACGTTAGTCAAAGTGTCCTTTCTACTGCACGACAGTCAACAGATGCATGCCTTACTTGCGAGACGTGTTTGCGAACTACGCTGAATTATGTGAATGTACAATAAATCTTTAAGCGACCTGACAGTATGCTCCTTAAATTACAATGGCAGTTTGTTTTAGTTTCGATTTAGTGGAGTCAGATAGCACGGTGGTCATGTCTCACCTGTTGAAATATACACTGTTAAGTTTAGTTAGGTCTATACTCTGTGGCCAAATTGGAATTTGAAATAAATAGGGCTCTTCCTATTTGGTATGAAGAAAGTAACGCAAAATCAGTTTACAAATACCGCATTCCGCAACTAACACATTATTTGGGTTAGGGTGCGGGTTAGCGTTTGGGTGTGGGTGGGTCAAGTATTATTGTATTTATTAATAATACCAATGCTTGACCCACCAAAACTCAAACGCTAACTCGTACCCTAACCCAAATAATGTGTTAGTTGCGGTATGCGGTATTTGTAAACTGTTTTTTTTGCGTTACTTTTTTCGGCGGTCTTTTACTATTGTACGTGAAAAGTTATGCAAAAAAAAAAATAATAATACCGCATACCACAACGCATATTGTTTGGGTTAGGGTGCGGGTTAGCGTTTGGGTGAGGGTGGGTCATGTAATATTATGTTTATTATTAATAATAACTTGACCCACCCTCAACCAAACGCTAACTCACACCCTAACCCAAACAGTATGTTTTGTGGTATGCGGCATTTGAAAAAAAAAATTTTATTAATTTTTACGTACAATAGTGAAAGAGCCCCCTTTTTTCATACCTAATAGCAAGAGCCCACCTTTTTTATTTTGAGTTCCATCCAAACATTTGAATCATTGAGGTTTGTTTATTCTTTTGCTTATTTCATTTTTTACACAGCTCAATGCACGGCTCAACCTGGTGTGACTGAAGGAACTCTTGCGCCGGCTTTACCGGGTGCAGGTCATGATGATGGAACTATTGTAACAGTAACTTGCAACACTGGGTTTGCCATTGCAAGTGCCACAGCAAATTGTGATGGTACCACTGATAGCTGGACGCCGGCAGATTTGACATGCACAGGTACAAATCACACTTTAATGAATTGTATAATACAGAATGCACTTTCCTGTGTGGAAAATTCACAACAAAACATTACAATAAACGGCGCTTGTCTAGAATCCTATACCACGTTTATTTTGCCACTAACGAAACCAGTTACCAAAATTAAAATTACAAGTGGCATTAAAAACAAAGGAAAGCATGCAGCTCGAAATTCCATTGTGTTTTTATTTTACTAGAAGTAAACAAGATATTGATTAGAAATTTTTACTCCTTACTCAAAGCAACCTAACTTGGCCAGCAATAAGACTTTATCAAAAAAATAATAGAATATCAATTCATATTTATAAATATTAATTTCAGTCATACTGTGTTGAAATTAAAAAACGTAAATTTGCGGCTGCACACAATATTATTATATCGGGTGTGCAGAGATTTGTGAATATATACTCAACGAGCTACATCGTTAAACGTTAAAATAAATCCAAATGACAAATTTTAAGATTAAAAAAATAGAATATATTGTGTTTGTATTCAAGGAAACACTGCATAATCATGTTATATATCAGTTGTGCGTGCACACAGTATTACACTGCAAAGATACAAAATAATAGGCATTTCATAGTTAAACAAAAGAAAAAAAAACAACCAAACTGTTAATGCGTTTGCGTTATTGTTGTAATACAATGAAAACCACAGTTTTTACGAGGCACAACAAGATGCATGGCGCGTGTCGCGGCGCTCTTTCACTATTGTACGTGAAAAGTTATGCAAAAAAAATAATAATAATACCGCTTACCACAACGCATATTGTTTGGGTTAGGGTGCGGTTTAGCGTTTGGGTGAGGTTGGGTCAAGTAATATTATGTTTATTATTAATAATAACTTGACCCACCCTCAACCAAACGCTAACCCGCACCCTAACCCAAACAATATGTGTTTGTGGTGCGGCATTTGAAGAAAATGTTTTTTTATTAAGTTTTACGTACGACAGTGAAAGAGCGCCCGTGTCGCTAACACAATAAATCAGAGGTTCCCAAACTTTTATAAAAACATTGCCTGGTGGACCCGTTGCAATTAATTTCGTATTTTGCTGCCCTATAAAAATTCAAGGTTCAATTTAGCCATGTTTCTTGTAGTGCACTAGTTCAGTCATGATTCTTTCTAATGTAACAACTTTCTAACTAATGCGAACAAAGCGGTGATAGCAGGTAGTGCAACATAATAGATGCTTTATGATGCCACAATAGACATCATAAAGCTAGCTATGATTGAATAATAAAGTATAACTAAGGACAATTATGATGACAGATAATGTTTAAAACATAGACTAATGTTTAAAAACATCCGCTAAAACTTAATGTTGAAAACCATAAAGACTAGTTCTCCTTGCGGACCCTCAACTGCTGTACGGACCCCAGTTTGGGAACCGCTGCAATAAATAAACGACATGCCGAAAAAAAAAATTGAATCCCAGTTTAATTTTGTTAAACATTGATTTCTTGAAAAGGTTAAAAATTAATTTTCGGGTGATATTTTTAGCATTTCACTGCGATGCGGAACCAACTGTGACCAATGATGGAGGGGTTACTCCCCCATTACCCTCTAGTCCTGGCTACACGGGCAATACAGTGGTAACAGCATTCTGTGACACTTTATATATTACAACTGCTGGTGCCAATACTGCTGAATGTACTGCGGCTAACACATGGACACCGGCATCAATGGATTGCACACGTAAATTGTTGCTGAAATTTCATTTAATATTTGTCCCTTGCGCTTTTTGTTATCATAGTCGTAGTTAACATAAATGGGTACCGAATTGAGCATAAAGATATAACTATTTTTGCAAAATAAACAATGTTTGAAAGTTACGCAAATGAGGTTACCGAAATTCATTACAAGCAATTTAACTCATATATACGTTTTAAAATTATAAATATTTCGTGTTTTACTGCTTGGTAATTTTTTCATAGAAAAGCCCTGTTTATTAATTAAGAATAATTTTGCTGCAAAAGTGAGGATTGATTTCAATATAACTAGATTAAATTTTTGACAACCCTTATTTAAGTTCGGTTACAGACCTCTGGGAAAACTAGAATATCAAATTTAAATCCCAATTTTTTTTTGTATTGCTGATGGTAAAAGGCGTGCTCGTAATTAAAAACATGCTGACTTCATCGGTTATGGTCTACTTTAGGCAGATATTAACCAAAGAGGTTACATAAAGCGTAATTGTCAAACAGTATGATACAGGATTGGTATTCATAACTTTGTATTCATTGCAGTGTAGCTTTTATTGAACATTATTCCACTGCGATGCTCAATTTAACGTCATAAAGCATTGGAATGGTGTCCACTGATGCGTATCTTTCAAAAGGTGGAAATACTCCCCCTATAAATCGTTATGCTGGAGTAACCAAGTATGGGGTCACGTTTTGACTTTGCCGTTTAAATAACAAAGATTTCTTCCAGAACTGCCGAAAGTTTGTAAAAAATCTATTGTTCGGAAAGTTTTTAAAAATTGCCTTCTTTTACGCTTAAAACTTGTATCTTTAAAAAGGCGAAATTGGGCCCCCAATAATTCGTTATGTTGGGGTTACCAGTCCAAAAAGGGGGGTCCCGAATTTTCAAGTTAGAAAATTTCCCGTTTTTCCGTCTTACGTTAATGACGTCATAAATTAGCGATTGTAATGATGGCATATCATAAGTAATAAAATCATCAGAAACAGCGAATTAGCGTCCATCAAAACGAACCTTAGACTCCAAGCGAACATATTCGTCAAAGAAACAACTCCAGTTGTCCCAACATACTATTGCAATTTCTACAGCTTGGGACTTGGGTGCACTCACGTTTTGAAAAACACTGTTTTTCCGTCTGACGTTAATGACGTCATAAAATAGTGACAGATATGACAGCATGAAACAGTGATTGTAACGACGTGATAAATAATAAAAAAATCATCAGAAACAGCCACGTCCAGCAAAAGTCAACTTTTGCGCGCAAAACGCACACGCGCATCGCCGACATTCCTGCCAGGCGCCTGCAAAACCGCTTATTGTGCATTGTGCAATCGTTAACTTCAGGAGAAAACGAAAACAAGACCATAAAATATATGTGATTGATCTTGGTAGATCCATGTACGGGACTACGCTAAATTACAAGCACGTCTGACGTCACCTGCAATACTAAACGAAGATCGTTTTTCCAGGTGTTATTCGATTAGCGCGACATCTGCGCCGAGCTGTGTGCCCAGTCAGCTAAAATACAAGCACGTCTTTCACTAGGCGAAGGCAAACTTTTTCTAGTCAAGGGCCAGAACCAAACTCAGAAAGGTATTTTCGGGCCGCACAAAGTGTTAACTGAAAACATGTTTAATTGCAAGGAGTCAGGAAAAGTGTTGGCGCAAATGTTAATCTAGTTCAGGGTTTGTTAACCTTTTTAAGTTTAAACAAGATATGTCTAATACTTTTAATACATTTTCCATTTGTACGCGACGCACTTGGCAGCCTTCCATGGCACAACGGTTAAGAAGCGCTGATCTAGTTCAAAAGACAGCATCAAAACATAAACAAACAAGACGTACAAAAAGGATTCGCGCCAAGCGTGAAAATTTTTCTCACTTACGTAGTTAAATGACCAAATAGTATTTGAAATGAACTCGATCCGGCCGCAGGGCGTACGTTGTCGACCCCATGTCTTACACCGACATATGATTTAAACGCGGGCAGCAAACAGTGAGAAACAACACCACCGCATAACTCAACGTTTTTTTTAAAAGGCGGAGGCCGCTTGATTTATTGTTGTTAATTATTAGGGACCGCAAAAGTCAATAAAGTTAAAAAAATTTAAGGAGCTCATCTGTCCACGAATCAAAGAATAAAGTTGTTTTTAGCACCTAGGGGACTGTTTCTAAGAAGTTTATAGGTTAAAATAAAGTTAAAATTTACAATAAAGTCAAAATTTTCAATAAAATTAAAATTTGTCAAATTATGGCTTTTAAAAAAGTTTTTTTGTTTTCTTGAGAGTAATTTTTGTAAAAATCGTCATGAAAGCATTGTAAATCAGGAACTGCGACACAATTAAACTATATTAACCCATGAAATCAAGAAAAATTCCACACTGCCCACGATCAGCAGAACTTTTATTGCAAATTGTCCATTTTTTATTCATAGTTACGCATTTAAATAATTCCTATAAAACACTTCATCTTCATAAACGTGGTCTTTTCGAAGATCAACAGTTTGGATCTTAGGAATAGCCTACTGACATTCTGTAATACAAAAATGCCTAAGCAAGCTAAATCTAACGCCGGAAAACACGAAGCACTTTTTAAATCCATAAAACACCTTGATTTTTCGGCAAAATATTACTTTGGGGTAACTGGCATCAATTCAAGGAAGAACTGTAGCCTCTACAAGTAAGCAATTTCGTTAGGTTAAAATAAAGTAAAAATTTAATAAAAATAAAGTCAAAAAAAATTTTTTTTAGGATAAAATAAAAATGGCCCTATTAATTATATAGATAGAACACACACTTGCTGATCAGCCAACCCGAACGAAAAACGAAATGTGGAAGAGAAAAAAATCCTGCGTTTACGGTCAACCAAACAAGAAACGAAAAGCGACGTTTTGTGTTTGATTTTGTTTTCGCATTAGCTTTAAGACGCGTGACCTAGTTACATTAAAAAACTTTGCCGCTTAGGACAGTGAGTTAAACCTAAATTCTTAATAATAGTAGGTTAATGATTGCTGTCAAAAATGATAATATCACTTGCAAACAGGAGGGGGGGGGGGACGTATCAAGTCGAATGAATTATCATAATCATCTTGGCAGGATTTTTTGCCTTTTTTAAATATTTATTTTAAAACAAGGTTTCCAAATATTTAAAAAATATATCATGATGTAATAAAAACACTACAAATATTTTACTCGTAAACCGATTTAATGATGCGATATATAAAAATAATATGGAATATTTCTGAACCATGCAGTTTTTTAAAGCTTCGGCATCGCTAGTAGACAACTAGACATGTTCAACATTGGTTCGAAATCTATTTTCTATTTTTGTAAGGAACGATTTTAGCAAAAAAATACAAATACAAAACTTTCCGAAAAATAGTTTTTTTTTAACTTTCGGCAGTTCTAGAAGAAATGTTCGTTATTTAAACGGCAAAGATGAAAAAGTGACCTCATACCTGGTAACCCCAACATAACGAATTGTTGGGGGCCCTATAGGGGACGCCAAGTAATAAGTATGTCCCCTACACTTCAGCTAAATTTCGCCTTTGTAAAGATACAAGTTTTTTAAGCGTAAAAAGAAGGCAATTTTTAAAAACTTTCCAAACAATAGATTTTTTTTTAAACTTTCTGCAGTTCTATAG
This sequence comes from Ascidiella aspersa, assembly GCF_963924565.1. Lineage (NCBI taxonomy): Eukaryota > Metazoa > Chordata > Ascidiacea > Phlebobranchia > Ascidiidae > Ascidiella > Ascidiella aspersa. The sequence continues at coordinate 2,880,121 of NC_139451.1, forward strand.
AAAAAATGTTCGTTATTTAAACGGCAAAGTTAAAAAGGGACCCCATACCTGGTAATGGGAAGTTATGTATTACAAATCCTTGTGAAACAGTTATAAATGTCTATTGTTTTGTCTTTTTTTATATTTTTAAATTTATTTTGACGTTTTATCAGCAGTCTATTAGAGCAGTGTTTCTTAAACTGGTAAATGGTTCACCCCAGGGTGAACAAAATTTTTGCAGGGGTGAATCAATCAAAAGGCGTGAATAAGGGTGAACCGTCACAAATGTATGATAGCTCGGCAGTAAATCGACTACTGAACTGGTGTTTTTTGGTGTTTTTTTGCTTGTTGTAATAGTGAAGTTGGTTTGCACTGAGTGTTTAAGCAGAAAAAAATGGTGACTGTGTTTTGTGCTTTTGTAGCTATATATTTTTGGACTCAAGAAATTGTAGATTTTTAATGGTAAAACTTAGCTTCAGTTCATCTTACTAAAAATCGAAACAACCTAAATCATTATGTGCTGTTATATAGACGAGATAGTTTTATTATATCATGGGACAAGGGTGAATGAAATCTGGAGAACGATGCCCGGGTGAACAGAATTAAAAAAGTTTAAGAAGCACTGTATTAGAGCATGTTTTGTTGTTTAACCTCTGTGCCTATTAAGTACAACAAGTAATAACACCCAACTATTCTACACAGCTGCATGTACATCATTGCCTGGCGTGGGTGGTGGAACCTTAGTCCCTGATGTACTTCCGGCTGCTGGTGGTTTTCTTGGTGGTGAAACAGTAACGATTACTTGTGATGCTGGGTTCTCTACAGATACTTCAACATCGACTTGTATTAGTTCAACTAGTGAATGGATACCAGTAGATTTAATATGCACAGGTAAAACTGCAATGCTGCGCCAAAACTGGAAAACAAACTTTAAATACATTGTACTGGTTCTTACTTTGACGCTAGTCTAGAATCCTTCCACAGTTATGAAATCAACACACAATATTTGAGTTAGGGTACGAGTTAGTGTTTGGGTCTGGGTGGGTCAAGTATTATTATATTCTTTATTTAATAATAATATTTGACTAACCCTTAACCAAATAATGTTTGTTGTGGTAGAATTCTAGACCAGCGCCCAATGTCACTATTACTTTGTCACTATTACTTGTTAATGTTACTATTAGCCCTGGGATTCTCAAACTTTTTCGCGGTGTCTCCTTAGTCTACGTACTTCTGGAATTTTTGTAAATTTCAAGGAAATCTTTCTCACAACCAATATTTTAATAAAAATGATATGGGACTGTTTATCCCTTTTTATGTGAAGTTGCTTGTACAAACAGAATGTGGCGACTACTGGTGAATGCTTGTTTCTCGACTTCTCTTCTCTGAGCATGTGTAGCTTATTTGATGAAGTGACGTTTCCCGGCATGACCGGAGGTCATAAGTTCAAACCTCACCACAGGCTATAGTTGTTTTTTAGCCTGCCCTGCTTGCATCATTGATCGACAGATGAGTCTAATGGCTTTTCGGTGTACTAATAAAACTAGAAAACAAACTGTGGTGCACTTCAACTATTTTAATTTACAGTTATGAAGTTGCTTTTGTTGCAAACTGTTCAAACAGTAAACCAATAACAAGATCAACACCGTAGGAAACAAATTGATGTATTTTTCTGCGTTGTCAAAAATCAATTGCCGATGTCAATTTTTTGGAATGAAATTGCTAACGAGTTTTTATGTTGTTTCAACTGATAACTTATTTTCATGTACATAAAATATATAGTTTTCAAGAACTTTATAATTAATCAAACATATAATGCAATAGTTTTTAAGAACCTGATAATTAATCAAACATATAATGCAATTTACATTGAGTTTATCTTCTTGTTTAGTTATAAAACTCTTATTTTGCATATAAGTAAATAAATCAGTCTTCCAAAAAAATAAAAGCAAATGACAAATTTTAGGTTTAAAAACTAGAATATTTGTTTGTATTTAAGGAACACAACATAGTCATTTTATGTATCAGCCCAAATTTTCAGTAAACAGTTATATCGGGTTATCTCTAGTGTTAAAATTACTCTTAATAGTACATAACAATAAAACATTCACACATATGTGTGTTAATATCTGAGATCTAGCCCTTCGAAGCTGCTTTTTGACCAACGATTACGGCTTACGTATAATTAGTACACTGAAAGCCATCGCAGACTCACCGAGTCTGTTGATCTATGATGCAAGCAGGGCAGACTAGAAAAACAACTAGCCTGCAGTGAGGTTCGAACTCACGACCTCCGGTCAAGCCGGGACCGTCGCTCTACCAACTGAGCTATGCAGGCATAGAAGGGAACGAGTCGAGAAACAACCATACGCCAATGCTTGCTCAATTTGTTAGCACCTCATTGAAGGGGATCCACAGTACCATATCATTTATTCAATGAAACATTCACGCATATATGTGTTAATAGCTGAGTAGCAGCTCTGTATATAAACAGACAAGTGAAAGAAGCATGCCTTCTGTAGCGCGGTTTTCTATTAAGAAAACAAAGGATCATCAACGCAAGATCAACAAATAACACATATACACACCAACTATGATCTGTCCAAGCTAAGCAATACATGTGGTCCACTAAAAACAGCGTCTAGCCCACTACTAGGCCATGGCCCATATGTTTAAAAACATCTTTCCTAGGATATTTTTGTTAAAGGTGGTTAAACTTATTAATTTCTTGAAAAATTTTTTGTTTATTTCTTTTAGCATTTAATTGCAACGCGGCACCGACTGTGACAAATGGGGGCTCGGTTACTCCCACATGGACTGATGGGTACCCTGCTAACACCGTTGTAACAGCGGCATGTGCAACTGGATTTGCGTCAACTGTTGGTGCCAACACTGCTGAATGTACTGCGGAAAACACATGGACACCTGTATCGTTGACTTGCTCAGATAACTTGATGCTAAGATTTATGTTAGTTTTAATCTCTTGCATTCTGTTGTCGACATGTTGGAAGTTTTGTTATTTTTAATTTCTATTTAAACTAGATTGCTATTGAGCGTAAAGATAATGACTATTAAGTCGACACAAATACTGGCATTATTGACTTGCACAGGTAACTTGATGCTGAGATATATGTTAATTTTAATCTCTTGCGTTCTTTTGTCGACCTGGTGATAAGTTCTGTAATACAATACATGTTTTTTAGTAAATTCAATAAAAATATTAAAACCTGTTTGCCAAATTCAACCCATAAGGTTAATTTCAGTCAACCTGAAATATTGGGTTCGAGGTAGGGTTTTCATAACGAAAAAATTATACTTAAAATTATGTCATTAGGATGTTAACATTTATTTTATATTAGCTCCAAACATTTGATTAGGCTCATTTATGTTCTGTAGTCTTGCTTAGAACTGCAATCTTACAAGACCTTCTCGTGTTAAAGTCATCACCCTTATTTGTTTTTATAATATATTTTTTCTTTATATGAGTCAAAAAGAACAATTTTTTTAAGTTTTGCTATGTTTTTTCGAATAATCAGGATTAAAAAAATCCCGGGATTCGGGATTCGGGATTGGTAATTCGTGAAAAATCCCGGGAATTTCCCGTCGAAACATTCCCGGAAAGAAACCCTAGTTCAAGGTATGACAGTTACCGTCTATATTTTTTCTGGAGTCTCTAATGATTCAACATCATAAACCAGAGCTCACCATTGATACCACCTCAGCACCTTTGAATCTTTTTAGCACTTATGCCCGTTAGTACTTACTGACCTATACATCGCCTTCTTTACCTGCTATTTTTGTCTTTTTTTTCTTTTCTGCGTGTTTTAGTTTTTTTTTTATCTTCACTTGTATTTTACTTATAGAGCCAAATGATTGCCAAATCTAATTATTGCCAATCTAATTATTGCATCAATAGCTGACATGTAACATTTTTTTTGCAGTCAAGTTGAATTTTATAGTGCTTGTTTGTAATAAACTAGATTAAGGGGCTACTGAAGGTCAACTTTAGGCAGATATCCAGCTAGGTGTGAAATTGTTGGAGCAATGGATGGTAACACAAATACTTGAGGTCATGACTTTGCAACTAAACGCACCAGTTTTGTAAATGACTTAAGAATTGCGGACAACATTTGCGAAAAATATATTGTGTTACATCAGTGGTCCCGAAAATTTTTTCATTTATGTACAGTTAAAGTTGGCAAAAAATATAGTTTGCCAGGCTCCCAGGACCAAATTTGGCACATGGAGCTTTCCAAGATGAGCCAATTTAAAAATTCTATGCCACACCAACTTTTAAAATAAAGTGCAATTAATGAAGGCCTACGACTATCACGCCCTCAACTACATTATAACACTAACCTATTCAAAAGTAACTTGCCGCCCACATTTGGGCCGCGGCCTACAGTTTGCCGACCACTGTGTGCATGGCACTCACTATATATCTATATTATTATGCCTGGTAGCAACAGTTTATATGGTAGTCACTATGTGGGCGAAAAAACAACTTTTGACAGCAAATTATATTTTATGTTTGGGGCGTTAAGTTATGGATTACAATTTCCTTTGCATTTTTCTGTATATGTGAATTAAATTAATTTGTTTTGGGCAAGCTTTATTGCAGGACGTGTTTTGTTTTTTAGCTGCATTGTTTTATTTAGTACAACAAGTAGTAACATCCAAATATTCACCACAGCTGCATGCACGGCTGGTGAAATGTGCTGATGGACGTGTTGGCTACCCCTGCTGTAAGCCATACAACGGCCAAATTCATTTGTAAAACGCTGATAGCAGCTTTACCTTGTCATTCTAGGCTTCTACTAAGTTATAATTGGTTCAAGTCCTATGTCAACAAAATTATTGTGTTACAGCTGCATGTACTGCTCTACCTGCTGTGGTCCAAGGAACACTTTCACCAAATGCTCTTCCTGCAAATGGAGGTTTCGCAGACGCTGCTACAGTAACTGTAACTTGTAATGCTGGGCACGCAATTGTTACTGATACAACGACTTGTACTGCTTCAAGCAACACTTGGTCACCAGCTACACTGACATGCTCAGGTAACATTCATTCAATAGAAAAACATAGTATTTTCTTGTGGCAGTTTGTCTGGTTGTAATCCTTTTTAAAACTAAAACCAAAATGTTGGAGCATATTGGTTGGAGATTGTAGCAAGATACTTGTATTTCATTTTGCCTCGCCATACCAAATCACTTTCATAAAAAATGAACAAGGCATAGCAAAAAGGAAAATGAGTTTACTGCTTTTACTTATTTAATCAGTATGTCAAGTGTTCTTATGAAAACAATTCAAATTTATTGTGATTTGGCAATGTTAGTCTGAAACTAACACCTAGTACAAACCTTTATTCTACAAAATTATTTGACCCAATTGGCTAGTTTTGCAAATAAATTTCTGTAAAACATCTAAATATGTAGATATCACAGTTATAATATTCACATATAATCTCACATCAATTAACTGATTATTACCTTTGGGCATCTAGCAAGTAGCACACAGTAGTAGGTGCAGCATTGCAATAAAAACAAACTTTATTTTTCAACACAGCTGCATGTACTGCTCTGCCTGGTGTGGTCCAAGGAACCCTTTCACCATCTGCTGTCCCTGCTGGAGGTTTTGCCGACGCTGATACAGTCACAGTGACTTGTAATGGCGGATTCGCCATAGCTACTGCAACGACCACTTGTACTGCTGCAAGCAACACTTGGTCACAAGCCACACTGACTTGCACAGGTAAAACCAGTGTTGTAATGACTTTAAGTCATTGACTTGACTTAAGTGTACTTAAGTCACAGTTTTCTTGACTTGACTTTAGTCTGTTGGACAAATTACTTGACTTGGACTTAATTCATTTCTTAGGATTTAATTAAGTGTTTTTTTATTAAAATGTATCTTAAGTTTTGCACATTAAGCCACACTGACTTGACAGGTAAAACCAGTGTTGTAATGAGTTTAAGTCATTGACACATCAATTGTGGTTGAAGAATTTACAAAAACAGTATTTTGATATAGTTCAACAAATTATCCAAACAGCTAGCATTAATTTCTCAATGAAATTGTACCTTCTATTTCAGCTGCATGTACCGCTCTGCCTGGCGTGGTCCAAGGAACACTTTCACCAGCTGTGGTGCCTTCTGGAGGTTTTGCCGACACTACCACAGTCACAGTGACTTGTAATGCTGGATTCTCTATAACTACAGCAACATCAGATTGCACGGGTTCCAGCAACACATGGACTGTGCCAACACTGACATGCACAGGTAACAGTGATTTAACAGAAAATCAGACGCGAATTATTATTTTGAAACACTGCAGCCGTTTGTATACCCTTCCAAACTAATAACCGAAATGATTTATAATAGGGATGTCCGATGCTTGACACTTTATTCCAATACTCAATACTTAGAACAAAAAGTATCGCTACCAAATGACAAAATAATAAAATTAATTTGGGAGCATAATGGTTGGAGGTTGTAGTAAAACGCAATAAGAATATCAAAGCCCATACAGAAGTAGGTATCATTTTGGACAATGAAAAAAGAGTTATTCGGAACGTTCAAAATGCTGCCTACTTCTGTATGGGCTTTGATATTCTTATTACGTCTTAATAAAATTAATGAAATCGAAAAGTTCAATAGTGATTTTCCTAGTTATTAGACCAGACCTGGGCAACATACGGCCCGCAGGCCGGATCTGGCCCGCCAAGCAGTTTAATCCGGCCCAAGGCTTATTTTCAATAAAATACATAGGCTGAGCGAAAACAAGGACAAGTTGACAGATCTTGTCAAGACCCCGCCAAATTTAAATTTTTAGTCTGTTCTAAATGCTAAAACGGAAATTCGAATCTCTTCTGTGTTGCTCGTATATTCCACGCGATTTTTTGGCAACTTCACAGACAAATAGCGTCCTCTGCTCAGTGGCACTCTCTCCAACGAAAGTTTAACAAACTTAGCCTAATATTTAAAATATATAAATATTAGGCTAAGATTGTTAAACTTTGTAACACATCGGTAACTTAAAGTTTTAAAAAAGAAGAAAAAACATATGGTAAGTTTTTTGTACGAAATTTTCACATATTTTAATCTTAAGTTTTGGGTCAACGCGCCCCACAACTTAATAAACGCTAATATATCAAGCAATGTACATTTTTAGTCGAGGCTCAATGCTTCACGTACCATCTAAATCTAAATTAAAGTTTGCATTTTCAAACACATAGTCGCAAATTTTGACGTTTCGTGACCTTCTTTAAATCCGACTTAAATTGCACATTTTCGCACAACTCTAAACGTAATAACAAATTGGTGGAATATTTGTTTTACACAGTCAGTGTATGACGTCATATTGTGTGTATTTTAGATCCTATATTTAACCACAATATTTTAGGTTTCTCATGCGGCCTGCGGCTAAAAATAATTGCCCACCCCTGTATTAGACCAAGATTGATAAGTTTAGTTACCTCCAGTTGTTAGCCTCCTACTATTTGGATAACTTTAACTTTCAAAGTAGAAATTCCCAAGCAAATTAAAGCTAGAATTCTCAAAATAAATTGGTAGCGAATGGGCACCGATATCACCATAATATTGGACGAGTATCGATACTCGCACTTAACTCTGGTATCGCATCCTGTACAATATTATTCGACATCATTATTCCACGCTAATACAATTGTATTGGTTTGTAAATTGTTTTTTCATATTTCAAACAAAGACTGAAACAACTTACGTAACATATACATAGGATTTTTTCTAGTTTATATACATAGGATTTTTTCTAGTTTATATACATAGGATTTTTTCTAGTTTATATACATAAGGTTTTTTCTAGTTTATATACATAGGATTTTTTCTAGTTTATATACATAATAGGATTTTTTCTAGTTTATATACATAGGATTTTTTCTAGTTTATATACATAAGGTTTTTTCTAGTTTATATACATAGGATTTTTTTTTAGTTTTTATACATAAGGTTTTTTCTAGTTTATATACATAGGATTTTTTCTAGTTTATATACATAGGATTTTTTTTTTTTTTTAAATAAGCTTGAACTTATTTTTTCTGTATACTTCATAATTATTTTTAAAGCTTTCTAAACAGTGTAAATACAAAGTAAAATTAATTGTTATTTATGCAAATGTATCCATTGTAGAATGAACCTGTTTTAAAGGCCATGACATACCCTTATGTAACTAAATAGCGTAGCCGTAGTAGATATTTTAATAAATTGTTGATTATGTTGAGTCATTGAAGAAAAAAGTCTTTGTCAATTATATCTATTTTCTCATTGAATCTCCTCACAAGTGATTATTCCAAAAGAAACAATATGCAACATGTATAATTGTGTATGTTTACTGCTCAGCAATTGAGTGCGGGGCGTTGACCATAACCAATGGAGTTGGAACCTCTGGAACTACAGCTTATAATGGGGTCATAACTGTTACTTGCGCCACCAACTACATCGTATCTGGAACAGCGACCTTGACATGCGACGGAACAGAATCCAACAACTGGTCGGCTGCTGTTCCCACATGTGAACGTAAGTACATTGCTTAAAAAAAGCAAGTCCAGACTAGAGAAACAAGACCGTTGCTCTACCAACTGAGCTACACAGGTTGAAGGAAGCAAGTCGAGAATGAACCACAGCAGTAGATTAACAATTAACTAATTGTTTTAAACTACTAATTTTCTCAGCGTTTTGATCAACTGTAACCTTTTTATTTTTATTTTCTATAACTGATCTCATACATAGGATGAATTCATGATGTTAAGTTCAGGCAAATTGTTGTTTGTTTCTGAATTTAATAACTCAGTCGTCAAAGTCATGCCCCTAGAATACTTGAGTTTGCCAGTAAGAATTTCTATTGCTTGTAAAAAGAGTCTTAACACTGTTCTGTCATGAAAATGTTAAAAAATGCCAGGCTTTTTTTTTATTTTTACGTGCTTTGGTGTGTTTATGGCAGGTGTTTCATGCAAATGTTTTTTTACAGCTGCATGCACATCATTGCCTAACGTGGTTGAAGGAACACTCTCACCCAATGCTGTACCTGCTAATGGAGGTTTTGCAGACGGTGATACAGTAACAGTAACTTGTAATGCTGGGTTTGCTATAGCTACTGCAACATCAACTTGTACCGCTACAAGCAACACCTGGACACCAGCAACACTGACATGCGCAGGTAAAACAATTCACTTTGCTGAAACTAAATATAGCGGAACCAGCGCTGTAATAAATTAAAACAAGGACTTAACTTAAAGGCCTTTAAGTCTTTTTTTTTAAATTACTATTACATTACTTGACTGAAGACTTTCGACCAAAATAACTTGACTGATGTATTTTGGACAAATGTTTAATATTAACAAAAAAATATTAATTTATTTGGAAAAAAAATTATTAAAGTTAAGTTTATTTAAAATATAATAAGGATTTAATTATTAATCTCGATTTTGTACAATGTACATAACAACTTGCTTGCCCTATATTCCATTTTTGTAATACTTGCAAACAACCGTACGAGTTTACCAATTGTAATAGTTTTAAGTTTTATATAATGTCAATGACTTCCGTGCTCTCATAATGGCTTGACTTGGGTAACCTATGACTTGGACGGAGACTCGCCCAGAAATAAAAAAAGGGGGTTTCAAATTTTCAACTTAGAGAATTGCACTATTTTTCGTCTGACGTTAATTACTAATGATCGACGGTTATGACGTCATAAAATAGTGATTTGTAATGACGTCATCAATAGCATAATATGAATAGAAAAATCATATTTTTTCCAAACACTAGACTTTGACGTAAATCATTTCATAATGACTTGCATACAACACTGAGCAGAACCAATAACTGATTTCACCAAATTACGACTAAAAGGATGGTTTGAAAGTTGTTTTCCGTCTTCTTAAACATTTGTACTTACAGTTTCATATAAAAAAACTCGACTATTTTCGTTGTCTAGAACAGTGCTCTTCAACAACCTCTTTTGGTTTGGTAAACCCTTAAAGTTGTTGTCACGAACTCACGTACCCTGTTTACTTAAAAGGTAAACTAAGGTAATAAGTAGGGTTCCTCTCCGGGAATGTTTCGACGGGAAATTCCCGGGATTTCCCGCGAAATTACGATCTCGAATCCCGGGAATTTTTTTTTACAAACCGGGTTATTCGACAACAAAGCAAAACTAAAAAAAAATTGTCATTTTTGACCAATATAAAGAAAAAAAATATTACCAAACCTATTAAAGTTGCCTGAGTTGCTTTATTTGCGCTTAGCCGCTTGCCAGCGGAAAAATCCTAATTAACTTTATTTTACCGATAAAAATGCGCCCTGCATGCGCGTGTTTTCTAAATAAAAGCAAATAAGGGTCCAGCCTTTAATACGAGAAGGTTTTGTAAGATTGAAGAAGCAATACTACAGAACATAAATCAGCTTAATTAAATGTTTGGAGCTAATATCAAATAATTTTAAACATCATAATTAGGGATGTTCAAAGTAGAATCCCAAGGTATTCTAGAATAATAGGTTTCGAATCTAGAATAACGAATCCAGAATAGCGAATCCTAGTATATTTTATTAAATTATTTAACCTCGATTTTCCTTGGGGGGAGGGATTAATCTTAATATACCCTACTTGAAGCAGTTGTGTAAACTGTAATACATGTCCAGGTTGTTGAAAACTTTATATTATGCCAAATGCCAATAAGTACAATGCAAAACTGTCACTGCACAATGAACTATTTAGCAATTCGGTCCTGTTTTTTAAAACATTGTTGGGTCTTATTGCTTCTTTTTTGACTAACATCATCTGTTATGGAGTTAAATAATGTACTGCAAAGAATACAAAGTTACTATTGACATAACGAATACTTGACAATTACACTGTGCATAACTGCATAATCTCGCTGAATATTGGCCTAAAGTTGACCTTAAGTAACCCCATAGCGCATTTTGTGAACGGCCAGCACGTTTTACAATGCAATATATTTCTTTTCCAACTTAACGCATTGAGGGAAATTGCGAACTCCGCTCCTGCCATTACACGTTAGTCACTCGCCCAATAACGCTTGATTGACACTTAATTATTAGACGAAGGTTATCGCGCGACGCGTAGGCTAATTGGTCGCCCGAAAAAACGCTGACTCTGCACTACACGGCTGCATTTAAAGCAAGCTCGTGTCGCCGCAGCGACGTGCCTTTATCGAAACTTGCCACTCGCGTGTGTACAATCTGGCGCAATCATCGGTAAAACATCAAAAATATATCGGTTCCAATTACCCGAAATAAACGGCAGAATTCGATTCGAATCCCATCTGGATACGAATCCAAGGATTCGATATTCTACTTTGAACATCCCTAATCATAATGACGTAATTAGGACACGGAAATTACGTCAAGATTCCCGGGATTTCCGGGAATTTTTATTTTTCAATCCCGTTTCCCGGGAGTGAAAAAATCCGGGGAAAAAGAGGAACCTTAGTGATAAGCGGTATGAAAAATCATTATGCATATCAATATCATAATGCCAATTAAACCGAGCGGAGCTGCCAAAGTTTGACACACTGTCGGTGAGATTTCGATTATGGCTGCAGGCTGCTTGCGAGTACTATTGCATGTCATAAAACAGCATTCAAACTTTACACAAAAAACAGAAATAGAACTTGCACAACGACTGTCAGGCAAAAAAGAAAGACCGCAGGTCTCAGAAAGTTAGTTCACAACGATTGCATCACCATTGTCTCATAGAAATCGGTAATTACTGGCAAATGCGGTGTGAGATTAATGTTTTATTAAAAGATTTTGATGCACCCTTCACCCTTGTATACCTTTTCGTACTGGTGCACCCATACCCCAGGGTTTAGAATTCGCATACCAAAAAATATTTTTCAAACAGTCGCCACATCACGGAAGCGACAAATAAAAAAATAGGAAAAACAAGCAATTGCATCTCAATGACAATACATAATACATAGTAGAAATGTGAACTGCCAAGCGTTTACCGTTCAGGTTGCATATGCCAAACAAAAACGCAAAACGCTTGTAATGTTGGCGATCTTTCTCGCTAAACAAGAAAAAAATGGCTTTTTAACTACTTTATTTCTCTTCTTAAAACAGCCGCCACTTGCGCCGCTGCGGCGACCCTCACCCAAGGGACTTTCCAAACTGTCCCAGTTGGTGGCTACACCGGCACACAGACAATCACCTGCAACAGCGGGTATGAACTAGCTACTGGTGCCGCTTCATCTTCACTTTGTACCGCGACAGACACCTGGGATCCGACATTACTTGAATGCACAGGTATTGATAACTTATTTTAACATATTAATGACATTATTCACATAAAACTGGCGTTTTTTTGCGAAATATCGGTTTTCGTTTTGTGATTAAAACGTAAACAATTGGCCATAGCTCGAACATACAACCGGGCATTTTACTAATTTAATAAGATGCTTATTTTACCAGAGGGCCGCGACTGTTGTTGCAACATTTTAGAGGGTCAAGTTGGTTTTAAACTGATCGTTTATTCGCACATGAAATTTTCCCATAAACTGTTGAAATACCTTGAGTTGCCATTTCGTAAATAAAATAAGACGCTTCGTATCGTTAAATGTCGATACCGTAAAAAAAAAACTACGGCCTATGTTTGTGCAGTAATTAATCCAACCTTGAAAAATAAATCATACTTTGGATTAATCACTCTTTTTCAAATGTTGTTTAACCAACAAAAGTTTCCATTTATTTAATTTTTAACGTTTGTATTGTTTTTTATTTGTTCAATCAGCAATTACCTGCTCGGCATTGACTGTGACCAACGGCGCAGTGGCTCCGACCGGCACTGTCGCTTATAACGGAGAGGTCACTGTGACTTGCGACAGCGGCTACACACTCTCGTCCACTACTGCCACCCTCAAATGCGACGGAACTCTGTCCAACAACTACAACGTGGCTACTCCCACCTGTGATGCAAGCAGCACCACTGCAACCACCACGTCTACCACTACAGGTATGTCGACGTTTGAAGTGTAATAACGAGGCGATTATTTTTTGACTGGTCAAAAATGGTCAACAATTTTTAAAATTATTTCAAGTCAAAATCGATAAAAACTGCCCAAAAATCGTTTACAAATTTAATAAAACTAAAGCTAGCTATTTGGAATTGTTGTTTAATTAAAATATTATAAAAAAAATTGTTTTGAATAACATTGAACGACATTTTAACTGTATTATATCTTTATTATAGCAATATATGTCGATCCGACAGAATATACATCGCAGTAAAATTGTGATTTAAGTTAAAAAATGTTTTTTAAATTTTATCTACCCCTGAAAATTTTTCTTCAAAAATTTTAACCTAAATCTGAATTTTCAAATTGACGTAGCACGGTCAATACTGAACCAAACGTGCTCAGATTAGGTTTGTGGGTTTTTAGAAGCAACCTAACAATCCCAGGGGGACCAAAATTCGAATAAAAATGATTTTTTGAACAACCCCAATATGCACGCCAATTTCAGACCCAAGCTAAAATGTGCTTGATTTAGGCAAAATCCAAACTTAGCCCTTGCAACTTTAAAATTGACCCAGGTTAAAAACCGCTGTGTTATAGGATAACGTAAAATTGGCGGTTGGAAAATATACTTATCCAACACTTTGGTACAAGGTTGGCTGGATAACGCTTTTCATACTTCGTTCGTATTCTAACTACTTGTTTAAACCCTTTGTGTTTATATTTATAAAAAAGTTTGAAAGAACTCATATTACACTTACAAATAATAATAATAATAATCGCATTTTGAAATTCCAGAGGGGGGGAGTGCCCCCCCCCCCCCTTGCCCCTCCGTGCGGGCGCCCATGCCCACAACGGCAGATTTTGACGCTGAACATGTTTCGGACGACTTGGCCAATTTAAATACGATTTCATACGTTAAAACGTGAAAACTTCAAATACTCCGCCAGTTTTGATTTGTTTTTGATACACAACTCAATAAATCTAATGGTAATTTAAACTGTTGAAAAAGATGCGTAAGTAAAAAAAGTAAAATCATTTAATATTAAAAAATGGTAATGCATCTGGTTACTGTGATGTGCCTGGCTGTTCCAGCCCTTGTAACTCTAAGCTGTTAAAACTTACTACTTGTTTAAACACTTTGTGTGATTTATGACTAAAAAAATAATTCGAACTTTCGTTTTTTAGGTGGCAGCTCGACAGTTTTCCATTTCCAAACAAGTTTGGTTGTGATGGTTCTCTCTGCATTTGCTATCGTCGCATCTCTCTGAATTAACATCGTGTGTTGTCATTAGAAACGTAGATGTTTTATTTGCGTGTTACTTGTTTGCAGTTCAAAGTCGAAACAGCATAATTTTTCTTTGTGAATCAAAAATTTGAGATTTTTGAGGAAAGTAGAAGAGTTTTTTTAGCTTATAAGGTGTGAGCTTAATTTGTGACTATTTGGTATTTTTTGTCCAAATTTTTCGATAAATGTGTTGTTTAAAATATTATGCATTTTTCGTACATGGTGTTTGTTTTCTAAATTTAATCGACAAACTTACATTTGCAATATTGTATGTTCGCTCAATTTCGTCAGATATTAAATTTCAAACAAATTCCACTTTTAAAAAAACAAAAACATTTTTACCGCATTGGTATTTCTATATTAAACTTTACCGCAGCCTAATCTCAACTAAATTGTCTTTTTCGCGGTTTGTTCAAATCTTGAATAGTCCCGTTAATATGGTAATATGAGTCTTGCATAGTTTTTACGTTAAATAAACTGTAAATTTCCTCATATTTTTATTGCCATTTTTCTACGTGACTGAGCGAATCTTAAGAAATACAATTTTACCAGGTTAACGTAGTGTTGTGACCAGGGAAGCCGGAGCGATTTCAGGGCAAGTGGGGCGATTTTTTTTTGTTTCGAAATATTGGGGGGTCGGGGGGTGCTCCCCCGGAAAAAAATTTGTTGCCACGCCCTCTAGATTGGCTTAAAATGGTACCAAAAATGTTAAAAAATTTAAAGAAACTTTTAGTACTCGGCTTGAGCCAAGTTTCTTATAAAAAAATGCGTGTACAACACTGCTTTATGATTTCGTAGCATAATATTTAACGTTGTGAAAGCAATATATCATTTTTCATGAAAAGGGCACTTTTGCTCCCTTAGCAAAGGGCAGGAGGGGCGCTTGCCCCCCCCCCCCCTCTCCGGCGTCCCTGGTTGTGACGCTGTTTTGTCATTGTTCAGTCCAAACAAAAGGCTTTTTTACACGCACATTGTTGCCTTAATATTGGATACCTAGTAAGACTATCGAAGCCCAACTTTTAACTAAAAGCTCTTAACCATAACTTACTTACGACTTCTTGCTTTAACCATTAGGCTACTTATTTACCACTTTTAACTAAAAGCTCTAATAATTACTTGCTAATTGTACCATTAAACAAGGACATGATTTCTGTTACAAGTTTATTTAAGTCCCGTGGGTTTTTTTCAAGTTCGTTATTTTTTGACAAGACTATTGAAAACTTTCCTGGGCCCAAGTAACTTGTAGATTTAAACCTTAACGGATTTATTTGAAACAATCGCAGATTCCGATTTTACGACAGGTAGGCTATACACCAGCGGTCGGCAAACTTTTTTGACCCGACCCAAAGTAATCTTCCAAGCTATTGAAGGCCCACTACGAAGACAGTGCCGGGTTCTGGATATTTGGTTTTAAGGTGAAATACTACACGGCGCCCTAATTCCCAAAACACTGCTATGCCATAATGTAAAACATAGTATAAAACGAAGAATATACGCACGAAGCGCGAAAATTTTTCCAATAAATATAGTTAAAGGTAGCAAAATATATAGTTCGACAGGCTTTCAGCAGCCCATTTGGCACGGGGGCCCGAACCACGCTGAAAGAATATAAAAATTCATTAAATTAAACAATTGCTATTATGGAGAGTGGTACACCCAGTATTTTTGATAGTGCCGGGGTGCAGAATTCTCCAGGATTCCATTTTTTGCCTCATTAGTAGCTTCTTGATACAATTTTTTGTAAACGATAAAAGGCCTAAAATTTCGAAAGGTTTTTTCAACCTTGTTGCACAGCTATAATGTGCTGTTTTAATCTCGTTTGTTGTACCGGTACAGTTAAAACTAAAGATACGAGCAAGGGTGCTGCGAACTATTCATAATTTCTGCAGGGTTCTGCAATTATAAAAAGGTTGAGAAACACTGCTCCACCGGCTTACAAAGTGCTTTTAAAATCGGAAAATAATTTACGATCATGGAGAATATAGATGTTGTAGGCATGTTGCAACACAAAAGGCTTAGTTGTTGAAAATAGGGATTGTGACATCTTGCCTACTTCTGTACTGACTTTGAAAACAATGCGATGGTTGGTATCACACACGTCTGCTGCCATAACGACAACTTTATTGTAGCTGTGTTTGTTATTTTTCGCACGGTTGCCTGCCAAAAAGTCACGGTTGCCTGGCAAAAAGTCAGACAAAATACGAATTTCAATGGGGATGTTTTTCTCGATACAGAAAATGAATAGGAAGAAAGCGTACCCATCCACAGAACTATCTTTTTGCCAACTTACGGTTTCAATACGCCAATGTTGATTCGGTCGCACGTCGTTTGTTAAACTACTCGACAAAATACGATTTGCGAAATATCAACAAGCTTTTTTTTTAAATTGATATAACCGGTGTTGTGTAATCAATTCAATCTTTAGATATCTCGACCGTTGCTTGGTGTATACTGTTCAGTTTAAAATGTTAGTTGAGCCGGCGCGTTACCTTACATATCTGAAAGGTGTTTCTTAAGATAGCTGCTTCTATTTTACATCATTATTGAGTTTTCCTTCACAAAATGAAGCAATTGTGTTAACGCGATTCAATGACCTAGAAATATAAAAGTATTTTCGTTACAATTTGTTAACTTTCACTAAGTACAATGTAGCCTAATCGAGTTAAATAATATTTAGACTTCAATTGAATGGTTACTTTTTAGTTAAATATGTTTATTTTCAATCGCCGAAACTTTTTTCTTTGATTAGGTAAAATTTTTTTTCTTTCATTCAGATTTTTCAGCAGGGCATAAAATTTCGGTTTTAAAAACTTTGCAAAATTTAACTATTTATGCCAAAATTATAAAACAGTTTTTTGTAACTAGAAAGACGCGTTACTTTATCGCAAAAATGTCAGATGCATTTTACGACAATATAATAGGCTGAATATTTAATTTATTTTTTAGCAGAAGATTTGTTATAGATAACAACAATGCATGTTACGGCAATATAAGAAGCTCTATATTTAATTTATTTTTTATCAAAAGATTTGTTATAGGTATACTAAACAACACAGTTATACAAGAATGCACTTTAGTCAGCTGTTTGTACTTTTTCTGCTGGCATTCGCTTACGACGTGGAAGGTATGTGTTGGGAACACCCAATTTTTTACCGTTTTCATTTTTTTGTAGTTAATTGTCCTGTGTATAGGCTACCCCATAGATCAGTGGTCGGCAATCGCCGGTCCGTAGCAGGATTGTCAAAATAAAATTTTGATTTAAACAAAAAAATGTTTTAACTGTACGTGCAAACGTTTTTTTAACTGTACGTGCAAACCTAAAAAAAGTCCAAAAGAATTAATTGTGTTTTTATATTCAAAACACATTAACTTTTGTTTAAATATACATCACGGTTGATCGATATGATAAAAAATCACAATTAGTATCAAGTTCTCGTTGAGGATCAAAACAATTAGTGTGCTGTGACTATATGAGTTACACGGCAGGTTCGCAAAATCCAAAAATGCATACATTTTTATTGCAAAGCCAATCTGGCATGTACGTATGAAAGTTTTTGTATTAAGTAACTTTAGAAAGTGTCGTGTAGGATCTGCATGGTAAGGAGATCTGAAAATACATTATAGCAAAGGGGATCTGAAATACAGAATTACTATATATAATACAAATCGGTACTTTAAAAGAATGCTTTATATATCTTTATTTTAACAAGCTGGTGTAGGAATAGGTAATAAAGTGTAAAGATAAAATGTAAATGCTAAAAAGTTTTATTTAAGCCGCAGGCTGGGTTCAATTGCTTGGCGGGCCTAATGCCAATGGCGGGTTTCATTAGGTTCAATACTTCCTAGATGGGAGCATCTTTTTGCGGCAAAATAAGCTTAAAGTTCGCATTGAAAAAAGTTCTATTAAATTTCCTTTACTGCATATTTGTTGTTTTTTAAAGCCGGTCCGCGACAAAATTTCAGTTTTAAACCGGCCCGCAGTGCAAAAAAGGTTGCCGAACCCTGCCATAGATTATAAACAGCCACGATTCCAAAAATCAGTTCGGTGTTAAATATATCAGTAATAGGCTACAATTGTACTAAAGTTGATGTTTTAACTAGAGATTTACCGATAGTATCAGCCGATATTTTACTTCTATCGATATGTCGATTTGGTAAATTTTGGCCGATATTTTAGTACCGGTATGAAAATATATTTTTTTTCTGAAAAACGAAGAATTTTTCCTTGTTTTTGGCAAAAGTTTATTTGTTTAGCATCATGCCAAGTTTTTAGGGAAAATAAATTTAATAAATACAGTAGATGAACGCTACTGGATTTTATTCTAAATTACATCAAATTTTGACCATAGTTCAGGTATATAAAAAAATTGGTCGGGTATTGGTTGGCAAGAAAGATAAAACGGTATTGGTCTGAAAAAGTGATGTAATCGACCTCTATTTCTAACCGAAAATTAAATGTTCATGATCGAAATTTTCTTGATAAAATCATCGAGCAACGTGCAATACGCGTTCCCATTGCGATATGTGCCCAAAACTAAAGTTTATCCAAATGAAACCAAAGTTTAAAACATGTGGTAATACCAAATAACCATGTTGCAAACACATAATTGGTTAGTGCAGACTGCAGGTGGGGGCAATTATTTTCAACCGCGGGTCGCATGAGAAGCTTAATGCTGTTGCGAGCCGGGTGAAATAAGAACTCAAGTAGCCTGCACGCAATTAATTTAGATTTAAAGGGACCTGACGCGTTAAGAACGGATAAAAAACGTTGCTTAGCCCTAATATATTGGCGTTTATCATGTTGTGGCACGCGTTGGCCCAAAAGTTAAGGATAAAACACGTAAATATGTCGCACAAAAGACTTGCCATATTTTTTGTTTGCTTTCTAGGCTTTAAAATGTGTTACTTCCGAAAAAATGGACATATCGCAAAAAGCGTATAAATCGGGAGAAACAAAAACATGGCATTAACTAAATTAGAGAACAATTTCCAATTTCAGAATATCAAAGCCCATACAGAAGTAGGTATCATTTTGAACGTTCCGAATAACTCTTTTTTTCATTTTCACCACATACAGAAGTAAGTAACATTTCGCTGTTGAAAATGAAAATAGACTTATTCGAAACGTTCTAAACCTTCTTCTGTATGGGCTTTGATATTCTTATTACGTCTTACTACAACCTCCAACCATTATGTTCCAAAATTTTCATTTTAGTATTTAAAGCATGCTAAAAATAGAGTTTGGCGGGGTCATGACTAGATCCGTCCCTGGAAATAGTGTTTACGATACAACTAAACATGTAGAAACTCGTCCTTGTTTTGCTTAGCTTATGTATTTGAAGAAAATTAGGCCGCGAGACGGATTAAATCGCTTGGCGGGTCGCGGGCCGTATGTTGCCCAGATCTAGATTCGGACAAACAGAAAAGTCTGTTCCCTTTGCCGTTAACGTTGGCAGCGCGTCATGCCTGGGTGGCGCTATGCTGACGCCAGGCGCTTCCAATGTGAGTTAAAGTATATATATTTTCGATAACATAAATAGGCCCATGTCTGGTTTTAAAAGACAGAAACAACCAAATTTTAATTTCGTTATTAAAAACTTGAAAGGGGTCGCGAGAACAAAAAGGTTGGGAACCACTGCTCTGCATTAAAAGTTACGAGGGAAACTTTCACAGAGATCAGTGGTTAAAGCAGGGCATTCTTCATAAAATGTGAGCGCTTGTGTTTTTGTGCGAGTGAGAAACCAAGCTAAAAGCGAAACTGATAGTTAACACTTCTAGGTATCGGCTAAGAAGCGTCGATGTATATTTCAAAACAGCGGGCACAGCATAGCCTTGGTCACCAAATACCAGTCCAAAACCAAACATAGAAAAAATGTTTGGCACGCGAGTTGTTGATATTTTGACATTATTCATAAGCTGGCACATTACGTAGAAAAGGTTGCCGACCCCTGAATTAGACCAATTTTTAAATTCCTAAAACATTTAGTTCCGAACCTGGTTACGAGTGCTTGTACCACATGTTTCTATACCAAAATTGTTAATGCGATTTTTTTACGGCCCGCCAAAAACTTGCTATGTTTGGTTTGGCCCGCGACTCGTAAAAGGTTGCCGACCCCTGATCAAAGTTATTATTTCTTAGCATGATGAGAATAAAACTGCACGCGGCGGCGGCCGCTTTCTACGCTTTGAATTTCCTTTTTATTACACATATTAGCAAATTTTAGGCGCTTCGCGCGAATCCTGTTTGATTTTTGAACCTGTTATCCCTGTTGGGGAATCACCTCATATCCAAAAAGCCCTATTCTTTTAACAGAACTCCGTAATCAAAGTTGTGCAAACACAGATAATTAAATTTTGGTGCATATTATGTTCTGTCCTTTAAATGAGAACTAAATAAAACGGCCCTGCTCAATTTACTATTTTTTGTTAACCTATAACTAAATGTTAAAAAGCATTATATGGCTTTCATGGAAATACAACCAAGAATATTTGGCTTAGATGGCTCCTTAGCTCAAAAGGTTACCGACCCCTGGGTTAGGTAGTACGATGGTCATGGCTCTCCTGTTGAATATTCACCGCTAACAACCTACCACTAGATTTGTACTACGCTTGTCGTTTGCTACATTGTTTCAAATCTTGTTGTACATCATATCGTCGTTACTAACATTAATTTTTACAGCTCAATGCACTGTTGCGACCATCGGCAACGGGACTCCCTCAACGGCCGTTGGTTCAGATGTAGCGGACATGGGAACACTCACAGTGACTTGCGACGCGGGGTTCGTTGCGTCAGCTGCATCGGTCACATGTTCGGGAACCGCATTTGACGCAACGCTGACATGCGACGGTAAAACAACCAAACAGTATATGCTTAGCGACATAATAAATCCCTAAATATGTTTGTCGTGTAATGCTTTGGTAAAATCTCGCTAATGACGTTTTTACTTAAAAAATATCGACGTTTTAAGTTTACAAAGACAAAAAAAAACGTCGCTCCTCGGATTGTACGTAAATACCAACACCAGCAAATAAAACAAAATAAAAAGGTGCGTTCTACAAAATTTATCATTTTAGGACTACAAACACCAAGAAAACAACAGTGGCATATATTTTTTTTCTATTTTCTGAAACGTAAAAAAACTTCCAAAAAATTGGGTTTTATACCAGAATATGTCTTGCAGGAGACGACCTCTAGCGGAATTTGTTATCCAAATACAATAATTTTTTTTTACCTAATTAAGGGCCAACAAAGAGGAAGTAAAATTATATTACCAACTAATTAAATTTGTCTTTGCAAACTTTGACCAAATCCGAAACAGTTTCGACGATTGAAAATATGTAACTTAACAACTGTGATCCAGCCCTTTTGAAGCTTCTTTTTGACCAACGATTTCGGCTTACGTATCATTAGCATACCGAAAAGCAACTTGAGAAGGGCTAGATTACAGTTGTTAACACATATTTGTGTGTGCGTGTTTCATTGAGAAATGCTATGTTACTCTAGATTCCCTATAATGTTAAGTTGATTGTACTAACAGAATGTAGCAAGCATTTGGCGTATTGGTAGTGCGACGGTCCCGGCTTGACCGGAGGTCGTGAGTTCAAACCTTACTGCAGGCTAGTTGCTTTTCTAGCCTGCTGTGCTTGCATCATTGACCGACAGATTCGGCAGGTCTTCGACGGATTTTTGGTGTACAGTTTTTACACGGTGCGATATCCAGCGGAAAGATTTTATTGGACCTCCTGTAAATACAATTGCCGCTAGTCGACAGCAAAGCTAGTTTAGTCGGTTGAGAGGTTATATCCGTTTAATAAAAATGCTAAACCGACTTCCTAAGTAAAGACCTTACGGTCAGGGATCTTTCATGGTGGGCATTTTTACATGTAGACCAATAATCGCCTGCTTTACATGGGATTTGCCTCTTAACAGTCACAATTGTAAGTAAAGAGTTGTGTCTCATGTGTTGCACTTTGGACGCCAGGCGTTATGGCCTACATTATTGAAGATAAAAATCCTCAATTTGTGCGACAGCACACAGTTAAACTAAGTTCAACACGGTGCTACATCTGGCGGAAGGATTAAAGGATCATATTGTGAAAGGCAATTGCTAGATGACCGCAACCCAGTTGTATTAAATGAACGTAAAAACGATGTCCTAAGAAAGGAGGCCCAACCAAAATACCAGATTGGAAACTTTGGATTTTGTGCGGGGTAGACGATTTTGCAGCTTAAAATTGCGCGGCTGTAATAACATTTCCGCCCGAATTTGCGCAGCTGTTATGACGTTATTTGTAAAATTTTCACGGCTGAAAATAGATAATTGTACTGAAATACTTTAGCGCGACGAAAGTTTTGGGCGTTTGGGCGATTTTTTGCGGCTGACCGCATTTATACTAACGTTGATTTTACATGAAATGCGCGGCTATGACCACCGCTATGACCGCGGCTGAACGGGAAACTGCGCTGGGAATAAATCCCCCGTGCAGACCTTATACTTTCCAACCTGGCCCCAATAGACCTTTCTTCTGATGCGCTTTGTCATTAATTTTCTTGCCTTTGGTTTAGGACTTTGAGTTGTTCGCTGAGGTATAGTGCACTGATTTTTCTTGTTTTCGAAAAACAGCCACACTTCTGCCACGTGCTGAGGCAAACATGTGTCTGCTTTATTTTTACAGCCGCCACTTGCGCCGCTGCGGCGACCCTCACCCAAGGAACTTTCCCTACTATGCCCACTGCTGGCTACACCGGCACAGTGGCAATCACCTGCAACACCGGGTTTAAAGTTGACGCTGGTTCGCCTTCTTCATCACTTTGTACCACGACAGACACCTGGGATCCAGTAACACTTACTTGCATTGGTAAGTGTAACCATATTAGTTTATACAACATACAGTTCAGGTTAAGAATGTTTCATGTTGTATTCTGCCGGTATACACGTTGTTGCTTCAACTTTTTTTTTGCTGCGGCCAATTTACTTAAAATTTTGTATTTTTAGCTAAGCACACTTAAGGGCGCTGGTCTAAAATCCTACTAGTTATTTTTAATGTAACAATTTGAATTGTCAAAAATGAAATTGCAAAGAACAATCTAGTATGGGAGAATAAATATAATAATAATAATAATAATAATAATAATAATAATGCATTGACCCAGCCGAACCAATACGCTAACTCGCACCCTAACCCAGGGGTTAATAAACTGGGGTGATGGAAAAGTAGTGTATATTTGAAAAGTAATCATTTTTTTAAATATTTTTAATTAAAACAATTGCACTGAATGTAGACTCTATTACACTTTCACATTTTTTGAACTGAAATCGGAAAATTTTTGAATTTATTTGTATTTATGACGTCATCTCTGAAAACTGCTTGCCAACCGTGGTCCATACCCACGCTAGACAAAAAAATAGGGGTTTCCTGTAAAAAAAGTTTAAGAACCCCTACCCTCAAACAATGTTGTAAATATAAACCCTCAATGGAAATGGGGCAGGATTCTAGACCAGCGCCAAAAGTTCTAGTTGAACAACCAAAAAAAACACTTTTGTCTTAAATTTAATTTATATTGAATGATTTTAAAATTAACTATTCCGATATAAAAAAAATTATAACTTCTACAATTTAGCAATTGAATGCGCGATAACCCCTATAACCAACGGAGTGGGAACAACTGCAGTTACAGCTCACAGCGTTTCATTTACATTTTCCTGCAACATCGGATATGCTTTATCTGGAACAGCGGCCTTAACATGCGACGGAACAGAAACCAACAACTGGTCGGCTGCTCTACCAACATGTGAACGTAAGTTTGAACATCTTTTTGTTTTTGCTTGTTGTATGTATGCTATATAGACCAGGTATTGGAAAACTTTTCCTAGCTGTGGGCCAAAACCAACCCCACAACAGTCTTTGCGGGCCGTGATAAATTATAACTGACAATTATGTATTCAGATACAATGAGTTGGCAAAACTTCCATTCCATTGTTAATGGTCCTATTCCATGGTAGAGATTCAAAATTGTTGCGTTTGATGAATTTAAATTGCCAAACAAATATGATGAATGACCTCTTATACATTTTGTAAGGGATGTGGCATAAAACAGAGCGTAAATGCATTGTGACGTCATTAAATAGGATGTAACTACTGCATCACTACACATAATAGGTTGTATAACCTTATAAAAAAGATTGTTGGCCGGTGGGCCGTGTGATATATTCATTAGGTTGCCCACCTGGTTTAGACTGAAAAAATCCATTTGCTTTGAGTTCAACATTTCAACACTTTTTTGTACTTGTTCGGAAAACTGATGTCTGGGTTTGGAAAAGTTACCTTATCTTTTAAAAAAATAATATTACAAGAGTTTATATTACAAAACGTTTTTCTACCTTTAATTATATCATGTTTTGTTAGACGTCAAGTTTTCAAAGTTAACGAACATACTTAGTTTTTTTGTAGTATAACATTAGTTGCATTATAAGTGCTTAAACAAGTTAAGTTATGTTTTCATTTTATCAAAACTTTTCCCAGAATAATTCCAAATTTTAATAAATACAGCCACTTGCGCCGCTGCGGCGACCCTCACCCAAGGAGTGTTCCCATCTATCCCTGCTGGCGGCTACACTGGCACAGTGCCAATCACATGCGACGCCGGGTATAAGGTAGCTGTTAGCTCGCCTTCATCATCACTTTGTACCGCGACAGACACCTGGGATCCTACATCACTTACTTGCATTGGTAATGTTACATTTTTTAGTTTTTTTGACACACAGCTTATTTCAATTGTAGTTTCAATTATGTGCACTTACACTCAAGTTGTTCGTTTTTATTAAGTTGTTATTAATGTTTATTCATCTTGGGTCTTTTTCATTGGTAACCGATTTTAGGAGTTGGTCTAGAATCCTGCTATTTTTTTTAGGAGTTGGTCTAGAATCCTGGTTAGGTTGCAGACTGACAATTGGATTTGGGTGGTTAAAGTATTATTACATTTATTCTCCCATTTGATTTTTTGCATTTTTCATTTCTACAACTCGTTTTGTTCCTGTGAAAAAAACAGGATTTTTCTCTTTTTTTTCATGCATATTTTTTTGTGTGCTGTGTTGTTTACTTAAATTCCTTTTATGGTAATATTCTGTTTAAAAACTTACTTTAAAACAATGTAAATAAAAATAATAACTAAGTTCCCTAGTTAAATAATTCATTTTCTTGAAAAAACAGATATATATGGCAATTTAAGCTTTAACTAAAAAGCATAGTTTGGCATACATTGGCGCCGAACGTTGGTGCGCTAAGCGTTTTTTGTCGAAACGCCATGGAATTCCCACAGCTTTAGTTCACCAAAAGTGTTAAAAACTTTCCTGAATTCTTGTATATCGGCAGGAGGTCATGAAACCATTAAGTACGTTTGTAAATTGTATGTAATTTCAAGTTTTTTACGTAAATTCAAAATTTTGCCTGTTTTAATGGAAACTTTTTAGCCTAAAGGCGATATTAGAAAGTTATAAATGATATCTGTTTCGCTTATACTTCTTACTTTCTTGCAAATTGATTTTCTTAAACAACAAACTAAAGTAAACTAAAAACCTTCAAAAATGTAAATATAGATTAAAGTGAAGCATGTATATTGTATATTCATCAAGAAATATTCTTGTATCATGACTTTAAGCTTTCTAAACTTTTTATTTTACTATGCTCTGATATGAAATAGCTTTACATTTCTTCTAACATGTATACCAGGGGTCGCTGACCCCTGGCTAAGATAATATTGATATATTTCGTTTTTAAGATGATGTTGATTTACTTGACAATTTTGGCTTTCACATTCATTTTTAAGTTGATATATGATTGACAACAAACATCACCACAGAGTATCGCACACTATATATAGATAGTACTAATCCGTGTCAGGTTTGAACTTATATCATTTGATATCAATTTTTTTATATGATAGTATTTTTTTAATTTAATAAAAAGCTATTCAAGAAAACTAAAGTATAAAAAATATGTATTCAGCAATTGAATGCGCTGCAACTACAATAACCAACGGAGTCGGAACAACTGTAGTTACAGCTTACAACGGAGCTTATACCTTTACCTGCAACGCTGGATATGTGATATCTGGAACAGCGGCCTTGACATGCGACGGAGCAGAAACCGACAACTGGTCTGCTGCTGTACCCACATGTGTTGGTAAGTGCCAACTAATTGCAACTCAAAATTTATATTTAAAAATAGACTATTTTAATAAGGCAACTAAGACTTTATCAGAAAAGTTTTTTCAGGAAACATTACTTTTAGGTTGGTTTGAAGACAACTGATTTAATTGTGTAATTCTTTCAACCCTCATATTGTGTTATGATGTTTAATGCTTTAAAGGTTAATCAATAACATTTGTTAAAATAAACAATTCGATAAGCAAAGCAATATAAATTCACTAAAATTATATGGGCCGAAAATTTATTTTCGGGACATATCTTGTTTTTGCCGTTATTATATGGGCCGAAAATTTATTTTCGGGACATATCTTGTTTTTGCCGTTATTATATGGGCCGAAAATTTATTTTCGGGACATATCTTGTTTTTGCCGTTATTCTTTTTTGGTTTCCTATGGTTTCCTATGGTTTCCTATGGTTTCCTATGGTTTGTTTCAGACCGACTTTTGTCCGAAGCTTTATAGAAAAAGTAGACATCGTAGAACCTTCAAATTTTCAGACATGGCGTAGAGTGGTATGTAGGTGCTTTGTAAAAGTTTATGAGGCTGCACTCCCAGGGGCCTTTGCTTGGGGGGTAAAAACCTGAAATATTGCGTTTTAGCACTTTGTAGCTAACGACAGCCATCTAGCAGCTAAAAAACTTTCATACAGAATTCGTTCATATTCGCTTGCTTTGTCCAGCTCGCGTCGCGACGAGGCGGCTGCTGGCATCCCTGCTGCGCCCTATTGTCCCGCGCGTGCAACATTTGTGTTGGAAGTGGCTTGCCTAGTAAAACTATGCACATGCGACTTGCCTTTCATAAAGAGGCCTCTCTAAGTAAAAAAACCTATTGCTCTTACAACACAAAATATTTTACCACCGCAAATTTAAATGCGAATCCTACAGGCAGTGTACACATCTCTGTTAGCACATGTTGTAATTGTTGCACCATTCAAACATATCAACACCAGGTCTAAGCAAATATAATTATACAAGGGCCGCAACAACAAAAAGCTTAAGTTTAACGCATTCTTAACGACGACGTTACAAAGCTACGTCATAACATGGCGTCATAAATAAATAAATCTTGCGTTTATTGGATTTAAATTGGCAAAACTTTCAATATAAAACGTGGCTTATTAGGCACATAAACGTGTTTGCATATTGCTCAAAACTACAGATTTAAACTCTGTTTCAACAGTGATTGCTCAGACCAAGGCATGGTAAAAATTTACACAGTAAAAGTTGGAAAAAGTATAGCAAACCATAGACGTTAAATCATTTAGAGAGAATGAAAATATTGACTTTTTAAACATGCTAGCTGACCAAAATGTAATAACATGGCCGTAAGCATTATCTACGTAAATTTTTATTGATCAAATGTATGTTTCGATCATTTGCCAAAATCTACGCCATATTTGAACCCCCTTCGCTTCAAAGCCATAAGTTATTATATTATTATACACAACTTATAATTGTGTGTAGATATGTTGGATTGGAGTAACATACAGAACAGGTGCAAATAGCAAATATTCTCCAAATACGATGTTTCCAATATTCTCCAAATCGTATTTCATCGTATTGTCGCGGTAATACACAAAGAGGTAAGGCCGTGAATAAAGTTTCACCCAGCGTACAATTAACGGAGGGAAGCATTGCGAGTAGAGATGTTCAAAGCAGAATATCGGCGACACATTTATAATGCTTGCTTTAAATGCAGCGTCAGCATTTTTTCGGGCGACCAATTACTTTGCGATAAGCTTCGCCTAATAATCAAGTGTCCGCTGCAAATTTAAATGCGAAATCTTAAGGCAGTGTACGCCTCTCTGTTAGCACCTGTTGTGCATGTTGCTCCAACCAACCTACCAACATCAGGCCTAAACAACTAGCAAAACTTTCGATTTAATAGTTTGCGTATTGAGAACATAATAGTGTGTTTCATATTGTTTAAAACTACAGATTTAAAGTCTGTTTTAACAGTGATTGCTCGGACCAAGCCATGGTAAAAATTTACCGAGTAAAAGTTTGCAAAATATAGCAAACCATAGGCGTTAAACCATTTTAAGTCTTTGGGAGAATGATAATATTTGTTTTTCAAACACGTAAGCTGGCCAAAATGTAATAAAATGGCCATACACACTATCTACGTAAATTCTATTTATCAAATATATGTTTCGATCATTTCCCAAAATCTACGCCATATTTGAATCCCTTTCGCATCAAAGGCTTAAGTGGGGAATTTTTCGGCCCATATCTGTTTTTGCTTGCAGAAACAAGTTAAGGAAAATGAATAACAAAATATATAATATAAAATACACAATACAAAATATTAAAAAATAAAAAGTATTAAATAAAAAAAAAATGAAAATAAAAATAAAACATAAAAAATGAAAAATTAAAACAAAAATCAAAAAAAACTAAATAAAAAAAATAAATAATAAAAATAAAAACATTAAAAAATAAAAATATTGAAAAATAAAAATAAATAATTAAGTCAATCAAAAATATTAAAAAAAAATTGAAAAAAAAAAAAATTAAAAATTAAAAAAAAATAACACTAAACCTTGAAAGTATACCCCCTGACAAAATAAACAACAACCGCACCCCCGTCTAGTTCTTTTTTGGTTTCCTATGGTTTCCTATGGTTTCCTATGGTATGTTTCAGACCGAGTTTTGTCCGAAGCTTTATAGAAAAAGTAGACATCGTAGAACCTTCAAATTTTCAGACATGGCGTAGAGTGGTATGTAGGTGCTTTGTAAAAGTTTATGAGGCTGCACTCCCAGGGGCCTTTGCTTGGGGGGTAAAAACCTGAAATATTGAGTTTTAGCACTTTGTAGCTAACGACAGCCATCTAGCAGCAGAAAAACTTTCATACAGAATTCGTTCATATTCGCTTGCTTTGTCCAGCTTGTGAAGTGACGAAGCGACTTACCGCCTGCTGGGCTTTATTGTCCCGCGCGTGAGACTTTCATTGTGCGAAGTGGCACGTTCTAAACTGGGCTCGTGCGACTTGCATTTTAAAACGAGGCTTCTCTTTAGTAAAATTACTTAATGCTGTTAAGAAACAACTTATTTTACCGCCGCAAATTTAAATGCAAAATCTGGTGGCAACTCTAATCCAACATATCAACACCAGGCCTACACAACTTAAAATTGTGTGTTGATATGTTGGATTGGAGTAACATACTATACAGTAGAGATGTTCAAAGCAGAATATCGGCGAATCATTTATAATGCTTGCTTTCATTGCGGCGTTAGTTTTTTTTCGGCGAACCAATCACTTCGCGATAATCTTCGCCTAATAATTAAGAGTCAATAGGGTGTATTTACCGCCGCAAGTTTAAATGCGAAATCTTAAGGCAGTCTACGCCTCTCTGTTAGCACCTGTCGTGCATCTTGCTCCAACCAGCATACTATCAACATCAGGCCTAAACATCTAGCAAAACTTTCGATTTAATAGTTTGCGTATTGAGAACATAATAGTGTTTTTCATATTGTTTAAAACCACAAATTTAAAGCCTGTTTTAACAGTGATTGCTCGGCCCAAGCCATGGTAAAAAATTACCGAGTAAAAGTTTGCAAAAGTATAGCACACCATAGGCATTAAACCATTTTTAGTCTTTAAGAGAATAATAATATTTGCTTTTCAAACACGTAAGCTGGTCAAAATTTAATAAAATGACCATACGCATTATCTACGTAAATTCTATTTATGAAATATATGTTTCGATCATTTCCCAAATTCTACGCCATATTTGAACCCCTTTCGCATCAAAGGCATAAGTTAAGTGGGGAAGTTTTCGGCCCATATCTGTTTTTGCTTGCAGAAACAAGTTAAGGAAAATAAAAAACAAAATATATAATATAAAGTACACAATACAAAATATTAAAAAAAAAAAATAAAAAAAATAAAATAAAAAAAATAAAATAAAGTAAAAATTGAAAATAAACACTAAGCCCTGAAAATATACCCTCTGACAAAATATACAACAACCGCACCCCCGCTATGGCATGTTTCAGACCGATTTTTGTCCAGAGCATTATAGAAAAAGTGAACATCGTAGAACTTTCAAATTTGCAGACATGGCGTAGAGTGGTATGAAGGTGTTGTGTAGAGGTTTATGAGGCTGCACCCCTAGGCACCTCCAATTGGGGGACAAAAAACAAAAGTGTTATGTCATCGTTTTAGTTCATAACAGCTATCTACTACTATCTAGCGGCAGAAAAACTTCAATACAGAATGCTTTCATATCACTTGCTTTATTCAGCTCGCGTCGCGACGAGGCGGCTGCTGGTATCCCTGCTGCGCCCTATTGTCCCGCGCGTGCAACATTTGTGTTGGAAGTGGCTTGCCTAGTAAAACTATGCACATGCGACTTGCCTTTCATAAAGAGGCCTCTCTAATTAAAAAAACCTATTGCTCTTACAACACAAAATATTTTACCACCGCAAATTTAAATGCGAATCCTACAGGCAGTGTACACATCTCTGTTAGCACCTGTTGTAATTGTTGCACCATTCAAACATATCAACACCAGGTCTAAACAAATATAATTATAAAAGGGCCGCAACAACAAAAAGCTTAAGTTTAACGCATTCTTAACGACGACGTTACAAAGCTACGTCATAACATGGCGTCATAAATAAATAAATCTTGCGTTTATTGGATTTAAATTGGCAAAACTTTCAATATAAAACGTGGCTTATTAGGCACATAAACGTGTTTGCATATTGCTCAAAACTACAGATTTAAACTCTGTTTCAACAGTGATTGCTCAGACTAAGGCATGGTAAAAATTTACACAGTAAAAGTTGGAAAAAGTATAGCAAACCATAGACCTTAAATCATTTAGAGAGAATGAAAATATTGACTTTTTAAACATGCTAGCTGACAAAAATGTAATAACATGGCCGTAAGCATTATCTACGTAAATTTTTATTGATCAAATGTATGTTTCGATCATTTGCCAAAATCTACGCCATATTTGAACCCCCTTCGCTTCAAAGCCATAAGTTATTATATTATTATACACAACCTATAATTGTGTGTAGATATGTTGGATTGGAGTAACATACAGAACAGGTGCAAATAGCAAATATTCTCCAAATACGATGTTTCCAATATTCTCCAAATCGTATTTCATCGTATTGTCGCGGTAATGCACAAAGAGGTAAGGCCGTGAATAAAGTTTCACCCACCGTACAATTAACGGAGGGAAGCATTTCGAGTAGGGATGTTCAAGGCAGAATATCGGCGACACATTTATAATGCTTGCTTTAAATGCGGCGTCAGCATTTTTTCGGGCGACCAATTACTTCGCGATAAGCTTCGCCTAAGTGTCAAATAGGGTGTATTTACCGCCGCAAATTTAAATGCGAAATCTTGAGGCAGTCTACGCCTCTCTGTTAGCACCTGTTGTGCATCTTGCTCCAACCAGCATACCAACATCAGGCCTAAACTTATCTAGCAAAACTTTCGATTTAATAGTTTGCGTATTAGGCACATAATAGTGTTTTTCATATTGTTTGAAACGACAGATTTAAAGCCTGTTTTAACAGTGATTGCTCGGACCAAGCTATGGTAAAAAATTACCTAGTGAAAGTTTGCAAAAGTATAGCACACCATAGGCGTTAAACCATTTTTAGTCTTTAAGAGAAAGATAATATTTGATTTTCAAACACGTAAGCTGGTCAAAATTTAATAAAATAGCCATGCATTATCTAAGTAAATTCTATTTATGAAATATATGTTTCGATCATTCCCCAAATTCTACGCCATATTTGAACCCCTTTCGCATCAAAGGCATATTTTAAGTGGGGAAGTTTTCGGCCCATATCTGTTTTTGCTTGCAGAAACAAGTTAAGGAAAATGAAAAACAAAATATATAATATAAAGTACACAATACAAAATATTAAAAAAAAAATTAAAATAAAGTAAAAATTGAAAATAAACACTAAGCCCTGAAAATATACCCCCTGACAAAATATACAACAACCGCACCCCCGTCTAGTTTTTTTTTGGTTTCATATGGTTTGCTATGGCATGTTTCCGACCGATTTTTGTCCAGTGCATTTTAGAAAAAGTGAACATCGTAGAACTTTCAAATTTTCAGACATGGCGTAGAGTGGTTTGAAGGTGCTATGTAGAGGTTTATGAGGCTGCACCCCTAGGCACCTCCCATTGGGGGACAAAAAACAAAAGTGTTACGTCATCGTTTTAGTTCATAATAGCTATTTACTACTATCTAGCGGCAGAAAAACTTCAATACAGAATGCTTTCATTCACTTCCTTTATTCAGCTCGCGTCGCAACGAGGCGGCTGCTAGCATCCCTGCTGTGCGTCATTGTCCTGCGCGTGCAACGTTTTTGTTCGAAGTGGCTTGCCTAGTAAAACTAGGCGCATGCGACTTGCCTTTCATAAAGAGGCCTCTCTAAGTAAAAAAACCTATTGCTCTTACAACACAAAATATTTTACCACCGCAAATTGAAATGCGAATCCTTGAGGCAGTGGACACATCTCTGTTGGCACCTGTTGTAATTGTTGCACCATTCAAACATATCAACACCAGGCCTAAACAAATATAATTATACAAGGGCCGCAACAACAAAAAGCTTAAGTTTAACGCATTCTTAACGACGACGTTACGAAACTACGTCATAACATGGCGTCATAAATAAATAAATCTTGCGTTTATTGGGTTTAAATTGGCAAAACTGTCAATATAAAACGTGGCTTATTAGGCACATAAACGTGTTTGCATATTGCTCAAAACTACAGATTTAAACTCTGTTTCAACAGTGATTGCTCAGACCAAGGCATGGTAAAAATTTACCCAGTAAAAGTTGGAAAAAGTATAGCAAACCATAGACGTTAATCATTTAGAGAGAATGAAAATATTTGCTTTTTAAACATGCTAGCTGACCAAAATGTAATAACATGGCCGTAAGCATTATCTACGTAAATTTTTATTGATCAGATATATGTTTCGATCATTTCCCAAAATCTACGCCATATTTGAACCCCTTTCGCTTCAAAGCCATAAGTTAAGTGGAGAAATTTTCGGCCCATATCGGTTTTTGCTTGCAGAAACAAGTTAAGAAAAATAAAAAATATATAATATAAAATATACAATACAAAATATAAAATATATAATATAACACTAAGCCCTGAAAATATACCCCCTGACAAAATATACTACAACCGCACCCCCGTCTAGTTCTTTTTTGGTTTCCTATGGTTTCCTATGGTTTCCTATGGTTTCCTATGGTTTGTTTCAGACCGACTTTTGTCCGAAGCTTTATAGAAAAAGTAGACATCGTAGAACCTTCAAATTTTCAGACATGGCGTAGAGTGGTATGTAGGTGCTTTGTAAAAGTTTATGAGGCTGCACTCCCAGGGGCCTTTGCTTGGGGGGTAAAAACCTGAAATAGTGCGTTTTAGCACTTTGTAGCTAACGACAGCCATCTAGCAGCAGAAAAACTTTCATACAGAATTCGTTCATATTCGCTTGCTTTGTCCAGCTCGCGTCGCGACGAGGCGGCTGCTGGCATCCCTGCTGCGCCCTATTGTCCCGCGCGTGCAACATTTGTGTTGGAAGTGGCTTGCCTAGTAAAACTATGCACATGCGACTTGCCTTTCATAAAGAGGCCTCTCTAAGTAAAAAAACCTATTGCTCTTACAACACAAAATATTTTACCACCGCAAATTTAAATGCGAATCCTACAGGCAGTGTACACATCTCTGTTAGCACATGTTGTAATTGTTGCACCATTCAAACATATCAACACCAGGTCTAAGCAAATATAATTATACAAGGGCCGCAACAACAAAAAGCTTAAGTTTAACGCATTCTTAACGACGACGTTACAAAGCTACGTCATAACATGGCGTCATAAATAAATAAATCTTGCGTTTATTGGATTTAAATTGGCAAAACTTTCAATATAAAACGTGGCTTATTAGGCACATAAACGTGTTTGCATATTGCTCAAAACTACAGATTTAAACTCTGTTTCAACAGTGATTGCTCAGACCAAGGCATGGTAAAAATTTACACAGTAAAAGTTGGAAAAAGTATAGCAAACCATAGACGTTAAATCATTTAGAGAGAATGAAAATATTGACTTTTTAAACATGCTAGCTGACCAAAATGTGATAACATGGCCGTAAGCATTATCTACGTAAATTTTTATTGATCAAATGTATGTTTCGATCATTTGCCAAAATCTACGCCATATTTGAACCCCCTTCGCTTCAAAGCCATAAGTTATTATATTATTATACACAACTTATAATTGTGTGTAGATATGTTGGATTGGAGTAACATACAGAACAGGTGCAAATAGCAAATATTCTCCAAATACGATGTTTCCAATATTCTCCAAATCGTATTTCATCGTATTGTCGCGGTAATACACAAAGAGGTAAGGCCGTGAATAAAGTTTCACCCACCGTACAATTAACGGAGGGAAGCATTTCGAGTAGGGATGTTCAAGGCAGAATATCGGCGACACATTTATAATGCTTGCTTTAAATGCGGCGTCAGCATTTTTTGGGGCGACCAATTACTTCGCGATAAGCTTCGCCTAATAATTAAGTGTCAATAGGGTGTATTTACCGCCGCAAGTTTAAATGCGAAATCTTAAGGCAGTTTACGCCTCTCTGTTAGCACCTGTTGTGCATCTTGCTCCAACCAGCATACCAACATCAGGCCTAAACTTATCTAGCAAAACTTTCGATTTAATAGTTTGCGTATTAGGCACGTAATAGTGTTTTTCATATTGTTTGAAACGACAGATTTAAAGCCTGTTTTAACAGTGATTGCTCGGACCAAGCTATGGTAAAAAATTACCTAGTGAAAGTTTGCAAAAGTATAGCAAACCATAGGCGTTAAACCATTTTAAGTCTATAAGAGAATGATAATATTTGATTTTCAAACACGTAAGCTGGTCAAAATTTAATAAAATAGCCATATGCATTATCTAAGTAAATTCTATTTATCAAATATATGTTTCGATCATTCCCCAAATTCTACGCCATATATGAACCCCTTTCGCATCAAAGGCGCCGCAAATTTAAATGCGAAATCTGGTGGCAACTCTAATCCAACATATCAACACCAGGCCTACACAACTTAAAATTGTGTGTTGATATGTTGGATTGGAGTAACATACTATACAGGTGCAAATAGCAAATATTCTCCAAATACGATTTTTCCAATATTCTCCAAATCGTATTTCATCGTATTTTTGCGGTAATACACAAAGAGGTAAGGTCGTGAATAAAGTTTCACCCACCGCACAATTAACGGAGGGAAGCATTGCGAGTAGAGATGTTCAAAGCAGAATATCGGCGACTCATTTATAATGCTTGCTTTAAATGCAGCGTCAGCATTTTTTCGGGCGACCAATTACTTTGCGATAAGCTTCGCCTAATAATCAAGTGTCAATAGGGTGTATTTACCGCCGCAAATTTAAATGCGAAATCTTAAGGCAGTGTACGCCTCTCTGTTAGCACCTGTTGTGCATGTTGCTCCAACCAACATACCAATATCAGGCCTAAACAACTAGCAAAACATTCGATTTAATAGTTTGCGTATTAGGCACATAATAGTGTGTTTCATATTGTTTAAAACTACAGATTTAAAGTCTGTTTTAACAGTGATTGCTCGGACCAATCCATGGTAAAAATTTACCGAGTAAAAGTTTGCAAAAGTATTGCAAACCATAGGCGTTAAACCATTTTAAGTCTTGAGGAGAATGATAATATTTGGTTTTCAAACACGTAAGCTCTGGCCAAAATGTAATAAAATGGCCATGTACATTATCTACGCAAATTCTATTTATCAAATATATGTTTCGATCATTCCCCAAATACTACGCCATATTTGAACCCCTTTCGCATCAAAGTGGGGAAGTTTTCGGCCCATATCTGTTTTTGCTTGCAGAAACAAGTTAAGGAAAATGAAAAACAAAATATGAAATATATAATATAAAATACACAATACAAAATACAAAATATTAAAAAATAAAAAGTGTAAAATAAAAAAAATATTAAATAAAAAAAAAATAAAAAAATAAAAATAAAAAACACACAAAAAAAATAAAAAATAAAAATTAAAAAATGAATATGAAAAATAAAATTGAAAAAAAATAAATAAATAAATAAAATAAATTTCAAAAAAAAATTAAAACTAAATAAAAATAAACACTAAGCCCTGACAATATACCCCCTGACAAAATATACAACAACCGCACCCCCGTCTAGTTCTTTTTTGGTTTCCTATGGTTTCCTATGGTTTCCTATGGTTTGTTTCAGACCGACTTTTGTCCGAAGCTTTATAGAAAAAGTAGACATCGTAGAACCTTCAAATTTTCAGACATGGCGTAGAGTGGTATGTAGGTGCTTTGTAAAAGTTTATGAGGCTGCACTCCCAGGGGCCTTTGCTTGGGGGGTAAAAACCTGAAATATTGCGTTTTAGCACTTTGTAGCTAACGACAGCCATCTAGCAGCAGAAAAACTTTCATACAGAATTCGTTCATATTCGCTTGCTTTGTCTAGCAGCTCGCGTTGCGACCAGGCGGCTGCTGGCATCCCTGCTGCGCCCTATTGTCCCGCGCGTGCAACATTTGTGTTGGAAGTGGCTTGCCTAGTAAAACTATGCACATGCGACTTGCCTTTCATAAAGAGGCCTCTCTAAGTAAAACAACCTATTGCTCTTACAACACAAAATATTTTACCACCGCAAATTTAAATGCGAATCCTACAGGCAGTGTACACATCTCTGTTAGCACATGTTGTAATTGTTGCACCATTCAAACATATCAACACCAGGTCTAAGCAAATATAATTATACAAGGGCCGCAACAACAAAAAGCTTAAGTTTAACGCATTCTTAACGACGACGTTACAAAGCTACGTCATAACATGGCGTCATAAATAAATAAATCTTGCGTTTATTGGATTTAAATTGCCAAAACTTTCAATATAAAACGTGGCTTATTAGGCACATAAACGTGTTTGCATATTGCTCAAAACTACAGATTTAAACTCTGTTTCAACAGTGATTGCTCAGACCAAGGCATGGTAAAAATTTACACAGTAAAAGTTGGAAAAAGTATAGCAAACCATAGACGTTAAATCATTTAGAGAGAATGAAAATATTGACTTTTTAAACATGCTAGCTGACCAAAATGTAATAACATGGCCGTAAGCATTATCTACGTAAATTTTTATTGATCAAATGTATGTTTCGATCATTTGCCAAAATCTACGCCATATTTGAACCCCCTTCGCTTCAAAGCCATAAGTTATTATATTATTATACACAACTTATAATTGTGTGTAGATATGTTGGATTGGAGTAACATACAGAACAGGTGCAAATAGCAAATATTCTCCAAATACGATGTTTCCAATATTCTCCAAATCGTATTTCATCGTATTGTCGCGGTAATACACAAAGAGGTAAGGCCGTGAATAAAGTTTCACCCACCGTACAATTAACGGAGGGAAGCATTTCGAGTAGGGATGTTCAAGGCAGAATATCGGCGACACATTTATAATGCTTTCTTTAAATGCGGCGTCAGCATTTTTTGGGGCGACCAATTACTTCGCGATAAGCTTCGCCTAATAATTAAATGTCAATAGGGTGTATTTACCGCCGCAAGTTTAAATGCTAAATCTTAAGGCAGTCTACGCCTCTCTGTTAGCACCTGTTGTGCATCTTGCTCCAACCAGCATACCAACATCAGGCCTAAACTTATCTAGCAAAACTTTCGATTTAATAGTTTGCGTAATAGGCACGTAATAGTGTTTTTCATATTGTTTGAAACGACAGATTTAAAGCCTGTTTTAACAGTGATTGCTCGGACCAAGCTATGGTAAAAAATTACCTAGTGAAAGTTTGCAAAAGTATAGCAAACCATAGGCGTTAAACCATTTTTAGTCTTTAAGAGAATGATAATATTTGATTTTCAAACACGTAAGCTGGTCAAAATTTAATAAAATAGCCATATGCATTATCTAAGTAAATTCTATTTATCAAATATATGTTTCGATCATTCCCCAAATTCTACGCCATATTTGAACCCCTTTCGCATCAAAGGCATATTTTAAGTGGGGAAGTTTTCGGCCCATATCTGTTTTTGCTTGCAGAAACAAGTTAAGGAAAATGAAAAACAAAATATATAATATAAAGTACACAATACAAAATATTAAAAAAAAAATTAAAAAAAAAAAAATTAAAATAAAGTAAAAATTGAAAATAAACAATAAGCCCTGAAAATATATCCCCTGACAAAATATACAACAACCGCACCCCCGTCTAGTTTCATCTTATTTTCATATTTAAATTTTAAAGCGTAACAGTTGGAGTTATTAGTTAGAAGTAGTAAAGAATATCAAAGTCAAAATAAAAATAGGTAAAACATTATAAATGTTTCGAAAAACTCTTCATACATTTTTAACATTGTAAGAAGGCACTAATTCTAAGTATATATAATATGCTGTTGAGTGCTTAGGCCAGGGGTTCTTAACCTTTTTTGTATGCTTTACCCTTTTAACAAAGATGAATATCAGATTTACCCCGTTAAAGTGGAGCTCATTTATTAAAATGACGAAAGTCAACAAGACATCTGTTATATTCAGTGCTTTTTCCGTAGGTAGTTCATTAGAATGTCACAATAAACAGAACTGTAACAACATACCTCTGCTCTACACAATGTAGGAAGCTATAAATCAATTCATTCCACTCTAATCTTACACAAAAAGTGTCAAGTATTGAGCAAAAATCAGATACTTAAAGGTTCTCAAATTCCTGTCAGCACCCTTGAGCATTAGAAATGGCACACCAGGGCTGTGAAACTGTAAAGGTTAAATAGCATATGGTGGATGTTTTCCAACAACGAATCGTGGGTTGAGGAATTATATTATGACCCCCCGTAAGCGGACTGCTTAAATTCCACCTTAATGTAGCTACAGAAGTGGATAAAATACAGCATAGGCAGACTCTTGTTTAGTTTGTTGACCATACTTAAACTCGGGATTTGTACTCGGGTTATTTTGAACCGACAACGCAGCCCCTCTTCGTACCATGTTGAAAATGTATAAAGAGATATGCGCAACAATTAACATAATACCTACTTTCTTCATAGGCTTACTAAAAAAATATTTTTTCATTGTATTGAAATTTATTTTAAAAAATTGTCGAACAGCCGCTACTTGCGCCGCTGCGGCGAGCCTCACCCAAGGAACATTCCCAACTATCCCTGTTGGCGGCTACACCGGCACAGTGTCAATCACATGCGACACCGGGTATAAGGTAGCTGTTAGCTCGCCTTCATCATCACTTTGTACCGCGACAGACACCTGGGATCCAGCAACACTTACTTGCATCGGTAATTGTAACAAGTTTAGTTTAAACAACAGGACAGTTGAACTTAATGATACACACTATACTATAACGAAGCTGTTTCCAAAATTGAGCGTGGTGTTGTTGCATTACCTGATAAAGGTAACTTAACTTCGAATAAAATAAATACCAGAATGGGCTACTTTAGGATACTATGCCTGGTAGCAGCAGAATATTTATTATTCCTACACATTTTTGTCAAGGATTATGTTTAGACTTGTTTTTAATACTTTATGTTCTCTAATCAGTGTTGTAATGACTTAATCAATGCACACATTGATAGTAACAATTTTTTCGTGCTCTCGCGAATCATATTTGTCTTCTCATAGCTGTCAGCCTGTGTAAGGTAATCTCTGTTTATTCCAATACTTTGCCACTCTGTGATTAACATTTTGTAAACTTGACCATATGCATTTTTGCTGTTAAAATGTCCAACCATACTGTAAGAAGAACAAAATAAACGAGCCTATTCAAATCACTACTTTTTTAACCTAAACAAGATGTTGTAAAATGGCTCTCATGGGAATTCAATAGAAACTATTCGTTTTCATATGGCTACCTTAGATAAAAAGATTTGTAATTAATTGAGAAAAGTAATTTAGGTGAAACAATTAATTTTATCTAATTTTTTTGAGTTACTGTTTCTCACATTCTTCATTAAAAAAAGTAAGATATAAAGTATATGTATTTTCAGCTATTGTATGTGCGGCAACCTCAATAACCAACGGAGTCGGAACAACTGCAGATACAGCTTACAGCGCTTCATTTACATTTTCCTGCAACGCCGGATATGCATTATCTGGAACAGCGGCCTTAACGTGCGACGGAACAGAAACCGACAATTGGTCGGCTGCTGTACCAACATGTTCTGGTAAGTTGTTTCAATACAGTCAGATATAAATGGTAAATCGTTGTTTGTTCAAACAATATTATATAAAAATATTAGATCGTAGTCCATTATTTTTACTAGGCCATCCCGCCATCTTCTTGAATGTATTTTACCTAAGTTTGCTGTTAAGTGTGAACTAATTCCACTGGAAATTTATATCTTTAAATTCCAACTATTTCAAGGAGGCAACTAAGGCTTATAAGCCATTATTTTTAACTCACACATTGTTCGTTACTTTGTGCTCTCGACTATAACAGAAAAGTTTTTTTTGGGAAACAATGTTTGAAGCTCAGGTTGATATAAAGTCAACCGGTTTAATTCCCTAGTTGTTTTAACTGTCATATTGTGCTATAATTTTAGTATTTTAAAGGTTATTCAATAACATTTGTTAAAATGAACAATCTGAAAAGCAAAGCTATGTAAATTCACCAAAATTTTATCACATTTTCATGTTTAAATATTGGAGCATAATAGTTTGAATTTTTAGTTAAACATAGCAGGCAGTAAAAAATATTAAAGTCCAAAAATAAATGGGCAAGACATTTTAAATGTTTCGAAAAACTCTTCATACATTTTTAACATAGTAAGAAAGCACTTATTTTAGTTAAGTATATAGAATATACTGCTGAGGCAGACTGCAAGAAAGAAGAAATTTTTGTACAGTACACTAACTACTCATGTTTATAAAATGAATTTTTCCTCGTTTCTTTCTTGTGTGCAGTCTGGCCCAGAAGTATATTTAGATTTATTTGGAATTAGTGCCTTCTTACCAAGGCTGTAGACTCGAGACTCGACAAAGTCGGTTGTTTTGCTTGAGTCGAACTCGGGACTCGAGTAAGACTATGTAAAACTATCAGAGTCCCATGTCCGACGTGCTCATGCGCAGTACCAAATTTTAAAAAGTGACTTTGTCGCCAACTGTAAATTGTAAATGTGAAATAGCATATGGTAGATATTTTCAACCGTGAATTGTGGGTGGTTGAATTACAATACACCTCTATAAGTGGATTGCTGGATATCCATCTTATTTTAGTTACATAACTAGGGTGAAATATAGGCTATAGTTTTGTTGCTCAGACTCTGGTTTATTTTATTGGCCGGATCTTTTTCCCATGTTAAAAATGAGTAAAGAGATATAAGTAGCATTCAACATTTTATCTACTTCTATATAGTCCTCAATATCCTGACTGCATGATATTGATATTTATTTTCAAATTTTCAAACAGTTGCTACTTGCGCCGCTGCGGCGACCCTCACCGAAGGAACTTTCCCTACACCTATCCCTGGCGGAGGCTACACCGGCACAGTGTCAATCACATGCAACAGCGGGTTTGAGCTGGCTTCTGGTGCTGCTTCTTCTTCACTTTGTACAGACACAAATACCTGGGATCCAGCATCAGTTGAATGCATTGGTAACTT
This sequence comes from Ascidiella aspersa, assembly GCF_963924565.1. Classification (NCBI taxonomy): domain Eukaryota; kingdom Metazoa; phylum Chordata; class Ascidiacea; order Phlebobranchia; family Ascidiidae; genus Ascidiella; species Ascidiella aspersa. The sequence goes on from NC_139451.1 coordinate 2,922,307, forward strand.
AACGAGCTTAGTTTATACAACAGCACAATTGAAATTGTTAATGTTACACACCATACTGAAAAGAAGCTCTTTTTGATATTGAGCGTGCTGTTGTTGCATTTCGCATTTCCTGATGAACGGGACTTGTATAGATCCCAGAAAAGTTGGATAAAATAAATATCACAAGTTCTTCTATTTAGGATACTATGCCTGGTAGAAACAGCATATTTATGGGTTACGTTTAGCCTTGTTTTTAAGGCTCTTTTTTGTATTCTAGTTAATTTACTTGGAATATCTAGTTCAATATTACTTCAAAATGTTGAAAAATGGCTTTCATGGGAATTCAATAGAAACTATTCGTTTTCATATGGCTACCTTAGATAAAAAGATTTGTAATTAATTGAGAAAAGTAATTTAGGTGAAACAATTAATTTTATCTAATTTTTTTGAGTTACTGTTTCTCACATTCTTCATTAAAAAAAGTAAGATATAAAGTATATGTATTTTCAGCTATTGTATGTGCGGCAACCTCAATAACCAACGGAGTGGGAACAACTGCAGATACAGCTTACAGCGCTTCATTTACATTTTCATGCAACGCCGGATATGCATTATCTGGAACAGCGGCCTTAACATGCAACGGAACAGAAACCGACAATTGGTCGGCTGCTGTACCAACATGTTCTGGTAAGTTGTTTCAATACAGTCAGATATAAATGGTAAATCGTTGTTTGTTCAAACAATATTATATAAAAATATTAGATCGTAGTCGATTATTTTTACTAGGCCATCCCGCCATCTTCTTGAATGTATTTTACCTAAGTTTGCTGTTAAGTGTAAACTAATTCCACTGGAAATTTATATCTTTAAATTCCAACTATTTCAATAAGGCAACTAAGGCTTATAAGCCATTATTTTTAACTCGCACATTTTTCGTTTGGCGAATCATACTTTGTGCTCTCGACTATAACAGAAAAGGTTTTTTTGGGAAACAATGTTTGAATCTCAGGTTGATATAAAGTCAACCGGTTTAATTCCCTAGTTGTTTTAACTGTCATATCGTGTTATAATTTTAGTGTTTTAAAGGTTGTTCAATAACATTTGTTAAAATGAACAATCTGAAAAGCAAAGCTATGTAAATTCACCAAAATTTTATCACATTTTCATGTTTAAATATTAGAGCATAATAGTTTGAATTTTTAGTTAAATGTAGCAGGCAGTAAAAAATAAAATATAAAGTCCAAAAATAAATGGGCAAGACATTTCAAATCTTTCGAAAAACTCTTCATACATTTTTAACATAGTGAGAAGGCACTAATTCATGTTAGGTATATAGAATATACTGCTGAGGCAGACTGAAAAAAAAGAAATTTCTGTACAGTACACTAACTACTCGTGTTTATAAAATGTATTTCTCCTTGTTTCTTTCTTGTGTGCAGTCTGCCCCAGAAGTATATTTTTCCCAGAAGTATATTTTAGGTTTGTTTTGCTTGAGTGGAACTCGGGACTCGAGTAAGACTATGTAAAACAATCAGAGCCCCAAGTCCAACGTGGGCAAGCGCAGTACCAAATTTTAAAAATTGACTTGGTCAACAACTGTAAATTGTAAACGTGGAATAGCATATGTATATATTTTCAACCATGAATTGTGGGTGGTTGAATTACAATGCACCTCTATAAGTGGATTGCTGAATATCCATCTTATTTTAGTTACATAAATAGGGTGAAAAATACAGGATTTAGTCTCGGAACTCTGGCTCGGGTTTATTTTATTGGCCGCATCTTCTTCCATGTAAAAAAATGAATATAGAGATATAAGTAGCATCAAGATGTTATCTACTTCTATATAGTCCTCAATATCCTGACTACATGATATTGAAATTTATTTAAAAAATTCCAGTCGCTACTTGCGCTGCTCCGGCGGCCCTCACCCAAGGGAATTTCCCAACACCCATCCCTTCTGGAGGCTACACCGGCACAGTGTCAATCGCATGCAACAGCGGGTATAAGGTTTCTGTTAGTTCGCCTTCATCTTCGCTTTGTACCGATACAGACACCTGGGATCCGGCATCACTTACTTGTGCTGGTAAGTAAGCTTTTCATTTTATCTTTTGTTGTTGATATTTTTTGTTTTCTGTTTCAACCTGAATTCTTCTACCTTCAGGGTCAACTGACTTGATAACCATTTTATGGTTCTTTTTTGATCCTTTGCTACTGTGTTCTCATTTGTAGCATGAAATTAACATTTATCTTATCTTACCTTATCTCGTGCGTTATTAACTATGCCCAAGTTTTCTTACTCTACTCTAGTTCAATTCCTGTGGATTTTTTTCCATTTTAACTGATTTTCACCTTTTTTTTATTAATTTGAAGCTTTGTTTGAACAGTGTAATTAAAAAGTAATGTTAATTATTCACTTTTGTGTTTGACTTTTTTCTATCTGTTTCATTAATTTTCAATTGATGAAACAGTCATAATATCATTTGCTTAATGACAATTTTGTTTGTATAAGAAACGAATGGCAAGACCCCATTTATGTTACGCTTGTTTAGCTTGTATTATAATAAACTTTTAATTTTTTAAAGTGGCAAGATGACTGCAATGGTTAATTTTTGAATAATTTGATCAACATTAACCTAAAAAACAAACTTCCTTGTGTAACTACAAAGCAAACTTAAGCTTCTGGTGTAACAGTTTACGATAATAGGGTCTTGCTTTAACTGTTCCCCCTAAGAATTTCATATCGATGAGTTCAACAAAAATTATGGATAAGAGGAAAATTAAATCATTTATGACGTTTAACGAATTACATCACGCATATTCAGCAATCGAATGCGCGATAACCTCCATCACCAACGGAGTCGACACAACTGCAGTTTCAGCTTACAACCAAGCTCATACCTTCACCTGCGACCCTGGGTATATCATATCTGGAACAGCGGCCTTGACATGCGACGGAACAGAAATTAACAACTGGTCAGCTGCTCTGCCCACATGTGTTGGTAAGTTTAAAACAGTGCATAAAAAAAGTTGTTTGTGTTCAGATCGAAAAACTTTAGTAATTTGAAATCTTAAACGTTGGAAAATTGATATAAACCAGGTGTAGCCAACTCGTGTTTGATTGCTACGGACTGAAATATTTTTAGATACTATCGATCGACTGGTTCAGTAAAGAAGTCACAAGAACACTTATTAAACATTTTTAGCGCTAATTGCATTCCAAGCCAGCGATGAAGGTTATGTAATTACGTCAAAGAACGCTTTATTAGTAGGGCGATTATTTTGACCTAAATAATAAGAAATTTTAACCAAAAAAATTGAAATTTTAAAAATAATATATATATTTCTTGACAAAATTTTGACCTACCAGAAATACATTGATTTAAACCAGTGCTTTTCAAACTTTTGTCCGAAATGAACCCTATGGAAACATTTCACTGGCTCGAGGAACCCCAGTGTAATAAACCAGTGTAATAAACACTGGCTCGAGGAAACCCCAGTGTAATCAATTAGCTAAACAATTTCGAAATTGCGGAACCCATGGCCTGTACTAGCGGAACCCTGGTTGAAAACCACTGCTTTAAACAACATATTGTTATTTGAAGTAGTGCATTAGTGTCTGGGCGTCGTTAATCACACGTTCCAGATGCTTTACTGACTACCGGTCGAACACAAATCAGTTATTTTTTTGGATTAATGCAAAACTAATGAAAATGCTAAGTTGAAGTTTTTGTCATTTAAAAATGACAAACAACCATAAAAATGACAAAGATAAACAAGACGCTGCTTATTTTAGAAAAATCAAATCACAAGAGAAAAAAAAAGAGTTCAATACATTTACCCAAATCAGTGATAAACAACTATGTAATGCAAAAACAAAGTTGAGCTGTTAATGATTAAACTATGCCTAGGATGTTAATTCTGCAAGCTTGTGTATACCGTTTATTATTAATGAAGACCTAATACAGTTTAAATGTCGTTAAATATAACTCAAAACTATTTTTTTGTGATAAAATTGTAATTGAACGACAGTTTCATAAACTGTCTTAGTTTTTTTTTAATTTTGTAAACGATTTGTGTGCATTATTAAACATTTTTTCTTAAAATAATTTTGACAAATTTTGACCTGACGTGTAAATTTTGGGTTTTTTGGACAAGTCAAAAAATTAACCGCCCAATTTATTAGGCTTGTCCAGAACAATTGGTCATTTTAATGTTCCGCTTGTGTGCGACAGCTACTGTAATGACGTAACACATATTCGACGCGATCGACCAGGTGAAATGTGCTGATTGACATTTTGGCCACCCCTGCTGTAAGCCACACACCGCTAAATAAATCTGTAAAACGCTGATAGCAGCTTAACCTTGGTATTTAAGGCTTCTACTAAGTAATAATTGGTTTAAGTCGTATGTAAACAAAATTACTGTATCACAGCTGCATGTACTGCTCTACCTGCTGTGGTCGAAGGAACACTTACACCAAATGCTGTACCTGCTGCTGGAGGTTTTGTTAACGGTGAAACAGTCACAGTGGCTTGTAATAGCGGGTTCTCTATAGCTACTGATACAGCGACTTGTACTGGAAGTGACACCTGGTCTGCACCCACACTAACATGCACAGGTAAAAAGCCGTCACTGGTTTGAAGTTCTACACAGCAACAACAAGATCAGTATTTTTTTGCTCAGCGCTTTACTTACTAATGCAATATGAAAAAGTGTACAGAATTACTAATATTAAAAGAAATTGAAGATTTCTTTAAGGATATTTATGTTAACGTAAGTAGTGATTGTTAGGTTGCAAAATAATGCCTGTTGATAATCAGATTTAAATATCACTTTTTTACTATAAAATAATCATATTAGCCTACTTAATGACAATTTTTTTTGTAATATACATGAATGGGAAAACCATATTTACGTTATGCTTGTTTAGCTTGTATTATAATAAACATTCAAATTTAAGTGACACAGGAACTACAATGTTTAATTTCAAAAAAAGAAAGACAAAAGAAAAAAACAAATCATTCATGACGTTTAACGAAATACGTCACGTATTTTCAGCTATAACTTGCGCGATTACCTCCATCGCCAACGGAGTCGATACAACTGCAGTTACAGCTTACAACGTAGCTCATACCTTCACCTGCAACAGCGGGCATATCATATCTGGAACAGCGGCCTTGACATGCGACGGAACAGAAGCTAACAACTGGTCGGATGCTCTGCCAACATGTGTTGGTAAGTTTAAAACATTGCCTACAAAAACATTGTTTTGTTCAGATCTAAAAACTTTAGTAAATTTAAATCTTAAATGTTAGAAAATTGCTGTAAACCAGATGCAGCCAACTCATGTTTGATTGCTCCGGACTGAAATATTTTTAGATACTATCGATCGACTGGTTCAATAAAAAAGTCACAAGAACACTTATTAAACATTTTGAGCGCTAATTGCATTGCAAGCCAGCGATGAAGGTTATGTAATTACGCCAAAGAACGCTTTATTAGTAGGGCGATTATTTTGACCTAAATAATTAGAAATTTTAACCAAAAAATTTGAAATTTTGACCTAAAAATATATATTTTTTTGACAAAATTTTGACCTATTAGAAATACATTGATTTAAACCAGTGCTTTTCAACCTTTTTGCTGGAGTGGAACCCTATGGAAACATTTCACAGGTTCGAGGAACCCCAGTGTAATAAACACACCTCAATTAGCTTAACAATTTCGAAATTGCGGAACCCCTGGCCTGTACTAGCGGAACCCTGGTTGAAAACCACTGATTTAAACAACATATTGTTATTTGAAGTATTGCTTTAGTGTCTGGGCGTCGTCAACCACACGTTTCAGATGCTTTACTGACTACCGGTCGAACACAAATTAGTTATTTTTTTCGGATTAATGCAAAACTAATGAAAATGCTAAGTTGATATTTTTGTCATTTAAAAATGACAAACAACCATAAAAATGACAAAGATAAACAAGACGCTGTTTATTTTAGAAAAATCAAATCACAAGAGAAAAAAAAAGAGTTCAATACATTTCCCCAAATCAGTGATAAACAACTATGTAATGCAAAAACAAAGTTGAGCTGTTAATGATTAAACTATGCCTGGGATGTTAATTCTGCAAACTTGTGTATACCGTTTATTTCTAATGAAGACCTAATACAGTTTAAATGTCGTTAAATATAACTCAAAATTATTTTTTTTGTTAAAATGGTATTTGAACGACAGTTTCATAAACTGACTAATTTGTTTTAATTTGTAAACGATTTGTGTGTATTTTTAAACATTTTTTCTTAAAATAATTTTGACAAATTTTGACCTGACGTGTAAATTTTGGTTTATTTGGACAAGTCAAAATATAATTTCCCGATTTATTAGGCTTGTCCTTGTGTGCGACAGCTACTGTAATGACGTAACACATATTCGACGCGATCGACCAGGTGAAATGTGCTGATTGACGTTTTGGCCACCCCTGCTGTAAGCCACACAACGGCCAAATTTATTTGTAAAACGCTGATAGCAGCTTTACCTTGTCATTCTAGGCTTCTACTTAGTTATAATTGGTTTAAGTCGTATGTAAACAAAATTACTGTATCACAGCTGCATGTACTGCTCTACCTGCTGTGGTCGAAGGAACACTTACACCAAATGCTGTACCTGCTGCTGGAGGTTTTGTTAACGGTGAAACAGTCACAGTGGCTTGTAATAGCGGGTTCTCTATAGCTGCTGATACAGCGACTTGTACTGGAAGTGACACCTGGTCTGCACCCACACTAACATGCACAGGTAAAAAGCCTTCATTGGTTTGAAGTTCTACACAGCAACAACAAGATCAGTATTTTTTGCTCAGCGCTTCACTTACAAATGCAATAGGAAAAAGTGTACAGAATTGCTGATATTAAAAGAAATTGAAGATTTCTTTAAGGATATTTATGTTAACGTAAGTAGTGATTGTTAGGTTGCAAAATAATGCCTGTTGATGATCATATTTAAATACCACTTTTTTATTCCAAAAAATAATCATATTACTTGATGACATTTTTGTTTGTAATATACATGAATGGGAAAACCATATTTACGTTATGCTTGTTTAGCTTGTATTATAATAAACATTCAAATTTAAGTGACACGGGAACTACAATGTTTAACTTCAAAAAAAGAAAGACAAAAGAAAAAAACAAATCATTCATGACGTTTAACGAAATACGTCACGCATTTTCAGCTATAACTTGCGCGATTACCTCCATCGCCAACGGAGTCGACACAACTGCAGTTACAGCCTACAACGTAGCTCATACCTTTACTTGCAACTCTGGATATATCATATCAGGAACAGCGGACTTGACATGCGACGGAACAGAAACTAACAACTGGTCGGGTGCTCTGCCAACATGTGTTGGTAGGTTTAAAACATTGCTTACAAAAACGTTGTTTTGTTCAGATCTAAAAACTTTAGTATATTGAAATCTTAAATGTTTGAAAATTGCTGTAAACCAGGTGCAGCCAACTCATGTTTGATTGCTACCGAATAAAATATTTTTTAAAGACTTTCAATCGACTGGTTCAATGAAAAAGTCACAAGAACACTTATTAAACATTTTGAGCGCTAATTGCATTCCAAGCCAGCGATGAAGGTTATGTAATCACGTCAAAAACGCTTTATTAGTAGGGCGATTATTTTGACCTAAATAATAAGAAATTTTAACCAAAAAAATTGAAATTTTGACCTAAAAATATATATTTTTTTGACAAAATTTTGACCTATTAGAAATACATTGATTTAAACCAGTGCTTTTCAACCTTTTTGCTGGAGTGGAACCCTATGGAAACATTTCACAGGTTCGAGGAACCCCAGTGTAATAAACACACCTCAATTAGCTTAACAATTTCGAAATTGCGGAACCCCTGGCCTGTACTAGCGGAACCCTGGTTGAAAACCACTGATTTAAACAACATATTGTTATTTGAAGTATTGCTTTAGTGTCTGGGCGTCGTCAATCACACGTTCCAGATGCTTTACTGACTACCGGTCGAACACAAATTAGTTATTTTTTTCGGAATAATGCAAAACTAATGAAAATGCTAAGTTGATATTTTTGTCATTTAAAAATGACAAACAACCATAAAAATGACAAAGATAAACAAGACGCTGTTTATTTTAGAAAAATCAAATCACAAGAAAAAAAAAGAGTTCAAAACATTTGCCCAAATCAGTGATAAACAACTCTGTAATGCAAAAACAAAGTTGAGCTGTTAATGATTAAACTATGCCTGGGATGTTAATTCTGCAAGCTTGTGTATACCGTTTATTATTTTAATGAAGACCTAATACAGTTTAAATGTTGTTAAATATAACTCAAAACTATTTTTTTTTGTGATAAAATTGTAATTGAACGACAGTTTCATAAACTGACTTAGTTTTTTTTTAATTTTGTAAACGATTTGTGTGTATTTTTAAACATTTTTTCTTAAAATAATTTTGACAAATTTTGACCTGACGTGTAAATTTTGGTTTATTTGGACAAGTCAAAATATAATTTCCCGATTTATTAGGCTTGTCCTTGTGTGCGACAGCTACTGTAATGACGTAACACATATTCGACGCGATCGACCAGGTGAAATGTGCTGATTGACGTTTTGGCCACCCCTGCTGTAAGCCACAAAACGGCCAAATTTATTTGTAAAACGCTGATAGCAGCTTTACCTTGTCATTCTAGGCTTCTACTTAGTTATAATTGGTTTAAGTCGTATGTAAACAAAATTACTGTATCACAGCTGCATGTACTGCTCTACCTGCTGTGGTCGAAGGAACACTTACACCAAATGCTGTACCTGCTGCTGGAGGTTTTGTTAACGGTGAAACAGTCACAGTGGCTTGTAATAGCGGGTTCTCTATAGCTACTGATACAGCGACTTGTACTGGAAGTGACACCTGGTCTGCACCCACACTAACATGCACAGGTAAAAAGCCGTCACTGGTTTGAAGTTCTACACAGCAACAACAAGATCAGTATTTTTTTGCTCAGCGCTTTACTTACTAATGCAATATGAAAAAGTGTACAGAATTACTAATATTAAAAGAAATTGAAGATTTCTTTAAGGATATTTATGTTAACGTAAGTAGTGATTGTTAGGTTGCCAAATAGTGCCTGTTGATGATCAGATTTAAAGATCACTTTATTTATCATAAAACAATCATATTACTAATGACAATTTTGTTTGTATTATACATAATTAGTTCACATTTACGTTATGTTTGTTTATCTTGTATTATAAATAATAAACATTTAATTGTTGAAAGTGACAAGGGACTGCAATGTTTAATTTTTGAATAATTTGATAAAGTTTAGCCCAAAAACAAACCTCCTGTGTAATTTGAGAGCAAACATTTACCCAAAACATCTGATATAACAGCTTACAATAAACCTTTAACCCTTCCAAGTTTCAATGTCATATATACGGAGCCCTTCATGGAATCAATGTGTACAGTAAAATATGAACAAAAGAAAAAAAACAAACAAATCATTCATAACGTTTAACGAACTTCATCACACATATTTAGGAATCGAATGCTTGGCAACCACAATAACCAACGGAGTCGGAACAACTGTAACTACAGCTAACGGCGATTCATTCACATTTTCTTGCAACGTTGGATATGTGATATCTGGAACAGCCACCTTGACATGCGACGGAACAGAAGCCGACAACTGGTCTGCTGCTGTACCCACATGTGTTCGTAAGTGCGAACTATTTGCAACTGAAAATTTATGTTTTAAGATTAAACTATTTCAATAAGGCAACTAAAGCTCATAAGCTGTTATTTTTTTAACACTTTTTCCACTTGTTTGGAAAACTGATGGATAGGTTTGGAAATTACCTTATCTTTTTTTAAAAAAAAGTTAGTTTTTATGCCATTTGAAAATATATTTTTGCATCATTTAGAATAAAAATATTGCGTTTATTGCAGCAGTTTAACAAGAAGCAATTTTTATTTTCAATGGGGATTTTTCTCACGTTTGACGCAGTTTAGCACCAGAATGACGTATACGCTATCATGCAAGTCTACTGCTAAAACTTAATTGTTTTACTTGAGAGTTTTTCCCAATCAAATTATGTCACGGGATTTAGCTACCGAAACGATGTATGACATGCTTAGCCAAGTGCTGTGATAAAACAACACACAACGTTGCACTTTGGTTGCATGTTAAATTGTCGCAATATTTTTAAATCATTGGCGGTAACATGCGGCTTCAAACTTTTATTCCACGGCACTCGATTAGATTTCGCTTTCACATGCTAGGCATTTAGTTAAACCCTTCCAGATATATTTAGCGGCAAGCAGTCGAGGGAAAATCATCGCCATTTCGGTGTTACAATGTAGTACAAGTTTTCCAACACCGCGAAATGCAAAAAACACATATATATTATTAAATTTCTGCATAAACGAGAAGGTTTATGAGTCGGTGAGTGTGTATCTTCGCCTGATATATGTCACGGGTTTTCGTTAGGTAAAATATGCGAGAGGTGCTTAGCCAAGGTTGCGTGCTTAGTAGTTCAATTTAAACAAAACATTCCAATTTTTATGTTAAATTCCCCACAATTTTTTAAATCATTAGCTATAACATACATAAACATAAGGCTTCAGCAAGCTTATACAAGGCTGATACTACGTGGATTAGTTATTGAGTGGTCACAGCGCGTTCGCACACTTCCTTTAGTGACCTATTTCAGGGCATTAGGTTAACCGATTTCAGACACACTTAGCGTCAAACAGAATAGGGACGACCAGCGCCTTTGCTTTTTACAGTGCAGATCTACCGCCTTTCGATCACCGCGTGAGGCATAAAAACCCATTAAATGATTTAAAGTTTCTAGCTAACACGTAATTTAAACGTTTAGGTATACCTAAAATGTTATGCCCGTTAAATTTTTTTCGATTTATTTATGCCTCTGACGAAGATTTTACTCTATCCGTAACATTAGTTTTTGGTAATATCTTGACTGCCGTATTTATTTTTCATAAACATGGCCTATAACATGAGGCTAGCAGTTTAACATGTTACAACGTAATGTGCAATAGTGATAAAGAGCCCACAATGTGATGGATTGTTTCATTTTGTAACAAAATTCAGGTTGGCTTCGTACATTATTGTGGTTATTGTAGGTGTAATTAATTTACATCACCGTTTCAACTATACATTAGTCTTTTGCCAGTTTAATTTAAACTGAAAAATACTCAGTTTTAACCTGTTTATCCTGGGCAACGCCGGGTATTTCTTCTAGTTTCTAATACAATATCAATTCTATAAGTGTTTAAACAATTAAGTAAATTTTTTTAAGGCTTTTCCTAGATTAATTCCAAATTGGTAAATATACAGCTGCCTGTGCCGCTGCACCCACCCTGACCGAAGGAACTTTCCCAACTATCCCTGCTGGCGGCTACTCTGGGACAGTTACAATCGTATGTAACAGTGGGTTTAAGGTAGATTCTAGTGCTGCTTCTTCTGCAACATGTACCGCGACAGACAACTGGGATCAAACATCACTTACCTGCATCGGTAACGTTATAATATTTCGTTTTTATGACACACAGTTTAAATTATGTGCAATTACACCCAAGTTGTTTTATTTTATTTTTTATTGATGTTTATTCAAGTCTTTTGCATTGGCAACATATTTTTGGAGACGTTATTTGAGTTAGGGTGCGAGTAAGGTCAAGTAGCCCATTAATATTATGTTTATATTTATTATCCTATATTTATTGTTTTTTTGCAATTTCAGTTTGAAAAACTCGTTTCGTTATTGTGAAAAAAGTAGTAGGATTCTACTAGACCAGCGTTTGTGTATTGTGTACTTTAACTAATTTATTCCTTTGTGACAGAATTTTCTGTTTAAAAGCTTGCTTTAAAACAGTGTGAATAAAAATAATATCTAGATGAAACATACAATTACGGCAATTTAGGCTTTTACAAACAAACAAAACAAGAAGTTTAAGAAAAAATGCCTCTGATTGCAAATTAAATAAATATACATAGGCTTACATCATGTGGATATGTATCTGTTTTAAGATGATGGCGATTTTTTTTAACAATTTTGCCTTAACTGCTTGGTGTCCGGTATCGGCTTTAAACTGGTATTATTATTTGTCATAATCTTTTCACTTTTGGAAGAGTGTCGTGAAAATATACATAAAATGAATTGTTAAGATTTGTGAAGAGAAGTACTTCAAGTTTTATAACCCATTTTATATGTCTCTTTCCAATGATAGTATTTTTAATAAGAAAGAAAAAATATCTAGGATAACTAAACTATAAAATATATGTATTTCAGCAATCGAATGCTTGGCCACCTCTATAACCAACGGATTAGGAACAACTGTAACTACAACTCACGGCAATTCATTTACATTTTCATGCAACGCTGGATATGTGATATCTGGAACAGCGGCCTTGACATGCGACGGAACAGAAACCGACAACTGGTCGGCTGCTGTACCCACATGTGTTGGTAAGTGCCAACTAATTGCAACTCAAAATTTAAATTTTAAAATTTAGCTTTTTTTAAAGGGCAACTAAGGAACTAATAGATCGTGGTTGTGTCGAACAATATTATATAAAAATAATGGATCTTAGTCGATTCGTTTTACTATGCTGTTTGTCTTTTTCACCAGGCCATCCCGCCATCTCCTTGAATGTATTTAAACTAAGTTGCTGTAAAGTGTGGACTAATTCCAACTCGAAATTTATATTTTTAAATTCCAACTATTTCGATGAGTCTCATAAGCTATCAGTTTCAACTCGCACATTGTACATTGGCGAATTGTACTTAATGCTGTCGACTGAATCAGAAAAGTTTTTTCATTAAACATTATACTTTTAGGTTGGTATAAAGACAATCGATTCCATTCTCTAATTGTTTCAACTGTCATATCGTGGTAAAATGTTTAATGTTTTAAAGGTTAATCAATAACATTTGTTAAAATGAACAATTTGAACAGCTAAGCTATATAAATTTACTAAAATTTCATCACATTTTTATATTTTAATGTTAAAATATAATAGTTCGAGTTTCAGTTGTACGTAGTAATGAATATCAAAGTCCAAAAAGAAGTAGCTAAAACGTTTCAAATGTATCCCAAAACTTTCGAACCATTTTTAACATATTAAAAAAGCACTAATTCTAAGTATATGAGGTAGACTGCAGAAAAAAAGAAGAATTTCTCATCGCTTTTCGGTACACTAATTACTTTTTTTAGATAATGTATTTCTCCTCGTTTCTTTTTTTCTATAGTCTGCCTCACCAGTATATATATGTGTATATAATGTTTAGAATTAGGGCCTTTTTTTGCCAGGTCCGCGGACTTGGAGTCAGGACAAATGGGAGTTTGCCGCCAACTGTAAATTGTAATGGTGGAATAGCATATGGTGGATATTTTCCAACCATGTATTGTTGGTGGATGAATTATATGACACGTTCGACCCCCTTGTAAGTTGATTGCTGATAATCCACCTGATTTCAGTTACATAAATTGGGTGAAATACAGGCTGTAGACTCGGGGTTATTTGTTGGCCGTAGTTAGACATGTTGTACCCATGTTGTTTTTTTGAACACATATAATTAGATATGCGCAACATTCAACATTATATACTGATGTTCTTACTACATAATATTGAAATTTATTAAAAAAATTTCAAACAGTCGCCACTTGCGCCGCTGCAGCGACCCTCACACAAGGAACTTTTCCTGCTATCCCTGTTGGAGGCTACACCGGCTCAGTGTCAATCACCTGTAATGCCGGGTATAGTGTGGCTTCTGGTGGCGTTTCATCATCACTTTGTACCACGACAGACACCTGGGACCCGACATCACTCACATGCGTTGGTAAATTATCGAGTTCAATGTTACACACCATACTAAAAAGAAGCTCTTTTCGATATTGAGCGTGCTGTTGTTGTATTTCCTGATGAAGGGGACTTCTGTAGACCGACGTAATGTCGGATAAAATAAAAACCAAGAGATATTTTTAGGATACTATAGAATGCATGGTAGCAACGGCATATTTACACGATTCATACCTTTAATCGTGAATAGTTATTCTTGTTTCACGACAAAAATTTAGATTAGAAAGCACTACATTGTCAAATACGGTCTTGTTGTTGTAATGACTCAAGTCAATGACTTGACTTTATCGCACTTAAGTCGCTGTTTTTAAATGACTTGACTTTACCTTATACCATTTACGCAAATTACTTACTGAAATATAAGTGCTTTAAAATACATTAGGAGTACAATTGGGCTATTTTCCTCATTATTAAATAAAACATCTTAAGCTTGCCATTGTTTTTGTTTTTTTGCTGGGCGAAATATTGCTGTGAAAACAACGTGTTACGATCTGGATGTGTGCTTTCTATGTTGAAATACATAGACGAGACTTGGACTTAAGTTTATTTGCAAATTACTTAACTGTGACTTATTGCATGACTGGGACCTAAGTTGTTTTTGCAAATGACTCGACCCTATACTAAGTTGTTTTGTAAATGACTTGGCTGGGACTTGGGTTGTTTTAATATGTTTGTTTCACAACACTGCTATTATATACTTTCTGACAAACAAAATCACAAAATTATATTTGTACGCAGTCGTCTTGCAGATACTTACAATATTTGTGCTCTCTCTTCCTTAACAAGAAAAAAAAACTTTTTTTCTCTCGATTTTTTTTTAATTGTTCTTCTATTTAAAACAGTCGCCACTTGTTCCGCTGCACCAAGCCTCACCCAAGGAACTTTCACTACACCTATCCCTTCTGGAGGCTACACCGGCACACAGACAATCACATGCAACAGCGGGTTTGAGCTGGCTTCTGGTGCCGATTCTTCTGCGCTTTGTACCTCGACAAACACCTGGGATCCAACATCACTTGAATGCATCGGTAATTCAACGAATTTAGTTTATACAACAGCACAGTTGTGGGTTCAAAGGGCGAATTTTTGTTTTGCTTGGTCGTTGAAAAGTTACAATATGTTTTGATTCGTACGTGTTTATTTATTTTCTCGTATTTTACTTTAGTTAAATGTATACATTAAAGCAAAACATTTGCTTCGCGAAATTATTGCGATATTTAAATAGAGTTAATTAGGTTCGCCGAGTTGTCTATATTTTAAATGCTTTATATTTTCTTTTTATTCCTGAAAATAAGTATTATTTGATATACCTAGTCAAGTATGTCATAATCTCCCCATTTTTAAATGAGTGCCGTGAAAATCTATATATAACTAATTGTTAACATTTACATAACGAATTGTTAACAAGTCCTACTTCAGGTGAAATAACGCATTTTATATGCCTCTTTCCAATGATAGTATTTTTAAATATGAAAAAAACTTATTAAAGAAAACTAAAATATAAAAAATGTGGATTTAGCAATCGAATGTGCGGCAACCACAATAACCAACGGAGGAGGAACCTCTGTAACGACAGCTCACGGCGCTTCATTTACATTCACCTGCAACACCGGATATGTTTTATCTGGAACAGCGGCCTTAACATGCGACGGAACAGAAACCAACAACTGGTCGGCTGCTCTCCCCACATGTGCTGGTAAGTTTGAACACTTTTTTTGGTTCATTAAAAAAAGTAATTTCAACCTTTTTTGACTTGCATTTAAATAAATCTCATTCAAATTTTTTTTTTGTTTAAAACTTTCATTTTGAAATAATTGAAGTTTTGTAAGTACTCCAAAACAAAAGTAATTGGACATTTTGTAATTCCTGTTAAATCATAGTAATATATACTTTAATTTATAACTAATTATCAGTTTTTTAGAGAAAAACATAAAACTAAACCTTTTTGATTATACTCATGTTCTAGTTTAATTTCAGTTTTAAACACACGCGTGTGATAGTGTTAAACTGTTTTCTCGTGTTCGGGTTTACTTATATAATATATACAATTATACATATATTTTTTTTCAAAGTAAAACGTTTGCTCAGCGAAATTACTGCGACATTTAAATTAGTTGTTTCTGTTCGCCGAGTTGTCTGTATTTTAACTGTTTTGCATTTTCTTTTTTTTTGGTTGAAATTTAATTGTTTTTTATGATGAATATTTTTACATTAGCATTACAAAAAATCCTGAAAAATCAAAACAAACGGCAATATACAATGTTACCTCATATGTCGAATTATGTATTTTAATTTTATACTAAAAATAATTATGTTCAATACCCTTAGGGATTTAGCCGTAAACAATGTAGTTAAAACTTCTGTGAAAACAGCTTACAACTGAATATTAACCGTTACTTGATAACTTTGTAATTGATTAACATACGGTGTTCAGCTATAACCTGCGCGGCCACCTCAATCACCAACGGAGTGGGAACAACTGCAGTTACAGCTTACAACGTAGCTCATACTTTTACCTGCAACGCTGGATATGTTATATCTGGAACAGCGACCTTGACATGCGACGGAGCAGAAACCAACAACTGGTCGGCTGCTCTGCCCACATGTGTTGGTAAGTTTGAACAGTTTTCGGTAAAGAAATTTCCTAAACGTCAAAAAATAAGCAACCAGACTAAAAAAACGAAAAAAGTTTGAAACCAGACATCCGTTAGGCCTGTTCCGTCCATTGTTTGACTATACCTTAATGGCCGTGAATTAAGTTATTTTTTACAAATTACTTGACTGGGACTTAAGGTATTTTGCAAATGACGTGACTGGGACTTAAATTGTTTCGATATGACTTTACAATACTGGTTGCATACCCTCTCTATCGCTAAACAAGAAAAAAAAACTGACTTTTCGATTATTTTAAATACGTTTTCTAATTATTTACAGCCGCCACATGCGCCGCTGAACCGACGACCCTCACCCAAGGAACTTTCCCAGCTGTCCCTGTTGGCGGCTACACTGGGACAGTGTCAATCACCTGCAATGCCGGGTATAAGGTTGCTACTGGTGCTGATTCCTCTTCACTTTGTACCACGACAGACACCTGGGATCCTACATCACTTACTTGCATTGGTAATTCAACGAATTGAGTTTTCTTGTGTGTTAAAAAGTTTTTTTTTTGTCGTTAAAAAATAAAAGTTTGGTTTGTCGTTAAAAAGTATTCAAGTAAATATATTTATATTTTTTATATTATATATAATATAAAAGCAAAACATTTGCTACGTGAAATTATTGCGACATTTAACTTGAGTTGATTAAGTTGGCTGTATTTTAACTGTTTTGCATTTTCTTTTTTTTGGTTGAAATTCAGTTGTTTTTTTTGTTTAATATTTTTACGCAGGCATTACCAAAAATGACAAAAATCGAATTGCAATGTGCATTGTGCAACGTTACCTTTTATGTCGATTCATGTATTTTATTATTTTATCAAAAACAATTACTTTGAATGCCCTTGGGGATTCAGCCGTGACCAATGTAGTTAAAACGCCTGTAAAAACATCTTACAACGGAATAGTAAGTAGTAACCGTTACTAAGCTCTACCAACTGAGCTACACAGGCACAAAGGTAGCCAGTCGAGAAACAACCTTATTCCCGTTGCCTGCTGCATTCTGTTCATAAAACTAGCCTGGGTGAGGTTCGAACTCAGGGCGACGGTCGGCCCTATCAACTGCGCTACAGGCTCAGAGGGAGCCAATGCTTCCTACATACTGTTAGTACAACCAAATCCTTTTTTGCTTTTCTGTTGGCAAAATACTTAAAATTTAGATTTCAAAGATTCAAACGAATTACACTGTCTATACTTTTAGTAATCGAATGTGCGGTAACCTCCATCACCAACGGAGTCGATACAACTGCAGTTACAGCTTACAATGCACAACATACCTTTACATGCCAAGCCGGATATATTATATCTGGATCAGCGGCCTTGACATGCGACGGAACAGAAACTAACAACTGGTCGGCTGCTCTGCCCACATGTGTTTGTAAGTGGCTTACCGTTTCATTTTGAAAGTAAAAATAATAAACTTTTTGGCCGTGTTGTAATGACTTGACTTAAGTCGCTGTTTTGAAATCACTAGACTTGACTTAAGTCGCTTTGGTAAAATGATTTAGCTTAACGTAACCGTAAGTATTTTGGTCAAAATACCTGACTTGGACTTGAGTCGTTGAGTTAAATAACTTGGGTTAATATTTTATAAAAGTGAGCTATTTATCTCAAGTTTTTTATGTAAAACAATTAAATTTCTAAATGTATTTATGTTTTGTTTTCCGAGTTGACATATTGCTCATAATAATCGGACGATATTTACAATTTTTATATTTTATCGTTTTGTTTTGAGATTAGTGTTGTGCAACTGCTAACTTGTACAGGGACTTGACTTGTTATTAAAAAAAATGACTTGACTTGGACTTAAGTTATATTGCAAATGACTTGACTTGGAATTGAGTTATTTTCCAAGTGATTTTACTGACTTTTTTTTTTAAATATTTTTGACAAATTTATCTTTTTTTTTCAATTTTTACTATTCCCAGTTCTATTCCGCCGACATGTTTTGTCCGAAATTATTGTGCAAACGCCGTCAGTGACCAGTTTGACAGCAAGAAATGCACACCCTGTTTGAAGAGCCGAACCCGAGTTTCAAAAACGTTTCATAACCGACTTAGCAGCCCATTATTAAACACACACAGCCATTTCATTTAATATGTTCTTTCGTCTATTGTAAGTTCACGAGACCCCCAATAAGTGGATTACTGCATATCCACCGTATTTTAGATAACAATAGGTGTTTTTTTCACTGAACTCGTTGTCAGCATTTCTTTTAAAATTCATGCAAATCTTGCTAATAACCAATTTAAAAACATCTTGAAATATAAAATTTCTGTGGTCGGCGGCCAACCAAATTCATTGGTTGAGAAACACCGCTCTACTGTATATGGTATGCTTTTATTTTATTTACTTCTATTGGTATTTCTTTCTTGTCAATAACTGAAGCCTGTTTTTACTCGGTTTTTACTTATAGTTGTTTTTTGGTTTACATACAATATTGCGGTACGACCCTGCGAATTTTGACTTGTATGCGTTTTGCTTGTGGACACTGAACCATTCATACACAAGTGCTCCCGTTACTTATACAACATTCATTTTAACGCAGCTGCATGCGTCGCATTGCCTGCTGTGGTCGAAGGAACTCTTGCACCATCTGCTGTCCCAGCTGCTGGTGGTTTTGCAAACGATGATACCGTTACAGTGACTTGCAATACTGGTTTCTCTATAGCTACTGCAACATCAACTTGTGCTGCTTCAACTAACACTTGGACCCCAGCAACATTAACGTGCACAGGTGAAAATGTAACGCTAATGCAGGAGTTACCAAACTTTTTTCGTAAACTGTAAATAATAAAGATCGCGGGCCGGATATAATACTTTTTATTAGAGATCGACCGATATCACTTTTTTAACCGATACCGATTTCCGCCCTTTTACAATTTTGTCAACCGGTACCCGATACCTATACTGATTTTTTTTATAAATCTGGGAACTGTTCAAAACTTGACTTAATTACAACTAAAAACTAAAAAACGTTTAGTTTATATACCTTTAATAATTATTAAAATTTTGTTTTGCATAATATCTTGGTGTGATGCTAAAACTCGTACAGGAATAATTAGATCATATTTTCGGACTAAAATATCGGCCAAAGAAAAAAAATGTTAAAAAAAATATTTGAATACACTTAATGTTAACCCAAGGTATTTGACTGAATGATTTAAGTCCCAAGTCAAGTCATTTGCTCAAAAGACTGAAGTCAAGTCATTTTGGTCACAGGACTTTAGTTAAGTCAAGTCATTTGAAAACAGTGACTTACGTGCACTGTCATTACACAACACCGTATTTTGTGGAACGTTTTACTTAATTTTTTTTTTTTTTTAGCAATTACATGCGCGGCCTTGACTGTGACCAACGGAGCAACTTCAATTGACACAACAGGAACCATCGCTTACAACACAGCTGTGAACGTTACTTGCGACACAGGCTTTGCACTTTCCAGCTCTGGGTCGCTTGTGTGCGATGGAACGAGATCTGATAACTGGAATATCGTGATACCGACATGCGACAGTAAGTAGTACTCCAATCCTGCCATTGGTAATAGTTGCTTTCTAGTGTAGCGGTTCTTAACGAGGACGACATTTAAATGGAGTTGATTAAGTTGGCTGAGTTGTATGTATTTTAGTGTATTGCATCTACATTTTTTGTTGAAATTTAAACTTTCTTGGTCGAATAGTTTTACGTTGGCATTACAAAAAAAAAAAACAGTCGAACGGCAATATGCAATGTTACCTTGCATTTTATTATTACACGTATTTTATTATTCTGTTACAAATAATTACGTTAAATACCCTTAAAAATCTGGAACGGAATATTATCCGACAGCAGTTCCCGAACTTTTTTTAAAAATTTTGCCTGGTGGACCCATTGCAAGTATTTTGATATTTCGCGGCCCTATAAAAACTCAAGGGTCAGTTGACCCACGTTTCTTGTAGTGCACTAGTGCAGTCACGATTATTTCTAATGTAACAACTTTCTAATTTTTGCAAACGAAAACAATAAAAAATAAATAGGAGAACCAACCATTTTGACGTGGGCCACAGACCAATTAAAAAAAAGCTAGATTTGTTGAAGAACTTAGTTTCATTTGTGTCACTGTACTTAATTTTACAGGAATAGTGGCTTGGGTGGAACTGCGTTTCTCTAGTGCAGAAAACATGTTTAAAAAAGTCACTGCTTCAAAACATCCATCTGAACTAGTTTATTCTGTAATTCTAATTCAATCAATTCGAGTAAAAACAAATTATAATATTGCCTCTGTGCTGTGTTATACAGGAGTTTTTCTCATCCACATTTGAGTTTTTCTATTGCAGCAATTTTTATCTAGTTCAGTTAAACTTTTTTACCACCGACACCGAAAACAATTTTCTCATGGATCGAGAAATTTTGATGACGTCATAAAACGACGTCATAATACAACATAAATAGTATGCTGTTTTCGGTCAAAAAATGTTAAAAAGGGAAATGGAATTTCAAGACATTCAGTGCAAAAACGTTTTATTTTTAATTAAACGTGGTCGATTGTGTTTTTACCTTTATTGTTTGCCTGGTATATATTTTTTATTTGGCTTATAGTTGCAAAATTATTAACCCGAGGAAGATTGCCCGAATAGGTTGTCGAAACGTTAGTACTTTGATAAAATTTCGCCGGACGAACAATTTTACCATTAAACCTTTTTTCTTTAAAAAATTTATCACTTTTCAAATATACTCTAATATTTTAATCAGGCTATTATTGGCCCCCTAAAACTATAGTTCACGTCCCCCAAAGGGTCCATGGACTCAAGGTTAAAAACAGACAAAAACAAGATCTAAACCAGTGGTTCCCAACACGTTTTTAAGGCGACCCAGTTTGAAAAAAAAAATTAATTTGATATAATCTTGCGACCCAAGCAAATACAAGATTGCGTTGCAAACAAACTGCACTACAAAAGCAGTTACTTTTTCCGAAAATAACATGTTTATTAATTTACTAATGAGATAGTTGTGCTCGCTTGCTCTCAGTGAGTTTTTGAAATCGAAGCATTATTTTGCTTGAGCATATAGAGCAAGGCTGCGGAGTCGGTTAAAAACAACCAGAGTCCGACTCCGGTCAAAAAAATACACCCGAGTCCGACTCCCAAGTCCCGAGTCCGACTCCGGTCAAAAAAATACACCCGAGTCCGACTCCCAAGTCCCGAGTCCGACTCCGGCCAAATGTAAGATTTCGTCCAGTCCCGAGTCCAGCTCTGACTCTACAGCCTGTATTTTACCCATTTACGCAACTAAATGAAGGTGGATTTTCTGCAATCCACTCATATTGGTGTCATAATTGATCCACCCGCATTACATGGTTGAAAAAATATTTCACCACTTGCTATTACACTTTTACTACTTACTTTTACCGCATTAACAGTTTTACAATTTGATACTGCGCATGCGCACGTCGGACTTGGGACTCGGGTAGTTTTACGCGGTCTTACTCGAGTCCCGAGTCCGACTCCGACTCCGCAGCCCTAATATAGAGTCACGCATGTCAGCTTTAACTTCCAGCCGGTTTCGCTGTTTAGTTTTTATATTTTGTGATTATGATTTCCAGTTTTGTGAAAAGATACAATATGCCTGAAAAACAAGCGACCCCCCAAAATAATCAGGCGACCCATGCGTTGGGAACAACTGATCTAAACGACCTTTTACCCAAACAGCGACACCAAAACGGCCTATGCCAGACCGATGGCCCCGAGTCGTCCCATACCCATATCCTCTACCTATTCTCATTCCGATGAATGTAGGTCTTATTCAAAAAAGATGTATTCAGACGACTTTAGGTCTTATTCTGTCATGGATATTACTGCGTATTTGAATCTATTATTGCCTTGTGGGTCTTATTCCGATGGATTTAGGGCTTATTTCGACGATTAAGTTCTTATTCTATTGTGAATATTACTGCGTATTTGGGTTTATTATGTCGTTTATCTCGATACTATGGTATTATATATAATTCCGCTTTACATGCTGTTGCTTTATAGGTCTTATTGTGTGTTTTCTTTTTACAGGTGGCAGTGCTGGAATTTTCCACTTCACAACAACTTTGGCGGTGATTCTTCTTTCTGCAATCGCTTTAGTCAATTCCCTTTAAATTCTAATCGTGTTCTATTTCTAGTAATGTAGCTTTTTAACTGTGACTTCGTACTAGCTTTTGAAAATAGGATAGACAGCCCTACCCGCTTTTAAATGCTCGGCCGAATTTTTTCTTTTGGATTTGCACTTATCGAAATTGTTTAACTATTTTGTTGTCAACACTGTTTTTTACTTTGGAAATTAAGCGAAAATGTTTGCAACTACTGGTAGCGTTGTGGGTGATTGAAGCTACGATTGTAACAGTCATTCTTTAAATGTTTAGCTGTTAACTTTGTAGCTGATACGCACTTTTTGTTACTTAAAGCTTTTATATTTTGCCTTTTAAAACTAGTAGCTATGTGTGCTGATTGATAAAAAAACATTCATAAAACCCATTACTGTGTTCATAACAAAGCCCATTAAGAAGTCGTTATCATTTTAAACGTTTAGCATAAATCCTAAGATAATGGCTGGAGGTTGTAGTTAGACGTAGTAAGAATATCAAAGCCCATAGAGATGTAGGCAGCATTTTGAACGTTTCGAATAACTTTTTATTCATATTCAATCATTTTTGGAAACGTTCAAAATTCTATCCATTATTCTCCCAAGTGTAGGCCTATTTATTTCTCATTGAGCCATTTGCACGACTTAATCTTGTTATGGTTGTGTTTTGATTGAAATAAAAAAGTGTTGCTTGAAAAATATTATACAAAAAAAATAATGTTTAGTTTATTACATAAAGAGATTATTTTAACAACAGAATTACTTGACCTAACAATTATATACCCATTTTATTCCGATAACCTGGTCAAAAATTACGGCTGACCGATCTAATACCAAATGATGTCGTTACGACGGTTTAAGAACTTAAATTAATTTAACTGAATAGCCTCAATTTGTTTCCCTTGGTTAAACTGAAGTGGCGTCAGTGAGAAAGTGAGTAACCTTTAGTTGTTTGCTGAACCTTTTTAAAACATGAAAATATTCACAGAGTAAATCAAACTCGCCAATTATTTTTGCGACGCAGGTTTATTGAACAACATTCAGTTTTTCACACTATGCTTATTTGTCTAAGTTTCGCCAAACAAATTCCTACAATGAGTAACTTAGCCAGGTACAGTCAGACTTGGACAACTAGATAATTCTAGTTTTCCAATTCATTGTTTTAGAGCAAAATGCGGCTAATTCTATTCGATTTTATAAATTGCCTGTTTGCTCTAATTCCAGTTCTAATCTAATTCGGATTTTACCAAAACTGGACTTTGTCCAATGACATTTTTAGCCACTCAGTTGAAACACAGAATTTCAATTAAAACTCTTTGGTTAGAACGACTTGTATGTAATTTTTACAGTCTAAAAATCTTAAAAGGCATAAAATTCACACACGTATATTAACCGTTCACTTTCTTACAAGAAAAACTGCGATTCAATCAAATTTATTGTAAATAATTAAATGTGATTCTAGTTCAAATTTGATTTTTAGGAATTCGGTAATTCTAATCTATATTGGAAAAACTAAAATGCTCGAATTTTATTCAAATCTAATTTAAAAAAAAGATGAAATAAATCTAGTTGTTCATGTCTGGGTATAGCACAGCTTACTTCTCAAACTTATTTAGCAAGTGAAAGGCAAACATAACAATTGAGGAAACAAAGCAAGTTTCAAAAGCGTTGTTACGTCAGGCCATTGTTTTACGTAGGCTAGTTAAACAACAACATTGTTATAACTTGAACGTGGAGATGTAACAGGCTGAAAATAATATTTTAACAAAAACTAAAACATGCTGAAAAGCAAAATGAAATTCGCGTGCAACCGAAATCTCAAAAACGATGTTTTTTAATTTAAATGGTTTAAAATTGACAAAGCCTTTTGGGACAAGCAATGTTTCAGAAGATTACCGATGGTTGTCAACATTTTAGTTCACATAAACCATTTTTTTATTTATTTTTTTTTTTCGGGGAGTGATAGCTTAGTTCTTTTATAGTCATAACGTTACGTTTAAGACGTAGAATGAATCTTAAATTCCATACAGAAGTATAGGTAGCATTTTGAACGTTTCGAAAAACTCTTTTATTTTCAACATTCATTATTTTTTTGTTATTCCAAGCAATTGGGAAGTCACATTTTGATTTCCAAGCAACTCGGCGGACAGTCTTAATTCCTAGCAATTGGAAGGTTACTTTTTTATTTCCAAGTAACTGGGTGGACAGTCTTAATTCCTAGCAATTGTAAGGTTATTTTTTTATTCCCAAGTAACTGGGTGGACAGACTTAATTCCTAGCAATTGGAAGGTTACTTTTTTATTCCCAAGTAACTGGGTGGACAGACTTAATTCCTAGCAATTGGAAGGTTGCTTTTTTATTTCCAAGTAACTGGGTGGACAGACTTAATTCCTAGCAATTGGAAGGTTGCTTTTTTATTTCCAAGTAACTGGGTGGACAGTCTTAATTCCTAGCAATTGTAAGGTTACTTTTTTATTCCCAAGTAACTGGGTGGACAGACTTAATTCCTAGCAATTGGAAGGTTGCTTTTTTATTTCCAAGTAACTCGGCGGACAGTCTTAATTCCTAGCAATTGGAAGGTTACTTTTTTATTCCCAAGTAACTGGGTGGACAGACTTAATTCCTAGCAATTGGAAGGTTGCTTTTTTATTTCCAAGTAACTGGGTGGACAGACTTATTTCCTAGCAATTGGAAGGTTGCTTTTTTATTTCCAAGTAGCTGGGTGGACAGTCTTAATTCCTAGCATTTGGAAGGTTACTTTTTTATTTCCAAGTAACTGGGTGGACAGACTTAATTCCTAGCAATTGGAAGATTACTTTTTTATTTCCAACTAACTGGGTCGACCGACCTAATTCCTTGCAATTGCTTTTTATTTCCAAATAATTGGGTGGACAGTCTTATTTCCTAGCAATTGGAAAGTTGCTTTTTATTTCCAAGTAGCTGGATGGACAGTCTTAATTCCTAGCAATTGGAAGGTTACTTTTTTATTTCCAAGTAACTGGGTGGATATTCTTAATTCCTAGCATTTGGAAGGTTACTTTTTTATTTCCAACTAACTGGGTCGACCGACCTAATTCCTTGCAATTGCTTTTTATTTCCAAGTAATTGGGTGGACAGTCTTAATTCCTAGCAATTGGAAGCTTACTTTTTTATTTCCTAGTAACTGAGTAGACAGACTTAATTCCCAGCAATTGGAAGGTTACTGTTTTATTTCCAAGTGACTGGGTGGACAAATTATGCTATAGAAGAGTTTCTGATTTCGTAAGTAAACGAATCAAGGCAAATCAAATTACATTTGTGTATTTGATTGAACTGAGTACAAAATCAGGCAAGCTAATAATTCATTTACGAAAAGAAATTCTCTACGAATTTAAAGTCGATTATATCGGCAGCAACTGGTGAAAACGTTGGTTTTTATTACACAAACTTTGAGGTTGATTGTGTGAAATTATTAAGTGCATAATAATACATTATATACAAAATCTAATTTGACAAACCTATGCGTTAATTCGACAAATATGTTTAGATAAAACCGCCGTTTCGTTCTTTGAAACGCTACCAGCGGCAATTTGTTCCACATAAAATTTTCAGTCAAGAAAAACGACAAATCGGATATAAAGCTATAAAGTTCTAACAAACTACGATTTCTACTACAAAAACACCCAAAGCTAAATTGAAGCCGACTGGGTTGTTACCCAGGATATTAAGGCAACTGTCACCACCACTAAAGCGGTTTGAAAACGAAACAAGCTTGAACCGGCACAGGTGTAAGATCCTCGGGTGTTTGTGCATTTCTCTTCGCCGCAATTGTCGGTTTTAGTTTCACATTCGTTGATATCTGTAATATAAGTTCAGCCGTTTTTACTGGAATCTTTCAACATTTACCAGCAGGCATTAACAAAACGTTATCTAAGGTTGTTAGTAGTGTTATTCTGTGAGATAAGATCAATCGATGAAGAGAATTCAAACCACTTTTACTTTAATCTTTCAACACTTGAAAACCTGCCAGGCATTTAACAAAACGTTATCGAAGGTTGTATGTAATGTTATTATGTAAGTTAATTTTAAATGACTTGACTGGGACTTGAGTCATTTCAAAAATACTTGCAACGAACACGGAGCCGACTTACCCACGCATTCAATTGATGCTGGGTTCCACGTGTTGGTCGCTGTACAAAGCGAAGAAGTGGCGGCTCCCCAAGCGAACCCGAACCCACTGATGCAAGTTATCGACACAGACCCCTCGAAACCACCTTGAGGAGTTGTTAAGGCGTTTGCTCCTGTCAGTTTTGGGCCGTTTGCGCATTTCGCGGCTGCGGGAAAAAACTGTAGAACTGGTCACTGGCTATTTTGTGGCGAAATATATTTCTCTTTTAAATGACTAGAATTAATAAATGACTGACTTTAGCCAGGACAGGAAAGACTACAGTATAGGAGCCGATGCCGAGTGTTAGTATCCGTACTTGTCCGATCGATCATATCGGATCGGCACCGACAGGTTTTTTTTTAAGGTTTGGTTTGGGTGACCGCTAAGTAGTTTTAAGAGACCGCAAGTGTTTCATTTAAATACCAAAAAATAGCCATATTTGCTTAAACGAATTATTTATTATTTTTTGGGAAACCGCTGGAGAAATTGGGAAGCCGCTGGAGAAACACCTTAAAAAAAACACTGCCGCACCGATACCACCCTACGATCTAACCAGTAGTAATACTATCACTTTTTGCATAGACTCCGTTGTTTTGAAATATCCCTAAACGAAGAAACGTCACTTAGCTAATAGAAGATGTAGCTACGGTTAAGTAAGGCACTGGCCCTGCGAGGCAGACTTGGACAACTAGATTTATTTTAGCTTTTTTAAAATTAGATTAGAATTAAAATTAGAGCATTTCAGTTTTTCCAAATTAGATTAGAATTAAAATTAGATCATTTTGAGTTTTCTCAAATTAGATTAGAATTAGAATTGCCGAATTCTTAAAAAAAAAACAAATTTGAACTAGAATTTAAACTAAAATTACATTTTATTATTCACAATCAATTATATTTAAATCGAGAAGTATTTTAATAGGAATGTACATGTCAATTATGTGTGTGCTCATTTTAGCATAGCATATGGTTTTTAGTCCGTGAAAGTAACGTTTCAACCAGTTTGAATTAAAATTCTTTGTTTTCACTAAGAGACTAAAAATATCATTGGACAAAGTAGGATTTTTGGTGAAATCCGAATTAGATTAGAACTAGAATTAGAGCACACAAGCAATTCACAAATTAGATTAGAATTATTAGTCACATTTTGCTCCAATCCATTGAATTAGAAAACTAGAATTATCTAGTTGTCCAAGTCTGCCTCGAGGGCCGACGGCTGCCTAAGTTTCTTACACGTTCCTTGAACGTCGTGACTCTAAAGAACAGACTGCAAAAATTCCTGGCCTTAAATTCTTGAACTCTAGACTGAGTCACTTCACTCAGTTGTAATTGCTCGTTGAGTATATATTCACAATTCTCACAACACACGATAAAACAACACAGTGATTTAAGCCGCTGGTATAACATCCGTATCAAGCAGAATAGCATAAAGTAGAATGGATCGGGAGACGCCGATAACGCTCGGTTTAGTGCTAGTCACACCACGTGTATAGTGACGTCAAATAAAGCAACGTAGTGGAATTTTTATGAATGCTACAGTATTATGTACAAATATTTTTTTTGCAATTTCCTGTCTTGATCAATGGAAGTAATTTTTTTCGTATAAATGATTTATCTTATAACTGACTGATTTTGTTCAAGACAGGAAAGTCTGAAGATTGCTTACTCCTAAAGTCATTATCGTATTTACGTGTAAGGACGAGTATATCTTCATATTTTACACATTCAGTATAATGTACCTTCACAGTTCAAATTTGCCAGCATAATGTATAAATTTGCACTAGCCTATTATTCACGAATTTTCCAGCATTATGTACCAATTTGTCGGTATTATGTATAAATTTGCCTGTATTGAAGTTGAAATACCTTTATACATACGACAATGATCAGCGTTTATTTCCTTAAACAAGATAAATGTTATGTCATAAACGTGCAAAACCTTAAGTTAAAGCTAACTGAAAAAATTAAAGTTTTCGCCAATTTATATGTAGGCTATGCTGAAGTTAGTGGCGTACCACCTAAAAGACCCTCGCGTACCACAGTTGGGATTTGGGAACCACTGTTCTAATGATTATAATAGCTCATAAATGATATCACACCAGAGTATTCTATGAAATTAGAGGGCAATTTAGGAGTAAAAAATCTTCTGCATACAATAGGTAGATTTTTTTTAGTTTTAATGATTTGCCTTGATATTTGCGGACACAACTTGTTCTCAGTGTATCCCTCCCCCCCCCCCCCCCCTGTATGACCCTATTAGCCCCTTAATTTTTTAACCTCAGCCAAGTTGAATGTGATTTGTCTCCAACAGACAAATTAGAATTAAAAATGATTTTTAAAAATAGATTTGTTTTGATTTTATGACGTTTTATTTTGAAGTTATTGGTACTGATCGTTTTTAATTTTGTAATCGTAATTGATGTAATTAATTATAATTATTAATGTAATTGTAATTGTAATGTGTATTTAAGGGTGTAATTGTAATTACAATTGAACTGAATTAATGTAGTTGATTCAACTTTGGTTAGTTCTTTTTTTTTTTGATTAACGTGATCTGTTATGCAGGCAAATAATGTACTGCAAAGAATGCAACAGTGCTATTGCCATCCTACTTGACGATTATGCTCTTCATAAACTGGCTGAACATTGGCCTAAAGTCGACCTTAAGTTACCCTGTAGCGCATGAGTGTCCAACTCAAACATGCCGACGTGCCAATTTTTATGTTATAACTTTTTCTCGTGCTAAAGTATAGCAACTATTTTTTTCTAATATAAAAAAGGGCTTTTATACAAAAAATAAAAACTGTATAGTGTCACTTTTTTGGCACTTTTTGTTCCGTATGAGCTGGGATAAAACTAATTTGGGCACTTTTTTTTTCTGACCGAAACTTGCATAAAACTAATTTGGGAATGTTTCGTTTAGTACGCAGCTCCACTAAAACTATTATAGACATTTTTTACCCCTGCATAGCTCCAATAAAATTAATTTATGCACTTTTTTGTCCGTACGTAGCTCGATTAGGCTAATTTGTGCACTTTTTGTCAGTTCATAGCTTTAATGAACACTTTTTAGTCCATACATAGCTCAAATAAAACTAATTTCGGCACTTTTTGTTCCGTATGCAAATCCATTAAAACTAATATAAAAATTTTTTAACCCTGCGTAGCTCCAATAAATTAAAAAACTAAACTCGCCACTCACATATGAACACTTTTAGGCGCAAATATTCAAACTGTAAGCAAACCTAATCCATAGTCATAAGTTCTTATGTTACTGCAAACTAGATTATTTTGGTCTGGTCTTGCTTAATTAATCAATTTCGGTGATATAACGGGGTTGTTCCTAAGCAAAAATTTACATCAATCGGCACTCGCCCGGACGAAATAACACTCGCCAAATTTTTTGGCACGCCGTCCGCAAATTTTCGACCTAAAGCGGTCATTTTTTGGGTTATCGTTATTCTGTTTAGTGGTTTTTATACGTAAACAGCAGTTTTTATAAAAGTCTGGTTGTTTATTTCCAAGCACTGATGAACAAATTAATGAACCATAAAGCAGTTTACGCTTAAGACAATGTTTTAGCGAAATATTTTTAACAATCTTTAGTGTAAAAAATAACACTGACGTCACTGACAATTTAGTCGCCACGGCCTGCCTGTTTTCCATTTTTATAAAAATCCTTGAGCTCTCTTTTTTTCGTATTCTGTTTTTCTGTGCTTGAAGAGCGTTTTACCGCAGGTTGCTTCACGCCACAAACAAAACGCCACATTTCGCCTAACACTATAGTTTGCAGTTACACAAGTAGGCGATATTTCCAAATATCGTAGTGTTCAGTGGAGGTTTCGGTCCCTCAAAACATAAAAAAACACTGCTTACAAATATTATTATAAAACATTTCTATTGAAACTTATTGTTAGCAAAAACTGTAGCAATTGCTCTTCATTTCGCAAAACAAACAATTAAATAAATACAAAAAAGTAGAATTATTATCCTGGGTACATCGCAAGTCCAATAAACTTTTCCAAAGACGTCAACGACTGGGTTAAACATTTAAATATTAACAACGTTCAAGTTAAACGATAAACCTTATTACTATTTGCCACTGCAGCAATGACGTATTTGACGATTTTTTTTTAAACGGGACAAAGAGTCTTTATTACGGGGTTCGGACGTGACTTCGGTTAACCTTATTATTTGTGTAGTGTTGAATGCATTTGCGTCTTAGTTTTTAGGGAAATAACTGGCGCTAAGTAATATTTCGCTTAGTAGTGGTGCTTAACACAAGTTGTCCTACACCAACTAATTAAATTTCTCGCCAGTCGGGCGAGTAGGTGTCAATCGGCACTCACCCGGAGCGATTTGCACTCGCATTGGCGAGCGGGCGAGTGCTTAAGGCCAACCCTGTATAAAGGCTCAAGTCCAAAAAATGTTGCTTTTGTGCCTTTTAGACACAAAGGGTAGGGCAAAATACAAATCTCCCAAATTTAACTGTACCTATTTTTTTGTATTTAGGGTTGAAACAAAGATTGAAATTAATTTCTTATTTGTTTTCACCCAAGCTTTTACCTGCGACGCTGCACTAACTGTAATCAACTCGGGAACAGTTACCCTCACATTACCCGCTTCTCCTGGCTACACGGGCAACACAGTTGTAACTCATGCGCTGCTGGATTAGCGTCAACTGTTGGTGCCAATACTGCTGAATGTAGTGCACTTGACACGTGGACACTAACATCGTTGGATTGTAGAGGTAACATTTTTCTGTTTGTTCTACTTTTCACAAAATCATAAATATTAAATAGTTTGCTGTAATACACAAATACCTTCGGAAAAGCTTACAATAAAAATGTCAGCCTGAGAAGGTCTAAATTGCCAGCAATGCCAGGCAAGAAAAACAACCAAATTGCGGTGAGGTTTGAACTTACGACCTTCGGCACAACCATAGCTCAACATGCTTTTTGCATTCTCTTCGAGATTCAAACTGTATACTTTGTATTTTATTTTTTATCACTGATCACACAAAAATAATAAATGCACATCGTGAAGTTCAAGCGAATTGTTGGTTGTTTTTCGATTAAATAACTCTCCAAAAGTCTTTGAGTATCCAAAGTCATGTCCCTAAAATACTTGGGTTTGTCAATTAAAATTTATTTTGCTTGTCAAAAGATGCTAATTAACAACAAAAAGTGTCTTGGCAATGTTATGTTAGGAAAAAGTTTAAAATACCTCAGATTTTTACGCGCTAAATGGAACTGGATGGAGGTGTTTCATGTAATGCATTAATGTTAAATTACAGCTGCATGTACATCATTGCCTAGCGTTGTGGAAGGCACCTTAGCACCCAATGCTCTTCCTGCTAATGGAGGATTTGCAAACGGTGATACAGTCACAGTGACTTGTAATGTCGGG
The DNA here is from genome assembly GCF_963924565.1 of Ascidiella aspersa. Classification (NCBI taxonomy): domain Eukaryota; kingdom Metazoa; phylum Chordata; class Ascidiacea; order Phlebobranchia; family Ascidiidae; genus Ascidiella; species Ascidiella aspersa. The sequence continues at coordinate 2,954,510 of NC_139451.1, forward strand.
TTCGTTATAACTACTGCAACAACCACTTGTTCTGCTGCAAGCAACACGTGGACTGTACCCACATTGACATACGCAGGTAAAACAATTAACTTTGCTTAAACTAAATATAGCAGAACCAGCGTTGTAATAAATTAAACTAATAACTTAACTTAAGGGCACTTAAGTCATTTTTTTAAATAACTTGGACTTGACTGAAGACTCTAGACCAAAATGAGTTGTCTTGAGTGAGGTCTTTTAGACAAATGACTTGACTTGGACTTGTTTTTCTAATAACTGGACTGAGACTGAAGTTGTTTTTTCAAATGACTTGACTGGGACTTAAGTCATTTCATAACAACTTGTTTACAACACCGAGCAGAACCAATAACTGATTTCACCAAATTTGGACAAAAGGATGTTTTTCTGATTTTGTAAATGGAGGTTAGCATTGCCGAACCTGAAATTTTTTATCGAACGGAAAATAATGCAACAATTTGCATTTTCTCAAAAGTTAGCACACAGTCACCAAATGCCAGCCAAGCGCGTGATTCCACATTTTTACAATGTACATCCATATTTTACTAATATTTTGTCCCATCAATATCCCTTTTGTTTTGCTTAACTTAGTAGTGAAAACATTTTGTAGAGAAATGTTAAACATAGAGCTCCATTTTCTATTCCTCGAGCAAAAAAATTTGTAAGAGGCGTAACGTTTGTAATATCAGCTACTTACGGTTCTCTTATAGGCTTATAGTCTCTTAGTAATGCAGTTAGTAGCACGGCTGTTGTAGCAAAAAGGGCCACCTACTGTAGTCGTCTGAGTTTTATTTCCGTTATGTATTTATACTGCATCAATCTCAAGCAAGTGGTTTTCTTTTAATCCTAATACAAGCAGTTCTGACTTTTCGTCTGAAACAAAAAACATGCATCTACAATAAGGCTGTTTAAATCTGTCTGTCTTTCGTTTTGTTTTTATTAACTCCATTCAATGTTCAATTTTATCAGCAGGAATTCACAACTTTTATGAGGAGGAAGTGAAACACGCATTGGGGCATTATGTGGTATAGACTTCCTTGCTTAATCTAACAGCTTAACTACAATTTTCCAAACTAATGATATCTGAAGTGATTCATTGCTTGTCGTTGGTCACTTAAATTTGAAAAGTATATCTAACAACATTACTAAAATCTGGCATTACCTAACATTTATTCATTTTGGTGTTTTCTGCTGTAGTGCTACGAGAAGTTGTTTAAACAACATGTATTCTCAGCTCGGATGCTGTTTTTACATCTAGAAATTAACTACTTTATTACAAAAACAGTTGATAAAAGATCTTTTCTATATTGTTTTGTTTTTTTGAGATATAACAGATAAAATAATGTGTGAGTCACATTATGTTTGGATTATGTCACATTGCGCATTTTACTAATTTAAAAATATGCTGCTTTCAAGTGTAGACATTTTACTAATTCAATTATAGTAATTTTAAGTGTAGACACTTTACTAATTTAATAAGATACTAATTTTAATAACTTTACTAATTGAAGAAGATACTAATTTAAAGTGTAGACATTTTACTAGAGGATAGAAACTGTTCTTGCAACATTTTATAGGGCCAAGTTAGTTTTAAACTAATTGTTTACTCGCACACGAATTTCTCCCATAAACTGTTGAAATACCTTGAGTTACCATTTCGTAAATAAAATAAGACGCTTCGTATATTTAAATGTCGATACCTGGTAAAAAAATACCACCTATGCTTGTGCAGTAATTAATCTATCCTTGAAAAAGGCATTCGTAATTTGAATTAATAACTCTTGTTTCAATGTTCAACCAGCTATTACCTGCTCGGCATTGACTGTGACCAACGGTGTCATGGCTCCAACCGGCACTGTCGCTTTTAACGGAGAGGTCACTGTGACTTGCGACAGCGGCTACACACTGTCGTCCACTACTGCGACCCTCAAATGCGACGGAACTCTGGCCAACAACTACAACGTGGCCACACCCACCTGTGATGCAAGCAGCACAACCACTACTGCAACCACCACGTCTACCACTACAGGTATGTCGATGTTTACAGTGTAATAACCATTTTTTTGACTTTTTTTTTTGACAACCTAACAATTTCAGGGGTAAAAATTAGAAATTCGAAAAAAAGTGTGTTTTGAACAACCCTAATAATATGCATACGGAGGCAGGTTTTAGCCCCAACTAAAACGTTATTCTTTTGGTCAAAATCCAAACTTATCCCTTGCAACTTCAAAATTGACCCAGAATAACATAGAATGAGCGGTTGGAAAATATACAACTTATCCAACACTTTAATACAAGATGGGCCGGATAGCGCCTTTAAAACTTTTATTCGAATTCACACTACTTGTTTTGTGCAATAAACTATTTGTGTGGGCACATTATGCACGGATCTGTAATGTAGCTTGATAATAAATTGCAAAGCCAAAAAGGTCGAGTAGATCGACAGCATCTTGATTAAGACGTTTCGATACGAGCTTGTATTATCTTCAGTTGATGTGACTGAGAAGCACATTAAGCATCACTCATAAGAGATGTTTGACACCTGAAGGTGCAAAATAATGGCCCAACTTTCGAAACTCAGACTGATAATAATTGTGTCCCATCTCTTATAAGTGATGCTTAATGTGCTTCTCAGTCACATCAACTGGAGATGATACAAGCTCGTATCGAAACGTCTTAATCAAGAAGCTGTCGATCTACTCGACATTTTTGGCTTTGCAATTTATTATCAAACTCTTTGTGTGATTTATGACTAAAAAAATAATTCGAACTTTCGTTTTTTAGGTGGCAGCTCGACAGTTTTCCATTTGCAAACAAGTTTCGTTGTGATGGTTCTCTCTGCATTTGCTTTCGTCGCGTCTCTCTGAATAAACGTCTTGTTTTGTCCGTAAGAGTGTAGATGTTTGTTTCTTGTTGGTATTTCTAAATCAAAACAACCAAATTCTTCTTTATGAATCAAAAATTGAGGTTTTAGAGGAAAGTCGAATTTACCAATAGACAATCTTTTTTTTAGCTTTTAAGTAGTGCACTTGTTTTGTGACTAATGTTGGTATTTCTTGTCCAAATATTTTGATAAAGCTGTTGTTTAAAATATTAGGCATTCATTCACATGTGGTGTCCGTGTGTTCTAAAATACGACAAGCATAAGTTAACAATATTGTTTGTTTATGAATTTTCTTGGATAATAAATTTCGTCAAGAATGCACGTTTTTCAAAAAAGCAGTTGTACCGCATTGACATTTCTATAATAAACTTTACCGCCATCTAATATCAATTGAATTTTTTTTGCGCTAATTTTGAATAGTTACGTTAATGGCTAAGCCCTAAGCAAACATGGTGTTATGGTCATACGTGAGTCTAACATATAAGTGTTTATGTAAATAAACTGTAGGTTTCCTCATACATTTGTTTCCATTTTTCTACGTGATTGTAGCGAATCTCAAGAAATACAATTTACCAGATTATAAAGGTGTGCTGTCGCTCTTTGTCATTGTTCAGTCCAAACAAAAGGCTTTTGATGCTTTAAGCTAGATGTACACACGCACATTGTTGCCTTAATATTGGATACTTAGTATAAGAAATTTAGAATATCGAAGCCCAACTTCTAACTCAGTGGTTCTCAAAGGGAGCAACTTGGCTCCTTAGGGAGGTAAATTTAAATTTGTACCTGCGAGGAAAAATGAATATTATTTAATCGGTTTTATGCAAAAAAGCCTCTTAACTATAATTATTGATATCGTGAAGAGCCTATTAGGCCCGTAATCTAAGTCTTTTTTTTTTCTTTACGTCATACGTTCAAACAAACTCAACTTTCAGACAAATAGCGATCCAAGTTTTGTAACAAGTCTTGCATTTTGTCGCAGGTGTGTCTATTGAAGGCCCACTACGTAAAAGAAAACAGTGGCGGATTCATGATACTTGTTTTTAGGGTTAAATGTCACACGTCGCATTTATGCCCAAAACACTGCTATACCATAATGGAAAAAATACTATAGAACAAAGAATATACGCGCAAAGCGCGAAAAATTTCAACTTATAGTTTAAATTGGCAACATATGTAGTTCGACTCTTAAGGCCACATTTGGCACGGTTTCCTTTTCAAGCTGGGCCAATTTAAAATTCTATGTCACACCAACTTTAAAATGATTGAACGGCTATCACGCCGCCCACAACTACATGATAACAACCAAAAGCTAGTCAGCAAATAATTTCTGGCAGATTATTTCAACGTCAAAATAAACTTAATTACGTATATTTTTTGATAACACTAAACTATTCAAAAGTAACTCGCGGCCCACTAAAAATGGCTCTGCGGCCCACATTCGGGCCGCGGCCCATAGTTTACTGACCATTGGTATTCACCATATCTGTTTCAAGCAGTGTTGCAACAGGTCAAGTCATTTTTGCGAGCAAGTCAACGACATTTAATTAACAGAAATTTGATGTACAGTTATGTGTCACACGACGCAATAAATCATGGAATATTGCTTTTGGATAGGCTGGGAAACTTAAGTCATTCCAACACTGGTTTGTTAGGCCCTTTGTTAAGGCGAATTTTGAAAATCAAAACTACACAATTGCTATATTGAACAGCGATACACTCAGTGGTATGGACAGTCCACCGACTTACAAAGTGCCTTTTAAAATAGATGTTGGGGGTTGTTGCAACACCACAGGCTTAGTTGTCGAAAAACTGGATTGCGACATCTTGTCTACTTCTGTACTGACATCGAAAACAATGTGATGGTTGGTATCAAACAACCCTGCTGCCATAAAGACAACTTTATTGTGGCTGTATTTGTTATTTTTCACACGGCTTGCCAGGCAAAAAGTCAGACAAAATACAACCTTCAATGGGGTGTTTTTTCTCGATACAGAAAATGAATAGGAATAAATCCGACCTGTAAACAGAACTACCTCTTCACGGACTCACGGTTTTAATACGACAATGTTTATTCTGTCGCACGTCGTTAGTCTAAATACTAAACAAAATACGGTTTGCCAAATATCAACGAGCGTTTAATTTTTTGAATTTGATGTAACCAGTGTTTTCTAATCAACTAAATCTTTAGGTGCCTCGACCGTTTCTTGGTGTACTGTTCATTTTAGAATGTTGGTTGAGCCGGCGCCTTACCTTACGAGTCTTAGAAGCGTTTCTTAAAGATAGCTGCTTCTATTTTACATTATTAGTGAGTTTTCTTTCACAAAATGCCGCGCTGCGTTAACACAATTAACTGACCTAGAAAAATAGGTATTTTTGTTAAAATTTGTTCATTTTCACGAAATCCAATGTAGCCTGATCGTGTTAAATAAATCGTGGGTTTAAAATGAGTGACTGTATAATTCTGTTGGTAATTGCGAAATCCTAATCAGCGGTATATATTTAGAATCAAATTGAATGGTAACTTATTTAAACATGTTTGTTTTTAATCGCCTAAATGTTTATCTTTAAATAGGTTTTCCAGATATGTTTCAGCAGAGTAAAAAAATTCGGCCCTAGAAATTCTGCAAAATTTAGTGATTTGTGCCACAATTAAAAAACTTTTTTTTTTCAGTTAGAAAGATGCAATTTGTAAACTAGTAAGAGCCGTATTTATGCAGTTAGCTTAACGCAAAGCGACTTAATCGTAAAAATGTCCGCCGATGCATTTTAAGCAATAAAAGAAGCTGTATATTTAATTCATTTCTTAGCAACAGATTTGTTGTATAGTCTACAAATAACACACTTTACGGCAATATACGAAGCTCTATATTTAATTTATTTTTATGAGAAGATTTGTTATAGTCTATGCTCTATATTTAATTGAAAATTTTTAGCAGAAGAATTTTTTGTAGGCAACAAGTAACACAGTTATACAAGAATGCACTTACTTAAATTTTTTTCACTTTGTCTGCTAGCGTTCGCTTACGACGTAGAAGGTAAGTGTTGCTAACATTCATTTTTTTACCGTTTTCAGTTTTTTTGTGGTTAATTCTCAGTTAATTGGTCTAAAGCGCGAAAATTTTTTGCACTTACCTAGTTAAAATAGTCAAAAAGTGTGAAATGGACTCGTGTCTAATTTCTCAAAGAGGCGGCGGGCCGGATAAATTACATTGGCGGGCAGGATCCGGCCCGCGGGCCGTAGGTTTCCGATCCCTGTTTTAGAGTAAAAAAAGAATAGACTATGATAAAATGTATCACAATAAATATTTTTTTTACAATGGCATTGTTAAATTTTCAAAAAATATAGTTTGGGCGTACTTGTAGATCAAATCATGAACAATAACTATACGCATATGCAATTTCAATTTTAAACATATGACAACGTAAGCAGAATAAACACCAATCGTAACATGAAAACAAATAAAAACTAGATGGCAGTCGTTAGCTACAGAGAGCTAAAACGCAATATTTCAAGTTTTTCCCCCCAGTCAAAAGGACTTAGGAGTGCAGCCTCATAAACCTCGACATTGCACCTTCATACCACTCTACGCCATGTCTGAAAATTTGAAAGTTCTACGATGTATACTTTTTCTATAAAGCTCCGGACAAAAATCTGAAACATTTTGGGGCAAAAACAAGGTATGTCCCGAAAATAAATTTTGGCCCATATAATTCTATTTACCGGTACAAAGTTAAACATTGTAGTAAAGCCCTGTACATACAGTTATCCATCGTTAACATGTATACGTCTTTGTAAAGTATCGTTGTTATTATAAGTTCCGCCTATTAGTTACACCAAAAAAAAACGCACTATGGTACTCTTCTTAGAGCCAGCATTTTAAGACATCACGTTTTTTACGTAACCTTGTGACCTTATCTCTGGACTTTTTAATTCCCCCTCATTAAACAATGACCTCCCATAGCTATATTTTTTCAAACTTTTACCATATAAAATACATACATAAGCGCCTCTCCGAAAATATGCCTCTCCTACTTGTATTTCTCAATATGTATTATTTGGGCAGAAATTTAACTAAACAAGAGTTTACCAGACATTTTCCCACAAATAGGGAAAAACGTATTAAAAGTTGAACGAATTCGCACAAAACGCGAATAAACTTTACATGTACCGTACAGCGTACATAATAAAGTTAAAAAAAAATTATTTTGTATGACATGGTCAAAAATGAAACGGAGCTATAGGTTTTTGTTTGGAGTGTCCAATGAATTTTAAGTGACAACATGACGTCACAAAGTTACGTCAAAGCGTGACGTCACAAATAAGTAATTTTAGAAACCCAACAAAGTTTGTCTATTTCTTAAATTTTAGATTGACGAGGTGTTAAAACTTTCAATGCGATAAGACGCACGACGTGAAAAGTTTTGAGTTGCTAGTGAAAATAGTCGAAAAATACAGTTTAGGGGAGGAATAGCCACATGCTCCCCCTGAATTCAATCTGGCCAAAAAACACAAAACTTTGATTACGCTATTAGTTTATTAGTTTTTAGGTTACAAGGATCCAATCTATTCATTAAAATAATTGTAAAGTTGATCTAGAAATTTTATAGTTTTCCAAACAAGAATAGAACCATCACCCTTAAAAAAAGAAAGATTTCCACACATATAAATGATATAAAAATATAGGTGTATTACACCTAAAGTAATAGTGCAACAAAATCATCCTAATTTACCTAGATTCAAATTTCAATCCGAACTGATACAGAGTGACGTCTTTATTAAGCTTAAACAAACAAAATGGGCGAACTTGAAACATTTACAGTTTTTTATTTAGATTATTAGTTTACAATTTGATTTAATGTTAACAAGTTTATTTACCTCGAGTTGTTTAACTAATTAAACTTTTTCACAGCTCAATGCACGGCTCAACCTGGTGTGTCTGAAGGAACTCTTGTGCCCATTTTACCGAGTGCAGGTCATGATGATGGAACTGTTGTAACAGTATTTTGCAACATTGGGTTTGCCATTGCAAGTGCTACAGCAACTTGTGATGGTACTGCTGATAGCTGGACACCGGCGACTTTGACATGCACAGGTACAAAACATTTCATTAATAAATGCAAAAAGCTATTTTCCCGGAGATCAAAGTAGCCGAAACCGACGTATAATCACTAACGGGTACAAGCGTAAAAGAGCGATCCGGGCAAATAGCTTATAGGCACCTCCTAATGCTATTTACCCGGCTAAAACTAGTGATTTGAATCGATTTAAAAAAAAATCATGCAAAACCCAGAAAATTTAACCCACTAGCCTATACTGACACGTTAACCCAAACAGTAGTAATCCCAATCATAAGCCACATCAAGAATAATCACGCATTGGTGAAGCGTAAAAGAGCGATACGGTCAAACAGACACTTCCTTATTAAATTACATAATACAGACAGCTGTTTGAACCTACCCGAGTGGTAAGGTAAAATGTAAACAACGTTAATGCAAATTGTATCAGTATTTTGTATAATTTTTGCACAGCTTTTACTGTGACACTACAAAGACTTACACTTACATCCTTATAGAACTTGTTTTTTCAAACCACAATAACTGTTCAAACGTTTGCAGTCTGATGGTTTTGACTTATTGCGACAAAATTCAATAAGAAGCGTTTCAACTCAGAAACGTTTTAAAATTTTAATGCTTTCGTCATCATGTTTATCTTAGTATTTTTTCTTGGAAAAAAACCTAATAGTTTTATATTTAAGAATTTGCTATTGCTGATCATTTAGTATTCTATGGCCTTGGTTTGAAAACGTCATAAAATAGGGAAATAACCCTAAATGCAAAGTAAAGTACTTTGACCAAATGTTGAATCCACAGCTGGATAAACCAAGACCAAGAGCTAGCCAACCTACAAAATCTCGCCCTATCTCATCCTACAATTTCAAAGGCAAAATAAACATATTTATTCAGCATCTAGAAAAAATATATTTTACAACCACACTAATACAGGTCTATATTTTAGGAATATCAAAAAATAAATTTAAATTTAAAAAAATATTAATATTGAATATTAATATTCGCCGAATATTAAAATATAAAAACATTTGCCAACCGTTTAACCAACAAATTAGGGTAGACCTTGAACACACCTTTCCAACGATACTACACATGATGCCACTGATATGGGGGATAAGGGTTTAAATCGACGATAACCGATATTTATATTCATAATTAACCATGCGATATAATCGCCATTTTTGCTCCCAGTAGCATCCCCTTAAAATGAAGTGAAATTTTCACTTGCCAACCGTTTAACCAACAAATTGGGGTAGACCTTGATCACACCTTTCCAACGATGCTACACATGATGCCACTGATATGGTGGATAAGGGTTTAAATCGACGATAATCGATATTCATATTCATAATTAACCATGCGCTATAATCGCGATTTTTGCTCCCAGTAGCAGCCCCTTAAAATGAAGTGAAATTTTCACTTGCCAACCGTTTAACCAACAAATTGGGGTAGACCTTGATCACACCTTTCCAACGATGCTACACACGATGCCACTGATATGGGGGATAAGGGTTTAAATCGACGATAACCGATATTCGTATTCATAACCGATCGCGATAATCATAAAACGCCTGGAGCTCACACAGTTCGCATTGGAACTGGGCGAAATTTCAGCACGGCGTTTTTGTCTAGCGTACCTGACCAATGAAAAAAGAAAATTCGAAAAATTTTAAAGTTTAGAAAATTTCATTTTTATAATTCAATATAAGCAATATCGCGATTTTTGCTCCCAGTAGCATCCCCTTAAAATGAAGTGAAATTTTCAGTTGCCAACCGTTTAACCAACAAATTGGTCCATACTAGGCTACTAATAAAAAGTGTAGTAAAACTACTTTGAGGGAACGCGATAACATCTAAAGTTGAACTAGCTGAGAGTGTTTTTTAACCCTTTAAGTTATGGCAGAACTGGTGAGCGAAGCGAGCGCGATTTTTTTCGGTATACCGGTATTTATTTTCAATTTCTTGTTTTTATTACAATGCCGAAAATAAAACAATGTTAAAAAATATATGTCCAATATTTTGAATACGTTTTCCGTTTTTCCGTGACGCACTTGGCTGCCTTCCACGCGCAACGGTAAAGAAGCGCTGATCGAGGTGAAAACAGCGCATCAAATCGTAAACAAACCGTAGGTGGAATGTTATTCGCGCGAAGCGCGAAAATTTTTTGCACTTACCTAGTTAAAATAGTAAAAAGTGTGTGAAATGGACTCGTGTCTAATTTGTCAAAGAGGCGGCGGGCCGGATAAATTACATCGGCGGGCCGGATCCGGCCCGCGGGCCGTAGATTTCCGATCCCTGTTTTAGAGTCATAAAAGAATAGGCTATGATAAAATGTATCACAATAAATATTTGCGTTAACATTTGTTACAATGGCATTGTTAAATTTTCAAAAAATATAGTTTGGGCGTGCTTGTAGATCAAATCATGAACAATAACTATACGCATGTGCAATTTCAATTTTAAACATATGACAACGCAAAAGCAAGATAAACACCATTCGTAACATGGAAACAAATAAAAACTAGATGGCAGTCGTTAGCTACAAAGAACTAAAACGCAATATTTCAGGGTTTTTTCCCCCAGTCAAAGGCACCTAGGGGTGCAGCCTCATAAAGCTCGACATTGCACCTTCATACCACTCTACGCCATGTCTGAAAATTTGAAAGTCCTACGATGTATACTTTTTCTATAAAGCTCCGGACAAAAATCGGTCTGAAACATTTTCGGGCAAAAACAAGATATGTCCTAAAAAAAAAGCCGAAAAAAGTAAAATCTACTAAAAACTCTCGCCTGTGTTTTTCCTAAAATAAATAAAACAAATAAAACAATGCAATAGATGGTCAAGCTGGTGCGGGAAATTTCTCTTGTTGCGTTTTTTGGCAATTTTTCTCTTCTGAAGTTAGTTTAGCTCTTCATAACACTCTTAAAATTTTTAAATAAAACAAAAAAAAGCCCAAAATAGCCAACTCCGCTATTTTTTGAAAAAATAAAAACCAAAGAGTTTAAAAAAAGCCTAATTTTTCAAATTTTGATATATCCTAATTGGCAACCTGATAATTTTGATTTAGGGGCACAAAATATTCAGGAGGAGATGACGTCATAATCTTTAGTTTCAAGAAACCTCACGCCTAAACAAAAAACATTGAGATGGTGTAAAAAAACTTTAATGCAAAAGTTTTAATTTAGTTTTAGAAATAATTTTGACGGATTTTTGCTCTAGTTCAGTGCATCGCAAGCTGTTTTAGAGAAAAACCCACGAATTTTGATTAAACATGCGGCGCTGAGAATTTGACGCTTCACATTCTTTAATCTAGAAATTAACACTTGAAGACATTACGACGTAAGATCCTTAATAAGCTGACACCAAAAAGGTGATAATTTATTGACTAACACTTGTGGCCACTTGCTCAATGTAAAATGTATCACCAAGGAAATAACTGAACACAATAAAACTTAAATGTCATACAAGTGTTTGAAAAAATGCCCACCCATGAAGCTTTAGGTTAAACCAGGGATCAACAAACCACAGCCCGCTGGATTAAATAATCCGGCCAGCGACAGATTTCCTTGACGAAGATAAAGTAAAGTTACACCGTGGCGCAAAAAATAAATTTTGATGATTTTTACACTGTACCGGTGCGACAATGTGTTAAGGCCCACTGGAGTTTTTATACTTCTATATCTCCGCAATTTTGCTTGAGTGACGTTTCCAAAAAAGTTGCTTGAGTGACGTTCCAGGTATAGCCGAGGTCATTAGTTCGAATATCTCCGCAGGCAATTTTTACTTGCCTTGCTTGCACGGACAACCTTGCAAGACCAACGAAAACGTTTAGACATTCTCAATAAATAACATTAAGCGGTAATGTTCTGCGACCTATTTCCTTAAAATGGATAAAGCACAGTTGAAATTTTGTCGGATGCAATTGAAATCTAAATTTTAGTGAAGTTTTAAACAAACGACAATTTATTTAGGCTACTTGACAATAACCTTGCTTACTAAAAAAATCTCGTTTAGTTCAAAATTCATCATCACCCTAAATTTAACCGCTAGTGACGCTATTGCGAGAGCGAGAATCTGTTTTTGCTATTTACCAATGAACCTAAAAAAAAATAAAAAAAATAAAAAATTTACAAATGAACCTTGATTAAAATCTATGTTGCATACTTCATTTCCCCGTTTGTCCTGCTGACTCAACTAATCCCAATGCAGTCGATCTTGCTACTTAGTTTTATGCGGCTGCTGGAAAACTCAACTATAGACACAATAACATGAACGTCATACTGCTGCGCTGTTGCATTCATTAGACACGTAAAAAATCAAGCCACTTTGTTTGAGCTATGAGCTTTTGCACTAGAGATGTCAACCGCGCAGCGTTTGCGGTCGCTTGTGCGGTTTAGTCAAGTAACTTCACAGCGGCGCGTAAATAAATCTAAACGTTTTGCCGTCAAAGTTTTCTTTTCAGCTAATTGAATTGAAATAGCAAGCAGTTTACACATGGATGTTTTATGCCTGAAAAGCAAGCTGTTACCCATACTTTTATGTATGAACTAGCTTTCTAGGTGTTTGTGCTACGCCAAAGTATTCCAGAAGTCTACTTCGCGGCCTGTCGGCTGCCAAGCGCTACAATACGTCTAGACCAGCGCCCACTAAAGTTCGTTCGCCTGTGCAAATATTTGTTATTTAACAACAATGCTTAACCCCACTAAACCCAAACGCCAACTCCCAAATAATATGTAGTGTGGTAGGATTCTAGACCAGCGCCCACTAAAGTTCGTTCGGCTGTGCTGATGCATCGCCATGTATACAATGTGCACTTGCGATATGTGCACCTAACAGTTGATATTCGAAGGTGCACTACCGCAAAATATGTACCTTAGCACCTTAGAGCACAGTAGTATATTTTGGAAAAGGCTATTTGCCCGGCAACCGGTAACCGAACTTCGAAGTAAGGTAACCGACCCATTTGTCATATATGTAACAATTAGCCGGTCCCGGAAGTTCGGTAAACGGCTATAGCGTTAGTTTGAGGAAGTACCTCCTTGTAATAAGCCTTACCTTACAGCGTTGAAAGAATTAGTAAATCAACGCGCAATATTTGAGTTAGGGTGTCGGTTAGTGTTTGGGTGAGGGTGGGTGAAGTATAATCGTATTTATTATTTAATAATAGTGCTTAACCTACCCTAACCCAAACGCTAATCCGCACCCTAACCCAAATAATCTGCATTGTGGTAGGATTCTAGACCACCTGCAAGTTCGAACGCACATTCCGTGCGCATTGCACCCTCAGTAGGCCTACACATAAATTGCACATTTTGCCGGTGCACATTTGGTAAACATAAATCGCACATTTGGTGAACATAAACCTCAACTCATTTAAGTGTAGCGTTAACTAAATTAACCTTTTCAACCATAGAGTCAGGTGAACAGGTCGGGGATGTTCCGCACAAAATTTTAAACAGTAAGTCCCTTTATTTGCAGACTCTAAATTTGAACGTTGAGAGTTTCGATGTTTTAAACTAAGTTCACAAGTTGATGTGCGAGTAGATCTGTTGTTGTTGTTGTTTATTTTATGAATTAGTTCAAATAAAAAAAGGTTTAAGCAAAAATAGATACAAGTTATCAATAAGGTGTGTATGCAACAATAACTCAAAATGTTAGCTGTTAGCGTTTTAGTTCCGCATTTGCCATTTCGTACTTCGTTAAACAGTGGCCATAATGATGCATTACGTATTTCCACATTAACGTGCTTATGGCTTATACAAAGGAAGGTGGGAGCCTTTAGTTTCTTTGGCGTCTCGTTTAGTCATTATTAAACTGTCCAACTAGAACAACAGTTGCGGTAAACAGGTTAGACATTAGATACAGGTTCAGCTAAAGGTGGAATAACATTGAAAATATTTTAACACTGACTATATCTGCGGAAAAACTAGTAAAACATCATTGTTTGCATACTAAATAAGGCGTCAGTGATGTAATGTTAATTTGTTTACCAACAGCGGGGTTTGGAATTTTTTGAAATTTACTGCGTACCGCTAGAGTTTAGTAAACATATTTGCCTACATTGTGAACATTGTGTAACGTTAATACGTGTTGTTTCGAATCAGATCGTTGTTAATTAGACTAAGTCCCAGTATGCCGCAAACTATTTACCCTTGTAAGGGTAATATTATGGCGCCGTCTTCTCTTTGCAACATCTTTAACAGCGGTGTCTAGAGTTTTTTTTAAATACTAAACATATTTGTCTACATTGTGTACATTGTGTAACGTTAATACGTGTTGTTTCGAATCAGCTCGTTGTTAAATTAGACTATGTCGCAGTGAAACAATTAGTATGGTTGCCGCAAACTGTTTACCCTTCTTAGGCGACGTAAGGCAAACGGTTGTCCTAAAGGCATTATGAAATATGGGCACATTCTGAAAAAAGTGCGCACATTCTTTGTTGATTTTCGCGTGCACATGTTTGCGCATATTGTGCAAAACAACGCCACGGGTAATGGTATGTAGGTGCGTATAGGAGTCCGCACCCCTGGTCAACTCTAATTGGGGGACAAAAAACAAAAGTGTGACGTCATCGATTTAGTTCTTAACAGCTATCTACTCACATCTAGCGGCAGACAAACTTCAATACAGAATGCTTTCATATCACTTGCTATATTCAGCTCGCAAAGCGACAAAGCGGCTGCTAGTATCCTGCTGTGCTTCATTGTCCCGCGCGTGCAACGTTCATTGTGCGAAGGGGCTGCGTTATTAAAACTGGAACCGTGCGACTTGCCTTTTAAAAAGAGGCTTCTCGTAGTAAAAAAAACTTAGTGCCCTTAAAACACGACGTATTTTTTTTTTTTTTAATTTAAATGCGAAATCTGGAGGTAGTGTACACCTCTCTGTTAATACCTCTTAGGCTGTTATGCATGTTGGTCCAACCAACATATCAACACCAGGCCTAAAAATTTAAATTGTTTAAGTGGTTTGAAGCAAGCAAAATGCTAAAGTTGAGTGCATTTTTAGCGACGACGTTACAACGCTACGTCATAACATGGGGTCATACAAAAATAAATCCTAAAAACACTGCGTTTATTTGGTTTAAATTGGGTAAATTTTCGATTGAAAAGGTGGCGCATTAGGCACATAAATGAGTTTTGCATATTGTAACAGATTTAAAGTCTGTTTCAACAGTTATTGCTCGGACCAAGCCCTTTCCGAGTAAAAGTTGGCAAAAGTATAGCAAACAATACGCGTTAAATAACTTTAAGAGAATTGTTATATTTGCTTTTTAAACATGTTAGCTGGCAAAAAATTAATAACATGAGTAGTCTTTATGTTGCGCGAAGTGTGCCGTGACCCCAGGTGTGCGGAAGTGTATTCCGGTGTACTCAGGTTACATCCGGTGAACAAAAGTAAAATTGAAATTTTTTCAAAAGTGTTCAAAAGTGTCCAAAAGTGTCCTGAGGAGCAAAAAAGTGTCTTTGGGTGAAAAAAACGTTTTTATAAGTTTCCGGAAGTGAAGGTGGAAGTGTCAAAAAGTGACAAAAAGTGTGATACGGTAAGGTAAGGCAGTTCTATACGTTGCAGTGTTTCTGTTAGGCCCAAAAGATTTTTCGTAAAATTTTCAGAAGAGTCAGAAAGCTACTTTTGCGCGAGGTGTGCCAATTTCAAAAAGTGACCTTTGCACGAAGCGTGCCAAAAATATCGTCGATTGGTAAAGTCGAACTATACATTCGTTGTCTTGTTTGTTGTGGCAGATTTGGGCTCGTTCACAGAGAAGAGAGCAGAGAGGAAACAGTGTTTCCCTATTAAGACTGGTTTCCTAATTATAGCCAGTATTGGTTTACTATTTTCGTAAAGAGCAATGAGATGGTATTTTATATTTAGTTCATTAAAACTTTAGTTGTTTGGTAATTTAACTTGAATATGATGGATTTTATTATTGGCACACAAAAAAACTTACATTGTCCAATTCATTTTGTTTATTTCTAAATATTTGTATTTCAAATATACCATTGACTATATAGTTTTGCTTGACGTTCACAGAGCGTTAAGTTGACAGGAAACGCTGTTTCCCTATCAAGACTGGTAAATTTTAATGACTACAAACAAAATTAATGACTACAAACTTACAATTTATTTACATTCCTGTCAGATTATTATTGCTATAATATAAAACAGTTATTTCTTGATACTTCTTTTTTGATTTTTGGTGGTGTCTTTTATGTCTGTCCACATCGATTGCAATAACTTGACAAGTTCATTAAATTGTCGCCTTACATTGGAATTTACTAATCCGTCTGCTAACTTCGTAGAACTTTATGCAAAATATATTGTTAGATATAACGTTATTTTTTGACTTTGTATTTTATGCTAAGCATTCACAGAGTGGCAAGTCTATAAATGGGTAAAATTTTGTGAAATATGACGTTATAGATCGAGTTATAGCGAATTTTTTTTCAGATAAACCCAAGTTGTTTGAAAATCTTACTTTAGGTGCAGAAATATTTTCTATCAATTTTTTTAGAGGTGTCGAAAAGCAGATTTTGTGCGAGGTGTGTTTTAGTATTAGTGCCTGACCCGCAATTGATAGCTTTGCTAGAGTATTCTGTTGTGCCAATGTCAAGAAACTTTCCTTTGCGCGAAGCGTGCCAAAACAATCGCCGATTCGTAAAGTCAAATTTTATATTGGTTCATAATGTATATTGGAATAGATTAATAGTGCTCGTTGTTCACAGAGTGGCGAGCAGAAAGGAAAGAGTGTTTCCCTATCAAGACTGGTTTCCTACTTATAGCTTGTATGGATTTTCTATTGACGAATAGAGCTTTGAGTTGCTAATTTTACTTTTCAGATATATTAAAACCTTAGTTGATTGGAAACTTGAATTTGATGGATTTTATTATTGACACACAAAAAGTTTGGGCATGCCCGAGATGCACAAATACGTGAAATAATTAAACATGACTTTTATTTTCGTAATGCGTTGTTGAAAATGGCGTTTGATTTGTGCCGCTGTTTTCCACTGCATGGCCGGGTTCTGTTTTATTCAATAACTCTCCTTCACTGAAAAAGCATATTTATAAATTTCACTTTATCATATTTCGTCAATCTGTTGTGCTAGATTTATAGGGAAAGTACCATAGGGCGGCAATATACGTTTACATATTCGATTATTCGTGGTAATATCATCACTGTGATTTTTTGGCTTAATCTGAGTGTTTTTTCGGGACAAGTTTGTATTACGGCCGAAAGGAATTACAATCAAAACTATTTTTATATGTTTGAACTATTGTTAGTGAACATTTTTAAATAACTTGGGTTCTATAAGATGTATCGATTACTACAGACAAACTGTTTTTTTTCTGGTGTCACTGAGTTGTTATCGCGTCAGCAATATGCAAAATGTTCTACCTATTGGAAAATGGTAGCCTAACCCTTAGTTTAAAATTGCTGACAGACGTAAATCACTTTTTTTTGGTTAAATCACTTTGAGTATGAGGGTGTATTTAGTTCTCGGATTTATCGCACAAATATTTACACATGTGTCTCATTTTCAGACTCAATGTTTACCTATTGGAAAATAATAACCCTTAGTTTGAAATTTCTAACAGCTTTAAATTACTTTTTGTGGCAATCACTTTGTGTATGTATAATAGGTCTTAAGTTCTTGTTTTATGACACAAATCTTTACATATGTGTCTAATTAAAAAAAAACGTTTTAATGTAAGTGGGTTGATTCAATCTAAAATTATAAGAGAAATCATTTTAAACTTGAATAAAATATTTTACTTTATAATTTCGAAAAGCACTACCACAAACATTGCACGACAATAAAAAATGTTTGTTAAACAAAGTTAACTTCTGGTAATTGACGTTAGAAAAAACACTTAGGAAAAAACTAAGCTGTTTTGTAAATGTAAGCGATTTAAACAAATGTATATTTAACTATAGTTATGAAATTAACGAACAAATACAGTAACATTACATCCTCAACTTGGAAAATTTATAGTTCAAATTTAATGTGTAATTTAAATAAATGGACATCTGCGAGTATGTCATTAGAAATATGTTTTTTTTATCCCAAAACAACTCTGTCGGTAATGAACAAACAAAGTGATGTGCTAATATTATTAGTAAAAACGATTGAAAATTTTTTTGGTGAAAAGTTGGCAACTATTAAAACGACCTTTGTATAACGTTTGAATAAAAAAAAGGTAATATTTTATTATTGCAAATAATAATGTCAATATAGATAAACTAACATTGCTATTGTATTGAGTAAAAAAAAAAAAAGAAAATTATTCAAAAGGAAAATCGTTATTTAGAAACATAATAACATATTCGTTAGTGTTCAACGCTAAAAAATTTTAGAAAAATTTAAACACGAATATTTAATAAAAAAAAAAGAACACAATATTAGGAGTTTATTGAAAACAAATGGGAAACTTTAAATAAAAACAATTATATTAACTTGCAAAGGATATTTTTTGTGAAAAAAATGCTAGAATTCGTAGTAAGTCAAAGCAAAAAGTTTACATTGAAATTGTTCTAGTAAGTATGGTTTCTTGTGTTAAACTAGGTTAAAAGCTATACACGGTATTAATCAAACGATTTTACAACAGGTTTTCCTAATACAGTTTTAAAGAAGCCACCACAGTTGTGTGATGCACTACTAAATTTATCTTCCGTTTAGTACCACTATTTTCATTTTAATTTTTTTTTCAGGACGTTTTTTATTTAAAATGTTTTTCTAGCGAAACCTAAACAGCTTTGTTCTGCGAAAATAAATACTTCGTATCGTTTGGTAGAAATATTTCAATGCTGTTATTTCTTTAATACATGCCAACACAAACATAACAGATTTCTAGAGCAGAACTTTATTAACGTCTTTTATTTTTTTACTGAAAACGTAACACAACTTTATTCTAACTTTATTCTCACCTATTTTCCATAATAACTGATAAAGATAAAAAAAAATATTTCGGAACAAAATGTTATTGTTCCATTAAGCATTTTACGAAATTTTTTAAAATATTTATTTCAAATAATATTTGTTGTTTAACACAAAAAGTTTAAATAGGTATACTTAATCTTCTTTATTCAGTTGTTTTAAACAAAATGCTGAATTAAACAACAAATGAATAGGAAAATACCAAAGTATAGACATGCAAATTTAGATTGTGTGTAGGAAAGCAAACTCTTGTGTACACGATGGGAAGGCGTTTTGCAAACTTTGTCTGCTCGCAGACCAACCTCGTTCCAACTGCGATAAAATACCATCACAATTGATTCTTGCTGGAAAAGTCTTCGTTGTATAAAATGTGAATATTTTATAGATAATTTACAATAGCCGATATATGTCAATAAATAAAAGCGTCCCAATCTCTATAACGAGTTTTCAGATTTTCCAAAACGTGAAGTCATACAAGTGCAGTTTAAATATTTACGAAAAATATATTTTTTATACTTTATATAACAACATAATTGTAGATTTGTATTTCTACACTACAAATCTAATCCCTTCAACACTAGTAGATATTAATAAGCCTACTTTTGTCGACACACATCCTGACCAACACCGCGTTGCCTTATCTGGATATTCGGAGAATGGAATATACCAGAGTTGTTGTTCTTCAGGTTTCTAAGGTGATGAATAAACTCACATCTGTAAAAACAAAAGTCTTTTTTTATATATAGTATTGTCAAATAGAAAGGTTAAGTGACATGGTACACCTAATTTTAGCAATTTTGTTATAATGATTTTGTACGCCCATTACAACCTTACCGTGATGAGAGCTTGTTATGTTCCTCGTAGGGTTTGTCCTCCATTTTCCAACGGTGTATTCTTATGTTGCAGAACCAGCACTTTGTGTAGTCGCCAAAGCCTAGATATGGTTGTCGGTGTGTGAGCGTGTGTGGTTTGATATTAAAACAGTATCGGAGTTAACACTTGTTAGTTATCAGTATTCACTTTTTTCAGAAAAGCAACTATTTTTGCCACCATAACATGAGTTTTATAAAATGGACTTTTATAAAATATATATGACTTACCGAGATAATACAACCCAGCTTGAGCCATTTGGTGTGGGGTTGAATAAACAAATGAAGTACTTAAATAATAATCTTATGTATCAACACGAACATCCAACGTACAATGCCAACCTAGGGCCCTCAGACTACTTTTAAAAAGTTTACTTAAAGGCACAAGCTACCACGCTGTAGGCCAGGGGGCGCAAATTGTTTTTGTTGCGGCCCAAAAATAGTAGTCCTAAGGGTTTTTTTTCATTTTTTTAAGTTTTTTTCCAATATCTGGTTTTGCTTTTTTTCTACTAAAACAGTAGTTGATAAGGTTATGTTAAATAATCTGGGACTTTCGGTTTAACTGTAAATATCATTTTTTTTATAAAAAGACTAATCCTAATTTCGAATTGAAGCATGTTGAGTTATTTGGAATGTATAGTTTTCAGCTCTTCTGTGCACTAATGTAAATCATAAACACAACAAATATACGTCGCTTATATAGATTTTCGCGACCCAAATTTTTTTTTTGCAGACCCCTGCTGTTACTTTTTGGAACAAACAACTCAATGCTGTTAAGATATAAAAAGCATTGTTTTCGTAGTGAACTGTTAGGTGCACATATGGAGAGTGCACATTGTGGACTGGTGTATTGTATAGCAGTCAAGCACAGCCGAACGAACTTTAGTGGTCCTGCTGGCTCTTTTCCATGATGCCCTGAGTGCGATTATCTTTTGTAAACGTTTGTTCCGGCCTCTTTTGAATTTTAACATGCGAATCTGAATACTGTTTGTAAAAAATGTTTTTACCGTGCCTTCCAAGATCGCCAATCATTATACCTGACCATAACGCAATATTTGGTAGCGTGCGTATTTAATAAACTTTTCTAACAACTCTGGACAGAAAAAATCGTTGGTTAATTCACCATATGACAGAATATTTGTTTTTGCATCTTTAATTACGTTCGCAAAAATATCCCAAAAAGGATTTAATTCAAAATCAATAATTTGGATTTCGTCTTCTTCCTTATCAACATCCGAAACAAATTCATCATAAGCGATTTGACGTCCGATTTTTTGCCGTAAAAATCTCCAACTGCTTTCCGCATTAATTGCATTTCGCGTCAAGAATAAAATAGTCATGTGATAAATAATTTCGGTTATTTCTTCCATGGTACCAGCGCAAGTAATTAAATCCATAATATACATTACTTCACGCCTGCGCTTGCAGCATCGAAGCGAGTTCTATCATGATAAATTCTTAAAGTGTCCTCAGACCACAACATAACTGAGCGCGGCTCACCTGACCATTTACGTAAAACGCCTGGGAGCTTTTCTCCGACTCCATTATCCTGCTGATGTAAAAACATTTTTTGCAGCGCTCCTATCTCGCTTTTATCCAATACTTGGATTTTTTTTCCAATACTTGGAGATTCGCCGGGGGTTAACGTTTTCCAATTTTTCCTTTAGTGCGTCTCTGCGGGATCCTTTTAAGTAACAACCTGCCGTGTCATCCGCATGATGTTTTATACTGCCGCTGTAGGATACGTGAAACTCTTTGATGATTTTGTCGTAAACTTTTATTTCAAAACGACGATCGCAAGCATTAAATTTACATTTACCGGAACAAGAAAAAACGATTTTGGATCTATCCGATTTATTCCAACGGTGACATTTGAAAATGAACGAACAGTATCCATTAGATTGTTTTAAATATTTTCGAATAATATCACCCCAGTTCTTGTTTTTAGCATAACGTCCTTCGACTGAATTGTAAATTAAATCCCAATCATTTGGCGTTAAAACAAACACGGCTGAATCGCTGAGTGGTTCCGTTGGCGTCCAATATTCGAAAAAAATAAACCGGCTCTTACCTTGGTAATACGGCCCAATTTTTTTAAAATAAACCGGCTCTTACCTTGGTAATACGGCCCAATGAATTCATACTTTCGTAGTGAATTTTTAATAAGTATCAAAAATCGACAAAGAATAAGTTGATCACGACGATGTATCTCAAAGAGAATGGAATGAGTTTTGATTTACCAAGGAATATATACACAGTTCGCATGATAAAGCTGGAGCCGAGATCAGAAGACTTCAAATGCCATATCGAACGAAAGCCAAAGGTGCAAGTAAACAAACTCGGCGAAAGATAATAGGTTCAAGTAAACAAACTCGGCGAAAGATAATAGGTTCAAGTAATCAAACTCGGCGAAAGATAATAGGTTCAAGTAAACAAACTCGGCGAAAGATAATAGGTTCAAGTAAACAAACTCGGCGAAAGATAATAGGTTCGCTAAAAGTGTGATTGCTGGAAAACACCCAGTCCGAATGAATTTAAACATGATTTATGTCTCATTTTGAAGGTGGTGACTCCTAGTTTATATCGTTAAAATTTGAACTTGTTGGCTCAACAGTTAAGGGTTAATATCGCTGAATATTAATATTCATATTTTTGAATATTAATTTTTTTTCAATATTTTTCGCTAAAAGTGTGATTGCTGGAAAGATGTAACCAATACAAGGACTGTGTAAAAATTTCAACTTTGTAGCGTCATTTTTAATTGCTTTATGCGAACATTAATTACGAAAGGCGTTTTTTCGAATTTGGGCAGTTATGAATTTTCAAAGAAACAGTAAACACCCAGTCCGAATGAATTTAAACATGATTTATGTCTCAATATTTTTCGCTAAAAGTGTGATTGCTGGAAAGGTGTAACCAATACAAGGACTGTGTAAAAATTTCAACTCTGTATCGTCACAACTTTCGGAGATATTGCCCCAAACCTATTCCAGCGCGCCAAGTTCGTGCAGGTCCGTTTCTTGGTGTACTGTTCAGTTTAAAATGTTAGTTGAGCCAGCGCGTTCACTTTCGAATTTGTAAGGTGTTTCTTAAGATAGCTGCTTCTATTTTACATTATTGAGTTTTCTTTCACAAAATGCCGCGCTGCGTTAACACGATTAACTGACTTAGAAAGTATTTTTGTTTAAATTTGTTCATTTTCACGAAATCCAATGTAGCCTGATCGTGTTAAATAAATCGTGGGTTTAAAATGAGTGACTGTATAATTCTGTTGGTAAATGCGAAATCCTAATCAGCGGTATATATTTAGAATCAAATTGAACGGTAACTTATTTAAATATGTATATTTTTAATCGCCTAAATGTTTATCCTTAAATAGGTTTTCCAGATTTGTTTCAGCAGAGTATAAAAACTCGGCCCTTAAAATTCTGCAAAATTTAGTGATTTCAATTAAAAAACTTTTTTTTTTCAGTTAGAAAGATGCAATTTGTAAACTAGTAAGAGCCGTATTTATGTGGTTGAATTAACGCAAAGCGACTTAATCGTAAAAATGTCCGCCGATGCATGTTTCGCAATAAAAGAAGCTGTACATTTAATTTATTTCTTAGCAACAGATTTGTTGTATAGTCTACAAATAACACACTTTACGGCAAAATACGAAGCTCTATATTTAATTTATTTTTATGAGAAGATTTGTTATAGTCTACAAATAACACACGATACGGCAATATAATACTCTCTATATTTAATTGAAAATTTTTAGCAGAAGAAATTTTTGTAGGCAACAAGTAACACAGTTTTACAAGAATGCACTTACTTGAGCTTTTTGCACTTTGTCTGCTGGCGTTCGCTTACGACGTAGAAGGTAAGTGTTGCTAACATTCATTTTTTTACCGTTTTCAGTTTTGTTTGTGGTTAATTCTCAGTTAATTGGTCTGAAGCGCGAAAATTTTTTGCACTTACCTAGTTAAAATAGTCAAAAAGTGTGTGAAATGGACTCGTGTCTAATTTATCACCATACGGGTGAAAAGTAAAAGAGCAATCCGCTCAAATAACCTATAGACACTTCCTGAGGCTATTTACCCGGCAAACAAAATTATTTAAATTGAAATAGCAACTTCCTTTAAATTATATCATACAGGACAGCTGCATGCACTTACCCGTGTGGTAGAGTCAACTATATTTCATCAGCACTTAGTTAATTTTTTTTCACAGATTGTACTGTGACACTATACAAAGCAGGGATGCGGAGTCGGTCTCGGGACTCGAGTAAGACCGCGTAAAACTTCCCGAGTCCCGAGTCCGACATGCGAAGTACCAAATTGAAAAACTGATATGGCCGCCAATTAAAAAGGCGGAATGGCATATGATGGATATTTTCCAACCATCTGTGATGAGTGAATAAATTGTATGACACTCCTCCAAAAAAAAAATGGATTGCTGAATATCCTCGCTATTTTCGTTACGTAAATTGGCGGATTACAGACTATCGCATATTTGATCGGAGTCGAACTCGGGACTCGGGGCTCAGGAGTCGCACTTGGGTTATTTTTACCTGATTCCGCAGCTCTGCTACAAAGACTCAAAATATTTCATTTTTATATCGACAACGTGTTTTTTTAGGACCACAAACTTATTCAAATTTTTACTGCCTGGTGGTTTTGATCTACAACACCGATTTACAAATTTTGGACGCGAATTCTGTTTACGCCTATTTCAACTGCGACAAAAATTTTTAAGAAGCGTTTCAATTTATAAACGTTTTAAAATTCTAAATGCTTTCGTTGTCATTTTTATCTTGGTATATTTTTCTTGAAAAAGTCTAATATTTGCTATAATCAACAAACCGACCTCCGTCTAAAAACTACTGATCTCTATGAAACCATGAAACCGTTTCATAGAGATCAGTGCTAAAAACACTAATTGCATTAAGTATTCTATAGCCTCAAGGTAAAAAAACCTCACAAAATAGGGAATTACCCTAAATAAAAAATGACAAATAATGTCCCGCAAAGTATTTGACCAAATGTTGAGTGCAAGGCAGGACAAGGTATGAGGTAAAGCTTAGTGCAGGCCCAAACGCTACCCTAACCCAAATATTTTTCGTTGATTTGATAATTGTGGTAGGGATCTAGACCGGCGTCGTTTTCCCATATGTTATAATGGCGTTGGAAAAAATTATCGCGATCGGTTATCGTCGATTTAAAGTTTAAACCCTTTACCCTTATGCCCCATACTAGTGGCTTTGAGTGTGGTATCGCTGGAAAGGTGCGATCAAGGCTTACAACAATTTGTTATTTGAACAGTGCGGAAATGTTTTCATCTTGTCATTTATGACGAATATTAGTATTGAATATTAATATTTTTTATAGTTTTCTTATTTTTTTTTCATATTAAAAAAATATGTAGACCATTTTTAATACTGGTATATTTGTTTTTCTAAATATTTTTTCGTAAATACGTTTATTTTGCCTTTATCTTTTTGTATGTGCTAACCCTTTGGTGCTGTTGCTGTGTAGCTTCTGGTTTTGTTGCACTGGGTCATGGGGCACCCTCGCAATTTTTGATCAACAGATCAAATCTGCACCTCCACAAAATTAAAACTGTACCCCAATTTTCTATCTGTTATACTAGCAGGATGCACTTTTAACCATATAGTTGCAGTCAGTCAATTACAACATTTTTTTGTGAAATTTTTAAAGCTAATTACGACCCGAGTTTATCATATAAAGCAAGTATTATCCCATAACACAAAACATACAATGCTAAACACAGAAACTTTAAGCTAAAATAAATCTTCAAATTAGGACAAAACAAAATTGGTAAACAAAAGATTGGGGCGGAGCGCAAAAAAATCCAGTTACCGAGAGCCATGGCTTGGTGTTTAACCTATATGCACAACTTAGTTCCCTGTTAACTGTTACACCTTGTTTGGATAAACTAATCCTAAATCCATTGTAGAGATACAACTATGTAAAATTAGTAGCTCGGAAACTTGCCAAACACAAAATGACTAACCAAATTTTGCAGTTACTAATCTAGCACATATGCATGTAATTTAATTGTATAGTATACAACACTCAATAATGGCAAAATTGCCGCAAAAAGTATAAAATATTGTAGCAGTAACTGCAAAATACTCAATTCAGGTCAGACACAATAAACAGATCTAAAATATATATATATATTTCGCCAACCAAGGCATCGTCAGTATATCTGAATAAAAACAAATGCAACAGTATAAGAATAAGTCCGAAACATTAAAAATAAATAAAACAAAGAAAATAACTACAATAACCAAACAAAAAGAAAAAATGGAGTAGAGGCGTAAGGAAAGATAAAAACCAGACAAATACTGCTTGATTTAGGGCAGAACAATTTTTTGAATATTAATTCTGGCTACTATTATAGTAGTACTAGCGTTCAAGCCACATGTATTTTTAAAATGAAGTGGAATTAATGTTTATATCACTAAGCTATTCAAAAGTAACTAAAAATGAAGACCCTCTAAAAATGGCTCCGCGGCCCACAGTTTGCTGATCAATGTTGTAGCACATTAAGGAATGTTACTTTGGCAATTAAGCAGCTAAAAAAAAATTGCGAACCTCGCACATGGCATTACAGTACATGTTAGTCGCTCATCCAATTTCGCTTGATTGACACTTAATTATTACGTAAAGCTTATCGCGAGACGCAAAATTATTGGCTGCCGGAAAACGCTGACACGTACTATATAGCTACATTTAAAGTAAGCACTATAATATATATAGCTGATTTACACATCCCATACTCAATTTGGTGTTTGCTAAAGCCACTTTTCCACGAAATGTGCACAAAATTACAAATTTGTTTTAACCGATCATTAAGCTACACGAGAACAAAAGCAAACGGGTGCTGTTACTTTTATCGTAATTTCGCTTTAAATTTGAAATATGTGGGCTACGCCAAGATTAGCGCTGTATAAATGTGCCTTTGCAACGATTTTAAGCATGCCACTAGTGTATGTACAATTTTAGGTGCAAATGTTCGAACTGTAAGCAAACCTAATCCATAGTCATCTAACGTCACTACAAACTAGAATTTTTTGGTCTTGCTTAATGAATCAATTTCGGCGAGCGCATTTAAAGGCCCAAGTTCCCAAAAATGTTACTTTTTTGTGCCGTTTAGACACAAAGGTAAGGCAAAATACAAATCTCCTAAAATTTTGAATATAGGTTTAAAGAAAAGATTGAAATTAATTTTTTTATTTGTTTTCATGCAAGCTTTCTCTTGCGATGCTGCACCAACTGTAACCAACTCGGGAACAGTTACCCCCACTTTACCGGTTTCTCCTGGCTACACGGGCAACACAGTGGTAACTGCAGCATGTGCTGCTGGATTTGCGTCAACTGTTGGTGCGAATACTGCTGAATGTATTGAAACTAACACTTGGAATCCGGCATCATTGGATTGTACAGGTAACTCGTTTCTCTTTGTTCTACTTCTGGCAAAATCATGAATATCAAACAGTTTGCTGTACAACACAAAGTGCCTCCGGAAAGATTTATCATTAAAATATATTTTGTATCCCTAATCACATAAAATTATTAAATGCACATCGTGAAGTACAAGCAAATTATTGTTTGTTTCTCAAATAAATAACTCTCCAAATGTCCTGTCCCTATAATACTTGAGTTTGTCAGTTAAAATTTCTTGCTTGTAAAAGGAGGTTATATCACGAAAATGTCAAAAGAGGCCTGGATTTTTATGTGCTTTGGTATTTAATGGAGGTGTTTCATGTAACGCAATTAATGTTTACAGTTGCATGCACATCATTACCTGGCGTGGTGGAAGGAACCTTAGCACCCAATGCTCTTCCTGCTAATGGAGGTTTTGCAGACGGTGATACAGTCACAGTAACTTGCAATGCTGGGTTCGCTATAGCTACTGCAACTACGACTTGTACTGCTGCAAGCAATACCTGGACTGTACCCACACTGACATGCACAGGTAAAACAATTCACTTTGCTGAAACTCAATATAGCAGAATCAATGACTTGACTTTTGACTTAAGTGCAATTTGGAAAATACTTGGACTTAACTGAAGACTTTCTAACGAAATGACATGACTCGATTAAGGTATTTTGAACAAATATTTAATATTAAAAAAATATATATTTAACAAAAATTATTAATAAAAAAAAAAAATTATTTAGGTTTATTAATCTCGCTTTTGTATGTAAACAATATGCTTGCCCCATATTCCATTTTTGTAATACTTTTCTCCTATCGTACGAGTTTACCAATTGTAATAGTTTTAACGCAGGTGGGCCATTATTTTTAACCGCGGGCCGCATGACAAACTTAAAATGTTGTGACGTGCCGGGTAAAATAGGATCTCAAATACACGCAATATGACGTCATACTCCGACGCTTTAAAACAAATAAGCTAACGAACTTGTATTACGTTAGGAGTTGTTGAAAAATGTACAATTTAAGTCGAATTTAAAGAAAAGGACAAGAGGAGGTGCAAACGTTAGTTTTAATTTAAGAGGGGGACGGTGATCCATTAAGCTCAGATAAAAAAATGTACTTTGCTTGATGTATTTGGGTTTATTACGTTGTGGGGCTCGTTGACCCAAAAACCAAGGCAAAAAAAAACTTGAAAAAATATGAATCGGTATGTTTCAGAGTTTAGAAAACAACTGGTATTTCGTTCATATTGACGGAATACATTTGACCGAAGTGCACAAAATATATAAATATGAGGCTAAAGCGGTTGGTGCTTTATTGCGTAGCTGCGACATGGTTAAGTTAAGGTAAAAAGAGTAGCACAAGCACAAACACGCGTTTATAAATATGCAATTGCGAAATAGGAAAAAAGGCGATCTGCACGCTTCGATGAACGTGGATGTACATCGGTAGGTTCGCTACAAGGCTAAGCTTGTTAAACCTTTGTTGGAAAGAATGCCACCGTGCAGAGGGCGTTTTCTGTCTGTAAATATGCAAAAAAATCATGTGGAACCTACGAGAAACATAGAAGAGATTCGCTCCAAGCGCGAAAGCAATTTCCATTGCGCAGGTCTGGTTAAACGTTTTATTTTAGGACATTGACTTGGCTTGAAGAAGACTTGCTCTCACAATGACTTGACTGGCAGTTGAGTCATTGAAAAACAACCGGCTTATGGCACCGTTTTTCTCTTTCTATTTTTCAACCGACTTGACTGGGACTTTAGTCATTTCATAATAACAAGACAAAAGAATGGTTTGCTCATTTTTAAGGTTGGGTAGCATTTTGGAACCTTAATTTTTTTGTTTAGAAAGAACATGCAATATTTGGAATAATGGAACCTGGCGTATAAATAAAAAAGTTGAAGTAAATATATTGTTGAAATTTTCAGTTGTCAGTAAAAATATGATTGCTGGTGGTTGCAATCAATAGGAAGTCGTAAAACTATGTGTAATTTGTGCAAATTTTAGCTTGATAGTTGAAACAGTTTCATTATAATGCTTGCTTTCAATGCGGCGTTAGTTTTTTTTTCGGGCGACCAATTACTTCGCGATAATCATCGCCTAATAATTAAGTGTCAATAAGGTGTATTTACCGCCGCAAGTTTAAATGCGAAATCTTAAGGCAGTCTACGCCTCTCTGTTAGCACCTGTCGTGCATCTTGCTCCAACCAGCATACTACCAACATCAGGCCTAAACATCTAGCAAAACTTTCGATTTAATAGTTTGCGTATTGAGAACATAATAGTGTTTTTCATATTGTTTAAAACTACAGATTTAAAGCCTGTTTTAACAGTGATTGCTCGGCCCAAGCCATGTAAATTACCGAGTAAAAGTTTGCAAAAGTATAGCAAACCATAGGCGTTAAACCATTTTTAGTCTTTAAGAGAATAATAATATTTGCTTTTCAAACACGAAAGCTGGTCAAAATTTAATAAAATGACCATACGCATTATCTACGTAAATTCTATTTATGAAATGTATGTTTCGATCATTCCCCAAATTCTACGCCATATTTGAACCCCTTTCGCATCAAAGGCATAAGTTAAGTTGGGAGGTTTTCGGCCCATATCTGTTTTTGCTTTCAGAAACAAGTTAAGGAAAAGAAAAAAACAAAATATATAATATAAAGTACACAATACAAAATATTAAAAAAAAAAAAAATAAATAAAAAAAATAAAATAAAGTAAAAATTGAAAATAAACACTAAGCCCTGAAAATATACCCCCTGACAAAATATACAACAACCGCACCCCCGTCTAGTTCTTTTTTGGTTTCCTATGGTTTCCTATGGTATGTTTCAGACCGAGTTTTGTCCGAAGCTTTATAGAAAAAGTAGACATCGTAGAACCTTCAAATTTTCAGACATGGCGTAGAGTGGTATGTAGGTGCTTTGTAAAAGTTTATGAGGCTGCACTCCCAGGGGCCTTTGCTTGGGGGGTAAAAACCTGAAATATTGCGTTTTAGCACTTTGTAGCTAACGACAGCCATCTAGCAGCAGAAAAACTTTCATACAGAATTCGTTCATATTCGCTTGCTTTGTCCAGCTCGCGTCGCGACGAGGCGGCTGCTGGCATCCCTGCTGCGCCCTATTGTCCCGCGCGTGCAACATTTGTGTTGGAAGTGGCTTGCCTAGTAAAACTATGCACATGCGACTTGCCTTTCATAAAGAGGCCTCTCTAAGTAAAAAAACCTGTTGCTCTTACAACACAAAATATTTTACCACCGCAAATTTAAATGCGAATCCTACAGGCAGTGTACACATCTCTGTTAGCACATGTTGTAATTGTTGCACCATTCAAACATATCAACACCAGGTCTAAGCAAATATAATTATACAAGGGCCGCAACAACAAAAAGCTTAAGTTTAACGCATTCTTAACGACGACGTTACAAAGCTACGTCATAACATGGCGTCATAAATAAATAAATCTTGCGTTTATTGGATTTAAATTGGCAAAACTTTCAATATAAAACGTGGCTTATTAGGCACATAAACGTGTTTGCATATTGCTCAAAACTACAGATTTAAACTCTGTTTCAACAGTGATTGCTCAGACCAAGGCATGGTAAAAATTTACACAGTAAAAGTTGGAAAAAGTATAGCAAACCATAGACGTTAAATCATTTAGAGAGAATGAAAATATTGACTTTTTAAACATGCTAGCTGACCAAAATGTAATAACATGGCCGTAAGCATTATCTACGTAAATTTTTATTGATCAAATGTATGTTTCGATCATTTGCCAAAATCTACGCCATATTTGAACCCCCTTCGCTTCAAAGCCATAATTTATTATATTATTATACACAACTTATAATTGTGTGTAGATATGTTGGATTGGAGTAACATACAGAACAGGTGCAAATAGCAAATATTCTCCAAATACGATGTTTCCAATATTCTCCAAATCGTATTTCATCGTATTGTCGCGGTAATACACAAAGAGGTAAGGCCGTGAATAAAGTTTCACCCAGCGTACAATTAACGGAGGGAAGCATTGCGAGTAGAGATGTTCAAAGCAGAATATCGGCGACACATTTATAATGCTTGCTTTAAATGCAGCGTCAGCATTTTTTCGGGCGACCAATTACTTTGCGATAAGCTTCGCCTAATAATCAAGTGTCCGCTGCAAATTTAAATGCGAAATCTTAATGCAGTGTACGCCTCTCTGTTAGCACCTGTTGTGCATGTTGCTCCAACCAACCTACCAACATCAGGCCTAAACAACTAGCAAAACTTTCGATTTAATAGTTTGCGTATTGAGAACATAATAGTGTGTTTCTTATTGTTTAAAACTACAGATTTAAAGTCTGTTTTAACAGTGATTGCTCGGACCAAGCCATGGTAAAAATTTAGCGAGTAAAAGTTTGTAAAAGTATAGCAAACCATAGGCGTTAATCCATTTTAAGTCTTTGGGAGAATGATAATATTTGTTTTTCAAACACGTAAGCTGGCCAAAATGTAATAAAATGGCCATACACACTATCTACGTAAATTCTATTTATCAAATATATGTTTCGATCATTTCCCAAAATCTACGCCATATTTGAATCCCTTTCGCATCAAAGGCTTAAGTTAAGTGGGGAATTTTTCGGCCCATATCTGTTTTTGCTTGCAGAAACAAGTTAAGGAAAATGAAAAACAAAATATATAATATAAAATACACAATACAAAATATTAAAAAATAAAAAGTATTAAATAAAAAAAAAAATGAAAATAAAAATAAAACATAAAAAATGAAAAATTAAAACAAAAATCAAAAAAAACTAAATAAAAAAAATAAATAATAAAAATAAAAACATTAAAAAATAAAAATATTGAAAAATAAAAATAAATAATTAAGTCAATCAAAAATATTAAAAAACAAAATTGAAAAAAAAATAAAAATGAAAATTAAAAAAAAATAACACTAAACCTTGAAAGTATACCCCCTGACAAAATAAACAACAACCGCACCCCCGTCTAGTAGTTCACACTAAATTTCACCAAAGCAATTCCTCCTAAATTTGCAGGTTGCTGCAAAAACTATGTGGACGTGATATTTGTGGTGGACAGCTCCGGATCAATATCTAAGGCTGATTTTGAGACGATGAAAGAAGTCATGCTTAATTTATCGAACTCATTTGAAGGTTTTATCGAAGAAACCGCACAAGTTGGAATTCTTCAATACGGAGATAACAATAGAGACAAGTTAATAAATTTATTGTATTTTTACTTCTTGCAAACATTACTCCACGATCTAAAGGTCAACTTGAAAGGTACAATATGCCTTTTTTAATTTGAAAATGTATTCAAATCAATCACAAAAAATAGTGGCGAAATCATCGATCAATAATAAAGAGAACTTGACATGAAATCAGAAGTGGAAACAGGGATATTGTTTGAGTGAAAAAAACTGAAAAGTTTGTACCAAAACCTGACGTTATCAAACCAATAGCCTGTAAATACTTTATTTACTCAGTAGAACTGGTGCACTTCAAATTTCTGTTTAAGCTCGCCTTTAATGGTCTCTCGAAGCGTATAGACATCAATTTTACTTAAATCATTCTGTGGAGCCGGTTTCAATTGGAGGGGAAGAAATACAAATCGCCTATCCGCTCTAGCCGCATCGCTAGCCATTTATGAGCTAATTCGTAAATTATGTTTTTACTTTTACATCTTTAGACCAAACTATGCTTCATTTAACACAAGATATTACAAAACACCATTAACACTTGGAAAATGCAAAACAGTTCAATGTATTAAAACTGCAATAAGAACGAAGATGACACATATGTATTCTGGCAACACGTTTACGGCACTTGCAATAGAAAGAGCAGTTAAGGTAAGTTTCAATATAACGCTCCAATAATTTTAAAACATTCTTAAATTTTTTTAGCGAAATTAAACTAATTATAATCAGGTAAGGCAACAGGCAACTAACCTATTTAACTTTAAACTTACAATACCATTTGGCGACAGTTTAATCTGGTTCTCCTAATATATATAACTTAAAAGTGTCTCGCAACAGCATGACGATTTTCAAGGAAACCCAAACGCGAAGAAATTTCTGGTTCTGATCACCGATGGACAAGCAAATGATTGGTACAACTTAGAAACAAGGTACAAAAGCACTTCAACAACTTATTACTTGTAAAACGACATTATTTCAAAAATTGCAAATCTTAGAAATAGGCCTATATATACCAATATTATATATAAATCCCAAAAATCCGGTAATTTTAAATCTTTACCAACGTTTCGGCAACACATGCAATACGCCTTCTTCAGGGTGAATTTTAGTTGTATTTGTCGTATACCTCGAATTACTAACTAAAATAAAGTGTCTGATTTCGTACAAATGCCTATTTGGCGTTTTCCCTTTTATTATTACATGAAGGTGTGTTTGAGAAATATTATGCATTAAAGTTTACATGAAGGCATGGTTGAGAAATATTATACTTTTTATTGCATTTTACAGCTATATCCTCACACGTGATTCTGGTATAACTGTGTACGCCGTTGGAGTCGGTGCGGACGTTAACATTACTCAACTTCGAATCAGCGCAAACGGTGACGTAAGCAATGATCGCGTTCTGACAACGGGCAACTACGGTCTTTTATCCCAAGCTCTTAGCAACATTACAAACGAAATCACACAATCGGGCGCAGAAGGTAGCGATTCTATAAACAGAAAAACTTTGTATTGTAGCCATTTTTTTGGGCAGTTCTTCTCAATTATTAATGAAAACGGACGCGCCTTTTTGACTAGTTATATGGGCCGAAAATTTATTTTCGGGACATATCTTGTTTTTGCCGTTATTCTTTTTTGGTTTCCTATGGTTTCCTATGGTTTCCTATGGTTTCCTATGGTTTCCTATGGTTTCCTATGGTTTGTTTCAGACCGACTTTTGTCCGAAGCTTTATAGAAAAAGTAGACATCGTAGAACCTTCAAATTTTCAGACATGGCGTAGAGTGGTATGTAGGTGCTTTGTAAAAGTTTATGAGGCTGCACTCCCAGGGGCCTTTGCTTGGGGGGTAAAAACCTGAAATATTGCGTTTTAGCACTTTGTAGCTAACGACAGCCATCTAGCAGCAGAAAAACTTTCATACAGAATTCGTTCATATTCGCTTGCTTTGTCCAGCTCGCGTCGCGACGAGGCGGCTGCTGGCATCCCTGCTGCGCCCTATTGTCCCGCGCGTGCAACATTTGTGTTGGAAGTGGCTTGCCTAGTAAAACTATGCACATGCGACTTGCCTTTCATAAAGAGGCCTCTCTAAGTAAATAAACCTATTGCTCTTACAACACAAAATATTTTACCACCGCAAATTTAAATGCGAATCCTACAGGCAGTGTACACATCTCTGTTAGCATATGTTGTAATTGTTGCACCATTCAAACATATCAACACCAGGTCTAAGCAAATATAATTATACAAGGGCCGCAACAACAAAAAGCTTAAGTTTAACGCATTCTTAACGACGACGTTACAAAGCTACGTCATAACATGGCGTCATAAATAAATAAATCTTGCGTTTATTGGATTTAAATTGGCAAAACTTTCAATATAAAACGTGGCTTATTAGGCACATAAACGTGTTTGCATATTGCTCAAAACTACAGATTTAAACTCTGTTTCAACAGTGATTGCTCAGACCAAGGCATGGTAAAAATTTACACAGTAAAAGTTGGAAAAAGTATAGCAAACCATAGACGTTAAATCATTTAGAGAGAATGAAAATATTGACTTTTTAAACATGCTAGCTGACCAAAATGTGATAACATGGCCGTAAGCATTATCTACGTAAATTTTTATTGATCAAATGTATGTTTCGATCATTTTCCAAAATCTACGCCATATTTGAACCCCCTTCGCTTCAAAGCCATAAGTTATTATATTATTATACACAACTTATAATTGTGTGTAGATATGTTGGATTGGAGTAACATACAGAACAGGTGCAAATAGCAAATATTCTCCAAATACGATGTTTCCAATATTCTCCAAATCGTATTTCATCGTATTGTCGCGGTAATACACAAAGAGGTAAGGCCGTGAATAAAGTTTCACCCACCGTACAATTAACGGAGGGAAGCATTTCGAGTAGGGATGTTCAAGGCAGAATATCGGCGACACATTTATAATGCTTGCTTTAAATGCGGCGTCAGCATTTTTTGGGGCGACCAATTACTTCGCGATAAGCTTCGCCTAATAATTAAGTGTCAATAGGGTGTATTTACCGCCGCAAGTTTAAATGCGAAATCTTAAGGCAGTCTACGCCTCTCTGTTAGCACCTGTTGTGCATCTTGCTCCAACCAGCATACCAACATCAGGCCTAAACTTATCTAGCAAAACTTTCGATTTAATAGTTTGCGTATTAGGCACATAATAGTGTTTTTCATATTGTTTGAAACGACAGATTTAAAGCCTGTTTTAACAGTGATTGCTCGGACCAAGCTATGGTAAAAAATTACCTAGTGAAAGTTTGCAAAAGTATAGCAAACCATAGGCGTTAAACCATTTTTAGTCTTTAAGAGAATGATAATATTTGATTTTCAAACACGTAAGCTGGTCAAAATTTAATAAAATAGCCATATGCATTATCTAAGTAAATTCTATTTATCAAACATATGTTTCGATCATTCCCCAAATTCTACGCCATATTTGAACCCCTTTCGCATCAAAGGCGCCGCAAATTTAAATGCGAAATCTGGTGGCAACTCTAATCCAACATATCAACACCAGGCCTACACAACTTAAAATTGTGTGTTGATATGTTGGATTGGAGTAACATACTATACAGGTGCAAATAGCAAATATTCTCCAAATACGGTTTTTCCAATATTCTCCAAATCGTATTTCATCGTATTGTTGCGGTAATACACAAAGAGGTAAGGCCGTGAATAAAGTTTCACCCACCGTACAATTAACGGAGGGAAGCATTGCGAGTAGAGATGTTCAAAGCAGAATATCGGCGACTCATTTATAATGCTTGCTTTAAATGCGGCGTCAGCATTTTTTGGGGCGACCAATTACTTTGCGATAAGCTTCGCCTAATAATCAAGTGTCAATAGGGTGTATTTACCGCCGCAAATTTAAATGCGAAATCTTAAGGCAGTGTACGCCTCTCTGTTAGCACCTGTTGTGCATGTTGCTCCAACCAACATACCAATATCAGGCCTAAACAACTAGCAAAACTTTCGATTTAATAGTTTGCGTATTAGGCACATAATAGTGTGTTTCATATTGTTTAAAACTACAGATTTAAAGTCTGTTTTAACAGTGATTGCTCGGACCAAGCCATGGTAAAATTTACCGAGTAAAAGTTTGCAAAAGTATTGCAAACCATAGGCGTTAAACCATTTTAAGTCTTGAGGAGAATGATAATATTTGGTTTTCAAACACGTAAGCTCTGGCCAAAATGTAATAAAATGGCCATGTACATTATCTACGCAAATTCTATTTATCAAATATATGTTTCGATCATTCCCCAAATACTACGCCATATTTGAACCCCTTTCGCATCAAAGTGGGGAAGTTTTCGGCCCATATCTGTTTTTGCTTGCAGAAACAAGTTAAGGAAAATGAAAAACAAAATATGAAATATATAATATAAAATACACAATACAAAATACAAAATATTAAAAAATAAAAAGTGTAAAATAAAAAAAATAGTAAATAAAAAAAAAAATAAAAAAATAAAAATAAAAAACACACAAAAAAAATAAAAAATAAAAATTAAAAAATGAATATGAAAAATAAAATTGAAAAAAAAATAAATAAATAAATAAAATCAATTTCAAAAAAAAATTAAAACTAAATAAAAATAAACACTAAGCCCTGACAATATACCCCCTGACAAAATATACAACAACCGCACCCCCGTCTAGTTCTTTTTTTTTTTTCCTATGGTTTCCTTTGGTATGTTTCAGACCGAGTTTTGTCCGAAGCTTTATAGAAAAAGTAGACATCGTAGAACCTTCAAATTTTCAGACATGGCGTAGAGTGGTATGTAGGTGCTTTGTAAAAGTTTATGAGGCTGCACTCCCAGGGGCCTTTGCTTGGGGGGTAAAAACCTGAAATATTGCGTTTTAGCACTTTGTAGCTAACGACAGCCATCTAGCAGCAGAAAAACTTTCATACAGAATTCATTCATATTCGCTTGCTTTGTCCAGCTCGCGTCGCGACGAGGCGGCTGCTGGCATCCCTGCTGCGCCCTATTGTCCCGCGCGTGCAACATTTGTGTTGGAAGTGGCTTGCCTAGTAAAACTATGCACATGCGACTTGCCTTTCATAAAGAGGCCTCTCTAAGTAAAAAAACCTATTGCTCTTACAACACAAAATATTTTACCACCGCAAATTTAAATGCGAATCCTACAGGCAGTGTACACATCTCTGTTAGCACATGTTGTAATTGTTGCACCATTCAAACATATCAACACCAGGTCTAAGCAAATATAATTATACAAGGGCCGCAACAACAAAAAGCTTAAGTTTAACGCATTCTTAACGACGACGTTACAAAGCTACGTCATAACATGGCGTCATAAATAAATAAATTTTGCGTTTATTCGATTTAAATTGGCAAAACTTTCAATATAAAACGTGGCTTATTAGGCACATAAACGTGTTTGCATATTGCTCAAAACTACAGATTTAAACTCTGTTTCAACAGTGATTGCTCAGACCAAGGCATGGTAAAAATTTACACAGTAAAAGTTGGAAAAAGTATAGCAAACCATAGACGTTAAATCATTTAGAGAGAATGAAAATATTGACTTTTTAAACATGCTAGCTGACCAAAATGTAATAACATGGCCGTAAGCATTATCTACGTAAATTTTTATAGATCAAATGTATGTTTCGATCATTTGCCAAAATCTACGCCATATTTGAACCCCCTTTGCT
This sequence comes from Ascidiella aspersa, assembly GCF_963924565.1. NCBI lineage: Eukaryota > Metazoa > Chordata > Ascidiacea > Phlebobranchia > Ascidiidae > Ascidiella > Ascidiella aspersa. The sequence goes on from NC_139451.1 coordinate 2,992,666, forward strand.
TCAAAGCCATAAGTTATTATATTATTATACACAACTTATAATTGTGTGTAGATATGTTGGATTGGAGTAACATACAGAACAGGTGCAAATAGCAAATATTCTCCAAATACGATGTTTCCAATATTCTCCAAATCGTATTTCATCGTATTGTCGCGGTAATACACAAAGAGGTAAGGCCGTGAATAAAGTTTCACCCACCGTACAATTAACGGAGGGAAGCATTTCGAGTAGGGATGTTCAAGGCAGAATATCGGCGACACATTTATAATGCTTGCTTTAAATGCGGCGTCAGCATTTTTTGGGGCGACCAATTACTTCGCGATAAGCTTCGCCTAATAATTAAGTGTCAATAGGGTGTATTTACCGCCGCAAGTTTAAATGCGAAATCTTAAGGCAGTCTACGCCTCTCTGTTAGCACCTGTTGTGCATCTTGCTCCAACCAGCATACCAACATCAGGCCTAAACTTATCTAGCAAAACTTTCGATTTAATAGTTTGCGTATTAGGCACGTAATAGTGTTTTTCATATTGTTTGAAACGACAGATTTAAAGCCTGTTTTAACAGTGATTGCTCGGACCAAGCTATGGTAAAAAATTACCTAGTGAAAGTTTGCAAAAGTATACCAAACCATAGGCGTTAAACCATTTTTAGTCTTTAAGAGAATGATAATATTTGATTTTCAAACACGTAAGCTGGTCAAAATTTAATAAAATAGCCATATGCATTATCTAAGTAAATTCTATTTATCAAATATATATTTCGATCATTCCCCAAATTCTACGCCATATTTGAACCACTTTCGCATCATAGGCATATTTTAAGTGGGGAAGTTTTCGGCCCATATCTGTTTTTGCTTGCAGAAACAAGTTAAGGAAAATGAAAAACAAAATATATAATATAAAGTACACAATACAAAATATTAAAAAAAAAATAAAAAAAAAAAAAATTAAAATAAAGTAAAAATTGAAAATAAACACTAAGCCCTGAAAATATATCCCCTGACAAAATATACAACAACCGCACCCCCGTCTAGTTGTTGTTTGTTTCTCAAATATATAACTCTCCAAAAGTATTGGAGTATCAAAAGTCATGTCCATAAATTTCTCCTAATAACATATAAAATAAAATAAAAACACATGTACAAAAAGAACAATGCTTGTATAACGATAACTTGAGTAGGCCCACATATTTTTTCGCATGTAGCTCACACAAAAACTGATTTTGCACTCTTTGTCAGATCCCATCTCTAGTAAAACTAATTTGGACACTTTGTTGCCCGTATGTAGCTCCAATAGAAGTAATTTGGGCACTTTTTTGTCCATAAGTAGGTCCAAAAAACTAATTTGGGCACTTTTTTGAAACTTAGGATGAGTAAAAATGGGGGTATACTTAAGGTATTTTATTTAATAATCCTTACAAAATAGAAATGATGTGTCCTACAGGCGACAACTGGAGATTGAATTTTAGCAAAAAAAATTGAATTTAAAAAAAAAAAAAACGTTTTCTGTAACCTGCCACCAATGTTAATACTTTCTAATGATTATAATAGCTCATAAATGATATCACACCAAAGTATTATATGAAATTAGAGGGTTATCTGAGTAGAAAAAACCTGCATACAATAGGTAGATATAAGTTTTTTTAGTTTTGATGATTTATCTTGATATTTGCCGGGACACAACTTTTTCTCAGTATACCCCCCCTACAGGGCCCACAATCACAGCAATAAATCTCAAAACAGTTTGCTAACTTGTGTATATTAATAAAAAAATAATTTGCCAAATGTTTAACATTCTTAACAACTGTCGTTTAAAGCAGCTGTGCTAACCGTACTACCTGTACTATTTTTTGCCAACATTGTGAGTACAATGCAACACTACACGATGAACTCTTTTCAGCTCTTAAGCAATTCAGTCCTGTTTTTTAAAACTTTGTAGGTCCAGAGTTGAATCAATTGCAATTTTGTAATTGTAATTGATAAAATTCATTACCGCGGAACCAAAATATGTGGCCGCGGCGTGCCTTTTTTGGCCTGCAACACAAAACCATTTGCTAACTGTTTTAGATAACTGTTAAAATATTGAAACTTCCTGACTGTTCCTAAGTCTAGGTCACCTTATAGCATGTAAATGTTTAGTTTATTATAATGCTCACAGTTTGAGGTGAAAAGCAATTTACCTTTTACCGGCAACAGTCATTATGATTGTAAAGCAAATTTTAATTCCTTAACGATTAAAATCACCTTAAACAATATCCTTTTGTTGTGCTATTGTTTTAAAACAACCATGAAACAATCGCTGCAGTAGCTGCTAACAGTTAGTTACTACAGCTAGTTAATCATTTGTAGTAGTTCCAAAGTAATGTGACCTTAACAAAATAAAACTGCAAAATGAGTTTTGGGGCTTTTGCGCAAGTGTACAAGTTTTGTGAAAGATTACTGTGTGGATTGCCTGGAGCGCTGCAATTTTTTTGTTTTTGAAATGCTTTTAAGGGTATTTGTCATGTTTCTAAAATGTGATGTTACACAGCGTAATATCCAGGCTAGAGTGCTAATAGGTGTAAAGTGGTAAATTCCCTAATGAATAATTGTTATACAGCTTATATGTGTTGGTTGTCCCTTACGATTTTTTTTACATTTATCTACATTAAAACATTTAATTTTTCCTTCCTAAACTAAAATTTTGCATTTTGTAAAAACAGTAATATGTAGCCGAATTGCAAAATTGTGTGCTTATTAAAATGGAACGACTAAATGCCTAACGGCTAACCAAGTCAAACGTTTTTTACGTAGCGGAACCTGTGTTACGTGTTCATCAACACTTAAACACCTAAATTAATTAATTGCCATAAGCCAAATCTTAGAGTTCATTAAGTGATTTTACGATGTGATAAATAGGGTTTTAGATTACGCGTTTCAGCTTTCGTTTGCCAAATATGTTCTTCAGTTACATAATATCATATTTGATGATGCAAAGTTTTCCGTATTGTTGTGTGTAAAATTCCTGAATTTCCTGCTTCAGTTCGCCTCGTTTCAAACTTGACATGTAACCTTTAATCTCGTAATCTATAACTGTCAGTCTTGCGGGCGGTGTTCTCACGTTCTGCAACACAAGCCACTTGTATTGGTGGCGTCTGACTCCCGCTGCAAATTGGCCTTAGAATGGCCGCTGTAATGCCTAAGCCATGTTTTCAGAGTGCCGGCCAGTCTTATTGGCCAAATATGACGTAACATTCGTGTTCTTTTTCTTCCTACGTATTGGCTATATACATGTCGTTTCTTAGCGGCTTTGAGCTTTTCTCTAGAGAAGTCTTTTGCGAAGTTTTAGCCGACAGTCGCTGCAATAGGCGGTGGCTGTGTGTCTCACATTAACTTGAAAATAACGTTCACTAATGTTATTTGATAACGTTTTAATTCGTTGTAACAATATACTTTTGATTGGAATTTTAGTTGTGGTTAGGTAGCATATCTGACCAGAAGCTTTTGCAAACAACAAGAACTCGCGCGGTTGCGTCCCGCCGGGCAACTGTATGGGGTTCTTAAACATAAAAGTCTCAAGTTTGAAAATTAAACTTCATAGTTTTTTATATAGATCAATTATGTAACCAAAAAGAATTTTTTTATAAAACAAAGTCATTTTTTTGCAAAACCATCCTCTATAAGCATATCCTAAGACCACATGTTTAGTGTGCAAATCACAAAACTTGTTTTTTCTCAACAACGTTAATTGGCTGTGTCGGAATATTTTTTTATAATATTACAATTACTATTTAATACTTTTTTTCCTGTCACCGTTTCACGACGTCATTAAATACAGTAACCTTAGACAGTAAATAGGGAAGAAGTTAATTTCAGGAGCGCCTCATTCATTAACGTAATACAGTAAATAGGGAAGTTCCCTAAATTAACTTCGGTCTCTGTGGTCCAAAGGTAATAATACTAAAATAATTGAAACTAATTGTAAAAATTGCACAGAAATTAATTTACTGATTGAGCCATACAATTTTGTGAAAATTTAATCAACAAATTTGCGCAAACTTTTTATTTTTATTTTCTGGATACACCCCTGGAGTCAAATGTCAAGGTTTTAAAAATGAATCAAAATTTCTTCCAACCATTTGTAGCAGTTCAGTTTCAGCAGCGCTTCTCAACCTTTTTTCCCCTTTAACTTTTCCATAAAAAACTCCGTTCCCACCTAAGAAAAATAGAAAAATATATCTATAAATAAGTCAATACACAAAATATATTTTATGTACGTTTTCTTAAACAAATTCCAAATTCTACCTTAAAACCTTAAAAGTTCTAAATAAAAACCTTCCGCTATTTTTAACTCTTAAGAGCTGCCAATCAATGTGATGCATACAACCTAGCCCACTTTCTCTCTTTATATTCTTGAAATATTTATTCCATTTTCAACCACACGCCTTTGTGGAGCTGGATTCAGCGCAATGAGCATATAGAATAAAAACATCGTAATTGCTCGGAAGTAAAGCATGACATGTGGTTATGCTTATGCAAAGTGAAACCGCATTTGCAAAAACTATTGGATACTCTACAGGCGCAACCATTGCACTGAATGCAATGTAATATTGAAACAAATTAAAATTTTGGTGATCGTTCGTGTGGTGAAATCAAATTTGTATGTTAACTAAAACTTCCTACCTACAGGCAATCATTTTGGTGCACATGTGCAGGCAGAGTTCTCTGGAATTGTGTATAATTTACGCATATCCGCATGTGTTTTGCTCCAGCAATAATTAAAATATTTTTATTTGTATCTGACACAAAATGGGGTTGCAATGTAAATTCTAATTTAACTTTATTCAAATTGGGGTCTTTTGTCAAAAAGGTTGAAGACCAATGGTCTAAAGCAGCCTAAAATTTTTGTGCGGCCCGCTAGTCATCTTCACTCCTAAATAGTGATTTAAACGTTCAATATTAGCCTAATTAAAATGTACCAGTCAGCTTTTAGGGGCGCGCTAATAGTTTAATATGGGTAAAAATATATAGATATAACTCTAAAGGCCTGTTATAACTCTAAAGAGCAATACTTAATCTTGAAACTTATAGGTTCTGCAGCCCAATAAATTATTTCAAGTGTCAATGTGGCCCACTATAATAAAATGTTGGACATCCCTGGTCTATAGCAAAATGGCACTAGGTGGTATGCGACAACAAAAAGTTGAGATTCACTGAATTTCAGTTTTTTTATCAGCTGCACAAAGTCGTTGAATCTTAAGTTTTTAAATTGATTTGCATATTGAATATATTGATTAAAGCCATGTTTTTTTTCCAAAAAGTCTTTGAAATAGTCTATGAGTTAAAGAAAAATGGGGGTTGGTGTAAGTGAAAAAAACTGAGAATGCAAAGTTTTAAGTTATTTTGATTTGCCAAACGAAAAAAACTTTTAAAGTGTAAAATCTAGTCGATTGTTTCCAGTTTCAAAAAATTTTAACTCGCAACAAACAGTTTATTGTTCACCAAAAGGCATTGCAGACTCACCGACTCACTATCATAGATCAACAGATTCGGTGAGTTTGCAATGGCTTTCGGTGTACTAATTATACGTAAGCCGTAGTCGTTGGTCAAAAAGCAGCTTCGAAGGGCTAGATCTCAGCTATTAACACACATTTGTGTGGATGTTTCATTGAAACAATTTATTGGTTACATTTCCAACCATTACAGCGAAATTTGCAAAATATCATATCATGAAAATTTTCGAAAATAGAAGATTTCAATGCAAAACTTTGGGTTCAATGAGCGATATGAAATAATAGTATTTTTTCACTAATTATTTTGCCACTCCTGTTTTTGAGGTCCAAGTCATTGAAAACAGTTCGGTATATGTAATTTTTTTAAATATTCAAACTGTAAGAAAACCTAACCCATAGTCATAAGTTCTAACGTTACCGCAGACTAGATTTTTTTGGTCTGGTCTTGCTTAATAAATCAATTTCGGTGATTTAAAGGCCCAATTCCAAAAAAATGTTACCTTTGTGCCTTTTAGACACGAAGTATAGGGAAAAATACAGATCTGCCACATTGAACTGCAACTATTTTTTTTGTCTATAGGTTTGAAGAAAAGGATTAATTTGCTTTTTGTTTTTACCTTAGCTTTCTACTGCGACGCGGCACCAACTGTGACCAACGGGGGATCAGTTACTCCCACTTTACCTGATTCTCCTGGCTACACGTGCAACACAGTGGTAACTGCAGATTGCGGCAATGGATTTGCATCAACCGTTGATGCCAACACTGCTGAATGTACTGCATCTAACACGTGGTCACCGGTATCGTTGACTTGCACAGGTAACCTGTTTCTGCTCGTTCTACTTCTCACAAAATCATAAATATAATACACAAAACGCCTTCGGAAAGGCTTACCGAAACCGGTCAGCCTGATCAGGATTTATTTGCAAGCAAGGCTAGGCTATTGCCTGCTGCATCCTGTTCGTTAAACTAGTCTGTTGTAAGAATTCAACTCACGAACTCGGTCATACCGGGATCGTCGCTCTACCAACTGAGCTACACAGGCTTAAAAAGGGGCAAAATCAATTTGCAGCGTTTTGACCAACTGTAAACTTTTCTTGATTTTGTATCACTGATCACACAAAAATAATAAATGCACATCGCGAAGTTCCAGCGAATTGTTGTTTGTTTCTGAAATATATAACTCTCCAAAAGTATTTGAGTATCAAAAGTCATGTCCCTAAAATACTTGAGTTTGTAAGTTAGAATCTCTCTTGCTTGTGAAAGGTTCCTAATTAACAACCAATTTGGTAACGTGGTAATTACCACATTCTATTTTTATAATTATTTTGATGTCATATAAAAACAGAAAATGTACATGCATTTTGCAACGTAATATGCAATAGTGATGAAGAGCCCGCAGCTTGATGGATTCTTAATTTGGTTTAACCACACATAATCCAGGTATATTACACTAATAATCACGCTTATTGCAGCAGTAATTAATTTAGATCGGTGGAAGAATGCAAATAGTCCTTTGACCAGTTAAAATTAAACTGGTATATAACTACTCTATATTTAACTTGGGTAACACCAGATTTCTCCTAATAACATATAAAATGAAAACACATGTACAAAAAGAACAATGCTTGTATAACGATAACTTGAGTAGGCCCACATTTTTTTTCGCATGTAGCTCACACAAAAACTGATTTTGCACTCTTTGTCAGATCCCATCTCTAGTAAAACTAATTTGGACACTTTGTTGCCCGTATGTAGCTCTAATAGAAGTAATTTGGGCACTTTTTTGTCCATAAGTAGGTCCAAAAAACTAATTTGGGCACTTTTTTGAAACTTAGGATGAGTAAAAATGGGGGTATACTTAAGGTATTTTATTTAATAATCCTTACAAAATAGAAATGATGTGTCCTACAGGCGACAACTGGAGATTGAATTTTAGCAAAAAAAATTGAATTAAAAAAAAAAAAAAACGTTTTCTGTAACCTGCCACCAATGTTAATACTTTCTAATGATTATAATAGCTCATAAATGATATCACACCAAAGTATTATATGAAATTAGAGGGTTATCTGAGTAGAAAAAACCTGCATACAATAGGTAGATATAAGTTTTTTTAGTTTTGATGATTTATCTTGATATTTGCCGGGACACAACTTTTTCTCAGTATACCCCCCCTACAGGGCCCACAATCACAGCAATAAATCTCAAAACAGTTTGCTAACTTGTGTATATTAATAAAAAAATAATTTGCCAAATGTTTAACATTCTTAACAACTGTCGTTTAAAGCAGCTGTGCTAACCGTACTACCTGTACTATTTTTTGCCAACATTGTGAGTACAATGCAACACTACACGATGAACTCTTTTCAGCTCTTAAGCAATTCAGTCCTGTTTTTTAAAACTTTGTAGGTCCAGAGTTGAATCAATTGCAATTTTGTAATTGTAATTGATAAAATTCATTACCGCGGAACCAAAATATGTGGCCGCGGCGTGCCTTTTTTGGCCTGCAACACAAAACCATTTGCTAACTGTTTTAGATAACTGTTAAAATATTGAAACTTCCTGACTGTTCCTAAGTCTAGGTCACCTTATAGCATGTAAATGTTTAGTTTATTATAATGCTCACAGTTTGAGGTGAAAAGCAATTTACCTTTTACCGGCAACAGTCATCATGATTGTAAAGCAAATTTTAATTCCTTAACGATTAAAATCACCTGAAACAATATCCTTTTGTTGTGCTATTGTTTTAAAACAACCATGAAACAATCGGTACAGTAGCTGCTAACAGTTAGTTACTACAGCTAGTTAATCATTTGTAGTAGTTCCAAAGTAATGTGACCTTAACAAAATAAAACTGCAAAATGAGTTTTGGGGCTTTTGCGCAAGTGTACAAGTTTTGTGAAAGATTACTGTGTGGATTGCCTGGAGCGCTGCAATTTTTTTGTTTTTGAAATGCTTTTAAGGGTATTTGTCATGTTTGTAAAATGTGATGTTACACAGCGTAATATCCAGGCTAGAGTGCTAATAGGTGTAAAGTGGTAAATTCCCTAATGAATAATTGTTATACAGCTTATATGTGTTGGTTGTCCCTTACGATTTTTTTACATTTATCTACATTAAAACATTTAATTTTTCCTTCCTAAACTAAAATTTTGCATTTTGTAAAAACAGTAAAATGTAGCCGAATTGCAAAATTGTGTGCTTATTAAAATGGAACGACTAAATGCCTAACGGCTAAGCAAGTCAAACGTTTTTTACGTAGCGGAACCTGTGTTACGTGTTCATCAACACTTAAACACCTAAATTAATTAATTGCCATAAGCCAAATCTTAGAGTTCATTAAGTGATTTTACGATGTGATAAATAGGGTTTTAGATTACGCGTTTCAGCTTTCGTTTGCCAAATATGTTCTTCAGTTACATAATATCATATTTGATGATGCAACGTTTTCCGTATTGTTGTGTGTAAAATTCCTGAATTTCCTGCTTCAGTTCGCCTCGTTTCAAACTTGACATGTAACCTTTAATCTCGTAATCTATAACTGTCAGTCTTGCGGGCGGTGTTCTCACGTTCTGCAACACAAGCCACTTGTATTGGTGGCGTCTGACTCCCGCTGCAAATTGGCCTTAGAATGGCCGCTGTAATGCCTAAGCCATGTTTTCAGAGTGCCGGCCAGTCTTATTGGCCAAATATGACGTAACATTCGTGTTCTTTTTCTTCCTACGTATTGGCTATATACATGTCGTTTCTTAGCGGCTTTGAGCTTTTCTCTAGAGAAGTCTTTTGCGAAGTTTCAGCCGACAGTCGCTGCAATAGGCGGTGGCTGTCTGTCTCACATTAACTTGAAAATAACGTTCACTAATGCTATTTGATAACGTTTTAATTCGTTGTAACAATATACTTTTGATTGGAATTTTAGTTGTGGTTAGGTAGCATATCTGACCAGAAGCCTTTGCAAACAACAAGAACTCGCGCGGTTGCGTCCCGCCGGGCAACTGTATGGGGTCAGGGGCCAGGCCCCAGTGCACAGGTCGCGGTGGGGGCGCAACACCTGTAACGTATATCGATTGGGAACCTCTCACAAAAGTAAAACCTTAAGTTGCAGCAGCAATTGTTTGCATTGTGTGACATTTAAGCAAATACGTAATCTTGATACCATATTGCGTCCAACATAAGTAAAATCTCGTTTGTAACTTAAAATTGGTTACTATTAAATCCGCTGCATTAAATCAATATTTTGCGAAATCTATCTAATTTTGCGTGGTAACATATATTTCGAGAAGTTCTTAAACATAAAAGTCTCAAGTTTGAAAATTAAACTTCATAGTTTTTTATATAGATCAATTATGTAACCAAAAAGAATTTTTTTATAAAACAAAGTCATTTTTTTGCAAAACCATCCTCTATAAGCGTATCCTTAAGACCACATGTTTAGTGTGCAAATCACAAAACTTGTTTTTTCTCAACAACGTTAATTGGCTGTGTCGGAATATTTTTTTATAATATTACAATTACTATTTAATACTTTTTTTCCTGTCACCGTTTTATGACGTCATTAAATACAGTAACCTTAGACAGTAAATAGGGAAGAAGTTAATTTTAGGAGCGCCTCATTCATTAACGTAATACAGTAAATAGGGAAGTTCCCTAAAATAACTTCGGTCTCTGTTGTCCAAAGGTAATAATACTAAAATAATTGAAAATAATAGTAAAAATTGCACAGAAATTAATTTACTGATTTAGCCATACAATTTTGTGAAAATTTATCCAACAACTTTGCGCAAACTTTTTATTTTGATTTTCTGGATATACCCCTGGAGCCAAATGTCAAGGGTTTAAAAATGAATTAAAATTTCTTCCAACCATTTGTAGCAGTTCAGTTTTTATATATTAACACTTTCTTGAAATATAGGCATGCCACACATTAAAATTGGTCATGGCGGGTGGTTTAAAAAAGCTTTACAGAAATCTAGATTTCGCTTTTCCTTGATGTAAATGTTTGCACAAAAGGGCATAATTTACCGTTTTCTTATTTAAATACCATATATGTGTTATAAGTCGATGCTGCATCATTGGGAAAAGTTTCTGTGAAGTTTCACCGTTCAGACCAATTCCAAATGTGGCATGCCTTTATGTCAAGAAAATATTGATATTAAAACCAACTGGCCCAAAGGTTTAGGAAGAAATCTTGATTCATTTATGAAGCCTTAGCATTTGGTTCCTTTGTGGCTCTGACAAAACGCAACTCATTTTGAGTCAATATTTTTGATACTTGAACAATCTTAACAACGTCGCACATGCATGACCTCACACCAAATAACCAATTATTTGTGTAAAAATAAAACACTTTAGGCACTTTAAGTATTACAACAAAATTATGTTTTTACACAGCTGCATGTACTGGTCTGCCTACTGTGGTACAAGGAACACTTTCACCATTTACTGTGCCTGCTGGAGGTTTTGCGGATAGTGATGAAGTCACAGTAACCTGTAATGCTGGGTTCGCTATAGCTACTGCAACATCAACTTGTACCGCTTCAACCGGCTCCTGGTCACCAGCTACACTGACATGCGCAGGTAAAAAAAGTTCACTTCGGGATAAGTATATAAACCTTATGAGTGCCAAGTTCCAAGGTAATCAACAGCAATATGAAAAGATTTCTTTTAAGAGCTTGCCAAACAAATGAATCTATGTTTGCTCCTATAGGTAAGACACAGGTTTGGCTCAAATAATTTTAATTTTGATCTTCACTGCCACAATTTAATCATGAAAATATTTTATTTAACAACACTGAACATTCCAAACGAAAACAAATATTTGTGCAAGTCTGTTTAGAATTGGTTAAAAATTTGGTACTATATGCTTTATGAAGCATGTTATTTTGGTCTAGGATCCTTCCTTTCCACATTTTAATTTACAATAACAAAGCGAGATTTCCAAATTAAAATTGCAACGAAGAAATAAATATTAAAGAATTAATATAATACTAGCACCCACCCAAACCCTAACTTGCACCCAAACCCAAATAATGCCGGCAATATAAAACCCTGGACAGAATATTCATGGATTCTAGCCCAGCACTGTTAATTGTTATGCGGATAAGACAGAACTCTGTTAAATCAAAATTGAAAATAAAAAATTTTTCAATGTTGGTAGTTATGTAAGGTTTTGAGTAATGTTAAAAAAAAATTAGGAATCCCAGCGATAAGTGATAACCAACTAAACTACTTGTGCTGAAAAATAAACAACAAAATTGCTTCGACTATGTTTGTTTATTTATTTATTGTGTTTACTTGGCATTATTAAGTAATTTTAACTCAAAAAACGTTTTGTTTCCTAAAGGGTAATCTGTGTATAGTTCAGCCAATGAAGCATTTGTACAAATAAATGTAAAATAAAATTTTAGTCCTAAAATTATATAGGTTTGTGAGTATTATGAATGTCAGATGCATGTCATTACCAGCGCTTCTCAACCTTTTTCCCCCCTTAACTTTTCCATCAAAAACTCCATTTACACTCCTCGGGTCAAATCTTTCTCGAATTCCCCGGGTCAAATCTTTCTTGAATAAACATTAAACAAAATGTAAGATTCCATCAAGCTGTGGCCTCTTAAATACCTATTACATATTATGCTTGTACTCTCTGTCAGGGGCGTCCATCGGGCCAAATGCTACCCGCGGAACCAAAATATGTGGCCTGCAACACAAAACCATTCGTCAACTGTTTTAGATAACTGTTAAAATATTGAAACTTCCTGACTGTTTCCTAAGTCTAAGTCACCTTTTAGCATGTAAATGTTTAGTTTATAAGAATACTCACAGTTTGAGGTGAAAAGCAATTTACATTTTACCGGCAACAGTCATTATGATTGTAAAGCAAATTCTAATTCCTTCATGATTAAAATCACCTTAAACAATATCCTTTTGTTGTGCTATCGTTTGAAAACAACCATGAAACAATCGCTGCAGTAGCTGCTAACAGTTAGTTACTACAGCTAGTTAATCATTTTTAGTAGTTCCAAAGTAATGTGACCTTAACAAAATAAAACTGCGAAATGAGTTTTGGGGCTTTTGCGCAAGTGTACAAGTTTTGTGAAAGATTACTGTGTGGATTGCCCTGAGCGCTACAATTTTTTTGTTTTTGAAATGCTTTTAAGGGTATTTGTCATGTTTCTAAAATGTGATGTTACACAGCGTAATATCCAGGCTAGAGTGCTAATAGGTGTAAAGTGGAAAATTCTCTAATGAGTAATTGTTATACAGCTTATATGTGTTGGTTGTCCCTTACGATTTTTTTTACATTTATCTGCATTAAAACATTTAATTTTCCTTCCTAAACTAAAATTTTGCATTTTGTAAAAACAGTAATAAGTAGCCGAATTGCAAAATTGTGTGCTTATTAAAATGGAACGACTGAATGCCTAACGGCTAAGCAAGTCAAGCGTTTTTTACGTAGCGGAACCTGTAACGTATATCGATTGGGAACCTCTCACAAAAGTAAAACCTTTAGTTGCAGCAGCAATTGTTTGCATTATGTGGCATTTAAGCAAATACGTAATCTTGATACCATATTGCATCCAACATAAGTAAAATCTTGTTTGTAATTGAAAATTGGTTACTATTAAATCCGCTGCATTAAATCAATATTTTGCGAAATCTACCTAGTTTTGTGTGGTAACATATATTTCGAGAAGTTCTTAAACATTAAAGTCTCAAGTTTGAAAATTAAAATTCATAGTTTTTTTTATATAGATCAATTATGTAACCAAAAATAATTTTTTTAAGAAACAAATTAATTTTTTTGCAAAACTATCCTCTATAAGCATATCCTAAGACCACATGTTTAGTGTGCAATTCACACAACTTGTTTTCTCTCAACAACGTTAATTGGCTGTGTCGGAATATTTTTTATAATATTACAATTACTATTTAATGCTTTTTTTCCTGTCACTGTTTTATGACGTCAAATACAGTAACCTTAGACAGTAGATAGGGAAGCAGTTAATTTTAGGAGCGCCTCATTTATTAACGTTGGTCTCTGTGGTCCGTGGTCCGTGGTCCAAAGTAATAATACTAAAAAATATGAAACTAATAGTATAAATTGCACAGAAATTAATTTACTGATTGAGCCATACAATTTTGTGAAAATTTGTCCAACAAATTTGCGCAAACTTTTTATTTTGATTTTCTGGATACGCCCCTGGAGCCAAATGTCAAGGTTTTAAAATTGAATCAAAATTTCTTCCAACCATTTGTAGCAGTTCAGTTTTTATATACTTTCTTGCCATATAGGCATGCCATTTGAAATTGGTCATGGTGGGTGGTTTAAAAAAGCTTTACAAAAATCTAGATTTCGCTTTCCCTTGATGCAAATGTTTTCACAAAAGGGCATAATTTACCGTGTTTTTATTCAAATACCATATATGTGTTATAAGTCGATGCTGCATCATCAGGAAGAGTTTCTGTGAAGTTTTATCGTTCAGACCAATTCCAAATGTGGCATGCCTTTATATCAAGAAAATATTGATATTAAAACCGGACTGGCCCAAATAGTTAAGAACGAATCTTGTTTCATTTGTGAAGCCTTGCATTTGGTTCCTTTGTGGCTTTGACCAAAACGCAACTCATTTTGAGTCAATATTTTTGATACTTGAACAATCTTAACAACGTCGCACATGCATGACCTTACACCAAATAACCAAGTATTTGTGTAAAAATAAAACACTTAAGGTACTTTAAGTATTACAACGAAATTATGTTTTTACACAGCTGCATGTACTGGTCTGCCTACTGTGGTCCAAGGTTCTCTTACACCAGCTGCCGTGCCTGCTGGAGGTTTTGCGGACTCCGATACAGTAACAGTTGCTTGTAATGCTGGGCACGCAATTGTTTCTGATACAGCGACTTGTGCCGCTGCAACCAACACTTGGTCACCAACAACATTGATATGCACAGGTAAAAAAAGTTCACTTCGGGATAAGTATTACCTGCATATAAACCTTATAAGAGTGCCAAGTTCCAAGGTAATCAACAGCACTATGAAAAGATTTCTTTTAAGAGCTTGCCAAACAAATGAATCTATGTTTGCTCCTATAGGTAAAACACAGGTTTGGCTCAAATAATTTTAAGTTTGATCTTCACTGCCACAATTTAATCATGAAAATATTTTATTTAACAACACTGAACATTCCAAACGAAAACAAATATTTTTGCAAGTCTGTTTAGAATTGGTTTAAAATTTGGTACTATATGCTTTATGAATCATATTATTTGGGCGCAGGTCTAGGATCCTACCTTTCCGCATTTTTATTTACAATAACAAAGCGAGATTTCCAAATTGAAATTGCAACGAAGAAATTAATATTAAAGAATTAATATAATACTAGAAACACCCAAACCCTAACTTGCACCCAAACCTAAATAATGTCGGCAATATAAAACCCTGGACAGAATTTTCATGGATTCTAGCCCAGCACTGTTAATTGTTATGCGAATAAGACAGAAATCTGTTAAATCAAAATTGAAAATCAAAAATTTTCAATGTAGTGATGTAAGGTTTTTTTGTTTTTTGTTTTTTTTATGTTAAAAAACAAATTAGGAATCCCAGCGATAAGTGATAACCAACTAAACTACTTGTGCTGAAAAATAAACAACAAAATTGCTTCGACTATGTTTGTTTATTTATTTATTGTATCAACTTGGCATTATTAAGTAATTTTAACTCAAAAACCGTTTTGTTTCCTAAAGGGTAATCTGTGTATAGTTCAGCCAATGAAGCATTTGTACAAATAAATGTAAAAATAAAATTTTAGTTATAAAATTATATAGGTTTGTTAGTATGAATGTCAGATGCATGTCATTACCAGCGCTTCTCAACCCTTTTTCCCCTTTAACTTTTCCATCAAAAACTCCATTCCCACCTAAGAGAAATCTAAAACTTCCTACCTACAGGCAATCATTTTGGTGCACATGTGCAGGCAGAGTTCTCTGGAATTGTGTATAATTTACGCATATCCGCATGTGTTTTGCTCCAGCAATTATTAAACTATTTTTATTTGTATCTAACACAAAATGGGGTTGCAATGTAAATTCTAATTTAACTTTATTCAAATTGGGGTCCCTTGTCAAAAAGGTTGAAGACCAATGGTCTAATGCAGGGATGTCCAACCTGCGGCCCGCAGGCCACATAGTGGCCCGCCTAAAATTTTTGTGCGGCCCGCTAGTCATCTTCACTCCTAAATAGTGATTTAAACGTTCAATATTAGCCTAATTAAAATGTACCGGTCAGCTTTTAGGGGCGCGCTAATAGTTTAATATGGGTAAAAATGTATAGATATAACTCTAAAGGCCTGTTATAACTCTAAAGAGCAATACTTAATCTTGAAACTTATAGGTTCTGCAGCCCAATAAATTATTTCAAGTGTCAATGTGGCCCACTATAATAAAATGTTGAACATCCCTGGTCTATAGCAAAATGGCACTAGGTGGTATGCGACAACAAAAAGTTGAGATTCACTGAATTTCAGTTTTTTTATCAGCTGCACAAAGTCGTTGAATCTTAAGTTTTTAAATTGATTTGCATATTGAATATATTGATTAAAGCCATGTTTTTTTTCCAAAAAGTCTTTGAAATAGTCTATGAGTTAAAGAAAAATGGGGGTTGGTGTAAGTGAAAAAAACTGAGAATGCAAAGTTTTAAGTTATTTTGATTTGCCAAACGAAAAAAACTTTTAAAGTGTAAAATCTAGTCGATTGTTTCCAGTTTAAAAAAATTTTAACTCGCAACAAACAGTTTATTGTTCACCAAAAGCCATTGAAGACTCACCGACTCACTATCATAGATCAACAGATTCGGTGAGTTTGCAATGGCTTTCGGTGTACTAATTATACGTAAGCCGTAGTCGTTGGTCAAAAAGCAGCTTCGAAGGGCTAGATCTCAGCTATTAACACACATTTGTGTGGATGTTTCATTGAAACAATTTATTGGTTACATTTCCAACCATTACAGCGAAATTTGCAAAATATCATATCATGAAAATTTTCGAAAATAGAAGATTTCAATGCAAAACTTTGGGTTCAATGAGCGATATGAAATAATAGTATTTTTTCACTAATTATTTTGCCATTCCTGTTTTTGAGGTCCAAGTCATTGAAAACAGTACGGTATATGTAATTTTTTTAAATATTCAAACTGTAAGAAAACCTAACCCATAGTCATAAGTTCTAACGTTACCGCAGACTAGATTTTTTTGGTCTGGTCTTGCTTAATAAATCAATTTCGGTGATTTAAAGGCCCAATTCCAAAAAAATGTTACCTTTGTGCCTTTTAGACACGAAGTATAGGGAAAAATACAGATCTGCCACATTGAACGGCAACTATTTTTTTTGTCTATAGGTTTGAAGAAAAGGATTAATTTGCTTTTTGTTTTTACCTTAGCTTTCTACTGCGACGCGGCACCAACTGTGACCAACGGGGGATCAGTTACTCCCACTTTACCTGATTCTCCTGGCTACACGGGCAACACAGTGGTAACTGCAGATTGCGGCAATGGATTTGCATCAACCGTTGATGCCAACACTGCTGAATGTACTGCATCTAACACGTGGTCACCGGTATCGTTGACTTGCACAGGTAACCTGTTTCTGCTTGTTCTACTTCTCACAAAATCATAAATATAATACACAAAACGCCTTCGGAAAGGCTTACCGAAACCGGTCAGCCTGATCAGGATTTATTTGCAAGCAAGGCTAGGCTATTGCCTGCTGCATCCTGTTCGTTAAACTAGTCTGTTGTAAGAATTCAACTCTCGAACTCGGTCATACCGGGATCGTCGCTCTACCAACTGAGCTACACAGGCTTAAAAAGGGGCAAAATCAATTCGCAGCGTTTTGACCAACTGTAAACTTTTCTTGATTTGGTATCACTGATCACACAAAAATAATAAATGCACATCGTGAAGTTCCAGCGAATTATATGGGCCGAAAATTTATTTTCGGGACATATCTTGTTTTTGCCGTTATTATATGGGCCGAAAATTTATTTTCGGGACATATCTTGTTTTTGCCGTTATTATATGGGCCGAAAATTTATTTTCGGGACATATCTTGTTTTTGCCGTTATTCTTTTTTGGTTTCCTATGGTTTCCTATGGTTTCCTATGGTTTCGTATGGTTTCCTATGGTTTCCTATGGTATGTTTCAGACCGAGTTTTGTCCGAAGCTTTATAGAAAAAGTAAACATCGTAGAACCTTTAAATTTTCAGACATGGCGTAGAGTGGTATGTAGGTGCTTTGTAAAAGTTTATGAGGCTGCACTCCCAGGGGCCTTTGCTTGGGGGGTAAAAACCTGAAATATTGCGTTTTAGCACTTTGTAGCTAACGACAGCCATCTAGCAGCAGAAAAACTTTCATACAGAATTCGTTCATATTCGCTTGCTTTGTCCAGCTCGCGTCGCGACGAGGCGGCTGCTGGCATCCCTGCTGCGCCCTATTGTCCCGCGCGTGCAACATTTGTGTTGGAAGTGGCTTGCCTAGTAAAACTATGCACGTGCGAATTGCCTTTCATAAAGAGGCCTCTCTAAGTAAAAAAAACCTATTGCTCTTACAACACAAAATATTTTACCACCGCAAATTTAAATGCGAATCCTACAGGCAGTGTACACATCTCTGTTAGCACATGTTGTAATTGTTGCACCATTCAAACATATCAACACCAGGTCTAAGCAAATATAATTATACAAGGGCCGCAACAACAAAAAGCTTAAGTTTAACGCATTCTTAACGACGACGTTACAAAGCTACGTCATAACATGGCGTCATAAATAAATAAATAAATCTTGCGTTTATTGGATTTAAATTGGCAAAACTTTCAATATAAAACGTGGCTTATTAGGCACATAAACGTGTTTGCATATTGCTCAAAACTACAGATTTAAACTCTGTTTCAACAGTGATTGCTCAGACCAAGGCATGGTAAAAATTTACACAGTAAAAGTTGGAAAAAGTATAGCAAACCATAGACGTTAAATCATTTAGAGAGAATGAAAATATTGACTTTTTAAACATGCTAGCTGACCAAAATGTAATAACATGGCCATAAGCATTATCTACGTAAATTTTTATTGATCAAATGTATGTTTCGATCATTTGCCAAAATCTACGCCATATTTGAACCCCCTTCGCTTCAAAGCCATAAGTTATTATATTATTATACACAACTTATAATTGTGTGTAGATATGTTGGATTGGAGTAACATACAGAACAGGTGCAAATAGCAAATATTCTCCAAATACGATGTTTCCAATATTCTCCAAATCGTATTTCATCGTATTGTCGCGGTAATACACAAAGAGGTAAGGCCGTGAATAAAGTTTCACCCACCGTACAATTAACGGAGGGAAGCATTTCGAGTAGGGATGTTCAAGGCAGAATATCGGCGACACATTTATAATGCTTGCTTTAAATGCGGCGTCAGCATTTTTTGGGGCGACCAATTACTTCGCGATAAGCTTCGCCTAATAATTAAGTGTCAATAGGGTGTATTTACCGCCGCAAGTTTAAATGCGAAATCTTAAGGCAGTCTACGCCTCTCTGTTAGCACCTGTTGTGCATCTTGCTCCAACCAGCATACCAACATCAGGCCTAAACTTATCTAGCAAAACTTTCGATTTAATAGTTTGCGTATTAGGCACATAACAGTGTTTTTCATATTGTTTGAAATGACAGATTTAAAGCCTGTTTTAACAGTGATTGCTCGGACCAAGCTATGGTAAAAAATTACCTAGTAAAAGTTTGCAAAAGTATAGCAAACCATAGGCGTTAAACCATTTTTAGTCTTTAAGAGAATGATAATATTTGATTTTCAAACACGTAAGCTGGTCAAAATTTAATAAAATAGCCATATGCATTATCTAAGTAAATTCTATTTATCAAATATATGTTTCGATCATTCCCCAAATTCTACGCCATATTTGAACCCCTTTCGCATCAAAGGCATATTTTAAGTGGGGAAGTTTTCGGCCCATATCTGTTTTTGCTTGCAGAAACAAGTTAAGGAAAATGAAAAACAAAATATATAATATAAAGTACACAATACAAAATATTAAAAAAAAAATTTAAAAAAAAAAAAATTAAAATAAAGTAAAAATTGAAAATAAACACTAAGCCCTGAAAATATATCCCCTGACAAAATATACAACAACCGCACCCCCGTCTAGTTCTTTTTTGGTTTCCTATGGTATGTTTCAGACCGAGTTTTGTCCGAAGCTTTATAGAAAAAGTAGACATCGTAGAACCTTTAAATTTTCAGACATGGCGTAGAGTGGTATGTAGGTGCTTTGTAAAAGTTTATGAGGCTGCACTCCCAGGGGCCTTTGCTTGGGGGGTAAAAACCTGAAATATTGCGTTTTAGCACTTTGTAGCTAACGACAGCCATCTAGCAGCAGAAAAACTTTCATACAGAATTCGTTCATATTCGCTTGCTTTGTCCAGCTCGCGTCGCGACGAGGCGGCTGCTGGCATCCCTGCTGCGCCCTATTGTCCCGCGCGTGCAACATTTGTGTTGGAAGTGGCTTGCCTAGTAAAACTATGCACATGCGACTTGCCTTTCATAAAGCGGCCTCTCTAAGTAAAAAAACCTATTGCTCTTACAACACAAAATATTTTACCACCGCAAATTTAAATGCGAATCCTACAGGCAGTGTACACATCTCTGTTAGCACATGTTGTAATTGTTGCACCATTCAAACATGTCAACACCAGGTCTAAGCAAATATAATTATACAAGGGCCGCAACAACAAAAAGCTTAAGTTTAACGCATTCTTAACGACGACGTTACAAAGCTACGTCATAACATGGCGTCATAAATAAATAAATAAATCTTGCGTTTATTGGATTTAAATTGGCAAAACTTTCAATATAAAACGTGGCTTATTAGGCACATAAACGTGTTTGCATATTGCTCAAAACTACAGATTTAAACTCTGTTTCAACAGTGATTGCTCAGACCAAGGCATGGTAAAAATTTACACAGTAAAAGTTGGAAAAAGTATAGCAAACCATAGACGTTAAATCATTTAGAGAGAATGAAAATATTGACTTTTTAAACATGCTAGCTGACCAAAATGTAATAACATGGCCGTAAGCATTATCTACGTAAATTTTTATTGATCAAATGTATGTTTCGATCATTTGCCAAAATCTACGCCATATTTGAACCCCCTTCGCTTCAAAGCCATAAGTTATTATATTATTATACACAACTTATAATTGTGTGTAGATATGTTGGATTGGAGTAACATACAGAACAGGTGCAAATAGCAAATATTCTCCAAATACGATGTTTCCAATATTCTCCAAATCGTATTTCATCGTATTGTCGCGGTAATACACAAAGAGGTAAGGCCGTGAATAAAGTTTCACCCACCGTACAATTAACGGAGGGAAGCATTTCGAGTAGGGATGTTCAAGGCAGAATATCGGCGACACATTTATAATGCTTGCTTTAAATGCGGCGTCAGCATTTTTTGGGGCGACCAATTACTTCGCGATAAGCTTCGCCTAATAATTAAGTGTCAATAGGGTGTATTTACCGCCGCAAGTTTAAATGCGAAATCTTAAGGCAGTCTACGCCTCTCTGTTAGCACCTGTTGTGCATCTTGCTCCAACCAGCATACCAACATCAGGCCTAAACTTATCTAGCAAAACTTTCGATTTAATAGTTTGCGTATTAGGCACGTAATAGTGTTTTTCATATTGTTTGAAACGACAGATTTAAAGCCTGTTTTAACAGTGATTGCTCGGACCAAGCTATGGTAAAAAATTACCTAGTGAAAGTTTGCAAAAGTATATAGCAAACCATAGGCGTTAAACCATTTTTAGTCTTTAAGAGAATGATAATATTTGATTTTCAAACACGTAAGCTGGTCAAAATTTAATAAAATAGCCATATGCATTATCTAAGTAAATTCTATTTATCAAATATATGTTTCGATCATTCCCCAAATTCTACGCCTTATTTGAACCCCTTTCGCATCAAAGGCATATTTTAAGTGGGGAAGTTTTCGGCCCATATCTGTTTTTGCTTGCAGAAACAAGTTAAGGAAAATGAAAAACAAAATATATAATATAAAGTACACAATACAAAATATTTAAAAAAAAATTAAAAAAAAAAAAAATTAAAATAAAGTAAAAATTGAAAATAAACACTAAGCCCTGAAAATATATCCCCTGACAAAATATACAACAACCGCACCCCCGTCTAGTTATATGGGCCGAAAATTTATTTTCGGGACATATCTTGTTTTTGCCGTTATTATATGGGCCGAAAATTTATTTTCGGGTGATATCTTGTTTTTGCCGTTATTATATGGGCCGAAAATTTATTTTCGGGACATATCTTGTTTTTGCCGTTATTCTTTTTTGGTTTCCTATGGTTTCCTATGGTTTCCTATGGTTTGTTTCAGACCGACTTTTGTCCGAAGCTTTATAGAAAAAGTAGACATCGTAGAACCTTCAAATTTTCAGACATGGCGTAGAGTGGTATGTAGGTGCTTTGTAAAAGTTTATGAGGCTGCACTCCCAGGGGCCTTTGCTTGGGGGGTAAAAACCTGAAATATTGCGTTTTAGCACTTTGTAGCTAACGACAGCCATCTAGCAGCAGAAAAACTTTCATACAGAATTCGTTCATATTCGCTTGCTTTGTCCAGCTCGCGTCGCGACGAGGCGGCTGCTGGCATCCCTGCTGCGTCCTATTGTCCCGCGCGTGCAACATTTGTGTTGGAAGTGGCTTGCCTAGTAAAACTATGCACATGCGACTTGCCTTTCATAAAGAGGCCTCTCTAAGTAAAAAAACCTATTGCTCTTACAACACAAAATATTTTACCACCGCAAATTTAAATGCGAATCCTACAGGCAGTGTACACATCTCTGTTAGCACATGTTGTAATTGTTGCACCATTCAAACATATCAACACCAGGTCTAAGCAAATATAATTATACAAGGGCCGCAACAACAAAAAGCTTAAGTTTAACGCATTCTTAACGACGACGTTACAAAGCTACGTCATAACATGGCGTCATAAATAAATAAATCTTGCGTTTATTGGATTTAAATTGGCCAAACTTTCAATATAAAACGTGGCTTATTAGGCACATAAACGTGTTTGCATATTGCTCAAAACTACAGATTTAAACTCTGTTTCAACAGTGATTGCTCAGACCAAGGCATGGTAAAAATTTACACAGTAAAAGTTGGAAAAAGTATAGCAAACCATAGACGTTAAATCATTTAGAGAGAATGAAAATATTGACTTTTTAAACATGCTAGCTGACCACAATGTAATAACATGGCCGTAAGCATTATCTACGTAAATTTTTATTGATCAAATGTATGTTTCGATCATTTGCCAAAATCTACGCCATATTTGAACCCCCTTCGCTTCAAAGCCATAAGTTATTATATTATTATACACAACTTATAATTGTGTGTAGATATGTTGAATTGGAGTAACATACAGAACAGGTGCAAATAGCAAATATTCTCCAAATACGATGTTTCCAATATTCTCCAAATCGTATTTCATCGTATTGTCGCGGTAATACACAAAGAGGTAAGGCCGTGAATAAAGTTTCACCCACCGTACAATTAACGGAGGGAAGCATTTCGAGTAGGGATGTTCAAGGCAGAATATCGGCGACACATTTATAATGCTTGCTTTAAATGCGGCGTCAGCATTTTTTGGGGCGACCAATTACTTCGCGATAAGCTTCACCTAATAATTAAGTGTCAATAGGGTGTATTTACCGCCGCAAGTTTAAATGCGAAATCTTAAGGCAGTCTACGCCTCTCTGTTAGCACCTGTTGTGCATCTTGCTCCAACCAGCATACCAACATCAGGCCTAAACTTATCTAGCAAAACTTTCGATTTAATAGTTTGCGTATTAGGCACGTAATAGTGTTTTTCATATTGTTTGAAACGACAGATTTAAAGCCTGTTTTAACAGTGATTGCTCGGACCAAACTATGGTAAAAAATTACCTAGTGAAAGTTTGCAAAAGTATAGCAAACCATAGGCGTTAAACCATTTTTAGTCTTTAAGAGAATGATAATATTTGATTTTCAAACACGTAAGCTGGTCAAAATTTAATAAAATAGCCATATGCATTATCTAAGTAAATTCTATTTATCAAATATATGTTTCGATCATTCCCCAAATTCTACGCCATATTTGAACCCCTTTCGCATCAAAGGCATATTTTAAGTGGGGAAGTTTTCGGCCCATATCTGTTTTTGCTTGCAGAAACAAGTTAAGGAAAATGAAAAACAAAATATATAATATAAAGTACACAATACAAAATATTAAAAAAAAAATTAAAAAAAAAAAAAATTAAAATAAAGTAAAAATTGAAAATAAACACTAAGCCCTGAAAATATATCCCCTGACAAAATATACAACAACCGCACCCCCGTCTAGTTCTTTTTTGGTTTCCTATGGTTTCCTATGGTTTCCTATGGTATGTTTCAGACCGAGTTTTGTCCGAAGCTTTATAGAAAAAGTAGACATCGTAGAACCTTCAAATTTTCAGACATGGCGTAGAGTGGTATGTAGGTGCTTTGTAAAAGTTTATGAGGCTGCACTCCCAGGGGCCTTTGCTTGGGGGGTAAAAACCTGAAATATTGCGTTTTAGCACTTTGTAGCTAACGACAGCCATCTAGCAGCAGAAAAACTTTCATACAGAATTCGTTCATATTCGCTTGCTTTGTCCAGCTCGCGTCGCGACGAGGCGGCTGCTGGCATCCCTGCTGCGCCCTATTGTCCCGCGCGTGCAACATTTGTGTTGGAAGTGGCTTGCCTAGTAAAACTATGCACATGCGACTTGCCTTTCATAAAGAGGCCTCTCTAAGTAAAAAAACCTATTGCTCTTACAACACAAAATATTTTACCACCGCAAATTTAAATGCGAATCCTACAGGCAGTGTACACATCTCTGTTAGCACATGTTGTAATTGTTGCACCATTCAAACATATCAACACCAGGTCTAAGCAAATATAATTATACAAGGGCCGCAACAACAAAAAGCTTAAGTTTAACGCATTCTTAACGACGACGTTACAAAGCTACGTCATAACATGGCGTCATAAATAAATAAATCTTGCGTTTATTGGATTTAAATTGGCAAAACTTTCAATATAAAACGTGGCTTATTAGGCACATAAACGTGTTTGCATATTGCTCAAAACTACAGATTTAAACTCTGTTTCAACAGTGATTGCTCAGACCAAGGCATGGTAAAAATTTACACAGTAAAAGTTGGAAAAAGTATAGCAAACCATAGACGTTAAATCATTTAGAGAGAATGAAAATATTGACTTTTTAAACATGCTAGCTGACCAAAATGTAATAACATGGCCGTAAGCATTATCTACGTAAATTTTTATTGATCAAATGTATGTTTCGATCATTTGCCAAAATCTACGCCATATTTGAACCCCCTTCGCTTCAAAGCCATAAGTTATTATATTATTATACACAACTTATAATTGTGTGTAGATATGTTGGATTGGAGTAACATACAGAACAGGTGCAAATAGCAAATATTCTCCAAATACGATGTTTCCAATATTCTCCAAATCGTATTTCATCGTATTGTCGCGGTAATACACAAAGAGGTAAGGCCGTGAATAAAGTTTCACCCACCGTACAATTAACGGAGGGAAGCATTTCGAGTAGGGATGTTCAAGGCAGAATATCGGCGACACATTTATAATGCTTGCTTTAAATGCGGCGTCAGCATTTTTTGGGGCGACCAATTACTTCGCGATAAGCTTCACCTAATAATTAAGTGTCAATAGGGTGTATTTACCGCCGCAAGTTTAAATGCGAAATCTTAAGGCAGTTTACGCCTCTCTGTTAGCATCTGTTGTGCATCTTGCTCCAACCAGCATACCAACATCAGGCCAAACTTATCTAGCAAAATTTTCGATTTAATAGTTTGCGTATTAGGCACGTAATAGTGTTTTTCATATTGTTTGAAACGACAGATTTAAAGCCTGTTTTAACAGTGATTGCTCGGACCAAGCTATGGTAAAAAATTACCTAGTGAAAGTTTGCAAAAGTATAGCAAACCATAGGCGTTAAACCATTTTTAGTCTTTAAGAGAATGATAATATTTGATTTTCAAACACGTAAGCTGGTCAAAATTTCATAAAATAGCCATATGCATTATCTAAGTAAATTCTATTTATCAAATATATGTTTCGATCATTCCCCAAATTCTACGCCATATTTGAACCACTTTCGCATCAAAGGCATATTTTAAGTGGGGAAGTTTTCGGCCCATATCTGTTTTTGCTTGCAGAAACAAGTTAAGGAAAATAAAAAACAAAATATATAATATAAAGTACACAATACAAAATATTAAAAAAAAAATTAAAAAAAAAAATTAAAATAAAGTAAAAATTGAAAATAAACACTAAGCCCTGAAAATATATCCCCTGACAAAATATACAACAACCGCACCCCCGTCTAGTTCTTTTTTGGTTTCCTATGGTTTCCTATGGTTTCCTATGGTTTCCTATGGTTTCCTATGGTTTGTTTCAGACCGACTTTTGTCCGAAGCTTTATAGAAAAAGTAGACATCGTAGAACCTTCAAATTTTCAGACATGGCGTAGAGTGGTATGTAGGTGATTTGTAAAAGTTTATGAGGCTGCACTCCCAGGGGCCTTTGCTTGGGGGGTAAAAACCTGAAATATTGCGTTTTAGCACTTTGTAGCTAACGACAGCCATCTAGCAGCAGAAAAACTTTCATACAGAATTCGTTCATATTCGCTTGCTTTGTCCAGCTCGCGTCGCGACGAGGCGGCTGCTGGCATCCCTGCTGCGCCCTATTGTCCCGCGCGTGCAACATTTGTGTTGGAAGTGGCTTGCCTAGTAAAACTATGCACATGCGACTTGCCTTTCATAAAGAGGCCTCTCTAAGTAAAAAAACCTATTGCTCTTACAACACAAAATATTTTACCACCGCAAATTTAAATGCGAATCCTACAGGCAGTGTACACATCTCTGTTAGCACATGTTGTAATTGTTGCACCATTCAAACATATCAACACCAGGTCTAAGCAAATATAATTATACAAGGGCCGCAACAACAAAAAGCTTAAGTTTAACGCATTCTTAACGACGACGTTACAAAGCTACGTCATAACATGGCGTCATAAATAAATAAATCTTGCGTTTATTGGATTTAAATTGGCAAAACTTTCAATATAAAACGTGGCTTATTAGGCACATAAACGTGTTTGCATATTGCTCAAAACTACAGATTTAAACTCTGTTTCAACAGTGATTGCTCAGACCAAGGCATGGTAAAAATTTACACAGTAAAAGTTGGAAAAAGTATAGCAAACCATAGACGTTAAATCATTTAGAGAGAATGAAAATATTCACTTTTTAAACATGCTAGCTGACCAAAATGTAATAACATGGCCGTAAGCATTATCTACGTAAATTTTTATTGATCAAATGTATGTTTCGATCATTTGCCAAAATCTACGCCATATTTGAACCCCCTTCGCTTCAAAGCCATAATTTATTATATTATTATACACAACTTATAATTGTGTGTAGATATGTTGGATTGGAGTAACATACAGAACAGGTGCAAATAGCAAATATTCTCCAAATACGATGTTTCCAATATTCTCCAAATCGTATTTCATCGTATTGTTGCGGTAATACACAAAGAGGTAAGGCCGTGAATAAAGTTTCACCCACCGTACAATTAACGGAGGGAAGCATTGCGAGTAGAGATGTTCAAAGCAGAATATCGGCGACTCATTTATAATGCTTGCTTTAAATGCGGCGTCAGCATTTTTTGGGGCGACCTATTACTTTGCGATAAGCTTCGCCTAATAATCAAGTGTCAATAGGGTGTATTTACCGCCGCAAATTTAAATGCGAAATCTTAAGGCAGTGTACGCCTCTCTGTTAGCACCTGTTGTGCATGTTGCTCCAACCAACATACCAATATCAGGCCTAAACAACTAGCAAAACTTTCGATTTAATAGTTTGCGTATTAGGCACATAATAGTGTGTTTCATATTGTTTAACACTACAGATTTAAAGTCTGTTTTAACAGTGATTGCTCGGACCAAGCCATGGTAAAAATTTACCGAGTAAAAGTTTGCAAAAGTATTGCAAACCATAGGCGTTAAACCATTTTAAGTCTTGAGGAGAATGATAATATTTGGTTTTCAAACACGTAAGCTCTGGCCAAAATGTAATAAAATGGCCATGTACATTATCTACGCAAATTCTATTTATCAAATATATGTTTCGATCATTCCCCAAATACTACGCCATATTTGAACCCCTTTCGCATCAAAGTTGGGAAGTTTTCGGCCCATATCTGTTTTTGCTTGCAGAAACAAGTTAAGGAAAATGAAAAACAAAATATGAAATATATAATATAAAATACACAATACAAAATACAAAATATTAAAAAATAAAAAGTGTAAAATAAAAAAAATATTAAATAAAAAATAAAATAAAAAAATAAAAATAAAAAACACACAAAAAATATAAAAAATAAAAATTAAAAAATGAATATGAAAAATAAAATTGAAAAAAAATAAATAAATAAATAAAATCAATTTCAAAAAAAAATTAAAACTAAATAAAAATAAACACTAAGCCCTGACAATATATCCCCTGACAAAATATACAACAACCGCACCCCCGTCTAGTTCTTTTTTGGTTTCCTATGGTTTCCTATGGTTTCCTATGGTATGTTTCAGACCGAGTTTTGTCCGAAGCTTTATAGAAAAAGTAGACATCGTAGAACCTTCAAATTTTCAGACATGGCGTAGAGTGGTATGTAGGTGCTTTGTAAAAGTTTATGAGGCTGCACTCCCAGGGGCCTTTGCTTGGGGGGTAAAAACCTGAAATATTGCGTTTTAGCACTTTGTAGCTAACGACAGCCATCTAGCAGCAGAAAAACTTTCATACAGAATTCGTTCATATTCGCTTGCTTTGTCCAGCTCGCGTCGCGACGAGGCGGCTGCTGGCATCCCTGCTGCTCCCTATTGTCCCGCGTGTGCAACATTTGTGTTGGAAGTGGCTTGCCTAGTAAAACTATGCACATGCGACTTGCCTTTCATAAAGAGGCCTCTCTAAGTAAAAAAACCTATTGCTCTTACAACACAAAATATTTTACCACCGCAAATTTAAATGCGAATCCTACAGGCAGTGTACAAATCTCTGTTAGCACATGTTGTAATTGTTGCACCATTCAAACATATCAACACCAGGTCTAAGCAAATATAATTATACAAGGGCCGCAACAACAAAAAGCTTGAGTTTAACGCATTCTTAACGACGACGTTACAAAGCTACGTCATAACATGGCGTCATAAATAAATAAATCTTGCGTTTATTGGATTTAAATTGGCAAAACTTTCAATATAAAACGTGGCTTATTAGGCACATAAACGTGTTTGCATATTGCTCAAAACTACAGATTTAAACTCTGTTTCAACAGTGATTGCTCAGACCAAGGCATGGTAAAAATTTACACAGTAAAAGTTGGAAAAAGTATAGCAAACCATAGACGTTAAATCATTTAGAGAGAATGAAAATATTGACTTTTTAAACATGCTAGCTGAACAAAATGTAATAACATGGCCGTAAGCATTATCTACGTAAATTTTTATTGATCAAATGTATGTTTCGATCATTTGCCAAAATCTACGCCATATTTGAACCCCCTTCGCTTCAAAGCCATAAGTTATTATATTATTATACACAACTTATAATTGTGTGTAGATATGTTGGATTGAAGTAACATACAGAACAGGTGCAAATAGCAAATATTCTCCAAATACGATGTTTCCAATATTCTCCAAATCGTATTTCATCGTATTGTCGCGGTAATACACAAAGAGGTAAGGCCGTGAATAAAGTTTCACCCACCGTACAATTAACGGAGGGAAGCATTTCGAGTAGGGATGTTCAAGGCAGAATATCGGCGACACATTTATAATGCTTGCTTTAAATGCGGCGTCAGCATTTTTTGGGGCGACCAATTATTTCGCGATAAGCTTCGCCTAATAATTAAGTGTCAATAGGGTGTATTTACCGCCGCAAGTTTAAATGCGAAATCTTAAGGCAGTCTACGCCTCTCTGTTAGCACCTGTTGTGCATCTTGCTCCAACCAGCATACCAACATCAGGCCTAAACTTATCTAGCAAAACTTTCGATTTAATAGTTTGCGTATTAGGCACGTAATAGTGTTTTTCATATTGTTTGAAACGACAGATTTAAAGCCTGTTTTAACAGTGATTGCTCGGACCAAGCTATGGTAAAAAATTACCTAGTGAAAGTTTGCAAAAGTATAGCAAACCATAGGCGTTAAACCATTTTTAATCTTTAAGAGAATGATAATATTTGATTTTCAAACACGTAAGCTGGTCAAAATTTAATAAAATAGCCATATGCATTATCTAAGTAAATTCTATTTATCAAATATATGTTTCGATCATTCCCCAAATTCTACGCCATATTTGAACCCCTTTCGCATCAAAGGCATATTTTAAGTGGGGAAGTTTTCGGCCCATATCTGTTTTTGCTTGCAGAAGCAAGTTAAGGAAAATGAAAAACAAAATATATAATATAAAGTACACAATACAAAATATTAAAAAAAAAATTAAAAAAAAAAAAATTAAAATAAAGTAAAAATTGAAAATAAACACTAAGCCCTGAAAATATATCCCCTGACAAAATATACAACAACCGCACCCCCGTCTAGTTCTTTTTTGGTTTCCTATGGTTTCCTATGGTATGTTTCAGACCGAGTTTTGTCCGAAGCTTTATAGAAAAAGTAGACATCGTAGAACCTTCAAATTTTCAGACATGGCGTAGAGTGGTATGTAGGTGCTTTGTAAAAGTTTATGAGGCTGCACTCCCAGGGGCCTTTGCTTGGGGGGTAAAAACCTGAAATATTGCGATTTAGCACTTTGTAGCTAACGACAGCCATCTAGCAGCAGAAAAACTTTCATACAGAATTCGTTCATATTCGCTTGCTTTGTCCAGCTCGCGTCGCGACGAGGCGGCTGCTGGCATCCCTGCTGCGCCCTATTGTCCCGCGCGTGCAACATTTGTGTTGGAAGTGGCTTGCCTAGTAAAACTATGCACATGCGACTTGCCTTTCATAAAGAGGCCTCTCTAAGTAAAATAACCTATTGCTCTTACAACACAAAATATTTTACCACCGCAAATTTAAATGCGAATCCTACAGGCAGTGTACACATCTCTGTTAGCACATGTTGTAATTGTTGCACCATTCAAACATATCAACACCAGGTCTAAGCAAATATAATTATACAAGGGCCGCAACAACAAAAAGCTTAAGTTTAACGCATTCTTAACGACGACGTTACAAAGCTACGTCATAACATGGCGTCATAAATAAATAAATAAATCTTGCGTTTATTGGATTTAAATTGGCAAAACTTTCAATATAAAACGTGGCTTATTAGGCACATAAACGTGTTTGCATATTGCTCAAAACTACAGATTTAAACTCTGTTTCAACAGTGATTGCTCAGACCAAGGCATGGTAAAAATTTACACAGTAAAAGTTGGAAAAAGTATAGCAAACCATAGACGTTAAATCATTTAGAGAGAATGAAAATATTGACTTTTTAAACATGCTAGCTGACCAAAATGTAATAACATGGCCGTAAGCATTATCTATGTAAATTTTTATTGATCAAATGTATGTTTCGATCATTTGCCAAAATCTACGCCATATTTGAACCCCCTTCGCTTCAAAGCCATAATTTATTATATTATTATACACAACTTATAATTGTGTGTAGATATGTTGGATTGGAGTAACATACAGAACAGGTGCAAATAGCAAATATTCTCCAAATACGATGTTTCCAATATTCTCCAAATCGTATTTCATCGTATTGTCGCGGTAATACACAAAGAGGTAAGGCCGTGAATAAAGTTTCACCCAGCGTACAATTAACGGAGGGAAGCATTGCGAGTAGAGATGTTCAAAGCAGAATATCGGCGACACATTTATAATGCTTGCTTTAAATGCAGCGTCAGCATTTTTTCGGGCGACCAATTACTTTGCGATAAGCTTCGCCTAATAATCAAGTGTCCGCTGCAAATTTAAATGCGAAATCTTAAGGCAGTGTACGCCTCTCTGTTAGCACCTGTTGTGCATGTTGCTCCAACCAACCTACCAACATCAGGCCTAAACAACTAGCAAAACTTTCGATTTAATAGTTTGCGTATTGAGAACATAATAGTGTGTTTCATATTGTTTAAAACTACAGATTTAAAGTCTGTTTTAACAGTGATTGCTCGGACCAAGCCATGGTAAAAATTTACCGAGTAAAAGTTTGTAAAAGTATAGCAAACCATAGGCGTTAAACCATTTTAAGTCTTTGGGAGAATGATAATATTTGTTTTTCAAACACGTAAGCTGGCCAAAATGTAATAAAATGGCCATACACACTGTCTACGTAAATTCTATTTATCAAATATATGTTTCGATCATTTCCCAAAATCTACGCCATATTTGAATCCCTTTCGCATCAAAGGCTTAAGTTAAGTGGGGAATTTTTCGGCCCATATCTGTTTTTGCTTGCAGAAACAAGTTAAGGAAAATGAAAAACAAAATATATAATACAAAATACACAATACAAAATATTAAAAAATAAAAAGTATTAAATAAAAAAAAAAATGAAAATAAAACATAAAAAATGAAAAATTAAAACAAAAATAAAAAAAAAATAAATAAAAAAAAATAAATAATAAAAATAAAAACATTAAAAAATAAAAATATTGAAAAATAAAAATAAATAATTAAGTCAATCAAAAATATGAAAAAAAAAATTGAAAAAAAAAAAAATTAAAAATTAAAAAAAAATAACACTAAACCTTGAAAGTATACCCCCTGACAAAATAAACAACAACCGCACCCCCGTCTAGTAGTTCACACTAAATTTCACCAAAGCAATTCCTCCTAAATTTGCAGGTTGCTGCAAAAACTATGTGGACGTGATATTTGTGGTGGACAGCTCCGGATCAATATCTAAGGCTGATTTTGAGACGATGAAAGAAGTCATGCTTAATTTATCGAACTCATTTGAAGGTTTTATCGAAGAAACCGCACAAGTTGGAATTCTTCAATACGGAGATAACAATAGAGACAAGTTAATAAATTTATTGTATTTTTACTTCTTGCAAACATTACTCCACGATCTAAAGGTCAACTTGAAAGGTACAATATGCCTTTTTTAATTTGAAAATGTATTCAAATCAATCACAAAAAATAGTGGCGAAATCATCGATCAATAATAAAGAGAACTTGACATGAAATCAGGAGTGGAAACAGGGATATTGTTTGAGTGAAAAAAACTGAAAAGTTTGTACCAAAACCTGACGTTATCAAACCAAAAGCCTGTAAATACTTTATTTACTCAGTAGAACTGCTGCACTTAAAATTTCTGTTTAAGCTCGCCTTTAATGGTCTCTCGAAGCGTATAGACATCAATTTTACTTAAATCATTCTGTGGAGCCGGTTTCAATTGGAGGGGAAGAAATACAAATCGCCTATCCGCTCTAGCCGCATCGCTAGCCATTTATGAGCTAATTCGTAAATTATGTTTTTACTTTTACATCTTTAGACCAAACTATGCTTCATTTAACACAAGATATTACAAAACACCATTAACACTTGGAAAATGCAAAACAGTTCAATGTATTAAAACTGCAATAAGAACGAAGATGACACATATGTATTCTGGCAACACGTTTACGGCACTTGCAATAGAAAGAGCAGTTAAGGTAAGTTTCAATATAACGCTCCAATAATTTTAAAACATTCTTAAATTTTTTTAGCGAAATTAAACTAATTATAATCAGGTAAGGCAACAGGCAACTAACCTATTTAACTTTAAACTTACAATACCATTTGGCGACAGTTTAATCTGGTTCTCCTAATATATATAACTTAAAAGTGTCTCGCAACAGCATGACGATTTTCAAGGAAACCCAAACGCGAAGAAATTTCTGGTTCTGATCACCGATGGACAAGCAAATGATTGGTACAACTTAGAAACAAGGTACAAAAGCACTTCAACAACTTATTACTTGTAAAACGACATTATTTCAAAAATTGCAAATCTTAGAAATAGGCCTATATATACCAATATTATATATAAATCCCAAAAATCCGGTAATTTTAAATCTTTACCAACGTTTCGGCAACACATGCAATACGCCTTCTTCAGGGTGAATTTTAGTTGTATTTGTCGTATACCTCGAATTACTAACTAAAATAAAGTGTCTGATTTCGTACAAATGCCTATTTGGCGTTTTCCCTTTTATTATTACATGAAGGTGTGTTTGAGAAATATTATGCATTAAAGTATACATGAAGGCATGGTTGAGAAATATTATACTTTTTATTGCATTTTACAGCTATATCCTCACACGTGATTCTGGTATAACTGTGTACACCGTTGGAGTCGGTGCGGACGTTAACATTACTCAACTTCGAATCAGCGCAAACGGTGACGTAAGCAATGATCGCGTTCTGACAACGGGCAACTACGGTCTTTTATCCCAAGCTCTTAGCAACATTACAAACGAAATCACACAATCGGGCGCAGAAGGTAGCGATTCTATAAACAGAAAAACTTTGTATTGTAGCCATTTTTTTGGGCAGTTCTTCTCAATTATTAATGAAAACGGACGCGCCTTTTTGACTAGTTCTTTTTTGGTTTCCTATGGTTTCCTTTGGTATGTTTCAGACCGAGTTTTGTCCGAAGCTTTATAGAAAAAGTACACATCGTAGAACCTTCAAATTTTCAGACATGGCGTAGAGTGGTATGTAGGTGCTTTGTAAAAGTTTATGAGGCTGCACTCCCAGGAGCCTTTGCTTGGGGGGTAAAAACCTGAAATATTGCGTTTTAGCACTTTGTAGCTAACGACAGCCATCTAGCAGCAGAAAAACTTTCATACAGAATTCATTCATATTCGCTTGCTTTGTCCAGCTCGCGTCGCGACGAGGCGGCTGCTGGCATCCCTGCTGCGCCCTATTGTCCCGCGCGTGCAACATTTGTGTTGGAAGTGGCTTGCCTAGTAAAACTATGCACATGCGACTTGCCTTTCATAAAGAGGCCTCTCTAAGTAAAAAAACCTATTGCTCTTACAACACAAAATATTTTACCACCGCAAATTTAAATGCGAATCCTACAGGCAGTGTACACATCTCTGTTAGCACATGTTGTAATTGTTGCACCATTCAAACATATCAACACCAGGTCTAAGCAAATATAATTATACAAGGGCCGCAACAACAAAAAGCTTAAGTTTAACGCATTCTTAACGACGACGTTACAAAGCTACGTCATAACATGGCGTCATAAATAAATAAATCTTGCGTTTATTGGATTTAAATTGGCAAAACTTTCAATATAAAACGTGGCTTATTAGGCACATAAGCGTGTTTGCATATTGCTCAAAACTACAGATTTAAACTCTGTTTCAACAATGATTGCTCAGACCAAGGCATGGTAAAAATTTACACAGTAAAAGTTGGAAAAAGTATAGCAAACCATAGACGTTAAATCATTTAGAGAGAATGAAAATATTGACTTTTTAAACATGCTAGCTGACCAAAATGTAATAACATGGCCGTAAGCATTATCTACGTAAATTTTTATTGATCAAATGTATGTTTCGATCATTTGCCAAAATCTACGCCATATTTGAACCCCCTTTGCTTCAAAGCCATAAGTTATTATATTATTATACACAACTTATAATTGTGTGTAGATATGTTGGATTGGAGTAACATACAGAACAGGTGCAAATAGCAAATATTCTCCAAATACGATGTTTCCAATATTCTCCAAATCGTATTTCATCGTATTGTCGTGGTAATACACAAAGAGGTAAGGCCGTGAATAAAGTTTCACCCACCGTACAATTAACGGAGGGAAGCATTTCGAGTAGGGATGTTCAAGGCAGAATATCGGCGACACATTTATAATGCTTGCTTTAAATGCGGCGTCAGCATTTTTTGGGGCGACCAATTACTTCGCGATAAGCTTCGCCTAATAATTAAGTGTCAATAGGGTGTATTTACCGCCGCAAGTTTAAATGCGAAATCTTAAGGCAGTCTACGCCTCTCTGTTAGCACCTGTTGTGCATCTTGCTCCAACCAGCATACCAACATCAGGCCTAAACTTATCTAGCAAAACTTTCGATTTAATAGTTTGCGTATTAGGCACGTAATAGTGTTTTTCATATTGTTTGAAACGACAGATTTAAAGCCTGTTTTAACAGTGATTGCTCGGACCAAGCTATGGTAAAAAATTACCTAGTGAAAGTTTGCAAAAGTATAGCAAACCATAGGCGTTAAACCATTTTTAGTCTTTAAGAGAATGATAATATTTGATTTTCAAACACATAAGCTGGTCAAAATTTAATAAAATAGCCATATGCATTATCTAAGTAAATTCTATTTATCAAATATATATTTCGATCATTCCCCAAATTCTACGCCATATTTGAACCACTTTCGCATCAAAGGCATATTTTAAGTGGGGAAGTTTTCGGCCCATATCTGTTTTTGCTTGCAGAAACAAGTTAAGGAAAATGAAAAACAAAATATATAATATAAAGTACACAATACAAAATATTAAAAAAAAAATTAAAAAAAAAAAAAATTAAAATAAAGTAAAAATTGAAAATAAACACTAAGCCCTGAAAATATATCCCCTGACAAAATATACAACAACCGCACCCCCGTCTAGTTGTTGTTTGTTTCTCAAATATATAACTCTCCAAAAGTATTGGAGTATCAAAAGTCATGTCCATAAATTTCTCCTAATAACGTATAAAATAAAATGAAAACACATGTACAAAAAGAACAATGCTTGTATAACGATAACTTGAGTAGGCCCACATTTTTTTTCGCATGTAGCTCACACAAAAACTGATTTTGCACTCTTTGTCAGATCCCATCTCTAGTAAAACTAATTTGGACACTTTGTTGCCCGTATGTAGCTCCAATAGAAGTAATTTGGGCACTTTTTTGTCCATAAGTAGGTCCAAAAAACTAATTTGGGCACTTTTTTGAAACTTAGGATGAGTAAAAATGGGGGTATACTCAAGGTATTTTATTTAATAATCCTTGCAAAATAGAAATGATGTGTCCTACAGGCGACAACTGGAGATTTAATTTTAGCAAAAAAAATTGAATTTAAAAAAAAAAAAAACGTTTTCTGTAACCTGCCACCAATGTTAATACTTTCTAATGATTATAATAGCTCATAAATGATATCACACCAAAGTATTATATGAAATTAGAGGGTTATCTGAGTAGAAAAAACCTGCATACAATAGGTAGATATAAGTTTTTTTAGTTTTGATGATTTATCTTGATATTTGCCG
Source organism: Ascidiella aspersa (assembly GCF_963924565.1). Classification (NCBI taxonomy): domain Eukaryota; kingdom Metazoa; phylum Chordata; class Ascidiacea; order Phlebobranchia; family Ascidiidae; genus Ascidiella; species Ascidiella aspersa. The sequence continues at coordinate 3,029,641 of NC_139451.1, forward strand.
GGACACAACTTTTTCTCAGTATACCCCCCCTACAGGGCCCACGATCACAGCAATAAATCTCAAAACAGTTTGCTAACTTGTGTATATTAATAAAAAAATAATTTGCCAAATGTTTAACATTCTTAACAACTGTCGTTTAAAGCAGCTGTGCTAACCGTACTACCTGTACTATTTTTTGCCAACATTGTGAGTACAATGCAACACTACACGATGAACTCTTTTCAGCTCTTAAGCAATTCAGTCCTGTTTTTTAAAACTTTGTAGGTCCAGAGTTGAATCAATTGCAATTTTGTAATTGTAATTGATAAAATTCATTACCGCGGAACCAAAATATGTGGCCGCGGCGTGCCTTTTTTGGCCAGCAACTGTTTTAGATAAACTGTTAAAATATTGAAACTTCCTGACTGTTCCTAAGTCTAGGTCACCTTATAGCATGTAAATGTTTAGTTTATTATAATGCTCACAGTTTGAGGTGAAAAGCAATTTACCTTTTACCGGCAACAGTCATTATGATTGTAAAGCAAATTTTAATTCCTTAACGATTAAAATCACCTTAAACAATATCCTTTTGTTGTGCTATTGTTTTAAAACAACCATGAAACAATCGGTACAGTAGCTGCTAACAGTTAGTTACTACAGCTAGTTAATCATTTGTAGTAGTTCCAAAGTAATGTGACCTTAACAAAATAAAACTGCAAAATGAGTTTTGGGGCTTTTGCGCAAGTGTACAAGTTTTGTGAAAGATTACTGTGTGGATTGCCCTGAGCGCTGCAATTTTTTTGTTTTTGAAATGCTTTTAAGGGTATTTGTCATGTTTCTAAAATGTGATGTTACACAGCGTAATATCCAGGCTAGAGTGCTAATAGGTGTAAAGTGGTAAATTCCCTAATGAATAATTGTTATACAGCTTATATGTGTTGGTTGTCCCTTACGATTTTTTTTACATTTATCTAAATTAAAACATTTAATTTTTCCTTCCTAAACTAAAAATTTGCATTTTGTAAAAACAGTAATATGTAGCCGAATTGCAAAATTGTGTGCTTATTAAAATGGAACGACTAAATGCCTAACGGCTAACCAAGTCAAACGTTTTTTACGTAGCGGAACCTGTGTTACGTGTTCATCAACACTTAAACACCTAAATTAATTAATTGCCATAAGCCAAATCTTAGAGTTCATTAAGTGATTTTACGATGTGATAAATAGGGTTTTAGATTACGCGTTTCAGCTTTCGTTTGCCAAATATGTTCTTCAGTTACATAATATCATATTTGATGATGCAAAGTTTTCCGTATTGTTGTGTGTAAAATTCCTGAATTTCCTGCTTCAGTTCGCCTCGTTTCAAACTTGACATGTAACCTTTAATCTCGTAATCTATAACTGTCAGTCTTGCGGGCGGTGTTCTCACGTTCTGCAACACAAGCCACTTGTATTGGTGGCGTCTGACTCCCGCTGCAAATTGGCCTTAGAATGGCCGCTGTAATGCCTAAGCCATGTTTTCAGAGTGCCGGCCAGTCTTATTGGCCAAATATGACGTAACATTCGTGTTCTTTTTCTTCCTACGTATTGGCTATATACATGTCGTTTCTTAGCGGCTTTGAGCTTTTCTCTAGAGAAGTCTTTTGCGAAGTTTTAGCCGACAGTCGCTGCAATAGGCGTTGGCTGTGTGTCTCACATTAACTTGAAAATAACGTTCACTAATGCTATTTGATAACGTTTTCATTCGTTGTAACAATATACTTTTGATTGGAATTTTAGTTGTGGTTAGGTAGCATATCTGACCAGAAGCCTTTGCAAACAACAAGAACTCGCGCGGTTGCGTCCCGCCGGGCAACTGTATGGGGTCAGGGGCCAGGCCCCAGTGCACAGGTCGCGGTGGGGGCGCAACACCTGTAACGTATATCGATTGGGAACCTCTCACAAAAGTAAAACCTTAAGTTGCAGCAGCAATTGTTTGCATTGTGTGACATGTAAGCAAATACGTAATCTTGATACCATATTGCGTCCAACATAAGTAAAATCTCGTTTGTAACTTAAAATTGGTTACTATTAAATCCGCTGCATTAAATCAATATTTTGCGAAATCTATCTAATTTTGCGTGGTAACATATATTTCGAGAAGTTCTTAAACATAAAAGTCTCAAGTTTGAAAATTAAACTTCATAGTTTTTTATATAGATCAATTATGTAACCAAAAAGAATTTTTTTATAAAACAAAGTCATTTTTTTGCAAAACCATCCTCTATAAGCATATCCTAAGACCACATGTTTAGTGTGCAAATCACAAAACCTGTTTTTTCTCAACAACGTTAATTGGCTGTGTCGGAATATTTTTTTATAATATTACAATTACTATTTAATACTTTTTTTCCTGTCACCGTTTCACGACGTCATTAAATACAGTAACCTTAGACAGTGAATAGGGAAGAAGTTAATTTCAGGAGCGCCTCATTCATTAACGTAATACAGTAAATAGGGAAGTTCCCTAAATTAACTTCGGTCTCTGTGGTCCAAAGGTAATAATACTAAAATAATTGAAACTAATTGTAAAAATTGCACAGAAATTAATTTACTGATTGAGCCATACAATTTTGTGAAAATTTAATCAACAAATTTGCGCAAACTTTTTATTTTGATTTTCTGGATACACCCCTGGAGTCAAATGTCAAGGTTTTAAAAATGAATCAAAATTTCTTCCAACCATTTGTAGCAGTTCAGTTTCAGCAGCGCTTCTCAACCTTTTTTCCCCTTTAACTTTTCCATAAAAAACTCCGTTCCCACCTAAGAAAAATAGAAAAATATATCTATAAATAAGTCAATACACAAAATATATTTTATGTACGTTTTCTTAAACAAATTCCAAATTCTACCTTAAAACCTTAAAAGTTCTAAATAAAAACCTTCCGCTATTTTTAACTCTTAAGAGCTGCCAATCAATGTGATGCATACAACCTAGCCCACTTTCTCTCTGTATATTCTTGAAATATTTATTCCATTTTCAACCACACGCCTTTGTGGAGCTGGATTCAGCGCAATGAGCATATAGAATAAAAACATCGTAATTGCTCGGAAGTAAAGCATGACATGTGGTTATGCTTATGCAAAGTGAAACCGCATTTGCAAAAACTATTGGATACTCTACAGGCGCAACCATTGCACTGAATGCAATGTAATATTGAAACAAATTAAAATTTTGGTGATCGTTCGTGTGGTGAATTCAAATTTGTATGTTAACTAAAACTTCCTACCTACAGGCAATCATTTTGGTGCACATGTGCAGGCAGAGTTCTCTGTAATTGTGTATAATTTACGCATATCCGCATGTGTTTTGCTCCAGCAATAATTAAAATATTTTTATTTGTATCTGACACAAAATGGGGTTGCAATGTAAATTCTAATTTAACTTTATTCAAATTGGGGTCTTTTGTCAAAAAGGTTGAAGACCAATGGTCTAAAGCAGCCTAAAATTTTTGTGCGGCCCGCTAGTCATCTTCACTCCTAAATAGTGATTTAAACGTTCAATATTAGCCTAATTAAAATGTACCAGTCAGCTTTTAGGGGCGCGCTAATAGTTTAATATGGGTAAAAATATATAGATATAACTCTAAAGGCCTGTTATAACTCTAAAGAGCAATACTTAATCTTGAAACTTATAGGTTCTGCAGCCCAATAAATTATTTCAAGTGTCAATGTGGCCCACTATAATAAAATGTTGGACATCCCTGGTCTATAGCAAAATGGCACTAGGTGGTATGCGACAACAAAAAGTTGAGATTCACTGAATTTCAGTTTTTTTATCAGCTGCACAAAGTCGTTGAATCTTAAGTTTTTAAATTGATTTGCATATTGAATATATTGATTAAAGCCATGTTTTTTTTCCAAAAAGTCTTTGAAATAGTCTATGAGTTAAAGAAAAATGGGGGTTGGTGTAAGTGAAAAAAACTGAGAATGCAAAGTTTTAAGTTATTTTGATTTGCCAAACGAAAAAAACTTTTAAAGTGTAAAATCTAGTCGATTGTTTCCAGTTTAAAAAAATTTTAACTCGCAACAAACAGTTTATTGTTCACCAAAAGCCATTGCAGACTCACCGACTCACTATCATAGATCAACAGATTCGGTGAGTTTGCAATGGCTTTCGGTGTACTAATTATACGTAAGCCGTAGTCGTTGGTCAAAAAGCAGCTTCGAAGGGCTAGATCTCAGCTATTAACACACATTTGTGTGGATGTTTCATTGAAACAATTTATTGGTTACATTTCCAACCATTACAGCGAAATTTGCAAAATATCATATCATGAAAATTTTCGAAAATAGAAGATTTCAATGCAAAACTTTGGGTTCAATGAGCGATATGAAATAATAGTATTTTTTCACTAATTATTTTGCCATTCCTGTTTTTGAGGTCCAAGTCATTGAAAACAGTACGGTATACGTAATTTTTTTAAATATTCAAACTGTAAGAAAACCTAACCCATAGTCATAAGTTCTAACGTTACCGCAGACTAGATTTTTTTGGTCTGGTCTTGCTTAATAAATCAATTTCGGTGATTTAAAGGCCCAATTCCAAAAAAATGTTACCTTTGTGCCTTTTAGACACGAAGTATAGGGAAAAATACAGATCTGCCACATTGAACTGCAACTATTTTTTTTGTCTATAGGTTTGAAGAAAAGGATTAATTTGCTTTTTGTTTTTACCTTAGCTTTCTACTGCGACGCGGCACCAACTGTGACCAACGGGGGATCAGTTACTCCCACTTTACCTGATTCTCCTGGCTACACGTGCAACACAGTGGTAACTGCAGATTGCGGCAATGGATTTGCATCAACCGTTGATGCCAACACTGCTGAATGTACTGCATCTAACACGTGGTCACCGGTATCGTTGACTTGCACAGGTAACCTGTTTCTGCTTGTTCTACTTCTCACAAAATCATAAATATAATACACAAAACGCCTTCGGAAAGGCTTACCGAAACCGGTCAGCCTGATCAGGATTTATTTGCAAGCAAGGCTAGGCTATTGCCTGCTGCATCCTGTTCGTTAAACTAGTCTGTTGTAAGAATTCAACTCACGAACTCGGTCATACCGGGATCGTCGCTCTACCAACTGAGCTACCCAGGCTTAAAAAGGGTCAAAATCAATTTGCAGCGTTTTGACCAACTGTAAACTTTTCTTGATTTTGTATCACTGATCACACAAAAATAATAAATGCACATCGTGAAGTTCCAGCGAATTGTTGTTTGTTTCTCAAATATATAACTCTCCAAAAGTATTTGAGTATCAAAAGTCATGTCCCTAAAATACTTGATTTTGTAAGTTAGAATCTCTCTTGCTTGTGAAAGGTTCCTAATTAACAACCAATTTGGTAACGTGGTAATTACCACATTCTATTTTTATAATTATTTTGATGTCATATAAAAACAGAAAATGTACATGCATTTTGCAACGTAATATGCAATAGTGATGAAGAGCCCGCAGCTTGATGGATTCTTAATTTGGTTTAACCACACATAATCCAGGTATATTACACTAATAATCACGCTTATTGCAGCAGTAATTAATTTAGATCGGTGGAAGAATGCAAATAGTCCTTTGACCAGTTAAAATTAAACTGGTATATAACTACTCTATATTTAACTTGGGTAACACCAGATTTCTCCTAATAACATATAAAATGAAAACACATGTACAAAAAGAACAATGCTTGTATAACGATAACTTGAGTAGGCCCACATTTTTTTTCGCATGTAGCTCACACAAAAACTGATTTTGCACTCTTTGTCAGATCCCATCTCTAGTAAAACTAATTTGGACACTTTGTTGCCCGTATGTAGCTCTAATAGAAGTAATTTGGGCACTTTTTTGTCCATAAGTAGCTCCAAAAAACTAATTTGGGCACTTTTTTGAAACTTAGGATGAGTAAAAATGGGGGTATACTTAAGGTATTTTATTTAATAATCCTTACAAAATAGAAATGATGTGTCCTACAGGCGACAACTGGAGATTGAATTTTAGCAAAAAAAATTGAATTAAAAAAAAAAAAAAACGTTTTCTGTAACCTGCCACCAATGTTAATACTTTCTAATGATTATAATAGCTCATAAATGATATCACACCAAAGTATTATATGAAATTAGAGGGTTATCTGAGTAGAAAAAACCTGCATACAATAGGTAGATATAAGTTTTTTTAGTTTTGATGATTTATCTTGATATTTGCCGGGACACAACTTTTTCTCAGTATACCCCCCCTACAGGGCCCACAATCACAGCAATAAATCTCAAAACAGTTTGCTAACTTGTGTATATTAATAAAAAAATAATTTCCCAAATGTTTAACATTCTTAACAACTGTCGTTTAAAGCAGCTGTGCTAACCGTACTACCTGTACTAATTTTTGCCAACATTGTGAGTACAATGCAACACTACACGATGAACTCTTTTCAGCTCTTAAGCAATTCATTCCTGTTTTTTAAAACTTTGTAGGTCCAGAGTTGAATCAATTGCAATTTTGTAATTGTAATTGATAAAATTCATTACCGCGGAACCAAAATATGTGGCCGCGGCGTGCCTTTTTTGGCCTGCAACACAAAACCATTTGCTAACTGTTTTAGATAACTGTTAAAATATTGAAACTTCCTGACTGTTCCTAAGTCTAGGTCACCTTATAGCATGTAAATGTTTAGTTTATTATAATGCTCACAGTTTGAGGTGAAAAGCAATTTACCTTTTACCGGCAACAGTCATTATGATTGTAAAGCAAATTTTAATTACTTAACGATTAAAATCACCTTAAACAATATCCTTTTGTTGTGCTATTGTTTTAAAACAACCATGAAACAATCGGTACAGTAGCTGCTAACAGTTAGTTACTACAGCTAGTTAATCATTTGTAGTAGTTCCAAAGTAATGTGACCTTAACAAAATAAAACTGCAAAATGAGTTTTGGGGCTTTTGCGCAAGTGTACAAGTTTTGTGAAAGATTACTGTGTGGATTGCCTGGAGCGCTGCAATTTTTTTGTTTTTGAAATGCTTTTAAGGGTATTTGTCATGTTTCTAAAATGTGATGTTACACAGCGTAATATCCAGGCTAGAGTGCTAATAGGTGTAAAGTGGTAAATTCCCTAATGAATAATTGTTATACAGCTTATATGTGTTGGTTGTCCCTTACGATTTTTTTTACATTTATCTACATTAAAACATTTAATTTTTCCTTCCTAAACTAAAATTTTGCATTTTGTAAAAACAGTAAAATGTAGCCGAATTGCAAAATTGTGTGCTTATTAAAATGGAACGACTAAATGCCTAACGGCTAAGCAAGTCAAACGTTTTTTACGTAGCGGAACCTGTGTTACGTGTTCATCAACACTTAAACACCTAAATTAATTAATTGCCATAAGCCAAATCTTAGAGTTCATTAAGTGATTTTACGATGTGATAAATAGGGTTTTAGATTACGCGTTTCAGCTTTCGTTTGCCAAATATGTTCTTCAGTTACATAATATCATATTTGATGATGCAACGTTTTCCGTATTGTTGTGTGTAAAATTCCTGAATTTCCTGCTTCAGTTCGCCTCGTTTCAAACTTGACATGTAACCTTTAATCTCGTAATCTATAACTGTCAGTCTTGCGGGCGGTGTTCTCACGTTCTGCAACACAAGCCACTTGTATTGGTGGCGTCTGACTCCCGCTGCAAATTGGCCTTAGAATGACCGCTGTAATGCCTAAGCCATGTTTTCAGAGTGCCGGCCAGTCTTATTGGCCAAATATGACGTAACATTCGTGTTCTTTTTCTTCCTACGTATTGGCTATATACATGTCGTTTCTTAGCGGCTTTGAGCTTTTCTCTAGAGAAGTCTTTTGCGAAGTTTTAGCCGACAGTCGCTGCAATAGGCGGTGGCTGTCTGTCTCACATTAACTTGAAAATAACGTTCACTAATGCTATTTGATAACGTTTTAATTCGTTGTAACAATATACTTTTGATTGGAATTTTAGTTGTGGTTAGGTAGCATATCTGACCAGAAGCCTTTGCAAACAACAAGAACTCGCGCGGTTGCGTCCCGCCGGGCAACTGTATGGGGTCAGGGGCCCGGCCCCAGTGCACAGGTCGCGGTGGGGGCGCAACACCTGTAACGTATATCGATTGGGAACCTCTCACAAAAGTAAAACCTTAAGTTGCAGCAGCAATTGTTTGCATTGTGTGACATTTAAGCAAATACGTAATCTTGATACCATATTGCGTCCAACATAAGTAAAATCTCGTTTGTAACTTAAAATTGGTTACTATTAAATCCGCTGCATTAAATCAATATTTTGCGAAATCTATCTAATTTTGCGTGGTAACATATATTTCGAGAAGTTCTTAAACATAAAAGTCTCAAGTTTGAAAATTAAACTTCATAGTTTTTTATATAGATCAATTATGTAACCAAAAAGAATTTTTTTGTAAAACAAAGTCATTTTTTTGCAAAACCATCCTCTATAAGCGTATCCTTAAGACCACATGTTTAGTGTGCAAATCACAAACTTGTTTTTTCTCAACAACGTTAATTGGCTGTGTCGGAATATTTTTTTATAATATTACAATTACTATTTAATACTTTTTTTCCTGTCACCGTTTTATGACGTCATTAAATACAGTAACCTTAGACAGTAAATAGGGAAGAAGTTAATTTTAGGAGCGCCTCATTCATTAACGTAATACAGTAAATAGGGAAGTTCCCTAAAATAACTTCGGTCTCTGTTGTCCAAAGGTAATAATACTAAAATAATTGAAAATAATAGTAAAAATTGCACAGAAATTAATTTACTGATTTAGCCATACAATTTTGTGAAAATTTATCCAACAACTTTGCGCAAACTTTTTATTTTGATTTTCTGGATATACCCCTGGAGCCAAATGTCAAGGGTTTAAAAATGAATCAAAATTTCTTCCAACCATTTGTAGCAGTTCAGTTTTTATATATTAACACTTTCTTGAAATATAGGCATGCCACACATTAAAATTGGTCATGGCGGGTGGTTTAAAAAAGCTTTACAGAAATCTAGATTTCGCTTTTCCTTGATGTAAATGTTTGCACAAAAGGGCATAATTTACCGTTTTCTTATTTAAATACCATATATGTGTTATAAGTCGATGCTGCATCATTGGGAAAAGTTTCTGTGAAGTTTCACCGTTCAGACCAATTCCAAATGTGGCATGCCTTTATGTCAAGAAAATATTGATATTAAAACCGAACTGGCCCAAAGGTTTAGGAAGAAATCTTGATTCATTTATGAAGCCTTAGCATTTGGTTCCTTTGTGGCTCTGACAAAACGCAACTCATTTTGAGTCAATATTTTTGATACTTGAACAATCTTAACAACGTCGCACATGCATGACCTCACACCAAATAACCAATTATTTGTGTAAAAATAAAACACTTTAGGCACTTTAAGTATTACAACAAAATTATGTTTTTACACAGCTGCATGTACTGGTCTGCCTACTGTGGTACAAGGAACACTTTCACCATCTACTGTGCCTGCTGGAGGTTTTGCGGATAGTGATGAAGTCACAGTAACCTGTAATGCTGGGTTCGCTATAGCTACTGCAACATCAACTTGTACCGCTTCAACCGGCTCCTGGTCACCAGCTACACTGACATGCGCAGGTAAAAAAAGTTCACTTCGGGATAAGTATATAAACCTTATGAGTGCCAAGTTCCAAGGTAATCAACAGCAATATGAAAAGATTTCTTTTAAGAGCTTGCCAAACAAATGAATCTATGTTTGCTCCTATAGGTAAGACACAGGTTTGGCTCAAATAATTTAAATTTTGATCTTCACTGCCACAATTTAATCATGAAAATATTTTATTTAACAACACTGAACATTCCAAACGAAAACAAATATTTGTGCAAGTCTGTTTAGAATTGGTTAAAAATTTGGTACTATATGCTTTATGAAGCATGTTATTTTGGTCTAGGATCCTTCCTTTCCACATTTTAATTTGCAATAACAAAGCGAGATTTCCAAATTAAAATTGCAACGAAGAAATAAATATTAAAGAATTAATATAATACTAGCACCCACCCAAACCCTAACTTGCACCCAAACCCAAATAATGCCGGCAATATAAAACCCTGGACAGAATATTCATGGATTCTAGCCCAGCACTGTTAATTGTTATGCGGATAAGACAGAACTCTGTTAAATCAAAATTGAAAATAAAAAATTTTTCAATGTTGGTAGTTATGTAAGGTTTTGAGTAATGTTAAAAAAAAATTAGGAATCCCAGCGATAAGTGATAACCAACTAAACTACTTGTGCTGAAAAATAAACAACAAAATTGCTTCGACTATGTTTGTTTATTTATTTATTGTGTTTACTTGGCATTATTAAGTAATTTTAACTCAAAAAACATTTGTTTCCTAAAGGGTAATCTGTGTATAGTTCAGCCAATGAAGCATTTGTACAAATAAATGTAAAATAAAATTTTAGTCCTAAAATTATATAGGTTTGTGAGTATTATGAATGTCAGATGCATGTCATTACCAGCGCTTCTCAACCTTTTTTCCCCCTTAACTTTTCCATCAAAAACTCCATTTACACTCCTCGGGTCAAATCTTTCTCGAATTCCCCGGGTCAAATCTTTCTTGAATAAACATTAAACAAAATGTAAGATTCCATCAAGCTGTGGCCTCTTAAATACCTATTACATATTATGCTTGTTCTCTCTGTCAGGGGCGTCCATCGGGCCAAATGCTACCCGCGGAACCAAAATATGTGGCCTGCAACACAAAACCATTCGTCAACTGTTTTAGATAACTGTTAAAATATTGAAACTTCCTGACTGTTTCCTAAGTCTAAGTCACCTTTTAGCATGTAAATGTTTAGTTTATAAGAATACTCACAGTTTGAGGTGAAAAGCAATTTACATTTTACCGGCAACAGTCATTATGATTGTGAAGCAAATTCTAATTCCTTCATGATTAAAATCACCTTAAACAATATCCTTTTGTTGTGCTATCGTTTCAAAGCAACCATGAAACAATCGCTGCAGTAGCTGCTAACAGTTAGTTACTACAGCTAGTTAATCATTTTTAGTAGTTCCAAAGTAATGTGACCTTAACAAAATAAAACTGCGAAATGAGTTTTGGGGCTTTTGCGCAAGTGTACAAGTTTTGTGAAAGATTACTGTGTGGATTGCCCTGAGCGCTACAATTTTTTTGTTTTTGAAATGCTTTTAAGGGTATTTGTCATGTTTCTAAAATGTGATGTTACACAGCGTAATATCCAGGCTAGAGTGCTAATAGGTGTAAAGTGGAAAATTCTCTACTGAGTAATTGTTATACAGCTTATATGTGTTGGTTGTCCCTTACGATTTTTTTTACATTTATCTACATTAAAACATTTAATTTTCCTTCCTAAACTAAAATTTTGCATTTTGTAAAAACAGTAATAAGTAGCCGAATTGCAAAATTGTGTGCTTATTAAAATGGAACGACTGAATGCCTAACGGCTAAGCAAGTCAAACGTTTTTTACGTAGCGGAACCTGTAACGTATATCAATTGGGAACCTCTCACAAAAGTAAAACCTTAAGTTGCAGCAGCAATTGTTTGCATTGTGTGACATTTAAGCAAATACGTAATCTTGATACCATATTGCATCCAACATAAGTAAAATCTTGTTTGTAACTTAAAATTGGTTACTATTAAATCCGCTGCATTAAATCAATATTTTGCGAAATCTACCTAGTTTTGTGTGGTAACATATATTTCGAGAAGTTCTTAAACATTAAAGTCTAAAGTTTGAAAATTAAAATTCATAGTTTTTTTTATATAGATCAATTATGTAACCAAAAAAAATTTTTTTAAGAAACAAATTAATTTTTTTGCAAAACTATCCTCTATAAGCATATCCTAAGACCACGTGTTTCGTGTGCAATTCACACAACTTGTTTTCTCTCAACAACGTTAATTGGCTGTGTCGGAATATTTTTTATAATATTACAATTACTATTTAATGCTTTTTTTCCTGTCACTGTTTTATGACGTCATTAAATACAGTAACCTTAGACAGTAGATAGGGAAGCAGTTAATTTTAGGAGCGCCTCATTTATTAACGTTGGTCTCTGTGGTCCGTGGTCCGTGGTCCAAAGTAATAATACTAAAAAATTTGAAACTAATAGTATAAATTGCACAGAAATTAATTTACTGATTGAGCCATACAATTTTGTGAAAATTTGTCCAACAAATTTGCGCAAACTTTTTATTTTGATTTTCTGGATACGCCCCTGGAGCCAAATGTCAAGGTTTTAAAATTGAATCAAAACTTCTTCCAACCATTTGTAGCAGTTCAGTTTTTATATACTTTCTTGCCATATAGGCATGCCATTTGAAATTGGTCATGGTGGGTGATTAAAAAAGCTTTACAGAAATCTAGATTTCGCTTTCCCTTGATGCAAATGTTTTCACAAAAGGGCATAATTTACCGTTTTTTTATTCAAATACCATATATGTGTTATAAGTCGATGCTGCATCATCAGGAAGAGTTTCTGTGAAGTTTTATCGTTCAGACCAATTCCAAATGTGGCATGCCTTTATGTCAAGAAAATATTGATATTAAAACCGGACTGGCCCAAATAGTTAAGAACGAATCTTGTTTCATTTGTGAAGCCTTGCATTTGGTTCCTTTGTGGCTTTGACCAAAACGCAACTCATTTTGAGTCAATATTTTTGATACTTGAACAATCTTAACAACGTCGCACATGCATGACCTTACACCAAATAACCAAGTATTTGTGTAAAAATAAAACCCTTAAGGTACTTTAAGTATTACAACGAAATTATGTTTTTACACAGCTGCATGTACTGGTCTGCCTACTGTGGTCCAAGGTTCTCTTACACCAGCTGCCGTGCCTGCTGGAGGTTTTGCGGACTCCGATACAGTAACAGTTGCTTGTAATGCTGGGCACGCAATTGTTTCTGATACAGCGACTTGTGCCGCTGCAACCAACACTTGGTCACCAACAACATTGACATGCACAGGTAAAAAAAGTTCACTTCGGGATAAGTATTACTGCATATAAACCTTATGAGTGCCAAGTTCCAAGGTAATCAACAGCACTATGAAAAGATTTCTTTTAAGAGCTTGCCAAACAAATGAATCTATGTTTGCTCCTATAGGTAAAACACAGGTTTGGCTCAAATAATTTTAATTTTGATCTTCACTGCCACAATTTAATCATGAAAATATTTTATTTAACAACACTGAACATTCCAAACGAAAACAAATATTTTTGCAAGTCTGTTTAGAATTGGTTTAAAATTTGGTACTATATGCTTTATGAATCATATTATTTGGGCGCAGGTCTAGGATCCTACCTTTCCGAATTTTTATTTACAATAACAAAGCGAGATTTCCAAATTGAAATTGCAACGAAGAAATTAATATTAAAGAATTAATATAATACTAGAAACACCCAAACCCTAACTTGCACCCAAACCCAAATAATGTCGGCAATATAAAACCCTGGACAGAATTTTCATGGATTCTAGCCCAGCACTGTTAATTGTTATGCGAATAAGACAGAACTCTGTTAAATCAAAATTGAAAATCAAAAATTTTCAATGTAGTGATGTAAGGTTTTTTTTTTTTTTTTTTTTTTATGTTAAAAAACAAATTAGGAATCCCAGCGATAAGTGATAACCAACTAAACTACTTGTGCTGAAAAATAAACAACAAAATTGCTTGGACTATGTTTGTTTATTTATTTATTGTATCAACTTGGCATTATTAAGTAATTTTAACTCAAAAACCGTTTTGTTTCCTAAAGGGTAATCTGTGTATAGTTCAGCCAATGAAGCATTTGTACAAATAAATGTAAAAATAAAATTTTAGTTATAAAATTATATAGGTTTGTTAGTATGAATGTCAGATGCATGTCATTACCAGCGCTTCTCAACCCTTTTTCCCCTTTAACTTTTCCATCAAAAACTCCATTCCCACCTAAGAGAAATCTAAAACTTCCTACCTACAGGCAATCATTTTGGTGCACATGTGCAGGCAGAGTTCTCTGGAATTGTGTATAATTTACGCATATCCGCATGTGTTTTGCTCCAGCAATTATTAAACTATTTTTATTTGTATCTAACACAAAATGGGGTTGCAATGTAAATTCTAATTTAACTTTATTCAAATTGGGGTCCCTTGTCAAAAAGGTTGAAGACCAATGGTCTAAAGCAGGGATGTCCAACCTGCGGCCCGCAGGCCACATAGTGGCCCGCCTAAAATTTTTGTGCGGCCCGCTAGTCATCTTCACTCCTAAATAGTGATTTAAACGTTCAATATTAGCCTAATTAAAATGTACCGGTCAGCTTTTAGGGGCGCGCTAATAGTTTAATATGGGTAAAAATGTATAGATATAACTCTAAAGGCCTGTTATAACTCTAAAGAGCAATACTTAATCTTGAAACTTATAGGTTCTGCAGCCCAATAAATTATTTCAAGTGTCAATGTGGCCCACTATAATAAAATGTTGGACATCCCTGGTCTATAGCAAAATGGCACTAGGTGGTATGCGACAACAAAAAGTTGAGATTCACTGAATTTCAGTTTTTTTATCAGCTGCACAAAGTCGTTGAATCTTAAGTTTTTAAATTGATTTGCATATTGAATATATTGATTAAAGCCATGTTTTTTTTCCAAAAAGTCTTTGAAATAGTCTATGAGTTAAAGAAAAATGGGGGTTGGTGTAAGTGAAAAAAACTGACAATGCAAAGTTTTAAGTTATTTTGATTTGCCAAACGAAAAAAACTTTTAAAGTGTAAAATCTAGTCGATTGTTTCCAGTTTAAAAAAATTTTAACTCGCAACAAACAGTTTATTGTTCACCAAAAGCCATTGCAGACTCACCGACTCACTATCATAGATCAACAGATTCGGTGAGTTTGCAATGGCTTTCGGTGTACTAATTATACGTAAGCCGTAGTCGTTGGTCAAAAAGCAGCTTCGAAGGGCTAGATCTCAGCTGTTAACACACATTTGTGTGGATGTTTCATTGAAACAATTTATTGGTTACATTTCCAACCATTACAGCGAAATTTGCAAAATATCATATCATGAAAATTTTCGAAAATAGAAGATTTCAATGCAAAACTTTGGGTTCAATGAGCGATATGAAATAATAGTATTTTTTCACTAATTATTTTGCCATTCCTGTTTTTGAGGTCCAAGTCATTGAAAACAGTACGGTATATGTAATTTTTTTAAATATTCAAACTGTAAGAAAACCTAACCCATAGTCATAAGTTCTAACGTTACCGCAGACTAGATTTTTTTGGTCTGGTCTTGCTTAATAAATCAATTTCGGTGATTTAAAGGCCCAATTCCAAAAAAATGTTACCTTTGTGCCTTTTAGACACGAAGTATAGGGAAAAATACAGATCTGCCACATTGAACTGCAACTATTTTTTTTGTCTATAGGTTTGAAGAAAAGGATTAATTTGCTTTTTGTTTTTACCTTAGCTTTCTACTGCGACGCGGCACCAACTGTGACCAACGGGGGATCAGTTACTCCCACTTTACCTGATTCTCCTGGCTACACGGGCAACACAGTGGTAACTGCAGATTGCGGCAATGGATTTGTATCAACCGTTGATGCCAACACTGCTGAATGTACTGCATCTAACACGTGGTCACCGGTATCGTTGACTTGCACAGGTAACCTGTTTCTGCTTGTTCTACTTCTCACAAAATCATAAATATAATACACAAAACGCCTTCGGAAAGGCTTACCGAAACCGGTCAGCCTGATCAGGATTTATTTGCAAGCAAGGCTAGGCTATTGCCTGCTGCATCCTGTTCGTTAAACTAGTCTGTTGTAAGAATTCAACTCACGAACTCGGTCATACCGGGATCGTCGCTCTACCAACTGAGCTACACAGGCTTAAAAAGGGGCAAAATCAATTCGCAGCGTTTTGACCAACTGTAAACTTTTCTTGATTTTGTATCACTGATCACACAAAAATAATAAATGCACATCGTGAAGTTCCAGCGAATTGTTGTTTGTTTCTCAAATATATAACTCTCCAAAAGTATTGGAGTATCAAAAGTCATGTCCATAAATTTCTCCTAATAACATATAAAATAAAATGAAAACACATGTACAAAAAGAACAATGCTTGTATAACGATAACTTGAGTAGGCCCACATTTTTTTTCGCATGTAGCTCACACAAAAACTGATTTTGCACTCTTTGTCAGATCCCATCTTAGTAAAACTAATTTGGACACTTTGTTGCCCGTATGTAGCTCCAATAGAAGTAATTTGGGCACTTTTTTGTCCATAAGTAGGTCCAAAAAACTAATTTGGGCACTTTTTTGAAACTTAGGATGAGTAAAAATGGGGGTATACTTAAGGTATTTTATTTAATAATCCTTGCAAAATAGAAATGATGTGTCCTACAGGCGACAACTGGAGATTGAATTTTAGCAAAAAAAAATGAATTTAAAAAAAAAAAAAACGTTTTCTGTAACCTGCCACCAATGTTAATACTTTCTAATGATTATAATAGCTCATAAATGATATCAGTATTATATGAAATTAGAGGGTTATCTGAGTAGAAAAAACCTGCATACAATAGGTAGATATAAGTTTTTTTAGTTTTGATGATTTATCTTGATGTTTGCCGGGACACAACTTTTTCTCAGTATACCCCCCCTACAGGGCCCACGATCACAGCAATAAATCTCAAAACAGTTTGCTAACTTGTGTATATTAATAAAAAAATAATTTCCCAAATGTTTAACATTCTTAACAACTGTCGTTTAAAGCAGCTGTGCTAACCGTACTACCTGTACTATTTTTTGCCAACATTGTGAGTACAATGCAACACTACACGATGAACTCTTTTCAGCTCTTAAGCAATTCAGTCCTGTTTTTTAAAACTTTGTAGGTCCAGAGTTGAATCAATTGCAATTTTGTTATTGTAATTGATAAAATTCATTACCGCGGAACCAAAATATGTGGCCGCGGCGTGCCTTTTTTGGCCTGCAACACAAAACCATTTGCTAACTGTTTTAGATAACTGTTAAAATATTGAAACTTCCTGACTGTTCCTAAGTCTAGGTCACCTTATAGCATGTAAATGTTTAGTTTATTATAATGCTCACAGTTTGAGGTGAAAAGCAATTTACCTTTTACCGGCAACAGTCATTATGATTGTAAAGCAAATTTTAATTCCTTAACGATTAAAATCACCTTAAACAATATCCTTTTGTTGTGCTATTGTTTTAAAACAACCATGAAACAATCGCTGCAGTAGCTGCTAACAGTTAGTTACTACAGCTAGTTAATCATTTGTAGTAGTTCCAAAGTAATGTGACCTTAACAAAATAAAACTGCAAAATGAGTTTTGGGGCTTTTGCGCAAGTGTACAAGTTTTGTGAAAGATTACTGTGTGGATTGCCTGGAGCGCTGCAATTTTTTTGTTTTTGAAATGCTTTTAAGGGTATTTGTCATGTTTCTAAAATGTGATGTTACACAGCGTAATATCCAGGCTAGAGTGCTAATAGGTGTAAAGTGGTAAATTCCCTAATGAATAATTGTTATACAGCTTATATGTGTTGGTTGTCCCTTACGATTTTTTTTACATTTATCTAAATTAAAACATTTAATTTTTCCTTCCTAAACTAAAATTTTGCATTTTGTAAAAACAGTAATATGTAGCCGAATTGCAAAATTGTGTGCCTAATAAAATGGAACGACTAAATGCCTAACGGCTAAGCAAGTCAAACGTTTTTTACATAGCGGAACCTGTGTTACGTGTTCATCAACACTTAAACACCTAAATTAATTAATTGCCATAAGCCAAATCTTAGAGTTCATTAAGTGATTTTACGATGTGATAAATAGGGTTTTAGATTACGCGTTTCAGCTTTCGTTTGCCAAATATGTTCTTCAGTTACATAATATCATATTTGATGATGCAACGTTTTCCGTATTGTTGTGTGTAAAATTCCTGAATTTCCTGCTTCAGTTCGCCTCGTTTCAAACTTGACATGTAACCTTTAATCTCGTAATCTATAACTGTCAGTCTTGCGGGCGGTGTTCTCACGTTCTGCAACACAAGCCACTTGTTTTGTAATGACCGCTGTAATGCCTAAGCCATGTTTTCAGAGTGCCGGCCAGTCTTATTGGCCAAATATGACGTAACATTCGTGTTCTTTTTCTTCCTACGTATTGGCTATATACATGTCGTTTCTTAGCGGCTTTGAGCTTTTCTCTAGAGAAGTCTTTTGCGAAGTTTTAGCCGACAGTCGCTGCAATAGGCGGTGGCTGTCTGTCTCACATTAACTTGAAAATAACGTTCACTAATGCTATTTGATAACGTTTTAATTCGTTGTAACAATATACTTTTGATTGGAATTTTAGTTGTGGTTAGGTAGCATATCTGACCAGAAGCCTTTGCAAACAACAAGAACTCGCGCGGTTGCGTCCCGCCGGGCAACTGTATGGGGTCAGGGGCCAGGCCCCAGTGCACAGGTCGCGGTGGGGGCGCAACACCTGTAACGTATATCGATTGGGAACCTCTCAAAAAAGTAAAACCTTTAGTTGCAGCAGCAATTGTTTGCATTGTGTGACATGTAAGCAAATACGTAATCTTGATACCATATTGCATCCAACATAAGTAAAATCTTGTTTGTAACTTAAAATTGGTTACTATTAAATCCGCTGCATTAAATCAATATTTTGCGAAATCTATCTAATTTTGCGTGGTAACATATATTTCGAGAAGTTCTTAAACATAAAAGTCTCAAGTTTGAAAATTAAAATTCATAGTTCTTTATATAGATCAATTATGTAACCAAAAAGAATTTTTTTATAAAACAAAGTCATTTTTTTGCAAAACTATCCTCTATAAGCATATCCTAAGACCACATGTTTAGTGTGCAATTCACAAAACTTGTTTTTTCTCAACAACGTTAATTGGCTGTGTCGGAATATTTTTTTATATTATTACAATTACTATTTAATACTTTTTTTCCTGTCACCGTTTTATGACGTCATTAAATACAGTAACCTTAGACAGTAAATAGGGAAGAAGTTAATTTCAGGAGCGCCTCATTCATTAACGTAATACAGTAAATAGGGAAGTTCCCTAAATTAACTTCGGTCTCTGTGGTCCAAAGGTAATAATACTAAAATAATTGAAACTAATTGTAAAAATTGCACAGAAATTAATTTACTGATTGAGCCATAGAATTTTGTGAAAATTTAATCAACAAATTTGCGCAAACTTTTTATTTTTATTTTCTAGATACACCCCTGGAGTCAAATGTCAAGGTTTTAAAAATGAATCAAAATTTCTTCCAACCATTTGTAGCAGTTCAGTTTCAGCAGCGCTTCTCAACCTTTTTTTCCCTTTAACTTTTCCATAAAAAACTCCGTTCCCACCTAAGAAAAATAGAAAAATATATCTATAAATAAGTCAATACACAAAATATATTTTATGTACGTTTTCTTAAACAAATTCCAAATTCTACCTTAAAACCTTAAAAGTTCTAAATAAAAACCTTCCGCTATTTTTAACTCTTAAGAGCTGCCAATCAACGTGATGCATACAACCTAGCCCACTTTCTCTCTTTATATTCTTGAAATATTTATTCCATTTTCAACCACACGCCTTTGTGGAGCTGGATTCAGCGCAATGAGCATATAGAATAAAAACATCGTAATTGCTCGGAAGTAAAGCATGACATGTGGTTATGCTTATGCAAAGTGAAACCGCATTTGCAAAAACTATTGGATACTCTACAGGCGCAACCATTGCACTGAATGCAATGTAATATTGAAACAAATTAAAATTTTGGTGATCGTTCGTGTGGTGAATTCAAATTTGTATGTTAACTAAAACTTCCTACCTACAGGCAATCATTTTGGTGCACATGTGCAGGCAGAGTTCTCTGGAATTTTGTATAATTTACGCATATCCGCATGTGTTTTGCTCCAGCAATAATTAAAATATTTTTATTTGTATCTGACACAAAATGGGGTTGCAATGTAAATTCTAATTTAACTTTATTCAAATTGGGGTCCCTTGTCAAAAAGGTTGAAGACCAATGGTCTAAAGCAGGGATGTCCAACCTGCGGGCCGCTATGTGGCCTGCGGCCCGCCTAAAATTTTTGTGCGGCCCGCTAGTCATCTTCACTCCTAAATAGTGATTTAAACGTTCAATATTAGCCTAATTAAAATGTACCAGTCAGCTTTTAGGGGCGCGCTAATAGTTTAATATGGGTAAAAATATATAGATATAACTCTAAAGGCCTGTTATAACTCTAAAGAGCAATACTTAATCTTGAAACTTATAGGTTCTGCAGCCCAATAAATTATTTCAAGTGTCAATGTGGCCCACTATAATAAAATGTTGGACATCCCTGGTCTATAGCAAAATGGCACTAGGTGGTATGCGACAACAAAAAGTTGAGATTCACTGAATTTCAGTTTTTTTATCAGCTGCACAAAGTCGTTGAATCTTAAGTTTTTAAATTGATTTGCATATTGAATATATTGATTAAAGCCATGTTTTTTTCCAAAAAGTCTTTGAAATAGTCTATGAGTTAAAGAAAAATGGGGGTTGGTGTAAGTGAAAAAAACTGAGAATGCAAAGTTTTAAGTTATTTTGATTTGCCAAACGAAAAAAACTTTTAAAGTGTAAAATCTAGTCGATTGTTTCCAGTTTAAAAAAATTTTAACTCGCAACAAACAGTTTATTGTTCACCAAAAGCCATTGCAGACTCACCGACTCACTATCATAGATCAACAGATTCGGTGAGTTTGCAATGGCTTTCGGTGTACTAATTATACGTAAGCCGTAGTCGTTGGTCAAAAAGCAGCTTCGAAGGGCTAGATCTCAGCTATTAACACACATTTGTGTGGATGTTTCATTGAAACAATTTATTGGTTACATTTCCAACCATTACAGCGAAATTTGCAAAATATCATATCATGAAAATTTTCGAAAATAGAAGATTTCAATGCAAAACTTTGGGTTCAATGAGCGATATGAAATAATAGTATTTTTTCACTAATTATTTTGCTATTCCTGTTTTTGAGGTCCAAGTCATTGAAAACAGTACGGTATATGTAATTTTTTTAAATATTCAAACTGTAAGAAAACCTAACCCATAGTCATAAGTTCTAACGTTACCGCAGACTAGATTTTTTTGGTCTGGTCTTGCTTAATAAATCAATTTCGGTGATTTAAAGGCCCAATTCCAAAAAAATGTTACCTTTGTGCCTTTTAGACACGAAGTATAGGGAAAAATACAGATCTGCCACATTGAACAGCAACTATTTTTTTTGTCTATAGGTTTGAAGAAAAGGATTAATTTGCTTTTTGTTTTTACCTTAGCTTTCTACTGCGACGCGGCACCAACTGTGACCAACGGGGGATCAGTTACTCCCACTTTACCTGATTCTCCTGGCTACACGGGCAACACAGTGGTAACTGCAGATTGCGGCAATGGATTTGCATCAACCGTTGATGCCAACACTGCTGAATGTACTGCATCTAACACGTGGTCACCGGTATCGTTGACTTGCACAGGTAACCTGTTTCTGCTTGTTCTACTTCTCACAAAATCATAAATATAATACACAAAACGCCTTCGGAAAGGCTTACCGAAACCGGTCAGCCTGATCAGGATTTATTTGCAAGCAAGGCTAGGCTATTGCCTGCTGCATCCTGTTCGTTAAACTAGTCTGTTGTAAGAATTCAACTCACGAACTCGGTCATACCGGGATCGTCGCTCTACCAACTGAGCTACACAGGCTTAAAAAGGGGCAAAATCAATTCGCAGCGTTTTGACCAACTGTAAACTTTTCTTGATTTTGTATCACTGATCACACAAAAATAATAAATGCACATCGTGAAGTTCCAGCGAATTGTTGTTTGTTTCTCAAATATATAACTCTCCAAAAGTATTGGAGTATCAAAAGTCATGTCCATAAATTTCTCCTAATAACATATAAAATAAAATGAAAACACATGTACAAAAAGAACAATGCTTGTATAACGATAACTTGAGTAGGCCCACATTTTTTTTCGCATGTAGCTCACACAAAAACTGATTTTGCACTCTTTGTCAGATCCCATCTTAGTAAAACTAATTTGGACACTTTGTTGCCCGTATGTAGCTCCAATAGAAGTAATTTGGGCACTTTTTTGTCCATAAGTAGGTCCAAAAAACTAATTTGGGCACTTTTTTGAAACTTAGGATGAGTAAAAATGGGGGTATACTTAAGGTATTTTATTTAATAATCCTTGCAAAATAGAAATGATGTGTCCTACAGGCGACAACTGGAGATTGAATTTTAGCAAAAAAAATTGAATTTAAAAAAAAAAAAAACGTTTTCTGTAACCTGCCACCAATGTTAATAATTTCTAATGATTATAATAGCTCATAAATGATATCACACCAAAGTATTATATGAAATTAGAGGGTTATCTGAGTAGAAAAAACCTGCATACAATAGGTAGATATAAGTTTTTTTAGTTTTGATGATTTATCTTGATATTTGCCGGGACACAACTTTTTCTCAGTATACCCCCCCTACAGGGCCCACGATCACAGCAATAAATCTCAAAACAGTTTGCTAACTTGTGTATATTAATAAAAAAATAATTTGCCAAATGTTTAACATTCTTAACAACTGTCGTTTAAAGCAGCTGTGCTAACCGTACTACCTGTACTATTTTTTGCCAACATTGTGAGTACAATGCAACACTACACGATGAACTCTTTTCAGCTCTTAAGCAATTCAGTCCTGTTTTTTAAAACTTTGTAGGTCCAGAGTTGAATCAATTGCAATTTTGTAATTGTAATTGATAAAATTCATTACCGCGGAACCAAAATATGTGGCCGCGGCGTGCCTTTTTTGGCCTGCAACACAAAACCATTTGCTAACTGTTTTAGATAACTGTTAAAATATTGAAACTTCCTGACTGTTCCTAAGTCTAGGTCACCTTATAGCATGTAAATGTTTAGTTTATTATAATGCTCACAGTTTGAGGTGAAAAGCAATTTACCTTTTACCGGCAACAGTCATTATGATTGTAAAGCAAATTTTAATTCCTTAACGATTAAAATCACCTTAAACAATATCCTTTTGTTGTGCTATTGTTTTAAAACAACCATGAAACAATCGGTACAGTAGCTGCTAACAGTTAGTTACTACAGCTAGTTAATCATTTGTAGTAGTTCCAAAGTAATGTGACCTTAACAAAATGAAACTGCAAAATGAGTTTTGGGGCTTTTGCGCAAGTGTACAAGTTTTGTGAAAGATTACTGTGTGGATTGCCTGGAGCGCTGCAATTTTTTTGTTTTTGAAATGCTTTTAAGGGTATTTGTCATGTTTCTAAAATGTGATGTTACACAGCGTAATATCCAGGCTAGAGTGCTAATAGGTGTAAAGTGGTAAATTCCCTAATGAATAATTGTTATACAGCTTATATGTGTTGGTTGTCCCTTACGATTTTTTTTACATTTATCTACATTAAAACATTTAATTTTTCCTTCCTAAACTAAAATTTTGCATTTTGTAAAAACAGTAAAATGTAGCCGAATTGCAAAATTGTGTGCTTATTAAAATGGAACGACTAAATGCCTAACGGCTAAGCAAGTGAAACGTTTTTTACGTAGCGGAACCTGTGTTACGTGTTCATCAACACTTAAACACCTAAATTAATTAATTGCCATAAGCCAAATCTTAGAGTTCATTAAGTGATTTTACGATGTGATAAATAGGGTTTTAGATTACGCGTTTCAGGTTTCGTTTGCCAAATATGTTCTTCAGTTACATAATATCATATTTGATGATGCAACGTTTTCCGTATTGTTGTGTGTAAAATTCCTGAATTTCCTGCTTCAGTTCGCCTCGTTTCAAACTTGACATGTAACCTTTAATCTCGTAATCTATAACTGTCAGTCTTGCGGGCGGTGTTCTCACGTTCTGCAACACAAGCCACTTGTATTGGTGGCGTTTGACTCCCGCTGCAAATTGGCCTAAGAATGGCCGCTGTAATGCCTAAGCCATGTTTTCAGAGTGCCGGCCAGTCTTATTGGCCAAATATGACGTAACATTCGTGTTCTTTTTCTTCCTACGTATTGGCTATATACATGTCGTTTCTTAGCGGCTTTGAGCTTTTCTCTAGAGAAGTCTTTTGCGAAGTTTTAGCCGACAGTCGCTGCAATAGGCGGTGGCTGTCTGTCTCACATTAACTTGAAAATAACGTTCACTAATGCTATTTGATAACGTTTTAATTCGTTGTAACAATATACTTTTGACTGGAATTTTAGTTGTGGTTAGGTAGCATATCTGACCAGAAGCCTTTGCAAACTACAAGAACTCGCGCGGTTGCGTCCCGCCGGGCAACTGTATGGGGTCAGGGGCCAGGCCCCAGTGCACAGGTCGCGGTGGGGGCGCAACACCTGTAACGTATATCGATTGGGAACCTCTCACAAAAGTAAAACCTTAAGTTGCAGCAGCAATTGTTTGCATTGTGTGACATGTAAGCAAATACGTAATCTTGATACCATATTGCGTCCAACATAAGTAAAATCTCGTTTGTAACTTAAAATTGGTTACTATTAAATCCGCTGCATTAAATCAATATTTTGCGAAATCTATCTAATTTTGCGTGGTAACATATATTTCGAGAAGTTCTTAAACATAAAAGTCTCAAGTTTGAAAATTAAAATTCATAGTTTTTTATATAGATCAATTATGTAACCAAAAAGAATTTTTTTATAAAACAAAGTCATTTTTTTGCAAAACCATCCTCTATAAGCATATCCTAAGACCACATGTTTAGTGTGCAAATCACAAAACTTGTTTTTTCTCAACAACGTTAATTGGCTGTGTCGGAATATTTTTTTATATTATTACAATTACTATTTAATACTTTTTTTCCTGTCACCGTTTTATGACGTCATTAAATACAGTAACCTTAGACAGTAAATAGGGAAGAAGTTAATTTCAGGAGCGCCTCATTCATTAACGTAATACAGTAAATAGGGAAGTTCCCTAAAATAACTTCGGTCTCTGTGGTCCAAAGGTAATAATACTAAAATAATTGAAACTAATTGTAAAAATTGCACAGAAATTAATTTACTGATTGAGCCATACAATTTTGTGAAAATTTAATCAACAAATTTGCGCAAACTTTTTATTTTGATTTTCTGGATACACCCCTGGAGTCAAATGTCAAGGTTTTAAAAATGAATCAAAATTTCTTCCAACCATTTGTAGCAGTTCAGTTTCAGCAGCGCTTCTCAACCTTTTTTCCCCTTTAACTTTTCCATAAAAAACTCCGTTCCCACCTAAGAAAAATAGAAAAATATATCTATAAATAAGTCAATACACAAAATATATTTTATGTACGTTTTCTTAAACAAATTCCAAATTCTACCTTAAAACCTTAAAAGTTCTAAATAAAAACCTTCCGCTATTTTTAACTCTTAAGAGCTGCCAATCAATGTGATGCATACAACCTAGCCCACTTTCTCTCTTTATATTCTTGAAATATTTATTCCATTTTCAACCACACGCCTTTGTGGAGCTGGATTCAGCGCAATGAGCATATAGAATAAAAACATCGTAATTGCTCGGAAGTAAAGCATGACATGTGGTTATGCTTATGCAAAGTGAAACCGCATTTGCAAAAACTATTGGATACTCTACAGGCGCAACCATTGCACTGAATGCAATGTAATATTGAAACAAATTAAAATTTTGGTGATCGTTCGTGTGGTGAATTCAAATTTGTATGTTAACTAAAACTTCCTACCTACAGGCAATCATTTTGGTGCACATGTGCAGGCAGAGTTCTCTGGAATTGTGTATAATTTACGCATATCCGCATGTGTTTTGCTCCAGCAATAATTAAAATATTTTTATTTGTATCTGACACAAAATGGGGTTGCAATGTAAATTCTAATTTAACTTTATTCAAATTGGGGTCCCTTGTCAAAAAGGTTGAAGACCAATGGTCTAAAGCAGGGATGTCCAACCTGCGGGCCGCTATGTGGCCTGCGGCCCGCCTAAAATTTTTGTGCGGCCCGCTAGTCATCTTCACTCCTAAATAGTGATTTAAACGTTCAATATTAGCCTAATTAAAATGTACCAGTCAGCTTTTAGGGGCGCGCTAATAGTTTAATATGGGTAAAAATATATAGATATAACTCTAAAGGCCTGTTATAACTCTAAAGAGCAATACTTAATCTTGAAACTTATAGGTTCTGCAGCCCAATAAATTATTTCAAGTGTCAATGTGGCCCACTATAATAAAATGTTGGACATCCCTGGTCTATAGCAAAATGGCACTAGGTGGTATGCGACAACAAAAAGTTGAGATTCACTGAATTTCAGTTTTTTTATCAGCTGCACAAATTCGTTGAATCTTAAGTTTTTAAATTGATTTGCATATTGAATATATTGATTAAAGCCATGTTTTTTTCCAAAAAGTCTTTGAAATAGTCTATGAGTTAAAGAAAAATGGGGGTTGGTGTAAGTGAAAAAAACTGAGAATGCAAAGTTTTAGTTATTTTGATTTGCCAAACGAAAAAAACTTTTAAAGTGTAAAATCTAGTCGATTGTTTCCAGTTTAAAAAAATTTTAACTCGCAACAAACAGTTTATTGTTCACCAAAAGCCATTGCAGACTCACCGACTCACTATCATAGATCAACAGATTCGGTGAGTCTGCAATGGCTTTCGGTGTACTAATTATACGTAAGCCGTAGTCGTTGGTCAAAAAGCAGCTTCGAAGGGCTAGATCTCAGCTATTAACACACATTTGTGTGGATGTTTCATTGAAACAATTTATTGGTTACATTTCCAACCATTACAGCGAAATTTGCAAAATATCATATCATGAAAATTTTCGAAAATAGAAGATTTCAATGCAAAACTTTGGGTTCAATGAGCGATATGAAATAATAGTATTTTTTCACTAATTATTTTGCCATTCCTGTTTTTGAGGTCCAAGTCATTGAAAACAGTACGGTATATGTAATTTTTTTAAATATTCAAACTGTAAGAAAACCTAACCCATAGTCATAAGTTCTAACGTTACCGCAGACTAGATTTTTTTGGTCTGGTCTTGCTTAATAAATCAATTTCGGTGATTTAAAGGCCCAATTCCAAAAAAATGTTACCTTTGTGCCTTTTAGACACGAAGTATAGGGAAAAATACAGATCTGCCACATTGAACTGCAACTATTTTTTTTTGTCTATAGGTTTGAAGAAAAGGATTAATTTGCTTTTTGTTTTTACCTTAGCTTTCTACTGCGACGCGGCACCAACTGTGACCAACGGGGGATCAGTTACTCCCACTTTACCTGATTCTCCTGGCTACACGGGCAACACAGTGGTAACTGCAGATTGCGGCAATGGATTTGCGTCAACTGTTAGTGCCAACACTGCTGAATGTACTGCATCTAACACGTGGTCACCGGTATCGTTGACTTGCACAGGTAACCTGTTTCTGCTTGTTCTACTTCTCACAAAATCATAAATATAATACACAAAACGCCTTCGGAAAGGCTTACCGAAACCGGTCAGCCTGATCAGGATTTATTTGCAAGCAAGGCTAGGCTATTGCCTGCTGCATCCTGTTCGTTAATCTAGTCTGTTGTAAGAATTCAACTCACGAACTCGGTCATACCGGGATCGTCGCTCTACCAACTGAGCTACACAGGCTTAAAAAGGGGCAAAATCAATTCGCAGCGTTTTGACCAACTGTAAACTTTTCTTGATTTTGTATCACTGATCACACAAAAATAATAAATGCACATCGCGAAGTTCCAGCGAATTATATGGGCCGAAAATTTATTTTCGGGACATATCTTGTTTTTGCCGTTATTATATGGGCCGAAAATTTATTTTCGGGACATATCTTCTTTTTGCCGTTATTATATGGGCAGAAAATTTATTTTCGGGACATATCTTGTTTTTGCCGCTATTCTTTTTTGGTTTCCTATGGTATGTTTCAGACCGAGTTTTGTCCGAAGCTTTATAGAAAAAGTAGACATCGTAGAACCTTCAAATTTTCAGACATGGCGTAGAGTGGTATGTAGGTGCTTTGTAAAAGTTTATAAGGCTGCACTCCCAGGGGCCTTTGCTTGGGGGGTAAAAACCTGAAATATTGCGTTTTAGCACTTTGTAGCTAACGACAGCCATCTAGCAGCAGAAAAACTTTCATGCAGAATTCGTTCATATTCGCTTGCTTTGTCCAGCTTGTGAAGTGACGAAGCGACTTACCGCCTGCTGGGCTTTATTGTCCCGCGCGTGAGACTTTCATTGTGCGAAGTGGCACGTTCTAAACTGGGCTCGTGCGACTTGCATTTTAAAACGAGGCTTCTCTTTAGTAAAATTACTTAATGCTGTTAAGAAACAACTTATTTTACCGCCGCAAATTTAAATGCAAAATCTGGTGGCAACTCTAATCCAACATATCAACACCATTGTGTGTTGATGATATGTTGGATTGGAGTAACATACTATACAGTAGAGATGTTCAAAGCAGAATATCGGCGACTCATTTATAATGCTTGCTTTCAATGCGGCGTTAGTTTTTTTTCGGGCGACCAATTACTTCGCGATAATCTTCGCCTAATAATTTAGTGTCAATAGGGTGTATTTACCGCCGCAAGTTTAAATGCAAAATCTTAAGGCAGTCTACGCCTCTCTGTTAGCACATGTCGTGCATCTTGCTCCAACCAGCATACTACCAACATCAGGCCTAAACATCTAGCAAAACTTTCGATTTAATAGTTTGCGTATTGAGAACATAATAGTGTTTTTCATCCCAAGCCATGGTAAAAAATTACCGAGTAAAAGTTTGCAAAAGTATAGCAAACCATAGGCGTTAAACCATTTTCAGTCTTTAAGAGAATAATAATATTTGCTTTTCAAACACGTAAGCTGGTCAAAATTTAATAAAATGACCATACGCATTATCTACGTAAATTCTATTTATCAAATATATGTTGCGATCATTCCCCAAATTCTACGCCATATTTGAACCCCCTTCGCTTCAAAGCCATAAGTTATTATATTATTATACACAACTTATAATTGTGTGTAGATATGTTGGATTGGAGTAACATACAGAACAGGTGCAAATAGCAAATATTCTCCAAATACGATGTTTCCCATATTCTCCAAATCGTATTTCATCGTATTGTCGCGGTAATACACAAAGAGGTAAGGCCGTGAATAAAGTTTCACCCACCGTACAATTAACGGAGGGAAGCATTTCGAGTAGGGATGTTCAAGGCAGAATATCGGCGACACATTTATAATGCTTGCTTTAAATGCGGCGTCAGCATTTTTCGGGCGACCAATTACTTCGCGATAAGCTTCGCCTAAGTGTCAAATAGGGTGTATTTACCGCCGCAAATTTAAATGCGAAATCTTGAGGCAGTCTACGCCTCTCTGTTAGCACCTGTCGTGCATCTTGCTCCAACCAGCAACATCAGGCCTAAACTTATCTAGCAAAACTTTCGATTTAATAGTTTGCGTATTAGGCACGTAATAGTGTTTTTCATATTGTTTGAAACGACAGATTTAAAGCCTGTTTTAACAGTGATTGCTCGGACCAAGCTACGGTAAAAAATTACCTAGTGAAAGTTTGCAAAAGTATAGCAAACCATAGGCGTTAAACCATTTTTAGTCTTTAAGAGAATGATAATATTTGATTTTCAAACACGTAAGCTGGTCAAAATTTAATAAAATAGCCATATGCATTATCTAAGTAAATTCTATTTATCAAATATATGTTTCGATCATTCCCCAAATTCTACGCCATATTTGAACCACTTTCGCATCAAAGGCATATTTTAAGTGGGGAAGTTTTCGGCCCATATCTGTTTTTGCTTGCAGAAACAAGTTAAGGAAAATGAAAAACAAAATATATAATATAAAGTACACAATACAAAATATTAAAAAAAAAATTAAAAAAAAAAAAATTAAAATAAAGTAAAAATTGAAAATAAACACTAAGCCCTGAAAATATACAACAACCGCACCCCCGTCTAGTTCTTTTTTGGTTTCCTATGGTTTCCTATGGTATGTTTCAGACCGAGTTTTGTCCGAAGCTTTATAGAAAAAGTAGACATCGTAGAACCTTTAATTTTTCAGACATGGCGTAGAGTGGTATGTAGGTGCTTTGTAAAAGTTTATGAGGCTGCACTCCCAGGGGCCTTTGCTTGGGGGGTAAAAACCTGAAATATTGCGTTTTAGCACTTTGTAGCTAACGACAGCCATCTAGCAGCAGAAAAACTTTCATACAGAATTCGTTCATATTCGCTTGCTTTGTCCAGCTCGCGTCGCGACGAGGCGGCTGCTGGCATCCCTGCTGCGCCCTATTGTCCCGCGCGTGCAACATTTGTGTTGGAAGTGGCTTGCCTAGTAAAACTATGCACGTGCGAATTGCCTTTCATAAAGAGGCCTCTCTAAGTAAAAAAAACCTATTGCTCTTACAACACAAAATATTTTACCACCGCAAATTTAAATGCGAATCCTACAGGCAGTGTACACATCTCTGTTAGCACATGTTGTAATTGTTGCACCATTCAAACATATCAACACCAGGTCTAAGCAAATATAATTATACAAGGGCCGCAACAACAAAAAGCTTAAGTTTAACGCATTCTTAACGACGACGTTACAAAGCTACGTCATAACATGGCGTCATAAATAAATAAATAAATCTTGCGTTTATTGGATTTAAATTGGCAAAACTTTCAATATAAAACGTGGCTTATTAGGCACATAAAAGTGTTTGCATATTGCTCAAAACTACAGATTTAAACTCTGTTTCAACAGTGATTGCTCAGACCAAGGCATGGTAAAAATTTACACAGTAAAAGTTGGAAAAAGTATAGCAAACCATAGACGTTAAATCATTTAGAGAGAATGAAAATATTGACTTTTTAAACATACTAGCTGACCAAAATGTAATAACATGGCCGTAAGCATTATCTACGTAAATTTTTATAGATCAAATGTATGTTTCGATCATTTGCCAAAATCTACGCCATATTTGAACCCCCTTTGCTTCAAAGCCATAAGTTATTATATTATTATACACAACTTATAATTGTGTGTAGATATGTTGGATTGGAGTAACATACAGAACAGGTGCAAATAGCAAATATTCTCCAAATACGATGTTTCCAATATTCTCCAAATCGTATTTCATCGTATTGTCGCGGTAATACACAAAGAGGTAAGGCCGTGAATAAAGTTTCACCCACCGTACAATTAACGGAGGGAAGCATTTCGAGTAGGGATGTTCAAGGCAGAATATCGGCGACACATTTATAATGCTTGCTTTAAATGCGGCGTCAGCATTTTTTGGGGCGACCAATTACTTCGCGATAAGCTTCGCCTAATAATTAAGTGTCAATAGGGTGTATTTACCGCCGCAAGTTTAAATGCGAAATCTTAAGGCAGTCTACGCCTCTCTGTTAGCACCTGTTGTGCATCTTGCTCCAACCAGCATACCAACATCAGGCCTAAACTTATCTAGCAAAACTTTCGATTTAATAGTTTGCGTATTAGGCACGTAACAGTGTTTTTCATATTGTTTGAAATGACAGATTTAAAGCCTGTTTTAACAGTGATTGCTCGGACCAAGCTATGGTAAAAAATTACCTAGTAAAAGTTTGCAAAAGTATAGCAAACCATAGGCGTTAAACCATTTTTAGTCTTTAAGAGAATGATAATATTTGATTTTCAAACACGTAAGCTGGTCAAAATTTAATAAAATAGCCATATGCATTATCTAAGTAAATTCTATTTATCAAATATATGTTTCGATCATTCCCCAAATTCTACGCCATATTTGAACCCCTTTCGCATCAAAGGCATATTTTAAGTGGGGAAGTTTTCGGCCCATATCTGTTTTTGCTTGCAGAAACAAGTTAAGGAAAATGAAAAACAAAATATATAATATAAAGTACACAATACAAAATATTAAAAAAAAAATTAAAAAAAAAAAAAATTAAAATAAAGTAAAAATTGAAAATAAACACTAAGCCCTGAAAATATATCCCCTGACAAAATATACAACAACCGCACCCCCGTCTAGTTCTTTTTTGGTTTCCTATGGTATGTTTCAGACCGAGTTTTGTCCGAAGCTTTATAGAAAAAGTAGACATCGTAGAACCTTCAAATTTTCAGACATGGCGTAGAGTGGTATGTAGGTGCTTTGTAAAAGTTTATGAGGCTGCACTCCCAGGGGCCTTTGCTTGGGGGGTAAAAACCTGAAATATTGTGTTTTAGCACTTTGTAGCTAACGACAGCCATCTAGCAGCAGAAAAACTTTCATACAGAATTCGTTCATATTCGCTTGCTTTGTCCAGCTCGCGTCGCGACGAGGCGGCTGCTGGCATCCCTGCTGCGCCCTATTGTCCCGCGCGTGCAACATTTGTGTTGGAAGTGGCTTGCCTAGTAAAACTATGCACATGCGACTTGCCTTTCATAAAGCGGCCTCTCTAAGTAAAAAAACCTATTGCTCTTACAACACAAAATATTTTACCACCGCAAATTTAAATGCGAATCCTACAGACAGTGTACACATCTCTGTTAGCACATGTTGTAATTGTTGCACCATTCAAACATGTCAACACCAGGTCTAAGCAAATATAATTATACAAGGGCCGCAACAACAAAAAGCTTAAGTTTAACGCATTCTTAACGACGACGTTACAAAGCTACGTCATAACATGGCGTCATAAATAAATAAATCTTGCGTTTATTGGATTTAAATTGGCAAAACTTTCAATATAAAACGTGGCTTATTAGGCACATAAACGTGTTTGCATATTGCTCAAAACTACAGATTTAAACTCTGTTTCAACAGTGATTGCTCAGACCAAGGCATGGTAAAAATTTACACAGTAAAAGTTGGAAAAAGTATAGCAAACCATAGACGTTAAATCATTTAGAGAGAATGAAAATAGTGACTTTTTAAACATGCTAGCTGACCAAAATGTAATAACATGGCCGTAAGCATTATCTACGTAAATTTTTATTGATCAAATGTATGTTTCGATCATTTGCCAAAATCTACGCCATATTTGAACCCCCTTCGCTTCAAAGCCATAAGTTATTATATTATTATACACAACTTATAATTGTGTGTAGATATGTTGGATTGGAGTAACATACAGAACAGGTGCAAATAGCAAATATTCTCCAAATACGATGTTTCCAATATTCTCCAAATCGTATTTCATCGTATTGTCGCGGTAATACACAAAGAGGTAAGGCCGTGAATAAAGTTTCACCCACCGTACAATTAACGGAGGGAAGCATTTCGAGTAGGGATGTTCAAGGCAGAATATCGGCGACACATTTATAATGCTTGCTTTAAATGCGGCGTCAGCATTTTTTGGGGCATCCAATTACTTCGCGATAAGCTTCGCCTAATAATTAAGTGTCAATAGGGTGTATTTACCGCCGCAAGTTTAAATGCGAAATCTTAAGGCAGTCTACGCCTCTCTGTTAGCACCTGTTGTGCATCTTGCTCCAACCAGCATACCAACATCAGGCCTAAACTTATCTAGCAAAACTTTCGATTTAATAGTTTGCGTATTAGGCACGTAATAGTGTTTTTCATATTGTTTGAAACGACAGATTTAAAGCCTGTTTTAACAGTGATTGCTCGGACCAAGCTATGGTAAAAAATTACCTAGTGAAAGTTTGCAAAAGTATATAGCAAACCATAGGCGTTAAACCATTTTTAGTCTTTAAGAGAATGATAATATTTGATTTTCAAACACGTAAGCTGGTCAAAATTTAATAAAATAGCCATATGCATTATCTAAGTAAATTCTATTTATCAAATATATGTTTCGATCATTCCCCAAATTCTACGCCATATTTGAACCCCTTTCGCATCAAAGGCATATTTTAAGTGGGGAAGTTTTCGGCCCATATCTGTTTTTGCTTGCAGAAACAAGTTAAGGAAAATGAAAAACAAAATATATAATATAAAGTACACAATACAAAATATTAAAAAAAAATTAAAAAAAAAAAAAATTAAAATAAAGTAAAAATTGAAAATAAACACTAAGCCCTGAAAATATATCCCCTGACAAAATATACAACAACCGCACCCCCGTCTAGTTCT
Organism: Ascidiella aspersa; assembly: GCF_963924565.1. Taxonomy (NCBI): domain Eukaryota; kingdom Metazoa; phylum Chordata; class Ascidiacea; order Phlebobranchia; family Ascidiidae; genus Ascidiella; species Ascidiella aspersa. The sequence goes on from NC_139451.1 coordinate 3,063,831, forward strand.
TTTTTGGTTTCCTATGGTTTCCTATGGTATGTTTCAGACCGAGTTTTGTCCGAAGCTTTATAGAAAAAGTAGACATCGTAGAACCTTCAAATTTTCAGACATGGCGTAGAGTAGTATGTAGGTGCTTTGTAAAAGTTTATGAGGCTGCACTCCCAGGGGCCTTTGCTTGGGGGGTAAAAACCTCAAATATTGCGTTTTAGCACTTTGTAGCTAACGACAGCCATCTAGCAGCAGAAAAACTTTCATACAGAATTCGTTCATATTCGCTTGCTTTGTCCAGCTCGCGTCGCGACGAGGCGGCTGCTGGCATCCCTGCTGCGCCCTATTGTCCCGCGCGCGTGCAACATTTGTGTTGGAAGTGGCTTGCCTAGTAAAACTATGCACATGCGACTTGCCTTTCATAAAGAGGCCTCTCTAAGTAAAAAAACCTATTGCTCTTACAACACAAAATATTTTACCACCGCAAATTTAAATGCGAATCCTACAGGCAGTGTACACATCTCTGTTAGCACATGTTGTAATTGTTGCACCATTCAAACATATCAACACCAGGTCTAAGCAAATATAATTATACAAGGGCCGCAACAACAAAAAGCTTAAGTTTAACGCATTCTTAACGACGACGTTACAAAGCTACGTCATAACATGGCGTCATAAATAAATAAATAAATCTTGCGTTTATTGGATTTAAATTGGCAAAACTTTCAATATAAAACGTGGCTTATTAGGCACATAAACGTGTTTGCATATTGCTCAAAACTACAGATTTAAACTCTGTTTCAACAGTGATTGCTCAGACCAAGGCATGGTAAAAATTTACACAGTAAAAGTTGGAAAAAGTATAGCAAACCATAGACGTTAAATCATTTAGAGAGAATGAAAATAGTGACTTTTTAAACATGCTAGCTGACCAAAATGTAATAACATGGCCGTAAGCATTATCTATGTAAATTTTTATTGATCAAATGTATGTTTCGATCATTTGCCAAAATCTACGCCATATTTGAACCCCCTTCGCTTCAAAGCCATAATTTATTATATTATTATACACAACTTATAATTGTGTGTAGATATGTTGGATTGGAGTAACATACAGAACAGGTGCAAATAGCAAATATTCTCCAAATACGATGTTTCCAATATTCTCCAAATCGTATTTCATCGTATTGTCGCGGTAATACACAAAGAGGTAAGGCCGTGAATAAAGTTTCACCCAGCGTACAATTAACGGAGGGAAGCATTGCGAGTAGAGATGTTCAAAGCAGAATATCGGCGACACATTTATAATGCTTGCTTTAAATGCAGCGTCAGCATTTTTTCGGGCGACCAATTACTTTGCGATAAGCTTCGCCTAATAATCAAGTGTCCGCTGCAAATTTAAATGCGAAATCTTAAGGCAGTGTACGCCTCTCTGTTAGCACCTGTTGTGCATGTTGCTCCAACCAACCTACCAACATCAGGCCTAAACAACTAGCAAAACTTTCGATTTAATAGTTTGCGTATTGAGAACATAATAGTGTGTTTCATATTGTTTAAAACTACAGATTTAAAGTCTGTTTTAACAGTGATTGCTCGGACCAAGCCATGGTAAAAATTTACCGAGTAAAAGTTTGTAAAAGTATAGCAAACCATAGGCGTTAAACCATTTTAAGTCTTTGGGAGAATGATAATATTTGTTTTTCAAACACGTAAGCTGGCCAAAATGTAATAAAATGGCCATACACACTATCTACGTAAATTCTATTTATCAAATATATGTTTCGATCATTTCCCAAAATCTACGCCATATTTGAATCCCTTTCGCATCAAAGGCTTAAGTTAAGTGGGGAATTTTTCGGCCCATATCTGTTTATGCTTGCAGAAACAAGTTAAGGAAAATGAAAAACAAATATATAATATAAAATACACAATACAAAATATTAAAAAATAAAAAGTATTAAATAAAAAAAAAAATGAAAATAAAAATAAAACATAAAAAATTAAAAATTAAAACAAAAATCAAAAAAAACTAAATAAAAAAAATAAATAATAAAAATAAAAACATTAAAAAATAAAAATATTGAAAAATAAAAATAAATAATTAAGTCAATCAAAAATATTAAAAAAAAAAATTGAAAAAAAAAAAAAATTAAAAATTAAAAAAAAATAACACTAAACCTTGAAAGTATACCCCCTGACAAAATAAACAACAACCGCACCCCCGTCTAGTAGTTCACACTAAATTTCACCAAAGCAATTCCTCCTAAATTTGCAGGTTGCTACAAAAACTATGTGGACGTGATATTTGTGGTGGACAGCTCCGGATCAATATCTACGGCTGATTTTGAGACGATGAAAGAAGTCATGCTTAATTTATCGAACTCATTTGAAGGTTTTATCGAAGAAACCGCACAAGTTGGAATTCTTCAATACGGAGATAACAATAGAGACAAGTTAATAAATTTATTGTATTTTTACTTCTTGCAAACATTACTCCACGATCTAAAGGTCAACTTGAAAGGTACAATATGCCTTTTTTAATTTGAAAATGTATTCAAATCAATCACAAAAAATAGTGGCGAAATCATCGATCAATAATAAAGAGAACTTGACATGAAATCAGGAGTGGAAACAGGGATATTGTTTGAGTGAAAAAAACTGAAAAGTTTGTACCAAAACCTGACGTTATCAAACCAATAGCCTGTAAATACTTTATTTACTCAGTAGAACTGGTGCACTTCAAATTTCTGTTTAAGCTCGCCTTTAATGGTCTCTCGAAGCGTATAGACATCAATTTTACTTAAATAATTCTGTGGAGCCGGTTTCAATTGGAGGGGAAGAAATACAAATCGCCTATCCGCTATAGCCGCATCGCTAGCCATTTATGAGCTAATTCGTAAATTATGTTTTTACTTTTACATCTTTAGACCAAACTATGCTTCATTTAACACAAGATATTACAAAACACCATTAACACTTGGAAAATGCAAAACAGTTCAATGTATTAAAACTGCAATAAGAACGAAGATGACACATATGTATTCTGGCAACACGTTTACGGCACTTGCAATAGAAAGAGCAGTTAAGGTAAGTTTCAATATAACGCTCCAATAATTTTAAAACATTCTTAAATTTTTTTAGCGAAATTAAACTAATTATAATCAGGTAAGGCAACAGGCAACTAACCTATTTGACTTTAAACTTACAATACCATTTGGCGACAGTTTAATCTGGTTCTCCTAATATATATAACTTAAAAGTGTCTCGCAACAGCATAAAGATTTTCAAGGAAACCCAAACGCGAAGAAATTTCTGGTTCTGATCACCGATGGACAAGCAAATGATTGGTACAACTTAGAAACAAGGTACAAAAGCACTTCAACAACTTATTACTTGTAAAACGACATTATTTCAAAAATTGCAAATCTTAGAAATAGGCCTATATATACCAATATTATATATAAATCCCAAAAATCCGGTAATTTTAAATCTTTACCAACGTTTCGGCAACACATGCAATACGCCTTCTTCAGGGTGAATTTTAGTTGTATTTGTCGTATACCTCGAATTACTAACTAAAATAAAGTGTCTGATTTCGTACAAATGCCTATTTGGCGTTTTCCCTTTTATTATTACATGAAGGTGTGTTTGAGAAATATTATGCATTAAAGTATACATGAAGGCATGGTTGAGAAATATTATACTTTTTATTGCATTTTACAGCTATATCCTCACACGTGATTCTGGTATAACTGTGTACACCGTTGGAGTCGGTGCGGACGTTAACATTACTCAACTTCGAATCAGCGCAAACGGTGACGTAAGCAATGATCGCGTTCTGACAACGGGCAACTACGGTCTTTTATCCCAAGCTCTTAGCAACATTACAAACGAAATCACACAATCGGGCGCAGAAGGTAGCGATTCTATAAACAGAAAAACTTTGTATTGTAGCCATTTTTTTGGGCAGTTCTTCTCAATTATTAATGAAAACGGACGCGCCTTTTTGACTAGTTCTTTTTTGGTTTCCTATGGTTTCCTTTGGTATGTTTCAGACCGAGTTTTGTCCGAAGCTTTATAGAAAAAGTAGACATCGTAGAACCTTCAAATTTTCAGACATGGCGTAGAGTGGTATGTAGGTGCTTTGTAAAAGTTTATGAGGCTGCACTCCCAGGGGCCTTTGCTTGGGGGGTAAAAACCTGAAATATTGCGTTTTAGCACTTTGTAGCTAACGACAGCCATCTAGCAGCAGAAAAACTTTCATACAGAATTCATTCATATTCGCTTGCTTTGTCCAGCTCGCGTCGCGACGAGGCGGCTGCTGGCATCCCTGCTGCGCCCTATTGTCCCGCGCGTGCAACATTTGTGTTGGAAGTGGCTTGCCTAGTAAAACTATGCACATGCGACTTGCCTTTCATAAAGAGGCCTCTCTAAGTAAAAAAACCTATTGCTCTTACAACACAAAATATTTTACCACCGCAAATTTAAATGCGAATCCTACAGGCAGTGTACACATCTCTGTTAGCACATGTTGTAATTGTTGCACCATTCAAACATATCAACACCAGGTCTAAGCAAATATAATTATACAAGGGCCGCAACAACAAAAAGCTTAAGTTTAACGCATTCTTAACGACGACGTTACAAAGCTACGTCATAACATGGCGTCATAAATAAATAAATCTTGCGTTTATTGGATTTAAATTGGCAAAACTTTCAATATAAAACGTGGCTTATTAGGCACATAAACGTGTTTGCATATTGCTCAAAACTACAGATTTAAACTCTGTTTCAACAGTGATTGCTCAGACCAAGGCATGGTAAAAATTTACACAGTAAAAGTTGGAAAAAGTATAGCAAACCATAGACGTTAAATCATTTAGAGAGAATGAAAATATTGACTTTTTAAACATGCTAGCTGACCAAAATGTAATAACATGGCCGTAAGCATTATCTACGTAAATTTTTATTGATCAAATGTATGTTTCGATCATTTGCCAAAATCTACGCCATATTTGAACCCCCTTTGCTTCAAAGCCATAAGTTATTATATTATTATACACAACTTATAATTGTGTGTAGATATGTTGGATTGGAGTAACATACAGAACAGGTGCAAATAGCAAATATTCTCCAAATACGATGTTTCCAATATTCTCCAAATCGTATTTCATCGTATTGTCGCGGTAATACACAAAGAGGTAAGGCCGTGAATAAAGTTTCACCCACCGTACAATTAACGGAGGGAAGCATTTCGAGTAGGGATGTTCAAGGCAGAATATCGGCGACACATTTATAATGCTTGCTTTAAATGCGGCGTCAGCATTTTTTGGGGCGACCAATTACTTCGCGATAAGCTTCGCCTAATAATTAAGTGTCAATAGGGTGTATTTACCGCCGCAAGTTTAAATGCGAAATCTTAAGGCAGTCTACACCTCTCTGTTAGCACCTGTTGTGCATCTTGCTCCAACCAGCATACCAACATCAGGCCTAAACTTATCTAGCAAAACTTTCGATTTAATAGTTTGCGTATTAGGCACGTAATAGTGTTTATCATATTGTTTGAAACGACAGATTTAAAGCCTGTTTTAACAGTGATTGCTCGGACCAAGCTATGGTAAAAAATTACCTAGTGAAAGTTTGCAAAAGTATAGCAAACCATAGGCGTTAAACCATTTTTAGTCTTTAAGAGAATGATAATATTTGATTTTCAAACACGTAAGCTGGTCAAAATTTAATAAAATAGCCATATGCATTATCTAAGTAAATTCTATTTATCAAACATATATTTCGATCATTCCCCAAATTCTACGCCATATTTGAACCACTTTCGCATCAAAGGCATATTTTAAGTGGGGAAGTTTTCGGCCCATATCTGTTTTTGCTTGCAGAAACAAGTTAAGGAAAATGAAAAACAAAATATATAATATAAAGTACACAATACAAAATATTAAAAAAAAAAAAAATTAAAATAAAGTAAAAATTGAAAATAAACACTAAGCCCTGAAAATATATCCCCTGACAAAATATATAACAACCGCACCCCCGTCTAGTTGTTGTTTGTTTCTCAAATATATAACTCTCCAAAAGTATTGGAGTATCAAAAGTCATGTCCATAAATTTCTCCTAATAACATATAAAATAAAATGAAAACACATGTGCAAAAAGAACAATGCTTGTATAACGATAACTTGAGTAGGCCCACATTTTTTTTCGCATGTAGCTCACACAAAAACTGATTTTGCACTCTTTGTCAGATCCCATCTCTAGTAAAACTAATTTGGACACTTTGTTGCCCGTATGTAGCTCCAATAGAAGTAATTTGGGCACTTTTTTGTCCATAAGTAGGTCCAAAAAACTAATTTGGGCACTTTTTTGAAACTTAGGATGAGTAAAAATGGGGGTATACTTAAGGTATTTTATTTAATAATCCTTGCAAAATAGAAATGATGTGTCCTACAGGCGACAACTGGAGATTGAATTTTAGCAAAAAAAATTGAATTTAAAAAAAAAAAAACGTTTTCTGTAACCTGCCACCAATGTTAATACTTTCTAATGATTATAATAGCTCATAAATGATATCACACCAAAGTATTATATGAAATTAGAGGGTTATCTGAGTAGAAAAAACCTGCATACAATAGGTAGATATAAGTTTTTTTAGTTTTGATGATTTATCTTGATATTTGCCGGGACACAACTTTTTCTCAGTATACCCCCTCTACAGGGCCCACGATCACAGCAATAAATCTCAAAACAGTTTGCTAACTTGTGTATATTAATAAAAAAATAATTTGCCAAATGTTTAACATTCTTAACAACTGTCGTTTAAAGCAGCTGTGCTAACCGTACTACCTGTACTATTTTTTGCCAACATTGTGAGTACAATGCAACACTACACGATGAACTCTTTTCAGCTCTTAAGCAATTCAGTCCTGTTTTTTAAAACTTTGTAGGTCCAGAGTTGAATCAATTGCAATTTTGTAATTGTAATTGATAAAATTCATTACCGCGGAACCAAAATATGTGGCCGCGGCGTGCCTTTTTTGGCCTGCAACACAAAACCATTTGCTAACTGTTTTAGATAACTGTTAAAATATTGAAACTTCCTGACTGTTCCTAAGTCTAGGTCACCTTATAGCATGTAAATGTTTAGTTTATTATAATACTAGCAGTTTGAGGTGAAAAGCAATTTACCTTTTACCGGCAACAGTCATTATGATTGTAAAGCAAATTTTAATTCCTTAACGATTAAAATCACCTGAAACAATATCCTTTTGTTGTGCTATTGTTTTAAAACAACCATGAAACAATCGGTACAGTAGCTGCTAACAGTTAGTTACTACAGCTAGTTAATCATTTGTAGTAGTTCCAAAGTAATGTGACCTTAACAAAATAAAACTGCAAAATGAGTTTTGGGGCTTTTGCGCAAGTGTACAAGTTTTGTGAAAGATTACTGTGTGGATTGCCCTGAGCGCTACAATTTTTTTGTTTTTGAAATGCTTTTAAGGGTATTTGTCATGTTTCTAAAATGTGATGTTACACAGCGTAATATCCAGGCTAGAGTGCTAATAGGTGTAAAGTGGTAAATTCCCTAATGAATAATTGTTATACAGCTTATATGTGTTGGTTGTCCCTTACGATTTTTTTTACATTTATCTACATTAAAACATTTAATTTTTCCTTCCTAAACTAAAATTTTGCATTTTGTAAAAACAGTAATATGTAGCCGAATTGCAAAATTGTGTGCTTATTAAAATGGAACGACTAAATGCCTAACGGCTAACCAAGTCAAACGTTTTTTACATAGCGGAACCTGTGTTACGTGTTCATCAACACTTAAACACCTAAATTAATTAATTGCCATAAGCCAAATCTTAGAGTTCATTAAGTGATTTTACGATGTGATAAATAGGGTTTTAGATTACGCGTTTCAGCTTTCGTTTGCCAAATATGTTCTTCAGTTACATAATATCATATTTGATGATGCAAAGTTTTCCGTATTGTTGTGTGTAAAATTCCTGAATTTCCTGCTTCAGTTCGCCTCGTTTCAAACTTGACATGTAACCTTTAATCTCGTAATCTATAACTGTCAGTCTTGCGGGCGGTGTTCTCACGTTATGCAACACAAGCCACTTGTATTGGTGGCGTCTGACTCCCGCTGCAAATTGGCCTTAGAATGGCCGCTGTAATGCCTAAGCCATGTTTTCAGAGTGCCGGCCAGTCTTATTGGCCAAATATGACGTAACATTCGTGTTCTTTTTCTTCCTACGTATTGGCTATATACATGTCGTTTCTTAGCGGCTTTGAGCTTTTCTCTAGAGAAGTCTTTTGCGAAGTTTTAGCCGACAGTCGCTGCAATAGGCGGTGGCTGTGTGTCTCACATTAACTTGAAAATAACGTTCACTAATGCTATTTGATAACGTTTTAATTCGTTGTAACAATATACTTTTGATTGGAATTTTAGTTGTGGTTAGGTAGCATATCTGACCAGAAGCCTTTGCAAACAACAAGAACTCGCGAGGTTGCGTCCCGCCGGGCAACTGTATGGGGTCAGGGGCCAGGCCCCAGTGCACAGGTCGCGGTGGGGGCGCAACACCTGTAACGTATATCGATTGGGAACCTCTCACAAAAGTAAAACCTTAAGTTGCAGCAGCAATTGTTTGCATTGTGTGACATGTAAGCAAATACGTAATCTTGATACCATATTGCGTCCAACATAAGTAAAATCTCGTTTGTAACTTAAAATTGGTTACTATTAAATCCGCTGCATTAAATCAATATTTTGCGAAATCTATCTAATTTTGCGTGGTAACATATATTTCGAGAAGTTCTTAAACATAAAAGTCTCAAGTTTGAAAATTAAACTTCATAGTTTTTTATATAGATCAATTATGTAACCAAAAAGAATTTTTTTATAAAACAAAGTCATTTTTTTGCAAAACCATCCTCTATAAGCATATCCTAAGACCACATGTTTAGTGTGCAAATCACAAAACTTGTTTTTTCTCAACAACGTTAATTGGCTGTGTCGGAATATTTTTTTATAATATTACAATTACTATTTAATACTTTTTTTCCTGTCACCGTTTCACGACGTCATTAAATACAGTAACCTTAGACAGTAAATAGGGAAGAAGTTAATTTCAGGAGCGCCTCATTCATTAACGTAATACAGTAAATAGGGAAGTTCCCTAAATTAACTTCGGTCTCTGTGGTCCAAAGGTAATAATACTAAAATAATTGAAACTAATTGTAAAAATTGCACAGAAATTAATTTACTGATTGAGCCATACAATTTTGTGAAAATTTAATCAACAAATTTGCGCAAACTTTTTATTTTGATTTTCTGGATACACCCCTGGAGTCAAATGTCAAGGGTTTAAAAATGAATCAAAATTTCTTCCAACCATTTGTAGCAGTTCAGTTTCAGCAGCGCTTCTCAACCTTTTTTCCCCTTTAACTTTTCCATAAAAAACTCCGTTCCCACCTAAGAAAAATAGAAAAATATATCTATAAATAAGTCAATACACAAAATATATTTTATGTACGTTTTCTTAAACAAATTCCAAATTCTACCTTAAAACCTTAAAAGTTCTAAATAAAAACCTTCCGCTATTTTTAACTCTTAAGAGCTGCCAATCAATGTGATGCATACAACCTAGCCCACTTTCTCTCTTTATATTCTTGAAATATTTATTCCATTTTCAACCACACGCCTTTGTGGAGCTGGATTCAGCGCAATGAGCATATAGAATACAAACATCGTAATTGCTCGGAAGTAAAGCATGACATGTGGTTATGCTTATGCAAAGTGAAACCGCATTTGCAAAAACTATTGGATACTCTACAGGCGCAACCATTGCACTGAATGCAATGTAATATTGAAACAAATTAAAATTTTGGTGATCGTTCGTGTGGTGAATTCAAATTTGTATGTTAACTAAAACTTCCTACCTACAGGCAATCATTTTGGTGCACATGTGCAGGCAGAGTTCTCTGGAATTGTGTATAATTTACGCATATCCGCATGTGTTTTGCTCCAGCAATAATTAAAATATTTTTATTTGTATCTGACACAAAATGGGGTTGCAATGTAAATTCTAATTTAACTTTATTCAAATTGGGGTCTTTTGTCAAAAAGGTTGAAGACCAATGGTCTAAAGCAGCCTAAAATTTTTGTGCGGCCCGCTAGTCATCTTCACTCCTAAATAGTGATTTAAACGTTCAATATTAGCCTAATTAAAATGTACCAGTCAGCTTTTAGGGGCGCGCTAATAGTTTAATATGGGTAAAAATATATAGATATAACTCTAAAGGCCTGTTATAACTCTAAAGAGCAATACTTAATCTTGAAACTTATAGGTTCTGCAGCCCAATAAATTATTTCAAGTGTCAATGTGGCCCACTATAATAAAATGTTGGACATCCCTGGTCTATAGCAAAATGGCACTAGGTGGTATGCGACAACAAAAAGTTGAGATTCACTGAATTTCAGTTTTTTTATCAGCTGCACAAAGTCGTTGAATCTTAAGTTTTTAAATTGATTTGCATATTGAATATATTGATTAAAGCCATGTTTTTTTTCCAAAAAGTCTTTGAAATAGTCTATGAGTTAAAGAAAAATGGGGGTTGGTGTAAGTGAAAAAAACTGAGAATGCAAAGTTTTAAGTTATTTTGATTTGCCAAACGAAAAAAACTTTTAAAGTGTAAAATCTAGTCGATTGTTTCCAGTTTAAAAAATTTTTAACTCGCAACAAACAGTTTATTGTTCACCAAAAGCCATTGCAGACTCACCGACTCACTATCATAGATCAACAGATTCGGTGAGTTTGCAATGGCTTTCGGTGTACTAATTATACGTAAGCCGTAGTCGTTGGTCAAAAAGCAGCTTCGAAGGGCTAGATCTCAGCTATTAACACACATTTGTGTGGATGTTTCATTGAAACAATTTATTGGTTACATTTCCAACCATTACAGCGAAATTTGCAAAATATCATATCATGAAAATTTTCGAAAATAGAAGATTTCAATGCAAAACTTTGGGTTCAATGAGCGATATGAAATAATAGTATTTTTTCACTAATTATTTTGCCATTCCTGTTTTTGAGGTCCAAGTCATTGAAAACAGTACGGTATATGTAATTTTTTTAAATATTCAAACTGTAAGAAAACCTAACCCATAGTCATAAGTTCTAACGTTACCGCAGACTAGATTTTTTTGGTCTGGTCTTGCTTAATAAATCAATTTCGGTGATTTAAAGGCCCAATTCCAAAAAAATGTTACCTTTGTGCCTTTTAGACACGAAGTATAGGGAAAAATACAGATCTGCCACATTGAACTGCAACTATTTTTTTTGTCTATAGGTTTGAAGAAAAGGATTAATTTGCTTTTTGTTTTTACCTTAGCTTTCTACTGCGACGCGGCACCAACTGTGACCAACGGGGGATCAGTTACTCCCACTTTACCTGATTCTCCTGGCTACACGTGCACAACAGTGGTAACTGCAGATTGCGGCAATGGATTTGCATCAACCGTTGATGCCAACACTGCTGAATGTACTGCATCTAACACGTGGTCACCGGTATCGTTGACTTGCACAGGTAACCTGTTTCTGCTTGTTCTACTTCTCACAAAATCATAAATATAATACACAAAACGCCTTCGGAAAGGCTTACCGAAACCGGTCAGCCTGATCAGGATTTATTTGTAAGCAAGGCTAGGCTAGGCTATTGCCTGCTGCATCCTGTTCGTTAAACTAGTCTGTTGTAAGAATTCAACTCACGAACTCGGTCATACCGGGATCGTCGTTCTACCAACTGGGCTACACAGGCTTAAAAAGGGGCAAAATCAATTCGCAGCGTTTTGACCAACTGTAAACTTTTCTTGATTTTGTATCACTGATCACACAAAAATAATAAATGCACATCGTGAAGTTCCAGCGAATTGTTGTTTGTTTCTCAAATATATAACTGTCCAAAAGTATTGGAGTATCAAAAGTCATGTCCATAAATTTCTCCTAATAACATATAAAATGAAAACACATGTACAAAAAGAACAATGCTTGTATAACGATAACTTGAGTAGGCCCACATTTTTTTTCGCATGTAGCTCACACAAAAACTGATTTTGTACTCTTTGTCAGATCCCATCTCTAGTAAAACTAATTTGGACACTTTGTTGCCCGTATGTAGCTCCAATAGAAGTAATTTGGGCACTTTTTTGTCCATAAGTAGGTCCAAAAAACTAATTTGGGCACTTTTTTGAAACTTAGGATGAGTAAAAATGGGGGTATACTGAAGGTATTTTATTTAATAATCCTTGCAAAATAGAAATGATGTGTCCTACAGGCGACAACTGGAGATTAAATTTTAGCAAAAAAAATTGAATTTAAAAAAAAAAAAACGTTTTCTGTACCTGCCACCAATGTTAATACTTTCTAATGATTATAATAGCTCATAAATGATATCACACCAAAGTATTATAGGAAATTAGAGGGTTATCTGAGTAGAAAAAACCTGCATACAATAGGTAGATATAAGTTTTTTTAGTTTTGATGATTTACCTTGATATTTGCCGGGACACAACTTTTTCTCAGTATACCCCCCCTACAGGGCCCACAATCACAGCAATAAATCTCAAAACAGTTTGCTAACTTGTGTATATTAATAAAAAAATAATTTGCCAAATGTTTAACATTCTTAACAACTGTCGTTTAAAGCAGCTGTGCTAACCGTACTACCTGTACTATTTTTTGCCAACATTGTGAGTACAATGCAACACTACACGATGAACTCTTTTCAGCTCTTAAGCAATTCATTCCTGTTTTTTAAAACTTTGTAGGTCCAGAGTTGAATCAATTGCAATTTTGTAATTGTAATTGATAAAATTCATTACCGCGGAACCAAAATATGTGGCCGCGGCGTGCCTTTTTTGGCCTGCAACAAAAAAACATTTGCTAACTGTTTTAGATAACTGTTAAAATATTGAAACTTCCTGACTGTTCCTAAGTCTAGGTCACCTTATAGCATGTAAATGTTTAGTTTATTATAATGCTCACAGTTTGAGGTGAAAAGCAATTTACCTTTTACCGGCAACAGTCATCATGATTGTAAAGCAAATTTTAATTCCTTAACGATTAAAATCACCTTAAACAATATCCTTTTGTTGTGCTATTGTTTTAAAACAACCATGAAACAATCGGTACAGTAGCTGCTAACAGTTAGTTACTACAGCTAGTTAATCATTTGTAGTAGTTCCAAAGTAATGCGACCTTAACAAAATAAAACTGCAAAATGAGTTTTGGGGCTTTTGCGCAAGTGTACAAGTTTTGTGAAAGATTACTGTGTGGATTGCCTGGAGCGCTGCAATTTTTTTGTTTTTGAAATGCTTTTAAGGGTATTTGTCATGTTTCTAAAATGTGATGTTACACAGCGTAATATCCAGGCTAGAGTGCTAATAGGTGTAAAGTGGTAAATTCCCTAATGAATAATTGTTATACAGCTTATATGTGTTGGTTGTCCCTTACGATTTTTTTTACATTTATCTACATTAAAAAATTTAATTTTTGCTTCCTAAACTAAAATTTTGCATTTTGTAAAAACAGTAATATGTAGCCGAATTGCAAAATTGTGTGCTTATTAAAATTGAACGACTAAATGCCTAACGGCTAAGCAAGTCAAACGTTTTTTACGTAGCGGAACCTGTGTTACGTGTTCATCAACACTTAAACACCTAAATTAATTAATTGCCATAAGCCAAATCTTAGAGTTCATTAAGTGATTTTACGATGTGATAAATAGGGTTTTAGATTACGCGTTTCAGCTTTCGTTTGCCAAATATGTTCTTCAGTTACATAATATCATATTTGATGATGCAAAGTTTTCCGTATTGTTGTGTGTAAAATTCCTGAATTTCCTGCTTCAGTTCGCCTCGTTTCAAACTTGACATGTAACCTTTAATCTCGTAATCTATAACTGTCAGTCTTGCGGGCGGTGTTCTCACGTTCTGCAACACAAGCCACTTGTATTGGTGGCGTCTGACTCCCGCTGCAAATTGGCCTTAGAATGGCCGCTGTAATGCCTAAGCCATGTTTTCAGAGTGCCGGCCAGTCTTATTGGCCAAATATGACGTAACATTCGTGTTCTTTTTCTTCCTACGTATTGGCTATATACATGTCGTTTCTTAGCGGCTTTGAGCTTTTCTCTAGAGAAGTCTTTTGCGAAGTTTCAGCCGACAGTCGCTGCAATAGGCGGTGGCTGTCTGTCTCACATTAACTTGAAAATAACGTTCACTAATGCTATTTGATAACGTTTTAATTCGTTGTAACAATATACTTTTGATTGGAATTTTAGTTGTGGTTAGGTAGCATATCTGACCAGAAGCCTTTGCAAACAACAAGAACTCGCGCGGTTGCGTCCCGCCGGGCAACTGTATGGGGTCAGGGGCCAGGCCCCAGTGCAAAGGTCGCGGTGGGGGCGCAACACCTGTAACGTATATCGATTGGGAACCTCTCACAAAAGTAAAACCTTAAGTTGCAGCAGCAATTGTTTGCATTGTGTGACATGTAAGCAAATACGTAATCTTGATACCATATTGCGTCCAACATAAGTAAAATCTCGTTTGTAACTTAAAATTGGTTACTATTAAATCCGCTGCATTAAATCAATATTTTGCGAAATCTATCTAATTTTGCGTGGTAACATATATTTCGAGAAGTTCTTAAACATAAAAGTCTCAAGTTTGAAAATTAAAATTCATAGTTTTTTATATAGACCAATTATGTAACCAAAAAGAATTGTTTTATAAAACAAAGTCATTTTTTTGCAAAACCATCCTCTATAAGCATATCCTAAGACCACATGTTTAGTGTGCAAATCACAAAACTTGTTTTTTCTCAACAACGTTAATTGGCTGTGTCGGAATATTTTTTTATAATATTACAATTACTATTTAATACTTTTTTTCCTGTCACCGTTTTATGACGTCATTAAATACAGTAACCTTAGACAGTAAATAGGGAAGCAGTTAATTTCAGGAGCGCCTCATTCATTAACGTAATACAGTAAATAGGGAAGTTCCCTAAATTAACTTCGGTCTCTGTGGTCCAAAGGTAATAATACTAAAATAATTGAAACTAATTGTAAAAATTGCGCAGAAATTAATTTACCGATTGAGCCATACAATTTTGTGAAAATTTAATCAACAAATTTGCGCAAACTTTTTATTTTTATTTTCTGGATACACCCCTGGAGTCAAATGTCAAGGGTTTAAAAATGAATCAAAATTTCTTCCAACCATTTGTAGCAGTTCAGTTTCAGCAGCGCTTCTCAACCTTTTTTCCCCTTTAACTTTTCCATAAAAAACTCCGTTCCCACCTAAGAAAAATAGAAAAATATATCTATAAATAAGTCGATACACAAAATATATTTTATGTACGTTTTCTTAAACAAATTCCAAATTCTACCTTAAAACCTTAAAAGTTCTAAATAAAAACCTTCCGCTATTTTTAACTCTTAAGAGCTGCCAATCAATGTGATGCATACAACCTAGCCCACTTTCTCTCTTTATATTCTTGAAATATTTATTCCATTTTCAACCACACGCCTTTGTGGAGCTGGATTCAGCGCAATGAGCATATAGAATAAAAACATTGTAATTGCTCGGAAGTAAAGCATGACATGTGGTTATGCTTATGCAAAGTGAAACCGCATTTGCAAAAACTATTGGATACTCTACAGGCGCAACCATTGCACTGAATGCAATGTAATATTGAAACAAATTAAAATTTTGGTGATCGTTCGTGTGGTGAAATCAAATTTGTATGTTAACTAAAACTTCCTACCTACAGGCAATCATTTTGGTGCACATGTGCAGGCAGAGTTCTCTGGAATTGTGTATAATTTACGCATATCCGCATGTGTTTTGCTCCAGCAATAATTAAAATATTTTTATTTGTATCTGACACAAAATGGGGTGCAATGTAAGTTCTAATTTAACTTTATTCAAATTGGGGTCCCTTGTCAAAAAGGTTGAAGACCAATGGTCTAAAGCAGGGATGTCCAACCTGTGGGCCGCTATGTGGCCTGCGGCCCGCCTAAAATTTTTGTGCGGCCCGCTAGTCATCTTCACTCCTAAATAGTGATTTAAACGTTCAATATTAGCCTAATTAAAATGTACCAGTCAGCTTTTAGGGGCGCGCTAATAGTTTAATATGGGTAAAAATATATAGATATAACTCTAAAGGCCTGTTATAACTCTAAAGAGCAATACTTAATCTTGAAACTTATAGGTTCTGCAGCCCAATAAATTATTTCAAGTGTCAATGTGGCCCACTATAATAAAATGTTGGACATCCCTGGTCTATAGCAAAATGGCACTAGGTGGTATGCGACAACAAAAAGTTGAGATTCACTGAATTTCAGTTTTTTTATCAGCTGCACAAAGTCGTTGAATCTTAGGTTTTTAAATTGATTTGCATATTGAATATATTAATTAAAGCCATGTTTTTTTTCCAAAAAGTCTTTGAAATAGTCTATGAGTTAATGAAAAATGGGGGTTGGTGTAAGTGCAAAAAACTGAGAATGCAAAGTTTTAAGTTATTTTGATTTGCCAAACGAAAAAAACTTTTAAAGTGTAAAATCTAGTCGATTGTTTCCAGTTTCAAAAAATTTTAACTCGCAACAAACAGTTTATTGTTCACCAAAAGGCATTGAAGACTCACCGACTCACTATCATAGATCAACAGATTCGGTGAGTCTGCAATGGCTTTCGGTGTACTAATTATACGTAAGCCGTAGTCGTTGGTCAAAAATCAGCTTCGAAGGGCTAGATCTCAGCTATTAACACACATTTGTGTGGATGTTTCATTGAAACAATTTATTGGTTACATTTCCAACCATTACAGCGAAATTTGCAAAATATCATATCATGAAAATTTTCGAAAATAGAAGATTTCAATGCAAAACTTTGGGTTCAATGAGCGATATGAAATAATAGTATTTTTTCACTAATTATTTTGCCATTCCTGTTTTTGAGGTCCAAGTCATTGAAAACAGTTCGGTATATGTAATTTTTTTAAATATTCAAACTGTAAGAAAACCTAACCCATAGTCATAAGTTCTAACGTTACCGCAGACTAGATTTTTTTGGTCTGGTCTTGCTTAATAAATCAATTTCGGTGATTTAAAGGCCCAATTCCAAAAAAATGTTACCTTTGTGCCTTTTAGACACGAAGTATAGGGAAAAATACAGATCTGCCACATTGAACTGCAACTATTTTTTTTGTCTATAGGTTTGAAGAAAAGGATTAATTTGCTTTTTGTTTTTACCTTAGCTTTCTACTGCGACGCGGCACCAACTGTGACCAACGGGGGATCAGTTACTCCCACTTTACCTGATTCTCCTGGCTACACGGGCAACACAGTGGTAACTGCAGATTGCGGCAATGGATTTGCATCAACCGTTGATGCCAACACTGCTGAATGTACTGCATCTAACACGTGGTCACCGGTATCGTTGACTTGCACAGGTAACCTGTTTCTGCTCGTTCTACTTCTCACAAAATCATAAATATAATACACAAAACGCCTTCGGAAAGGCTTACCGAAACCGGTCAGCCTGATCAGGATTTATTTGCAAGCAAGGCTAGGCTATTGCCTGCTGCATCCTGTTCGTTAAACTAGTCTGTTGTAAGAATTCAACTCACGAATTCGGTCATACCGGGATCGTCGCTCTACCAACTGAGCTACACAGGCTTAAAAAGGGGCAAAATCAATTCGCAGCGTTTTGACCAACTGTAAACTTTTCTTGATTTTGTATCACTGATCACACAAAAATAATAAATGCACATCGTGAAGTTCCAGCGAATTGTTGTTTGTTTCTCAAATATATAACTTTCCAAAAGTATTTGAGTATCAAAAGTCATGTCCCTAAAATACTTGAGTTTGTAAGTTAGAATCTCTCTTGCTTGTGAAAGGTTCCTAATTAACAACCAATTTGGTAACGTGGTAATTACCACATTCTATTTTTATAATTATTTTGATGTCATATAAAAACAGAAAATGTACATGCATTTTGCAACGTAATATGCAATAGTGATGAAGAGCCCGCAGCTTGATGGATTCTTAATTTGGTTTAACCACACATAATCCAGGTATATTACACTAATAATCATGCTTATTGCAGCAGTAATTAATTTAGATCGGTGGAAGAATGCAAATAGTCCTTTGACCAGTTAAAATTAAACTGGTATATAACTACTCTATATTTAACTTGGGTAACACCAGATTTCTCCTAATAACATATAAAATGAAAACACATGTACAAAAAGAACAATGCTTGTATAACGATAACTTGAGTAGGCCCACATTTTTTTTCGCATGTAGCTCACACAAAAACTGATTTTGCACTCTTTGTCAGATCCCATCTCTAGTAAAACTAATTTGGACACTTTGTTGCCCGTATGTAGCTCCAATAGAAGTAATTTGGGCACTTTTTTTGTCCATAAGTAGGTCCAAAAAACTAATTTGGGCACTTTTTTGAAACTTAGGATGAGTAAAAATGGGGGTATACTTAAGGTATTTTATTTAATAATCCTTACAAAATAGAAATGATGTGTCCTACAGGCGACAACTGGAGATTGAATTTTAGCAAAAAAAATTGAATTTAAAAAAAAAAACGTTTTCTGTAACCTGCCACCAATGTTAATACTTTCTAATGATTATAATAGCTCATAAATGATATCACACCAAAGTATTGTATGAAATTAGAGGGTTATCTGAGTAGAAAAAACCTGCATACAATAGGTAGATATAAGTTTTTTTAGTTTTGATGATTTATCTTGATATTTGCCGGGACACAACTTTTTCTCAGTATACCCCCCCTACAGGGCCCACAATCACAGCAATAAATCTCAAAACAGTTTGCTAACTTGTGTATATTAATAAAAAAATAATTTCCCAAATGTTTAACATTCTTAACAACTGTCGTTTAAAGCAGCTGTGCTAACCGTACTACCTGTACTATTTTTTGCCAACATTGTGAGTACAATGCAACACTACACGATGAACTCTTTTCAGCTCTTAAGCAATTCAGTCCTGTTTTTTAAAACTTTGTAGGTCCAGAGTTGAATCAATTGCAATTTTGTAATTGTAATTGATAAAATTCATTACCGCGGAACCAAAACATGTGGCCGCGGCGTGCCTTTTTTGGCCTGCAACAAAAAAACATTTGCTAACTGTTTTAGATAACTGTTAAAATATTGAAACTTTCTGACTGTTCCTAAGTCTAGGTCACCTTATAGCATGTAAATGTTTAGTTTATTATAATGCTCACAGTTTGAGGTGAAAAGCAATTTACCTTTTACCGGCAACAGTCATTATGATTGTAAAGCAAATTTTAATTCCTTAACGATTAAAATCACCTTAAACAATATCCTTTTGTTGTGATATTGTTTTAAAACAACCATGAAACAATCGGTACAGTAGCTGCTAACAGTTAGTTACTTTTGGGGCTTTTGCGCAAGTGTACAAGTTTTGTGAAAGATTACTGTGTGGATTGCCTGGAGCGCTGCAATTTTTTTGTTTTTGAAATGCTTTTAAGGGTATTTGTCATGTTTCTAAAATGTGATGTTACACAGCGTAATATCCAGGCTAGAGTGCTAATAGGTGTAAAGTGGTAAATTCCCTAATGAATAATTGTTATACAGCTTATATGTGTTGGTTGTCCCTTACGATTTTTTTTACATTTATCTACATTAAAACATTTAATTTTTCCTTCCTAAACTAAAATTTTGCATTTTGTAAAAACAGTAATATGTAGCCGAATTGCAAAATTGTGTGCTTATTAAAATGGAACGACTAAATGCCTAACGGCTAAGCAAGTCAAA
This sequence comes from Ascidiella aspersa, assembly GCF_963924565.1. Classification (NCBI taxonomy): domain Eukaryota; kingdom Metazoa; phylum Chordata; class Ascidiacea; order Phlebobranchia; family Ascidiidae; genus Ascidiella; species Ascidiella aspersa. Next base: position 3,083,699 of record NC_139451.1, read on the forward strand.
CGTTTTTTACGTAGCGGAACCTGTGTTACGTGTTCATCAACACTTAAACACCTAAATTAATTAATTGCCATAAGCCAAATCTTAGAGTTCATTAAGTGATTTTACGATGTGATAAATAGGGTTTTAGATTACGCGTTTCAGCTTTCGTTTGCCAAATATGTTCTTCAGTTACATAATATCATATTTGATGATGCAAAGTTTTCCGTATTGTTGTGTGTAAAATTCCTGAATTTCCTGCTTCAGTTCGCCTCGTTTCAAACTTGACATGTAACCTTTAATCTCGTAATCTATAACTGTCAGTCTTGCGGGCGGTGTTCTCACGTTCTTCAACACAAGCCACTTGTATTGGTGGCGTCTGACTCCCGCTGCAAATTGGCCTAAGAATGGCCGCTGTAATGCCTAAGCCATGTTTTCAGAGTGCCGGCCAGTCTTATTGGCCAAATATGACGTAACATTCGTGTTCTTTTTCTTCCTACGTATTGGCTATATACATGTCGTTTCTTAGCGGCTTTGAGCTTTTCTCTAGAGAAGTCTTTTGCGAAGTTTCAGCTGACAGTCGCTGCAATAGGCGGTGGCTGTCTGTCTCACATTAACTTGAAAATAACGTTCACTAATGCTATTTGATAACGTTTTAATTCGTTGTAACAATATACTTTTGATTGGAATTTTAGTTGTGGTTAGGTAGCATATCTGACCAGAAGCCTTTGCAAACAACAAGAACTCGCGCGGTTGCGTCCCGCCGGGCAACTGTATGGGGTCAGGGGCCAGGCCCCAGTGCACAGGTCGCGGTGGGGGCGCAACAACTGTAACGTATATCGATTGGGAACCTCTCACAAAAGTAAAACCTTAAGTTGCAGCAGCAATTGTTTGCATTGTGTGACATGTAAGCAAATACGTAATCTTGATACCATATTGCGTCCAACATAAGTAAAATCTCGTTTGTAACTTAAAATTGGTTACTATTAAATCCGCTGCATTAAATCAATATTTTGCGAAATCTATCTAATTTTGCGTGGTAACATATATTTCGAGAAGTTCTTAAACATAAAAGTCTCAAGTTTGAAAATTAAACTTCATAGTTTTTTATATAGATCAATTATGTAACCAAAAAGAATTTTTTTATAAAACAAAGTCATTTTTTTGCAAAACCATCCTCTATAAGCATATCTTAAGACCACATGTTTAGTGTGCAATTCACAAAACTTGTTTTTTCTCAACAACGTTAATTGGCTGTGTCGGAATATTTTTTTATATTATTACAATTACTATTTAATACTTTTTTTCCTGTCACCGTTTTATGACGTCATTAAATACAGTAACCTTAGACAGTAAATAGGGAAGAAGTTAATTTCAGGAGCGCCTCATTCATTAACGTAATACAGTAAATAGGGAAGTTCCCTAAAATAACTTCGGTCTCTGTGGTCCAAAGGTAATAATACTAAAATAATTGAAACTAATTGTAAAAATTGCACAGAAATTAATTTACTGATTGAGCCATACAATTTTGTGAAAATTTAATCAACAAATTTGCGCAAACTTTTTATTTTGATTTTCTGGATACACCCCTGGAGTCAAATGTCAAGGGTTTAAAAATGAATCAAAATTTCTTCCAACCATTTGTAGCAGTTCAGTTTCAGCAGCGCTTCTCAACCTTTTTTCCCCTTTAACTTTTCCATAAAAAACTCCGTTCCCACCTAAGAAAAATAGAAAAATATATCTATAAATAAGTCAATACACAAAATATATTTTATGTACGTTTTCTTAAACAAATTCCAAATTCTACCTTAAAACCTTAAAAGTTCTAAATAAAAACCTTCCGCTATTTTTAACTCTTAAGAGCTGCCAATCAATGTGATGCATACAACCTAGCCCACTTTATCTCTTTATATTCTTGAAATATTTATTCCATTTTCAACCACACGCCTTTGTGGAGCTGGATTCAGCGCAATGAGCATATAGAATAAAAACATCGTAATTGCTCGGAAGTAAAGCATGACATGTGGTTATGCTTATGCAAAGTGAAACCGCATTTGCAAAAACTATTGGATACTCTACAGGCGCAACCATTGCACTGAATGCAATGTAATATTGAAACAAATTAAAATTTTGGTGATCGTTCGTGTGGTGAATTCAAATTTGTATGTTAACTAAAACTTCCTACCTACAGGCAATCATTTTGGTGCACATGTGCAGGCAGAGTTCTCTGGAATTGTGTATAATTTACGCATATCCGCATGTGTTTTGCTCCAGCAATAATTAAAATATTTTTATTTGTATCTGACACAAAATGGGGTTGCAATGTAAATTCTAATTTAACTTTATTCAAATTGGGGTCCCTTGTCAAAAAGGTTGAAGACCAATGGTCTAAAGCAGGGATGTCCAACCTGCGGGCCGCTATGTGGCCTGCGGCCCGCCTAAAATTTTTGTGCGGCCCGCTAGTCATCTTCACTCCTAAATAGTGATTTAAACGTTCAATATTAGCCTAATTAAAATGTACCAGTCAGCTTTTAGGGGCGCGCTAATAGTTTAATATGGGTAAAAATATATAGATATAACTCTAAAGGCCTGTTATAACTCTAAAGAGCAATACTTAATCTTGAAACTTATAGGTTCTACAGCCCAATAAATTATTTCAAGTGTCAATGTGGCCCACTATAATAAAATGTTGGACATCCCTGGTCTATAGCAAAATGGCACTAGGTGGTATGCGACAACAAAATGTTGAGATTCACTGAATTTCAGTTTTTTATCAGCTGCACAAAGTCGTTGAATCTTAAGTTTTTAAATTGATTTGCATATTGAACATATTGATTAAAGCCATGTTTTTTTCCAAAAAGTCTTTGAAATAGTCTATGAGTTAAAGAAAAATGGGGGTTGGTGTAAGTGAAAAAAACTGAGAATGCAAAGTTTTAAGTTATTTTGATTTGCCAAACGAAAAAAACTTTTAAAGTGTAAAATCTAGTCGATTGTTTCCAGTTTAAAAAAATTTTAACTCGCAACAAACAGTTTATTGTTCACCAAAAGCCATTGCAGACTCACCGACTCACTATCATAGATCAACAGATTCGGTGAGTTTGCAATGGCTTTCGGTGTACTAATTATACGTAAGCCGTAGTCGTTGGTCAAAAAGCAGCTTCGAAGGGCTAGATCTCAGCTATTAACACACATTTGTGTGGATGTTTCATTGAAACAATTTATTGGTTACATTTCCAACCATTACAGCGAAATTTGCAAAATATCATATCATGAAAATTTTCGAAAATAGAAGATTTCAATGCAAAACTTTGGGTTCAATGAGCGATATGAAATAATAGTATTTTTTCACTAATTATTTTGCCATTCCTGTTTTTGAGGTCCAAGTCATTGAAAACAGTACGGTATATGTAATTTTTTTAAATATTCAAACTGTAAGAAAACCTAACCCATAGTCATAAGTTCTAACGTTACCGCAGACTAGATTTTTTTGGTCTGGTCTTGCTTAATAAATCAATTTCGGTGATTTAAAGGCCCAATTCCAAAAAAATGTTACCTTTGTGCCTTTTAGACACGAAGTATAGGGAAAAATACAGATCTGCCACATTGAACTGCAACTATTTTTTTTGTCTATAGGTTTGAAGAAAAGGATTAATTTGCTTTTTGTTTTTACCTTAGCTTTCTACTGCGACGCGGCACCAACTGTGACCAACGGGGGATCAGTTACTCCCACTTTACCTGATTCTCCTGGCTACACGGGCAACACAGTGGTAACTGCAGATTGCGGCAATGGATTTGCATCAACCGTTGATGCCAACACTGCTGAATGTACTGCATCTAACACGTGGTCACCGGTATCGTTGACTTGCACAGGTAACCTGTTTCTGCTTGTTCTACTTCTCACAAAATCATAAATATAATACACAAAACGCCTTCGGAAAGGCTTACCGAAACCGGTCAGCCTGATCAGGATTCATTTGCAAGCAAGGCTAGGCTATTGCCTGCTGCATCCTGTTCGTTAAACTAGTCTGTTGTAAGAATTCAACTCACGAACTCGGTCATACCGGGATCGTCGCTCTACCAACTGAGCTACACAGGCTTAAAAAGGGGCAAAATCAATTCGCAGCGTTTTGACCAACTGTAAACTTTTCTTGATTTTGTATCACTGATCACACAAAAATAATAAATGCACATCGTGAAGTTCCAGCGAATTGTTGTTTGTTTCTCAAATATATAACTCTCCAAAAGTATTGGAGTATCAAAAGTCATATCCATAAATTTCTCCTAATAACATATAAAATGAAAACACATGTACAAAAAGAACAATGCTTGTATAACGATAACTTGAGTAGGCCCACATTTTTTTTCGCATGTAGCTCACACAAAAACTGATTTTGCACTCTTTGTCAGATCCCATCTCTAGTAAAACTAATTTGGACACTTTGTTGCCCGTATGTAGCTCCAATAGAAGTAATTTGGGCACTTTTTTTGTCCATAAGTAGGTCCAAAAAACTAATTTGGGCACTTTTTTGAAACTTAGGATGAGTAAAAATGGGGGTATACTTAAGGTATTTTATTTAATAATCCTTACAAAATAGAAATGATGTGTCCTACAGGCGACAACTGGAGATTGAATTTTAGCAAAAAAAATTGAATTTAAAAAAAAAAACCGTTTTCTGTAACCTGCCACCAATGTTAATACTTTCTAATGATTATAATAGCTCATAAATGATATCACACCAAAGTATTATATGAAATTAGAGGGTTATCTGAGTAGAAAAAACCTGCATACAATAGGTAGATATAAGTTTTTTTAGTTTTGATGATTTATCTTGATATTTGCCGGGACACAACTTTTTCTCAGTATACCCCCCCTACAGGGCCCACAATCACAGCAATAAATCTCAAAACAGTTTGCTAACTTGTGTATATTAATAAAAAAATAATTTCCCAAATGTTTAACATTCTTAACAACTGTCGTTTAAAGCAGCTGTGCTAACCGTACTACCTGTACTATTTTTTGCCAACATTGTGAGTACAATGCAACACTACACGATGAACTCTTTTCAGCTCTTAAGCAATTCAGTCCTGTTTTTTAAAACTTTGTAGGTCCAGAGTTGAATCAATTGCAATTTTGTAATTGTAATTGATAAAATTCATTACCGCGGAACCAAAATATGTGGCCGCGGCGTGCCTTTTTTGGCCTGCAACACAAAACCATTTGCTAACTGTTTTAGATAACTGTTAAAATATTGAAACTTCCTGACTGTTCCTAAGTCTAGGTCACCTTATAGCATGTAAATGTTTAGTTTATTATAATGCTCACAGTTTGAGGTGAAAAGCAATTTACCTTTTACCGGCAACATTCATTATGATTGTAAAGCAAATTTTAATTCCTTAACGATTAAAATCACCTGAAACAATATCCTTTTGTTGTGCTATTGTTTTAAAACAACCATGAAACAATCGGTACAGTAGCTGCTAACAGTTAGTTACTACAGCTAGTTAATCATTTGTAGTAGTTCCAAAGTAATGTGACCTTAACAAAATAAAACTGCAAAATGAGTTTTGGGGCTTTTGCGCAAGTGTACAAGTTTTGTGAAAGATTACTGTGTGGATTGCCTGGAGCGCTGCAATTTTTTTGTTTTTGAAATGCTTTTAAGGGTATTTGTCATGTTTCTAAAATGTGATGTTACACAGCGTAATATCCAGGCTAGAGTGCTAATAGGTGTAAAGTGGTAAATTCCCTAATGAATAATTGTTATACAGCTTATATGTGTTGGTTGTCCCTTACGATTTTTTTTACATTTATCTACATTAAAACATTTAATTTTTCCTTCCTAAACTAAAATTTTGCATTTTGTAAAAACAGTAATATGTAGCCGAATTGCAAAATTGTGTGCTTATTAAAATGGAACGACTAAATGCCTAACGGCTAAGCAAGTCAAACGTTTTTTACGTAGCGGAACCTGTGTTACGTGTTCATCAACACTTAAACACCTAAATTAATTAATTGCCATAAGCCAAATCTTAGAGTTCATTAAGTGATTTTACATGTGATAAATAGGGATTTAGATTACGCGTTTCAGCTTTCGTTTGCCAAATATGTTCTTCAGTTACATAATATCATATTTGATGATGCAAAGTTTTCCGTATTGTTGTGTGTAAAATTCTTGAATTTCCTGCTTCAGTTCGCCTCGTTTCAAACTTGACATGTAACCTTTAATCTCGTAATCTCTAACTGTCAGTCTTGCGGGCGGTGTTCTCACGTTCTGCAACACAAGCCACTTGTATTGGTGGCGTCTGACTCCCGCTGCAAATTGGCCTTAGAATGGCCGCTGTAATGCCTAAGCCATGTTTTCAGAGTGCCGGCCAGTCTTATTGGCCAAATATGACGTAACATTCGTGTTCTTTTTCTTCCTACGTATTGGCTATATACATGTCGTTTCTTAGCGGCTTTGAGCTTTTCTCTAGAGAAGTCTTTTGCGAAGTTTTAGCCGACAGTCGCTGCAATAGGCGGTGGCTGTCTGTCTCACATTAACTTGAAAATAACGTTCACTAATGCTATTTGATAACGTTTTAATTCGTTGTAACAATATACTTTTGATTGGAATTTTAGTTGTGGTTAGGTAGCATATCTGACCAGAAGCCTTTGCAAACAACAAGAACTCGCGCGGTTGCGTCCCGCCGGGCAACTGTATGGGGTCAGGGGCCAGGCCCCAGTGCACAGGTCGCGGTGGGGGCGCAACACCTGTAACGTATATCGATTGGGAACCTCTCACAAAAGTAAAACCTTAAGTTGCAGCAGCAATTGTTTGCATTGTGTGACATGTAAGCAAATACGTAATCTTGATACCATATTGCGTCCAACATAAGTAAAATCTCGTTTGTAACTTAAAATTGGTTACTATTAAATCCGCTGCATTAAATCAATATTTTGCGAAATCTATCTAATTTTGCGTGGTAACATATATTTCGAGAAGTTCTTAAACATAAAAGTCTCAAGTTTGAAAATTAAACTTCATAGTTTTTTATATAGATCAATTATGTAACCAAAAAGAATTTTTTTATAAAACAAAGTCATTTTTTTGCAAAACCATCCTCTATAAGCATATCCTAAGACCACATGTTTAGTGTGCAAATCACAAAACTTGTTTTTTCTCAACAACGTTAATTGGCTGTGTCGGAATATTTTTTTATAATATTACAATTACTATTTAATACTTTTTTTCCTGTCACCGTTTCACGACGTCATTAAATACAGTAACCTTAGACAGTAAATAGGGAAGAAGTTAATTTCAGGAGCGCCTCATTCATTAACGTAATACAGTAAATAGGGAAGTTCCCTAAATTAACTTCGGTCTCTGTGGTCCAAAGGTAATAATACTAAAATAATTGAAACTAATTGTAAAAATTGCACAGAAATTAATTTACTGATTGAGCCATACAATTTTGTGAAAATTTAATCAACAAATTTGCGCAAACTTTTTATTTTGATTTTCTGGATACACCCCTGGAGTCAAATGTCAAGGGTTTAAAAATGAATCAAAATTTCTTCCAACCATTTGTAGCAGTTCACTTTCAGCAGCGCTTCTCAACCTTTTTTCCCCTTTAACTTTTCCATAAAAAACTCCGTTCCCACCTAAGAAAAATAGAAAAATATATCTATAAATAAGTCGATACACAAAATATATTTTATGTACGTTTTCTTAAACAAATTCCAAATTCTACCTTAAAACCTTAAAAGTTCTAAATAAAAACCTTCCGCTATTTTTAACTCTTGAGAGCTGCCAATCAATGTGATGCATACAACCTAGCCCACTTTCTTTCTTTATATTCTTGAAATATTTATTCCATTTTCAACCACACGCCTTTGTGGAGCTGGATTCAGCGCAATGAGCATATAGAATAAAAACATCGTAATTGCTCGGAAGTAAAGCATGACATGTGGTTATGCTTATGCAAAGTGAAACCGCATTTGCAAAAACTATTGGATACTCTACAGGCGCAACCATTGCACTGAATGCAATGTAATATTGAAACAAATTAAAATTTTGGTGATCGTTCGTGTGGTGAATTCAAATTTGTATGATAACTAAAACTTCCTACCTACAGGCAATCATTTTGGTCCACATGTGCAGGCAGAGTTCTCTGGAATTGTGTATAATTTACGCATATCCGCATGTGTTTTGCTCCAGCAATAATTAAAATATTTTTATTTGTATCTGACACAAAATGGGGTTGCAATGTAAATTCTAATTTAACTTTATTCAAATTGGGGTCTTTTGTCAAAAAGGTTGAAGACCAATGGTCTAAAGCAGGGATGTCCAACCTGCGGGCCGCTATGTGGCCTGCGGCCCGCCTAAAATTTTTGTGCGGCCCGCTAGTCATCTTCACTCCTAAATAGTGATTTAAACGTTCAATATTAGCCTAATTAAAATGTACCGGTCAGCTTTTAGGGGCGCGCTAATAGTTTAATATGGGTAAAAATATATAGATATAACTCTAAAGGCCTGTTGTACTTAATCTTGAAACTTATAGGTTCTGCGGCCCAATAAATTATTTCAAGTGTCAATGTGGCCCACTATAATAAAATGTTGGACATCCCTGGTCTATAGCAAAATGGCACTAGGTGGTATGCGACAACAAAAAGTTGAGATTCACTGAATTTCAGTTTTTTTATCAGCTGCACAAAGTCGTTGAATCTTAAGTTTTTAAATTGATTTGCATATTGAATATATTAATTAAAGCCATGTTTTTTTTCCAAAAAGTCTTTGAAATAGTCTATGAGTTAATGAAAAATGGGGGTTGGTGTAAGTGCAAAAAACTGAGAATGCAAAGTTTTAAGTTATTTTGATTTGCCAAACGAAAAAAACTTTTAAAGTGTAAAATCTAGTCGATTGTTTCCAGTTTCAAAAAATTTTAACTCGCAACAAACAGTTTATTGTTCACCAAAAGGCATTGAAGACTCACCGACTCACTATCATAGATCAACAGATTCGGTGAGTCTGCAATGGCTTTCGGTGTACTAATTATACGTAAGCCGTAGTCGTTGGTCAAAAATCAGCTTCGAAGGGCTAGATCTCAGCTATTAACACACATTTGTGTGGATGTTTCATTGAAACAATTTATTGGTTACATTTCCAACCATTACAGCGAAATTTGCAAAATATCATATCATGAAAATTTTCGAAAATAGAAGATTTCAATGCAAAACTTTGGGTTCAATGAGCGATATGAAATAATAGTATTTTTTCACTAATTATTTTGCCATTCCTGTTTTTGAGGTCCAAGTCATTGAAAACAGTTCGGTATATGTAATTTTTTTAAATATTCAAACTGTAAGAAAACCTAACCCATAGTCATAAGTTCTAACGTTACCGCAGACTAGATTTTTTTGGTCTGGTCTTGCTTAATAAATCAATTTCGGTGATTTAAAGGCCCAATTCCAAAAAAATGTTACCTTTGTGCCTTTTAGACACGAAGTATAGGGAAAAATACAGATCTGCCACATTGAACTGCAACTATTTTTTTTGTCTATAGGTTTGAAGAAAAGGATTAATTTGCTTTTTGTTTTTACCTTAGCTTTCTACTGCGACGCGGCACCAACTGTGACCAACGGGGGATCAGTTACTCCCACTTTACCTGATTCTCCTGGCTACACGGGCAACACAGTGGTAACTGCAGATTGCGGCAATGGATTTGCATCAACCGTTGATGCCAACACTGCTGAATGTACTGCATCTAACACGTGGTCACCGGTATCGTTGACTTGCACAGGTAACCTGTTTCTGCTCGTTCTACTTCTCACAAAATCATAAATATAATACACAAAACGCCTTCGGAAAGGCTTACCGAAACCGGTCAGCCTGATCAGGATTTATTTGCAAGCAAGGCTAGGCTATTGCCTGCTGCATCCTGTTGTAAGAATTCGAACTTACGAACTCGGTCATACCGGGATCGTCGCTCTACCAACTGAGCTACACAGGCTTAAAAAGGGGCAAAATCAATTCGCAGCGTTTTGACCAACTGTAAACTTTTCTTGATTTTGTATCACTGATCACACAAAAATAATAAATGCACATCGTGAAGTTCCAGCGAATTGTTGTTTGTTTCTCAAATATATAACTCTCCGAAAGTATTTGAGTATCAAAAGTCATGTCCCTAAAATACTTGAGTTTGTAAGTTAGAATCTCTCTTGCTTGTGAAAGGTTCCTAATTAACAACCAATTTGGTAACGTGGTAATTACCACATTCTATTTTTATAATTATTTTGATGTCATATAAAAACAGAAAATGTACATGCATTTTGCAACGTAATATGCAATAGTGATGAAGAGCCCGCTGCTTGATGGATTCTCAATTTGGTTTAACCACACATAATCCAGGTATATTACACTAATAATCACGCTTATTGCAGCAGTAATTAATTTAGATCGGTGGAAGAATGCAAATAGTCCTTTGACCAGTTAAAATTAAACTGGTATATAACTACTCTATATTTAACTTGGGTAACACCAGATTTCTCCTAATAACATATAAAATGAAAACACATGTACAAAAAGAACAATGCTTGTATAACGATAACTTGAGTAGGCCCACATTTTTTTTCGCATGTAGCTCACACAAAAACTGATTTTGCACTCTTTGTCAGATCCCATCTCTAGTAAAACTAATTTGGACACTTTGTTGCCCGTATGTAGCTCCAATAGAAGTAATTTGGGCACTTTTTTGTCCATAAGTAGGTCCAAAAAATTAATTTGGGCACTTTTTTGAAACTTAGGATGAGTAAAAATGGGGGTATACTTAAGGTATTTTATTTAATAATCCTTGCAAAATAGAAATGATGTGTCCTACAGGCGACAACTGGAGATTGAATTTTAGCAAAAAAAATTGAATTTAAAAAAAAAAAACGTTTTCTGTAACCTGCCACCAATGTTAATACTTTCTAATGATTATAATAGCTCATAAATGATATCACACCAAAGTATTATATGAAATTAGAGGGTTATCTGAGTAGAAAAAACCTGCATACAATAGGTAGATATAAGTTTTTTTAGTTTTGATGATTTATCTTGATATTTGCCGGGACACAACTTTTTCTCAGTATACCCCCCCTACAGGGCCCACAATCACAGCAATAAATCTCAAAACAGTTTGCTAACTTGTGTATATTAATAAAAAAATAATTTCCCAAATGTTTAACATTCTTAACAACTGTCGTTTAAAGCAGCTGTGCTAACCGTACTACCTGTACTATTTTTTGCCAACATTGTGAGTACAATGCAACACTACACGATGAACTCTTTTCAGCTCTTAAGCAATTCAGTCCTGTTTTTTAAAACTTTGTAGGTCCAGAGTTGAATCAATTGCAATTTTGTAATTGTAATTGATAAAATTCATTACCGCGGAACCAAAATATGTGGCCGCGGCGTGCCTTTTTTGGCCTGCAACACAAAACCATTTGCTAACTGATTTAGATAACTGTTAAAATATTGAAACTTCCTGACTGTTCCTAAGTCTAGGTCACCTTATAGCATGTAAATGTTTAGTTTATTATAATGCTCACAGTTTGAGGTGAAAAGCAATTTACCTTTTACCGGCAACAGTCATTATGATTGTAAAGCAAATTTTAATTCCTTAACGATTAAAATCACCTGAAACAATATCCTTTTGTTGTGCTATTGTTTTAAAACAACCATGAAACAATCGGTACAGTTGCTGCTAACAGTTAGTTACTACAGCTAGTTAATCATTTGTAGTAGTTCCAAAGTAATGTGACCTTAACAAAATAAAACTGCAAAATGAGTTTTGGGGCTTTTGCGCAAGTGTACAAGTTTTGTGAAAGATTACTGTGTGGATTGCCTGGAGCGCTGCAATTTTTTTGTTTTTGAAATGCTTTTAAGGGTATTTGTCATGTTTCTAAAATGTGATGTTACACAGCGTAATATCCAGGCTAGAGTGCTAATAGGTGTAAAGTGGTAAATTCCCTAATGAATAATTGTTATACAGCTTATATGTGTTGGTTGTCCCTTACGATTTTTTTTACATTTATCTACATTAAAACATTTAATTTTTCCTTCCTAAACTAAAATTTTGCATTTTGTAAAAACAGTAATATGTAGCCGAATTGCAAAATTGTGTGCTTATTAAAATGGAACGACTAAATGCCTAACGGCTAAGCAAGTCAAACGTTTTTTACGTAGCGGAACCCGTGTTACGTGTTCATCAACACTTAAACACCTAAATTAATTAATTGCCATAAGCCAAATCTTAGAGTTCATTAAGTGATTTTACGATGTGATAAATAGGGTTTTAGATTACGCGTTTCAGCTTTCGTTTGCCAAATATGTTCTTCAGTTACATAATATCATATTTGATGATGCAAAGTTTTCCGTATTGTTGTGTGTAAAATTCCTGAATTTCCTGCTTCAGTTCGCCTCGTTTCAAACTTGACATGTAACCTTTAATCTCGTAATCTATAACTGTCAGTCTTGCGGGCGATGTTCTCACGTTCTGCAACACAAGCCACTTGTATTGGTGGCGTCTGACTCCCGCTGCAAATTGGCCTTAGAATGGCCGCTGTAATGCCTAAGCCATGTTTTTAGAGTGCCGGCCAGTCTTATTGGCCAAATATGACGTAACATTCGTGTTCTTTTTCTTCCTACGTATTGGCTATATACATGTCGTTTCTTAGCGGCTTTGAGCTTTTCTCTAGAGAAGTCTTTTGCGAAGTTTCAGCCGACAGTCGCTGCAATAGGCGGTGGCTGTCTGTCTCACATTAACTTGAAAATAACGTTCACTAATGCTATTTGATAACGTTTTAATTCGTTGTAACAATATACTTTTGACTGGAATTTTAGTTGTGGTTAGGTAGCATATCTGACCAGAAGCCTTTGCAAACAACAAGAACTCGCGCGGTTGCGTCCCGCCGGGCAACTGTATGGGGTCAGGGGCCAGGCCCCAGTGCACAGGTCGCGGTGGGGGCGCAACACCTGTAACGTATATCGATTGGGAACCTCTCACAAAGTAAAACCTTAAGTTGCAGCAGCAATTGTTTGCATTGTGTGACATGTAAGCAAATACGTAATCTTGATACCATATTGCGTCCAACATAAGTAAAATCTCGTTTGTAACTTAAAATTGGTTACTATTAATTCCGCTGCATTAAATCAATATTTTGCGAAATCTATCTAATTTTGCGTGGTAACATATATTTCGAGAAGTTCTTAAACATAAAAGTCTCAAGTTTGAAAATTAAAATTCATAGTTTTTTATATAGATCAATTATGTAACCAAAAAGAATTTTTTTATAAAACAAAGTCATTTTTTTGCAAAACCATCCTCTATAAGCGTATCCTTAAGACCACATGTTTAGTGTGCAAATCACAAAACTTGTTTTTTCTCAACAACGTTAATTGGCTGTGTCGGAATATTTTTTTATAATATTACAATTACTATTTAATACTTTTTTTCCTGTCACCGTTTTATGACGTCATTAAATACAGTAACCTTAGACAGTAGATAGGGAAGCAGTTAATTTTAGGAGCGCCTCATTCATTAGCGTAATACAGTAAATAGGGAAGTTCTCTAAATTAACTTCAGTCTCTGTGGTCCAAAGGTAATAATACTAAAATAATTGAAAATAATAGTAAAAATTGCACAGAAATTAATTTACTGATTTAGCCATACAATTTTGTGAAAATTTATCCAACAAATTTGCGCAAACTTTTTATTTTTATTTTCTGGATATACCCCTGGAGCCAAATGTCAAGGGTTTAAAAATGAATCAAAATTTCTTCCAACCATTTGTAGCAGTTCAGTTTTTATATATTAACACTTTCTTGAAATATAGGCGTGCCACACATTAAAATTGGTCATGGCGGGTGGTTTAAAAAAGCTTTACAGAAATCTAGATTTCGCTTTTCCTTGATGTAAATGTTTGCACAAAAGGGCATAATTTACCGTTTTCTTATTTAAATACCATATATGTGTTATAAGTCGATGCTGCATCATTGGGAAAAGTTTCTGTGAAGTTTCACCGTTCAGACCAATTCCAAATGTGGCATGCCTTTATGTCAAGAAAATATTGATATTAAAACCGAACTGGCCCAAAGGTTTAGGAAGAAATCTTGATTCATTTATGAAGCCTTAGCATTTGGTTCCTTTGTGGCTCTGACAAAACGCAACTCATTTTGAGTCAATATTTTTGATACTTGAACAATCTTAACAACGTCGCACATGCATGACCTCACACCAAATAACCAATTATTTGTGTAAAAATAAAACACTTTAGGCACTTTAAGTATTACAACAAAATTATGTTTTTACACAGCTGCATGTACTGGTCTGCCTACTGTGGTACAAGGAACACTTTCACCATCTACTGTGCCTGCTGGAGGTTTTGCGGATAGTGATGAAGTCACAGTAACCTGTAATGCTGGGTTCGCTATAGCTACTGCAACATCAACTTGTACCGCTTCAACCGGCTCCTGGTCACCAGCTACACTGACATGCGCAGGTAAAAAAAGTTCACTTCGGGATAAGTATATAAACCTTATGAGTGCCAAGTTCCAAGGTAATCAACAGCAATATGAAAAGATTTCTTTTAAGAGCTTGCCAAACAAATGAATCTATGTTTGCTCCTATAGGTAAGACACAGATTTGGCTCAAATAATTTAAATTTTGATCTTCACTGCCACAATTTAATCATGAAAATATTTTATTTAACAACACTGAACATTCCAAACGAAAACAAATATTTGTGCAAGTCTGTTTAGAATTGGTTAAAAATTTGGTACTATATGCTTTATGAAGCATGTTATTTTGGTCTAGGATCCTTCCTTTCCACATTTTAATTTACAATAACAAAGCGAGATTTCCAAATTAAAATTGCAACGAAGAAATAAATATTAAAGAATTAATATAATACTAGCACCCACCCAAACCTTAACTTGCACCCAAACCCAAATAATGCCGGCAATATAAAACCCTGGACAGAATATTCATGGATTCTAGCCCAGCACTGTTAATTGTTATGCGGATAAGACAGAACTCTGTTAAATCAAAATTGAAAATAAAAAAATTTTCAATGTTGGTAGTTATGTAAGGTTTTGAGTAATGTTAAAAAAAAATTAGGAATCCCAGCGATAAGTGATAACCAACTAAACTACTTGTGCTGAAAAATAAACAACAAAATTGCATCGACTATGTTTGTTTATTTATTTATTGTGTTTACTTGGCATTATTAAGTAATTTTAACTCAAAAACCGTTTTGTTTCCTAAAGGGTAATCTGTGTATAGTTCAGCCAATGAAGCATTTGTACAAATAAATGTAAAAATAAAATTTTAGTTATAAAATTATATAGGTTTGTTAGTATGAATGTCAGATGCATGTCATTACCAGCGCTTCTCAACCTTTTTTCCCCCTTAACTTTTCCATCAAAAACTCCATTTACACTCCCCGGGTCAAATCTTTCTCGAATTCCCCGGGTCAAATCTTTCTTGAATAAACATTAAACAAAATGTAAGATTCCATCAAGCTGTGGCCTCTTAAATACCTATTACATATTATGCTTGTACTCTCTGTCAGGGGCGTCCATCGGGCCAAATGCTACCCTCGGAACCAAAATATGTGGCCTGCAACACAAAACCATTCGTCAACTGTTTTAGATAACTGTTAAAATATTGAAACTTCCTGACTGTTTCCTAAGTCTAAGTCACCTTTTAGCATGTAAATGTTTAGTTTATTAGAATACTCACAGTTTGAGGTGAAAAGCAATTTACATTTTACCGGCAACAGTCATTATGATTGTAAAGCAAATTCTAATTCCTTCATGATTAAAATCACCTTAAACAATATCCTTTTGTTGTGCTATCGTTTCAAAACAACTATGAAATAATCGGTACAGTAGCTGCTAACAGTTAGTTAGTACAGCTAGTTAATCATTTTTAGTAGTTTTAAAGTAATGTGACCTTAACAAAATACAACTGCAAAATGTGTTTTGGGGCTTTTGCGGAAAGTGTACAAGTTGTGTGAACGATTACTGTGTAGATTGCCCTGAGCGCTGCAATTTTTTTGTTTTTGAAATGCTTTTAAGGGTATTTGTCATGTTTCTAAAATGTGATGTTACACAGCGTAATATCCAGGCTAGAGTGCTAATAGGTGTAAAGTGGTAAATTCCCTAATGAATAATTGTTATACAGCTTATATGTGTTGGTTGTCCCTTACGATTTTTTTTACATTTATCTGCATTAAAACATTTAATTTTTCCTTCCTAAACTAAAATTTTGCATTTTGTAAAAACAGTAATATGTAGCCGAATTGCAAAATTGTGTGCTTATTAAAATGGAACGACTAAATGCCTAACGGCTAAGCAAGTCAAACGTTTTTTTACGTAGCGGAACCTGTAACGTATATCGATTGGGAACCTCTCACAAAAGTAAAACCTTAAGTTGCAGTAGCAATTGTTTGCATTGCGTGACATTTAAGCAATTACGTAATCTTGGTACCATATTGCGTCCAACGTAAGTAAAATCTTGTTTGTAACTTAAAATTGGTTACTATTAAATTCGCTGCATTAAATCAATATTTTGCGAAATCTACCTAATTTTGCGTTGTAACACATATTTCGAGAAGTTCTTAAACATAAAAGTCTCAAGTTTGAAAATTAAAATTCATAGTTTTTTTATATAGATCAATTATGTAACCAAAAACATTTTTTTTATAAAACAAAGTCATTTTTTTGCAAAACCATCCTCTATAAGCATATCCTAAGACCACATGTTTAGTGTGCAATTCACACAACTTGTTTTCTCTCAACAACGTTAATTGGCTGTGTCGGAATTTTTTTTATAATATTACAATTGCTATTTAATGCTTTTTTTCTGTCACTGTTTTATGACGTCATTAAATACAGTAACCTTAGACAGTAGATAGGGAAGCAGTCAATTTTGTGAGTGCCTCATGCATTAACGTAATACAGTAAATAGGAAAGTTCCCTAAATTAACTTCGGTCTCTGTGGTCCAAAGGTAATAATACTAAAATAATTGAAAATAATAGTAAAAATTGCACAGAAATTAATTTACTGATTGAGCCATACAATTTTGTGAAAATTTATCCAACAAATTTGCGCAAACTTTTTATTTTGATTTTCTGGATACACCCCTGGAGCCAAATGTCAAGGGTTTAAAAATGAATCAAAATTTCTTCCAACCATTTGTAGCAGTTCAGTTTTTATATATTAACACTTTCTTGAAATATAGGCATGCCACACATTTAAAATTGGTCATGGCGGGTGGTTTAAAAAAGCTTTACAGAAATCTAGATTTCGCTTTTCCTTGATGTAAATGTTTGCACAAAAGGGCATAATTTATCGTTTTCTTATTTAAATACCATATATGTGTTATAAGTCGATGCTGCATCATTGGGAAAAGTTTCTGTGAAGTTTCACCGTTCAGACCAATTCCAAATGTGGCATGCCTTTATGTCAAGAAAATATTGATATTAAAACCGAACTGGCCCAAAGGTTTAGGAAGAAATCTTGATTCATTTATGAAGCCTTGCATTTGGTTCCTTTGTGGCTCTGACAAAACACAACTCATTTTGAGTCAATATTTTTGATACTTGAACAACCTTAACAACGTCGCACATGCATGACCTCACACCAAATAACCAAGTATTCGTGTAAAAATAAAACACTTTAGGCACTTTAAGTATTACAACAAAATTATGTTTTTACACAGCTGCATGTACTGGTCTGCCTACTGTGGTACAAGGAACACTTTCACCATCTACTGTGCCTGCTGGAGGTTTTGCGGATAGTGATGAAGTCACAGTAACCTGTAATGCTGGGTTCGCTATAGCTACTGCCACATCAACTTGTACCGCTTCAACCGGCTCCTGGTCACCAGCTACACTGACATGCGCAGGTAAAAAAAGTTCACTTCGGGATAAGTATATAAACCTTATGAGTGCCAAGTTCCAAGGTAATCAACAGCAATATGAAAAGATTTCTTTTAAGAGCTTGCCAAACAAATGAATCTATGTTTGCTCCTATAGGTAAGACACAGGTTTGGCTCAAATAATTTAAATTTTGATCTTCACTGCCACAATTTAATCATGAAAATATTTTATTTAACAACACTGAACATTCCAAACGAAAACAAATATTTGTGCAAGTCTGTTTAGAATTGGTTAAAAATTTGGTACTATATGCTTTATGGAGCATGTTATTTTGGTCTGGGATTGTTCCTTTCCACATTTTAATTTACAATAACAAAGCGAGATTTCTAAATTAAAATTGCAACGAAGAAATAAATATTAAAGAATTAATATAATACTAGCACCCACCCAAACCCTAACTTGCACCCAAACCCAAATAATGCCGGCAATATAAAACCCTGGACAGAATATTCATGGATTCTAGCCCAGCACTGTTAATTGTTATGCGGATAAGACAGAACTCTGTTAAATCAAAATTGAAAATAAAAAAATTTTCAATGTTGGTAGTTATGTAAGGTTTTGAGTAATGTTAAAAAAAAATTAGGAATCCCAGCGATAAGTGATAACCAACTAAACTACTTGTGCTGAAAAATAAACAACAAAATTGCTTCGACTATGTTTGTTTATTTATTTATTGTGTTTACTTGGCATTATTAAGTAATTTTAACTCAAAAAACGTTTTGTTTCCTAAAGGGTAATCTGTGTATAGTTCAGCCAATGAAGCATTTGTACAAATAAATGTAAAATAAAATTTTAGTCCTAAAATTATGTAGGTTTGTGAGTATTATAAATGTCAGATGCATGTCATTACCAGCGCTTATCAACCTTTTTTTCCCCTTAATTTTTCCATCAAAAACTCCATTTACACTCCCGGGTCAAATCTTTCTTGAATTCCCCGGGTCAAATCTTTCTTGAATAAACATTAAACAAAATGTAAGATTCCATCAAGCTGTGGCCTCTTAAATACCTATTACATATTATGCTTGTAGTCTCTGTCAGGGGCGTCCATCGGGCCAAATGCTACCCGCGGAACCAAAATATGTGGCCTGCAACACAAAACCATTCGTTAACCTTTTTAGATAACTGTTAAAATATTGAAACTTCCTGACTGTTCCAAAGGATAGGTCACCTTGTAGCATGTAAATGTTTAGTTTATTAGAATACTCACAGTTTGAGGTGAAAAGCAATTTACATTTTACCGGCAACAGTCATTATGATTGTAAAGCAAATTCTAATTCCTTCATGATTAAAATCACCTTAAACAATATCCTTTTGTTGTGCTATCGTTTTAAAACAACCATGAAACAATCGCTGCAGTAGCTGCTAACAGTTAGTTACTACAGCTAGTTAATCATTTGTAGTAGTTCCAACGTAATGTGACCTTAACAAAATACAACTGCAAAATGTGTTTTGGGGCTTTTGCGGAAAGTGTACAAGTTGTGTGAACAATTACTGTGTAGATTGCCCTGAGCGCTGCAATTTTTTTGTTTTTGAAATGCTTTTAAGGGTATTTGTCATGTTTCTAAAATGTGATGTTACACAGCATAATATCCAGGTTAGAGTGCTAATAGGTGTAAAGTGGTTAATTCTCTAATGAATAATTGTTATACAGTTTATATGTGTTGGTTGTCCCTTACGATTTTTTTTACATTTATCTGCATGACTGTAAAACATTTAATTTTTCCTTCCTAAACTAAAATTTTACATTTTGTAAAAACAGTAATATGTAACCGAAAAATTGTGTGCTTATTAAAATGGAACGACTAAATGCCTAACGGCTAAGCAAGTCAAACGTTTTTTTATGTAGCGGAACCTGTAACGTATATCGATTGGGAACCTCTCACAAAAGTAAAACCTTAAGTTGCAGCTCAGCAATTGTTTGCATTGCGTGACATTTAAGCAAATACGTAATCTTGGTACCATATTGCGTTCAACGTAAGTAAAATCTTGTTTGTAACTTAAAATTGGTTACTATTAAATTCGCTGCATTAAATCAATATTTTGCGAAATCTACCTAATTTTGCGTGGTAACACATATTTCGAGAAGTTCTTAAACATAAAAGTCTCAAGTTTGAAAATTAAAATTCATAGTTTTTTTTATGTAGATCAATTATGTAACCAAAAACATTTTTTTTATAAAACAAAGTCATTTTTTTGCAAAACCATCCTCTATAAGCATATCCTAAGACCACATGTTTAGTGTGCAATTTACACAACTTGTTTTCTCTCAACAACAGTAATTGGCTGTGTCGGAATATGTTTTTATAATATTACAATTACTATTTAATGCTTTTTTTCCTTTCACCGTTTCACGACGTCATTAAATACAGTAACCTTAGACAGTAGATAGGGAAGAAGTTAATTTCAGGAGCGCCTCATTCATTAACGTAATACAGTAAATAGGGAAGTTCCCTAAAATAACTTTGGTCTCTGTGGTCCGTGGTCCAAAGTAATAATACTAAAAAATTTGAAACTAATAGTATAAATTGCACAGAAATTAATTTACTGATTGAGCCATACAATTTTGTGAAAATTTGTCCAACAAATTTGCGCAAACTTTTTATTTTGATTTTCTGGATACGCCCCTGGAACCAAATGTCAAGGTTTTAAAATTGAATCAAAATTTCTTCCAATTATTTGTAGCAGTTCAGTTTTTATATATTAACACTTTCTTGAAATATAGGCATGCCACACATTTAAAATTGGTCATGGCGGGTGGTTTAAAAAAGCTTTACAGAAATCTAGATTTCGCTTTCCCTTGATGCAAATGTTTGCACAAAAGGGCATAATTTACCGTTTTTTTATTCAAATACCATATATGTGTTATAAGTCGATGCTGCATCATCAGGAAGAGTTTCTGTGAAGTTTTATCGTTCAAACCAATTCCAAATGTGGCATGCCTTTATGTCAAGAAAATATTGATATTAAAACCGGACTGGCCCAAATAGTTAAGAACGAATCTTGTTTCATTTGTGAAGCCTTGCATTTGGTTCCTTTGTGGCTCTGACCAAAACGCAACTCATTTTGAGTCAATATTTTTGATACTTGAACAATCTTAACAACGTCGCACATGCATGACCTCACACCAAATAACCAAGTATTTGTGTAAAAATAAAACACTTTAGGCACTTTAGGCACTTTAAGTATTACAACAAAATTATGTTTTTACACAGCTGCATGTACTGGTCTGCCTACTGTGGTCCAAGGTTCTCTTGCACCAGCTGCCGTGCCTGCTGGAGGTTTTGCGGACTCCGATACAGTAACAGTTGCTTGTAATGCTGGGCACGCAATTGTTTCTGATACAGCGACTTGTGCCGCTGCAACCAACACTTGGTCACCAACAACATTGACATGCACAGGTAAAAAAAGTTCACTTCGGGATAAGTATTACTGCATATAAACCTTATGAGTGCCAAGTTCCAAGGTAATCAACAGCACTATGAAAAGATTTCTTTTAAGAGCTTGCCAAACAAATGAATCTATGTTTGCTCCTATAGGTAAGACACAGGTTTGGCTCAAATAATTTAAATTTTGATCTTCACTGCCACAATTTAATTAGGAAAATATTTTATTTAACAACACTGAACATTCCAAACGAAAACAAATATTTGTGCAAGTCTGTTTAGAATTGGTTAAAAATTTGTTACTATATGCTTTATGAAGCATGTTATTTTGGTCTAGGATCCTTCCTTTCCACATTTTAATTTGCAATAACAAAGCGAGATTTCCAAATTAAAATTGCAACGAAGAAATAAATATTAAAGAATTAATATAATACTAGCACCCACCCAAACCCTAACTTGCACCCAAACCCAAATAATGCCGGCAATATAAAACCCTGGACAGAATATTCATGGATTCTAGCCCAGCACTGTTAATTGTTATGCGGATAAGACAGAACTCTGTTAAATCAAAATTGAAAATAAAAAAATTTTCAATGTTGGTAGTTATGTAAGGTTTTGAGTAATGTTAAAAACAAATTAGGAATCCCAGCGATAAGTGATAACCAACTAAACTACTTGTGCTGAAAAATAAACAACAAAATTGCTTCGACTATGTTTGTTTATTTATTTATTGTGTTTACTTGGCATTATTAAGTAATTTTAACTCAAAAAACGTTTTGTTTCCTAAAGGGTAATCTGTGTATAGTTCAGCCAATGAAGCATTTGTACAAATAAATGTAAAATAAAATTTTAGTCCTAAAATTATATAGGTTTGTGAGTATTATAAATGTCAGATGCATGTCATTACCAGCGCTTATCAACCTTTTTTCCCACTTAACTTTTCCATCAAAAACTGCATTTACACTCCCCGGGTCAAATCTTTCTGGAATTCCCCGGGTCAAATCTTTATTCCCCGGGTCAAATCTTTCTTGAATAAACATTAAACAAAATGTAAGATTCCATCAAGCTGTGGCCTCTTAAATACCTATTACATATTATGCTTGTAGTCTCTGTCAGGGGCGTCCATCGGGCCAAATGCTACCCGCGGAACCAAAATATGTGGCCTGCAACACAAAACCATTCGTCAACTGTTTTAGATAACTGTTAAAATATTGAAACTTCCTGACTGTTTCCTAAGTCTAGGTCACCTTATAGCATGTAAATGTTTAGTTTATTATAATGCTCACAGTTTGAGGTGAAAAGCAATTTACCTTTTACCGGCAACAGTCATTATGATTGTAAAGCAAATTTTAATTCCTTAACGATTAAAATCACCTTAAACAATATCCTTTTGTTGTGCTATTGTTTTAAAACAACCATGAAACAATCGGTACAGTAGCTGCTAACAGTTAGTTACTACAGCTAGTTAATCATTTGTAGTAGTTCCAAAGTAATGTGACCTTTACAAAATAAAACTGCAAAATGAGTTTTGGGGCTTTTGCGCAAGTGTACAAGTTTTGTGAAAGATTACTGTGTGGATTGCCTGGAGCGCTGCAATTTTTTTGTTTTTGAAATGCTTTTAAGGGTATTTGTCATGTTTCTAAAATGTGATGTTACACAGCGTAATATCCAGGCTAGAGTGCTAATAGGTGTAAAGTGGTAAATTCCCTAATGAATAATTGTTATACAGCTTATATGTGTTGGTTGTCCCTTACGATTTTTTTTACATTTATCTGCATGACTGTAAAACATTTAATTTTTCCTTCCTAAACTAAAATTTTGCATTTTGTAAAAACAGTAATATGTAGCCGAATTGCAAAATTGTGTGCTTATTAAAATGGAATGACTAAATGCCTAACGGCTAAGCAAGTCAAACGTTTTTTTACGTAGCGGAACCTGTAACGTATATCGATTGGGAACCTCTCACAAAAGTAAAACCTTAAGTTGCAGCAGCAATTGTTTGCATTGCGTGACATTTAAGCAATTACGTAATCTTGGTACCATATTGCGTCCAACGTAAGTAAAATCTTGTTTGTAACTTAAAATTGGTTACTATTAAATTCGCTGCATTAAATCAATATTTTGCGAAATCTACCTAATTTTGCGTTGTAACACATATTTCGAGAAGTTCTTAAACATAAAAGTCTCAAGTTTGAAAATTAAAATTCATAGTTTTTTTATATAGATCAATTATGTAACCAAAAACATTTTTTTTATAAAACAAAGTCATTTTTTTGCAAAACCATCCTCTATAAGCATATCCTAAGACCACATGTTTAGTGTGCAATTCACACAACTTGTTTTCTCTCAACAACAGTAATTGGCTGTGTCGGAATTTTTTTTATAATATTACAATTGCTATTTAATGCTTTTTTTCCTGTCACTGTTTTATGACGTCATTAAATACAGTAACCTTAGACAGTAGATAGGGAAGCAGTCAATTTTGTGAGTGCCTCATGCATTAACGTAATACAGTAAATAGGAAAGTTCCCTAAATTAACTTCGGTCTCTGTGGTCCAAAGGTAATAATACTAAAATAATTGAAAATAATAGTAAAATTGCACAGAAATTAATTTACTGATTGAGCCATACAATTTTGTGAAAATTTATCCAACAAATTTGCGCAAACTTTTTATTTTGATTTTCTGGATACACCCCTGGAGCCAAATGTCAAGGGTTTAAAAATGAATCAAAATTTCTTCCAACCATTTGTAGCAGTTCAGTTTTTATATATTAACACTTTCTTGAAATATAGGCATGCCACACATTTAAAATTGGTCATGGCGGGTGGTTTAAAAAAGCTTTACAGAAATCTAGATTTCGCTTTTCCTTAATGTAAATGTTTGCACAAAAGGGCATAATTTATCGTTTTCTTATTTAAATACCATATATGTGTTATAAGTCGATGCTGCATCATTGGGAAAAGTTTCTGTGAAGTTTCACCGTTCAGACCAATTCCAAATGTGGCATGCCTTTATGTCAAGAAAATATTGATATTAAAACCGAACTGGCCCAAAGGTTTAGGAAGAAATCTTGATTCATTTATGAAGCCTTGCATTTGGTTCCTTTGTGGCTCTGACAAAACACAACTCATTTTGAGTCAATATTTTTGATACTTGAACAACCTTAACAACGTCGCACATGCATGACCTCACACCAAATAACCAAGTATTTGTGTAAAAATAAAACACTTTAGGCACTTTAAGTATTACAACAAAATTATGTTTTTACACAGCTGCATGTACTGGTCTGCCTACTGTGGTACAAGGAACACTTTCACCATCTACTGTGCCTGCTGGAGGTTTTGCGGATAGTGATGAAGTCACAGTAACCTGTAATGCTGGGTTCGCTATAGCTACTGCAACATCAACTTGTACCGCTTCAACCGGCTCCTGGTCACCAGCTACACTGACATGCGCAGGTAAAAAAAGTTCACTTCGGGATAAGTATATAAACCTTGAGTGCCAAGTTCCAAGGTAATCAACAGCAATATGAAAAGATTTCTTTTAAGAGCTTGCCAAACAAATGAATCTATGTTTGCTCCTATAGGTAAGACACAGGTTTGGCTCAAATAATTTAAATTTTGATCTTCACTGCCACAATTTAATCATGAAAATATTTTATTTAACAACACTGAACATTCCAAACGAAAACAAATATTTGTGCAAGTCTGTTTAGAATTGGTTAAAAATTTGGTACTATATGCTTTATGAAGCATGTTATTTTGGTCTAGGATCCTTCCTTTCCACATTTTAATTTACAATAACAAAGCGAGATTTCCAAATTAAAATTGCAACGAAGAAATAAATATTAAAGAATTAATATAATACTAGCACCCACCCAAACCCTAACTTGCACCCAAACCTAAATAATGCCGGCAATATAAAACCCTGGACAGAATATTCATGGATTCTAGCCCAGCACTCTTAATTGTTATGCGGATAAGACAGAACTCTGTTAAATCAAAATTGAAAATAAAAAAATTTTCAATGTTGGTAGTTATGTAAGGTTTTGAGTAATGTTAAAAACAAATAAGGAATCCCAGCGATAAGTGATAACAAACTAAACTACTTGTGCTAAAAAATAAACAACAAAATTGCTTCGACTGTGTTTGTTTATTTATTTATTGTGTTTACTTGGCATTATTAAGTAATTTTAACTCAAAAAACGTTTTGTTTCCTAAAGGGTAATCTGTGTATAGTTCAGCCAATGAAGCATTTGTACAAATAAATATAAAATAAAATTTTAGTCCTAAAATTATATAGGTTTGTGAGTATGAATGTCAGATGCATGTCATTACCAGCGCTTCTCAACCCTTTTTCCCCCTTAACTTTTCCATCAAAAACTCCATTTACACTCCCCGGGTCAAATCTTTCTCGAATTCCCCGGGTCAAATCTTTCTTGAATAAACATTAAACAAAATGTAAGATTCCATCAAGCTGTGGCCTCTTAAATACCTATTACATATTATGCTTGTAGTCTCTGTCAGGGGCGTCCATCGGGCCAAATGCTACCCGCGGAACCAAAATATGTGGCCTGCAACACAAAACCATTCGTCAACTGTTTTAGATAACTGTTAAAATATTGAAACTTACTGACTGTTTCCTAAGTCTAAGTCACCTTTTAGCATGTAAATGTTTAGTTTATTAGAATACTCACAGTTTGAAACAAACCTGCTGTGTAATTTGAGAGCAAACATTTACCCAAAACATCTGATATAACAGCTTACAATAAACCTATAACCCTTCCAAGTTTCAATGTCATATATACGGAGCCCTTCATGGAATTAATGTGTGCAGTAAAATATGGACAAAAGAAAACAAAAACAAAAAAAATCATTCATGACGTTTAACGAACTACATCACACATATTTAGGAATCGAATGCTTGGCAACCACAATAACCAACGGATTCGGAACAACTGTAACTACAGCTAACGGCGATTCATTTACATTTTCTTGCGACACCGGATATGTTTTATCTGGAACAGCCACCTTAACATGCGACGGAACAGAAGCCGACAACTGGTCTGCTGCTGTACCCACATGTGTTCGTAAGTGCAAACTATTTGCAACTGAAAATTTATGTTTTAAGATTAAACTATTTCAATAAGGCAACTAAAGCTCGTAAGCTATTAATTTTTGAACACTTTTTGCGCTTGTTTGGAAAACGGATGGATAGGTTTGGAAATTACCTTATCTTTTTTAAAAAAAAGATAGTTTTTATGCCATTTGAAAATATATTTTTGCATTATTTAGAATAAAAATATTGCGTTTATTGCAGCAGTTTAACAAGAAGCAATTTTTATTTTCAATGGGGATTTTTCTCACGTTTGACGCAGTTTAGCACCAGAATGACGTATACGCTATCATGCAAGTCTGCTGCTGAAACTTAATTGTTTTACTTGAGAGTTATTCCCCATCAAATTATGTCACGGGATTTAGCTACCGAAACGATGTATGACATGCTTAGCCAAGTGCTGTGATAAAACAACACACAACGTTGCACTTTGGTTGCATGTTAAATTGTCGCAATATTTTTAAATCATTGGCGGTAACATGCGGCTTCAAACTTTTATACCACGGCACTGGATTAGATTTCGCTTAGGTAAGCATTTAGTTAAACCCTTCCCGACACATTTAGCGGCAAGCAGTCGAGGGACAATCATCGTCATTTCGGTGTTACAATGTACATGTTCTCCAATCACCGCGAAATGCAAAAAACACATGTTATTAAATTTCTGCATAAACGAGAAGGTTTATGAGTCGGTGAGTGTGTATCTTCGCCTGATATATGTCATGGGTTTTCGTTACGTACAAATATGCGAGACGTGCTTAGCCAAGGTTGCGTGTTTAGTAGCTACATTTAAACAAAGCATTCCAATTTTTATGTTAAATTCCCCAATATTTTTAGAATCATTGGCTATAACATACATAAACATAAGGCTTCAGCAAGCTTACACAAGGCTGGTACTACGTGGATTAGTTATTGAGTGGTCACAGCGCGTTCGCACACTTCCTTTAGTGACCTATTTCAGGGCATTAAGTTAACCGATTTCAGACACACTTACCTTCAAACAGAATAGGTACGACCAGCGCCTTTGCTTTTTACAGTGCAGACCTACCGCCTTTCGATCACCGCGTGAAGCATAAAAACTCATTACATGATTTAAAGTTTCTAGTTAGTGTTACTCTGATTGTGGGGAAGCATAAGTTAACCGATTTTAGACACACTTAGCGTCAAACAGAATAGGGACGACCAGCGCCTTTGCTTTTTACAGTGCAGATCTACCGCCTTTCGATCACCGCGTGAGGCATAAAAACCCATTAAATGATTTAAAGTTTCTAGCTAACACGTAATTTAAACGTTTAGGTATACCTAAAATGTTATGCCCGTTAAATTTTTTTCGATTTATTTATGCCTCTGACGAAGATTTTACTCTATCCGTAACATTAGTTTTTGGTAATATCTTGACTGCCGTATTTATTTTTCATAAACATGGCCTATAACATGAGGCTAGCAGTTTAACATGTTACAGCGTAATGCGCAATAGTGATAAAGAGCCCACAGTGTGATGGATTGTTTCATTTTGTAACAAAATTCAGGTGGACTTCGTACATTATTGTGGTTATTGTAGGTGTAATTAATTTACATCACCGTTTCAACTATACATTAGTCTTTTGCCAGTTAAATTTAAACTGAAAAATACTTAGTTTTAACCTGTTTATCCTGGACAACGCCGGGTATTTTTTCTAGTTTCTAATATAATATCAATTCTATAAGTGTTTAAACAATTAAGTAAATTTTTTTAAGACTTTTCCTAGATTAATCCCAAATTGGTAAATATACAGCTGCCTGTGCCGCTGCACCCACCCTTGCTGGAGGGAATTTCCCGACACCCATCCCTACTGGCGGCTACTCTGGGACAGTTACAATCGTATGTAACAGTGGGTTTAAGGCAGATTCTGGTGCTGCTTCTTCTGCAACATGTACCGCGACAGACACCTGGGATCCTACATCACTTACCTGCATCGGTAATGTTATAATTTTTCGTTTTTGTGACACACAGTTTACATTATGTGCAATTACACCCCAAGTTTTTTATTGAAGTTTATTCAAGTCTTTTGCATTGGCAACATATTTTTGGAGACGTTATTTGAGTTAGGGTGCGAGTAAAGTCATGTAGCCCATTATTATTATGTTTATATTTATTATCCTATATTTATTGTTTTTTTGCAATTTCAGTTTGAAAAACTCGTTTCGTTATTGTGAAAAAAGTAGTAGGATTCTACTAGACCAGCGTTTGTGTATTGTGTACTTTAACTAATTTATTCCTTTGTGACAGAATTTTCTGTTTAAAAGCTTACTTTAAAACAGTGTGAATAAAAATAATATCTAGATGAAACATACAATTAAGGCAATTTAGGCTTTTACAAACAAACAAAACAAGAAGTTTAAGAAAAAATGCCTCTGATTGCAAATTAAATAAATATACATAGGCTTACATCATGTGGATATGTATCTTTTTTAAGATGATGGCGATTTTTTTGACAATTTTGCCTTAACTGCTTGGTGTCCGGTATCGGCTTTAAACTGGTATTATTATTTGTCATAATCTTTTCACTTTTGGAAGAGTGTCGTGAAAATATACATAAAATGAATTGTTAAGATTTGTGAAGAGAAGTACTTCAAGTTTTATAACCCATTTTATATGTCTCTTTCCAATGATAGTATTTTTAATAAGAAAGAAAAAATATCTAGGATAACTAAACTATAAAATATATGTATTTCAGCAATCGAATGCTTGGCCACCTCTATAACCAACGGATTAGGAACAACTGTAACTACAACTCACGGCAATTCATTTACATTTTCATGCAACGCTGGATATGTGATATCTGGAACAGCGGCCTTGACATGCGACGGAACAGAAACCAACAACTGGTCGGCTGCTGTACCCACATGTGTTGGTAAGGGCCAACTAATTGCAACTCCCAAATTTAAATTTTAAAATTTAGCTTTTTTTAAAGGGCAACTAAGGAACTAATAGATCGTGGTTGTGTCGAACAATATTATATAAAAATAATGGATCTTAGTCGATTCGTTGTGCTATGCTGTTTGTCTTTTTCACCAGGCCATCCCGCCATCTCCTTGAATGTATTTAAACTAAGTTGCTGTAAAGTGTGGACTAATTCCAACTCGAAATTTATATTTTTAAATTCCAACTATTTCGATGAGGCTCATAAGCTATCAGTTTCAACTCGCACATTGTACATTGGCGAATTGTACTTAATGCTGTCGACTGAATCAGAAATGTTTTTTCAGGAAACATTATACTTTTAGGTTGGTATAAAGAAAATCGATTCCATTCTCTAATTGTTTCAACTGTCATATCGTGGTAAAATGTTTAATGTTTTAAAGGTTAATCAATAACATTTGTTAAAATGAACAATTTGAACAGCTAAGCTATATAAATTTACTAAAATTTCATCACATTTTTATATTTTAATGTTAAAATATAATAGTTCGAGTTTCAGTTGTACGTAGTAATGAATATCAAAGTCCAAAAAGAAGTAGCTAAAACGTTTCAAATGTATCGCAAAACTTTCGAACCATTTTTAACATATTAAAAAAGCACTAATTCTAAGTATATATAATATACTGCTGAGTTCTGAGGTAGACTGCAGAAAAAAGAAGAATTTCTCATCGCTTTTCAGTACACTAATTACTTTTGTTTAGATAATGTATTTCTCCTCGTTTCTTTTTTTTCTATAGTCTGCCTCACCAGTATATATATATGTATATAATGTTTAGAATTAGGGCCTTTTTTTGCCAGGTCCGCGGACTTGGAGTCAGGACAAATGGGAGTTTGCCGCCAACTGTAAATTGTAATGGTGGAATAGCATATGGTGGATATTTTCCAACCATGTATTGTTGGTGAATGAATTATACGACACGTTCGACCCCCTTGTAAGTTGATTGCTGAAAATCCACCTGATTTCAGTTACATAAATTGGGTGAAATACAGGCTGTAGACTCGGGGTTATTTGTTGGCCGTAGTTAGACATGTTGTACCCATGTTGTTTTTTTTGAACACATATAATTAGATATGCGCAACATTCAACATAATACTCTTGTATACTGATGTTCTTACTACATAATATTGAAATTTATTAAAAAAATTTCAAACAGTCGCCACTTGCGCCGCTGCAGCGACCCTCACACAAGGAACTTTCCCAACACCCATCCCTGCTGGAGGCTACACTGGGACAGTTACAATCACATGCGCCACCGGGTATAAGGTAGCTGCTGGTGCCGATTCTTCTGCGCTTTGTACCTCGACAAACACCTGGGATCCAACATCACTTGAATGCATTGGTAATTCAACGAATTTAGTTTATACAACAGCACAGTTGTGGGTTAAAAGGGCGAAGTTTTTTTTTTTTTTTGCTTGGTCGTTAAAAAGTTATATTATGTTTTGATTAATACGTGTTTATTTGTTCTCTCGTATTCTACTCTAGTTAAATGTATACATTAAAGCAAAACATTTGCTTTGCGGAGTTATTGCAACATTTAAATAGGGTTAATCAGGTTGGCCGAGTTGGCTATATTTTACTGTTATATATTTTCTCTTTTTATTTGATATACCCAGTCGTATGTCGTTATCTTTCCACTTTTAAATGAGTGCCGTAAAAATATACATATAATGAAATAATAACATTTGAAAAGAAAAATACTTCAGGTGGAATAATGCCTTTATATACCTCTTTCCAATGATAGTATTTTAAAATATGAAAAAAAAACTTATTCAACAAAAATTAACCTTAAAACATGTGGATTTAGCAATCGAATGTGCGACAACCACAATAACCAACGGAGGAGGAACCTCTGGAACTACAGCTCACGGCGGTTCATTTACATTCACGTGCAACACCGGATATGTTTTATCTGGCACAGCGGCCTTGACATGCGACGGAACAGAAACCAACAACTGGTCGGCTCCTCTACCAACATGTGCTGGTAAGTGCAAAAAAAAGTAATTTCAACCTTTTTTGACTTGCATTTAAATAAATCTCATTCAAATTTTTTTTTTGTTTAAAACTTTCATTTTGAAATAATTGAAGTTTTGTAAGTACTACAAAACAAAAGTAATTGGACATTTTCTAATTCCCTTTAAATCATAGTAATATATACTTTGATTTATAATTAATTATTATTTTTTTAGAGAAAAACATAAACTTAATCCTTTTTTATTATACTCATGTTCTAGTTTAATTTCAGTTTTAAACACACGCCTAAAATTTCGCTAATCAATTGATATTAGTTTTATCGTAACTTTCAGGTATTTTACAAGAACACTTTTATTAAAAAGAAAAATTGATTCTAGAGATTGTTTAGCACTCATAAAGAAGTTTGATTGTGTTAAACTGTTTTCTCGTGTTCGGGTATACTTATATAATATATACAATAATACATATATATTTTTTTTAAGTAAAACGTTTGCCCCGCGAAATTATTGCGACATTTAAATTAGTTGATTATGTTCGCCATATCCTAAAAAGAAAAAAACAAACGACAATATACAATGTTACCTCATATGTCGAATCATGTATTTTAATTTTTCTACTAAAAATAATTATGTTCAATACCCTTAGGGATTTAGCCGTAAACAATGTAGTTAAAACTTCTGTGAAAACAGCTTGCAACGGAATATTAACCGTTCCTTGGCAACTTTGTAATTGATTAACATACGGTGTTCAGCTATAACCTGTGCGGCAACCTCAATCACCAACGGAGTCGGAACAACTGCAGTTACAGCTTACAACGTAGCTCATACCTTCACCTGCAACGCCGGTTATGTGATATCTGGAACAGCGACCTTGACATGCAACGGAGCAGAAACCAACAACTGGTCGGCTGCTCTGCCCACATGTGTTGGTAAGTTTGAACAGTTTTCGGTAAAGAAACTTCCTAAACGTCAAAAAATAAGCAACCAGACTAAAAAAACGAAAAAAGTTTGAAACCAGACATACGTTAGGCCTGTTCCGTCCATTGTTTGACTATACCTTAATGGCCGTGAATTAAGTTGTTTTTTACAAATGACTTGACTGGGACTTAAGGTATTTTACAAATGACTTGACTGGGACTTAAGTTTTTTTGCAAATGACGTGACTGGGACTTAAATTGTTTCGATATGACTTTACAATACTGGTTGCATACCCTCTCTATCGCTAAACAAGAAAAAAAAACTGACTTTTCGATTATTTTAAATACGTTTTCTAATTATTTACAGCCGCCACATGCGCCGCTGAACCGACGACCCTCACCCAAGGAACTTTCCCAGCTGTCCCTGTTGGCGGCTACACTGGGACAGTGTCAATCACCTGCAATGCCGGGTATAAGGTTGCTACTGGTGCTGATTCCTCTTCACTTTGTACCACGACAGACACCTGGGATCCACCGACACTTACTTGCATCGGTAATTCAACGAATTGAGTTTTCTTGTGTGTTAAAAAGTTTTTTTTTTGTCGTTAAAAAATAAAAGTTTGGTTTGTCGTTAAAAAGTATTCAAGTAAATATATTTATATTTTTTATATTATATATAATATAAAAGCAAAACATTTGCTACGTGAAATTATTGCGACATTTAACTTGAGTTGATTAAGTTGGCTGTATTTTAACTGTTTTGCATTTTCTCTTTTTTGGTTGAAATTCAGTTGTTTTTTTGTTTATTATTTTTACGCAGGCATTACCAAAAATGACAAAAATCGAATTGCAATGTCCATTGTGCAACGTTACCTTTTATGTCGATTTATGTATTTTGTTATTTTATCAAAAATAATTACTTTGAATGCCCTTGGGGATTCAGTCGTGACCAATGTAGTTAAAACGCCTGTAAAAACATCTTACAACGGACTAGTAAGTAGTAACCGTTACAAAGCTCTACCAACTGAGCTACACAGGCACAAAGGTAGCCAGTCGAGAAACAACCTTATTCCCGTTGCCTGCTGCATTCTGTTCATAAAACTAGCCTGGGTGAGGTTCGAACTCAGGGCGACGGTCGGCCCTATCAACTGCGCTACAGGCTCGGAGGGAGCCAATGCTTCCTACATGCTGTTAGTACAACCAAATCCTTTTTTGCTTTTCTGTTGGCAAAATACTTAAATTTTAGATTTCAAAGATTCAAACGAATTACACTGTCTATACTTTTAGTAATCGAATGTGCGATAACCTCCATCACCAACGGAGTCGATACAACTGCAGTTACAGTTTACAATGCACAACATACCTTTACATGCCAAGCCGGATATATTATATCTGGAACAGCGGCCTTGACATGCGACGGAACAGAAACCAACAACTGGTCTGCTGCTCTGCCCACATGTGTTGGTAAGTGGCTTACCGTTCATTTTAAAAGTAAAAATAATAAACTTTTCGGCCGCGTTGAAATGACTTGACTTAAGTCGCTGTTTTGAAATCACTAGACTTGACTTAAGTCGCTTTGGTAAAATGATTTAGCTTAACGTAACCGTAAGTATTTTGGTCAAAATACCTGACTTGGACTTAAGTCATTGAGTTAAATAACTTGGGTTAATATTTTATAAAAGTGAGCTATTTATCTCAAGTTTTTTATGTAAAACAATTAAATTTCTAAATGTATTTATGTTTTGTTTTCCGAGTTGACATATTGCTCATAATAATCGGACGATATTTACAATTTTTATATTTTATCGTTTTGTTTTGAGATTAGTGTTGGGCAACTGCTAACTTGGACAGGGACTTGACTTGTTATTAAAAAAAATTACTTGACTTGGACTTAAGTTATATTGCAAATGACTTGACTTGGAATTGAGTTATTTCACAGATGACTTGACTTGGACTTAAGTTATTTTCCAAGTGATTTTACTGACTTTTTAAAAAAAATATTTTTGACAAATTTATCTTTTTTTTTCAATTTTTACTATTCCCAGTTCTATTCCGCCGACATGTTTTGTCCGAAATTATTGTGCAAACGCCGTCAGTGACCAGTTTGACAGCAAGAAATCCACACCCTGTTTGAAGAGCCGAACCCGAGTTTCAAAAACGTTTCATAACCGACTTAGCAGCCCATTATTTAACACACACAGCCATTTCATTAAATATGTTCGCATGACTACTGTACGTATCCGATTGTAAAGGTGGACTAACATGTGGTAAAATGTTGTTTTTTCACCTATTGTAAGTTCACGAGACCCCCAATAAGTGGATTACCGCATATCCACCGTATTTTAGATAACAATAGGTGTTTTTTTTCACTGAACTCGTTGTCAGCATTTCTTTTAAAATGTCATGCAAATCTTGCTAATAACCAATTTAAAAACATCTTACAATATAAAATTTCTGTGGTCGGCGGCCAACCAAATTCATTGGTTGAGAAACACCGCTCTACTGTATATGGTATGCTTTTATTTTATTTACTTCTATTGATATTTCTTTGTTGTCAATAACTGAAGCCTGTTTTTACTCGGTTTTTACTTATAGTTGTTTTTTGTTTACATACAATATTGCGGCACGACCCTGCGAATTTTGACTTGTATGCGTTTTGCTTGTGGACACTGAACCATTCATACACAAGTGCTCCCGTTACTTATACAACATTCATTTTAACGCAGCTGCATGCGTCGCATTGCCTGCTGTGGTCGAAGGAACACTTGCACCGTCTGCTGTCCCTGCTGCTGGCGGTTTTGCAAACGATGATACCGTCACAGTGACTTGCAATACTGGTTTCTCTATAGCTACTGCAACATCAACTTGTGCTGCTTCAACTAACACTTGGACCCCAGCAACATTAACGTGCACAGGTAAAAATGTAACGCTAATGCAGGAGTTACCAAACTTTTTTCGTAAACTGTAAATAATATACTTTTTATTAGAGATCGACCGATATCACTTTTTTAACCGATACCGATTTCCGCCCTTTTACAATTTTGTCAACCGGTACCCGATACCTATACTGATTTTTTTTATAAATCTGGGAACTGTTCAAAACTTGACTTAATTACAACTAAAAACTAAAAAACGTTTAGTTTATATACCTTTAATAATTATTAAAATTTTGTTTTGCATAATATCTTGGTGTGATGCTAAAACTCGTACAGGAATAATTAGATCATATTTTCGGACTAAAATATCGGCCAAAGAAAAAAAATGTTAAAAAAAATATTTGAATACACTTAATGTTAACCCAAGGTATTTGACTGAATGATTTAAGTCCCAAGTCAAGTCATTTGCTCAAAAGACTGAAGTCAAGTCATTTTGGTCACAGGACTTTAGTTAAGTCAAGTCATTTGAAAACAGTGACTTACGTGCACTGTCATTACACAACACCGTATTTTGTGGAACGTTTTACTTAATTTTTTTTTTTTTTTAGCAATTACATGCGCGGCCTTGACTGTGACCAACGGAGCAACTTCAATTGACACAACAGGAACCATCGCTTACAACACAGCTGTGAACGTTACTTGCGACACAGGCTTTGCACTTTCCAGCTCTGGGTCGCTTGTGTGCGATGGAACGAGATCTGATAACTGGAATATCGTGATACCGACATGCGACAGTAAGTCATACTTTAACACTGCAGTTTGCAATAGTTTTTTTCTAGTGCAGCGGTTCTCAACATTGGGCCATGGAAAACCTTTTGACGTTGGCCACAGATCAATACAAAAAAGCTTAGTTTATTAAAAAATTTAGTTTGTTTTACCGTACTGAATTTTACAGAAATAATGGGTTGGGCAGGAATTGACAATAAATGTAAATGAAATGCAATTTTTTTGTTGTAGATAATTTCGCTTTACATGTTGTTGCCTTGTAGATCTTATTGTGTGTTTTCTTTTTACAGGTGGCGGTGCTGCAGTTTTTCATATAACAACAACTTTGACGGTGATTCTTCTTTCTGCAATCGCTTTCGTCAATTCTCTTTAAATTAAAAACGTGTGTTGTTCGTAGGAATGTAGCTTTTTAACTGTGACTTCGTACTAGCTTTCGAAAATAGAAAAGACAAATTCGCACCCTCCCCGCTTTTAAATGCTCGGCGTTTTTTATTTTGAGTTTGCACTTATCGGAAATTGTTTAAATATTTTGTTGTCAACACTTTGTTTTTAAATGGAAAGATTTTTTTCCGAGTCAAGTTAAAAGAAAAATGTTTGCAACTTATGATAGCTTATGGGTAATTGAAGCTACGATTGTAACAGTCATTCTTTAAATGTTTAGCTGTTAACTTCGTAGCTGATACGCCTTTTGTGTTTACTTAAATATTTTATATTTTGCTTTTTTAAATTAATAGCTACATGTGCTGATTATTAAAGACCATTCCCAAAACCTATTACTGCTTTCATGTTCTTTCTCGTTCAGCCATTTACACGGCCTAATCTTGTTATGGTTGTGTTTGGAATAAAAAATGTTGCTTGCAAAATATGTGATAAAAAATAGATATCTTTAGTTAGTAACATAAAGAAATAGTTTTACAACAGAATTACTTGACGTAACAACTTTGATAAACTTATTTTATTCCTGTATTTTGTTCCTATACGATGTCGTAACCACGGCAAAAATAACTTAATCTAGTCTAATTTAATATAGTCCCAATTTGTTTCCATGTATTAAACCGAATTGGCATCGGTGCTTGAGAATTGAGTTACTCTTAGCTGAACCTTTTTCTAGGAAATTGGTATTTTGAGGCCGCTGCGTACTTTCATATGGGGCAGAGGTTGGGCGGTACCGCCCCCTTGTGGGCGTTGTCGACTTACAAGGGGGCGTTTTGGGTCTTTTACTAATTTGGGGGGCGCTGAACGCACATAAGGGGGCGTTACATGAAAGTACTGATGGCAAAATTTTGTAAAAGGTTCACATAAAAATAGTAACAAACAGCATTGTAGGTAACTTTTAGCCTTCTGGCAACTTCCGTACTGCGAACTTCTAGTAGTTTCCCGACCATTGTTACGTAATAATTGGCTTTCTTATGTTAAGTTGTTCAATGTTGTTGCGTTTCACCGTTTTATACGCGGCAAAATGTTTGTATATTTAAAGCAGGGGTCGCCGCAGGAGTCGGCCAGCCGCGCCCCTTTGACAACTAGACATGAGTTCATTTCAAATACTTTTTGACTATTTTACCTTTAGTGCGGTAGAAAAATTTTCGCGTTTCGCGTGAATGATCTTTCTACGTCCGGTTTGTTTACACATTTTGAAGCTGTTTCTGGACTAGATCAGCGCTTCTTTACCGTTGCGCCGTGGATGGCTACCAAGTGCGTCACGGAAAAACGGAAAACGTATTGAAAAATATTACACATATATTTTTAACATTTTTTTGGCAATGTAATAACAAAAACTAGCAGGAAATTTAACAGAAATGCCGGTAAAAGAATTGCGCTCGCTTCGGTAGCCAGGTGCGCCCGGACTTAAAAAGATTAACAAACACTGTACACTATCTATTAAGGTTAACGCGTTTTCTAAAAGTAGCTTTATTATACTTTTCAGAAAGTATGGATGAAAAAATGCGGCCAGCGGAGACCTTTCTGAGTTTGGTTGGCGACTAAAAAAGGTTGACGACCCCTGATTTGAATTATTGGTGCAGAAAGTTTAAATTTTCCTGGTAATGACATAACCTGGTGAAATAATGTATCTATAAATTCCCATAGTGAATGTATGTTAGGCAACCTAAAATATGACTGACAGCTTAACGAAACGAAGGTGAAGACAATATGATGTTAGATAACGAT
Source organism: Ascidiella aspersa (assembly GCF_963924565.1). NCBI lineage: Eukaryota > Metazoa > Chordata > Ascidiacea > Phlebobranchia > Ascidiidae > Ascidiella > Ascidiella aspersa. The sequence goes on from NC_139451.1 coordinate 3,121,813, forward strand.
TGATATAATACTTTACTGTAAAACAAGATGAGGGGGGCGATATGAAATAATATTGAGCCCAAGGGGGCACTAGTGTAAAAAAGGTTGGGAAACACTGATATAGGGCGAAGTACAGTTTTCTAAACAAGGAGTTTAACTGCTAAACAACGAACATAAACGTATTGACGAAGTAATCTAAACTCACCAATTAGTTTTGCGACGGAGGTCCGTCTGATCAACATTTCAGTTTTTCATGGTATGCTTAGTTTTGTATGCCAATAATTACTTAGCAAGTTACAGCACAGCTTACTCCTCAAACTTTTATGGCAAAAGAACGAACATAGCATTTGAGAAAACAAAGTCAACCAGACGGGGGTGCGGTTGTTGTATATTTTATCAGGGGGTATATATTTCAGGGCTTAGTGTTTATTTTCAATTTTTATTTTGTTTTACTTTTTTTTTTTTTCAATTGATTTCATTTTTTTTTTTGTTCAATTTTTTTTTTTATTGATTTTTTTTTTTTTTTTTTTTTTTTTTTTATTTTATTATTTTTTTTTTTTTATTTATTGATTTTTTTTTGATTTTTGATTTTTTATTTATTTTTTTTTATCTTTTATTTTTTTTTTAACTTGTTTCTGCAAGCAAAAACAGATATGGGCCGAAAACTTCCCCACTTAACTTATGCCTTTAATGCGAAAGGGGTTTAAATATGGCGTAGATTTTGGGGAATGATCCAAACATATATTTGATAAACAGAATTTACGTAGATAATGCATATGGCCATTTTATTACATTTTGAATAGCTTACGTGTTTGAAAATCAAATATTATCATTCTCTTAAAGACTAAAAATGGTTTAACGCCTATGGTTTGCTATACTTTTGCAAACTTTTACTCGGTAATTTTTTACCATGGCTTGGTCCGAGCAATCACTGTTAAAACAGGCTTTAAATCTGTAGTTTTAAACAATATGAAAAACACTATTATGTTCTCAATACGCAAACTATTAAATCGAAAGTTTTGCTAGATGTTTAGGCCTAATGTTGGTATGCTGGTTGGAGCAAGATGCACAACAGGTGCTAACAGAGAGGCGTAGACTGCCTTAAGATTTCGCATTTAAATTTGCGGCGGTATTGACACTTGATTATTAGGCGAAGCTTATCGCGAAGTTATTGGTCGCCCGAAAAAAAAACTAACGCCGCATTGAAAGCAAGCATTATAAATGAGTCGCCGATATTCTGCTTTGAACATCTATACTCTCAATGCTTCCCTTCGTTAATTGTGTTACGCCCTGCCGCGCCCTAGTATATTAGAATCTACCGCCTAACCTATACTTGTCCGACAGGACGCAACCGCAATGAGTTCTTAAAAGATAATCGGGAGTTATTTGCCTCAATGCTTAAGTTTATTCTACAGACCACACAACTTAACCCAAGCAACTAAGTGTATTAGATGAGCCAAAATGTCAAACACCACACCAACGCTTAGTACGTGAGCAAAAGTTACTTACAAGACAGAACACTACACAAACGTGCTGACCTCTAAACGCAATGGCCCACTTCCCAAATACTGGACAAAAGAGACGCTCCGACGCCGATTAATATAGGCGCCTTCTAAAAAGCAGTTACGCAAGAACTGGAAATGCGAGAAGGGCGTCGACGAGTTATAGGAAAGTACGCAATTTAATAAAGACAGTAAAAATTATAGCCATGGCAAACAGATTAATTCTTCGGTCCGAGGACGGCGCCAGCGAAAAGATTAGATCAGAACAAGGTGACCATGATTTGCGAGATTGGCAGTCATTAAATTTAAAAGTCCAGTGGAAAATCGCCAGAGGTCAGATTAGAAAGATAGCATCACGAGAAAAGCACCATTAAATGTCCCGTGTGCAGAGAATGTTAAACTGGCTTAAAAGGGCCGTGTGCACAAACAGATTAAACACATACCAACCAAAATAAGAATCAATGTTACAGTTTAATACATTTCGAAATATGAACCCAAGTCCCTAGTCCCTATTTTTAAAGTAAGGCGCAAATTAATAATTAAAGTTAGAATTCGCAGTTGACAAAATGACAAGAAAAACACGCTACAAATTGTACGTGGTGAAACTTTATTCACGGCCTCTTTGTGTATTACCGCGACAATACGATGAAATACAATTTGGAGAATATTCGAAACAATCGTATTTGGAGAATATTTTTGCTATTTGCACCTGTTTCGTATGTCACTGACAATTTAGTAGCCACGGCCTGCCTGTTTTCCATTTTTATAAAAATCCTTGAGCTCTCTTTTTTTCGTATTCTATTTTTCTGTGCTTGAAGAGCGTTTTACCGCAGGTTGCTTCACGCCACAAACAAAACGCCACATTTCGCCTAACACTATAGTTTCTAGTTACACAAGTAGGCGATATTTTCAAATATCGTAGTGTTCAGTGGAGGTTTCGGTCCCTCAAAGCATAAAAAACACTGCTTACAAATATTATTATAAAACATTTCTATTGAAACTTATTGTTAGCAAAAACTGTAGCAATTGCTCTTCATTTCGTAAAACAAACAATTGAATAAATACAAAAAAGTAGAATTATTATCCTGGGTACATCGCAGGTCCAATAAACTTTTCCAAAGGCGTCAACGACTGGGTTAAACATTTAAAAATTAACAACGTTCAAGTTAAACGATAAACCTTATTACTATTTGCCACTGCAGCAATGACGTATTTAACGATTTTTTTTAAACGGGACAAAGAGTCTTTATTACGGGGTTCGGACGTGACTTCGGTTTACCTTATTATTTGTGTAGTGTTGAATGTATTTGCGTCTTAGGTTTTAGGGAAATAACTGGCGCTAAGTAATATTTCGCTTAGTAGTGGTGCTTAACACAAGTTGTCCTACACAAACTAATCAAATTTCTCGCCAGTCGGGCGAGTAGGTGTCAATCGGCACTCACCCGGAGCGATTTGCACTCGCATTGGCGAGCGGGCAAGTGCTTACGGCCAACCCTGTATAAAGGCTCAAGTCCAAAAAATGTTGCTTTTGTGCCTTTTAGACACAAAGGGTAGGGCAAAATACAAATCTCCCAAATTTAACTGCAACTATTTTTTTGTATTTAGGTTTGAAACAAAGATTGAAATTAATTTCTTATTTGTTTTCACCCAAGCTTTTACCTGCGACGCTGCACTAACTGTAATCAACTCGGGAACAGTTACCCCCACATTACCCGCTTCTCCTGGCTACACGGGCAACACAGTGGTAACTGCGTCATGCGCTGCTGGATTTGCGTCAACTGATGGTGCCAACACTGCTGAATGTACTGCATCTAACACGTGGACACCAACATCGTTGGACTGTAGAGGTAACATTTTTCTGTTTGTTCTACTTTTCACAAAATCATAAATATTAAATATTTTGCTGTAATACACAAATACCACAAAAAGGCTTACAATAAAAATGTCATCCTGAGAAGGTCTAAATTGCCAGCAATGCCAGGCAAGAAAAACAACCAAACTGCGGTGAGGTTTGAACTTACGACCTTCGGCACAACCATAACTCAACATGCTTTTTGCATTCTCTTCAAGATTCAAACTGTATACTTTGTATTTTATTTTTTATCACTGATCACACAAAAATAATAAATGCACATCGTGAAGTTCCAGCGAACTGTTGGTTGTTTTTCGATTTAATAACTATTCAAAAGTCTTTAAGTATCCAAAGTCATGTCCCTAAAATACTTGGGTTTGTCAATTAAAATTTCTTTTGCTTTTCAAAGGATGCTAATTAACAACAAAAAGTGTCTTTGCAATGTTATGTTAGGAAAAAGTTTAAAATACCTCAGATTTTTACGCGCTTAATGGAACTGGATGGAGGTGTTTCATGTAATGCATTAATGTTAAATTACAGCTGCATGTACATCATTGCCTAGCGTTGTGGAAGGCACCTTAGCACCCAATGCTCTTCCTGCTAATGGAGGATTTGCAAACGGTGATACAGTCACAGTGACTTGTAATGTCGGGTTCGTTATAACTACAGCAACAACCACTTGTTCTGCTGCAAGCAACACGTGGACTGTACCCACATTGACATACGCAGGTAAAACAATTAACTTTGCTTAAACTAAATATAGCAGAACCAGCGTTGTAATAAATTAAACTAATAACTTAACTTAAGGGCACTTAAGTCATTTTTTTAAATCACTTGGACTTGACTGAAGACTCTAGACCAAAATGAGTTGTCTTGAGTGAGGTCTTTTAGACAAATGACTTGACTTGGACTTGTTTTTCTAATAACTGGACTGAGACTGAAGTTGTTTTTTCAAATGACTTGACTGGGACTTAAGTCATTTCCTAACAACTTGTTTACAACACCGAGCAGAACCAATAACTGATTTCACCAAATTTGGACAAAAGGATGTTTTTTCTGATTTTGTAAATGGAGGTTAGCATTGCGGAACCTGAAATTTTTTATCGAACGGAAAATAATGCAATTTGCATTTTCTCAAAAGTTAGCACACAGTCACCAAATGCCAGCTAAGCGCGTAATTCCACATTTTTACAATGTACATCCTTTGATATTTTACTAATATTATGTTTCGTCCAAACTCTTATTGTTTTGCTTAGCTTAGTAGCGAAAACATTTTGTAGAGAAATGTTAAACATAGAGCTCCATTTTCTATTCCTCGAGCAAAAAAATTTGTAAGAAGCGTAACGTTTGGAATATCAGCTACTTACGGCTGTCTTATAGTCTCTTAGTAATGCAATTGGTAGCACGGCTGTTGTAGCAAAAAGGACCACTTACCGTGGAGTTTTATTTCCGTTTTGTATTTATACTGCATCAATCTCAAGCAAGTGGTTTTCTTTTAATCCTAATACAAGCAGTTCTGACTTTTCGTTTGAAACAAAAAACATGCATCTACAATAAGTCTGTTCAAATCTGTCTGTCTTTCGTTTTGTTTTTATTAACTCCATTCAATGTTCAATTTTATCAGGGAGAATTCATGACTTTTATGAGGAGGAAGTGAAATATGCATTGCGACATTATGTAGTATAGGTCTCCTTGCTTAATCTAACAGCTTAAGTACAATCGTCCATACTAATGATATCTGAAGTGATTCATTGCTTGTCGTTGGTCACTTAAATTTGAAAAGTATATCTAACAACATTACTCATTAAAATCTGGCATTACCTAACATTTATTCATTTTGATGTTTTATCGCTGTAGTGTGACGAGAGCTTGTTTAAACAACATGTATTCTCAGCTCGGATGCTGTTTTTACATCTAGAAATTAACTACTTTATTACAAAAACAGTTGATAAAAGATCTTTTCTATATTGTTTTTTTTTTGAGATATAACAGATAAAATATTGTGTGAGTCACATTATGTTTGGATTATGTCACATTGCGCATTTTACTAATTTAAAAATATGCTGCTTTCAAGTGTAGACATTTTACTAATTCAATTATAGTATAAAGTGTAGACACTTTACTAATTTAATAAGATACTAATTTTAATAATTTTACTAATTCAAGAAGATACTAATTTAAAGTTTGGCCTTTTTTAGTAGAGGATAGAAACTGTTCTTGCAACATTTTATAGGGCCAAGTTAGTATTAAACTAATTGTTTACTCGCACACGAATTTCTCCCATAAACTGTTGAAATACCTTGAGTTACCATTTCGTATATGAAATAAGATTCTTCGTATCGCTAAATGTCGATACCTGGTAAAAAAATACCGCCTATGCTTGTGCAATAATTAATCCAGCCTTGAAAAAAGCATTCGTAATTTGAATTAATAACTTGTTTTAATGTTCAACCAGCAATTACCTGCTCGGCATTGACTGTGACCAACGGTGTCGTGGCTCCAACCGGCACTGTCGCTTTTAACGGAGAGGTCACTATGACTTGCGACAGCGGCTACACACTGTCGTCCACTACTGCCACCCTCAAATGCGACGGAACTCTGGCCAACAACTACAACGTGGCCACACCCACCTGTGATGCAAGCAGCACAACCACTACTGCAACCACCACGTCTACCACTACAGGTATGTCGATGTTTACAGAGTGATAACTATTTTTTTGACTTTTAAAAAACGTCAAAATTTACAATTTAGGTCAACATTGTTTCTAGTTAAACTCCATAAAAAGACGCAACCTAACAATTTCAGGGGTAAAAATTAGAAATTCGAAAAAAAGTGTGTTTTGAACAACCCTAATAATATGCATACGGAGGCAGGTTTCTTCAAAATTGACCCCATTTAAGAACCTCTGTGTTATAGAATAACATAGCATGAGCGGTTGGAAAATATACAACTTATCCAACACTTTAATACAAGATTGGCCGAATAGCGCCTTTAAAACTTTTATTCGAATTCACACTACTTGTTTTGTGCAATAAACTATTTGTGTGGGTACATTATGCACGGATCTGTAATGTAGCTTGATAATAAATTGCAAAGCCAAAAAGGTCGAGTAGATCGACAGCATCTTGATTAAGACGTTTCGATACGAGCTTGTATCATATTCAGTTAATGTGACTGAGAAGCACATTAGGCATCACTTATAAGAGATGTTTAACACCTGAAGGTGCAAAATAATGGCCCAACTTTCGAAACTCAGACTGATAACAATAGCGTCCCATCTCTTATAAGTGATGCCTAATGTGCTTCTCAGTCACATCAACTGAAGATGATACAAGCTCGTATCGAAACGTCTTAATCAAGATGCTGTCGATCCACTCGACCTATTTGGCTTTGCAATTTATAATCAAACTCTTTGTGAGATTTATGACTAAAAAAATAATTCGAACTTTCGTTTTTTAGGTGGCAGCTCGACAGTTTTCCATTTGCAAACAAGTTTCGTTGTGATGGTTCTCTCTGCATTTGCTTTCGTCGCGTCTCTCTGAATAAACGTCTTGTTTTGTCCGTAAGAGTGTAGATGTTTGTTTCTTGTTGGTATTTCTAAATCAAAACAACCAAATTCTTCTTTATGAACCAAAAATTGAGGTTTTAGAGGAAAGTCGAATTTACCAATAGACAATCTTTTTTTTAGCTTTTAAGTAGTGCACTTGTTTCGTGACTAATGTTGGTATTTCTTGTCCAAATATTTTGATAAAGCTGTTGTTTAAAATATTAGGCATTCATTCACATTTGGTGTCCGTGTGTTCTAAAATACGACAAGCATAAGTTAACAATATTGTTTGTTTATGAATTTTCTTGGATAATAAATTTCGTCAAGAATGCACGTTTTTCAAAAAGCAGTTGTACCGCATTGACATTTCTATAATAAACTTTACCGCCATCTAATATCAATTGAATTTTTTTTTTGCGCTAATTTTGAATAGTTACGTTAATGGCTAAGCCCTAAGCAAACATGGTGTTATGGTCATACGTGAGTCTAGCATAGTGTTTATGTTAAATAAACTGTAGGTTTACTCATACATTTGTTTCCATTTTTCCACGTGATTGTAGCGAATCTCAAGAAATACAATTTACCAGATTATAAAGGTGTGCTGTCGCTCTTTGTCATTGTTCAGTCCAAACAAAGGGTTTTGATGCTTTAAGCTAGATGTACACACGCGCATTGTTGCCTTAATATTGGATACCTAGTATAAGAAATTTAGAATATCGAAGCCCAACTTCTAACTCAGTGGTTCTCAAAGGGAGCAACTTGGCTTCCTTAGGGAGGGAAATTTAAATTTGTACCTGCGAGGAAAAATGAATATTATTTAATCGGTTTTATGCAAAAAAGCCTCTAACTATAATTATTGATATCGTGAAGAGCTTATTAGGCCCGTAATCTAAGTCTTTTGTTGTTTTTTTCTTTACGTCATACGTTCAAACAAACTCAACTTTCAGACAAATAGTGTATCCAAGTTTTGTAACAAGTCTTGCCTTTTGTCGCAGATATGTCTATTGAAGGCCCACTACGAAAACAGTGGCGAATTCATGATACTTGTTTTTAGGGTTAAATATCACACGTCGCATTTATGCCCAAAACACTGCTATACCATAATGGAAAACATACTATAGAACGAAGAATATACGAGCAAAGCGCGAAAAGTTTCAACTATAGTTTAAATTGGCAACACATATAGTTCGACTCTCGGGGCCACATTTGGCACGTGGTCCTTTTCAAGCTGAGCCAATTTAGAATTCTATGCCTCACCAACTTTTAAAATGATTGAACGGCTGTCACGTGACCCACAACTACATGATAACACTAAACTATTCAAAAGTAATTCGCGGCCAACGAAAAATGAATCTGCGGCCCATAGTTTACTGACCATTGGTATTCACCATATTTGTTTCAAGCAGTGTTGCAACAGGTCAAGTCATTTTGCGAGCAAGTCAACGACATAAAAATAACACGGTAAACTATTCCTATTGAAATTGTTAAACGTGTCCGATTATATATAAACTGTTGCTACCAGGCATGGTAATATAAATCAAAAACAGCTCCTCTGGTAATTGTAATTGTTAACCAACGTTTCGGCAACCTATACAAGCCGCTTTCGTCAGGGTGAATGACACTGAACGCCCGTACAATAAATGGAAAGCACAAAAGAAAAAAAGCAGAAATAAACGCGAGCAACGAAACGATAAGAAAATAATTAGCGACTGCCTCTAGTCCTTCAGCAGATGCTTGTAACATGCAGAAAGCATCACGTCAGTTTTGACCGAGTCAGTTTTGTCCGATTATGTGCAATACCTCAACTAAAAATAACGAAAACGCAACATTTAGAAAGACTGAAGTAAAGTTGTACCATTTAAAAACAACGACTTTAGTCAGTAGTCGACAAACTTCTTTTGTCGGCCAAAAAGTCACATGAGAAAAAATTGTTCTCAGAAACACTTGTTGTTCTCAAACCAATCGGTGCGCAAATATGAAGCTAACATGCAGTTTAATTGACCGTATCGCGAAAAAAATGAGTTTATTGGTTTTAAATTTATAAAACTTCAATAAAAAGGATACGCGACACATAGGGCACATAAAAGGATTCGATTATTGCTCAAAATAACGGCATTTATAGTTTTAATTAACAGAAATTGGATGTACAGTTATGTGTCACACGACGCAATAAATCATGGAATATCGCTTTTGGATAGGCTGGGAAACTTAAGTCATTCCAATACTGGTGTGTTAGGCCCTTTGTTAAGGCGAATTTTGAAAATCAAAACTACACAATTGCTATATTGAACAGCGATACACTCAGTGATATGGACAGTCCACCGGCTTACAAAGTGCCTTTTAAAATAGATGTTGGGGGTTGTTGCAGCACCACAGGCTTAGTTGTTGAAAATAGGGATTGTGACATCTTGCCTACTTCTGTGCTGACTTTGAAAACAATGCGATGGTTGGTATCACGCAAGTCTGCTGCCATAACGACAACTTTATTGTGGCTGTATTTGTTATTTTTCACACGGGTTGCCTGGCAAAAAGTCAGACAAAATACAACCTTCAATGGGGTTGTATTTCTCAAAACAGAAAATGAATAGGAATAAATCCAACCTGTCCACAGAACTATCTCTTCGCGGACTCACGGTTTTAATACGACAACGTTTATTCCGTCGCACGTCGTTCGTCTAAATACTAAACAAAATACGGTTTGCCAAATATCAACCAGCGTTTTATTTTTTGAATTTGATATAACCGGTGTTGTGTAATCAATTTAGTCTTTAGGTGCCTCGACCGTTTCTTGGTGTACTGTTCAGTTTAAAATGTTGGTTGAGCCGGCGCCTTACCTTACGAATCTTAGAAGTGTTTCTTAAAGATAGCTGCTTCTATTTTACATTATTAGTGAGTTTTCTTTCACAAAATGCCGCGCTGCGTTAACACGATTAACTGACCTAGAAAAATAGGTATTTTTGTTAAAATTTGTTCATTTTCACGAAATCCAATGTAGCCTGATCGTGTTAAATAAATCGTGGGTTTGAAATGAGTCACTGTTTAATTTTGTTGGTAATTGCGAAATCCTAATCAGCGGTAGGCTATATATTTAGAATCAAATTGAATGGTAACTTATTTAAACATGTTTATTTTTAATCGCCTAAATGTCTATCTTTAAATAGGTTTTCCAGATTTGTTTCAGCAGAGTATAAAAAATTCGGCCCTAGAAATTCTGCAAAATTTAGTGATTTGTGCCACAATTAAAAAACATTTTTTTTCAGTTAGAAAGATGCAATTTGTAAACTAGTAAGAGCCGTATTTATGCAGTTATAGCTTAACGCAAACCGTATTTATGCAGTTAGCTTAATGCATTTTAAGCAATAAAAGAAGCTGTATATTTAATTTATTTCTTAGCAACAGATTTGTTGTATAGTCTACAAGTAACAAACGTTACGGCAATATACGAAGCTCTATATTTAATTGAAATTTTTTAGCAGAATAAATTTTTGTAGGCAACAAGTAACACAGTTATACAAGAATGCACTTACTTAAACTTTTTGCACTTTGTCTGCTAGCGTTGGCTTACGACGTAGAAGGTAAGTGTTGCTAACATTCATTTTTTTACCGTTTTCAGTTTTTTTGTGGTTAATTCTCAGTTAATTGGTCTGAAGCGCGAAAATTTTTTGCACTTACCTAGTTAAAATAGTCAAAAAGTGTGTGAAATGGACTCGTGTCTAATTTCTCAAAGAGGCGGCGGGCCGGATAAATTACATTGGCGGGCAGGATCCGGCGCGCGGGCCGTAGGTTGCCGATCCCTGTTTTAGAGTAAAAAAAGAATAGGCCATGGTAAAATGTATCACAATAAATATTTGCGTTAACATTTTTTACAATGGCATTGTTAAATTTTCAAAAAAATATAGTTTGGGCGTGCTTGTAGATCAAATCATGAACAATAACTATATACGCATGTGCAATTTCAATTTTAAACATATGACAACGTAAGCAGAATAAACACCAATCGTAACATGAAAACAAATAAAAACTAGATGGCAGTCGTTAGCTACAGAGAGCTAAAACGCAATATTTCAGGTTTTTTCCCCCCAGTCAAAGGCACCTAGGGGTGCAGCCTCATAAAGCTCGACATCGCACCTTCATACCACTCTACGCCATGTCTGAAAATTTGAAAGTCCTACGATGTATACTTTTTCTATAAAGCTCCGGACAAAAATCGGTCTGAAACATTTTGGGGCAAAAACAAGATATGTCCCGAAAATAAATTTTCGGCCCATTTAATTCTATTTACCGGTAGAAAGTTAAACATTGTAGTAAAGCCCTGTACATACAGTTATCCATCGTTAACATGTATACGTCTTTGTAAAGTATCATTGTTGTTATAAGTTACACCTATACTAAAAACGCACTATGGTACTCTTCTTGGAGCCAGCTTTTTAAGACATCACGTTTTTTACGTAACCTTGTGACCTCATCTCTAGACTTTTTAATTCCCCTTTATGAAACAATGACCTTCCTTAGCTATATTTTTTCAAACTTTTACCATATAAAATACATAAGTGCCTCTCCGAAAATATGCCTCTCCTACTTGTATTTCTCAATATGTATTATTTGGGCAGAAATTTAACTAAACTAGAGTTTACCAGACATTTTCCCACAAATAGGGAAAAACGTATTAAAAGTTGAACGAATTCGCACAAAACGCAAATAAATTTTACATGTACCGTACAGCGCACATAATAAAGTTAAAGAAAAATTAGTTTGTATGACATCGTCAAAAATGAAACGGAGCTATAGGTTTTTGTTTGGAGTGCCCAATGAATTTTAAGTGACAACATGACGTCACAAAGTTACGTCAAAGCGTGACGTCACAAATAAGTAATTTTAGAAACCCAACAAAGTTTGTCTATTTCTTAAATTTTAGATTGACGAGGTGTTAAAACTTTCAATGCGATAAGACGCACGACGTGAAAAGTTTTGAGTTACTAGTAAAAATCGGCGAAAAATACAGTTTAGGGGAGGAATAGCCACATGCTCTACCGGCATTCACCAAAAAACACAACTTTGATTACACTATTAGTTTATTAGTTTTTAGGTTACAAGGATCCAATCTATTCATTAAAATAATTGTAAAGTTGATCTAAAAATTTTATAGTTTTCCAAACAAGAATAGAACCATCACCCTTGAAAAAAAGAAAGATTTCCACACATATAAAAGATATAAAAATATAGGTGTATTACACCTAAAGTAATAGTGCAACAAAATCATCCTAATTTACCTAGATTCAAATTTCAATCTGATCTGATACAGAGTGACGTCTTTATTAAGCTTAAACAAACAAAATGGGCTAACTTGAAACATTTACAATTTTTATTTAGATTATTAGTTTACAATTTGATTTAATGTTAACAAGTTTATTTACCTCGAGTTGTTTAACTAATTAAACTTTTTCACAGCTCAATGCATGGCTCAACCTGGTGTGTCTGAAGGAACTCTTGTGCCCGTTTTACCGGTTGGTGGTAGTCATGATGATGGAACTGTTGTAACAGTAACTTGCAACGCTGGGTTTGCCATTGCAAGTGCTACAGCAACTTGTGATGGTACTGCTGATAGCTGGACACCGGCGACTTTGACATGCACAGGTACAAAACATTTAATTAATAAATGCAAAAAGCTATTCTCCCGGACACCAAAGTAGTCGAAACCGACGTATAATCACTAACGGGTACAAGCGTAAAAGAGCGATCCGGGCAAATAGCTTATAGGCACCTCCTAATGCTATTTACCCGGCTACTAGTAATTTGAATCGATTTTCAAATAAAAATCATACAAAACCCAGAAAATTTAACCCACTAGCCTATACTGACACGTTAACCCAATCAGTAGTAATCCCAATCATAAGCCACATCAAGAATAATCACGCATTGGTGAAGCGTAAAAGAGCTATACGGTCAAACAGACACTTCCCTATTAAATTACATAATACAGACAGCTGTTTGAACTTGCCCGAGTGGTAAGGTAAAATGTAAAACAACGTTAATGCAAATTGCAGTGTTGTAATGACTTAAGTGCACTTAAGTCACTGTTTTCAAACGACTTGACTTGACTTAAGTCATTTGGGAAAAATGACTTGGCTTGACTTAAGTCTTTCGGACAAATGACTTGACTTGACTTTAGTCATTTGGACAAATGACTTGGGTTAAAATGAAGCGTTTTTTTTCAAGTATTTTTTATAAAATTGAGCTATTTATCCAAATTTTAGCACATAAAACAAATTGCCTGCTATATGTTGCATTTTTTCTTATTTTTTAGTTCAGTTATTGCTCATAATCATAGAAATTAAAAAATTTTAATAGTTCAAAATTTTATTTTTTAACAAGGACATAACTTAAAGTTGACTTGCTCTAATTATGACTTGACTGGGACTTGACTTGCGCAACTGATGACTTGGACTGGGACTTGACTTGTTATTTAATAAAAAACACTTGACTTGGACTTAAGTTGTTTTACAAATGACTTGACTGGGACTTAAGTCAATTTAAAATGACTTGTTTACAACACTGGCAAATTGTATCAGCACATTGTATAATTTTTGCACAGCTTTTAATGTGACAGTACAAAGACTTACACTTACATCCTTATAGAACTTGTTTTTTCAAACCACAATAACTGTTCAAACGTTTGCAGTCAGATGGTTTTGACTTATTGCGACAAAATGCAATAAGAAGCGTTTCAACTCCGAAACGTTTTAAAATTGTAATGCTTTCGTCATCATGTTTATCTTAGTATTTTTTCTTGGAAAAAAACCTAATAGTTTTATATTTAAGAATTTGCTATTGCTGATCATTTAGTATTCTATGGCCTTGGTTTAAAAACGTCATAAAATAGGGAAATAACCCTAAACGCAAAGTAAAGTACTTTGACCAAATGTTGAATCCACAGCTGGATGAGGTATGACAAAAATGCACACCCAAACGCTAATTTGCACCTTAACCTAAATATTGTGCGTTGATGTAATAATTGTGGTAGTAATCTGGTCCAGCGCCAAATAATATGCTGCAAATAAAATGAAGTCACGACTTCAAGAAACCACAATTATTAAATCAACGCACAATATTTGGGTTAAGGTGTGTGTTTGGGTGTGGGTGGGTCAGCTGAAAAAATGCGCGACTAAAAATAAAATTTCGACTTGAACTTGCGCGGCTGAAAATAAACCATCAGGCTACCGGAAATTGTAAATTGCGAAATTATATTAAACTTACAGTGTTCATAGAATACTTTTGCGCAACTTTTGTTTGGTGTGCGGGCGCAGCTAAATATTTAAAACGTTTGATAGTGTAGCATTTAATATGCAATATTACTCGATATTGCCTAATTTGACGTCACTAAACACGTGACCGTTGTCCACTGATGCGTGACCAAAACGCCGAACTGTGCGTCTTTAGCGTTTTGCAGGGGATTCTATATGATGCATTATATTATATACGTCTTATGGACTAACGTTAAAAAATGTTATGCAACTTTAGTATGCGGCCCGCCAATTTTTTTTGTGCTGGTTAAGTTTCATACAGAAGTTTGCGCGGCTGAAGTTTTGCGCGTTTGCTCAAGTCAGATTTGCGCGGCTGATCAGATTTTCTACAAAATGCGCGGCTGTGACCGCGGCTGAAAGTGCTACTGCGCGGGGGATAAATCCCCCGCGCAGGCCAAACTTTCCAACCTGGGGTGTGCAGAGCATTTTCAGACGCCCTGGATTTCTCACACTACGTCAAAGCGCCGTTTAATTTGGCCAACTTATCAATAAATTTGCAAAACAAATTCTGTAGCACAATTTTAGTTCACTAATGTGTTTATATCTTTCATGAATTACCATATAGGCACAAAGCCATAATCCCTTAACTATATTTCTAAGTTATACATAACTGCAATTAATGTGACGCTTTTTGCCTATTTTAAAGGAACTATTTTAGCCTAAATAGAAAGCTTAAAAGGCAAATGATTTGTTTCAGTTATAACATGTGAGGATGTGAGCCACAATAAAATAATATTTATTGCAAATGAACAAACAAGAAACGGTTAAACAGTACTTACAGGTGCTTACGCTACCTCAATTTTCCTCCGTACTTAAGCCATCTGAATCCAGAAGTGAAAATGCTTTTTCAAAAATAATAATAAAACGGTTCTTTACACATTAAAGCATTTGTTTATTTAATCAAGCTACTTGACAAAACTGCTTTTTTGCAAACGTTTGTTATTAGTCAAACTCTTGAATACAGATACACCGATATAGCGGTTTACTGATAATAACAGCCAATATGTGGCTTCTATCGATATGCAAAATAAGAGTTTAATAATTAATAAAGGTATATATAATAAAACAATTAATTCATTTTCAAATAATTCAAGTTTTGAACATTTCCCAGGTATATAAAAAAATATCGGTTTAGGTATTGCGTAAAGGAGTGATTGTTAACCTTTTTTACCTGCGCTCCCCGTTGGTAATTTTCCTATGCCTTGCGCCCGCCCTACGAAAAACAATTCGGAATTTTTCAATTTAATATTACTGAGACAACCTGAAAATAGTGAATACTGTTGTCGGTCCCGCAAAGCGCGAAAAAAAAAATCAGTTTCATTAGTTGAATTGGTGCTAAACAGTAAATTCAGTAGGCTTTTCACATTGGGCACACAACAAATTGCTCGTGGTCGACACATTGGTTTTCATCGAGCTGATATTGACAAACGTGTTGTGAGAGCATTAACTCTATAGTTGTAAAGCTGTATGTCAAGCGCAAACAAAAGTGTCAAGCGCAAAAAATAAACGCCTGTTATCATTTATAAAATATGGATAAAAAATAGTTTGAACGGTGGATGACTTTTACCGTTAATCCATAAGTTAGCAAATTTGTACGTATATAGCGCAAAAAATTTCACGCTGCGCGCAAATCTTGTTCGCTACTTTTCTTGATTATGTTTTAGCCCGAGTCTCTTTCAGTGCCATTGCATGCTTTCATATCATCAAAGGTATAACTGCTCTATTTTTTTTTTATAATTAAAAGGGTTTAAAAATTTGAATAGTTTAACGTATAGTTTTAATGACAAAGACTTGACTTGGAATTGACTTGCCCTTATTATGACTTGTTAATTATTCAAAAAGACTTTCGCTTAGGCTCTTTTGCACCAAATTTAACTTATGTTCACCAAATGTAACTTATGTTCAGCAATAACCTGTGCGGCAACAACTCTTACCAACGGAGTTGGAACCACGGAGGATACTGTTTTCAACGTAGCGCATACTTTTACATGCAACAGTGGATTCATTATATCAGGAACAGCTACATTGACATGCGACGGAACAGAAACCAACAACTGGTCAGCTGCTGTTCCTCTGTGTGTTCGTAAGTTTAACCATTTCTGACTAAAAATGTTTTTCAACGGCGAATATTGTCAAACATACAAAAAAGCAGTGGTGAACCTGCAATCTTTTTTATGAGTCAGTATAGAAACAATTGAAACAACCACAAGATTTGTTTAACTTGTGGCAATAAGATATAAATCAGTCTTCCAACAACAAAAACTATTTCAAGTTTTTACTAAAAATCATAATTGTTTTGCATCAATTTCTTGGTTTTCTGGCGGTTTCTTTTTTCGCCAAGCCACCGGCTGGCATTTCCCATACTTTTTTAAACTATGCTAACAATAAAACACATTTTCTTAGTTAAAGCTGCAGATTAATGCTTGCTGGCAACAGTTGACAAAATCAAAAAATCACATAAAACTATACGTCTAAGACAGAGGTTCCTAAACTTTTTTTTTCTGCGAACCAGTAAAATTTTTTTGCTTTGCCTATACCAATGTAGGCAAGAAATTTCTAGAAATAGCGTCATAAATTTATGTCATAAAAATTTTGCTGTTTCCAGTCCACAAAATAATTTGCTGTCCCCAGTCAAAATATGTAAAATAAAATAAAGTCTAAATATATACAGTGCAAAAATGTTTTATTTTTACTATATTCTACTCTTTACTTTAAACAATTGATTGCTTACATGTACACTAACAGTTCAATCAGGCCTTCAAGGGCCTCCTAAAACTAGTTCACGTACCCCCAAGGTGTCCACGGACCCCAGTTAAAAACGTCTGGTTCCTAGAATATGTAGCTAGTTGCTTGCCTCAAACTTCTATTATTATGATTGCTTTGAGTTTAATGTAAGCAAAGTTATTTTTACACAGCCGCATGTACATCATTGCCTAACGTGGTCGAAGGAACACTTTCACCCAATGCTCTTCCTGCATCTGGAGGATTTGCAGACGCTGATACAGTCACAGTGACTTGTAATGCTGGATTCTCTACAGCGAAAAATAACATGCAGTGTGTAAACAAGTCGTTTTAAAATGACTTAAATCCCAGTCAAGTTATTTAAAATTACAAGTCAAGTCTTTTGCAAAAAAAAAATAAGTCCCAGTCCAAGTCATTATTAGAGCAAGTTAATTTCAAGCCATGTAATGAATTGGTCTAATTGACATAGAAGTAAAATGTTAAAGTATTAAAATTAATAAACTCGTCTGATTATAAGCAATTATTTAACTAAAAAAACACGCAATATACAGCACTAAAAGTGTTTGATGTGCAAAAATTGAGATTAAATTTAATAAAAAAATGGACAAAATGACTTAAGTCTAAGTCAAAGTTAAGTCTAAGTCATTTGCACAAAAGACCTAAGTCAAGCTAAGTCATTTAAAAACACTAACTTAAGTGCACTTAAGTCAAGTCAATGACTTAAGTCATTACAACAGTGCTAATATGGGAGTATCGCAAAAAGGACCTTGACTGTTTGAATGGCCATTGGCCACGGTCCATATTTTTAGTTGCGATTTTTTTTCCTACAGTAAACATTTTGAATTACAAGAAATTAAATCTAGATTTTTCATAGAATAATCTAAAAAATCTAAGAAGTATTTTTCAACAATACAATTAGCAATGCATTTGTACAAAAAATCATAAATGGCCTTGCTTAAAGCTTTAGATCTAAGATCTTTAAAAAAAAACACTTTACTGAACACTATCAGGTAATTAAATGTTGGTTTTATCTGTTTGCAATATTTCCAGCACTGGTAATGCAATCGTTCAGTAATTTCATTTTCAATCAGGGAAATTTTAGCTTTATGAAATTAGAGACATATATTATTGCTCGATTATAAATCTGACACCAATTTAGATTATACAGTATTTTTTTGGAACAATTTAAGTAAATCTTTATCGTCGAAGATGTAGATTTTACAATCATACATCGTGAATCAAACCAAAACATCTAGGTCAAGATTAAAATAATCTAGAATGACAAATATGTCCAAATTAAAGATACTGTTATTATACTAAAGCTTTAGCCAATCATTAAAAACAAAAGTAATTGGATGTCATAAACATGACTAGGCACCAGGCCAAATGTCATGAACATAATTGCAATTCTGCCAAAAAGGTTCTTGCTTTTCCTGCTTTCAAGTTGTTAATTTTTGGTGTGAACCAACAATTTGGTGCGAACCAGGGCTTGCCCAATCTGTGGCTCGCAGGAATGAATAAGTTTCCCGCTCAGTATTTTTCAAAATGACTAGGTAGGTCGATTAATTAAAAAAAAAGTCAATATTTGGTCAAAATTTACACGTTTGGTCAAGATTTGTCAAAATTTATTGCAAATCAAAATTTGAATCACACAAAATTGGTTTTAAAATTGAAAAAAATGTAATCCAAATTTTAAAATGGTCGTTAAGGTAACATTTTATTCAACAAATTTAGTTTTAAATTATACTCAACGACATTTTAACTTTATTAAATCTTCATTAGCCTTATTTATTGCAATAGGTTCAGCTTGAATTTCGTTTTTGCTTTACATAGTTGTTTATCTCTGATTTGAATAATGAATTGACCAGTAGTTGCTGGCTTCGCTTGTGATTTGCAGTTTGCCCATTTTCTATTTCAAAATATGGTCAGTCTTTTATCAATTTTCTGCAATTATTTTTTACCTAGTATTTTAACTGTTTTACACAAAAAATCCCCCCCCCCCCCCTAAAAAAAAAGTGATTTGTGTTTGACCAATCTACTTCAAACAACAATATGGTGTTTTAATGAATGTATTTTTAATAGGTCCAAAAAATTGTCAAAAAAATCAATTTTAAGGTCAAAATTGTCAAAATTTTAATTTCTTAGGTCGAAAAATAATCGGCCCACATAATAATAACTTAATCGCCCACATAGTTTATGGCTTAATCACCTGTCTTGAAATTTACAATTGTTGTTTGTTCCAGTTAAGTTTATTACATCACAATACACATTGTTACACAACCTTTTCGCACAATCATGCTGCTTCATGAGTAAGTCAGTTAGTAATATTTCTTTCTTTTTTGCTTTATTGAGGAACATCTGGTATCAAAGACTGACACCAAATGCATTCTCATTTAAAATGTCGACATGATTGTAGTATCAACTTTGTAGACCATACTATATCTTGGTATGTTTACTTTTCTTATAATTGTAAAAGGGGTTAATGCGCATCTGTAAGATTAGAATTTTGGTGTTAGGGTTTTAAAATACAAATGTTTCTGTAAATTTTTTTCTTGGGAAAAACGTGATAAAAAATTAAGTTTTGCGTATTATTTTAAAAGTTTATTGGTGTTTTGTTTTTAAATAACAAAAAAGCATTCTTGTGAATGCAGACTTATTTCTAAACTTACTTAATTACATGTGATAGTTCTACACAATATATATATCAGGATTTAACGGTATAATAATAAGCCAATATAATACAACACATATCGCCAACTATTTGACAAAACGTAAAGATCAAGATTGGTGTCCTGAATAAGGCATGTAAGATAATATTTTTTTAATATTTTAAGCAGCTGTATGTACTGCTTTGAATATTTTATTTTATCAAATAAACAGATCTGACACCAGCGGTCATATCTCTAGATTATAACTCTACTGTTTTGTACAAAGATAACGTTGGTTAGTCTTATAAAGTTGGAGCATATAGGCCTATTTTTAGTGACCTAACACCAAATGTTCGACAAAATCTAAAGATCCAACATTTATTTCCTGATTAAGGCACTTTAAGCTGTGCATTAAAATACTCAACGTTTTAACACAGCTGCATGTACTACTGTGGTCCAAGGAGCACTTTCAGCATATACTGTCCCTGCTGGAGGATTTGCAGACGCTGCATTATGTACCTTCTAAAAAATATAAAAAAAAACAAAACTGATAATTAAAATTTACCTTAAGGCCCGTTCACACTACAGCTGCACCGAGCTGCGCTGGACGTAAAAATCGCTTCAAAACGTAATTTTATTTTTAGCTGCACGGGACTTGAGTTTAGCAATGCGTGAAACACTCGCCACAATAGAATTTAAATGCAAATTAAGCCCAGCGCAGCTCAGTGCAGCTATAGTGTAAACGGGCCTTTAGAAAAAATAAGAAAAAAGGTATAAATATCCGGAAATACTGTGGCACACCTGGCATAATGTACCTTCTAAAAAACATAAAAATCAATAAATATCTGGGACAAATGTGGCACACCTGGCATTGCAAACCTTTTAAAAAATATAAAAAAGTATAAAAATCCGGAAACACTGTGGTACACCTGACATTGCAAACCTATTAAAAAATATAAAAAAGTATAAATATCCGGAAACACTGTGGTACACCTGGCATTGCAAACCTTCTAAAAAAATAAAAAAGTTGAAATATCTGGGAACACCGAAAGCCATTGCAGACTCAGCGAATCTGTTAGTAAATCTGCAAGCAGGGCAGACTAGGAAAACAACTGGCCTGCAGTGCGGTTCGAACTCACGACCTCCGGTCAAGCCGGGACCGTCGCTCTGCCAACTGAGCACACATATATGGGTGCGTGTTTCATCGAATATTTGGGAACACTGCGAAATAAATTTTATATGTTTTTACACAGCTGCATGCACTGCTCTACCTGGCGTGGCCGATGGAATTTAACATAGATTAAAAATATTAAACATTAAAAAAAATAAACTTTATTTAACATAGACTAAAACATGTGAAGTAAGATTTTTACTAGAGATCCACCGATATCACTTTTTTGGACCGATACCGATATCAGATTTTTTACAATTTTGTCAACCGATACCAGATACCGATTTTTTTAGATAACTGGGAAGTGTTCACAACTTAAATTAATTGAAATTTAAATCCAAATAATGTTTAATATGTATAAACCCCATTTTTGACTAAAATATCGGCCAAAGTATCGGCCCCAATTTAGCGATACCGAGTTATCGGTTGGTGCCAAATATCGGCGATACTATCGGTCTATCTCTAATTTTTACTATACACTAAGTAAAAAGTTATTTCTATGAAAAGTTTCGTTATATACTAACAAGTCTTTCAGCAAAGGTCATTGTTAATTCTGTAAAACACCTATTAATATTGGGAAGAACTATGGTATTAAAATAAAAATAGAAATTAATTTGCATTAAGTTTTTTATTTATTGGTTTTGTTAATTTTTTTTTTAGTTTTTTTAATAAATCACTCAGGGATCACCAAACCTTTTTTTATCAAGGGACAGATACTGTAAAGATTAGAGTTTGCGGGCCAGATATAAAATTTGTCTTTTTAAAATTCATACTGAGCTTTTTGAAATTGTCATTTAGTTTTAAATCTCAACAACATTTAGTTCAGTTTTGCATCTGACAATTTTTTGCCTAATAATTGATTTATGGAAAAGCACAATAAATCACTTTGTAAAAAAGTCAGGACTTCGTATGGTAATAAAGAAAATATATACAGAGAGTAATGTCAATAGTTTGAAATTATTGTGGTTTTACAAAGTTACTTTAAAACTGTAATATGCTACAAAGCTTTACTCTACGCACTATTTGACTGGAGGAGAAACATTTTTACACAGCTGCAGCATGCACATCGTTGCCTGCTGTGGTCCAAGGAACACTTTCACCATCTGCTGGATAAAAAGAAATGGGTATAACATTCCCCCCCCCCCTTTTTTTTTTAAACTAGTTTGGCAGTAATTTATCTTCTTTTAAGTCTTAAATTTTAACACTCTCATAATAAACAAAGCACATATAGAACTATTGACTATTTTATTAATATTGAACATGAATGGCAAAAATGAGTCCTTATTATGCTTTTTAAACTTTATTGTCAGGGATCTTTTATGTATAATTTTTAAATAATTTGATAAACATTATTCTAAAAAACTTTTTTTTTCTGTTATAAAAATCTTAAAGAAACCTGTTTATATATAAATTTTTTTGGGAAAGCGTTGTTTATATATAATTACACCTAAAAC
This sequence comes from Ascidiella aspersa, assembly GCF_963924565.1. Classification (NCBI taxonomy): domain Eukaryota; kingdom Metazoa; phylum Chordata; class Ascidiacea; order Phlebobranchia; family Ascidiidae; genus Ascidiella; species Ascidiella aspersa. Next base: position 3,144,010 of record NC_139451.1, read on the forward strand.
ATATATCAGACAGTTACTACAGCTATGAACAATTTTGACAAGTCTTTCTAGCGTTATGAACAAATTTTGACGAATCTTTGAATTACATTAAAAAAATATAATAGTTAAAACGAAGATAACTATGTTGTTTTGTGAAACAAACCAAAAGAAAAGCCAATTTAGAATTAGGTATCATTTTTAGCATTTTGAATAACTCTTTATTCATGATGTTAAAATGAATAAAGATGTATTCAAAACTTTCAAATTGCTACCCACTTCTTTATGGGTTTGATGTTCTTACTACAGCCTCCGACCATTATACTCTAAAACTAAAATAAATATGTGGTATTGACTATAACCAATTGTCTTGTAACGTGTGGCACAATATTGTAATACAAACTGTAGACCGCGGCCCAAATGCCTTTGGAGCAATTTTTAGTTGTCCACAAGGTATTTTTAGTATTAGAGTTTTGTTTTGTAGTTTTGGGCCGCGTGATAGCAGTACATTATTCACTGTACTGAATTTCACTGTACTGAATTATATAAAAAAATTCTGTGGTTAGAAGTGTTTTTTTTGCTTTTGGTCATTGTTGCATCATAGGGCCACCATGCTATGCACCGCCCACCCCCAAAAAAACTACAACTGCTAAATCGTTTACGCCCAAAGACGCTATGCATATTATGGCATGCTGCGCTGTTTGACTTAAGTAAACTTTTATTAAATGAAACCATAACCGTTTCTAACTACACGCAAGATTTTTTAAGATTAAGTTTTTCATGAGGTAACTTTCAATAGCTCTTGAAAGAGCATTTTGGGATTATTTTTATTTTGTAAAATGTAGCTTATTGTTGCGCTCAGTAACATACGGATAAAAGTAAAAAAACGTATCATTTTAAACACACGACCAAATGTATATTATGTTCAGCAATCGAATGTGTGGCAACCACAATAACCAACGGAGTCGGAACAACGGGGGTTACAGCTTTCAATGGAGTTCATACGTTTTCCTGCAATAGTGGATATATTATATCTGGAACAGCGACCTTGACATGCGACGGAACAGAAACCGACAACTGGTCGGCTGCTCTGCCCACATGTGTTGGTAAGTTAAAATTCACTCAATAAAAGTTCGAATCCCGTCAAGTTCACATCAGGCTTTAATTTTGCGATACGTTGATTTTGAAATAAAAGACAAAAATATGATAAACCTCTTGGCAGTGTTGCAATGACTTGACTTAAGAGCACTTAATTCACGTTTTTTAAAATAATAAAATTACTTGACTTAACTTACACTTCATTGATTTAAACGACTTGGGTTAAATTAAGTGTTTTAATTTAACAATTTTTTTAAATTGAGCTATTTAACTCAAGTTTTTCACTTCAAACAATTAGATTGCATCATGTTCATTTTTTCCTGCTGGTTTTTATTTGACTTATAGCTGCTCAAAATATTGCTACAAGTTTTAACAATTTTTATAGTTTATCGTTTTTTTCGATACCAGTGTTGGGCAACTGATGACTTGACTTGTTTTTCAAAAAAACAAAGACTTGACCTAATTTATTTTGCCACTCACTTGGTTGGAAATTAAGTAATTTCAAAATGACCTGTTATAACACTTTTAGTTTAACCAACCGATGCGTCATTGTAGATGTATTTAGTATTTATTTGTTGTTAATAACTTAAGCCTGTATTTTACTCGGCTATTTTAAATTTAAGTTTTTTGTTTTTTTCTTGTATACTTTTTTCGACAGCAATCTGAAGTTAAACGATGATTAAGTTGAAAATATACCTTTTCTAAACCTATTTGAAGAAGTATAAATTAGAACTCAATTTAAAACGAGCGCTTGATATAAAAACACGCTTTACAAAACACTCATAAACGTGGTCGATTCCAATTTAAATGAAAACAAGTCCCTAAGTTTGTCAGTTTGCTGCTTTAAAACCCAGCATGGTTATATTTTAGTTTTAAAAATAGTCTTTTTAACTAAAATAAATTTAATTTTATTCTTTAAAGTTAAATCAATTTACAACTAAATGCAATGATTAAAGCAATTTATATCTCAGCTTAACGATTTTTCTACCTAAATGACTAAAATTTATATGGGTAAAATTTTGTCTTCTATTGCTCGAGTTTAATTTTGCATTCTTTCCAACACAGCTGTATGTACTGCCCTGCCTGCTGTGGTCCAAGGAACACTTTCACCCAATGCTGTACCTTCTACTGGAGGTTTTGCAGACGCTGATACAGTCACAGTGACTTGTAATACTGGACACGCTATTCTTTCAGCAACAGCGACTTGTGCTGCTGCATCCAACACTTGGTCACCAGCTACACTGACATGCACAGGTATAAATGTTCGCTTATGGGTTAACATCGATGTTTGTGCCAAAGTTGTTTAGCATACGGCTTTAAGACGAGTCTCAAAATCCAGTTGCAATAAAAATACCGATTTTATTTCGAAATTCAAATTTTAACACCATACAGGAACATAAGATTATATAATAGTTTATTTAGCAAGGTAACGGTATTGGTCAACATATCTTGAACACTGCACGTAAATGCTTAAATATTTTGCATGTAACGATTGTTGTATGGAACATGTCGCTTACTGTACACCAGAAATTTTCAATGTGTCGCGACCCCAAAATTGTGTCGCAACATTGTGTAATCTGTCAAGTCTTAAGTCAACTATAGCGTCATATTGTCAAACCTTAAACTTAACTTTTGTATTTTTACTTCTAATTCGTTCTTAACACTTTAGGTTTTCCTTCATAAAACGTTACATTTGGTTGTATTGATATACTTGGGTATACTCTGCGCGGATCTGTAGTGTATCTTGAAAATGAATGCAAATCCAAACAACAATAGATCGACTTCATCTTGATTAAGACATTTCGATACAAACTTTCATCAACTTCAGTTAATGCCGTATCGAAACGTCTTAATCAAGATAATGTCGAATTACTCGACCTTTTTGGCTTTGCAATTCATTATAAAGCTATATTACAGATCCGTGCATAGTGTGCACATGCTTGAATTAAGTTGCCAGATTTTGACAGGTTTAATAAGCGAAGTCTTTAAAATGAAGTATAGAGTAACTTATTTCTTGTTGTTTGTGTTTACAGCAATTACATGTGCCTCCCTGACTGTGACCAACGGAGCAACGTCAATTGACACAACAGGAACCACCGCTTACAACACCGCTGTTAATGTTACTTGCGACTCAGGCTTTGCACTTTCCAGCTCTGGGTCGCTTGTGTGTGATGGAACGAGATCTGATAACTGGAATATCGTGATACCGACATGCGATAGTAAGTAATACTCCAACGCTGCAGTTTGCAATAGTTTTTCTGGTGCAGAAATTCGGACATAGATTACTCTGGCTTTCTACTTCAACCAACTAGACTGCAGTGGTTGGCAAGCTTTTTTTTGTCGCGAAATATTACACAGCCCCTTTATGCCCCAAACACTGCCATATCATAATGTAAAATAGAGTATAAAATAAAAATATACGCGCGAAGCGATTACATAAAGTTTAAGTTGGCAAAAAATATAGTTTCAAAGGCTCTCTGGACCATAATTGGCATGTGGGCCTTACCAAGCTGAGCCAATTTAAAACATCTGTGCCACACGAACTTTTAAAATAAAGTGCGATGAATGTACGGCTTTCACGCGGCCCACAACTACATTATAACACTAAGCTATTCAAAAGTAACTCGCGGCCCACTAAAAACAGTTTGCCGACCACTAAACTAGAGTAACAAGCTAATTCTGAATTATTTTATAAATTGCTTCTGTGCTATGATTGTCGTTATAGCGGAAGGAGTATTTGTCATCCACATTTGCAATAGTTTTTCTCGACCAGAATTTTTTTTTCTAGTGCAGGCGTCGATAAACTCGTTTTACGGCGGCAAACGAAAAAAAATTTTGCTTCGCGTGGACTAGTGTAGGAAAAAAAATTAAGTTGACGTCATACAATAACGTCACAATGCAAATTCTCCCTAGATATCTGCTGCTTCCGGTCCACAAAATGTTGTAAGTGAAATGAAGTGTCAAGACATTCAGTGCAAAAACGTTACATGTTTAATTAAACTCTTCATAAAAAGCACAGTTCGGAATTTAGTCGAAATTGAACCAAGTCATATTAACCTCTAAATAGGAATAAGACCTAAAACCGTCGGAATAAGACCTAAACACAAAATACGATCTTTATCCTAACCGAAACATCCCAACCCTAAATTTCTAGCTCACCCATCACCCACCCCTACCCCCATTAACGACAAACAGTGCAAAAACAGCGGCGCTCAAACGTTCAAATTAGGATGGCCAAGTGTTGATAACAAAACGGCAGAGATTGTCCAATACCCTCTCTCTTTTTTAGGTGTTATTTGTTTCTTTTAGGCCTTACCCCGATGAATTTTTACAGGTCTTATGTAGGCTAAATGTTTCAGATCTTATTTTATCGTAGATATTACTGCGTATTTGGCTTTATTATGGCCTTTCAGGCCTTACTCGGTGAATTCAGGTCTTATTCAGATGATTTAACTCTTATTCTGCCTGGTTATTACTCTATATTTGGCTATTGGCTTCATTATGTCGTTATTCTTAATATAATTTATAATGGTGCTTTATAGTTATTATTGTGTGTTTTTTTTACAGGTGGCAGTGCTGGAATTTTTCACTTCACAACAACTTTGACGGTGATTCTTCTTTCTGCAATCGCTTTCGTCAATTCCCTTTAAATTCTAATCGTGTTCTATTCGTAGGAATGTAGCTTTTTAACTGTGACTTTGCACTAGCTTTTGAAAATAGGATAGACAGCCCTACCCGCTTTTAAATGCTCGGCCGAAATTTAATGTTTTGAATTTGCACTTATCGAAATGTTTAACTATTTTGTTGTCAACACTGTTTTTTACTTTGGAAAGATTTTTCCAAGTTAATTTAAGCGAAAATGTTTGCAACTACTGGTAGCGTTGTGGGTAATTGAGGCTACGATTGCAACGACTATTCTTTAAATATTTAGCTGTTAACTTTGTAGCTGATACGCACTTTTTGTTACTTAAAGCTTTTATATTTTGCCTTTTATAACCAGTAGTTATGTGCTGATTGATAAAAAAAAACATTCATAAAACCCATTTCTGGGTTCATAAAAAAGCCCATTAAGAAGTCGTTATGATTTTAAACGTTTAGCATAAATCCTAAGATAATGGCTGAAGGTTGTAGTTAGACGTAGTAAGAATCTCAAAGCCCGTAGAGAAGTAGGAATCATTTTCACCGTTTGGAATAACTCTTTATTCATATTCAATCATTTTTGGAAACGTTCAAAATGCGAACCATAATTCTCCCAAGTGTAGGCCTATTCATTTCTCATTGAGCCATTTGCACGACTTAATCTTGTTATGGTTGTGTTTTGATTGAAATAAAAAAGTGTTGCTTGAAAAATATTATATAAAAAAAATGATGTTTAGTTTATTACATAAAGAGATTATTTTAACAACAGAATTACTTGACCTAACAATGATATACCCATTTAATTCCGATACCCTGGTCAAAAATTACGGCCGACCGATCTAATACCAAATGATGTCGTTACGACGGTTTAAAAACTTAAATTAATTAAACTGAATATCCTCAAATTTGTTTCCGTTGAACCGAAGTGGCGTCAGTGAGAAAGTGAGTAACCTTTAGTTGTTTGCTGAACCTTTTTCGAAACAGGAAAGTATTCACAGAGTAAATCAAACTCACCAATTATTTTTGCGACGCAGGTTTATTCAATCAACATTCAACTTTTCACACTATGCTTGTTTGTCCAAGTTTCGCCAAACAAATTCCTACAATGGGTAACTTAGCAAGGTACAGCCAGACTTAGACAACTAGATAATTCTAGTTTTCAAATTCATTGTTTTAGAGCAAAATGCGGCTAATTCTAATTCTAATCTATTTTATAAATTGCTTGTTTGCTCTAATTCTAGTTCTAATCTAATTCGGATTTTACCAAAACTGCTACTTTGTCCAACGACATTTTTAGCCACTCAGTTGAAACACAGAATTTCAATTAAAACTCTTTGGTTTGAACGACTTGTATGTAATTTTTACAGTCTAAAAACCTAAAAAGGCATAAAAATCAACACACGTATATTAACCATTCACTTTCTAAAAAAAAAAAAAATTGCGATTCAATCAAATTTATTGTAAATAATTAAATGTGATTCTAGTTCGAATTTGATTTTTAGGAATTCGGTAATTCTAATCTAATTTAAGAAAGCTCAAAATTATCTAATTTCAATTCTAATCTATATTGGAAAAACTAAAATGCTCGAATTTTATTCAAATCTAATTTAAAAAAAAGATGAAATAAATCTAGTTGTCCATGTCTGGGTACAGCACAGCTTACTTCTCAAACTTATTTATCAAATTAAAGGCAAACATAACAATTGAGGAAACAAAGCAAGTTTCAAAAGCGTTGTTACGTCTGGCTATTGTTTTACGTAGGCTAGTTAAACAACAAAATTGTTATAACTTGAACGTGGAGATGTAACAGGCTGAAAATAATATTTTAACAAAAACTAAAACATGCTGAAAAGCAAAATGAAATTCGCGTGCAACCGAAATCTCAAAAACGATGTTTTTTAATTTAAATGGTTTAAAATTGACAAAGCCTTTTGGGACAAGCAATGTTTCAGAAGATTGCAGATGGTTGTCAACATTTTAGTTCACATAAACCATTTTTTTATTTAATTTTTTTTTTCGGGGAGTGATAGCTTTGTTCTTTTAGTCATAACGTTACGTTTAAGACGTAGAATGAATCTTAAATTCCATACAGAAGCATAGGTAGCATTTTGAACGTTTCAAAAAACTCTTTCATTTTCAACATTCGTTATTTTTTTGTTATTCCAAGCAATTGGGAGGTCACATTTTGATTTCCAAGTAACTCAGTGGACAGTCTTAATTCCTAGCAATTTGAAGGTTACTTTTTTATTTCCAAGTAACTGGGTGGACAGACTTAATTCCTAGCAATTGGAAGGTTACTTTTTTATTTCCAAGTAACTGGGTGGACACACTTAATTCCTAGCAATTGGAAGGTTACTTTTTTATGTCCAAGTAACTGGGCGGACAGTCTTAATTCCTAGCAATTGGAAGGTTACTTTTTTATTTCCAAGTAACTGGGCGGATAGTCTTAATTCCTAGCAATTGGAAGGTTACTTTTTTATTTCCAAGTAACTGGGCGGACAGTCTTAATTCCTAGCAATTGAAAGGTTACTTTTTTATTTCCAAGCAACTGGGCGGACAGTCTTAATTCCTAGCAATTGAAAGGTTACTTTTTTATTTCCAAGTAACTGGGCGGACAGTCTTAATTCCTAGCAATTGTAAGGTTACTTTTTTATTTCCAAGTAACTGGGTGGACAGTCTTAATTCCTAGCAATTGTAAGGTTACTTTTTTATTTCCAAGTAACTGGGTGGACAGACTTAATTCCTAGCAATTGTAAGGTTACTTTTTTATTTCCAAGTAACTGGGTGGACAGACTTAATTCCTAGCAATTGTAAGGTTACTTTTTTATTTCCAAGTAACTGGGTGGACAGTCTTAATTCCTAGCAATTGTAAGGTTGATTTTTTATTTCCAAGTAACTGGGTGGACAGATTATGCTATAGAAGAGTTTCTGATTTCGTAAGTAAACGAATCAAGGCAAATCAAATTACATTTGTGTATTTGATTGAACTGAGTACAAAATCAGGCAAGCTAATAATTCATTTACGAAAAGAAATTCTCTACGAATTTAAAGTCGATTATTTACGCAGCAACTGGTGAAAACGTTGGTTTTTATTACACAAACTTTGAGGTTGATTGTGTGAAATTGTTAAGTGCATAATAATACATTATATACAAAATGTAATTTGACAAACCTATGCGTTAATTCGACAGATATGTTTAGATAAAACCGCCGTTTCGTTCTTTGAAACGCTACCAGCGGCAATTTGTTCCACATAAAATATTCAGTCAAGAAAAACGACAAATCGGATATGAAGCTATAAAGTTCTAACAAACTACGATTTCTACTACACAAACACCCAAAGCTAAATTGAAGCCGACTGGGTTGTTACCCAGGATATTAAGGCAACAGTCACCACCACTAAAGCGGTTTGAAAACGAAACAAGCTTGAACCGGCACAGGTGTAAGATCCTCGGGTGTTTGTGCATTTCTCTTCGCCGCAATTGTCGGTTTTAGTTTCACATTCGTTGATATCTGTAATATAAGTTCAGCCGTTTTTGCTGGAATATTTCAACATTTACCAGCAGGCATTAACAAAACGTTATCTAAGGTTGTTAGTAGTGCTATTCTGTGAGATAAGATCAATCGATGAAGAGAATTCAAACCGCTTTTACTTTAATCTTTCAACACTTGAAAACCTGCCAGGCATTTAACAAAACGTTATCGAAGGTTGTATGTAATGTTATTATGTAAGTTAATTTTAAATGACTTGACTGGGACTTGAGTCATTTCAAAATTACTTGCTACGAACACTGAGCCGACTTACCCACGCATTCAATTGATGCTGGGTTCCACGTGTTGGTCGCTGTACAAAGCGAAGAAGTGGCGGCTCCCCAAGCGAATCCGAACCCACTGATGCAAGTTATCGACACAGACCCCTCGAAACCACCTTGAGGAGTTGTTAAGGCGTTTGCTCCTGTCAGTTTTGGGCCGTTTGCACATTTCGCGGCTGCGGGAAAAAACGGTAGAACTGGTCACTGGCGTTTTATGAAGAGTTCCTTTTTATATTGATTCATTCGAATTGAGAGACTGATGATGCCCTATTTTGTGGCGAAATAGATTTCTCTTTTAAATGACTAGAATTAATAAATGACTGACTTTAGCCAGGACAGGAAAGCCTAAAGTATATTTTCTCCCATTTGAAGTCAGTGTCGTCAGTTACGTGTAAGGTTGAGAAATATCTTCTTTTTACACAATCAGTTTGCCATTGAGTTTTTATTTTTTTTATTTATAGTTTTTTTGTATGGCAGACATAAATAAAAAACACGTAAACGTCAGTATGTGCTTTGTTTTTCAATAACTATACTGTTTTCGTGTTTTCTTAGATATACTGACGATGCCTTTGCAGGCGAAATATTTATATCTATTTTTAAGGCATCTTTATAAAGTATATGGCCGTAACACTAGCATTGCTGGACCATTAACATGTGACTGACATTGTTTCATACATAATTTGGAGGGATTTTAGCAATAAGGCCGAAATTAGAGCAAAGTCAACTTCAGACTAGAACAGGGGTGACGAACACGGTGCCCGCGGACCACAAATGGCCCGTAAAATAATTTTGTGTGGCCCGCGAAGCGACCCGCTTCTACTATTTGCGATGCGATATCAAAAGCTGATAGCCGGATTAAAAAAAAAATAATAATAATAAAAAAAATAATAATAATAAAAATAACGCGCATATCATGCAGAAATCGTAGAAACATGTTGTGTAAATCCATACATTACCCATCACTTCAGGATTCAACATTGTTGTGTCATAAAATATACCATTGTTGTGTCATAAAATATACTAATAATTCAACACCATGAGCCTGTTGCTACTTCAGTGCAATGCAGTAGTAACTAGTTAGTGTAAGCTTAGCATCGGCTTTGATTAGTTTCGTTTGATGAACAATTGTTTATGATTTTAACAGGTTTTGTAGTATGCGTATAAAGTTGTGTGGCCCGCTTACTCAGCGGTAACTGACAAAGTGGCCCGCGACAGCAAATAGGTTCGTCACCCCTGGAATAGTTCGAAATAAGACGAGGATTGGGCTAATAGCCATAAAAGTCGGAAGAAGGGCTAAACGGTCAGAAAAATATCTAAATATCCTTTTACCTCACCACAAATCCAACATCAAATTTATTACAAACTCCCTCAATAATTCTAAGTCGAACACAAATTCTCATCCTGGCATCCATTGCTACGACAATCAGTGGCACTGTTCAGTGCCAAAACACCGACATACCCAATCGTTCCATAGCATACGCCTTCAGTTTTAGATGGTATTTTGGCCATTTAGGCCTTATTACGACGAATATAATATCAGTTATTACTGCACATTTGGCTGTTTTATGTCGTTGGTTTTAACACTATTGTATATTGATGCTTTGTTTATAGGTCTTGTTCTGTGTTCCCGTTCGGGCTGGTTTTGTAGATAAAGAAAATATAAATTAACAAATCAGCCATTTTTAACGAAGTCAAACGAAAAAAGTTTAATTTTTATATTGGTAAGTAAACATAAAAAGCAGGTACCTATAATATTGATAGATAAATTTACCGTATACCTTAATACTAACCCAGGCACATTTATATTTAAATCCTACAGTAAAAGCCATATATAACAAAATTGTACGAAATTTTTAAGTAGGTTGAAGAGAACGTTATGGGAGTTACGCACATTTTTAGTTTAAGGTATAGTTTTTGTTCTTGGTATTGCTGGGGTACAACAGGGAATTTCCAGAAAAATGTAAAAGGAGTGATTCTTAAAAAATACCTATATGTTTGATTGTTGTATTCTAAAAACTGATTGTGCCTATTTTACACGAATAAGTGGAAATAACTGCTTTATCTGAAGAGACAATCACGTCTTTCAAAGAATTTTTTAAACAGTCCAGAAAAAGCAAGAAGCTTGTAGAAGCTTTGTCTGTTTTAATTCTCCAAACTATTTTAAGGTTGCTGGGATTATATATACGCTTCTGTTTTTATTCAACAGGATGTAAAACCAATTAAACTGTTTGCTGACAAGGCTTGGGATTAAATGTGGGAATCTCGTAACACGTCGTTCAACCACATGGCAAAATAAACACGCTGTAAAAAACAGGCGTATGCCGTAAAATACCATTGTATGACGTAATCTTTACGCAAACGTGAAATTTCGACCTTATGTCTGTTCAATATTGAATAAAATCTCCTATTTTTGAAACTTTAAATGATAAGACGAACTTACCAATACAAGTAGGAAAAGCAAATGATAAAACAAATATTGATGTCAAAAGAAGCACAAAATAAATTGAATCTTAGTCTGCTAAACTTCTCTTGATTTATATTTTGGTCAAAAATATGTCTCTCCGACCCGATAGTATATTATGTCGTCAATATAGCCAAATTTAAGTGTCTAAGTGTCTTGCTTGCATTTACCGATATAGGTAAAGCTTTTTCGAAAATAGAAATAAGGTCTTATTTTACTATACTTCATAAAGTCATCAAATGGTTTTAAAAACATATATTTAGTATATTTGAAGTAACAAATGTATGCTTAGACAGCCAAAATTTGTGAACATGTTTTATTGAGAGTCCCTAATACGATATAACAAACACAATCAAGTACTTTTACCGATATAAAGACTTTATGGCAACCCTAATTTTGTTCGTTTTTAAACTGCTCAGTGTGGAGCATAATGTTTGGAGGCCATAGTGAAACGTGTAAGGAATATCAAAGCCCATACATAGAAGTAGGAAGCATTTTGAACGTTTCGAATAAGTCTTTGTTCATTTACAACTGCATGGGGTTTGATATTTACTAAATATAAAAAATAAATAAAAAAAGGTGAGGAAAAAAATATAATTAAAGGTTAAAGGTTATGCACAAATAAAAAAAATCGACATAATGTTACTGTTAAATATCTTGTTAACAATCTCTTGATGGTTAAACCTCATAGTAATTATCTGGCAGATATGATAAACTAAATAACTCCTGTAAAAATGCTTTTACTTAAGGTCAACCTAGGAACCCTTAGACATCAAATTTTTTGACGAAATTAGATTCTGTATGACTGTTGAAGATTCAAAATCTCCTATTGGTTCTTAAAATGACTAGTTAAACTCAGCAATGCATGTAGGTGGAGAAAATTGTTAAACAAACACTCTATGTTGTTAAAAAATGCTTTTAAAGGCGGCAAACCTAGGAACACTTATATCATTATAATTTTGATTAATCTTTGTTGTATCTCTTATGTCTGTGAACAGGGGCGTATCCAGAAACTCAAAAATGGGGGATCCCGAATTTTCAACTTTTGGAATTCCCTTATTTTCTATTCCGAAGTTAATGAATAATGACGTCATAAAATAGTGACGGGTATGATGTCATAAAATAGTGATTGTTATGACGTCATAAAAAAATAATCAGACACAGCCAATTAACGTCCGGCAGAAGAAAACGTTTTAAATTGTACAGAAGAGCGAGGAGATTCAAATCCATGACTGTTGGTTTTCTCGTTAATAAGCTCTTTGTTGCTTTTACCTTAAAATGATAAGATTAACTTACCAATGCAAGTAGGTGGAGCAACATTCCAATTATCAGAAAGCGTCCCATCGCATTTCAAGGTGTTTTGTCCGGACACAATGTACCCAGGATTACAGCTGACTGTAATTTCTCCGTCGAAAGCTGTTTGCCCTGAAGACCCGACTCCATTTGTTACAGTCAAAGCTGCGCAAGTTATTACTGAAAAACAAAATATAATAAGTTAAACGCCGTTTTTGCTTTTGCAGGCATTTTAAACCAAAAAACCTCGGTCCTGTGTCGGTCTGCAAAGAGTTGGTTACACGTCTGTATAGTTCTATACTAAGGATGTCCGATACTTGATATTCTATTCCGATACCCGATATTAGGAGAAAGGTATCGCGATACGATCCGATACAAAATGACGTCATTAATATGCTCCAACAAGCAAAATAGGTGAAATTGAAATATTCAAAAGCCATTTTTTCAGGTACTAGGACTTGTTGCCGCAAAAAAAATGACAAGGTTATCCTTAAATAAAGTTGTAAAGTTGTATTTAATTTCATAGTAAGAATATCAAAGTCCATATAGAATTAGGGAGCATTTTGAAAGTTTCGAAAAAAACTTAACACAATGGCTTGAGGCTGTAGTTATACGTAGTAAGATTATTCAAACCCATACAGAATTAGGTTGCATTTTGAACATTTCGAATAAATCTTTATTGATTTCCAACATAGTTCGAAAGATAGTTGAGATATTCGAAACGTTCAAATGCTACCTACTTCTGTATGGGCTTTGATATTCTTTCTACGCCTTATTGATTTTAAATACTAAATTCGTTGTTTTACGATTCATAAAGTTGACATCTAACATGGATATACTATATAAGTAGGGATGTTAGATAATATTGGATCGAAGCCGATGTCGAGTGTTAGTATCCGTACTTGTCCGATCGATCATATCGGATCGGCACCGATACCACCCTACGATCTAACCAGTAATAATACTATCACTTTTTGCATAGGCTCCGTTGTTTTGAAATATCCCTAAACGAAGAAACGTAACTTAGCTAATAGAAGATGTAGCTACGGTTAAGTAAGGCACTGGCCCTAAGTCTGAAGATTGCTTACTCCTAAAGTCATTATCATAATTTACGTGTAAGGACGAGAATATCTTCATATTTTACACATTCAGTATAATGTACCTTCACAGTTCAAATTTGCCAGCATAATGTATAAATTTGCACTAGCCCATTATTCACGAATTTGCCAATATTATGTACCAATTTGTCGGTATTATGTATAAATTTGCCAGTATTAAGTACAAATTTGCCAGTATTATGTAGGAATTTGCCAGTATTATGTACCTTCGTCCTTCACAGTTCAAATTTGCCAGTATAATGTACCTTCACAATTCAAACTGGTCGGACTCCATGTGTTGGTTGCAGTGCATTCAGCAGTATTAGCACCAGCAGGTGGTTTCAATCCACTAGGACATACCGCTGTTACATTGCTGTTGCCCGTGTAGCCAGGTGAAACAGGTAGAGCGGGAGTAACTGACCCCCCGTTGGTTACAGTTGGTTGCGCGTTGCAATAAAACGCTAAGGTAAAAATAAACAGGAATTAAAATTAACTTTGCCTACACCGTAGTATAGTATAATCTTAAATGATACTGTTAAAGTCAGACGTTTGCATCACATTTAACTGAGTTAGTTGTCACAAAACTACAACAGATAGCGTACTCATTCGAAATTAAGACAGAGAGGTCGTTTGGAAAACTACAAAAAAAAATTGCTGTATAGTTAAAAAAATCGAAAAAAATGTATTTGCTTAAAAAAACATAGCAAGATTTGCCAAGGATTCTAGGAAAACGTGGTTAGTAGGGTTGAGAAAAAGAAGTATTTCGAAATTGGGTTTTGACAATAAAAAAGTCTTATAGTAAATATACTAGATTATTTTTTGGGCAATCGATTTGAACATTGTGTTTCCTCAAAGTAGTTTTATTACACTTTTCATCAGTAGTATGGATGACGATGTGTGGACTCGGATTTTAAACCAAACAAACGTATTTTATTCGCGCTTTGCGCCAATACGTTATTACTGCCTCCTTAAATGTAATTAAACACGTTTTTAGGCGCAAAAAAGATCCGAGGTCCGCCTGATTCACGGTAGTTTTAACATTTTAATAACATAATTCTTAGTTAACATTTTGTGCGGCCCGCAGAGACCTTTCTAAGGTTGGTTTTGGCCCGCGACTACAAAGGTTGCCGACCCCTGTTTTACAATATACTTGGGCTTTGATGCAAGCTTGAATCAGCTTTTATATGTGATGCATTATTTACTTCTCACTCACACTAACTGAAGATAATTCAACTTCGTATTGAAACGCCTTAATCAAGGTGGTGTCGATCTACTCGACCCTTTTGCCTCTGCAATTCATGAAAAAAAAAACAGTAAATTTAAACGTGCTTGACTTTGTAATTAATTACTAAACGAAAAATACATTAAAAAATCACTAAAATATATATTAATCTTCAAATGTAAAAATTTCTCTTTCAGCAAATATTTTTTAATTAAATGCGCCGACCTTCGATCAGCTACAGGCAATTTCGAAATAAAATCGCGCCGTTGTTTAACTTTTTTAAAGCCTTTTTTTTAAAGGTCTTTAAAGTGCGACCCTGGCGATCATAAATGTAGAACCCATAAAAGTTTGTGTGATTTGCTGGATGTGCAATTGCTAATAATCCCAATTAAGGGACTCGCAATTTGGAAGCATATTCACAGTGTTGTAACTACTAGAATCAATGACTTTTGACTTAAGTGCAATTTAGTCATATAAATGACTTGACTTGATTTAAGTCCCCAAAACTCTTTCGACAAACGAAAGCAAATCGCGCTTTTTACCTGTGCAAGTCAAAGTTGGCGGGGTCCACACGCCGGTACTTGAGTTACAGGACGAAGTGGGGGCATCAATCGAAAACCCGGGGTCGCAAGTTACTGTCACTTCATCACCATCGTTAAACCCAGTTTGTGGAACACCTGTGGTAATAGTTCCATTCACAACAGCTGGATGGGCGATGCATGCCGCTGTGTGAAAAACATATGCATGTTTAAAATTGGAATACGTATACTTTTAAGATACCGCAATTTTCCTGCAAAATAAAAGTTGGCAAATTGCGATTCGTTTAATGACGGTTATTGCAGTTCGCACTTTTTAGATCGACAACTTTCGGATGTTAAATGTGATGACTTTGGCAATTTTCTCTTTCTTATGCATTTCAGTACCGGTACTTTCGAAAGTTTATTAGATGTTGTACACACTCATATAGCGGGCTTTGCGTAAAACAGATCGCATTTTTATGAAAAATTCATTGTTCTGCTATAAGTGCAATGGCATAATAACGATTATTATATTAACCAATTACTTAAAAAAAAATTGTCAACTATTTATACCTTTCACATTTCCTGCCAATGCAAGTAGGCCAATGGCGAATAACTGAACAAGCATTTTGGTCGATATTATTTCTTCAAAAGAAAATTAAAGTTTCTAAAAGTAAGAAATAAGAGTTTTTAGAAAATAGTTAAGACACAGCAATTGACTACGATTCAAACGTACAGATTACTTTTTTTTCAACGAGAATAAACTGAGCGATAAGGTAAACATTCAAAATCAATACAAATCACGGTAATAACAGTAATTTAGTAGAGCATTTAAAGTTCTAAAGATGTTTGTTACCAGTTACACCCCTATACCTGTTTATATTTCCTCAACATTTTGCACTATTAGTGGGGCATAATGGTTGGAGGTTGTAGTAAGACGTATAGTAAGAATATCAAAGCCCATACAGAAGTAGGTATCATTTTGGACGTTTCGATTATTTCTCAACTCATTTTTAAACATCATTTTTTAACATCTGTGGAAAGTGAATCAAGATTTATCCGAAAGGTTCAAAATGCTACCTTCTGCACGGGCTTTGCTATGTATACTACTTGCACTATTATAGTGTTTAATAGCCGCAAAATCATACAGACCGCACACTCCTTCACTAAGACAAACACAAGTAAGCATGTAACGTGCGAGACTATTTTATTTAACGTTTTACTTGGGGCAAAAACCTCAAAAATTTCAAGCCGGTTCGCTTAATTCAAATTATGTATAAAAAACTCTAACTAAAAGTTAAGAACCACTGTGCTAAAAGGGACAATAGAAAAAGCGAAAAGACTTTACGCAACTGACGAACATCTATTAAATGACGACAGCTTTCATCTCCCTACTTTAAATATCCGGTATTGGAGATCCCAGCGTGTCTAATATCGCATGTCGAGTTTTTCTCATGTCTTCTTAGTGTAGAAAAAGGGAAAGAAAAGGGTTAAGCAGACACGTGAAATGGTTGGGTTCCGTTTTACACAAAACGACGTGAAAAAAAAGGAAAGATGCAAAAAGCAAAAAAAAAAACTTGCAAAAAAAAAATTAACGTTGCTTATTTTTTTTTATTTGACTGTTTTTTCGCTGCTGTTGCAAAGTTTTATCGTCTTAATCTGTTGTATTTGATTGGTAAGGTTTTTTAAAAAAAAAATTGATTATTTTGCCAATAATACAACTTTTGAAAAAATAACTGCTTGTTAGCAGCCAGTTTATTTATAACCACCGTTATCCTCCGCAGTTTACAGCACGTTTTGGAAAATCGTACAGTTTTTTTTCCGCAATTTCAGTCGGTCACAAGGTGCGGCATTAATTTAAGAAGATTTATTGGTAAAAAAGTGAGTTCAGAACAAACAGATTGCAGTTAAAACTACACGTCTTCCGTCCAGTTCCTTACATTATATTTTAATTTGTCAAAATATTTAAAAACAAGTAACTGCTAAACAACGTTTTGATCATTCCCAACTGTTTTGCGATACCCCATACCATCATCAGTATAAAAATAATCTTTGGTTTAGAATGCTGTTTGGCCAATCGGAGGAACTATTAAAAAATTTTAATTTGTATGATTATGAGCAATAACTGAACTAAAAAATAAGAAAAAACGCAACATATAGCAAGCAATTTGTTTTATGGGCTAAAATTTGGATAAATAGCTCAATTTTATAAAAAAAATACTTGAAAAAAAAACGCTTCATTTTAACCCAAGTCTTTTGTCCGAAAGACTTAAGTCAAGTTAAGTCACTTTTCCCAAATGACTTAAGTCAAGTTAAGTCGTTTGAAAACAGTGACTTAAGTGCACTTATGTCAAGTCATTGACTTAAGTTATTACAACACTGGATAAGTTTGAATAAAAAAGTTGCCACGGCAGGGGCGAAATGACGGCAGCGGTGAGATCAACTTGCGCAGCCTAGCGGCCACCGACAGCACGGCAAAGTGGACACTAGATGGCGGTTACGGGTGGTTGTACTCGTATAATCCTTGTGTAGAAATAGTATTAACGCAAAGCTAGAAAGAACATACCACATCAATTTGTCGGGAATATCCAGTTATTAAGCTCCTTTGACAAAATGGCTATTAATAGACTCGCGTCAGTCGCCCGTGCTGACGTTCTTCGGCAGCGGACTCATCCGATATAAGCGAGCACAAACAGAATTGATGGATCAGTAAGCCCGTTTATATGCACCTTTCGCGGGCAGATTAGATTAAGGTTCAATCCGGATTGAAAAGTAATCCGTTCCAGCATCGTAATTACATGGCGCGAAATTTAAGCCAGCTCAAGTGTACAAACTGCACTGATATGCATTATTACTTGATTTTCCATTTTTTGGCTTAGGCCACTCCTTGCGGTGGCAATCTATTGTAGCTTGTTCGTTTTTATTAAACTAAAATTGAAAAAAAAGAATTACTTGAGTTAGGTTTGCCGATTAAGTACGTTTTTGACTGTCTGTATTGTGCTTCAGTTTACCTGGCACACAGAATGTAAGTGCACAAAAATTAAGCTTATGTGTGCTGGCCAATTCTTAAGCAGTTGTTTAAGCAGTTCGCATAAGGAAACGTTATACATTCACTCGTTAGATACTAATTTGTGACAGAGGCGCTGGTCTAGAATCAACAAAATCGAACATTATTTTGGTTAGAATGCGTGTTTGTAATACTTGGCCCACCCTCACCCAAATATTGTAGGCCTAAATTGCTTTAATAATTTTCTCAACGCTGTGGTAGGATTCTAGGCCAGCGCCAAATACAGTTTTCATTAATGTTTGGTACATCTTATCACCTTCTTTTGTCCACTCTGCCTTGTATATAGAATTGGCCAGCACACATAAGCTTAATTTTTGTGCACTTACATTCTGTGTGCCAGGTAAACAGAAGCACTATGAACAGTCAAAAACGTTCATAATCGGCAAACCTAACTCAAGTAATTCTTTTTTTTCAATTTTAGTTTAATAAAAACGAACAAGCTACAATAGATTGCCACCGCAAGGAGTGCCCTAAGCCAAAAAATGGAAAATCAAGTAATAATGCATATCAGTGCAGTTTGTACACTTGAGCTGGCTTAAATTTCGCGCCATGTAATTACGACGCTGGAACGGATTACTTTTCAATCCGGATTGAACCTTAATCTAATCTGTCCGCGAAAGGTGCATATAAACGGGCTTACTGTTCCATCAATTCTGTTTGTGCTCGCTTATATCGGATGAGTCCGCCGCCGAAGCACGCCATCACGGGCGACGGACGCGAGTCTATCAATGGCCATTTTGTCAAAGGAGCTTAATAACTGGATATGCCAGACAAATTGATGTGGTATGTTCTTTCTAGCTTTGCGTTAATACTATTTCTACACAAGGATTATACGAGTACAACCACCCGTAACCGCCATCTAGTGTCCACTTTGCCGTGCTGTCGGTGGCCGCTAGGCTGCGCAAGTTGATCTCACCGCTGCCGTCATTTCGCCCCTGCCGTGGCACATTATTTTATTCAAACTTATCCAGTGTTCTAATGACTTAAGTCAATGACTTGACATAAGTGCACTTAAGTCACTGTTTTCAAACGAATTGACTTGACTTAATTCATTTGGGAAAAGTGACTTGACTTGACTTAAGTCTTTCGGACAAATGACTTGACTTGTCTTAAGTGCACTTAAGTCACTGTTTTCAAACGACTTGACTTGACTTAAGTCATTTGGACAAATGACTTGACTTGATTTAAGTCATTTGGACAAATGACTTGGGTTAAAATGAAGCGTTTTTTCCCAAGTATTTTTTTATAAAATTGAGCTATTTATCCAAATTTTAGCACATAAAACAAATTGCTTGCTATATGTTGCGTTTTTTCTTATTTTTTAGTTCAGTTATTGCTCATAATCATACAAATTAAAAATTTTTAATAGTTCCTCCGATTGGCCAAACAGCATTCTAAACCAAAGATTATTTTTATACTGATGATGGTATGGGGTATCGCAAAACAGTTGGGAATGATCAAAACGTTGTTTAGCAGTTACTTGTTTTTAAATATTTTGACAAATTAAAATATAATGTAAGGAACTGGACGGAAGACGTGTAGTTTTAACTGCAATCTGTTTGTTCTGAACTCACTTTTTTACCAATAAATCTTCTTAAATTAATGCCGCACCTTGTGACCGACTGAAATTGCGGAAAAAAAACTGTACGATTTTCCAAAACGTGCTGTAAACTGCGGAGAATAACGTTGGTTATAAATAAACTGGCTGCTACAACAAGCAGTTATTTTTTCAAAAGTTATATTATTGACAAAATAATCAAAACGTGGATTTCCGTTTTTTTTTGAAAAAAACCCTTATCAATCAAATACAGCAGATTAAGACGATAAAACTTTGCAACAGCAGCGAAAAAACAAACAATAAAAAAAAAATAAGCAACGTTAATTTTTTTTTGCAAGTTTTTTTTTTTTTGCTTTTTGCATCTTTCCTTTTTTTTCACGTCGTTTTGTGTAAAACGGAACCCAACCATTTCACGTGTCTGCTTAACCCAGGGATGTCCAACCTGCGGCCCGCCTGATATTTACGTGCGGCCCACCACTAATTCTCACTTTCAGTAACCTTTATTAAAAACAGTTGTTTCGAATATCATCAAAACGTGAAGATCGCGCAGTATTTGATGTAGGCACAATCTTGTGTTTTTTATAATCGAGTCTAATGTCGCATTTCAACATCCATCGAGCACTTTGTGCACCCATCATTGCTAAGTAAGATGTTTGTTTTTCTGAATGTGTGTTTTTCCGGACCGTTTTAAAGAAATATGTCAGCCCAAACACGTGAAAACTTAAATTTTTGCATATTTGCGCATAAGTTCACTCTCGAAGAACGGGTGTTTATAAGTTAGGTTGTTTTATGACGTCACGATATGACGCAACTTATGACGTCACCCCTTTAATTTGAGAGATTTTGCGGCCCATCGAAATTTTTAAAGTGGCAATGCGGCCCATTCTGCTAAAAGGTTGGACATCCCTGGCTTAACCATTTTCTTTCCCTTTTTCTACACTAAGAAGACATGAGAAAAACTCGACATGCGATATTAGACACGCTTGGATCTCCAATACCGGATATATAAAGTAGGGAGATGAGAGCTGTCGTCATTTAATAGGTGTTCGTCAGTTGCGTAAAGTCTTTTCGCTTTTTCTATTGTCCCTTTTAGCGCAGTGGTACTTAACTTTTAGTTAGAGTTGTTTATACATTTCAAAATAGTTGAAGTTTTTGCCCCAAGTAAAAAGTTAAATAAAATAGTCTCGCATGTTACATGCTTACGTGTGTTTGTCGTAGTGAAGGAGTGTGCGGTCTGTATGCTTTCGCGGCTATTAAACACTATAATGGTGCAAGTAGTATACATAGCAAAGCCCGTACAGAAGGTAGAATTTTGAACGTTTCGGATAAATCTTGATTCACTTTCCACAGATGTTAAAAAATGATGTTTAGAAATGAGTTGAGAAATAATCGAAACGTCCAAAATGATACCTACTTCTGTATGGGCTTTGATATTCTTACTATACGTCTTACTACAACCTCCAACCATTATGCCCCACTAATAGTGCAAAATGTTGAGGAAATATAAACAGGTATAGGGGTGTAACTGGTAACAAACATCTTTAGAACTTCAAATGCTTCACTAAATTACTGTTATTACCGTGATTTGTTTTGATTTTGAATGTTCACCTTATCGCCCAGTTTATTCTCGTTTAAAAAACCCAAAAAAGTGCTCAGTGCGTTTAAATCGTAGTCAATTGCTTTATCCTATCTATCTTCTAAAAACTCTTATTTCTTACTTTCAGACTTTAATTTTCTTTGGAAGAAATAATATCGACCAAAATGCTTGTTCAGTTATTCGCCATTGGCCTACTTGCGTTGGCAGGAAATGTGAAAGGTATAAATAGTTGACAATTTTTTTTAAGTCATTGGTTAATATAATAATCGTTATTATGCCATTGTATTTATAGCAGAACAATGAATTTTTCATAAAAATGCGTCTGTTTTACGCAAAGCCCGCTATATGAGTGTGTACAACATCTAATAAACTTTCGAAAGTGCCGGTACTGAAATGCATAAGAAAGAGATAATTGCCAAAGTCATCACATTTAACATCCGAAAGTTGTCGATCTAAAAAGTGCGAACTGCAATAACCGTCATTAAACGAATCGCAATTTGCCAACTTTTATTTTGCAGGAAAATTGCGGTATCTTAAAAGCATACGTATTCCAATTTTAAACATGCATATGTTTTTCACACAGCGGCATGCATCGCCCATCCAGCTGTTGTGAATGGAACTATTGCCACAGGTGTTCCACAAACTGGGTTTAACGATGGTGATGAAGTGACAGTAACTTGCGACCCCGGGTTTTCAATTGATGCCCCCACTTCGTCCTGTAACTCAAGTACCGGCGTTTGGACCCCGGCAAGTTTGAACTGCACAGGTAAAAGGCGCGATTTATTTCGCTTGACTAAAGAGTTTAGGGGACTTAAGTCAAAAGTCATTGATTCTAGTATAGTTACAACACTGTGAATATGCTTCCAAATTGCGAGTCCCTTAATTGGGATTATTAACAATTGCACATTCAGCATATCACACAATATTTTATGGGTTCTACATTTATGATCGCCAGGGTCGCACTTTAAAAACCTTTTTAATGTAAGACTTTAAAAAAGTTAAACAACTGCGCAATTTTATTTCGAAATTGCCTGTAGCTGGTCGAAGGTCGGCGCATTTAATTAAAAAATATTTGCTAAAGAGAAGTTTTTACATTTGAAGATTAATATATATTTTAGTGATTTTTTAATATATTCTTCGTTTAATAATTAATTACAAAGTCAAGCATGTTTAAACTGTTTTTTTTTATGAATTGCAAAAGCAAAAAGGTCGAGTAGATCGACACCACCTTGATTAAGGCGTTTCAATACGAAGTTGTATTATCTTCAGTTAGTGGGAGTGAGAAGTAAATGATGCATCACTTATAAAATGATACAAAGCTTGTATCGAAGCCAAGGTATATTGTAAAACAATAGTTAAAAACTGTACAAACAAATGACGTTGTTAAAAGTCAATGTAAAAAAATAGAGTAAAATATAAAAAAATGTACAATGTTGGTTGGCCGATGTCAGGCGTAAACAAAACATAAAATCTACAATATGCAGTGAGGTAAACAAGTCATTTCGAAGTAGTCTCATTAAAGTCGTTTTTGAAACAACTTAAGTCAAAATTTAGTAATTTTGAATAAATAACAAGATCATTCCCCGCGCAAGTCATCAGTTGCCCAAGTCAAGTAACTATTAGAGAAAGTTAATTCCAAGTCAAGTCCTTGTCTTAAAAATTAACCTTACACTATTAAAATTAATAACCTTGTCTGATTATGAGCAATAACTCAACTAAATTGAAAAAAAAACGCATTATGTAGCAAGTATATTATGTGCAGAAAATGTATTAGACATGAAAATGACCAAAATTGGCATTCAAACTTAGAACTAACTCAACACAAAGAACCGTTTATAGCAAGGGTTCTTAAACTCTTTTCACCGCGGACCCTAAAATCATTTTTTGCTTCGCGTAGACCATTGTAGGCAAGAAATATTTGGAGATAACGTCATAAATTTACGTCATAATACAAACAGATTATGGAATTTTCTGTTTCTGGTCCATAATATATGAAATGAAACGAAGTCCAAATTTATTCAGTTCAACACCTTTTCTTTTAAACTGCATCCTACTCTTTACTTTGAAAAATTGATTGCTTAACCATACACTAATTATAACTAATAGTTCAATAGAGCTTCACGGACCGCCTTTAAACTAGTTCAGGTATCCCAAAGGGGTCTACGGACTCCAGTTTAAGAACCCCTGGATTATAGTGACTAATGCACTGAATCACTTTCTGAATCCTTTTGGTTCAGTTTTACGAAAGGGCAATTTGACCGGATCGCTCTTTTACCCTTGCGATAATATGATACGTGCCTAATTATTGATTTGGGTTAACGGTTGGGCTTGGGTGGTGGTAGCATTAAATTTAAATCCCCTTTTGTATTATTTCCATGCATTATTCCGAAATCGACTTAAACTACTTTTTTAGACAGGTAAACAGCCTCAGGAAGTGCCCATTGGCTATTTACCCGGATAGCTCTTTTAAGCTTGCACCCGTTAGTGATTATATGTCGATTTAAGCTATACTTTGTTGTCCGGGTAAATAACCTCTTTCTTTATTATTTCTTTGGCAAGTCAGAAAAGGTTGAAACGCCCAAATTAAAGATTATACTATGCTATAGGCAAAAGTTAAGATGTCGAAAACAACACTTTAGTTTTTTAAACGGTCTGGAATTTCGAATTGCTTTTGTTTCTGTACCCCACTGACCACGTTTCCTTCGAATACTTTACAAACCTTCCTATGTTTTTTGGGCAAATATTTTTTTCAATTGTTTTCACCAGAGCCATTTTTTCCAGTTCTTCAAACGATCTCTCTGTGTTTGTTTCAAATTAGTACGGTACTTTTTCCAGTTTTTTGGCGAGTAGCTCAGTTAAATGGGCGGCAAACGACTTAAGTATTAAAATTCGAAGTACTTCAGCAGGGTTCAGCAACCTTTTGTTGGTCGCGGGCCAAAACCAAACTCAGCAAGTTCTCGGCGGGCCGTAATAAATTTGCACTAACAATTTTGTTCTACAAACGTGTGGCTTTGCAGCCTAATCGGGGTCGGACCTAAATGTTTTATGCAATTAAAAATAAATGTATGATTTATACTAAATAAGTAGGAACGCGCGAAGCGCCAAAATTGCCATTTGTTTGAATTAAATAGAGAGCCTTTTAATTGACAGGAACACGTGACGCATTGCGCACACACAAAATAAAATACGAACAGTTAATGTTTATCGTGAAAGACGAATACAGCAGAAAAATATTAAGTTGGCGAAACGTTTATTTTATACATTTCCATTCTACCAATAGTTTGGGCTTCGATAGGTATCACGCGCACGGCTTTGGTCTAAGAAGACTCGCTATAAAGGAAAATGTATTTTAAAGTGGAACAAGATTCGTGCGAAGTTCGAAAAGTTTTGCATTTTTGTATGGTTAAAAATATGAGGCATGGTCTTGTGTTCAGTTTGAAAAAGGGGCCGAATGATTTTCATTGGCGGGATATATCCGACCAGCGGGCCGTAGATTGCCGGCCCCTGTAGGTTTGTGTAGGCAAAAGTTAGTTTTTAAACGCACGTGGAAAATCCTTTAACAAACGTTCTTATGTTTTACTCAAGCTTTCTATTGTGACGCGGCACCAACTGTAACCAACTCAGGAACAGTTTCTCCTACTGTACCCGCTTCTCCTGGCTACACAGGCAACAGCAATGTAACAGTATCGTGTCCAAGTGGGTTCAAACCACTTGTTGGTGCTAATACCGCTAAATGCACTGCAACCAACACATGGAGTCCGACCAGATTGAACTGTGAAGGTATATTATACTGGCAAATTTGACTTGTGAAAGTACATAACACTGGCAAATTCCTGCATAATACTACCAAATTTGTGCAGAAAACTGTCAAATTTGGACATAATACTGCCAAATTGGTACATAATACTGTCAAATTTTGACATAATACTGCCAAATTGGTACATAATACTGGCAAAATATTGTAGCCTACATAATACTGGCAAATTTGGACATAATGCTGGCAAATTTGGACATAATACTGCCAAATTGGTACATAATACTGGCTAGTTGTACAGAAAACTGGCAAATTTGGACATAATACTGGCAAAATATTGTAGCCTACATAATACTGGCAAATTTGTATATAATATTGTCAAATTTGTACATAATATTGTCAAATTTGTACATAATATTGTCAAATTTGTATATAATATTGTCAAATTTGTACATAATATTGTCAAATTTGTATATAATATTGTCAAATTTGTACATAATATTGTCAAATTTGTAGGCTACATAATGCTGGGAAAGTGAATGTGTAAAATATAAAGATATCGCCTCGCCCTTATGTTTAAATGACAAGTATCAGGAACCTCAGTATTAAACTATACGGATAGGTAACGAACTTTTTACTTTATACGGCCCTTTAAACAACAAGTTTAACGCCACAAAAATTATGTTAAATATAACAGTTAAGACATTAATTTGTGACGCGCACTTGAAATGTGTGGAACCATTTAGTTAGCGCCAGTGTTGGTGATGTAATGTTAATGATGTGGTAGTGATGCAAAAGTTGCACTTCCTTAAGGTGATATAAGGTGCGCGTTAATTATTTGTTGTGTCTGAAAAACCATCTTGCGTGCCAAAAGTGGCACGCGTACCAGGGGTTGCCGATATATATGATAAGGTACGATAATGATACGATAATGATAAAGTACGAACGACAGACCGACACATGGTAAGGTATAGACTAGGGATGTCCGATAATATCGGATCGGAGCCGATACCCTATGTCAGGTAGTAGTAACGGTACTCGTCCGATACAAGGGTGGTATCGGTGCCGATCCGATACCAAATTAATATGTATTTTAGTCACATTTACCTTTTTTAACGCAGCGATTCAAACTTGAAAGATAAATTTATCGAAAATTTTAGTAGGTTTTACAACTGGAGGCTAAACTTCTCAACGCCAACTTTAGCCGATATAAAGCCAATTTTAGCCGATAAAAAAAGATTCTCGAATATTTTAATTTCATTTATTTTGGTTGTTGGGGCATACGACGTCAGTTTGTATTAGATCGGATAGTTTTTGTCCGAAATATCGTGTATTGGTATAGAAATATCAAATATCTGACATCCCTAGTATAGAAGTATATGGACGGCAGGACGTGTGACGAACTCTTTAGGTATACGGCCCTTAGGTTGCCGACCATTGGTTTAAACGTTTAAAAATGCCTGAAAAAAGAAAAACGGCGTATAATTTATTATATATGTTGTTTCAGCAATAACTTGTGCAGATTTGTTGTACAGATACTAACACTCGGCATCGGCTCCTATCCAATATTATCTAACATCCCTACTTATATAGTATATATGTTAGTTTATGAATCGTTAAAACAACGAATTTAGTATTTAAAATCAATAAAGCGTAGCAAGAATATCAGTAGGTAGCATTTTGAACGTTCCGAATATCTCAACTATCTTTCGAACTATGTTGAAAATCAATGAAGAATTTTTTGAAACGTTCAAAATGCTCCCTAATTCTGTATGGGCTTTGATATTCTTACTACGTATAACTACAGCCTCAAGCCATTGTCTTAAATTTTTTTAAAACGTTCAAAATGCTACCTAATTCTGTATGGACTTTGATATTCTTACTACGTTTAACTACAACCTCCAGCCATTGTATTAATTTTTTTTCGAAACGTTCAAAATGCTACCTAATTCTGTATGGGCTTTGATATTCTTACTACGTTTAACTACAACCTCCAGCCATTGTATTAATTTTTTTGAAACGTTCAAAATGCTACCTAATTCTGTATGGACTTTGATATTCTTACTACGTTTAACTACAACCTCCAGCCATTGTATTAATTTTTTTTCGAAACGTTCAAAATGCTACCTAATTCTGTATGGGCTTTGATATTCTTACTACGTTTAACTACAACCTCCAGCCATTGTATTAATTTTTTTGAAACGTTCAAAATGCTCCCTAATTCTGTATGGGCTTTGATATTCTTACTACGTTTAACTACAACCTCCAGCCATTGTATTAATTGTTTCGAAACTTTCAAAAAGCTACCTAATTCTGTATGGGCTTTGATATTCTTACTACGTTTAACTACAGCCTCAAGCCATTGTCTTAAATTTTTTTCGAAACTTTCAAAAAGCTACCTAATTCTGTATGGGCTTTGATATTCTTACTATGAAATTAAATACAACTTTATTTAAGGATAACCTTGACATTTTTTATGCTGCAACAAGTCCTGAAAGTACCTGAAAATAAGGGCTTGTTTTGCTTGTTGGAGCATATTAATGACGTCATTTTGTATCAGACCGGATCGCGATACCTTTCTCCTAATATCGGGTATCGGTATCGGAATAGAATATCAAGTATTGGTTATCCTTAGTATAGAACTATACGGACGTGTAACCAACTCTTTGCAGACCCGACACAGGGCCGAGGTTTTTTGGTTTAAAATGCCTGCAAAAACAAAAACGGCGTTTAACTTATTATATTTTGTTTTTCAGTAATAACTTGCGCAGCTTTGACTGTAACAAATGGAGTCGGGTCTTCAGGGCAAACAGCTTTCAACGGAGAAATTACAGTCAGCTGTAATCCTGGGTACATTGTGTCCGGACAAAACACCTTGAAATGCGATGGGACGCTTTCTGATAATTGGAATGTTGCTCCACCTACTTGCATTGGTAAGTTAATTTTTCTATTGAGGTTAAACTTAGACATTCAATGCTATTATGGGTTGGGATGGCAGCTCCTGAAAGCATTTTCAACAACATAGTGTTTTTTTAGCAATTTTCTCCGCCTTCATGCATTGCTCAGTTTAACTAGTCATTTTAAGATTCAACCAATAGGAGATTTTATTCAAAATCTTCAACAGTCATACAGAATCTAAAAAGCACCGCACCTAAAAGCATTTTTAACAACATTAAGTTATTTAGTTTACCATATCTTTTTTGTATTGCTAAGTTCATTTAATTGTTTCCAGGTTAATCATCAAGAGCTTTCTACAGATTCTTATCAGTAATTCTGTAGAAGCCATTTTGTCATATTGTGTTTACACAGAGAATTTTTGTTTTAATCGATGTGTCGTAACGGAAAATTTTCAGTAAAAATCTATGGCCTAAATTCTTTGTAACCATATGTAATGTTTACGTCACTCCTTGCAGCCAATGTGCAAACGATAAGCGGAAAGTTTTCGGTAAAATTCCGTTACGTAGATTTCTTGCAACGAATGCCTTGTTACACCAATTTTTATGCGTCAGAGCTGAATGTGATGTTACGTATATCCGTTTAATGTGAGCGCTTTGTTTTGAAATTCGCCTTATTGTCAACAATCCATTATTTTAGAATCGAACGCCAGTTACGTCACAATGTAGATCGAAGCGCTTTTGTTCAAGCCATATTTGGACAAAAATATTATTTCCGTCTATAAGAGTCGAGAGAAAAAGGTTTAGACCACGCCTTGTTGTCACGTGATTTATTATTGAAAATTGTAAGAATATCTACGTCAATATTTCCTGTGCATTTTAGAAATATTTTCGCCAAAAAGTATAGTGACACAATCGAATAAAAAATAGTATCACCCAGTACTGCCTATAGAGAGAGAGAGGCTTTTACAGCTTTGACTGAAGACAGCAAAATTGACTGTTCATGTATCTGAACTAAAGGAAAGAATTGGACCTGAATGGCCTCACGAAGACAGGCCATCTCAAATCTTGTAGGAGTGTGGTCGATTCATCTTGGCAATTATATAAATGAAGACTCATTAATCCGACCCATACCCCTACAATTCAAAGTCAAATTTTGTCACACTTATTAAAACTTTTAAACTTGCACCTATTTTAATTTCAACAAAGGCAAATTTATTTTATCGTTTTTCCCGCATTGGTAATTTCATGTTGTCTGTTGAGGTTAAACCATCAAGAGATTGTTAATAGGGTTTAACAGTAATACAATGTCAAATTGTTTTAAATTTGCACATTACTTTTACCTTTAAAAATATCTTGGGTGACCGCACCTAATTTTTGTTGTAAAACTGTCATATTTAGTAGAATATTAAAACCCATACACAAGTAGTTATCAATTTGAACGTTTTGAAAATCGCTTTATTCATTTTTAACATGAAAATTTTAACTTTTTTTCCTAGTTTTTGCGATTTTGTTAGCAGCAATGAGAAAGAATTCGCAGGAATTGAAAATTAATTAAAATACGTTTGAAACGTTCAAAATGCTTCCTACTTTGTAAGGGATCTAATCTTCCTAATACGTCCTACTACAGCCTTTAACCCTTATGCTCCACAGTTATATTTATTTTATTATTTGCTTCACCTATTGGTATTGGTAAGTCTTCATTTTAAGATTCAAAATAGGAGATTTTTTTCAATATTCAACAGACATATAGAGTCGAATTTCTTCACAATTGCTTAAAGATTACGTCATACAATGGTATTTTACGGCATACGCATGTTTTTTACAGCGTATTTATTTTGCCATTTGGTTGAACAAAGTGTTACGATTCCCACATTTAATTCCAACCCTTGTCAGCAAACAGTTTAATTGGTTTTACATCCTGTTGGATAAAAACAGGAGCCTATATATAATCCCAGCAACCTTAAAATAGTTTGGAGAATTAAAACAGACAAAGCTTCTACAAGCTTCTTGCTTTTTTTGGACTGTTTAAAAAATTGATAAAAATATAGTAATTCTCTTAAGATAAAGCGGATATCTCTATTTCTCTCTATATAATTGGCATAATCAGTTTTTGTGATAAACAAACAAAATGTAGATATTATAGCACAAAAAGGGTTAAAACAAAAAGAAGGGTCAAAATATCGTCTGAATACTTCAAATGGAAGCAAATATCCTTTAGATCAGTGGTTCTCAACCTCTTTGTACCGGTGACCCTTATTTAATGCTTTCAAATGGTCGCGGACCCCTAAAATATTTCTGGTGTGATATCTGCGTTTAGTTCTTTTTAGTGAATCAGTATGTCTGTCTAGTGCACCTTGTGTTGAGTAAATTAACACACAACACCAATTTTCTTTGTGACACGTTTAAGTGATTTCTGCTGCTGCATCGCCGAAGCAAGTCTTAAAATGCGTGGTAGTGTTTTTGACAATGCTAGACGTCATCTTTGAGAATGATAGCATAAATCAAAATCCAGTACATGTGGACTGTTGTAATTCCTCTGTCTTCCATTTTACAATCTATTGTGTTACATCACAATGGAAGTGTTTTGTCACACTCGATACGATTTACAACATGTTATTACACTGTGATTTTATCACTTACCAAGATTGTGATTAAGCATGTTACCAAGCGTTAGTTATTTCTTAGCGTTAATTAAATTAGTAATGGTATATTTAAGTTTTTGTGGACCCCCTAAAAACGTTTTGCGGACCCCCAGGGGTCCGCGGAGACTTTCCTGTCTTGGTCCGTTTTAGTCATTTAAAAAATAAATATATTTCGCGACAAAATAAGGCATCATCAGTCTCTCATTTCGAAGGAATCCATATAAAAACGAATTCTTCATAAAAACGCTAGTGACCATTTCTACCGTTTTTTTTCACACAGCCGCGAAATGTGCAAACGGTCCGACACTGACAGGAGCAAACGCCTTAACAACTCCTCAAGGTGGTTTTGAGGGGTCTGTGTCGATAACTTGCATCAGTGGGTTCGGGTTTGCATCTGGAGCCGCCACTTCTTCGCTTTGCACAGCTACCAACACATGGGACCCAGTATCACTTGAATGCGTGGGTAAGTCCGCTCAGTGTTCGTAGCAAGTAATTTTAGAATGACATAAGTCCCAGTTAAATCATTTGAAAACTAACCTAAATCCCAGTTAATTCATTTGAAAATTAACTTTATTCCGTTAAGTCATTTAAAAAACAACTTAAGTCCCAGTCAAGTCATTTGCAACAACTTAAGTCCCAGTCAAGTCATTTGCAACAACTTAAGTCCCAGTCAAGTCATTTGCAACAACTTAAGTCCCAGTCAAGTCATTTGCAACAACTTAAGTCCCAGTCAAGTCGTTTGCAAAACAACTCAAGTCCAAGTCAGGTCATTTCTAAAAACAACTTAAGTTACAGCCATAGAATACGTGGACCCCACATCGCTGAAAATGCGTTGGTAGGTCAGGCCAGGCTATAAGCAACTGCGCTAAGGAATCCACGTGGGCAAATAGTAGGGATAAATTTATTTGTGCGTTTTATTCATAGTTTGCGATGCAATGCAGCGATTCTACCTTTAAATGTAAACTTAATTAAATATGGTAAATTAAAAACTGACTAATCTTTCAACCCTTTCAAGGATTATGGTGCAAGCAAGGCTAAAACTACCTAAAACAAAGTTAAAATAGGTTGCCAGCTAAGCTGACCAGTTAACTAAACAAAAAGATTAAAAGTTAGTTTAGAGTGCAACTTTTTGTAACACAGAACACTTGTTGTTCTCTGCGCCAAATGTATTACAGCAGCTTAATCACACGAAGGGCCAAAAATGCGTTTATTTGGTTGAATTGGCGAAACTTTTAATTTTAAATGAGACGTGAAGCCTTCGGCCAAGGTTCACCGAACTTTTTTCGTAAAACACCAAATAATTGTAAGGTCTGACCATCGTGGGCAGATAACTGTTGGGAATTACGATTACGTGCAATTAAAAATATAAGAGACTATGCAACAAAACTCTAGTGGGGATTAATAAATCCTATTGCAACCAAAAATAAGTCCGAATAATAGAAATAAGCTCGGCATGGTAAACCCTGATTTAGGATTAGATCACGCTACGTTTTTGTCATAATATGGGGTATCTCTATCGAAATGGATTGACGTAAGTTAGTGCAGCATTGTTAGTTTCTATTTTCTAACGACTGATTCTTCCATTACAACCAGCTGAATGTACCTCTCCACCCACATTGACCAACGGAACTTTTCCCTCGAATTCCAAGTACACCGGGACAGTTTCAATAACTTGCAGCTCCGGTTACGAATCGACTGCCGGCTCCCAAACCACAGCGGAATGCACTGCACCCAACATATGGAACCCCACCTCGCTCAACTGCTCCGGTAAAGTACTGATCCGGCCTCCTACATAGGGATGTCCGATAATATCGGATGGGGCCGATACCATGCCAAGCGGTAGTATCGGTAATTTGTTCGATTCTATCGGTACTTGTCCGATACCAAGTGCTAGTATTACTACTTTGTTCGATAATAAGTGCTAGTATCGTTACTTGTCCGATAATATCGTTACTTGTCCGAGATCATCAGTACTTTGTCCGATATTAGTGTGATATCGGTGCCGATCCGATAACAAGTGGTAGTAGTACTTTGTCCGATAACAAGTGGAAGTATCGGTGCTTTGTTCGATAATAAGTGCTAGTATCGTTACTTGTCCGATAATATCGTTACTTGTCCGAGATCATCAGTACTTTGTCCGATAATTAGTGCTAGTATCGGTGCTTGTACGCAGCGATTCTACCTTTGAATTTTGTCAAAATCTAGGTTACGAATTGAATACAACAGTACTCACCAAGGTAGAAAACGCAAAAACGTGAACAGAATACTAAAAAGAGAAAAAAAATTAGGAATGCCATAAAATGAATATCAAAGCCCATGTAGAAGTAGGTTGAAAATATATAAGGAATTATTCGAAATGTTTAAAATCTATATGTTTATCGATAGTCCTACTCAGTTAAGATGTAGTTTAGAATTTGCGTAAACCAAAAAAGGCCCTCGTCCCATCCGGGGTTTTCCAGGATCTACAAGCATTAATACTTTTAATTATTAGCTGATCGGGGATGAATTAGTGTCGACGTATTTTTGTCTGTTATTAAATCGTGACATTTTCAACGGGCGGCACACAATCATGCAACTTTTTTCATTCGATCTGCTCTCATTTTTATTCTGTGAAACGTTCAGGTTTCTCAGTGATCTATCATTGAATGAATTTAAACGTAAAATCCGTTAACATTGGTATGTTGGTGTGACCACTTTTTTTAAAGGCATGTTTAACCTCAAAAAATAAATTATTATTAAATTTGTTAAAATAAAACCATGAGATCATTCATTTTAGGGGACCTATAAGCACCTGAGACTTTGGTGTCGTATATGTGTCATTCATAATGTAAACACAATAATCCATTCGAGATATTATCCATCGAAAATATAATGAGGTTGAAGATGACACATGACAAATAAAAATACGCAATACTTTATTTCAACCGCGGCCCATTATTGACATCTGAGTCGTCTGACCAACTCGAATTATTTCAATAAACACTCAGGCACCATTAAAAATTCGGCTGTGAAAATTTCTGTGGTGCACTCTTCCCTTGCTGCCCGAAACACATTCTTATTTTGCTTAATGGTTAATCTAGCCCTGAACGAACCATATAGCGAGCTACAGCAACGGTTTTTTTAAACTGGTCCACAGTGATAAAGGGTCGAGACCATTGCATTTAATAAATAGACAAGATTGTTTAATCCCTTAATCCCAAACCATTGGCAGCAGGTTTCTGCTTGTCGAACGCTGTTCCGCTGACGCGTATATTAACAAAAAAAAAAAAAATTCAGGAACCTGAGTAAAACCAGGATCGCGAAAAAAAGAAAGTTTATATTTCGACAACACTAAATTCGAAATGAAGGTGGAATAGATATTGCTTTAATAAATATCTGATTCTGGTTGAACTTGGATTTTTAAACTTGGAGTTTTGTTGTCATTTCTAACGACACTTAAGTAAAAAAGGGAATCAATTGTCACTACCAAGTTACTATAAAGTCCATCAGGATTATGCGCTTTGAAATGCGACAAAAGGAGCAGGAACCCGATAAAATAAAATGGCCAAAACCAGACGAAAATTGCCCAGGGCTTCTTCTGAAGCTTAAATTGGCTGCGAAGCTTGCAAAAAAGAGAAAACAGAATTAGGAAAAAAAAGAAAAAGGAAGTTGTAGAAAAGAGAGAAACATTGCAAAGCCAAAAAGGTCGAATAGATCGACAGCATCTTGATTAAGACGTTTTGATAGGAACTTATCATCTTCAGTTAATGTGACTCTACCATTTTGGCTTTGCAATTTAATATCAAGCTACATTACAGATCCGTGCACAGTGTACCCCAGAGAGAAACATGTTTGCATAGTGGGCGTTTCTTAAAGTGGTCACGTAGTATAGTTTACGAGCATCCGGTTGGCACTTTAATTTACAGCGCTCCAAATCTTCGCCCTTAAGAAATACGTTCGCTCGCACCGGTTTGGCCTTTTGGTTTACATTTTGCTCAACAGTGCAATTCGTATTTCTAATGCAACGCACGGCAATTTACAAAAAAATGACGATTGGCCAACCTATACGTACTGTGATGAGGTTCGAACTCACGGCCGGTTGAACTTATATTACAAAATAACATTACTTACAATCAACGTTTTGTTACTGCACGTTTTCAAGTGTTGAAAGATTACAGTAAAAACGGTTGAACTTATCTCACAGATATCGACGAATGTGCAGCTGAAACCGACAATTGCGGCGACGACAAATGTATAAACACCCCTGGATCGCACACCTGTGCCGGTTCAAGCTTGTTCCGTTTCCAAACCGCTTTAGTGATGGTCACAGTTGCCTTGATATCCTGGGTAACAACCCAATCGGCTTCAATTTAGCATGGAGTGTTTGTGTAGTAGAAATCATAATTCGTTAGAACTTTATAGCTTTGTATTGGATTGTCGTTTTTTCGTTGACTATTTCATGAAGAACAAATTGTCGCTTGTTCACGTTTGAAAGAACGAAACAGCGATTTTTTCTGAAAATATTTGTCGAATTAACGCATAGGATTGTGAAATTACATTTTGTATATTGTATATGATGCACTTAATAATTTCACCTAATCAACAATCAAAACCAACGTTTTCACCTGTTGGTAATTGACGTTAAATTCGTATAGAATTCCTTTTGGTAAAATAATTATTAGCTTGCCTGCTTAAAGCAACAGCATTTAGTTTAATGAAACACACAAATGTCGAAACTCTATTTGCGTTGATTCGCTTGCAAAGGAATAAATTACGAAAGCAGAAATTCCTTAACGTAAGAAGCATAATGTTTGGAGATTGTAGTTAGACATATTAAAGCCCATACAGAAGTAGG
This sequence comes from Ascidiella aspersa, assembly GCF_963924565.1. Lineage (NCBI taxonomy): Eukaryota > Metazoa > Chordata > Ascidiacea > Phlebobranchia > Ascidiidae > Ascidiella > Ascidiella aspersa. Next base: position 3,179,475 of record NC_139451.1, read on the forward strand.
CAGGATTTTGAACGTTTTGAATAAATCTTAATATAATGGCTGGAGGTTGTAGTTAGACGTAGAAAACATAGCAAAACCCATACGGAAGTAGGTTGCATTTTGTGAAAGTCGAATAATGAATGTTGAAAATAAATAAAGATTTACTCGAAACGTGAAAAATAATTATTTAGTTTGCAGCGTCTTTAACATGACCATAAGAACCAAGCTCAGTTGTAGTGACGGGTTCGAAGATGTGCAATTTTATTTTACATTACGCCCCCACCCCCCCAGGATAAACCGTCTTCTTAGTTAATCTCTTTAAAAAAAAGCCATATATCTTAAATAATAAATTGTTCAATTAGCCCCCATGGACCCCACAAATCTAGTCCACGTACCCCAAGGGGCCATGGACCCCCTAAATCTAGTTCACGTACCCCAAAGGGGCATGGGCCCCCTAAATCTAGTCCACCTACCCCAAGGGGGCAATCACCCCCTAAGCCTCGTCAACGTACCCAAAGTGGCCATGGACCTCAGTTTAAGAATCCCTGGTCAAAAAACAACGCGGAGATGAAAATAAAAAATTGGCTTTAATGTTGTTTGTGACGATCGCAAAAGCCAAGGGTCCGCAAATACTTTTTGGCACAACCCAAATACTTCGGTTTGTTTTTAATAGGATAGCTTTGCTAAAAAAAAAAAAATCTGTGTTAGGGTTCTGTAACACCACTTAAAAATAGCCTTGAGCTTTACTACGTGTGATGTCACATTCGGATGACAAATATGATTTAGCAACCAATATGTGTTCCTGGGGTTGCAGCCCCACCAACTACTCTCCCCACCACATAACCCGTTCAACCCCCGTCCTTTACTTAGCTTACTGTAATAAATACTGGCAAGGTGTGTAATGGTTTTTGGCGCAATTCACTAAAGATGCCCGACGTATATCAATCCTTTTAGGAAACACTTCTATATAAGCTTAATACATTATAAGGCGCGGATCTAAGAATTATGTTAGTTGTCAATACAAATTTTAAGACCGAGGTCGGCAAGCTTTACCTAGTCGCGGGCCAAACCGAACTAAGCATGTAATGTTTTAACTCTTAATCAAGAACGGATCTAAATGTTTGATCCAGTTGAAAATTAGGTTACACTACAACAGAAAGCAACGCGCGCGCAAAAAAAAAAAAAAATAAAAAAAAATAAAAAAATAAAATAAATAATATAATTTGTTTGCTAAATAGACAAACTTACGCATTTGGCCACACACAAAATAAAATATATATATTAAGGCTTTCTTGGGTCGCGACCCACTATTTGCGGACTCATGGCATAACACTCGACAGTGATCGTGGCGACAAAATAATAACGAATGTAAAAGCGATGTTTCGATACCAACACATTAACTGAAGATGATACAAGTTCGTATCGAACTGTCTTAATCAAGATTACATCGATTTACTTGACTTCCTTGTCTTTTAAATTGATTATTAAAACCTAACATTTCTCAAAATATTTTGAAGGAATGCTAAAATTCTTTGGGCACTTTAAACTATGAGGCAATCCAAGAATCCAAAAGACTTAAAGAATCTCCATTTCAACCAATAAAACACAGGGCTGAAAAAAATATAAAAAAATAAGAAGAAAATTGACGGGCCCTGTTTATTTTCGTGCTACATTACGTGGATTTACGAATTTTAGTGTTTCCGCTAAAAGCATATTTTTGTGGCAAAAATTGATCGTAAAAATCTCTGTGGCGACGTTAGTGTCTCGCCTGAAAAAGCTGACATATTTGGAAAAGCTACACTTTGTTCTTTTTCTTCATTTTTTATGTGATTCCCACTGTTTGGGCATCAAAAGTAAACATTTTTCGAAAGAAAAGGAGCGAGTTTTACATACCATAAAAGGGTTAAGCGAGTTAGTCAATAAAATTTAGTGATTTTTAACCTTTAAGACTGTTTTCGGTATTAACAGTTTTGTATTTTTAATTAAAAAAGAGTTGGAATTGTTAACGACACACAGAATATATGAATATTTGTTGTCTAACGAACTCGTGGTAAAATATGGAACCTAAATGCAGATTGATCGCGCGAAGCTCGAAAAAAAAAATGCGTTTATTACGTTTAGATTTGGCAAAACTTTCAATTTAATCGAAATGGGCATAGGCACATAAAATAATCGCATATTGTTATGAACACAAGCATTTATGTAAGAATTGTATTTTATTAATAATGCGGCGCAATATGCCATGATATAAGTTGCACTTTTGATATTAACGGTTTCATTTCAAAGGGACTAAAATAGAATAAAGACAGATAGAAGAAGTTCGCGCAAAGCGCGAAAAAATAGCGTTTGCATTGAAATTTGTCAAAAATAATATTTTTAGGGGACCTGCTCTAATGGTCTTAGCCAATATATTGACCAGCAATGGTAGACGAATGTCTGACTGGCCGCCTATAACAAACAAAAACACGTCTAATTTTAAACCTGTCTCAAAGTTCCAAATTCAACATTTTTTGCTGTACTGGCATTTGTTTTAAATTTCGTGCAAGTTTTTATTACATTGCCAAAAATGAAAAAAAAAACTTGTCAGCCGTCCAAAAAAAGACAAGCCTCAAAACGTAAACGAACCGGACGTACAAATAACATTTCGAAAAATTTTACGCACTTGCCTAGTTAAAATAATCAAAAAGTATTTGTTATGAACTCGTGTCCATAGTTTTTTCAAAGAGGCCGCGGCCCGGATAGATTACATTGGCGAGCCGATCCGGTCCGCGGGCCGTAGGTTGCCTACCCCTGTCATACACTGATTTCTTTGTGCATCAATCAATCAATGAAATCAAGTTTTTTTAGCACACATAAGAAATCTGTTCACTGAGAATGTAGCGAAAGAGCTTAGCTCACTGATTTAACTGCACTCCCTAAAGTCGAAAAATATTATAATCTGCATTTATCATATCAACCATTAACGCATGCCAGCATGGTCACGGCCGCCAACACATGCTTATTAAAATACGTGTTAACGGCCGCACAATTATTCATCGACGGCCGCAGGTTGGACACCGTTGGGCTAAATAGTTATACTGTTGTTTAATAAATTACTTTAGTTAACTTGTGCTATATTGTATTGCTAATACACACTTTGTAGATGTAACAGACATCGCGCTATTAAATGAAGTACATTAAGGCAGCACTATGTTAATGATGTTCACACGTTTGGATTTATCCTTTAAGCTGTACGAACAAATTTTAAACAGTTCATACTTTTAAAATAAAATTTAATAAAAGTTTAGCTTTTTAAAAATGTTTTTACAGAAATGTAGAAGTGGAACCAGTGACGGCGACTTTTTTCGTAATGGCAACATAGAGCGCAGGCGAGCCAAGCGAGCCGAAATATTGGGGGGTCCGGGGTCCTCCCCCGGAAAATTTTCTGCGGCCACGCCCTCTAGATTGGCTTAAAACGGTACCAAAAATGTTTTAACAAATGTCAACCATGTCATTATACGAATTTTTTTCCGTCGCATAATATTTAACGTTTTGAAAGCAATATATCATTTTTCATGAAAAGGGCACTCCCCCCCCCCTTGCGCCCCTTAGCAAAGGGCAGGAGGGGCGCTTGCCCCCCAGCGCCCCCCTTCTCCGGCGTCCCTGTGTGGAACGTCGTATAGCTATTGGGCCTTTTAGTTAATGGGAGTTTGTAGTGTTGTAATACAGCTATGGTTATTTCTCGACTTGCTCCCCTCTGAGCCTGCGAAGCTCAGTTGTTAGAGCGACCGGGGACCGGAGGTCGTGAGTTCGAACCTAATCACAGGCTAGTTGTTGTTCTAGCCTGGCCCTGCCGGCTGTTTATAAGCTGACGTAACAGATTCATAGGCGTCAATCACTACAATCCTGATCAGGCTGACTGAGTGCGGTTAGTCTCCCGAAGATTGCGGTAAGTCTCTTCCAATCTCTTCTTCTTAAAATTTAGCTTATTTAAACCATATAATAGCATTTTTTCGTAATACGAGCGATTAAGAATTGGCTTAAGTGTTTTTAAGTTTCACTGATATTTAGTTGAAAAAAGTCTGTTCTGCCGTGAGCGATTTTTCACGAATGCGTTTAGTGACGCCGCAATATTACGTCATAGTACGATGTTGTACTATTTGGATGTGTTGTACTATTTTGATGTGTGCCATTATCGTTGGCCAGTATGACTCCAGACGGCTTGATCACAGAAAACACATTGTTCATAATCGTATGTTTCAGTTGATGTTTTAAACTGGATAAGGATTTTAAAAAATCAAACTTTTTTCGGGTTCATGTAACAATGTTTTACTATGTTTGAAACATTGATTTATTGTATTTTATTGTGTAGTGAAACAATATGATGTAGTGACACAATATGACACAATAGATGACTTTGCGAACAAAACACCAGTTGGAAACTGCTTGAAAGATTACTTCTTATTCCGTTTGCATTAAAACTGTAAACATTTAAAGTAAGTCTGTTTTTATTGAAACGATAAAAAACAAATAGCTTTGTGAATTCCACAATTATGGAAATCTTAAGTTTAACCAGCAGGTCGTTTTATTCTCAAAGACAGCAGATATGTTGATTCTAACGACCAAAACCATTCTGATAACGGCTATGCAGACGACGAAAATGTGATTTTAATAAGAAGGTTGAACTACGGTGTTGTTAATTTGCATTCCAACATCATTTTGACCTGTCCTTACCGGCTAGATATAGTTAATATCATTTAGATATACACCGAGCAACCATAATGGGCAGTTTAGTTACCTTTCTTAGAAGTGACCAACCTTTTTGATTTTGTTTTATTTATGTGTTATGCGAGATCAATTGAGTCTATCTGTATGATGTTTAGGGTTGGGTTAGGTAACTCTACCCATTTTTAACCCTAACCCATTACTCTCTATTCGAACTTGTTATTAAACACACTAAAACATCAGTTCCATAACTATTTACTAATGTTCAGCTTTTAGTCGGATTGTCCGGTACTTGACATTGTATTGTGATAACACTAAACCTTTTTACACTTACAATGTAATCAAAATTTTCGCTAGGTGACGCAATTAAGTCAAAATTGGCGATCATAGCTCATTTCTATTTTTCTCGCTTAATTGTGTTAGTGCATCATTTTATTAAACGTTAAAGATATATATTTAAAGTGTTAACCATGTCATTAGGGGCAAATCAATATATTTTTAAATTTGCGGTTGAAAACGACCGGTTTTAAATAACAGATTTATATTTACAGGTTATTTGGTCTAACTTCAACGGCTGTCCAATCTAAAAACGGCGAATGTACAGAGCATATGGAACACACAAAATTTAAAATGCATATAAAATTACCCGGTGTTGAAATAATTGCACGTAAGTCAAAAACGCTTCAAATTCTTTTTTAAACTACAGTTTGCTTAAAACGTACGTATTTATATTAAAAAAGCAGAAAATTATGGAGTGTGAAGACTTTTGTCACCAGAAGGCTATCAAGATTGTTCCAGACTGGGTGGCACATTGTCTTATTAACATAATAACAAATTTTCCCTTGGAACTCTCTTTATAATGTCACACGGTTTCACTCATCTTTAACTTTAGATTCTAGTTAATCCCAACGGGCAGGTGCTTCCTGTATTTTTGACGAAAAAAGATTTTTCCAGGCCACATTAAATGAGTCATATAAGGTCTAAGAAAGGTATACTATTGTTTTCATTTGCTCTGATAATTTGAAAAGGTTTAATTTATTAAACTACATTTTATTGAATTTCAACATAAAACAATTTGCTTGCCATATTCTCAGTCTCTGGCTCATCATTCTAAAAACGGCGAATGTACATCATTCTATAAACGGCGAATGTAGAACAGACGAAGCTTAAAAATGCATATAACATTACCCGGTGTAGGAAAGATTTAAGTGCACGTAAGTCACTGTTTTCAACAAGTCTTTTGACCAAAATAAATTGACTTGGACTTAAGTCATCTTGTCAAATGACTGGCCTTGAAATGTTTTCTTAATCTCAGTTTGCGTTTGAGTTACTTTAAGTTGAGTTATTGCTCATAATCGGACGAGTTCACCTATTTCAGTGGTTCCCAAACTGTGGTACGCGTACCACCGGTGGTACGCGAGAGTCTTTCAGGTGGTACGCGACTAACTTCAGCATACGTATAAATTTCGAAAACGTTCAACTTTTGAAACTTTCAGATTGGGTAATTTGCCGTGCTGCGTTTTAGTTACCTTTAACTTGAGGTTTCGCACGTTTATGACGTAACACTTATCTTGTTCAAGATAATAAAACGCTAATTGTTAGCTGGTTTAATATATATGTAGTAATAAACTAATAGTGAGCGGTGTAGTATTGTAGTATGTATCGACCAGCTGGTGAAGAAAAAACAACTATCGCATTGAACCTTGGGTTTTGTTTAATTTATGGCTTCTTTGTCTTCCTGGTATGGCGTTTGGTAAAGTTTAATTCTGCTTACTTATTTTGTATAATATGCTAAAATAGTTAAAGCAGCGGTTCGCGGTTCTTAACCGGGGGGGGGGGTGCGCCCCCCTAGGGGTGCGCCAAGGAATTCTAAGGGGGGCGCGAGCTCGACTTTATATATTTTTAATTTTTGCAGTGATTTTAATGGTTTCGTTTGGGTTAGGCATAATTCCTACATACAAACTCTGTTTTTTGCCAACTTTAACATTAAAACTGCAAAAATTTTCTGTGGAGTAAATGCCCTCGCAACACGTTTGTCAAAATCAGCTCGATAAAATCAATGTGTCGAGCTCGCGCAATTTGTTGCGTGCCCAATGCGAAACGCCTCTTCGGTTGCAGTTTAGCCAATTCGACCAACTAAAACTCAAAATTTTTCGCGCTTCGCGCGACCAACAATCCCTTCCTTCACTATTTTCCTGTTTTCTCAGTGATATTTAATTGCAAAATGTCGAAATATTAGGGGGGCGCAAGGCATGAGAAAATTACCAAAGGGGGGCGCGGCTGAAAAAAGGTTAAGAACCACTGAGTTAAAGTTTGAGATATTCTGGTAAGGTGTAACTTAGGTGGTACATCAACACTGTACAAAAGCTCAAAATGGTTCGCGAGAAAAAAAGTTTGGGAATCACTGACCTATTTTAATAGTTTAACGTTTTTCTTGACCCTGTTATTTTTCCCTAAACACCTGACTTTGACTTAAGTAAATTTTGAATACCTTCATTAGGACTTTCAAAATGACTTGTTTACAACACTGCGCTCATTATCGCTATAATTTTTTTACACTAGCATCACAAATCTAGTTTCCGTTAGGTAGCGCAATAAAGTCAAATTGCGTTCTTATTTTTTTGTCTTGATATTTATCCCACATACGATTGTACGGCAGCTAAACTGTATTCTCTCTCGGAGGCCTTTTTTGGCGCTCCTGGGAGACTCAGATGTTAAACACGTTTTGTATTTTCGTCATCGTATAAAAAGCAAACAGCTGCGACAGATGTGTTCATTTTGCCAGTGTAACTAGGTTAACAGTATTGTCTACCTTTATTCGTGTTTTATTTACGCGATATTGAGCTATACGTTCTTGAAGATATAAACTGGAGTTTTACGATCGATGTTGTTGATATGGGTTTGCCAGCTTTTTAAAAAAGACTTGTATTGGTGATATTTGATTGTTGTTTTAAACTATATAACAAATTGGAGGGGGGGGGGGGGTGATCGTTTTTAGCTAAATGAGCCAGACTATTTGTTGTATTTTCATGAGGGCCATATAATATATTTCATCATCTGGTTTACAGTGCCCGACATTTTGACTTAGAGTAGTTTATTTTGGTAATATTTCAAATACAGATATTAGGCGCAAAAAAGCAGTATTTAACTACGTTGTTTAAACAGTACGGACGGGACTTCATCTAAAAATATTATCTCACAATGGGCTAACTGCTTACCCGTTATAATGATACCGAAGTTTGACGGTTTAAATCATTAGTGTTCTGGCCCAACGAGCCTTTTATGCCTTTCAAATTACGCTGGGTTAGGTGGATTCGTTTATATTTCCTGTTGGACAACGACATTTTTAGGAAAGGTTTCACGCCATCGAGACAGGTGTGATTTTTTAAGTTGGTAAATGGCAGATTCCTAGGTTTTTAAGGTTGGATTTGGTAACTGTTAAGAAAATTGGTGCTTTTTCTATTTTGTACTTTACAAGTAACGCAAAAAGTCCACAAATACCGCAAATCGCAACGCACATTGTTTGGGTTAGGGTTTCGGTTAGCGTTTGGGTGTTGGTGAGTCAAGTATTATTATATTTTTTAATAATAATAACCCGCACCTAACCCAAATAATGTGCTTTGCGGTATTTGTAGACCGTTTTTTCGCGTTACTTTTTATGTAGCAAATCGACAAAGCGCAACAAATTTTTAAGCAAATCTAACAAAGAAAAATCTATAATACCATAGTATTAATACCAAAAACCGAATGGCCGTTATACTAATACTGAATCAGCTTTGCGCAAAGTGCAAAACAAATTTGCTATTACGAAGAACAAATATGTAACAAAAAGTTTGGAAAGGGGCAACGGCCGCGAATTCAAATTATGTTAAGAACGGAATAGCATATATAGACGTATTTGCGAGTCTGATTCTTTCATAACTAAGGTTCCGGGCCCCTGGCCCGATAAGTCAATCTGTATGTTTCAACAAATTAAAGTTTATTTGATTAGCCTTTAAAACGATTTTTGCTTTTTTACTTCAAGAAATTTATATTTGTCAAAATCTAATAAGAGAATTGCAAAGATGTTCGTTGAATTGCTTTTCGTAGGTCTACTGGCATCCAACGTGAACGGTAAGTTCGTATGGTATTTTGGAGAAATAACATTTTCAGGGTTAAGGCATTATTTTTGGCAAGAATGAATTTCTAAAAGATTTATCCAATCTACAAATGTGGGTTGGGTTAAGTTTCACTCTTTTACCACACCGTGCTTATTTCTCAGATTTGTGCTTATTTTTGTTTGCAGTGTCTTAGAAAATAGTAATGTGCCTATTTCTAAGAAACATGCTTAGTTTGTGTTATTTTATAATTTACCAGGCCTCACTACATGGTTTATTTATATTTTTATATTTCCTTCATTTAACATTAATTAAGTTAATTAGGTTCGACAAAAAAATTTATGTTCGGCCCACGATAATAAATCCGAATAGCTATTAGGTCCGATATGGTCAGTCATGTCTCCTTTTAAATTAAACATTTTGCCAATTCCACCAAATAACGCATTCTTTTTGCGCTTCACGCGACTGAGCTGCTTGCTTTTTAGATGCCCCCCCAAAATAATAATCCTGGATCCGCCCCGAGTTATTAATACCGTTCTTAATTATTCGTAGAAGAGTGTTTATTTTTTGGTCTTAACAGATAGTAGCCCTGACTTTAGTCAAGTTTTGCTTCACCAATAGATAACAAATTACGAGAAAGGTTTAAACAGATTAAGGTTTGTAAAAACTAGCAATGAATAAAAACCGGTAAAACTGGAAAAAATTAGACAAAACACAAACTGCCTATTTAAACTTACTGATTTCTTTACAGGCGAGTGCACAGCCGATTCGAGACCCGGAATCGACAACGGGGGAACCTTTGCACCAACAGGACCTATCGACGCTGATGGGATGGTAACCGCATCTTGCGCAAAGGGTTATTCACTCACAGGCGATACAACAACTGCAACCTGTAGCGCTATAGACACCTGGATCCCCGCCTCATTTTCATGCGTTGGTTAGTAACGTGTGAGGTAGCAAGCATTGGCGTCATGGTTGTTTTTTGACTTGCACCACTCTGAGTCTGTGTAGCTCGGTCGGTAGAGCGACGGTCCCGGTATGACCGGAGGTCGTAAGTTCGAACCTTACCACAGCTATTTTAATGAACAGGAAGCAGCAGGTAATCGTACGATCTTCGTTTATCGACTCGCTCCACTCTGAGACTGTGAACACGAAATACCCATTGTGCATAAGTACGTTTTAGTTGCAGTTTTTAACTGAATAGAGATTTCAATGAATAAACTGTTTTCTGGGTGGTAACAATATTTGTTCTATGTTCGGAACATTGATTTGGTTAATTTGTTTTTCTAGTGACGCAGAACAATTACTTTGCATCCACAACACCGCAGTTGTAAACTAGTTTGAAGATCACTTCTTATTCCTTTTGAATTTCAACTTCGACTCGTTTAAAGTAAGCCTGTTTCTACTGTTTGTGGAAAATGAGGAAAGTACTTTTTTGTTTTGAGAATTTGGTGAAAGCAAACACACCTTAAGGTAGCTGGCTACGTTTTAAATATTTCTCAGACATCTGCGAGTACCTTATTCTTACTTTAAAATTTAGATTCGTAACGATATTTTATTTTAAACCGAAAATCCGGTTATAACAAGGTGTTTAAACTACTGTATTTTGATTTGCATTGCAACATGTTTTTAAACTGTCTTTTCTGGCTTGATATAGTTAATGGCATCTAGATTTACACCGAGCAACCATAAGGGGCAGTTTAGTTACCTTTCTTGAAAATGATCTACCTTTTTGATTCTGTCATATTTATGTGGTATTCGAAATCCATTGAGTCTTATCTTATTGTATGATATTTAAAGTTAGGGTTAGGTAACTGCATCCATTTCTAACCCTAACCGTTTACTCTCTATTCTAACTTGTTATTAAACGCACTAAAACATCAGTTCCATAACTGTTTATTATAGTCCGGCTTTTATGAGAAATGTCCGATACTTGACAATGTATTATGAACACGATACCCGATATTTCGAACAAAAAGTATCGGGATCCGACCCGATCTTAAATTACGCCATTTTTATTGCAAAACGAGCAAAATGAACGAATTTAAAAAGTTTCAAGGTCATTTGTTCGAGATAACTAGGCCAAAATTTAATTTAACATAAAACGTTCAGTAACTTCCAGTTGTTAACCTATAAAATGTTTTCAAAATAAATTACCTTTTTCGATAAAATAACTGTGTTGGATGATAAAACATCACTAAAAATCCAACATTAACTTGGTATTATAAAGAAAACCGTAGAAATAACACGGCACAACCCGAAAATTAATGCAGACCAAGTTTCCATTTCTCTCTTTCTTTTCAACATCTGAATCACGTGGATGACCTTATCTGCTATCGACGACCTACCTTCTAATCGCCGCTAAACCCGGTTTAGATATTGTATCTCTCGTTTTTATCTTTCAGACGTCTGCCTCAGCGGTATATATACACTTACTATCAGTGCCTTCTCTCTATGTTATTCGAAACGTTTAAAATGCAACCTACTTCTGTATGGGCTTTGATATTCTTATTACGTTTTACTACAACCTCCAACCATTATGCTCCAAAACCTGGTATATGATCGGCCACCGATACCAGCCTTTTTTATTGCCTTAACTGTAAAAACTAATTACGGTTCAAGCCAGGCTGGAAAGTACGCCCAGAATGCCTTGTATAAAACAATTGCACCAAAGATATATTTATTGCCTTCGACTGTTATGTATTTGAAACGTCTGGCTGTTTATGACTGATATCCTTTGCCGTTTCCTCCAAATGTTTGACATCTGACATTTTCCTGAACTTGACATAGTTAATATTTGGACCTGTATGTTTTGTATGTCCATTAGGTTTTACCAATTCATAATATCAAACGTTTTGTGTAAGTTTCGCCTATTTTATAAATTGTAGTCACTATGTCCATATCTTTCGTTCCAATAAAATAAGGACGGCTTTGGGAACAATAAAGCCTATACACTTACAATACTACTTTCCGCCAGGTGGCAGAATGGAGACGAAACTAGTAACCATATCACTTCTTTCTGTATGTCTCGCTTAAATTTGTTCAAATTTTTTTATTAAATGTTAAAACACAGATGTTTAAAGAACTAATCTTTGTCAAGGATAAATAGATAGATGTACTTATTCGGATGACCGAACGCAACTTTAAAATAATACAAACACACAGCTACGAAAATCACGGTTCTGAGTTCCCAGGGGGCAGCGAAAGACCGTTAGGTACACCGTGTCAGCTGCCCCCTGGTAGTGGTTCTATTAGCATTACAATTATAAGGAATGGATCTGATTTAAACTACATTAAAGGATAGACAACATGATGTATACACATACTGCACTATTGCTTGCAAAAATAAAAGTATATTTGTGTATTTGTGTTGTAAAAAACTTCGTTTTATACAACAGCTTTATTATGTTTACAGACTATTTGTTGTGGCTTCAAAGGCTCATCATTCTAAAAACGGCGAATGTAGAACAGACGAAGCTTTAAAATGCATATAACATTACCCGGTGTAGGAAAGATTTAAGTGCACGTTGTCACTGTTTTCAACAAGTCTTTAGACCAAAATAAATTGCCTTGGACTTAAGTCATCTTGTCAAATGACTGGCCTTGAAATGTTTTCTTAATCTCATTTTGCGTTTGAGTTACTTTAAGTTGAGTTATTGCTCATATTCGGACGAGTTTACCTATTTTAATAGTTTAACGTTTTTCTTGACCCTGTTATTTTTCCCTTAACACCTGACTTTGACTTAAGTCATTTTTGAATACCTTCATTAGGACTTTCAAAATGACTTGTTTACACACTGCGCTCATTATCGCTATAATTTTTTTACACTAGCACCACAAATTTAATTTCCGTTAGGTAGCGCAGGCAAGTCAAATGTCGTTTTTATTTTTTTGTCTTGATATTTATCCCACATACGGCTGAACGGCAGCTAAATTCTATTTTTTCTCGTAGGCTTTTTTGGCCCTCCAAACTCAGCTGTTAAACACGTTTTGTATTTTCGTCATCGTATAAAAACCAAACAGATTCGACAGATGTGTTCATTTTGCCAGTGTAACTAGTTTAACAGTCTTGTCTACCTTTATTCGTGTTTATTTACGCGATATTGAGCTATTCGTTCTTTAAGATATAAACTGGAGTTTTGCGATCGATGTTGTTGATATGGGTTTTCCAGCTTTTTAAAAAAGACTTGTATTGGTGATATTTGATTGTTGTTTTAAACTATACAACAAATTGGAGGGGGGGGGGAGATCGTTTTTAGCTAAATGAGCCAGACTATTTGTTGTATTTTCATGAGGGCCATGTAATATATTTCATCATCTGGTTTAACGTGCCAAACATTTTGACTTAGAGTATGTTATTTTGGTAATATTTCAAATACAGATATTAGGCGCAAAAAAGCAGTATTTAACTACGTTGTTTCAACAGTACGGACGGGACTTCATCTAAAAATATTATCTCACAATGGGCTAACTGCTTACCCGTTATAATAATACCGAAGTTTGACGGTTTAAATCATTAGCATTATGACCTTTTATGCTTTCCAAATTACGCTGGGTTAGGTGGATTCGTTTATATTTTCTGTTAGACAACAACATTTTTAGGAAAGGTTTCACGCCATCGAGACAGGGGTGATTTTTTAAGTTGGTAAATGGCAGATTCCTAGGTTTTTAAGGTTGGATTTGGTAACTGTTAAGAAAATTGGTGCTTTTTCTATTTTGTACGTTACAAGTAACGCAAAAAAAGTGCACAAATACCGCAAATCGCAACGCATATTGTTTGGGTTAGAGTTTCGGTTAGCGTTTTGGGTATTGGTGGGTCAAGTATTATTATATTTTTTAATAATAATAACCCGCACCTAACCCAAATAATGTGCTTTGCGGTATTTGTAGACCGTTTTTTCGCGTTACTTTTTATGTAGCAAATCGACAAAGCGCAACAAATTGTTGAGCAAATCTAACAAAGAAAAATCTATGATACCATAGTATTAATACCAAAAACCGAATGGCCGTTATACTAATACTTAATCAGCTTTGCGCAAAGTGCAAAACAAATTTGCTATTACGAAGAACAAATATATAACAAAAAGTTTGGAAAGGGGCAACGGCCGCGAATTCAAATTATGTTAAGAACCGAATAGCATATATAGACGTATTTGCGAGTCTGATTCTTTCTTAACAAAGTTTCCGGGCCCCCGGCCCGATAAGTCAATCTGTATGTTTAAACAAATTAAAGTTTATTTGATAAGCCTTTAAAACGATTTTTGCTTTTTTACTTCAAGAAATTTATATTTGTCAAAATCTAATAAGAGAATTGCAAAGATGTTCGTTGAATTGCTTTTCGTAGGTCTACTGGCATCCAACGTAAACGGTAAGTTCGTATGGTATTTTAGAGAAATAACATCATCAGGGTTAAGGCATTATTTTTGGTAGGAAAGAATTTCTAAAAGATTTATCGAATCTATAAATATGGGTTAGGTTAAGTTCCACTCTTTTACCACACCGTGCTTATTTCTCAGATGTGTGCTTATTTTTGTTGGCAGTGTCTTAGAAAATAGTAATGTGCTTAGTTTGTGTTATTTTATAATTTATCCGGCCTCACTACATGGTTTATTTATATTTTTATATTTCCTTCATTTAACATTAATTAAGTTAGGTTTGACAAAAAAATTTATGTTCGGCCCACTGTAATAAATCCGAATAGTTATTAGGTTTGAGATGGTCAGTCATGTCTCCTTTTAAATTAAACATTTTGCCAATTCCACCAAATAACGCATTTTTTTTGCGCTTCGCGCGACTGAGCTGCTTGCTTTTTAGATGCTCCCCTCAAAAATAATAATCCTGGATCCGCCCCGAGTTATTAATAGCGTTCTTAATTATTCGTAAAAGAGTGTTTATTTTTTGGTTATAACAGATAGCAGTCCTGACTTGAGTCAAGTTTTGCTTCGCCAATAGAAAAGAAATTACGAGAAAGGTTTAAACAGATTAAGGTTTGTAAAAACTAGAAATGAATAAAAACCGGTAAAACTGGAAAAAATTAGACGAAATACAAACTGCCCGTTTCAACTTACTGATTTTTTTACAGGCGAGTGCGCAGCCGATTTGAGACAATCGGGGGAACCTTTGCACCAACAGGACCTATCGACGCTGATGGGATGGTAACCGCATCTTGCGCAGAGGGTTATTCACTGAAAGGCGATGCAACAACTGCAACCTGTAGCGCTATAGACACCTGGATCCCCGCCTCATTTTCATGCGTTGGTTAGTAACGTGTGAGGTAGCAAGCATTGGAGTCATGGTTGTTTTTAGACTTGCACCACTCTGAGTCTGTGTAGCTCGGTCGGTAGAGCGACGGTCCCGGTATGACCGGAGGTCGTAAGTTCGAACCTTACCACAGCTATTTTAATGAACAGGAAGCAGCAGGTAATCGTACGATCTTTGTTTATCGACTCGCTCCACTCTGAGACTGTGAACACGAAATACACATTGGGCATACGTGCGTTTTAGTTGCAGTTTTTAACTGAATAGAGATTTCAATGAATAAACGTTTTCTGGGTGGTAACAATATTTGTTCTATGTTCGGAACATTGATTTGGTTAATTTGTTTTTCTAGTGACGCAGAACAATTACTTTGCATCCACAACCCCGCAGTTGTAAACTAGTTTGAAGATCACTTCTTATTCCTTTTGAATTTCAACTTCGACTCGTTTAAAGTAAGTCTGTTCTACTGTTTGTGGAAAATGAGGAAATTATTTTTTTGTTTTGGAAATTTGGTGTAAGCAAACACATATTAAGGTACTTGGTCACGTTTTATAAAAATGTGGAGTACTTGCAGTTTATAGTTTTGCAAATAAAGCAACGTTACGAATACAGTTTATTATTAAGTAAGAATAAATTATTCGGAGGGTTCTGAGAAATATTTTTAACGTTGCAAAATGCGTCATTTTATACCCTATTCTTACTTACTATTAAATTGGGATCGTTACGATATTTTATTTCTAAAACTATATACTGCAAATACTCCACATTAGGATAAAAAGAAACGTTGCCTCACAGGATTGGGCAACGGTCTAAATCTGAGTAAAAATCCAAAGTCCTAATTCTTATGTACTTCTAACAATTATAGAAATTTAAGGTGAGGGGTTGTATGTTTTAAGGCGGCAAACGTGTTGATTTTCATCTACCGAGCGATCTGCAAAACCTGTACACAGAAGAAGGGATAAGCCCCCGGAAATCCGGTTACAATAAGGTGGTTAAACTGCTATATTTTTATTTGCATTGCAACATCTGTTTGAACTGTCTTTTCTGGCTTGATAGGTAATAGCATCTAGAATTATTTACACGGAGCAACCTTAAGGGGCAGTTTAGTTACTAGTCTTAGAAGTTGCCTATCTTTTTTTATTCTGTCATATTTATGTGGTATTCGAGATCCATTGAGTCTTATCTTATTGTATGATCTCTGGATCTCTAAGGTTAGGTAACTGCATCCATTTCTAACCCTAACCGTTTACTCTCTATTCTAACTTGTTATTAAACGCACTAAAACATCAGTTCCATAACTATTTACCAATGTCCGGCTTTTATGAGGAATGTCCGATACTTGACAATGTATTATGAACACGATACCCGATATTTGGAACAAAAAGTATCGGGATCCGACCCAATCTTAAATTACGCCATTTTTATTGCAAAACGAGCAAAATGAACGAATTTAAAAAGTTTCAAGGTCATTTGTTCGAGATAATTAGGCCAAAATTTAATTTAACATAAAACGTTCAGTAACTTCCAGTTGTTAACCTATAAAATGTTTTCAAAACAAATTACCTTTTACGATAAAATAACTGTGTTGGATGATAAAACATCACTAAAAATCCAACATTAACTTGGTATTATAAAGAAAACCGTAGAAATAACACGGCACAACCCGGAAATTAATGCAGACCAAGCTTCCATACCTCTCTTTCTTTTCAACATCTGAATCACGTGGATGGCCTTTATCTGCTATCGACGACCTACCTTCTAATCGCCGCTCAACCCGGTTTAGATTGTGTATCTCTCGTTTCCTGCTTTCAGATGTCTTCCTCAGCGGTATATATACACTTACTATCAGTGCCTTCTCTCTATGTTGAAAATGAATAAAGACTTATTCGAAACGTTTAAAATGCTACCTACTTCTGTATGGGCTTTGATATTCTTATTACGTCCTATACACTTACAATACTACTTTCCGCCAGGTGGCAGAATGGAGTCGAAATTAGTGACCATATAACTCCTTTCTGTATGTCTCGCTTAAACTTGTTCAAATTTTTTTATTAAAGGTTAAAACACAGATGTTTAAAGAACTAATCTTTGTCAAGGATAAATAGATAGATGTATTTATTCGGATGACCGAACGCAACTTTAAAATAATACAAACACACAGCTACGAAAATCACGGTTCTGAGTTCCCAGGGGGCAGCGAAAGACCGTTAGGTACATCGAGTCAGCTGCCCCCTGGTAGTGATTCTATTAGCAATACAATTATGGATGGATCTGATTTAAACTACATAAAAGGATAGACAACATGATATATGCACATAATGCACTATTGCTTACAAAAATAAAAGTTTATTTTATGTATTTGTGTTGTAAAAGACCTTGATTATGTTTGTAGGCTATTTGTTCTGACTTCAAACGCTAATCATTTTTAAAACGGCGCATATAACATTACCCAGTGTTGGAAAGATTTAAGTGCACGTAAGTCACTGTTTTCAACTGATTTGACGACCCAAATTCATTCACTTTACATAAGTCGTTTCACCAAAAGGACTTGACTTGGACTTAAGTAATTTTGTCAAATAACTCATCCTAAATCCTAAAATGAAGTGTTTTTCTATCAATTTTTCTAAATGAAGTGATTTTTTTATATTTTGAGTTAAACGTTTTATTTTGATGTTAATAACGGACTTTAACTTGACTTTCTCTAATAAAAACTGGTGAGACCTTGTTATTTTTCGCAAATGATTTGACTTGGTTAAGTTATTTACAATAGACTTGACTTTGACTTAAATTATTTTACAAATGACTTGACTTTGACTTAAGTTATTTTACAAATGACTTGACTGTGACTTAAGTTATTTTACAAATGACTTGACTTTGACTTAAGTTATTTTACAAATGACTTGACTTTGACTTAAGTTATTTTACAAATGACTTGACTTTGACTTAAGTTATTTTACAAATGACTTGACTGGGACTTTACAAACATTGGTCATTATTACTAAAAACTTGTTTTACACTTTCACTATTAATTTAATTTCCGCAAGGAAGCGCAATGAAGTCAAATTACGTTTTTAATTTATCGGCTTGATATTTATCCAAATACGGCTGTACGGCGACTAAATTGTATTTGTTCTCGTAGGCCTTTTTTGGTGCTCCTGGGGGACTCAGATGTTAAACACGTTTTGCATTTTCGTCATCGTATAAAAACCAAACAGATTCGACAGATGTGTTCATTTTGCCAGTGTAACTAGGTTAACAGTCTTGTCTACCTTTATTCGTGTTTATTTACGCGATATTGAGCTGTACGTTCACGTTCTTTAAGATATAAACTGTAGTTTTGCGATCGATGTTGTTGATATGGGTTTTCCAGCTTTTAAAAAAAACTTGTATTGGTGATATTTGATTGTTGTTTTAAACTATATAACAAATTGGAGGGGGGGGGAGATCGTTTTTAGCTAAATGAGCCAGACTGTTTGTTGTATTTCCACGGGAGCCATATAATATACTTCAACATCTGGTTTAGTTAATAAAGTTTTTTTGAGAAGTCTTAAAACTTTTTTGCTTCTTTACTTTTAGAAACTTAAATTGTTTTGAAAAAAATTTTAGTGACAAACATGTTCGTCGAATTGTTCTTTCTAGGTCTTCTAGCGCTGGTATCAGATGTTAACGGTAAGTTTGTTCATTTATTATGATTTAAACCCTCACTTCTTACGTTAATTTAAAGAACATCACCATACTGGTTAAGGCTTCAAATTTTTTTTTTCTAATCTATAAACATGGGTTGGGTTAAGTTTCAGTATAGGCGTAGGTTTAGTTTTACTATAATACCACATGGTTGCAGTGTCTTAGAAAATACTAATAGGCTTTGTTTCTTGTGTGCTTCGTTTGTCTTATTTTACAATTTATTAGGCTTCACAACAGTTTTTCCTGCATGGTTTGTTTAAATTTTTGTATTTCCTTCGTTTAGCAATACTTAAGCTAATTAGGTTCGACAAACAATTTTTGTTCGGCGCTCGATCGTATATCCGAATAGTTATTAGGTTCGCGATGGTTAGAATTGTAGTCTGATTGTTGTTAACAAAATCAAAAGAAACGTTAAAAACCCTATCGACTTTCGAAAACACTGCTAGTCATTTTAAACGTAAGAATAAAGTTGTTGGTAACTTTATCTTACTGTAAGGCTTCTACTTTTAATGTGGTTTGAGTTCTATGTAATCTAGATTATTTTCAAAACAGCTGTATGCACATCGTTGCCTGGTGTGGTCCAAGGAACACTTACACCAGATGCCGTGCCTTCTGGAGGTTTTGCAGACGCTGCTACAGTCACAGTTACTTGCAATGCTGGGTTCGCCACAACTACTACAACAACCACTTGTGATGCTGCAAACAACCAATGGACACCAGCTACACTGACATGCGCAGGTTTAACAGTTTTCACTAAAATCAAATATGCCTACAGCAATGTTAGAACTTACTGGATTTGGAACAAAAATATACATAATATACATTAAGGTAACCTGACGTTAATTCATTCCAAGGTACACTATTGAGTCATTGTTAATGTGTCGTTGCCTAAAACCGTTATTACTCGCTACATATTTTATCACGGCAAACGTTTTTCTTCAGTCGACTGCCACCCGATCGTCGTTAAATCAATAATAAAAAAACGATTACACGTTGCAAATACTAGGCCTTAATATAACAATTTATTGTTGAACCAATACTAAGTTATTTGCGCATTCCATTAAAATATGTATAAAATCACGGCATGGTGAAATACATTGCCTTAATGTGAACTTCTCTTGCAGTTCGCGTATCTGCAGTCCCGTTTTGCTTTATGCTCTCTTACATGGGCTTTTAATTTTCTTGTCTGGTGGTCACAATCCTTATTTGCTGCAGCTGGTTTTAACTCACGATCCAAACATGTTTGCCTATTCAATGCTCCCAACTTAGGATGTCCGATACTTGACAATTTATTCCGAAACATACCGATACCTGGAATTTTGCACAAAATAATCGCGACCATACTCCACAAAATATACAATACAAACTCCTACACCGGCTAGTGGAACTGTTGCGAAAAGGGTTGGGGGTCGGGTAAAAATCACCCGAGTCCGACTTCCGAGTCCGACTCCAGCCAAAAAAATACACCCGAGTCCAACTCCCGAGTCCCGAGTCCGACTCCCGAGTCCCGAGTCCGACTCCGGTCAAATGTGCGATTTCGTCGACTTCCGAGTCCGGCACTGACTCTACAGCCTATATAACGCCATTTTTTAAGTAACTAAACTAAGTTGGATATTTAGTAACACACTTATAGGGTGTCGTATAATCCCTCACAATACATGGTTGGAAAATATTCCGCCATATAATATTCCAACTTTACAATTTCCAGTTGGCGGCCATAAAAGTTTCAAAATTTAAAACTGCGCATGCGCACGTCGGACTCGTGACTCTGGTAGTTTTACGTGGTCTTACTCGAGTCCCGAGTCCGACTCCACAGCCCGGGTTGCGGACGGTAATACACTTTCAGTGGCTTGCCAGGTGGTACGTTGCGCTCCCGTCATGTCACATGCAACATTGACACCGCTGTCGACACTTTAAATTGCGACGGTAATAAACATTTTTATTATTTTTAACTAAGCGGCGGGTAAAACCACAATGGATGAATATTTATTGCGAATAGACATACGGTAAATCAGTACTTACATTGCTACTTACGGTACGTTTAATTCTACTTACGGTACGTTTAAACTCCACGATGGAAAAGTATTATGAGATTGCTGGTTTTAACGATTTACACTATTTCTTATATAGCTTACATCGGCCTGATGGCAGTAGTTACTAATTCGTAAGAATACGCGAGACATAACACGACTAGGCAATCGGCCATTCGACGAACAAATTTACAACACGCGGCGGAAAATCAAAATGCCAACATGAGCGAACAAGCTGGACAAGCTGTTCACATAATGACCAGATTTTGACCCGATCATATGGTGCAAGCTGTTACACAAGACATGTCCTTTAAGTAGAAAAGTGTCTTGTTTTTGTAGATGGTTCCACTTTCACCATGCCTTGCAATAGGTAGGTTCTCTACGAAAATTAACGGAATGTATTACGTTTGTTATAGCTATAATCTGTCCGGCAACCACAATAACCAACGGAATCGGAACAACTGGGGATACAGCTTATAATATAGTTCATACCTTCACATGTAGCCCCGGATATGCGATATCAGGAACAGCGACCTTAACATGCGACGGGACAGAAACCAACAACTGGTCGGCCCCTGTTCCCTCATGTGAACGTAGGTTTAAAGGGATCCCAACCTAAAACTTTTAGGATCGTATAAAACGATTAGAAGTCGAGAAAATCACATTAGTAAAGACATAATACTTCTTACTTTGTATAACGAATGTGATCTAACCCTTCTAAAGTCGGCTTAACTGGGACTCGTTTAAAAATGACTTCTTTACAGCACTGTCATTTTCTCATGAAACCTACGTAGAAGAAAAACTTGCAATGCAAGCTAAACCTTTAAAATATTAGGGGTCAGATGCTGGTAAAATTGGATAACGCTGACTGAGAATAATGCCACAGTTTCGCATTTATTTTCCATAAAGTTATGCGAGTATTACCACGATACTCAACCCATGAAACCCAAATGGGAATGACGTAGCGACACTATCAATTAGTTGGCGTGAGAAAGTGAACTGCAATTCACGCTTTGTCAACCTCATACTTCGTAACACAGCATGAGGTCAAGAAAAGTAGAAAATAAGTCATTATTATGATAGCGTGACGTCACAGTTCTTCGCGCACGAGTAAACAGAGCAGCAATGAGTAAAACCCTAACAATAGAATCTTAAGAGTTGGTCAAGCTCCAGCGCAAATGCTGATGGAGTCATATCGTTTATAACGCATGCACTCGCTTGGAGAGAGCATCGTAAGTGCCGTGGACACCGGAATAGTTGACTTGTACAGGTAGTTTAAAACCCACCAGATAAATATTGTTTGTCGAATAGTTTGATTTCATCTGACAGGTGAGGATACAGAAATATTTTGTGCGGTCCAGCATTTTATCGTACGTTTTAACAGAATGTTATTTTTTTTGTAAAGTTTCGTAAAATTTTTTTCTTGTAAAATGTAGTTTTCTGTTAAATTTTTCAGCATTTTTTTGCGATGCGGAACCAACTGTAACCAACTCTGGAACAGTTACTCCCTCTCTGCCTGGTGGTTCTGGCTACACAGGCAATGACCAGGTAACAGCATCGTGTCCCACTGGATTTGCGTCAACTGTTGGTGCCAACACTGCTGAATGTACTGCAACTAACACGTGGACACCGGCATCGTTGGATTGTACAGGTAGTTTGAAATGCATTGTAAACGCCGCAGGTTTTAAACGTTTCGTGTCCCGCACGCTTTTTGATTGAGAATAATGCCACAGTTTCGCATTTATTTTCCATAAAGTTATGCGAGTATTACCACGCAATCCATGAAACCATGAACAAATGGGAATGACGTAGCGACACTATCAATTAGTTGGCGTGAGAAAGTGAACTGCAATCCACGCTTTGTGAACCTCATACGTCGTAACACAGCATAAGGTCAAGAAAATTGAAACAAATCATTATTATGATAGCGTGACGTCACGTTTATTCATGCACGAGTGAACAAGCGATGGGTAAAACCCCAACAAAATAATGAGTCGGTCATATTCCAGCGCAATAGCGAGGTTATCAGGATTCACAGAACACAGTGCAAGGGACTTTTTAACATCAGGTTACTTTTACATTTTGGTAAACATGTTAATCTTCACAAAATGGAGTAATATCGTTTACACCGAATGTAGCCTACTCATTAGGGAAACAACATCGTCTGTGGGTTTGTTTGTCAAACACACCGGAACACCTATGGGTGTCGATTCATAGTCGTGGGTCACATTAATAAAAACTTTTTTTAGAGCAAATAAGATTAGTCTAAATCAATACAATAAGATTTTAATTAAGCCTTTATGGACACACGTAATCAATGGATCCTAGTTTAAGCAGACCTGCTACCATATGCAAAACTGACACCTTTGCAGACAATTTAACATGCGACCGTAATACACCTTTCTATTATTTTTACCTAATCGACGGGTATATGCATGTGCGGGTGCAAACCAAAATGAAAAAATATTTAATGCGAACGGTGGACCAGTCCATTTTACTTACGATAAGTTCAATAAATGCACCTCCGTGAACGGACACGATCAGAACTCCACAGTTGAACGGTGTAAGACTGCTGATTTTAACAATTTTTACTGGTTCTTTATAGCAGGGGTGGCCAACCAATCAGTTACCAAGAGCCGCATTTGTTACTTGGTTAACCGCAAAGAGCCACACCTAACACATGGAAAGAAAAGAATAGCCTATAACTCTACTCCTTGCTCACTTCCACAAAGCGATTGCACGAAGCGCGAAAAACAGTGGCTTTATTTCGTTAGATAGACAAAATGTTAATTTAAAAGAATACGCGACGCATTGAATGGAAAAATATACATTTCTCAATATAATGTCAAATTTATCAATATTATTTGGGCAGATTTTGGAGTTTATCCTGTTCTAAAAGTGTTAAATACAATGGCCTTTAGGCAAACAGTCTTAAGGAGTTGTATTCAACGAAAATCGAGACTCCACGTAATCAATGAAACCTAGTTTAAGAGGACCTGCTTTTAAGTTTAATTTTTATTTCAGCGTTAAAATACTGACCTCAAATTCGCCAGAATTGGTTGAATTGTAACTACTTCTGTTACTAACAATTTTCCCAGACAGTAAACTAGTTGTTTCTTTCTATGAGAGAAAGTCGCATCTTAAGCGAGCGCCGTCGCAAACGGGTCAAAGGTATTTTTATTCTCAAAGGATTTTTTTCACGTATGACGCAGTTTGGTGCCGGGATTATTTGCTTGAAATTACGCAGGTCTAAACAATTGCTGTTACAACTTTAAGTTTTACGTTTGTAGTCAATTAGATGCCACTTTCCACAAGCCGCATTTAAAGTCATGACATGCTGACCCAAATAATCGCTGTCTAACGTTCTTGAGTACTTTTTTACCTAATTGCTGCAGTTTGGCTAAAGTTGCAAGATTACAAATATTTATTGAGCTGTGCGAGTCTCTGTAAATTTTCGAATCAGTTTGTTAACCGTGCTTGATTCTTTAATATTGTAATGTAGCCAAACTTCTTACGTTTGTGATTGGTTCCATATTCAAATTAATTAAAATAAATTTTAATGTTTCCCCCTAAGACTTTTATGCTTAAGGACTTCTTCATGTCTGTTACCGCGCAACATTTAGGTAGAGTTCGCAAAAAATCGCATTAAATGCGACGGTTTTAATAGTAACCAATTTTTAGTTTTAATGAAAAACAATTTTTTGTCAAACGAGATTTTACTTTCGTTAGACGCAGTATTGTACCGGGATTACGGATTTGAATATCACGCAATGCGAACAATGGCTGCTACAACTTAAGGTTTTACGTTTGTGAGAGGTTTTCTATCGATATATGTCACAGGTTCCGTTACGTATAAGACGTTTGACGTGCTTAGCCGTCGGGTATTTAGTCGTCAAATTCAAATAAAAACACAATATTTCACTATATAGCAATCTCTTAACAAAATGTAAAATTGACGCACAATTAGATGTTTAACAATCACGCAGATAAATGCGATAATTTATAACACGTCATCCAATTAAATGCCGCTTCCACACAGGCTAAAAGGTGTGACTCCCAATTGTGGGGAAGCATTTCGTTAACCGATTTCAGGCACAATCAGCGAGAAATCGTCAAGGGACGACCAAGACATATGCTGTATAACAATTAAGGCTAAAACACTTCACGTATTTAAATGTCTATTTACCGAACGTTTAGGAATAAGTAAAAAAAAAATGGTTTAGGTTTGTTAGTGATTCCCGATCGATATATATATCACGAAATTTTGTTGAGTTGAAGCCGATTGGGTTAGCGCCCTAAACAATCCCGAGAATGATGTGGCGCCGGAAACACGTATTGGTTTTATAAACACGTACCATCCACTTCGCTAAATTGTAAGGGTGTTGCAACTACAAAACTGACCGTATCCTGAAAAGGTTTTATTTATATTGTATATTTCAATGACTTACGGAAAATTACCTTTAGGTTAAGTTACGCTAAGTTACCAGCGTTATATTGATCAAGATAGATAGTATGTAAAAACGACGACGTAATCGCTTACCTACCACAGTACACCTTCAGTCAATCAATTATGCAACAAGGCCAGGCAAAAAAAATCCAAGTTGAGGTAAGGTTCGAACTCACGACCTCCGGTCATACCGGGGGCTTCGCTTTACCAGCGTTCAGAGTGGAGCAAGTCGACCAACCACAGCCCTGTTGCCTGCTGCATCCTGTTCGTAAACAAAACTTAATATTACAATTCGACGAACAAATTTACAACGCGCGGCGGAAAGTCAAAAGAAAGCATGAGTGATCAAGCTGGACAAGCTGTTCACAGAGCGACCAGAGTTTGACCCGATCATATGGCGCAAGCTGTTACACATGACATGGCTTTTAAGTAGAAAAGTGTCTTGTTTTTGTAGATGGTGCTACTTTCACAGTGACTTGCAATAGGTAGGTTCTCTACTAAAATTAACGGAATGTATCACGTTTGTTATAGCTATAACCTGTGCGGCAGCCACAATACTATTCCCAACCTAAAACACAATACTATTCCCAACCTACTATTCCCAACCTAATACTATTCCCAACCTAAACTTGTATAGTTGTAAAAAACGAGTAAACACCCAAAAAAGAAAATTAGTAAACACATGAAAATTTACCGACGAATGTCATCTAACCCTTCTAAAGTCGATTGTTTAAACGACGATATAATCACTTATTCCTTCCATAGACTGAATCAGTCAATCAATTATGCAACAAGGCTAAGCTTAAACAAATCTAGCCTGTGGTAGGCTGAGGTTCGAACTTACGACCTCACCCATACCGGGATCATCGCTTGACTTGATGGAGTTCTAATTGTGATTTGACTTGGACTTGACTTGTTATTTATACAAAAGACTTAACTTGGACTTTTTTTTTCTCTCACACGTAAAAGAAAACAGTTGTAATGCAAGTTACATCTTTGTTGGATTGTAACTACTTCTGTTCAATACCTTGTCTAGTTGTGGCGCTTGGAGGTTGTAGTTAGTTGTTGAAAGAATATCAAATCCCATACAGGAGTAGGTAGTATTTCGTAAATATTTCGAATCAATCTCTATTCATTTTCACAACACAAAAAACGAAGCATTTTCGAGTGAAACGTATATGTAACCGGCAGTAATTTCAAGATTTTAATGTTTAATTAGTGTGGGTACTTGTTTAATGTTTTGATAAGATTATTGTTTTTCTGCAATAAATTGGTCACTTAAAATTATGATAAAACAGATTACTACCAGAAGGACTTTTTTTCAGTATATCGTGAGTAAAAAAATCCAGTTGTGTTCTATATTTTTCCACAGCAACTTGCAACGCTCCGCCGACCCTCACCCAAGGAACTTTCCCAACTATGCCAACTGCCGGCTACACCGGCACAGTGTCAATCACGTGCAGCAGCGGGCATGTGGTAGCTGATGGTGACGCTCCATCTTCGATTTGCACAACGACAAACACCTGGGATCCTACATCACTGACATGCACAGGTAAGCATGTACGGCATCATATATATATCTACTATATAACTCAGAAAGTTTGTCGGCTGGTCGGTCGACCACATACGTTCGCCGCTCGGTCGCTGACATGGAAAAAAAATACACAGACAGAGAAACGTGGCTCATACTGCCCCCTCTTAAGCGAGGCACCGGACGAGAGGGTAAAATAGAAAGAAAGTCGTGTGCTCCCAGACAGAAAAAAATATTGTGTCTTTTTATATTTGTGTTCAATTGTGTCTTTTTATAACAAAAAGTCGTGCATCTTAAGCGAGCAAAGTCGCAAACCGGTCACAGGTAAGCAATTTCAATTTTCAAAGGGTGTTTTTTTTTTACATATGACGCAGTTTGGTGACCCAAATAATCACTGTCTAACGTTTTTTCCGTTATCTGACACAAAGACTAACCTACAACCTTGCTGTTCAATGTCATCCTAATGTGACACGATTAGTTTAGTTTGGTCAAACTCTGTTTTTAACTGTAATTTATATAAGCCAGAGTCGTTCTGTAATCAATAAACAGTTTTACCGTTTTAGTTTATTCTGCAAAATCGGGGCTTTTTACGTGCAAAGCAAACCCTGTTTGGTCAAGTACTTAAAAAAAGTACTTGAGTATTTTTTGACCTAATTGCTACAGTTTTGCTAAAGTTGCAAGAATGCTTATATTAATTGAGCTGAGCGATTCTCTGCAAATCTTTGAAACATTTTGTTAATCGTGCTTGATTCTTTAATATTGTAATGTAGCCAAACTTCTTACGTTTGTGATTGGTTCCATATTCAAATTAATTAAAATAAATTTTAATGTTTCCCACCTAAGACTTTTATGTTTAAGGACTTCTTGATGTCTGTTACCGCGCAAAATTTAGGCGGAGTTCGCAAAGTAACGCGTTTAATGCGGTGGTTTTAATCGTAACCAATTTTTAGTTTTAATGAAAAACAATTTTTTGGTCAAACGAGATTTTACTTTCGTTAGACGCAGTATTGTACCGGGATTACGTATTTGCTGAATATCACGCAATGCGAACAATGGCTGCTACAACTTAAGGTTTTACGTTTGTGAGTGGTTCCCTATCGATATATGTCACAGGTTCCGTTACGTATAAGACGTTTGACGTGCTTAGCCGTCGGGTATTTAGTCGTCAAATTCAAATAAAAACACAATATTTCACTATATAGCAAACTCTTAACAAAATGTAAAATTGACGCAAATTTAGATGTTTTACAGTCATGTAGATAAATGCGATAATTTATAACACGCCATATGATTAAATGCCGCTTCCACACAGGTTAAAAGGTGTGACTCCCAATTGTGGGGAAGCATTTCGCTAACCGATTTCAGGCACAATCAGCGAAAAATCGTCAAGAGACGACCAACACATATGCTGTATAACAATTAAGGCTAAAACACTTCACGTATTTAAAAATGTCTATTTACCGAACGATTAGAAATAAGTAAAAAAAAACGGTTTAGGTTTGTTAGTGATTCCCGATCGATATATATATCACGAAATTTTGTTGAGTTGAAGCCGATTGGGTTAGCGCCCTAAACAATCCCGAGAATGATGTGACGCCGGAAACACGTATTGGTTTTATAAACACGTACCATCGACTTTGCTAAATAGTAAGGGTGTTGCAACTACAAAACTGACCGTATCCTGAAAAGGTTTTATTTAGATTGTATATTTCAATGACCTACGGAAAATTACCTTTAGGTTACATGCTAACTTACCAGCGTTATATTGGTCAAGATAGTATGTAAAAACGACGACGTAATCGCTTACCTACCACAGTACACCTTCAGTCAATCAATTATGCAACAAGGCCAGGCAAAAAAATCCCAAGTTGAGGTAAGGTTCGAACTCACGACCTCCGGTCATACCGGGGGCTTCGCTTTACCAGCGTTCAGAGTGGAGCAAGTCGACCAACCACAGCCCTGTTGCCTGCTGCATCCTGTTCGTAAACAAAACTTAATATTACAATTCGACGAACAAATTTACAACGCGCGGCGGAAAGTCAAAAGAAAGCACGAGTGATCAAGCTGGACAAGTTGTTCACAGAGCGACCAGATTTTGACCCGATCATATGGTGCAAGCTGTTACACATGACATGGCATTTAAGTAGAAAAGTGTCTTGTTTTTGTAGATGGTGCTACTTTCACCGTGCCTTGCAATACTAAGTTTCACTACGAAATTTAACGGAATGTATAACGTTTGTTATAGCTATAACTTGTGCGATCACCTCAATAACCAACGGAGTCGGAACAACTGAGGTTACAGCTTACAACGTAGCTCATACCTTCACATGCAACGCTGGATTTATTATTTCTGGAACAGCTGACTTGACATGCGACGGAACAGAATCAAACAACTGGTCGGCCCCTGTACCCACATGTGTTGGTAAGTTTAAACTATTCCCAACCTAAAACTTTTGTAGTTGTAAAAACGAGTAAACACCCAAAAAAGAAAATTAGTAAACACATGAAAATTTACCGACGAATGTCATCTAACCCTTCTAAAGTCGATTGTTTAAACGACGATATAATCACGTATTCCTTCCATAGACTGAATCAGTCAATCAATTATGCAACAAGGCTAGGCTTGAACAAATCTAGCCTGTGGTAGGCTGAGGTTCGAACTTACGACCTCACTTATACCGGGATGATCGCTTGACTTGATGGAGTTCTAATTGTGATTTGACTTGGACTTGACTTGTTATTTATACAAAAGACTTAACTTGGACTTTTTTTTTCTCTCACACGTAAAATAAAACAGTTGTAATGCAAGCTACATCTTTGTTGAATTGTAACTACTTCTGTTCAATACCTTGTCTAGTTGTGGTGCCTTGGTGAGTTACTAACGATTTTCGCTGAAAAAGTCCATCTCGTAAATTGTAGTTACTTTACTGATAAGACCAAGCCAACCTTTTCGGCTCTGATCTAGAGGCTTACTTTGCTTCCATACCGGTAATTGTTTTAAACTTAATTTTAATTACACCTTATACCAGTTGGCTGTATCCAAACTTGGACAAGTTGATTAATTTTAGCCTTTTAAAATTAGATTGGAATCAGAATTAGAGCATTTAAGTTTTCCAAATTTGATTTAAATTAGAATTACCGAATTTTTGAAAACCTAAATGGAAAACAGAATTTGAACTAGAATTACACTAAATTATTCACAGTGAATTCAATTTAAATCGCAATTTATTTTGTCTGCTAATTTTTAACTGTTTTAGCATGGCCTACACTTTTCAGATGTACAAATCACCTACAAGTCGTTCCGACCGACGAATATTAAATCTAGTTGTCCAATCCTGGCTGTATAGCCGTGGTCCTAAACAACTAAACTGATTTTTTATTTCCTAAACTATATGGCGTAGCATTCCCCATTCATTTGATATATTTATATTTTTAAACAAAACAAGCCCTGAAACATTTAAGTATTAAAAATTTGGTTTCATTAGACGTTTTGTGTTTTTACAAGTAACTATAAAATAACGTGTTGGACAGCCAAGTCACTAAATGCCGCTTTCACACAGGCTAAAAAGTGTGACTCCCAATTGTGGGGAAGCATTTCGTTAACCTATTTCGGGCACAATCAGCTAGAAATAGTCAAGGGACGACCAACACATACGCTGTATAGCGATTGAGGCTAAATGTTTTTCATGACCCACGAAAAGCAAAAAAAACACTTCACGTGTTTCAAAATGTCTATTTAGCAAAAAAGGTTTAGGTTTGTTAGTGATTCCCGATCGATATACATATCACGAAATTTCGTTAAGTTGGAGCCGGTTATGTTAGCGCCTATTTACTAAACCATCCCGAGAATGATGTGGCGCCGGAACTACGTATTTGTTAGGGCCGACCATCGTCTTCGCTAAATTGTAATGGTACTACAATACTGGCCGTATCTTTAAAAAAAGCTTTATTTTAATTGTGTATTTCAACGACCCACGGAACATTGCCTTTTCAGTTACATGCCACAAGTAATGTTTTAAATCATCGGTTATAAAGCAAGCAATGACACTGACACGTTTTATTGGTCAACATTATATGTAAAAACAACGACATAATCGCTTATCTAATACAGTACACATGGAACCTTCAGTCTAAAGCAGGGGTCGGCAACCTACGGCCCGCGGGCCGTATCCGATGTAATTCATCCGGCCCGCCGCCTCTTTGACAAATTAGACACGAGTCTATTGCACAAACTTTTTGTCCATTTTAACTACGTAATTGCGAAATGTTTTCGCGCTACGCGCGAATGTTTATTATACGCCCGGTTTGTTTTACGTTTTGATGCTGCCTTTTCAACTAGATCAGTTATTCTTTACCGTTGTGCCGTGGAAGGCTGCCAAGTGCGTCGCGCAAAAACGTAAAACATATTAAAAAATATTGGACATATATTTTTTAACATTTTTTTTATTTTTTTATTTCGGCAATGTACTAAAAACTTGCAAGAAATTAAAAGAAATACCAGTATACCCCAAAAAAATCGAGCTCGTTTCGCTCGCCAGGTGCGCCTTAAATCGATTAACAAACACTGAGCTAGATTAACTTTAAATGTTATCGCGTTCCCTTAAAGTAGTTTTGTTACACTTTTCACTTAACACATTGCAAAAAATATCTGAGCCGTCTGGTTCACAGTTGTTCTAACATTTCAATAACATAATTCTTAGTTATCACTTTGTGTGGCCCGCAAATACCTTTCTTGGTTTGTTTTTGGCCCGCGACTAGAAAAAGGTTGCGACCCCTGGTCTAAAGCGATGGTAAGTCTTTATTCCAGGTGCGCCGAATCCAAAAAGGACACACTGGAACCGGCTATAAAAAGGCACGAGAAAAATAAGAAAATATTAAACATAAAGCTTCAATAAATCCGGGTCGGTGTAGTGTCGCTACAAGTCAATCAATTATGCAACAGACCAAGCTTAACAAAGCCAAGCTTAGGGAAGGTTTGAATTCAGGCCCTCCGGTCATACCGGGACCGTCGCTATAACAACTCAGCTACACAGGCCTAAAAGGTACCGAGTCGTGAAACAACCATAGCACCACTGCTGCTTGCTGCATCCTATTAGTAAAAATCTTTGTATTGGTCCACAGTTCCCCGTCAAGTCAATTAAACATACATATTATTCAAAACGACTTTAAAGGGCTAGCTCACAATGTATGTGGATGTTTGTCTGTGTATATTTCTATATGTAAATATGTTGAATTACAATTATGTAGCAAATTAACGTCAACTTACAATTGATGCGACCCTCATTGTAAACTATTTAGCGACAAAACTTTTTCACGTTAGAATTGCAGTCTGATTGTTGTTAACAAAATCAAAAAGCTCTTAAAAACCCTAAGGACTTTCGAAAACACGGCTAGTAATTGTAAAACGTAAGAAGAACGTTGTTAGCAACTTTATCTTACTGTATGGCTTCTACTTTTAATATGGTTTGAGTCCCATATCTTTTAGACAAATGACTTGAGCTAAAATGAAGTATTTCTCGCTGTGCCAACGTGTGTCTTAAAAATCGAATGTCGCTGTGCCAACATGCGATGGTAGGTTAAACTATAACTCTACCTATATAAATGAAGAGCTTCTTCAAAAGCCTGTTTATACTTTTTTTTAAAACAGTTGATTTTTAAGTTCTGCCAATATTGATTGCCTTGTAAGTCACAACTTGTATTTGTCACAAAGAAACTAACTAAATATCGCTGGCTATACTTACTTTACGATAAGTGATTTTGTTGTCTTCGCTTTACAGCAATCACAACTACAGAGTGACTTATTTCTTGTTTTTTTTTTCAGCAATTGAATGTGCGGCCCTGACTGTGGCCAACGGAACCACGTCCACAAACACAACAGGAACCACAGCTTTTAACACATCAGTGACTGTTACCTGCGACACAGGCTTCAAGCTTTCCAGCTCTGGAGCCCTTGTATGCGATGGGACGAGATCTGACAACTGGAATGTCGTGATACCAACATGCGATGGTAGGTCAAACTATAAATCTAAAACTCACTTAATCCTGGCTACCAACTTGGCGCTGACTGAATAAAAAAATGTATAGGTTAAACTTTAACTATACCTATATAAATGAAAAGCTTGTTTGTCCGTGTAAAAAAAAATTGTTTTAAGAAAAATAAATTTTATTCCGGTGAATTTTTTGAGCCACTATAACTTAATAAACCCGTGTCGGCCTAAAATTAAAGCCTGTTTATAATTTTTTCCAAAACATTTGATTTTCAAGTTCTGTCAATGTTCATTACCTTGTAAGTCACAAAAAAAAAATTATTCAAAAAAACTATTTTTAGCAATATTACAAGAAGTTTATAGAAACTATTTGTGACATTTTAAAGCAGTTAAACTAGTTCAGTCATTAACTGTTATAGATGCAAGTTCGTATCGAAACGTCTTTCTAAGATAATGTCGATTTAGTCAACATTTTTGCCCTTAAAATTTATTATCAATCCATTTTATTGATTTGTAGAAACGCTCTACTGTGCTAACCGGTCCATTATAAAAACGTGCTATTCTTTTATTCATTGTCTAAGTTAAACTAGTTAAAACGCACCACAAGCAATCCTTAAAACCTTTAAATTCTTGATACTTCGTGTCATTGTGTGTTTTTCTAGAATGTGAATTCTTAAAGCGACATTTTGTTTTTATAATATGATACGTAATATGCCAAGTCAGTCGTAATTAACAGTACAGTGAAACATATTTTATTAGTTGTTTACATAGGATATAACGCTTGTACCGGTATAGTAAGTTTTGGTTTACGCCTTTATAGCTATTACTTGCATGGCGTTGGACATACACAACGGAGCAATCAACCCAAATACCAACCTTACTTTTGATCAAACTGTAACCGTTTCGTGCAACAGCGGTTATAAAATTAACGGAACCGCCACCCTGAAATGCGACGGGACTTTGGATAACAACTACGACGTGGATACTCCAAGATGCGGTTGGTATTTTCGCCTAACATGTAAAACGTTAACGTGTATGTCGAGTCATATACAATATAACTTGAATCTAAGTCAAGTCGCAGTGTTGCAATGACTTAAGTCATTGACTTGACTTAAATGCACTTAAGTCACTGTTTTCAAATGAATTGACAAGTCTTTTGGAAAAATGACTTGACTTGGACAGAAGTCATTTTGTCGAATAACTTGGGATTAAATAAAGTGTTTTTCATTAAAATCTATCTCAAGTTTTGCACAATAAACAATTTTATTGCTGTATTAGATAGAGTGGTATAGAAGCTTGGTCTGCGTTAATTTCCGGGTTGTGCCGTGTTATTTCTACGGTTTCCTTTATCAAAAGACGACGCCATCCTAGAATAATTTCGTTAAACGCAATGTGATTTTTTATGTTACAGAAAACGGGGGACCAGCCTTGTTTAAACTCCAAACAGCACTAATGGTGACGGTTCTATCCATGATCACTTGGCTGAGTACTCAGTCAGCTCTGCTTTGAAGTTGCTGCTAATTATAGCTTACTGAAAATCGTATTAATTTATCTTAATTATCTTGCGTTTATAGTTACTTAGACATAGTATAGAGCAGTGGTTCTCAATTGTTTTTTATATTCCTCCCCTACAAACACTGTCAATTCCTCCCTAGCAATAAAAACGAAGTATTTTATGGTACCCTGCTGACAGAAAATTAAACCTACAGGAAAAGAGTCGACAAGTTTAAAAACAATTAAAATTTAATAGACGTATCTGAGCCAAAAGCCAAGACTTGTTACGAATTTGGATGCGCGAATCATCTGAAAGTTATTTATTGCATATAACTGATTAAATAATTTATTCTTTTATCCACTTTTTCTCCCTGGAACCAAATTTCCTCCTGAAATTAAAAAAACACATCTTCTCTCCTTTGAGAACCACTTGTAGCGAACAATTTATAATAAATTATCTTGAATCTTTGGCGCTAACGTTCAAGCACAATATTTCGACTTCGTGAGTTTCGAAAAGTTGTAACACCGACAATTTCTCGCGATGACTATAAGTCGATTATATACTGAACTGCCTCGCATTAATATTAACCAATATAATCAAGAAAAATATATTAGTTGCAATTTCCTGTGTGAATCAATTAACTTTGATACAGAATGTATTCAGTTTAAATTACATTTTTACTTGTAGTCTTTCAAATATAACTTGCAGTTGGTTTGTATCTTATGTGAATTAAATCCAATGCCTATATAAAATTCTTTATTTCAAGTTTAATTTTTACTTGTCGCCTTTCAATTTAACAATTTTAATCGAGTGTGTCAATTTTAATAGTTTAAACAAGGACTTGGAGTTGACTAAATTTTATCAACGTAGTATTTAGAATGTATTCATTTTAAATTTAATTTCTTATTGTAGTTTTTCACTGTGGATAGAAAACGGGCGACTGTAGACTTTTTAGCAAAATGTTTCCCTAAATTCCTTGTATTTTTTGTGATATTAAACCTCGCCAAGCAGGAATGAACATGTCCAGTGTTTGACGGTCAAGGATTTGCTGTGTGTGTGTTTTAAATTCGCAAAGCATGGAATATACGAGCTAGCTTATATTTTATAGGCGCTCTGTTAGAAAATAAAAGAAACTTTTAAAACTCTTGTGTTTTTTTACTACGGCTTGTTAACATTGTAAAAATACGTCCCTGAAAAATGTCAACGAGTCTTGCACAATGCAGCTTGTGTTCAAGAAGTTTTACGATTTTGGCAAAGTGGCAAAGTTTCTCCAAAGCTCGAAAAGTCAAACGAAAAACCCTTGTAAGGTTACCTGTAGAGTGGGAACAAAACGTTGTTACACACCCAGTGTCAACGCAGTAATTTTTGGTATAAAGGTGACGCCAAAATTCAAAGCGTCGTTACACAAAGGAAACTAGTAGTAAACGAGCAGATTTTAAAGCGCAAAAATTTGGATAGGTTTTAAACGAATTAAAAATAGAACTCAGCCAAGTTTATTATTAACTAGACAATAAAAAACGGCTTCAACTCGAAATACGTTTTTTTAGATTTTGGAATTTCGATCGTTAAACTTTTCAATGCGTATTAACATTTCGGGCAAAATCAATTCATGCTGTCCGTGAAACTACTATAGAGACCATTGTCCTGTATAATAGGCTGCATGTCTCAATGCCTTATATTAATGGTGGACAATCATTTGTGACAGCGGGCCGAATGAGAAACATAAAATGGTAAAAAGTGCCAAAAGGGGGTCCACATAGTACAATACATATAATAATACGCGTGATTTCTTTTAAAAGAATCTTTAAATATCCTTGTTTTGGGATAGTAAGAGTATAGAAACAGGTGAGGATGATTTATCAGAGTAAGGTATTTACTACAATACTCTAGAATCAAGAAAAAAACATTAAAGGATCTTTTTTGTCTAATAGATTTTTTATTGTAAATATACCGCGGGTCGGTATTTATCGCGGGGCATATTTTTAAGTCTGCTGTATTTGCTATTTTAAAAAGACAGGTGTTGCTCGTGGAAATGGTTAATGATTCGTTGTGTGTTGCCTTTACAGGAATTATGTTGCTTCTAACATCATATACAATATTACATGGACAGCAGACACCGTTTTGAAACAGCGTAGTTTCTCGTGTTACCACGTGTATGTAATAGGGAATATCCATATATTCTATTGTTTTTCCGTAAAGTGTCTAAATGAAACAATTTTCAGACATGAAAACCCAAATTAAAAGTAGTCCTAAGAAAACGGTACGCAGTACGTTTATTTTGTTAAAGTCTTACAGGTTTCAGAGGTGTTACTTTCAATACACCTACATTACATGAAGTTATCGATTTGCGCGAAGCGAACATACGCCTTTATATCATTATTATTTGCTCAAACTTTCATTTACGACGGTGCGATGAGCTGCAAGACGCTTTTGGGCTTCTTTTGGGCACAAATTTAACAAAATGGGTTAAGACATAGCCTACTAGAAACGTATAATCCAGATTCGCGCGTCGCTCCAAGTTTTTGTGGCATAAACGTAGTTGAAATAAGCCAAAAAACTGATGGAGGGGCATGGTCACGTGGCACCCCTGGATGCGCCCCTGGCCTGGTGTTATAAAAGAAGTAAAAAGACAAAACCCCTGTTCCTGTTTCACTAGTGATTTTTTTTATCTTTGGGTTCGTTATCAGGAGGAGATATTGTTTGGGGGTGTTTAAAATACGGCATTTTTTTTCTTTTCTTTCAATGTGTCTGTCGCCTGAAGGCGAAATAAAAGCGAGGTTAGAATTGATGAAGCGACGTTAAAGTGACGCAAAGTCAAACCCATGCCAGAATTAATGAAAAAAAATCCTGCCCTATCAGGTGATTTTTGACACCTGTTTTTTTTGTATAAACCCGCGGCCTCGAATTTAAATAAGTCCCTATACCGATAGTTCCACACATTTACTTTAAATTGTGCCCAACCAGTTGACTTTAAACCACTATTTTTCTTGTATACCTACTATGCCAGTGGTTCTCAACCGGAATGCCGCGGCACTCTACGGTGCCATTTCTAATGCTCAGTTGTGCCCAGAAATATTTTCTCTTAATTAGGAGTTCAATTTCTGCTCTATTGGTAAGCTTCTTGATACAAATTTTTGTCTACGATCAAAGTGCCGAAAATTTCAAAAATTTAAGTTTTTGTCAAACTTGTTGCACAGTTAATGTGCTGTTTCAATCACGTTTATTGTAACATTACAGTTAACCACTCAGCAAAAATACAGGCAAGGGTGTTGCGAATTTTATAATTTCTGTAGGGTTCCGCAAGCCAAAAAAGTATGCGTAACATTGGTATATGCTCGAAGATCGTGTTGTGTACACTGCGATTAATCTCTAGTTGATCAAACAATCGTCTGGAGGCCGAAAGGCGTTTGCGTTTGTTCTCTGAAATGACGTCATAAGTCATAAACCCGACCGTCGAGGGGGGTGTCTTGTTTTTAAAAATACCCCGGTTAGCTCGAACTGTTTGCCAAGGCTAGGCAGGCTGACGCATTCGCACGGGGTTAAGTTGACCTACAGAGTGCAGCCCACACATTGCTGTTAGTTTACTGAGGGGCGTGGTGTTTTAAGTGTCACAAACATGCTTTCACTAAACACATAAAAAGTACCGTTCAAATCATTATAAGAACAAATTGTGAATATTTTAATGTAATTCTAGTTTAAATTTAAGTTGTAGTGTAACATTTTCGAGGCATCTTTCGCTTTTCAAGTGTCGCCATGCATTCATAGAATATGCTAAAACACTTTTCATGGTGTCACCCTTCGTGTGAATGTTCCATGATCCAAAAATATTATTTTTCTGTAGTCCGACTCTCGTGCTGTTATAGACGTAGCAACAGTTTATATATGCTTTCATAGTCTAATTCCTATACAAAAAGTTATAAGATTTGTGCAAAAATCAGATTCTTAAAGATTCTCAAATATCTCTCGGCACACTTGAGCATTAGAAATGGCACCCAGGGTGCCGCGGCGCTCCGGTTAAGAACAACTGGTTTAAAGAGTCATTCGAAACGTCCACAAAATGCTGCCTCTTCATATTGGCTTTGAAATTCATTTTACGCTTTACTACAACCTCCAGCCATTATCTTAAGATTTATTAAAACGTTTGCAAAATGCTACCTACTTCTGTACGAGTTTTGATATTCACTTCAAGTCTAAATACAACCTCCGGCCATTATCTTAAGATTTATTCGAAACTTTTACAAAATGCTATTACTTGTGTATATGTGCTTTGATATTCTTGGTAATCTAATTAGAAAAACAAAAAAAAAATAAACAAGCTGTCCAAGTCAACGAAGGTTAAAGCCGCGATCCTGTGGTATGACAAAACAAATAGCTATAAAATTGCGCTATCGAACTGTTTTGTTCAGGTCGCATATGTTGCTTGTTTTTCGCCTGGTCCGTATATTGTCCTGATATACAAAGGGTGATAAAAATTGTTTTGAGAGACCGAAACGGCAAAATTGTCCAACGCTCTTTTCAATTATTTGCTATAGTTGTGTAACTTTAGAGCATGGAAATAACAGTCTTTGTAAGCGGTCTCTTTAAGCAGGCGCGGATCCGTATTTTGTATTTTGTTTAGGGGCACGCTTTTTTTCCCGATGACATCAAAACGTTACGTTTAAAGCTCGTCGATATTAACTTTAATTATGTTGTTTTACTGCCAACTCGTTTACCCTTTTCAACGTTCAAGTAGGACTGACTATCTTTTTATTGGTGGTGATTACACTTAAAATTTCACAGAAAAGCAATGTTGTTGATCATTGACTTATCCAGCTCAGCACATATTAAACACCGAAAAACGTTTCAAAAATTGTTATGATGTTTTTTTTTGCAATTCAAAACGCACGAAAATAATTTTTCAAACAAGAAACAAAATTGGAATATTCAAAAACCTATAGGAGTTGTATGCAAACACTTGTACAATGTCAAATCTAGCGTGCATTGCAATGAACATTATCAGTGGAAAACATATTTGTTCGAGTATGCCAGTCAGTCGTTTTATAATCAAGGTAGGTTATTTAACAAGTTGAAAAACTAAATATATTTTTCCTGTACCGACATCAACACCATTTTTGCTTATGCTATAGAACAGTGGTTCTCAACCTTTTTTCTTTCGTGGCGCATTTACGTTGCAAAAAAATTCTGTGGCCAAATAAATGTTTATGAATGAAAAACTGTAAAATAGGTTTAGAACAAAACACAGCAGAACGTATTTCAAAACAGATTATTTTCAAAACAGATTATAGAGTCATTATTCCTGTAGAATTAAATATAGTGACACAAATGAAACTAAATCTAGCTTTTTTAAATTGGTCTGTGGCCCACCTCAAATGTTCTTAGCCATGGCCAACTGGTTGAGAAGCGCTGCTATAGAAGCATCTAAAAGATTTGCTGCTATTTGAAGTCATTGTCGTCATTTAACAGTAACTTTTACGCTACATCCTTTAAACAACATTCAGTTTGCAATAGTTTTTTCTTACGTTGGAGCATAATGGCTGGAGGTTTAGTTAAGCGTAATAAACATATCAACGCTCTTACAAAAGTAGGTAGCATTTAGATAAGCTACGTTTTTACAGGGGGGGTAGCATGGCTTGTATATGTAGAGTCCTATTTTCATTTATACTTGCAGGCCATTTGTTTAAACCGGTGTTACATTATTTACTATATAAGCATAGGGCAATGTTTGACTAAAACCGGTTACTATGGATTGTATGTGTCCCTGTTTACCAGAAGTCGCTTACTTTTTCGTAAAATATATCTTCGTTCAAACCAAAATTAAAATATAAGCCTAGAACTATGTTTGACTAGGAAAGAACCAACATAAGCCATGTTTACCCGAAATGACGTTTCGTGCCATCTGCCAGCAAAATTGTGAAACCAAGTCAAAATCGATAGTTAGCAAACAGACGTTATTCCTGGAACCTTTGCCGCGACTGGCCAGCGAAACGAAACACATTCCTTTTTCTGATTTACCACTCGATATGCGACGGTACTAATGTGACACTCTACAGAAAACGATAAATTTGCGATGCTTGTTTCACCTAAAAAGGAATTGCAAACATGAGACGGTTTGTTGAACCCAAAGTAAAGAGAGCTATAGCGGGGTCGGGCAAATATTTTTGACAGGTATGTGCGGGTCACATAAAAAACGAACCTATCTTTGAGAGACGCTTTCAGAGAATCTAAAACACACATAATATAAAACATACGGTCCCGGTGTGACCGGAGGCGTGAGTTCGAACCTCATCGCAAAATTGGTGTTTTTCTACCCTGGCTTGCATGAATATCCTTAACTGATCGATCAATTCGGTTTGTCTTTTGAAGACTTATGGTGCACTATAATATGTAAGTCGTTATCATTGGTCGAACAACAACTTTAGAAGGGCTAGATCACAGTTGTTTTAATCATATGGGTATGCATCTTTCCTTGAATATAAGTTCTATCAGCGGTTCCTAAACTTTTCTAAAAATTTCGCCTGGTGGACCTCCCTTTGCAACTATTTTGATATTTCGCGGTCCTAGAAATAATCAAGGGTCAGTTGTCACAAGCGACGTCATGAACACGCTATATTTTGGATTAATAAACATAACTTAATCACATAATGTTTAAAACATAGACCAATGTTAAAAAACATTCGCTAAAGCCTATTTCTAATGTTTCAAACTTAACGACTAATCCTCATTGCGGACCCTGGTTATTTTTTTAAAACAGATGGTTGCTAAGTATAGAGAAACGTACGGCAAATATATTTCATCAACAAATATTTAAAAATCTATAAA
Organism: Ascidiella aspersa; assembly: GCF_963924565.1. Classification (NCBI taxonomy): domain Eukaryota; kingdom Metazoa; phylum Chordata; class Ascidiacea; order Phlebobranchia; family Ascidiidae; genus Ascidiella; species Ascidiella aspersa. The sequence continues at coordinate 3,220,506 of NC_139451.1, forward strand.
TCTATTCAGTAAAATATTGAAAGGATAAAACAACATTAATTCACGTTTTTGCCTAAACAGTAATTGATGGAAAAAGAGTCACTGGCTGTATTAACGGCTTGGTCAGTTTACCCAGGCCTGTTCTGAGTAGGCTTCAGTGTAACCTTATAACCAGTGGACCATTTTATATTTTAAATCGACGTGATACAATCATTCGAGACTTTCGAATCAACCTTCGAGAAACACGACTGTTTGACCGGCTTTATTTCGACGTTTACTGCAAAAGGCTTACAGAAGACATACTAATATATAACTGCAATTAAATACGGATTGCATTTGTTCATTATGTCGCATATGTAGTTAAGGTAATTTATTCAGCTTTGAATAAGGCTATACATAACTGCAAAAACATTACACGAATGTCTGTAAAATGGATGCTAGATTTCAGGTGGCGATGTTTAAAAACAATTTGTATTACAATTTTGACAGACTTTCGAACAATATTGCTTCATTAGGTCAAAGTAGACAAAAAACTTACACGTTTTACTATAATGAAACAAAATGATAGAATTTAGGTGGCAAGTTTTAAGAGCAATTTGTATTACAGTGTTGACAGGCTTTCGCACAACCTACTTAATAGGTCATATAGAAACAATGCAACAACAACAAAAATATATAGCCACAAGCGTTCATAACACGCTTTGACAAAGTTTTTTTTGAGCTTAAGTGAAACAAATATTAAGGCTGGAAGGTTCCGTTTTGTTTTACCGTTTTTTATTACTCTCTCTGCAATTCTAAAGGGTCAATATTACCGGTGGATTACCGCCAAACAGTATTCATTGATTTGACGGCGCCTTTATACATTACGGAGCATATATCGTATTATTCATTTCACGCACAAAATCCATCACTTTTTCGGTTCTGTTGGGTGTTTTTTGCCTTTGAAAAGAACGATTAATAGACAGTTTAAAGCACAATGATCAATCAACTGTTTTTTTGAAAGAAAGTGCCGAAATCGTCCGTTTACAGAAGCATTGTATTAAAACGGTCCGTATAATTTATAGCGACAGCGCCAAAACCGTTATTCTAAGCGTGTCGTAAATGTTTACTCTCTTAGCGGGATGCGTTTTTTTTTAAAAAGAAATAATTTTCGATTTGAGTTTATAGACCTGTTTTAGATCAATCACAATGGGGTAAGATTTTAAGGGGTCCGCAAATATGGTCCCAAACCTAACCCGAAATGAGGAAATAAATTTTAACAACCAAGTGAATCCATCGCAATAAACATCGCTATATATTCTTAACTATAATTATTGTGAATTTTACAGCATTCTTTATGTAGTGTTTTTTAATCTTGGGGACAATAAATGTATTATAAATGTGAACATGTGAATTAACGAAAATAAGTACAACGAGAATGATAACTCAAAGCAACGATTTGTATTGTTTCTATCTTTCCTTCTTTGAATTATAAAAGCTTTGGTTGGAGCAACAAAGTAAAAGTGGAACATTTCAATAAATTGCAACATAAGTTTGGCCACCCCTGTCCTCTATAAAGACTAAGGACTTTCAAAATGCTATCATAAGTCAACAGAACGGCAGACAGATTAAATCGATAACGTTTGTTTGCGCTTTTAACAAACAACGGTATCCATCAACAGCAAAAAACGTTAGTCAGTTTCGTATGTCTGACGTATTCTTGATTTTCATATACTTGGATTATTTATCGAATACGTTATAAATCCCCCCTTACCCGGGGTTCTTTAACTTTTTTTTAACGCTGACACCTAAAAAAATTGGTTCGCGTGGCCAGAGTTGGCAGGGAATTTTTCAGAGTTCACTATATGTAGAACCCATATCATATAGCCTTAAACCAACTGACCTGAGACTGAAAACCAGTCTAATGATACTAAAAAAGAAGGTGGCTGAGTTTTTTTTTAAATAATCCATTTTCTTAAAATATATATTTAAAAAAAATTAATGTTTTAAGTTGTTCATTACCTACATTGACACCTTTGAATAGTCCACGGAGCCCAAGTTAAGAACCCTTGTAACATATACGATGTTGTCTTAAGTATAGGCCAGGGGTTCTTAGACTTTTTTTTACCTCCGACCCCTCCAATTTTTTGTTTTGCCTTGCGTGGACAACGGTGGATAAAAACTTCAAAAATGATGTCATAAATTGACGTCATAGTAAAAATAGACTACATAAATCTGCTGGTTTCGGTTCAAAAATGTGAAAGTGAAATGGAGTCTAAATACATTCAGTCCAAAACCGTTTTATTTTTAAACAAACTGTTTTCTTTAAAAAAGGATTACTTCTCAACACTAATATTTCAAATCGGCATTTATGGACCCCTAAAACTATTTCACGAACCCCCAAGGGGCCCATGGACCCCAGTTAAACAACCCCTGGTATAGGCCTATGTATAAATGCGCAAAAACATGATTTTACGTCGTTTAGGAATCCGAACGCAATTCGCAAAATAAAGCGTGATGTAATTTGAATGAAATAGCTTGTTTGCTATTGTGTGTTTAACGGCCTGTTCGAGTTACTTTACTAGGAACTTCCCGGATTCATTGTATATATAGTTACGCATTTAGTTTACACGATACATTCTTTCTTGATACCGTTTTGACCGAACTACGTCAAGCAGTGTACGCGATTGTGTGGCAACTGTAGCATAACACATGATAACAAGTGACGTGGTGTTTATTTAAGACCTATATAAAATTCCCAGGACAATTCCGCTGGAAATTTTGGTTCTACCGAAATCAGCTTGGGAGAAAATAGGACAAAGCGAAAGTCCATCGCAAAGCACGTCATTCAGTTTTCCAAAAAAATAAGTCTGTTTTTTATGCGTGTATATGTGCAAAAACGTATTAATTTTCCACTCTTTAAATGTTGCCTAGTGTATTAATCACTAAAGCAGGGGTTCTTAAACTGGGGTCCATGGACCCCTTAGGGGTACGTCATCTAGTTTTAGGGGGTCCATGTAGACATAATTTAAATATTAGTGTATATTTTGAAAGTTATTAATTTTTCAAAGAAAATAGTTTAATTTAAAAATAAAACGTTTTCGCCCTGAATGTATTTTCCCTCTGTTTCACTTTCACATTTTTTGGATTGAAAACAGCAGATTTCTAATGTCTATTGATATTGTGACGTAAATTTGTGACGTCACCTCTTAAAATTTTTAGCCTACACTGGTCTGTGCGAAATACATTTTTTAAGGGGTCCGCGGTAAAAAAAGTTTAAGAATCCCGGTTCTTAAGCAATAAAAAATGACAATGTTGTGAGAAGCTTAATTTGTTTAACCATTAAATTGTTTTAAAAACGACGTTGAACGTTGACAAACATTTGGTAATTACTGTGAAATAAATTGTGATACGACCCTATGTAACAAACTACACTGAAAACAATTAGTCCAAGCCCCCTGACAATTTGAATATTTGTCACAAAGCTCTAGATATCGAGGCGTTTAGTGAAAAAATATACGATGTTTTTGTTGCACGCAAGTTCTCATAAAAATCGATAGACCTTCTGGAAAAATAAATATTACCTATTTCGATCGCTTTGCCTGTACGTTTGAAATGTACATTGCTTTATGGCGATGTACAGAACAAAATATGCCGTCAAATGGGTTCTTTACGAAACCAACGTGGTTTTGTTAGCGTTTTGCAAAAGCCAAGAAAAATCATAAAAGCAGGCGCTTTCAACGTTGATCAAATCTTTCAACGTTAAACTAACTTTCGTCCAAATATAAGCAACAATCCACCCTAAATTTACCAGATCGCAACTGACAACAAGTGAATTGTTTTATGGGCGAAACTTTAAGATAAATAATCTGATTTTATATAAATGCTTAATGAAAACACTTCACTTCAACCCGAGTCATTTGTCCTAAAAACTTAAGTCAAGTCAAGACATTTTGCCCAAAATACTTGTGGTAGAATTCAGCCGGTTCCCACCGCTTCTATAGAACTGTCTCACGAAAATTTAAGATCAGCAAACCAGTTAGCATTACTGGTTAATGCCAATGTATTTTTGCATCTTATCTGATAAACCGATTTTTAAGATCCAAATATAGCTTACGTGTTATTTTTTAAATGTGCAATGGTCAAGTACGCGCGTACCAGCAGTTATACATTGCGTTAATTTTGATAATTGTAGTTTTTATGATTGTTTTTCTGAAAATGGAATTGTTGCGTCATAAGTACAAACCATGAGACGTTTTGTAACGAAACCGGCTAAAATTATGACTTCTGCGATAGAACCGGCTGAGAAAAAAAGTGGAATCCCACCACTGCTCATAGGTCAAGTAAATTTATTTGAAAACAGTGACTGGAGTCAAGTCATTGACTTTATTCTTTTCAACAGTGTTGCTTTGGCTTTCGGTAATTCTGGCGTTATGTCACAAAAAGGTGTCACCTACAAAACCACGATACTTTAACATTGCGCTGAATAACCGTGTAATACAGCAGGTAGCCGAGTTGGTAATGGGCGTCGTCAGTGTTATCTCCACAAGCTTTTCACATTGAGCAAATGTTTGTTCGCAAGACCGTGGATAATTTAAGACTATAGCCTACCCTACATTCGATTAAACCACGATTGACAAATTAGTACATAACAGCCACTAAACAGCGCTTTAAAATAACAATATATCTCGCAACAACATCTCATCACACCAATCTAAAGCAGCGGTTCTCAACCAGTGGGCCATAAAAACATTTGACGTGGGCCACAGACCAATATAAAAAGTTAAATTTAGTTTCACTTGTGTCATTATATTCAAATTTAGAGGAATAATGGCTTGGGGAGGAATTCTAATTGTTCAGCCGAAGTATCTCACTAATGCACGGTTAAATGAATAATCTGTTTTGAAATATGTTCTGCTTTGTTTTGTTCTAAATCTATTTTAAAGCTTTTTCTTTCATAAAAATTATATTGGGCCCCAGATTTTTTTTGCAACGTAAATGGGCCACGAAAGAAAAAAAGGTTAGAACCACTGATCTAAAGGGCTTCAGTTGTAACTTTGCACAGAAGAACCGAATTGAACATGCCTAACAATTGACGTAGTAAGAATATAAAAGTCCCTACAAAAATACTGTAGGTAGCATTTTGAATGTTTGGAATAGCTCTTTATTTATTTTTAACATCGGTTTACTACGACCTTCAACCATTATTCTGTTAGAATTGACGTGTTGAAATATCAGGTGTTTTTTCGTCAAATATTAAAGATCGTTTTTTGCAGGACATCACCCAATAATGGTACTACATTTGTTACACTAAAAGCACGGTAAAATATCAGGTATTTAGCATATAATCTTTCAGGTGTTTATAATTTAAACATCAAAATTAAAATTGGACACAAAGGTTTGAACTAGGTGGGTTTAGATTTTAAACGTGGTTAGACGTTTTTGTTGTTGAAATTTAAGCACAGTTCTGTGTCCGAGCGCACCTGGCGAGCAAAGCGAGCGCGTTTTTTTTTGGTATACAATATTTTTTTAAATAGCAATATTTTTGAATAAGTTTTCTGTTTGTCCGCAACGCACTTGGCAGCCTTCCACAGCGCAACGGTATAGAAGCGCTGATCTAGTTAAAAAGACAGCCTCCAAACGTAAACGAACCGGACGTTTGAAGATGATTCGCGCGAAGCGGGAAAGCTGTTCGCATTTACGTAGTTAAAATAATCAAAAAGTAGGCGTATTTGAAATGGACTCGTGTCTGGTTTGTCAAAGAGGCGGCGGGCCGGTTGTTTTACACTGGCGGGCCGAATTCCATCGCTGCTAGCATATAGCCGCACTAAAAAGGCAGCAGTCGTCTTCTCATGACTTGTTGTGCTTATGACGCAACAGTTTGATTTTCAGACAAAAAATCACAAAAAGAAAATTACTACAATTACAAAATTGTAACAATTGAAAAACAAAACAAAAAAACAAACATGTGAACTACTTGGATCTTAAAAATCAGTGTATTAGATAAGATTGAAGAATATATTGACATTAAGCAGTAATGCTAACCGGTTCGCTGGTCTTATAAAATTTCGTGAGACGGTTCTATGAAACCGGTGCGAACCGGCTGGATCCCACCACTGGCGACGCCTGGTGTTCAAGGTCAATTGGCTTTTATTCGGCTCTTGTAAAAGCTTCCAGCTGCCACGGGCGCACACGATTTCAAATTGACACAAAATACCGCAGTTTATCCCCCGCCTTGGAGCTCCGTCTTGTAATTTATGTATGTGACCCTTGAGAAAATTAGAAAACGTGACTGAATCACCATCAGCAGCCAACATTTGACAGACGCAAACAAACTTAAAAGTTTTTTTGTGTTTTTTTTTATATCGCACGCGACAAAAACACACACACTAAAATTAATTATTCACCTAGTAGCGCCTATGTGGCGTGTGCGAACCCCGGAAAAGCGCAAGCCAGAGTGTTGGACCTCTCGAAACGTTTGTTTGCGTGTCTGAAGTGGAACGCACTTGCTGTCGCATTTCCCGGTACGTACACTTCTACTAGGTGAATAATGGATTTTGGGTGTGTTTTGCCGCCTGCGATATCTTTGCGACAAGGGCAGTGGTTCTCAAACTGGGGTCCGCGAGACAATTTTGTGAAACCGCGAAGCACCTAACAAAAAATCAACACGACTCTCCTAAAGAAGATAGTTTTTTTGGCAATACTATTTTCAGGCAACTTACTTTTCAAACCAAGCTTAACAAACCAAATAATAGTAACTATACCGTATATAGGCCTAAATTGTGGGACAAAAGAAGAAAAGCCAAACTTAGGCTCGACCTATACGAGCAAAGTGACTTGTGTTTGCGTTCGTCATCACAATTTACGATTATTTGTTCATTCACGTGTTTGCATGCTTTAAGTGGAATTACGCCTTGTGACGTCATAGTGTTGCGTTGTGCTAATGAGAATTACGTTTTTACAGCTTGCTGCGCTGCCACTGTGGGCGTACGGTCACGGTTATTAAACTGTTCGTAATTGCTCCATTCAAATAAAGTGATTTCGTTAGCGTTACATTACTAAATACGGTATCAACAAGTCTATCTTAGACTGCACGTGCACCCGCTTCATTTGATACCATTAAAACAACGAGTTATGTTGTGTATATTTTTTAGGGAGCAATTAAAAAAATTGCTAGGGGACCGTGGCGTAATTTTTTTTTTTTACGTTTCAAAGATTTAACAACCGAAAAACCATTAGATTTGTAAGTTGATGCAATGATAAAGTTGTTTTTGAGCTCAACACTGGCTTGTGTTTTTCCTAGGGTCTTAGACTGCGTATAGGCGCTACTGAGGAATAATTGATTTTAGGTGTGTGTTTTTTGTCGCGTGCGACATCTTTGCGACTAGGAGTTGAATCAGTGGTGAAAGTACGCCAAAAAACACTATAAAAAATCTTAACGTTTGTGAGGCAATCCCGTAATTTCCTTGAATGTATTTGAAATAAGTCCAGTTGCATATTTATGAACTGCCTTGAACAATTATTACGTAACTTTATGACGTTATCTTTGAAAACTCCATACGTCCTGGTAAGACAATTGTTCTACTTTAACTAATGGTTTTAACCAATGTCAAAAATGGCGAAATAACTGTTTTTAATACATCATTTCCTATAAGTGTATATACTTTAAACACCGAACCTACATGAAATTAAAGGCATTTTAGCCATCGTTGGTCAATCTAAAGGGGAATACAAAATTCGAAGGTACTTTTTAAGAAATAGAAAAAATAAATGGAAAAAAGGTAACTGGGTTTCAAAGATTTAACAATCGCAAAATCTTTACATTTGTAATTTAATGCACTCACAAGGTCGTTTTCTAACGTCTCAAAAAAATGGCTTTTCGCTTTTCCTGGAGTCGTACCTACTCCCTATAAACGCTACTAGGTGAATAATTGATTTTAGTTGTGTGTGTTTTTGCCGCGTTTTCGACTATAGAAGGGTTGTACCAGTGGCGAAATTACCACGAAAAAACTATAAAATTTTTTTTAACGAGGTCATCATGTATCTTGTTTAAAGAGGCCATCCCGCTTCTTGAATGTATGTAAACAAGGGTTTTAGTTGCATATTTGTACACAACATCAAACGATGACCTCAAGTTGCCTAAGTTACTCGTTTTAGGAGAAATTTCCATACCTACGTCACACATTTTTTCGTCTTCCCAGTGAGAAAATTATTCTACTTCAATCCATGGTTTTAACTCATATTGGAAAGGGCAAAAAATACCATGTTGTTTTCAATACATCACCAGCCCTACTATTAGTGTATTACAAAAAATAAAACATACCTTTAGACCCTTTCCTTTGAGTTTGCAACAGTTACACGAAAATTTGTGATTTTTTTTAGTTTTTAACCTTTTCAAGCCAAATGTAAGTTTATTTGAATCAAAAAAACACTTTTGACAATACGGGACTATACCAGGAAACTTGAACATAGGTGTGTTGTCCGCCACGAAAGGGCATCCCGCTCAGCTCTAGCAGAACATGCGGTTAAACATTGATACGGAATCGATTGGGATAATTGTAAAATTCTTGACTGGAAGCCGCACTATTACACAAGACAGTTCATTAAATCATTTCGGATTGACAAATATCTTAACACCATGAACAAATAGGATTCGTGGTATCCGGCAATCTACTCGTCGTTGTAGCTAACGCCATAGGTGATAAACGCTTGTTTTTCGTCGGCGCAGTCCTGCACCGGATGAAACCGTCCAGTCACAGCTTATTGCATACTTCAGCGTAGTCTAGATCTATTAATTTTAATCTATAGTCTTTTCATTTTTACTTCTTGGTATACAAGATGGCTAACGCAATCTCGTTTTAATTATTAACCATGATGAGGTCAGCTGGTATCTGCTGCCGACACGTCGGTTTATACTTCGTGTACACCAGAAGAGCGATTTCTATCTATTAATACGGGACTATGTTCCAAATAAGGACGTACGATAATATCGGATTAATGGAGGTGCTTCAAAGTTATAGTAGGATAGGTTATCGTGCGATTCCAGGGTAGCCTACAGTAGTAACGTTATCAATCCTATAGGATAAGTTCGGCAGTACTTTTGCTAAAAATATCTGTAACACTTATGGATTTTAAAACCAAGTTTCAGACAAAGAAGTTTCAAGTAGAGAGTTATGAATTTATTGGTATGGTCACAACAAGTAGAGACTTGTGAATTTATTCAGGTGTGGGTTGCAACTCACATTTCCTTTTATCAGCAAAGTTCATCCTTATAAGAACCGTTTTCTGAAAGAAACAATTTACTCTGCAAAAAGTCTTTCCCAATTATTCCAACTTCACAAAACATGACCTTGTAAAAATTCTACCTTTAACTGTTAACCACAAACTCTATTGTATTTCAAAATTAAAAACGTTCAGTTGGTCGGTTTTTTTTTAAAGCCTTACCTGTCAATCGACCAAGCCAAGGTTTTGTTAATAATTTGTTTTTTGAACTATTTGTTCAAGCAAACCGTCGAAACCGTTGACGCTATGGAAACGGTTTGGAGCAATAAAAATAGCTGCTTGTGTTTTTTTATCGCCTTGGAAACAACCGCACATCCTTTTTTCTATTTTGCACCAAGAGCATTGTTTAAGTTTATGTGCTCTCTGTCAACATCTAGCGGGTACTTTATTTGATTAATAAAAACGTGAATGACTCGCTCGCAGTTCAAACCGGATTTGGAATGGGATTCAACGTCGGAATAAAACCGTATTTAAAATAAATACAAAATTAACTAATAAATAAAAGTCGAAACATCATGTTCTGCGTTTTGTAAATGCCAGTAAATACCAACTTCCGGGCTCGAAAATAATTTGTCAAAAAAAGGATTCTAATAACCAACTCATAAACGAAAAACAATCAGTATCCCACACTGCGGCGTTTAAAACAGGGCTAAGACCACTTAAAACTACCCGAGCCTGAAGTTACCAAATTTTGAAATTGATATGGCCGCTAACTTGAAATTGTAAAGGCGGAATAGCATATGGTGTATGGCAGGGGTCGGCAACCTTTTCCTAATCCAAAACGAAACTCGGAAAGATCTCTGCGGGCCGCAAAACATGATAACTAAGAATTGTGTTATTTTCATGTTAGAACAAGTGTGAATCAGGCGGGCCTCGCCTTGTTTGATTTGAAATCCGAGTTCACACATCGCCATCTTTAGTACTAATGAGAAGTGTAATAAAACTACTTTGAAGGAACGCGACACACATTTAAAGTTAATCTAGCTGAGTGTTTTTTAACGTTTTAAGGCCAAACCCCCGGCGAGGAAAGCGAGCGCGATTTTTTTGGGTATTTTTTGGGTTAAATTTCTTGCAAGTTTTTATTACATTGCCGAAAATAAAAAATAAAAGTTAAAAAATATATGTCCAATATTTTGAATACGTTTTCCGTTTTTCCGTGACGCACTTGGCAGCCTTCCACGGCGCAACGGTAAACAATGACTGATCTAGTTCAAAAGACAGCATTAAAACGTAAACAAAACGGACGTAGAATGGTAATTCGCGCAAAGCGCGAACATTTTTTGCACTTACGTAGTTAAAATAGTCAAAAAGCAAGTGAAATGGACTCGTGTCTAATTTGTCAAAGAGGCGGCGGGCTGGATCCGGCCCGCGGGCCGTAGGTTGCCGACCCCTGGTGTATGGTGTATGTTGTTCAACCATGTGTTGTGAGTGGTTGAATTACATGACATCCCACATGTGGATTGCTGAATATCCACCTTCTTTTAGTTGCGTAAATAGATGAAATAAATGCTGTAGATTAGGAGACGAACTCAGGACTCGACGAAATCGCACATTTGGTCGGAGTTGGATCGAGAGTCGGACTCGGGTTTATTTTAACCGATTCTGCAGCCTGCTCACAAACCACGGCGTCTAAACGACGATAATAAAATGTCCGATCCCAGCCGTCACATACCCTTATCCCTACGTTAGATGTTTTTTAGGCCATTTAGCACCATTTCCGGTCGGTTTTGAACTTATTTCTACGGGTTTCGATTTTATCCCGCTGTAAAAATTACCGCCTATTTGTTTACATATTCTCACTGTTATTGGTTTAAGGACAATCAGGTGACAGTCTTGCGACTGAAGAAAACATTTTGTCGTGACACCACATTACACAACGAGTAACAAACGGTTTTCGGGAACAAAACGTTCAAAATAACTCAATAGTGTACACTGGGGAGAATTTAAATCAAAACCTATGTGAAATTAACAAAAAGTGATGCACAGCGTCCGATAAAGTGAGAGATTTCAAGATACTGCGTATTTTCTTTTATTATGTGGTGTGTCTTAATATCATGTTATTATCGAATATTTCACTGTATGTATTTTTTCTCTATAGGCCTTATTACGTGTTTGTAACGCATCTGAAAAAAGATAGCTACGGCTGTGTTCTAGTTTACTTTACTAAATCTAATCCGCTTTATGGGACCATTCATATAAAAATAAGTTTTTCTGGATTTATAAAATAACTTCCAACTTTTAAGTTCAAAGTTATCTTTATCAAGAAAGGATGAAAGCTTTAGAAGAGGTTCTTGAACTTTTTTTACCGCGGACCCCTAAAATTTTCTTTCATCTCGCGTGGACCACTTTAGGCAAAAAAATTTAAAAAATAACGTCATAAATTGACGTCACAGTACAAATAGACTTCATAAATTTGCTGATTTTGGTCCAAAAATGTGGAAAATTAAATGGAGTCTAAATACATGCAGTGCAAGTCCGTTTTATTGTTAATTAGATTGTTTTCTTTAATAAATGAATTACTTCTTAAATATAGGCCTACACTAATATTTCAATTAGACCTTCATGGACCCCCTAAAAGTAGTTCACGGACCGCCAAGGGGTCCATAGACCCCAGTTTAAGAACCCCTGCTTTAGAAGTATCTATCTCCCAAGAATTATATGACACCGATTTCTTTGGAGTTTGGTAAATGCTTATTGCCTATATTTAATGGGAATCTGATCCAATTAAACTACCGTATGTATTTTTTTATTTTGCCAAAATCAATGACTTGACCTAAATGCACTTAAGTCACTGTTTTCAAATTACTTCACTTGTCTTAAGTCATTTGGGCAAAAAGACTTGACTTGAAAATTATAAGGTTTGTTTCATTAAATAACTTTTAGTAAAATTTAGGTATGTTTTGTTTAGTTTAGTAAGGTTTGGCCACAGTTTCTGTTTTGTCAAACAAATTGTTACGTTTTTGTGGTTTGCCAAAAAAGAGGGTATTGAGTTTAAAAAAATTAAAAATATTAGTTTAACACAGTAAGTTTCTAACGGGAACGTGAGCAAGTTTCAAGGGGTCTGCGAAACATCTTTTAAATTAATTTTTAAAACGTTTACTAACTGGAGCACCTCCGTCACATTGATTTGGAAATCAGAGTAATTTTCAATCGGTATTTTTGTAAATTTTCTAAAAAATTACGAGGTCCTTCTTATAATGGGGTTCTCGGGATGCAAAAGCCGGGCAACCATTGTGCCATAACCAGTCGACCGGGTCTATTTGCAGATTATTTGTCTACAACACTGCCCTTTGCTTCATGATCCGCTTGATTGAACTAAATATAATAACCTTTTTATATGGCAAAATACAGATTCATTTTAAAGAAAAAAAATATTGTCCCTGTATCAAATTGTTTACGTAAGAAGTATTCACGCTATACAACAGTAGGTAAAAGTTTATCCTTAGTGGTGTGTTTTTAACATAATTGAGAGTGCTTCAAATTTTAATAATCTGCTCGATGGACTTATTGCTCTCTAGCGCCGTAAGCCGAGGATTGTAAAAAGTGATTTAAAAGCAAAATGACAAAAAAAGCTTTTCGTAACAGTCTTTATTACAGTGGTTCTTATCCTTTTCTCTATATCGCGCCCTTTTATAAATGTTCTGTGCCTTGATATTAACAAGGTATTATAAGAAAAGCATTTTCGTATTTATCGATTATGTCAGTAAGGCAACAAAGTAGCATAAGTAATCCTTATCGCGCCAAGCGCATAAAACTTTGCGTTCTTTTTGGGCTTAAGCTAAACAAAATTTTATTTAAAACACCTAACGCTTTGAGCACACAACAACTAAACATTGCTGTGCTCAATATATTACATTTTGTCAAGATTAAATATATTTTTGCTTATTATCAAAATGTGTTAAAAACGTAAGGGCGAAAAATAAAAAAAACATTATATAGCCTATTGTCTTGTTCTTGTTTGAAAGATAAAATTTCCGGAATTCTGACTATATTTGTTTTATTTGCCAAAATTGTGATTCATGTTGATTCGTTCGGGATACAGTAGCGACCTAAACACTGTTTAGTGTAAGTTTAAATAAGTGGCACCCATCCGCATTTGTCAGTGAGAATATTTGCTCAGTAATGCTCAGTGAGCATATCTGCTCAGTAATAAACAGTGTTGCAAACAAGACACTTTGAAATGACTTAAGTCCAAGTCAAGTCATTTGCAAAATAACTTAAGTCCAAGTAAAGTATTTTTCAATAAATAACAAGTCAAGTCATAATTAGAGCAAATCAATTTTGAGTCCAGTCCTTGTCATGAAAGTGAAACGTTACGGTAATTGATAAACTTGTCCGACTATGAGTAAGAACTACAGGACCTACAATAACCCAGGGGTTCTTAACCCAGCAAACACAAAACGTTTAGACAACTTTCGCAACGTTGTATGTTGGTGCTACAGAAGTTTTTGACAAAATATTTTCTATCTAAACGTTGTTGGAAAGGTTTTGACCAACGTTGAGTATATTACGTTGTACAGCGGTCTCAATATAACGTGAAGGAAACGTCAACCAACAAACGTAAAAAATATCGTTTTACCAAAGTTATTTACAACGTTTATACAACAGTGTTGGACAACGTTTGCTTCTACAACCTTAAAATAACGTTGCTGATGTCCCCAATGGAACATTTAAACGACGTCTGGCATTCTGGTTTTGCATTTCGTTTAACAAACGTTGTAGAAATACTTATATGACACGTTAACTGTAAAACCCTAAACAGGACACTGCCACAACGTTTATGAAGTACGTTTAAAAAACGTTCGGTCTAAAAGGTAAGTTGTAACGCCAAACATACGTTGTTAAAATACTTATATGACACGTTAACTGTAAAATCCTAAACGCAACACTGCCACAACGTTTGTAGAGTACGTTTATAAAACGTTGGTCGCAAAGGGTCAATCATAACGTTAAACCAACGTTGTAAAGATACTTATATGACACGTTAACTGTAAAACCCTAAATGCAACACTGCCACAACGTTTGTAGAGTACGTTTATAAAACGTTGGTCGCAAAGGGTCAATCATAACGTTAAACCAACGTTGTAAAGTTACTTATATGACATGTTAACTGTAAAACCCTAAATGCAACACTGCCACCACGTTTGTAGAGTACGTTTATAAAACGTTGGTCGCAAAGGGTCAATCATAACGTTAAACCAACGTTGTAAAGTTACTTATATGACATGTTAACTGTAAAACCCTAAATGCAACACTGCCACCACGTTTGTAGAGTACGTTTATAAAACGTTGGTCGCAAAGGGTCAATCATAACGTTAAACCAACGTTGTAAAGTTACTTATATGACACTTTAACTGTAAAACCCTAAATGCAACACTGCCACAACGTTTGTAGAGTACGTTTATAAAACGTTGGTCGCAAAGGGTCAATCATAACGTTAAACCAACGTTGTAAAGTTACTTATATGACACTTTAACTGTAAAACCCTAGATGCAACACTGCCACAACATTTGTAGAGTACGTTTATAAAACGTTGGTCGCAAAGGGTCAATCATAACGTTAAACCAACGTTGTAAAGTTACTTATATGACACTTTAACTGTAAAACCCTAAATGCAACACTGCCACAACGTTTGTAGAGTACGTTTATAAAACGTTGGTCTCAAAGGGTTAATCATAACGTTAAACCAACGTTGTAAAGTTACTTATATGACACGTTAACTGTAAAGCCTTAAATGCAACACTGCCACAACGTTTGTAGAGTACGTTTATAAAACGTTGGTCTCAAAGGGTTAATCATAACGTTAAACCAACGTTGTAAAGTTACTTATATGACACGTTAACTGTAAAGCCTTAAATGCAACACTGCCACAACGTTTGTAGAGTACGTTTATAAAACGTTGGTCGCAAAGGGTCAATCATAACGTTAAACCAACGTTGTAAAGTTACTTATATGACACGTTAACTGTAAAACCCTAAATGCAACACTGCCACAACGTTTGTAGAGTACGTTTATAAAACGTTGGTCGCAAAGGGTTAATCATAACGTTAAACCAACGTTGTAAAGTTACTTATATGACACGTTAACTGTAAAACCCTAAATGCAACACTGCCAAAACGTTTGTAAAGTACGTTTATAAAACGTTGGCTCTAATCGGTAAGGTGTAACGCTTAAGATACGTTGTTAAAATGCTTATATGACACGTTAAATGTAAAACCCTAAATGCAACACTACCAAAATGTTTGTAAAGTACGTTTAAAAAACGTTGGTTAAGGTAAGGTATAACGTTAAGAATAGCCTACATTGTAAGAATACTTATGTAAAACGTTAACTGTGATAACCTGAAAGCAACTCTATCGAAAAGTTTGTAAAGTATGTTTAGAAGACGTTGGCTCTAAAAGGTAAGGTGTAACGTTAAACCAACGTTGTTAAATAACACTGTCACAACGTTTATAAAGTACGTTTAAAAACGTTGGACAAGGTAAGGTATAACATTAAACATAGCCTACATGGTAAGAATACTTAGCTGTAATAACCTAAAAACAACTCTATCGAAAAGTTTGTAAAGTACGTTTGTAAAACGTTGGTTCCAAAAGGTAAGTTGTAACGTTAAGCAAACATTGCAAAAATACTTATGTGACACATAAACTGTGTGGACCTAAAAGTAACACTGAGCAACGGCAAAGTTTGTAGAATACGTTTAAAATTTGATTCTAAAAGATAGTATATATCGTTCAGTTCACTTTCCTGGTAAAAATAACACAATAAATACAGTATATGGATTTATAAGTTAGTTTTACCCTGAATCCAAAACATATTAGATTTAGTAACATAAACATTAAATCTGAATTGAAGAAATTTTATAAATTAGAATTTTGCTTTAATAAAATTTATTTAGAAAGGAATACGGAATTGGCAATTAATATGAACCACAATTGTTTGGTTTTCAACCTTACAAAAATATTTGTAACGTTGCGCCCTCTAGCTGTAATATTGCCAAAAACTGGACGATGATGATGAATTCCTTTCTCTTCAGCGCGGCTGTCGCATGGTGAGTAGGATTTTCTCGTTGTTGGTTTATAACTTATCCGAAATAATCTTATTAATTGAAACATAAATCTTCTTGTAACTGTTTATGTTAATTAATGCATTAAGTTAAAAAAGGTTTAAAATATGTTTTTGTTGGCTTGAATTTAAACAGTTCTGTTTGCGTTTTAGCTTAGGGTTGGACTTTGCGTTTGGGGTTAAGTGGTATCAGGGACGGTTAATTCAGTTTGCGTTATTCACTAGATTTATTAGCGTTAGTCCAGAATCCTACCACATTTTGTTTCGGGATTTATTTTGCTAACATTTTTTGACTTCACAAAAGAAGTCGCAATTTACATGTTAGGTCAAAATTTAGCTTTCTAAGCTGGGTAAATAGCTTATTGTGTAAAGTTTGGTAAAACACCAACATCCGTTATTTATTTAAAAGCCTTTTAACAAGTTTAAAACGATTTAATATGTCTTTTTGTAATACGCAGTTTATTGTATAGTTACACCCAGACTGACATCTGTACTTTTTTTTAAAGGTGTCTGTTATCAATATTCGAATAAGGCGCTGTTCTAGTATCCTAACACAGCGCACAAACTTGGAATAAGGATGCGGGTTAGTGTTTAGGTTAGGGTGGGTCAAGTATTATTATAAAATATTATAATACTTTACCCACCCTTACACCGACCCTAACTGACACCCTAGGGCAGTGGTTCTTAACCTTTGGTAACTTGTCGAACACCTATGTTATTGTGCAAGCGTTCGTAGAACCCCTAATTTTTGCACAGTATTCGTTTCTTCCTCCTAGCAGCTGAAACTGAGTAGAATCAAATTATAAACTCGCATTTAGGTTAAATTGCCCAAACTTACCACAAGGGTTTGATCGAACCTTGGTTAAGAACCACTGACCTAGGGCCTAGTCCAAATATTGTGCATTGCTCTTTTAATTGTGGTAGGATTCTAGAACAGCGGCTTAGAATAATCTTAAGCAATGAACATCCATGAATATCTTTAATATTTTTTTTTAGAATTTTGCATAGTTTTGTTGTTTATAATTTCTGTAAAATAGCATGGATCGAACTGCCTACAGGCGTCACTGGATGAGAGCAAAAAGATCTTGAAATTCAACCCATTTTTCAAAAAGTGTCCTTTACTCAGTATAGTTTTATCTCCCAATAAAAGGCATTGTACTTCTAATGTAGTTGATTCGACAAGTTTAGATTCTAAATTCAATACTTCAAGATGTGCTACAACCTTGCTGAATTCCAATACTGAAGCATTAGACAATCAGTCACTTTTATGGTCACCAGAATACAAAACAAGGGAATTATCTGATACTTCCGCATCTTCTGATGCAGAGAATAATGACTGTAATGTAACATGTGATTTGATTGACTGGGTTAATAAATTTCAAGTAAAGCAAAATGCGGTAGATTCTCTCTTAAAACTGTTGTCAAAGCATGGCCTAGAAAAACTGCCACAGACTTGTCGGACCCTGATGACTACACCAAAAGAGATAAATGTTGTGCGTAGGTCTGGAATGGAATACTTTTATTTTGGACTGGATTTTCAATTAACAGAAGTGATTTAAGCAGCATGTTGATTTACAATCGAGTTGCCTGAATGTAGTTGAACTGTCTTTAAACATAGAAGGGTTACCTATTGTTAAAAGATGGGTTATCTATTTTTAAAACAAGTGTTTCTGGCCAATACTTTGTTCGATTGTAAATATAGGTAAAGCAACCGTTTTTCCAATTGCTATTGCCTATGGTTCTTCTAAACCTACTAATCTGGACTTTTTATTGGAAACTATAGATGATTTAAAATTACTCATTACAAATGGTATCACTGTTAATAAGTGTCATATTGGGGTAGTTTTGCACAGTGTCGTATGTGATGCACCAGCACGCTGTATGGTTAAATGTACGAAAAGTTTTTCTGGTTATTATGGTTGTCACTTTGCACACAAGCTTTTAGTTAATTTTGTTTCGAAATGTTCTTCAATTTATGGTGATGAATTCTATGTATACAATGTACATAGTTTGACCCACTTGGCAGTGGAAGCCAGGAACTTTAAATCTTTGGAAATGTGCAGTGCTTTTAAATTTGAAAATTATATGCAGAAGCTAAAAAAGTTGATTCGTTCAGGAAAGAGTCCACTTATTCAAGTCATAAAACGAATGAAAGAAGAAAAAATCTTTACTATTCCTAACGTTTCCAAGTTAAACTGTTTGTCTCAGTTTTATCCTGACAATACATTTATTATAATCACTAGTTCAAATAACCGTTGTGTTGAAATAATCGATATATATAATTCTGATAAAGTTCAAAATTATAAGTGCAGGGTGTATACTAATTTGCAGTCAATCTTCACTTATCCGTGTGACTCTTCTGTGATAGGTGCTTACTGTGGTTATTTTTGTAACACTTATATTGAATATTTTCCTTCAGATGTCTTAAAGTGCAAAGCTATTTGTTTTAAGAACAACAAAAAACTATATTTTTTAGCCATACTTCATGACAAAGCTTAGATAAACCATTCTATTTTTGTGACAAAAGCATATTGTTCTCAAACTTTACACAATGTAGCATGATAATAAATTGCAAAGCCAAAAAGGTTGAGTAGATCGACATCATCAGAGAACTTTGGGTTTGCAAAAATCAACCTTATGATCGGAATGTTGCAGAAGATGGCTGTAGACCTCTGATTTCTTATTGGCTCTGTGTTCTTTGACCCTTGTCAATTGCTTCTCAGTCACATTAACTGAAGATGATACAAGCTTGTATCGAAACGTCTTAATAATCAATAAGATCGCGATCAACTTTTACCTTTTTGGCTATGCAATTTATTATCAAGCTACATTACAGATCTGAGCATAGTGTACCCATTTACACAATGTGTCATGAAACTTTCAATAACTTTATAAAATAATGTTTTACAATTAGATATTCAAGCATGCTATGCCTAAATATACACTACAGGTTAACTGCCAATATTATAGTAATTAACTTCTTGCGTATAATATTAAAATTTATAATTGTATTTTTATTGTTATGTTATGTTGTTAATGTTAGTCTGCTGTAAGTTGTGAGGATCACTTGTGTAATCATTCAAGCCCTAATAACAAAACTGTACGTTCCTTAAATATCAGTGCTTGTGTTTTAGTATACCTATAAATCAATAACATTATAATTAAACCTTGAATTAATCTTACTCACATTAATGTGCAACCTTTAATCAATACCAGGTAAAATTAACTTGAAAATGGAGCTGCCCTTTTCGGTTGTAGAGTTTATTGAAGAAGGAAGCGTAGACATTGTGCCATCAACTTGGATTGTGCAAAGAAATGAGCAGGTTTTTTTCTGTTTTAAGTTTTACTTAGATAACTGTTAAATCACATACACATTCAAAGGTGAAATGTAGGTAAATTTTTTGGTAGTTGACGGAGATGTTGCATGATTTTGACACCATAAGATTTGTGTAGAATAATTTATATACTTTTTAGTACAGTTTTACACCTAAATATCTATTTTAGCTAATATTAGCGGATTTTAAATTATGCAAACATTTTAGTTTAAATCCTACTGGCCAAACAGCTCTCCTAGGCAAAAAGCAAAACGATTGGAAACACCAGACCCTAATTGGAAGTTGTTCAATGTTCGAATTTTTAAGTTTGCAGGTAAATTATTAGTTTGTATGTTTGATGTATCATTGATGCCTGACCGTGGTGTGAAAGTTATTATTTCAGCATTTGTTTATTTTAAATACCTGTTTTTATACATGTTGTCAAATAATAATTTTTGCATAATTTCGTTTAGAGTCTTTACCATTATATTTTTCATTGTGATTAGTGGTTTATAAAACTGTGGGTAACTATAGATTCTCAAGTGTGCATTTTAGACCCTTTCTGTAATTTTTGAAACTAGTCCATTTATTTGAAAAGGGTGTACAAGCATTATCATATTGCTGTGTAACCTCAGATTTCAATAATATTACTTTTTTCCACAGATAGCTTTGAAAAAGCTCAAAAATTGTGCACTAAGGCTGTAGAGACGTCAAATTTAGAAAGTGATGATGAAGTCCCAAGTAGGCGTTTAAGAGTACAAAGTCCAATTAGTTTTCTAGAAGGTATTAATAGTTTTGCTTTATGTTTTTGCCTGTGTTGTAACATGAATAAAATCTTTTATCAATAACAAATTTGGTTGAAAATGTTTTGATAAACACTTTGAAAATGTTTTGATAAACACAAAATATTTACATTGTGTTATAGAATTTTAAGGTGTGTTTATATTTATATAAATCCATAATCTTTTGCTTACTTTTTGTAGTGGAATTTGACAAACAAAAAGAAATACCAGAAGATGAAAATAATGGTCAGTAGAAATATAAAATTTAAGTTTTTACAATTTTTTTTAACCATGATAGGTTGACTTTTTTAAGAATTGGGTACCATAAAATAAGATGTATGATAATGAAGGATTGGAACCAATATTCTATGCCAAATCATAGTAGTATTGGTGGTACTTGTCCGATACCAAATTAAAATAGGCATTTAGCGATGCCCCTATGCAGCCATTTAACTTGAATAACTTTGACAGTAAAAAAAACTATTTTTAATTGTGTTGACCATCGGCATTTGCACTCTTATCTTTTATTTTTTCATAACATGGCCAGTGATCATTATTTTTTTTAAGTCTCTACTTGTAAATTTATTTCATAAAAATATGTGGAAACCCCAGAGTAATAATTCAATTTGTAACCAGATCTCAGACCGCTGTACCTTTTATCCAAAATTTTTGCATTGGTATGGCATTGAAATAACACGAATACAACAGATCTGTCTGCTAGAAGTGTTTCTATATCCAAAAACTGTGTGCCAATTTGGCCTTTCACTCCTGCATCAATTTTTCCATGTTGGTTTTCTTGATATTTAAATTAGGTTGAATGTTTTTGCACTCTGGATTAAAAATTTTTCATGTTATTTTCTAATGTTAAATTGCTAATTTAGAGTTATTTTAAATCAGAAATGGATGATAGTTGTGCGTCACAACAAAAGGCAACTACTCAAGAGGAAAGACTAAATGGTAAATTTATTGTTTGTATAACACTTCTATGGTGGCCCATGACTGCCATCCTGTTTTTTTCAATTTAACAAAAAAAAAATAATTTAAAAAAATTAAAAAAAAAATGAAAATAAAAAAATTATTAAAAAAAAAAAATAAAAATAAATAAAAGAAAAAAAAAAAATTATTAAAGAAAAAAAAATTATTGAAAAAAAATAAAAAAAAATTATTAAAAAAAAAAAAAAATTATTGAAAAAAATAAATAATTCAAAAAAAAAAAAAATTATTGAAAATTTCGACGTGGCCCAGGACTGCCATTCCCATATAAAACGCATTACGGTCGGACCATCACTGCCAATCATAGAATACCTTCTATTGTGTGCTGTTAAGTTCCAAACCAGCGCATGGAGGTTTGCCACGAAGTTGGCAGCTCGAAATTCTTTGCGTAATATCTCCGAAAGTAAACAAGATATCGATTAGAAATTTTTACACATTACTCAAAGCAACCTTAGCCAGCAATCAGACTTTAAAAAAAAAAACATAAAAATATTCATATTTATGAATATTAATATTCGGCCCTTAAATTAAAATGTGCCCTAAGTGACTTACATAGGGTGATAGCTACGAGTCTACTCTTCAAAATGAGATACGACTCGACCGCCAATTAAAAGTCGCTATGTCTTTTATTCTTATCGATGGTGATAAGACAATCGGTTACTCGATGCGGTCACAATTTAATGCCACTTCTTTTAACTGTTTTCTCTTAATCTTCATCATTTTAACTCTACTCCTCTAAACGTTGTCTTCTACATATGCCTCTTCATTAAACTGTTGCTCCAACTCTTCCACAAGCTCTTCATCCACCTTTTTTAACAACTCTTCCTTCATATTTCCACAAAGTGTTCCCCCTGCTCTTCCCCCAACTCTTTATCCAACTATTTCTTCAACTCTTTCACCAATCATGACTTCTAATTTTTCTCCAAACTCCAACTCTATGACAAAATTTGAAACTTTCGACGTTTATGAATTTTTGAAGGAATATTAATAACTTATCCCCGAATAATTGGCGGTCGAGTCTTATCTCATTTTGAAGAGTAGACTCGTAGCTATCACCCTATGTAAGTCACTTAGGGCACATTTTAATTTAAGGGCCGAATATTACTGAATATTAATATTCATAAATATGAATATTTTTATGTTTTTTTTTTTTAAAAAGTCTGATTGCTGGCTAAGTTAGGTTGCTTTGAGTAATGTGTAAAAATTTCTAATCGATATCTTGTTTACTCTGCCAACTTCCCTTTGGTGAATCCCACCAGAAGGCCTAAAAGACTAAGTGGCAAACCTCCCTGCTGGCTTGGAACTTAAAAGCACACAACGATTGGCAGTGATGGTCCGACCGTAATGCGTTTTATATGGGAATGGCAGTCCTGGGCCACGTCGAAATTTTCAATAATTTTTTTTTTTTTGTATTTTTTAATAATTTTTTATTTTTTATTTTTTTTTTTTAATAATTTTTTTATTTTTTTTTATTTTCATTTTTTTATTAAATTTTTTTTTTTTTTTTTTTAAATTATTATTATTTTTTTGTTAAATTGAAAAAAAAACAGGATGGCAGTCATGGGCCACCATACACTTCTAAGGAAAATGTAATTTTTTATACAGCTTAGTGCAGTGGTTACAAACCTTTTTCTCCTGTGCACCATTTTAGTCGATATTCAAATATAATTCCCCCTTCCAAATTAAGTTTGCTAAAATATTGTTTACATTAATATTTTAATGTAATTCTTAAAACAGAAATTAAACTCTTGATTATATCTCTAGATATGACGTCACAAATCATCAAGTGACCTAGACTTGCAAATTAATAATTCGTAAACAAGTGCAAAGCTTTATCTTTTTTCTTTTCTCGAAATTTCTTTGAGTATCCACTTTAAATCAATTATACAAGAACTTTCATTTTTTTAGCTAATATATAGCGAATGCAGCAATAACACATAACACAAATTCCCCCCTAGTGATTCAGTCCATTGTTGCAAATTGCAGTTATATATTAAGCTGTAAGTGCTTAGATACACACCTTAAAATGTAATTCTGTTACTATTTCCTTGACAAAAACATAGAAATTGGGAAGAATTACTAAGCGCGTCCATGCCACCCAACAACTTAAGAAATGGTCTTCTTTTAAATTTCTGTAAACTTATATTCTTTTATGGGATGAACCCTTTTCAAGTTGTCATTCTAGAAAAAAATATATGTTGGGTAACTGTTTTCTCCTTTTACAGTCAAAATTGATCTTCTTCTGGAAATGCAAAAAGAACTGGACAAGCAAGTTAGAAGAGCTTTAGTAAATATTCCCAAAACAGACCAACCTCTAGAATTTGATTTACTTGAAGAGCCGATGGATAGCATGTCACAATTGAATCAATTAGAAGAAAGTATAAAAGAAAACAAAACTCTTCGTCAAAACATGGTGAGCACAGGGTGTTATCAGCAGTTTAAAAATTATAATACTATATAAATTACACCGAAAGCTTTTGCAGATTACAGAATTGGTCGATCAATGATGCAAGCAAGGCAGGCTAGAGAAACAACTAGCCGGCAGTGAGGTTCGAACTCACGACCTCCGGCCATACCAGGACCGCTCTAATAGCAACTGAGCTTCACAGGCTTAAAAGGGAGCGAGTTCGAACCTCACGACAGGCTAATTTTTTTCTAGCTTGTTTTGCTTGCATCATTGATCGACAGATTCCGTTAGTCTGCGATGACTTTCGGTGTACTAGTACGTAAGCCGTAATCGTTGGTCAAAGATATCTTTCATAAGGGCTAAATCACAGTAGTTACACACATAAATGTGTGTGTAAACCAACTTAAATTGATCCATAGTAAAAGTACGTTTTTATTTTGATGTTTGCAGGTAAGGTTTTTAACAGGAATCGGTGGAGGAACATTAGGCGACACCGTGCGAAGAATAATGAAATCTATTGGCACAGCTGGACTTTGGTCAAATTTTAGCTACAGGGGAAGAAAGGGGAAGACAGCACTCTGTCAGTATACATTGTGCAAAGTTATTTTAAGTAGGTTTTTGTTAATACTTTTTACCTACAAAGTTAAAGCTTGTGTGGTAATTTTGGTGATTAAAAAGAACCTTGTTGTTTTAGGAGGCTGTCATGCTCAGAACAAGGCAAATACTGTAATGGCCATTGAAAAGGAAGTGCAAGAATTTTTAAAGCATGCGCCATACAAGCCTGGCGGATCCTGTTACAAGGTTAAACATTTTAATTTTAGAAGTCCGACTGTTAAAATTTATTTTTTTCAAATTTGATACTGTTAGTTGTAATACAGTTTTAAATATACTATTGCTTGATTTTGCAGAAAACTAAGTCTGCTTCGTCATCCAACAGTTCGTTTGAAACGGAAACATTTCTCTCATCCTCTTCGGATTAGGGTATGTATAATCGCTGCGTATAATTTGCATTACCTTGGACTATAGTTTTGTTGAATATTGAATACGTGACTTCAAACGGTGCTGCCTATACTGTATAGCAGTGGTTCCCAAACTGTGGTACGCGAGAGGCTTTTAGGTGGTACGCGACTAACTTCAGCATACGTATAAATTTGCGAAAACTTTCAACTTTTAAAACTTTAAGATTGGGTAATTTGTAATGTTGCGTTTTGGTTACCTTTAATTTGAGGTTTTACACGTTTATGACGTAACACTTATCTTGTTCAAGATAATAAAACCCTAATTGTTAGCTGGTTTAGTATGCATGAACTGATAGCAGCAGTATAGTATTGTCGCTCGTATGCATTGACCAGCTGTTTAATTTATGGCTTTTATGTCTATCTGGAATGACGTTTGTTAAACTTTAATACAGCTACATGCTAATTTTCTTATCTATATGCTAAAATAGTTATAGTTTGAAATATTCTAGTCGGATGTTACTTAGGTGGTACATGGACACTGTACAAAAGCTCAAAATGGTACGCGAGAAAAAAAGTTTGGGAATCACTGCTGTATAGGATGCCCAAAATAATGTGTTTTGTTTAGCTGTAATATGCTGTGAAATTAATGGTGCTGCTTTAGTTATATTCAAATAACATTTGATTGTTAACTATATTTATGTTTTTTTCATACAGACCTTCTTCGAAAGTGAAGCAGATTTCATTTTATGATTAATGTGCATTTGTTGATTGAAATAAAAAGAAGTTGGAACAAATCCAAAATTTTGTTTTGTAGTCGCCTTTTTTAACAGCGTCGGCAACTTAACTAGAGACAATTTTGAGGCTTCTTGATTCACCCAAGGAAAGTTTATGACGGACTGTAGTAGCAGACACCCGTTTGCTTTTCCAATAGGCAACATAAGAAATCAACGTTCAACGAACCTTCTTTTCAAATGTTACTTCTAAACGTTTATACAACCTATATTCGTTACGTTTGAAACTACGTATTAAAGTCGTAACTGGTTGTTCACAAAATCACGTCCGTACAACCTTTTAGCAAAACGTTTAGGTAGCATAAGAAATCAACGTTTATACAACCTAAATTTCTAACGTTTGAATCTACGTTTTGAAGTCGTAGCTGGTTGTTCACAAAATCACGTCCGTACAACCTTTTAGCAAAACGTTTTGGTAGCATAAGAAATCAACGTTTATACAACCTAAATTTATAACGTTTGAATCTACGTTTTAAAGTCGTAGCTGGTTGTTCACAAAATCACGTCCGTACAACCTTTTAGCAAATGTTTAGGTAGCATTAGAAAGCAACGTTTATACAACCTAAATTTATAACGTTTGAATCTACGTTTTAAAGTCGTAGCTGGTTGTTCACAAAATCACGTCCGCACAACCTTATCTTTAAACGTTTAGGCAACATAGAAGTCCAACGTTCAACGAACCTACTTTTCAAATGTTACATCTGAACGTTTATACAACGTGTATTTCTAACGTTTTAATCTACGTTTTAAAGTCGTAGCTGGTTGTTCACAAAATCACGTCCGCACAACCTCATCTTTGAACGTTTTTGGTAGTTAGAAAAGTCTTAAAAAAAACGTTTAATAAACGTAATTTTGTTTGCTGGGAAACTGGGGTCCATGGACCCCTTGGGGTTCCGTGAACTAGTTTTAGGGGGTCCACGAAGGTCTAATTGAAATATTATTGTTTATTTATGAAGTAATCAATTTATTAAAGAAATCAATTTAATTAAAAATAAAACGGTTTTCCACTGAATGTATTTAGACTCCATTTCACTTTCACAATTTTGGACCAAAATCAGCAAATTTATGAAGTCCATTTTTACTGTGACGTCATTTTATAATTTTTTTTTGCCTACAGTGGTTCACGCGAAATGAAAGAAAATTTTAGGGGTCCGCGGTAAAAAAAGTCTAAGAACCCCTGCAATAACTTAAAGCGCCACATATGGCAAGAAAATAGTTTAAGTGCAAAACTTAATATAAATAACCTAATTTTACTAAATATGCTTGATAAAAACATTTTATTTCAACCCAAATCATTTGGCCAAAACACTAAGGCCTACGTCAATTTAGGTTATTTTTATTTTTTAGTGCAAATGGCTTTACTTGGACTTGGAGGTAGTTTATGCAGAGACTTGACTTGGATTGTTGGTAAATGTCTTGGCTTGCAACTTGTTTACAACACTGCAAATTATTGTTTATAATCGGGGATGCGGACTCGAGTAAGGCCAAGTAAAGCTACTTGAGTCCCGAGTCCGACGTGCACATGCGCAGTACTAAATTTCGAAACTGATAGTGCCGCTGTGGGGCACGGGGTTAGTAGTTGAAGCTTCTGACTTCAGTTTTAAGTTGACTTGAAAGTTGCGTCCGTATAACTCGTTAGCCAACCACAATGCTTCTAGTGATTAATAACTGTATTATTTGATAAGCGAACACCCAGTTTAAACTATAGTCAGCGGACAATTTAGCATATAGGAGATGCTACTTGCAAATGTCAAAGTTGCGAACAGACAAGAAGTTAGTTTACAAGCGGATAGCGGCGGTCTTAAATAGCTACAGACAATCCAACTGCTGACTGCAGAAACAGGCCATTTTGATTTAGCATTTAGCACTTTGGTGCGAACAGCGTTGCTTCGCATAGACAATTATCTCTGACATGCAAATACATCATAAAAGTTACTGTAAACACAATAGCTCTTAGTCGGTAAATTCATGCACTCACCGCTATCTGTAAATTGTAAAGGTGGAATAGTATATGTGGTTGAATATTTTTTCACAATGTATTGTGAGTAAATAAATTATATGAAACCACCCCTATAGGTGGATTGCTGTATATCCACCTTATTTAAGTGACGCAAATTGGCAGAATGCAGGCTGTAGAGCAGGAGTCGGACTCTGGTTGTTTTTAGCCGACTCCACAGCCCTGTTTAGCCTGTATTTTTGACAAACTGTCGCATAGTAGTGCTTTATCACGTAAAAGTAAGAATAAAAGCAGTGAAAACAAGGCCGCGAGCGCAAACCATACAATGCAACTATAATAAAAGGTCTTTTAACGATTTTTTTTAGAATTATTGTAATTTTTCATTAAATTGCAGCCAATAGCCTCAACAATAAGCTAAACGGCGAAGTTCTTGCAGCTTTGATTTCAAATCAATTAGCAAACGTACACGCAATACTTAAAATGCAAACCGGTTTGAATTTGCTGGAGCTACAAAACGTGTGTACGATTGTACTACCAAACTGTAACACCTTGCTAAAATATATTCCTTAGCCTTAGCTAAAGAAACATAAATCATGTTATTCAGATAAAAAGGGTTATAATTACATTCTGGGACCAAAAATTACGACGAATCCAGTTACTTGACGGCCAAACGTCCCTCAAAATACAAACCGGTTTGAAATTGCTGGGGCAGCAAAACTTTCGTACGATTGCACTACTAAACTGTAACCGCCTCAGGCAAACGCGCACAGTCCTATTCTTTGATCGGCAGTCGAGCAAAAGATACTGTTACTTGTCGTTTATCGTCAAACATTTACGTAGAAAAGAGTGCGAACCGGCGTTTAGTGCAGTGGACTAGTTGTGTGTTGCATTTGCTTGACTTGTGGGTTTTAAGCAATGGCCGATTAGCCGGGATTTGACCCGGTCATTTGGAGCAAGATGCTACAGACTCGTTTACGGTTAGTTAAGGTTGCGTATTTTTGCAAAACATTATACTGGCTTTTAATTTTAGACATGTGAATATATGATATGGCTGTCAGTCGTACTACGGTACTACTTAAGACTTAAGTTTATTGGCTTTTAATTTTAAGCAATGTAAATATACGGCTGGCAGAACAGAAGTGTTACTACCTTTGTACACTGGCTTTTAATTCTAAACAATGTGAATGTAACTATGGTACTTAAGTATAGGCCTACTGGCTTTTAATTTTAAGCAATGAGAATATACAGCTGTTACAAATGCTACTACTGGTGTATACCGGCTTTTAATTTTTAACAATGTAAATATACTGTACGGCTGTCACAAATGCTACTTAAGTGTACTGGCTTTTAATTTGAAGCAATGTGAATGTTTTGCTGTAAGAAGTGTTACTATTATACTGGCTTCTAATTTTAGGCAATGTGACTATATGGCTGTCAAAACTGTTACTACCTAAGTATACTGGCTTTTAATTTGAAGCAATGTTAATACATGGCCGTAAGAAGTTCTGCTATTTGTGTATACCGGTTTTAATTTTAAGCAATGTGAATGTATTCATGTCAGACGTGTTACTACTTATGAATACTGACTTCTAATTTTAGCAATGTAAATATAGGGCTGTCAGAAGTAGGCCTAATACTACCGGTACTTAAGTTAACTGGGTTTTAATTTTAAGTAGTACTTGCTTGATGTACAGTAGCTGGAATATAAAAACCAGCTTAGAAATAGAGAAGCTGTTTTATGCGCTAAGAATAACTCTATTCAATTTCATTCTTGAGAAAACGGACTGTTGAAATGTATTAAAGTACTGGTGGTGATTTGCTTGTTTTGCAAAGAGTCGCTTACGTGAAAACAACTAGGCATGCTTAGAGTTTAAGTTCAAAACGCGTGGCTATTTGTTGCACTGTTTTCAGCTACATTATTACAGCATGACCGCTTTGTTGTCTTTAGAGTTATTAGCTGTGGTTTTATTGAAACGAAGCCTGTAGGGATCTGCTGATTAGATGGCTTTATATGTTAGACAAAATGTTATCCCGTACAGTATGGATAAAGCTGTGTAATTTTTTCTTCTTCGCCTTTTTGACATAAGTTCTGCAATGCAAGACAACGAATAGTTTATTAAAATCAAAGAAGGAAAGAGAAATAGAAAAACATTAAACAGAAAGAAACGAACAGAAAACACCCTTGAGAGCAAAAAAGACGGTTTAGTTAGGTTGCAAAATAGTTGGTTTAAGTGTGACTGTCGTATATTTTACCGTTTTTTGTGCGAGAAGAATTAAGTAAGTCTCCGAACAATATTCGTGTCCAAGGCTAGCCTTGTGAATTAACTGAATATTTTTTAAAACTTGTTTGGCGTTTATTTTTTTTTTAAACATCGTTTAGCTTTAAATTGGCCTTGATTGTTACTAGACAGGGTAATCAGAAGCAATGTGCAGTAATTGAATGAAAGCTGAAAAAAAAGACTCGATTAAACACAAAGAAATGTAAAGAATACGACACAATTAACGAAGAACGAAGTTTTGTTAACGGATGCCAACTTACCAAGTCATAAGTAGGTTACAACGAAATACATAGCACGTTGGGCTCATAAAAAACAACGAATTTTATGTACGTTAAACTTAAAAATAAACGGTATAAAAAGGAAATAAAACAAACGGTTTAAGAAGGAAATAAAACAAACGGTTTAAGAAGGAAATAAAACAAACGGTTTAAGAAAGAATAAAACTAGTGAAATTAATTGAGTGCACGGTTTACGTGAAACTCCCATATTTAGTAAACGCTTAAATGGCAACATAAAATACCAAATTCCTTGAGCAACGTTTACCAATGGTAGGGATCAACCAGCAAATTTGGGTAGAAATGCGTGGGACCTTTTGCTAGAGCTTTAGGTTTGGTTAATATTTATGCTGCACTTCAGATATAATTTACGACATTTAATGCAATTCCGCCAGCCATCCAATTTTTATCAGACTTGGCAGATTTCTTAACATAGGTTGCAAAACAAAAGATAGTTTAAATAATGTATATCCATTTGTCGTATCCTAGTTAGATATTAGTTAGCTTTGGCAAATTTTGTTACCAAATAGGGTAATAATATACACCAAATTCCACATAGAAAAAAAATAATAATACAAACATAAATGTAATGTCCAAAAAGTGAAAAAAAAACGGTATCTGGAAATCAGGTGGCAGCGCTGTGTAACGACAAATTGCATTAAAGTCGTGACAAGCTTTCGCACAACTGTGCTTCATCAGGTTAAGTTTTAATAACAAATGTCAAGGTTTTAATACAATTTGTCGTTGAACAGTGCCACCTGATTTCCTGAACTACAATTAGACAAATACGGCAACCTACAAAGAAGGTCAATAGCTTGGTAAGTAATGAAACTTAAGGTTCTATAAATTGTTGTTACTTTGTGTCTATGGCTACTGAAGTGGATGTCCTCATTTTCAAACGACTGTTCAGTCATTTAAAGACACAATTGTAGTTAGAGATTATATAGATCTCCTAGTGTTCTAAATACATCATGCCAAAGTAGATGAGGATAGTCCCTACAAGTTGTAATTTTGTCCTGCTTCAAAAATTAACTCAACTTGTATCCATGGCTAAGCCTATAACCAAATGTAAAACAGAAAATCAGCATTTTGAAATTCGCGCTCTTGGCCGGCAATTTTCCAATTGCAAGTGCGTCTGTTGCTGGCCGGAATGGGTGGATAGTATTGGTAGTGATGTCCAGTAGGCCACTCTGTGAATGGGTAGTAATCGTGTAGGTCAGTGATCGTCTCTGTTGAAGTACTTCGAACATGCCGATATCTGTTCTTGGCCTGATTTTGCTGAAATGATCTTGGGCCGGTTTGACTTTGCAGAAGTTCATCGGACCTAGTTCTGTAGTGCTGAAATGAGCTATGTCTGATTGGCTTTGGTCTGGCTGGCTTGCGTTTTGCTTTGTTTGGGCTTTTGCAAACTGCATCTGGTATGATTGAACTATTTGGAGTGGGCAATGGTCTGGTGGAAAAGGACCCAGACACAGAAGGACTTTGTACAATAGAGCTTGCTCTTTGCTGACTGACTGG
Source organism: Ascidiella aspersa (assembly GCF_963924565.1). Taxonomy (NCBI): domain Eukaryota; kingdom Metazoa; phylum Chordata; class Ascidiacea; order Phlebobranchia; family Ascidiidae; genus Ascidiella; species Ascidiella aspersa. The sequence goes on from NC_139451.1 coordinate 3,252,086, forward strand.
AGAGTACCTTCTCGTTTCTTTTTTTAGAATGAACTTTGGTGACGCTGGACTCTTTGCAATTAACCCTGATCTAGGGGGCTTAACTGGAATGGAATCTGTACTTTTTGGACTCTTTTCAATGGACCTTGACACAGCTGGACTTTCTACAATAGAGCTTGCTCTTTGCTGACTGACTGGAAATGACCTTCTTGTTTCTTTCTTTAGAATGGACTTTGGTGAAGTTTGACTCTTTGAAATTAACCCTGATCTAAGAGGCTTAACTGGAATGAACTCTGATTTATTTAGACTCCTTTCATTGGACCTTGACCCAGCTGGACTGCCTGAAATTGGCAATGACTTCGGTGACGGTTGACTCTTTGCAATTAACCCTAGTCTAGGAGGCTTTACTGGAATGGCATTTGTTTTATTTGGATTCTTTTCAATGGACCTTGACACAGCTAAACTTTCTAGGATAGAGCTTGCTCTTTGTTGACTGACTGGAAATGACCTTCTCGTTTCTTTTTTTAAAATGGACTTTGGCGATGTTTTATTTCGACTCTTTTCAATAGATCTTTGCCAAGCTGGACTGCCTGGAATTGACACTGGGTCAGTTGGACTGTCTGAAGTGATCTTTGGCATTGTTTCAATGCCTAAACTGAACCTTGTTTTCTTTTTTGGAGCAGACGTTTTTTGTTTTGGACTCTTTAAAATTGACTTCAGTCGGGTAGGACTTGTTTTAATTGTTGTGTCTTGATTTAAGTTTGGTCCATTTGAAATGACTGGAATAGACACAGATTTAGTTGGACTGTTTGAAGTGAACATTGGCTTGGTTACACTCTTTGGAAAAAAACATTTTGCTGTTGTTAGCAATGGCAGTCCAGTTAGGCTGTCGTCTGGAACATACATCAGGTTAGTTTGTCGTTTTTGAATTGGCACTTGTCCAGTTAGGCTGTCTATGTGGCAAATTGGTTTAGTGTGACTCTTTAATATTGAAATTGAACCATCTGGAATTTCTTGAAGTGATGATGCGTTAGTTGGACAGTCGAAAATTGTCCCTGGTCCACATGAACACTCTAGAACTGACACTGGTTTTGATAGACTTTCGTGGACTGACTTTGGAGGAGTGGGACTTTTTAGGATCGATCTTAGTCGAGGTTTATTTTGACATTCTGGAACTGACACTGGTCCACCTGGACTTTGTTGAAATGACACTGGTCTTTCTGGGCTGTCCTTAATCAACAATGGCTTGATTGGACTATCATAAATCGGGTCAAGCTCGGTAGGACTTTCTTGTAATGACACTGGTCTTTCTGGACTGTCTTCAAAGGACTTTAAACCATGTGGACTTGGACTGTTATAGATTGACACTGGCTTACTCGGACTATCTGAATCCTTGACCATCTCAGTTGAACTTTCTTCAAATGACACTGGTCCGCCGGGACTGTCTACAAAGGACTTTGAACCATTTGGACTGTCCTGAATCAAAACTGGCTTAATTGGATCACAAAGCGGATCATTTTCGGTAGATGTTTCTTTAAATGACACTGGTCCGTCTGGACTGTCAGATTCATTTGGACGGTCTTGAAAGGACATTGGGCTAACTAGACTGTCCTGAATCAACAATGCCTTACTTGAACTATCTGAATCCTTGTACATCTCAGTTGAACTTTCTTGAAATGACACTGGTCCGTCTGGACTGTCAGATTCATTTGGACGGTCTTGAAAGGACATTGGGCTAACTAGACTGTCCTGAATCAACAATGCCTTGCTTGAACTATCTGAATCCTTGTACATCTCAGTTGAACTTTCTTGAAATGACACTGGTCCGTCTGGACTGTCTTGAAGAGACACTGGGCTAATTAAACTCTCTGGAATTGACACAGGTCCAGATGAGCTGCCCTGAATCAGCAATGGCTTACTTGGACTATCTGAAATTGGTCCACGTTCAAGTTCACTGTTTGCGTTTGACATTTGCCTAGTCAGGCTACCCGAGGACAAACTTTTTCCAGTCGGACTGTCTGAAGTGCATTTTTCAGACGGACTGTCTTGAATTGACAATAGCTTACTCGGACTATCTGAATCCTGGACCATCTCAGTTGAACTTTCTTGAAATGACACTAGTCTGTCTGAACTGTCTACAAAGGACTTAGCACCGTTTGGACTTGACGAACTGTCCTGAATCAACACTGGCTTCCTTGGAATATTATGAATCGGTCCACGTTCTTTTTGACTGTTTGAGTTTGACATTTGCTTAGTCAAACTGTCTGAAGATAAACTTTTCCCAGTCGGACTGTCTGAAGTGCATTGTTTCCCGGTTGTAGTTTCCGACACGAGCTCTTGTCTGGTTTCGCTGTCAGGGACAGACCTTGTTTGTGACGTCAGAGGAATGCATACGTCACTAGGGCGGAAGTTTGTGACGAAATGAGCTTCCTCGTCTGCGTTTCTTGTCGATCTTTGAATGCAGCAGTCATAGATTTTCGCATAGCAGTACCTAAGGAAACACACAATAAGACCTAGGGGAAAGCAACAACATCTAAAGCAGAATAATCTATAATACCATATTAAGACCAACGAAATAATAAAGACTATAATATAATACCCATTAATCAATTACGACATAATAAGATCTAAATCGAACTCCGAATAAGACATAAACCCGCCAAATTAAGTACCAAATGGACAAATAGAAAATTACTTAAGGTTGAAATATTTAGGGGAGTACACCGAAAGCCATCGCAAACTCACCGAGTCTGTTGATTCATGGTGCAAGCAGGGCCGACTAGAAAAACAACTAGCCTGCAGTGAGGTTCGAACTCACGACCTCCGATCAAGCCGGGACCGTCGCTCTACCAACTGAGCTATGCAGGCTAAGAAGGGAACGAGTCGAGAAACAACCATACGCCAATGCTTGTTCAATTTGTTAGTACAAGCAACCTCATTGAAGGGGATCCACAGTACCATATCATTTATTCAATGAAACATTCACACATATGTGTGTTAATATCTGAGATCTAGCCCTTCGAAGCTGCAACGACTACGGCTTACGTATAATGATAGTTAAGGGAGTTGATGACATACTTATCGGTGGGGTTTGGGGTTGGTTAAAGTGTTAGTGTTGTTTAGGCCTGATTCTGACCATTTAGGTGTTATTCTGACGGATTTAGGTCTTATTCGATTAATAGGTTGTTAAGACTATTAAGTATTAGTCCTAATTTGGTCTTATTCCTAACTGTGTTTTAATCCGAGTGGTGGTATCGGTAGTCGTCCGATACCAAATTATTACTGGAATTTTGTTTAGCATGGTTTACGACTTAACGCAATGTTTTTTACTTAAAAACAAAATTTTTCAAAAAGTTGACATGGGGTAACTAAACTTTTTTAAAGTTAAGAAAATTTTGGCCTAAGAACAATTACAAAAATGCCTTAAACGTTTTAATTCCATATGTGTTGTTTGTTTTAAAGCATAATAATGACGCCACTTGGTACCGGATTGCAATAGATTTTTAGTGCTGATACAGGGTTACCACTGGGGACAGCCAATAATATCGGATTGGAGCCGATAACCGATGCCCAATGTTTAGCGGCAGTATCGGTGCTGATCCAACCAGTTTAATATAAGAATTTTAGCTATGATTTGCGATCCAACAAAGCGCTTCTACCGCGAAAGGTAAATTCAACAAAACACACTCCGGCAACAACTCAAAAAAAAACAAAGACCCAAAATTGGATTGCCTGACATTTAAAAAAATAAAATTAGGAAAAAACAGTATGCAGGGCTGAGAAACGGGCTGGGCGCGAGCTCTTGGGCCAAGCATTGTTTCCAAAGCCATTTTTATTTTGCCGGTGGGGCCGGAGCTGAAGCTGGAGCCATTTTTTTAAAGTTTAAGAGCTAAAGCTATTAAATCGCAAAAATAAAAAAGTTAGACTAAACTTTTTGATGAAGCAAATATGTAACTTAACTTAGCCTTTGTTAGAGTAACTTTTGAAAAATTGCCACTCCGGAGTCGGAGCCATTTGATATGTGTTTGGTGGCTTCGGGGCAAAAGTTTGACAAGTAGCTTTGACAAGATGTAATGTCACAAATATAATTCAAAAACAAAACAGTATAATTCTCATGGTCAACTGCATTCAAAATATTTTTTAATTTGTCCTTTTCAATTACACTTTTTAAACACACAACTTAAAGCTGGACATAAAAAAATATTAAAACACTATATTCAAAGAATTTTGGTGTCATTGTCGGGTATCGATATTGGATTAAAATGTCAGGTATCGGACATCTCTACATAAAATGCTGTTGATAAAAAATTACAACATGAATTCAGCAAAAGATGCCGGTTTGGTAAAAAAATATTAAACAGCTAAGAGTGAAAAGGAACTAGAAGTAAAAGCAAATTAAAATTAGCAAAAAAAGTTGACCAATAGTAATTTATTTCCACTGCTATACCTATAATGTCAGATAAAACATATATGCATTAAAACATTATATTTGACAACTGGATTTAAAATATTAAAAAGATTTAGAAGTACGAGCAAATTAAAATTAGCTAAAAAATTTGACTAATAAGAATTTCTTTACAGGGCTATAACTATAACGTCAGATAAAACATATAGCCAATAAAACATTATATTTGACAACTAGATTTAAAACATAGAAAGGGTCTAAAGCAGTGGTTCTTAAACTGGGGGGCGCGCCCCCCTTGGGGGGCGCGCGAGGTTCACAAGGGGGGCGCGAAATTGACAAAATCTGTATTAATTATGACTAAACTTTATGGTGATCATTGAAAGGACAACATCGAGTTATCACACATTAGTTTTTTCTGTCGTGTAGAATATTCCTGTTGATTTTAAGGTTAGTATTTTCGTTTTGTAAAGAGATGATTCCACAAAAACTTTATTCTAAAGCATTAATTATGTGATTAAGTTACCCGCTCTGATCGGCCATTCGAGGAAAACATGGTGTGGGCCGCAAGTACGCATGCGATTAAAAATGATATTTGTTAATACCAAAATTTGTTAAATTTCTCGTACTGTTTAATAAATAGCTCAAATATTTACAGAGAAAGTGCTAATACTGTTAATTGTTTGAAAATACTGTTTATTGCTACGTCACACACTACCAGGTTGATGGTTTTTTAATCATTTTGTTTTCGTTTTTGAAGGGGTTTAGCGTGTTGCGCTCTGTTTAGGCTCAGTTAGAAACTTTTACTCAGGTTGTTAAGATTTAACTTATTTTTGAAAAATTATGTTTTCGGCTTGATTTCCCATTATGTGTCACATAAAAATCAGTTTCACAAGTTTACAAAACAAATGGACAAGATTTAGGGGCTCCGCAGACACGCCAAAATGACAACACTAAAATTGCCAAAATCTGGGACTTTCCCTAACACGATACTGTACGTTTTTCTTTAAAAACACAGAAGTCTTGCAATTTTTATATTAAACAATGGCAAGAAAGCATTACTAATCTATTTTCCAGTTTTCTGTAACTTAAAATGTATTCTTAAAGCCCCCAAATCCATACTCCACCCCATTTTTAGAGATTTTTGACATCATTTTTGAGTGTTTTTAAGGTCCCTGATCTGGAATTGGCCACTGAAACCGCGGTAAATTTGTTAGAAATTCCGCGTTTCAAAATATGGCAACCCTAGGTTAGGCTGGGTTAAAAACAGTTAGGCTGGTTTAAAAACATCCTTTGCATTAATGCAACTTACCTAGAAATAAGTTGCTGTTATGCTTAATGTTTTTTTATTTTGAAACAAGGTGGGGCGCGAGTTTGGTTAAAATTGTAAAAAGGGGGCATGTCTCAAAAAGTTTAAGAACCAGTGGTCTAGACTCTAGAGGTACAAGCTAATTGAAATTAGCTAAAAAATTTGACTAATAATAATTTATTTACATCGCTATAGCTAAAATGTCAGATTAAACATATATTTAGGTGCTATAGGTTCTATCTTAAAATGCATGTCACTTAGACCAGTGGTTCTCAACCTTTTTAGGCTTACGGACCGGTAAAATTTCAAAACAAGTTTTGCGAACCGGTGGACGTTCAAAAATTAAAATCAATCTGAAATGTAATTACGACAAAAGTATATGCAACTTAAAAGCAAAGAATGGAAACGTCAATTTAATAAGCAATTTGCTTCTGTCTTTTTGATATCATACGTGTTTTATGTGGTTCATTGAAGTTTTTCACCTACAACTGGTTTTAAAGCTTAAGACAAACGTGTTCTAGCCTACTAGAACAATTGCACCATTGTGACAAACAATAAAGTCTATTTTAAAATTGTACATTAAATACTTTTTTTATATAGCTCCGGACAAAACTTGATCATACCAAAAGCATATATACCCAAAAAAGAATAGTGACAAAAAAATATTTGGCCCATATAATATGTTGTTTTACAGCATACAGCATACACTTACGTCATCAGGGCACAAAGCATGAGACAAATTGGCAGTGCTGCAAATATGTAGAGAACCAGATTTATAACCTCGCTTTCCGTTAGTTTTGTGTTGACCGCAGTAACTTCATGTATGTCCACTCCTGAAGAAAAATAACAAAAATTATAAACCGGTACACTGTAAGTCATCTTATACAACTAATGTTATACTACAAATACCATTTTTGTGGTTTAAGGGAAATAAGTATGTTTGTTAACTTTGAAAACAAGTCTAACAAAACATTTTAATATAAACTCTTGTAATATTCATTTTTAAAAGATAGCATAATTTTTTATCCCAGCCATCGTTTTTTTACACAAGCGAAAAAAAACTGTTAAAGATGTTTACGTCAAGGTAATTGGATTTTTGTTCAAAAGTCTATACCAGGCGTGGACAACTTAAGGCCACGGGCAAATCTGGTCCACCACCACGTTTACGAAATTAATAAAAGGCCATTTCTCATACTTGTTGGCTATTTTTATTAAATAAATGCGAATTTTTTTTAGTCTGAAGGTGTATTCTCTACTATTACATAGTACTATTAAAAACGGAAATTTCGCCCACGACTAGGAAAAGGCTGCTCAGCTCTAGCCACCATAGCATACAACCAGCAAAAACAAAAAAATAATATGTTCAAACTTACGTTCACATGTTGGTAAAGCAGCCGACCAGTTGTTGGTTTCTGTTCCGTCGCATGTCAAGGCCGCTGTTCCCGATAAAACATATCCGGCGTTGCATGAGAAGGTATGAACTCCATTGAAAGCTGTAGTTCCAGTTGTTCCGACTCCGTTGGTTATTGTGGTTGCAGCGCATTCGATTGCTGAATACATATTTTTTATACTTTAGTTTCCTTGAAGAGCATTTTTTTAAATTAAAAGATACCATCATATAAAAAAATTGGATATCAAATGATATCAGTTCAAACCTGACACGGATTAGTAGTATCTATATATAGTGTGCGATACTCTGTGGTGATGTTTGTTGTCAATCATATATCAATTTAAAAATGAATTTGAAAGCCAAATTTTCAAGTAAATCAACATCATCTTAAAAACGAAATAGATCAATATTATCTTAGCCACGGGTCGGCAACCCCTGGCACGCATGTTAGAAGAAATGTAAAGCTATTTCATATCAGAGCAAAGTAAAATAAAAAGTTTAGAAAGCTTTAAGTCATGATACAAGAACATTTCTTGATGGATATACAATATACATGCTTCACTTTAATCTATGTTTACATTTTTGAAGGTTTTTACTTTAGTTTGTTGTTTAAGAAAATCAACTTGCAAGAAAGTAAGAAGTATAAGAGAAACAGATATCATTTATAACTTTCTAATATCGCCTTTAGGCTAAAAAGTTTCCATTAAAACAGGCAAAATTTTGAATTTACGTAAAAAACTTGAATTTACATACAATTTATAAACGTACTTAATGGTTTCATGACCTCCTGCCGATATATAAGAAGTCAGGAAAGTTTTTAACACTTTTGGTGAACTAAAGCTGTGCGAATTCCATGGCGTATCGACTAAAAACGCTTAGCGCACCAATGTTCGGCGTCAATGTATGCCAAACTATGCTTTTTAGTTAAAGCTTAAATTGCCATATATATCTGTTTTTTCAAGAAAATGAAATATTTAACTAGGGAACTTAGTTATTACTATTATTTACATTGTTTTGGAGTAAGCTTTTAAACAGAATATTCTACCATAAAAGGAATTTAAGTAAACAACACAGCACGCAAAAAAATATGCATGAAAAAAAAATGAGAAAAATCCTGTTTTTTTTCACAGGAACAAAACGAGTTGTAGAAATGAAAAATGCAAACAAATAAAATGGAAGAATAAATGTAATAATACTTTAACCACCAAAATCCAATTGTTAGTCTGCAACCTAACCCAAATAATGTAAGCAATATAAATCTGCAGACATACGTAGCAGGATTCTAGACCAGCTCCTATAATCGGTTACCAATGAAAAAGACCCAAGATGAATAAACATTAATAACAACTGTACAAAAACGAACTGGAGTGTAAGTGCACATAATTGAAACTATAATTGAAATAAACTGTGAAAAAAAAGACCCAAGATGAATAAACATTAATAACAACTTTACAAAAACGAACTTGAGTGTAAGTGCTAGGGATGTTTAAAGTAGAATCCCAAGGTATTCTAGAATAATAGGTTTCGAATCTAGAATAACGAATCCAGAATAGCGAATCCTAGTATATTTATATTAAATTATTTAACCTCGATTTTGTTTGGGGAAGGGATTCATCTTAATCTACCCCACAGGGCCCACAATCACAACAATAAATCGCACAACCAATTTTCTAACATGTGTACATTATAATAAAAAAAATCTCCCATATGTTTAACATTCTTAATAACAGTCATTTGAAGCAGTTCTGTAAACTGTAATATGTCAACTGTCCAGGTTGTTGGCAAAACTTATATTTTTGCCAATAGTGAGTACAATGCAACACTGCACACAGAAGTCTTAAGCAATTCGGTCCTGTTTTTTCAAGCATTGTTAGGTCTTAGGGCTTATTTTTTTACTAATGTGATCTGTTATGCAGTCAAATAATGTACTGCAGAGAATACAAAGTTACTATTGACTTAACGAATTCTTGACAATTACACTGCGCATAACTGCATAACCTCGCTGAATATTGGCCTAAAGTTGACCTTAAGTAACCCTATAGCGCATTTTGTGGACGGCCAGCAAGTTTTACAACGTAATGTTACTTTTGCAACTTAACGCATTTAGGGAAATTGCGAACTCCACACCAGACATTACACGTTAGCCGTTCGCCCAATAACGCTTGATGGACACTTAATTATTAGACAAACGTTATCGCGAGACGCGTAATTGGTCGCCCAAAAAAACGCTGACACTGCACTACCATGTTACATTTAAAGCAAGCACTGTAAATTGGTCGCCGCAGCGACAGGCCAACTTACCACACACACGTTTGTGCAATTAGGCGCAACAATCTGTGGTAAAGCATTAAATTATATCGGTTCCAATTACACAGCAGAATTGGGATTCGAATCCAAGGATTCAATTTTCTACTTTGAATATCCCTAGTCATCGCAGACTAACCAAATCTGTCGAGCAATGTTGCAAGCAAGGCAGGCTAGACAAACAACTAGCATTCAGTAATTTTTGAACTCATGACTTCTGCTCATACTGGGAGTCTGGGACCACTATGATACATAGGCTAAGAGGGGCGCGAGTCGAGAAACAATCATAGCACATTGTGTGCTTTATAATCAATTTTGATGAAGTAACACTACCCAAATTTAAAGGCATTATTAGGCTAGTGAGGGTCTTACATGGTTTAATTAAGAACACAAAACATTTAATTTGCTTTGAACAGTTACTATTATGATACTGAGAAATGCAAAGATTAATGCTAGAGATCAAACAATATTACTTTTTTGAGACTGATACTGATATCCAATTTTTGTCTATTTTTGCCAACCTATACCCAATCTCAACCTATATTTATTTAACTCTTTATTTTGCATATTAACTCGGCATGATGTTAAACATTTTTTTTGCCAAAAAATAGGAAATTTGTTTGTTTTTTAGGAAAAGAAATGCCATATAATCATAAAATAAAAATATCTTCTCAAATTAACCGATAGCGATATAAGCGGATATTATATAATGATATACGCGGACAGAAGCGGATATTAGGTTGATATATTAAAGGTAAACTAATATATCACTGGTCTATCTCTAGTTAAAACGCTTAAACGCTTTACATTAAATCTAAAAAAGGTTGGTATCAAAACAGGATACCCAATCCTAATCCGGCACTGTTGGTAATAACTAGACTACATTACTGCTTGGTTACCAAGTAGGCTGTAACACAATTTTCGATCATTATTTCCGCAATAGTTTAAACACTGTTCATAATTTGTTTTTTTCATACCAGATTAGTTTTACAAAAAGTAAACAATAACATCCACTAAAAGATCCGTTGTTTACATTGTCAATTTTTGTTAAATTAAATTTTATCAATTGTTGACAGTGAGATGGAATAATTGTGGGCTCAATTTAAACAAGGAAAAATTCCAGTTTTATGAAATTTCGGCGCTGGCCTAGAATCATAACATTTATTTTCACACAAACGAAACAAGTTGTCAATTAAAATTGCAAGGAAGAAATATATATGGGAAAATAAATATTAATAATAATACTTGACCCAACCAAACCCAAAGAACAGTGGCAATTTAAAACCACAAACAAAAATGTGATAAGATTTTAGACGAAGTGCCGAAAATTATTTAGTTTACAAAACTCGTTTAAAACTTTTGTTAATTACACAACAAGTTACTAATTTTAATACCATAACCAATAATTACAATTTTTGGTGAATTTCGTTTTATCTACAAAATTCTACAGGTCCCAGTGTAAAATATATATAAGTTTTTTCCACCAGTCTGCATTTCATTGCACTTACACTAAGATCTTGGGTGTGCAGAACCAAATTTTTAGTTTTTTTTTCTAAATTTATGTGCACGCCATATCAATTTATCTGTGAACACAAATTACTTGGATCAATTGCATTAATTAAAGTTGGATCAATTGCATTAATTAAAAGCTTGTTTACAATTACAATTACTCCCCAAATGTAATTAATTACATTAAATATGAAATTTGCCACTGAAACTTCAATTTTCTCAACATCAAGTTTTGAGTAAAATTTTAGAAAATTATAATTATAATTAGAAATACTCAGAATGAAAATGCCCTAATTACATTACATTACAATTACATTAAAACCTGTAATTAATTACATCAATTACAATTGATCCAACTCTGGTGTTGCCTCAGAATACAGACCAGACTTGGACAACTAGATAATTCTAGTTTTCTAATTCAATGAATTAGAGCAAAATGCGGCTAATTCTAATTCTAATCTAGTTTGTGAATTGCTTGTGCGCTCTAATTCTAGTTCTAATATAATTCGGATTTTACCAAAAATGCTACTTTGTCCAACGACATTCTTAGTCTCTTAGTCAAAACAAATAATTTGAATTAAAACTCTTTGGTTTGAACTTAATTTTTACAGTTTGAAAATCATATTTTAATCTAAAAGACATCGAACTTAGCACAAATATATTGACTATTCACACCCTTACTAGAATACTTCTCGAAATAAATGAAATTGATTGTAAATAATCAAATGTAATTCTAGTTCAAATTCTAGTTTAAATTCGATTTTTTAAAGAATTCGGTAATTCTAATTCTAATCTAATTTGAGAAAACTCGAAATGATCTAATTCTAATTCTAATCTAGTTTTGAAAAACCGAAATGATCTAATTTTAATTCTAATCTAATTTTAAAAAGCTAAAATAAATCTAGGGCGCTCTTTCACTATTGTACGTGAAAAGTTATGCAAAAAAAAATAATAATAATACCACTTACCACAACAATTATTGTTTGGGTTAGGGTGCCGGTTAGCGTTTGTGTGAGGGTGGGTCAAGTAATATTATGTTTATTATTAATAATAACTTGACCCACCCTCAACCAAACGCTAACCCGCACACTAACCCAAACAATATGCCTTGTGGTATGCGGCATTTGAAGAAAAATTTTTTTTTATTAATTTTTACGTACGATAGTAAAAGAGCGCCAAATCTAGTTGTCCAAGTCTGATACAGACAGTCAGAAAAGGGTAAATTAGGTAATTTGGTCAGTCACCTCTTGAAATTTCTTTTGATGCACAAAATGAGACCGTATATCCGATCAGCAGACAACAAGTTGTAATTCTTTTCATGGCTTCAGCCATTGGCTAAACTCTAAAAATCTACTTCGTCGCTTCCTAACAAATTCGAGACGCATAATTTTCTGCAAGAACACGTTTTTGCTTGAGATATAAAAGCAGCTGAATGTTGTTTATTTCGTCACAGAGTGTTGATTAAAAAAATGATTTATAAAATTAAGGGCAAATTATATTGCTGTTTAATATTGTGCCAGGTTGTAATTTTACATTATGTTAAAAGGCAAATATAAATAGGTTTATTTATCAGAACTATTTTTTAAACTTATTTATTCAAGTTTGGTTTGGTTGTCACCAGGGCTGCGGAGTCGGACTCGGGACTCGGGACTCGAGTAAGACCGCGTAAAACTACCCGAGTCCGACGTGCGCATGCGCAGTATCAAATTTTAAAACTGTTAAGGCGGCAAAATGTAAGTTGTAAAAGTGTTACAGCAAATGGTGAAATATTTTTTAACCATGTAATGCGGGTGGATCAATTATGACACCAATATGAGTGGATTGTATAAAATCCACCTTAATTTAGTTGCGTAAATGGGTAAAATACAGGCTGTAGAGTCAGAGCTGGACTCGGGACTCGGCAAAATCTTACATTTGGCCGGAGTCGGACTCGGGTGTATTTTTTTGGCTGGAGTCGGACTCAGGAGTCGGACTCGTTTTTCTTTCAACCGACTCCGCAGCCCTGGTTGTCACCAACTGTACAATTGAAGATCGCAGGCCGGACATAAAATTTTGTGTGAAGCTTTATCAACTTGATTATTCATTTAAGTGAAGAAAATAACAACCAAAACTGTACCGTATTGAGCTTTAAAAAATTCCGTTCAGTTTTAAATTTCGGCAAAATTTAGTTTAGAATCGCATCCGACAACATATTCCTACTGTAGGCAATACTTTGTCCTCATTATATTCCGCGTGCCGGTAGAATTAACTCTGCGGGGCGAATTTTGCCAGCGGGCCGTAGTTTGACGACTCCTGGTTTCGTCTACTACAGTATCCTACTTTCCCTTGACTTGAAAAAATATATGTCGGCCGAAAATTTCCCGCCTTCAACTATGACTTTACACATGTGACATTTTCTGTGGAAAAAAAATGGAAAAAAAAAACACGTTACAATACTTTTTTATTTGTTTCACCTTCAGTCTGCTATACACAATTTGTCATAACATTTATTATCAATAATTTTCAACATGGAAATATCCCGACTTTAGAATAATTCATCAGCCTAGAAAATAGGAGATGTTATGTGTACCCTAATTTCGGCCTGAAACTTACCAAAGCCAACAAAAAAATTCGACGAAACAAGATATTTACCGAAATCAAATGTTCGGCCCATATAATTTAAAAAAAACAAGACGGCCAAAATGTTCCGTATTTTTCGTAATACGAGGAAAATCGTTATAAATTGTTTATGTGTACCTTGTAGAAATGCAAAATAGTAACGTAGACTTGCATTTTTATTATAGAAAATGAGGGTCTCAAAGAAAGATATTAAAAACCAAAAAATATACTGTTTTTGAAGTAAATCACAATATCTCCTCTACTATAAAAGAAATCCGTATTTGAAAAATGAAGTAGTTTTTCCGCCACACATATACGACGATTTGTATTCTATGCTAACATTTTTTATTGTTTTTGTTTTTTCGCGTAACATATTTGTCTGATTTTAGCTTTTGCTTTGTTTCGATTTTCTCTAATTGTGGAATGAATAACTTCAGACAGGATTTTTTCCAGAGTTTTGTAAAGAGAAAGCTAAAATCGTAGAAAACTTAAGTTGTCACTCAATTTTTTTCTCAAAATTTTTAAAACCAAACTAAAAAGTTTAAAACCAAATTTGTCGAAAACTAAATTTGTTAGGCTACCCTGTTACTTTCCATATATCTGTACAAATGGGTTTTCTGTCACATAATTGTCTTTTTCTTGTTTTTAAGTTCGTTTTGCGTTTGTTTTCATTTTCTTGTTTTTTTCTCTTCTTTTTGAATGGTTAGCTTTGGGCGAAATTTTTCCAGAGTTTGATGAAGAAAAAATAAAACTAAAAAAAATAAACTTTTTACCCCGTTTCTTTCTCAAAAGTTTAAAATGGTTAACTACTGATTTTTTTCAGTGATTATTAGGTAGAAAACTCAATTTTTTACTTAATTTAAAAACAAACAAAAAAATTTTAAACAAAAAACATACAAACTTAATTTGTTACCCTGTTTTTTTCAACAGGCAGTAGAGAAATGCTTTTTCTATCGGCGCCTTTAGGTTTCTTAGCTGCTTATCCAATTCCAATCTCGGCAGTCACATGTGTGCTGGTGTGGCTATGGTGGCGTAAAAGGCACCCCTTGTACCCACCAGGCCCCAAGGGCATCCCCTTCATCGGGTCCCTACCTTTTTTGGCCAATTCGCCCATGAGGATGTTGAAAAAGTGGAGCGACGAAACGTACGGACCTATCATGTCGGTGAGATTTGGAATGAGGGAGGTGGTGATACTGAACACGTATGAAGCCATACAACAGGTATATCTTATGTGAAAACTAAAAAGGTCTCAGATTATAAGTACAACATAAAAAAATGTATAGCCGTTGTCGAGAATGTTGAATTGGTAGGCCTGTGACCTGAATAAAAAAATACAAGTCCACGTATTACAACAATTATTTTACTTGTGCTCTATTGAAGGCATTTTGACTTAACAACCGGCATTTTAGTGATTTTGGAATTGTAATTAACAGTTTATCGCCAGAGATTTTGCTCTGGTTTTCTGTGCTGCATTACAGGAAGGTCACTTTTTTGTAAAATGAGTTTGAATTACCTTAGCGTAACAAATTCTACACAAATATGTTGCACAATGAATGCACATGGTGACTTAAAGCAAGAGTGTGCAGTTAAGATGTAAAACATTGAAATTGTTCCCCTTAAACGAAAATCACTTTTAATTAGTAGCACTGCTGTCTGCTGTATCCTATAGTAAAACTAGCATGTGGTGAGGTTCGAACTCACGACCTCGGCCGTACCGGGATCGTCGCTCTACCAACTGAACTACAGTCATGTATTCAAAACGCCGAGTTGCAATATATTTTAGACCTTCGTGAAGAAAAGCACGTACTTCTCGGATCGTCCTTGGAACGCAATATTGTGCGCAAATGACGGACAGCGCGGAATTATAAACGCAAGCTACAACGACACCTACAAGATGCTGAAGAAAGTCGGACTAAAAGCTATGAGAGAGTAAGTAAAAAAACAATCGATGTTTTGTGTCTAGAGCACCTCTAACATATTATGCATAACGTTTAAGATAAGAAACATAGTTTTGAAGATATTCATTTTACGTCTTACTACAACCTCCAACCATATACCGTAAGATTTATTTGAAACGTTCAAAATGCTTCCTACTTCTGTATGGGGTTTGATATTCTACATCTAACTTTAAACCCCAACCTTTATGTTCCAACGTTTAGACTAGAGTGTGTTCATTGCATTTTTTTAGAATGGGATACGGCGAAGAAATTATAGACAAGGAATCGCGGCAGCTTGTCCACTTTCTCAAATCTCAAACCGGAAAACCCTGCGACATTAACGTGAGTTGTAAAAAAAATAAATTTTATTTTGCAGAATGGTAAACATGTCATTTTAAAAGCACTTAAATTCCAATTAAGTTGAAAACTTACCTAAACCAAGTCAAGTCGTTTGCGAAAATAAAGTCAAGTCCCAGTCCAAGTCATTAATAAGTCAACTTTATTCAAGTCTATGACATAAATATAAAAGTTAAACCAATTAAAGTTGGTAAACTCGTCCGATTATGGGCAACAATTTAATTAAAAAATAACCAAAACGCAGTATACAGCACAAAAGTTGTTCAACGTACCAAAATTAGGATAAATAACCCGAATTTATAAAAAATATTTAATGTAAACGCCTAATTTAAACTGTAAAAGACTTAAGCAAAGCCAAGTCATTTAAAAACAGTAACTTTTGTGCACTTAAGTAAAGTAATTGACTTAAGTTTTTGCAACGTTATTTTCTATTTGTTCTGTAGAACTATATAATTATGAACCTGCGCCTTCTATAATACCTAATCTTTTTTATGTTTGAGATTTATAAATATTTGCGTTAAGTTTTTGTAGACCACGTGGCTTTCTCAAGAACACCTAATATTCAATCAATAACTCATAGTTCACTTTTTATGGTTGCTTTGTGTTTTTTATTTAGTATTTTCTACGTCGCATGAATACAAACCTACTGACAGGCATGATATTTGGCAAACGTCAGGATTATACCGAAGAAGAAGGCGAAATGCAAAAACTACTAGATGAACTGTGAGTTGAAACACAATTAAAATATTTGTAACTGATATACACGTTTATAAACTGTTACTAAGAATAATAATTATCAAAAACATCTTCTTTGGAACGTTAATCCTAATTGTTAACCAATGGAATTACAGAATTCCAAGTTTTCTAATTAAATTACAATTAGAATTACTGAATTCTTAAAAACCAGACAATAAACTGAATTTTAACTAGAATGACATTTGATAAATGACAGAAAATTAACAAATTTAGTTTAAATTGCAATTTATTCTCATAAGAGTGTGAATAAGTAATATTTACGTGCTAATTGAACATGATTTGGTATAGCCTATGCTTTTCAGACTGTAAAAACAACCTACAGGTGGTTAAAATAGCCAAAAAAATATGAGAAATGACCTCGTGCACAGTTTGTGAAATAGGTCGCGGGCCGGATGATTTGCGTTTCTTTAGAAGTTTTTCAAATTCCTTTTTGTTCAGATTCAACGATAAGAACCTGATGCTTCCACTGATGTGCAATTGGACTCAATATTTTCCACCCTTTTCCGGGGCCACTAAACGCTACCTAAAACGGGAAAAAGCCCTGAGAAGTGAGTGATTCTGCCGTTTTATCGCATTGGTTGCTTTGTTTGATGTAATTATTGTAAGAGGGATTTCAGGTACTGGACAGTTTGTTCTGATAGCGACACGCGATATTTTGGAGAATACATGTTGCGACATGACGTCATTTCTATGCTTAAAACAATGAAAATAGACAAAACTGATACTTCCAAGGGTAATTTTTCTAATTTATTAGGGGATAATCGCTGTAGCGTTAATAAGCTAACTACAGTAGACAAACTTGAACATAATTTTAACCAAAACATTAATTCTTGTTATACCTGAGCACGTCAGAAATGCCTGGTTGAATTACCTTAAAGCATTTAAAAATTGGAATATTTCGCCTAAACAATTTTCAGTTTAAACTTTGCCACTAGCGGTGTCCGATACCTGACATTTTATCTGATACCCGATATTTGAAGCAAGAAACAACGCGATCAGATCCGACACCAAATGACGTCATTAACATGCCAAAACAGTGGTTCTTAGCCTTTTTCGGCTTATGCGCCACCCCGCCTTCTATTAACAACTAATTTGAAAACACTTTACGGAAATGTGACGCTACACGGTTACAGTATTTCAATAAAAAATACATTTGCTATTACTGTGCTTAATTTGTTATTTTCTCTTCCGTGGTATCCGTTGAAATTTTACCCTCATTTCAGAAAGCGTTCGACGAATTGTCAAGAGGCACAAGCGCAATTTTGTCAAAGATAACGTCAACGTTTTGCTCGATGCATTTCTACAACACCAAGCGGATGAAAGTAACGACATATTCTCGGTAAATCAAAGAAACAAATCTAATAGTTCTGTGTATCGCGGCTGTTGAGTCGGAGTCGAACTCGGGGCTCGATTGAGTCGGTTTATTTCGCTTGATTCAGACTAGGGACTCGGAATTTTAAATTTTACCACAAAAAATCAAGGCTCACTACAGTTTTGTTGCCTAGTCATCTATACTTTCTTTGTTTAACGATCATCAAGTTAATAATATTCGACACCAAATTGTACGTCCCGCGAGCCCCACGACGGTAAGGCCTTACACTCATATGTTCCCGCGTTTTTTGGGCTTACAGTTATCCGGCCCTTACTGAAAGTTTGGCGGCACCTGGTAATATTAAGCTAGAGCAGGGATTATTCAACTGGGGCAGGTGAACTAATTTTAGGAGGTCAATTACAGTCTAACTGAAAAAGGGGCACAAATTGACTATCACATTAAGCAAATTGACTGTCACATTAAGCAAATTGACTATCACATTAAGCAAATTGACTGTCACATTAAGCAAATTGACTGTCACATTAAGCAAATTGACTTTCACATTACGTTACCAACAACAGCAGTTTTTGTTACTTTCCTCCAATTTATAAACTGATGAAAATAGTTTGGCGACCCTGGCTTTAGTCGAGTGCACATTTAATTACTCTAATGAAGAACATTGACACTTTTCTTGCATTAACGAATTTGCTTTCCAGGACAGAGAAATCGAACTTGCTTTTGGTGGTATGATGGTGGCTGGTCTGTCGCCTTGCCGAATGCTGTCCTGGATGGTACTTGTATTGCTACATCATCCAGAGTATTACACGGCGTTGGAAAAAGAAATTAATCAAGTTATGGGTGAATGAGTTGTAGTGTTGTAAACAATTCATTTGTAAATGACCAATAAGTCCAAGTCAATTCATTTTTTAAAATAACAAGTCTATAGTCATAATTAAAGCAAGTCTATTCCTTGTCATAGGCAAACGAAACGTTAAACTATTAAAATTGGTAAATCAGTACGATTGTGAGAGGTGCAAGCAGGAAAGGCTAGAAAAACAACTGGCATGTAGTGAGGTTCAAACTCACGAGTTGGGCCAAACCGGGACTATCGGTCTAATTGATCTCCTCTGAGCCTAAGTAGCTCAGTTGGTAGAGCTACGATCCCGGTTTTCCCGAAGTCATAAGTTGGAATACCACCACAGGCTAGTGTTATAAACAGGATGCAATAGTGTTACGACTTTACTAGTAATTCTAGAAAATTACCTAGGCCTCCTGTAAAGTCGCTGTGAGTCCTTAATTTTCGGGCAATAAATAACCTACCAAAGAGAACTTATATTAAAGACCACAACAAGAAAACCCAATGTACAGATGTATTGGTTGCAAGAGTAGAATATTACCACACCACAAACAATAATGACACTTAGACACACACAATTACTTAAAAAGGCGACAGACAGAGCATAATGAAACTTAAAGTTTTACTCGTTAATTTCACAAGGCTACACCCAGACGTCTCTCCCCCGCTGTAGGCGGTGAGCCGCTCGTAATATACGCTAAAACGAAACTCCTTTTCACGGGAACCGACGCGCTCCCGGAAACCCCAGGCCTGCCTTACAGGGCGGCCGTTTCGTGGAAAGATAACATTGGGCGGACCTTTTAGTGAGAAGTTAAACCGCGCCGGAAAACAAGCGATAAATAATCGTGAGATTTGCAGAAATGTTTGGAGACAGGAAAAAACATGTCTAAAGTCCAATTAACGGCGAACACCACAGCGCACAAGAATATTACGTTAATATACAATTATACATGTCTCGAAATGCGAAAACCTAATTCCTAGCCCTACATTTAAGAACAAAGGCGCAAAATTAATAATGAATGTTAGAATTTACAGTCGGCGTAATTAGCAACCGGTGATAATTTTGTAGTGCTAATTAAGCACGTAACAATAGGCAATTGTGCTTTGCTGGTTTCTCGACTCGCTTCCCTCTGAGCCTGTGCAGTTCAGGTGATAGAACGACGTTCCCGGTATGGTCAAGTCGTGAGTTCGAACCTCTAGATGTTTTTCTAGCCTGCCTTGCTTGCGTCATTGATTAACAGATTTGGTTAGTCTGTGCTGGTTTACGTTGTACTATGCCTACGTACTCGTTGTTCAGCTTCAGAAAGGCTTGATCACAGGTGTTAAACACCTATGTTTGTGCATCTCTCATCTTGGTGGTTTTGCAGAAAATTGTCGATGGAACAGCTCCGAAAACAAATAATTGTATTTAAAATACTGTTTAACGAAGGAACTTGTAGAAAAAAAATATATATATTCATAAAAAAAATTAGGAATTTGCTCCATCAGGCAACATATATTAATAGACGTAGTTCACACCAGACGAACAATTTTTATCTATTAATATTTACCTCTCTATATATACATGTTTGTGTGTCTTTAAAGTATTACAAGTTTGTTAAGTTATATGGCTTTCGGTGGCCACCACATAATGCTGTTTAACAAGAGTTGTTGTCTTCCCTTTAGCCAAGAACGACCGCCCCACGGCAGCTATAAGAGCAAATATGCCGATCACAAACGCCTTCATCCAAGAGTCGTGTCGTCGTTTCCCAGTGGCGCCCTTCGGCCTGGAACACTCATCAACCTGGCCAGCTCAGATCGGAGACTATTACGTTCCTGGGAAGACACCAGTAGGTTTTTACTGAGATATTTATAATGCTGTATCGGTATGATAAGTATGGCTGTGGAGTCGGATTTGGGTCTAGACGGAGTCGATTTGTTTTGCTGGAGTCGTATTTGTGGCTCGGGTAACCATTTTATAGCATTTTACATAACTAATTTTGTTTTATACTTTTCGAAAAATAAAGTCACTAGCTTAATAATAAATTTCAAAGCCAAAAAGGTCGAGTAGATCGACAGCATCTTGATTAAGACGTTTCGATACGAACTTGCAACTGTAAAAACTCTGATGATAACGATTGCGTCCTACCTTTTATAAGTGAAGCTTTGATTTGCTTTTCAGTCACACTAACTGAAGATGATACAAGTTCGTATCGAAACGTCTTAATCAAGATGCTGTCGATCTACTCGACCTTTTTGGCTTTGAAATTTATTATTAAGCTACATTACAGATCCGTGCATAATGTACCCAAAATCACTTTAGAGCTGAAAGAGTCTACTACCTAGTTGTAAAACTTTTCTAAATAGAAATTATATTATGTTGCTTTTGTAAATGTTGCTACAGTTTATCCGGACTCGGACTCGGGACTCGACGGAGTCAGTTAGTTTTGGTAGAACTCGGGACTTAAGTAAAAATACCCGAGTCCCGATTCCGACTTGCAAATGGAAGGATATTTTCCAACCATGTATTGTGGGTGTAGCTTATGAGTGTTTGATCTGTATGAGTTCAACTCAAGGTCAATTTGCCGAGTCTAACTTCGACATTCCAGTCTATACTCGAAATACGTTAGATTTTTTAATTCCTCCAGCTGTTTTAAATTGAAAAAGTCTTTTTTAAAACATGATTGTACTTTTTAAGAATAATAAAATCGATGCAAAATGCTGTCAGCTTTAAGTTAAAATGTAACTTAATAAGTTCTGATATCAATAGGTTTAAAAATGCTTGACTTTGAACTTATTTTAAAAATGACATGACTGGGATTTAAGTCAAAATGACTTGTTTACATCACTGCACCTCGCAGGTTTAACCCAATAACATTGCAGACGCCACAACTTTTTAACAATTTTGTCTTTCGTTTTTCCAATTATCAAGTATTTATCTCAAAAACTAACCAACCATCTCACTTTTTCGCCAGGTAATCGCCAACTTGTGGGGCGCCAACCACGACGAGGAGTTTTGGCCAGAACCGGAAAAATTCGATCCGTACCGCCACATCGACGCCCAGGGTCAATTTATCCCGAGCAGTAGGGTTATCGCCTTCTCTCTGGGGCCGCGAAGTTGCATAGGCGAGGGCGTGGCCAAGGTGACCTTGTTCGTGTGGCTCGTTGACCTTGTACGCAACTTCAAGGTCAAACCGGCGTCGCACGTGTTGCCACCTTTGGATGACGGCGACCTCAGAATTGTGTTCACTCCATTTCCGTATGAAGTAATCTTGGAGGAAAAAAGCTGATGCTAAAACGATCTCAAGATACTTTTTCCTGAAATGGCGTTGGAAGATTTAAGAAAAGTTTGTTTTGAATTATTTATCACCAAACGCGCTTTTTTTTATTTTAAGACAATTTTATCATTTTAAACCTTTGAAAAAAAAATAAAATAAAATGCTTATTTACAAACATGAAACCTATAGGAATAATTTTTCCAAATAAGCCGAAAAATGTTTTTATTTATTTATTGATGTGATAAAGCTTTTCTTTTTTCTGTTAGAGATTTATAAAAAAATTGACATGTTGTGGCAGATGTTAATAGAATTTTACAATATATCAGGGATTTTTATATTTTAGGGGATTTTTTAATATTTAATAAGATTTTAAAATATTTAAAGGAATTTTTTAAAATGTATTATTATATTTTAAGGGAATAATAATTTTTCACGGTGAACAAAAATATATATTTATTTACCTTTATTAATGCTTGTTTTCTTTTTTAATTCCTGCGGTCGATGCTTTACATTCTTACATTAAAAAGTATAAAGTTTTCTTGAAAGAAAGAAATGATGTTAAAATATGGTAACGATTTTTTAAAAGCTGTGTTGTGCAATTTGGATGTTTGCAACAAATCAGCTTTCGAACAGTTTGTGTGAAATTGTGTGTTGCCAAACGAACTTTTCGCGCGAGATTATAAGATAATTTATAGCAATTAAATACTTTGATATGATATACGTTTTACTGTTTGATATTTGTAGCAGCCTTTTCACAAATCATTGAAACTTCAGCCATATTGTAAAGATTTAACAGCAGTTGCACTTTAAGCAAAAATCCATCCGTTTAGTTCAAGTTAACATTTATTTTTAAAGAGTGCACGGAAAGGCCTAAAAAAATCCATGCTGAGAGCAAATTGAGATTCCGGTCAAGCACAAATTCTTATTTTGGTAGTTAAAGTTGGCAACAATTGGTTCTTAGGGGTACAAGGCCTTCTCTAGAACATACAAGTCAACGCAGCATTTCAATAATCTCCAGGATGTTGCTGTTCAATAAGCATTGACAATTATATCGTGACAATGCTAGCGCTGATAGTACTAAAGAATGCCGTTGGTAAAGTAGCATTTTTGGGTAAAATCCGAATTAGATTAGAACTGGAATAAGAGCGCACAAGCAATTTACAAATTGAATTAGAATTAGAATTAGCCGCGTTTTGCTCCAATTCGTTAAATTAGAAAACTATAATTATTATTTGTCCAAGTCTGGTTACAATAAGATTGCCAAATATATTGTCACAATGTTAGCGCAATAACTACTAAAAAAATACTAAAAAATGCCGTTGGAAAAAAAAAATCCGAATTAGATTAGAACACATAAGCAATTCACACTATAGTTTACAATTAGAATTAGCCGCATTTTGCTCTAATCCGTTAAATAAGAAAAACTATAATTATCTAGTTGTCCAAGTCTGAAGCGGCAAGCATTTACCTAAAGCATTTAAATCATTCCGCTGGAATTAGGTTTCTCATAAAATCAGTCAGCAAGCTTTAAGAATTGCAATGCACCTACAGCAGCAACCAGCCATTTATCGTAAAGTTAGCCTGAAGCATCCTTCTAGCAAGTCAGCAAGTAACTTGACAAGCCAAGCGAAGTAACTAGCAAGTAACTTGACATGCCAAGCGCTATACAGATCAGACTTAGAAAACTAGAATTATCTAGTTCTCCAAGTCTGATTTACGGCAGCGTTGTAGTAAGTTAGTAACTAGACAAGCCAAGTGTACATTTCACTAGCCAAATATTACTTAAAAAAATAGAATTATCTAGTTCTTTAAGTCTGATCTAAGGCAGTGTTGTAGTAAGTTACGAGCTTGACCAGCCAAGCGTTCTAGTAACTTGACAAGCCAAGCGTCAGTTTCGTTAAACCTTCGCGTTTCGGTATTTCCTTGCTTAAATAAATCTCTCGTTTAACTCCTTTTTTCTCTCGGCGTTGAAAGGTCAGCGAACAAGAGAACAACAATAGTAGGTCACGAATTAGTAAGTTGGGAGGCAAAATGCGACTAATTCTAATTCTAATTTAATTTCTAAATTGCTAGTAGGCCGATTATCTTATTCTAGTTCTAATCTATTTTTACTAAAAATGCTACTTTGTCCAACGCCATTTTTAGTCCTAAAGTCGGGACAAAGAATTTTAACTCATAATTTTTTTTGTTTGGAACGACTTTATATCGATTTTTACAGTCTGAAAAGGATAAAATTAGCACACAAATATTTATTTTTTTCATTATCATGATATTTAAACACAGATGTTTGTAAATAACTATAAACGTATTTCTAGTTTAAATACTCGTTTTCAAGAATATGGTAATTCGAATCTAATTTGAGAAAAGAAAAATGATCAAATTCAAATCTAATTTGGAAACACTGAATTGCTTTAATTTTAATTCTAATCTATATTTAAAAAGCCATAGTAAATCTAGTCGCCCAAGTCTGCCTCTAGCCTTCGCATTTCAGTGTTTTCTTGCTTGAAAATCTCTCGTTTAACTTCTTTTTTCCCTAGGACCTCAAAAGGTCAGCGAAGTGTCACGAATTGTTGTAACAACAAGCGAGCAATTGTTGGTCACGAATAGGTTAGTTGCAGGTTGCAATTGCTCTGTGTAGCGTGATTGCTGTCGTTTTCTTGTAGTTGGAAGGGCATTTTGCTAGTTTAAGATGGCAAATGTATATTTTCAGTTGCTAATAAATATTAGATAAAAAGGCAAAGTCGGTTGTCAGTTTGTCTCCTGGTTCAATAACTGATTGTTTTTGAGTAAATTTAGTTCAACAAGTTTTAGATTTACAATTGTCGTAAAAGTATTTCAAACCAATAGCTACTACTGAACTTAAAACTAGTTTAATATAGCCTGCCCCCAATCGTAGTCTTGTAATGACTAAACTTAAGTCGTTTCGGTAAAATTACTTGACTAGAAGTTTTTATACAAATTATGCAAAACATTTTATATCGTAACACACTATCTTTAAAAGTCACGGCCCTGTAAAGATACTTAACATTAGAGTCAGGTTTAAAAATAGCTGTTATGTGCTCTACCATGTTTTAATATGTTTTTTCGAGTTACTGAGGCGACTTAATTCCGATTTAAAGGAGCCACAGATTCAAACGCTTGGATGTCCGATTTAGGCAATTGAATCCAAATATTTACGTTTTAAGCGCAAATAAAACAGCGTGAATCACTTGGCTGGATTTTTTTTATCCGTCGATTTTACTTATGTTTTAGTCCACTTAATTTAAGTATGCTTAACAATTGAGTAATTCTCCTGGTCTGCTCTGCTGTAATATACTTTTGGTGAAAACGGAAATCCCCTCGAAAGAGTTAATGGACGAGTAGCATGTTAATAATTAATCTTCGCGTAGAATATTAAGAGTTACTTTACAAGTAACATAATGAGAGTTTTTAATATACGAGTAGAATAATAGAGTGTATTGTATGAGTAACATAATACGAGTTAGTGAAAAATAATTACATTTATTGTAAGAGTAGTTTTTCCACCCGCTTATCATATTTCCGCCTTAGGGGCAATTTCTAACAATGGGGCAAATTTGCCCATTTAAATCTGGTACAAGTCATTTTGAAATGAATTTATTTCCCGTCATTTTTGTGTAATTCAGGGCTTGGGCCATTTAATTTTAGTATGCTTAACACTTGGGTACTTCTACTGGTTTGCTCTGCTATAATATACTTTTGGTGGAAACGCAAAATCCACCCTCAATTTCCCGACGGCCCGGTTGGGTTTCCTCTGCTCGGCTGTCTGCCTTTCCTCGGAAAGCATCCCCACAAAACCATAAAGAGATGGGGAAACACCTACGGCCCCATTATGTCGGTTCAGTTCGGCTATCGTCCAGTTGTGATGCTAAATAGCTACGAAACGGCACACCAGGTAAGTTTTTGTATTGTCTTTATGCAGCGGTGAATGGATTCTAAAGATTTTATATTCATATTTAATAATTGCTTTTAAAAATTTAAATAAAATACGTTTTTTTTGGTTTTGTTTTAAATTTTGTAACATTTTGTAATTTTGTAATTTTTTGCTTGAATATTTAAAATAATTTAAATAAAAATTACAACCAGTATAGCTACGTTTGATTTTTTTTTTTTAACTTAAAAAAAGGAATTGTTTGTTATATCTTTTAAAGAAATTAAATAGAAACTGCGACCAGTATAAGTTAAACTACGCTTTATTTTGCTTTTTAAACATTTTTTTTCTTAGAGATTTTAAACAAAAAATCTTATCAATATCATTGCAGGTGTTCGTCCGACAGGGTGCGAAGTTCTCCGAGCGTGCATTAAACGAGGTTTACTGCAGCCGGAGTGGTTACGGGGGAATGGTGATGAATCTGTACGACGACGAGCATAAAGCGCAAAAAAAGTTCGGTTTGAAAGTGCTGCAAGGGTAAGTAGCAGTAAAACGAAGCTCTTTCGGTGATTATTTATTTTAACCGACGTTTTGGCTACCTATACTGGGACTTCAGGCTTAAGACCGAATTAAGAACAACATCAACGTCGGAATAAAACACTGTTCGGAATAAGACCAAAATACGACTAATACCTAATAGTCATAATACCGTCTAATTCGAAAGTTCTAAACCCGTCGGACAAGACTTCAGTGCCTAGAATCAGGCCTATACCACATCTAACTACATCACTAACTCCTCTAACAATGTCGTACCTAACACATTTTCTAACCCAACCAATTAACGAACAATAAACCCAAACAGGGCAAAACCCGGTGCCAAAACAGCGGTGTTCTAATGGCGCCAATCAAACTAGGGCGTCCAAACGTCGAAACCAAAACGGCTGATGGCCTCTGATTGCCTCAGATTGTCTCATACCCACCCGTACAGTTTCAGGCGTTATTTTGGCCATTTAGGCCTTGTTCCGACAGGGATGCCTCAGGCGATTTAGTTATTAATCTGTCGTGGATATGTTCAGTTTTATGTGTTTAGCTGTATTTAGTAATTGGTCTTAATACTATGGTTTCATAGATTTTTCGTCTTTTGGTATTTTTGCTTTTTAGGTCTTATTGTGTGTTCCCCTATATTTTACAGAATCGGTGTTGGTCGCATGTCTCTCGACAAAATAGTCTACGACGAGTCGCAAAAACTGGTGGCATTTCTAAAATCAAAGACACGACAACCTTTTAGTTTTAAGGTGAATATAGTGTTTTTTTTATTTTATCTATTACTGAGTTAACGACAATCAGCTGACAATCTTATGGTTGAAAAATAGCCTTTGTTGTTAACTATAGTAAAGGTAGAATAATTTTGGAGCATAATGGCTAGAGATTGTAGCCCATACAGAACTGAGTAATAGGTAATTATATGGTGTCACGACAAAAGGTTTTCTTCAGTCGTAAGACTTTCATCTGATTTTCATTAAATCAATAATAAATAAACGTTTAAAATCAATAATAAAACGTAATAAGAAAATAATAAAGGATTAAAAACTTTCTTTTTTTATTTTCATGTTTTTTTTTTTATTACTTTGCTAAATATACGTATTTTAATTTACTTACAGGAACTGATGATGAGATTATAGGCGCAAGATACATTCCTTTAAAAAATGTCTTATCGTGGTTTCACTCGAATTTTTAAACTTTTAAGTTTTTTTTTTAGTTTTTGAACACTTTCAAAGAAAGTCATTTGTCGGACTTACAATTTGGGTTTTCGAGCCAATAACGGGCATGTGTAAATATTATTTGTGTACGTTGCACTGAATATATGATATTACAAATCGCCTTGATCCTTCCAAGATAAATATCGACGTCAATTCCTGATAAGTAACTGCTGAATCCACTTACGAAGCTATTAAAATATCTTAAAATATATTATATATATATTTCAAAAAATCTATTTGAAAAGGATAACGGACGCTGCCCTTGCTGGCAAAACATATACATATATCTCTTATAAGATGTTTTAACAGTGTCTGACCTGAATTACTAGCTTTGCTACACAATTTAAAGTGCACAGAGTTATTCGTTTGTACGTGTTCATTTATTAGGGCACGATCAACAAGATAAATGTCGACCTTAATTCCTGATCAATAACAGCAGATAGATATACTGACAATTCCTTTGACATATATATATATATCTTATAATATTTTTTGATAGTGTCCGACCTTATTTGCTAGCTTTGCTAGAGTATTCAGCTGTTTGTGTGCGCGTTTTAACAGTCTATTTCTTAGGACACTATTTACAAGGCAACGTCAAACGTGATTTCGAATATGGTCGTTGGCAAACGATTCCGATTTGAAGACGCAGAACACGACATGCTGCAGAAAACCAGAGAACTGTACGATATTTTACAGTTTTGTAACGTTCTTATTTTATTCGTGTACAACAGGGTCCGCCATTATTGGGTTCGCTATACCGGTAAATGTATTGCAATGCCTTAAGTATACGGGTAAAACAAATTACCCGAGTTTTAAAAATTGTATTCACATACCCAGTGTATAAACACAGGCTTATAATGTGAAGATTTGTTACATAATGTCTTTTAGCCATTAGACGGGTTATCAACCTCTTTTCCAAAAAAAAAAAAAAAAAAAGTCATTTTGAAAAGCCCCACTCAGGTCAATCGTGAAATATCTTAAGCCCAAGTAAAGTATTAATAACAAGTCAAATAACAGGTCAAGTGTCTGTCAAGTCATATTAAAGCTAGTCCACTTCAAGTCGATTTCCACCCTCTTTATCTTCCAACCTTGGCTGAGAGTATTTCACATGTTTTTATCAGGTTTACAGACCCTGGTCATTACGTCGAGGTTTTGCTAGTTGTTATGCTCTTTGACCGTCTGCGGTTTGTCCCACCGTTTTCTGGAGCCTTCAGGCGATTTGAAGAACGGTTTGAGGCTATTGCAGGTATTTCTTGTTATTGAAAACTAATGCATTCGATTTGATACTGAAGTCTTGTTAGTGCGCAAAAATTTATTAATAGCACTACAAAAAATCTTTGTAAATGGCCGTGTTTGTCTAATTTTAAATATCTTTCTGTTTTAAAAACATTGTTATGTAGTAGTATAATCAGGTGCAATATATAAAGACAAATTGTATTGAATTCTCGACAAACTTTCAAACTACTGGCTTCAAGAGGTCAATATATAACGGAAAACGATTAAAATGCACGAATTAAAATTATAATGCTCGTACAAGTCTTTCATTTTTATTTCAATGAATGTCTTTCATTTCTACTTTGACCTGATGAAGCACGGTTGTGCGAAAGATTGTCGAGAATTCAATACAATTTGTCGTTCTATGATCCCACCTGATTATCTTACTACATAACAATGTTTTAAAACAGAAACAGCATCAGTATAAATTAAACAGTTGCCCTACACTTGCAACTAATATTGAGGCGAGATACTACCGCTGAAAGGTAGTGACACCAACAGCCGTAAGGACAACTTCAATGTCAAGGCACCATGTGCTCAGTGACCTTTGACCGTTTGACCGCAAAGAGTTTTTTATGACAAGAACCTGACTTGGAATTGACTTGCTCTAATTATGGCTTGATTGAGACTTGACTTACTATTCGAAAAGACTTGACTTGGACTTAAGTTGTTCTACAAATGATTGACTAGGACTTGTTTTGAGTTGTAGTAGGAATATCTAAGCCCATACACAAGTAGACAGCATATTGAACGTTTTGAATAACTCTTCATTTACACACATTTCAACGTGTTGAGAAGGCTTGATTTAAGCTTTTTTTTGTATTAGCGAAGGTTGGCTAGCGTTCATTGAAACCCATTTCTTGACCAGTTGTGTTTTGCTTGAAATGCAGACCACATGAAGAGAGAGATAGAAGATCACCAAAGGCGGTTCGACGAGAACGACATGAAGGATTACGTGGACGCTTATGTATACGAACAGAGGTTCGGCAAAGAACCAGTTCACAAGAGTTTCACGGCGAGTAGTCGAAGACTTAAAGTATAGGAGTTTATAGAATCCCAGTTTGTTGCGCAGATCAGTGCTCCGCAATCGGTGCATTGACCATGAAAGGTCGTTTTACGTGCAAAGATACCATAATTTTGGAGTAAAATGTTATATGAAACTTTAACCCAAGTCTTTTGGATCAATGACTTAAGTCCAAGTCAAGTCATTTGTCCCTTGTCTTAAGTTATTAGAACACATAAATACCACAAAAGTGTACTGTAAGGCTGCAGTTTTGACTGTAATAAATTAGATTAGAAAATTAGAGCATTTCAGTTATCCTCAATTTAGATTAGAATTATCGAATTCATGAATACCAGAGTTTACTAAAAATTACATTGGACGAATTACCTTTTCACAACTTAGAATATAATAAGAATTATAGGAATTTTGCTCTAATTCATTAAATTAGGAAGCTAGATTTATCTAGTTTTCCAAGTCTGGGTTAAACTATAGTAGCTTATGATTGGATTTTTACAGGACGTTCAACTTGCTTACACGCTCCGTGATCTGATGGTAGCTGGGGCCGATACTTCAAGTGCTTCTCTTAGTTGGATGATCCTAACGCTCCTGCATTATCCCGAATACCAGAAAATCATAGCACAGGAGATTGACAAATCCATCGGTAATTTTACGAGTTTATGAGAAAAATGTTAGTGACGAATGCTAAGTTAATTACTTGAGTAAAGTACACTTAGTTTCAGTGACTTTACTTAATTTTTGGGAAAAAGTAATTGAATTTACCTAAATTAATTATTAGGCCTATGTCGTACATTATTAAAAAGCAGCTTGAGAAAAGCAGCTTTCTGTTGAACCCATATATGTGAGTATTTCTCAGTAAATTCCTAGGTCTTATTTTATCACATTGCGATATGTTATCACAAAGGAAAGAAAGTAATCACGACTGGAACTTAAGTTCTTTCAAAATGACTTGTTTACAACCACTTAGCGAAAATTTTATTTTTGTATCTAACCGCGAACTATTTACGTCTTACGAAGTGTGTCGCAGGCCCCAAAAATTAGTCACTATTGTAAACAATCATTTTGAAATAACTTAAGTCCAAGTCAAGTCTTTTGCAAAAATAACAGGTCAACTCTCTGTCCAAGTCATTAAAATTGGTAAACTCGTCCCATGATAAGCAACAATTCAACTAAAAAAATTAATGTGAAAAACTTGAGATAAATTGTAATGAAAAACGATTTTAATACCAAGTTATTTGATTCCATGCCTTTAGTCCAAGTCAAGTCATTTGTCCAAAAAACTTAAGCCAAGAAAGGTCATTTTGCTCAAAACACTTAAGTTAAGTCAAGTCATTTGAAAACCGTGACTTAAGTGCACTTATGTTTATATCTTACGAAGGGTGTCGCAAGCCCCAAGAAATAAGGCACTTCTGTATTAAGTTTTTTTTATTGTTAGGAAGAAAAGAGGCGATTACGATGGAATGCAGAGAATGCCTTCCATTTACATGCGCGTTCATGCAAGAAGCACAACGCTACTTCACCATCACACCTCTAGGCTTAGACCATTTGTCCAAAGAAGACACTAAAGTTGGGGACTTCTTTATTCCTGCTAACACCTCGGTAGGCATCAGCCTGGTAATGACTTAAGTTGATTACTTAAGTTGAGTTAAGTGCACTTAAGTCACTGTTTTTTGATTGACTTGACTAAAGTCTTTTGGACAAATGACTTGACTTTGACTTAGGTCTTTTTCGCAAAATGACTTGACTTTGACTTAATTCTTTCGGACAAATGACTTGAATTTAACTTAAGTGCACTTAAGTCACTGTTTTCAAATGACCTGACTTGACTTAAATTTAAAACAAATTAATGGGGTTGAAATAAAACAATTTCATTAGACAAATTGGGTTATTTGTGTTTTTTTGCGCATCAATTTTCTTGCTAAATGTTTCGTTTTGTTATTTATTTAGTTGAATTGTTGCTCATATAATCCACGAGTTTACCAATTTTAATAGCATAATATTTAATTGTATGACCAGGACTTGATTTTGATTTGACTTCCCCTAATTATGACTCCACCCCCTAAAATTTAAAATGACTTGATGATGATAAGTTATAAGTACTTTCATTTAGAAATAACTTTTATTAAACTCCATTATTTTTAAGGTAATAGCGAACTTGTGGGCCATTCACAACGACGAAACGATCTGGCCGCGTCCCCAAGACTTCGACCCGTACCGTCATCTTGATGAAAACGGCCAATTCGTGCCCTCCAAGAAAATAATCCCTTTCTCAATCGGACCTCGTTCTTGCTTCGGCAAAAACCTCGCCAGAACAGAGCTGTTCATTTTCCTTGTGGACGTGGTTCGCAACTTCAGTATAACCCCAGTGGAAAGTATTCTCCCCCCGTTGAACGACGGCATCAATTCATTTGTTTTCTCGCCGAATCCATACCAAGTTGTTTTGCACGAAAGGTGAAGCTACACCAACCAAGGGCTGATAGTCGGTTAAAAATAACCCAAGTCCGAGTCCCTAGTGAGAATAAAAAACCCATAATGCTGTCATATAATTAATCTACTCGCAATACAGGGTTGGAAAATATTACACTTTTACGATTTACAGTTGGTGGCAATATCAGTTTTAAAATTTGGAACTGCGCATGCGCATGTCGGACTCGGGACACTGGTAGTCTTACGTGGCTTACTCGAGTCCCGAGTCCGACTTCGACTCCGCAGCCCTGCACAAAACCAATCATTAAATGCAAAACGTCGACCTGAATGCTACACAAGGGTAAAATGGTAAAATGCGTGTGTTGTTAAATAAACGACTCTAAACCAACCATGTCTATTTTGCTTTTAGGAAAGAGTATACAACCCAATTATCGTTGTTTTATCAAAAAAAAATAGGGATGCTGTTCATCTGAAAAATGACTTGACTTGACCTATATGGGCTGTAATATCATTCTAAACAGATGCTTTCCAAGATTAAAGTGTCATGTTAAAAAAGTAAAAATATTATTCATTAATGTACATCTCGCAAAATACATGCTGTATTAACAGAAAGTTTATTACTCATGAATTAAAGAACGAATAACACGCACGGTTATATAGGGCGCAGAATGCAACGATCATTCCATCGTAAACCACCCATTACTGCGCCTTAGGGCAGCTAGCGAAATACCGATACGCAAAATACCAGTTTACCACACAATTGTTCATCAAAATTTAATCATTGAAATTTTGAACATATTTATATTTGATTTATACTAATTTTAAAGCAAGGGGTTCATAGCACTGTTATTTTGTAGCAAACTACCAGCACTGCTAATGTAAACATCATTGGGAATTAAACACCAGAAACAGTCAAGTCAGCAAGCACACAACTTCGCTCACTCGCGAGTGCACCAAAGCGATCGTATATCTAAGCACACCAAATGTAAAGTCTGTAAAAACGTATTTCAAAAGTTTGCTGTTGAACTTACCAGGGCGTCGGAGTCTGGACTCGGGACTCGAAATATGTGCGATGTATAACATGGGTGGTAGGATATTAAAGCCCATACAGAACTAAGTAGCAATTCAAACGTTTCGAATATCTTTTTATTCATTATCAATATCCATAAACAAGTCCCAGTCAAGTAATAATTAGAACAAGTCGGTTTTTAGTCAAGTACTTGTCATTAAAATTAATGATAAACCATAGCTGTAACTTAACTATGAAAAATAAAAAACGCGATATAACGAAGTCAATTAAGTCATTTATCGAAAATACTTAGGTAAAGTCATTTAAAAACAGTTAAGTAAAAATACTTAAATAAGTTGTTGACTTAAGTCATTATAACGCTACTTTTGCGTATTCAAAGTTATAGTTCATGTTTTCAATTGCGCGAACATTGCAATCCCCGGCTGCGTTTTAAATGCTTTACAGAAAAGAAAATTGTTGAAAAAGGGCCGTTTTCTGGTCGTAAAGAATCAACACCCTGATTGAACTTAAATCAACAAAAAATAATATTCTAAAAATATAGAAACAATAAAAAACTTTTACGACAAACACACAAAGATCCGTTTAAAGAGTTTATTACCACGCTAAGTACATACATGAAAACATTTGTACAACAGGGATTTTGCATAGTTCGAAGCGTATTATCAGAAGGCGTTTCTTAATATTGCGATTACAAAGGAGAATTTGTACAAACAATAAAAATCAACAATATGTATCTACAGGCGCCATATTGCCAGCTACATATAAAAATGTATGCGAAGCTAGACAAAACGGCGAAATACTCTACACAAGGGAAATGACGTTCAGGATGTAATTGTAATGTAATTTGCGCTATCTGCAAATGTGCTGAATAAGTGCAGCGCAAAAACGCTAAATATTTACAATATAATTTAGCAAATAAAAACGCATTTTTGTAAGTCAGTTTTAAATCGTTTCAATCCATTTCATTAGGTCAGAGAACAAGACTTTGTCAAAAACGCCACTAGTTTTTGGAATTTCGTATAACACAAAACCAACCATCAAATAAGATTGAATATTTTACAGGTTTACAAATTTTTGAAAGAGTATACATTTCGATAAATTGTCGGAACGGTTTCCAATTCGGAATGTAACCTGACTTTAAACTCAATCTTACTATACAAGCTAAAATTGAAAGCTAAATGACAAACTCGGCATAATGCAAGGAAATTAAGGGACATTCGTGGCCTAAAAATTGCAACGCAATTACAAAAGACGATAAGGTACAATAGGCTCGGATCTGTAATGTAGCTTGATAATAAATCTCTAAGTCAAAACTCTCAAGCAAATCGACATGATCTTGATAAAAAGCAAATATTAGCTGAAAGATGGTAAGTACGTAGGCCTATCGAAACGTACCTTATAAAGATGATGCCAAACTCGACCTTTTTGTTTTGAGATTCATTATTTAGCTACAAAGACTATATACACTCATAACATAACATAAAACCAGCGATATTCAGCTTTAAAACCTGCTTCAAAAAAGCTAGACCTCATTTCCCTTGGTGCTGGCCACATAGCCGAGAATGGCAGCTATGATACCAGTGAACCCAGCACACCAGCACAAGTAGAAACTGTAGTAGAACTCATTTGCACCCCCCTGGGCTGTTGTTTGGTCAATAGTGCCACCAAGGTACACCGAACCGGCAACAATTGCACACAAAGCTGTGGAATCATATATATTTATTATCCTTGTAGATTTGTTTTTAGTACGAATATAAAAGCCCATACAGAAGTAGGTAGCATTTTGTGAACGCTTCAGAAAAATCCTAAGATTATGATTGAAGGTAGTAGTATGACTTACAGTAGTACGAGTATCAAAGCCCATACAGAAGTAGGTAGCATTTTTTAAAAGTTTCGAACAAATCGTAAGATATTCGCTACAGTTTGTAGTTAGACGTATTTTAAGCATCAAAGCCCATACAGAACTAGGTATCATTTGGTAGATTAAAAATATTTTTCAGAAGAACCATTTTGACATTATTGTAAACAACTTTTAAGTTGACCATCTATTGAACATGGAAAAGATTGATTCGAAAGGTTCACAAAATGCCTCTTCTATATGAGCTCATATAGACTACTTAAAATCGTAAGTCTTGCAATACAGCAATAGAAATAGAAGTACAGTAAAAACAGCAATGAAGTAATAGACTTAAACAGTAATAAAAATAGAAATACCGTAATAAAAATGGTACTACAGTGATAAAAGTAGCACATCTTTTGAAACTATTATAGGCTACTTTTGTAACCCTAGCAGAGATTTATTGTTTACATACTTATATAGGCTACAACCAAGCCTTGAAAAACTGGACATCTTTATCGTAATAAGAAATGCTCACCTGAAATAAGGAACAGTGTGGCAGCAGTCATCCCTTGTCTTCTCACGAACCTTGTCACGAATACGATCATCATAATGAGCCCAGCCACGGCGAAAGTCGCACTCACGATGCACAGGATGGCCGTGATCAAACTGAATAGCTCATTACCTGTTTGAGGGAAGAAGTTGATTAAAGACAGTGTTGGGTAAATTGGAAACTTTGGCAACCAATATCGTAAATTTCTTTCCCTCCTGGTGAAGAAGTTTAGTAAAGGTTTTACTTGTAAAACTGATAACTTTAAATACGACCAATATACAATCATCCTTGTAGAGATACACATACAGAATATGTGTTTAACAACTGTAATATAGCTGTTTTGAAGTTGAAGAGGTTGTTTAAAACAGTGTTGTAAACAGGAAGTCGGACCAGAACCGAACCGAAACTTTATAAACCGGATTTGGTTCAAATTTTCCCGAACCGGAACCGTTTTAAGAATATGGAGCCTAACCGGAACTGAACCGAATAATTTGAAAGAAACTGGACCTTAACCGACCCCGAAACTGTCAAAAAACAGTTCACTACAGCATGACGTCACAACCTGTATTTTACAGAGTCAAGTTATGGCATGTTCGATATTTTGTAAAAACAATTAATACTGATTAAACAAAACATTGAGTTTTTTATTTGTCATATTATATTTCAATAACGAGCTGCTTGTTTACGTCACGTAACTTTACATTTATTGACACACATTTTCATCTCAAATTGCATCCGAACCGGAACTTTATAAACCGGTTTTTAAAATAAAATTAGTCGAACCGAAACTGAACCGGATCTTTTGAATTGCTCCGAACCGAAACTGAACCGGATTCCGAAAAAATCCTTGAACCGGAACCGGAAAAGTCAAACGGTTCGACTCCCTGGTTGTAAACAAGTCATTTTGTCCAAGCCAACTCTTTTCGATTTAATAACAAGTCCAGTCAACTCATTTAAAGTCCCAGTCAACTCAATTATCAACCTGATAAACTTAAATCTAATGAAAATGCACAACTCACCTAAAACTACCGTGCAGCCTGTAAGTTCACCAGAAATCGAGATGCAGTCAATGAAGATTCCAACCCCGCTTTTTAGCCAACCTGGGGTCGCAGCAGCCACGATCACAAGGGTTAAAGTTAGGAGGCCAAATACAAGGGAAATGATAAGGGCAACCATGTTGCTTTTTCCAGTTGTTTGTGATGCTTCGACTAACTGTTTTATTCATATAAAACTATAGTGTAAAGAGCAAAAACCATGTCGGTCATACTTGAACTATATGAACACGTGCATACATAAAACTAACTTTCAATGAAAACGTTTAACAACTGTGATGATATAGCGCAGTCGTTTTTACCGATGGTGACCAAGCGCGTATCGAAAGGTGCTAAAGATTATTTTCATTTATTCGTGTCGTCTGACCATATTATTCATATATTAACTAACTTTATACAATATGTAACAACCAGGCACAATTTAGCACTTATAATTAATCTATCCATTACGCATTGCTTGCTAGAATATTCTACAACCTCAATTTTAAGCCATTTTTTTCTAATCAATTCATTTTTTGATATTAAAGGTTTGTTCTCATTCGTTATGTTTTGCGTCTTGCGCCACCCAGTCCACATGTGACGCGTTTCCATTCATTAGAATTAAATATAAGTAAGGTATTATGCTACGATTCACACTAAGTATAAAGTATACAAACGTTAACATAAAATTTCCTCGCTCCTAACCGTAATCGTTAAAGTTACAATATTCCAACTCTCTGCAACCGAAAGCGTTTTTACGCTTCAGGCGTCCAAGTTTTCCTTTAACTCCAGACGAGTCGAGTGAGAACAAACCTTATAAATTCTTAACGTCAGAATTTTCACTTTGCCAGCAAAGTAGTTTTATGTAGAAGACGAATTGCTTGTTATTTCTAGAGCAAATACACCTTGCCTTTCTTGTTTCTATTTTAACACTCCTAATTCGTCTTTTATCGAAAGGCTGTTAAAGATGTTTTTAGCCATATAACAGGGGTCGGCAACCTACGGCCTCCGGCCTGCCGATCTAATTCATCCGGCCCGCCGCCTCTTTGAAAAATTACAGTCCATTTCACATACTTTTGACTATTTTAACTACGTAAGTTCGAAAAAAAGTCTTTTTAACTAAATCAGCGCTTGTTTATTGTTGCGCCGTGCAAGTCTACCAAGGGCGTCTCGGAAAAATTGAAAACGTATTCAAAAATATTGTACATGTACTTTTTAACATTTTTTTCATTTTTCATTTTCGGCAATGTAATAGAAACTTTCAAGAAATTTAAAAGAAATGCCGATATACCCTAAAAAAATCGCGCTCACTTCGCTCGCCAAGTGCGTCCGGACTTAAATAGCTTAACTTTATATGTTATCGCGTTTTCCTCAAAAGAGTCTTGTTACACTTTTCATTAATAATATGGATTATGACGTTTGAACTCGAATTTTAAACCAAACAAACGCTTTTCTTGCGCTTTGCGCATCACTGCCTGTTCAAACGTAGTTAAATACGTCTGAAAGTGCAAAAAATCCGAGGCCTGCCTGATTCACTGCTGTTCTAACATTTTAATAACACAATTCTTAGTTAACATTTTGCGCGGCCCGCAGAGACCTTTCTGAATTTGTTTTTGGCCCGCGACTAGAAAAGGTTTCCGAGATCGTTTTCTATTGTTTAACAATCCAACTTGACCCATGTGGTTGTCTTAAGTGGTGGATTTTCGCTTTTTTCGTGTTTAGTTAGGTGATATCCGACACTTAATATTTTGTCGCGATATCGATACCCCCCCCCCAGCTTTCTTGAACAAAAACAATCGCTATCCGATCCCATAACAAATGACGTCATTGCCATGTATATACGTGAAATTGAAATGTTCCAAAGCCTTTTCTCAGGTGAATTTGAGCCGAAATTTGTTTTAGGGTTGTATTATATAATTCAATAAGGAAAAAGGTAATTTGTTGTTTAAAATCGATTATTTTTTTAGAATTAATAATTTTCTAAACCCGCACAACCTCAACATGCACGTTTCGGGTATTCCCCTTGAAAGCATTTCTGCGTCACGCCATCCTTAAAAAGCCAAAAAATGACCTTATTGTTTTTGTTTTTATAAAAAGTTACCTACAGTTGTTAACCTGCTATAATACTTTTCAAGTTTGCGTCAAATCGCAAATCATCACTGAAAATAAACGGAGACAAAAAATACTTGCGACAAAACAACAGTTTTCTAACAAAAGTAAAAGAATAATAAGAACCAGGAGCCTTCAAAGAGGACAACATACGAAATTAGCGATACCTACTTCTGTATGGATATCCTTTATACAACCTCCAACCATTACGCTCTATAATTCTTTCAATTGTTTTTAATCTTAAAAAACGCACAAACGCTTAAGATTTAATCCGACTTCCGAAAAATGCAAAATTAGCTAAAAAAAAACGAGATAAGCAGATTTTTTTGTATTTTTTTTTATCTTGCGGGCCAATGTTTTTATATAGCGGTTCTTAGGCTTACTGCTGGCAAATTATACACAGCCTATCTTAACCTTTTTTCAGCCACACCTCCTTTGGTAATTTTCCAATGCCTTTCGCCCCCCAACAAAAAGCAATTCGAACTTTATGAAATGTACACCTTTGTTCAGTTACGGTATTTAAGAAATAACAAAAGATCATTTACGAAGTTTTTTTGTTAATGACAATAACAAAAAATAAAGTGATATTCCTAGATTGAAGCAAAGCTGACCATCAGTAAGCGGCCAAAAAAGCGGAGCTCGCGGGCCAACTTTGGCCCCCAATTCTAGAAATCTAGAACATTGCATGTGACCTCAATTGCGCAAAAGTTGTAAGCTTCAGTTTTGCATTTACTTTACTTGTAGATTTAAATTGGCCAAAGTCGAAATAGGGTAATTCCGATAATTTTAACGTTTAGCAAATCATCCCCAGTTTTAAAGGTGAAGATATTATTTTTCCTCAAAATCACATTCTTAACTTTACTCCTTTCAAATTCAAGAACACTTGTGCCAACTCAGTTTTAGTCAAACCTGTAGTTTTTGCTAACCAACGCTTTCGACCAATGATTTACTCGAGCACAATATTTCTAAGTAAGTAAATAATAGGGTACACTATGCACAAATCTGTAATGTAATTTTATAACAAATCTCAAATCAAAAAATTCCAGTATATCGACATCATCTATTGCATGCCACCTTTTATAAGCGATGCTTTGATTTATTTCTCATTCAAATTAACTTCTCATGATACAAGTTCATTTAGAGAGGTCCTAATCAAGATGATAACTAACCGCAAAAACAAGATATTTCCTAAAAATGAATTTTCGGCCTATATAATTTCGTCTTGTGACTTTCGAACTGCTCCAAACAACACTTATAGGCGGTCTGCGCTTTTGCGTTCTGTGTGTATTCGTTAATTGATAGGAGCGCTTTCG
Organism: Ascidiella aspersa; assembly: GCF_963924565.1. Taxonomy (NCBI): domain Eukaryota; kingdom Metazoa; phylum Chordata; class Ascidiacea; order Phlebobranchia; family Ascidiidae; genus Ascidiella; species Ascidiella aspersa. Next base: position 3,292,297 of record NC_139451.1, read on the forward strand.
CTTTTTGGTAAGCAAGACAATACGAGACGGAGCGGAAAAAGGCGTAATTTCCGCATCCCGTTTAATTCGGTCCCTTGATAAGCGTTTCGTAAACAACAATTTCGATTAAAACATATTCGGTTATTTTAATCGCTTTGTGGCTGTATTTAAAGTCCGTTGCCCAACGACCAAACATATCTATTTTAAAAGAAGGGTTTGCGCTGAATATGTCATAATGGAAATCACCCTGACCCTTGCAAGATAAATGTCGACCTTAATTCCTGATCAGCAACAGCAAAATACTCTAGCAAAGCTAGTACAGCAGGTCAAACACTTTTAAAAGATATATATACATTTGAAAGATTCTATTTGAATCATACAAACTGACGCCTTTGCTGGCAAAATATATAAATATATATTTTTAATATCTTTACCTTACCTGACTTGCTAACTTTGCTAGACTATTATTCTGCAGAAATTTAGACATGGTGAGAATATCAAAGCTCATACAGAAGTACGCCGATTGAAAATCAGTGTCTTCTCGCCACGGTGCAAGTGAATAAAGAGATATTCGAAACGTTCAAAATGTGAGCTATACTACTAGCACTACTTGTTTATGCGCTTTTCCAATTCTACGTCCTACGTCTAAGAACCTCTAGGCCAGGGGTGGGCAATTATTTTTTGTCGCGGGTCGTATGAGAAACCTAAAATGTTGTGGCGGGCCGGATTAAAAATTGGATTTAAAATACACGCAATATGACGTCGTAATCTGACGGTATAAAACAAATGAACTAACGAACTTGTTATTACGTTTAGAGTTGTGCCAAAATGTGCCATTTTAATGGAATTTAAAGATGGCCATAGGACGTCGCGCGAAGCGCGAAAAAATTGCGACTATATATAATTGTTTTAAAATGAAAACTTTAATTTAGACATATATATAATTGTTTTAAAATTTAAACTTTAATTTACAGAGAAAAAATGTACAGTATATTGCTTGATATATTGGCGTTTGTCAAGTTGTCCCAAAAGTTAAGACTAAAATACGTAAAAAATGCGTACAAATAAACTACAATGTAGTTTTCTTCTTTTTAAAGCTTTAAGTTACCGATGTGTTACATGCGGTACAACAGCAATATTAAAAAAACACAACATGGCATTAACTAAATTAGGTTGACAGATTAGAAATCGGCAAATTTCAGAGTTTAGAAAACGGTAGCCTAGGTATCGCCTTTATATTTTAAAGACGGAATTTCTTTTGACGCGCAAAAATATATAAATATTAGGCTAAAGTTGTTAAACTTTCGTTGGATAGATTGTCAAAGGTCGCTTTTTGTCTGTAAAATTGCCAAAAATCGCGTGAGACATACGAGAAAGACAGAAGAGTTTTTAGTTTAAAACAAGCTTAAAACCGAATTTGGCGGGGAATTGACTAGATCCGTCCTGTCTTGACTTAGCCTATGTATTTTAAGGAAAATTCGCCGCGGGCCGTATGTTGCCCAGGTCTGCTCTAGGCATTACCTTAAGATATATTTGAAACGTTCACAAAATGCTACCTACTTCTGTATGGGCTGTGATATTCATTTTACGTCTAACTACAACCTCCAAAGCTATCAACCATTATCTTAAGATAGATTCGAACTATTCAATACGCAACCCACTTGTTTATGGACTTTAATAATAATTATATAACTACAACCAAGGCTGCGGAGCCGGTTAAAAACAACCCGAGTCCGTCTCCCAAGTGCGACTCCCGAGTTCGAGTCCCGAGTCCGACTCCGGCCAAATGTAAGATTTTGTCGAGTCCCGAGTCCCGAGTCCGCAGCCCTGCAACCTCAAGCCATTATTTTCATATTTATTTAAAACGTTCACAAAATGCTATCTATTTCTGTATGGGCTTTGATATTCTTACTACAACCTCCAACCATTATGTTCGAAAAAGAAGAACTTTTTGTGCTATATTAATAAGTCGAACTAGATTGGCTTCAAGCAGGGTTAAATTCTCCCTTACGCGACTGAAAAAGCGATGTAGTTCAATTTAACACTGCAAATCTTTTCACCACCAGAACCCAAACGCGAATTTTAACTCTCAGCCGAAAACGTTATAACGTTTACCTCATTGTCAAGGAAGAAACATCGATAAAGCGAATTATCGTATGCGCTACTTGTTTAAAGTTATATTACTTACATTTTTCTACATTAAAATTTTGGTCGGGTTACATGGCCTTCCCCCCAAAAAAACTTATTCTTGTCTATTTTAACAGACCAAATTCAAATTTTTTTCACGTGCCACGCAAATCTTGATTACATTTCTTTTTTTCTTATATATCTTACCTCATTTTGATGAATTTGTTTTAGCCCAAATGTGTCTTATCGCAATTTCCCGGATGAAAGTTTTGGCAACTTAAACGATATAAGGGCGTTTTTTAGCTTTGCAATCGATAACCATATAGCTTTTGCATTGAAAAGTAACTCGATGCGGTAGTGTGCACAAAGAGATATTCGGAATGTTCAAAATGCTTACTACTTCTTTATGGTCTTTAATATTCATTCTACGTCGAACTGTACCGTGTTCTAAGGTTTACTTCTTTATGACGTCAATTTTAGATGTAACTTTGTGACGTCTCATCATGACGTGACTTTGTGTGTTTACCCCTTTTTGTAACGAAAATCCTAGATCCTCGCCAATTTTTGTCCCAGTAGCAGCTATCTACTGATCATGCAGCTTGAAGGCCGGAGAAGAAGAAACATTTCAACCTGGCTTCTGGCTCTCCAAAGTAATAGGATCACAATGTATTAATCGATTCGCAAAAACGGGCGAGAATAAAAATTACTTATTTGTACAATAAAAATAAATGTACAGCGTAATCGTTTCACTGAAGTGAAGGAGATCTGCATGACGATTCCTTAACCCCTGCAAACAGAAAACTGGAATAAATGTACTGAAACTAATAAAAAAATCAATTAGATTGAAACTGTAAGAGAACAGAATTGATAAAATTTAAAACAATTTATGCCGTTAGAGTTATTTTCGTTTATATACAGTCGCCGTGCGTTCTGACTTTTGTTGGATTTTTCTGCAAACTTTTTTTTCGTTATTAGGACGATGGATTGAAGGTTTCAAAGAGCAAATAAAACATCTTTGCTTTGGGGAAGTGAGTTTGAAACCAAAATTATACCTACTTCTGTATGGGCTTTGCTATTCTTAAAAGTCATTCTACTTTTGCCACAAGCCATAAAATACGGCCCTGCTGGATAAAGGCAAAAAACAAACAATCTTCCGCTTCTATGTGTAATATTTTATTGTGGGGTGAAAATTATATAGTTACCTCGTTTCAGACACAATTAGCGACAAAGCGTCAATAGACGACCAGCGCCTTTGCAGTTTTAAAAAGTAGGCTACATGTTTTCTGATTCTGCTAGTACAGTGATTCTTAACCTTGTATGGTTTGCGCCACTCCTCAGAAATAATAAATATGTTGCAGAACCCCTACAAGATTTTTTGTAGGTAATTCACTAGATTGTCACAATAAACGGAAGAACACACATCAACTCTGCACAACTTATAGGAAGTTATAATTGGATCTCTTTCACTCTAATCTTACACAAAAAGTTGCAAGAGTTAAAAAAATCAAATTTCTAAATATTCTCAAATATTTCGCAACACCCTTGAGCATTAGAAATGGCTCCCGGGGTGCCGCGGCACCCTGGTTGAGAACCACTGTGCTAGAGTAACGCAAAAAACACAAAATCTTACGTTTCAATGTCGGCGTCCACCATCTTGTTTTTGGGAAGGAATTGAGAAAGTCTCCAGATCCTAAGCAGGGTCAAAGCTCTCATGATGATGTGGTAAAAAGCGGTCTTTTGGCGGCTATAGCAAGGTTAGTACAACATGCAGGTTACGGCACAGAACAGGCAAACTATATAAGCACAACACACTATATATATAGGCAAGCTACTCTACCGGTATAGATAAGGCTGTTATAGATTAGATGTGAAATCGTATTGCAGATATCCACTGGTCGACGAACGAATACAGCACATCGTTGTTTGACTGTACAGTTTTGCCTTCTAATAGTAGGAAAACATGTAAAATCAACTCAAATTATTGATCGAGGTACGAAGCTATAAAGAACTTCCTGGTGTCTTACTCGGTGAATTGAATTGGCAATGCAGAAAATGTGGCTGTTTTTAAATGATAAATAACAAAAAACGGTTGTAAAGTTCCGGTTCGGGTTCGGTTGTACTCCCTGGTTTATGAAAACTCCGTAAAAAGAAACTTAAGAAAACGCATGAAAAAAATTGAAAAAAAAAAAAAAAAAAAAAAAAGTGAATTTGCTTCCAGACACGTTTTGTCGTTTCCGTTACGTCACTCGTAATGTTGAACGAGCAGAATTCTGGTTTGATGCAAGCTCGGTAAAAGGAAAATTAAGAAAACGCAAGAAAAAAGTTATATGAAATCACCAGAGCTTTGTCGCAATGTTAATCATTCCCTCTTAAAAGCTTAGAAAATGACGTATATTGTTATTTTTGTCGTTTAAGTTTAGTTAAACCCTTAACAATGTCCGACAGCGATGCGTATAATTATTGATATTTAACTAGTGTGCTCCTAATTCTTAATTTCCCGTTTTTTTGTCTCCTGTAATCTTTTAATACATAGGCAAAAACTTACTATTTTCGATTTAATGGAAAGAAATTACGTTATATATAAAAGCTGTTATAGATTAGACATGAAATCTTATTGCAGATATTTACTGTCTGGATGACAGCTAACGAATTCAGCACATCGTTGGTGGACTTTAATTAATTCCAAGACTATCCGATACTATTCGAGGCGCCGATCCGATATTATCGGACATAATTACACCAAGACAGTCCGTAATTTTTTTACTAGAGGTATTGGGTATTGGCTTCTCTATCCAATATAATCAAACAAACCGTAATCTTTTGTCCAACTACAACATGGTTTCTAATAGTCGGTGAATTCAAGTTGAAATTCATGAATTCTAATTTGATTTGTCATAAACTTGTGTGATCTTAGTTTGTTCTTCAAAACTTTCCGTTTTTTCCGGTCTTTCCGGTGCACTCCTGAAAACATTTCATACTAAGGCTAAATCTTACTATTTGCGATTTACTCCTCCTATCATGCCCACATTTTTGCCTCCAAGCCACCTTTAAGTAATTGTTTTAAAGTGACTTTTGTAGAGCAACCCGAGGTCAACCAACTAGACCTGTGCGAGGACAAATGGCTTAACCTTATAAATGCTAGCATAAACATCCAAAAAATGATTTTACCTCGTTTTAAATAGTGTTTTATTTTGGTCTTTTACTTTGTTTTGTTTAGTTTTCTCTATTTGCCCTCTTTTTTTTTATTTTCCACCTCATGGCGCGCTTTTATCTGTCTTATCAGTTTACGTCACTTTACTGATTCATCGTCATTTATTTGCAGCAGTTGCGGCTTGCGTAGCGCACCACTTGCCTAGAACAGTTGGTTTAGGTTTTTATTAGCGTATTCTTGAGTTTTGTCGTGTTATGTTTTTAGATACTGAAGATGCCTTATAGCGAAATATATTTATCTTTTTTATCATATACATACAAACTGATTTTCGGTTTACTAAGTTCTGCACTTAGTTTAATCTTTATTTGCGATTTAATTTAAATAAAGCTTGTTTCTCACTGACAATTGCCTTGTAGTTGAAAAACATGTAAAACAGCCAAATCTAGATCACGTATAGAGCTAAAAACTAACTTATGATAATGTCAGATTATTTTCCGATTTTTGCCCCCCAAATAAAGGCCCCTAACGCAGTAGACCTTAGAACCCCTAAAATGTCGGAAAATTAGAAGTTTCTTTGGTGTATACTTTTCTATAAATCTCTGCGTAAAAATTGCTCGAAACGTTCCAAAACAAACCAAAGTAAACCAAACCGGAAAAGAATATGGACAAATAAAGATATGTCCCGGAAATCAATTTTATATCGTGTTTTCAGGAAATTATTGCAACTTGCACAAACGCTTCCAGCAGCTTAAATACTTTCGCACAGACGGGACATTTGTAGACAAAACAGTGTAAAAGTACATTTTTCCTGAATTAATCAGTGTTTTCAACAGGTAATATTGAAATGACCCAAGTCCAGTCAAATTAGACCATAATCAAAGTGGGTAAATAATGCGCGTTTTTCATACATCATAGGGCCCAGTAAAAGTAGGTTTTTCTGTTCCACGAATCCGTATTATTTTGAGGTGGAGAGGGTACGTTGTTCGTCAACTAATGCATTCCTTGTAATTTCACGTTTTCACGTTCATGCATCTGTTCAAATCCTCATTTATATTGCAAAATGATTTATTTTAGTACCATCATCACCAAAATCGTTGCAGATTTTTCTGTTGCTCTACGTACATACCAAGCCGCTATAACTACGAAGCTATATACGTTAACACACAGTGGTTCTCAGACTTTTTTAGCTTGTTGTGACACATTATAAATACTAAATATTTTGCGATGACGATAGAAATGCTTTTCGAAGCGTCTTAATCAAGATGATGTCGATCTACTCGATCTTTAGACTTGAAAATTCATTATCAAGCTACACAGATCCGAGTATGATGTATAGAAATATAGCAAGTTTATAGTTGCCCTTAATAAACTACAAACTGTCTGTATATGTTTTTGTAGTATATCAATTTTGGTAATGGATATAGTGGGCACTCGTGCTTTTTAGTCTGCCGCCTGCAAGCCTTACGGACCAAAAAGTTTTAACTCACATTCTGTGTTTTGACTGAAAGATTAAAAATACCGTTGGACAAAGTAGCATTTTTAGTAAAATCCGAAAAAGAGCACACAGGCCATTCACATATTAGATAAAAGTTAGATTTAGTCGCATTTTGCTCTAATTCATTTGAAAAATAAATATAGAGTTCTTCGAAACGTTCAAAATAAATACCTACTTGTTTCATTGATATTCTTATTACGTCTTACTGCAACCTCCAACCATTATGCTCCATAGAATTATCTATGTTGTCCAAGTTTGACTCAACGGTGTCTTGCACTAATTTTTTTAGCAAATTAATTTTTGCGTTTATAGACTCAGTGAGTTTGAGCGGAACAAAGCCTTCTGGACTCAGATGGTACGCGTTTGTATTGCAACAACGCGACTGTCCATAGTCGAGAACCACTGGTGCACATAAGCTACTCTAGTAAAACAACTACATTATACGAAGCAACTACTGTTACCAGGCATAGTAATTTTAATCAAAAACAGCTCCTCTGGTAAACCTTGAAGAAGGCGATTGTAAAAGGTTGCCAAAACGTTGGTTAAGGATTACAATTACCAGAGGAGATGCTGTTTTTGATTAAAGTTGCAACTACTGTTTATCACTTTCAGATGAACTTACTTCGGCAGACGCATTTTTTCTTTTCTGTAGGGATGAAAATTGGTTCAATTTCGTTTAGATTGGAATACTACTACATAAAACTAAGTAGAATCGTTGGGAAAATTGTAAACAAGATATCTAGATTGAGTTCGCAACTTAACGAGAGTGATAATATGTATCACCAATCCGTATATCACCAATAATAGGTAAAATAGTGGTAAGCAATATTTAAAAAGCGGTCAATTCAAGCGCACAGATCCTAACAATTTTATTGGCCAACGGTCGGTTTTTAAAGCAGTTTTTCCTATCAGTTATTAGGAGACGCGCGACAGCCAAACAAATTTGTAATTGGTACGACACCGTAAGCACGCTAGATAAAAACTAGTTCTCACGACCTCCGGTCATACCAGGACCGATATACCGATATATACCATTACAAAAGTAAGTTGACCTAATCAGGATTATAGTTTAAGTAAGTCTAGGATAGAAAAACAACTATATTGCGGTGAGGTTCGAACTCACAACCTCCGGTCACACCAGGACCGTCGCGCTCTACAACTGAGCTCATGTGAAAGCATCTTTCATTGCATGGGGTGAGACGTACTAAAAATAAAATCCAGCCTAAAAAAATTGCATTTACGCAAAGAAAAATAAGTTTTGGAGGACGAGGTAGCCTCCAAAGAAAAAATAATAAAAAGGATTCTAGCTCAGCGCCATGTTGTTTTAATCTAGATTTGAATCGTTGCAAGATTTGAGGCTTAACAATTCAACTTTATATGTGAATCGCGTAGACTTTTTAGGTTTTCAACGGTGATAAAAAATAATGCCGACCCAAAATGGCGTTTTTAAACAAGCTTGGTAATGTAGACTTTTTCTAAATGCTACACTTACGTGGCCTTGGTCGGTTCTTTCGAGTTGGCCAGCGCCTCTTTGTAAATCGCCGAGCTTACGAATCGCTTGTAGGAGTCCTTCTTCATCAGCTTGTAGATGTGCTCAAGTGCAGAGTCGAAAGTATAACGCGTCTTGTTCTTCTTCATCTCCTGCTTCACGTTGTTCATGGTCTGTGTGTCGATGTTGATCGGGGTCGCCGAGTTGGGAGACAAGAACTCGCTGCGATTCGAAAAGAAGATTCAGCATTTGGGTACACTATGCACTGGATCTGTAACGTCAAAGATTAGCCGACCCTCTGGTTTTTCGTTCAATTACTTTGCAAAGCTAAAAAGGTCGAGTAGATCGACATCATCTTGTATCTTTATATCATCTTGAGATAAATAGCTAAATTTTATAAAACATTAGCCGAAAAAACGTTAAATGAAAATCTAATTGTTTTAAGTGAAACATTGAGATGTATATAAGCGAATTTTATAATAAACTTTAATAATAATTAAATAAAATCACTTAATTTCAATCTAAGTCATTTGACTTAATGAATTGAGTCCAAGTCAAGTCGTTAGTCCAAAAAACTCAGTCAAAGTCATTTAACAACAATGTTTTAACTGCTCTAAAGTCAAGTCATGCACCTAGGTCATTACAACACTCGCTGTTTATAGGTTGAAGTCATAGGCCACAATGATTAGCCATCCCTATGGTTTTTACTTGAAAATAATTTACTTCAAAAACTCAATGACGTAAGTGAAGCCTTAGTCTCAAAAACTTAAGTCAAATCAAGTCAATTAAAAACGGTGTCATAAGCATGTGCGACAAAGACATTTACGAACAGTGTTTTAGGTGCTCTTAATTATTACAGAACTGTGTCTAGCTTTAAGCCATAGGAATGGTCGATCATATGTTTTTTTTTAAATACTTGAAAATGCTCTTGAGAAGTTCCTCGACTTCACTTTGCGGCGCGCTTCGCAGATAAACGCACTCGAGATAGAAGGAAAGATTTTCCTCACTGTATTCCTTCTTTAAATGCTCGGTGAAGTAACTCAAGCCCAAGTCGTCCTTCAGCAGAACGTCAAAGTTGGACGCCCAGCTCTTGCATTGCATTCTGTACGGTCCCGTATCTCTGCAAAGCAACAGACGTTTTTACAGTGTTGTAAAGTCAATGACTTGAGCAAGACTTAATAAGTCAATAACTTGATAAGTCTCTTAAGTCATCCCTCAACAATGAGGTTACTTGACTTGAGTCTTTTGAGCAGAATTGCTTGACTTTACTTAAGTCTTTTGGGCAAAATGATTTAACTTGACTTAAGTCTTTCGAACAAATGTTTGACTTAATTAAATCTTTTGGAAAATTGACTTGGTTACTGCTTACGCAACTTTGGTATATAAATCTAAAGAAAATGGCACAAGGCTCACACAGATGTAGTTTAAATAAAAGTTTAACAACGAAGAAATAATTTCATATTACAAATAATTACACTTGGTTGAATGATTCAACTGTTTATTATCTCAAGAAAAAATTAGGTTAGGCCATCTTTTATATTGAGACTATTATTTACAGTTTTAGGTAAAAGGGCTTAGAAAGGGCATGAAGGGGGCGTAAAAAAGGGATTGAAACGGTCAATTTGGTAGGAGTCAGGCTCGAGACTCACAATAATTTTACTTTCTCACTTGGAAACGAGAAACGCCTTCATGAGCTTTTTTAGATCGACTTTTAACCTATGCAGAAAAATATATGAAGACTTTAACAGCAGAATAGTAGTCTGTGAATTCATCACTCGAATTAAAATATACTGATGATGCTTCTACTGGCAAAATATATATATATAATATATATATATGTGTATATTATCATCTATAAATAGTGCCTGGCCTGAATTACTAGCTTTGCTATAGACTATTCGGCTGTAACTAATCAAAATTGAGGTCGAAATTTATCTTGAAAGGGCCAAGGTAATTTACAATATCGCACATTCGGTGCAACATGAAGGCTTTAGGCGTACAACCAATAAAAAAACAAGCACTCACAGAGTTGCTTGTTTCGTCCAAGCCCCTGCAATGGTGTCCGACTTCCAGGGTGTGTAGGTCGGTTCGTGGGGCATCAGGGGATCGAAACAGTCCCACTCGGTACATACAGACACGATTCTGTGAGGTACAAAGACAATTATCCTGAACGTTTGGTATGGGTAAAAACAATGTATTATTTTATCTCTATTTTGATGATTTATTTTTTATTTTTTACCACTGTACTATACACACTTACCCAAGGTATAATCGAAAACAAATCTAAGCACCACAAAGCAGGGCTGCGGAGTCGGACTCGGACTCAGGATTCGAATAAGACCTTGTAAAACTACCCGACTCGAAACTCGGGAGTCGGACTCGGGTTTAGTTTTTTGGCCGGAGTAGGACTCGGGTTATTTTTACAAAAAACCTTTTAAATGTTGAATAGCAGAACTGAAGGGTGTGACGCCAAACAAAAAATTAAAATAAAAACAAATAAAAAAATGGCAAGAAATTTAGTTTCACGGAGCGATTTAACAGCTCAACGTTTACGTTTACTTCAAATTTCACAGCCAAAAGATTCAATTTTCAATTTTTTTGTAGTTTTGTAAATGTTTACGCCCATACGGAGCAAGTGTTTTACCTTGCGCAACTGGCTTTCAGTATTTTCGATGGCGATAGTCCGAGTGATTTCTTTTCTTTTTTGCCTGCTGTTAGAAAAAATTGAATTGTAGCGTTAACATAATTTTGGCCTAAAATCAGAGCTTTCAAAATGCAGTGTTGCAAACAAGATATTTTACAAATGAAAAATGACTGGAGTCATTTTTAACATGAATTGTTTATAACACTGTAATGAACTTCTTGGGGCCCACACCGGTCTTTAATCCATTTCAAACCTTATTGCATGGAAGAGATTGGCGGCATATTGCGATTAAGACTTGTTGCTCATAATCGGACAAGTTTACCAATTTTAATACTTAAACAAATTTCTTTAATTTCAATGACATGACTTGAAATTGACTTGTTATCACAATGACTTGACTGGGACTTGACTAGGGAAACCGATGACTTAGACTGTTATTTTTCAAAATGACTTGACTGGGACTTAAGTCATTTCAAAATGATTTATTTACAACACTGTGATGAACTTCTAGCACCCACACAATTCTTTAATATATTTTAAACCTGATTGCTTGACAGCGATTGGCGGCATATTGCGATTAAGATGCAATACAGATCATGTTGTGTTTTTGTTTTCAGTTAAGGTATTGCTCTAAATCGAACATATTTGTAACCTGACTGGGACAAAAATCACTTGACTGGTACTTTAGTTATTTTGAATTGACTTGTTTACAACACTGACTGTCTTCAATTGATTTCAAACCTGGTTGCTTGGGGGCGACTGGCGGCATATTGCGATTAAGTCCCCGAAGAGATTGATTCCAGTTGTCTGACGTAGGGTTGCCGGCGCATCTGTGGTAGCACTGAGGTCGGTTAATCTTCCAATAAGCCGACTCCTGCCACCTGACTATGTACTGGTCGGTGATGCAACATTGCTCCAGAAGCCTGAGCGAAAAGAGTTTGTGTTTATGGTAGGGGTGAACGTAGAATGAAAATTTGAAAAATTAAAATTACGATGAAAAAAAAAATTTCTTTCTAAAAAAATGTTTTTTTCAAAAAACTAAAATTACATTGAAAATTTTTTTAATTTAAAAAAAAAATTCTAATAATTTTTTATGAATTACCTTTCAAAGTTCACGAACCAACTGGTGGTTGTCTAAAACAATTAACTAAGGATGTTTGATAATATTGAAACCCATATGCAAACTGGTAGTATTGGCTACTTAAAAAATCAATTTGTTCAACATATTTAATACATAAAATAGTACAGATGCTATACGCAAACTGGTAGTATTGGAATAGCATCTGTACAATGAAAAGGCAGTGGTAAAATAACGGTCAAAGCAGCTGTTAGTCTACAATAATACGAAAACAACTATATTATTTTATGTATTGAATATGTTGAGGTAGTGGCAGTACTCGCCCGATACTAGGGTAGTGTCTGTTCCAATCCAATACCAAATTAATATGAGAATTTCAGCTAAGATTTGCGAAGAAATACCTACTTTAAAGGGTGAACTTAAACATAGGCATTTTCACTGTATACAACAATTCTGGTAAACTTACTTTTACTTTTATGAAACCTATGTTATCTTCCATCGCAAAAAGTCGTAATTCCAAAATAATTTTGAAAAACTCAAGTCAGGTCATTTTTGCGTGTATGCATAATACTAATACTTTGTTTTTCAGAATTACCAAAAGCTTCGCGGCACACTTAACAATCTCTCGAGGCACACTACTAAGCCGCGGCACACAGTTTGGGAATCACAGATCTAAACCAAACAACAAACCTATGTACAGACGTGGAACACCGGAGATATTATCCATACGCCAAAATCCCATGTTAATTCCATGTAAATAATAGTCATATTATGGATTAGATTGAGGATCAAGACAGTTGAGTAGAATAGGCTATTGACATTTCATTTGCCGGTTTAAGCACGGATTTCGGTAAAGCGGATTAAAATAAGTAGCAACAGTGTCATTGAACAGATTGCATTGGTTTTGAAAGACTTAAAAAAATTGTGTTACCGATCATTCCATAAGGTTGTATGCTAAAATCACCCTCGTGACTATATATGGGGACAAACAAGACCAACAACAACAATTAAGCAGAATAATGCATAACACCATAGTAGACTACTAATATCAACGACCTAATATAGCAAAATACGCAGTAAAATACGCGACAGAATATATCCTAATCGTCTGAATAAGACATAAACCTGTCGGAATAAGTCATAAATACAGCAAAATAAGACCTACAAGGACAAAATAAAGCTAAATACACAGTAATAGCCACGGTAGAATAAGATCTAAAATCGTCTGTAAAATACCTTGTCGAAATAAATACTACATTCGTCGGAACAAGACCTACAAGGACATAATAAAGTCAAATACGCAGTATTATCCACGGCAGAATTTTAAAATGTACTAAAAACACCAAAACCTGTTATAAGTCCTACATTCATCTATAAAAGACCTAAAAAGGACATAATAAAGCCAAATAAATAGAATTAGCCACGATAGAGTGAGATCTAAAGTCGTGGTTATGTCTGAGGCGCATTTTGTGTTTGTTTTTGAATTAAAAAAAAACGGCAGAAAATACAAAAGGTGACAGTGTGGTTGTTTCTGTTTATTAGGAACTTGCTAAAATTTCGAGTTGCTGTTTAGTATGACACCAGTTCAAGAACATCTAAACTCTAAAACAAAAGCAAAACATCACAGTTTTATTTTAATTCAGTTTGCAATTACCTTTCTTTGACCGACGCTGCCTTCTGTGTAAAGCCCCACTGATGACTGAGAATCTTTTCCAGCTTTGTTAAGTATTTCTGATCAAACAACGCAATGTTTAGTTGTTAGTAGTCAAAGAATCTTTGTAAATGGCCGTGTTTGTCTAATACCATATAGGGTAATCAGGTGGCACTATAAAAAGACAAATTGTATTGAATTCTTGACAAGCTTTCGCACAACCGTCAAACGTGCTTCGGCCAAAAAAAAAATAAATTCGAATGCGACGTGCGCACTACCAAACTTCGAAACTGATAAGGGCAGTGTGGGGCACGAGTTTAATAGTTGAGGCTTCTGACTCTTGTTTTAAGTTGACTTGAAGGTTGCGTGCGTGTAACTCGTTAGCCAACCATAATACTTCTGGTTATTATTAATTGTATTATCTGATGAGCGAACACCCAGTTTAAACTATAGTCAGCGGACAAGTTAGCATATAGGAGATGCTACTTGCAATATCAAAGGTTGCGAACAGCAAGACGATAACTGAGAAGAAGTTAGTTTACAAGCGGATAGCGGCCTTAAGTAGCCACAGACAATCGAGATAATCGCGGAACAGGACATTTAGCATTTACTTTTTGGTGCGAGTAGACAATAAATCTGGGGCATAAGCCGTTACAGCGTAAATTGCACAATAAACACAAAATCTCTTAGTCGGTAAATAGTCGTGCGCTACAGCAGCCAACTGTAAATTGTAAATGTGGAATATCATATGGTGGAATATTTTGCAACTATTTATTTTTGGTGGATGAATCGCACGACACCCGTTTGAGTGGATTGCCTAATTTCCACTTTAGTTACTTAAATATAGGTGAATTAACGGCTGTAGAGTTGGAGCCAAACTGTTTTGGTGTGTTACATTTTCCAGTAGAATATTAAGACTCAAAGTCACAAAACAGGATCCGACAATAGTTAAAGAAATATATATTTCCCCTATACTGGCATCGTCGATTCTTATAAGTAAGCAAAATACATAATATACATAGAAAGTAATAACAAAATATATTCCTTTAAAAATATCTGATCCTTGTTTTATACGGGTTTTCAAACTTTGAGTTTTATTGTTAATATTCGCGTCAGCGAAACAGTGATCGACAAGCAGAAACCTGCTTCTACTGGTTTTGGATTCCATAAAGCAGACTTGGGAAACTAGATTTATTTAGGTTTTTAAAATTAAAATTAGAGCATTTTAGTTTTCGCAAATTTGATTATTACCGACAGGTTTTTTTTAAGGTTTGGTTTGGGTGACCGCTAAGTAGTTTTAAGAGACCGCAAGTGTTTCATTTAAATACCAAAAAGTTGCAAGTTCAAAATTTAGGAAACCGCTGGAGAAATTTGGGGGACCGTTTCGGTCGCCCAAAACACCTTTAACCGAGTTCTAAAATATTTCAACTGGAATTCGATTTGGTTTTACGATCAATTTCAGTTTTCTTTTTATTCGCAATCAAGTTCAGTTAAATCACGAATTATTCTAGTATGAATGTGAATTGTAAATACGCTTTTGTTAACTTTTAGGCCTTTTGCATAACACATGCTTTTCAGACTGCAAAAATTGCGTGCCGACCAATGAGTTTCAAATTAAATTCTTTGCTTTGACTAAGAGACTAAAAATTCCGTTGGACAAAGTGGCATTTCTCGTAAAATCCGAATTAGATTAGAACTAGAATTAGAGCAAACAAGCAATTCACAAATTAGATGAGAATTAGAATTAGCCGCATTTTTGTCTAATTCGTTCAATTAGAAAACCAGAATTACGGGAAGAAGCACGTCGTACACCCTTTTATAATTTCCAGTAAATTTTCACACACAGTGCAATTAGGTTTTTAAATGTATAGTAGCATTTCAATCTTACCGCTTCGTATTCGTTAAGTGGCGGCAGCATCGTATTCGTGTCTCTGGTAAACAAGTAGCAAGCTAAAAGAAAAAAAACAAGTTTTTAATGCAAACACTTATAATGCAAAACAAGTTTTTAATGCAAACAAGTTTTTAATGCAAGCACTCACAAAACTGAAGAAAACTTTTGGAAAAACTGGTGTTACCTGGTTTGCCTATAGGGTAAAATACGAATATTTTGACCAAAATTTTAATGTCAATTTGTTGTAAAAATAATCCTGTGTTGTAAACAGGACATTTGTAAATGGCCTAAGTTACAGTTAAGTTATTTGAAAAAAGTTACTTATATGCACTTAAGGCTAGTCATTACAAGTCATTGAATTGCAACCATCAATTTATCAAAGATCTAATTTTTAAATTAGGAATTTTTAATTTTAATAAAAATATAAAAGCACCAGTTTTTAAAAAAATCGACATATTTTACTGTTTTCCTAGACAGTATCAGTATGAAGTAAAATAATAAAAGCGACCGCTTCTAACGACCAGCTAGGCTTTTAAAGTTTAAATATTTTTTTATATTTTAAGCGTTTACTCAAACATTACATGTTAACACAGAAGTCGTCATAAAGTATATTTACTGTTTTTTTTTCCAATCTTACCGTGGTCACTTTCAGATGCGGAAAGAGTCTCTGACGGCCAGTAATATGGGGACTAAAATAATATCAAATTTAATTGGTTTATATATTTATATATATATCACTCTGTAATTTCATTTCTTTACCTGTGCAAGCATAATAATGACGTCATTTAGTATCGAATTGCGATTTTTTTGTTCAAAATATCGCGCACCGTGATCATCCCTAGTTATAGTAATGACGCCCGATAAAAACTCCTTGTCAGAGCGTTTTGCTCGCAATTTGGGGTAATCACCTGGAAACGATAGATGTTTGCGTCATCGTGAGTCAGCTTTATCGAGGTTGAATTCCAGTCGGCCGAACAGGGATAGATGTAGCCGGATTTACACAACATCGTTGCGAAATGGCAAGCCTCTGTGTACAAAAAGTGGTTTCATGCTGTCTTCTGTTGTTTGGCTGTTTGTAAGCGACGCTTTTGTTATATGCATATACTATATATATTTTTAACCAAAATTTTAATGTTAATTCGTTGTTAAAAAAATCCAGTGTTGTAAACAGGCCAGTTGGAAATTACAGTTAGGTTATTTGAAAAAAAGTTACTTATGTGCACTTAAGGCTAGTCTTTACAAGTCATCAATTTATCAAAGATCCGATTTTATAATTAGGAATTTAAATATATATATATACATTAACTATTTTGTAGTGACTGAGTAGTTTGAAATTGCAGTTGGTCAAGTCCAAGTCAAGTCATTTTTTAAATAACGTAAGTCCAAGTCAAGTCATTTTGAGCAATAAGTCAAGTAAAATATGTTATAAACGCAAGGTATATCCATTAAAATTTTATGTGAAATAAAAATTGAGATGAAAAAAACCAATAAAAGTTGTTTTACAAAAATTAGGACAAAAACAACAATTTAAAAAAATTCGTAGCGAAAAAACTTTATTTCAACCCAGGTCATTTGTCCAAAACACTTCAGTCAAATCACGCCGTTAGTCCAAAATACTTAAGTGAAGTCTTTTGCCCAAAAGACTCAAGTCAAGTTAGGTAATTTGTTTAAAACACTTAAGTCAAGGCATTTGTCTGAAACACTTTAGTCGATTCAAGTCATTGTTTTTAAATACTAAAGTCAAATCAAGCCATTTGAAAACAATGGAAGTCATTGGCTCAAGTCATTTACATTACAACACTGATTTGTAGTAAGCTTACCTAAATGCGAAGAGAAGTCCATGTTCTCGCTCAGCCATTCGATGAGGGCGTTAGCAGTGAAGGCGTCGGGAGCTCCTTCTTTTAACCCCCCGGCCATCTTAATCCCCCCTGCGTCGCACACCGACTGAAAGTTTTGACGGATGAAGCTCAATCCGGTGTTTTTGTCTTGCATCTTTAAGATGAGCGCCGTCATCTGAAAACGCAAATTTTGATATTATTTTATTAAGTCCGATGGGGGGATTTCCAAAATTTGGTGTTCATTACAATTAGGTTGGAATAGGGGATTTTCGATTCTTGACAGTTGAGTCCGATACTGATACCCGATATTTTTGACAAAAATATCGCGATCTGATACGATACCAAATGACGTCATTATAATTAGGGATGTCCGACACTTGACGTTTTATTCCGACACAGCTACCCGATATTTTTGACAATTTATCGCGATTCGATCTTATACCATATGACGTCATTGCTATGCTCAAATAATAAAACATTTAGAGGTATTTTATTTTCAAATGATTTTTAATTATTTTTTTTGCTTTAAGAAGCCTACATACATCTTTAATTTTGAATGTAATTTTTCCTCC
Source organism: Ascidiella aspersa (assembly GCF_963924565.1). Classification (NCBI taxonomy): domain Eukaryota; kingdom Metazoa; phylum Chordata; class Ascidiacea; order Phlebobranchia; family Ascidiidae; genus Ascidiella; species Ascidiella aspersa. Next base: position 3,310,212 of record NC_139451.1, read on the forward strand.
GAAATTTACTATTAAAGGTAGAGAACTAAACGTTGAACCAAATGGATATGACTCAAATTTGCTTTAGGAATCCTATATTTATCTTTGATTGTTTTTCCAAAAAAAATAATCTTGGATAAAAAAGTAATACAAATCAACGACATGAAACGGGAAACAACACAAAACACAACCTTGCGAAAGTATGGTTTTTCTATGTTAAATCTTGGCATGAATGGTTGCAATATAATGTTGTTGGTTGTAACACATTACAATTAGGCCTACATTATTTCGAATAAAGAGTTATTCCAAACGCCCATTTCGATATATGCTTTGATATTCATTCTACCTCACACTACAAACTCCAGCCATTGACTTAAGATTTATTTAAAACGTTCAAAATATCGAAAAACTATATTTGAACCTACTTCGATATGTGCTTTGATATTCTTACTACGTCTAACGACAACCTTCAACCATTATGCGCCAAAATATTGAATGCAAAAATCGTAAACGAACCAACCTTGCCAAGCGCAGACTGACGTGGTGCAAATTGCAGACCCTGGTCCTTATTTTGTTTGGCTCCTGCGCCGTCGTCATCCTAGAAAAAATAAAAACTTGGATTACATGTATTTAAACCAGGGGTCGGGAACCTATTTAGCTAAGGGAGCCATAAAAGCCAAATTTTCTTGGTTGTATTTCCGTGAGAGTCATGTTATAATACTTTTTAACATCTAGTTATAGGTTGGCAAAAACTAGTATATTGAGCAGGGCCGTTTTATTTTGTTCTCGTTAAAGGGCAGAACAGGATATAAACCAAAAATTAATTAACTTAGTTCGCATAACTTTGATTACGGAGTTCCGTTAAAAGAACAGGGCTTTTTGGATATTAAGAGATTTCTTCAAACGGGATAATGCTCTAAAAAAACCAACAGGATTCGCGCGAACCGCCGAAAATTTGCTATGTGTAATAAAAAGGAAATAGTAGGTTAGGAAAGCGGCCATGGACGCGTGCAGTTAATATTCTTAATCGGTGCAGTATTTAAAAATCAGGCTGAGAAATAATAACTTAGATTTTTCTGCAAGCAAGATTCTTTTATCAAAAGAGCCATATGGCGTCACAAAAGAGCCATATATGGCTCGCGAGCCATTGGTTCACGACCCCTGATTTAAACAAGATTTTAGTTACATATTTGTGCAATACTTTAGGTGAAATATATTTTACTTTTAACAAAATAATATAAAAAGTCCTTTTGAGCAATAAATCAAGTAAAATATGTTATAAACGCAAGGTATCTCCATTAAAATTTTATGTGAAATAAAAATTAAGATGACAAAAAAACAATAAAAGTTGTTTTACAAAAATTAGGACGAAAAAACAATTTTAACAAAATTCTTAGCGAAAAAACTTTATTTCAACCCAGGTCATTTTCCCAAAAGACTGAAGTCAAGTCACGTCATTTATCCAAAATAATGAAGTTATGTCAAGTCATTTTGGCCAAAACACTTAAGTCAAGCCAAGAAATATATTTTACTTTTAACAAAAGTTTACACAGGTTTTATAACTCTGAGTTTTATTGTTTATATACGCGTCAGCGGAACAGTGATCGACAAGCAGAAACCTGAAACCTTCTGCCAATGGTGAAACAACCTTTTACAAGTATATAAAAATTTTTTTGTAATGCTGCGTTGTGTTAGGAAAATAATCGTTTTCATGTGTAGTTTTCCAAATGAGAGTCACTGGGAGCCGTTTCAACGACATGGCGGACTCCACCTATACGACCGAAATAAGAACAACATCAACGTCGGAATAAAACACAGTTCGCAATCAGATCATAATAGGACTAATACCTAATAGTCGGAATATTACATAGACCTGTCGGAAGAGGACCTCAATGGCCAGAATCAGGCCTATACAACCATTTAGCTAACCCAAAACCCCAGCCCCAACTTCATCACTAACTCCCCTAATAATTTCAACCCTAAACCATGTTTTATTCCCATCCATTACCCAATAACCCCAAAGGACCCCACAATCCGGTGCCAAAACAGCGGCCGTTCAAACTAGGGCGCCAAAACGTCGACACCATAACGGCCGATGCCAGACCCATGGCCCCCGATCATCCCATACGCCCTCTACCTTCAGTCTCAGGCGTTATGTCGGCGATTTAGGCCTTATTTCGATGAATTTAGGACTTATTCCGACATGTTTGGGTCTTATTCAGACGATTTAGATCTTATTCTGTCGTGGATATCACTGCGTCTTGGCTGTATTATGTCGTTGGTCCTCATACTATGGTTGGATTTTTCTGCTTTAGGCATTTTGTTGCTTTTTTGATCTTATTATGTGTTACCGACATGGCTTGCCAGTAAAGGCACAGCGCATATACCCTAGGTTAGTGCTCTTCAATCTTTCCTTAAAGTCTTCGCTGCCGAAAGTACACACTGTCGATGAGAGTTCGATTGTGGCTACAGGCTGCTTAATTGCAAGTACTACTAAATGTCATAAAACCAGACTTGGACAACTAGATAATTCTACCTTTTTAATTCAATGAATTAGAGCAAAATGCGGCTAATTCTAATCTAATTTGTGAATTGCTTGTTTGCTCTAATTCTAGTTCTAATCTAATTCATATTTTACAAAAAATGCTACTTTGTCCAACGGCATTTTTAGTCACTCAGTTACAACACAGAACTTCAACTAAAACTCTTTGGATTGAACGACTTGTATGTAATTTTTGCAGTCTAAAAAACATAAAAAGGCAAAAAATTAACAGACACATATTTACCATTTACGTTTCATAAGAATAAATTGCGATCAAATCAAATTGGTTGTAACTAATTAAATGTGATTCTTGTTCGAATTCTAGTTAAATTTTTTGGGAATTCGGTAATTCTAATTTGAATCTAATTTGGAAAAACTGAAATGCTCTAATTTTAATTCTAATCTAGTTTCAAAAAGCTAAAATAAATTCAGTTGTCCCAGTCTGCATAAAACAGCATTCAAACAAACTTGAGAAAAGAGCAGAGACTGTTTTAATGACTATTTTGTCATTAAAATTTTCAAATATTAATGGTTCATTATAAGTTTGTGATGCACCCTTGTGTACCTTTTCGTACTGATACACTCCATGCATATTTTGGTGCACTCTAAGGTACACCGTGCACACCGGTTGAAGAGTACTGCCCCAGGTCACTGGGCCTCTAATGGAAAATCAATTTACATTAAAATTGGCATTACGTACCATGTCCAAGGCGTTGACGTCAAGAAGTACTCCATCATTCAAGTCGCCTCCAATAATGAGGTTGCTACCTTAGTAAGAAAAGCAAGAAGAAGTTAAGGTCACATGAAATATTTAATACCAACCACAATATACGTCAGGTGCATTCGGCCTGACAAACTAACGTCATTCCAATTAATAAAGAATTGATTAATTATTGGCTTTGATGTGGCCTGCGAAAATCATTGAGTAAAATATAATCAAGGGTTAATATAAATCATACAATTTATCCACAATGGGGTCGCCGGCTTAGCAGTGAAATGTTAAATATGTTTCAAAAGTAGCGTTAATTTTGTTTTATATAATGTATTGTTAATCTATTTGGTTTGTAGTTTTTGTTTTTCGTGTATTTACGAACAATTATTATTTTTGTAATATATTTTGTTTCGCTTTTTTTTGTAAAATGATGAACACGAATTGAATCATAGCCAGGGGGCAGGGGACTAGATAACTTAACAGTTTTTCTCCGCCCCATGGGAACTACAAACGCTTCTTTTTATATTTCATTTTTTAGGGGAGTCAAACTGAACCCCAACCGGAACTTTTGAAGCGGTGTTGGGCCATTTTTTAACCTGAACCGATGCTGAACTGAACATTTTGAAAGAACCTGAAAGCTAAAACGTATAAAAATTGGCAATAAAATATTTACCATTCACATTCTTATTAGAACAATTGGCGATTTAAATTAAATTGATTGCGAATAATTTAGTATAATTCCAGTTGAAATTTGTTGTTTTAAGAATTCGGTATTTCTAATTGCATTCTAATTTAAAAAAATAATTCTAGTTGTAGTCTAATTTTTTTTAAATAGTTCTAGTTGTAATCTAATTTTAAAATCGAAAAATTCGAATTTTCTAATTTTCATTCTAATCTAATTTTAAAAAGCTAAAAAAATCTAGTTGTCCAGGTTTGGTTTTAACTTTTAACGCAGTAAACATCACGCCACTTTTGGGCATTGTGACGTAATACGAACGGCTAGTCGCAAACAACATCAACAACAAGTTCAGTTTATTGAGCTGCCTTGGTTGGACTAGCAACAGCATAATAAATAGGAAATAATGCAAAATACAACAGTTAGATGGTAATTTGTGACAATTATCTCTTGCTTGGAATTTCTATTTTGAAAACTCGTTTTGTTAATGTAAAACAAAGTGGTAGGATTCTAGACCAATGGCGAATTGTGTTATATCTCTGGAAGTAAACAATATCTCAATTTGAAATTTTACACAATACTCAAAGCAAACTAACTTAGCCAGCAGTCAGACTTTCATCACAAAAAATACTGAAATTTCATATTTTTCCGATACCTTTTCATCGAATTTACTTTGGCTATTATACGACTTCAATTGCAAATTTCGAACGATGATAAAAAAATTCCTAACGCTGTTCATTTTAGTCGTCTCATTATGACGTAACTTTGTGACGTATTTTTTCGAAATTTTATGTGTTACTGTAAGAAAATTGTTCTACTTTTACACTGCTCCTAAACAAACAATAGATTCCTAAACAAGACAATAGAATTCTAACCAAGACAATAGAATCCTATATCTGCTACAACAAATCATATCTTTGCAAATAACGTACTATAATAATAGAAAAGTTTGAAGTGCAAATGGAACAAAACTTACCAAACAATTATTCTGTCTTAAAACAAACTATAATTGTTTGGTAAGTTCACTTCCCAAAGCATTCCAATATTGCTAGCCTTCATACAACATTTACGCATCAAGAACAAATCAGTTTTTCTACCAAAAAGTGGCGATATCAGAACTCCTTCAAATGCCCTTTTCCAAGTGCTGCGAGCCCAGCTTGTCGATTCAGTTCCATTCGACTTTTCAGATGCCATTTTAATTGCACTTAGCACTTAAAACTAGCGGTTATAGCGTAAGTATTTTCCTAAAATACACAAAAAAGCAAAAAACATACAGTTATTAGTCTAGAGATGTTTAAAAATATTGGATCGATTCCGACATGCGATACCAAGTGGTCTTATCGGTACTTGTCCGATACTAAAGTGATATCGGTGATACCAATTAAATAAACGAATTTCAGTCAAGAATTGCTATTCAATACTCAGTGGTTTCTACCATTTTAATTGCACTTAGCACTTAAACCTAGCGATTTTAGCGACAGTTGTTTTCCTAAAGCACACAAAAAAAGCAAAAAACATACAGTTATCAGTCTACGGATGTCCGATAATATCAGATCGGAGCCGATGCCATGTTGTGTATTTTGTGTTTTTTTCAGTAATTTTGGTGCTAACTATACGGGTGTCCGATAATATCGGATCGAGACCGATACCCGATGGCAAGTTGATATCGGTACTTGCCGATCCGATACCAAAAACCTTGTTTTGATCTTGAATGGTAATTTATAAGTAATTATAACGCTAGCGCTTAAAGATGAATTAACGTACAAACGCAAACGCTAACCCTGGCTTAAAAAACTCGAAAACTTTACCATTGCATTTTTAAGTTTGATCCATTACCAAGTGACAGTATTGGTACTTGTCTTATACTAGATCTGTTCCGATCTGATACTAAATTAAATAAACGAATTTCAATCATGACGTACGATCCAGCGGTTTCAACCTTGGAATGCACTTTTTAAAACATATAGGTTAATAACTCGTGGTGCAGTGTTTTTTAACGGGGCTGCCACAGCAATCTAGGGAGACATGTTTAACGCTCAAGCTTGCCGAGAGATTTCAAATTCTTTACAATTCTAAGTTTTGCTCTATTGGTAAGCTTCTTCAATTTTGTGTGGACGATAAAAGTCCCAAAAATTAAAGGATTTTTTCAACCTTGTTGCACAGTTAATGTGCTCTTTTAACTCGTTTATTGTAACGTTACAGTTAGCTACTTAGCAAAAATACGAGTCAGGGTGCCGCAAACTATTTATAATTTCTGTAGGGTGCCGCAAGCAAAAAAAGGTTGCGAAACACTGTCGTATAGTGACTAACTTAACACTGAAGCAAACTATAAGCAAATAACTTGAAAAAGGTATCTCTAAAGGTTTCAATTTTATATTTTGCTTGTTTAAGCGTAGTAGTTACGTCATGTGGTACTTTTTTTCCAAAATATCCTGTATCGGAAAAAGATGTGAAGTACCGGACATCCCTAGTTATCACTATTACTCAGCGCTGTGAACACTTCATTTTGAACTAACTAATGTCCCAGTCATGTTTTAAACTACCTTTTAAGTCTAAGTCACTATGCTAAAACGTATAAAAATTAGGACACAAATATTTACAATTAATATTCTTATAAAAACTGCAATTTAAGTTAAATTTATTGTGAATAATTAAACGTAATTCTAGTTCAAATGCCAGTTTACATTTTGGTTTCAAGAATTCGGTAATGCTAATTCCAATTTAATTTCAGAAAACAAAGTGTTCGTATTTTAATCTAATTTGGAAAACTAAAATGCTTGAATTCTAATTCTGATCTAATTTAGAAAAGATAAAAGAACTCTAGTTTGATAACAGACTACTTGTTTATATTTCGCATAACATAAAACCGATGCAACTTCTCTGCAAAATTATGTACGTCTAAAGGTCTTTTGCTGTTTTCTTGTTTCCCGAACAAAAAATCTTATCTGTCATTTCACGGTAATTTTTATATGTAATTTTAGGCTGTTTCCTGTTTTTTCGGGTTATTTCGCTAAATAAACCATGTCCTTGTCATAACATTGAAACGGTAACTGATAAACTCGTCCAATTATATGAGCAATAACTGTAAATTATATCACAAACGCAGTTACGTACAGCATTTAAATTGTTTAATGTGCATATATTAGATTAAATAACCCATTTTTTAAAATAAAAATACATGAAATTACTTCATTTTATCCGGAGTCATTTGTCGGAAAGGTTTAAGTCAAGTTAGGTCATTGGCTTAAGTCATTACAACACTTGCTAACATTCAAACTCATGAGTATTTTTATCGAAAGTTTGCAGTTACTAGTAATTTTGTAGTGATTGGTTGCACATTGCTATATTAATCCCACCTCTTATTTTGCACTGATAAAACTATGATGATTAAGCCTTTCCGCTCACTATAGGCGTAAGAAAACTTTGCTTATTGTCCCGAGTACAGCCTATTTCATATTTTACGATTTAAAACAGTGTTTCTCAACCTTTTTTGGCCTGAATACAATAAGCATAAATATAAGGGCGAAGCTTTGACGAACCAATTCTATTCACTGACCTGTAATCACAACACAACACAAATAAATTCAAATTCGCTTAATATGATCGAAATTTAGTTAATGTAAGCCATATCTACGTGTGCAGAAATCTTGTCCTGAACCGAAACTAACACAAATAGCATAAATACATTAATATTCGAGTAACATTAGGGATGTCTTTGTATTTTACCCACAGTTTTCTCAAATTGTTGTTTAAGAAAATCTTGCTTCTAAAAATTGCTAAGAAATCTTGCTCTAATCCGATCTCAAAACATTTAACCGTACAAACTACTGCAGTCGGCGACCCAACCAAATCAAACAGCAACCTTAATAGGTTAAGAAAAGAGATTCTCAATCGCCCGCACCTTGAAAAAGGTCATAAGCGATTGCATTCGGGGACTAGAAGGTTTTCATTAACAAATCCTCGAACAATCGATTGATTATTGCATAAGCGCATTGTAATCCCATGCAGCGTAATGGAAAGGTTTCTTGTTAACTAACAAAAACATAAAACAAAAAAAAATCGGTTTAACAGATAATATGAGCCATATCTACGTTTTCTTCAACAGTTTTTTTTTTAATTGTAAAGAAATCTTGCTACTAACCTAAATTAACAAAAAATAGCATAAATAAACTCGAATTCGATCAACATGGGCCATGCCTTTGTATTTCAACCACAGTTTTCTCAAATTGTTGTCAAGAAAATCTTGCTCTGAAATTGTTGTTTAGAAAATCTTGCTTCTGAAAATTGTTACGAAATCTTGCTCTAAACAAATTTAAAAAAAATCTAATCGTATAAACTACTGTAGTCGGCGACCCAACCAAACTAAACGGCCACCCTAGTTTGGTTCTTAATATGTTAAAAAACACTGGACCAAAGAGATCTTCAATCGCCTGTACATTGCCTTGAATAAAAGCATAGGCGATTGCATTCAGGACTAGATACGTTTTCATGAACAAATCCTCGGGACATCGATTGATCATCGCATAAGCGCATTGTAATCCCTTGCAGCGTAATGGAAAGGTTTCTTGTTAAGTGACAAAAACATAAAACAAAAAAAAATCGGTTTAAATTGATTGTAATTCGGTTAATATGAGCCATATTTACGTTTTCTTCAACAGTTTTTTTTAAATTGTAAACAAATCTTGCTACTAACCGAAATTAACAAAAAATAGCATAAATAAACTCGAATTCTATCAACATGGGCCATGCCTTTGTATTTCAACCACAGTTTTCTCAAATTGTTGTCAAGAAAATCTTGCTCTGAAATTGTTTTTTTTTAGGAAAATCTTGCTCTGAAATTGTTTTTTTAGGAACATCTTGCTTCTGAAAATTGTTAAGAAATCTTGCTCTAAACCAATCTCAAAACATCTAACCGTATAAACAACTACAGTCGGCGACCCAACCAAATTAAACGGCCACCCTAGTTTGGTTCTTAATAGGTTAAGAAACACTGGACCAAAGAGATCTTCAATCGCCTGTACATTGCCTTGAATAAAAGCATAGGCGATTGCATTCGGGACTAGATACGTTTTCATGAACAAATCCCCGAGAAATCGATTGATTATCGCATAAGCGCATTGTAATCCCATGCAGCTTAATGGAAAGGTTTCTTGTTAAGTGACAAAAACATAAAACAAAAATAAAACATTCGGTTAAATTTGATCGAAATTCGGTTAATATGAGCCATATCTACGTTTTCTTCAACAGTTTTTTTTAAATTGTAAACAAATCTTGCTACTAACCGAAATTAACAAAAAATAGCATAAATAAACTCGAATTCGATCAACATGGGCCATGCCTTCTCAAAACATCTAACCGTATAAACAACTACAGTCGGCGACCCAACCAAACTAAACGGCAACACAAGTTTAGTTTTTAAAAGGTTAAGAAACACTGGACTAAAGAGATCTTCAAACGCCCGTACATTGCCTTGAATGAGCGATTGCATTCGGGAACTAGATAGGTTTTCATAAACAAATCCTCTAGTAATCGATTGATTATTGCATAAGCGCATGGTAAATCCCTTGCAGCGTAATGAAAAGGTTTTCGTTTTTCGATTAAAATCATGTGAGTTAATGCTTAAGCAAGTGACGAAAGCCATATATCACTGACGGTGGTACATGCAATGTTATTGTGATTTCAACCTAAAAAATGTCACCCTATGACGTATTAGGCTAGTAATGTTGTCGTGCTTTCAATCTTGAAAACGTCATTTATAACGTATTGGGCGACCGGTGGCTTAAATGCGCTTGTCATCCAAAAGATTGACTACACCAGTGATTCTCAGCCAATTAGAACACGGTACATGACATAGTGTTCGCAGATACAACAGGCTAATATGAATAAAAAATGAGTTGATACGACCCTAAAACAATAATTTGAAAATAAAAAGAAACAATATTTAAAAAATGAAAAGGATTAAAGTAATTTAAAAGTCAAAAATGCTTATTTATTTGTTTATGGAAACATTGGCAATTTCATTTTCCATCAATGCTTGCTATTTATATAATTTGAACTTCACTTTTTCAATGCATTACATCCATTAGGCTACATTGCTTTGTATAGCTGCAAAAGACAGTTGCCAACAAGAAGATTAGCGATCGATTTATTATCGCCAAAGAGAAAACAAATCCATTAATCGGTCTTCTTTAAATGCTTCGACCAAATCCGCTTTGCTATTTCAGATGTCTGTTTTCTTAAAGCAATACTTTAACGTTCGCGACCGAGCTTTCGTTTGATCTGTTTGGGTCGCCAAAGGCAATAGTTTTATATGGTTAGATTCGAATTAAGAAATTAGCGGAACTGATAAAGCTTTTTTGCGTAACTATATAGTATTCTACTATTGTGAAATAAAGTTGTTTTAGATATTTTTTACAACCTTTGTGGTTTTGTTCGGATCATATGAAATGGAAAAAAGATCAACAACTAGAAATGTCGGAGCAGGCTTAGATCCCGATATTAACAAAAATAATAATATTATTATTATTAACCAGACATCATTAACCATGTTGAAAATGAATAAAGAGATATTCGAAACGTCCAAAATGCTACCTACTTCTGTATGGGCTTTGATATTCTTATTACCTCTTACTACAACCTCCAACCATTATGCTCCAAAGTTTATTGTCAGCCACTATGGAGAAAAGACGAGAAGAACTCTACGCAAGCTGGAGAGTACCATCCGCAAGCTTGCCAAAAATCTCGAGGACGTATCTTTTCTACGGACTTGGATGTTGAAAATGAATAAAGAGATATTCGAAACGTCCAAAATGCCCCCTACTTCTGTATGGGCTTTGATATTCCTAATGTGTCTTACTACAACCTCCAACCATTATGCTCCAAAATATTCTTATTGTTTCATCAACTTTCATGTGGTTAGCTTTATTTAGATCGGTTCTCGGCAAGATTTTTCATAGAAAAATTTGTGGACGGCGTACGAAACTAAGGCTGATATTAATATGATATGAATTTAATAAAGTGATTGTTGTATTTGGGTCACTTTTAACCAGGGAGTCGAACCGTTTGACTTTTCCGGTTCAGGTTCGGTTCGGTTTCAAGTATTTTTTCGGAAGCCGGTTCAGTTCCGGTTTCGGTTACGAGCATTTTAAAAGTCCCTGTTCAGCTCCGGTTCGACAAGATTTATTTTCAACACCGGTTATAAAGTTCCGGTTCGGATGCAATATGAGATGAAAATGTGGGTCAATAAATGTAGAGCTACGCGGCGTAAACAAAGCTGCTCGTTATTGAAATATCTGAAAAATGAAAAAACTAACGTTTTATGTAATCACTATTCATTATTTTCATAAAATTTCTAACATGGCATAGATTAACTCTGTAAAATAGAGGTTGTGACGTCATTCTGGAGTGAACCGCTTTTGTTGACAGGTTCGGGTTCAGGGAAGGTTCAGGTTTATTCAAAATATTGGGTTCAGTTCCAGTTCAGCTTCTTAAATTCTTTCATAAAACGGTTCAGGTTCAGTTACGGTTAGGAAAAAATTGGCCCAAAACCGGTTCATAAAGTTCCAGTTCGGTTCCGGTTCGACTCCCTGCTTTTAATTAAAAAAAATTCACTAAAAAGAAAATTCGCTTTTATGTCGCCGCGAAAAAAGAGTTACTATTAAACTTTGTAAACTTGTTCCATTATAAGCAATACCCCTACTAAAAAACATCAAAACCGCAACATATTGCAAGCAAATTGTTTTATGTGAAAAAACTAGTAAAAATAGCTCAATTTATAAACAAAAAATGACTAGCCTAATAAAGTTACTATTTTGCCCAAGTAATTTGTTCAAAGGACTTAAGTCAAGTCAAGTAATTTATTTTGAAGAAGTCATGTCAAATCATTTGAAATCAGTGACTATAAAGTGCACTTAAGTTAATGACTCAAGTCATTGAGAGGTCATTACTACACTCGAAGTATATTCAACACCCGGTTTCGTTTCCAATATTGCAAAACGTGGTAAATATTGAAGTTTAATAAAGATAGCTTAGTCATCACTCAAAAAATCTCAAAAATCTTCTTTTACCGGTACCGTAGGCCTACTCAAAATAACATACATCTGATTGACCGAGTTGTAAAGACGCAAATATATATTTTTACTTGACTTGACTTGACTTATTTTGTTTAAACAAAACACTTTAAACCGTTATAGCCACTGAAAAAGAGTGTTTTCATTTAACTTTTTATTTGTAAAATTAAGCTATTTATCTTAACTTTTGCATGTCAAACGATTATGTTGCTACATGTTTTTTTTTTTATTTTTTATTTTTTATTTTTTATTTTTTATTTTTTATTTTTTATTTTTTATTTTTTTTTTTTTATTTTTTTTTTTTTATTTTTTTTTTTTTTATTTTTTATTTTTTTTTTTTTTATTTTTTATTTTTTATTTTTTTTTTTTTTTTTTTTTTTTTTATTTTTTATTTTTTTTTTTTTATTTTTTATTTTTTTTTTTTTATTTTTTATTTTTTATTTTTTTTTTTTTTGGAGCAAGATGCACGACAGGTGCTAACAGAGAGGCGTACACTGCCTTAAGATTTCGCATTTAAATTTGTGGCGGTAAATACACCCTATTGACACTTGATTATTAAGCGAAGCTTATCGCAAAGTAATTGGTCGCCCCAAAAAATGCTGACGCCGCATTTAAAGCAAGCATTATAAATGTGTCGCCGATATACTGCCTTGAACATCCCTACTCGAAATGCTTCCCTGCGTTAATTGTACGGTGGGTGAAACTTTATTCACGGCCTTACCTCTTTGTGTATAACCGCGACAATACGATGAAATACGATTTGAAGAATATTTGAAAAAATCGTATTTGGAGAATATTTGCTATTTGCACCTGTGTAGTATGTTACTCCAATCCAACATATCAACACACAATTTTAAGTTGTGTAGGCCTGGTGTTGATATGTTGGATTGAAGCAAGATGCACGACAGGTGCTAACAGAGAGGCGTAGACTGCCTTAAGATTTCGCATTTTAACTTGCGGCGGTAAATACACCCTATTGACACTTGATTATTAGGCGAAGATTATCGCGAAGTAATTGGTCGCCCGAAAAAAAACTAACGCCGCATTGAAAGCAAGCATTATAAATGAGTCGCCGATATTCTGCTTTGAACATCTCTACTCGCAATGCTTCCCTCCTTTAATTGTACGGTGGGTGAAACTTTATTCACGGCCTTACCTCTTTGTGTATTACCGCGACAATACGATGAAATACGATTTGGAGAATATTGGAAAAATCGTATTTGGAGAATATTTGCTATTTGCACCTGTATAGTATGTTACTCCAATCCAACATATCAACACACAATTTTAAGTTGTGTAGGCCTGGTGTTGATATGTTGGATTAGATTGCCACCAGATTTCGCATTTAAATTTGCGGCGGTAAAATAAGTTGTTTCTTAACAGCATTAAGTAATTTTACTAAAGAGAAGCCTCGTTTTAAAATGCAAGTCGCACGAGCCTAGTTTAGGACGTGCCACTTCGCACAATGAAAATCTCACGCGCGGGACAATAAAGCGCAGCAGGCGGTAAGTCGCTTCGTCACTTCACAAGCTGGACAAAGCAAGCGAATATGAACGAATTCTGTATGAAAGTTTTTCTGCTGCTAGATGGCAGTCGTTAGCTACAAAGTGCTAAAACGCAATATTTCAGGTTTTTACCCCCCAAGCAAAGGCCCCTGGGGGTGCAGCCTCATAAACTTTTACAAAGCACCTACATACCACTCTACGCCATGTCTGAAAATTTGAAGGTTCTACTTTTCTATAAAGCTTCGGACAAAAATCGGTCTGAAACATACCATAGGAAACCATAGGAAACCATAGGAAACCATAGGAAACCATAGGAAACCATAGGAAACCATAGGAAACCATAGGAAACCATAGGAAACCATAGGAAACCATTGGAAACCATAGGAAACCATAGGAAACCATAGGAAACCATAGGAAACCATAGGAAACCATAGAAAACCATAGGAAACCAAAAAAGATCTAGACGGGAGTGCGGTTGTTGTATATTTTGTCAGGGGGTATATTTTCAGGGCTTAGTATTTATTTTCAATTTTTACTTTATTTTATTTTTTTATTTTATTATATGGGCCGAAAATTTATTTTCGGGACATATCTTGTTTTTGCCGTTATTCTTTTTTTATAACGTTTTTTTTTTTTTTTTTATAATTTTTTAATAACGGCAAAAACAAGATTTGTTCCGAAAATAAATTTTCGGCCCATATAATAACGGCAAAAACAAGATATGTCCCGAAAATAAATTTTCGGCCCGTATAATAAAAAAAAGAAAAAAAAAAGCTAGATTTAGTTTCATTTGTTTCACTATGTTTAATTTTACAGTAACAATGGCTTGGGCAGGAATTAAAAAGGAATTTAAATTTATTGTTCAGTCGCAAGTATCTTACTAATACACGGTTGAATAAATAATCTGTTTTGAAATATGTTCTGTTGTGTTTTGTTCTAAACCTACCTATTTTTTTTTCATGAAAATTCTATTGGAGCACAGAATTTTTTTGCAACGTAAATGGGCCACGAATGAAAAAAGATTCCACTGGTTTAGGTTCTTCTTAAATATTCGGTTAATTCCAATTTGGCTTCTTGAAATCTTACAAAAAATGTTTTAGGTTCAGTTACGGTTCGGAAAAAATTGGTCTAAAACCGGTTCATAAAGCTCCGGTCAGGTTCGGTCTCCCTAAATCAAATAAACAACAAAAATTAAATCAATCGGAAGGCTTTTGCTTCATTATTTTTAAATTAAGTCGAACCATGATATTGATGACGCAAAATTTGATGAATTTACACCAGGGCTGCGGAGTCGGTTAGAAATAGCCCGAGCCGACTCCGGCCAAAAAAATACACCCTAGTCCCGTCTCCAGTTCTGAATCTACAGCCTGTATTTTTACCCATTTACGCAACTAAATCAAGGTTGACTTTTCTGCAATCCACTCATATTGGTGTCATAATTGATCCACCCGCATTACATGATTTAAAAATATTTCACCATTTGCTATTACACTTTTACAACTTACATTTTGCCGCCTTAACAGCATGCGCACGTCGGACTCTGGACTCGGGTAGTTTTACGCGGTCTTACTCGAGTCCCGAGTCCGACTTTGACTCCGAGTCCGCAGCCCTGATTTACATAACGAAACAATAAATCACGATACAATAGCTGATGGCAGTAAATGGTCTGGAGATCAAGGAATCACTAAAAGCGCATTGCAATTGGCGATTCAGTGTTTTTACTTGCAATTGTTGTCATGAAATTTAGGAAACAATTAAACCAGGCATGAAACATTCTAGTCAGTTTTTAATAATATTTTGTAGAGCTTTATTACCC
The DNA here is from genome assembly GCF_963924565.1 of Ascidiella aspersa. Lineage (NCBI taxonomy): Eukaryota > Metazoa > Chordata > Ascidiacea > Phlebobranchia > Ascidiidae > Ascidiella > Ascidiella aspersa. The sequence goes on from NC_139451.1 coordinate 3,325,511, forward strand.
TTATAAGCTTAGGAAAAAGATCTAATGATTAATTATTGGAAGAATTTGATTAATTCTTTGTGGAATGTTGTTTTCTCTCCATTTTGAAGATAACGAACCTGTGAAACATAATAGTTAACGCACAATCCAGTGTTGCATGTGTATTAACACCCAATTACATATCAAATACCAAAATGTCAATTGTGGATTCTAATAAAAATATATTTCGCGCTTATTTTTTTATGGTTTAGGACTACGATTAATTTTTTTGCATTTTGAGTAAAAAAGATAAAATTTCATGATGTAATGTTTGGTGTGTGGTTAAGATTCCAGTTAGAGCTCGCCGAATTAATTGCCAAATTCCAGTATCGTCGTTTAAATTTCTCGGGTTGCAGCAGCTCATGCGTTACAACTCCACCTTGGTATTCGATTGACCGCCTGTCATCGCTATGGTTAAGTTGCCACTTTGGCACACTCCTTAAAATTCCTCCTAAAATATGTAATTACTATCTTAAAGATGTAAATACCCTCTTAAAGATATAAATACCCCCCTTAAAGATGTAAATACCCCCTCAAAGATGTAAATACCCCCTCAAAGATGTATATACCCCCTCAAAGATGTAAATACCCCCTTAAAGATAAAAATACCCCCTCAAAGATGTAAATACCCCCTTAAAGGTACAAATACCCCCTCAAAGATGTAAATACCCCTTAAAGATATAAATACCCCCTCAAAGATGTAAATACCCCTTAAAGATATAAATACCCCCTCAAAGATGTAAATACCCTCTTAAAGATATAAAGACCACCGAGCATTTTTGCTGTTTATTGTATTCCAGGTTATTTATTTTCGCGGAACTTTATTTATTTTCTTGGCTGTTGGGTCGTCCCCGCTCTGTTTGGTTGCTTTGCTATATCTTTGTTATGGCTATGCTATACGTACATTTAATTGAATTTGCGTCATACTAATTCTGTTTGTCGTAGCTTTGTTCGTTATTTTTGTGTACTCTATGGCAATGTGCCATTCGCAAAGATGTAAATACACACTTAAAGATGTAAATACCTCCTTAAAGATGTAAATACGCCCTTAAATATGTAAATACTCCCTTAAAGATGTAAATGTCCCCTTAAAGGTATAAATACCACCTCAAAGATGTAAATACCCCATTATAGATGAAAATACTCCCTAAAAGATGTATGTGTTTTTCACCACCCAGGACAACCCCAAATTTTATAAGCGTGGTTTGTTTAAATGAAGTTTTTTAGCTGTATTTCTTAAAGGTAAATAACTAATGCTGCAAATAAACTGGAACTTCTAAAATCAATTTTCGCACACTGATTTAAGTTTGTTATTTCGTTAGGAAAATAGGTCAATACTAAAATATTTCTTCCGTGGTTTCGCTGTCTGACTTAATTTGGTAATCTAGTTATACGCAAATATGAAAACAGCCAATGCAGTATTCTTGAGTATAATTCAACAACAAAAATAAACACGATGAAAAGAACAAAACAAAGAAACTAGCAAACGATTTTATTTGCATACATTAAACAATGAAAGAATAATTTTAATAATTAAAGTTATTTCACATTAGCTTCGACCTCACTTTTAGGGTTTTGAGTTTTTGCAATTACAAGTCTCTTGCATCGAATGTAAAAGTTGTCAAACAGATTTGAGTAAAGCAAAGGGTTTAAAGCACTGTTAATGGGAAGCAAAATACCAGCACTGACAATGTAAATATCATTAGTAAGGGGAACACCAGAAACAGCTAAAAAGCCACAAGTACACAAAGGAATCCAGCAACAGAAGTCAGTGATAAGCAAGCGAGAAATACGCCTTTGCATTTTGGTGTTAGCCTGTTTCTTTTTAGCTTTTGACATTTTGTTGCTTTTAATGTAAATGGCAACATAGGATATAAGCATGACAATAAACAACACAAAGTTAAGAGAGATAAGGAAGGTAGAATATTGCCAAGAAGCTTCATTTACAGAGGCAAATAACCTAGGCATGCAAACACTAGTTTCACCAAAGTAACCAAATTCACCTTTAATAGGAAATTGTGGGAATGTCGAGCTAATTAGTTGCTTGACTTCATACCAGGGTAAATCGGTAAAATTCTCCTTCATTATTCGTTTTGCAAGAACCATAGTTTCGTTTCGGGGAACTCTGTCAGTTTTATAAAACAGGTTTGGATACCACACATGGGAGGTAAAGTATCCAGATGGGTAGTAAAACAAGGGTATAGCACCCAGTAAGAAGCTAGAAGCCCACACAGTTATACAAGACAAGTAAGCCCACTTTAGTTTTAAGGTTCTAGTTGCAAATGGATTACAGACGGTATAAAGTCTACAAGCAGTCATTGTTGCCAATATTAAAGCACTGGCTTCAGAAGCAAATAAAGCAATGAAACCGAATATTTTACAAGTATCACTGGTTCGCCAAGCGGCATCATTTAAGCAATAATTACCTGAAAGTTGGGCGCTTTTTGCAGATATAGCAAGCAAATAAACCCCCATCAAAAAATCTGCACATGATAAATTAATTACAAACAAATTATTCATTTTTTTAATGACTTTAGCTTTGTTATCAGTAACCATTTCCTTTATAGTGGTGACGAAAACTATAAAGTTTCCTCCCCCAGCTAGAAAACCCATTACCCAAAACATGGCTCTGAAAAAAGGGTTTGCAATCATTTCTTTCACATTTGAAAACACGGTGTCATACTTGCTAACATTCGGACATTCGTCACTTCGGTCCGAACACTGTTTCAGTCCATCTTCAACCAAGTTGATGTCGACAGACAATGGTTGTTTGTTGTCGCAATAATACCTTGTGTTCTTGCATCGAGACTGCAGTTCATCTGATCCGTCGTCGCAGTGAATTAGGCCGTCACAAACTTGGTTCACGTCGATGCTAGTGTACAGGTTGTTGTTGCGACAATTGTGGCGTTTTGGACAAAGGTTCTTTCCAGTTTCGTTACAAAATGCCTCACCGGAGGAAGGGTCAGTCAATCCTTTGCAAACCCATCCATAATTTTCGTTTGCACGTGAACACCAGTCATCACAAAACGGCGGACGGTCTTTGCAGTCCTCACATTCGTCCTGGAAATTACTACATTCTGGTCTTCCATCGCATTTAGTAGCCGTTATTACAAATGATCGCGTATCCCCAAAATAAGCATAGCATTCGGTTGTGTTTTGAACTTGCGAGTTTTGTTTTTGTGAACTGCTGCACGGAATGGTGATTTGTACAGCACAACTGACTTGTTGGTTGCAAAGCGCTTTGTCTATATCCACGCAGTCCGTTTCATTGTGGCAATGCATTTGCATGGGAGGGCAAGTGTCTCCAGCGTTGCCAAGGATTGTCCTGCAAACTGTTTGGTCGTCACACAAACATTCATCAGAAAGATCGTAGCAATCTGGAACCCCGTCACAAACTTGCTGTTGAGAAACAACCAGTCGTTTATCTAAACACAAGAAGCAAACAAATTGCCCTTCAAAGAAACATACATCTGATTCGTCATCACATTGGGCGACCTCATCGTAGATATTACTTTGCGGTAGGAGACAGGTTTCATACCTTTGTGTTATCTGTCCTGCCACACATTTCAACCCGAATCTAGGCGCTTCACAGCTATATAAATCAGATTCATAGAGTCCGTCCTCACGTTGGTAGAAATATTCAAATGGTCCATCGGTACAAAGCCACTCTTCGCTTTCACAACGTTCATCTTTTCGATTCCCACAAGGCCCAAACTTCTTGACACAAGTTAAACCGCCTATATTAGAAATTAGGACGTCTTTTTTAATCTCGTTCAAACAATGCCACAAAAAGTTAACATCGCGAGCTCTGGTAATTGACCTCAGACATGGTTCATCTTCTCCTTCTATGCAATGCTTTGATCCATCCAAAATTTGTATTTCCCTTATACACTGTCCAGATAGATCACATGTACTTTGGTTAAACAAACAGCCACACATAACCGCGCCATCTTTGCAAGTTGTACAGTTTAACTCGTCGTTAACATCCCAGCATTGCCTATAGCCATCACAATTAACACTTTGCTGAAAACATTGACTTCCAGTTTTACATTTAAAAGGTCGATCGACGGGACAAGTTGTACAGTTGGACTCGTCGCTATTGTCGCCACAATCCTCTATTCCGTCGCAAACCCAGAATTGCTGAATACATGTATTTCTATCTTTACACAACCACAGGTCATCTCGACAAGTTGTGCAGTTTAACTCGTCGCTACCATCCAAGCATTGCCTATAGCTATCACAAACATCACTTTGCTGAATACATTGACTTCCAGTTTTACATTTTACAGGTCGATCGACGGGACAAGTTGTACAGTTGGACTCGTCGCTATTGTCGTTGCAATTATTCCATCCGTTGCAAACCCAACTTTGCCGAATACACTCTCTTCCATCTTTACACAACCACGCCCCATCTTGACAAGTTGTACAGTTTATCTCGTCGCTCTTGTCGTAGCAGTCATTCCATCCGTCGCAAACATAACTTTGCTGAATACATCTATTTTCAGTTTCACATTTCCACGCGCCATAGTTGCAAGTGGCGCATTTGGACTCATCTTCAAAACGCATGCATTTAGGTTTACCGTCGCATCTTTCACTCTCGTTAAAGCAGTCGTATGGCTTGTATAAAAGATCGAAGCACACGCCATATGGACATTCAAGGGCGGAACAGATCGGCTGAGCAACATAAACCATAGCTACAAAGCATAGTAGCTTCATTGCTGCAGTACACAACATACTTACCAATAACTTACAACTTCTAAAATGTACAAGGTAAATAAAAAGAATGCTGTAAGTCCAAAATTATTCTAGTTACTGAATATAGCCAAGTAAATAGAAAAACACACCACACCAAGAAATAAACATATAACATTGAAATATGAGAATTCTATCAAATGTTCCCTACATCAAATTAAAATAAAAAATCGTGTCGTGCCGGAAAAGTTTGAAGTTTAGTTGGGGCCTCTCTTGTCGTGCCAGGGACTTTAATCAACTTTGTAGTTTAGTGGGGCCTCTCTTGAAGTTTTAAGGAACTTTAAATAATTTTGCAGTTTATTTGGAGCCTTTCTTGTCGTGATAAGCAACTTTAAATAGCTTGTAGTTTATTTGGGGCCTCTCTTGTCATGTAAAGAAACTTTGAATAACTTTGAAATTTAATTGGGGCCTCTCTTATCGTCCCGGGGAACTTTAAATAAATTTGTAGTTCAGTTTGGGCCTCTCTTAACGTTTTAAGGAACTTTAAATTATTTTGTAGTTTATTTGGGGCCTCTATTGTTATGTCGAAAAATTTCAAACAACTTTGTAGTTTAGTTGGGGCCTCTCTTGTCGTTTTAAGGAACTTTAAATAACTTCTAGTTTAGTTAGGGCTTCTATTGTTATGCCGAAAAACTTCAAACAACTTTGTAGTTTAGTTGGGGCCTCTCTTGTCGTGTTAAGGAACTTTAAATAACTTGTAGTTTATTTGGAGCCTTTCTTGTCGTGATAAGCAACTTTAAATAGCTTGTAGTTTATTTGGGGCCTCTATTGTTATGTCGAAAAACTTTAAACAACTTTTAGTTTAGTTGGAGCCTCTCTGGTCGTTTTAAGGAACTTTAAATAACTTCTAGTTTAGTTAGGGCTTCTATTGTTGTGTCGAAAAACTTTAAACAACTTGTAGTATAGTTGGGGTCTCTCTTGTCGTTTTAAAGAACTTTAAATAACTTGTAGTTTAGTTAGGGCTTTTATTATTATGCCGAAAAACTTCAAACAACTTTGTAGTTTAGTTGGGGCCTCTCTTGTCGTGTTAAGGAACTTTAAATAACTTGTAGTTTATTTGGAGCCTTTCTTGTCGTGATAAGCAACTTTAAATAGCTTGTAGTTAGTTGGGGCCTCTCTTGTCATGTAAAGAAACTTTGAATAACTTTGTAATTTAGTTGGGGCCTCTCTTATCGTCCCGGGGAACTTTAAATAAATTTGTAGTTCAGTTTGGGTCTCTCTTAACGTTTTAAGGAACTTTAAATTATTTCGTAGTTTATTTGGGGCCTCTATTGTTATGTCGAAAAATTTCAAACAACTTTGTAGTTTAGTTGGGGCCTCTCTTGTCGTTTTAAGGAACTTTAAATTATTTTGTAGTTTATTTCGGGCCTCTCTTGTCGTGTTAAGGAACTTTAAATAACTTGTAGTTTAGTTGGGGCCTCTCTTGTCGTTTTAAGGAACTTTAAATTATTTTGTAGTTTATTTCGGGCCTCTCTTGTCGTGTTAAGGAAATTTAAATAACTTGTAGTTTAGGTGGGGCTTGTCTTGACGTTTTAAGGAAATTTAGATTATTTTGTAGTTTAATTAGGGCCTCTATTGTTATGTCGAAAGACTTTAAACAACTTTGTGGTTTAGTTGGGCTTGTCTTGGCGTTTTAAGGAACTTTAAATTATTTTGTAGTTTAGTTAGGGCTTTTATTATAATGTCGAAAAACTTCAAACAACTTTGTAGTTTAGTTGGGGCCTCTCTTGACGTTTTAAGGAACTTTAAATTATTTTGTAGTTTATTTGGGGCCTCTCTTGTCGTGTTAAGGAACTTTAAATAACTTGTAGTTTAGTTAGGGCCTCTATTGTTATGTCGAAAAACTTCAAACAAATTTGTAGTTTAGTTGGGGCCTCTCTTGTCGTGTTAAGGAACTTCAAACAACTTTGTAGTTTAGTTGGGGCCTCTCTTGACGTTTTAAGGAACTTTAAATTATTTTGTAGTTTATTTGGGGCCTCTCTTGTCGTGTTAAGGAACTTTAAATAACTTGTAGTTTAGTTGGGGCCTCTATTGTTATGTCGAAAAACTTTAAACAACTTGTAGTTTAGTTGGGGCCTCTCTTGTGGTTTTAAAGAACTTCAAATAACATGTAGTTTAGTTAGGGCTTTTATAATTATGTCGAAAAATTTCAAACAACTTGTAGTTTAGTTGGGGCCTCTCTTGTCGTTTTAAAGAAATTTAAATAACTTGTAGTTTAGTTAGGGCTTTTATTATTATGTCGAAAAACTTCAAACAACTTGTAGTTTATTTGAGGCCTCTCTTGTCGTGTTAAGGAACTTTAAATAACTTGTAGTTTAGTTGGGGCCTCTCTTGTCGTTTTAAAGAACTTCAAATTATTTTGTAGTTTATTTGGGGCCTTTCTTGTCGTGTTAAGGAACTTTAAATAACTTGTAGTTTAGTTGGGGCCTCTCTTGTCGTTTTAAGGAACTTTAAACAACTTGTAGTTTAGTTAGGGCCTCTATTGTTATGTCGAAAGACTTTTTAAATTACTTTGTAGTTTATTTCGGGCCTCTCTTGTCGTGTTAAGGAACTTTAAATAACTTGTAGTTTAGTTGGGGCCTCTATTGTTATGTCGAAAAACTTTAAACAACTTGTAGTTTAGTTGGGGCCTCTCTTGTGGTTTTAAAGAACTTCAAATAACATGTAGTTTAGTTGGGGACTCTCTTGTCGTTTTAAGGAACTTTAAATAACTTGTAGTTTAGTTAGGGCTTCTATTGTTATGTCGAAAAACTTCAAACAACTTGTAGTTTATTTGAGGCCTCTCTTGACGTTTTAAGGAAATTTAAACAACTTTGTAGTTTATTTGGGGCCTCTCTTGTCGTGTTAAGGAAATTTAAATTATTTTGTAGTTTATTTGGGGCCTCTCTTGTCGTTTTAAGGAACTTTGAATAACCTGTAGGTTAGTTAGGGCCTCTATTGTTATGTCGAAAAACTTCAAACAACTTTGTAGTTTAGTTGGGGCCTCTCTTGTCGTGTTAAGGAAATTTAAATTATTTTGTAGTTTATTTGGGGCCTCTCTTGTCGTTTTAAGGAACTTTGAATAACCTGTAGGTTAGTTAGGGCCTCTATTGTTATGTCGAAAAACTTCAAACAACTTTGTAGTTTAGTTGGGGCCTCTCTTGTCGTGTTAAGGAAATTTAAATTATTTTGTAGTTTATTTGGGGCCTCTCTTGTCGTTTTAAGGAACTTTGAATAACCTGTAGGTTAGTTAGGGCCTCTCTTGTCGTTTTAAGGAACTTTAAACAACTTGTAGTTTAGTTAGGGCCTCTATTGTTATGTCGAAAAACTTCAAACAAATTTGTAGTTTAGTTGGGGCCTCTCTTGCCGTGTTAAGGAACTTCAAACAATTTGTAGTTTAGTTGGGGCCTCTCTTGACGTTTTAAGGAACTTTAAATTATTTTGTAGTTTATTTGGGGCCTCTCTTGTCGTGTTAAGGAACTTTAAATAACTTGTAGTTTAGTTGGGGCCTCTATTGTTATGTCGAAAAACTTTAAACAACTTGTAGTTTAGTTGGGGCCTCTCTTGTGGTTTTAAAGAACTTCAAATAACATGTAGTTTAGTTAGGGCTTTTATAATTATGTCGAAAAACTTCAAACAACTTGTAGTTTAGTTGGGGCCTCTCTTGTCGTTTTAAAGAAAATTAAATAACTTGTAGTTTAGTTAGGGCTTTTATTATTATGTCGAAAAACTTCAAACAACTTGTAGTTTATTTGAGGCCTCTCTTGTCGTGTTAAGGAACTTTAAATAACTTGTAGTTTAGTTGGGGCCTCTCTTGTCGTTTTAAAGAACTTCAAATTATTTTGTAGTTTATGTGGGGCCTTTCTTGTCGTGTTAAGGAACTTTAAATAACTTGTAGTTTAGTTGGGGCCTCTCTTGTCGTTTTAAGGAACTTTAAATAACTTGTAGTTTAGTTGGGGCCTCTCTTGTCGTTTTAAAGAAAATTAAATAACTTGTAGTTTAGTTAGGGCTTTTATTGTTATGTCGAAAAACTTCAAACAACTTGTAGTTTATTTGGGGCCTCTCTTGTCGTGTTAAGGAACTTTAAATAACTTGTAGTTTAGTTGGGGCCTCTCTTGTCGTTTTAAGGAACTTTAAACAACTTGTAGTTTAGTTAGGGCCTCTATTGTTATGTCGAAAGACTTTTTAAATTACTTTGTAGTTTATTTCGGGCCTCTCTTGTCGTGTTAAGGAACTTTAAATAACTTGTAGTTTAGTTGGGGCCTCTATTGTTATGTCGAAAAACTTTAAACAACTTTGTAGTTTAGTTGGGGACTCTCTTGTCGTTTTAAGGAACTTTAAATAACTTGTAGTTTAGTTAGGGCTTCTATTGTTATGTCGAAAATCTTCAAACAACTTTGTAGTTTAGTTGGGGCCTCTCTTGTGGTTTTAAAGAACTTTAAATAACTTGTAGTTTAGTTGGAGCCTCTCTGGACGTTTTAAGGAACTTTAAATTATTTTGTAGTTTATTTGGGGCCTCTCTTGTCGTGTTAAGGAACTTTAAATAACTTGTAGTTTAGTTGGGGCCTCTCTTGTCGTTTTAAGGAACTTTAAATGACTTGTAGGTTAGTTAGGGCTTCTATTGTTGTGTCGAAAAACTTTAAACAACTTTGTAGTTTAGTTGGGGCCTCTCTTGTCGTGTTAAGGAACTTTAAATAACTTGTAGTTTAGTTGGGGCCTCTCTTGTCGTTTTAAGGAACTTTAAATAACTTGTAGTTTAGTTGGAGCCTCTCTGGATGTTTTAAGGAACTTTAAATTATTTTGTAGTTTATTTGGGGCCTCTCTTGTCGTGTTAAGGAACTTTAAATAACTTGTAGTTTAGTTGGGGCCTCTCTTGTCGTTTTAAGGAACTTTAAATGACTTGTAGGTTAGTTAGGGCTTTTATTATTATGTCGAAAAACTTCAAACAACTTTGTAGTTTAGTTGGGGCCTCTCTTGACGTTTTAAGGAACTTTAAACAACTTGTAGTTTAGTTCGGGCCTCTGTTGTTATGTCGAAAAACGTCAAACAACTTTGTAGTTTAGTTGGGGCCTCTCTTGACGTTTTAAGGAAATTTAAATTATTTTGTAGTTTATTTGGGGCCTCTATTGTTATGTCAAAAAACTTCAAACAACTTTGTAGTTTAGTTGGGGCCTCTCTTGTCGTGTTAAGGAACTTTAACTAACTTGTAGTTTATTTGGAGCCTTTCTTGTCGTGATAATCAACTGTAAATAGCTTGTAGTTTAGTTGGGGCTTCTCTTGTCATGTAAAGAAACTTTGAATAACTTTGTAATTTAGTTGGGGCCTCTCTTGTCGTCGCGGGGAACTTTAAATAATTTGTAGTTTAGTTGGGGCCTCTCTTAACGTTTTAAGGAACTTTAAATTATTTTGTAGTTTATTTGGGGCCTCTCTCGACATTTTAAGGAACTTTAAATAACTTTGTAGTTTAGTTGGGGCCTCTCTTGTCGTGCTAAGAAACGTTAAATTATTTTGTAGTTTATTTGGGGCCTCTCTTGTCATGTAAAGAAACTTTAAATAACTTTGTAGTTTAGTTGGGGCCTCTCTTGTCGTGCTAAGAAACTTTAAATTATTTTGTAGTTTATTTGGGGCCTCTCTTGTCATGTAAAGAAACTTTAAATAACTTTGTAGTTTAGTTGGGGCCTCTCTTTTCGTGCCAGGGAACTTTAAAAAACTTTGTAGTTTAGTTGGGGCCTCTGTTGTCGTCACGGGGAACTTCAAATAACTTTGTACTTTAGTTGGGGCCTCTCATGTCGTCCCGGGGAGCTTTCAATATCTTTGTAGTTTAGTTGGGGCATCTCTTGACGTTTTAAGGAACTTTAAATAACTTGTAGTTTAGTTGGGGCCTCTCTTGTTATGTCCTCTACTGTTATGTCGTTTTAAAGAACTTTAAATAACTTGTAGTTTAGTTGGGGCCTCTTTTGGCGTTTTAAGGGACTTTAAATTATTTTGCAGTTTATTTGGGGCCTCTCTTGTCATTTTAAGGAACTTTAAATAACTTGTAGTTTAGTTGGGACCTCTCTTGTCGTTTTAAGGAACTTTAAATTATTTGTAGTTTAGTTGGGGCCTCTATTGTTATGTCGAAAAACTTTAAACAACTTTGTAGTTTAGTTGGGGCCTCTCTTGACGTTTTAAGGAACTTTAAATTATTTGTAGTTTAGTTGGGGCCTCTATTGTTATGTCGAAAAACTTTAAACAACTGTGTAGTTTATTTGGGGCCTCTCTTGACGTTTTAAGGAAATTTAAATTATTTTGTAGTTTATAAGGGGCCTCTCTTGTCGTGTTAAGGAACTTTAAATAACCGATAGTTTAGTTGGGGCCTCTCTTGGTATGTCGAAAAACTTTAAACAAATTTGTAGTTTATTTGGGGCCTCTCTTATCGTGCTAAGTAACTTTAAATAACTTTGTAGTTTATTTGGGGCCTTTCTTCTCGTGTTAAGGAACTTTAAATAACTTGTAGTTTAGTTGGAGCTCTCTTGACATTTTAAGGAACTTTAAATTATTTTGCAGTTTATTTGGGGCCTCTCTTGTTGTGTGGAAAAACTTTAAACAACTTTGTAGTTTATTTGGGGCCTTTCTTCTCGTGTTAAGGAACTTTAAATATCTTGTAGTTTAATTGGGGCCTCTCTTGCCGTGTTAAAGAACTTTAAGAACTTGTAGTTTAGTTGGGGCCTCTCTTGTTATGTCGAAAAACTTTAAACAACTTTGTAGTTTATTTGGGCCTTTCTTCTCGTGTTAAGGAACTTTAAATAACTTGTAGTTTAGTTGGGGCTTCTCTTGACGTTTTAAGGAACTTTAAATAACTTGTAGTTTAGTTCGGGCCTCTCTTGTTATGTCAGAAAAACTTTAAACAACTTTGTAGTTTATTTGGGGCCTTTCTTCTCGTGCTAAGTAACTTTAAATAAATTTGTAGTTTATTTGGGGCCTTTCTTCTCGTGTTAAGGAACTTTAAATAACTTGTAGTTTAGTTGGGGCCTCTCTTGGTATGTCGAAAAACTTTAAATAACTTTGTAGTTTATTTGGGGCCCCTCTTGTCATGTAAAGAAACTTTAAATAACTTTGTAGTATAATTGGGGCCTCTCTTGTCGTGCTAAGAAACTTTAAATAAATTTGTTGTTTAGTTGGGGCCTCTCTTTTCGTGCTAAGGAACTTTAAAGAACTTCAAACAACTTTGTAGTTGAGTTGGGGCCTCTCTTGTCGTTTTAAGGAACTTTAAATAACTTGTAGTTTAGTTAGGGCCTCTATTGTTATGTCGAAAGACTTTAAACAACTTTGTGGTTTAGTTGGGCCTGTCTTGGCGTTTTAAGGAACTTTAAATTATTTTGTAGTTTATTTCGGGCCTCTCTTGTCGTTTTAAGGAACTTTAAATAACTTGTAGTTTAGTTGGGGCCTCTATTGTTATGTCGAAAAATTTAAACAACTTGTAGTATAGTTGGGGTCTCTCTTGTCGTTTTAAAGAACTTTAAATAACTTGTAGTTTAGTTAGGGCTTTTATTATTATGTCGAAAAACTTCAAACAACTTTGTAGTTTAGTTGGGGCCTCTCTTGACGTTTTAAGGAACTTTAAACAACTTGTAGTTTAGTTAGGGCTTTTATTATTATGTCGAAAAACTTCAAACAACTTTGTAGTTTATTTGGGGCCTCTCTTGACGTTTTAAGGAACTTTAAATAACTTGTAGTTTAGTTAGGGCTTTTATTATTATGTCGAAAAACTTCAAACAACTTTGTAGTTTATTTGGGGCCTCTCTTGTCGTTTTAAGGAACTTTAAATAACTTGTAGGTTAGTTAGGGCTTCTATTGTTTTGTCGAAAAACGTCAAACAACTTTGTAGTTTAGTTGGGGCCTCTCTTGTCGTGTTAAGGAACTTTAAATAACTTTGTAGTTTAGTTGGGGCCTCTCTTGTCGTGTTAAGGAACTTCAAACAACTTTGTAGTTTATTTGGGGCCTCTCTTGTCGTTTTAAGGAACTTTAAATAACTTGTAGGTTAGTTAGGGCTTCTATTGTTATGTCGAAAAACTTCAAACAACTTTGTAGTTTAGTTGGGGCCTCTCTTGACGTTTTAAGGAAATTTAAATTATTTTGTAGTTTATTTGGGGCCTCTCTTGTCGTTTTAAGGAACTTTAAATTATTTTGTAGTTTATTTCGGGCCTCTCTTGTCGTGTTAAGGAACTTTAAATAACTTGTAGTTTAGTTGGGGCCTCTATTGTTATGTCGAAAAATTTAAACAACTTGTAGTATAGTTGGGGCCTCTCTTGACGTTTTAAGGAACTTTAAATAACTTGTAGGTTAGTTAGGGCTTCTATTGTTATGTCGAAAAACGTCAAACAACTTTGTAGTTTAGTTGGGGCCTCTCTTGACGTTTTAAGGAACTTTAAATTATTTTGTAGTTTATTTGGGGCCTCTCTTGTCATGTAAAGAAACTTTAAATAACTTTGTAGTTTAGTTGGGGCCTCTCTTTTCGTGCCAGGGAACTTTAAATAACTTGTAGGTTAGTTAGGGCTTCTATTGTTATGTCGAAAAACGTCAAACAACTTTGTAGTTTAGTTGGGGCCTCTCTTGACGTTTTAAGGAAATTTAAATTATTTTGTAGTTTATTTGGGGCCTCTATTGTTATGTCAAAAAACTTCAAACAACTTTGTAGTTTAGTTGGGGCCTCTCTTGACGTTTTAAGGAAATTTAAATTATTTTGTAGTTTATTTGGGGCCTCTATTGTTATGTCAAAAAACTTCAAACAACTTTGTAGTTTAGTTGGGGCCTCTCTTGACGTTTTAAGGAAATTTAAATTATTTTGTAGTTTATTTGGGGCCTCTATTGTTATGTCAAAAAACTTCAAACAACTTTGTAGTTTAGTTGGGGCCTCTCTTGTCGTGTTAAGGAACTTTAACTAACTTGTAGTTTATTTGGAGCCTTTCTTGTCGTGATAATCAACTTTAAATAGCTTGTAGTTTAGTTGGGGCCTTTCTTGTCATGTAAAGAAACTTTGAATAACTTTGTAATTTAGTTGGGGCCTCTTTTGTCGTCGCGGGGAACTTTAAATAATTTGTAGTTTAGTTGGGGCCTCTCTTAACGTTTTAAGAACCTTTAAATTATTTTGTAGTTTATTTGGGGCCTCTCTCGACGTTTTAAGGAACTTTAAATAACTTTGTAGTTTAGTTGGGGCCTCTCTTGTCGTGCTAAGAAACTTTAAATTATTTTGTAGTTTATTTGGGGCCTCTCTTGTCATGTAAAGAAACTTTAAATAACTTTGTAGTTTAGTTGGGGCCTCTCTTGTCGTGCTAAGAAACTTTAAATTATTTTGTAGTTTATTTGGGGCCTCTCTTGTCATGTAAAGAAACTTTAAATAACTTTGTAGTATAGTTGGGGCCTCTCTTGTCGTTTTAAGGAACTTTAAATAACTTGTAGGTTAGTTAGGGCTTCTATTGTTATGTCGAAAAACGTCAAACAACTTTGTAGTTTAGTTGGGGCCTCTCTTGTCGTGTTAAGGAAATTTAAATTATTTTGTAGTTTAGTTCGGGCCTCCGTTGTTATGTCGAAAAATTTTAAACAACTTTTAGTTTAGTTCGGGCCTCCGTTGTTATGTCGAAAAATTTTAAACAACTTTGTAGTTTAGTTGGGGCCTCTCTTGTCGTGTTAAGGAAATTTAAATTATTTTGTAGTTTATTTGGGGCCTCTATTGTTATGTCAAAAAACTTCAAACAACTTTGTAGTTTAGTTGGGGCCTCTCTTGACGTTTTAAGGAAATTTAAATTATTTTGTAGTTTATTTGGGGCCTCTATTGTTATGTCAAAAAACTTCAAACAACTTTGTAGTTTAGTTGGGGCCTCTCTTGACGTTTTAAGGAAATTTAAATTATTTTGTAGTTTATTTGGGGCCTCTATTGTTATGTCAAAAAACTTCAAACAACTTTGTAGTTTAGTTGGGGCCTCTCTTGACGTTTTAAGGAAATTTAAATTATTTTGTAGTTTATTTGGGGCCTCTATTGTTATGTCAAAAAACTTCAAACAACTTTGTAGTTTAGTTGGGGCCTCTCTTGTCGTGTTAAGGAACTTTAACTAACTTGTAGTTTATTTGGAGCCTTTCTTGTCGTGATAATCAACTTTAAATAGCTTGTAGTTTAGTTGGGGCCTTTCTTGTCATGTAAAGAAACTTTGAATAACTTTGTAATTTAGTTGGGGCCTCTTTTGTCGTCGCGGGGAACTTTAAATAATTTGTAGTTTAGTTGGGGCCTCTCTTAACGTTTTAAGAACCTTTAAATTATTTTGTAGTTTATTTGGGGCCTCTCTCGACGTTTTAAGGAACTTTAAATAACTTTGTAGTTTAGTTGGGGCCTCTCTTGTCGTGCTAAGAAACTTTAAATTATTTTGTAGTTTATTTGGGGCCTCTCTTGTCATGTAAAGAAACTTTAAATAACTTTGTAGTTTAGTTGGGGCCTCTCTTGTCGTGCTAAGAAACTTTAAATTATTTTGTAGTTTATTTGGGGCCTCTCTTGTCATGTAAAGAAACTTTAAATAACTTTGTAGTTTAGTTGGGGCCTCTCTTTTCGTGCCAGGGAACTTTAAAAAAATTTGTAGTTTAGTTGGGGCCTCTGTTGTCGTCACGGGGAACTTCAAATAACTTTGTACTTTAGTTGGGGCCTCTCATGTCGTCCCGGGGAGCTTTCAATATCTTTGTAGTTTAGTTGGGGCCTCTCTTGACGTTTTAAGGAACTTTAAATAACTTGTAGTTTAGTTGGGGCCTCTCTTGTTATGTCCTCTACTGTTATGTCGTTTTAAAGAACTTTAAATAACTTGTAGTTTAGTTGGGGCCTCTTTTGGCGTTTTAAGGGACTTTAAATTATTTTGCAGTTTATTTGGGGCCTCTATTGTTATGTCGAAAAAAAAACTTTAAATAACTTGTAGTTTCGTTAGGGCTTCTATTGTTATGTCGAAAAACTTTAAACAACTTTGTAGTTCAGTTGGGGCCTCTCTTGACGTTTTAAGGAACTTTAAATTATTTGTAGTTTATTTGGGGCCTCTCTTGTCATTTTAAGGAACTTTAAATAACTTGTAGTTTAGCTGGGGCCTCTATTGTTATGTCGAAAAACTTCAAACAACTGTGTAGTTTATTTGGGGCCTCTCTTATCGTGCTAAGTAACTTTAAATAACTTTGTAGTTTATTTGGGGCCTTTCTTCTCGTGTTAAGGAACTTTAAATAACTTGTAGTTTAGTTGGGGCCTCTCTTGCCGTGTTAAGTAACTTTAAATAACTTGTAGTTTAGTTAGGGCCTCTCTTGTTATGTCGAAAAACTTTAAACAACTTTGTAGTTTATTTGTGGCCTCTCTTGTCGTTTTAAGGAACTTTAAATAACTTGTAGTTTAGTTGGGGCCTCTATTGTTATGTCGAAAAACTTCAAACAACTGTGTAGTTTATTTGGGGCCTCTCTTGACGTGTTAAGGAACTTTAAATAACCGATAGTTTAGTTGGGGCCTCTCTTGGTATGTCGAAAAACTTTAAACAAATTTGTAGTTTATTTGGGGCCTCTCTTATCGTGCTAAGTAACTTTAAATAACTTTGTAGTTTATTTGGGGCCTTTCTTCTCGTGTTAAGGAACTTTAAATAACTTGTAGTTTAGTTGGGGCCTCTCTTGCCGTGTTAAGTAACTTTAAATAACTTGTAGTTTAGTTAGGGCCTCTCTTGTTATGTCGAAAAACTTTAAACAACTTTGTAGTTTATTTGTGGCCTTTC
The DNA here is from genome assembly GCF_963924565.1 of Ascidiella aspersa. Taxonomy (NCBI): domain Eukaryota; kingdom Metazoa; phylum Chordata; class Ascidiacea; order Phlebobranchia; family Ascidiidae; genus Ascidiella; species Ascidiella aspersa. The sequence goes on from NC_139451.1 coordinate 3,342,019, forward strand.
TTCTCGTGTTAAGGAACTTTAAATATCTTGTAGTTTAATTGGGGCCTCTCTTGTTATGTCGAAAAACTTTAAACAACTTTGTAGTTTATTTGGGCCTTTCTTCTCGTGTTAAGGAACTTTAAATAACTTGTAGTTTAGTTGGGGCCTCTCTTGACGTTTTAAGGAACTTTAAATAACTTGTAGTTTAGTTGGGGCCTCTCTTGTTATGTCAGAAAAACTTTAAACAACTTTGTAGTTTATTTGGGGCCTTTCTTCTCGTGCTAAGTAACTTTAAATAACTTTGTAGTTTATTTGGGGCCTTTCTTCTCGTGTTAAGGAACTTTAAATAACTTGTAGTTTAGTTGGGGCCTCTCTTGGTATGTCGAAAAACTTTAAATAACTTTGTAGTTTATTTGGGGCCCCTCTTGTCATGTAAAGAAACTTTAAATAACTTTGTAGTATAATTGGGGCCTCTCTTGTCGTGCTAAGAAACTTTAAATAAATTTGTTGTTTAGTTGGGGCCTCTCTTTTCGTGCTAAGGAACTTTAAATAAATTTGTAGTTTCGTTGGGGCCTCTCTTGTCAAGTAAAAGAACTTTAAATAACTTGTAGTTTAGTCGGGGACTCTCTTGGTATGTCGAAAAACTTTAAACAACTTTGTAGTTTAGTTGGGGCCTCTCTTATCGTGCTAAGTTACTTTAAATAACTTTGTAGTTTATTTGGGGCCTTTCTTCTCGTGTTAAGGAACTTTAAATAACTTGTAGTTTAGTTGGAGCTCTCTTGACATTTTAAGGAACTTTAAATTATTTTGCAGTTTATTTGGGGCCTCTCTTGTTGTGTGGAAAAACTTTAAACAACTTTGTAGTTTATTTGGGGCCTTTCTTCTCGTGTTAAGGAACTTTAAATAACTTGTAGTTTAGTTGGGGCCTCTCTTGCCGTGTTAAGGAACTTTAAATAACTTGTAGTTTAGTTAGGGCCTCGCTTGTTATGTCGAAAAACTTTAAACAACTTTGTAGTTTATTTGTGGCCTTTCTTCTCGTGTTAAGGAACTTTAAATATCTTGTAGTTTAATTGGGGCCTCTCTTGTTATGTCGAAAAACTTTAAACAATTTTGTAGTTTATTTGGGCCTTTCTTCTCGTGTTAAGGAACTTTAAATAACTTGTAGTTTAGTTGGGGCCTCTCTTGACGTTTTAAGGAACTTTAAATAACTTGTAGTTTAGTTGGGGCCTCTCTTGTTATGTCAGAAAAACTTTAAACAACTTTGTAGTTTATTTGGGGCCTTTCTTCTCGTGCTAAGTAACTTTAAATAACTTTGTAGTTTATTTGGGGCCTTTCTTCTCGTGCTAAGAAACTTTAAATAAATTTGTTGTTTAGTTGGGGCCTCTCTTTTCGTTCTAAGGAACTTTAAATAAATTTGTAGTTTCGTTGGGGCCTCTCTTGTCAAGTAAAAGAACTTTAAATAACTTGTAGTTTAGTCGGGGACTCTCTTGGTATGTCGAAAAACTTTAAACAACTTTGTAGTTTAGTTGGGGCCTCTCTTATCGTGCTAAGGAACTTTAAATAACTTTGTAGTTTAGTTGGGGCCTCTCTTTTCGTGCCAGGGAAATTTAAAGAACTTTGTAGTTTAGTTGGGGCCTCTCATGTCGTGCTAAGGACCTTTAAATAACTTTGTGATTTACTTGGGGCCTCTCTTGTCATGTAAAGAAACTTTGAATAACTTTTTAGTTTAGTTGGGGCCGTTCTTGTCGTCCCAGGGACTTTAAACAACTTTGTAGTTTAGTTGGGGCCTGTCTTATCGTGCTAATGTACTTTAAATAACTTTGTAGTTTAGTTGGGGCCTCTCTTTTCGTGCCAGGGAACTTTAAACAACTTTGTAGTTTAGTTGGGGCCTCTCTTTTCGTGCCAGGGAACTTTAAAGAACTTTGTAGTTTAGTTGGGGCCTCTCTTTTCGTGCCAGGGAACTTTAAAGAACGGTGAAGTTATTGGGGCCTCTCTTGTCGTGCTAATGTACTTTAAACAACTTTGTAGTTTAGTTGGGCCTCTCTTGTTATGTAAAGAAAATTTGAATAACTTTGTAGTTTAGTTGGGGCCGTTTTTGTCGTCCCGGGGAATTTAAAGAACTTTGTAGTTTAGTTGGGGCCTCTCTTGTCGTCCCGGGGAAGTTTAAAGGACTTTGTAGTTTAGTTGGTGCCTCTCTTGTTGTGTCGAAGAACTTTAAATAACTTTGTAGTTTCGTTGGGGCATTTCTTGTCGTCCCGGGGAAGTTTAAAGAACTTTGTAGTTTAGTTGGGGCCTCTCTTGTCGTCCCGGGGAAGTTTAAATAACTTTGTAGTTTAGTTGGGGCCTCTCTTGTTGTGTCGAAGAACTTAAAATAACTTTGTATTTTCGTTGGGGCCTCTCGTGACGTTTTAAGGAATTTTAAATTATTTTGTAGTTTATTTGGGGCCTCTCTTGTTATGTCGAAAAACTTTAAACAACTTTGTAGTTTAGTTGGGCCTCTCTTATCGTGCTAATGTACTTTAAATAACTTTGTAGTTTAGTTGGGGCCTCTCTTTTCGTGCCAGGGAACTTTAAACAACTTTGTAGTTTAGTTGGGGCCTCTCTTTTCGTGCCAGGGAACTTTAAAGAACTTTGTAGTTTAGTTGGGGCCTCTCTTTTCGTGCCAGGGAACTTTAAAGAACTTTGTAGTTTAGTTGGGGCCTCTCTTTTCGTGCCAGGGAACTTTAAACAACTTTGTAGTTTAGTTGGGGCCTCTCTTTTCGTGCCAGGGAACTTTAAAGAACTTTGTAGTTTAGTTGGGGCCTCTCTTTTCGTGCCAGGGAACTTTAAAGAACTTTGTAGTTTAGTTGGGGCCTCTCTTTTCGTGCCAGGGAACTTTAAAGAACTTTGTAGTTTAGTTGGGGCCTCTCTTTTCGTGCCAGGGAACTTTAAACAACTTTGTAGTTTAGTTGGGGCCTCTCTTTTCGTGCCAGGGAACTTTAAAGAACTTTGTAGTTTAGTTGGGGCCTCTCTTTTCGTGCCAGGGAACTTTTAAGAACGTTGTAGTTTTGTTGGGGCCTCTCTTGTCGTGCTAATGTACTTTAAACAACTTTGTAGTTTAGTTGGGCCTCTCTTGTTATGTAAAGAAACTTTGAATAACTTTGTAGTTTAGTTGGGGCCGTTTTTGTCGTCCCGGGGAATTTTAAAGAACTTGGTAGTTTAGTTGGGGCCTCTCTTGTCGTCCCGGGGAAGTTTAAAGGACTTTGTAGTTTAGTTGGGGCCTCTCTTGTTGTGTCGAAGAACTTTAAATAACTTTGTAGTTTCGTTGGGGCATTTCTTGTCGTCCCGGGGAAGTTTAAAGAACTTTGTAGTTTAGTTGGGGCCTCTCTTGTCGTCCCGGGGAAGTTTAAAGAACTTTGTAGTTTAGTTGGGGCCTCTCTTGTTGTGTCGAAGAACTTAAAATAACTTTGTAGTTTCGTTGGGGCCTCTCTTGTCGTGCTAAGGAAATTTAAATAACTTTGTAGTTTAGTTGGGGCCTTTCTTGTCGTGCTAAGAAACTTTAAATTATTTTGTAGTTTATTTGGGGCCCCTCTTGTCATGTAAAGAAACTTTAAATAACTTTGTAGTTTAGTTGGGGCCTCTCTTTTCGTGCCAGGGAACTTTAAACAACTTTGTAGTTTAGTTGGGGCCTCTCTTTTCATGCCAGGGAACTTTAAATAACTTTGTAGTTTAGTTGGGGCCTCTCATGTCGTGCTGAGGACCTTTAAATAACTTTGTGATTTACTTGGGGCCTCTCTTGTCATGTAAAGAAACTTTAAATAACTTTTTAGTTTAGTTGGGGCCGTTCTTGTCGTCCCAGGGACTTTAAAGAACTTTGTAGTTTAGTTGGGGCCTCTCTTGTTATGTCGAAAAACTTTGAACAACTTTGTAGTTTAGTTGGGCCTCTCTTATCGTGCTATTGTACTTTAAATAACTTTGTAGTTTAGTTGGGGCCTCTCTTTTCGTGCCAGGGTACTTTAAACAACTTTGTAGTTTAGTTGGGGCCTCTCTTTTCGTGCCAGGGAACTTTAAAGAACTTTGTAGTTTAGTTGGGGCCTCTCTTTTCGTGCCAGGGAACTTTAAAGAACGTTGTAGTTTTGTTGGGGCCTCTCTTGTCGTGCTAATGTACTTTAAACAACTTTGTAGTTTAGTTGGGCCTCTCTTGTTATGTAAAGAAACTTTGAATAACTTTGTAGTTTAGTTGGGGCCGTTTTTGTCGTCCCGGGGAACTTTAAAGAACTTTGTAGTTTAGTTGGGGCCTCTCTTGTCGTCCCGGGAAGTTTAAAGGACTTTGTAGTTTAGTTGGGGCCTCTCTTGTTGTGTCGAAGAACTTTAAATAACTTTGTAGTTTCGTTGGGGCATTTCTTGTCGTCCCGGGGAAGTTTAAAGAACTTTGTAGTTTAGTTGGGGCCTCTCTTGTCGTCCCGGGGAAGTTTAAAGAACTTTGTAGTTTAGTTGGGGCCTCTCTTGTTGTGTCGAAGAACTTAAAATAACTTTGTATTTTCGTTGGGGCCTCTCGTGACGTTTTAAGGAACATTAAATTATTTTGTAGTTTATTTGGGGCCTCTCTTGTTATGTCGAAAAACTTTAAACAACTTTGTAGTTTAGTTGGGCCTCTCTTATCGTGCTAATGTACTTTAAATAACTTTGTAGTTTAGTTGGGGCCTCTCTTTTCGTGCCAGGGAACTTTAAACAACTTTGTAGTTTAGTTGGGGCCTCTCTTTTCGTGCCAGGGAACTTTAAAGAACGTTGTAGTTTTGTTGGGGCCTCTCTTGTCGTGCTAATGTACTTTAAACAACTTTGTAGTTTAGTTGGGCCTCTCTTGTTATGTAAAGAAACTTTGAATAACTTTGTAGTTTAGTTGGGGCCGTTTTTGTCGTCCCGGGGAACTTTAAAGAACTTTGTAGTTTAGTTGGGGCCTCTCTTGTCGTCCCGGGGAAGTTTAAAGGACTTTGTAGTTTAGTTGGGGCCTCTCTTGTTGTGTCGAAGAACTTTAAATAACTTTGTAGTTTCGTTGGGGCATTTCTTGTCGTCCTGGGGAAGTTTAAAGAACTTTGTAGTTTAGTTGGGGCCTCTCTTGTCGTCCCGGGGAAGTTTAAAGAACTTTGTAGTTTAGTTGGGGCCTCTCTTGTTGTGTCGAAGAACTTAAAATAACTTTGTAGTTTCGTTGGGGCCTCTCTTGTCGTGCTAAGGAAATTTTAATAACTTTGTAGTTTATTTGGGGCCTTTCTTGTCGTGCTAAGAAACTTTAAATTATTTTGTAGTTTATTTGGGGCCCCTCTTGTCATGTAAAGAAACTTTAAATAACTTTGTAGTTTAGTTGGGGCCTCTCTTTTCGTGCCAGGGAACTTTAAACAACTTTGTAGTTTAGTTGGGGCCTCTCTTTTCATGCCAGGGAACTTTAAATAACTTTGTAGTTTAGTTGGGGCCTCTCTTGTCGTGCTAAGGACCTTTAAATAACTTTGTGATTTACTTGGGGCCTCTCTTGTCATGTAAAGAAACTTTAAATAACTTTGTAGTTTAGTTGGGCCTCTCTTGTCGTGCTAAGGAAATTTAAATAACTTTGTAGTTTAGTTGGGGCCTTTCTTGTCGTGCTAAGAAACTTTAAATTATTTTGTAGTTTATTTGGGGCCCCTCTTGTCATGTAAAGAAACTTTAAATAACTTTGTAGTTTAGTTGGGGCCTCTCTTTTCGTGCCAGGGAACTTTAAAGAACTATGTAGTTTAGTTGGGGCCTCTCATGTCGTGCTAAGGACCTTTAAATAACTTTGTGATTTACTTGGGGCTCTCTTGTCATGTAAAGAAACTTTAAATAACTTTGTAGTTTAGTTGGGGCCGTTCTTGTCGTCCCAGGGACTTTAAAGAACTTTGTAGTTTAGTTGGGGCCTCTCATATCGTGTCGGTAAACTTTTAAATAACTTTGTAGTTAAGATATATACTTTATTTATTTTTGGGGTAACCCATAATATTTGTTTTGAACTGCAAATTGATTTGCTTGGTATTATTTTATTTTAAACAAGCTCCTGCACAAATTGAAAAACAAAGTTTGTTCTAAAACACCTCAAAAATGATTTTAACCATGAATTCCAATTTTACCCTCGATTCTTCATCAATTGTTTTAAATGAATCACAGCATTTTTTTAGTTTGATTATTGTTGATGAAATAGTTCTGTCAAAGTACAATTTACAAATCGAATAACATCAATCTTTTGATATTTAAAATAATCTTCTTTTTTTTATACAACCCAGTTTCCGTAACTCAATATTTTTAGTTGAGCAGTTTATTTTCAAAACTCAATGTTGTCAATCTAATAAAGAGTTTTTTAACGTTTATTTTTAAAAATTTTAATGCTAAATCATGTTGTTAAATACGATGCAATGACCGATGAATTAGTTATTCAAATTTAGGTGATAGTTTGAACTTTTGCAGCATTCTCTTTCCGGATTTGGCTAAAATAAAAAAACACGAAAATTTTTGTACAGTCAAAACTTGATAATGAATTTAAAAGTCAAAAAGGTTGAATAAATCAACATCATCTTGCTTAAGACATTTCGATACCGATAATTGTACAAAGTTCGTATCGAAACGTATTTGTCAAGATATGTAACTTGAAAAAGAAGTAGTTCTTTTTGTATTTGATATTCATTTTCAAGTTAACTTACAGATCCACCATTACAGATCCATGCATATGGTAGTTCAAATAAACTAAAATTGTCAAATATATGTGAGAATCAGGCAACAAACTTATTTGCAACGAATGTTTAATTTGTTTATATTAAAAAGCCAAAAACCAAAATTTTGAAGGCAAATTATCAGTTCCGACAGTTGTTTATTGCTATTTATAGTTTAAAATATTTTAACCAAATGTATTTTTTTTATAACGTATTTATCATGGAAACTTATTTTATAACATTAATTACGGCGGTCGTTAATATTCACTACATTTACGTTTCAATTGTATGTGTTCAAAATACTGAATTCCCAATTACATTGTTCAAGCCTTTTCAGGTTTGTCAATTAACATAATATTTTGACTTTTATCTGAAGTCACGAGCATATAGCATATCTTCAGCCAAAATATTGCAGATAAAAAAGAAACATGTAACATACCTAATGTGTCCAAAACTTAATTCTATCAACTGTTTTAATACCACAATATTTTTATCACGCCAACCGCTCTTTACCAAACAGCCTTACTCACAATTTGGTTTTCTCTAACTGCTGCAAATGCAAGATTGTTGGAGGTTTTATGAGCAGGACGCCTAAAAAAAAAAGCATATTAGGATAAAATGGCATTTACGAACAAGCTAGAGGAACAGTGGAGGTCGTTTGGAACGGAGAAAGTCGTGTCACTTCCAAGTAAGCTTCCGATTAGATCGTGTTTGAGTTCTCAGTAAGCGCTGGACGTCGCAGTCGTTAACATTAAACATGTGCACGAATCTGACGCATTGGTGTGAGCAGACTTGGACAACTAGATTTATTTTAGCTTTTTAAAATTAGATTAGAATTAAAATTAGAGCATTTCAGTTTTTTCAAATTAGATTAGAATTATAATTAGATCATTTTGAGTTTTCTCAAATTAGATTAGAATTAGAATTAACGAATTCTTAAAAAAACGAATTTAAACTAAAATACATTTTAATATTCACAATCAATTACATTTAAATCGAGAAGTATTTTAATAGGAATGTGCATGTCAATTATGTGTGTGCTAATTTGTAAGCATTTTAGCATAGATTACGTTTCAACCAAAGAGTTTGAATTCAAATTCTTTGTTTTCACTAAGAGACTAAAAATGTCGTTGGAAAAAGTAGGATTTTTGGTAAAATCCGAATTAGATTAGAACTACAATTAGAGCACACAAGTAATTCACAAATTAGATTAGAATTAGCCGCATTTTGCTCTAATTCATTGAATTAGAAAACTAGAATTATCTAATTGTTAAGTCTGGGTGTGAGGAAGAGTGCAACATATCATTCCTCCAAGCAACATCAACATTTATTAGAAATCTGACGAAATGTTGTGAGGTAGAGTGGAACAGTTCATTCTTCCAAGCAACATCATCATCTATCATAAATCTGGCGCAATGTTGTGAGGTAGAGTGCAACAGTTCATTTCTCCAAGCAACGTCAACATTTATCAGAAATCTGACGAAATGATGTGAGGTAGAGGGGAACAGTTCATTCCTCCAAGCAGCATCAACATTTATCAGAAATATGACGAAAGGATGTGAGGTAGAGTGCAAAAGATCAATCCTCCAAGCAACATCAACATTTACAAGGAATCAAGCGGATGGTTGGGAGCCTGAAACCAACCCAGGCTGCCACAATAAACAACAACATTGTGACGAAACATCCACCCGCGAAAAAACATTTAGCGAGAAGCTAGGATTGCGTATTAAAATTAAAAGCGGCATCAATCAACATTACCACACCATTTATATTTTACTGATTGATTAACCAAGTGGTCGGCAAACTGTGGGCCGCAGAGCCATTTTTGGTGGGCCGCGAGCTACTTTTTAATATTTTTGTGTTACCATGTACTCGTGGGACGCTTGATAGCTGTACGCGCACATTCATTGCACTGTAATTTAAAAGTTGGAATTTATATATTTTCTCACCGTGGTTCAGGCCCGCGTGCCAAATGTGGCCATGAGAGTGCCTGTAACTATATTATTTGCGAACTTAAACTATGTAAACGCAATTTTTTTCGCGCTTCGCGCGTTCATTTTTCGTTTCATACTATGTTTTACATCAGTGGTCGGCAACGGCCGGTCCGTGAGGAGTTCGTTAACAGTCCGTAGCAAGGCTAGGAAAAGTCAAAAACGATTAAAAGTATTTCTATATCCAAATCACCTTAACTTTCGTTTAAATATACTGCATGGTTAATTGGTAAGCCTATATGAAAAGTCACAATTAGTTTTAAGCAATCATGAGGTGCAAAACAAACCAGTGTGCTGTGGCCATATAAACTATAGAGCACTTTCGCAACATTCTAAAATGCGTTTTTTGATTGTAAAATCTAACTGGTTAATTGGTAAGCCTATATGAAAAGTCACAATTAGTTTTAAGCAATCATGAGGTGCAAAACAAACCAGTGTGCTGTGGCCATATAAACTATAGAGCACTTTCGCAACATTCTAAAATGCGTTTTTTGATTGTAAAATCTAACTCCTCTTATGTACCATATATCGCAAAAGGTCCAAAAAATCATATATTTTTTATGCTTAACCGGGTTCACCCTAAAGTGCAATAGAATCAAATCATGCAAACAACGTCCCGCAATAAAATTAATTATTATTTTTATACTCAGGCGGGAAAGTTTTTAAAAACAACGTATGCATTTTAATTCGTTTATTGAAAAAAGGTTGTAATAAATTTTCTTTACTGAGCATTGGTTGTTTTTAAGGCCGGTCCACGAAAAAAAATCAGTTTTAAACCGGTCCGCAGTGTAAAAAAGCTTGCCGACCCCTGTTTTACATTATACAATGGCAGTGTTTTCAAAAGCCTAACGCTGTCTGTTAACTGTCTGACTTAACTCCCTGCAAAATGCAATTTCTACCAAAATATGTCAAAATAGCTATTATAACGTAAGTAACATTTATCAAAAAACAACAAAGATTTCACGTAATATATGCATTTTTGCGTTCCGTGTGAACATTTTATGTGATTGCTATGTGATATAGTGTTAATCTGTTATGCATTAAGATAGTCTAAGTCAGTGTTTCTTAACCATTTTAGCGCTCGTACCCTTTCAGCTTTTATGGAATTTTGTCGTACCCCCTGTAAATATAATGTTAATAGTATGAATTAAACTCAGTGTATTTATAAATTAAGTCTTGAATTCATGCATGAAAATCAGTCTTGTCAGTTAAACAATCACTAAATTTACTAACGGACTTTTCTAAATTACACATTCTTCACAAACATGCCTAAATAGCGCATAATTTCACACTGCATGTCGTACCCCCTGTTTTGGTGCTGCGTACCACCAGGGGTACACGTACCCCTAGTTACGAACCCCTGGTCTAAGTAAACTATGAAAACAAATATAGGCGAATTTTTTACAAGTTTTGCGCGATAAACTTGGTTTAGTTACAAAACAACGCACCAGTTTGTTCGTGAACAACACGTTTCCTAAATTACATTAACTACGACGTTACTTGTGAAGTCAATGTGACGTCCAAAATTTTAGGACTAGTCACGTCTAGGCTTACAAGTTAGCAAACCCTAGGCTTAAGCCTCTGTTAGTGACATCATCGGGTACGATGAGTCAGAAATTCACAATTGTCCTCGAAACTGTACAAACTGTGGTTTTCAGTGATATATTATGGCGATGAAGGTGAAAGAACGGTGAACTGATTCGGCGACAGATAAACAAATACAGATCATATCCAGAGTCCAAAGGGAGAGCACAATTCAAATCACAGCATAGAGTGGGTTAACATTATACAGTAGAGAACACGTTGAGATTTCTGAAGTTCACAGTACCTAGGAGTTGAGCATCACGGTGTTGGTTTAATCGTCTAAACATTTAAAGAATAACAAAAACAATATGTAACCAAAACACTTCTTCATAACTAGACATTAGCTAAATTGCAATTATCTTACATTAACGAGCATATAAACAACTAAACTTACCCGATTCCAACAGATAACTGCCATTCAAAGACTGCAACAGAAAGTACACAAAGACTGCACAAAGAGGGTGTGCCGAAACCACGCCGAAGTAAAGCAATCATACCGTAACGCATGGTTGCACTGGACAGAAAAACATAGAAAACTTCTAAAACATTGCTATTTTGTCCGTAACAGTCAAATGTAACAAAGTTAACAAACCTGTAACACACAAGTTTCCAAATTTTTTTTCGCAGTTTCAATGTTAAAGATGACAAAAAAAAGTTTGTACAGCGCTGTAGGAGTGGTGTACAAGCCAAACGAAACCATAGAATCATTGCATAAAATTTAACTTAGAGCTCGCGCCCCCCTAAGAATTTGTTTGGCGCCCCCCCGGTTGAGAATCGCTGACCTACTAGACACGCTTTTGAAAGAAATAAGGACATATCCTACCATACAGTAACACTGATGGTATAGGATAGCCTAGGCCTACAAATCTAATAACTTTGCTTCATCAATGGGCCTTTTCAAATGTGAGGTTTTGTTGCCATTTTGCTGGCGCAATGTTTGCCATAAAAATTAAGAAGGTAGGGTTGGTAGGTCAATTTGTTGGAAAACCTGTTTTAAACCAGCTATTCAGCATGTTTCATGGCTACAGTATTTTTTGGAAATAAAAACAACGTCTCGCCTAAAAGTCTTGCTAAAAGTATAAGTAGGTAACTCGAAATGCGAAAAAAGAGGACATTTGGACATTTTTGAGAACCATTCAGTTTTCTTTAGAAAGGAGTACAAGTCCTCCTAAAAGAGGACATATGGTAGGCCTAAGATAAATATAATTAAAGTAGATAATGCGTACAACTATGTCATTAGTGGGTCAATAAAGCACAGCAGGCGTCCAATCGCTTCGCGAGCTGAATAAAGCAAGCGAATGTGACCGAATTCTTTACTGACGTTTTTCTATTGCTAGATGGCAGTCGATAGCTACAGATAGCTAAAACGATGACGTCACAATATTTTAGATGTTTTGTCCCCCAAACGAAAGCCCTTAGGGTTGCAGCCTCATAAACCTCTTATGTACACCTACATACAACTCTACGTCTTGTCTGAAATATTTAGAACTCTACGATGTATACTTTTTCTGTAATTCTTCGGACAAAAATTGGCCTAAAACATTTAACGACAAAAACGAGATACGTCCCGAAAACAAATTTTCGGACCATATAATTCGACGTTCTTTCATTTTCAGGTACACAAAAAACTTTTTTTTTTTATTGATTGGATGCAAGTCTTTGTACGTTTTGGAGGCCTTGTGTAGTGTACAGTATACAGTAACATATACTAACATTTTACTTTCAGCTTTATTTATAGAATAAGATTGTAAAACTATATCTTCTTCGTTTTTGACAATTTTATTGATTAAATGTAAAGGTTGCTTGGCAGTTTCCAATTGTGGTAAATTTAAAAATACCATTACAGCAAAATTTCGGATGTTTTCTATTACACAACCCGGTTGATTTTTTTAAAATAACTGCAACCAATCTGTAATTACTTCATAGACAATAAGGGAAGCTGAATCTCTCCCGGCAAAACCCGAGACATAGAACTGATGGTTGCTTCTAGTGTTGGCTTGATTAGTGGTTGTAATTCCACTTCTTCAAAAACGTTAAGCAGTTCGGCTATTACCTCGCTTGTCAGTTCAATACATGTTAAATTTATCAAACTGACAAAATAGACATGGATAGAACTAGAAAAGTTCGTGCATTAACTTAAACGCTGAATAAAATACGCAAAAACGCGCAAAATAATACGCCGGTCAACCTATAGTTGCTATTTATTTCGTTCGAACGCCAATCTAACCAAATTAATGCGATATAACAAACAAATGTAACATTTTTCCACTTAATTCCGTTCATTACGCATATACGTTTGTATATTGGGTCGTTACAATTTACAAACTTGACCAAAAAAGTTAAAAACGACGAATTTCTATTTTGCTCCCATATGAGCCCATTATAAATTGGGGCAATTTGGGATTTGAGCGCGCATGAATCTGAGTTGCACAACTTGTATAATTTCTATGGACTTTGGGTAAAATAAAAATTCCCCTTTAATATTTCTCTACAAACGTCAAGAAGGGGGTTTGTCAAAAAGTCATTTCATAGTCAAACTTTGGTAAACGGCTTTTAGTAGTAACATTACCCGTTATATTAAAAAATAAGGAATAAGAGTTACATTTATATTAAATACATATCAATACATACTTGACTGTTTGTGTATGTCTATCAAGCTTTAATCTAATTTCTCATTTCCAGCTTGAGGTTTCATTATTTATGCGCCAAATCCAGCATTTCGTTTGCAATGCGTTTGTTTTGGCAAATTCTTAATTAACTTTATGACATCGCTATTTTTTTTTACATTTTTATAGGTTTAAGTTGATATTAAAATCGTTGAGAAGAGAGAAAATCTTCAATATAGAATAATTAATACGTATTTTAAGGTTATTCTGCGAAATTTGATGTGAAATTTAGGTGTTTTGTTTTTTTAATCTAGGTTTTTTCTAAAAATTATTACTGGCAACCCTGCTAAACTCACCAAAATACCATATCAATATTATGTATGTTTTTTTTAATTTTAGTTTTTAATTTGGCAAAGTTTTGACATTCTTATTGATTGGTGAAATTGTTTTAAAAAAAAATTAACAAAAATGTTTATCTAGCCGTTGAAATTTCTTCGTGAATTTTGTGTGTTGGCTATCTTCTGCTCAAAAAACAATTTTTGTTGTTTTTTTTAGGGAGAAAAAAGCTAAAGAATGGGTAGGTCTAGGTCAAAAGAACCGGAAGGGGGTAGAAGGTCCCGTTCTAGATCACGCGACCGCGATGCAAGACGAGAACGGAAGAAACGCCGTTCCCGTTCCAGGGAAAGAAGAAGATCTCGTTCTAAAGAGAAGAAATCCAAGGAAAAACGAAGATCTCGATCAAGGGAAAGAAAAAGGTTCGTTGTTGTAAAAGCTTAATAATGTACAGTTAAATTAAAAACATATATATATAGGCGACATTGGCGCCAAACGTGGGTAGGCAGATTGTCAAAACGCCCTGGAATTCGCTTACGTTTCGTCTGCAATTAGTGTGCAACTTCGCTTTTGTGAACATTATATTACAGCTAGCGCAATGTACACTGCTAGTAGCACAATCGTGGTTCACTAATAGTATGCACAACTTTTCTGAATTACATGGGTATAGAAGTACCCTGCGAAAGTGTTCGTTCGCACCTATTAATAAACCACAGCGCTAAAAATATGAAATACCAGGTCGCGCTAATGTAAGCTAAAGTTGATGAGAAATTTGTGTTTAGTGAAAAATCTTCTGTGATAAAAGATGCGTCAGGCCTTAAGTTATTTTCCTAACTTTTAAGCTATTTTTACCATTTCGCTTTTGCTGGACGTTAATTGGCTTTGTTTGGTTATAAATGTATCATGTCATTCCCTTCACTATTGTCCTGCATACGTTTTTTTTTTAAATAAAACCAAATAAGGGTGCAGCCTTCAATATAAAAAGGTCATGTAAGATTGTAGAAGCAATACTACAGAAAATAAATGAGCTTAATTAACTGTTCGGAGCTAATATAGAATAATTTTAAACATCATAATGACTCGATTAGGTGTAACTTTTTCGTCTCGATTCTCGGTATTTCCAGGAATTTTTATGTTTCAATCCCGTTTCCCTGGAATGAAAAAATCTGGAAAATAAGAGGAACCCTACCTGTACCGCTAGAAAATAAATATGCACCCAAATTTCCTAAATGTTACAACAGGGGGGCATTTTCACCCTTCGATGCACCCAATGACCTTGATTTTTTTGGCCATGCACCTGCAAATCTCGTCAAGATCTGCTATACTTTCATGGTTAGCCACACAGCATTTCGAAACTTTGCCCTGTAAAATTAATATTTTAATTTGAAATTGTTTAATATCATTATTTGTGTCAGTGTGTGGCGGTATTCAATTCTTTAGGTTTGTACTATCCCATACCTGATAACGATAATTGATTTTTGATATACTGGAAATTAATAACTTTGTTTAATCAAAAATATAATCCAAATTACATTTGGCATTTAACTTGTGCAAGTCTTTTTAGCACAGTAACTTGAACCAAAAATTATGTTTAACCAGTCAGCCTTTTGAAAAAAAATGACAATTTCAGAAGTTCTAAAATTGGGAAATTGGTTTATTTGAAAGAAAATGCTATAGAATGTTTTCATAGAAAAAAAATCTGTCCGATATGTTCGTAGTAGTGGAATATCGGCCAATATATATTATAGCTAAATCAATGTGTCGGTCTATCTCTAATCAATACATTGGGAATTTTGTTTTTTGCAGGGCAAAGCGTTCCCCATCGCCAAAAGATAACAGAAAGGATGGTAAAAATGAAAAAGCTGAAGAAATTGAGGAAGAAATTCCAAAGAAAAAGGTTGATTTAACTAATTTATGCAGCATATTAAGATACACCACAAATTCTTACTTCAATAATATTCCAAATGGTATACGTTTTCGAACTTCCAAGGTTTCTCAAAAATAAGACTTTTTCAATTGATAGACCAACCCATATCAGTTTAAATACCGATAAATATCGGCTGACATTTCACTAATATATCGCTAATTGCTAAATTTTGGCCGATATTTACCAGGTCGATCTTTAGTGCTACGTTGTTTTACCCTTATATTATTTTCCAAAATGCCAACTGTAGATTTTAATTATATAATATATTATATTTGTGCTTATTTTATTTTAAAAAGGATTCAGGAATGCACCTAAATTTTTGCATTATTAATAAAATTAAGGAAGAAGCTGAAATCAAAACTCACATGTGAATAGGTGCTGAACTTTAAAAATTCTAGTGTGTTTTTTTCAACCATAACAAAATGCTTAATTACCAACAAAGCGTAACAACACTGGGAAAAAACATTTTTGCCCTTAAATATGCTGTTGCTACCAGGCATAGTGTATTTAAAACTGGTTCCTCTGGCATATATATTATTTTCTACCAACGTTTCGGCTTACTATCCGGCAAGCCTTCGTCAGGGACTGACACACAAAGCCAACAGGACGCAAAGTACCAACAGGTGCTAAAAATAACGACTAAATTGCGCATTGTCTTATCGCTGTGAATTTTGAACGCGTCTCGCACATTTTTATCTCCTTTTTTCTTGTGATTTTACTTTGTGTCTTGTTGGCTTTGTGTGTCAGTCCCTGGCGAAGGCTTGCCGGATAGTAAGCCGAAACGTTGATAGAAAATAATATATATTGCCAGAGGAACCTGTTTTAAATATTTTTGCCCTTCTGCCTAATTATCCATTGATGGAACAATGCGTTTTGTCTCTTGTAATTTCGCCAGAACAAATTGTTGTGTACTGATCGAAATCGGTCGTGTCATTTCACTGCTTTGGTTTATATATTTAGGGATGGTTTGTTGCTTTTGCAGATCTTACCTCCCCATGCCATAATACAGGAATGTATCGCGCAATGTTAATGAACCCAAACTGTGTAACTGAGGGGAAATTTTGTGTTATCTTACTATTTTTCTCGCATATAATTTGGTCAAATTTCAGGGCGTTTTGAAACCCTGCGAAAAATCCAGGGCGTCAAAACGCTCTGCACACCTTAGTTCAGCTTTGGTTTGAATAGCGGTTTGTAATTGGCCACGACAAAAGCCGTACCATCTACTTTTTTGCTTTTACTATTTGTTCAGACTCAGCCGCTCAGTTTGGAAGAAATGCTGTTCAAGAAAAAGGCAGAAGAGGCTGCAGCTGCTAAGGTCAGTACCAGACATTTTGGTGACAAGCATTTTGGCCCAAATTCTTCATTTTGTTTTTGTTCTGGTTTCCAAAGTGAAATACTGTGTTGGCCTAACGAATAAATAAACCCTGCCAGAATATAGCACCAATTTCTGAGGTTTTCTGATTGATTCTTCGGCCGACATAGTTACCAGGTCGCCAACATTCTACCATACTGGTCAGATTTAACATAACATTTTTTTATTTTTAAAGCAATGTTTTTATTTTCAACTTGTGTTTGATTATAATAATGCTGGACCAGACAGTATACTAAAAAGAAACTTTTCAGGTACTTTTTGATTTGTTTACCAACGTTTGTGCTACCTATGCACCTATGCCTTTGTCAGGGAATGCAATAACACCACACTAAAAACCTTCTGAAGCAAAATGACATAAAAGGGGTTAAAATGCGATAAACAACAAACAAAATAGAAAGCTTTAAGGGCGACGACTTATTTGCTATCTTTCAACACCGGGTACTTTGCAAGGTGTTGGGCGTGGTGTGTTTTATTTCCTGATGAAGGCATCCTGGATAAGTAGCCGAAACAACAAAAAAAAAATAAAAAAGTAAACAAATAATACCAGAAGAACTTATTTTTAGTATATACTAGTATAGAGCTAGAAATCAAAGTTTGTTTTTATATTTATTGAATCTGTATCAGTGATATCAGTATATCTCTAATCTTTAATGTTCAACCAACATTTTGAAGGAAAATTTTTAAAATATGTTTTGCTAAAAAATATACAAGCTTTCATAATTTCCATATCGGTAAAACAAAACCAAACTAAAAAAGAATCTTGGGTCTTGTGTATACTTTATGCTTTGTATTATAACAACTCCAATGACATTTAATCAGGGATAAAACGGGATATTTTGCAATTAAAAAGGGGTCCAATTACATGTTACACCTGCTGCAGGAACAAAATTTGCGCCCCCCCAAAAAAATTGCTTTTACATAGTTAAAATAGCAAACGGGTCATAGGTTGCCCACCCCTGGTTCAAAACAATTTTTTTTATTGTAGTTTCATTGTTTAGCCAATTTTTTAAGCCAACTTCTTAAACTCCGTTGAAATGAAAACTATACAAGGTTTTACAATTTCCATAACGTTCAAAGCAAGTATTTTTATCATTTAGCCCAAATTTTTAAGCCAACTTCTTAAACTCCATTGAACTGAAAACTATGCAAGGTTTTGCAATTTCCATATCTATGCAAAACAATTGTATTTTCATCGTTCAGCCAAAGTTTTTGAGCAAAGAAGAAAGAGCAGCGGCAGCCTTGGCTCGTCGCCAAGAGCAAGTCAGTCAACAACGACAAGAAATCGATGAGCTGCGAAAAAAACAAAGACAAATATTCGACGAAGGGAAAAAGCAACTTGGTAACATGAATAAAAGACTGAGTATTTGTATTGTATAGCGCAGTGGTTTTCAACCTGGGGGTCGCGACCCCCGGGTGGGTTGTTTGCCTTTTCTCTGGGGGTCGGTGAGACGACAATTAAATACCAATCACTGTTAGAAGAATGGCAATTAATTACCAAAAAAATTAACTGTATTGATGTTATTTAATGTTTAATCGGTTGTGTAAAGTTGAATGTTCAAACAGTGAGCAGCCAGGAAGCAAGTTGTGAGATAGACTAGTCACTATACTATTATGTGTGACTCACTAGATACCGAAAACACAATCTAAACCAGGGGTGGCCAACCAATCATATACCACAAGCTGCATTTGGTGTTTGGTTAACTGAAAGAGCCACACTTTACACACATGTAACAAAATGAATAGCCTATCATTCCATTTCTTACTCACCCCACAAAGCAGTTGCACGAAGCGCAAAAAAAACTATTTTTTATTTCGTTAAATAGAAAAAAAAACACTGAATGAAATTTACTTTGTTACAACTAACAACCGTATATACATGAAAAAATTTGAACTAAAAGCATCAGTATATAGTTCCAAGGGGGTGGTGAAAAACTGTCATCTAGTCAGCTGTCACCTGGCTGTGGTTCAATTCGTGTTAAGCATTTTTACAAAAAACAAAATACGACTTGAAATAATTTAGACAAATTTTCACCCTGTGTGAAGATTTTGATTTTTTTTGCCAGTCAACAATGTTTGCCTTTGAAAACAAAATATAATTAAAAGTTTGTTTTTAAAAATGAGAACCACTTATTTTAAATATTTTTTAAATATTTATTTAAATTTTGCTAATTCACTTATCAATTTTTTTGCCAAGTAAAAAAAAAACGCATTTGAAAACAAAAAAATACAAAAAAAAAGGTTTTTTTTTAAATGAGAACCACTAATATTAAATATTTTTTTTTTTTAAATGTAAAATTCTGCTAATTCGCTTATTGCTTTTTCATTCAGAGGACCCAAGGGATAGAGATCGTCGCGAGCGCGAAGAGCGAAGAAAGCAAAGAGCGACCGGTGATACTGGGGAAGGTGGGAAGAGACCCGACAAGGATTCGGAGAAAGAACTATCTGTAAGCAAACTCAAATATTGTTATTTAAGTTTTTTATATTTACTTTACAAATTTCCCAAAAGAGGACATATCAATGTCGAAATAAAACACAGCAACACAGTTTTTTTTTCGAAATAAAACACAGTCACAAGAATAAGACAAAGTAGGAATAATACAAGAATATTGTCTAAATCAGAATTTATTTACCCTTTAGAATACAATGACCAGAATAGGACATTATTTAACCTTTAGCCTAACCCAGTGCTTCTCAACCTTTTTTTCGCGGCGACCCAAATATTAGGCGTAAGTATGACGACTAAGCTTTGGCGACCCAATTGTTTTTTCTTGTAAGAGAAATAAAAACTAGCTTCTTGTAAGCGAACAAAAAATAGGCATTAGCATAAAGAATTTTAAGCTTTAATATTTAATAATAAGACATTATTTGTATTGCTTTCTTAAATTTTCTTAATTGAGAAATATTTCTCAGAACCAATCTCAATAAACATGTGAACTACTGTGGTCGGCGACCCAACCAAATCAAACAGCGACCCAATTTTGGGTCGCAACCCATTGGTTGAGAAGCACTGACCTAACCCCATCCCTACCCCTAAGTATATAACTAACTCCCCAAATAGTTTCAACCCTAAACACAACAAAAGTTTCAACTCTACCTAGTACCCGTTACAGCTATGCAAGACAAATATTGACAACACAATTTTGAAAGGCAGCCTTGGTGGACAAAAAAAACAAAAAAAAACTCGGCACAATTACTTTAGGTTTCGAGTTTTTTTCTGGTACCAATGGTTTTAGTTAAATTTTGTAAATTCTTAGTTTGGTAAAATTTTGTGGAACAGGCGTAGATCCCAATATTAGTAACAAAAATAATATTAGTACACCGAAAAGCCATTGCAGACTCATCGGACCAACGATAACGGCTTACGTATTATTAGTTATGTGTGTACATATGTTTCATTGAATAATAATGTTATTATCTTTTTATCAGTGTTCACTGTACATAAAATTATTTTGAACGTGTAGCTGAAATTGCAATTTTTAGGTAAGCGCCTGATCGTACACTTCTGGGCTAACAGATGAAAATAAACGTCGACTTGGCGGAGTAATTACAAACATCAATAGCATTAAACAAGGCAAAGTGTCAAAACAGCGGTGTGTTCTACAGTATTCATAAGGGTTCGATACTAGGTTGGTATGGGTGCCGATCCATTACCGAAGTAACATCGAAATTTAGCCATGATTTACTATCGAACTCAGCTTCAACTTATAAGGTAAAATAATAGTAGGTTAACAACGGAGGGTAACTATGCTCATGGGCGTAAAAGGGGGGGTCCCGAATTTTCAACTTAAGGAATTCCCCGTTTTTTTGTCTGACTTTAATGACGTCATAAAATAGTGACAGATATGACGTCATAAAGTAGCGATTGTAATGACGTCATAAGTAATATCAGAGCAGCCAATTAACGTCCAGCAAAAGCAAACTTTTAAACGCAAAACGCACACGTGCGTTGCCGACATTTCTGCAAGGCGCCAGCTGCGAAACCGCTTAGTGTGCAATCGTTAACTTCAGTAGAAAAACAGAAACAAGACCGTGAAGTATATGTGATTATTTTTGGTAGATCCATGTACGGCAGTACGCTAAATTGCAAGCACGTCTGTCGCCACATGCAATACTAAACAAAGTTGGTTTGCCCCGGTGTTATTTGATTAGCACAACATGTGCAAAAAACGCCACTTCAATACTAGTTGAGTATTTGTAACCTTGTGCACACCTGGCGAACGAAGCGCGCGCAATTTTTTTTGGGGGAATAACAGCATTTCTTTGCAAAAACACGCAGCTTCGGACGGTGAGTTAAACCCTGACAAAAACGAACAAAAAACGATGATGTCACTTACAAAAAGGGGGGGAGGGGGTCCGAACCCCAAATCCCTCCCCTGGATACACCACTGACTATACTTCCTAACCCTTAGCAAATTTTGGCCTGATAACCTGGAAAAAAGGCCTTCGAATATTTCAATTCACCTATTTTGTTTTTGCCAACTTAGTATTGTTGTCATTTGGTGTCTGATTGTGATACTTTCTGTCCAAAATATCGGGTATCAGTATTCAAATAAAATATCAAGTAGCGGACATACCTTATATTCATTCTTTTTAAATCGCAACTAGCATCCTTTGACATCAATGATGGTGTTTTTATTGGTAATATAGCTTGCCACAAACAACCATTTTATCCCGCCAACTTACAAGTTTTAATATTGGGTTTATCTTGCTTTTCTCGCCTCATCTTGCAAAAAACACGTGTTTCATTGCATTTTTTTTTTGCAAAAGAAGCGTTTTATTTTTTGTATGTCAAAAAAGCATTTCTAGAAACATCATTTGATTCGCACGGAGCCTGAAATTTTTTTTACATTTACTTAGTTAATATAGAAAAAAGATACATTTTTCGGGGGTGGGTACATAATTAGTTTCGAAAAAAGATTTGAATTTACTTAAAAACAAATTATTTTTAAAATAATTATCATAGACAAAGAATACAGTTTGAGGGTGGCCATGCCCCTTGCCACCAACAACCGTTGTATTCTGCCAACTTACAGGATTCATTTTATATGTCTTAGTTATATCGTTACCGGAAAGAACAATTTTACAACTGATGTCATATTGAATATATTGATTACAATTTTATTTTTATTTGCTTTTACGTGCATTTTAGTTCTTTTCATTTATACTTTGACCTGATGAAGCACGGTTGTGTGAAAGCTTGTCGAGAATTTAATACAAATTGTCTTTATATAGTGCCACCTGATTCCTCTATTTAGAATTAGACAATATACAAAGTTTTTTAATGATG
Organism: Ascidiella aspersa; assembly: GCF_963924565.1. Classification (NCBI taxonomy): domain Eukaryota; kingdom Metazoa; phylum Chordata; class Ascidiacea; order Phlebobranchia; family Ascidiidae; genus Ascidiella; species Ascidiella aspersa. The sequence continues at coordinate 3,363,787 of NC_139451.1, forward strand.
GTATTGCTTGTTAGGCGATTAAGGACAGATATCTCGGCATTGTGAAGAGGAGGAAGCGTGTCAGAAGATTAAACGACCGCAAGTTTGTGTTTGATTGGGACGCAGGGGATGATACGTCGGTCGACTTCAATCCAATGTAAGTGCTGTGCTCATATACAAACGTTTCGTTTATTTTTTCTTATGTTTTTTACCTGCTCCAAGCCTGCGAAGCCGGTTAAAAATAACTCGAATCCGGCTAAATGTGCGATTTCGTTGAGTCGAACGCCGACTCTACATCCTGTGTTTTACCCAATTATCTAGCTGAAATAAGGTTGGTATATCAGCAATCCACTCATAGGGTTTTCATGTAACTCTTTCGACTACAATACGCTGTTGGAAAATATTTAGCGCCTTTACAATTTACAGTCGACTGCCTTTTTTATCAGTTTCATACTTGTTACTGCGCATGCGGAAGTTGGACTCGGTACTCGGGTAGTCTTACCTCAGTCCCGAGTCCGACTCCAGTAAAACAAACCGACTCCCCAATTCCGACTCCGCAGCCCCGCTTATTATTTTGGACTAAAAAGCTGGATATTCGTAGTCCAACATATGCTATTCCACCTTAACAATTTACAGTTTGCGGCCTTATTGGTTTTGAAATTTGGTACTATTGTACAAATGTCACATTTCAACCACATTTGTTAGGCTGTTTTGTACGAAAAATAGCCTTTTAGCATGTTTCTTTGAACTGTAGATAAGTAATTGATATAATTGTGTGAAGACTAAATGCACTATTTTATTGATTTGATGTCATGTGTGCTGCATCTACTTTATTTTAAATTTTTAGGCCATAAAACAGCCTAACAAATGTTGTTAAAATGAAACATTTATACAATGAACACTCAATTTTAAGCTGTAAAACAGGTTTATTTATGGCTATTCAATTGCAAAGCAATGAAAAAAAGTAGAAAAATTTTTTTTTCTGGGGGAGGATAAATTATTTTTTTCCAAAATTTTAGCCTAAATCTGAATTTTTAAATTGACGTAGCACGGTTAATACTGAACCAAAAGTGCTTCGATTTGGTTTGTGGGGGTTTTAGACGTAACCTAATAATAATTCCAGAGGGTCCCCACTGAAATTTGACAAAAAAGTGTTATATTGAACAACCCTAATGTCTATTTGGTAAAATAGATACTTTATTTTCCAAAATTACAAAAATTAAAATTTTTATATTTACTTTACAAATTTCCCAAAGTAGGACATATCACTGTCGAAATAAAACACAGCAACACAGTTTTTTTTTTTCGAAATAAAACACAGTCACAAGAATAAGACAAACTGGGAATAATACAAGAATATTGTCTAAATCAGAATTAAACCTAACCCTTTAGAATACAACTTAAAATGGCTAGAATAAGGCCTTATTTAACCTTTAACCTAACCTCATCCCTACCCCCAAGTATTGGCGGCACACTTGAATTAAAGCTTAAAATTACAATTTTTTGTTTTTATTTAGTTCTTCGATAATTTATTTTGCTCAGTTACAAGGAAAAGCACCAAGTCCATCTGTACGGTCGCGGTTTTGTGGCTGGAATCGACATTAAATCGCAGAAAAAACACCAATCAGAGTTTTACGACGACCTCATTGAAAAAAGAAGGACAATCAAAGAAAAAGAACAGGAAAAGTAAGTGGGAATAGTAAGAATATCGAAGCTCATATTGGAGTCGGTAGAATTTTGAAGGTTTTAAACATTTCTTTATTCATTTTACACCAAGATATTTGAAACGTTTAAAGTCTTACCTACTTCTGTGTATGCTTTAATGTTCCCTACAATGTTCAACTTCAACCTCCAACCATCATGCTGCTAAGTGGAAATATATTTTTGGTATTGTCGAGTGACTGATATTTTTAATATTTGTACTAGTGATAGTTAACTTTAATACCCGAAAAAATACAACAAGAAAAGTCCTTTAATTTCTTAAATTTAAAATCCTTATGAGGCTAATAACTGGTTGTGCCAATAAAGCTTGTTACCAGATGCCATGATCCAACACTCTGCTACAAATAATAATTTGAGCTCACCAATTAGATAGTGACAAATTGTTCCTTATCTGTGTTCAATAACTGTGATGTAGCGGAGTGCTCTTCAACCTTAAAGTTCGCTTAAAGTTGTTTGCGAACTCATGCACCCTGTTCACTTACAACGTAAAATAAAAAGCGATATGAAAAATCATTATGCACATCAATATCGTCATGTCAATTAAACCGAGCGGAGCTGCCGAAGTTTTACACATTGTCGTTGAGAGTACGATTATGGCTGCAGGCTGCTTGCGAGTACTATTGCATGTCATAAAACAGCTTTCAAACAAACTTGAGAAAATATCAAAAAACTATTTCAATTTTCAACATTTAAAAAAATACGGGGGTTCATTTATACATCAGTTTTTTTTTTATAATATCCTGAATGTCAAATATTAATTTTTATAGCATAATGGTTGGAGGTTGTAGTAAGACATAATAAGATATCAACGCTCATACAGAAGTAGGTACACTTTGATGAATAAAGAGTTACTAGAAACGCTAAAAATCCTACCCACTTCTGTATGGGCTTTAACATTCTTATTACGTCAAATATTAATGGTTCACTAAAAGTTTGTGATGCACCCTTGTATACCTTTTCGTACTGGCACACCCCATACATATTTTGGTGCACCGCGCACACTGGTTGAAGAGCACTGATCTATCCCTTCACGTATTTGTGTATCTTTAAATACTGTATTGCTTGTTGGCAGGAAACGTCTCAAAAACATGCAGAGAAAGGAGCGCAAGAAGTTGTGGGACGATCGTCATTGGAGTAAGAAGGAAGTAGCTGAAATGCAGGAACGAGATTGGAGAATTTTCAGGTTCGCCAAATATATATTTTATTTTGTAAAAAGGTCCAAATGAGTCCATAACGTTAAACTTGTGCCTACTTTGACTAAAATATACCTTGCGTAAAATGCAAAATAGAGCGATATTATGATTTTTGCGGTCTGTTTTATCGTAGAAAGGTTCAAAACACACTGGAACGTTGAACCTGTGCCGTAAAACTACTTTGACAGAAATATACCTTGCGCAAAATGCAAAATAGAACGATATTATGATTTTTGCGGTCTGTTTTATCGTAGAAAGGTTCAAAACAGACTAGAACGTTAAACCTGTGCCGTAAAACTACTTTGACAAAAATTTGTTTTATCTAAAAGCTATTGCTTTAAAAAAAGCTACTAATACAAAGTTTAGGATTATTGTGACGTAACACTTGGTTAAATAGAAATTTGTTTTGCTTTGAATATGCCTTTTCTTTTTGAAAAAGACTGCAACATTAGCCCCAATGTCTTAATTACTGATAGCGTATGGCGCAACAATATCACGGTTCAAATTCAAATCGGAAAGGCCAAATTGAAATATTAGTGTACATTTAAAAAGTAATCAATTTTTCTAAAAAAAGAGTTTAATTAAAAATGAAGCATTTTTGCACTGAATGTATTTAGACGTAATTTTCTTTAAAAAAACCTGCTTAAAATGAAGCCAACACCAATATTAGTAGCCTATTACAAAATTTGCTTACTACAATTAGCACGAAAGGCAATGACAACACAAATACGATTTGTTTTGCTTTCAATTTACCTTTACTTAGCGATTTTGTTTAGATTCAAATTTACTGTTGTATTGCAGAAAAGACTAAAATTTTAGCTGATAAGGCAATATCACCAAAAACGATTTAAATTTATTAAAGGCGTTCTAACTTATACCATAATAATTGGTGCTTTATTGTGGCGGTTGGTGCTTTATTGTGTAGCTGCGACATGGTTAAGTTAAGGAAAATAGGTAGCAAAAGCACAAACACGCGTTTATAAATGTACAACTGCGAAATAGGAAAAAAGGCGATCTGCACGCTTCGATGAACGTGGATGCACATCGGTAGGTTCGCTACAGAACCCCCCTCCAGAAGCGGGCACGTGTGAAGTTGCGTAGGTTGCAGGGAAGTTCGTCGGGTTGCTTCGTTGCGACTATATGCATGTGGGCGAGTTCAATTCGCTCTCAAGTACGCCACGTCGGTGACGTAGTGAATATTGCGGGTTGCATCAACGGCGAAAATAGTTGGCGAACTTGGATAAGCGGTTTTGGGAACGGATCCTTTGAAGGGTTTCTGCGACGTTCGAGACGAGCGAGGAAGAGCTAGTACCAAACGCAGGTAGGCTAGCTTCCATAAGCGGTCTTAAGAACGGAACCCGGTGGATTGGTGCGACGTTCACGACGAGCGTGAAAGCAGCAGTTTTCTTCAGCGGCCTTGCCAATCGAATATCCTCCGGCATGTGTTGTAGCCACCAGGGACGAGTGTGCCAACGAGAAAACGTCTCGAGTAGAGCGGGCATCTACTCTCGTAAAACAGGTGTTTCTGTTCGCCCGAGAAAACGTGTTTATAAACAAAAAAGTCGCGCTTCAAGTTCCTACCGGGAACGGGTAGAAAATGGAAGAAATGAACGCTGCCTCTTGATTGTCCAGTTAGTGAAGTTGAATAGTTGCGCTGCCGTTCCTGCCGGGAAAGAATAAACAACTAAATTCCTATCGGGAAAGCGCAGATGCCGAAAGCAAGCGCTCTTCGATTGCGTTGTGTCGAGCCAAGTAGCCAAAATCCTAGCTGTGTTTCCCAGAACGTGGGAAGCTTTGTAGAACAGGCGATAGTCATTCAACTAACTTTGCTTAGACTCCAGTTGTGCAATTTCTTCTTTTGACCTTCAAAAAACGTTTTGAAGACGCGGGGTCACCAGTAAAGCGGTTGGTGCTTTATTGTGTAGCTGCGACATGGTTAAGTTAAGGAAAATAGGTAGCAAAAGCACAAACACGCGTTTATAAATGTACAATTGCGAAATAGGAAAAAAGGCGATCTGCACGCTTCGATGAACGTGGATGCACATCGGTAGGTTCGCTACAGCATGGAAATATTATAACTTAATACGATTTGTTTATATTCAAATTTACTTTTACTTATGAGCTTTTTACTAACTCTTATAACCCAACAATGCTACATTTTAAATTTGTTTAGATTTAAATTAGAGCTTGCTATTTGCAGGAAGGACTACAATATTAGCGCAAAAAATATTTGTTTATATTCAAATTAACACCTATATTTTAGGGAAGACTACAACATCAGCTTAAAATGCCCTATATTATTACTAATATGATTATACGGTAACAATAACCTGATTATATTTATGTTAAATTCAAAGGGTTATTATCCCTGTACTGTGACGTAACAGTATCCTGGACTGGATTTGTTTCGATTCAAATTTACTCTGGAATTCAATGCGTTCTAGCTTATACCATAACAATTATACATTATACTGATGGTTTATTTTCATATTGTCACCAATGCGACTTGTTTAGATTGAAATGTACATTTATATTTCAGGAAAGACTATCATATCAGCACAAAATGCAAAATTATCCCAAAACGATTTGTTTAGATTCAAATTTACTGTGGTATTAAAGGCGTTCTAACTTATACTGTAACATTTACACTGATTGTTTATGGACAAGGGGTTATAATCACTGGACTATGACGTAACAGTGCGTTGGACTGAAATTGTTTAGATTCAAATTTACTCTTGTATAACAGGAAAGGCTACAATTGTTCCACAAAAGGGAATATTAAAACAAATACGATTTGTTACATTTTTTATTTAGTCCTGTCTTAATTGCGTTCTAACCTAAGTACACTTATTGTTCCCGTTTAAGGGGTTATTATCAATGCACTATGACGTAACAGTATGTTGGATTGGATTTGTTTGCTTTCAAATTTTCATATACAGGGGAAAATATTATCACTAATGCTTTTTATTTAAGTTCAAATATCAGGAAAACTGTTGTAGCATTAGAACAAAGGGCGATATTATCACAAAAAAACATTTGTTTATATTCAAATTTACACCTATATTTTAGGGAAGACTACAACATCAGCACAAAAGGCGGTAACATCCCAGAACCGATTCGCAAGTGGAACGAGTGTACAGACCTCCCAAAGGAATTGCTGGACGTGATTGACAGAGTCGGATACAAGGACCCCACCCCTATTCAGCGACAGGCCATTCCAATCGGTTTCCTAAATCGTGATATCATCGGGGTGGCAGAGACCGGCTCAGGAAAAACCGCCGCCTTTTTAATTCCGCTTCTAACGTGGATCATGTCGCTGCCCAAAATCGAACGGTATTGTTGTTGATTTTTTTTATGTAAATGTAAAAAAAACGTATCCATTTAAAAAAAGTCCTTAAAATTTTGATCCCCCCTCTCTTCCTAATAAATAACAGGCCCTTATGCGATCATAAGGTCATTTTACCGAAACGATTTAGGTCAAGTCAAGTCATTTAAAAACAGTGAAAAGTCATTACATTTTTAAAACAAGTACACTGAAAGCCATTGCAGATTCACCGGGACGGTCCCGGCTTGACCGGAGGTCGTGAGTTCGAACCTCATTGCAGGCTAGTTGTTTTTCTAGTCTGCCTTGCTTGCATCATTGATGGACAGATTCGGTGAGTCTGCGATGGCTTTCGTTGTACTAATTATACGTAAGCCGTAATCGTTGGTCAAAAGCAGCTTCAGAAGGGCTAGATCTCAGTTGTTAACACACATATGTGTGCATTGTGCATGTTTCATTGAATAAATTTGTAAAACAAATTAGATTTTTAGGGGGCTTTGTATAGATTTCTTCCTTAAGTTTTGTATAAATTTACTACAAATAAAACTCCGTGTTTTGGGCAGTCTTGAAGACGCAGACAAAGGCCCTTATGCGATCATAATGGCTCCAACGCGTGAACTTGCTCAGCAGATCGAAGAGGAAACGATTAAGTTTGGCAAGGAGCTGGGAATAAGGACGGTTGCTGTTATTGGAGGTCTTTCTAGGGAAGATCAGGGCTTTAAACTGAGGATGGGATGTGAGGTATGAGTTGGTTAATATTTAACATTTCCACACAAACTAACGAAAAATTTAAATTTTTATATAATGTTATGCAATTTGAAATACTAATAAACTTGTTTTTAATTTTTTTTTAAACCGAATAACAGTCTCTTGTAATAAGAATATCAAATCCCATACAGAAGTAGGGAGCATTTTGAACGTTTCAAACGTACCTTAAGTCAATGGCTGGAGGTTGTAGTAGACCAGGGGTCGGCAACCCTTGGCACGCGTGCCACTTGTGGCAGGCAAGATGATTTTGCATGGCACGCCAAATGGTTTAACGCGCACGTCATATCACCTTAAGAAAGTGCAAGCATTACATCACTACCACATCATTAACATAACTAGTACATCACTAACACTAGCGCTAACTAAATGGTTGCACACATTAATAGTTCGTGTCACAAATAAATGTCTTAACTGTGTTGTACTCAATATTATTTTTTGTCGGCGCTATACTTGTTGTTTACCAATAACCGTTCGTATTACGTCACCATGCCCCAAATTTGGCGTAACGTTCACTACATTAAAGCAGGTCATTCTACATCAGTGGTTCTCTCAACCGCCGGTTCGCGTCAACTTTTGTCGGTCCGGCAAATTTAGTTCAAATTTATATCTCAATTGCAAAAAGCAAGATTTTGAAGGCTTGTCCATCAAATTTAGAACTTCTATATAGTTCCATAATTTGCAGCATTGTGACGTAACATAGAGCTAATGGTCTAATTTTGACTTTATCGTACGTCACAATGCTGCAAGTGTTGTGCCCAACTGTTTAAAAGTAAGCTACAACTTGTTTAAGTCTTAAACTTTAAGACCAGTTGTATGTGAAATACTTCAATAGAACACGTATAACACGTATGATATCAAAAAGACAGCAGCTAATTTCTCATTACATTGAAGTTTTCGTTATTTGCTTTTAAGTTGTATACTTTTGTGATAATTACATTTTGGGTTGATTTTAGTTTTTGAAGGTCTATCGGTCCGCAAAAATTGTTTCAATATTTTACCGGTCCGTAAGCAAAAAAGGTTGAGAATCACTGTTCTACATTCAAAGTAAGCACGTGTGTTTTTGTGCGACTGAGAAACCAACAAAAAGCGAAACTGATAGTTAACACTTCTAGGTATCGGGCTATCAGCTTAAAAAGCATCGATTGTGGAATATCCACCATATTTTAGTTACGTAAATTGGTGAAATACAGAGGCTGAGTCGGACTCGGGACGCGATGAAATCTCATAATCGGCCGGACTCGGGTTGTTTTTAACCAACTCCGCAGCCCTGATTGCCAGTGGGAAACCAAACATAGAAAAATGTTGGGCACGCGAGTTGTTAACATTTTGACACTATTCATAATCTGGCACACTGCGTACGAAAGGTTGCCGACCCCTGTAGTAGACTAAGTATGGATATCAAAGACTGTACAGATATTAAACATTTCCACACAAACTGGCGAAAAATTTAATTTTTTTATACAATGTTATTCTATTTGAGTTGCAAATAAATTGAGGGCTTGCCAAAGATTTGTGACAAAAATATCGGCTGCGAGGTATGAGTGGGGTAACTGAACATTTCCACCCAAACTGACGAAAAATTTCAATTTTGTATACAATTCTATTCAATTTGAGTTAAAAATAAATATATTTTTTCATTTTTTTTTCACACAAAGTAATCATCTCTTTATTACGTAGAATGAATATCAAAGCCCATACCGAAGTAGGTATCATTTTGCGAACGTTTCGAATGACTCTTTGTTCATTTTCAACATGGTCAAAAAAATGATACCTACTTCTGTATGGGCTTTGATATTCATTCTACGTCTAACTATGACCTCCGGCCATAATCTTAGGATTTTTCTGAAGCGTTCACAAAATGCTAACTACATCTGTATGGGCTTTGGTATTCTTGATACGTATTAAAGAGATTAATATTCGGTGTAAAAAAACGACGTAGACTCGAAGTACAACCGCCAACTATTATGCTTCGAAAATCTCTTTTATAAATTGAAATTCAATGAGCATAGTTAACTTGCTAATTAGAAAGCTCTGAGCTATAAATGGGGTATTTTTTTTGCCGAGTTTTTTTAGATTATAAATAAATATGTTGCTCTCCCTGTGGGATTGTATTTTTATTATCTAATTAATAACAAGACATTGCCAATGCACGCAATATAAGACGGCTTGTATAAAGTTTAATAGTAAAATTGACCATTCCACTACATTCCCAGTCGCTATTGCCTCATATAAAACTCAACTGCATGACTACAACAATGATCGAAATCTTCTAATGCTTTTATGTGCAGATTGTCATTGCCACGCCTGGTCGTTTGGTAGACGTGCTTGAGAATCGCTACATTGTGCTGAGCCAGTGTACTTATCTTGTGTTGGACGAAGCCGATCGAATGATTGACATGGGATTCGAACCAGATGTACAAAAGATCCTAGGTAAGTCCAGTTCACAACTTTTGTGTGATAAAAGCTAGCAGGACGTACGCTGTAATTGATCAGTACGACTTTAGCTGGGACACGGTGTATACTAGTGTTGAAATAACTTGACTTAAGCGTTGGCATAATTTTTTTTAATTTTATAAGAAGTATAGAGAAACCTGCGGCTTTTGGTCCTTATGAAATTAAGTTTAAATACATTTAAAGATCCAGCGTCAAAGTATGAAATATTTTTGCTCGAAATCTTTTTTCTTTTAAAAAATTGTTTACCTCTTTTAAGTTATACACTTAGATTTCAATAAGGCTTTCATATGATTTTAAATCAACTCCTTTTCATAAAAATAAAACTTTAACAATTAAAACTGGTATACTCGTCTTTGAGTAATCCGACTATTTGAGCAATAACTCAAATAAAAAATAAGAAAAACGCAACATATAGCAAGCAAATTGTTTTGTGTGCAAAAATTAGGATAAATGACCCAATTTTATAAAAAATGTGCCTTAGGAAAACACTTAATTTCAAGTCATTTGTCCAAAATACTAAAGTCAAGTTGAGTCAAGTCATTTGCAAACTGTGTCTTAAGTGTCATTTACTTAAGTCATTACAACACTGCTGCCTCCCCACAAAAAAAATCCTACGAAAGGGTTTCTTAAAACGGCACACCAATATAAAAATACAAGGAAATACGGCAACCGCTAAGTGGCGACAAAGAGTTAACTGGGAAAACTCAATTTTAAATTTCATAATCAGGGGTGCAAAAACTGTTCCAAGGGGGTGCGGGGATGCTGAATCAGACACAGAAAATGTTTTACTGTATTTTTTTTTTGGTCAGTTAAATATAAAACTAGTTTGAACAAATCGCGAAAAGGCAAATTAATTTATTAATTTATTAAATCAAAATTAATTAAAAAGGAAGAATAATTTTGATATTGAAAATGAATAAAGAGCTATTAGAAACGTTTAAAATAATTCGTATTTCTGTATGGTCTTTTGCACTCAACTCCAGCCTCCAACCATTATTTTAGGTTTATTCGAAACATTCAAACCTACTTCTGTATATAGGCTTTGTGATATGCACACTTTTCTCAACAGAGCACATGCCGGTGACCAACCAGAAACCGGACGCTGATTCAATGGAAGACCGCAACATCATGAAATCAAACTTCCTTTCCAAGCACAAGTACAGACAAGTAAGTAAAGCGGTAATATCGGTATAAGCGTTCTTCTTCTTTCTTTTGGACGTTTTTTACTCTCCAGTATTATATGTCTGGGCAGTTTTCAACCAGCCAGCGTTTTGTTTCACAGTCCAGAATAATCAGACCGCTCATCCCGTTGGGAGGTCGATAGATAGGGCATTCCAAAATAATGTGATTAGCGGTCTGTTCCTCCGCGCCACACTCGCACGCCGCAGAAGAAGCAAGGCCCCATTTGTGCATGGATGACTTGTAGCGGCCGACCCCAGATCGCAGTCAATTCAGGCGAACCCATGCTAGCCGCTTAATTCCAAAGCCGAGCGGCTTTGCAGTAGGACGGGGGATGTATGAATGGAGTATAAGCGTTGCGGGTTGCTACGGGTAAGTTAGGGCTTCAGTCTTTAGGCGAGAGCCGATGGCTGCTTAAGTCTCTTACAATTTCCTTGTAGGTATCTGACTCCAAGGAGCAGGCCGCTAAAATACCTCCAACTTCTTTAACTCTAGACCAGCGGTTCCCAAACTGGGGTCCGCCGACCAACTGGGGTCCGTACAGCAGTTTCAGAGGGTCCACAAGGAGAATAGTCTTTAAGTTATGTTTAAAAACCTATGTTTGAAACATTATCTTTAATCATTATTGTCTTTGGTTATGCTTTATTATTCGACCATATAGCGTGTTTTATAATGTCTCTAAACTAAAGCATCTATTATGCTGTGCTACCTGCTATCAGCGAATCGTTCGCTTTAGTTAGAAAGTTGTTACATTAGAAAGAATCGTGACTTCACTATAGTGTACTACAATAAACATGGGTCAAGTGACCCTTGAATTTTTATAGGACCGTGAAATTTAAACGGGTCCACCGGGCAATTTTTTTAGAAAAGTTCGGGAACCGCTGATCTAGACACAATCACTTCAATCGGTAGCTATTGCTCGTCGAGTATATATATTAAAAGCACTTTTTTACAAATATGCAAAAGTTTATTTGCGCATTAAAAATATTTTGCTTATTTAATCAAGCAAATCATTCATGTTTCACCAAAACTGTGTTTTTGCAAACGTTTGTTTTTAGCCAAACTCTGAAGATTGGCCTTAAGCTGTGTAGTAGCAATGCGCATTACTGCATCTAAGTGTCCGTTGGTGAGCTGACTTTTGCTTCTTGTTTCTTCACACCATGCTATATAATTATGTGAATGCCAGCCTACACTACAGTATAATGTTATAGTACAGCGGTTCTCAACCAGTGGGCCATGGAAGCTTTTTAGGTGGGCCACAGACCAATTTAAAAAAGCTAGATTTATTGAAGAATTTAGTTTCATTTGTGTCTATACCTAATTTTACAGGAATGATGGTTTGGGATGTAAATGAAACGTAAACTTATTTTTCAGAAGCAAGTACCTCACTAATGCACGGTTGAATAAATAATCTGTTTTGATTTATGCTCCGCTATTTTTTGTTCTAAACCTTTTTATAGTTTATTGGGCCACAAAATTTATGTGCAACGAAAATGGGCCACGAAAGAAAAAAGGTTGAGAACCATTGTTATAGTATCAGAAGTAATTGTTAGTTGTCGAAATTGCCGCGATTGTTATTGTGAATAAACAATTGCAGTTGGCTGTATAACAAATTTACTATTTTATTTGACTATTGGCTGAATAACAAAGTATTTTTAGGGGCTTGCGTTCCATTTTTATAAGGTAGCGTTCCACCTTTGGCACGCGTGCCCGCGTGTCGGACACCCCTGGTGTAAGGGCTTGAATTCCAAAGGTTAAAAATCCGTGGTTCTAGTCACGTACGACAATTGATTGTGGCCGGTGATTTCAAAAAGCCAACACTAGCTATTTGCTCAGCCGATTTATTCGATCAATATATGGAATGCTGACTTACCACTATTTGCTTTTGCCCTGTTGTTTTTAGGACTGACGACAGTATTTGTTTGGAACATCTGTTTCAATTAAAAACTAAAAATATTATACTTTTTCGGGGAGGAATCGTAATCTGTATAGTTTCCTTGCTTTTACCTAGGAATTGAAAGTCCATATTTTTGTGTTTTTTTACAAACATTAAGTTCAATGCTCCGAAAATTACTTTTCTAATGTTGCAAATATTATCGAATCGCAGCCGATACCCGATGTCAAGTGGTAGTATCGGTTATCGCCCGATACTAGGGCGGCATCGGCGCCGATCTGATAACAAACTTAGATAGGTATTTCAGTCGTAATTTGCGATTTAACTCAGCGATTTTACATTGAAATAGTGAAAGCTTGAAAATGCTTCTTTCATTGAATGATATGGTGATGTAGATCGCCTTCAATTTGAAGTTGCTTGTAGAATGTGGCAAGCAACGGTGCTATGGTTGTTTCTTGACTCAATCCATCTGACGCTGTGTAGCTCAGTTGGAAGAGCGGCGGTCCCGGTATAGCCGAGGTCGTGAGTTCGAACCTCACCACAGTCTAGTTTTACGAACAGAATGCAGCAGGCAACGGTGCTATTGTTGTATCTCGACTCGCTGCCTTCTGAGCCTGCATAGCTCAGTTGGTAGAGAAACGGTCCAGGTTTATCCGGAGGTCGTGAGTTCAAACCTCACCGCAGGCTAGTTCTTTTCTACTGTGGCCTTGCTTGCACTATAATCCTGATCGAATTGTATTGTCTACTCCAGACAGTCATGTTCACCGCTACAATGCCAGCGGCTGTTGAGCGACTGGCACGAAACTACCTTCGACGACCTGCTGTAGTGTACATCGGCTCGGTAGGCAAGCCAATTGAACGAGTCAAGCAAATTGTCTACCTCGTCAAAGAAAACGAAAAGAGGTGGGGTTTAAATTGACAAATAAATTGTTTACAATTATTTTGCGAGATTTCTTTAATGGCAGTAAGATTATTATTTTAGTTATTTTGCGGATTTTTTGGGTTTTTTTGAATTTTGTAATAAATGTGTTGTTTTAGAAATCGATTTTACGGTTTATGCTTCAAGAAAAAAAAAAAAGTTTGACTGTTTTGTTTAAAGCCAGTGGGATTACCACGTTTTTTTTATTTCAATTTTGCACATAAAACAATTTGCTTACTAATCATTTAATTTTTATGACACGGACTTGACTTGTTATTTATTCAAAAAGTCTTTACTTGGACTTTAGTTATTTTGTAAATGGCTTGGTAGGGAATTATGTCATTTAAAAATGACTTTTTTACAACACTGGAGACAAGTATGTCGGGTTGGGATTGTTTTTTCTTTTTTAGAAAGAAGCTTCTGGAACACCTGTTGATTTCAATTTTTTCATTTTTTACCAATTTTAGTTTGTTTCCTGAATTTGTTATCGTTAAATTTTATATTAAAGGTGTGTTTTTTTTTCATTTCACGTTTTGGTCTTTAGGGGAAGAAATTAAAAGCCTGGATATTTTCAAAATTGTTTAAAGCCAGTGAAATTTCCAAAAATACGCCTTCATTATAAAATTTAATAAAAAAAACTCGGCTAAAAAAGCCCAAAAAATTGTTAAAGTTAGTGAGACAACTATATTGGCTTTTGTCTATTATTGTTTTCCTTTCCGTTTCAAAAAGAAGCTTCTGGGAAACAAAAATAAAATAAAAAATAAAAAACCTTATTATAAAATTTACAAAAAAAAAAAAAAAAGGGCTAAAAATTCCCAAAAAATTGTATAAAGTCAGTGAGACAACTATATCAGGTTGGTGTTATTTTGTCTTTCTGTTATTTTCTTTTTCCTTTATAGAAAGAAGCTTCTTGGAATCTTGGAGAAGGGAATTACCCCTCCCATCATCGTGTTTGTCAACCAGAAGAAGGGTTGCGACGTTCTTGCAAAGTCTCTTGAGAAAATGGGCGTAAGTTTTTTTTTTATATATTTATTTTATTGAGGTAAAGATATTCCATTGGTGTTGTCCAAGTTTTTTTTAGTTTTTTTTTATTTGCGGATAACAGTTTTGCACTCCGAAAAAACAAGTTGAAAACATTTGATTTATATTTTGCGAATTTTCCCTTCTATTTTATTTATATATAGTTTAATTTTCTATTTTTATTGTTTATTTTTTTATTTTTTTAACGAATAAATTTTTTGCACTGATAACCCATAAAAGAATGCATAAGTTGACATTCCATTTGTGTTGTCCAAAGTTTCATTTTTTTTTCTTTTTTGATAACGTTAAAATTATTTAACACTCCGAAAAAACTATTTTTAATCCTAAAAACCAACAATTGCGTTGAAGACGAACTAGCAATTGAGCGGTTTTAACCCTATTCAACAGTATTTTAATCACTCAAACGAATGATTTGACTTTTGGGTAAATGACTAAAAAGTGAAATATTGAAGTAGAGCTTCGCTAAGAAATATCTAACATAACGAAATACCTTTTTTTCCCTAATTTTATAGTCATTCCTGTTTTGAAGGTCCACTTCGGAAAACAAAGTTTTTTTGTTTTTTTTAAGTTTTTTTTTTATTTATTTTAAGCAATTCAAAATCTAAACGACCTACAGCATGTACCTTGTTCCGCGACCCATAGCTTCTATATCTTGTTGTTACAGTACAACGCTACCACTTTGCACGGCGGAAAGGGCCAGGAACTAAGAGAATTGGCTCTGAGCGGCTTAAAGAGCGGCAACAAGGACATTCTGGTGGCTACCGATGTTGCGGGACGTGGTATCGATATTCAGGATGTCTCCATGGTCATCAACTTCGACATGGCAAAGTCCATTGAGGGTAAGATTTTGTCTTTATCTCTACTTCCTTGTTTTTTTGTAAGGTAGCCAAAAGAAAAAGGAGCGATTTATGATAAAACGCTTTGAAGGCGCTAATGACTTCATTCAGTAATGACTTCATTCCGTACAGACGTGCTTGTAATGTAGCGTAGTCCCGTACATGGATCTACCAAAAATCAATCGCATATATTTCACGGTCTTGTTTTCGTTTTTCTCCTGAAGTTAACGATTGCACATTAAGCGGTTTCGCAGCTGGCGCCTGGCAGGAGTGTCGGCGACGCACGTTTTCGCTTTGCTTCGCTTTTGCTGGACGTTAACTGTCTGTTTCTGATGTTTTTTTATTTATGACGTCATTACCGTTAGACCAGGGGTTCTTAAACTGGGGTCCATGGCCCCCTTTGGAGTCCGTGAACTAGTTTTAGGGGGTCCACGAAGGTCTAATTGAAATATTAGTGTTTATTTGAGAAGTAATCAATTTATTAAAGAAATCAATTTAGTTAAAAATAAAACGGTTTTGCACTGAATGTATTTAGACTCCATTTCACTTTCATAATTTTGGACCAAAATCAGCAAATTTATGAAGTCTATGTGTACTGTGACGTCAATAATTTATGACGTCAGTTTTTAATTTGATTTTTGCCTACAGTGGTCCACGCGAGATGAAAGTAAATTTTAGGGGTCCGCGGTAAAAAAAGTTTAAGAACCCATGCGTTAGACGAAAAAAACGAGTATTCCCTAAGCTGGAAACTCGGGACCCCCGTTTTTGAATTCTGGATTCGCCCCTGACGTCATTGGTATCGTAATGACGTCAATTTGTTTGAATCGGTATTGGATTATAATGGTGAAGTTTTAGTTTAATATAATTTTTTTTCGGAGAATATTAGTGACGTCATTGGTGTCGGACCGCGATAGTTTGCAACGGTATAATTGTTTTAAATTGACAGTCCATATTTCTTGGCAGTTTTAGTCTGATTTTGTTCTTATTCCGAATGTTAAACAAATATTATTTTAACTGAAAATGACGTCATAGGTATCGGATACTTTTTGTTAAAAATATCGGGTATCGTTATCGGAATAAATTGTTAGGTATCGGACATATGGTGAGCTAACTTTTTTTATTTCCGA
This sequence comes from Ascidiella aspersa, assembly GCF_963924565.1. NCBI lineage: Eukaryota > Metazoa > Chordata > Ascidiacea > Phlebobranchia > Ascidiidae > Ascidiella > Ascidiella aspersa. Next base: position 3,380,221 of record NC_139451.1, read on the forward strand.
TTTTTTGAATTTTTTTTTAGTGTTTGATTTTTTTTCTTTAAATCGAATTTAATCCGCCGTCCATATTTCTTTGCAGACTACACGCATCGTATCGGCCGAACCGGTCGTGCAGGCAAGAGCGGTATTTCGGTGACTTTCCTCACCCAGACCGACTCGTCGGTGTTCTACGATCTGAAACAAGCGCTCATAGAAAGCCCCATTTCGTCATGTCCGCCCGAATTGGAACGACACCCGGATGCACAACATAAACCTGGCACCATACTGACCAAAAAACGACGCGAAGAGACTATATTCGCATGATTTTTTTCAACCTTTGATTTTTTGCGGGTAGGTACAATATGTTGTTGGACTGAATATGCGATGTTGCAAATCACATTGACACTTGCAAGATAAATGTCGAAATCAATTCCTTTTTGCTAGGGCGATTATTTTTGACGTAAAAATATTTTTTTGACCTATTGCCATGAGTTTTCGACTTTGATTTTTTACGGGTTGGTACAATATGCTGTTGCACTGCATATGCGATGTTGAAAATCACCTTTACCCTTGCAAGATAAATGTCCACCAATTGTTTTTGACTTGAAATGAGAAATTTCGATCAAAAAATTTAAAATTTTGACCTAAAAATATTTTATTTTGATCATCGCATGAGTTTTTGACCTTCGACTTTTTACGGGTAAGTACGATTTGTTGTTGGACTGAATATGTGATATTAAAAATCACCTTGGCCCTTGTAAGTTTGGTACACTTTATAGAAAAATCTCTTGATGTTTTGATGATTTTGATAAAGCCGTTTTGATGATCAAGAATAATCAAATTTCACTTATATATGGTGGTAGCACTGAATATGTGATATTGGAAATCACCTTGACCCTTGCAAGATAAATGTCGACCAATTATTTCTGACTTCAAGGCCAATTATTTTTGACTTAAAAATGAGAAATTTCGACCTATAAAAAATGAAATTTGGACAAATTTGAACTAAAAATATATATTTTTTGACCTATCGCATCTTCGACCTTGGAGTTTTCACGGGTAGCTACAATTTGTTGCACTGAATATGTGATAATGGAAATTATCTTAACCCTAGCAAGATAAATATCGACCTTAACTTCTGATCAGTAGGGCGATGAGAAATTTTGACCTTTGAAATGAGAAATTTTGGCCTTTAAATTAGAATTTTGACCTAAAAACTATTTTTTGACTTATTCGACCTTTGGCTATTTACGGGTAGGTGCACTGAATATGTGATATTGGATATCACCTTGACCCTTGCAAGATAAATATCGACCTCAATTCCTGATCAGTGGGGCGATTATTTTTGACTTTGAAATAAGATGTTTTGACCAATAAAGTTAAAATTTGCACAAATTTTGACCTATCGCATAAGTTTTCGACTTTGATTTGTTACGGGTAGCTACTCTAATTTTTTGCACTGAATGTGTGATGTTGGCAATCACCTTGACCCGCGCAAGATAAATGTCGATCAATTGTTTTTGACTTAAAATAGAGAAAATTCGGCCTATAAAATTAAAATTTGGACAAATTTGACCTAAAAGTATTTTTTTTGACCTATCGCATGAGCTTTCGACTTTGATTTTTTACGGGTAGCTATTACAATTTGTTGCACTGAATATGTGATATTGGATATCACCTTGATCCTTTTGCAAGATTAATGTCGACCTTAATTCCTGATCAGTGGGCGATTATTTATGACTTAAAAATAAGAAGTTTCGACCTATAAAATTAAAGTGTGGACTAATTTTGACCTAAAATATTTTTTTGGCCAAATTTTTACATATCAGGAATAAATTGAAATAAACAACGCAATTTTGCTAAAGTACTGCATTATGGTCTTGGTGCCGTTATTCAATCTTTTTGGTGTTCTGCTGACGACCAGTGGAACAAAAAACAGTTTTTTTTTTCGGTTTTAAAATTGTTTTTCGGTTTTTTTTGAAGATATTTTTGGCATTTTAAAAAGAAAACAACTATATAAAAATGCCAAGAAAACGCGGGTTATTTGAAAAAAAATTTGAAAATAATTCCAAAAATTAATAAACAGCTATAATATTATCGAAATAGCAAACAGGAAAATTACAAATCACCACCGAAAAACATCTGTGATTCAAAACTATTATCGAAGTTCGCTAAACCTAACGCAGTGCTTTTCAAACTTTGAAAGCACTGTTCGCACTTTTTTTGTTTCGGAAAATTTTCATCCGTACGAAACAAGAACACTAAGGTTACAACCTTTAGTTTTCCCGATTTGTAAAATAACAATGAAGGGCTTTGTGAATTAAAATCGTGAGCCTTAACCGATGTAAAATAGAAAGGTTATAAGCCGCAATGAACCACTGAAAGACTATATTACTGTACCTGTAACGCATAAGTGGGCGCACCAGCTTATTTGATTACTGTATTAAACATAATGAAAAATAATAACATGCATCAGTTTCATCCGCACATTTATCCGTACGACGTTAGTCATCCGCACAATTTTTTTCATCCGCACAAGTGCCTACCATCCCACGGGTTGAAAAGCGCATCAATCTTATATCGTATATTGCTCTATACAAACATAATGGAGTTAAAATCTTGTTAGAGGTAATTTAAAACTAAATTTTGATATAACTAAACGACAACTTTAAAAAGCTTAATTACAGTTTCAAAAAAAATTTTGTAACGATTTTTCGCCATTTCGTAAAATATTTTGACAAATTTTGACCAAACGCGCAAGAAGTCAAAAAATAATCGCCCTATATACTGAACAGTAACCGCAGAATAAGTTAAGCTTTCTTACTCACCGAATTTTGAGAAGTTTTTTGTCAATAGACAATAAAACGTGTGTATTTTAGAAACGGCGCCAAACTTCTAAACATTTTTGTGTTTGTAAATTAAACAAAACCTGATTTCCAGCTTTTATTTTTATGTTCCATTTTTAATGTCAATCAGCTTTAGAGCATAATGGTTTGATGTTGTATAGTTCAACGTAGTAAGAATATCAAAGCCCATACAAAAGTAGGGAGCATTTTGAACTTTTCGAATAAATATTTATTCATTTTTTCAACATTAAGTTTGACAACGAATCAACTTTAGTTTAAAAAAATATTTGCACAATGACTTGGCAGTTTTTAAATATTAACGTTCATCATATTTGGCCTTGTTGTTTTACAACATCTCTCTGATAATTTGAAAAAGGGAAAACAGCGCGCATAAAACAAATTTTGCGGTTTTACTTGGTATGTAGTGTCGTAAGCGCTAGACTGGAATGCAAACAAAGTGCGATTTGGCAAATATGTAAACGGGAACACACATGAAGACCTACGAGGCAGCAATATCTTAAGCAAAATATACGCCAATCCAATAGCATTAAGACCAACGCAATAATAAAGCCTAATAAACTTAATAAACATTAATTTCCACGACAGAATAAGATCTAAATCGTCTTAATAAAGGATAAGTCTTAAATTAATCAGAATAAACCTAAACTTGTACTAAGTACTAATTCGGTGAGAATAATGCAAAAATGGCCAAAATAACGCCTAAAACTGTAGCGGTCAGGGGCCATCGGCCGTTTTGGTGTCCAGGTTTGGGCGCCTTAATTTGAATGGCGCTGTTATTATGGCTGGGGTCCCAAGTAAATTTACCCCCTCCCAATTTACCGCCTCCATAAAATTTAACTATGAATCGTTCCAATACATAATTTGAATATTTAAAGAAAAAACAAATACTCCCTAAAAGTCCCTAATTTATCTAAGGTTTGAAGAAACTCCCGGTTTTAAAAAAGTTAATTCATTTTCAGATTTTTTTTACAATAGCTCATACCATTATCAGTGTACAAAATGAAGTTAGTATAAAGTTCAGTTTTTTTGATTGATAAGGTATTTATTATAACCCTCGCTATGACGCCACACGCGCAATTGCTGGAATTTTGGAAATGTCGATTTTATAGACTGTTGTGGCTTTCATATTTTCTTAGCGTTGTATTTTATATATAATTGAAATATATTGCTTTGCATAGCTTGTTAATAAACCTCAAAGCCAAAAAGGTCGAGTAAATCGACATCATCTTAACTGACTAAAGATGAGACCAGTTCGTATCAAAACGTCTTAATCAAAATCGATCTACTTGTCCTATTTGACTTTGAAATTCATTATCAAGCTACATTACAAATCAATGCATAGTGTGGACCCAAGTAGATTGCTTAACATCCTTATGAAGTATAAATATTTGCAATGTATACCTTTTCTTTAGAAATGATTTCAGCCAACCTGCCTAAGCGACCATCTTACAATGAATGGTGTATTCAGCTGAAATCGCAGTTTCATTTCTTGGCAACTTTTTGATGAAACGGTGCATCTTTACCCTGCTGAAATTCTAAACTGCTGAAAATCGTGAAATTCAAGGTTTCTCACCCGGATGAAAAAAACTGTTTGATTGTTTTTTTTACAATTTCAACATTTTTTTTGTGACAAAAAAAACAACCAAATGTTCCCATCCAAGTTTCTGTTTAAAATTCGAATCTATTTCTTTGAGGGGGTATCCCAAAATGGGGGTATCCCAAAAGGGGGTTCATCAAACTTTATATTTCTGTTTTATTTGAAGGCATCGTTGTATTTGCTCTGTCTATAGTTTAAAGTCTAAAACAGGGGTCAGCATAATACGACCAAAAAAACTTGATTAACTTAATTATCGTGAAACGAAGAAGATATAAACTAGTATGCAACCAAAACTGTAGTGAGCCTGGTAAATTGCCATACCGTTTAAAAACTGAACGTAACTAAACTTCTCAACGCTAAATCATATTTTGGTCTATTAACCTGGAAAAAAATATCTTTGAACGTTTTAGTTTTAACTATTTTGTTTGCTTTGGCATGGTAATGACGTCATTCGATTGCAATACTCGTTGTCTAAAATATCAAGTATCGGACATTCCTAGTACCGATACTTCCTACCATGGTATCGATTCTGATTCGATATTATCGGTCATCCCTTACAGTTTCGCGTCTTTTCTTTGGGCACTGCTGAAATAAATTCGAACGTGAAACTTTGCAAAAGTGGATTTTCTTTATTAATTTAGTGTTGCTGTCAGGTTTCGTTAAAAGTATAGAAATAGGGCGATATTACACACTGGTCGATATATCGCTATCGGTGAATTCATACCGTTAATTTTGCCGATATTTTACTTTTTAACTAGTATAGCGTTTTCCTAAAAAGAAACGAATTGTTCAACTCCCAAATGAGTTTTCTCAAATTAGAATTACCGAACACCTAAAACATCAAATTTCAACTAGAATTTGAACAAGAATCACATTTAGTTTTTACAACCAATTTAATTTAATCGCAATTCTTTCTCATAAGAACGTGAATGGTAAATATGTGTGTGCTAATTTGTATGACTTGTTATGCTTTTTAGCCTGTAAAAATTACATACAAGTCGTTCCAATCAGAAAATTTTAATTGAAATTCTGTGTTTGAACTGAGAGACTAAAAATGCTGTTGGACAAAGTAGCATTTTTGGTAAAATCCAAATTAGATTAGAATTAGAATTAGAGCACACGAGCAATTCACAAATAGATTAGAATTAGAATTAGCCGCATTTTGCTCTAATTCATTAAATTAGGAAGCTAGAATTATCTAGTTGTCCAAGTCTGCCGTGAGGTGAAATAGATCAATAAACTCTGTTCAAGAGGTTTGAATGTTAAACCTTTATCAGACGCCCCTTAATATAAAAAACATTACTTTCCAAAGAGTGAGTGAAAATGTTTGCACGGCTTAGCTTAAACACTGTAAAAGTATATTATAAACCAATTTTGCTTTTGCATAAATAAAATAACGTATTTTGGAGAAGCGTAGCTTACCGTTTTGCCGTGATGTAGCCTAGCCGTTATTTATAATGAGTAGTTATTTCCATACTTGAGTTGCAAGTCGGTCCGCATGTTTTGTGAGTTATTAAACGGAATGAACCCGAAATTAAACCCCACAAATATTTGTAGGTTTTTATAAAAATAAAAAGCTTTATGCTGAGACATAATAGACGAAAAAATACGCAATGCCGACGACTCTTTTGCCCGATAATTAAAGGTATAGTTTATTATTTATTCCGTAACTCCATTTTGTGCAAACGTGTATTGCGGATTGTCAATTTCCAGTACGCATTTGGTGAATGCCAGTATTGTGAACAAATAATTTTGAACTGCTTAAGTCCCGGTCAAGTCATTTGTAAAATAATTCAAATCCAAGTTAGGGTTAAAAAAAAGTGAATTCCAAGTCATTATTCATGCAAGTCAAGTCCAATAGTCAAGTCATTATTGGAGCAAGTTTAATTACTGATATCAATAAAACGAAACCTTTAAAATTGATACAATCGTCCGATTTGGAGCAATAAGTGAACTAAATAAAGAATAAAAAAACAGCACAATCTAATTGTTCTACGTGCAAAGCATAAATAACTCAATTTTATAGCAAACTATTAGTTTTAAACATTTAATTTCAATTAACCCGAGTAAATGAACTCAAAACGCAAGGCCAAGTCAAGCCCTTTGTCCAAAAGACCTAAGTTAAATCAAGTCACTTTAGCAAACCCTATAAAGTCAATTCAAGTCATTTGAAACAGTGACTTAAGTGCACTAAAGTTAAGTTACCTAAAAGTTGGTTTTACACATGTCAAAATAATGCCAAAATTTAATACGCGCAATTTAAAAAGAAATAAAAAAATCTATATAAAATAAAACATACCCGAAGTCATGCTTTATGTAAAAACGTTAAAGCCAAGAACCCAAATGCTTTGTGTCAACCCTTAATCGGTTCCTCTTATCTGTTTGCTCTGTAAGTTACGTACGAATTTATGTGGTAGCTGTGCTATTAGAGCAGCACACACCCTACATCACGTAAGCAGTGCCATATTCCAAACATTCAGGGCTATTGGGTCGCGAGCCACGGCAGGCCTTTTAAATAATAGAAAGTCCAACACCAGCTGCTTTTATTTGCGTATTTCTTGTCACAGTCAAACACCAATCGAGGCCCTATTTGACTGTTACGCCCATATGAGCTATAACTGCTAACTAATTTTAGACGCCACAGTGCTGATTTGTTTTGTCACTGTTCTTGGAATTGTCTTTGTGCTGCATGTACGTCGCATCGTTTTTGTTGGATCAAGCCGGCTTAGATCTGCGATTTTCGACGGCAAGCTGAGCAAGCTACAAGCATGCACAATGGAGACCTGCTTGGATTCTAGGACAAGCTATGATTCAGCTTTGCGTAAGTGTACACTTTTATAAATCATTAGGCGGAAAACCTTAGGCTACTCCTACTGGAAACATTGCCGCGTTTTTTGTCCGATAGGAACAGACTGATGTGCGCTGCGTATAGTTGTAAGACGAAAGTCGCCAGTTTTAACTTGATTATGCATTTAAAAAAGGAAAGGTTGAAGACAAACAGTGTGTTGTTAAAATTAGGACAACTAACACCACTCATCTAGTTAAAAATGTGTTTTGTTAGGTAAAATTAGCATTAGGCTGCATTGTCACAGCTGCGTACAGTGTACGGTTATTATTAATTTACCGCCGTAAAGGAAGTTATAATCAAAGAGTAGCGAGATGGCTTTACAAAGTCACGTACACAATTGTGATTCAACACAGCTGTGGTTAAGTTTGCTGTTTTTCTCTTTGCTTTCGTTATAGTGTACAACGTCTTCAACTATAAGTATATCCTCTGTTTATTGAACAGAACAACCGTCACAAAAAAGCGTAAGAGGGTGCGATGCCAACGAAAAAAGAAACATATCGAATTTCGTATTCGGCGGCCTACAAAGTCTTTAAGTCGCGCTAGCCACTTGAATAAAAACGTAAATATTTCAAAAACAAAGTTTGTTTTGTTTCTGCTTGTTACAGCAATCGATTTGTGCAGCTGCGAAGACCTAAATGTATTTTTTTTTAATTGTACCACTCATTAACTGGTTCAATCATTTTTCTTAATATTTTTAACAGCTGAAATTAAAGTTTCAGGGTCTATTGTGAAATATATCCCTGCGTATGTGTGCTAGTACAGTAGCTGGTAAAAATAACACTAAAATCCCATGTAGTGATAATTAACGCTTGCGACAATACGATTTCCCGAACGGCAATTTTGTTGGTTTGTCAGACACTTGTTTAATGTGTACGTGACATCGTACGTACTCAAATGGAGTCATTGTTGACTCATAGATTTGTGCAGGATTTGTTTAACGGTTTGCTTTTGTCGGCCGCCCGAAAACCTGCAAAAGATCGAAACAGTTTTAACTAGTTTTGTAAAAAATGATCCTTAAGTTTCTCCGATTTTTTTTTTCTACTGAACAAAAAGTTGTAGAAGTAATTCCCTGATGTAAAATAAAGAGATTTGGCATTTGTATTTGCCCGGCACCTTATGCTAGGTTTGATGGGTTATAAAAATCTTTCAGATGCTAAATTATTTTCCTTCTTGGACAAAAATGAAAAAACGCGACAAGTCTATTGAAAACGGGTGTTAAATCCACTCCCCATGTTTTGAAATGTTGCGTACGTGATCAAAAAGTTATGTAACCAGGCCGCTACGCATGGCATTTTATCCTAGAAGCCAGCGCCTTCCAAAACAAATCTTTAAAAAGCTTAGTCACTATTTGGTGAATTTAAATGCCTTTTAGTTTAAAGATTATACATTTATGCCGCGCTGCAGAATAAAAATGTTGTTGGAACTTTTTAAATATAACATACGCATTTAGTGTCACACCAAATGCTGCTCTCGGTAAACCCAGTTTACCCAGAAATTGAAACCAAACATTTGGTGCAATTAATATTTCATTTTGCCCAAAGGCATTTCCCTAAGTTAAAATACACTTTTTTATGTCTTTTACCAATTCACAATACGTATACATGTTTTTATAGACATGAAATTCTCTTAGACGCCTATAACTAATGCAAGTTCACTTAGTTTTAATACCCAGCAGTCTGGTATTTTATTGCACTTTGCGTTAAATTTCAAGACCTATTAAATTTAAGGGGTGACGTCATAAGTTGATATATTTCCTTAAAATGGTCCGCAAAAACACACATCTTGCTTATCAATGATGGGTGCACAGGTGTTCGTTGTTTAAATGCGACATTAGACTCTATTATAGTCTCAGAAAAAAAAAGAGATTGGGCCTACACCAAACACAGCGCGTTTTACACATTTTGATGATAGTTCAAACAATTGTTCGAAATAAAGGCTATTGAAAGTGAGAATAAGTGGTAGGCCGCACTTTAAAATAGTTTTTTTGCACCAATTTCAATTTCTAACTGATTCTCAGGCCGATATAGTCGTCAATTCTGCCATACTGGCTGACAGTATGCTATTTATGCCCATAAAAAAATATCTTTATAATATATATATATATATATGTATATATATTGATATTGTTACCAATTTGTAATACAGAATTTGCCTGAAATAATTCGCACATACTGCTGTTATCACTTAAACCATAGTTCACCTGGATTATCAAAGATTGTCCGGAATTTTTGCCTGAACCCTGTGTTATGGGTGGCAGCAATGGCAGACGCAAAATGTCACGTTTGCGGCTCGTTAGATAATATTTCATGGTGCTCACGTTGCCACCAGGTTGCCTATTGCGGCAGGGTCCATCAAAAGTCTGATTGGAAGGCTCACAAAAGTAGCTGTAAAGTACTGGCTGAGAAGTTTGCCAATTTAAAAGTGGATGGCGACAGCGAAGAAGAAAATACTGAATCAAACGGCAAGGCATTTTAGTGGTTTATTCATTTTGGGTTATTATATATGGGGCATAGAGATAGGTTTTTCTGGTGTCACTTACAAATTTATTTTTATGTTAACAAAATTTAAAATTGTGCAGTGTTTTAAAAGTTTATCGAACACAGATTCAAAATAGATCTACTTTTTTTTTAAATCCAACCGCTACCCAACTCCATCAAGCCCATTGAGCAGTACCATACTTTAAAACTGATATTGTCGCCAACTGTGAATTTTAAAGGTGGAATAGCATGTGGTGCAAAATTTTACAATCCTGTTTTGTAACTGGATGAATAATAATATGACAGCCCTATAAGCGGATTGCTGAATATCCACGCGATTTTAATTACGTAAATTTATTTTTATTACTTAAATGTGGTTAGTTAGAGAAATTAGGAAAGACCGGAAGGGCGGCACCGGCACAAAAACACTCAAAGTATCTTTAAATGTCGCTGTTTGGCGCCTCTTGGGAATAAAAGAAGCGGATATTTTTTTTTAATTTTGAAAAAACGAATGATTTTGAAAAATTGGCAATGTATTTAAACTGGGGTCCCCTTGAGGTAAGTGAACTAGTTTTAGGGGGTCCATGAAAGCCTAATTGAAATATTATTATATATATAATTAATATTTTAATTAAAAATAAAACGTTTTTGGACTTACTGTATTGAAACTCTATTTCACTTCCACATTTTGAACCGGAAACAGCAGATTTCTAAGGTCTATTTGTATTGTGACGTAAATGCTGACCCCGGTCCATGCCAAGCTAAAACATTTTTTCCGCGTTAAAAAAAGTTTAGGAACCCCTGCCGTTGAGTCATTGCCGCACATTTGTCCAGATTAATACTCAGGACTTGGACTCTGGTTATTTATAACCGACTCTAGAGCACTAAATATAATCCTGCTTTCTTAAAACGGAAATTTAAAATATTTCAGCAACTCGTCCAAGTTCTGCTTCGTCGGAAAAGCTATGGTCTGCTCAAAATTCCGTTCCCATGGAGGCGTATAAAGAAGAAGACGTTCTAGACAAGGACCGAGCACTTGTACGCTCGATTTGGGCGTCTTTGCAGCAGAGCGGGCTTTGTTTACTTGACGACTTCTTGCAGACGAAAGACGCCGAGAATGTGAGTTATTGATGTAATTTGACTTTTAAAACTTGTAAACCAGTTCACTATTGACCGATACCAATTAAATTTTAAAAGAATTGATACCAAAAACACATATTTTTACGTTTTTGCAAACCGATAGCGATTTTTTTTATATTATATATACTGTTTACCTGAAATATAGGCTAAATTTGAATTAATTAAAAATAATTCTAAATAACATTTCAATTTATCTATGGTTAATCAACCCTAAATTTTGCATTAACTTGTCATTATGCTAAACATAATATAAAATTTGTTTGTTTTCAGGACAAAAGTGTATTATATTAATTATATAATGTCATAGATATTGGACGATATTATCTGAAACTGCTATATTAGCCTATAAACTACTAAAAAACATAGTGGCAAGCTTAACGATTATTATTATTTGTAAAACAATAGTATACACCAGTGCTTCTCAATCTGCGTTTCGCGGAACACTAGTGTTAAAAAAAAATATGGCACAAATCCAACAATATTACTGAATAAATAAATAATCAGTGATTACAGATCTTCCCCCACCTTTTTTTTCAATTATGTCAATAAAACCAGATAGAATGGTGCGTCAATCACATCAATGTTGATAATGTCGCCTTGCGCGTAATGTGCCTATATTATTAGTACAGCAACACATTGAAAAAATTAATTTGCGAATATCTCCAAAACCCAATGTGCTAGAAAAACGGAAAACACTTTTAAGAATCGATCTATTACGCCGCCAAATTTGTTGTTGACCAGTGTTATTCTTCTCGCAAAAATTTTTAATCAAAACAATTTTTTTACAACCTAAAAACTGTATTGAGTTGCTCAAAGATGTCCAGCAAATGTACTGTTGTAGATAAAACCAGATAGAATGGTGCGTGAATCACATCAATGTTTATAATGTCACGGTGCACAATTTGCCTACATTAAGAGTACAGCAATACATTGAAAAAAATTAAAATGCAAATATTTCAAAAACCTATTGTGCTAGAAAAAAATGAAACACTTTAAGAACTGTCCATCACATCTCCACTTAAAATTTGGCAAAAATTGATGAAAATTTTTTTTGTACAACTTTATACTTTATTCAATAAATATACTGTTGCTGACAGACATTGTTTCAGTTGTAGAAAAAAAATGCCAGAACAATTTACAATTAAAACCTAATTTAATAAAATAAAAAAAATTATTAATACAAAAAATAAAATAACATAAAAAATTGCGGGAAGAACAATTTTACAACTGAAACTTTATTGAATAAACTTAAAAAAATGTTAAAAAAAATTATTTTGAAAGAACAATTTTACAACTGAAACTTTGTTACATAAATAAAACAATTATTTAAAAAAAAAATTGCTTGTAAGAAAATTTTACAATCAAATACTGTATTTAGTTGCTGAAAGACGTCCAGCAAATGTACGGCGCTGGCATCTTCAAAGACGGCGAAATCGTCAAACAAGGAAGCAACCTCGGTACTACGAGGATTCGTAGCGATCAAATAACCTGGGTAGACGAGGATTATTCTCAGTGCAAAGGTCTGGAGGCCCTTTGCAAGAGAATGGACATGATTGTACAGATGTGCAGCAAACTTGGTCATTGCAAAGTTGTCTCAAGGACCAAGGTATGTGTTATGCCCTAAAGAAAAAACCCTGGGCCAGTGCCTGATAATTTGTGGCCGCCTAAGATTTACGCCAATTTTTTTTGCCTGAAAATGTTACGCCAACATAGAACGGTACATGCCAAAAACGAAATTTTGTCGGGGTTAATTCACTACGCCTGCGATCAATGTTCCCGCTAAGCGCAAATTTTGCGTAAGTTCCTCATTTTTACCTAAATTTTTTCGAAAAAGTGCTCAAAATAGTTTTATCAAGCTATGTATGAACAAAAATGGCCCAAATTTGTTTTATCCAAGCTACATACGAAATAATCCAAGCTACGTCCAAATCGATGTACGAAGCGCATCCAAGCTACGTACTAAGCCCACTTATTTTCAGCTTGTCCGCCAATTTTTGGGCACTTATGCACATGATCAACAATTAGAGGGAACACTGACTGCAATATTTCATGCCAAATTATGTTATTGGCTAGTTTTGGGCAAGCATTCCACGCCAAAGGTCTCTGGCGGCAAAGCACTGGAATGTTATCAAGGCCCAGTGGTTCTTAACCATTAACCAATGTTAGATCCAACCTGTTTCAGTGGTTCGTCTCTAAAAGTCACATATTCTTTTGAATTGAAAGTTTTGCCAATTTAACCTATATAAATGCAAGTTTATAATTTGATTATGCCGGTTTCAGCTGCATATTAGCGAACCGGTTTGCTAGAGAACAATAGGTGATTTAAGATAAAATGTTTTATGATGTCTTGTTTGAGTCATCCCTAAAAACCTTGATGTTACCCCAACCAAAAATCCTGGATTTGGCCATTTTGATGACAAACATTGAAGAAAGAAACTGATACTGAGTGAAAATTTTGGGTTCAATGAAAGCTAACAGAGTAACTTGGGGGTCTGACAGGTTGCAAAAGGTTAAAAAGCACTGTCCTAGAAGTGGTCTCCAAATCGGGGTTTGTAGACCAATCGAGTCCATGGAGCAGTTTAATTTGACGAATTAGAGCAAAATGCGGCTAATTCCAATTCTAATCTCATATAAAAATCGTGTGCTCTAATTCTAATCAATCAGATTTTACGAAAAATGCTATTTTGTTTACATAGTTCAAATATAATGTACACCTTGGTGAACATGTTTTAATGTAACTCTTTAAATGGAAGAGGCACAAACACATATCAAAGAGCGACAATTTGCCCACATCTGCCCTAGAACATGGGCTACAATTAGCTGTGGTTCCAATTTAGTTGCCCGCCTTAGAGACACAGCACACCTCTGTGTTTTCAAGGCAGTTAGATGTGTACTTACCAGTTGTTTAAATTGTGACGTAATACTCTGGGTGGGGTGATGTACTTTTCAACATTGGTTTAACAAAAGGTCAAATCTACCAATCTCCACTTGAAGCATGCTTTGAAACTTCTTTATTATGTGAATATACTGTCGCCAGGCATTGTTTAAATCAGTGGTCGGCAAACTGTGTGCCGCAGAGCCATTTTTGGTGGGCCACGAGTTACTTTTGAATAGTTTAGTGTTACCATGTAGTTGTGGGCCGAGTGATAGCCGAACGTTCATTGCACTTATTTCAACAGTTGATATGGAATAGAATTTTTAAATTGCCTAAGCTTGGAAAGGCTCATGTGCCAAATATGGTCCTGGGAGTCTGTCTAACTATAATTTTTGTCAACTTAAACTGTATGTAATTCAAATTTTTTTCGCGCCTCGCGCGTATATTTTTGTATGTTTTACATTATGATATGTTTTCAGCACCAAGACGCTCTGTCATATTTCACCTTAAAAACAAATATCCTTAATCTGCCACTTTTTCATAGTGGTTTTGCGTAGTGGGCCTTCAATAGCTCTGAAAAGAGTACTTTGGGCCACGACAAAAAAAGTTTGCCGACCAGTGGTTTAAATTGTAACATTGTTCTTCCGGCAAAATTTTTTTTTAACTTTTTTTTCATAGCACGTTATAAAACTGTTCTTCCGGCAATATTTGTTAAAGTACCAGCGTTTTAACCCACTATTCAGGCAATCTTTTTCAGTGCAATAATATTGCAACTATTAGCCAAAAATGCCTGCTATATATTTTCCCCTTGCAAACTAATCCCCATTGGCATTTTATTCATGTTTGCTTTTTGTACAGAAACTGATGATTCCTATTGATAAGGCGAAATATTTATTTACAGTGATTTCTTACAACACTGGACATCTCTAGTTTTAACCATGAAAATCAATTTTAGCCTATGCTAAGTCAAGTCAGTTGTTTAAAAAACTTAAGTCAAGACAAGTCATTTTGCCGAAAAGACTTTCAAAAGTCAAGTCTACAACACTAGGTTTAAAAGATTTAAGTCAAGTCGTTTTGCTGAAAATACCAAGTCATTACAACGCTAGTCATGTCTAGTTTTAACTTTAAAAGTCAAATTTAGCCTATGCTAAGTTAAATCATTTGAAAACAGTGATTTAAGTGCACTTAAGTCATTACAAAACTGGACATCTCTAGTTTTAACTTTAAATATCAATTTTAGCCCATGGTGTCATGCTACCCGGCCAACTCTACCCACTACAAGAAACACGTTGACAACCCAGCCGAAGACGGAAGGATATTAACCTGCCTTTATTACCTCAACAAGGGTTGGGATTACAAGGTGAGCAACTGTTTCTAGTTTGAAAACTTTTTTGTTCCCTCAATATTAGAGATGTACAATACCAGTTGATATTTTGCTTCATCTATATCGCTATGAGCACCCAAACCTGTTGTATAAACATGTGTTTATCAAATATACTGTTGCTGTCACTTGCCAAATATGAAATCTTTATTAGGGTAATGATATTATAATTGGGCGAAACTATATATTAGCAAATAATAAAGAAAAATACAATGGAACACGGTTATAGTAGAAGCAACCTTCGGTCCATACAGTCCTTTGAACTCTTGTAAAATACTATTGCTGCTAGGCATTCAGATAGTTGTAAAGCTGTTCTTCTGGCAATCATTTTTATTAAATTAACCGACAGTTCAATATAGGCTATACAGGAAATCTTCATTAGTGCAATGAACTGGCAACTGGGCGAAAAACTATGTATACCAGTCAAACAACTACACCGAAAGCTGTCGCAGACTAAATGAGTCTGTTAATCAATTATGCAAGCAAGGCAGGGTAAAAACAACCAGTCTGTGATAAGACTAGGCCTCGATGGGACACATGTGGCCGGAGGTCGTGTGTCCGAACCTCACTGCAGGCTAGTTGTTTTTCTAGCCTTCCTTGCTTGCATCACAAATCGACAGATGTGGTGAGTCTGCGATGGCTTTCAGTGCGCTAATGGTAAGTAAACCGTAATCGTTGATCGAAAAGCAGCTTTGGAAGGGCTAGATCACAATTGTTGAATGTATTTTTTCGTTGAATGAGCAGTCAACTAAAAGGGAAAAACTTTAGAACACAGTTTACGAGGCGCGAAAAATAATAAGAAAAATGCCGATAACAGGACAATCCAATAACGAGGCCGTGTTTATCGGTTTTAAATCCTACATCTTGTTTTTGCAGAAGGACGGTGGTGCGCTCATCATCTATCCACAAGGCCTCAAGCAAAAGTTCATCTGCGAACCAAAGTTCAATCGCGTTATGATGTTTTTCTCCGACAAGCGAAACCCGCACGAAGTGTTGCCCACCCTTAAAAAGAGGTTTGTAAAAATTTAGGGATGCTCATATCTGGGTTCTCATATTTTTAAAAAGTGCAAAGTTTTAGCAGATGGTAACCCCAGATATAGACCACAAAACAGTGCACAATAGCACTATTATACAGGGGCACACAATAAGACTCACAAAGCAACAATACCTGAAGCAGATCTATAATAAGTCTTAAGCTGTAATATCAATGTCAGAATAAGATCTAAGTAATCTAAACAAGACATAAACCCTCCGCCTGATGAGGTCCTAAATTCATTAAAATAGGGCCTAAATGTCCAAAATAAGGTCACAGCACAGTGCTCAATAGCACTACTTTATGGAACACACAATAATACCTACAAAGCACCAATACCTAAAGCAGAAAAAGGTGTTAAAACCAACGACATGATAATGTCAAAAGCGCAGTAATAAGCACGACATAATAAGAACTTAGTCGTCTTTATAAGTCATAAACCCATCGGAATAAGGCCTAAATGGCGAAAATAATTACTTAAACTGTAGGCATTAGCTGCTTTTGTGGCGAGGATAGACTTGACCTGACCACAACTGGGTTGGGTTTATTGAGACCTGACCACACCCGGGTTGGACTTGGGACCTGACCACAACCGGGCCAGAAATAGAATTATCAAGTTTCCAAGTCTTACCCAAGGTTCAGGAGTCTAGCACGACTCCACTGTTTACTACAGTTTACTCTTGTTTTTCTCGAAGGTTTGCAATAACTTGCTGGTATTTCGACCATGACGAGCGACAACGAGCACTCGACCGAATCCGACGTAACCTCACAAGCACCTAGACGTTGTAAAAGTAAGTTGGACGACTTTATAATGGCTGGAGGTTGTAGTAAGACATAGTAAAAATATCAAAGCCCATACAAAAGTAGGTTGCAATTGTGAAAGTAAGTTTGCAGACTTTTGGAGAATAATGGTTGGAGTAGTTTTTTTTTTACATACGTATCGACTCGGACTAGGATCATTTTTTTCGTAGAATCGACGCTGAAAGTTTTTCAACTTGGGAGCATAATCGTTTGAGTAGGAGTTTTTGACATATAAATTGATCTAGACTAGCATCATTATTTTCATAGTAAAGTTTGGCCAAAAATGTACCAATATATCGGTACAAACCAAAAATTAAGTTGACGCTAAAAGTTTATCAAAAGTGACACACATTTCAACCAAGATTGCCTCTAAAGCGGTATGCGAATAAATTATCAAATTGATTCCGAAACTTTCATTTTTTATGATATGTTTTTAAAAAGTCACAGCTGGTTAATTAGGTACACCGAAAGCCATTGCAGACTCACCGAATCTGTCGATTAATGATGCAAGCAGGGCAGGCTAGAAAAACAACTAGCCTGCAGTGAGGTTCGAACTCACGACCTCCGGTCAAGCCGGGACCGTCGCTCTACCAACTGAGCTTCGGTGAAGAGTCTGCAATGGCTTTCGGTGTAATAAGCTGTAGTTATATAGAAAAATATTCGTAGAATGAAGAAAATATTTAGTCTTGTAGTACGTATAATAATAATTTAAAAAAGTGGTTCAAGCTGGCATCCCCGATCTTGAACAGTGATTCTAAGCTATGCGCAGGCTCAGAGAGGAGCGAGTCGAGAAACAACCATACGCCAATGCTTGCCACACTGGTTAATTATTATCTTAAATTTCGTGTAATGCACGTTGTTTTAACGGTACGGTAACCGTAACAACAGCACAATAAAAGCCATTATGGTGTCGAACCATTCTTCTCGTATTAAATATTTCTAACTTAAAGAAAACACCAAAAATGACCCCCTTAAAAATTACAGCTGTCCTTTTTTGTGTTTCAGATTCGGCGTGATAAGAGGCCACTCTCAACGCAGCGCGAAGTGTACATGATCGTTGTTTTTATTACAGCAACTCCTCGAGGCCTAAAAACAATAACATTAAACTACAATGCCTTCTGTTTTACGCCTTTCCGCAATGATTCAATTTGACCGAGTGCTTTTAACACAAAGCACCATTTTCTACGTTGTGCAGGTCTGCTTAAACGTACTGTGTGTTGCCCGCAAGGGGTGTCCGATATTACCGGATCGGAGCCGATACCCGATATTAAGTGGTAGTATCGGTTATCGCCCGATACTAGGGCGTTATCGGTGCCGATTAGATACCATATTAATGTAGGAATTCTGGTCATGATTTGCAATAGACTTGACCTTAGAATTTTAATGTATCAAAAAAAATAGTGGGTTTATTACAATTGGAGGTAATTGTGTATACCATGGAACAAAAAGTAACTCTGAAAGTTCCAATTTCATATTTTTGCTTGTTTGAGCATAATAATGACGTCATTTGATATGGTATCGGAACACGATACTTTTTGCCCAAAATATCGGTTATCGGAATACGATGTCAAGTATCGGACACTCTCAGTGTTAACGATGACATTTATACTCTGTTGTTTTCGAATTATGGTCGAAACATATCAAGCAATCCAATTTCGGGTCTTTTAAAACCCTTTAAATGCATAAGGTCAAAATGCCTGCCATTGGTGTGCCATTTTCGTGTTAATTCTACTGTAAAAAGTGCAATTAAAAAATGCAAGTAATACACCTCCGGGAACGTCGCGGCACACATGTTGCGGAGCACTGGTCTAGTGTAGCTATTCTTCTGAAACGGCCTACACAAAATTAGCTATTTATGAAAAAAAATTCATTTTCTGATCATTGAATCATGAAGTATATTATGAACATATAGTTTTTTTTTGGTTTATTTTAACCAGAAAACCAAACGCTTCACAGATTTGTGTACATTTCTCGTTCTGAAGTTTTCGCATCCCCATTCTTGTTTAATATCTCTAATACAACATGTTGCTTATTTATTACGAATAAGTAGCTTTCTCCTAAGATGGCAATCTCATAAATTGGCAACAGTACGTTAACAGAAAACGTTGTTTTTCTTTTTCACGTAAATATATATAAACTAAAAGTGTAGCCATATACAATTTTGCCTGTTAACCCTATAAGTTCATTTTTATTTTAAAAAATATTATATTTTTCCAAGACAAAGATTATATCTTGCTACGCGGATGACAAAAACGACGTAGATCATAAACCAGACCTGGGAAAACTACAACCCGCTAATTTCGTTTATTTTTTAAAAAACTTTTTTTAATAATAAATATGCCTTAGCGTGTTTTTCCTAATTTGAAAGGATTTATTAAATAAACTATTGGCATGCAAGGCATCCCCACTTATTTCTATACTCCTAACTCTTAAACCAAATTGTCAAAACTAAAATATTTATCGATATCTTTACAAAGGAATAACACTTTATATTACGTGTTTTTCGAATACCCTTTTTGATTGGGCCCGCCCAGACATTTTTATGCGGGCCTCTTGTCAAAAATAATTGCCCGCCCCTGCCTTAAACTATATTGACCATTAATTTTGTTTTATTTATTTCTTTGTGAATTTGAACTCTTAACGTTGTACTTGTCATCCTAAACTACTACGTTCTTTTCGATCATGTAAATATGACGTTTGAAAAACTTTATTTAAAACATTCTTCTCCACTACAAACATAGAAAACGTGCGATCGTTTACAACCTTTAACATTTTTCTACACTTACGGCGTTTAAACATACAAAGCGATTTTGTACAGGTAAAGTAGGCTTGAAAAAATTGCTGGCAAGATATCTACTTTTTCTACTTTGACCTGATGAAGCACGGTTGTTCGAAGGCTTATTTCAATACAATTTGTCTTTATGGAGTGCCACCTGATTACCCTATTTGAATACAAGCAAGATGCTTTTATACCGATATTGTCATAACCATTGATGTCCACGAAACAACTTGACTTTATGTTGTATCATTTAAAGTATGATAATACCGGCTATATTGTCAAGTGGTAGTATCATTGTCAAGTGGTAGTATCGGTAGTTGTCCGATACTGGTGTGGTATCGGTACGACCGATCCAAAACCAAGTAATATGACAATTTTATCTATAATTTGCCATCCCATTCAGCGAGTTTTATTTTAAAAGGTAAATTTCATTCTGAAGGTAACTAAACTAAAGTAAATGTTGGCCGAATAATCAGTAAAAAAAAAGTGAATTTATTTTGCTTGTTGAGGCATTGTAAGACGTCATTTAGTATCAGATCGCGATACTTTTTTTCCAAAATATCGGAATAAAATTTTAAGTATCGGACATACCTAGTAGGATACTGACGCCCCTTTCCATCGTTTCGGCCGATCAAAAATTCAAGTCCAAAATATAGGTTATAGAAATGAAATCATAAAAGTTGCAGACATTCCTATAGTTTCATTATCGCCTTTTACTGTTTGTTAAGCATATGTCACCTCTGTCTCTCTGCAAAGTTGGTCCCTTTTTTATGTCGGCGAAACGCGGTTAGCAAAAGTTGTTTCCCTAAACAAATTTGAACAAGGTTTTATTTAGGCTTTTTAAGTTTGATTAGAATTAAAATAAGAGCATTTCAGTGTTTATAAATTAGATTAGATTTAGATCAAGACCGGCAAGTTTACAGCAGAAAGGCATAAGGTTATGCTAAGACTCGAGTTGTCTTGCAAGAAAAATATTTGTCGTCTAAGACTGTTTTAAAAGAAAGTTTGGTTTGGTTTGATGTTTGACTAAAAATACGACTTTTATGAAATTATCCTTTTTTGAAAGTTGTCTGTTTATTAAATACGGTGAACCTAAACTGTTAAACGGTAAAACAAATATCAAGCATAAATGTTTTTGACTTTAGTTTCCTGCTTAGCTCATTAAGCCGCAGTGCTTCTTTTTTTAGTTTCGTTCACCCTTAGCACCTATCTCCAGATTTCATTCACTCATGATATGATAAAACTATCTCGTCTATATATAACATCAGCACAAAATGACTTAGGTTGTTTTGATTTTTGTTAAGATCAACTCAAGCTAAGTTTTACCATTGCAAACCTACAATTTCTCGAGTCCAGAAATATAAAGCTACAAAAGCACAAAACACAGTCACCAAGTTTTTGTATTTATGCACTCAGTGCAGGTGAACCATTCGCCTAAATAAGAAACACTGTGGTAAGGTACTTCACTTATTGACCCTCTAATAATTTGTTTTCAGTATACTGTAGTTATTTTCTTGTCGTCGGCCATCTAGTGTGTTTGTGCCACCTAGTGTCATAGCCCCTGTGTTGCCATGTTGTTGTTCGAACAACGTCCGGCGTGGGCCACCGGAGAGTGGTTAGACTCCTGCAACAATCCATTTTTACGCGATAAACTGGTCACAATTAAGCTTTTACTGTGTTTCTCAACCCATGGGTGACTTTGTGATTTGGTTGGGTTGTCGGCTTGTGCGATTTGGTTGCAACAACTTAGGAATGTTTTTGTTCCACTTTTGTACAGTTATTTAAGAATGTTTTAAGTGAGCTTATTGTGAGATGAAAGTTAACCACTTAGCGATAATGCAAGTAGGGGTTTTGGGAAAAGCAACATAATGACCCCTCAGATGAAAAAGTTATTTCGACGTTGATAGAAAGCTAAGAATTTCGCACTAATGCATTATTTTAACGTTACTGGCGCTCGACACATTTACCTACAACTAACCAAAACAACTTTGTTGACATAAAAATTAAGGGCAGTATTGCAAATAAGTCCTTTTTAAACTAAAGTCCAAGACAAGTCTTTCAAAAAATACCAAGTTCCAGTCAAGTCATTATTAGGACAAGTCACCTTCACGTCGCGTCAATGGCATAAAAATCAGAAGTTAAACTATTAAAATTGGCAAACTTGTCTGAGAACAACCCAGACCTCAACTAAGAAATAACAAATACCCAAAAAATAGTGAAATAATTTTTTTACGCGCAACAATTTAGACAAATAAACCAATTTTATACAAAATGTTAAATAAAAACACTTAATTCCAAGCCAAGTCATAAAATACTTAAGTCAAGTCATTTGAACTCATGCAGTGACTTAAGTTAAGCCAAGTAATTGGAAATCTTTACAACATTAGTGTGGTCATCACTTGGCCGATTACTATTTTTTAACTTAAAATAAGTCAAAATTGTTTTCAAAATTTACACGTAGCTTAAAATTATTTCAAGTCTAAATTGTTTACAAAATCCACAAAAATCGTTTGCAAATAAAACAAAACTGCATTGAGCCTTTAGAACTCTCGTTTAGGTTAAATTTTTATCAAAAGTTAGTTTTAAATCCACGAAACAACGTTTTAACGGTATTATATCTTCATTACAACAATATATGATATAGGCGAGTAGGCAGAATTACCCACGCAGGTCTGATTTACCGCATAAGGTTTAGCTTAATGTTTTTTATGTCTTTTATTATTTCGATAATATGCTAGGTAATTTTCTTGCAAATTCTTTTAGATTTTTTTGGAATTATTTTTGACATGCCTAAAATATCAACTAAGCGTTTCAAGAGGTTTGCATACACCTAAAGCAATAGCTGATTTGTGTATCACCGGTAGTCAGTAAAAGGTCAACAACAAATGACCAGCGACGCCAAGAAACTGACGCAGGACATAATGCTTTGCTGAAATTAATGTACCCTATTCCTAATAGGTAAAAAATTCGTCGAAAAACTTTAGGTTAACATTTTAACTTTTCAAGTACAAAATTATCGTCCTAGTAATTAGTCATCACTATTAAACTGAACAACTCAAATATAAAACCAGGGTAAAATAATAATCTAAATATTTTTTATGAATGTAGGGTAAGCCTGTGCTCTAATCGTTTTACAATACACATAAAGAGTCACACGATATTACTTTATATATTTACTTTCAAACAAAATATTTACATTTAAACAACATGTACGATCTTTGGAGAATATTGTTTGGAGATTTTACTTAGACGTAGTGAAAATATCAAAGCTGATACAAAAGTAAGTATATAGAATTTTGTGAATTAAAAAAAAATCTTTCGTCAATGGATTGAAGTAGTTAGACATATAATGAATATCAAAGCCCATACAGCATTTTAAACGTTATTCGAATAAATCTTAAGATAATTGTTCGAGGTTGTCGTTAGACGTGAAATAAATATTTAAGGTCATTCAGAAGTTAGTAGCGTTTTTGGAACGTTTCGAATATAAATTTTTAAACATTTTCAACATCATATATTTCATCTTGCTTTAACAGCTGTTTCAAACTTTGGACATGACTTGTTATTGAGCAGCAGGTTTTTCCAATAGGATAGACTGCGCAAGGTTGTAGTTAGACGTAGCAAAAGTATCAGTACAGCCCATACAAAAGTTGGTAGTATTTTGTGAACGTTTTAAATAAATCCTAATATAATGACTGGAGGTTCTAGTTGAACGTAGAATGAACATCAAAGCTTGATACAGAATTAGGTAGCATTTTGTAAACGTTTTAAATAAATCCTAATTTAATGAAGGAGGCTGTCGTTAGACATAGAATAAATAGTTAAGTCCATACAGAAATAGGTATAGCGTTTTAAACGTTTTTTTTTCAACATTATATATTCCATCTTGTTTTAATTTTGTTTCAAACTTCATACATTACTTGTTGTTTTGGGGCAGGTGTTTCAATTAGAAGTAACTGCAAAATCTCTTAGCAAAGTCAAAGGTTTTAAACATAATGGTTTGAGGTTGTAGTAAGGCGTAGTAAGAATATCAAAGCTCGCATAGAAGTGTAGGAAGCAGTATTTTAAACGTTTCCCCGCAAAGGTAAATTCGCAGTCTGCCAAGCGATGCCTTTTTCTGTATCGATCGGCCCATGGCGCTTTCATAAGCGAAAGCATATGGAACAGCAGAATAAACCACACAGAATAAACCGTATATCGAATTTTAACGGCCAGCAGCTAAACATGTGCTGTTCGTTAGGCTACTGCGACCGCCAGGCAGGTGACTGGCGTCCTAATAAGAAGGCTTTCTATTTTGTCTCTTCGCTTCCTTTCGGCTTACAATTATATTGATTAGAATTTTGACGTCATACCAACGCGATGGAAAAAAGCTCCAAAAAATCATAAACGCTTTGCCAGGTTTCGCTTTGCACGTATGAAAAACAGGTTCGATAATTAGGCCTACCTCATTACACTTTATAAAAAACATGTGATTTCCACAATGAATAATTTCAGTTCAAACTAATTATGACTTGGCTTGAAACTGACTTGTTTATTTAATAGACTTGACTTTACATTAAGTTATTTTAAAAAGATTGCATTTTTTACAAATGATTGGTTTACAACTCTGGAGAATTGGGACTTATCTTTGTTAATGTTTTGCTCGCTTACAAAATGTTCAGGCACGAGAAATGGGTCGCCAAAGCTTCGTCTTTGTACTTTGTATACGCTTGATGTTTGGGCAGCCGCAAAATAGGGTTGAGAAACAGTGATTTCAAGCAACAGCAACTGCCAAACTCTGGCTGATTACAGGTCGGTATATGGGGAAATTTTAAAGGTTTGGGATTTCTGCTCATATTTCATAACCGGTTTCAGCGTCTGGATGTTAGTTAACATTAAATAAAAAATGATGGGAAAAATGTTATAATATAGAGGTTGTCAAACTGTGCGTCGTTTAAATTTTCTAAGGGAGTCTTCAAAAAAAAGAAAATAAGTTCATTCAAAAAAAATTAATAGTTTATTAACAGGAATGTATGACATATGCCCAAACTAGGTTAAATTTTGATAAATTGTCAAACTAAACAAACGTCCTACTTTATATTTTGATGAACAATGGTGTATGGATTCTTCGTTTTATATTGATCAAGTCAATACAAAGTTTTATATCTGGTCTGCGACCTTCAATATCTACACTTATCCCGCTCGCGTTCAATAATGCATTTTCCCCTGGTTTAGTGCTTTAAAAAGAGAAAGTCCATCAGCTGATATCAACAGTGTAGAATGTACTTTTGCAGCACTGCACATAAAACTAACAGCTTTACCAAGGCACGGTTACTTCAGCTAGACATCATTACAAAAGTCTTATTGGGTAGAATTTGCCGAAACGTTAGGTGGGTAACACTAATTTCCTGTGGGTAACACTAAATCCCTGTTTAAACGGGGTAACACTTTTAAATTAGTGAGCGTTCCGACCATTTCGACCATTCATCATTCCGTAAATTAATATTACCCGCGTTAGGTCAGAATACAAGCTATTGCAAATGCAAGTAAAGTGAAATTCAAGCCATTATGATTATAGCTATCAACAATATAATTTCCAAGTGTACATTGTTGAGTTATTGTTAACGTATTGTTCCTGAAAACCGTTTGTTACTCGTTTTATAATACGGTGTCATAACAAAAGGTTTTTTTCACTCACGCGACTGCCACCTGATTGTCGTTAAATTAATAAAAAAAAAATTATTTGGAACCGACAGTACTTGTTGTAAACACTTTAGAATTACATTGAGTAGTGATGCTATGTGATTTAACTTAAAGCTATTACAAGTCTTTGTTTTTAAATGAAAGGACTGCACCTAAATCTTTTGGGTAAAATGACTTGACTTGACTTAATTGGTTTGGACAAATAACTTGGGTTGAAATTAGCTTTTTCATTAAATATTGTTAAATAAAAAAAATGCTCATACACGGAAAAAACGAACAATAGAGTTAAGCAACCTTAAAAACAGGTAAGCTTCATTCTCGCATTGAAAAAAAAACACAAATTTGGCAGACAAGTCGGACTACAATGTTTTGTCCACACTTGCCTTAACTCTGGCCTACAGACCAAATTTTTACGGCGTGTTTGCGTATCGGAGATACACATCCGTTGTCGTAAACACTACATACGCGTTATATTTATGTGTTTGGTTTTCGTCCTACCCCGGATTGGGCCTCCAGCCGTTCGCTGTTTGCTTTGAACGATTGCGTTTCGTTTTTCCATCTGTCGGCTACTTTCATGACGTCATCACGTCCAAATTTCGTGCGCACCACGTTCCACCGGTTCACAACCTTTACTTGAGGGTTCTAACTCCTCGTCAAGTCATTGTTAAAAGAACTTTATTCCAAGTCATGTCGTTTAAAGCATTTAGAGCTACATTCCAGTATTTTTTGTCTTTTGTTCATTTAGAAATATTATTAACGATGACCAGCACTGAAGTGGATTTGAAAAAATACTTGACGCTTTTAAGCCTATACCCAAAAGTGTTAACTAATAGTAAGACGCAATAAGAATATCAAAGCCCATACGAAAATAAATAAATATTCCAAACGTTCAAAATGATACCTATTTATATATGGGCTTTTATATCCTTACTGTGTTAACTATTAGTTTTAGCTTGGTTTCTCGGTCGTACAAAAAACACACGTGTTCACATCGAACCCAACGACATCAACAAGTTTAACGCATATAGGAAAGAATGTTAAGTACAACCGTTAGTTAGTGATTTGTATATTACGTGAAGGCGTCAGTTTAACATCTATAGTTGCCATTCTAGATTATTTTAATCTCCAGTTAGATGTTTATGTTTAATTATAGTGAACGATCTAGATCAGGGTTCTTGAACATTTTCACCGCGGACCCCTAAAATTATTTTTTGCTCCACGTGGACCCCTGTAGGCAGGAAGTTATTAAAAATGATCTCATAAATTGATGTCACAATCAAATAGCCTGTCAGAAATATGCTGGTGGTTTAAGTAAAAAGAAGTCTAACATTCAGTGGTAAAACATTTCATTTTTATTAAACTCTTATTTTTAATTTGATTACTTTTTAAACGTACACTAATATTTCAATTTGGCCTCATGGACCCCCTGAAATTAGTTCACGGACCCCCAAGGGGTCCATGGACCCCAGTTTAAGAACCCCTGATCTAGATGTTAGATGTTTTTTTAAATTATTATACAAAAAATATTGTATAATCTAAACTGCTTACTGATTAACTAGAATAAATATTTTATTTTTATGTAATTAACGGTGTATAAAATCAAAATTTCAATACCTAGCCATACCCATTAAAATGTTTTGTAAAACAAAAAATCTTAGATCTAATGCATCAGACAAGACCCTTTACGCAAGGAATACGGCATTGAGCTTCATATTGTTGTTATTGGACTTGACTAGGTAATTTGCAAAAATGACTTTACTTGGACTTGAGTTATTTATTCCAAATGACTTATTTACAACACCGTTAATTTGTGGCAACATATTACCAGTGCACGCGTCAGTTTAAAGTTGTCACACGGATTGGCCAATATAATAAAAAACACTAAAATACCAGGACCCGAAACCGGTTCATAAATCCCCTTTTTCTTTTTTCTATAGGGGCCCTATACATGTTGGGACTTGACTTTGCCAACTGATGACTTGAACTGGGGCATGACTTGCTATGTTTTGAAAATGACTTGACTTGAACTCGAGTTATTTCCCAAATGACTTGTTCACAACGCTGGTAATTTGTGACAACCAACATAATACCAGTGCGCGCGTCAGTTTAAAATTGTCTCCACACAAGTTCGCCTATAATAAAAAAGCACGTGGCCCCGAAATCGCATCAATAAAGCCTTTTTTTATAGATTTTGGGACTTGAATCGGGTAACTGACCACTTTCTTTTGAAAATACTTGAATTAGACTGGGACTTAAGTTAAGTCAAAATGACTTGTTTACAACTCTGGTAATTTGTCACATCCAACATATACCCAGTGCACGCGTCACCGAAACCGATTTATTAATGCCGTTTTTCTTTTTCATAAAGGGTCAATACATTTTTAATGCCATGGGTGTCTTTCTGTTGCGCTGCGGCATAAGATGTTTGCGTTACGTAATTAATCGTGAAATCACCCCCGTTTTGCAGTTGACTGACTGCTGGGCCCCAAACCGAGCCCTTTAGCGCAGAGCAGACGCAATAAGGCTCACGTATGGCACTGTTAACTGGGCAAACACGCCGACAGGTTTTGTGCGGCCCTTCCCACTGGCGGTTATTGCAACGATCGATAGGTACACTGGTATATAGCCGCGCCGTTGGAAGCTATTGATAACCATTCGCGGGTGTTGTGTTCTAGTCTAGGTGAGAGCGGGGAGCGAGAAATGTACGGTTTTTGATGATTTCAGTGCGCCTGTTTAGTTTGCGTGCTTTACGGATGTAATTTGTGTATTTTTTGGGTAAATTTAAAGTGTTATTTTCGTTAAAGTATATTTCTAAAAAAAGCTTTCAGGGGTTTTGTAACTTAATATTTAGCAATCACATTAAATGTGATTTGGGGTGTAATTTCGGTATAGGCCTAGTGGTGATTAAAAAGCATAATTTCGGGCTATTATGAGTTGGTGTATAGTAGGCGTAACAATGACATAAAAACGGTCACCTGTTTAATTTTCGTACTTTTCGTATGTAATTTGTGTCATTTTTGGTTAAATTTGTTAAAATGGCACCGATAAGTTAAAACTATAGGCGTAATGCGATTTATGCTAGGCATATTAGCCGAAAGAGTAAAATAATTGTGACTTTTTAAAGTAAATTGGTGTAATTTTTTCGAGTATATTTGTAAAAAAAGGGCTTTTGGAAGTTAATATATGGCTTAACAAAGACATAAAACAGGTTATATTTCAAAGTAAAGTACTTTGGGGTGTAATTTTTGTATAGTAAGGATAAAAAACAGGTGTGCCATTAATTTTTTTTTAATTCGGAAAATAACTTGTTTGCACTACATAGAGGCATATAAGCACACATCCATGGAAAAAAACTGGATTTACATATTGCCTTTCAATATTTTTAGGGTGAATTTCAATTGCATGGTTTAGAAGAATTTTTTCTATTTCTTATTGTGTTGACTAATAAGTTTGCTACCGCCAGATTTAAATTAAACTGGCAGCTAACTTTAACGTGTAGCATTTGTTACAGAGTCAGTTAGAGCAATGATAATTTGGCAGAGATTTTAACATTACCAGCTCTTTGGGAGAACAATAATAGCCATATGAATTATCATGCTAATATTGGTTTAATATTGACTTCATTTGTTGAACGCTCTACGCACTTTTGTAACGAAAAATTAAGATTTATGGGTAAGTTTACTGAATAGCGTACATTATGTGGTATCAGATTTGGACAACTAGATTTATTTTAAATTTACAAATTAGTTTTTATTTTTTTTTAATTTAGAAAATTATTGTTATTAAAAGTTGGTCTTTTTGTTTTTTACATATGAAATCACATTAGAATTAGAATTAGATCATTTTAGTTTAAAAAGTGAAATTCGAACAAGAATTATATTAAATTATTCACAAACAATTTAATTTATTCGCATTTTATTTTCATAATATTATGAATGTTAAACATTTGTACTAATTTTTAAACTTTTAGCAATAGCCTGCATGCTATTTAGACAGTAAAAGTCACTTACAAAACAGTAAAAGTTACATATAACTTAGATTGACCTTTAGTTAGAGCAAACAAGCAATTCACAAATTTCAAATTAGAATTATTGGCTTTTTGCTAACTAGTATTATCTAGTTTCCCAAATGTTAGGCATGTTTGAAAACAAGAACTTGATTTTTGTTCAATTAAGCGCATCAGCTCACTATAGCTAACGTCGGGTGAAAGTGGTGAAGGGCACACAATATAGCCTAGTTGTTTGAATAACAACAAATCAATCGAAAGAGAGCTGCGACGCTTGTGAATAACAAGTGACAATTGGTAATTAGGGTACATATATATATATAGATATATATACCATGGCTGATGGATGTTGCGAACCACTAGAAAAAACAAAAAAATCGCATTTTGGGCGAAATTACAAAACAAAAACCGATACGATAGCTTAAAACAGCGGTGGGCAAAATTTTTTCAGTAGCAGGCCAAAATCATACACAAAAAGGTCTACGCGGGTCGTTAACAGGAACAAGATTTCCACAGAGCGTAAAAATAATTGCGTTTACGTTGTTAAAATACCCAAAAAATATGAGGAATGACCTTGTGCCCAGTTTATAAAATTGATCACCACCAAAACAGGACTAATACCTAATTTTCGTAATAACGTGTAAATCGGAGTAAGAACGTAGTGGCCAGAATCATGCCTATACAATATTTTACTTAACCACACCCCTCAGTGGGTTTCATTACTAACTCCCCTAATATTTTCAATCCTAGCCCATTTTCTAACCCCATCCATTAACCACCACCAACTCCTAAGAGGGCCAATAGGTTTTCGCCGTTAGGTATAGTATTGCTTTTTAGGTTTTATTGTGTATTCCCGTAACTAGAATTAAGGTACTTTTAAAAATGAATTATTAAGGTTCTGTTAAAATTTTAATTAATTCATGTTTTGCTGTTTTGACGTAAAACTTGTGGAAAAGCCCCATTGGCCTCGGACCTGGAAATATTTAACTTTACGACAATGAAGGTTTAACGGTTTGTTGATTTGCTTTTCGACTCGGCGTTTTAATTTATTTGGGCGCCAATGCAAAAGCCGCCCGACCAACTCAAACATTGTGTTATGTAGTGTTGCAAATAAGTCAATGACGTCACCTACAACCTACCTGCACTTAACTCACTGTTTTCAAATGACTTGACTTGACTTAAGTCTAATGGACAAATGACTTGGGTTGAAGTGTGTGTTTTCTTTCAGTAATTACTTATAAAATTGAGCTATTTATCCACATATTTGCACATAAAACGATTTTATTGCTATATGCTGCGTTTTTCTTTTTTTTAATGAATATTTTGCTCATACCGTACGAGTTTAAATATTCCAATTTGTTTAATTATTTATTTTAATGACAAGGACTTGACTTGGATTGACTTGCTCTAATTATGACGTCACTGACGCAACTGATGATTTGATTGTGACTTTTAAGATGGCTTGTTTACAACAGTGGTGTGGTAAGGCACTAAAATGCAACGCTTACCAATCAAGTTATGTAAAAACGGGCGACTCTGCTGGGATTGACATTTCCTGAATATGTTCGCCGTACGTAATCTATTCGCGCTCCATATACTGCGCTTTGTCAAGTTAATTTTAGCAATATATCAACATTGAAGCTTTTCAAGGCAAAGGCTTTTATACAATTATACGTGTTTAGATTTGGAATTAAGCTTAAATCCTGTGCGGAAGAAATACGTAGCATGTTTAGTTTCGAATACATTTAAGTTCATTGTCAAGAACTGTACCTGTGTGTTGACTTTGGTGTTCATTCTTCTAACTACAACCTCCAGCCATTATGGCAAAGTATGCCTATTTAGAAGTAGGTATTATGTTGAACCTTTCGAATATCTCTTTATTCATTTTCAACAGTTAAAATGAATAAAGAATTATTCGACACTTTAAAAATGCTACCATGTATGGGCTTTGATATCCTTGTTACGTCTAACTACAACATCTAGCCATTAACTTAAGATTTATTCGAAGCGTTCAAAACGATTCCTACTTCTGTATGGGCTTTGATATTTTTACTACGCCTAACCGTGCGTATTTAGTTTCTAAGTTGGCAGGAACAAGCATTATTTTTTCAGGTTTTTGAATGATCGATGTTAGCCAATCAAAGACGGTAAGAAGAGTAACCAACAGTGTTGTAAACAAGTCATTTTGAAAGACCTAAGTCCCAATCGAGTCATAACTTAGAGCAAGTCAATTCCAAGTCAAGTTCTTGTCATATATAAAAAAACAAAAATAGGAAAACTCCGTGAGTGAGGAAGTACTGAAGTAAAAATAACCCAAAACGCAACAGACAGCAAGCAAATAGTTTTACGTGCAAAACTTAAGATAAATAGCTCAATTTAATAATAAATTGTTAAATGTAATCGACTTAGGTCATTACAACATACACCTTTTACATTTTGCAAAGTTGCCTTTCTTAAGTCAAGTAAATTTATCAAAAACGTAACATATAGCTTCTAACAGCATTATGATGGCACTGGTGTAAACAAGTAGTTTTATATGCAAAACTTAAGATAAATAACCCAAATTAAAATACATCCTTAATGAAAATCTTAGTGGTCTTGTCTTGTGAAACCTGGGGTTTGGTCGTTAATTTTATTTGCCAATACTTGTATGTAAATTTCCATCTCCCAATGTAGTGGCTTGTTTGCTCTCGTGACTAGTATGCGATCAACAAACTCAACTTGGCAAACATTGTGCAACGGGGTAAGTGTTAGTTCCGCCTTTGGCATAACTTGGGCAAAGTTAGAAGTAATAGGCATAACTTGGGCTAAGTTAGGAGTGATAGTTAAACAGCCGGTAAAAGAATGGTCAGGACTTCTTTTCTTATTTTAATTGCTTTAAAGGTGTGTTTGAAAAAAACAGTGTCTGAACAAGACGCACACATTTACGAATCTACATAAATGCAATTAATTTTGGAGCATAATGGTTGGAGGTTGTAGTAAGACGTAGTAAGAGTATCAAAGTCCATTCAGGAGTAGGTAACTACTTGAACGTTTATTCATTTGAGTTATTCGAAACGTTCAAAATGCTACCTACTTCTGTATAGGTTTTGATACTCTTAATACGTCTTACTACAACACCCAAATAGGCAGCATTTTTTGAAGAAGCCGTAGAATTTAGGCTATATACTGTTTTGCAAGGAACTTTTTGGTAACTGGGTAATCTTGGGGTTAATTTATATTAGTAATCTGGCTTGGAGATGACTTTCTCTAATGACTTGACTTTGACTTAAGTGTTTTTCTCAAATGACACGTTTGCAACACTGGTAAATTTTTGTACAATTGTTTTTAGGTAGAATAGGAATTTACCCCTTTTAATATATTAAGGTTTACGTTTTCACTTGGTCTAACTTTTTACATTCTAAGAAAGGCAGTCTTGCAAAACGTAGCTCTGTATTCGCGATACTTCTACAGTAAGTGGGTGCGGAACACGCCGGTCGCACAAACACAGCCATAGCAAGAGTTGCAGCTTTTTCAGCACTCGACTAATTCGTGGCTTGTTCGTTCGGCTCGCGTCTTCTACTCTCCGCAATATCAACCAGAACGGACAACTGTATAGTCACTGTGTTTTGCATTGCTTCATAAAAAGGATAAAGTTGCTTTATTATTATTTGTTAAAAAAAATCAGTATTCTTTGTTGGAGCTGTATTTTGACCTAAAATTATCAGGTTACATGGTTTGAATGAAGTGTGTTTTAAGATTTATTATAATCTTTCGCACTGTCTTCCTTTATCAGCCTAATATGAGCTGAAACACTTTAGGTAGTAAGAAATCATTCGAATTAAGAAACTGATGATGCCTTATAGGCGAAATATATATTTCTGTTATAATTTAAGAAATGATTTTATGTTTTACCTGTTTTTATAAGCAGTTTAAGATTATCAGCCTAATATGAGAATGAAAGAACTGATAGAATTTAATAAAAGTTGTATTTAGTTCTCTCGTAAAAAACACAAAATTGATTTGAAGCAATATTATATTTTTCTTAAGATAAAAACAAAGCCCATTGTTTCAAAATAATCATTTTTTTCTTCTTTTAAGCGTTTCGAATGCCTCACGTCATTCTATCAAGTAACAATACCTAGAATTTTTCAGGTATCTTTATTAATCATTAACATCTGAATTAACTTGACGAGCTAAATCCTTCTAATTTGGTCTTCAACACAAAATAGGGCCATCAGCGCATCAAAAGAACTTTGAAATAAAACAACTTCAACAGATATAAAGGTTGTACAGCAAATTCCAGTCGTGTATTTTCGTTTTTAAGTTTTTTTGTGTTTTGAAATACAAGTGACGTCATACTACGTGGTTGGGCAATGTGATGACCTCATGGTTCACGTTTGGCATGCTGTTTTTTAATATACAAACTACTTGGGATTTTGAATTTTGATCATCGCAGCTCTTAAGCTAGAAAATCATAAATGGTTCAAACCCATATATTTCTGTATCAGCAGTGTTGTAAACACTTCTACAGATATAAGCGTTGTAGACTCCGTCATTCTAACATTGCACTGTAATAAATAATTTTAGTAGATTTGTATTTCATGTGATTGTAAACATTTTGGACACGCTATCGCAAAATAAAAGATACATTCTAATCTAAACGTTGTTTATAACGAGTGTTGCTCTTCCAGCAGAATATATATAAAAAAAAGTTGTTCGCTGGTTACTGAAATAGGCTGAAAAGTCAGAAACCTCAGTGTTGTTTTATCTGCTATTTGGTAATCACTGACCACCGGTTGCTAAATAATACAGAACAAAATAGGTACATAACGGACAAATAAATGGTCAGCTACATTTTCAAATATGTGAATGGTGTCGGTCTGTTTTTTAGGTTTTGGAGTTAATAAAAATCAATACAACAATTTAATTTCACCCGTACAACCAGTGATTCTCCTTATCCAGGTGAAAAGTCGAAACTAAACGGGGGTTGCTGTTGTTGTATATACAATAGCCCCTGCTGGGGGTTATAGCACGGTACTGATAATTAATTTTACCAGGGGATATTGTATAGTTGTACTATTCTACAGATCTTATTTGATACTGCCCAATGTTATTTTTCGTTTTTGTGCTTTACCAAAGTTGCGTGTAAGGCACGAATCAAAATCATCAAAATTTTGTCAAGATTTGCACGTTTGGTCAAAATTTGTCAAAATTATTTCCAATGAAAATCGATTAAAAATACGCATAAATCGCTTAGTATTTCAACTATTTACACAAATTTTTTTTTAAATAACCAGCGTGTTGTTTTTCTTTGCCATTTTAGTAGTTGTTTGTCTTTTTTTAATGACAAAATATTACCTATACGTTGCATAAGTTTTGCATAATCCGAAAATTAACTGATTTGTGTTCGACCGGCACTCAGCAAAACATCAAAAACGTGTGGTTGACGACGACAAGACACTAGTGCAGTACTTTAAACGACAATATTTGTTGTTTAAATCAATGTATTTCTAACAGGTCAAAATTTTGTCAAAAAAATATATTTTCAGGTAAAAATTTGTCAAAATTTCAATTTTTCAGATTAAAATTTCTCATTTTTCAGGTCAAAAAATAATCGCCCTATTTACGAATTGCAATAATGTCCAGATCTTACCAATTTTTCCAATTAAAAATTAAAGAAAAACACCAAATATTCAGGATGTGAATCTGCCAAACAAATTTACCGAGCTTGTTGTTTCTTAAGGTATTTGCCTAAAATGATATTGCTAAGAAGGTAACAAATTCTCTTAAAGTAAAACTTCATTTGCATTGTATTGTTTGTGTTCTTTTTGAGCAAAGAAAAAATCTTAGGCAGGGTGAAAAAAATTGACAGGGCGCATAGAACTTTCAGAGATTATATCACACTGTTACGTCATAACGGACCGTCTAAAACAAGTAACTTTGAACATCGCACTTTGCAAGGCACTAATATAACCTAAAAACCTAGTTAAAATACTTTTAAGGAGATGGTCTTATGGGAATTTGCATTATGTTCCCATTTTTGTTCCCAATTTCATTCAGCGGGAACAAAAATATTAGACAAGAAAAATTGTCAAAAATATTTTTTTTAATTTAAAACAAAATTGTTAGATGGACTGCATTTTTGTTAAGCTGAAACATTATGAAATGTTTTATTCCATTGTCTGCCGTAACAAAAATTGTTCCGAGGACAATATTGAAATATTGGAATGGCCTGCGGTGACAAAAAGAGACACGGGATACTTTCAACACTGATCTTAGGCCTATTACCAGTACATCTCTAGTTTTTAAAACTACATTTTCGTTTATTTACAGCCAAAAAGCAGGTACAAACGTATCCCAACGTATAAGTATTACGATATTACCTTTTACCAAAATACTACAACACTTCAGCAACAAATCAATAAAAAGACACTAAATCAAAAATAAAGGCAACTCAGTAAATCGAGAAAAAAATATATTGACATCATGCTTAGGTTTAAGTCGCGTTCCTTGCTTGTCTTTGAATCTTATGTACTTTCTAAACAAAAACAGAAACAGAAGATTTGTTAAAAGTATGCTGAACAAAATTACCATAAACACTTCCCCCAAAAAAACATATATAACATTTTTCTGTAATTAGAAAAATGTAAGAAGCACTGATATAATCTGTGTTTTTTTCCAACATGACCCATTGATTTTAATGGTGCTTTAACCTGCTTAACAAAATAATATGTTTTATTTATAGTTGATATTTACCTAAAAACATTAAAAAAAAAAACAGGATTTTAAAATTATCAGTTTGTACATACTGGAAGATTCATATGCAAACTCTAGTCCTTCTGAAGTCGTACTGGCCATCGACATTATATAAGACGCCCAGGGTCGGATTAAGGAGAAAGAAGGGACAAATTTTGCAAGCCAAGCTACAAAATCTCTCACACAAGGCACATATTGACTCGACTCAGTCTTGTAAAAACTGTACTGAACTGGTACTAGTTCTGTATCACTATCAGACTTACAAAATTTAACCTTAAAAAATTGAAGGGCCGAATTTTTCCAGGGCCTAAGGTTATAGCCTTAGTAACCTAATGTTTAAACCGGCACTGAGGGAACCAGATGCTTACGGGAAGTACCGGAATCAGTCAGCCTAACTAGGATTAACGTGTGAGCAACGCCAGGTCTGCTGCATCCTGTTTCGTAAATTAGCAAGTCGTGAGATTCGAACTCACAGCCTCGGTCATACCGGGACCTTCGCATACCATTACCGAAACCAGCAAATTTACTCAGGGTTACAATATAAGCAAGGCGAGAAACAAAAAACAACTAGCCAGTGGTGAGGTTCGAACTCGCAAACCAGGATCGTTGCCCTACGGACTAAGCTACTCAGTTGGAGCTCGAATGCACAAACGGACCATTTTAACGCGTTTTATTTTGTTCCGCATGCTGGCGCCCGCGGGCTTTTGCTAACGAATTTCGACCCAAATATTAAGCTATTACGTCGTACTTTGAAACGTTCTAGGTTATTTTTAAATTTAAATAAATACAATTGACGTAAACGGAAAAAAAGAAGACTTAGTAAAGTAGGACATCCAGTGAAAATATTACGTTGCTGACGTATTTAAAACATGACAAAGATGAATCATTTGGAATATATGAGACTTTAATGACCTAATAACAAAAAATTTTTAGCGCAAGCAAGAAACTAGTTAAAGTGCATTTTGCGTTTACCAGCTTTACGCTGTACTACGCAAATTGTTTTAAAATAATAAAGCTTATTGTAGTTCTTGAATCATCATGTTGACTTTAACGTTTTTCGGCAAAACAGACTTTTTTTGAAACAAAAGATTGTGACTGTTTCTTAGACTGAATTTTCTTTAGGTTTAATAGTTCATCTTTTTAAGTCCATACAGGTAGCATTTTGAACGTTTTATTGAACATAATCATGTTGGAAACGAATTAAGATTTATTCGAAAAGTTCAGAATGCTACTTGCATGGACTTTCGTATTCTTACTACGTCTAACTACAACCTTCAACCATTATAAGATATATTTGAAACCTTTACAAAATGCTACCTACTTCTGTATGGGCTTTGATATTCATCCTACGTCTAACCAAAACCTCCAACCATTATCTTAAGATTTATTCCGAAGTTTGCAAACTTACTTGCACGTTTTCAAGGTTTATTTATGCTCAAAAGCTCATTTGTTGCGACCGTAAACTGCATTGTGGCTTTACTATTATATGTGTGACTTTGTGCTTTAAACGAAACTATCTTACCCGACCGGGACACTAATAGACAACTCTGCTTGTTTTCTAATTCAAATAACTCAAGCAAATTGGTGATTACCGGTTACAATCCGTTAATTTGATGCATTTTTAGTTTAAGTTGCACTTACTTGGGCAATGGGCTGCATAGTTGGGTATCTTGTTATACTGCAAAACAAAACAAAAAACTCAATAAAAGGACTATTTCGACTTTTTTAGGGTTAGTTATTATTCAGGCTATTTTAGGTCTTATTCTGTCGTTGATATTACTGCGAATTTGGCTTTATTAGGTCCTTGTAGGTCTAATCTCGGTAAATTTAAGACTTTTTTTCCAACAAGATTAGGTCCTATTACAGGGGGATTTTAAATCTTATTCCGTCAGAGATATTATTTGGCTTAATATCTCGTAAAATCAACTAAAATACTGACTTAAGTGTTTATATTAAAGTTTTCTTACCCCTTTGCAGCTGTCGTGGGTTAGCGGTCGGTAGCACGTTTCACATGTGAAGCATTTTTTGTGCCAAGCCTTGCCCAGGCACCTTAAATCGTCCACTAAAAAAAAACGCGTTACAATTATAAATGTACATCATAAAAAGACTCTTATCCTTATCACAAATGTTATTTAATGACTTAAGTCAATGATCAGGGCAATATAGTTGCGACTAAAGTCGAAAACATATATATATATAGCCTATATATATATCGCACCTTTTCAACGCGGTTCATTGTTGTTTTCTTTCGTTTATTGTTTGCCTTGTATAAATATAAATATGTTTTCGCCTATAGTTGCAATTATATTGCACTGATGAAGATTGCCTGAATAGGTGTTCGAAACGTTTAATCAAATTTTGTCCAAAGAACAATTTTACAATTGAAACAATGCCTGGCAGCAACAGCATATTCACTAAGTGAACGACTTGAATGACTTGATTTAAGTTTACTCAAATCACTGTTTTTAAATGACTTGACTTGATGTAAGTAGTTCGGACAAATTACATGAATTGACTTAGGTCTTTTGAACAAATGACTTGGGTTGAAACAAGGTGTTGAAATAAAAGTAGGTTATTTTTTCTACATTTTGCTTAAGACAATTTGTTTGCTATATGTTTTTGTTAGTTTTTAGATGAGTGATTACTTATATTTGTACAAGTTGGCTAATTTTAATTTAAAAGTTACCATTCTATTGTTGTGATAAAGAGTGGCCTTGAAATTGATTTGCTCTAATTGTGACTTAATTAGAGTTCTTTTAGAGCAGGGGATCTTAAACTGGGGTCCATGGACCCCTTGGGAGTCCGTGAACTAGTTTTAAGGGGTCCATGAAGGCCTAATTGAAATATTAGTGTATATTTAAGAAGTTACCATTTTTTCAAAGAAAACAATTTAATTAAAAATAAAACGGATTTGCACTAAATGTATTTAGACTCCATTTCACATTTTCACATTTTTGAACCGAAATCAGCAGAT
Organism: Ascidiella aspersa; assembly: GCF_963924565.1. Lineage (NCBI taxonomy): Eukaryota > Metazoa > Chordata > Ascidiacea > Phlebobranchia > Ascidiidae > Ascidiella > Ascidiella aspersa. Next base: position 3,419,395 of record NC_139451.1, read on the forward strand.
TTATGAAGTTTATTTGTATTGTGACGTCAATTTATGACGTCATTTTTTATTTTTTTTCTCTACCGTGGTCCACGCGAGGCTAAAAAAACATTTTAGGCGTCCGCGGTAAAAAAAAGTTTAAGAACCCCTGTTTTAGAGTCATTTTAAAATTGGTGATCGGATCGTTATTTCAGTTGCCCAAAAAGATCGGTTATCGGGTAAATAAAATACCAAGTATCGTACAAAGCTAGCTGTCTGTATAAAAATAGTTGACGACTCACGATACTTTGCTCAAATAGAAATAATAATAATTCTGGAATGGCGTAGAACTTAAACGTGGCACAAATTACCTTGATAGACGTACTTGTTGCATTTGGCGCACTTGGGAAGGATGGTTTTTAATTGTCAGTTAGCAATAATAAAAAACTAATGTCCTGATAGAAAAAATCACAAACGTTATATTTTAAATTGATACGTTTAACAACGTACCCACATAAGATTGATCGTATTCGCTTAACATAACTTATTAGTGTACATTAAATCTTATACAGTCTACTGCAGGGGTTCTTAAACTGGGGTCCATGGAGCCCTTGGGGGTCCGTGAACTCATTTTAGGGGGTTCATAAAGGACAAATTGAAATATTAGTGTATACTTAAAAAGTAATCAAATTAAAAAAAGAGTTTTAATTAAAAATAAAACGTTTTACCACTGAATGTTAGACTATATTTTACTTTTAACAGGATATTAGATTGTGACGTCAATTTATGACGTCATTTTTGAAAATTTTCTGCCTACAGGGGTCCACGCGAAGCAAAAGAAAAAATTAGGGGTCCGCGGTTTAAAAAGTTTAAGAACCCCTGGTCTACTGTCTGCCTGTTTGTAATTAAAGTATAGGTTAGTTGTCAAAATTACCAAAATTTAAGAATCATAATATTTTACAACAACTGACTTTAACTGACCAAGCCAATAGGTTAAAGCCATAACATATTAGTTATCTAATTGTGTAAATAAAATCTCTGCCTGTTGTTAATTCGACATATCGCGGCACTCTTGACAATGTCTCGAAGCACAATGTTTTAAAACAACTGATTTAAAGCAAGACTCTATACTTAAGCTTTAGTTACTCAACAAATGTCTTCACTGGGACTTTAGCTATTTTACCAATGTCATTTCAAAATGACTTGTTTACAACACTGCCAACTTCACATAAATAGTTTATTGCGATTTCAATTGATATACAACAACAGCAAGAACAGAAGCAGCCAAAGGGATACAGTGTAAGAAGTTACGCGACTAACGGCATTTAAACGCTAAACCATGTCGCCGCAAGTTCGATTAACGATCACCCCATCTCTCGCGCCCACTACCGGCGTGGTGATCGTCGCGATTCCGCCGCATTGCGGCGCCGCGGAGTTTGCCTTTTTCTGAGCGTGCGTCGGAGTGAGTGGATACGAAGAGCTTCTTCTCGGTCTAAACGAGTTTACGAAGCTCTGCGTGTTGCTTTGTAGCTTCCGCCAGGTTTGATAGACCAGGTCGCGACTCTCCTCGGTCTGAACGATGCAGACAAAAAAGAATGCCACTCCTGTCATTTAAAATACGTTACAGTTAGAATGAATATCGTAGAATGAATATCAAAGGGCATACAGAAGTAGGTAGCATTTGTAACATTTAAATAAATCTTAAGATAATGGCTGAAGGTTGTAGTTAGACGTACATAAATATTAAAGCCCATGCAGAAGTAGGAAGCATTTTGTCAACGTTTCGAACAAATAATAAAATAATGACCGGAGGTTATAGTTAGAAGACTGAAGTTCAGTCAAGCAAGTTTGCCCAAAATGACTCAAGTCAAGTCATTCCAAAAACCCAAGTCAAGTCAAGTCATTCCAAACCAGTGACTTAAGTCATTAGTAAATCTATTTCACACCGGGCAATGTTTCGCATATTAGCGGCCCAAATTTAAACAAATAGCTTTCTACGTCTAAAAATAAAGTCAAATAAAACTTCAACAACCTACCTTGCAAGCCGTTAACGCAGGTATGTGCCACCAGCACATAACACCGATGAGGCTGCGGTACAAAAGAGGCGACCATTCCAACGATCCATGGAAGACCCAGTATAGGGTTGAGCTTGCAGAAGGCAGTTAACGATTTGCGCATCGCCTTTGCCTTTAACTTCGCAACAGTGTCTTGGTGACTCTTTGGCTGTGTAAATAAAACGGTACATTTTGACGTTGTTTGTCGTACGGTAACGATATTTTTTTAACGCTGTTAGTCGTATGGTGCATAGGTACAGACGTTGTGTAAATTGAAGCCTTAAGACTTCGTACTTCTATATGGAAAGGTTATAATGGCTTAAAAAAAATTGGACATTTTCATTACCATTTTATCCAAATCTAAGCCAATAGCTTAATCAAATTAAACAAAAGCTCTTCCGGTACTTATTTGTTTAACCGACGTTGCGGACACCTTTACAGGAAGATGCTTTTACCAGGGAATGCAGATGAAATAAACCTTTCTTTTTCTTGATAAAGGCATATAGGGAACATAAACGTAGGATAAAATAATTAAGTACCGAAGGAGCTTCTTTTTAGTAGACGATGCCTGAAAGCGTATTTATTAATCAAATTCCCCCCTTATTTATTTAGCGCTGATCCCCAAGAAACCTTTTTTGTAAAACTACTCATGCATCTATAAATACTGTATTTAATGTGCAACCATCACACGTTAAACAGTTATTGAAGGAGTTATGTATTTACAGGCGAGGTCGCAAGTTCGAACCCCATAACAGACTAGTTTTACGAACATGTTGCAATAGAATAGGCCATGACGCTATACGGTGGTTATTTCACTTGAACTTATTTGAGCCTGCGTAGCTCAGTTGGTAAAGCGACGGTCGCGGTATAACCGTATGTCGTGAGTTCGAACCTCACCCCAGGTTAGTTGTACGAACAGAAGTCAACAGACAACGGTGCTGTGGTTGTGTCTCGACTTGCTCCCCTCTAAGCCTGTGTACTCAGTTGGTAGAGCAACGGTCCCGGCATGGCCGTGGTTGTGAGTTCGAACCTCACCACAGACTAGTTTGACGAATAGGATGCAGCAGGCAATATTGCTATGCTTCTTTTGACTCGCTTCCTTATGAGCCTTAGTAGCTCAGTTTGGTAGAACGACGGTTCCGGCACGGAAGTTTTGAGTTCGAACCTCACCATAGGTTCGAAAACCTCACCATAGGTTAGCCGTAGGCTAGATTTTTTATTCTTGCCTTGCTTGCATGTTTAATCATGATGGAAGGTGGCCAAACTAATATTAACCGGAAGAGCTTCTTTTCAGTATATACTATGATTGGTAGCAACAGCATAATTTAAAGTTGCGTTGAAGATGTAGTAAGAATATTAAAGCCCATACGGTAGAAATTTAAACGTTTCGAATACATTTTTATTCATTTTCAACATTCACTATTCAAAACGTTCAAAATGCTACATTATAAATCAAATTAAGCTGAGAAAACTTACCTTGTACTTTTGGCTGTCTCTCGTCAGACGCGCAATCACAGCCACGACCTTCAGTGCGATGAGGAAGTTTAGAAGTAGACTGGCAGCTGCTGGGACAACAGACGCCCATACAAGGTCCTCTGACAGATAACACAGCGTGTCATCTCTTGGTTGACTTTGGTTAACGTTTGGTTGCTGTCCACGAAGATATGACTCTGGAAAAATTGGTGATTGTCTTTATAAATTGAACTGTTGTAAACAATTCATTTTGAAATGAATGAAGTCCAAGTCAAGACTTGAAAAACAACTTAAGTCCATATAAAGTCATTGATATAAAGATAAAACGTTAACTATTAAAATTGGTAAAATCGTCCGCGTATCAAATAACTTAAAAATGTCAAAAACGCATGATGATATCAAAGTGATATATAGCATGAATATTTTCCATGATGTTGAAAATGAATAAAGACTTATTCGAAACGTTCAAAATGCCACCTACATCGTATGGGCTTTGATATTCTTATTACGTCTTACTACAACCTCCAACCATTATGCTCCAAAGCATGAATATTGTTTTACGTACAAAAATTGAAATAAACAACTCAATTTTATTCAAATGTATTTATTGAAAGCACGTAATTATAACCAAAGTTATTTAACATAAAAACTCCAAGTCAAATCATTTGTCCGAAAGACTTAATTTTAGTCAAATTATTTTGGTCAAACGGCTTACGTCAAATCTAGTCATTTGAAAACAGTTACTCAAGTCAAGTTATGGGCTTAAGTAATTGCAACACTGGCAATTTGTAAGCAAAAACTGCCTAGTTTAAATGTTAAAATAAACGGAAGATTAATTTGTCAAAATTTGATTTTTAGAGGTCAATAATTTTCATTTGTTTGGTCAAAAAATAATCTCCTCAGTTATAAGGTAAAAAATATAGCTTAGGGTTTTTTAACCATGCGTTTTGTTGAAATTGCAACAATGAAACTGTGTTTTACTGCTATTTAAATAACTACCTTCGGTTAAAAATCCGACCAAAAACGTGCTGGCCACAATGCAAAGCGGCGGCAGCCAGCCAATCAGGTGCTTCCATTTCCCCATGGCTTTGTGACGTAGATCGCGCTTAATGACCAAAATGTAAAGCAGGATTCCCTCGACTGACATCCAGGCGAAATTGCACAGCAGAAAAAAGTGGGTTGCGGCAGCCAGAACGTAGCAAAACCAATCGGGATCGGTAGCGCCACCTTGTGGAGTATTATAAGAGTTCGTGTTGTCCGCTAGAAGGACGAGATGCAAGCAGAGCATGGAAATGGCGAGGCACATGTGGACTGTGTTGCGTTCCACCGTTCTTTCGGTGGTCTGACGCGCGAACCAGAAGAAAACGACGCAAACCAATAGAAAGACTATTGATAGTGCCCCGGCAATGTAGCTCATCATCTATACAAGAAAAGGATAAACATTTTGTATTAGAGATGCACACACATATGTGTTCAACAACTGCGATCTTGCCCTTCTGAAACTGCTTTTTTACCAACTATTACGGTTTACGTATTGTTTGTACACCGAAAGCCATCGCAGACGCTGCTTTATTTTTTGGGAAATGTAAGATCGTTTGATTAAGAGCAATAACTCACTTAAATAACAACAAAAGCTCAACATATAGCACGTAAAATTATTTACGTGCGACAATTAAGATCAAATACATTTCATTTTAACCCAAACCATTTGTTCAAAAAACTTAAGTCAAGTCAAGTAATTTCACCAGAACGACTTGTGTGCATCTAAACCCGAACAAATCTCACCGAGAGGTAATTTACAAACGCTTTTGCAGAAATTCGGTAATTTGGCAAGCCTGAAGCCAGTCCGAGTTGTTTAGTATTTCATAGGGTTCCGACTATACATGCACAAGTTCCTAAACCCTGCATATATTTACCTCAGATAGTTCTTCGCAAAACCCTGGTGTCTCTCTATCATTTCTATCTACATTCATGTCTTCCGTTTGGCTTCCAGTGTCTAAAGGAATCAGCAGCATAATTGCAAAGTTGGTTGTATGGTTGCATTGGCACGAATAAGATCCACTCATAGAAACCTCACATCCGTAATCCGACCACAAGTCGGCGGACGTGTTGTAGAACACGCACCTCGTGGTTACGTTCCGGTTTTGTTGACCTTTGTCAAGGTCAAATTTGACCGGGACACTTTGCTTCTTAAAGTTTTCTCCAGAGAATGCGGTTATAGATAGAACGTTGCTAGTCGACGGGAATATCCACGCGTTCACAATAGTGTCGGATTTTTCGCCAAGCATTTCATTGCAGAGCTTATCGCTTACCATAAACCCTTTCTGAGCGCACAGGTTCTCATTTGAGCTGTTGATAAGCTGCGAGATATTGCTGCTAGCTTTAACATCTAGTTCTGTTACATTAGAACAGGCGCTTAGAATCTGTGGGACTGTTTTGTAGTCGGCCGTCAGCACTGATAAAGTGCTAGTTGTTTCCGCGTTGCGTTTTCTTCTTTGCTTTGTCTCGAAGCTCGCCTCTGACAAGTCTAGATATTCGCCGTCGGAAATGTTCACCGTCTTCAGTGTGATTTCCACCTGAGGGCTTGCGAATATCACTGTGGAGGCGTTGGTTTCTTGTTGTTGTTGTTGTTTGGCAAATTCATGTACCGAGTAATCCAGTACTTCGTCCATGCTTTCCAGAAGCTTCGACGGCGTAAGTGGGTCTAAAGCAAAAAAAAAATTACAATTTAAAATGAAACATTTTGAAATTTGAAAAAATTTTTTTTACAAAATGTGACTAAACGTTTACAAAAATTGTTTTTAGAAAATTAGAAAAACTTTTTAGAAAACAAGTTTTTTTTTTTTTTTTTTTTTAACATTTAAAAAAAAAACAGAGTAAAACTAAATATCAGACAGTTGTTTTAGTTAGACGAAAATAATTTTACTTGTGACAATAAACTTTGGATTATATTTATATTAGTTTTAGTTAGACGTGGTAATAATATCAAAGGTCATACATAAGTAAGTAGCATTTTAACGTTTCGAATAACATAAATGATGTTGAAATTGAATACAGAAGTATTTTGTTTACTGTGAAGTCTATAACGACGATACACACGTAACGCGAATCCAGCAACTTACCTTTCAGGTTTTCGTCCTGCTGATTCGTCACTTCTTTCCACGACTCTGTGTTGATAGGATTTAGCAGTTGGCTCGTCACTTTCATAAAGTTTAAGGCGTAGTCGGCCACATTCTAAACATGAAGTGCAAAAAGAAGTCGGTGTTTAATTTAAAACTGTAGCGAGCGAACGTCGGTATGTCTATAAGTAATCATAAGGTGTTTGTTTCTCGTATGTACTTCAAAGCGGTGCGCTTCTCAAGCTATTAAAAATACTTTTAGAACTTTAATCGTCGGCATTTATGTGTTGGATTCGGTTGTGGAAGCACATACTAAGCTTAAAAACGCCACAAGTGTTTTTTCTGTGCTAAACCAGTGTTTGTAATGACTAGAGAAGACAATGGCGTGCCTTGCACTTATGTCACGGTTTTCAAATAACTTTACTTAACTTAAGTATTTTGGACAAGTGACTTGGGTTAAAATCAAGTGTTTTCAATTAAGCATATTTTATTATAAAATTCAGTTATTCATTCAAGTTTGCACATGAAACAATTGGCTTGCTATATATTAGCGTTTTGTGTTATTTTTTAGTTGACTTTTTGCTCAAAATCGAACAAATTTCCGTATTTTAATAATTTAACTTTATTTTTTCGGACAAGGACTTTACTTGCAATTGACCTGCTCGAATTATGACCTGACTGGGACTTGACTGGAATTGATTTAAGTCATTCCAAACTGACTTGTGTACAACATTGCGCCAAACACAAGGAACCTACATTATGTACCTGGTTGATCTCGCGCGGTTCGGACCTAACTTGACTCGGCTTGGTAAGCTGTTCAGGAACAAGAGACGGCAAGAGACCGTCAGCGATCGCCAGCAAGTCACCAGGAGACACCGCTTCCATTTCTTTATCATCGCTTGAAGAGTCGTTGAGAGCTTCGCTCAAGTTTTTCAGCATCTCATTCGCGCTCAAAACGGTCTTGGGTGGATTTTCGATCGAATTTTGTACGAAAATCTCGATTGGGGAGGGGGTTTGAGCCTGGGGGGTAAACTGTGTGGTTTCTGGTAGTTCAGGGGGTGGCGACGCTTCGTACGTTGATGATTCGAATCTGTGCATTTTGTCAGCTTCGTCGTTTAACTTTGGAAAAACGCTCGTGTGTAAGTTAACAGTGCCTTGAGCTATTAGCCTTAAACTTGAGTTAATCTCTTGTTGTTGTGATGTATAGACGCTACCGACTGGATAAGAACTTGAATTAGTACGATTTTGAGGTGCTGTGTCGGTTTGAATCGGATAAAAACTTGAATTAAGTTGATGTTGCGACGAAGCAAGACTCCTAGTTGAGAAAAAATTGGAGTTAAACTGCTGTTTTAAGGTTGTATCCTTTTTGAAGGGATAAAAACTGGCATTAAACCGCTCTGAGGATGAAAAAAGGCTTCTAGTCGAGTAAGAACTCGAATTGAACTGTTGTTTTGATGTTGAAAGGCTTCTAGTAGGTTTCCTTGTTTGGCCAAGCTCAAGTTCACTGCCTAATTCCTTCCGACTATCCCCGGTAATTGTACTTCCGTTCAAAGCTAGTATCCGACTTCCTTCGCTTGCTGCTTCCACCGCGCGTGTCGCGTACGTCGTGTCGCGTCGCTCTGATGTCGCCTGTCGCTTTGTGACCCGACTTCGATTCGCGACAGGCAGCCTAGTGGTGAAGGCCCGCGCGATTTCGGTCATGATCGTCTGCGAGATTTTTTGCTTTACGCGACGCGGAATGCCCCACTTTTTTGGCTTGTTATTGTTGTTGTTGTTGTTGTTGTTGTTGTTGTTGTTGTTGTTGTTGTTGTTGTTGTGTGATCGTAGAACTAGCTGCGAAATATCGACTTCTTTCTCGTCTTTGTTTGGGCCTTTTTTTCTTCTTGGCGGACAGGTGTTGCGACTGGATGCTAGGGAAATAGAGGAGTTTTATATTTTAAGTACTTTTTAATATTACTATTTTTTTTAAATAAAGGAGTTTTTATAGCGATTATTTTTGTGAAAATCAAGGAGTTTTATTACTCTTGGCCTTTGGTGAAGTAAATTATCGCATTTGTTTCATTCTAAGTAGTATAACCTGGTTATCCTATCTGTATATTTTTACAACGTAAAGCTAATACCTGAGTAGCATCAAAAAATAGGGGCGGATCCAAAGTAGGGCACTTGGTAATGTCCCCCCCAAAATGGCATTTTTTCTACTTTGCCTTTACGTAAATGCAAATGAATATACATTCCGTTTCTATAGTATTTCTATGTAGGTGTGAAAGTAGAATTGGTTTGTTACCGGAACAATAAAATTGTTTAATTTCTTATACAATTTCTTACGCATGGAATTTTAACGCCATAACAAAGCAGTTACGCCATAACATCAAACGTGACGTTTTTTTTTTCTTTTTAATAAACACTCTTTCTACGTAAAAAAATTAAAAATGCTAATTGCGCAGAGCGCCTTTGGGCTTAACCGATTTTATAAAATGGGCCAATGTATAGTTAGAAACATAAAAAAGTAAAAAAATGTTTTGATTTACCAAAAATACATAATGTAGGGAATAGGGCATGTTGCTCTGAAATGCGCATAAAATGTAATCCAAAAAAACGGGTATTACAAAAATGCTGTTGCTTTTCAATTCATTACTGTGAAGGGACTTCCATGACTTTTAGCACCCAGAGGGCGATGCCCATTGAAAAAAATTGCGCATACAATATAATTAAAATAAAGATTATTAAAAAGAAATTCAATTTATCACTTTTCAAATTAATAAAAAAATCTTCTGTGACATTTGGAAAGCATAAAAGCAGCCAAGAAGCTAGAAAAAGCAATGCCTATTGCCTCCATTGCTCTCGATTGCGCAAAAAATTTAATTAAAAAAATTTACCACTTTTCCAATCATTAAAAAACCTTTTAGTACATTTCGAACACATTAATGCAGACCAGAAAAAGGGGATGCCTATTGCCTCTATTGCTCTGAATAGCGCATTAAATTTAATCAAAATAAAAAGGTATTAAAAAAAACATCCGAGCTTCCATGACAATTGAAATGCATAAAAGCAGTCCAGAAGCTAGAAAAAGCAATACCTATTGCCTCTATTGCTCTGAATTGCGTGGCATTTGTGATAGGATCGCACCTTGGCAAGACAATACAACAGCCAGCAGGTCGAGCGGCCTTATAAGGGCTTCGAACTGCTGCTGGCTTGTTGTGTTGTTTGCCGCTGTGCAGGTTCAAAGCGCTAGCTCGTTGAATTGGCTGCGATAAGATAGGTCGCGCTGTTCCGCTCTGATCATGCTGATACTGACTTGAAAAGGCCTATATTAAGCCCGGCCGGTGTACCTTTTGCGCGTATGGGATCTTTCGCGGGTAAAAAGCAATGAAAAATAAACGATTCCCGCAATATAGGTCAGACCTATATCTGACATTGATTGAAAATTGTTTTGGATAAATAGGACGCGGAACGAAATTGGGAACAACACTAGGAGCACAATGCAAATTCCTATATGAGGAATCTCCTATCAAAACCCAATCCACTTTTATTGAAACAACTATCACTGCGATTCCTAACCTTTTATGGTTTGCGCCAGACTTCTAGATAATTTTAGTTTTCGATTTTTTGTTGGTCAATTAGTCTAAAAGCCGAAACCTATAAACAAAATGCAGAGGAATATTTACCATTCACTTTCGTGCTAGAATAAATTGCGATTTACACTAAATTGATTTGGAATAATTAAATGTAATTCTAGTTCCAAGTTTTAGTTTATACTCTGATTTTTTTTAAAGAATTCAGTAAACTAATACTAATTTCTAAATCTAGTTGTCTAAGTCTGATTTAGGTATTGTTCCAGTTTATACTTTATTCCGACTACTCAGTATTGGTCCTATTTTGGTCTTATTCCGAATTGTGTTTTATTCCGACATTGTTGTTGTTCTTATTTCGGTCTTAGGCTGGAGTCCGCAAAAAATCATTGTAACACTGTATTCCTAACCCGTTGGACATTGAATTCCGACGTTAAAGTTGTTCTAATTTCGGGGTTATGGCTGGAGTCCGACCAAATCATCATTGTTAATACAGTTATACGTTTGTCATTTTTAGTCTCATAATCGCTTGAGTTAAATAATTGTATTAGTTTAACGTTTTTTAGTCGTGACTTGACTGAGTTACAACACTGATGTTTACCACACGACCCTCAACAATACAATTAAGCAAACACGTGTTCTGTTATTTTGCTACTGAGCAATTTTAGGAAAAAATCGTTGGCAGATAAATTCAGAGGCGCGTCTTCTGCACCTAAGTGCACTTAAGTCATTGCAACACTGGTGTATACCTACCGCGTTGGCATATAAATCCAGAGGCGCGTCTTCTGCGTCTGCCGTTCACTTTCGTCTTCAACGCGACCCTGGAACATCCATCCTTACTTGACATCTTCAGCAGGTGAATCGGTTTAATGCGTGACACGATTTCATCCGGCAATTTTCCACCGCCATTTTGTGTCAACCTGAAAACAAAAAACAAAATCAGTCTAATAAACAATGCTGTAGTAACGACTTGAATTAAGTGCACCTAAGTCACTGTTTTTAAATAACTTGACTCGAGTGTTTTCGACAAACGAATTGCTTAATCTAGAATCTACTTTTTGGGTCTGAAATTCAATATCAAGCTACATTACAGACCAGTGCATATTTTCAACTATATCTAAAAAAAAATAGTCAATCTATTAATAAAACGTATCTTCCTTTTTGTCGTTAATTAAAATTTCGTAAAAACTTGAATAAATAAAAAGCTTTAAATAAAATCGATAACTGACCAGTCATCACAAAACTTGATTCCCACAATTCCTAATGTCAGTCGGTGTTTCTTCATTTTCTTGCGAAGAAATACTATCTAAAAAACAGAAAAAATATTTTATTTTACGTCATATCAAATCTCAAGAACCAGGATGTCCGATAATATCGGCTCCGAGTCGATACCCGATGCCAAGTTGTAGTATCGGTACTCGTCCGATAATATCGGCTTGAAGTCAAGATACTCGGGAGGTAGTGGTGCCCAGGGCTGAGGAGTCAGACTCGGGACTCGGGACTCGAGTAAGACCACGTTGAACTACCCGAGTCCCGAGTCCCGAGTCCCGAGTCCCGAGTCCCGAGTCCCGAGTCCCGAGTCCCGAGTCCCGAGTCCCGAGTCCCGAGTCCCGAGTCCCGAGTCCCGAGTCCCGAGTCCCGAGTCCCGAGTCCCGAGTCCCGAGTCCCGAGTCCCGAGTCCCGAGTCCGACATGCGCATGCGCAGTACCACATCTTTGACCTGATATGATCGCCAACTGGAAATCGTAAAGGTGGAATAGCATATGGTGGAATATTTTCCAACCCTGTATTATGAGTAAATAAATCATACGACACCCCTGTAACTGGATTGCTGAATATTCGTGTTATTTTGGTAAATTGGCGGAATACAGGCTGTTGAGTCAGGGCCGGATTCGGGACTCGACAAAATCGCACATTTGACCGGAGTCGGACTCGGGACTCGGGAGTCGGACTCGGGTTGTTTTTTTGGCCGGAGTCGGACTCGGGACTCGGGAGTCGGACTCGGGTTGTTTTTTTGGCCGGAGTCGGACTCGGGTTATTTTTAACCGACTTCGCAGCCTTGGTGGTGCTGATTCGATACTAAGTTGTTTTTGGGATTTAAGCCAACGTGGCATATCAATATAAAAAGGTAAATTTATCGAAAACATCCCTAATTGTAATGACGTAATTTTGTATCGGATCGGATCGCGATACTTTTGTCTGAAATATCGGGTATCGGTTATAAAAGCTTATAATTTTAGCGAAATATTCTTGCTGGACGCAAAGATTTGATTTCAAGAGATGTCATTTCATTACATAAACAATTTCGATACACTTATTGCATAATTCATAAAGCGTGTAACTTTTGCATTATGGTTTTTGCAACGTTTTTGGTCCTTTACCTAAACCTTTGGTTTTATTAACCTGTGTTCTAGAGACATTTGGACTTTTTGGACAAAATTAGGTACATTTTATCAGTGTTGAACATAAGACACTTGAAATGGCTAAGTCCCAGTCAAGTCATTATTTTGTTATTTTTTCAAAAAGACTTTGGATAAGTTATTTCAGAAATGACCTAACTGGGAATTAAATTATTTTAAAATGACTTGACTTGGACTTAATTTGTTCAACGAATGACTTGACTTGGACTTAAGTTATTTTAAAATGACCTAACTGGGAATTAAATTATTTCAAAATGTCTTGTTTACAACACTGCTATCTACATAGGGTTTATGATTGCTTTCGCGTCAACGCATTGATCCTATAATTACCGCCAGCTTGGCAAGAGCCTGAAACACTTGCTATTGACCCAAGCTCTCGACTTGTTATTGCTTTAAAAACTTGCCTTGGACTTCATATGAATTGTCTTGGACTTAAGTTATCTTACAAATTACTTGACTTAAAATTAAGTTGTTTCACAAATGACTTTACTCGTACTGAAGATATTTTACAAATGATTTGACTTGGACTTAAGTTATTTCGTTATTTCAAAATGACTTGTTTACAACACATGTGACGTGTGAGTGCCGTGATCCTATAATTACCGCCATCTTGGCAAATGGCGAGAAACACTTGCTGTTGAGCCAAGCTCTCGTCCGGCCCGGCACGTGCTACGTGGGTTAAAAGTAAATTGATTGACGCATTTGGCGCAAGGCACCGGCAAGCAATCGGTAATAATTGCGTGTTTACAGTCGTACGCGCAATCCAACACCGAATAGGGTCCTGGCTAAAACAGCCCGAGTTTTGATAAAAATTATGCCTTTATCGACTATGTACCTCTGTCTTGCGGTTACTTTATCTGTCAAACGTTATTTCGGTAATAATATTCCATATATCGCTGTTTTTTATCGTGTCTGCCTATATGCTCTATCTACTTTCTTGGCCAGAGACTGATCTCTCGCCGAGTCCAGAACAGCCTTCTCTAGTATTTCACTTTCCTTCTATTCTGCGACCTTCTGTTATAAGATAAACTAAACAAACTAACAGTTTGCTCGTAGTCGGTAATCGCTATTTATAAGATGCACTACAAGGCGAAATCGTATCTGAACTTTATCTACTTGCACGGGAAGATTAACTGTTCACATTCTAATAGAGAATCAATTGCGATTTACACTAAATTAATGGTGAATTAATTCAATGTACACCGAAAGCCATCGCAGACTAATCGAATCTGCCAATCAATGATCAATGTAACCAGGGTGAGCTAGAAAAACAACTTTAAGTATAATCGTATTCGTCATCGTAAAAAAATACTTGCAACACGATTTTTGCCATTGAAAAACATTTTTGTTTCATACAACCACTCTTTACTAATTTCACCAGGCAGATCTTTCTATATTGCTAGAGCAGTGCAACTTAACCGTAGAGTGCACCAAAATATGCATGGGGTGCACCAGTACGAAAAGGTATACAACGGTGCATGACAACATTTTATTGAATCATTACTATTTCACTTCTAAAGTTGTTTGAATGCTGTTTTTTTCTCAAGTTTGTTTGAATGATGTTTTATGACAATAATAGTGGGCTACCCGCTATAGCCACAATCGAACTCACACCGACAGTGTATAAAACTTCGGCAGCTCGCTCGGTTTATTTGACATGTGATATTGATATGCATAACATAATGATTTTTCAGATCGCTTTTTACCTCAGCTTACCTTTTAAGTAAACAAGGTGCATGGGTTCGTCACAACAACTTTAAGGGTTCACAAAACCAAAAAAGGTTGAAGAGCACTGTGCTAGAGTACTTCGCGAAGGATTATTGGAATAGGTTTAAATTTATCCATCTTCCAAAGCAAAACCGTATAGTTTGAAATGTAATTAAGAATAAAGCACAACACATTTTTTTTATTTTATAAAAACACTGGTTTTATTTTTCTTCTAATATAAAACGGTATGTTTCTTTAGGCAACCGAAAACCTTTTCAGTTGACCGACGGTCTTAAAGTGTTTTGGAGGAAGAAGGCATACTTTATTTCTTCTCGACTAAGTTAATGTACCTACATAAAAGTGTTTTTCAAAGTGTAAAACCGCCAGTCAAACCCCAGAGTTGAACAGTATTCAAATTTTTAAATAGCTTCGCGTTTTTTGGTGTTTCAAGTGCAACGCTTTCCTTCCTAATTAAGCCTGATTGGCAATTAGCTCGTGGCCCGCGGCTGCAAACGCACATTTGGTTCCGGAAACGGTTCCGGCGCCGCCCGACCGACACTTGTTGGGGCGATGACGTGGCAGAAGTCCTTTGTTGCTCATAATGCTTCATTGTCGATGAGTTTTCGAGTCAAATGAGTCAGACAAATTCGACGAAAAGAACATTCAATTCAATCGATCGATTTTTGGCTCATGTGCAGAAAAAAAATCAAATTTTCAAGTTAAAACTTTCAAAATAAAAAAAATTCTAAAAATCAATTTTGTTTCAAGCTCAAACTCCAAACCAACATAGGCTAAAAATCAGTAACCTTCTAAAAATCGATTTTATCAGATATTCTACCTTTTGTATTGTGGTAAAAATTGCAATGAAAAACCGTACAATGTGTTCAATTCAACCAATTGTTCGAGTTCAAATTTTCACATTGTAGCGATTTTTTTTTTTCAGTTTATCAAATAAATTGAGAACCAGGCGCACATAAATATTTTTTTAATATTACAAACCTGTCTAATTTGATGCACCCTTTTCGCTTACAGCCATGTTTGTAAACTTTTTTCTACCAGTTGTAGCATTACACGTACATTGAGATAAACCACATTAAATGGCTTCAATTTATTGATGCACAAAATGTAAAGTTCCATATAAATGTAAGCGAACAAAAACATAAGACATTGCTTTGCACAAAAAAAGAAAAAAACATTCCAAAATTCGATTTTATCGAATGTTCTGCAGCTGTTGTATTTTTATTAAAACTTGAACGAAAATCCGTGCATAGTTCCAAAAGTTCTCATTTCATTTTTCAAATAAAAAAAGTGCGTCCAACAAAAGTTTCAGTTCAAATGAAACTACTCCGAGCACAAAAGCAAATGTCGGCTTAATACCTTAAAGATAATTACCATTACGATTTTCAGATTGACCAATTTTGCTTGTTTGACCATAGCAATGACGTCATGATCGCGATAATATCGAGTATCGGAATAAAATGTCAGGTATCGGACATCCTCACTGACAATAAATGCAATAACGCTAGAATTCGATTTTATTAAACATCCTAGATTTAGCCTTTTGATTAAAATTGCAACGAAAACCCATTAAGTGTGTCCAAAACCCAAAAATTCCAAAAACTTTCAACGAAAAAATCCGTATATAATGTCCCAAACCAAAATTTTCCGGTCCGGTCGCTTTTGGTGCGGTTTCGCGTGACGTTTTTGACGGTATGACGTCACGTGAAACCTGGCGGGTCGCAAGCGGGCAATTAAACTTTTGTTTTCTTGCGATGTGCGCACGAAAAATGCGTTTGTTTGCGAGTTGCTCTTTTTGGAAAACCCGGTGTTTGTCACGATACTTGGCTTTTTTTTGTTCTTGAACAAAAAATTGAAAATGGGCGCTTGAAACCCCCACGCATAACTTGGACAACATATTTTTCAAAAAAAATAGAGCTAGGAGTCGATAGTAACAAAGAACTAAATGATGACGTCACACTGTTTTAGGTTTTAGTCCCCTAATTAAAGGACTCATATACCTCTGAATCGCACATACATACCACTCTATGTCATGTCCGAAATTAATAAAAATACGATGTCTACTTTTTCTATAAAGCTCCGGAAAAAACAGTCTTAAACCAAAGCAAACCAAAGAACAATAGCGGCAAAGAAATTTTCGGCCAATATAATTTAAAAGGTCATTTTAATTTTCTCAAATTAGATTATAAGTTTGCTGAATTCTTAAAAAAAACAGAATGTAAACTAGTTTTTGTATTAGAAATACATTCAATTATTCAAAATCAATATAGTTTAAATCACAATTAATTCTCATAAAAATGTGAATGGCAAAACTTCTGGTTATTTTTTATAAGTTTTAGGATACCCCATGTTTACCAGACTATGAAATCACCTATAAGTCGTTCCCATCAAATAGTATTAATTCAAATTCTTTGTTCCAACTAAAAGACCAAAAAAAATTTTTTTTTCGGTAAAATCCAAACTAGATAAAATTAGAGCACGCGAGCAATTTACAAATTAAATAAGAATTAGTCGCATTTTGCTCTAATTCATTGAATTAGAAAACTATCTATTTATCCTATAGTCTGGCCCCGTGGCATAAGTTTGTCGGCGTTTTGCTTCTCAACTTTCAAAAAATAATAGATAAAAAATTCAAGATTGCACAACCAGGTATTCCGGTCAATTGTTAGCAAACAGTTCAAAAGCGTTCAACTTTACTGAGGTATTTACTAAACTATTCAGCTTCAATATTGGTAGGCCTACGCATATTCAAAAAGCTTGAATTGAAGTCATACATGAATTAAAGAAGGAAGTGACTTGAATACCGCCAAAACTGCTTACTGTGCAATAATTCAGTATTATACGTTAATATACAACGAGCTTGAATAGAAAGAAAAGGATAAATTTTCAATGATCCAATTTTTGTACACAGTCTAATACTCTAATACAGTGTTTCTTAAAGTGGTGAATGGTTTACCCCAGGGTGAATAAAATTTTTGCTGGGGTGAACCAACCAAAAGGGTGAATAAGGGTGAACGAAAGTTCAGGAGCATCCTATAGTCACTAGTAAACAACTTTCTGAAGTAAATCGACTACTGAACTGTTGTTTTTTGGTGTTTTTTTCTTATTGTAATAGTTAAGTTGGTTTGCACTGAGTGTATAAGTTAGGCCTACCATATGTCCTCTTTAGGAGGATTTGTTCCCTTTTCTTACGAAAACCGAATGGTCCTCCGAGGACGCTCAAAAATGTCCAAATGTCCTCTTTTTTCGCGTTTCGAGTTAGTTGCTTATACTTTAAACAAGACTTTTAGGCGAGAGGTTGTATTTATTTTCAAAAAATAGTTAAGCCATTAAATATGCTGAATTGCTGGTTTAAAAAGGGTTTCTAGGGGGGATCCAAGCAATTCGTAGGGGGGAGGCGAGCTCTAAGTTAATGTTTCAATTTTTTGCTATGATTCTAATGGTATCGTTTTCGTTTTGGTTGTACACCACTCCTTCAGCGCTGTACAAACTCTGTTTTTGCCAACTTTAACATTAAAACTGCCCAAAAAATTTGCGAATCTTCTGTTATCTAATTTTGTTTACTTTGTTGAGCAAAACGTCTCTTTGAGTGAAATTCCATGTTTTCATATTATCAAAGGTATAACGGCCCTATTTAATTATAATTTTTCTAACTTATAGATAAACGATAAAAGTCATCTCCCGTTTAAACTATTTTTATCCATATTTTATATAATTGGATAACAGGCTAGCAACAGGGGGACGAAATGTTTTGCGAAAAGCCTCCTGATTTTACAGTTTAGCGCCAATTCAACCAATTAAATCCAATTTTTTTCGCGTTTCGCGCGACCAACAATAAACTTCACTATTTTCAAGTTGCCTCAGTGTTATTTAATTAAAAATTCCGAATTGCTTTTCGTAGGGGTACAAGTCATAGGAAAATTACAAAGGGTGCCGCTGCCGAAAAAAGTTGCGGATATGTCACGTATTTCTGAAACGTAACAATTCTATTTTCGTGTTACTTGCAGGCAAAAAAATATTGTCTTTATGCGTGTTAAAAATATGGTACCGTAGCCCTATTATAAGTACAACAATTTGGTGACTTTGTTTTGTGCTTTTGTAGCTTTATATCTCTGGACTCGAGAAATTGTAGATTTGCAATGGTAAAACTTAGCTAGAGTTGATCTTAACAAAAATCGAAACAACCTAAATCATTTTGTGCTGTTATATAAAGACGAGATAGTTATATATTATGAGACAAAGGTGAATGAAATCTGGAGATAGATGCTAGGGGTGAACGAAACTAAAAAAGTTTAAGAAGCACTGCTCTAATACACAGTTTTTTTATTATTCGACCAACAGTATACTTTTTTAAATAATGTTTTAAGTAAAAGGAATATCAAACGCCATACAGCAGCATAGGTTGCATTTTGTGAACGTTTTAAATAAATTTTCGAAATTGCCTTGAGATTTTAGTTAGGCCTAATAGGAATATTAAAGCCTACACAGAAGTAGGCAACATTTTGTTAACGTATCTTATAAATATCAAAAATATGGCTGGATGTTTTAGTAGGGCGTATAGAATGAATATATCAAAGCCCTTACAGAAGTAAGCAACATTTGGCAAACATTTCAAATAAATCCCTAAAATGGTTGGAGGTTTGCAGTTAAGACGTAGGAAGAATATCAAAGCCCATACAGAAGTATAGGTAGCATTTTAAACATTTCAAATTAATCCTTAAAATGGTTGGATTTTTAGTAAGACGTATAGATTGAAGAAGTGCTAGCATTTTGTGAACGTTTCAAATATTTCTACATTTATTTCCCACAGACGTCGGTAAACGAATTCGACATTATCAATTGAATTTCCACTCTCATGTGCACCTTTACATAAGGCAGGTGCACGCCCAGTATTTCTAACCTTTTCCAAGGCCTACTAGCAGCCTGCAAATTGTCCTGGGAAACTTGCCCGGCGTTTAAATTCGCAAGCGCTGCCAAAAATAGCCCGGCTCACCTTATCAAATCACTTTCCAGTTTAACTAGAATGGACCTGTGTCTAGCAACCAGACTTGGACAACTGGATAATTCTAGTTTTCTAATTCAATAATTTAGAGCAAAATGCGGCTAATTCTAATTCTAATCTAATTTGTGAATTGCTTGTGTGGTGTAGTTCTAGTTCTAATTTTACCAAAAATGCTACCTAGTCCAACGGCATTTTTAGTATCTCAGTCAAACAAAGAATTTGAATTCAAACTCTTTGGTTGGAACGTAATTTTCACAGTCTGAAAATCATATGATATGCTAAAAGGCATCAAAATTAGCACACTTATATTTGCCTTTCACAATCTTATTAGAATACTTCTCGATTTAAATGGAA
This sequence comes from Ascidiella aspersa, assembly GCF_963924565.1. Taxonomy (NCBI): domain Eukaryota; kingdom Metazoa; phylum Chordata; class Ascidiacea; order Phlebobranchia; family Ascidiidae; genus Ascidiella; species Ascidiella aspersa. The sequence goes on from NC_139451.1 coordinate 3,439,069, forward strand.
TTAATTGTGAATAATCAAAAGTAATTCTAGTTCAAATTCGTTTTTTTGAGAATTCAGTAATTCTAATCTAAATTGAGAAAACTCAAAATAATGTGATTCTAATTCTAATCTAAGTTATAAAAACTGAAATGCTCAAATTTTTGTTCTAATCTAATTTAAAAAAACTAAAATAATTCAAGTTTGCTCAGTCTGACGTATAGGCTTCAATTGTTAAGCAGTGTTACGCCACAAACGATAGTTATTATTAATTACGTTTGCTATACTTTAATGTAGTTTTACTACTTTTTAGTCATTTTGTTTTTGCTCTTTGAATGTTTTTTGAGTATTGCGTTAAAACTCAGTCATTTGCTGTTTGAAACGGTTTTCTAGCATATTTAATTGTGTTCGATGTGGCAGTTCATACAATAACAAAAGCTAAACAAAAAAAGTTTAAACTTGCCAACCTTATCGACGCTATCCAGTTCTGCCAGAGTTGACCTTTGTCTGGCGCAAGCCTCTGTAGCGTTGTTCACGTTCACGTGTCGAACGAGGATTCGGTATTCGGTGCTGTTCTTGTAAAAGCAAGGGGAGGAATCTGAAATCACAAACAACGAATATAAGAAATTTTACGAATTTGGTGACTTTTAGAATCGTTGTTTTGTATAAAAAGTATATCTAAAGAAATATTTTGAAATCATTGTGGTCATTTACTTGTAAGGGCGGGGAGATGTCTCCATTGTTTACACATTCAGCTTCCCAATGAAAAGAAAACAATTACCTGATTTTTTAAACTCGCTACAAAAAAAGCGTTAAAAAAATCGCATTATTATTTGGTTACCTTTCGTCCAAAAATGCTAATTAGAAAACATTTAGAAGTATGATAGTCACGAAACCGCAATCTAAACGAATCTAATGTTTTCAGTTCCAATGTTGCGGCGGTAAAATGTACAAGGAATGAGATATTTAAGGTTTTTAATATTCTTTTGTAAAAGCATGGCGCAGTATCAGAAACAGGTAAGAATAAATGAATTATTGTGCACAGTCATTTTTTGCTGTATACTATTTGATTTCAGCTCAATATTCTACAATTTTCAAGGGAGTTTGGGCCATGAATTCATCAACGCGAATTTATGTGTTTTTCTTTGCTACCGCTGGTTTAGAATCCTACCACATTTTCGTCCGGGGGTTTATATTGCTAACATTATAAGGGTTAGGGTGAAAGTTATAGCGTTTGGGTTTAGCTGGGTCACGCATTAATTATTATTAATATCATTTATTCTCCCATATTTATTTATTAATCGCGATTTCAATTTTTACAAATTATTTCGTTAATGTAAAAACAGTAGAAGGATTCTAGACCAGCGCCGTTTATTGTAAAAAAGTATTTGACGCTGGTCTAGAATCCTACCACATTTTCGTCCAGCGCAGTATTTCAAAACAAGCGTTGTGTTTTTTTGCTACCAACAAGACTTGACCAGTGAAAACGCGGTATTAAATAAAAGTAAACAATTTGACCGTCATTAAACGCTTTTATAAATGAAAAGTTAAATAAAATGAGCCATGGGCCGGATTAAATTGCTCGGCGGCCGTAGTTTGTCTGATAAATACCTTTTAGTGCTCGTTTAAATCCAAAAATTGCAACTGTTATCTTCAGCAGGCAGACCATGCAGAAAAGATACCGTTCCGACATCATCTCGCAATCCAATTGCAATTTTTTGCCAATTAAACTTTTAACAACTTCCCATAGAGTACACTTACAGCGAAACACCAAATTCTACAATGAACTTAATAGGCTTTCAAATATCCTATTGTGTTTAAAATACTAGAACAATAACCTTATAGAAGTATTCAAACGAAAATTTTACTGTTTCTATCATACGATTGTTAAATAAAACTTAAATTTAAAAATAATTTCAGTTTCCTATTATTTTAAATGTATGGCAGAGTGAAATAGATTTAGAATATATAGAAATATATAATTCAAAATAGAAATAGATAATTAAAGTCATCTTGCATTTCGCTAATATTAAGACAACCGTCAACAAGTAAGTAAAGCATTGAGAACACAACTGAAATAAATACCTAAAATGTTTAAAGTAACAAAAATATAGTATCTATATTGCCTGTAAAACCGCCAACTTTTATACTTACCGAGGTTTCAAATATAACTTAATCTTCCCAACCTTCTATTATTTATTTAGTTACTTGACCCTTAGTATAGATTAGCCTTATATCTGAGGTAATATTTGTCTGCACACTAAAAAGTCTGTTCACCCTGTCTAGAGTGGCTTAGTTCCCTCAATTTTAAAACCAAATTGTGACAGTATTATACCAAACGCGCAATCTTTGTTCAGACAACATGAATTTTTGGTCCAAACGCTTTATATATACGGTACTTTAATTTTATGTTTTGCAAAGAGACGCAGGACGCCTTTGAGCACAAACAAATTTATCAAAATGGGGTAAGACGTAAATTTTTTGTGGAGAAATACAAAGAAACGCATTTTGTAGCGAAAAAGGCAAAACATGCAGTTTGAGGGGGGTAGAAGGCCACATGCCCCCTCTATCCAACCAATCAACCATGGTATTGACTCTACAAAAACTAGCCATATCTGAGGTAATACTTCGACTAACGACTCAAATGCCCGGTCAATTTGTCTAGAGAGGCATAATCCCACAATTTTGAGGAGGGTCGTGTCCCCCCTGGTAGTGACCCTACAAAAACTAGCCGTATCGTAGGTAAAACTTTGCCTAACGACTCAAATGTCCGGTCATTCTGTCTAGAGTGGCATAATTTCCACAATTTCGTCACGTAATGTTGCGACAGTATTACAAAACAAGCGTCGTTTGGCCAAACAACACGAATTCTGGCCCAAACACCTTTATATATAGTCTAAATTGCCAAAATTTATATTTTGCGAAGCTACGCAAGCCGCCTTTAGGCTCAAACAAATTTACCAAAATGGGGTAAGATGTTCAATTGTTTTGTATAGAAACACTATAAAATCCATTTTGCAGTAAAAAAGGCAAACAATACCATTTAAGGGGGTAGAAGGCCACATACTCCCTGTATCCAACCATGGCATTGACCCTACAAAAACTAGCCGTATCCTTTTTTTGCATCTGAGGTAATACTTTGCCTAAACGACTCAAATATTCGATCACTTTGTCTAGAGTGGCATAATTCCCACAATCGTAAAACCAAATGTTGCGACAGAAAAATACAGCTTGAGGAGGGTGGAAGTCTACGTGTCCCATGGCAGTGACCCTAAAAAAACTAGCCGTATTTGAGGTAATAATTTGCCTAACGACTCAAATGTCCGGTCAATTTGTCTGGAGAGGCATAATTCCCACAATTTTGCCACCTAATGTTGCGACAGTATTACCAAACAAGCGTCGTTTGGTCAGACGACTTGAACTGTGTGCCACGAATTTCTGGTTCATTCGTCGCACTGTGACCCAAGTTAATTTATTTGCATTATGTTTCACACCGTAAGCAGGGCGGAAATAATGCAATTTGCAGCACGCTTTTAAGTACGCTTTAACCATAAAGAAGGCTACTTCAGCCCTATTTGTTATACAGCTCCCTAAAACCAGTCGTCGTAACCTCATGGGATTAACAGACAAACGTTTTAAAGTGACTTGCATATGTGTAACAAAAGAAAGCGGCAAAAATAATTCCACTTGCAGCACCCTTTTTGATAATTCGCTTCAATCGCAATTTTTTGACGCGAAGACTGCTTCAGCCTTTATTCGACATCCTTTCTTTATTTTTATTCGACATCCTTTCGCACCTCAGTGTGTCTCTAGTGATTGTAAATTGTGCCGTGATTTGTTTGTGATTTTGCAAACATAGGCCACTGCATAGCAAGCAAATCGCTTTATGTGCAAACAAGACAAATAACCAACTTTTAGAAAATAATTGCTTAAAGAAACACACATCATTTCGCTCTAGTCATTTGTCCAAAATACTTAAGTCATATCAAGTCGATTCATTTTGCCCGGAAGACTTCAGTCGAGCTAATTTATTTGAAAACGGTGACTTAAATGCAGGTGACTTGCTTAAGTCAATTGATTGACTTACATCATTGCCTTTATCGCACCTTTTGCATTTGAGCGTCTTGCTATCGAATTTAAATTGAATAAATATTCACAACGCTTACTGGGTATTCGGTATACCTAACATGTTTATCTTAACTTGGATTTGCAAAGCGTGTTTTTGTACGATACGGGTCGATACGTGTTAAAACAGAGATGGGCAAACTACGGTCCGCTGATGACTATCATCCGGCCCGCCAACTACTTTACGAAATGGATATACGAGGCCATTTCTCATATTTTTTACTGTTCCAACTAGATAAATGCGAAAAACTTTTAGCCTAAAGACGTAATTCTACCCTTGTAATAAACCATCAACAAAGAAAGATTTGCCAACTCATTGTATCTGAATGCATAATCGTCAGTTGAAATTTATTACGACCTACAGAAGACCTTTCTGAGGTTGGTTTTGGCCCGCGACTAAGAAAACCCTGCCCACCCCTGTGTTAAAAGTTTAAAAAGCTCGCCTGGGAACCTGTCTCCTCACAAATGGGAACCTGTCTGCTCTGCCTGACGAATGGCACCTATATATGCCGATATCGTAGGTCGCAACCGCCAGTTAAAATCTCTGAAGCCGGCGCGCATTTCTGAAACGATTTTGACCTAGTTGTCCGCGGATATTTTTTATCACATTCTGATCAGAGCCAATGCATTCGATGGCGCTTTTTTGAAACCTTTTCGAGAAGTCGTTGGATTGCCTTTTGCTTCATATTAACCTATTCAAATAAATCTTCGACGGCGCTCTTCTAAAACCTTTTCGAAGAGTCATTGGAGTAGGTTATCTCGGCCTGATCCTTTCGATCAAACTGAAGAGTCGGTCATACTGCAGCGATAAGTTGCATTTGCCTGCCAAATCATTTCAAAGGGAACAACTAGACGCTCCATAACCGTGTGTTTTCTTTCGCGGCATTATTACAGCGTTTTTTTGGGTTTATTTTAGAAGAAGACTCTAAAATAGGGGCCGGCAACATAGGGCGCGCCAACTCTTTTACAAACTGGACAAGAGGCCGTTCCCAAATTTTTGGTCATTTACAATAGATCAATCCAAAAAATTTCGCGTGAACTTGGTCTCAGCTGCGTGAGTGTAAAAGTTCTTAAAAAAATATATATATAAAAAATAAATAACATAGAGATTTTAACGGTCCTGTTCAAATTACATCGTAAACTAGATCAACGATTAAATTTATGGCTTACTTTTATTTATACTTTTTCATTGTGATCATGGATGACGCTGTGCTAACTTAACCCACGTATTACAAAACGCTTTAACGGCTTCTTTCACAATGTAGACTTATTATCTGATTTTGTAATGCAAAAAAAAACTAGGCACTTTAAAGTGTGTATTTTAACAAAATTATTAGTTTATAGGCTATAACGGTCTGCCGAGACCTTTCTTTGGGTCAAGCTCGCGACTCAGAAAAGGTTGCCGACCCTGCTCTAAACTTTTACCAACGCATAGCGCAGTGGTTCTTAACCTTTGGCAACCTGTCGAACCCCTATGCTATTCTGCAAGCGTTTGTCGCCGAACCCTTGAAACAGCTGCGTCACACCCCAAGGGTTCCATCGAACCCTGGTTAAGAACCACCGGATAGCGTTACGTAGGGCTTGCTTTGGTCTTTTCCATACCGCTTAACTTCTCTTAAATCTTTGGGACAAAAATAATTTCACTTGACTTACTACGCGTGTATCTCAAGAGAAATCCAAGACTCTAAACCAGGGTCGGCAACCTACGGCACTCGGGTAAACGCAAATCATCCAGCCCGCGGCCTGTTTTACAAACTGGGCACGAGGTAATTTATCGTAATTTTTTGCCTATTTAAACTACGTAAAAGCAGAAAATTTTCGCGCGTTTTTTCGGACCTTTTTGTGTTTGGTTTTGACCAGCGACTAGAAAAAAGCTGCCGATCAATGTTCTCAACTTTTACCAAGGTCGAATTACACAGAACCTGGTCCAGTGCTTTCCATATCAACTAACTTGAGTTAAGTTTTCTAGGCAAAATGACTTTCACTTGACTTACTACGCGCGTATCTCAATAGAATCTTAAATGCGCCAAACTTGACTTAAGTCTTCTGGGCAAAATTTCTTTCACTTCCCTTACTGTACGTGTCAACAGAATACCCAATGCACCAGAAGAAGACTCTAAACTTCTACCAGCTTCGCATTACGCAGGACCCGCTTCCGGCCTTTCCATACAAGCAAGCTCGAAAGGAAGCTAATGTCGAGACCGTGTGTACGCCAGCCCGCGAGCACACTTGAAGTCAAAGGAAGGCACCGGAGTTTGGTTGAATGGCCGCAGCTGCGTCTCGCGAAAAACAAAATCAGCAGTGATGCGTCATTACTCCGCGACAAGCGATTCTTGGGCCTCGACTGGCCAATTAATGCGGTGGTACCTGTCGCGGCTTTTTCGTTTTTTTCGACGCCGTCTGTTAAGTTGAGGTCCTTTGCGGTGTTTTTCGACTTTGTTTGACCCGACGGCTTTGCAAACCAAATACGGCCGCAAAACCGCCCTCAGGACCGGCTATAGTGCTAATTGCCATTAAACGGTAAAGATACCGTTTCTCTTATTTTACAAACAGTTTATGAATAATCCCTGTACCATTAAAATACCGTTTTCTTTTCTTTTAAATCGTTTGAAGAAAGTTGAGCTATAGCGCTAAATAATATCAAATTGTAAAGATACCGTTTATCTTTTAGTCCTATTAGGAATGGACATAAGAACGATCCTCAATCTATTTTGCAAAATCTGTCGCGGACTTTTGTTTCGACGCCTTCTGTCAATTTAAGGTCATTTGCGTTGTTTTTCGACTATGTTTGACCTCACCGAAATTGCAAGCCAAATAGGGCCGCAAAACCACCATGAGGCAGGTTGAATAACGACAAATTGCATATCATGTGGCACTGTATAACGACAAAATGTATTTTGATTTCGACAAGCTTTCGCACAACTGTGCTTCATCATGTCAAAGTAGAAATAAAAACAATTATAATGCACAAAGTATAAAAGCACAATTGCGAGTAAAAGGCGATGAGAAAAATGAAGTCGAATATATATTCACCTGATTGCCCTATTTAGTTTAGAGAAAATACGGTCATTTAGAAGTATTGTTTCTATTAACCCAATTGGGCCGCGAAACTGTCCTAAAGACAGTTGACCTATAGCGCTAAATAACATCAAACGGTAAAAATACTGTTTCTCTAATCTTACTAAGAACATCCCTCAATCAAACTTGGGAAATATGTCTGGACTTCGTTTTTGAACGCTGTCTGTCGAGTTGAGATCCTTTCTTTTTTGCGGTGTTTACCGATTGTGCTTGAATAGTTGAGCTATAGAGTGGTAAATAATGTAAAACGGTAAAGTTTCTTTATAATCCCTGAAAACAAATATTAAAATATATATTTTTTTCTTTTTTTAAAATCGCCTGAAAAAAAAGTTGAATTAGTGCTGAATAATTTCAAATGAGAATGGCCAAGTTTGCGAAATCTGCCGGCTCTGCAGGCCAAAGAGGGCCGCGAAAGTGCTAAATAATATCAAACGGTAAAGATACTGTTTTAAATAATTATTTTCTTACTCACGATTTGTTGATAATCCTTTTTAAATTATTAAAATAGTACTCTTTTCTTTTTAAAATAGCCTTGAGAAAAGTTGAACTAGTGTTAAGTAACATTAAACGGTAAAAATAATGTTTCGTTTATCTTACTAAGAATGACCATAAGAACGGTCCTTAAGCAATTTTGCGAAATCTGTCGCGTCTTTTTCGCTTTTCGACGTCCTATATGCATCAATTTGAGGTCCTTTGCGGTGTTTTTTGACTGTATTTGACCACAGTTTTTCGACTGCAGTATGTGACCACAGTTTTTCGACTTTGTTTTGCCGGCTCTGCAAACCAAATACGGCCGCAAAACCGCCCTTGGACAGTTGAACTGCTCGATTTATTATATGTTTCTAATTCTATCTCGAAAAAAGTTTTGCCAGCTTTAACAACTAAGAGGTTTTTTTTTCGCTTTGCGCGAATCTTTAATACATTTTGTCGTGTAGCTTGAAAGCAACACCACCGAACCTACATCTTAAGCTGTGTGATGTTTTTAATGTTACTTGTTTATGACGTCACGTCACGTAACTTGTTATAAAAAAATGTTATGAACAAAAATCCTGGATCCACACCTTCCTGGCTTAGTTGTTGATAATTGTACTACCGGTACTTTTAAAAAGATCTTATTTAGTTGGACTAAACTTCTGAAAACAAATTATCCCCCCCAAAAAAAAATACAATTACAAGCCAAATGCCGCTTTAATGCACCAAGTTTGACCGTTTAGCCAGACCAACTTGCGCAAAACTGCTTTTGGACTGTTGAGCTATAGTACTAAATAATATCAAACGGTAAAAATTATCTTTCTATTCGTACGCGCAGTTCGTTGATAATTCCTGTAGCTATTAAAATGGCGTTTTTTTGAAAAAAATCTTTCTTTATATACTTAGGCACAATTTGTTGATAATCATAAACAACTATTAAAATACTTTTTTTTCTGTTTTTTTTCAATTTCTCACTCGATCAGGTAGAATTGTCAAAAAATTCCAAAGTGTGAAACGGTTCAGCTTATAGAAGAACATAGTGCGGTCCTTAATGAACTTTGCCTAACCTGTCAAGGATTTTTTGTTTTTCAACGCTGTCGGTCGAATTGAGGACTTTTGCGGCGTTTTGATATTGTTTCTCCAGTCTTAGTCCCAATTTGTTGATGATCCCTGTATACAACTATTAAAATAGGCTTTTTTGTGTTTCATATTTACTCGATCTGATTAAATTGTCAAAAATACCTTCGCTCAGAAGAATCAAATGCGAAGCGCTCCGCTAATAGAAGAACAAACGTGGTCCGCAATCAAATTTGCAAAACCGACTGAGATTGACCCTCGTGACTTAAGTTAATGACTTGACTTAAGTGCCCTTAAGTCACTATTTTCAAATCGAATTGACTAAAGTTTTTTTGACAAGTGACTTGGGTTAAAATTAAATGCTTTCATTTAACAATTTCTCATAAAATTTGGGTAATTATTTAAATCTGCTTGATCTGCAACCAGAAACGGTTTGTTTTGCACCATTCGGATTTAGGCAGATTCTGTTATTCGAAAGAAAATTCTGAATAGCCTATTCGCCTATTGTTACGTTAAGGTTTGAGTATGTTTGCCAGTCCACGCAAAGCCATCCATAAGCAATGCGTGCGACTTGAATGACGTATTGCCCGCAATGCTTCTCACAGCAAATGACTCGATATAGAAATGACCGGAAATTCACTTGCATTAAGAGACTGTGGGAATTCAGGGCCCAGCGACCCGTTATGTATCTTTGGAAGATAATTTGCGCAACCTCTACAGGTTGACATTTTACCACGACAGACAACTTCACTTTCCATTTCATTCTTAAGACCAGTGGTTCTCAAATTTTTTTAGCTTTGGGCACACAAAAAAATCTAAAATATTTTGCGGCACTTTCTACAGAAGAACATTATAGCAATTTTGCAATCGCCCTTAACACACGACAAACTATATGTAGGCCCAAATGTCTCAATAATATAAATTTGTGATGGGTAGTGCGTATTTAAGTATAAAGTGCTTGAGTGTATGCCTATTCGTAGGCGTAATACAAATAAACATAATTTTAAAAATTACAAAAAGTTTCGACAATCTCTCGAGGCACACAGTTTGGTAATCACGGGTCTTGGCAATTAATAAAAATAAAGATTTATTTTTTCTATAGGCACTGTACTGTAAAACAAGTATTTGATTGTGTTTTACTAAATATGCAAAGCCTAAATTCTGGCCCAAAGCTAATTGTTGCGAATTGCCTCTACGCCTGTTACGAACCTTAAAAAAAATCATGAAACAGAGGCACTGATGAGAGTTCAAATATTATTGTTGCTCATTTAAAGATTACACTCAAAAAGCACATTCAACTGTTTTAATTTTAGTGTGGTTTCCATCCACAACAGAATCTTGCCCTACAACAGAACACATAATGCCGACGATAAAAGTTCTAAAATGTTTTAATAGGTTGAGAAGCGCACCGCTTCGAACAACAATCAGTCAGCAAGGTCTAAAGGCCCGTTTACACTACAGCTGCACTGAGCTGCGCTGGGCGTGCTTGAGTTTAGCAAAGCGTGAAAATCGCTCCAAAGCGTATATTTAAGCTAGCTGCAGCTGCTGCACGGGGCTTGAGTTTAGCAAAGTTTGAAACGCTCACCACAATAGAATTTAAATGCAAATTACGCTTTGCTCAGCTCAGTGCAGCTGTAGTGTAAACGGGCCTTAAAACTTTTTAATAAAAATATGCATTTCGTCATATAAATGAATGGCATCATCAGTTTATCTATACAATTAAATAGACTATGTATAATATTATATAAAATAGACCTAAATTTAGTTAATTCTAAACATTTATCTTAAATATAGTATTTATAGCCAGGGAGAACTGTTTGGCTATTCCGGTCCAGGTTCGGTTCGGGTTCAAGGATTTTTTCGGAATCCGGTTCGGTTCCGGTTTCGGTTTCGAGCATTTTAAAAGTTCCGGTTCAGCTCCGGTTCGACTGTCTTTATTTCAAAACCGGTTTATAAAGTTCCGGTTCAGATGAAATATGAGATGAAAATATGGGTCAATAAATGTAGAGTTACGTGGTGTAAACAAGCAGCTCGTTATTGAAATAACTGAATAAAAAAAAAAAATTACGTTTTATTTAGGCAATTTTTTCTTTTTTTATAAAATTTCGAACATGGCATAACTTGGCTCTCTCAAAAAGAGGTTGTGGCGCCATGCTAGAGTGAACCGCTTTTGTTGATAGGTTCTGCCAAAGAGAATCTCTTTGGTTCTGCTTAGGTTCAGGTTTAGGTTCTTTTAAAATAACCGGTTAAAAATGCAAGTCATCATTTCCATTAGATGTGCCTTAAAGAAGGATATAATTTTTTATGTTACCTATAAATCTTTTATAATAATAATAATCTTTATTTCTAGCCATTTTATTTATAGAACTGTCTTTTGAATAATAATCTGGTATCTGTTAAAAAAGTTGGAAAGACGGTTAAAATGCCTTTACAAATTGGGGATTTTACCAACCTAGAAGACAATGACTTGCAAATTTTTTTGTTGACATGTGTTCTGACTTTTACTTTGTCATTATTATCTTTAAAATAAAATGGAAGTGGCTAGCCTATTTGACCTGAGGCTGATCGCTCTTTTACGCTTGCACCAATGCGTGATTTTTTACTGATTTGGATTAGAGTTGGGATGAGACTTTGGGTTTAGGTGGTGATAGTATTAGATTTAATTTTCCGAGTTTGGCATAATTTTAATGATTTTGCGTCCGGGTGAATCTCCTTTAAGTGATTATCAGTGCTATAAACATAATTTATGTGTTTGCTGAATTACTTTGTTAGCCGGGTAAATAGCCTCAGGAGGTGCCTATAGGCCAGGGGTGTATGTTTTACCCTTTTAACAAAGATGAATATCAGAATTAATTAAAACACGAAAGTAACAAATTACGGCGCTCTTTCACTATTCTACGTAAAAATTAATAAAAAAAAAATTTTTTTCAAATGCCGCATACCACAACACATATTGTTTGGGTTAGGGTGCGGGTTAGCGTTTGGTTGAGGGTGGGTCAAGTTATTATTAATAATAAACATAATATTACTTGACCCACCCTCACCCAAACGCTAACCCGCACCCTAACCCAAACAATGTGCGTTGTGGTATGCGGTATTATTATTATTATTTTTTTGCATAACTTTTCACGTACAAAAGTGAAAGAGCGCCCAAATTACATCAGTGATATTGAATGTGACGACCGTCTAGCATTTTGACAAGAAGTTGTTCAATTTTTGGTAAAGTGGTAGATAATACACAACTAAAATGAGTCTCGTCAATCGATGTGGATACTTTAAAGATCATTTACTCCCTAAAACGAGAAAATTTACCTCCTGGTGTAAATTTACCCCAGGTTGAAAAAGGCTGCTATAGGCCATTGGAGTGGATTGCTCTTTTACACTTCCATTCGCTTTTCCACTTAATTTTCAGTGCTTTAAACATAAATTTTTTGTTTGTAGGCAATGCTATGCTTCGCATCTTTTCACGGGCTTTACCGTGTTCAAACTATTACAGCCAGCATTCTCTGAGGCTTGCCAGTTTAGCAAAACAAAAAACGACATTCAAAACTGACGCGAATTTTCGTTTAAGAATGGCTTCGTCCAACGTGGAACGTAAAGCCAACAGATTGGCAGAAGAGAAGTCGCCATATTTACTGCAGCATGCATACAACCCTGTGGACTGGTACGGTTTTAATTTGTAACTTTTTGAGATATGCCAGCAGTGTTAAGTCAATGACTTGACCTAAGCGCATTTAAGTCACTATTTTCAAATGACTCGACTTTACAATTACAATTGACTTAACAATTACAATTAGAGGAGCTGCTATTGATTATTATTATTATGCCTGGTAGTTTATATACACATAAACTGTGTACGTCTTAGGACATATTTTTATTGGGTACAGGTCTAGAATCCTACCACAACACACATTATCTTGGTTAACGTTAGCTTTCGGGTAGGCCAACGTTATTAATAAATGCTATATAATAAGACTTGACCCAACCACATCCAAACGCTAACCTGCACCCTAACCCTAATATTGTGTGTTTATCTAAGAATTGATTAAATGCTGTGGTAGGATTCTAGACCAGTATCTTTTATTGGTTTACTACTATCACACGCACCAACAAATGTATACGACAGAAAAAGTTATGCCTAAAACTAGTTTTGCACCTTCAGTCCAAAACTAATAAAGTGTAAAAATTGTCTTTAAAATAAAAAAAAGCAAAGATTAATAAAAAAACCATTGATATATGTAAACACAGGCCATTTTATCCAAAGTAACTTTAAAACTGAGATAAAAAAGTGATAATTTGCCCAAAAATGCTTTACAAAGTTCAGGTTTGGTTTTGGTATGACCGCCCTAATTACCCTTTTGTTCAAATCAGTTTTTCAACAACATAATTATATTCATAAAATCAAATTATTTATTATCATTGAAATTGCTACAAGACCAATTCCAGCTGATCAATTTGAAAGTTTTTTGTGCACAGGAGAAACAATTTGTAAGGGTCCCTAACCGTTGTAAAAGTTTTTTTTTAATATTTTTTTTTATGTTTTTTTTTTTGGGACACAAAAATTAATATATGTAATCCTAGGTAATTTTTTCCAAGTAACTTTAAAATTTTGATAAAAAACTGACATGTTTTTTGTGCGCAGGTATCCTTGGGGCGAGGAAGCATTCGCAAAGGCCAAGAACGAATCCAAGCTCATTTTCCTGTCGGTCGGTTACTCGACGTGCCACTGGTGCCACGTCATGGAGAAGGAATCATTTGAGAACGAAGGCATCGCGAAAATCCTCAACGAAAAGTTTGTGCCGATTAAAGTGGACAGGGAGGAAAGGCCAGATGTTGATCGAGTCTACATGACTTTTGTACAGGTAATTTTGTCTTTTTTGTAAAATTATGGCACTGATTATACTGCTGAGGCAGACTGCAGAAAAGAAGGAAATAGGGAGAAATACATTATCTAAACCAGTGCTTCCAAACCTTAAACCAGTGCTTCCCAACCCCTTCAGTCCAAGTCAAGTCATTTCTCCAAAAGATTAAGTGATGTGAAATCATTTGTCCAAAAGACTTCACTGAAAACCAGTGGCTTAGGTGCACTTAATCCAAGTCATAAGTCATTACAACACTGTTCTTTTATTAATTTTTTTAATGGAAGTTCATACATGGTTGTTTCTTGACCTCCCTGAGCCTGTGTAGTGTGTAGCTCAGTAAGTAGAGCGACGGTCCACGTTCGTGAGTTCAAACCTTACTGCAGGCTAGTTGTTTTCTTAGCCTGCCCTGCTTGCACTACAATCCTGATCATGCTGACTGATTTCGCTAATAGCTTCTCCTTATTGTTGTTGGACATTACAACTCCAGAAGGGCTTGGTCACAGAATACACAATATGCAGTATGCTTCACCTTCAGCTTTTTGTATTTGTTTTCGTCACAGGCCACCAGTGGTCATGGGGGTTGGCCGATGAGTGTGTGGATGACTCCCGACCTTAAACCGTACATCGGTGGGACTTATTTTCCACCGGAGGATTCAATGTCGAGGAGAGGCTTTCGATCCATTCTTAACATTATTGCCAAGAAGGTATGCATCAGTATTTATTTTATTGAACTTTTATATTTCTGTTTTAATTAATGAAACGGTTTATCATTATCATGTCTTAAAAATATTAACAGAATTTTTATATCAAAATATTTGAAACACTTTGTTCGAAGTTCGAACTCTTAAAAATCTCCACAAAATTTTTGGGTCAAAATATTTGAAACATTTTTCTCGGAGCTCGAACTGTTGAAAGTCTTCACAAACCACAATCAGGGAACCCCTTGTCCAAGAATATATTATATCCTAGTAACTAGGAATTTCAAAAGTACTCATTCTATATAAGGGTGGTATTGGTGCCGATCCGATATCAAATTAATAATTTTAGCTATGACTGGCAAACCAATGCAGCTATTTTTATCTTGAAACATAAATAAAACATAAGATGTTAGTAGCTCGAAGTAACTGAATTTCTTAACCCTAAAGATAAAGCTAATTTTGGCGTAATAATCTAATAAAATTACCCTTATATGCTGCAATTTCATCTGTTTTGCTTATTTGAGTATGGCAATGATGTCATTTAGTATCGGACCGGATTGCGTTACTTTTTTGTTCAAAATATCGAGTATCGGTATAAGAATAAAATGGTGAGTACCAGACATCTCTAGTAGTAACCTAATAACCTAAAGCTAGTCAACCTACAAAATCTGGTCCTAGAATTTCAACGGCAAAATAAACATATTTACGTAGCTTAAAAATAATTACCTCCACTCTAGGCCTGTATATATATACATATATATATATATATATATGTATATATATTATGAATATTAAAAAAAATATAATTAAAAAAATATTAACCAGCAAATTGGCGTAGATCTTGATCACTACTTTCCAACGATGCCACTGGTATGGTGCATAAAGTTTCTTATTGACTCGAACCGATATTAAAATTCATAACTGAATGCGATAATATTTAAACGCCTGTAGCAGCTACGTAAATAGGTTTATTTTGCCGTTGAAATTCTAGGACGAGATTTTGTAGGTTGACTAGCTTTTGTTAACCTAGTAGTTCTTTTAAAAAAAGTGCTTTCATTTATTATTGTGATTGATATTGTATAGTGGGAAGAAGACAGGGAAAACTGCTCTACAAGTGCCGGGAAAATTATGGAGGCAATAAAGGTGTGTAAATAAGTAAAATTCTGTCAATTGTGTTCTATTGCAAGCTTTCGGGAGTCAGGAATTGCACACAGAAACTAAAATGTAAAAGAAAGATTCTTGCTTTCGCATTAGATCATGTCAAGACTGTTTATGGAAACAAGTATAATACATCATAAAATTTTGCAGAAAATATATATATTGCGTTAAAAATGGGCATCATCAGTTTCTTAATTCAAATTTATTTATTCATGTGGCGAAATATATATTTCTGTAAAATAAAAATAAAAAATTTTATGTTTTATACCTGTTTTTGTAAACAGTTCTCACATCATTTAGTTTTATTGTTTTTAGATATGTTAATTACTTTCTCAAAGGTTTAGAAAAGGTGTCCATTTTAACAGACTGACTGCTTGCTGCATATTGTATACAGTGTTCAGGAAAAGTTAAATTATTAATCTAAAATATAAATTATAAAAATTTATACAACAAAAAAAATAAATTTTTCCTAACGGCAAAATTACTGAACCACGACATTTATATAATATCTTAAGTATTTATGTACAACGGGTATTGCAATTCACAATTATATAGATGTGTGACATGCACTATTGTATTTTTTTACAATTTCCCCCTGCTACAAATTTACAACAGCTCGCTGCATATTGTATACAGTTTTCAAAAAAACATTTAATTGATAAAAATAATCTAAACAATAAAAATGTATACAAGTCTAAACCATTGTTTATTGAGTAACATAATGGCTGAAGGTTATAGTAAGATGGAATATCAAAGCCCATACAGAATACGTAGCAATTTAAAACGTTTTAAATAAGTCTTAACATAATGGCTTGAGGTTGTAGTTAGTCGTTGTGGGAATTCTAAAGTATATATAGAAAACTTGAAAATGAATACAGAGATATTTGAAATGATTAAAATGGGCTTTGATATTTTTTCTTCTTCTAATTACAACCTGCAGCCATTATGTTAAGATTGATTCGAAACGTTCAAAATGCTTCCTATACTTCTGTGTGAGCTTTGATATTCATTCTACGTATTGTTTATTGACATTTTCTTTTTTTCTGATTTAGAAAGCAACGGAGACCAAAACAGAGCTGAGTGCTTCGATTCCCGGCCAAGAATCTTGCGATAAATGTGCCGAACAAATGCAGCAAAACTTCGACGACGAACTTGGGGGATTCGGGGGGTCACCTAAGTTTCCCCAGCCAGGTACGTATTAAATTAAAAACTTGCTTAAACACCAGCGAAATATGCTAAAACTGGACAGTTTAGGATTTGCTACAAAGTCCTTTAATTTTAAATTGATTCACATATTAAAATTCGTTTTTCCAAACCCTATGTTATATTAGAAAAAAATGGACCCCTGTGAGTGGATTGCTGAATATACACTCGATTTAAGTTAAGTAGCTTGGTGTAATACAAGCTGTATAGTCGGAGTCGGAGGAAACAAATTTGGCAAGAGTCGGACTCGACTTTTTTTTTAATTTTTTTTTTTTTTTTTTAATTTTTTTTTTTTTTTTTTTTTTTTTTTTTTTTAAGTTATCACCAGGTTGTTTTTACCAACTCCGAAGTTCTGCATATGTGCATTTAAAAGATTTGAATAGTCACCCTTGTGTTAAAAGCTTGTAACAAGTTTATCGGATAACTTACAAATATGGTTGAAGCTAAACACTGTTTCTAGACAGTTCTATTGGCCTTTTGAAACAACTATAAATAAATCTTGCTAACTTTCACATGTCTTTTCAGAGAACATGCAGACCAGATTTTATTGAAACGAACAAAAAACAAGCTTTTCGATAGAAAATTCTCCCAGAAAATATACATAAAGTGGGAATTAAGAATGTTATGTAATTTGTAAAAAAAATGTCACAAATATTTCTAGTTGAGTACTCTATGCACGGTTCTGTAATGTAGCTTGAAATAAATTGTAAAGTCAAAAAGGTGGAGTATATCGACATCATCTAGATAAGGACGTTTCGTCACAAACTTGTATCTTGTTCTTTTGTATCATTTCCCACCTTTTTATAAGTAATGCGATTTACTTCTCAGTTACATTAACTGAAGATTATATAAGTTCGTATTGAAATGTTTTAATCAAGATGATGTCGATCAACTCGACGTTTTTTGCTTTGCAAATCACGGGCAAGCTATTTCTAGTAAAGTTTATTATTTAATTACATTGTCATTGATGCATTTTCTAGTAAATCTGAACTTCCTGTTGAGATATCACCACTGCCATGCCGATTCAATGCTGGGTCAAAAAGCTTTAGAAATGGCCACAAAAACTCTCAAGGCAATGGCCGACGGTGGAATTCACGATCATATTGGTTATGTGAGTAGTTCAGTTTTTATGTAACTATAAACATATGTATGGTGATCGATGAATAATGACTTAATTAAATGACATGCCTTATGTGCACTCAAGTCACTTTTTTCGAATGATTTGAGTTTTTCTAAAATAACTTAACTTGACTTAAGTCTTTCGGACAAATGACAGGACTTGAAATTAAGTCATATTATTTTAAATGATATTGTTTTTTTTAAATAATATTTTTTTTAAATGACATTGTTTAAAATCAGCTGTTTTCATTTTACTTTTTACTATAGAATTGAGCTCTTTATTTATTTATTTTTGCACATAAAACTATTAGCTTGCCAACACGTTGTATTTTGTTATTTTTTAGTGGACTTAGTGCTCAAAATCGGACGTATTCACAAGTTTTAAAAGTTTAACGTTTGATTTTTAAATTGTTAATTAAACTTGACTGGTTCTCGTGACTTGTTATTTTTTCAAAAGACTTTACTTGGACCTAAGTTACTTCTCAAATTATTTGAATGGGACTTAAGTCATTTCAATTACTTGTTTACAACACTGATCTGTACTCGTTCGATACTAGGGTAGTATCAACAATTAAATATGTATTTTTCGTGATCAAAACGCATTGATTTATAGTTTAAAAGATAACTTTTTGTTAAAAAATCGTAGATTTATAGGCTTTCAGAAAATTTCGGTGGAATACTCTAAAACAACTTCTAGGTCTGCCTGCATTTTTTAGAGATGACGTCAAACAGTAGGTTTAGACTTGTAAAACCTGCTTTTAAAATTAAAAAATGTGAAACTGAAATGAAGTAAAAAAAAAAGACTTAGGAAAAAGGCGACAAAGCTTTTTTTCAATTAAACCATTTTCCTTACAAAAAAAATCTTTTTTTTTTATTTTAATTTGGCGTTTGAGGGCCACTAAAAACCAATCCACGTACCCCAAAGGGGTACACAGACCCCAGTTTAAGAACCCCTGCTTTACAGAGAGTGTTATATCAGTGTATAAAAACTGAAAAAAACAAAAAAACTTGAAATTAAAAACATGGATTAAAATCTGATTTTTTGTAATTTTATTTTCCAGGGTTTTCATCGCTATTCCACAGACCAGTATTGGCATGTTCCTCACTTTGAAAAGATGCTCTATGACCAAGGACAGTTGGCAGTTGCTTATGCGGACTGCTATGCCGTAACGAAAGACGAGCAACTAAAAGACGCCCTAACTAAGCTTTTGGAATATGTCGGCAGAGATTTAACAGACAAGGTTGAGATTTTTTGATTAAAATATGATTTTCCTAATTTTAACCAAGGATATAAGCTTTTTTAATTACTTGTTTTATTTCTATGTAATTCAAAACATTTTTCTCATACATTTTTATAGAGTTTGGGGTTTTGTTCAACAGACAAGTTTAGGATTTTTTTCAGTGAAATATTTATTTACCTAATTTCTATTGATGATATAGCAGCAGGTTATCTGCTTTTTTTTAAGCTAAATCAAAGTGACTTTCAGGGGGCTCGTAATGTTTAACTGGCCGCGGGTTGGACGCCCCTGACTCAAGTCACGGTGTTTGTGTTGAACTGTGATCAGTAGATCGATTATTTTTTGACCTAAAAAATAGGAAATTTTGACCTGAAAAATTAAAATTTTGACAAATTTTGACCTGAAAATAATTTATTTTGACAAAATTTTGACCTGTTAGAAAAACATTGATTTAAATTACCTAGGCGTCGTTAATCACGCGTTATGTATTTCCGGGGGGGCCACTGCCTTTGGTTGACACTTCAACCATAGTTAACTTTTCTCGTATAAGAAAAAATTGTTTCAAAAACTGTAAGATTTCATGAAACAAATCCATCGTTAGGTTTGTTACTCGCTCTAAATTTACATCTATATGCATAGTTCTACTATAATGGCGGTTTTCTAGACTTCCAAATTCGATTTTAGATGGTTGTATTACACAAAATTCACCAAATGCAATGTCATTTTTCTAAGGTTGTTGGTAATGACGTAACGTCCTGGCATACATGTTTAATGCGGAATTACGATTTTTGTTTGGGAATCCATGAATGACAACAATTACCGATCATATGGGGACTGATCCAATCCAGCTACCCTATCGATCCGTTATGGCCCAACATTCGTGACTTACATGGCTACATTTATTTTAATTTTATCAGGTATTAATAAAAAAAGTTTAGGAAATTTTTTAATGCAGTATCTTCCGGAAATTTTAATTCATTCTATATCCCAGGATCCAAAAGTTTGTCTAAACCGTCTCTAGAACACGATAATCGAAAAACAAAATTATAAGTCGAATATTGGCTAACCACCAGCACCCTCTTTCTGGGATACCTGGGCTAGGACCCTTTCACAATTTGTGCGGAAGTCTATTAACTAAACGTCGACCTGCATCCGGCTGAGAAAGATAGCGTTTTGTGAATTGCACATCATAACAAGGAAGCAGCAAGCATAGGCCCGTTAATCATGTTCCTGGTGTGATTCACACGCTAAGAGAATGGCCAGCCTTAATCTGGGACAGGGATGGCGAACCTTTTCGTCGCGCGTGTCACAAACACGACCTTAATCCTAATAAGATGCACAAGTGGGTCATATATTTAATTATCTGCTAATTTTATGCGAAACTTTGCTGCTGCGAGGTTTCAAGTGTTATTGTCTGGGTCGGTAATTCAAGGTTTATGGACGATTTTCAAATTCGGATTCGATTTTCCAAATTCGGATACCTAAATAGTTAATAAATGCTGCAGCATTTATTTCGCGAAAATCTTAATTTCCCGCCACCCTTTACGTTTTACAGCGATAAACACAATGTTTTTAGTTGTCTGCAATTCTGCACGCATTTGTCGAAGTGCTGTTAATCTAGGCCAGTGGTTCTCAACCTTTTTTCTTTCGTTGCCCATTTACGTTGCGAAAAAAATTCTGCGGCACAATAGTTTTATGAAAGAAAAAAACTGTAAAATAGGTTTAAAAAAAACACAGCAGAACATATTTCAAAACAGATTATTTATTCAACCGTGCATTAGCGAGATACTTGCGGCTGAACAATCAATCTACATTTCCTTTTAATTCCTCCCGAAATTAGTATTCCTGTAAAATTAAATATAGTGACACAAATGAAACTAAATCTAGCTTTTTTAAATTCGTCTGTGGCCCACCTCAAATGTCCCTATGGCCCACTAGTGAGCCATGGCCCACTGGCTGAGAACCGCTGATCTAGGCCCATACTAGTCGCCCTTAAAACACTTTTGCACGACCCACAGATTGGGCAGCCCTGATTAAAATAGTATATATAGTGTTATTTAACGAAGAATTGTTTTTTACATTTTTCATTTCCCGAAATGGATTGGCAACATTTCGGTATTTTTAGAGAGACAAGTGGGTCATAAATAATTTGTGGTGCGGGTCAGTGGTTCGCCATCCATGATGTGGCCTTTTCCAACTACATATGCTATTTCTATGGAACTAAAAAACAATCTATTTTTTTATTCGTTTGGTTTGTTCTAGTCCTATTTATTATTTAAATAAATATAAAAATGAAGAATAAATTTATTATTTTGTTTTTTTAATGAGGTATGAAAACTATTACTGTAGTGTTTTTTTTTTCGGATTAGGAAATTACATTTTTTTTGCAGTCTTCAAGTTCTTATTTATTTTTATTTTATTTACCAGACAAGGTTGACATTTTTTAATATTATATTTTACTTAATAGCTATTGGTGATACAGCCTTTTTCAATTACTTGTGTTGTTTCTCTCAAAGACAAACATAATTTAGTATTTGTTTAATTGCTTTGATCTTGTCCCATGTTTAAAAATAGGAATTAATTGAATTTTTATTTTTCGGTAAGTGCAAAACTTCTACATTTTTCTTTTTTTTAGCTTATGAAATATGAAAAATGTTTTGCAGTCGTTAAGTTCTTATTTATTTTAATAGAGTATAGGTTTTTTTTAGCAGACAAGGTTGAGATGTTAAGATTTTTTATTGAAATATATTTTTATAGTTAATTTTAATTGGTGATACAGCCCTGTTTAATAACTGGTGTTGTTTCTTTATAATCCAAAAAAACTGTTTTTTAATTAAAAAATAGGATTTTTTAAGCTCTCATTTATTTTCATAGAGTTCAGGGTTTTATAGCGCTGAAGACGCTGATTCATTGGAAGAAAAAGACGGCTCACACAAAAAAGAAGGGGCTTTCTACGCTTGGACTCAAACAGAAGTGAGAACGTAGCAAACAAATGTTTTGTGATACGTAAAAAAATCACTTCTAATTTAATTAGAATGTTATTTTGTATGAAAGATGCGTACACATACGCGTACAAAAACTCTGATCGAACCCATTGCTTTCCAACCTTCAGTTCGCGACCCACTTTTAATGCAAGTTTTATTGTGTGACCCACAATGAGAAATGACCAAACGAATGAGAAAAGAAACAATGTACACACATGCAATTTTCTATTGATTTTTCCACTTTTTCTATTGATTTTGGCAATTTTCTATCGAAACTTCGCTTGCATAGTGGATATTATCGTTTTAAATCGAGGCTTGATTGGAGACAAGCTCACACGCAATGTTACGTAATGATAATGCAATAATTTCCCATCTAATAAAAAACTGTAACATTTAGAAATGCTTTACTTTAAATAGCTTCGACCCACTGGTTGGGGGATGCACTGATCTAACCCTTCTGAAGTTTTCATTTGAATTCAAATTCTTTGTTTTGACTAAGAGACTAAAAATGCCGTTGGACAAAGTAGGATTTTTAGTAAAATCCGAATTAGATTAGAACTAGTATTAGAGCACACAAGCAATTCACAAATTAGATTAGAATTAGAATTAGCCGCATTTTGCTCTAATTCATTGAATTAGAAAACTAGAATTAACTAGTTGTCCAAGTCTGCCTATAACCATTATTCACCAAAATCCTTTCAGTGTGGCTATGAATATATGTGCAAGGGGTTTGCACCCAATTTTGGACCCCGACCCACGATTGAGAAACACTGTCTTCAATCCTGCATAATAATCGATCTAATCTAATCTGTTTTACGTTATACGATTCGCTTTAGATACAAGACGCACTAAAAGACGAACACGTTGGTGAAGTTGCCCTATCTTCTCTGGTGGAAGAATACTATGGGGTTAAATCGACGGGCAATGTGTCGTTTGACCAGGTGAGTAAACTGGAGTAGTTGTTATCAAGTTTGAGTTGCACAGCCAAATTGGGCGTTTCATTTGTTAAAAAGATTTAAGTCAAGCCAAGTCATTTTTTCGAGCGACTTAAGTCAAATCATTTGTCCAAAAGACATTTTACGTAAGTGTAAAAAAATACGACACTTTAGGTTTAGGTTAGTCGTTTTTTTAAAAGACTTTAGTCAAGTCATTTAGTTAAATTACTTCAGTCAAGACAAATCATTTTTCGAAAGAATTAAGTCAAGTTATTTTTTTCAAAGAATTAAGTCAAGTTATTTGTTTTCAAAGACTTAAGTCAAGTCAAGTTATTTTTTTAAGACTTAGGTCAAATCATTTTCCCAAAAGCCTGAGGTCAACTGAAGTCATTGACTTAAGTAATTACAACGCTGGTAAATGGCCAATAGCATTTTTACCACAGGACCCTCACGGCGAATTACGCGGAAAAAACGTTCTCATAGTTCGTTCCACCGTTGAACAAGTGGCCGATAAATTGGCCCTAAGCCCCGATGACGTAAAACAGGGCCTCGAAGTGGCCAGAACCAAAATGATGGCCAAGCGAGACGAAAGACCGCGACCGCATCTGGACAACAAAATGATCACCGCGTGGAACGGTATATTTCTACTTGTACTGTGCTGTTCGTGTGGTGACTTATAACTAGAGATCGACCGATATATTTTTACAATTTTGTCAATCGATACCCGATACCGATTTTTTTTATATACCTGCTAAATCTTCAAAACTTGAATTAATTGAAAATAAAATCCAAATAACCTTTTAGTTTATACACCTTTATTAATTATTAAACTATCATTTTGCAAAATAACTTGGCGTGATGCTAAAACCCAAATTTTTCATCAAAAAATGGACTAATCGTTTGTTGTACAGCAAAAATTATGTCATATTTTCGTACTAAAATATCGGCCAAAGTATCGGCCTATATTTACCGATACCGATATACCGGTGAAAGCCAAATATCGGCCGATATTATCGGTCAATCTCTACTTATAAGAGGACTCCAGCCATAAGATCGAAATAGGAATAACATAAACTTCGTAAAAAAACACACTTCGGAATTAGGTCAAAATCAGACTAATACTTAATATTTTAATAAAAGGGTGTATCTTGATGGAGCCCTAAACCATTAGCAGCAGGTTTCTGATAAAACACATTTCGGAATTAGACCAAAATAGGACTAGTACCTATTAAACGGGATAACGTCTAAATAAGGATGAATTCGAAATATGTCGGAATAAGGCCTAAATGGCCAGAATCAGGCCATACAATATTTTACCTACTATAACCCCAAACCCCACCCATTACCCAGCAATAACCCAAACAGGGGCAAATAATCCGGTGCCAAACAGCGGTGCTCTTACGGTACTGTTCAAACTAGGGCGTCCAAACGTCGACACAAAAACTGCCAGTGCCTTGTATTGTGGTCTGCCTGACTTTTTGTGTTTTCGTGGGCAAGGCTCTCGTTAGGTCGGGGTTCTTAATTTTATTTTAAAGCGAAGTCTTGAAAAAAACATTCTATCATTTAAATAAAACACTAATATTTTAATTAGGCCTCTATTTACCCACGTATTTTTCTAAGGATCATTCTATGTCACAAGCCGACAATATATATTTTTTTTTTTCATTCTATGTCACAACCCGACAATATATTTTTTTTGTCAAGTCACATTTTTAGCCTTACTTACAAAAATCATTAAACGTTCCAACCGTTGTTTTTGTTTAATTTTTTTTTTATCAAAGCAATTTACCTAAAGCTCGCTTTTTCTGCATTACAACAAACTGGTTTTCGTTGGTTGAGTTTAATACGCATTTCGCTGCCACAAAATTAAGTGTTAGCCAGAAAGTTATAGAAAATCATTGGCTCTTAAAGCTCTGCAATTTTAAACACAACAGGAATTAGAACTTCTTACGGCCGCAAAAGTTATAAATCTCGAAATATTTTTTATATATAGGGTACACTATGAACGGACCTGTAATGCAACGTGATAATGAATTTCAAAGCCAAAAAGGTCTGTAGATCGACATTATCTTGATTAGGGCGTTTCGATCACACTTGGGCATTAACTTAAAGTGCACTTAAGTCAAGTCATTGACACAAGTCATTACAGTACTGTTAACCTCACAATTCAATGTATTTCGTTCGTCAGCTCCGATGATTTCGGATTTCGTTCGGGCTTGACTTAGATAGAAGCCATTTACTCAAATGACTAAAGTCAAGTTAATTTGCCCAAAAGACTTAAGTCAAGTCAAAGTCGTTTTGCCCAAGTCATTTTGCGCGAAAGACTAAAGTCTAAGTTAAGACATTTGTCTGAAAGACTTCAAATTACTTGAAAACAGTGACTTAACTGCACTTATGTTAAATCATTGCAACACTGCTAACTTTAGAATTCAATCTATTTTTTTCGGCAGCTCTTATGATCTCCGGTTTCGCCCGGGCCTCCTGCGCGCTGAACGAAGTTCGCTACAGCGAAACGGCGGTCCGGGCTGCCCAGTTTGTCCGCGATCATTTGTACAACGAAGATAGCGGTTTGTTGCTGAGAAGCTGCTATGCTGGTGATAACGAACAGACCGCCCAAATGTAAGTTGTCAGTGGCTGGGAGTGTCCGATAGTATCTAATCGAAACCGATTGAAGTAGAAGTATCGTTACTCGTCCGATAATGGGGTGATATCGGTGCCGGATTGATAGAGAATTTATTGGTGAATTACTGCTATAGTTTGCGAGCCAACGTAACATTAAAGTCTGAGAGTTAACAGTTTAAAGAAAAACGTTTTCAACGTCTTACTGTAAACAAGTCATTTCGAAATTAAGTCCAAGTCAAGTCTTTTCAAAAAATAAAAAGTCAAGTCCCAGTCCAGGTTAACAGTTGCCCAAACCAAGTCAAGTCATTCTTAAAGCAAGTCAAATTCATGCCAAATCATTAATATGGAAATATAATCAAGTACAAGTAAAGTTTTTTTTGAATAAATAACAAGTCAAGTCATAATTAGAGAAAGTCAATTTCAAGTCAAGTTCTTGTCATGAAAGGTGAGCTATTTTTTTTTTTTTTTTTTGAAAATAAGAATAAATAACCGTAATTTATAAAAAAAAAGCTTAAATGAACATTTAAATTCAATTTTTTCTAAAAAGTAAATTCACGTAATTTAAAAACAGTGACTTTAGTCATCCCAACGATGTGTCAATGTCGCTTTGGCTCACTCTTTCAATAAAATAATAAAAAAAACTTTCTCATTTACAGAAAAGTTCCAATCAAGGGCTTCGACGCGGATTACGCTTACCTTGTGAAAGCGCTAGTGGATTTATACGAAGCTACGTTTGACGACCAATGGTTGGAGTGGGCCAGTAAGCTGCAGGTAAACCAAAGTGTTTTAAAATAACGTTTTTTTTAATCTAAACAGATTGTACTGTTGTACTCCGGCCTTAGATAAAAAAAGAACAACATCAAAATAAAACACTGTTTGGATTAAGACCAAAATAGGACTTATACCGGATAGTCATAATAACGTAAAAATCGTTAGGGGAACAAAATGGCTAGAATCAGGCCTATATAACTTTTACCTAACCCAAAACCCAACCCTCTAAAGAACATCACTAACTCCCCTAATGATTTCAACCCTAATCTATTTTCTAACCCCAACCATTACCCACCAATAACCTCAAAGAGGGGTCAATGCCAGATCGACGGCCCCCGATTGTCTCATCACCCCTCCCAACAATTTTAGGCGTTATTTTGTCCATTTGGGCTTTTAGATAATTTTTTTTGGACAGGGTTATGTCTTATTAAAGACGATTTAGGTCTTATTCTGTCGTGGATATTATGTATTTTAAAACTGTTAAATCACATAGTACTGTTGTTTAAAAATTACACAAATAAAGAATATTGAAATAACTTTTATTTATTTTAAATCTGTTAAATCGTATTGAGAAATCGTGGTGTTGGATCAAAATAATGACTCAAATTCAATGAGGATTTTTCTCACGTTTGACGCAGTTTAGCACCGGGATTACGTATTTGCTTAAACATGACGCTATCAAGCAAGTCTAAGCAATTGCTGCTGCAACCTAAAGTTTTAAGTTTGGGAGTTATTCTCAATTGACAAATGTCACTGGTTTTCGTTACTTAAAATATGTATTACATGCTTAGCTAAATGCTTTGCGCTATATTCGATTATTTAGTTGTACCATTTCAAAAACATCACACGGCATTGCAGTTTGGTTGCATGTCAGATCCGAGGGTCGCGCGTGCGATTTCTCGCAAAACTTCTTGACGAAAAGGGTAAAACATTTTTTAACATTTATCAGGCAATAATCTGCGTGACCGTTAAAATCAAGTCAAGTACGTTGCCTTGGTAAAAATAAAGTTTCATGTGGCCCTTGACGCGTGGTTTAGGCTTTTCACTAAGACTGCCCGGCAAAACCTACGCCTTACTGTATATACCCTACTTAGCCTGGGCAACGCCGGGTATTTCGTATTCGGCATCAATTCGGCACCGATACTACGATAGTACATTTAAAGTAAACTAGTAATTACCGATACTACCACCCTGCTACTGAAATACACTGTTTGTTCATTGTTATCATTTTAAGTTGTTTATTCCTAACATTTTAGTCCCGACTTGTTTTTAGGACAAACAAACGGAGTTGTTTTGGGACAAGGAGAACGGAGGATTCTTTACGGTGGCTGAAGGTGACCCTTCCATTCTAATGCGAATGAAAGAAGGTATTTATTGGTTCACAAGAGCATACGTTATGTACAAGCCTGTTAAACATCGTAATGACTTTTTTGCGAACCAAATTTGAGTTTGTCATTGCAAACTTAAGCCGGGGCTGTCCGAAACCGACATTTTTACTTAAATACTTATCACTAGGGCGATTATACTTGTCAAAAAAGTATAAAGTTAAAATTTACAGGTTAGGTCAAAATCGGTCAAAATTATTTCAACGCTAAATCGTTCACAAAGTTTACGTTACGTTATGTACGAGCATGTCAAACATCATATTTTTTGGGGAACCGATTTTAAGTTTATCATTGCAATCTTAAATAATGATTACTGTAGGGCTATTATTTTTTGCCTTCCTAAACTGCCAGTTTTTGATTTATATGTGAATATATTAGTGATTTGAGTTGGAGATCACTTGTTCTAATAATGACTTGACTTGGACTTGTTATTGTGTGCAAATGACTTGACTGGGACTTCTTTTTGAAATACTCGGGTGCCAATTTTTTTTTAGTTTTTTGCTATCTTTTATGTGACTTGACTTGAAGTTGACTTGCTTTACTAATAACTTGACTGGGACTTGACTTGGACAAGCGATGACTTAATTCTAGCTTGACTTTGTTAGTTATTCGAATGTAAGGTGTTTTCTCTCCTAACATATGGTAATAAGGAAGTCTTAGATTGTTATGAAAACCTCTCGCCATTGATTTGCAACCCAAAACTTGAAAAAACATTGTCAGTATTCGCGGTCGACTTGGTACTTATTTATTTTCTTCAATGTTTCGGCTACTTAAACCGGATGCCTTCATCAGGGAATGTAACAAACACCACGCAAAGAAAAAACGAGACTACTTCAACTTAAGGTATTTCACAAATGACTTAACTGGGACTTGACTTGTTATTTTTTTAAAAGAGTTGACTTGTTAGTTTTGAATAGACTTGACTTGAACTTAAGTTATTTCACAAATGATTGACTTGGACTTGAGGTAGTTTCTTTAAAAAAGACTTTACTTAAACTTAAGTTATTTTACAAATTAATTGACTGGTAAAACCTGCACTGACTCGAACATATTCTCGTAAAAAGCAAAAAAACAGCTCTTATTTTTCAGACCAGGATGGAGCCGAGCCAAGTTCAAATTCCGTTTCAGCCACCAACCTACTTCGGCTTTCAGCATACCTCAACAAACCAGCGCTAAAGGATCGGGCTATAATGCTTCTGAAGGCATTCTCGGATCGCCTCACCTCAATACCTTATGCTTTACCGGAGATGGCTTGTGCCTTACTATGGCTGACTAAGGGCCATAAAGAGGTAGTTTGTTATAGGTTATTCATTATTACAGTTATTCTACTAGGTTATTTCATAAGAATTTTTGAAACGTTTAAAATGACACCTACTTCTGTATGGAAAATAAAATTATTACATTTTCTCTCCGTATCTAGCTGAAAAAAGCAAACAAATTCTATCGTAAAGCAACAATATTGCAAACAAGCGATTTCTGGTACTTTTTTGGATCCAAACCGATACCTAACATTTTGAACAAAATGTATCGTTTTCTGGTCCACTATGCTTAAAACAATAAAAATAGACAAAATTGAACCATTCAAAGGCATATTTTTTGTTTGTTTTTTTGGCAAAAATTTGCTTTAACGTTAACAAGTTTAGTTATCTCTATATTTTTTGGTCGAAGAGACTCGTTGGTTTTTAAATCGCACTTTCTGGCGCTTTTTAGCTCCACATTAATTGGTGCCACCCCCGATTCCCATAGCTTACATGTGTAGCCGCACATTTACATCAACCGGCCAGTCATACCTCCACCAACACCTTACTCACAGCCCACAATAGAAGCAAATATTTGCGTTTGCTCGCTTGAGTAGTTCCTCTTGTTTTTTCTTTTTGATACAAGGCGTTGTCTGACTTTTACGAGTTTCACATGATAGACAGATGTAAAGATTTTTTCCAGTGTGTTCATAGAGCCCTGATAATTAATTCTTTTACAAAGCAACAATTCACAAATATAAGCATGAAATTAAGTATTAGAATAGAGAGTAGCATTTTAAATGTCTAAATAAGTTAAAAATATATTTATTATTAATAAAACAAAATCATTTCTGACTTCGGTAAAATGTATTATATTGCTTAAGCAGAAATAAAACGATTTGTGGACACAATATCGATTAACAAAACAATTGCTCTAACTAGAGGTGTGAGAACTGTTCCAAGGGGGTGTGGGGATGCTGAATAGCACACAGAAAAAATATTAGTGTGATTTATTTCTTTGATCAGTTAAATGTAAAACTAACTCACATTTTGGTATTGTATTTCTGTGCTATCTGTTACTAGTATAAAAATAAAATTACAATGGTTTTGTTTTTTAAGCAATTCTAGAAGGGGGTGCGAGAATTGTTTCGTGATTTGAAAAGGGGTGCAGCAAGGAAAAATGTCATTAGGTTAACCTTTTATTTTTATAAAATTCACATTTTTAAGTAAAAATCCGCCGCCTCGGATCGCAAATTCTTGCCCGAAATTCTTATAATAATTAGGTATCGGATCGGCACCGATACCAGCCTAGTATCGGCCTATTACCTACCATTTAAAATCAGTATCGGCTCCGATTTGATATTGAAACACCGGGATATTTTTATATGATTTTTTTCCTTAGGTTGTTATTCGAGGAAATGACGAACAACCAACCAAAGATGTTATGGAAAGAATCAACTCAACATTTTCACCGTTCAAGGTATTTTTTATTTTTAAATTTTTATTTTTTTAAATTTTTTTTTTATTTTTAATTTTCTAATTTTGGTCTTTCGATATAAAATTTGCTAAATTTTAAGGTATAAATTGTTTTTAGGATGGTATTATTTCAACATAATTTTTTTTAATTATGGCATATCTGTTTTTGTAACATCTTAAAGAACACCAAAGTTTTAAAGTGTGGCAAAATTTCAATTTCAATGATTCTATTAACACCACATTGGGAAACAATTAGCAAGTTCTTAAACATTCGAAGCACCAACCTGAATAAAACCCGTTTTAACACTCACTTTTTTTGTTGCTAATGATTTCCTTAGTTCTTACTTAAAAAATTGACCATAGCAAAAATTACATTTTGAAAATGAATAAGGAGATATTCAAAAGCAACAAATTGTTCCCTACTTCTGTATGGACTTCGATATTCTTAGTACGTTTTACTACAACCTCCAGCCATTAGGCTATAAACAATAAGGTGTATATTCAGCAATCCACTTATAGGGGTGTCATATAATTCATCCAGACACAATACATGGTTGATAATATTCAACCATATATGCTATTCTAACTTTACAATTTTCAATTTTCAGGCCTCATTAGTCTCGAAATTTGGTACTGCCCATGTGTACGTCGGACTCGGGAAGTTTCATATAGTCTTACTCGAGTCCCGAGTCCGGTTCGGGTCCAGAAAAATAAACCAACTCCGTCGAGTCCCGAGTGCGACTCCGCAGTCCTGTCCAGCAACGTTCATAAAATGCCACCTACTTCTGTATAAACTTTAAAATTCTTACTATACGTCTTGCAACAACCTCCAGCCGTTAGGCTCTAAATAATTAGGTGATATTCATGAATTCACTCCAGAAAAATAAACCGGGTCCCGAATCCGATTCCTACCAAACACCAACGTGATGTTTTTTGTTTTAGATTCTAATACCGCCTGGCATTAACTCCGACGACAGTTTTCTTTACCGCCACCTGGCGGCGCACATATCCGGTATGACGGGGCCACCAACCGGCGCCAAGGAGCCGCCGCTCGCTTTTATCTGCGAGAACTTCACCTGTCAGTTGCCTGTTAAAATTTCCGACCCGAATGACATTGAAGTGCTTTTAAAGTGACTTTATTGGCGCCAGACATACGTAATTGTATTACTATTATTGCAACTTTTATTCCAAACTTTTAATGTGTCATTGAACTTTTTGCTTTTTATTGCAACTATATCATGTTTTTCTTTGCTTGTCGGTCAATAAATCGCGTTTTAGGTGAATTGTAATACAAGCATCGGCCCATGGTTTGTGAATGTTTATTGAGTTCAAAAGTTGTAAGTTTTTTAAACGTACCAAACTATATTGATAACTGACAGTGTTGTAATGTTTTAAATCAAAAGATCCAAAGTCCATGACTTGACTTAAGTGGCCGTTTTTAAATGACTTGACCTGACTTGGCTTAAGTTGGACCATTTACTTGACTTGAACTTAAATAATTGAATGAAAACCGCGAGTTAAAACATAGTGTTTTCGATGAATATTTTTTAATAAAATTGGTTTAATAATTCTAATATTTGCACGAAAAACATTTGCTTTATGGCCTTTTTGTTATTTTTTCGTTTATTTGTTGCTCATAATCGGACGAGTTAACCAATTTTTTACAGTTTAACAGCTTATTTTGATATCAGTGATGAATTAAGTGCACTTAACTTGACTAAAATTATTGTGTCGAATGACTTGGCTTAAAATTAAGTATTTTCATACTTATTTTTATTTTTTAATAAAATTGATTGCTTTATCTTAATTTTTGCACGTAAAACACAATGCTTGCTATATATTATTTTTTGTTTTTTTAGTTGAGGCAAAGCTCATTATTAGACGAGGTTCCGCTTGTAATAGTTTAACGGTTTATTTTATGTGAATGTCTTGACTTGCTCTAATAATAGCTTGACTTGGACTAGTACTTGACTTTTTTGCGCAAGAATTGACTTGGACTTAAGTCATTTAGCAAATGATTTGAGTGGGACTTGAAAATGACTTTTTTACAACACCAGTAGCTGATACAAAAACGTCTATTAAAGCGTAAAATGTCGTCGTTTTAATTGTAAGCTGCAAACTTCTTTGTACTCAATGAAACACTATTTTAGTCATTCAAAAATCGATTTATTTTACATAATACAAGAAAATACTGTTTTATTTATCCAAAATTTGATTAGTTTTATTATAATACATAAAAAGATTGTTTTAGTAATCCAAACTTCAGATTGTTTCATAAAATACAAGAAAATGCTGTTTTAGTCATTCAAAATTCGATTTGTTCTATCATAATACAAGAATCCAATTTCGACCGTTTAGTAAACTCTTCTTCTACGCTTTGTGGTTTTTGTTTGCTAAAAGGGCGACATCTCTAAACCTCGTTGTTGGGCGAGAAGTAACTGCGTGAACTTTACGCAATGTTTGCGGCGACGCCTTATTGCTTCTGTGCGTCAGCCAAGCGCAAACATTGAGCTTTTACGTAGACGTCCATGCGTCAGGCGCATGTGTGGTTTGGATCTTAAAAATTCTGGAGTTGGCATTCAGTCTAATTTCATAGAAAGCAGCAGCTCGCATGCACTAAGCACGCGGGAAGCTAACGAAAATAGGAGAAATAGGAAGTTAGCTAAAATAAGGCTTTTAAAGAATGATAACTTGACTTTGGACTGGGACTTTTTTTTTGAGAAATAGAAAGTCAGCTAAAATAAGGTTTTTAAAGAAAGTGCTTTACGGTTTTGACCAAATTTATTTTCCCGTGTTGTGCAATGACATCAGTTCAGCCAAAGTCATTGACTTAAAAGTCATTACAACACTGACAGCAATAACTTTACACCGGCGCTACGTAAACCATAGGTAGAATACGTAAACATGGGATGCCTGTACTTAAGTCACTTTTGTCAAGTGATTAGACTTACCGTAACTTAAGTTGTTCCCTCGCCAATTTTAGAAAGGCTGTGAAACTCCATAATGTTCCAAAAAAGTATAGAAAAATTGAGATTGTTGGTCAATTTTATATTTAGCTTAAAATAAAAACTTAAAACTGAACACTACTATAGCTGCTATAGAATATTGATTATCGTTATGGTTCCAGGTGTCAACTAAATTACAAGGTGTTAAACTTTGGTCAATTAAATAAATCATTGTTGTAATGACTGAAGTCAATGACATGACGAATTGTACTTAAAGTCACTGTTTTTAAATGACTATGCTAAGTTACTTTAATTGAATACTCTTTTGTAAAATTGGGTTATTTAAGCCAATTATAAACTGTTATAAATGTTAACTTTCGATTTGTTTCGTTTGTTTGTGTTTGGTGTCAAACATTGGTCAGGATGAAAACGTGTTTTGCTGCTTTTAGAAGTTTAATAATATTCATTTTAGGTGTCAATGCTGTGTTTGAATTTGACTTACGTAACTAATAACTTTGACAGGGACTTGACTTGAAATATTTTAGAAAATGCTTGCCTTGGGAGTAATTTTGCAAATGACTTGACTGGGATACAAGTCAAAAGACTTTGTTTGCAGAACTTAAACAAAAGTGTCCTTTTTGGTAATAATTGCGCTAACTTATAACTAGTAATAACCTGCTAGACTATTTTAACCCCTGCGTATTTGCAATGTCCGTTTGCAGTGTATCGAATGGTTATCGTCGTAATTACGTCATCACTTTTTGACAGATTTAATCGGAGCCGCTATTTGGCAACTACGTCACGTTTTCATGCATCGGTAAGCAAGGCTTGCGATGCGTGTCCATTGCAAAACAAGTTTTGGTCGAAGACGTTTGCAGAATCAGACGTTTTACAGAAACAAGCTATGCTAACTGTGCTTTTACGCAAAAAATGCGCTTTAAAGTTACTCTAATTATCGGTTTTGGAGTGATTTTTAGGTGAAAATTTTTTTGTCATGATTTTTAGCTTTAAACAGCTTGTTATGCATTATTTTGCCAAAAGATTCACGACAAAATTTGTTTTGGCTGAAATCCTATGCCAAAATAGGACAATATATAGGCCATAAACGACAATTTTGTTTTGGTAAATTCACAAGGCCAGCGATATTTCACGCCAAATAACGTCACTGGCGTGATTTTGGGCAAGCATTCCACGCCAAAGATCTCTGCGGCGGGAAGGCACTGGAATGCAATTGGGCCACATATTCGTCTGGAAATTTATATTGCTTACATTATTGGGGTTGGGGTGTGATTTTGGGTTCAGGTGGGTCAAAGATTATTATTATATTTATTCACTCTTAATTATTTCTACCCTGCGATTTCAATTTTGAAAACCCAATCGTTACTGTCAAAAAAGTATTAGGGTTTCACCGCCCACTATTTTAACAGCAAACTTTCACACACAGCTCAATTTTAGATTTAAACCCTGTTTGGTGTTTTTGAGCTTCTGAAAAATGGCTTTTCCAAGCGCAATGAGGTTGAGAAGGCTGATATGCTTCAACAAGATGAGGCCATTTCTACCTGTCATTATCGGCATTTCCTTAGGCTTCAGTATGAGTATAGTGCGGATGCCGATATCTCATGAAGACTGTGTGCACTTATCGAAAGATAGCATCGACCGAAAGGTAAATACCAGATTGGAAACTTTGGATTTTGCAGCTTGAAATTGCGCGACTGTAATAACGTTATTTGTAAAATTTGCACGGCTTAAAATGGAGTATTATACTGAAATTTTTTCGGCGATTTTTTGTGGCTGACCGCATTTACGTTGAACATGAAATGCGCGACTATAACCACCGCTGTCAGGGATAAATTCCCTGTGCAGGCCTTACTTTCCAACCTGGGGTAAATATGATCAAAGGCATTTCTTTGCTTTGCAGTTGATACTTTTGTAAAGATCAGTGGTTCTTAACCTCTTAAGCAGGGAGCACCATGTAAATTTATTTACAATGTGAACATACTTATAGTAGTATACAGGGTGCCTTCGGAAAGGTTATTACATAAATTAGTTGACCTAATCAGAATTGTAGTTCAAGCAATGCTAGGCTAGAAAAACAACTATAGACTGTGGAAATGTTCGAACTCACAACCTTGACTATACCGGGACTGTCGCTCTACCAACTGAGCTACACAGGCTTCAAGAGGAGCGAGTTGAGAAACAAGCATAGCACTGTTGCCTGCTGTACCCTGTTTGTAAAAGTAGTCTGTTGTGAGGCTTGAACTCACTACCTCAGCCATACCTGAAACATCTACATACCTTTTATCAAAATTAGTTGGTCTAATCTGGCTTTATAATTGTATTTAGTTTTATAAGGCATTTTTCTTTTAACACAGGACTCAATCGACTCGAAAAATGAAAACGTCGACTTTGAAGTAATGAGCAAAGATGAAGCCTTTAGATATGTGAGTTGATTTGATATCTACAACTTTAAAATGTTTTGCCTGGGTACACTATTAACATTTCTGTAATGTAGCTGGACATTGAATCTTAAAGCCAAAAAGCAACATCATCTCGGTTAAGACATTTTGATACGAACTTGTATCAAAACGTTTTAAGCATTATAATGTAAATCTACTCGGCATTTGTCTCACTTATTTTAGTAATATATTTCATTTTATATATATTTGCTGAAAAGTTGGTTAAAAATAAACAGAGTCCGACTCAAATGCGTGATTTTGTCGAGTCCAGAGTCCGGCTTTGACTCTACAGCCTGTACTAACCCTCCTGTTTATGATTTTTACAGAGAAAAGACCGGGAGTATGCTCCACCGGTTTATGACACTCTGGAAGACTTCGAGCCAAGGATTATAACGGACCCTGCCCTTATGCCAAAAATCGACTTTGAGGCCAACAAGAAGAAGATAGTTCGGCCGCGATTTATCAGTACTGAGTTGGGAATAAGGCAGAAGCTAGTGTGTTCAGTTATTACCTCAAGAAACACTTTTGAGACACTAGGTATGTGGGTATCGAACAAATGTTTTATATATAGCACTAGCGGGTTTATGATAAAGTTCAATAAAAAAACAATACGCGCCAAACTTTTGAAATTTCATGGATATAGTTTCTATCCAGTGCAAAATTGCTTATTATCTATTTAAAAATGTGAACTCTTGAATTGCATTGCTCTGTTACATGTTTTAATTGAAAACAAACCATTTCACCTTTTAAAATATTCTTATAGAATCTTTAGGCTAAAAAAGTTTCTATTGAAATTGGCAAAACAGAACATAATTAAAACAAAAAATTGCATTTATGTGTAATTTAAAAACATAGTACGGATTCTATGGCCTCGTGCCTGGTAATTCAGAAAAGTTTTAAGCAAAGTTGGTGAACTAAAACTGTGCTACAGATATTATTTTGCATATTTTGGATAACTTCTAGGGGCATTTTGAGGCCCTACAAAATATCCAGGTCGTCTAAAAGCACTCTGCACACCTATGTTGGGATCCTATGGCTAAGCCATTTTGTATTCTTTATAAAAAACCTACCTACTTCTGTATGTGCGATATTTTATCTGTAGAATTCCTACTTTTAGCAATAATTCTTGAGAGTATGAGCACTATATGTTTGTGTGTCCTTTTATAACTTTAAGAAACACTTAGAAAAACACATATATATTTCATTTAGAGCACTTACGGGCTTAGGATACAGTTATTTTGCTATGACATTTTGTATTCTTCACAAAAACCTACCTACTTCTGGATGAGCTGATATTTTATCTAGGTAGAACTACAACTTTAATGAATACACGGCCGAAAGTATGCTATACGTTTGTCTACTCTCTTTTCTAGAGCAAGGTTATACTGAATAAGGTTTTACTGATTTAAGGTTTGCTGTAAATTATAACAGCAATGTGTTAAATGTGAATCTGTTAAAACTATGAAAGATGCATGTATACAATACAAGAACAAACATTATGATCTAGCTCTTCTAAAGGCTTTTTTTTATCTGTTAGCTATTAAAACAAGAAAAATTAGTAAAGAAAGTATTTCTAACTTTTTTGGTTCTTCTTAATGGTTAAGTCAGCGGTTTCCAACATTTATTTTCAACTACAGACCAATTAAGGTCTGTCTTGTGTTTTGGAAGGGCAGTAAATCTAAACTTGTTAGTTGTAAACCCCAGCCAAAATTGATAAATGGAATAAAGCTAAGAAAGTGAAGCCATCTCACTAAATTTCGTTATATAAATATATATATATTAACTGGTTATTAAATGTTTGTTTTTCACTTTTTATTCTTTATTTAGTGGTGTTTTTCTTCTTCAAGGTATTGTTATTGCAAAGGGACAGCAATGATAGAAAAAATTCGCTACATTAAATTCTTTAAAAAGTTTGGGAAACCACTTATGTTTATGCTGATACTATGTATTGTTAACTAACTCCATTGTCATGTACCTATTTAGGAGTTGCTATGAACAGAACCTTTTCACATCACATGAAGAAGGTGATATTCTTTGACGGCCAATCAAAATCCAGCAACAACATGCCGCCGTCAGTATCTGGAATTTTCCTCGTGCTTCATCCGAATTCCAATCCTGTTCATGTGCTCTATCAAACTCTGATTTACTTGCATTCCAAATACATGTAAGTTTCAATGGGTTTTTAGTGAACCATAAAAACTACTTTACATGAATATTTAAATGTATGCAAGACTGCCATTGGCCTTATGTACTGTCAAGGTTTCCATCATACAAAATTTTTGTTTTATTTTCTGCAAATTTTAACTTGCAAACCCATTTAAGTTATCCCAATATCAATTGTAGAATAGAAGTGTTAACATAAGGGTCGCCGTCTGCAGTAGTCCACATGGTTAGATTTGTTGAGCAAGCAATACAAAGATATTGTTTTTTATTAATTAATTTTGCACTTTTTAATGTCTTATACTAGAGATCGACCGATATCACTTTTTTGGACCGATACCCGATTTTTTACAATTTTGTCAACCGATACCCGATACCGATACCGATTTTTTTTGCAGACCTGGGAAATGCTCAAAACTTTAATTAG
The DNA here is from genome assembly GCF_963924565.1 of Ascidiella aspersa. NCBI lineage: Eukaryota > Metazoa > Chordata > Ascidiacea > Phlebobranchia > Ascidiidae > Ascidiella > Ascidiella aspersa. The sequence goes on from NC_139451.1 coordinate 3,477,473, forward strand.
TTAAAAATAAAATCCAAATAATGTTTTAGTTTATATACTTTTCTTAATTATTAAACTATTATTTTCCATATTAACTTGACATGATGCTAAAACCCAATTTTTTTGAACCAAAAATGGGCAAGTTGTTTGTATATTATCGGTAAACCGATATATCGGTCTATCTCTATCTTATACTCCGCTACCCAACCATTAGGGAAGAGAATTTAGTCGCAAACGCTTCGTTGTTATACTTACACTTAGGTTTTTGGTCGCAGCTAAAAAAGGGTAGTGCTTTAATACAAATATAACAATGGTAGACAAAGAGAAAAAATTATGCAAGACTTGTGAGGTTTTTAAGCTTTTAATTTTTTAGTTTTGTCTATGATTGGTGCTTTGTGGTTTTTCATCATTTTTTTTCAAATTTAGTCGCTTTTAATTTTTAGAAATGAGTAAGATTGGTGTCTTGAGGTTTTTTATGTCATATTATATTTAGAAGCTTTTATTTTTTTAGTATTGACTACGATTGATACCTTGAGGATTTTTCATATTTTTTTACATTAGGATGCTTTTAATTTTCTACTAATGACTAAAATTATTACCTAAAGAGGTTTTCCATAATATTTATTACATTTTTTATTTTTTTAGTAATAACTACAATTGGGACTTTAAGGTTTTCCATAAATTTTTTCACATCGGACACTTTTAATTTTTTATTAATGAGTACGATTGGTATGTTAAGGTTTTTTATTATTTGTTTTTCACATTTTTATGCTTTTAATTTTTTCAGTAATGACCAAGATTGGTGTCTTGAGGTTTTTCATGAATATTATTCATATTTAGATGCATTATAATATTTTAGAAATGACTACGATTGGTACTACCTTACTTCGGACCAAACCTATTCTGAAGGAGATCGGATTAACGAGATTGTCGATCAAATCAGTATTAATCGAAGACTGTATCTTGGAAATCCCGAATCGTATAGAGACGATACGGCCGGCACTGTGACCTACTGCAATGTGAGCATGCACACAAATATATAATTTTGAAAATATGTGTTTTTTCTGTATTTTTAGCGCTTTAATTTTATTGTCTTAAAGAAAACAGTCATTTTGCGATTTGTGGTAAATAAAGCTTAATAGTTCAACCAACTGTCGAAATTTATGCAGAAATTGGGTCGTAAATGGGATGTATTATCCATTATTTTACAAGATGATTTATTTATCATTGTTTTAGGGTTTTTTCCAAGGGTGCTTCGAGCACTACCCCAAAAGCCCTTTAAACTTGGCGTCCACGCTCTGAACATATTTTAGTTGAGATTAATGCAAAAACCAAACAAACTTTTGTTTTACTGTTAATCTATTTAGGTCGTTTAATCAACCTTACATACTGTAGCTAGAGTGCTATTTTTCTTACACAGAACATTTTAGGGCTATCTTTTAAAAAAAAGTTAACAGACCTCCCTCAAAATAACTTTAAAACTTGAATATAAAAATGAAAAAAATATTTTTAAAATAATTTCTAAATAAAATTAAAAAATATTTGTAAAGTGCGTTTTTGTTTGTCTGGTGACAACAACTTAAGTTTAATTACGTGTTCAGAAAGCTGCAGAAATAACCTTGAGTTATATTTTGAAATAACATAGGTACCCATTTTAGTTTTTTTAATGAACATTTGTGCAAACAGGGTGCAGTTAACTCAATGTATCTTACATTTTTTCGGTACAAACAAGTGTCATTTTATTCGTAAACTGTCTACTGAGTTCTAGTTGTTGAGGTTCCAAAAAAATATCTATCTAATCTATTCATACATGACATTCTAAATTGTTTGTTTGTTTCTATAGATGAACAGCGGATTCATAATTTCGCGTCTGCTTCTCATCGACCTAATCCCCCACTTGGAGCGCTGTTTGCAGGACACGGCCAGCGTAAACACCCTCACTCCCGATAAATGGCTGGGCAAGTGCATCAAGAAAGTAACTAAGGCGGCAGTGGACTGTGTCAATGAAGAGGAGGTATGGTAGAGTTGCTACAATTGTTTTTTTTTTGTTTTTTTTTAACTTTTGAAAGTCTTTAAGTGTCTGGAGCATAATGGTTGGAGGTTGTAGTAAGACGCAGTGAAAATATCATAGTCCGTACAAACGAGGTATCATTTTAAACGTTTTTCTGAGTTATTTAAAACGTTCAAAATGATACCTACTCTTGTATGGGCTTGGATATTCAAAATTGCCAAGCTGAAAAAATCTTATTTCCTTTGGAGCACAATGGTTATAGTAGGACAACGTAATAATGTTAAAGCCCACACAGAAGTAGGCAGCATTTTAAACGTTTGAAATGACTCTTTATTCATTTTCAACACTATATTCCAAACGTTTAAACTGCTACCTACTTCTGTATGGACTTTGTTATCGTCCTTTAATAAAAGTGCCCCTTGATAGCAAAGTTTTTAAGGTTTAAGTGTCTTTGAATTGATTTGTGTATTTCAGAAGTCTTTTTTGCAGAGTTTTTTAACACCAAAATAGATAATCTGAAAAAAAAACACTGTCACTTGAGTCAACCATTATTTTCTGTCTGGTTTATCTAATTCATAGACAAGATATAATCACGATTTACGAGACAATGTTTGAACCAATTTGGACTTTAATGTGTGGTTTTCAATTGTCTTGGCTCCACTGGAATTTTGTTCTAACCACCCTTTGCAAACACAGCTTTTCTCCTTAAGTCAAGCTGTAAAACTCACTGTTTGCCTTGAGCAAATATCACTAAAGTGTTGCTTCTTACCATAGTGTATGTTTCTTGCTGACCTCAAATATCCCATGCCCCATAGTTTATTTGTATGTGAAGCACTTAAAAATCTTGACTATTGTGGAATAATTTATTTACATAGGTCTATATAAGTTATACAATCTTTAACTAAATAATCATGATTATTTCAGAATAATTTATTTACATGTGCTATATATAAGGTATAAAACCTTTAACTCAAAAATCTTTGTTATTTCAAAATATTTTTTTACGTATATAAGGTATATAAGTTAAACTACCTCAGTACTATACAGATAAAAGATATAGATAATTTTTTTTTTGATATTTTTTTTTGATATTTTTTTAAATTACAGCCTTGTAAAAAAGTATTTAGTTACGTTTAGTCTTTGACTTAAAAATCTGAATTAATCTGAAATATTGCTTTAAACAAAATTGCCTTAATGCATTATTTAGATTTGTATGTGAAGCTGGTCTGTCACTTCCAAAATGAAATTATTTTTTAAACACTTTTTTTGTTTTAACTTTTATATATATCTTTTTGAGTGTTTTTAGGTAATTTCCAATACATAAGTGTTTAGTTAATAGGCAATACATTTTTTTATATTAAACAGATCAAATTCCAGGTTTTAATTCAATGAATTAGAGCAAATTGCGGCTTAAACTAAAATGTTTTAGTTTTAATTCTAATCTTATTTTGAAAATGTTACAATAAACCCAGTTGTTTAAGTATGATGATATGTTCAACACTTTACTCTGTACTTTTCAGGGAATTTTCTACCATACGTTTGATTTAAAGACGGCAGCAGGCAATTTCGACCCGGAAACAGAAAATCATGCCGGATTCAAAAATGCGGTCACTGTGAGTGGGATTGAGACTCCAGAAATGATGTACCTTCTGCACAAAAGATTTTCACAGATCGAAATCCAAAAGGCATACAAGGAAATTGAAGAGATTCAGGTAAGGTCTTTCATGGACTAAATTTGTAACAGATCTTGTTGTTTATTTATACAGGTTTGCCACAAAGTTTTTGAATATCTTTAGATTGATTTGCGTATTAAAAAGTTTTTGAAAAACCTATGTTTTTTAAATGTCTTTGAATTTCTTTGGTCCAGCTTAAGTTAATGTTTGGAAAGTGCTTTTAAAATAAACCATTAAAATATATTTTTTAATTGTGCTGACTGCTGACCATGGTATTTGTACTGTTGTTTTGAGTTATATTAAAAAATTGTCAAGCAATCGTACTTTAGGTCTTTAAAAGCCATAAATTTTCTTTGAATTTTTTGGGAATTTTTTCATAAAATTGTGTTGCAACCTTGCTGTTGTGTGGTTTATTTTGTTACAGTTTTAAAATTTTTGTTTGGGTTCTGCAAAATTATTTTAATGCACAATTGTTGCGTGGCAAAAAACAAAACGTTAAAAAAACAAAAACGAAAAAAAGCCTGCCTTGCTTGCACCATTAATCGACTGATTCGGTAAAACCGCCGAAGGCATTGGTATATTTGTTAGCATATAAAAAAACAACGGATAGTGCAACAATACACCAAAATCCATCTCAGGCTCACCGAATTTGTCGATCAATGATGGCTAGTTGTTTTTCTAGCCTGCCTTGCTTGCATCATTGATCGACAGATGTGTTACGTCTATGAAGCATTTTTACTGTAAAACAGCACATAAACATTTCAATTTAGTAAATTTGTTATTTTTTTTGTAGGAAGAAATAAAAGAATTAGCCCCGAAGCTTCCCAAAGGAGAAACAGAGTTGTCTTGGCCTATCGGAATTAATCCACCTTTTAAGCCGAGCAACCGATGGGATATTATTGTGTGGGATTACTTCACGGAGGATTACACACTTACGTGTCCAGGTAAAAAATAAAAGGAATAAATAAAAATAATTTTTTTTGTGTGTTTTTCTGTTTAACTACTCGTCAAACCCCAAACTACTATTAAATTTAGTTGTTTAGTAAATATTTAAACTAATTCAACAATTTTTTTTTACTTTTGACAAAGATGTACAAAGCAATGAATTTAGAAAAAGTTCTTGGAAAAGTTGTAAAAAACATACAAAATGTTTTTTTACATATGATAGTTTTTATTTTATTTTTAATCCCGTATATCTGATATCATTATAGCCAAGAAGTAATGAAAAAACATAAAAATTTTCCCATATCCATTAGTAAAAATAATGTCTAAAGCGTTTTGGCAAACATCTATTGATTCTTTAATATTACTTTACTAATTACAAATAACAATATTTGGCAAACATCTATTGATTCTTTAATAATAACAATATTTTGGCAAACATCTATTGATTCTTTAATATTACTTTACTAATTACAAATAACAATATTTTGAAACTTTTTGTTTGCATTAAAGTCATTTCTATAAATTGTGGAGCATAATGGTTAGATGTTGTAGGTTAGACATTTAAAATTTCTATACATTTTTTAGTAAATCCTACAAAAAAAAAGAAACACAAAAAAAAGTTATTTCTGACCAATTTATTAGGTTTTGTAAAATTAAAACCCCAGACACTATGCATAGTAAATAGACAATGCTCAACATGATTACGTTTTAACAATGATCAATCCATTTTCCAGCCAAAACTGATTCTGAAAAGATAAATCCTTGTTAATGGCCATATTTGTTCAATTCGAAATAGAGGATAATCAGCCTTCTATAAAACCAAATTGTATTCAAACCTCAATACTACCATATATCTTTATACATTGCAACCTTTATCCTATATAAAAAGACAGAGAGATTACCTGTGTGCGACAATTAATCTACTACTCAGCCAATCACAAGGCTCTTAACCATTTCCTGTTGTACAATTACAGGCGAGGTACCAAAATGTGAATTGTCTGGTGTTGATAAATTGGATGTGCAGAATGTTATTCAAACTGCTATGGAGCGCCTCAATGAAAAATACAATCCGAAGGTATATACTTTTTGCTTCGTAAAAATGATTTTTTATAAAAAAAATACTAAGGGCAGATTTCAAACCTTGCTATTTTTTATTATGAAATTAATCTGCAGAATCCCTAACTGAAATTTTTTTTCTTTTACAATTTAATAATCAACAAACATTTTTTTTTCAATAAAAATGATTTTTTATAAAAAAAAAAAAAAAAAAAAAATTGAAATTATACCCCAGGACCAATTTAAACCTTTGGTTTTTTTAACATGAAATCAACGTCCAGAATCGCTAACTGAAATATTTCATCTTCACAACAGGGTTTAATAATCGACAAAAAGAAGCTGGTAAACGGCTACAAGAGGTTCGACCCGCAGCGGGGCATGGAGTACATTCTAGACCTCGTACTGAACGTCATCGTCGAAAAGGAAAAGGAAGAAGTCGAAGTCAGTCATCGCGTCAACTTGCTGAGACCGCTAAGCCAGGTATTTACATCAAAATTACTTAATTTGTAAAAAAATGGATTCATTTTTCAACCTTTATTTAACCAGCAAAAAATAGAATACATATAGGAACAAACCAGAGTTGGATCAATTGTTTGTAATTGTAATTGATGTAATTAATTACAGTTTTTAATGTAATTGTAATTGATGTAATTAAATACATTTTTTTATGTAAATGTTATTGTAATGTGACTTCTTAAAATTTTGGCTCAATATATGGATATTGAGAAAATTAAAGTTTCAATAATGTTCCACTGTTGCTTATTTTCTTTGGAAAGGCATGAGACGTAAACTGTTTTCCATATTTCAGCAGCAATAAAAATTATAATTGTAATTGATGTAATTAATTACAGTTTTTTTTTAAATTGCAATTGTAATGTAATTAAAACATTTGAGGGAATAATTGTAATTGCAATTGCAATTGAACTGAATTAATGGTTTGAAAAGACTATCTAAATGAAATCGGTTTGGAAGAATAAATGAAAGATACACACATATGTGTTCAACAATCTGGCCCTTCTGAAGCTGTTTTTACCAACAAATGATATGAAACTGTAGAGCAGGGGTTCCCAACCTTTTTTACACCATGCCCCCCTTAAAAATTTTGGAGAAATCATTGCCCTCCTATTTTTCACCCTTTGGAAAAAATTAGAATGTTATTGTAATTCAAAAAAATGTTTATACAGTAAGTGGTAGTTAGCATGATGAAATTATATAAATGCCATACACAATAAACATGACAGTCCATTAAATAGTTATCACTAGGGCAACTATTTTTTGACTTGTCAAAAAAGTTAAATTTTACACGACTGTGATTTAGCCCCTCTAAAGCTACTTTTTGACCAACAAATGATATGGTTCTGTAGAGGCCTGTCGCGACTTATGCCCTATTCTTAGCTAAACCTAATATATTAGCTGTATAACTAGTAAATTCTACAGTATTTATTTAAAACATGGCCAAAAATCGCCATGAGTAATTTCCCTAGCTTGACCTGTTTAAAACTTGTATTAAAACACACGCCACTTAATTCCAATTTATAATGATATGCTACTGTGGATGCCCTTTAATATGAAGTTGGTTGTGCTAACATAATATAGCAAGCATTGTCGTATGATTGTTTCTCGACTTGCTTCCCTCTGAGCTTGTTAGCTCAGTTGGTAGATCGTCAAACCTGGTATTATTGCTGGCTGTGAGTTAAACCTTACTTTAGGCTAGTTGTTTTTTTAGCCTGACTTGCTTACTTGCATCATTGATTAACAGATTTGGTTAGTCTGCCATGGCTTGAATGAAAGACACACAGTACACACTGTTTAATAACAACTGTGATCTAGCCCCTCGGAAGCTGCTTTATGACCAACGATTACGGCTTCCGTATCAATAGTACACCGAAAAGCCATCGCAGACTCGCCGAATCTGTCAATCTATGATGCAAGCAGAGCAAGCCAGAAAAGCAACTGGCCTGCAGTGAGGTTCGAAGCCGGGACCGTCGCTCTACCAACTGAGCTATGCAGGCTTAGAGAGGAGCGAGTCGAAAAACAACCATGCGCCAATACTTGCACATTTTGTTAGTACAAGCAACTTCACACTGGGGGATCAACAGTCCGTTATCAATCAATGAAAGACACACACAAACATATGTGTTTTATAACAACTGTGATCTAGCCCCTCGGAAGCTGCTCTGCCATTGTATTTACTTCAAAAACTATCACTTTCTTAACTTAATATATAAACAGCAGCGTTATCAACTAATAAATTTCATTAAACTTTTTTTCCTCAGATTGAAGTGATCCCTATGCCTTATGTGACGGAAGCAGCGAAAGTCAACATCATATTGCCGCTCTCAATTCACGAACGTGGACACTTTGAAGCTTTCATGAACTTCTTTGCAAAGGTGAGCTTCGTTTGATAACAGGCTTGTTATGAAGTCTTTAAATCATGGAAATTTTTGGTTTTTCTTTGAATTCATATATGTATCAAAAGTCTTGAAAAGCCCTATGTTTTTTCAAAAGTACTTAATTAGTAACCCTGTGCATTTAGGTTTGTCTGAATAGCGATGAAAACGCTGGTCTGATCATCGTGTTTGTTTACGACTCGGAGACTGCCCAGCAAATCCACAACAACGACATTTTTGCCGAACAGAAGGAACTGCTAAAGACCTTTGAGGTAACTTACACCATGAGTTTTGTAAAAGAATAAAAAATCGCTATTTAAAATCTTGTTTTTGTTAATAACCTATGCCAGTGTTTCTCAGCTTTTTATAGCTAGCGGCACCCTTCCGAAATAATAAATAGATTGAGGCACCCCTATAAGAAATACACATCAACTCTACACAGCGTAAAGAAAATTACACTTTAAAAGCATGAAGTTTGATAAATGTAAAAATAACATTTAGATGTGTTCTCCTCAGAAAGATATCGTTTTAATTTGGTTGGAACGTTTAAACGACAATTTTCACAATTTATTTTATTAGGAATTAGGAACCGTTTCTACAAAGTAATCTTTGTTCAGGAAATTACAAGCAAAATCTATTTCAACCCTATTTTTTTTTAGCCTATTTTTTTAGTAAATTTCATCTAGTTCTATAGTTTTGTAAAAAAAAAAATCCCTTCATTTGGGGTATTTCGAAATTATTTTCTACTGTAAATTGCTGAGACAATTTTGTATGTTCAGTTACATTTTGAGTGTCAGAGCAGTGTCGGTTAAAAATAGTCAGAATTCAACCCCTGCTAAAAGTGCGGTTTTGTTTTTCACTTACTTATAAATTAAGATGGATATTCAGCAATCCACTCATAGGGGTGGAAAAAAATTTTGGTAAATGCGCACGCCGGACTCCGGACTCTGGTAGTTATATGTGGTCTTACTCGAGTTTCGAGTCCGACTCCGCAGCCCTGGTTCACTGACTTCAATTTTGCAAATACTTCTTATTTTTTACAACCTTCGACTAACAAGTATTTTCCAACAACAGGCGCGTTACAAGAAGGATTACGATTCCGGTTCGAAGCTCATCCCGTGGATCAGCATCAAGACAAGCATACCATGCCAGGTTGGTTTGAAATCTTCGTTTTATTGTAAACCTATTCAGAGGAGAATCTATAAATTCAATTGGTATTAAAGCCCATACATAATTGGGTTGTATTTTGAACATTTAGAATAAAACAATATATGTTTTCTTTCATTTTTCTTCAAAATATTTTAACATTTAAAAAAATCGTTTTCAAAATGAATATATAGATAATCAATAATGCTACCTTCTTCTGTATGAGCTTTGAAATTCTTACATTTTAAACCTTCCTACGTCTTACTACAACCTCCAACCATTATGCTCCAATCGTTATTGTAAATACAAATCTGTGTAGAAAAGGCTCTCAATATTTAATTTACAATATGCCGATTCCGAGATAAATATTTTTTTTTTTATGTTTCTTTCAATTTTTGTTTTTAAATTTAAAAGTACATAAAAGATGTCGGGCTAAAAAAATGTGAGCAACTGATTTTAAACTTGACGGCCATTTGAAAATGTAAATCCATAACTGTATATGGACTCCATCCATGAGACTGAAATAAAAACGAAATAAACGTCGAAATAAAACAAAGTTCCGAATAAGACAAAAATAGGACTAAAGCCTAATAGTCGTAATAATGTTTAAATAAGACCGAAATGGCCAGAATAAGGCTTATTCATTACTTTACCTTATCCCAAACCCCGACCCTAACTTATCACTAACTTCCCTATTAATTTAACCCAATTCCAATTTCTTACAATCAAACTAGGTCGCCCGCCCAGACGTCGACTGCGAAACGACCAATGGTCCCCAATTGTCCTATACCCACTCAGTTTCGGGCGTTATTTTGGCCATTTCGGCCGAATTCCCATGAATTTAGGACTTCCTACAGGTTTAGGTCTGATTCAGACGATTAAGTTCTTATTCTATCGCAGATATTACTGCGTATTTGGCTTTATAATGACGTTGGTCTTAATACTATGGTTATTATAGGTTTTTCTGATTTAGATATTGTTGCTTTGTAGATCTTGTTGTGCCTTCTCTCGAAAATTATGTATTTTAATTCACAACAAAACGATTACTCTATATGACGCGGTTTTTGTCGGCCCAATGACGTTTAGGTTTTTCTAATAAAAATGTTGCCAACCGTAATGACCAAGTAGCGTATGACCCGATGAACTCTATAGCGCAAATATCACTGGTACAAAAACAATACACAAATATTTGATTAAAAAACATTTTGAAGTTTAAAAACATTAAATTGTGTAGCAAGAATATCAAAGCCCATGCAGAAGTAGCTGTGTGGAAATTGAATAAAGTGATATTAGAAACGTTCACAAAATGCAACCTACTTCTGTATGGGCTTTGATATTCATTCCACGCCTAACTACAACCTCCAACCATTATCCGAAGATTTATTCAAATAGTTTACATAATGGTCTCGATAATAATGAGCCAATAAATCAGCTGAAACAATAGCGCAATTGGCAAGCATTTTTTTACAAATTAAGATACATTACTCAATTTTATTTAAAAAATATATAATAAAAGCACTTCATTTTAACCCAGGTTATTTGACACAATAACTCCAAGTCCAAGTCATATCTTTTGTCCAAAATACCCAAGTTTAACAGTCGTTGCGATTGTTATAAGATGCGTAAAGTCTATACACCATTGGTTCCCAAACTGGGGTCCGCGGACCCAGTGGGGTCCGTACAGCAGTTTCAGGTGGTCCGCAAGGAGAATTAGGCTGAAGTATTTTAACATTAGGCTTCAGCGAATGTTTTTAAACATTAGTCTATGTTTTAAACAATATCTGTCATCACTATTGTCTTTAGGTATGCTTTATTATTCGATAATATAGCGTGTTTTACTCAGTCTCTTGTGACATCATATCAGCGAATCATTCGTATTAGTTAAAAAGTTGTTCCATATGATTAGAAAGAATCGCGACTGCACCAATGTACTACAACAAACATAGGTCAACTGACCCTTGATTTTTTATAGGGCCGCGAAATATGAAAATAATTGCAAAGATTCCACAAGGAAAATTTTTTTGAAAAGTTTGGAAACCGCTGCTATACACAGTTGAAATGTAACGGCCCGAAGATAGCTTATGATTTGGACCGCAACTAGAAAAATGTTGCCCACCACTGGACTAAATGTATTACCTGTTGAAAACTGTTTTTTTAACAGGAGTAGGTAAATTAGATAACAAAACACGGAATACTGAACCCCTTATACCAGGTATAGGTATGTCGTTTCGCTACCTTAACTTGTAAAATAATGCTTTTATCCAATTTCAGTTTAGTGAATATTAATTATTTCGTCACTAACCTAACAATACCAAGCTACGCCGATATGCTACCTTTTAACTTGCAAGAAAATGCTTTTATTTAATTTCACTTTGGCGAATGTTAATTATTTCGTCGTTAACTTAACAATACCAAGCTACGCCGATATGCTACCTTTTAACTTGCAAGAAAATGCTTTTATCCACAATTTCAGTTTAGCGAACAATGTTGATTATTTCGTCACTAACCTAACAATAGCAAGCTACGCCGATATGCCACCGTTTAACTTGTAAGAAAATTATTTTGTTCAATCCAATTAAGCGAACAATGTTGATTATTGCGTCACACAATATTGTTTGTTACGTCACACAGCTGAAGATAATGGACGTGGTGGCGAAGAAGTACCCGACCGATGCACTTTTCATGCTCACAAGTGTGGCGGCCAACATGAACTTGAACTTTCTCAATCGCTGTCGAATGAACACCATTCAAGGTAAACAGTGATAATTAGGGCGATTATTTTTTGCCCTAAAAAAGAGAAAATTTTAAAATTTCGGCAAATTTTGACCTTAAAATGTATTTTTTTGACAAAATTTTGACCTAGTACAAATACATTGATTTAAACAAGATTTTGTTGTTAGAAGTACTGCTGTAGTTTCTTGGCGTCGTCAACCACACGTTTTCGATGTTTTACTGATTGGTGGTTCACAAATGAAATATTGTTTTAAGATTGTGCAGAACTCTTAAAAGCTTAGTTGATATTTTTGGCATATCAAAAATACAAACAACTATAAAAATGCCGAAGAAAAACAAGACTCTGTTTTTTTTTAGAAAAATGTTGTGTTAACAGTTAAAATACACAAAATTACCATAAACCTAGTTATCGAAATATCAAAATTGAAAATGGGATAATTGCAAATAACAAGCGAAAAAAAACAGTATTATACTGTTTATTACAGTTGTCCAAACCAGAGATACGAAACTATTTAAAGCAAAAACGAAGGTCGAGCTCAGCCTAACGTGATAAACTATAGACTTGAGTGGTTAATGAATATATACACTTAAAACGTCGTTAAATATAACTCAAAACTAATTTATTTTAATAACAATTTTACTGAACGTCAAATTCCAAAAAATGACTTGGTTTTTTCAGCTTTGTGAACGATTTATTAGCATTTTGCAATCGATTTTGACTTGAAAAAATTTTGACAAATTTTGACCCTAACGTGTAAATTTTGACAAAATTTTGACTTTTTTTGACAAGTCAAAATTAATCGCCCTAGTGATAATAGTAGGTACGTAAAGCTAGTTGTCCACTATCTTGCAAATGTATGGATTAGTGTACTAATATACGAGAAAAGATATACATTATACATGTAAAACTCATAGTTAAAAACATGAGTAAAAACAGGATCAGACTTTTTGTTTAAAAGGAAAATATTTCGCCAAAGTGGCATCATCAGTTCCTGTAAGAGAATAAATAAATAAAATTAGAGCGCAGCCATCAACAAACCAATAAAAGTAAACAATAAAATATTGAAATATGACGATAGACTAAAAAACGTAATGAAAAGCACTACAGCCTCGCAAGCAACACGACTGGGACAAATGAGTAGGTGTTAAAACCTGCCGCCAATGGTTTTGGATTCTATAAAGATACACCCTATTGTTAACATAATACGTGTATACGTGTTCAACAAATGTAATTTGTCCACTATCTTGCAAATGTATGGATTAATGCACTAATATACGAGAAAAGATATACATTATAGGACTCTGTTCGTATATATATTTAAGGTTTAGTGCTTGTTACAAGGCGTGATTAGACACGCTTAATGTGGATATTCACCAAATATCAACATTGCTTTTTATTCTACAGGATGGCAGGCATTCTTTCCCATTCCGTTCTCGCAATACAACCCGGACATTGTGTTCAAGGTACGCATTTCCATTTGTTTTTACCTAAACGCACATTGTTGACAGTCCAAGCTATTGCGTTACCTAGACAATAAACAAGCACAATTAAATCCAAGTTTTTCTTCAAGTGAAAAAAAAAACTTACACTCGGCTGAAAAATATGACGTTGGTTTTTGTGATGATATAACTTTTTTAATAAATTTCACTGATTATACTGTTGCTGACAGACATAATTTCAATTGTACAATGGTTATTTTCGGCCAATTTTTTTTTACCGCAAATGTAAGAATCTTTTTTTATAGAAACGATATTTTTTCTAACGTTTTCTAAAGTTTAAATGTTTCTTAAAAGGCATTCTTCTAACATTTTTTGTTCGAGAATGACATTAAATTGTTCAGTGCAACTTGAGGGGAAGAAGAAAATAAACAAAAATGCGAATTCTTGTATGTTCTAGAAACAGTCTTTTGTACCTTTTTCGAACGTTATTTTGCCAGTTTAAATGTTTCTTAAAAGCCTGTTCTAACATTGTTTTCTAGAAATGACCAAAACTTCACAAAATAAACAAAAATGCGTTTTCGTATTCTTGTATATTTTGTAAAGCTCAACAAAACCGTATTCATAGGCTGTACATGTTCAAACGATCCACGTTGTACATTAAACATTGTTGCGTCACACTGCAACGTCACAATCGATTCCAATTCCCATTGTCTGACCCTTTGTTTATCCATTGTGACGTCAGAACGTGCCGGTTCCGGAACAGATTGACATAACGCCCAACAATGGCCACTTCGACATTTACTCTTTCGACGAGGTTTGCTTCTACAATGCGGACTACATGGCTTCAAGAACTAAAATGGACGCTGCAAGAGATGAACCTGAGGTAATTGAAAAACTTCAGCCGTAACACCGAAATTAGAACAACATGAACGACGTACGAATATATATGAACAACATGATCGTCCATTCAGAATAAGACTAATTTAAAACTACCAGTAACAGTCGTAATATAAATCGAAATTTTTTTAATAATTAAAAAAAATCGTTTCCCAATGGACAATAATTTTTTACAAAATTGACAAGTTCTCATGGACTCAAGCCAAAAGACCGAATTAAAACGGGAACACACAGTATGACCTGCATTCCTACAAGGCATCAATATTTAAAGCAGAAAAATCTATAATACCATGGCATTAAGACCAAGGACACAATAAGGCCAAATACACATTGGTATCCACGACAGAATAAAGACTTCGTCTGAATAAGACCTTGTCGGAAGAAGTCGTAATTTAATCATAATAAGACCTAAATATGACTAATACTGAAAGTATGACTGCTACCTAATAATGGTAATAACGTATAATTAAATGTAGAATTATTTTAAGGTCAAAACCGTTTACAAAATGCACAAAAATCGTTTGCGAATTAGCAAAAACTGTAGTGGGATTTTGAAACTGTCTTATTTTGTACTTCGGACGGTTACCGAATATTTGGTATTCCTGTACCTTCCGGGCCGGTTACCGAAGGTCGATTTTTCACTTTTTTCAAAGTCAAAATCATTTTATCAAAAAACAAAATTTTTAGGTCTAAATTCCTTTGTTTTGGGGTCAAACTCGTTTTTAGGCTCAAAATCAATGGCCCTAATAACAAGTCGTTTTTGTTGTTTTTCTCGCTTAGAATTCCGACATGATTGAAACGGTGGATATTTACGACATGATGGTAAAGTACTCACAACTTCACGTCTTTAGGGCGGTCGAACCACAGCTTACTAGAAGATATCTACACAGGTTAGTAAATGCTGGGAAAAAATGATTTCCCACTTAAGGAACTTTCTTCTAACTTATGGAACTTAAATCCCTTGTAATTGACTTTCCTAAAAATCAATTATAAAAAATATTTTTTGTTGGGTTCAGTGTTCTCACAACATGTTTATTACGGTGTTTCTAAATCTAAATTCCTACATGAATGTTCCTTTATTACCAAAGCCATCAGTGGTGTCTTTTAATATAGGTATAGGTATTTGATTAAAACATTGTAACACCAGTTATTTTTTCAACGCAGGAATTGCAACCCGAACAACGGCGAAGCGATATTCCAGCGTTGCGATCGAAGCAACGCCGAAGGTTTAGCAGCTCGTACACAATTAGCCATGGAACTGTTTCCGGATGACGCCAAATCCAAGCAGACATGATCAAACCATCTGCTACCTCCACCTAGAGTTTGTTTTATTGGTTCTTCCGTCTTCATATAAAGACCAGAAGTCTGTTTTTTGTTTTATTTTTTCGTTTTTTGCCGGGGGCAAAATCGCGACCCCCCTTTAAACTTTCAAGTGGGATTTTATTTTTGCGTGAAACTAAATGCCGGCTGCCGAAGGCTGTTTCTTGGCCTTGGTTATGGGCCGGTTACCGAAGAATTGGGATTCCTGTACATAACGGGCCGGTTACCGAAGTCCGGTTTTTCTTTGGATGCCATGCCGGTTACCCACTCTTGGTGTTTCCCTAGTTATGTGCCGGTTACCGAAGATCTAGAATTCAAGTACTTCCCAGGCCGGTTACTGAAGGCTGGCTTTGCTCTGAAACCTGCCGGTTACCAAATGTTGGTGTTTACTTAGATATGTGCCGGTTACCGAAGATTGTTTTTCCTGTACTTCCCGGACCGGTTACCGAAGGTCGGTTTTTTTCTGGAACCCCTGCCGGTTACTGAATGTTGGTGTTTCCTTAGTAATGGGTCGGTTACCAAAGTATTGGTTTTGCAGTACCTCCCGGGCCGGTTATCTAAGGCTTAGCTTTACTGTGAAAACCTGCCGGTTACCGAAATCGGGTTTTTACACTGGAATTCCGTGCCGGTTATCCAAAATATGTTTTTCACTAAAATCCCTGCCGGTTACTAAGGTTCAATTTTTCATATTGGGTTTCATCCGGTTGCCGAATATTGGGTTGCGTACTAAATACCCAGAAGCCATTTCAAAAACACATTTATTTATTTTGAGATTGTTGCGCTCTTTGCAATGATAATTTCTTAAAACACGCGAACTGTAGTTTTAAAAATTAAATTTCGATGGAATAAGCCGTCGTACCTCTATCCATTCGGACTAAAAAATGCTGCTAACTTTTAATTTATCTTATTTGACAAAACTCATTTTTTGTCGCTGCCTATTCGCATCTGTTAGCCATTAATGAAAAAGTCGATTTTATGTGAAAACAAAAACAACTTATTGGTTTAGTATATTTCGTGAATTTCACATTTCCCGTGAATTTTCACATTTTAATCTAAATTCTTGCCTTAGGGCTAGGCTTAATATTTTTTAATGCTTTGTTTAGTTGATTACGCTTTTTTTAAGTTGATTTGCAATCCATGATAAAAAAAACAACACCATATGATGACGTCATAATTTGCATGGAGTTTTGAATTGCTTAACCTCATATCGTTTCAAGAATTATCCTCAAAACGCCAAAATTGCATTTTTGGTGGTATTTACCTTTAAGAAGCACTGATCTTTAAGTACCCGGATTTTAACTGTGAAAATCTCTTTTTAAGTGCTTAAACTGGACCCTTGGTGATCCGTGGACTAATTTTTGTCTGTCTATAAAGGCCTTATTAAAATCTTGATATATAATTTATGAATTTGAATTTTTCGAAAAGGGGTTTGTTTGAATAAAAGATTTGGCGCCTTTTTCTTAAATGCATTTTGACTTTATTTCTGTTTTGCATTTTTTCGACTAAAAAGCAGGTTTACCAAGTCTACTTATTTTATGACGTCATCTCTAAAAATTGCATGCCGACCCTTCACACGAGCCAAAAACATTTTGAGAGGGTCTGCGTTAAAACATGTTTAACCATCCCAGCTTTAAAGACTTATAAATTAAAAAAGCAAACTTTAAGATTTATAAATTTAAAAAACAAACTTAAAGATTTATAATTGAAAAAAAAACTTGAAAATTTATAAAATTAAAAAGCCTTAAAAATTTATAAATTAAAAAAAGTAATAAAAAACCTTTTGACCCTCAAAAGGACCAATTCTTCGAAAGCCAAACCTTATGACATTAGAATTATAAATTAAAAGCAAACTTAAAGATTTGCAAAGTAAAAAAAATTAATATTAAAAAAAATTCTTAAATTTGAAAAATATTTTGAAGGAGTCATTTTTTTGGCACTATTTTTCGGAAAGCCAACCCTTACGACATTAGCAATGCAACGTTTTGAGCGCCGAGTCACACTAGTGCTGTTTTTATAGCTTTTCTGTACAAAAAACTGTCGCGCCATCCTATACACTTCTATATATAATAGCTTACATATCGCTGTGTGCTTTTTATACGTTGTTTTTTGCTCTTTTATCTCTGTCCTATCACGTGAGTTTTGCTGGTTTAAATTATTTGCTCCGTATTATTTAAACCGCACTTTCTTCTACCGTCCATTTTGTTTTAATCACGCTTTTTTTTCCTGTGGTAATTTTGTTTGAATAATTTTTTTTTCGGTTATTTTTCTACGATTCTTTTCTCCGTTAAACACCCACCGAAGTATAGCTACAGAAGCTGTATTAAAAAGCGTAGCAATATGCAGTATACGTTTGTAATTGCGTTGTTTTTTAACACCAATTATTGGCTTGTAGAAGCGCTGTAAAATTTTATTTGATAGGTGCCTTTAAGCAAGAGGTTTTTAAATTATGGTTCGTGGACTACTTTTAGGGGGTCCATGAAGGTTATTTATTTGAAAAATAGAATGATTTTTCAGACTAAGACTGTACTTGAAACTATACTTTTTGCACCTTATTCTTGAATGGATGTATTCTTCACTTTAGTTTCGCATATTTTTGGACCGTAAACAGCAGATTTCTTAAGCCTATTTATTGTATGAAGCCAGCACTAGAAATTGACTGCCGAAACTGATCCATAAAAAGAAAGTTTTTTTTGGGTCTCTTTTTAAAAAAGCTTACGAATCCCTAAAGGTTTAAATGCGCTTACACATTATGCCTTATTCGGTGCTGCACAGTATGTAAAAACGCAAGCTTACAAAGCGCTTACTTGTTATCGATATTAGGAAATAAGGGAAAATATTACAAGATCTTTTTTCAAAACAATATAATTTTTTAATTTTACCCAAGGTAAATTAATTTTTTTAAGGAAATTTTGCCTGACCTTTGTATATTTCCGGATTATCTTATTTTTAGATTAAATTAATCAGGATTTAAAAGAAAATGCCTTGTCCATCAGATCAACTTAACATTGTACTTTTCATAAAACAACTTTAATCGTTATTTTCCAGTCAAGCTTTCTATATCGAGCCATGCATAGTTCACCATTTTTACAGCTTTTGTGGCAGCAATTGAAACGCAGAGATCTTGACACTGTTTAATATAATAACTTTCAACGCGTAGATATTGCCTTCTAACCTTTATGTAGGTAAACGTGATTGTAATGTGTTTTTACATTGACCGTTAGCCCCAAATTAAAATAGGTTATCTGTCGACTAAGTGGCTTCTTTACTGTTCTGAAGGTCTCTTTTATTGTGCTTTTTATCTTGTTGCCTTATTCGCTATATCGTCGCAATACACATGATATTTCTAGAAAACTGCTGTTTTTGTGATTTATTTTTTGTTACAAGCAAAATTTTTGCCATGCAATACGAAAGACCATTAGATTTATTTAATTTTGTAGAAAACGAACTCTTTTTGTCCTTCAAGTTTTTCGAATATAGTTTTATGTTTTGTTTAAAACAAATGATTTTTTATTGTTTTAAAAAAATGTTTCTCAGGAGCATAATGGCTGGAGGTTGTAGTAAGGCGTAGTAAGAGTATTAAAGCCCATACAGAAGTGGGAAGCATTTTCAAAGTTTCGAATATCTCTTTATTTGAAAAAAGATGTTGAAAATGAATAAAGAGTTATTTGAAACGTCCAAAATGATGCCATACTTCTGCATGGGCTTTGATATTCTTATTACGTCTCACTCCAACCTCCAACCATTATGCTCTAAACAATGTTCTGTTTTATGTTTTTATTTCACCAGTGTCGGAAAGTGTATCCCGACGGTCGTTACCGGTTATACCAGGGCTGCAAGATTAAAATTTTGATTTAAACCCAAACCCTAAGCTATACGTAAACGCCGGAAAAGAGCTATGTAAAAAGCCGGAAAAAAGCTAAGTCAAAAACAATTAAATCTATTTTTATATCCAAAACACATAACTCTCGTTTAAATATACTTCATGGTTGATTGGTGTGTGAAAAAATCACAATTTTGCAGTGTGATGTGGTCATATAACATAGCACGTTCACAACATGCGAAAGTGCATTTTTTATTTTAAAATCTAACTCCTCGTATCGTACAATATATCGAAAAAGCTCCATATATAAGGTTTTTGGATTTTTAAGCGTGCTGCTCACCCTAAACTGCAATAGAATGTTACCATGCAAAAAATGTTTATAAACAATGCCACAAAATAAATTATTATTTTTATGCTCAGGCAGGAAAGTTTTCGAAAAACACGTATGCATTTAAGTTAGTTCATTGAGAAAAGTTGTAATAAATTTCCTTTACTGAGCATTTGTTGTTTTTTAAGGCCGATCCGCGACAAAATTTCAGTTTTAAACCGGTCCGCAGTACAAAAAAGGTTACCGACCCATGCCCTATCACATCTATCAAGGATAAAGAGTCCGGTGACAAAACAGCGGGCCGCCCTTTAAAACGCCGCCGTTTAAAACATGGCGCATATACGTCGACACTATATTAAATCTATCGTCCCATACCCATTCCCAGCTGTTTTGTAAGTTATTTAGGCCACTTCGACCTGACACTAGAAGCGCATTGGGTTTTATTATGGCGTTTGCTGCTTTGTAGCTTTTGTTGAGAGTTTCCCTGAAGTATATTCTGTTCTTTAAATGTGAGGCTCTGAAATCTCTTTTTTAACTTTTGTTTAGAAACAATCTGAGCACTTATCCGTACGTGCAGGTTGTGCATTCCAGGTTGTACAAGTGATTTGCAGGATTGTGGTCATGCTAGATATAACGGCTACAGTATTCATATTAAAATTCAAGCGCTCGCCAAAATTGTTAAAACGTCTTCGAAATTCCCCCATCCGATGAAAATTTTGTTAGGAATAAGACCTATGACCAGAATAAGACCTTTGCAACCTTTATGTAACCTCAAACGCCAACCCGGACTTCACCTAATAATTTCGACCCTAACCCAAATTATAATTCAAATCATTTACCACCCTCTACCCTAAACAGGGGGCCAAAAGCTAGCTAGCACAAAAGATCCCGAAATAAATTTTAACGGCAAAATAAACATATTTAACTTGAATTGTTTTCGAAAAAGAATTTTACCACAACGATAAGAATGGTCTATATTTACAAAAATTAAAAAAAAATTAAAAATTAAAAAAATATTAATGTTCAAATTAATATTCGCAATAATTTTTAGGAAAAATCAATTTACGCACCAAGAGACCAAAAAAAAAACGTGTAGCGCTCTTGTGTGCTGGCTTTTGGCAAACGGGGCAAACAAATCCAGTGCAAAAACAGATGCGCCGTTCAAACTAAGGCGCCCAAAGTCAACACCAAAACAACCGATGGCAAAAATTCTCCCCTAACCCTCACACACCACGTCCTTATTTAAGATGTTCTTCTGTCGTGGTTGTTATTGTATGTTTTGCTTTATAATGTCTTCGGTCTTCATACTGTGGTAATATAGATTATTCGGATTTAGATGTTGTTGCATTGGTGGTCTCATGTGTGTTCTCAATCACCGGTCGTGGTGTAAAGATCAGGTGTAATGAAATAGCCACCCGACGGATTTCAATCAAAGAAAATACTTTTCAAAAGAAAAATAAACTTTATTTATTCTATTCCATTTTTTTACCTCATATCTCTGTGACCAGATTTTCAGCTCTGACTAAGATACCCTGTGTTTTCATAATTTTACAATATCCGAGGCTTAGGCCTATTTTATTTTTTCTTGCTCTATCGGCTGATCTCACAGACCATATCGTACTTTTATAAAATGAAAACTAGGAGGTCTATGGAATAAAAACTTGTTAGTAACGAAAGAGTGTAACAAGATACCCAACAAATTGCGCTCACTCGCTCGCCAGGTGGGCGACTACGTTTTTAAAGGACAGCTCAGCCAACTAAGTTAAGATTTTAAACAGAGCACACAGAACTCATTTTGCATGGAAAAGGTACTCCAAGAAGTAAATAGGTTTTTAACCCGTGATCGTTTAAACTGGGGTTAAAAAGGTTAAGAAACACGTAGGCTATTATTTTACTCACGGACCTAGAAATCTTGGATTAAAAATAAAAAATCAATAACGGCTGTTTTGATTGGAAGTTAAAATCAAACTGCGAAATGCAAATCAAACTGCAAAAAATTAAAAACAAAAAAAAATGCAAATTTTGAATTAAGACTCTTTTAATCAAGATCCATATCACTCATATCTAAATTAGCACCGATTTGCAGTGGTCCGCCGTTGAGATCTTTTTTCATTCTTTCCTTTCTTTTTTCGTCTAGCTCTTTCTGTTTGTCAATACAGGCCATCGCGAACATTTTAAACTCTTTATAATCAAGTTCTTCGTCCCCAGAGACATCAAATTCGAAGAAAATATCGCGTACGGAGTGGTCTTTAAGGTTAAAAAGAAACCCGTACTGGCCAAACTCATCTGCTGAAATTGTACCTCCACCGTCTTCATCCATGAGTTCGAAAACTATTTTCGAGTGCCGAAAAATGAACTGTTTTTCGACCCTGTCTTTCAGCGCTATTAGAATACAGGCGAGCAAGTAGAACTCCTGGAAACGTATATAGCCTGTCGCCTGTTGATCCAACATGTCCAGCACCAGAAAGATTTGACGCTTGTCCAAGTTAGTAACATGTCGCATGAACTGGTAGAACTGAATGTCGTTCAGTTTTCCCTTGTGATGTACGTCAAGAAAGCGAAAATATTCCAGCAGAAGTCTTGTGTTTTTGACAGTCAGCAAGCTGAAAGACCTGTCGAGGTGAAACAGGCCAAGAACGTTCGATTTTATCTTCATTTCTTTGCAATGTATATCTCAAAAGCATACGATTGTTAAAATATCCTTTCCGTAGCAACGGTTGTTGTTAAAAGCATTATTGGCACATAGATCAACCAATCATACTTTATTATTGTACCTAGCATTCAAGATATATCTTACATATTTTTACAAGCATGTGTATTATTTGTTGCAACAAATAACATGTTGAATCGAATAAAAAAGTAATGAATTGTTAGTTTCATCTGGAGTAAAATAAACTCCCCATTTTTGGAAATCTAACAAATAATACGAAAACAATTTACACGCCCCAGTAAATATTTAGCGTAAAGCGCACTGGAGCGTGGAACAAAATGCATGGATTGTAATTTTTTGAGTTTATAATGCAAATAATGCAAGTGAAATGCATGTGTTTTTATTATTTACGTAGCGATATCAACAAAAATAGTTCAACGCACGTGTTTGCTGATTTCAACCAATTCAAAAGAACATTTGGCGCTGGTTTAGAATCCTACAACATTTTTGTCCAGTTTACATTGCTAATATTTTTTAAGTGATGGCCAGTCTGCATTATGTGGCAGGTGCACACCCAATCTTTTCTCTAAAGCATTTTGTGTGCACACCTGACATGGCATTGCGCACTTAAATATCGAAAAAAAAAACACTTGCTTAGGATTTCCAATATTTTAAGGTGTGCGAATAAACATGATTGCACATGCACCTGCACACCTGAAAATTTGATGCTGCACACCAAAAATCTTGGCTGTGAAGTGCCAGAAAATGCAAACTGGACCTCAGTTATGTAATTATACTGCAATTCAATTTTTTTCTAAAGTTTGGGTTTACATTCGACTAATACAAGCTATCACTTCTTAGGATGATTTAAATGTAACTGCGCACAGCCACGGACGGCTTCCTAACTTTAATTTTTTACTTTTTTAACACACACAGTAGTGAATTTTTCATCGATTCGCGCGAATCCCATTTGTATTTTCGGGATTGTTTTAACGTTTAATGAAATCTCACTATATCCAAAAAGCCCTGTTCTTCCGACGGAGCTCCGTAGTAAAAGTTGTGCAAACTTAGCTTTCTGTGCTTAGTATGTACTGTCTTTTAAATGAGAACAAAATACAGGGCTCTGTTCTAATTACTGTTTTTTCCAACTTATAACTATATGTTAAAATTGTACTATATCTATGGCTGTCATGGAATACCACCAATAATATTTGGCTTTTATGGCTCCCTTAGCTAAAAAGGTTCCCGCCCCAGGGTTAGATAGTAAGGCCTGATTTATCCCCCTGGCAGTTCCCCGCGCAGTCACAGTCATAGCAGTTATGGTATGGCCATGTCTTAATAAAGTTACTAAATTTACTTTCACATGGTACTAAATTATAATAAAGTCGATTGGTTTACATATTCAAGAGAAATAAAGCACAAATAATAACATAGTTTCACATGTACTAATAGAAAAATAGGTTAAGTAGAAAATAACTAAAAAAAAATTACCACTTAATTAACAAAACATTGTGCATTAAAACTAAGAAGTTAGAAGTTTGAATTTAATTAAAAAAGGATCCATGACTTTCCACAGCTCCCTCAATTTTTGCTCCAGCAAAAAAAATCTCTATATTTCAATAAAATTTTGCTCTGAACAAATCTCTATAAATCTGCTTAAAGACAAAATGCCTTTTCAATTAGAACTTTCTAAACAAAGACTAATTAAAATAAGTTTCAATGTGGCATGTTTGTTCATATATGTAAAACCTACATTATATAAATGTAAATTAAATGATTGGAAAACTCTTTTTATGTAGTTAAGTTATGCATATCTTACAAAATTGGTTAGGCAGTTGGCAACTAAATCAACCAGTCACCCAAAGGTTGTCTATACTCCTGGCTATTGTGGTTTTGCTTATATATCATAATTTATATCAGTATAGTTTTAACGAAAAATTTTTACTCCAAGCATTTTATTTTGTATTTAATATCACAGCTTTGAGGCTTTTTGGCCTAACCTAATTTGCAAATGTCTAAAATCGATAGATTTGTTGAAGAGACGTCGCGACATGTGAGAAAGCTTCACCGAAACCGTCTAAATGATGTGAAGCATTGGAATGTGAATGAAGACAGGAATAATGTATATGGTGTTATGCCACCGTTGGAAACTTTTATGGATGTTTCGGCCATACGATTGGAAAACCTCATTTGGTCCAGATTTGAAAAAGGTGACATTGTCGTTGGAAGAATCACATCCAAGAGCGACAATGGACTTTACGTAACCTTGCTTTGTTTTGACGCCGGTAGGTCGCTTGACATTGAACAATTTGAAATTATGGCCAGTTGTCCGAGAAGTGAAATTCCAAAGTTGAATAACCACGAAAATCCGGTCCTGAGATTCGCGGCGGGTGATTTAGTTCGCGCAGCTGTAATCGATGTCGATAAAGATCGAGAAAAACTCGTTCTAAGCTTTCTCGAGAAGCACAGCAAATACGACTTGGAGTTAGGCATTGTTACAGAGGAGCACCTGCCTACTGCCTATAAGCGTGCTTGTTCTTGCGAAGATCAACTTTATAATGATGTTTTAACGCACACATCAGGGTTTTACAATCCAAACGTTGTCCAGTATTTAAAGCAGCGCCTCGTGCTTGGGTCGTTTCATTCGCTGATAGACGATCTCAGGCACATGACTTTTCCAGCCGAAGAATACGCCGACCAGTTGCGTAAAAAACAATCGGAAAAGATCTCAGCGATGGCCGTAAAGCGCGGTGTTGATTTATATGGGAAAGGTCAAATAATGGAGGCCCTTCAGGAACTGAACCACGCCTTAGACCTGGATTCTTCAAATGTTGAAGCTCTAGTCGCAAGAGGCGCCGTCTTTGCGAACCGTCGCAGTTTCCTCAAAGCTATCGGCGACTTTGATTTCGCCTTAAAGTTAAATCCAAACAACAAAAACGCCAAAAAGTATTTGGTTGAAGTCTTGGTCGAACGTGCCAAGAGCATTGAGCTTGAAGCAAAAGACGTTCAGCAGATTAAAGAGGCGACAAAACTGTACAAACGAGCCACTGATTTAGATCCGGATTGCCAAGAGGCTAAAAAAGCTCTCGGCGTCCTGGAAAAAGCTGCCGCCAATAAACGTCAGCACTCTTCCTCCACAGATTCGATTGAATCTGAATCAACGTCGAAAACAGCCACAATAGTCAAGGTTAAACACTTGCTTGAGAAAGAAGTTGACGCAAAGCATTCGCGACACTCAAAAACCAGCAGCCACCATCAGAAATCACGGAGGAAGAGTTCATCCTCGAGAAGAGATTCAACATCTTCTGATTCCTCTTCTACATCATCCACTTCCTCCAGCAGTTCTTCTTCTTCGGATTCAAGTCCTAGGAGAAAGCGGAAAAGAGTGTCGTCAACCTCCTCCAAAGGAAAATCGACAAAATCAGCTCCGACTTTTGTGAGTAAGCACTACGCCACTAACAACCACATGAACAAAATCGAGCACCTTCGAAGACAAAAGAGCCACGAGTACAATCACAAGGACAACAACCGATTGAACAGGAGTTTTTCGTCAAGCTACGAAAACCGAAACTCTTCTCATCAAGACACCTACAGGAGAAAGTCCACCGGATTTACGACACAAAGCTCCTATTTTAAAGACAAACCCACTCAGCCATCCAGTAAGCCAAGGGTGGTAGCCCCCATAACAAAAGTGAACAAAGATACGTTCGGCAGCATTTTAGATCAAATTTCTAAGTTTGAAGGCAAAAGGAAAAAGTAACTTCCTACTTTGCGATATTTGCGTAACTCGACAGGGTTGCCAAGAAGTCTTTCATATGCGCGTTAAATAATCTACAAAAACCTTACGCTTTTTTAAACCATAGGTATATATTTAATTTCTAGCTTAAATTATTAGTTTGAGACGATGTAAAACCAATTTTTGTAGTTGTTGCAAACTCTGATTGCAACATATTTAATAACCAAAAATTCTGTGCTTTCTTAATGTTCCTTGTCGATTTTATAGCTGTACTGTATATGCTGAAAAATTTTATTTTATTTGTTATATCTGTGAACCGTTCCTGAAAAACATTTTTTTTACGGTTTGCTAATCAATGCCAATATCATGATAACTTTATGCAATTGTTTGATGAACAAAGAACAATCACCCCAAACAAACTTAAATTTGCGATCCAAACTCTTTGTTTCTGTATTTTCAGCACATGCTTATAAAGCTACAATGCCTTTAAAAATTCTAAAATTACAATGTAATCTTTATTCATGGTTAAGATAGTTTCCTGTTTTGTGGTGTGCGAAAATTGTGTACTTTTCAGGTTCAAAAACTCATATATGCCGACCATTAATAAATGTTGGAAACTTATTTCAGCAGAAATTCTAGCAATGTAAAACTTTGAATGTCCCCCTGTCTTCTGAATTTCGCAAAATGTCAAAAACCCTTCCAAGTAAAGCTTTATCACATTTCAATCTCAATGCTGGAGTCAGCCTTCTACACAGGTACATTATTGTTGTTCTACTAATATATATATACTGTAGGGTTTTTCTGGTACTGATAACCTATTTTTACAAACCTATTATGTAAGCTTTGGAACATAATGGCTGGAAGTGGTAGTTTGGCGTAGTAAGAATATCAAAACCCATACAGAAGTAGGTATCATTTTCAACGTTTTGAATATGTCTTTATTCATTTTCAACATACTGACTAAGAGTTGTTTGAAATGTTCAAAATGCTACCTACTTCTGTATGGGCTTTGATATTCTTACCACGTATTATTAGGTATGATTTTTGGAATTTTATTGCATTGTAAAATACATCACATCTTCCTATTCAAGTAAAAACTCATGCACTGCATTCTTTTAACCCTGATAATAAATAAGACCAGATTCTGACCAAACTTAGGTTGATAGGTCAAGGTCTGAACTTTTTTGGAAATATTTGTAGAAAATATAAGGCAAGATAAAATACGAAAAGTACAAGTTTTTCGCAGAAAATATGTTATTTCAAGAAGACTAATTTTAAGTTTACAGAAAAATATTGGCAAATGAATCGGTTGAAATTTAGCTATGCATCGATAGAAGTGAGATAACTGATATATTGCCTGACTGAGTGCAAATTTTATTTCAATATTAACCCTGGATTGAATAATATACTTTTTGGCTTGGCTTTAGTCACTGTTTCAAATAAATTGACTTTACCTGAGTCTTTCCGACAAATACGTTGCATTAAAATGTAGTGTTTTCATTGAGGATTTTATAATAAAAGTTTAATTTTTTTATTTGAAGGTCTTGACATGGTCTAATGATGACTTGACTGTAACATGATTTGTTGTTTATTCAAAATGACTTGACTTGTCCTGTTTTTTTACAAATGACATCACGGGGACTTGAGGCAAAAAATGTCTTGTTTGCCCCACTAATGCTCTTTAAAGCTGTGTTTTTTAACCTTTTATTTGTGCATTACTTATCACCTTGGGTACACTATGCACAGATCTGTAATGTAGCTTGATAATAGATTGCAAAGTCGAAAAGATCGAGTAGATCGACATAATCTTGATTAAGATGTTTCGATATGAGCTTGAATCATCTTCTAAAACTGCAACGGAAAAAGTACACCCGCAAGGCCAGTTGAACTCAGTACTCAATAAAAAATCGCAAATTTGCTCGGACTCTGCTATATTTTATTGGCCAAAGTTCGACTCGGTTGTTGGACTTTGACTCGGGTGTTGGGGTATTTTTAACCAAATCCGGAGCCCTGATCATAAGTATAAAATTTTGTTGTTTGTGCTTTCAGTTATGAAAAGCAATGGCAAGCCATGCACTCAACAACATTGAACTGCGCAAAAAGAGCTGAGGTAATATTTTTATTTAAGCTGTTATTAATTGCACATTATATAGAAGCTGACATTGTTTACCAAAAGGGCATCGTCAGGCTCAGAAATATTAACTGCCATTAATATATAAAAAACATAATTATTGCTTGCTGCTGCATTCTGTTTAAAATGGGGCAATTTATTGAATAAAATCTTTGGACATTTCCTTTTTAAAAACTCCAAAATTTTACAAACCGATTCGTTTTCCTCGGTCAATCGACGGCGGCTCGCTTAATTGTGGACTAGGATTAGCGGAGTTTGCGGACCTAAGACTCCGTACGTGCGTCTGGCCTGGTTCGCTTATAATCGCGGCTGAGCATACAGCAGAAGTATCAGTGCGCGATTGTGTATCGCGCAGGTCGCGCGGGCCCCTTGGCTCTCAAGACCCCCTGGACGTTCCTTAAGGGTCCTACGGTAAAAAAAACACAAATTTTTTTTTTTTTTGTTAAAAATCTTTTTTTTTTTTTTTTTTTTTTTTTTTTTTTTTTTCATAGAATTATTAATTATATATCAAAGCCAATACAGAAATAGGTGGCCCTTGTAATGGTTTCTAATTAATCTGTATTCATTTTCAACATTGTGATCTGTGTTTTATCATCTGTAAGTTTGTAACGACAGCAACTCTGTTTACCACCAAACTAAACTATTGTTCATTAAAGACGAATATTACAGGTTGACTTATATTTAACTGATTCTAACACGGCTAAAAAGCTTGTTGCATTTTGCAGAATCTCAGCAAATCGCTTTGCAGCTACTCGCTAGATTGGGAACATAAAAGTAGCAATGTTGATCGTTTGTGTAAACACTTTGTTTTGCTGCCGGACATTCTTATTGAAATCGATAAAATTGCAGTTTCTATCGGTAAGCTCTTTAGTATTTAAGTTTTCTGTCCAAATTAAAGTCTTTTGATTGTAAAGAAAATGCCAAAAATACATTTTAAGTTTTCATTAGACCACTAACTGTATAAGACTATTGACAAACACACAGAAAAATTATTAATTTGGTTATTAGTAAACAAAAAAAAATAAAACTGCTTAACAAAACTGTATTAGGATTTATTAAATTAATGAATATGCTGTTGTTGCCAGTTTAACTTTAAAAAAAATGGTTTTACTTAAAAAAAATTGGTTTTCCGGAAAATTTTTAATAAAGTACCAACGTTTTGACCACCCATTCACGCAATCGCGCCTTTCGGTTTTAAAAGTGGTTGATTGCTGTTTTTATTTTACTGTTTACATGGTATATATATATATAGTTGCAATTATATTGCCCTGAAGAGGATTGCCCCAATAGGTAAGCGGAACATAAGAACTTATATATGTAAACGGAACATCAGAATAAAATTTTGCCGGAAGAACTATTTTACAAGTTATTTATTAAATTGTTGTTTGGTAAAAAAAAAAAAAATTAATAAAAGTAGTACTTTATGTGTTAATAAAATAGGTCACATTGGTGCCAGCATAGAAGAAGTGTCATCTAGTTTGGCTTACCATGAAAAAGTTTGCAAAGAGTTATCAACTGCTCAAAACTGTCAGGAATTAAAACCTAAATCAGAAAATTCAAATCTCGCTTAAAGGTGAGTCGACTGAATGTTTAATGTAAAATCCAAGCAATAAAATACACAGTGTTTTAATACATTTAATGCAATGTTGCCCAAAGGAAATAGGTCAGTATCATTAATAAAGTCGATTTTAATAAATATCGGTCATGTCTTCCTATTGCTTCTGCGATTTTTGTACGTTTTAAAAATATCTTTTTTATATAAAATATTTTTTTATATTTGTTGCTTTTTTATATCTGTTGACATTAAAAAATTTTAATGGTCACCAAAATAAACCTTAAAAAAACTTAATATACATATAATTTTTCTGTTTTATGTGACTCTCTTGAATTACCTAAACCTTAAATGTCTACAAATAAACTAAACTTTGAGTTAATACATTGACCCAGAGATGTCGAAACTGCGTTCTGCTGCTTTGTTTGAATTTTCCAAAGGCGTTGCTAATTGAAATTTTGCATAAATAAAATGCTTACGACATTTTTAAAACCTGACTTGTCGAGAATCCAACTGAAAATTAGTAAAATTCCTGTAGGTTGGTGGAACAAATTTTTTGTAAGGCAATTTTTTTGCAGGCCTTGAAAAAAATGTTTGGAAACCATTGCAATAAAGTAATAATAAGGTTTACATTTTTGTTTTTTGACTAGGCCTAATTATGACAACGTTAGCTTGAAATACATGAAAAGTTTATTTTATATTTTGTTTGTTTGAAGTCAACCTAATCATTCTCCCAACTTTTATACACAGATAAGGAAGCTAAAAAGCAAAAGAGCTGTATGACTCCACAAAGAACTAAATGGAAGAATTTTATAGTTAACTGTGTTCACAATATTTGCTCATGCAATAATTTTTCTTTATTTAGATTCATCACCAATTTTAACAGTGTTAAAAAACAATGTTTCGCTTTTTTAGAATTTGCTAATTGATTTGTGTATTGTATTATGTGTTTAGCGAGTTAATTTCTATGCATTTTTTTATTATATTTTTTTTTTTAGTAGCTATGGTATAAATCAGTGGTTGGCAAACTTTATTTCTGGAGCTAATGAAGGTCCACTATTCTTAAAAGCACTACAAAAACAGGATGTGTTCAAATTTTGGTTTGGGGAGCAAATGTTAGGAAAGACGACACAAAGTTCCGTCATATAACAATTAATCTGAATAACCTATTGTTATTGAGTGAAGTCGCATAAATATTCAGCTTAAACCCAGTCTAATCTCATGTAGCCGAAAAGAGTTGTGTTTATTGATTTGAAAATAGCAGTTTGGGGGTCCATAGCCTGTTAGCCCTATGATACAAAAATGACCCAAAATGAAATATGTTTGCCACACTATTTTTACAATAAAGTACAATGGATGTACCTCACGACCTCCATCAGTATAATCAAACTGAAATTGCTAAGGCGCTACTAAAAATAGCCCACATTCGGGCCGAAGCCCACAGTTTACCGACCACTGGTTTAGATAATGGTTAAGTTACTGTGGTAACTAAACTGTGCAATAGTCTCTTTGTTATTACATTATACCTGTGGTTTTACTGTGTTTTCTCAAATAATTCTATTTTATAAATTTAATGGTTTTGTTATTGTGATCATAGGAACATAGGGTTGTCTGTTTTTCATGGCCTGTAAATACTTTAAAAATAATGGAAGAGGGAGAATTAATGTCTTTATCAACTGGAAAGATTATGAAAATTCCGCAAACAGACAAGGTTTGCCGAAAAATAATTAATTGTTATATTACTACAAAAGATAACATTCATTACTCCTTTAAAAATAAAAAAGTTAAAGTTTTATTTTTTTATAAAAACTCTTAATTCAATATGATTTTTATTGATATTTAATGTTAATACTTGGTAATTTTTTAGTTTGGCAGGTGCAGAAGTGTTACATGTTTTGAAAAGTTGAACAGAATTGGGGAAGGAACATATGGCATCGTTTGTAAGTTAAACTGTTTTTAAACAGAGATTTTATGAAATCTTAAAGCAAAGCTTGTAGTTTTTAAACATGTCACATTCAAGAAGATTAATATATAAACTGTTGCTACCAGGCATATTATTATAAATAAAAAAACAGCTCTGGTAATTTTATTCCTTTACCAACGTTTCAGCCGCCTTTATCACTGGGGTGAATGACACTGAACGCTTGTACAATTAACGGAAAATACACAAAGGAAAACAAGTGATCAACGTAACGCTGAAAAAATAATTAGCGAAAACATTTGCCTCTAGTCCCTCAGCAGGTCCTTGTTTCACCCTGACGAAGACGGCTTGTATAGGTTACTGAAACGTGTGTAAAGAAATTAAAATTACCAGAAAAGCTGTTTTTTTATTTATATCAAGAAGATTAAGTTGGCTCATTTAATATTTGGCAAATATAGGTTCCTAGTAACCTGTATTACAATAAAACCAAGTGCTGTGTTTAAAAAGAAGCTTATAAAATCCAATGTACTCTTATCTCACATAAGTATTTGTACTATTTTACTTTAGTAGAATTATTTTTATCATTTTTATCATACAGTCGAATAGTGTCGATTCTGAATTGCTGAATAATAATTTGTGATTTATTTCCATTTGCCAGAAATAATTTCATGCCATCTTTCTTACAATCAGGACAGGGTAAATCACATTTGTTAAAATGGACAGTAGAAAAAATAACTTTATGTGTGATCCAACAGTCTTGAAATTATTTTTTTTTTGAGTTTCTGGGTTTGAAGAAAGTTTAGTATAATACCAAAAATCAAATTATTAAAAAGTTAAAGAATATAGTAAAACTTTAAAAGATGCATGTAATTTTTTAAAATAACGTTTTGAAAAAACTTTTTTAATCAGGCTTTTTAATTAGTCTTTTTGATAATTACTGAAATCAATCAATAGATAGTTTTACTGGTATATGTGGTAACTGACGATGATAAAAGCTTGTATCGAAACGTCTAAATCAAGATGATGTCAATCTACTCAACCTTTTTGGCTTTAAATTCATTAGCAAGCTATATATATAAGCATATATACATATAAAACTAGTAAAATCCTGATTCAAATCCCATGTATTTTACATGATAAAAATCACCATTTTATGCTTTTACATCTTGTTTTATAGTTTTGAATTTTGATCATACTGTGAATTTGTAAGTAAATTTTATTTAATTAATTTATTTTATATATTTTAGTTGCTTACAAAAGTTGATTGTTCACGACCAGCTTTACGTATAGCATGAAAGTTTAACTGTTTAAGACCATTTAATAGAAATTTAATTGTTTAAGGCCAGTTGGTAGTAATATGATTATTTAAGACTATTAAATAGAAATTCAATGTTTAAGACTAGCTTGAAAATTGCACTTTAACTCTTTTATATTCCAGACAGAGCGAAGGACATTGAATCGGGTCAAATCTTTGCTCTCAAAAAAGTCCGCTCGGAGAAAGAAAAAGACGGCATGTCAGTGAGCAGTCTTCGTGAGATCATGCTTCTTCTAAATATCAAGCACGACAACATCGTACAACTCTACGAAGTGGTCGTGGGCCAGCATCTAGACAGGTCCTGTATTTTTCGTATGGTTCACAAACATGAGTCGCAAAGGGTTTCAAAAAGATGGGTCTCACAGGTACGATTAAAATCTGCCAAAGATTGGAGCGTCATAAGTTTATCTGTGGAAGTGCGTTCCACCCCAACAGGGTTTTAACCAGTACAGCGAAAGCCATTGCAGACTCACCGAATTTGTCGATCATTTAATGTAGGCAGGATAGGCTAGAAAATCAACTAGCCTGCAGTGAGATTCGAACTCACGACCTCAGGCATACCAGGACCGTCGCTCTACCAGCTGAGCTACAAAGGCTCGGAGAGGATCGAGTCGAGAAACAACCATAGGCCAGTCCTTCCACATTAAATGCGGAAAAATATTGAATCCGAGTAGCTAAGGTATAGGTCAGTAGAGTAAAAAAAACGTTTGAAACTGTCAAGCCAAGAATTGACTGATTTCACCCAAAAATTACATTTCATACTAAATAGGGTTATCAGGTGGAATTATTTAAAGACAAATTGTATTGAATTCTCGACAAGCTTTCGCACAACTGTGCTTCCACAGGTCAAAGTGGAAAATATTTAAGAGAATCTCCATTGGTATTTTAATTTATGCGGTGCCTCACAAACTTAAGAGTTAAAGTTATAGTTTGAATTAAACCTATAAAAATTATGACTGGAATTAAACCTCTAGTAAACCCAAACATGCCTTGGAATCTTGCAATCGCTACCTGTTCGATACACACTTTAGCTGGATCTATATAAAGACAAATTGTATTGCATTCTCGACAAGCTTTTTTTTCTACTTTGACTTGACGAAGTGCTGTTGTGCGAAAGCTTGTCGATAATTCAATAAATTTTGTTTTTATAAAGTGCCACCTGATTACCCTATTTAGAATATAAAAAATACAGCAATTTAAAAAGATATTTTATACAAATCTTTATGGGTTGGTTCGCCAGCTCTTAGATAAAACTCTCATTCAGGTGGCACTATACGAAGACAGATTGTATTGAATTCTCGACAAGCTTTTGTACAACCGTGCTTCATCAGGTCAAAGTAGAAACCTTTGGAACCAAGTAAAAAATTGTACTTTGACTTGATGAAGGACGGCCGCCTTTTACAAATATATTTTATACTAGTCTTTGTGTCTTGGTTTCGCGAGGTTTGCGATAAAACTCACATTAAGGTCGCACTCGAAAAAGTCTGGAAGTCACTGCCCTATGTTGTCGTAGCAATTTTGTGTGTGCAGTATTTTCCTGGTTATGGAGTATTGCGAGCAGGATCTGGCAAACCTCCTTGACAACATGTCGTCGCCGTTTTCCGAGGCCCAGGTCAAGTGCATCACCTTACAGCTTCTCAAGGGACTGGCGTTCCTTCACAAAAGCTTCATAGTACACAGGTGGGAAGCAGTGTGGTAAACAAGTCATCTTGACCGAAAGTCCCAGTGAAGTCATTTTAAATTGACTTAAATCCTAGTAAAGTCATTTCAAATTGACTTAAGTCCCAGTGATGTCATTTTAAATTGACCTGAGTCCCAGTGAAGTAATTTTGAATTGACTTGAGTCCAAATTAGGTCATTTAAAATTGACCTCTTATTCCCAGTGAAGTAATTTCAAATTGACCTGAGTCCCAGTGAAGTCATTTCAAATTGACCTAAGTCCCATTTAAGTCCTTTCAAATTGACCTAAGTCCCAGTGAAGTCATTTCAAATTGACCTGAGTCCCAGTGAAGTAATTTTGAATTGACCTGAGTCCAAGTTTAGTCATTTCAAATTGACCTCTTATTCCCAGTGAAGTCCTTTTAAATTCACCTAAGTCCCAGTGAAGTCATTTCAAATAGACCTGAGTCGCAGTAAGTTAAGTGTTTAAGCAGATGTAATAACATCTTAATTGTCAAAAACTTGCATTTTTAGGTAAAAAACTTAATCGCCAGGTAAATAAATGACCAAAGGGCCAAAATCTTAAAAAGTATATTCTCATATAATGGGACTCGCGCTTTTTAAACAAGTTAGTTTAATCTTTTTAGGG
Source organism: Ascidiella aspersa (assembly GCF_963924565.1). Classification (NCBI taxonomy): domain Eukaryota; kingdom Metazoa; phylum Chordata; class Ascidiacea; order Phlebobranchia; family Ascidiidae; genus Ascidiella; species Ascidiella aspersa. Next base: position 3,512,824 of record NC_139451.1, read on the forward strand.
ATCTCAAGGTGTCCAACCTCCTTATGACCGACAAGGGAACCTTAAAGATTGCCGACTTCGGCTTGGCGAGAACGCACGGAATCCCACAGAAGGAAATGACGCCCGGTGTTGTTACGCTATGGTACCGGGCACCTGAGCTGCTGTTTGGTGCTAGAACACATAACTCGGCAATTGGTAGGTACTACAGCTGGTCGTAAAACCGTTCGGGATAAGTCCTAAATCTGCCTGAAATCGGAATAAATCCTAAATGTCGGAATATAGACCTAAATAGTCAGAATCGTAACTAAACAACCCTTTACTTAACCCCAAACCCTAAGTACATCACTAAACTCCCCTATTTTCAACCCCAACCTAATTTCAACCCTAACCTAATTTCTAACCCCACCCATTACCCACCAATAAACCCAAACAGGACCCCACAATCCGGTGCAAAAACAGCGGCGCTCACACGGCGCCAATTAAACTTGGGCGTCAAAAAAGTTGACACTAAAACGGTCAATGCCAGACAGGTGTGGCCCAGCCGTACCACAACCCATACCTATACAGTTTCGTTATTTAGGCCGTATTCCGATGAATTTTGAAATTATTCAGACGATTAAGTTCATATTCATTCGTGGATATTACTGCCAATTTGGCTTTATTATGTCGTTGGTCTTAAAGCTATGGTATTATAGATTTTTTTGCTTTAGATATTTTTTCTTTGTAGTGTGTGTTCCCCTGTGAAAATTGATTTTTGGGGTATTTAAAAAAATTTTCTTTTAAAATGTATTTAAATGCTATTTTGTTAGTTTAATTTATGTTTAAAGAATCCGCAATATTTGTGTTTCATAGATTTCAATTGGGATGTTCACAGTAGAAATAAAGGGTAGTTCAAAATACAAGGGTATTTTTCAATATTATCTTTGTAATCGTGAATAATGAATCCAGAATATCGAACCAGCCATTTTTGCCCCTTTGTTTGAAAAGCAATTGTACTAGCTGTTGTTTTTTGCTAGTTTATATATGGTATTTATTTTGTTTAATGGTGGCCGGTTTCTTTAACTTTGCTTTGCAAAGATTTCAGTGCGTAATTCTCAAACGTGATATCTCGAATTTTCTATGGGTTCACAATCCACATAAAATTTGATAAAATGTTCTTAAAAATTATATCCGCCACAGTGAATTATGTAACAAATTTATATAACAAAATCATTCAATGCGTGACTGTTCGTTAGCCTGGCGTATCAATCATGTTTGCTTCGTGATATTTAGTCATTTTTCCCTAGGGTGATCCGATTACCTGCGCTAAATGACAGGGTTTGCTATTAAAACAATTAATCGGAATATAACGTGTGTACATTGCCCCTGCAGACATGTGGGCCACCGGTTGCATTCTGGCAGAACTCCTGGCTCACAAGCCACTGTTTCCCGGCAAAAGCGAAATGGAAATGATCGAACTCATCATAGAAATGCTCGGTTCACCGAGTGAACAGATTTGGCCGGTAAGGTTTTGATAGTGTTGGTGGAGAAAAACTTAATTCTAAGTCAAATGATTTGTGCAAGTCAGGTCATTTGTAAAATAACTTAAGTTCAAGTCAAGTCATTTGTAAACTAACTTAAGCCCAAGGCAATTCATTTTGAAATAACTTAAGTCCAAGTCAAGTCATTTGTTCACTTATTCGAGTCCAAGTCAGGTCATTTGTACATAACTGAATTCTAAGTAAAGTCATTTGTAAAATAACTTAAGTTCAAGTCAAGTCATTTGTAAAATAACTTAAGCCCAAGGCAATTCATTTTGAAATAACTTAAGCTAAGTCAGGTCATTTGTACATAACTAAATTCTAAGTCAAGTCATTTGTAAACGAACTTAAGTCCAAGTCAAGTCATTTGTTAAATAACTTAAGTCCAAGTCAGGTCATTTGTACATAACTGAATTCTAAGTAAAGCCATTTGTACAATTAGTCAAGCCCAAGTCCAGTCATTTGTAAATAACCTTCAGTCCAAATTAAGTCATAATTCCTAATTACAAGTGAAGTCATTTATTTGTAAATTAATCAAACCCAAGTCAAGTCATTTGTAAAATAACTTAATTGAATAACGAGTCAAGTCCCAGTCAAGTCATAATTGGAGTTTCTACACATTTGTTTTAACTGATATTAACTTGTACGTTTTTTATAGGGGTTTGTGGTTTTGTTGCCAGACAAATAAAAGTATTTTTTCCCCTTTTTTATTGATTTAAGAATGTCAAAACTCTTCTTAAGGGCTACTCGCAGCTGCCGGCTATCCGCAGCATCTACCTTCGCAAGCAACCCTACAACAACCTCAAGCACCGCTTCCCCTGGCTCACCGACGCCGGCATGAGATTGCTCAACCTTCTGCTCATGTACAACCCGGACAAGCGAGCCACCGCCCACGACTGCCTGGACACTTCCTACTTTAAGGAAATGCCGCTGCGTAAGTTGTGCAAACGGTAGTTCGTATTAGGGCTGTCGGAAAAAAATAACTTTTTTTATTTGTAGCTTGCGATCCCGATATGATGCCCACATTTCCACATCACAGGAACAAGCAAAGGCCATTACAAGACGACAAGTAAGAAATAATTATTACATTCTAAAAATTCTAAAATTAATTTAAACGAGCTGTGAATATTCTGCTCGTCTCAATTCAGTTGCAAGGCCTGTCCTGCGTGCATAGTGCACACACACATTACAAATGGTTTAATCCCGATTTCTCATATTTTTTGCAGGTCTGCTAAAAAGTTGGAATCTTCTGTATCCGTTTCAAAGGTATGATTAAGTGGCAGTTTGACTTGACCTAAGTGACTGCTTTCAAATGGCTTGACCCCAAAGTCTTTCCTTAAAATGACTTGACTTGAATTTAGGGGCATTTGTTTAAAACATTTTAGTAAAATTAGGTTACGAAATCCTATTGTTAATTGTAATGAAAGTCAACATGACCTTTGTTTTGATTTTTGTTGTTGTTTGCTTCGCAAAATATTGGTCAGAACGAAAAGTCAGTCATTTGAAAACAGTAACATAGTGCATTTCAGTCAAACGTCATTGCAACACTGACTTTGGTTTATTTTACGCTTTGCTTTCTTCCAGGGAACCAAGCGGAAAACGGCCTCGTGACATTTCTGATCTGGAAGTCCATTCTACCATTTCTCCGCCTATTGAATGTTGGATCGCACTTCGTGTGTTTTGTGGGAAAACAAAGCCATCAAATTTTTGTTGTCCCAAACTTTTTTTATAATGTATTATCGAACAGGATGCAGCAGACAACGTTTCTACGGTTGTTTCTCGAGTTGCTTTCCTCTGAGCCTGTGTAGCTCAGTTCGTAGAGCGACGGTCCCTTTAAACCGGTGCCTTAGTGTTTGATGAGATAATTTGAGTTGGTCAGACGACTTAGAGCTGATAATTTCCCGGTTGAACTAAATTTTTGGTTATTTCTTCTTTCTCCAGTTTCTTTGCTAAAGATCTCTATACAAAAAGGCCGCACAATAAGTCATAGACAGGTTTTGTACCACGAAACTTTATGTTCTTTCCTTAGTAAATCTTTATCCAATTAAGGACGAATTCCTAGCCAGGGCTGCGGAGTCGGTTCGTTTAGCCTAAAGTCGGTCTCGGGACTGTAAGACTACCAGAGTCCAGGAGTACCATTTTGTAAACCGATAGACTGCAAACTGTAAATTGTAAAGGTGGTAAAGCATGTGGTTGAATATTTTCCAACCACTTTAGAACTGTATTATAGTTACGCATAAAAGTCAATGTGCAAGTAGAATGTCAACAGTTAACAAATAGAAATCCACACAAACCTTAAAACTTTTTAAACGTGTTTAATTATTTTTGGAAAACATTTTCTAGTAAAAGATAAACCTCTGCGGCTCTGGTTTACTTATATTTTTATTTAATAATATTATTACGCAAATACCACATAAAACAGAAATGCAGACGAAGATAAAATGTAGCACCTATCAAACAACGACAAGCTTAGGAGAGTGCTCTTTTTCTAAACCTTCGCAGTCATCCTGTACGACATCTTGTCTAGCGCCATCAGGCGGCCGTTGGCAGGCGTGTTGAACACCCGGTGGATGGCGTACACCTGCAGCGCGTAAATAGCGAGGGCGAGCGCCAGCAGAGCCCAGGCCCGCTGGTTCATTAAAGAAACGTAGTCGTTTTGCGATTGGTCGTCCATCGACCACTTGGACTTTTTGTATTGCAGAAGCGCCCGCATTCGCCGTACGTTGATCACCATCGAAGTAAATGCACGCTGGGAACAGAGTAAGAGTTGAAATTAACCTTTCGAGTTTGTCATTTGTTTAATTTCAAGTCAAGTTTTTCTCAATAAACGATAAGTCGAGCCATATTTAGGGCAAGTCAATTTTAAGTGAAGTCTTTTTCACAAAAATTAAACGTTTCAATTTTAAAGTCGGTAAACTCGTCTGCTTATAAGCAATAATTGAGCTAAAACTAGCACAAAACCCAACAAATTGTTTTATGTGGATAAATTAAGATAGATAACCCAATTTTATAACCAAAATTACTTCCTGAAAACCAATCATTTAAAAACCAAATCATTTTACTGAAAGGCTTAAGTCAAGTCAGACAAAAATCTAGAAATTAATCGAAAGTAATAGGCCGACCTATTTTTTTAAGAATCAACTTAAGCGTTTTCATGTTGTCTCACTGATATCTAATAAAAATTACCGAATTGCCTGTGCTATTCTAATTATTTTAAATATATAAAGGGGCGCAAGGCGCTGCATAATTACCAAAAATAAGAGAGGCGCGGTGAAAAAGATTATGATCCCGTGACTCCTATTCCGATGGGTTTAGGTCATATTACGGCGTATTTGGTTTATTATGTTGTTGATACTATGGTATTAGATCATTGCGTTTTATATATGTTTCTTTATAGGTCTTATTAGAGGTTGTCGATAGACAATGTTTTGTACTGAGGAAAACACAACAAACATATCCTGGGGTTATAGCATGGCTTTTAATAAGTTTTTTCTAGTTGCTGCGTTTATCAATTTGCCCGAATGCAGAGCAACAATTTATTTTACCTGCGAAGGATTCATCTTGGTGTTTTTGGCGTCGAAAGGTTCCACCTCGAAAACCACGAACACCTTGCGCGGTTGCCAGCGAAAATTGGTGAAGCAAATGTGGTACATTCCTAAAAACACACCAACATCTTTAACAACCCATTACCTGTCCGTTAATCCGGATATTTTACCGTCGAGGTGAAAATTTTGGAATAATGTGTAGAGCAAAATTATAGAGCAACTTATCTTTAACAGCATTGTAACCAAGCGCAATATACAGTTTTTAAACTTAAACGATTTTGTTAATATGACAATTTTTGCATTCTACTATGTCGTAGGAGTAAGACAAAACCATTTACAACAGCAATCCTGTTAAATAAATTTGCTGGTAGCGGTAAATATGTAGAATAAAATTAGACTAAGATTTCTCAAGACTGAACGATACCATTCCTTTATCTTTTTACCCAGAAAGGATCATTTCACCGTTTTTTCAAGCCTGGATGGTAATTTAGAGAGCCAGGTCATCAAGGAACGTATTTCTTAAAAAAAAACTTGACCATAATCGTTAAAAACTTGATACAACTTTTTTATACGTCCTCCATAAGCAAATGTGTCTCTCATCCTAAATTTTACGATTAAACTGCCTTTTCGTTGACTTGATTTTATTGGATCCTATATTAAAATTCCAAAATTAATTTCATATGGGATTGGCACCGATATCACCCTAGTATCGCAAAAGTCCCGATACTACCACTTGACATCGTTTATCGGCTCCGATCCGACAATATCGGACATCCCTCTGATCATATCTTACCGTTATATTCTGAATTGATGTTAATTGTTCCTGACTTGTTTGAGGGAAACTCTTGAAGAACTCTTTCCTGCTTGTCGAGAACCGTCACGGGAATGCCTTGGTTTGTTGTGTCCTAAATCGTATCACAATAAAAATGTCTTCCTTTCCAACAAACGAATATTTATTGTGCCTTACTTAGACAAATTGTGCCTGTGCCGGTACAGGCCACTGTGACCTCGTTTAACAGAATGTGATAGAACTCAATAACAAATAGGGATAGTACAACAAACCTTTTAAGAATATGGACTTTTGCCTTAAAGCCAAAAAGGTCGAGTAAATGTTTTAGGATGATTTCGATCTACTCGATTTTTTGGCTTTGAGATTTACAAATCCGTGCATAGTGCACTTAAAGTTACATGTTGTCATTGATATATCACTACTTCTGTTATATAAATAAGGGAAAAATACGAGTTGGTTCGCATACTTAAGTCCCATAAATATTCTAATACATTTAAATCCTCCACATGAACTTTTAGTTTTAAGTGAAAAATTGAATAAATTTATTTTTTGTTTGTTTAAAAACTCTTTTCGCGGCCATTAGTTTTTCACTTACCATGTAGTATACCGTCATATTTGATCCAGCCAACACAGACTGGTGGTAGCAGTTTCTTCCGCTATGCAATAGTAGAGTGTAGTGTTGCAAAAGGACCTTCACTCCGACGTTCAGCTTTGCGTTTTCGTTCGCAACTGCAGCAAAAATACGAAGTGTTTAAGCAGTATATAATACAGAAATATAAATTTCGCCTTAAATATAGGCCAAAAAAGGTAATATATATTTGTGTAAAATTTTGAAAAAATAAAATATTTTTTTTATCTGTTTTTTGTTTTAAATATTTTTAACATTAGGCATTTAAAGATACAAAGACTTACATGAGCCACCAATTGAAAACCCAAGCTCCTTCTCAAGCTGTCGAGTCTTTTCGTCCAACTCTTTGCTCCTTAAGAGAACTTTTCGTCGACGTTCCTCGGCCATTTCAGCCACTTGAGAAAAAAACCCGGAAAACACGATTTGTTAACAGCTCGATTAAATTGACTTTTTTTGCAAAACATTCATGCTATTTACAGGGTTGGAATAACCATTAAGCGAAATAAGCACGTGCTTAGGACATCATTGAAATTTTCAAAGCCGAGTTTTCAAATTTGTTAACAAAAAATAATTAAATTTAAAAACAGAAAACTTTTAGCAATAATTTACACAGCGACTACTTTAATTGCAGTAAGTTTTATTTTAATGTTAAACGCAAAAAAACAAAACAATGTTAGCATGATTTCGGCTGAAATTTTATAGCTTATTTTTGTAATCATAAATAAAGTGCAATGCTGGTTACCCGACTTTCCTTTGAATTTGTTGGAAATGTCGGGCGGGAGATCTTTTCTATCCTTGCCTTTCTTCAATTCTTCTTCCTTTTTCCTTGTTTCTTTTTCGGTTTTCACTTAAAAAAAAAAGAAGAAAGATGTGAAAAAGAAATGTGCACACATATACAGTTACGAGTGTACACGACACTTGTGAATTTCCTAGCTGATTCGCTTAGAAAAGAATTATATTTTTTTCATAAAATGTACCTACTGATAAGTGAAGCAACTGTATGGTGTTTTATTATTTTAAAAATCCATTTTTTGTAACTTGGCTGTGTATGTTGCATTTTAGTTAGATTTTAGTTGAGTTGTTGCTCATAGGCGGACGTGTTTATGAATTTCATTATTTAAACATTTTATCTTTAAATCGGTGATATGACTTTACTTGCTCTAATTAGTTTACTAGATCTAATTATGAACTGTTGACTTTGACTGGGACATTGATTTGTTAAAATTTAAAAATATTTTATTTGGACTTGAGTTATTTTACAAATACCTTGACTGGGACTTAAGTCATTTCAAAATTTATACGAGAATTTCACAGCACTAACCTACTGTATGCACCTATAGTACAGACTTACTTTTTTCCATGTGAATTTTCACTTCCTTCATGAATTTTTCCGTGTGTTTATCTTTCTCCTTTTGCTCTTTTTCGTGTTGCTCTTTAACTGTTATGGTAATACGCAATAATGAGAGGTATTCATTTGTTAAAAGGAACAACACAAGCATAAAACCCGGGTAACATCATTTTGTTCCGCTCAGCGAAATTAGGTAACTGTAAACTTACGGTCTGAAAACTTTAAAGTGGTTTAATGCATCGGCCCTTTTTGGGTCGGCATTTTATGCCGTTATGGCACCCGATTGTTTACCCCTGTTTGGGTTTAGTGGTGGATGATGGGTGGAGTTTAAAATCGGGTTCAAATTATTGGGGGGTTAGCGATAAAGTTAGGGGTGGAGTCTGGGTTTGGTTTGGGCAATGGTAGGGGTTCCAATTTGGTTAGGGTTTAAATTATTATGTGGATTAGTGATATACTTTGGGTGGGATTTGGGGGTTGGTACAATGATGTGTAGAGGCCTTATTCTTGCACTTTAGGTCTTATTCTCATTAAGTCGTTATTACGATTTAGTCCTATTTTGGTCTTATTCTGAAGTGTGTTTTGTTTCGAAGTTGATGTTGTTCTATTGCGCTCCAATGGCTGGAATCCGTGTTTTATTAAAGAACACAAAATAGTAATTAACTTACACTCTTTGGTTCGTTCCTTAACCATTTTCTCCACGTGTTCCATCATCTTTTTGTGTTCCTTTTCCTTTTCCAAGTCTGCCTTAGTCTTTGGTTTCTCGACATTGGCTGTCTGGTTTTTCAATTCTTAGAAAATATATTTTCTTTAATTTTTATTTTTTTATGTTTTAATTTTTTTATTTTTTTATTTCAATTTTTATTTCTTTAATGTTTTTTGAAGCTATTTTTTGTTTGCACGGAAGAAAATAAAATGGTGAAAGTAAAGAATTAAGCCTGTACGTCGATCTCCTACGGGGTTTAAAACAGGGGTTATTAAACTTGGATCTGTGCACCCCTTGGGAGCACGTGGAATAGTTTTATGGGTTCATATACTTAGGGTTAATTTAAAAAACGAATGACTCTTTAAATTAATAGAATTCGATTAAAAAAATTTTTCCTTAACCAAAAAGTGCTTTTTTTTCCTTAACCAAAAAGTTTTTTATGGGTCCGCTTAAAAAAAGTTTGTGAACCTCTGCATTTTTTTTAAATGTGGTACCAGGTTGTTTAAGTATTCCAGCTTGTTTGATTTGTTTTATCTTAAACTTTCGTAAGACTTATTTATTAAGATATTCGCTTTGCTATCCTAATTGTGAATGGTGCTGATAAAGCTATATCGTGGGTTTGGAAAAATCACATTACAAGCTTAGTTATATGATTGGAGTATTAGTTTAACACAAAGCTCTACAAAACAGAAACAGTTCATATAGGTTATTGTAATCGATTCCTTAAGGTAGAATTTGTTTTTTAAAGTGGGTTCACAAATCATCTATATTTTTAGCAATCATTTATTTCTTTAAATTGCTTGTGTTATTTTATTCAAACCCTTAGTTTTTTTGGAATGCAGTCTTTTTTGCCCTCAAATTTAGATTTTCCACCTAATGATTATTACATTTTACCTGCAATTTCTTTCAGATGTTTAGCTGTTAGTTTGTGTATTTCATCTTGGCCTGCAAAACAAAAATCGATCTGTTAAACCAAGTTTTTAGTTTAAAGCAGTTTTTCCTAAACTGCGTGCTTTGAGAAATAAGGCCGCGCAACTTTTTAGGTGTTTAATAATATCATGGTATTTACCCATAATTTATACTTTGTTGAAAGCAAGTACACTGAAAGCCATTGCAGATTCACCGAATCTGTCAATCAATGATGCAAGCTTTTAGAAGGGCTAGATCTCAGTTGTTAACACTCATATGTGTGTACATGTGTTTCATTGAATGACTTGTTGAAAGCAATTGTCAAGTAATAATATTATTGTTTGTAAAAAGTATGCCGCCATTTTTTAAATGTTTAGATGTGCCGCAAGCTGACACAATTTAAGAACCATTACTTTAGGTTACAAATATTATAAAAATCTAAACTAAGTTCTGTCGAAAAACGACAAAAACGGACGGACATTAGTGACAAATTTAATGCAGACAAACTAAGGTTCTTGCTTTTATCAACAGACTGTTCATCAGAATCTTGTTTTACAAAAGGCGATAAAAAAAAACTTACTTAGATTTTGATTTCCAGCTTCATTGCCGTGAACTGAATGAGAAAAAAAATTATTAATTTTGATTTTTTATTCGCAAAAGTTCCATACAGCTATAATAATATAAAATTTACCCTTCTTGGCTATTTCCCTGATTTCTTCCTCATATTTTTTCCTTTTTTCTTCTATTATTTTGTCAGTTGAAGAGGCGTTTTTCTTTCCTTTACATAATAATTCGAAGTAGCACGATTTTATTGTTGGTTAAACAAGAACGGTTTCGGACCGTTTCGGTCCCCCAAAACAAAAAACACTGAATGTTGTATTTTTATTGCAAAGACTTGACTTGAAGTTGTCTTGCTCTAATTATGACTGACTGGGACTTGACTTATTATTTAATCTAAAAGACTTGACTTGGACTTAAGTTATTTTACGAATGACTTGACTGGGACTTAAGTCATTTCAAAATAAATTGTTTACAGCACTGAGGGATGCAAAAACTCGGAATCGGGTATCAGCTCCGATCTTATTTTTGTCCGACAAAATGTTATGTGACACCCCTATAGGCTATACACGTTTACAAACCGAATGTGTTCAGGTGGCTTTCGACAAGTTTCTTCACATGAGCGTTGAGGTTTGACTTGTCTTTTTTAGGATCATTTGATTTGGTGTCTGGAAATACAATAACCTGTGACTGTAATTAATGTTTAAAATTATATTTATGGTTATATTAACTGTCTCATTGTTACTAAGTCTTCAAAACAAAGCACATACATAAGTAAAAGACGATTCACTAAAAACAAATTTTAAAGGAAAATATTTGGAATAACTCGGCCTATATTACAACTGTAACACCAATGTTAACCGCTACAAAAATTAAGAGCAACCTAAACAAGCTATATTGTAAGAATCCCATAAACGCAGGCGATCTTAACCACGAGCTTATAGACCTGGTGGTTATTTCAATAAAACTGAATCGAAGTACTGTTTTTTCTTATAAATGTACAACGATTCTTACCGGTGTTGTCAGACTGTTTGCCCTCGGTATTCTAAAAACAAAACTCTGTGTTATACATTTGTTCAAAGAAATCAATCCTACAAGAAAAATAAAGAATAAATTTTGTTATTGAGAAATGAACCTAATATTTTTAATATTTTTTATAGTCTTGTTGTATTGGCTATTGACAGACATACAATCTAAGTCGTGAATAAAATCAAACTGATTTATATACAAAATAAATCAATAAATATACTGTTTTTATCAGGCATTGTATAAATTATAAAAAAAAACGGTAAAGTTGACTTGTTTTCAACTTTAAAATTGTTTTCTTAGCAAATATATTTATTGATTTATTTTAACATTATTTTTAAAGGCAACTTTATCCCTATTTTCAAAATCTATCAAAATGCTGTTTTCAAAATTTCAATCTATTTTTGTGTGTGCCATAATCAAGTAATTTTCTCGAATAAATTTGCTAAATATCGTTTAAAAGCAATTTTAGGCAACAATTCATGTAATAAATTTATAATTGCGTGAAAAGCCTCGAAAAATTGATACGATTCACTCTATTACCGTTTTCGGGTGGAACACCTTCCACTTTCCGTGATCTTCGTCATCCTCGTGATCACCATGATAATGATGGTCGTCATCGTGATATCCGTGACCGTGGTCGTCGTGATGATACTGATCCTCATCATAGTAACTGTGACCGTGTTGATCATGATCATAATGAGCATCGTGATGGTAACGGTGACCGTGAACATGATGGTCATGATGATCGTGATGGCGATCATGGTGAAAATCGTGATGTGAGTGGTGTGCTTCGTGATCGTGATAACTTGTCGTGAAAGAACAAAACCAGCACGTCAGAACGATCACGGTTAACCACAATACAGAACTCATTTTTCTTCTCTTCACTTTAAACAAAAGAGAGATCAGATCACGCCTTGTTATCAGTTTTAGATTTTTTTGCAGTGTTGTAAACAAGTCGTTTTGAATTGACTTAGGCGGCTGTCAAGTCATTCGTAAAATACGTCCAAGTGACGAACTTTAAAATAAATAACAAGTCAACTCATAATTAGAGCAAGTCAACTTCAAGGCAAGTCCTTGTCATCAAAATAATACTTTGAAATGAGCTATGGCTTAACTAAAAATTCGCATAAACGCATTATATATCAAGCAAATTGTTTTATGTGCAAATATAAGATAAATAACCTAATTTTATAAAAAAATTGCAAGTCATTTAAAAAAGACACTTAAGTCCACTTTAATCAGGTCGTTGACTAAAGTCATTATAACAATCTTTTTTTTCTTAGTTCTACTTTAAATAAATGGATGCATATATAGCGGGGAAAAGTAACTTTGCAACTTATATTAGATAAAATTTACAAAAAGAAAATTTGCACATTTTTTAATTTATTTTTTTGTAATCATGTTTAATTAAGAAATACCATTTTATCTACAATAATATTCCTGTTATCTATACGTTTCTCTTCGGGTAACCCAAATCTGCTGAGTAATTGCTACGTTATCGGTCCAGTTAAGTAACTTTACCTAAAAGTGTTGCTTCCAGTGTTCTAATGACTTAAGTCAACTGAAGTGCACTTCAGTCACTATTTTTAAATGACTTGACTTTACTTAAGTCATTTAGACAAATGATTTGACGTGACTTAATTTATTTAGACAAATTACTTGACTTTCAGTCTGTCGTCAAAGTAAGGCTTCCAAATCATGTTCAAAACATACTATTACTGAAAATAGCTGGAATAATGCTTAAGTGTCTTATCATCTACTGCGCACTACTTTGGAACTTCAATAAATTTGTAAAACAAAAACAGCTAAAGCTTGGTCTCCTCTTTTACGATTAGTTGTAACTGTCTTGTACCTTGTTGCAACAAGTATGCGTACGCAGCACGGTTGCGTGTTGTTTTAGCGAACACTTAAGTTTAGCGTGTACCAATAAAGCCACGTGGCCAACCAATATAATTGCTGCATTTTTGATATGTATAGCTTTACGTCAGGGGTGGGCAACGTGCGGCCCGGGTCCGCATGCGGCCCGTTTCCATTTTTTGTGCGGCCACATTCTTCCAGCTATTTTTCACTAAATAAGGCTATGAGTGTGCACCATGTTGGAACTTTTGCTCTATCAGTTTCTTGTTTAAAGTGCGATGTAACCCACAGGCTACACCTCTACAATAATGCAGTTGAACTCTAATGGGAAGCATCCATAACAAAACAATCTTCATTCATAAAGTTTTGCTTGTGTCACGTTGTTATGATAAAAAATTGTTTTACAACAATTACACTTGTCTAATACAATCAAGTTGAGCAGACTTTTGCCACACATATTGACTGATATGTTATGTTTAACAGCTGGTTTTAAATTAAAGGCTGTTAATTAAATTGTACTGAGCCGATCCGTACGAGAAAGGCGTCATTGGAGTTTTAGGAAAAGTTATTTCCGAATTCACAAGGAGACAGCACTGACAAAACTGCCGTAGTTGCAGCCTAGCTCATGTTTTTCTAGTAAAAGCTGAAAATATGAATTAGTGTTTATGATGTGCGGCCCTCCTGTAAGCATTACTTTTCCTAACTGGCCCTTGTGTAAAAAAGGTTGCCCACCCCTGTTGTGCTTTACGTTTACTACTATACTGGTTAAAATAAGATGTTATCTTGTTCTACTCTTCATTTAATCGTTAGTTTTAATTTTACTTTTCAATTTTTAACTTACTTTTAAATATGTGTTAAAAAAAAAGAACCAGAGCAAGTTTAACTACAAAATCCATTTCAACTACAACAATCTGTAACATTTTTACCAGATTTTTTTTAATGTTTTCTTTCAAACATTTACAATGTAATTCAAACATTTCATAAGACGTAAAGAGAAATACGTTTCACCAAAATGCATCTTAAATATTTTAAATCTTTTCATGTAGGCTACTATGCCCTTTTTCGTTTTTTCTGTTGAATAGAAACAAGTAAAACAAATGAAAATCAGTCTTACACGCGGTTTATTTTCAAATTTGCAACAAATTTCCGCAAGAAAGAGCACATTAATACAAACAGCCGTTCAAACTATTTCGAATGTCAACAAAACTCCTTGAACCCTGTGTTTGGTCATAGTGAAGTATGTCACGTCACAGCTCTTGATGTTGTTCTGGGTTTGGGAGTTCCCCTCGCAGCATTTTGTCCGCAACTTCAGCCGTTACATTTTCTGTAAAAAAAAAGAAATTTTACCCAAAAAACATGCAGAAAGGAATGGTTTACCTTCGTTTAAGAAAAGAAATATTTTTTGTTAAAACAGTCCCTTGATGATTTTTCGTGGGTTTAAAACACGTTGTTTTCTTATTTCCTAGTTGACTTATCAAGCAAGTTTACAAATTTAAAAGTGATCGTTTTATTTTTTTATGTAAGTAACGTGACTTGAAGTTGACTTTCTTCAATAATGACTTAAATTTGACTTGACTTGGGCAACCAATGACTTTGACTGACTTGGCTTTTGTTTCTGAAAAGACTTGACTTGGACTTAAAATTTTACGAAAAACTCAGTTTTTCATTATAAATTGGCTTATTTATGTTAAGTTTTGCAGTCAAACTGTTTGCTTGCTATATTTTGCGTGTTTTTTATTTTTAAGTCAACTTAGACAATCAGACTAGTTTACCACTTTTTTTTTGACAATTTTTTTTTTTTTATAAACTTGACTTGAAATTTATTCCAAATGATATACCAAAATTGATTGTTTTTCGATCGTTTGTTGTTTTATGCTGAAGATACACAGAATTTTAAGTTTTGCCTGTAGCTGTAGGTAAAAGATGTAGCAGCGTTGCTCTTAAACGTAGTTCTTGCACTTTATCAGATCCGGTCATTTGATACCAATAGGTAGCCTAATAATGGTTTGCATTATAAGAGTATTTAATGAGCAGATTTAAAAATATTCTAGAAGGATTAAAAATCAAACTTTTTTATAATTAATTTAGTAAGGAAATAGAAAAAAGTTGTTTTTCAAATGACTTGATTGGGAATAAAGTAATTTTAAAATGAAGTGCAAAATAATGAATTAACAAATTTAAAATTTAAAGTATGGAGCGACGGATGGATAGGTAAAGGTACGTTTTGCTAATCCATATGTGCTTATTGTTTCGTATTTCAAATAAATGTACCGGTAAACAGTGTTAAACTATTTTATAGCATTCCGTAGCATAAGTAACGATTGAATAGCTATACAATTAGTTGCCCCAAGAAGTTGATTTTTCCCATATTATAATAGAGGCGTAAATATTGTTGCCACCTATATTAGCTGTGAATTCAATCCAATCTTTTCGCCTTCTGTGCTTTAGAATGTTAATTTTATTTTTTCTGAATTGTTCGAGAACGTTAGTTATCTATAGGCCAGTCTTGAAATCTCGGTAAAAACTTAACTGTTCACTGTTCAAGACTGACCAGCAATTCGTAATTGGACAATGATGGTTTTATTAACGTTGTAGGAATATCGAAGCCCATTCACAAGTAGGAAGCATTTTGTGAACGTTTCGAATAAATGTTAAGATAATGTCTGTAAGTTGTATTTAGCCGTAGAAATATTATCAAAGCCCATACAGAAGTAGGTAGCACTTTAAACGTTTCAAACTTTGATATTCTTAATTCGTAATTTTGTGTTTGTTTTGCCCCTAAACATGCATTGAGGTGGACTGGAGGCTTACAGACGAACTCCAGCAATGTTACTGAACTTAGAATAACTTCCACGCCTAAAATAGAATTTTTACATAATAACTTGAATACGGTCTGATTTAAAAGTAGAACTGAACAGTCTAAATAAGATAATATTTTTTACCTAACATAAAACCCCACCCCAAACTTTACCACAAAGTCCCCTAGTAATTTAAACCCCAACCAAATTTTAACCCCGCACATTAACCACCTCCAACCCCAATCATTATGCCAAACAGTTTAAATATTACTGGAATTTAACAAAGTAATTCTAAGGGTTCTGCAGTATGGACGGTACTTTGTTCTTTCACCGACATCTGATATAATTAAATTACAACCAGTTGTTACCTACAATTTTAGGACAAATTGACATTTGAAGGCAGAATCACTGGGATCGATCGCAAATTAAAGCTGAAATTTCCATATTAATTTTGTGATCGGCATCGATACAAACCTATGGTATCGGACAAGTACCGATACTAAAATTACCAACGTACGTGTGATATTGTTTTTTTACTCACTTGTCTGTATCAAGTGGCCTCTTGCGGCTTGCCAAATTTCATCATGTTTTTCTTTATTACGCGCCTGGTCCACTTTGGGCTTGGGTTCTGAGAAAACGTTAAAAAAATCCATTTAAAAGACACACAAATGCCTATGTGTTTAACAACTGTGGTATATAGCCCTTGTAAGGCCATTTCGAACAACGATTACGGCTTACGTATCATTAGTACACCGCAAAGCATCGCAGACTCGCCGAATCTATTGGTATGCAGGCTAGAAAACAACTAGCCTGCAGTTGAAAATAATTTGAGTTTAAACAATCAATTAGGAACCCCGACTCTAATAACATATCGGACAATAAAATAACACATCTCATGCGGAGCCTTCGAGCCTTCTTACGGATCCCAAGGGGTCCGCGGACCCCAGTGTTACGGCGAAACGCCGCATCCCCATATTGTTTAAACAAAATTAAAAAAAAAACTTTTATTAACATTTGCTTTACAACAAAATAATCCGTTTTATTTGCACATAACTCAGTTATTACTGTTAATAACGTTAAGTTAACTGTAATTCTTGCTATTTTACCTAGAAATTGAAATGAATACTAAATAATTAAATTGTTAACACGCGGCAAAGTTTCACTAAAGCCACAAGTATTCGGTGAGTGTTCTCTCGTGTTTCTTACCGCCAGTGTTCTACTTTTGTAACCGTTTCTTTTTTATTTTAGATAACGCATATATGAACGTCAATGTGCTACATGTACCTTTTGTACCTGTGCCTCCAAGTGCTGATTTGAATATATTACCTTGATGAAGCTTGCATGTTGTTGTCGATACTTATACAACAATTGACAAGTTTTCGCCGCAAAGACAGTCAACTACTGTCACCCTCAATGTAACTGCTGAGAAGCTAATTACGGCAGTTACACCCAGTTTAAAAAAACATTCATCTAGAGCAGTGTTTCTCAAACTTTTTTTAAAAAATTACGCAACGGTCTCCAGCATTTTTTTTAAATTGCTTACGGTCCCTTGAAAATAGACACAAATAAACACAAAATAACACGTTGTTTTTAATGGTATCAATGGGATTGGTGCACTTGCTTCTTTGCTATGCTCGGCTATGTTAACCTCTAACGAATCACTTTATTTGAGTGAAGCAATCACGAACAGTTTTAAAATCGTGACAACACGGCCCACAGTGTCAGCGCAGCAAGCTGTGAAAACGTAATTCTCATTAGCACAACGCAACGCTATGACGTCACAATGGACAATTTAACTCAAAGCGTACAATAATGTGAATAAACCACTAATCAGCTTGGTTTGGAAAAGCAAGTTGCCTGAAAATTTTTAATGTACAAAAAATTTTCTTCTTAAAGAGCGTCGTGTTGATTTCTTGTTAGGTGCTTCGCGGTCCTAAAAAAATGTCTCGAGGACCCCAAAAGGACCGCGGACCCCAATTTGAGAACCACTGATATAGAGCGATACTTCAACCATCAAAGATTACCAGTCGGAATCCATAGCAGGTTTTTTTAAACTGGGTGACATGAAGGGTTTGCAAGGAGTTGCGAAGACTTTCCGAGAAATACAAACTCTGTTCCAACTATATTTCATCTCTTTGAACTACTTTTTGATCCCAATACACAAACACTATTTTATTCCAATCATTTAATCTATACACCCTTATTCGTCTCTATTTTTTCTTACTGGCGTTTAGGTCGATTCCCATCTTCTTCAAAAGTTCATCATGATCTTTCAATTCTTTAGTTGCTGGCTGAAACGAATCAAAGTAATGCTTTGAACAATGTCAATATGAAATAACTGACAAATCAGTGCTGTAAAAACTTAAGTCAATAACTTGACGACTTGACTTAAGTGCATTTGAGTCCCTGTTTTTAAATTACTTGTCTTGACTCTATTTTTAAACTCTTTTTTTAATCTTTTGACCAAAATGACGTAAACAAATAAGGGTTTATATCTGAATTTTTGCTCGTAAAACAAATCGTTTGATGTTGTTGCCGATATTGGAATAAGTTTTTATTGATTTTAACATTTTATTTTTACGTCGTTTAATGACTTGACTGGGACATGACTCGGGCAACTAATGACTTAGAGTGGGACTTGACTTGTTATTTTTTTAAATGACTTGACTTTTGTCATTTCTAAATGACTTGTTTTCAACTCTGTTTTTACGAATTTAATTATACTTACATCGCTCTCATGATTCTTCAGACAACATGCAGACACAAAACATCCAACAAGAACAACACACAAAAATAGATTTCCTAAATTCATTGTTTTACTTTGAAAGTTGTTGTGTTTTTTCACCTGTATAGAATAAGTAAATGTTAATATCTTTTGCGGCTAACTTTAACACCAAAAAATGATTTTTTATTCTTTACGAAATCGCCATAAGGCATCCATAGTTTCTGAAAAATATGGGCTTTTCTAATTGTTCACGTTTGATGAGGTTTAAACTTCTGCTGAAGAGAAAAATCTGTTTTTTTTTAAGTCGGTATCAAAATATACAGCTTAAAAGACTTCCTAAGGCGATCAATAAATAATATTTAGCAAGATTACATCTACCGCAACTATTTTAAATCTATATTTTCCTGTTTCCAATTGATAGCACGCCAACTTTGATACGCTAACCGCAGTTAATTGCTTTGTTGTTACAAGATCTCTTTTGCCAGGTGTAGCTCGTGCCAAATGCTACAAGCCTAAAGATAACTGTTGGTTTTACTCAGTAAAGTGCCCAAACGGTAAACGACTATATACCAAGAGCCTACACGTGTTCCTTGTCACCAGCATGATGTTATGCCAGTGTTTCTCAACATTTTATGGCTAGCAGCATCCCTCAGAAAAAGCAAACAGGTTGCGGCACCCTTACAATATTTTTTCGTAGGTAATTCACTAGAATGTCACTGGAACAACACATCAACTCTACCCAATGTAGGAAGTTATAATTGGATTTATCATATACAAAAAGTTATTAAAGTTGAGCAAAAATCAGATTCTTGAAGATACTCAAATATGTCGCAGTACCCTTTGGAATTAACAATGGCACCCCGGTTGAAACCACTGTGCTATGCTGCCAGGCTTCGGTTCTAAAACCTCGCACCTTGTGCGTTTTATTTACTCCTTAAAAAATCAAAGTTTTCGTTATTCGTCGTCCACCAAAAAAAAAAAAAAAAAAAACAGCTCTGCCCACATTCATTTGAACACACTATATGAGTTCATTTAAAATACTATCTCATTTCACAATTATTACCTCGGTCATAAACTATAAACCGAATAACTTGTCACCATACATACGTTAACAATCAGTAAAAATATCAAATTGCAGCTCTAATCATTCATCAAACAAAAAGTCAAAACCTTACAAAAATGCATTGGCAGCAGGTTTCTGCTTGTCGATCACTGTTGCGCTGACGCGTATATAAACAGTATAATAAAATTCAAAGTTTGAAAACCCAAGTAAACTTTTTGCATATTCTATACTGATTTTATATGCTTTTGACTTCTTTATTAATTTCAATATTACTTTGCCATGTATATGTATTTTACTTTACTTATAGCTTCTGACTATGTCTGTATAGGCCAGCGGTTCTCAACCAGTGGCCCATGGCTCACTGATGGGCCATAAGAACATTTAAGGTGGGCAACAGACCAATTTAAAAAAGCTAGATTTGGTTTCATTTGTGTCACTATATTTAATTGCAGGAAATAATGGCTTGGAGAGGAATAAAAAAGGAATGTAAATTTATTGTTAAACCTCAAGTATCACACTAATGCACGGTTGAATAAATAATCTGTTTTGAAATATGTTCTGCTGTGTTTTCTTCTAAACCTTTTTTTTGGTTTTTCATTAAATGTGCCACGAAAGAAAAAAGGTTGAGAACCACTGGCATAGGCGAAGTATATAATCCTTTTAAAAAATCCCTGATCCTTATTTATTCGGGTTTTGAAACTTTGAGTTTTATTGTTTAATTATTGGGTTTAGTTTCGAAACTATGTCATAGTGCTATGTAGGGTTGTAAAGGGGTGGAAAGTTTCCGGGAACTTTGGAAACTTTCCTGGAAACTTTCCTGGAATTTTGAAGGACCCGGGAATAATGGGAATATTGGGAATTTTTAAATTTGGCATTTATTATGTTTAAAACATTTGTTAAATATTTTATCAACCAGAAAGAAATATTAAAAACCTATCTTGAGCATTTCTAGATGAGTATAGGAGGAGATGCTAACCGGCAGCAACTAGTACAGCGGCCGGCAAACTTTTTGTGGTCGCGGGCCTAAAACAAACTAGAAAGGTCTCTGCGGACCGCACAATAAGTTAACTAAGAATTTTGGTATTAAAATGTTAGAACAACTCTTAATCAGACGGGTATCGTTATTTTGCACTTAAAGACGTGTTTAATTACATTTAAGAAGGCAGTAAAGTGTTGGCATAAAGCGCGAAAAAAAGCGTTTGTTTGGTGTAAAATTCGAGTCCACACGTCGTTATCCATATTACTAATGAAAAGTGTAATGAAACTACTTTAAGGAAAAGCGATAACTTTATTGGTTCAATATTTGCCAAGTTTTTAAGTCTGGGCGAACCTGGCGAGCGAAGTAAGCGCGATTTTTTTGGGGGGATACCGGTATTTCTTTTAAATTTCTTTTAAATTTCTTTTAAGTTTTTATTACACTGCCGAAAATAAGGTCAAAAAAATTTAAACACGTTTTCCGTTTGTCCGTGACGCACTTGTCAGCTTTCCACGCCGCAACGGTAAAGAAGCACTAATCTTTTAAAAAGACATTACAAAACGTAAACCAACCGGATGTATGAAGATCATTCGCGCGTAGCGGAAAAAGTTTTCGCACTTACGTAGTTAAAATAGTCAAAAAGTATGTGAAATGGACTCGTGTCTATTTTGTCAAATAGGCGGCGGGCCGGATAAATTACTTTGACGAGCCGTAGGTTGCCGACCCCTGCACTAGTACAACGACTTTGTAACTCACAAAACAACAAATGTTAAAGATTTAGCTACCGTAAGCTGGGGATATTTTGGCCCAGACCCGTCAGTGTTGTTTTTGTTTGCAAAAAAACAGATTGGTGATGATTCATTTTTGCAGTTAATAAACTAAACCATGTGTTTGCATGTTCTTAGGTATTTTAGTTATACATAGTACTTTTAATCTAAACAGTATAAGGCCATTATTTTCCTGTTTCAATATCTAACTAATATTGTTTTAAAAGTTTCCGAAAATTTCCCAAAATTCCGTTAATTCCCAAAATTTCCATGGAAAGTTTCGGTTCTGAAAATTCCCGGGAATTTTGCAACCCTAGTGCTATGCCCTTAAGGGCTTGAATCAAAACTAAACTTGGATTTAATCATAAGCGAATTTGGTCAAACACGTGCAAAATAGTTCTGATTATTAGGACTTGCTTTGAAATTTAATGTGACGTTGTGAGGCTTTTATTGTTGGTTGTTTTCCATAGGTCATTCTTTATTTTCTCGTTCAGTAAACACCCACGACTAATTTAAATCACGTGTCACAAAAAAATGAAAACTGTATTGAAGTCATGACTTTTATTAACCTATTTAGAATTAGACAAATACGTCCATTTACAAAGATTAATTTTGAACCTATTTGACAAAATCACTAAAGTAAATTGCATGAAATAGGGAAAAATCGACAATTTATTCGTTTATTTTTCAAAATTGTTACACCACAACACATTACAATTACATTCATCTATGTCTATTAGCACATAACGTCGACAAGAAACTAGACAAAAACAAACATTAGGCCTTGAGTATATTCGCTAAATGATGTAAATTAATTCGGACACGGAATGCAAAGCATATAGGCTTAAGCTAAAGAGGCAGATATAACAAGGTGTGAAGCTTTCTACAAATGTTTTTCTCCTATGCTGATAACGTTCAGAGGTCTTCGTGCTGTTTTGTTTCCTTCATTAGTCTTTCGCCTTCGGCCACGATTTTTTCGGCTTCTTCCAAAGTCATGTTTGCTGAAAATGAAAGGAATATATAACCAACTGAGCTATGTAAAGCAAATTGGTATATACTGTGACCATGTGTATCGACCGTCTGCGCCCTGGGTAATGATCTGCAGACAGTTCTCCGGGTATTCACTAGGACCATCCCGCTCACATAGTATTGACAAGCGAGCTCAGTCGATAGATTGATGGTCCCAGTATAGCCGAGGTCGTAAGTTCCAACCTCACCCCAAAATAGTTGTACAAACATGATGCAGCAGGCAACAGCTAAGGTTGTTGCTCGACTCGCTCCCATCTGAGCCTGTGTAGCTTAGTCGATAGATCGATCGTCCCAGTTTAGCCAAGGTCGTGAGTTCAAACCTCGCCACAGCCTAGTTTTACGAGCAGGATGCAGCAGGCAGAGGTGCTATGGTTGTTTCTCGACTCGCTCCCATATGAGCCTGTATAGCTCAGTAGGTAGAGCGATGGTCCCGGTATGACCGAAGTTCGTGAGTCAAACCTAATGCAGGGTAGTTTTTTTTTCTTGCCTGCCCTGATTACATCTTTAAATTGCAGATCTAGTTATTCTGTGGTGGCTTCTAGTGTATTATCAATTAACTTATAAATAGGCGCATTTAAGATCAGCATGGGCCTGCATATCGAACGAACAGGTTATTATTTTCCAAACTTAAGGATTTCTTGATGCTTGCACTTTTAAAACTATTTGATGAATTTTGGTGCATAATGGTTGGAGGTTGTAGTAAGGCGTAGTACAATATCGAAGGCCATGAAAAAGTAGGTAGCATTTTGAATGCTTCGAATTACCCTTTATTCATTTTCAACACAGTGAAAATATACTGATCTAAGTGTATGCATACAACTGAGGCAGAATGCAGAAAAAAGGAAAGGAAAAATGCACTCTAAACCAGGGTAGTTAATGTACGGCGATAAGTATGCAGGTCGCCGACAAGAGATAAGGCCCATCCACGGACTCGGATATTAAAAAGAAATAGTGGCATTGAGCATTCATTGATGTTGTCATGGAGTTCGACCGTTGGACTAATTTTGTACCCTGTGTTTTTGTTGTGGCACTCTATCAGTCCACTGACCTGCAGCGTACACGCCTAGAGTACGCGTTTCTCGGGTTGCTATTTCGCTAGATAGATAGATATATTTTATTTGCACGTTTGTAATGGTTCACAAAACAGAATGCAAAGAAACGAAGAAATTAACGTGCAGGGTGACGAAAGACCCGAAGGTCACCAAGTCAGCGACCCTTTAAAAGCTAGCGTCCTTAAGGCGCAGTAGTTATTAGTTTACAGTGGAATGGTGAGTGCATTCTGCGCCCTATAGAACCGTGCCTGATTTTCGTTCTTTCATACTACCGTACTTTACTTCTACACACATGATCAATAAACCTCCTAGGAATACAGCAGACGTATTATTACAGCTTTGTACGTGACTAAACTCACCAACAAGATGGTGATTTTTTGCAATATGATCTTCCACGTATTTTCTCATCGCCTCCTTTTCTGCCGCTTTCTTTGCCTCTGTAAAGTTAAATTCAAAAGTGGTAAAGCTTGTTTTGCAGGAGTATTTATTGCAGTGTAGTGTATATCGTTAACCCACGGGCTCGATTTTAACTTTCACTCACACAGGATTTTATTTAAACAGTTTGCGGTATTGTAAATGACTTGCCCAAGTCAAGTCTTTTGCAAAAAATAACAAGTCCCATTTGAGTCATTATGAGAGCAAGTCCACTTCAAGTTAAGTCATGGACGTAAAAATTAAAGGTTAAGCTTGTCCGAATGACTATGAGTCATAACTCAACAAATAACGAAAACGGAGTATACAGAAAGCTAAACTAATTTAAATAACCCTTAAAAATAAACCTATTTGTAAATAAAAAATGTAAAGAGAACACTTATATTTAAAAAGACTTAAGATAAGGTAATTCATTGGGAAAAATGTGTATTTAAGTCAATTAAAGGCTCAACTTATTACTGATACGCCTCATCTCATAACGTAATTATTTATTGCCGCCTTTTCTCTTATCACTACTCAAAAATTCACATTTTATTGAAAATGTAAAAAAATACAATAAACTGATAGAACTCGAAACTATTGCAAAAGGAGTATTTTAATTTAACGGGCCAAATAAGGTTTTATGTTTCGTTGCATTCTAACGTTGCTGTGATCAAGGGGTGAAAGTCGAATCTTAATTAACAGAGGACCGCATGAAAATTTTAGATATGACGTCACAAAGTAACGTCATAACAGGACGCCCAAGACAAGCAACCACAGAAACCTGGGTTGTTAATCGGCGTGCACAAATAAGCAATTTTATTTATTTTTAAATATTTTCAAGGACATGACGGTATGGCCTGGTAAAAAACAGAAATGGCCAAAAACATTACCGGTGTGGCGTGCCTGTAAAATTGATTTCACCGTCAGGCCTTTTCTGGCCGTTACGGCCTACTTTCACCCCTGTTGTACATTTAACACAGTTACTTTTTTTACCGTATTTTTGCTTCATTTCTGCAATTTCCGCTTCCGTGTGATTTTTGCGGAAAGAGGTCTCTTTAATTTCTGTAAACCATAAACAATATATTTGCTCAGTTAAAGATGCACACATACACATATGTGTTTTAACAACTGTGATTTAGCCCTGCTGAAGCTGCGTTTTGACCAACGATTATGGCTTGCGTATCATTAATGCATAGCTCAGTTGGTAGAGCGACGGTCCCGGCTTGACCGGAGGTCGTGAGTTCGAATCTCACTGCAGGCTAGTTGTTTTTCTAGTCCGGACTGCTTGCATCATTGATCAACAGATTCGGTGAGTCTGCAATGGCTTTTGAACAATATAATTTAAAAGATTTCTGCCAAGACTTCCACTAGAAGGTTTAGCGCAGGGGTTCTTGAACTTTTTATAACGCGGACCTCCTAACAACTTTTTTGGTTCGTGTTGGCCAGAGCATTTTTAGAAATAGCGCTATAAATTCACGTCCTAAACAAGCAATTTTGGGTAAACTGCTGTTTCCGGTCCAAAAATGCGAAAAACTAAAATGAATTTTCAATACACTTAAGGCGCTAAACCGTTTTTTTTAATTAAACTCCTTTGTTTAAATTTTTTTTTTAAGCTATGCACCACGATTTTATTTATAGGCCGTTATAGACCCCTAAAATCAGTTCACGTACCCCAAAGGGTTCCACGTACCCCTAATCTAAGGGTTCTATGTACCCCCAAGAGGTACACGTATCCCAGTTTCAGAACTCCTGGCTTGATGGGAGCTATATTTTTTAGTTTAATTTAAACAAGTTTACGTGAAAGTACTATTCGGTGTCCCTCTTTTTCACAAGAAAAGTAACTAGTCTTACTGAATGTATCCGGATGCAGGTTTGGAAATTCTTCGTGGATTTTTTTGATGTACTCTAAATCCTCTTTGGTGAATCTCTGGCAAAACAAAACGAGAAATCAACAAATTAACAACACAATAGGAAATCTAGTTGTTTTACGATAAATGTAGTTTTTAAAGAATCAAATGCTGTGCGTAAATGTAGAAACCCTTAAAACCTTGCGAATCGTGATCTTAATGCCAGTGTTTTAGGTAATACTGGTGCATCCGGCGCAGCTATTTCTAATGATTTAAGAGTGTTTGTACGGTTATGCTTGTGATGGATGTAATTAGTTAATCGCTGATTTTGTATTTTATTCACTACCTATTTTATAATTTGTTTTATTCTTTTAATTATTCTGCCTAAGTCTATGCTGTTTTCATGTTTACTCAGATATACTGACGATGCTTTTGTCGGCGAAATTAATATCTATATTTTTTAACTTTATAAAGAAGGGTTTTCAAACAAGAGTGCGAGAACTGTTCCAAGGGGGTGCGGGGATTCCTATGTTAATGACGGAGGCTATGCAAAAACGAGGTTTACTGATCGAATAAGGGTTCCATTATGAGCAGCTTTTGTTACATAGCTCATATTATTGAAATTTGTAATTATAATTGATATCTCATTTGGGCTTTGCTTGCTTTGAGCTTACAAAAAGCATTAAAAGGGTTAACAAACATCGAAATAAGACGTAGTAAGAATAGCAAAGCCCATACGGAAGTAGGTAGCATTTTTAAGTTTCGATTATCCTTTATTTTTTCATTTTTTTTATTTTTTTCTTGAAAATGTATAACGAAATATTCGAAACGTTCGATATGCTATTACTTTGGTATTCTTACTACGTCTTATGTAGGTGTTTCTTTACCTTTTCTGTGGCGACCTACGTCTTACTGGAATAAGGCATATGCTCATGTTTGAGTTATTCATTTTCCAACAAGAGCTACTTACCTTTGGAATTCCAGACGTTTCTTCTTCTTCTGGTGGTGGAACCGTTGCCTTTTCGTCTGCCCAAACAACTTGAACGCAAAGCAGAACAAACAGAACTAACACTGATTTCATGATTTAAGTTTAGGTTCAGTTTACTATAGGTGAAAAAATCTTAATATAATGGCCGGAGGTTGCAATTAAACTTGGAAAGAATATCAAAACCCTATACAGACGTAGGTAGCATTTTGAACGCTTCGAATAAACCTTAAGAGAATGGCTGGAGGCTGTAGTAAGACGGTAAACGAATAAAAAACTCATACAAAAGTAGGTAGCATTTTGTCAACCCCTCAAATAACTCTTACGATAATGGCTGGAGGTGTGGTTAGCCGAAGAATAAATATCAAAAGTTCTACAGAAATATTGGCATAAAACGTTCAAAATGCGCTACCTACTTTTGTATGGCCAATGGCTCTTATTACAATGTTGCATGCACTGATATATAATTGTCGGAATTGTGGTCAACATAAGCCTGCAGGTTGACATAAAAATTTTATTATCTCTCACTAAGGGTTTAACAAAAGGTAGTCAACTTTCTAGCTAATTACCACGCCAAACTTAATTAACTTTTAGATCTCTCTTTAAAATGGGTCTATCTGATTTACTTTCTTTTACTTGCACAATGAGCCGTTTTCACCTATTTTTTCCCTAAGAAACTTTATACCCAGCAATGTATCCATAAGTATAAAACTATTTTCACTGCGTGATGGCTCCACTTTTTCAGTCAGTCAGCCTATCTAAGCAGGGCATAAATACACTCGTCAAAAATTCATTTGAACTATGTAAGGCGTGCTTAGTTCAACGTGGCTATCTCCGGACGTAGCACGTGTAATAGTAGATGGCTAAAATAACAAGACTGGTAGTGTTGGTTTTGCTTAAGCATTCACAGCCGTGTACAATATTTTCATTAACTGAAATTAGATCAGTTGTTTTAATGTAATAGCTTGTATTAGGAAACTTGCATAAAACGTTGAAAAAGCGTGTTGCTATATTTCGGGCTTTAACATCATCTTAATTATTAATTTATACGATTATTAATTATTGAAACTTGCATAAAATAACTTAAATTACGGTTTAAGCTAGTGCTTCTCAACATATGGGCCGCGACCCAAAATTGGGTCGCTGTTTGATTTGGTTGGATCGCCGACCGCAGTTAGCTCACATGTTTATACTAATTGAGATTGGTTCTGAGAAACAAATTTCAAAAATTAAGGAAGCAATACAAATAATGTCTTAGATTAATTATTAAAATTCGAAATTCTTTATGCTAATGCCTATTTTTGTTCGCTTACATAAAGCTAGTTTTTATTTCGCTTACAAGAAAAAACAATTGGGTCGCCAAAGCTTAGTCGGTTTAAGGTCTGTTTGCGTTTTCATTTCAAAGAGGAAAATGTATTTTGTCGTTATGACGTAACAATGGAAATTTTGTTTAATTTAAAACTAAAGTGACCATGTTTATTAGTCAAACAAATAAACAATAAACACAACTATACTTGTTAAATTGTCCTTTGTAACTAACCAAATAGTATTGATTGAGCCGGCCGCGTAATACATAGTTAAATCCAACCTGTGGGAACAAGGTTTAAATTCATCGGAATAAAGGCTAAATGGCCAGAATAACGCCTGAAACTGTAGGTAGAGGGTATGGGACGATCGGGGGCCGTCGGTCTGGCATCGGCCCTTTTAGAGTCGAAGTTTGGGCGGACTAGTTTTACCAGCGCCGCTGTTTTGACACCGGATTTTTGGTCTTGTTTGGCGTTATTGGTGAGTAATAGGTGGGGTTGGAAAATGGATTAGAGTTGACAATTATTAGGGGAGTTAATGATGTACTAAGGGGTGAGTTTAAGCATGATTATATCGTTTTAGGACTTATTCCGATTTAGACGGTGTTACGACTATTAGGTATTAGTCCTATTTCGGTCTTATTCTGACGTTGGTGTTGTTCTTACCTCGGTGTCCACATACAGTTATAGGGATATTAAGTGCGTATACGTATTATACGTATATAAGTGCATAATATACGTATAATCTCCCAAATCAAAAATTATACTGCGTTTTACTGATCGAGACATTTAATGTGTCACGTCTGCCACTAGCAGAGAAATACATTATTTTCCAATTTCAAAGTTTATTCGAAATAGAAGTCTGAACAGTCTAGTCTCGCGCAAAATTCTGAGCATTTGTCATTTTCACATAAAATTTCCGCAATCTAAAATTTGGCGAATAAAGCAATACATCATACAAGAAACTCACTTATAAACATTTCAAAGCAAAGTGTTTTTTAAACATGTTAATAGTTTTTTTTCCAACAAGCAGTTAACATAAATAGATAATCTAAAATCAGGAAAAATAACGAGGTAATGTCCAAGTATATTGAAATGCATACTGTCAGGGTTTTTTGTAAAGATCTCCAAAAACACAGCATAACACTCACGCTAATATTGCACGATTTCAACACCAAGGCATCCGTTTTAGAGCTCCGAAAAACACTTTAAAATTCCCTAATTTTTTCTCATATTGCAACTCTATAACTTCAATCCCATCCTATCTTGTTACCAAGCCGTTTATTTTCTTTTACAAGCCATTTGCTGAGTGGCCTGAAGTACTTTTTCATAGAGCCGGCGTCCATGTGACATTTCTTGGTCAAAATCTTGAAAGTGTCTTCCCAATGTTGACTATTGCCGAGGTTCAGCATTTCCCTTTTTTGAAAAAATAAAACGACATTTAGATATTTCTTTGGCTATTGCAGAGATTAAGTGATTACCTGTCTTTTGTAGAAAATGCAAAAAAATATTCTATTTCTATGGCTATTGCCGAGGATTAGCATTTCCCTTTTTTTAAAAGAAATACAAAAAAATTATGCTTCTTCTATGGCTATTGCCGAGGTTTAGCATTTCCCTTTTTTTGAAAAAAAAATAAGACCATTATAATATTTCTATGGCTATTGCCGAGGTTTAATCATTTCCCTTTTCTAAAAACAATACAAAAAAATTGTTCTATTTTTATAGCTATTGCCGAGGATTAGCATTTCCCTTTTTGTCGCTATTTTTTGAGTTGTGCTATTTCTATGTATGAAGCTATAAATTTCTATCAAACGGAATTAATTGCATGGTTCTAATGCATAATTATCTAAAGATGCTACCATTCTCCATTCTTTCGCCAGACTTATTTATGTACAAAACCGTTGAAAAAATATTTTTTGAATGAGTTTTAAGCAGAAACGATTTTGGCGTTTTTGGCGTAACCGCAGTATTTTTATTTTTTTTTAAATAAAGTTGTTTTAGTTATTTTCTAACCTTTGTGGTACCTTTTAGTTCCTACAAATTGTTGGATTTTGGATCCTACAAATTGCCGTTTGTTATCAATTAAAAAGTTAGACACGGCGTAAAATCGTTAGATAAACTCGAATTAACCGCGCAAAACAGTTCAATGCCATGAAAAGGCTAAAATACAAGGGACAAAAAACAGTTTAAAGAATTGCTATTAGTACTCGCAATATCTACGGATCGGTATCCGTGTTTAAATTTAAGCTGTACTTGTTAAACCGGTAGTTGTAAACCTTTTTTCTTGTGAAACTTGGAAAAGTTTTTTTGGAATTGCGACGCATCCAGAGATAGGGATTTGGCTTTGCTTTATTTATCTGTTTGTTTGTCATAGTAAATCGAAAATCAATCACTTGATTTCTTATAGATGAAGTTCCTGTTAAATTTGCATAGGTTCAACCTTCGAGAATAGACGTCCTTTAGAAAAGATTTGTTTGCAAAAAAAGAAGTGCTAACACGCCAGTCACAAACCTGTACTCAGACCGAATTCAACCGCACCTAAGAATAATTTTATTTATTTACTAAGCTGTTAAGTAAGTCGAATACGAAAGGCTTTCAATAATAAAGGCTAAAGGTGTGGTTAGACTAATAATGAAGATCAAAGCCCATAAGAGGTTTAATGTTGCAGTTTGTAAACCTTCCGCATAAATCTTAAAATAATGACTGGAGGTGTAGAAGAAGAATTTGATTTATGTACAAAGGCAGTGGTTCTCAACCGGGGTGCCGCGGCGCCCTGGTGTGCCATTTCTAACGCTTAAGGGTGCCAATAGGTATTTGAGAATTTTTAAGAGTCTGATTTTAGCTCAATTGGCAAGCTTCTTGATACAACTATTTGTGCACGAGTAGAGACCATTATATCAAATGTTGATTTGTGTTGCTCCAGTTCCATTTCAGTAAAATACTCAACGAAAATTCCAGTCGCCGTGCCAAAATGTATTTAGTATTTTTTAGGGGTGCCAAAAATCTATTTATTATTTTTAAGCCATAAAAGGTTGGGGAACACTGTACTAAGATGTACCGCAGTCGACTACGATTTAACGCACCGTACAATCCACTATTGGTGTACAGAGCTAAAACAGGTTAACAGGCCTGGTTTTAACGCAGCATATGCTCCCACCTTATATGAGTCATCTGTATTTCTACTTTATTACTTATGTAAAACTCACATGAACTTGGCTCCGGCTTTTTTGGACCCAGCAAAGTCGCATTGGTGGAGATCTCCTTTATGTCCGGATAAATCGCACAGTGCCTCATAAAACTGGAACTGGATGACAAAACTGACGAAGTACCTGCAAAAAATGTGCGTAAAACATTATTATACAAGGCCAAAATTGTAACTCAATAATTTTATCTAAAAAGCTTTTTAGGCCATACGCATTTAGTCCAAGGCTTAAAATGGCACAAAGTTGGTGGTTAAATGGTATGGTCATTGCCAATGGAAAAAAATATATTTCTCCTTAATTTTTTTGTTAAAGTGACTGGCTTTAATTACGACAGAAACGTCGGATTTGGCAGGCAACATTTTTTTTAAACACTACATTAATGGGTCATGTGGTAAAGCAATAAATAATTTATGTGGCGCCCACAAAGCATATGAAACCTGCAATACTTTAAACTAAATAAAACAATACTAACCGGTATAATATTTTAATGATATGTGGCTCAGTGCAAACTAACCTTATTTTTAAATTTAGTATTACGTTGGGTACACTATTCATGGATCTGTAATATAGCTTGATAAAAAACTGTTAATGTGACTGAGAATTAGTTCAAGCATCACTTATAAAAGGTGGGACGCAAGTGTTGTAGGTGATGCTTGAATTACTCCTCAGTGACATTAACTGAAGATGATACAAGTCGTATTGAAACCTCTTGATCAAAATGATGTCTATCTACTCGGCTGTTTTGGCTTTGAAGTTTATTATCAAGCTAGTATACGCTGTTGTTTACTTAAATCAAAGCACAAGCATATTCAAACCAAATAAAACTATTTTATCCCAATTGAAAACAATGGTTAGGTAGTTATGTGTTATGGCATACTAAACTAAAATAAAAGTAAGATATTTCGAACCTATAGTATAAGAATATCAATTAACGTGACCAGAAATATAGCAACTACAATTGAAAAAAAATCATAAACAGCTTGACGCAATTGCTCAGTAACATTTAAAACACAGGCGTTGAGTTTTTGCATAATCAAATAAATTAAAACTTTACCTGATATAAGGAACGCTGTAAGTGACGTGGAATTTTGCTCCGGCGTCAAAATCTTGTTCCGTTCGTTCTACCGGGGGCTTTAAGCCTCCGTATTTTAACCTTAAAATTGTAGAGATTAATAAGAAAAGACAGAATTTATACTCACATTGCGACGTTAAATAAGTTGTTTATTCTGTGCCATTACATTTATTAATGTTTTTTATTACTACAGAAATCGTTGACGACATGAAATAAATATCCAGCTATCAGGCTTTACTGGATTTCTGGGAACAGCTAAACTCCAATAGTTTGTACAAGTATAGTGCCCGGCGTTTGAGGTTATGAATCAGGATTGTCTGTGCAAATAACATCGACTGCATAGCAAACAGTCAAGGAAAACGGTACTTGTGTTTCAAGGTTTTTTTTATTGGCGAAATCCCTATTTTTTTTTACTTATTCTGCCACCACGCGGCGTTGAGGTTCTTTTCGGTGACGACTCCACGAAAGACATCCCAGCGCCATTTCTCCAGACCCAGTGCGAAAGGGTAGAATGCGATCTTCTTCAGGGCTTTGCTCATTAGGAAGTTGATGTTTTTTTCTGGGTACAAAAACATTTTATTTTAAAACAGTAACTGGCTGTTATGTTGAAAAAAAATATTCCGATTTTTGTTAAACTTGAATAAGGTGTGGTAAAATAATTTTAGGTTTGCACAATCAATCTCCGTACAGAACTTGATTCTATTGAATACGATACTGATGATGCTTTTAGTAGCGAAATATATTTATCATATTACATCCAAACAAACTGTTATTCGGTTTACTAAGTTCTGCATTTAGTTTACTCTTTTTTGGAGAACATTATGATTATTTTTGAATACCTAAATATTATAGTGACTACTTGCCTACCACCACAAACAACAGCTTAAAACGTTTACCTTCTGCCTTGCGCATTTTTAACTCGGGCCCTACCTCCGTGGCGGCACTGGCTCACTAGTGGAGACACGTTGTCAGGGGACTGGGCTCAAATCACTACTGATTAAGTCATATTCCTGACCACCTTTTCGGCCAATGGGACGAACTCAACCACAAGAACCGAGCCAGAACTCTTACCTACGTTTTTACTTTTACTTACTTTCTCTTAGTTATAGGTAAACCATTTGTGGACAGAAAAGAAGCAACAACACAGGAGTTAGGAGCCAGGAGTGATGTGAGACTAAGGACACACAATAAGACCTAAAAAATATTTTTTGACCCTGATTGGGATTATTGATGGGCAATTGTTGGGTTTAGAAAATGGGTTAAGGTTATTAGTGGAGTTAGTGATGTAATTACGGGTTTGGGGTTTAGGTAAAAAATTTAGGGTTTTGGGGTTACGTAAAATGTTGTATAGTCTTATTTAGGTTTTATTCCGAACTGCGTTGCAATCCGACTTTAATGTTGTTCTCATCTCGGTCTTATGGCTGTGGAATAAACAATGACTCGACAAGAGTCCGTAATACTTGAAAAACGACAATGCCATGTGTAGACAATATGCTTACTGTAAAAACTTGTGTTAAGGGAATGGAAATACCTTAAACAAATAAGTAAAAGCGCTTTGTTACTAATTCTTTTTACACCGAAAAGCCATCGCAGACTCGCCGAATCTGTCGATCTATGATGAAGCAGAGCAAGCCAGAAAAACAACTGGCCTGCAGTGAGGTTCGAACTTACGACCTCCGGTCAAGCCGGGACTGGCGCTCTACCAACTCATTAATTCTTTTTACCTATCAACTTACTGTAGGCGACTGATTTGTCTTTATCCTCTTTAATGATTCCCAGCTTTTTAAGATGTGTAGGTGAAATAACGGAGAGGGCTGCCGTGTCGCCAATCGCCTCGTGAAAACCGTTGTTAGCTCCGTTCTGTCAACATCAAGCAAAATCATAAATTTACATAGGATAGGTAGTTCTCATTTAGTACAGCTCTTTTTATCAGTTGAGCCACAAAGTACTTTCCAGAGCAGTGTTTCTTAATCAGGTTAATGGTTCAACCTAAGGTGAATAAAAGGCAGGGGTGAACCAACCAAAAGGTGTGAATAAGCGTGAATCATCATAAATGGGTGATAGCTTGCGGGCAGGGCGTGGGGGGGAATTTAAAAAAAAATGTGAACATGGTCGGAATTCCCAAAGACAAAATCAATTCTAGTTTTTTTCACAAGGGTGAATGAAATCTGGAGATAGATTCGTGGGGTGAACAAAACTAAAAAAGTTTAAGAAGCACTGTTTTAGAGGACCAGTTTATATACTGGGCAATTTGGAAAAATACGAGCTCCTCTAAATTACAATTTATTTATTTTATGTAATTAGTTATGTGGCATATTTTAGCACGTCCCTGCATTATAAAAACTATCAGTATAAAAAAATGATTATTTTTTTCTGAT
Organism: Ascidiella aspersa; assembly: GCF_963924565.1. Taxonomy (NCBI): domain Eukaryota; kingdom Metazoa; phylum Chordata; class Ascidiacea; order Phlebobranchia; family Ascidiidae; genus Ascidiella; species Ascidiella aspersa. Next base: position 3,547,303 of record NC_139451.1, read on the forward strand.
TAGGATTGAATTGCACTGTAGGCATTTAAAAAAAACTATGTCATCAAACTTGGTTTTCTTCGTACAAAGACCACCTCATCTTAAAACCATAGGCTTCCGTACAAATAAGCTAGGCCATGCAAATCTAATTATACGTTGGTTAAAAAAAAAATTAAGGATGCTTTAATGGGATTTATTATTAATCTAATTATATTGTTTCAAAAACGTTTGATGTATTTATACCTTGGGCCGTCACGTATCATGCGTCACTCTTATGTAACACATTACTATTGCGCCACAAATCTGTTTACTTTACGTAACGGAAACTTAACACTTAAAAACAGTAATTATATAGTTGTTATCTAACGTTTCGGCAAGCTATTCAAATACGTTAATCTGATTTCAAATAATGTGGTTGCCTTTTTCATAATGAATGTCACGAAACGATCATCTAACGCTATAACAATTCCAAAGGGGCTATCCTATTTAATTAGTATTTATTAAATTAATTAGCATTTTAAAAAATTCTGAAAAAAGACGTTTAAGTTTTGTATACTAATCTATTTCAGGTTTTTTTAATTTTTTTTTAACGCAGCCCCCCAAAAAATAGTTTTACTTCGCGCGGACCAGTGTAGGCAAGGAATTTTAGACATGACGTCATAAATTGATGTCGCAATACAAATAGACTTCATAAATCTGGTGTTTCCGGTCTAAAAAATGTAAAGCGCAATGAAGTCTAAATATACATTCAGTACAAAAACGTTTTATTTTTTATCCAACACTTTGGTCTGAAAAAATGATTACTTTTCAAACATACACCAATATTCAAATTCGGGTTTCTTGTGCCCCCTAAAACTAGTTCACAGACCTCCAAAGGGGATCATGAACATCAGTTTAAGAACCACTGATCTAAATCTATAAATGTATCCCCGAACTTTAAAGGAAACGTTGAGTACCAGTGTTGTAATGACTTAAAAATTGGATTATTTATCCTCATTTTTGCACATGAAACAATTTTATTGCCCGCTATTGACTTTTGTTTATTTCGGTTAAGGTGTTGCTGCTAATCGGACGAGTTTACCCAATTTTAATAGCGAAAAGTTTAATTTTTATGACAAGAATTTTAATTGGAATAGACTTGCTTTACTTTATTATGACTGGACTGGGACTTAACTTGTTATTTTTATGAAAAGACTTGACTTGACTTGGACTTAAGATATTTGACATATGACTTGACTTAGACTTGAGTTTATTTCAAAAAGACCTGCTTACAACACTGTTGATTACCTGAAACAATGTGGGCTGGTGTCTGTTGTAAGCGAGGTAGTACTGGCAATGTCCCATTTCATGATGAACAACGTAAAGGTACTCACTGTTTACTTGAGCACACATCTTAACCCTGTAAGTAAACAGGTTATTGCATTTAAAGTTTAATGGGCTTTGATATCTTTTATAAAAATTAACAATTACTTGGTTACAGTATGCACGGAGCTGGAATGTAGCAAAATAATAAAAATGTCAAAGTCAAAAGGTAAAGTAGATCGACAGCATCTTGATTAGGACGTTTTGATACGAGCTTGTAACATCTTCAGTTAATGTTAACTTGAAGCATTACCTAAAGATGACGACGACTATAGAAATTAGTGCTTGAAATTTATAGAAATTAGCTGTTAAAAGTTATAAATTAGGTGTCAAACGCTCGAAATTAGCGTTTAAAGTTATAAGTTAGGTGTCAAACGTGAAATAAGTAGTTTAAAGTTAAAAGTTAGGTGTCAAGCGTAAAATAAGTGGTTGAAAGTTATAAGTTAGGTGTCGAACGTAAAATAAGTCGTTAAAGTTATAAATTAGGTGTCAAACATCATAAATTAGCGTTCGAAAGTTATAAGTCGGATGTCAAACGAAAAATAAGTAGTTAAAAGTTATAAGTTAGGTGTCAAACGCAAAATTAATCGTTTAAAGTTATAAGTTAGGTGTCAAACGTAAAATTAGCGTTGGAAAGTTAAAAGTTTGGTGTCAAACGAAAAATAAGTAGTTAAAAGTTATAAGTTAGGTGTCAAACGTAAAATAAGTGGTTGAAAGTTATAGATTAGGTGTCATACGTAAAATAAGTGGTTGAAAGTTATAAGTTAGGTGTCAAACGTAAAATATGTAGTTAAAAGTTATAAGTTAGGTGTTAAACATAAAATTAATCGTTTAAAGTTATAAGTTAGGTGTCAAACGTAAAATTAGCGTTGGAAAGTTAAAAGTTTGGTGTCAAACGTAAAATAAGTGGTTGAAAGTTATAGATTAGGTGTCAAACGTAAAATAAGTGGTTGAAAGTTATAAGTTAGGTGTCAAACGTAAAATTACCGTTAGAAAGTTATACGTTAGGTGTTAAACATAAAATTAATCGTTTAAAGTTATAAGTTAGGTGTCAAACGTAAAATTAGCGTTGGAAAGTTAAAAGTTTGGTGTCAAACGTAAAATAAGTGGTTGAAAGTTATAGATTAGGTGTCAAACGTAAAATAAGTGGTTGAAAGTTATAAGTTAGGTGTCAAACGTAAAATTACCGTTAGAAAGTTATAAGTTAGGTGTCAAACGTAAAATATGTAGTTAAAAGTTATAAGTTAGGTGTTAAACATAAAATTAATCGTTTAAAGTTATAAGTTAGGTGTCAAACCATTTGATTCATTCGAATTAAGTTATTAGCAGAACTGATGATGCGTTCTTGCGTAACTATATAGTATTCTGTTTTTTTGTTGAATAAAGTTGTTTTAGATCTCTTTTACAACCTTTGTGGTTTTGTTTGGATCATTAGGTGTTAAACGTTACAAATTAGTGGTCTAAAGTTATAAGTTAGGTGTCGAACGTAAAATAAGTCGTTACAAGTTATAAGTTAGATGTCAAACATCATAAATTAGCGTTGGAAAGTTACAAGTATGATGTCAAGCGAAAAATAAGTAGTTGAAAGTTATAAGTTAGGTGCCAAACGTAAAATTAGTGGTTGAAAGTTATAAGTTAGGTGTCAAACATCATAAATTAGAGTTGGAAAGTTATAAGTTGGGTGTCAAACGAAAAATAATTAGTTGAAAGTTAAAAGTTAGGTGTCAAACGTAAAATTAGTGGGTAAAAGTTATAAGTTAGGTGTCAAACATCATAAATTAGCGTTGGAAAATTATAAGTGAGATGTCAAACGAAAAATAATTAGTTGAAAGTAAAAAGTTAGGTGTCAAACGTAAAATTAGTGGGTAAAAGTTATAAGTTAGGTGTCAAACGTTACAAATTAATGGTCTAAAGTTATAAGTTAGGTGTTAAGCCTAAAATAAATGGTTATAAGTTAGGTGTTAAACGTTAGATATTAAGTCATTTTGCCCGAAAGACTTGGTGGAGTCAAGCTATTTGAAAACAGTCTTGTAAGTGCACTTAAGTCAAGTAATCAAGTCGTTGACTTAAGTCATTACAAGCAATGTACTTTGTTATAAATATTACGAAGTAGTTTTATAATGAATGTCAAAGCCAAAGAGGTCGAGTAGATCGACATCTTCTTGATTAAGACGTTTCGATATGAGCTTGTAACATCTTCAGTTAATCTGTCTGAGAATGTAAATGACTTTTATAACTGATTCTTAAATTGTTTTATTTTTAACTGATTGAAGCCATTAACTTAAGATGACTTAAGCTCGTATAGAAGCGTCTTGACTTGATCAAGATGATGTCGATCTACTCGACCTTTTTGGCTTTGCAATTCATTATAAAGCCACATTACAGATCCGTGCATAGTGTACCTGAGTACGAAGTATCTCCTAGAAAATGTTTTTTTTATTTGTGGCACAATCAGCTTAAATGTTACCTGACGTCATCCTTTTCCAAGTTCCATGCTGACGCATAGCAAACCACTGGTCGTCCCTGAGGCCTCACGAACATCGAGTTGTTCCAGAACTGCTGAGTCATCTTCGGTAAACCTGACGTGGCAGTTAAACAGGTTAAGAAAGAGATTCTTGAACCTTATTGGTTTGCGACAACCGACAACTAAGTTTGAATAGTTAGAATATCAAATCTTGTATACAGAACTTTATTCATTTTTAACATTCAAAAATAAGTTATTCGAAACGTTTAAAATGATAACTACTTGATCATGGGCTGTGATATGCTTACTACGTCTTAATTCAACCTCCAACCATTATCTTAAGATTTATTCAAAACGTTCATAAAATGTTACACCCAAGTCAAAGTTATTGAAGGTGTTTTCAACGCTGTCTGTTTGTTTAACTGCCGCTATCCACAAAAGAAGATCAGTTGATAGACCGATTATGACCGAAGGTCGTGAGTTCGAACATCACAACAGGCTAGTTGTTTGTTGGCCATGCTTGCACTACAATCCTAATCAGGCTGACTGGTTTTGTTGAGCCTCTCCAAAGGTATCCGGTGTACTATGTAAGTGCCGTTATCATTGGCCAGTACGATTCCAGAAGGCCTTGATCACAGAATACGCATTGCGTATATATACGTTTCAGTTACTTCTATATGGGCATTAGTATTCTTTTTATTCGGCAAAAGCATCTTGTGAACTATATATGGGTGCAATTGTTGTTAGTCAGTAGTACTCCCGAAGGCCTGATTACAGATTATACATTGTAGATATGTACGTTTAAGTTGCTTCTATATGTGCTTTAATATTATCTTTATTCATCATTCTCTTTATTCTATAAAGGCATCTTGTGTACTATATATGGGTACCGTTATCCTTGGCCAGTACCACTCCAGAAAGACTTGATCACAGAATACCGTTTGCGTTTACCTGTATGTGTCACTTGCTTTTACTATCAATTCTCACTTACCCATGGAGCGGTAGAACTTATCAGCCAGGTGAAACATGCTCATCACGGTCATGTTCTTTGCCTTCATGCCCTTGGTGACCTGGAACGACTTGATCTTCTTAAAAGGACGCAAAAGGCTGTAGATTGATGTCCACTGCATTCCCCAGATATCACCTGAAAGTAACAGCTTAAGTTATGTAAAGGTCAAGACAATTGTGTAAATTGATGCTTGACATTTTGTTCCGTTTGCGATTCCTCAAATGCAGGACGAAAGGTATCGCGATTTGATCCGATGCCAAATTAGTTTTGCTTTGCAGGGTAAATTCCAGAGAAACATTGCATTAAAAATCGAGGATAACCTGTCGCAATGAAAGTTACGGAAATATACCCAGGAAAAATTACCTTAAACGTTTCAATTCAATTTATTTTGCTAATTTTACTACATGGTTGACAAATTTAGTATCGTTTCGGATCGCGATACTTTTTGCCAAACATCCGATATCGGAATATAATATCAAGTATAGGACATCCCTTGATTCCAAGCCGCCAAACGAGTCGGATAATTGCATTACTGTCAATTAGTGTTGTAAACAAGTCATTTTAAAATAACTTAAGTCCAACTCAAGTCTTTTCGAATAAATAACAAGTCAAGTCCCACCCAAGTCATAATTAGAGCAAGTCAACTTCAAGTCACGTCCTTGTAATAAAAGTAAAACGTTAACCATTAGAATTTTTAAACTCGCATGAATATAAACAATAACTGAACTAAAAAATAAGGAAAACGGAACATATAGAAAGCAATTTGTTTTTTGTGCATAAATTGGACGAATAGTTCAATTTTATAAAAAAACATACTTAAAGAAATGCTTTATTTCAACTCAAGTCATTTGTTCAAAAAACTTGAGTCAAGTCAAGCCATTTGTCCGAAAGACTTAAGTCAAGTCAAGTATTTTTGCCCAAATGACTTAAGTCAAATCAAGTCTTTTTGCCCAAATGACTTAAGTCAAGTCAAGTCATTTAAAAACAGTGACTTAAGTGCACTTAAGTCAAGTCATTGACTTAAGTCATTACAACACTGCTGTCAATTGCATTATTCAGGATTATTGAACGTCTTGAACGTTTCGCAATAAATCGTTTTTTTTTTCATTTGGAATGTTTTCGAAACTTTTTATTCGAAATTTTTTCAAACTGCTACCTACTTCTGTGTGGGATTACTTATTCTTATTACGTCGTAATAAAACATCTAACCATTATGCTCCATACGCGTGCACACTTTCGCAAATAACACGTCCCCTGTTGACCCTTCTACGTAAAACTTTCTCTTACCAAGCACGTGTGCCGGAATCGCTCCAGTCAAGTTGATTTTGTCGCCGTACTGCTGATGGAGACGGTACCTCACAAAGGCGTGCAGTTGCAGGTAGAGGGGCTTTATGTCCTTCCACAGCTTGTCAACCCGATCAGCAAAGTTGCTCACTTCGTACCTCGACCGCCAATATGCGCCCTCGTCTTGGTAGCCTGGTTGTAACAGTAAATCAGGGTTATTCGTTATAAGACTGTTTTATTGATTTTATTATTGCTTTGCTGTGGAATCAGAATTTTCTTTCGAATAACAAAATCTGCCTGAATCCGGGAGGTGAAAATCAAACGATTTTGGTTGCACATTAATTAATAAAAATTAAACTAAATACAGAACTTAATAAACCGAAAATCTATTTGTTTAAATGTTATATGATGAATATATATTTCGCTATTAAAAGCATGATCAGTATTTAAAAAAATACATATATAAATCATATTAGCGTACATGTTGATTTATATTGTTTTAAGTTTTAGTACTGATAATGCTTTTAGTAGCGAAAAATATTTATCATATAACATCTAAACAAACTAATTTTCGATTACTAAGTTCTGTACTTAGTTTAATCTTTACTTTGCGATGTATATGTATTTGAGTTCACTTATAGGAACTGAGAACGCCAGTGTAGACAAAATATAAATATTAAAAAGTGTCTGATCCTGGTCTTACTCGGGTTTTTAAACTTCAGTTTTATTGTTCTTAATAAGGCCTTCCGTATTTCTGCTGGTCTTTTTGTGAAACCTTAAGCCTAAGGTTCTGTCGATCGCAATCAATGCTAAGAAAGTCAGTAGACCCCATGCTGTAGTGAAATGGGATTTATATATATTAGACAAATATTTTTTTAGAAGGGGGTGGAGGCCTATGGTAGGGGGGCTATTTCGGGGGTGGTGGGCTATTTCGTTACAAATGCTGAAATCTAAGGCAGAAGGTCGTAGCTGCTCACATAAACCAAACGTCGCACATTTTTTAAAGGGTTAAATCAATAATCTATTAAACAATGGACGAAGTTAAATGCAATAAAGATAAACTTTAAAAACTATGATAGCTGTCCCGTAAGTATTCAACTTCGTTTCGTCTCCTTTCAATTGACAAGCCTACCGTGTTCTTTTGCCCCGATGTTCTGAATCCGTGTCACCTCGTACCAATCCTTGCGAATTTTCGGACCAATAGCGTCGCGGAATCCCTTCCACGCCCACAAAAGCTTGCTGGTGTGACAAAAAAAATGCACTTTTTAATGATTAAATGGGGTGGGATGAGAATACCATAGTCTATAGATTAATACGTATCATTGTTAATTTATTTTTCAACAATGATTTGAGATCGATGTTAAAAATAAATAAAGAATTACTCCAAACGTTCAAAGTAGTTACCTACTCCTGTATGGTATTCATTCTACATCTTACAACAACCTCCAACCATCATCTTAGAGTTATCCGAAACGTTCACAAAATGCTACCTACTTATGTATGGGTTTTGACATTTTTATTACGTTTAGCTCCAACCTCCAAACATTAAGCTCCGAAATTGGTTAGCTTTTAGCTAGTAGATTATAATATCTTAACCGTCATGTGTAATCTTAACCTGGCCTTTAAATGCGTGATATTAAATCTAAATGATTTGAATAAAAGTATTGAATTATTTTTTATTCAATTTCGGCATCGTATTTTTTAATTTTACTTTTCTTTTATTGTTTTTCAAAATATTTAAAATATGGTCGTTTGTTTGGTCAGTTTAAGCAAAAAGTTTAAACATAATTTTATAATTTTCCTACTTTTTTTCTTAAGCAAAGATTTAAAATAGAAATTTATCATTGATTCTTTTTAAAAGTTGTTAATTATTTTCAGTTTCTTAAAAGGTTCGTACCGGTCACATTTATTTAAATCAATTAGTTATTTTCATTAAAACCTACTCGTAATCTCGTGACTTTGCCATTATGTTGATCAGTCCCGGTTCATATTTGTAGCACTTTTCCGATGTTTTGTTGCAAACCTTCGCCTTGCTGTAGATGGTTTGAATCTTAGTTTGAAGTTTTAACTTTTTGCTGAAAAAAATATATATAATTCGAAATATCAAATAATAATAATCCATTCCATGCAAAGACACGATGTTAATTTGTAGTGTTATAATGATTTAAGTCAATGACAAGAGGTAAGTGCACTTAGGTCATTGTGTTCAAATGACTTGACTCAAGTCTTTTGGGTAAAACGATATGCGCCCTAAGTTTTGCTCATAAATGCTATGTGCGGCTTTGTTTTGCTAATGTTTGAGCGATTTTACCGATTTTAATGTTTAACAATTTATCTTTGGCCTTGACCTGGGAATGACTTGCTCTAGTTATGACCTGAGTGGCACTTGACTTGTTCAACTGATGAAATGGACTGAGACGTGACTTATCATTTATTTGAAAACACTTGACTTGTTTACGACATGGACGAGCTATAAAGCATAATCGCATTCCAAATACGCCCAGTTAAGTCAATTCGTTACGCAGTGGTTCTCCTTTTGATAAAAAATTACGCAACGGTCCCCCAGCAATTTTTTAATTGCTCACGGTCCTTAAAAATATACACAAATAAACTCAAAATAGCACCTTGTTTTTAATTGTATCAATGGGACGGGTGCACTTGATTCTTTGCTATCAGTTTTGTTAACCTCTAATTAACGAATCACTTTATTTTAGTCTAGCAATCACGAACAGTTTTAAAACCGTGCCCACAGTGGCAGAGCAGCACGCTGTAAAAACGTAATTCTCACTAGTACAACGCAACACTATGACGTCACAATGGACAACTCAACTCCAAGCGTGCAATAACGTAAAACTAATGAGCTTGGTTTGGAAAGGTAAGTTGGCTGAAAATTTTATTGCACAAAAATTATCTTCTTTAGGAGAGTCGTGTTGATTTTTTGTTAGGTGCTTCGCGGTCCCACAAAATTGTCTCGCGGACCCAAAAAGGACCGCGGACCCCAGTTTGAGAACCACTGTCGTAACGCAACTATCGCCATTGTCTCTGTAATTCGAAAGGAACCGAGGCCTTTGTGACGTCATTTATCAAGTCTGTAACAGTAAAAATCTGTGTGTTTTTAGTGAGAAATCAACACTTCTAATTTGGTAATTGACGAGTGGGTATTAGGCTTCCTAAAGTTTATACATGCACTTATAAAAAAAAAACTTATGATAATTTTGTTTGAATATTCTTTTAGTGTCACGTAAAAAAATTGTTGCGCGTAGAAGCACTCATTTCGGGCCACATTTTTTTTTCCATATTTGTGGTATAGGATGCATTTTTTCTATCTATCTATATTGTCGTTGTTAAGGTCTTTTATTGTGCGGAAATATAAACTTCTGTGGATCACACTTAACTTAAACAACAGAATTTCGGTAGAATAATATAATATAATTTTAATAATTGTTTACCAAACTTTTGGTTATGGTTTGAACGGTCTTTTACCTTAAAGATAAATTTTATCATAAACATAGAGTAACATTTGTAGGCAGTCTTGTAAAGAAGTCATTTTGAAATGATCTAAGCCTAAGTCAAGTCATTTAAAAAAAAGGCAAGTCTCAGTCCAAATTCAATTGCATTGCGCTTTTAGCGCTTTTCAAATTCATTACGAAGCTACATTACAGATCCGTACATAGTTTACTTAAATTTTTTATAAAGTTATTTTAATTTTCCCGCCTCTTGTTTAAACTCACGCTCTAAGGCTGGCTTCGTTTGGGTCAGAAGTCTTTCGAACCTCCTTCAGCATTTTGGTTTGCTTGCAATTGAGACCTTCATAAGTAAACTGGGCAGTGGCGTAATCCCTTTGCTTCTTCTCCCATACGCTTTCTTTGAGTGACGCCTGTAAGTGGAAAATACACAATAAAATTGTGATTCCCAAACTGTGTGCCTCGAGAGTTTGTCAAGTGTGCCGTGAAACTTTTTGTAGTTTTAGAAAAAAAGATACAGCCATACACGCAAGCATTCCAGACTTAAATACGCACTTTCCATTAGAAACTAATAATGTTGAGACATTTGTACATGGTTTGTTGTGTGGTAAGGGCGATTGTAATGTTTATTTGTTGTTGTTCTGTTAAAAGTGTGCCGCGAAATATTTTAGATTTTTTTAGTGTGACGCAAGCTAAAAAAGTCTGCAAGAAAACCTAAAAAAAAGCAATAATACCTAAAGCAGAAAAATCTATCAAACCACAGTTTTAAAACCCACGACATAATAACGCCCAGACGCAGTAATGTCAATGACAGAATAAGAACCTAATCGTCTTAACAAGACATACACCAGTCGAAATACGTCCTAAATCCGTCGGAATAAGACCTTTATGGCCAAAATAACGCCTAAAACTGTAGGGAAGGGGTATTGCACGATCGGGCGTCGTCCGTCTGGTATCGACGTTTTGGAGTCAACGTTTGGACGCCCTAGTTGGACCAGTGCCGTTAGGGCGCCGCTGTTTTAGCACCTTATTTTTTTGCCTTGATAAACATTGGCAAAAGTAATAGGCCCGCGTCCCGGTAAAATACATTGTTCGGGTATGGCATTCCGTTAAAAAGATATTATTTATTATTCTAACAGGTTATTTTGCCATATCGTTAAATGTATTTCAACTAACATTTCAAAAGCATTGATGGTGGATATACAACGATAACCTAAGGTTTCAAGGTTTCCTGTTATAAAATAGGTATTTTGAGCGTTTTTTCAACATAACACACAAAGATTAAATAAATACGCATAGCAAATTAACTAATTTGTGATAAATCAGTGTTTTCTCAACTTGTTTTTGTCGTCCAAAACTACTAATATGCAATTTTTCATTTAACTTTTATGTCAGCGAACTGAGGACATTTGAACAAATTAATTCGAATTTAATAGATGTGAGCAACGTCTTCGCTTTGCCGGCAGCTTTTTTAATTTTTGCGAAACTTTTAAGCACCAATCACAGTAAATCCGACCACTTAAAACTGCTGCAGTCGACAGCTCAGGCAAATCGAACAGCACCCATTTTGGTTTCCAAATCTATTGGTTGATAAACACTTAGCTAAACGTGAATATCAAAGCCCATACCGAAGTAGGTAGCATTTTGATATTTATTCTACGTCTAACTACAACCTCTAGTCTTAAGAGATATTCAAAACATTCAAAATGCTACCTATTTCTGTATGGGATTTGATATTCTTAGTACGTCTAACTACAACCTCCAGCGGTCCAGCCAATATCTTAAGATTTATTCAAATGCTAGCTATACTTTTGTATTGGCTTTATTGCTGTTACTACGTCTACTTAAAACATCCAACCAGTATGCTACACTGTGTTAAACGATTTGTAACAACCGTTCAGTAACTTACAATATGATTTCTTTAGACAGACTTACCGCAATATACGCCTTGCTGTTGGCCGTTGTTAGATTTGTGTTTTTCGCCCAAGCGACCAAGTTGATATTTCTCCTGCGAACTGACAATTGCTTTTGATAAATCCGCAAAAAATTGGCCACTTTCTTGGGATCTGTTGAAACAAAATGTAAGCGAATTTCTAAACAAAACGTTTATTTGTACATCATGAAAAAATATGCTGAATATCAAAGCCCATACACGAGTAGGAATCGTTTTGAACGTTTCGAATATCTCTTATTTTTCAACAATCAACAGAGTTATTCGAAACGTTCAAAATCCTTCCTATTTTTTCCTATTTTTTTTAACGTATATGTTGACTTCTGTATGGTTTTTGATATTCTTACTACGTCTTACTACAACCTCCATCCATTATACTCCAAACATGTATAGAAAATGTTTAAGGTTCTTGAAATATTACAAAAAAATCTTGTTTTATTTCCATCACTATACACCTCGTGGATGTAAGCTATAGTAGTAAAGCAGCAGCATGCTAATTTTAGCAGTAGATTAATGCTTTGCCTATAACGTATCTTAAAGACCAATAGACTTTGTTAAGTTTTACTGAAGGTCTCATTTAAAAAAGATGATGGTTATAGTAAACCAGTGCCTCTCGACCTTTTTACCCAGCGCCCTAAATGCCCGGCGGGATTATACAGAGAAACTTCGGCGACCCGATTATTGTGACTGAACTTTCTGCAAGCTTTAAGTCAGTGGTCGGCAAGTTGTGGGCCGCGGCCCAAATGTGGGCCGCAGAGCCATTTTTAGTGGGCCGCCAGTTACTTTTGAATAGTTTACTTTTGAATAGCCTATCGGAATGTATTTTTGCCAACTTTAATTATATGTGATTGAAAATTTTTCGCGCTTAGCGCATATAGTCTTCGTTTTATAGTATGTTTTACAATTACATTATGGTACAGCAGCCTTTTGGCCATTGAGACGCCGTGTAATATTTCACCTTAAAATCAAATATCCTGAATCCGCCACTGTTTTCGTTAGTGGTTTTACGTAGTGGGCTTTCAATAGCTCTCAAAAAATACTTTGGGCCGCGACAAGAAAAGTTTGCCGACCACTGCTTTAAGTGAACAAAGAAGAAATAAAACAGGAGCATAAATAAAGTTAACTTTAACAAATATGGGTCATCGGGTCATGTATTCGTATTACTTCCGCAGTTTTCGTAAATTTCAGAAGATGTTGCTCAGAACCCGTCTTAAAAAATGTAACCATGTGAAACTAGCTCAGTCGTCGACCCAACCAAATCAAACGGCGACTCATTCTCTTCAATAAAACTTTTTGAAGAAAATAAAACACAAAACAGTAGGATTAATATATTCCAATGTCATTTAATATGAGCCATGTCTTTGTTTTAGCTCCTTCAACTATATTAACTTCTGCATTCGGCCACCCAACTAATATAAACGGTTTGATTGGCGACGCTGGTTAAGAAATACTTTTGAAACACAGCTAATTGTTTATTCTGATACCAAGTATCGAAAACGATGGCGTTCAACACTTTTCTGGCAGCAGTTTTGCAAAAAGCACCTTATTTAGATAGTAGATAAAAAAGCAGATGATATATGTACTTGCATATATGTTGGATATATATATTTAAGATATCATAGGATGTCTGGATGGTGTAATTTCAGCGAATGTAAAATTTACACTTTTTATTCATATGCGTAGCGCTTTAAAAAAAGTTAAAATGCGAAATTTTGTCAATAAAATATAAGAAAACTTTCCAATGCCATATAAGAAAACTTTCCAATACCATATAAGAAAACTTTCCGAAACTAGATCATATCTTCTTCTTTTGTTGTATACCGGTGTTCAACCTATTTTCGCGGCGTTTTTACCATCGGATCCAACACAATTTTTGACAAATCATTCTCGGAAACAATCCCAGTTATTCTAACCATATACAACTACTTCAGACGGCGACCAAACGATGAGTGTTATCCTTTATGGTTAGGGATAGCATATACTAAATCATGAAGAAAACACAAACTTGGGGAAACAGGGTTAACCAAATAAAACCAAGTTTGGGTCGATAAAGAGATGTTGTACACGTTCAAAATGCAACCTGCTGGTGTATGGGCTTTGAAATATTCGTACTATACGTCTTAGCACAGTGGTTCTCAAACTTTTTTGAGCGCGACCCAAATCTGAGTTTTATAAGCATTTTACGACCCAAGCCTCAATCATCGAAAAATGTACTTTTTCTGATATGCATGAAATAGAAAAGGACACAGACAACCAGATGTAGTAGGCCTACACCAGGGGTGTCCAACAAGCGGCACGCGTGCCAAATGTGGCACGCGACCAAATAAAAAATGGCACGCAAGTCCCCCTAAATTACTTAATTTGCTATTCAGCCAATTGTAAAAAATACCTAATTTTTTATACAGTAATTTGCTATTGTTTATTCACAATATAAAACAATCGCTGCAATCACGACAACTAACAATTACTTCTAATACTATAACATTATATTGTAGTGGAGGCTAGCATTCACAAAACTATTAAGTTTGGTGTGAAGAAACAAGAAGCAAAAGTCAGTTCACCGGCGGACGCTTAGATGCAGCAATGCTCACTGCTAACTACACGTTTTTACTATTTGTAAAAAAGCGATTTTATTATTAGAGGAATTATATTACTAAACTTTGGCACGGAAAGAAGTTATAGGATAAAAATTGGCACGCCGGCATGTTTGAGTTGAACACCCCTGGCCTACACAGTTCGATGAAACAATGATTGATTACAAACAAATGATTGATTTATTTTAGTGTGATTGGTGAAACTGAATTTTTTCCTTTATATTATCAGCGTGGCTTGTTTGGTGATTAAAAGCTTACACCAGTCACAGAAGCTACTGTAGCTGGCTACCATAAAAACGTTCAGAAAACCACTTATGATGCAATAATCCAGGTTAAAGAACTGAAGCCACGTGAAAAGCTTATCATGCAATAATTCAGTTATGATTAAATTAAAATGTTTCAAAAATTAAATGAAAAAAGTTCGTTTGCGCAGGATTGAATCACCATAGAGCGACCCATTTTTGGACCCTGCGCGACCCATGTTTGGGTCGCGACCCATACTTTGAGAACCACTCTCTTAGCACAACCTCCAACCATTATGCTCCAAAATTAGGACTAAAGAAACGCAAGAAAAAATGCCTCTTACTAGTCAGTGAAGCCAATAGCTTCTCCAGGTTGCTTCGGGCTGGGCCTGGGGCCTGATGGGGCTTTAGTGGGGCCCCTAAGCCCAGCACCTTGTCCCTTCGCATACAAGCGCTGCAGCCCGGGGCTTTTCTGCTGGGCAGAGTCCAAGAAGATTGGACGACTTCAATCCTTTCCGTGAACTCGTAGAACAATTCGTCGCTCAAGTCGTCCAAGGCCCTTTCAATCTCTTCGTCACTCATGTCGACGTCATCATCGGCGACGTCATCGTAGGCTGTGACGCGCGGAATGATTGACAGCAGGCAGGCCGCGGACAGAGCTAGCAGTGCTAGCTGCAAGCGGTTCGACATTTCCGAAAATACAAAATCTCCTGCGTGCATTAATCGCGGCATAATTAATTAATGTCGATTTGGAAGAGTCCTAGCTAAAGACATTTTACGGCTATTTCGGAGGCAAACATAGTTTTACTATTACGAAAACCCTTTATGCAGGGTAAATCGCAGCATTATTAATTAATGAGGCTTTTCAGGGTGACTTACAAAAACCCTATTGATTGAACTTTGGCGTTTTGATTAAACCTCTGTATGAGAATTGGTTTGGTTATTTTTAGAAGCAAGGTAGTTCGCTTGCTATTTTTATGAGTTTTGATGTTGCAATGCGGAAAACTGCTTGAAATGAAAAGTGTTTCACCATATTTAAACGTTTAGCATTTGTTTTTGAGGCAGTACATTGAAAAAATCAATTTTGAACAAAAATTTATCCACAAAGCGATTTCTTTACAACAATGAAAAACGTAGCATCACTCATTAATGACGCTTTTAGGTGACTTTGGTGTTCGCTGGCCATAGCCTCGTTTTTTTGCATTTGTCGTTTACCATTAAAGCCTTGGCAATATATACAATCTGAATAAATACAGCAGGACTACAAAGTTCTACGCATGTGTAGGCTAATAGAAATATGTTGTTTTCAAAACAAAACTATAGAAGTCACGCGGCACACAGTTTGACTATCAAGTGCCCCAAAATTTTCAAAAACAATCTCTCACTATTTGTATAGTTTTAGTTTTACGAAAACCCTATGTTGGGTAAATAGTAGCATTACTATTAATCACGCTTTTATATAGTGACTTGGTGTTTTTTTTAAATATATATTTCGTTTACCATTACGTACATTAAAGCCTCGGCAATTAATCAAACCTTATTAAATAGGCCTACAACTTCTACGCACGTGTAGGCTAACAACAATTGGTTGTTTTACAAAATAACTAAAAGCTACGAGGCGCACAGTTGTGAATCGCTGTTCTAGATCGGGGATGTCGAACCTATAAGCCTGTTTGAACCACTTTTTTAAATTATTATTGTACGTAATACAAGGAAAAATATTTTCTACATTCTACGAATATTTTTCTACATAACTACAGCTTAACATAATTCCATTCAAACTGGGCTCCGTGAAATTGCCGTTTAGTTAAAATAGCATCAAGAAGTAACATATATTTTTCACGACATTGAAAAAGCCGCATTGCTGTACCAGTATAGTGCCGCGTAACTTGCGTACCGGTACAAGTGGTAGTAGGCCTATTTTTTCAAAAAAAAAAATTCTTTCACTATCACCAAAACGTGTAAAACGATGTCATCTCATAGTTTTTCTGAGACTCTAATCGAGCCATATGCCGCATCTTAACAGCCATCGTACACTTGTGCACTTACAATTGCTAAGTGAGAGTTGTGTTCTTGAGAACCGATTTAAGAAACTATGCCATTCTAAAGGTATCGTATCACGGTATGGTACAAAATGCTAACTCAATAATCATGAAATTTACTTATATTTGCGAAACTCACGAAAAGCGTGTGTTTGTAAGTTTGGTTGTTTTATGACGCCACTGTATGACGTAACTTATGACATCGCCTTCTTTCATTTATTAGTATTATAGAAGCATTGGATTATTTTTAAAACCAATGGGCCCATTTTGTGTAAAGGTTGGACATTCCTGTTCTAAGTGCTAAGTTAAGTAATGTAAAGCAGTGGTTTCCAACCTTCAATTCGCCTAACTATTTTATGGGGTCGCCATCACTCACCAATTTCTACAGCTTTAGTGGTTTCACTGTGGTTAAACAAGACATTAAAAATCATAAAACAAATCAAAAAAAGTAGTGTTTCCTGTGTTAACTTTAAATCCATGTGTTAATTTAAACTTCTCATTTTGGTACACATGTACAGCCCTATATTCTGGAATTGCGTAGCTATAAATTAATCGCCCGTGTTATTTAAAGCATTATAATTATGGGATAACAAACCGGGGTCGCTTGTAATAAATAGGTTGGCAACAGTTTCAGCAAGAAAACGTAAATACAGGTATTTTGATTAGATTGGTAAAACGCAATTTCATTATATTTGATTTGGGGTCGGTTAGTAATAAGTTCGTAGACCGCTTTTACACTGCACAACATGCCGTAGTATTCCCAGCGCCTTTGGGTTGAATAGATTTTGTTCATATAACAAACACAAAGCAAAACAGCCACAAGTTAGCGCTTAGCGCGAGAAAAGGGGCGTATTTACATGGCAAAAGCTGGTAAAATAATCCCCCCATAGACCCTATTACGCTACCTAAAAAGATGTTTGAAATCTGCTTGAGATAAAACTAACTATACGTAACGTACTACTTTGTTATGCTTTGAAAGCCCATAACTAGTAGCACTAGCGTACCACACAATTTTATCACAGATAATTTATTGCTTCATCTGACATTTAATTTATGGTTAACAACTTTAAAAGATCTGTAGGTTGCATAATTAGAGTTAGACATAGATTATATTGGGTAAAGTGTCTTAACTTATTGGAAAACTAATGTAAACCTTGCTAAGGTTCTGTTATGCACAACTGCCAGTTATACCCAAACACAATTATGAGGCGTCTGAATTTTACGCGCATTTTAATCAATGGTTTAGCAATATTTCGCTTAGATATGCGGGGACAACAAACCACAATATATGCAGCGTAAACTCTTCTGAACTCTGTGACTTTTTACCAATTTCCTGACCTGTGCAATTTCGCTTCTGCTCTGATTTCCAAGCGATATTCATAAATCATTTTCGACTTACGCTATCAACCAAAACTTTGGTTGTCAAGCGATCTTAATACAGCCTCTATAGTGCGACAAATTTAGGTAAACCGTGCTGTTAGCTTGCTGACTTTTACCCAGCAACCTTTCTACATTTGCCCAGCGCTGAAATTTTCGCCTAACAGTTGTTGGAAAACGCCAGTCTTTCCATACGGTCTTAGTACGATCACACGCTGCTGTCACTTGGGCTTCAGGATACGACAACTAGCAGTGACTTCCTACTCAGACTCTATATTATGCTGGCGCGTGATCGCTATGGACGTCTGGCACCGAACTTAGTCAATCTTATCTAAACCATTTTTGTAGGAAACAACGAATTATGAACAGCTGTCTCAATTATTTAAAGCTAACTATTAATAGTAACGTTTACTGTTTAAAGTGCATAGATTACTGGTATGCCTCCTTTTGTAAATAACTTAATCACTTTTAATTAAAACTTTTATTAAATGGCACGAAATTATGACCGACTGTCGTATATTTAAAACAACAATGACGTAATAAAGTAATAATTATTCGTATTAAGTACATAGATTACAGGTTTCTCTACTTTTCTAACCAACTTAATCAATTTTAATTAGGTTTTTTTTACAAAGCAACAAATTATGACCAGTACTCAATTATTGAAAGCTATGTATCGCAATTAGGACGTAATATAGTAACAGTTTATAGTTCAAACTTTAGTACATAGATCAGTGCTTGTCAACCTTTTGGGGGGTGGTACACCCTTTTTACGCTTACTCAAAACTTAATTCTTGCCAGTTTTTATTATTACATTGCCGAATATAAACAATAAAAAATGTTAAAAAACTATATGTCCATAATGCTTACATATTTTGAATACGTTTTCCGTTTGTCCGCGTTCTTACGGCGAACGGTATAAAAGCGCTGATCTATTTTAAAAGACAGCCTCAAAAGGTTAACAAATCGGACGTATAAAGATTACATTTTTCGCACTAACGATGTTAAAACGGTCAAAAAGTAATGGCCGGATGAATAACATTGGCGGGCCGTAGGTTGCCGACCGCTGTGCTATCAGATAGCAAGTCATCGGCCTGTTGTCATGCGTTATCTGATACACCCCTGTACACCCCTGTACACCCCTGTACACACCTGTACACCCCTGTACACCCCTGTACACCCCTGTACACCCCATCTAAGTGGTACACCCTTTAAAAAGTGTGGGTGTGCGATAGACCCGGTTGAAAAGCACTGACATAGATTACTGGTATCTCTACATTTCTAACTATAGATTAATCAAGTTCAATTAAACGTTTACCAAAAACTCAGAAATTATAACCAGTACTCCATAATTTAAGGTAAAGGGTCACCAGAAGACAAGAATAACGTTTTACTATTTAAAATACACTCTGCGACAAACAAATTACCCTTTTTAAAACCGCAAAACTACATGAACAGCATCCAACAAATTAAAGAAAAAGTATGTTATGAATGGTGTTCGTACTTCGCTACAGTTTAAAATACATAGACTACACGGGTATATATGCCCCAGAGACTAACTAATTTTAATTAACTTTTTCTTAATCTCAAGAGCTGTCAATCATTTAAAGTTACCTATCCCTATAATGACGTATTAAAATACTACCTCACAGTATTAAAGTACATAGATTACTGATATATCTGCTGTTGTGACTAACCTAATCAATTTTAATGAAAATTGTTTTTATGAAAAGCAAGAAATTATGATATTTACGTTCAACTATCGCAATAATGACGTAATAAAGTAACAATTGACTGTTGAAACTACATAGAAGACTGGTATCCCGTGTGTCTTATTGAGTTCCAATTACCCTTTTTCTACAAAACAAGAAATTACAAATAAAAATTAACTGTTTGAAGTAAAATATTGTAGATATGGCATAATAATTTGCTTAATTTACAGTTCAAAAAATTAGATGACAGCTACCGCTGCCTTTGGAACTAACTTAATCAATTTTAATAGCGCTGATTTCAAACAGCAAGAAGTTATGACCAGCACATAATTATTTTCTAAGGTAAAATAAGACAATTAATGGTTAACGTCCTCATTTTAGGCGAGACAGTCACGATTTTTTGTCCTGGCGTCTCGATTAATTCCCAAAATGTCCCCCTTTATAGTCAGGCGCACTTTTCCCATACATTACACGGACAAAACATTTCTTTGCTGTGGCCTGTGATTTGTATGTTTTGAAAACTAAAAAAAAAAAAAGTGTTACCAGATGTTTTTATTTTCTTGCGTTAAATGAAAATGGGATTGTTAGGTCACCACCGCGTGTAGTTAGCTCAGTGGTTGGGTTAATTGCTTGTGGATTAGCTATTGAGATTCCGATGTATATAGTCTTGCCTTTTACGTCCTATTGCGTGTTTCCACGGTAGACTAGTATAGGAAAAAAGAGAACAGATTTTTGAGGGTATGTTTCAGACCAAACAGTTTTCCAGAAAATAATATGAATCGTAAACTTCAAATTTTTAAAGAGGCTTTTAACTGGGGTAGAAATTCTAAACAAAATGTGACGTCATCGTATGTTTGGTTTCAGTTCGATACTCCCATCTAGCGGTAACAAAATATCAAAACAGGACTTGGTTAAAAGAAAAACCAGTTGTACAGGCAGTCTCGCGTTAAAATGTGCAAAAGGTGTGTACAAACACAAAAACATATTATATAATATTGAAGGTTTCTAAATGGCATGAAAAATGCTAACTCGAACGTTGTAATTCGCACTTTAATGTTCAAATAGTCTTTTGGAACACCAACCAAGATAAATTTGTGCAATAACTTTAAAATAAAACAGTAACAGTGCGTACCGAGGTGGATAATACGTTAGAACAAATATGATCACTTTTTTTGTACGGAAGTCGCATTGGTTTTGAACGTATAGATAAAATCTCCGGGGTTACGCTTTCTTGGGACACCATTGTTGTATTATATAGGCCAGGATGGGTTTTTCGCTTTGCTTGTGCAAAATTTAAGATTTTTTTTTGTGTACAGCTATGCAAAAATATTTCCCCGTGGCATCAACCGAGCTACCTAAAAATATGCAAAAATCTTCAGTAATATACTCTGGGTATATTTGAAAAAGGTTCCTCTGGCATATATTTCTTTAACCAACGTTTCGGTTTACTATCCGGCAAGCCTTCGTCAGGGATTAACATACAAAGCCAAACAGGGCGCAAAGTAAAATGACACAAAGAAAAAGGAGATAAAAATGTGCGAGACGCGTTCAAACTACACAGCGATAAAACAACGTTCAAAATATAAAGCGATAAGACAACGCACAATTCAAAGGTTATCTTTTAGCACCTGTCGGTACTTTTTAGCACCTGTGCTGGAAACAAAACGCCCGTTTTTATGTTCATCGTATCCGGCCTTCGGAGTGTATGCCAGGATTCGCGAAACCGACGTTTTCGGTAGTCGCTCTCTCTTGCAACAACAGTGCCCCCATCAAAATTAATACCGTGTTGATGACTGCATGCGTGCTGCGCCAAGATTTGTGTGTTAGTCCCTGACGAAGGCTTGCCGGATAGTAAGCCGAAACGTTAGTTAAAGAAATATATGCCAGAAGAACCTATTTTAAATATACTATGCCTGGTAGCAACAGCATATTTATTACTCTGGGTATATTTTCCACTCGAGGGTACTCGGCTGGTATCGATATTGTAGGTGCCGATGCGATACCAAACTTTAGAAACTTCGGCGACGATTTGCGATCCAACGGAGAGGTTTTATCTTGCAAAAAACCTGTATTTGTACGATTTTCTATTCCACTTATAGGGAGTTGATACTTGACCCATAAGGCCAGTTGCTTGTTAGGTCTATTGTACAGTAAGTGAGCTGAAACACTCAAGAACAGTAGGGATCTCCCGCGGACAATAGAATATAAAAGAAAGATTCTTGTCTTCGTATCCAAAGATCGTAAAACGGTTTATTTATTAAAACAGATAAAACATAAAATATTTTCTTAAAATCTTTCATAAATATATATTACACCTATAAGGCGTCGTCAGTTTCTGTACAAAAAGTGTAAGTGTTAAGATATGGGGTAATTGCGGTTATTATGATTGAAATACATACATTTTTTTGTTTTATTTGAAGATTAGTTGGTTTTATTTGAAGACAACCCAAGACTAAATGATTGGCGAAATGTAAAAAAGCAAGACAGTGCAAATGCAATGCTTTGGACCATTGAGATTGTTCTTGTCAATTTCTAAGTTTCTCAACCTTTTTTGGCCTATGGCACCCCTCAAAAATAATAACTAGATTTTTGGCACCCCAACAAAAATCCGTTTTCCCCTTTTTTTTCTATAGGGAATGTTTGCGTTGGGCATTTTTTAGCCTAAAGGAGTTGTACATAACTTAGAACTGCTAACGGAAAAAGTTTGCCTTATTTTTATATTTGAATGCTTCATTATCCGCGCTAGTTCTTGCGTATTTTAAATGTAAAAAATATTTTTAACATTCTTTTTCAAATTACACAGTAAACTAGATGAACGATTGAAGTTATCACCCTTTTCCCAAGTATTTTATCACAACTTTTCATTGTAATAATAGATGGCATTGTTGTAACTCGAAATTTAAACAAACGTATGCTTTTTTAAATGTAGGCTAAATTTAGCCCTCACTTTCTAATTAAATTATCAGTTAAAATTAGGGCCCGCCGACACCTTTCTGATTTCGGGTCAGACCCGCGACTAGAAAAAAATTGCCGACTCATGGTTTAAACGAGCAAATGTCCGGGCAGTTGAGTTTGTTTCAAAACTATTTCCAAATTACGACTTTTTAGATTTATTGCATACAGTCGAATCCCTGCCTGGACTGTACGTTTTTGTTATTATTAGTGCTGAATTTTGAAACAGTGCCTTTGGAAAATGGCGCAAGTAAGACCAAAGACTAAAGATACTCATGGACAAAATAAAGGTTAACCAGTAGCAATGATATCTTAATTAAAAGTTTGAAAAAGTAGCAAAGTGAAGGTTATGAATCTAGTAGCAATGATATTTTAATAAATTTAAAGAAAATTAACAAATTGAAGGTTTTTTTAATATATTAAATATATATATGCCTTTTACACATCGCCGCACCTGGCATGGCTTTGCGGCGCTCCGGTTGCGGAACACTGAACTACATCGATGACTTGTATATGTTAAAATAAAACAAAACTTATCAGTTCATTAAATCACAGTGGGGCGACTTCTACTTCGTACCTACAATTTCAATCTTAAAAAACAAAATTTCTCGCAAGGATCTTGAGATTTGTGGAGGAATTGAAAGTCTAAATTTAACCTGGTAAAACTAACTGCATGAAATTATACCAAACCTTTAAATGCATATCGAAAACTTGAGCCATTTCGATCATAGAAAGTAGATTTCGGAACTAAGGGCCCTAAAATATTTTAGAAAGACTGTCATATACCGCGCAGTGAACAAAAACAAATGTTGACCACAGTAATTATGATATGAGGCTTTATATTCTGTTATTGTTATTGTTGCATTTTAACATGGCAGTTAGTTCTTCAGTACTTTTGTGGAAGGCAAGAAATGGTTTTGCTAATTTTGTATAAAAAAATATAAATATATTCAATTAAAATTTAACATAAAATTACTATTTAGTTTGTAAAATTGTACAAAAAAAAACATAATTTCGCATCGTCTTCAACCGAAGGCAGTTAACCACTCGTCATTTGTTCGTGTGCGTGTGTGTGTGTTTGTTTGTGTGTGCGTGTGTGTTTGTTTGTTTGGGTGTGTGTGTTTGTATGTGTGTGTTTGTGCGTGTGTGTGCGTGCGTGTATTTGTTGTGTGTGTTATACGAAAAAGGTTACGTAAAAAATTATTTGTTGAGGTTAACTTCGAGATGGCAAAATACCTGAAAAAAAATTCTGGAAAAAAAATCCGGTTGTTGTTGGTATAAGTGTGTGTGTGTGTGCGTTTTTTGTTAGTGTTGGGAAAAAGGCTCCGTAAAAATGAAAGAACCTTTTCGGTAATGTTATCTTTCAGATGACAAAAAAACAAAAAACGACATAAAAAAAATAGCTTGATATCAAACCTGTGCAGTATACACAACGCTATACCTGAGTTTGCATTGACATTAGTGCATTTGTTATGTGTCTCCAGGAAATTACGTCTACCCTTTTTTCTGATTTACGTGTTTATTATTAATACATTTTCTTTGCAATTTCGTGCCGAGACGAACTCCCTCGACCTTGTCCATAAGCCTACAATGATTATTTTACGTCACCGAAGTTGCAACATTTCTAATAAGTAAATAAAAAACGTTTGCTTTCGCGCGACGCAAAACGCGACAGGAACAACAGGTGTACTTCCGTGTGACGTCACAATAAACAACCTTCGATAATTTTCGAAGGCATTTTGGAGCATTGTTATTTTAAGATGTTGTTGACGTCTTACAAACGCAGAACAAATGCATATAAGATATTCGCATTTGACTTTACCGTGTTTATTGTAAGGGGGATATTTGCAGAGGCAGGATCATATAAATGGTTTTACGTTTTATTTGTATGTTAATGACTTGGCTGAGACTTTTCAAAATGACTTGTTAACAACAATGCTAGTTTCTATCATAAAAAACGAAATTTCTCGCGAGGATCATAAGGTTTGCGGAGGAATTTTAAGCCTAAATTTTACCTGGGTAAATCACTTGCATAATATTTCGCCAAACTTTTAAGTACATCTCGAAAACTTAAACCAATTCGAACAAACAAACTGCATTTCCGGATCAAGGGTTCTAAAATATTTAAAAAGACCTTCATATATTGCGCAGTTAACAAAAAAAAAGTTTTATTATATAAGTCCAACTCCGACTCCGCAGTCCTGTTTATTATTAAGAGTATTATATATTGATAGATTTACTTTGTAATTTCGTGCCGAGACGAACTTCCTCGACCTTTTCCATAAGCATGAGATGATTAATTTACGTTACTGATATTGCAACATTTCTACTAAGTAGATAAAAGACGTTTGCTTGCGCGCGACGCAAAACGCGGCAGGAACAACAGGTGTTCTTCCGTGTGACGTCACAATGAACATAATTCTTCGATAATAATTTTCGAAGGAATCTCGGAGCATTGTTATTTTAAGATGTTGTTGACATCTTACAAACGTAGAATAAATGCATATAAAATATTCGCATTTGACTTTACCGTGTTTATTGTGAGGATAATATTGCAGAGGCAGGTTGGTTAGATAAATAAAACAAAGTTGATCGTTTATTAACAAAGTTTCTATGTACTTGGTAAATTTATGCAGTTTTCATCATTTTTTGCTTCACTTTTTATATTGCGATTTTTGTTAACCAAAGCTTTCGAAAAAAAGAAACGAACCGTGTAAATCAACGCGCGATAAAGGTGATTTGAATCAGGTTGCAAAAAGGTTGTTTGACAAATGTTCTGTTTTTTTATTTTTTTGTTATTGAAAAACCGCTGTATAACCACATAACCAGGAAAGAACTGATTGCGATAATTTTTTTTATAACAGTGGACAAAATAAAAATTTAAATTACCATAAAATAACTATTTAGTTTGCAAAATTATACAAAAAATAATTTTGCATCGTCTTTACGCAATAGTAATTAACTACTCGTCTTTTGTTTGTGTGCGTGTGTGTACGTGCGTGCGGACGTGCGTGTATGCGTGCGTGAGAGTGTGTGCGTGCGTGTGTTTTGACTAGTGTTGGGAAAAGGTTTCGTAAAAATGAAATACATTTTTTTGTGAAAGTTAACTTCCAGATGGCCCCCCTAAAAAAAAATACCAACTTTAAAAAATAAAAGTTAATGTCAATCCTTTACATAATGCTATCTGCGTTTGTATAGAATTAATCGTTACTTGTCTCTCACAAACTGCGTCTATTCGTTATACAGTTTTACAAGTTTTTTAGTCGGTTAAAAATAACCCGAATCCGACTCCCGAGTACCGAGTACGACTCCAGCCAAATGTAAGATTTTTTCGAGTCCCGGCTCTGGCTCGACGGCCTGTATTCCGACAATTTACTTAACTAAATACGGTGGATTTCAGCAATCCTCATAAGGGTGTCATATAGTTCATCCACTTACAATTTACATTACATGGTTTGAACATATTTCACCATTTGCTATTCCGCCTTTAAAATTTACAGTTCGCGGCAATTTTAGTCCCAAAATTTATCACTGCGCATGCGCAGGTCAAACTCGGGACTCGGGTAGTTTTACGTGATCTTACTCGAGTCCCGAGTCCGACTCCGACCACGACTCCGCAGCCCTGTTTAATATTAATAGATTTCTTTGTAATTTCGTGCCGAGACGAACTCCCTCGACCTTTTCCATAAGCCCGAGCTGATTAATTTACGTCACTGATATTGCAGCATTTCTACTAAGTAAATAAAATACGTTTGCTTGCGCGCGACGCAAACGCGACAGGAACAACAGGTGTACTTCCGTGTGACGTCACAATAAACAACATTCTTCGATCATTTTCGAAGGAATCTTTGAGCATTGTTATTTTAAGATGTTGTTGACATCTTACAAACGCAGAACAAATGCATATAATATATTCGCATTTGACTTTACCGTGTTTATTGTGAGGGTGATATTTGCAGAGGCAGGTTGGTTAAAAGTTCATCGTTTATTAACAAAGTTTGTATGCACGTAAATTTATGCAGTTTTTATCACTTTTTGGTTCACTTTTTATATTGCGATTTTTGTTAAACAAAGTTGTCGAAAGAGAAAACGAAACGGTGTAATTTACCTGCGATAAATGTGATTTGAATCAGGGAGTCGAACTGTTCGACTTTTCGGGTTCAGGTTCGGTTCGGGTTCAAGGATTTTTTCGGAACCCGGTTCAGTTCCGGTTTCGGTTCGGAGTAATTTAAAAGTTCCGGTTCAGCTCCGGTTCGAACATCGTTATTTCAAAACCGGTTCAAAAAGTTCCGGTTCGAATACAGTTTAAGTTGCATTAAATCCAAAAATGTCGGTCAATAATAATTATTAAAATAAAATCTGAATTTCGCGATATATTAAAAAGCAAGCAGCTCATTATTAAGGTATCTGAAAAATGAAAAAGAAGCGTTTTATTTGATAAATATTCAATTTTTTATGACTTGATTCTGTAAAATACAAATTGGGGCTCATGCTGGAGTAAATCGCTTTTTCCGTTTCAAATATTCGGTTCTCTAAATCTTACAACTAACTTCGGGAAAAATAGCCTAAAACCGGTTCATAAAGTTCCGGTTCGGGTTCGGTTCGACTCCCTGATTTGAATAGCTGGCCGAAACGAAGGTGAATTAAATAGGTTGCCAAAAGGTTGGTTAGCAAATATTCTGTTTTACATTTTATTGTAAGGGACACACCGCCATAAAAATAGCTATTTAGTTTGTAAAATCACACAAAAATTAATTTGGCATTGTCGTATTTTGTTTTTGTGTGCGTGCGTGCGCGCGTGTGTGTGTGTGCGTGTGTGTGTGTGTGTGTGTGTGTGCTTGTTTTTTGTTGGTGTTGGGAAAAAGTTTCCGAAACAATAAAATATTATTTTTTGAGAAAGTTAACTTCCAGATGGCAAAAAAATAAAATACCAACATTCAAAATTGACAAATAGGTTGATGTCATTCCTGTACACCAGTGTTAACCGACCTTTTTTACACTAGTGCCCCCTTGGGCTCCATAATATTTCATATCGCCCCCTCATCTTGCTTTACAGTAAAGTATTATATTAATCGTTGTCTAACATTATACTGTCTGCAAGTTCGTTTCGATGCTGTCAGTCATGTTTTAGGTTGTCTAACATACATTTACGTGAGCAAGTGTGTAAATTGAACTAAATTAATGACATAGTGCATACCTTAAAAATATTATGGCATGTACCTAAAATTTTAACTAAAAATTGTATTATTAAAATGTTAGAACAACTGTAGATCAGACGGGCTTCGGATATATTTTTGCACTTAAAAACGTCGTAAATTACATTTAAGAAGGCCGTAAAGTGTAACAAAAAGGCGTTTTTTTTGCTTAAAATTTGAGTCTACAGTCCACATGTCTTTATTCATACTATTAATGAAAAGTGTAAAAAAAAACTACTTAGAGGAAACGCGATGACATATAAAGTTAATCTAGTTGAGTGTTTATAAACGTTTTTCAGTCAGGCAGACCTGGCGAGCAAAGCGAGCGCGATTTTTTCGGTATACCGGCATTTTTTTTCAATTTTTTGCGAGTTATTGTTACAGTGTCAAAAATAAAAAATAATAACACGTTAAAAAATATATGTCCAATATTTTGGAATACGTCTTCCCTTTGTCCGCTACCAATTTGGCAGCCTTCCACGGCGCAACGGTAAAGAAGTGCTGATATAGCTCAAAAAAAAAGATCAAAATGTAAACAAACCAGACGTAGAAAGATCATTGCGTGAAGCGCGAAAATTTTTCGCACCTACAGTCTAGTTTGTCAAAAAGGCGGCGGGCCGGACCCGACCTGCTGCTTTGAATATATAAACATTTTGCCGCGTATAAAACGGTGAAACGCAACACCAACCTTACATAAGAAACCAATTATTACGTAACAATGTTCGGGAAACTACTAGGCTACAAGTTCGCAGCACGAAAGTTGCCATTTAAGTTAAAATGTTACATATTACAGTGCTGTTCGTGACTATTTTGATGTGAACTTTTTGTAAAATTTTACGAAAAGTACTTTTAAGTAACGCCGCTCCTATGTGCGTTCAGCGCCCCAACCCCCTCCAAATGAGAAAAGACCCAAAACGCCCCCTTGTTACTCGCTAACGACCACAAGGGGGCGGTACCGCCCAGGTTGAGAACTTCTGCTGTACACAATGCTACCTGCGTTTAGATTGACTTAATCGTTACTTGCCTCTGATTAAGTGCGTCTATTCGTTATGCAGGTTTACAAGTTTTTTTATCAGGGCTGCGGAGTCGGTTAAAAATAACCCGAATCCGACTCCGGTTAAAAAAATAAACCAAAGTTCAACCCCCGAGCCCGAGTACGACTCCAGCCAAATATGAGAACTTTTCGCGTCCCGGCTCTGACTTGACAGCCTGCATTCCAAAAAATTACGTAACTGAATTCGGTGGAATTTCAGCAATCCCTCATAAGGGCGTCATACAGTTCATCCACTTACACTACATGGTTGGAACATATTTCACCATTTGGTATTCCGCCTTTAAAATTTACAGTTTGCGGCAATTTTAGTCTCAAAATTTATCACTGCGCATGCGCAGGTCAAACTCGGGACTCGGGTAGTTTTACGTGATCTTACTCGAGTCCCGAGTCTCGAGTCTCGAGTCCCGACGCCGACTCTGCAGCCCTGTTTATTATTAATAGATTTTCTTTGTAATTTCGTGCCTAGACGAACTCCCTCGACCTTTTCCATAAGCCTGAGATGATTAATTTACGTCACCGATATTGCAACATTTCTAATAAGTAAATAAAAGATGTTTGCTTGCGCGCGACGCAAAACGAGATAGGAACAACAGGTGTACTTCCGTGTGACGTCACAATAAACAACATTCTTCGATCATTTTCAAAGGAATCTCGGAGCATTGTTATTTTAAGATATTGTTGACATCTTACAAACGCAGAATAAATGCGTATAAGATATTTGCATTTGACTTTACCGTGTTATGGTAAGGATGATGTTTGCAGAGGCAGGTTGGTGATATAAATAATAAAAAGTTTGTCGTTTATTGATAAAGGTTCTGAGTACTTGGTAAATTTATGCAGTTTTCATCATTTTTTGCTTTACTTTTTATATTGCGTTTTTTGTTAACCAAATCTTTCGAAAAGAAGAAACGAAAGCGATGTAATTTACCCGCGATAAAAGGTGATTTGAATCAGGGAGTCGAACCGTTTGACTTTTCGGGTTCAAGGATTTTTTCGGCATCCGGTTCAGTTCCGGTTTCGGTTCGGAGCAATTTAAATGTTCCAGTTCAGCGACGGTTCGACCACTGTTATTTCAAAACCGGTTCATAAAGTTCCGGTTCGAATACAAATTAAGTTGCATTAAATCCAACAAACGGGTCAATAATAATTATTAAATTGTAAGTTGTAAGAAATCGAAATTTCGTGGTGAATTAAAAAGCAAGCAGCTCATTTTATTAAAATATCTGAAAAATTAAAAAGCAACGTTCTATTTGATAAATAGTCATTTTTTATGACTTGTCTCTGTAAAATACGAGTTGTGACGTCATGTTGGAGTGAACCGCTTTTTTCAATGGTTAGGTTAAGGTTCAGGTTGTTTCCAATATTCGTTTCAATTCCAGTTCGGTTCTTTAAAATCTTACAAAAAACTGTTCAGGTTTGGTTACGGTTCGGAAAAAATCGGCCCAAAACCGGTTCATAAAGTTCCGGTTCGGGTTCGGTTCGGCTCCCTGATTTGAATAGGTCGCCAAAAGATTGGTTAACAAATATTCTGCTTTTTGTTTTTATTGTAAGGGACAAATCGCAAAATAGCCATATAACCCACCAGGCAAGAAATGGTTGGCATAATTTTATTTATAACAGTGAACAAAATGAAAACTTAAATTACCATAAAATACTATTTAGTTTACAAAATTATACAAAAAATAATTTTGCATCGTCTTTACGCAATAGTAATTAACTACTCGTCTTTTGTTTGTGTGCGTGTGTGGACGTGCGTGCGGACGTGCGTGTATGCGTGCGTGAGAGTGTGTGCGTGTGTGTGTTTTGACTAGTGTTGGGAAAAGGTTTCGTAAAAATGTAATACATTTTTTTGTGAAAGTTAACTTCCAGATGGCCCCCCTAAAAAAAATACCAACTTTAAAAAACGAAAATAGGTTAATGTCATTCTTGTAGAGTGAAGACAATGCTACCCGCGTTTGTATAGAATTAATCGTTACTTGCCTCTGACAAACTGCGTCTATTCTGTTTTCTGTTTTACATGTTTTTGTCAGGGCTGCGGAGTCGGTTAAAAATAACCCAAATCCGACTCCCGACTCCCGAGTACGACTCCAGCCAAATGTGAGACAGCCTGCATTCCGACAATTTACCCAACTAAATACGGTGGATTTTCAGCAATCCTCATAAGGGTGTCATACAGTTCATCCACTTACATGGTTAATACATATTTCACCATTTGGTATTCCGCCTTTAAAATTTACAGTTTGCGGCGATTTTAGTCCCAAAATTTATCACTGCGGATGCGCAGGTCAAACTCGGGACTCGGGTAGTTTTACGTGATCTTACTCGAGTCCCGAGTCCGACTCCAACTCCGACTCCGCAGTCCTGTTTATTATTAAGAGATTTTCCTTGTAATTTTGTGCCGAGACGAACTCCCTCGACCTTTTCCATAAGCATGAGATGATTAATTTACGTCACTGATATTGCAACATTTCTAGTAAGTAAATAAAAGACGTTTGCTTGCGCGCAACGCAAAACGCGACAGGAACAACAGGTGTACTTCCGTGTTGAAGAATGAACATCATTCTTCGATAATTTTCGAAGGAATCTTGGAGCATTGTTATTTTAAGATGTTGTTGACGTCTTACAAACGTAGAATAAATGCATATAAGATATTCGCATTTGACTTAACCGCGTTTATTGTGAGGGCGATATTTGCAGAGGCAGGTCGGTTAGTTAAATAATATTATGTTTATAGTTTATTGATAAAGGTTCTGTGCACTTGGTAAATTTATGCAGTTTGCTTCACTTTTGTGGTTCCCTTTTTATACGGCGATTTTGATGTTATTAAAAACGATTAGTGTTGCTGTGAAAAAAGAATATTCACAAAACAAAGCGAAATTCTAAAAAAATATATGCAGCCTTGTCTATTTGAAAATGACAGCTGGTTGGTGTGGTTTTAGTTTTGTGTTGGACAGCACCGATCCGACACTATCCGACATTCCTCGTTGTACATTTCATCGAATGTTTTTAGCGCAGGATATTCTACGCCATAAGTTGGTAAAATGCTGCTGGGAATGTTTGCTTGTGTGTGTTCGTTGTTTGTCTTGTTCATCGCTGCAAACGCGAGATGCGCCCAAGATCAGTTCCAATGTAGCAAGAAGCCTTCGGAATCGCATGGAAAGTGCATCAGCCAAGCTCAGGTTTGCGACGGGCCGTACGACTGTTTATTTTTCGATGATGAGAGGGACTGTACAACTTGCAATGGAGGAGCGAAGATGTGCGCTGATGGTTTACAGTGTTTTCTCACAGCTACGAGGTGCGAAGGTTTAGACAGTTGCCAGGATAGGAGCGATGACATGAATTGCACAACTTGCAAACCAGGAGCGAAGATGTGCGACAATGGGCAGTGTCTTCATGCAAGCCGGTGGTGCAATGGGGAAAATGATTGTAAAGATAAGAGCGATGAGATAAACTGCAGTTGTCCAAGTGGCCGTGTGGCTTGCAACGATGGGCTTGGGTGTGGTATTATGTGTAACCGTTGGTCTGAATGCTTAGACGGAAGCGACGAATGGTATTGCAGAGCTTGCCAGCAACAAGTGGCTGACGGTAGGATCCAGTGCGTCGGACGAAAGGAGCCTTGTGATGATCGGAGTATGTGGATTGGAGATAAGTACGTAACTCTTTGTTCAAACGAGACAAGTAAAACCAAGTTCGAAGCGATCCACAACAAGACACCTTGCCGCCAACTAATGGGACCGTGTGAAGGGCAGAAAGACAGGGTTTGTGGAAATGGTCAGTGGGTTTGTGAGGAGGGAACGCGCACAAGTTTGTTACGATGCAGTAACGGTAATCTAATTTCCACTGATTATTATTGCAACAACTTCGTTTCCTGCAATGATGATGAAATCAAAACCGGGCTGGGATTTAAATGCCCGGGGACAAGCCAAAGAGGGATTTGTGTTTTGCCGCAGATAAACATATACGACGATGAACCTCAATGCTCAGATGAGTCAGATATATGCTTTGTTGATGGACAATTCGTTTGCTTCTTGTGTTTGGACAAACGACTGGTCGTTTCTCAACAGCAAGTTTGTGACGGGGTTCCAGACTGCTTTGATCTTTCCGATGAATGCTTGTGCGACGACCAAACAGTTTGTGAGGCAATATTGGGCGACGCTAGAGACACTTGCCCCCCCAACCAAATGCATTGCCGCAGTGCCACGGACTGTGTGGATATGGACAAAGCACTCTGTGACCCAGAAGTCATTTGTATGGGTGAATCCAACACGAAATTTTGCGGACTAGTTAAGGATGACAGTGAAGGAGGTCACATGTTCTGCAAAACTAGTATGTTTGCCTCTTCATCCACCGTACGCGCCACTAAATGCGACGGCAGGCCTGAATGTTGGCAGCTGAAAGACGAATGCGAAGGTTGTGAGCTCCGACCCAAGTTTTGCAATATAGCTTGCATGCAATATACATCTTACTTTGGACTCACCTGTGACGGCACTAATTTGTCGCGGTATGGTTTACCGTGCAACGAAAGTGGATTGTGCCCCAAGCGTCACGATTGCGCCAGTGGAACCCTCACTAGCATCGATGTCGACAATCTTTGTGACGGAACATTAGACTGCGACGACGGATCTGACGAAGATACGACGCGATGCAGCGAAACGAGGTTTTACTGTCGCAATGGAAAGCCCTTGTCGGTTGACATCAACTTGGTTGAAGATGGATTTCATCAATGTTCGGACGGAAGTGACGAATGCCCGCCCATAAGTAAGCGAAGTACCACTTTCTCAAATCAAAAGGAAATGATCGCCAATCCTGTTTACAAAGCCTTCTTCTGGTTAATGGGGTCGGTGGCTATCATCGGGAATTTAGCGGTAGTTGTTATTACCGTAAGGGACATTGTAAATAACAAGACCGCAGATAATTTCACAAAAAGCACTTACATATTTTTGCTTAATTTGGCACCCGCTGACTTTCTCATGGGTATCTACTTGATTTCAATAAACATAAAAAGTTTTGAGTTTTCAGGGGATTATTGCTCGTTTGACGCACTTTGGCGTACTAGCAGGGCATGTTCCATTCTTGGGATGCTGTGTGTTGTAGCTACCATGGCCTCTTCGGGTACTATGGCTGTCATGACAGCGTTTAGACTAGCAACAGTGTACAAACCATTTATCACTAGAACAATGGAGTTAAAGGGGATTTATATTTCATGTGCATGTGTTTGGCTGTTTGCAATTTTATTTTCACTTCTGCCTTCGTTGGATTACAGTTCAGGTTATTTTGTTTCTCACGTTTGGTTTTCAAGTCGATTTTTTAATACTAATCAAGTGCTTAAACAACACATGGTTGATTTGGCAAATAAAATAAAACCACAAAACATGGCGTCACTTGATTGGCATGAAGTCACTCAGCTAATAAGCAAAACATTCCCCAATCAACCAATAAAAGGAATTTTTGGTTATTATGGTGAAACTAGTGTTTGTATGCCCAGACTGTTCGCCTCGACAAATGACGCTTCTTGGCAATATTCTGTGTTTCTTATCACACTCAACTTCCTGCTGTTTATTTTCATGCTTGTGGCTTACATACTTATTTACATACACAGTAACAAAATGGCTAAATCTAGAAACAAGCAACCCAACAGCGAAATGCAAAAACGCATTTCCCGCTTGCTTATTACTGACTTTTGTTGCTGGATCCCAATGTGTGTGCTTGCTTACTTGGCTGTTTCCGGTGTTCCACTTTCCAATGATATTTACCTTATTAGTGCTGGTATTCTGCTTCCTATTAACAGTGCATTGAACCCCTTGCTTTACTCCACATTGATAGACAAATGCATTGTTCGGTTGGAGAAACTTAAAAAACGTAAGATTCCTGCCTTAAACAGAAATAATGAAGGGGCTGTCATAGCAGAAAGTCAACTTTAAAAAGTCCACAAATGCAAAAAATAGTGTTTATGGATAATTAAATAGCATTTGAATTATATTATCTGTGGCTGGTATAATCACCATCGCTTCATGTTTGTTTGTCAGTGCCCTTGTTTTGAATATCGTTTTGTGAATTGTTAAAATTGACTTGTATATTTTAAATGCAATGTGCATTAAGCGTGTTTTACAATATAACCAAATAACATTTTGGAAGCTTGTGATTTTTTACAAACAAGCAAATATACATGGAAATTTCAGTAGAAAGAGGTGAAAATATTAGGCTCCACAAGTTAAACGATTTACAGCTTATTTAACGGTTGCTAAGCCATTGACAGGAATCGCAAAAAACAATAGATTAGTGCAGTGTTTTAATTTTTTTTTCCAGCGCGGTGCCCTTTTTAAGAGATTGCATTGGTAAATAAATAAAAAAAGAGTGCATTGGTAATCTTAGGTCCCATGAGAATTTCAATTATGTTTGTAAAAAACGCCAAATGTAGTCGCGTATACAAACTAGACATTAAGTGTGACGTGTAGTCTTGCACAAGAGTGTAGCAGCTTTCGAAAATTGGTTAAAATATTTTAAAAGAAAGAAATAAGCAAAAATCTGAATATAAAATTAATGTTGATTGACATTAGATAAAGGTTGAGTTATAAATTATTATATACCAATGATTGTTATTTTGCAAACGTAACTACACACAGTTGTTACCCTCTTGAAATATTTCCGGAATGTTCCTCACTGCTAATATGCTTTCCAGTGTTGTAATGACTTAAGCACTTAAGTCACTGTTTTCAAATGACTTGACTTGACTTAAGTCTTTCGGACAAATGACTTGACTTCTGGACAAATACCGTGGTTAAAATGAAATGTTTTCTTTAAGTATTTTTTTAATAAAATTGAGCTATTTATCCGAATTTTGCACAAAAAACAAATCGCTTGGTATATATTGCGTTTTTCTTTCATTTTTTAGTTCAGTTATTGTTTATGAAGTTATAATAGTTTAAAGTTTTAATTTATAACAAGAACGTGACTTAAAGTTGACTTGCTCTAATGTGACTTGATTGGCACTTGACTTTCTCTAATTATGACTTGACTGGGACTTGACTTGTTATTTATTCAAAAAGACTTGACTTGTACTTAAGTTGTTTTACAAATGACTTGACTGAGACTTAAGTCTTTTTGAAATGGCTGGTTTACAATTATTTCACGTCGTTTAACAGACGAGAACCATTTTGTGAAATTGTATTCGCTTCGGCAGCTCTGCTAAATATTGAACTGTGGGTTTTGGCACAATGATAGAATATTTATTGCAAATATACAAACGACAAACAGTACTTACAGGTACTTACGATACATACATACAATAATTACCTCCGTATAACGTACGCGATCTGGACTCCGCAATGAACAGTATGCAAGACTGCCATTTTTGGTATAAAATGAAATCCCTTATATACAGCATTCCAGCTGGCGGTAATTAAATATCGTGACAATGCGGTTCGGCGACGCATCGAAAAAGAGGAAACTCGGACAAACGACGAAAACACGATCAGGCAATAAACTGTCAATTTGATGAATTCACAGAGGCTGGTGTGACGACGTCACAACCGGCCAGCCTGCTTCATTTGGTTGGCCGGGGTTTCAAGCCGGTAACAATATGGAGCGCAAACGCTTCATCACTCCCCTTGTCTTTGAAGC
Source organism: Ascidiella aspersa (assembly GCF_963924565.1). Taxonomy (NCBI): domain Eukaryota; kingdom Metazoa; phylum Chordata; class Ascidiacea; order Phlebobranchia; family Ascidiidae; genus Ascidiella; species Ascidiella aspersa. Next base: position 3,583,604 of record NC_139451.1, read on the forward strand.
AATAGGTCCGGAGAGACTCCATGTTGGACTTCTTCCTCCAGGAAGTCAAACATTGTTCATGGGATGATCATGTCCTCCTTGTCGATCGGCTCTTTGTAGAACAAGTCAGGAACGGTGGCGACCTCCGAAACATAAATGACTGTTGTCCAACGATGAAAAAGCTCGCTTCGTACAAAGCACGTTGGTAGTCAAAGAGCTGAAACTGAACTGCTCCTTCTAGTGTTCGAGAATCCCTCCGTAATCGAGCTGGTACTTTGTTGCTGAACAATCTGTGTAAAAATACTTACACCGGCGTTTAACAACATGCGAATACAAGAAATGCACAGCTTACAATGCAGAAATAGAGCCGTAAAAAATCGTAATTTTAATGTAGAAAGACAAAAACCGTCAGTCAAATGCCTAGAATCTATCGTTCTAGAATACCGAAATAAAGAAAGTTAAACGGTGCTAATCTCTGAAACTCGAAAACAAAATTAACGCCTTGCCCATTTTTGAAGTAATCCCTAAATGACAGACATTGTAACCTTGGCGTAAAGGTTAAACGAAAAAGTTACACTATGCAAGCTTGTAACTCAAATGGACATGCGACGGTACCTCAGCCGTCAGTAAGGTAAAAAGGCATCACGTGGCCTTGAAAACATCGGGAACTATGCCTGGAATACAAACAAAACGGTCAGGTTATTTTAGGTGTGATATCTCTGATCAAACACCGTAAACCATACAGGACCAGACTGCAGGTTAGCTGCAAACGGAAATGGCACTTTAGAAGGCACAACTTCTGTAAGTGTGAGAGATAAATATATCTGTTTATAGGCTTAGAGATAGTTTACGAGAGAAGAATATTCTCTTACGTAAGGTTTCACCTTTAACTTAACAAAAAGAGACGTAATTTTGCAAATGACTGAACAGCTATGCCGTAAATTTAGTTAGCTCAAAAGCGGTTTTAAATCTGCATTGATCAACCGATATGTCAACATTAAAACGTGCGCATAATTACGCAACAACATACTTACAATGGCGGCGGCTTAGAGAGAAAAACAGGCGTGGTGCGTAAAAAGGTACACAAGGCATGTATCAATAACTGACAATGCATAGCGCGCACAAAAATTACGAATAAACAATAGCTGCCATCCTACGCGATGAACCTTTTAGTAAAATTCAATTTGATTATGCAAGGCCATCCCTGCGTTAGCGATAACCTTAAGCCATAGGCGCTAAAAATTACCCAAAAACGTTAACAAAACGTCTATCAAGAAAACTAGCAAAAAGCTGAGGATAAGAGGAAGAGAAGATTAGAATAGTCAAGGTTAGAATAGTAAGAGGCCGTGGTTAGATAAGGTAAAGTAAAGTAATGAAAGCTTACTAGGTTATCATCGGGTGTAAACGTCGTAGGAAAGTGCTGCTTCTGTCGCAACAGATCCGCAAGATTTGCTTGCAAACTGTTAGGTCAGGTGGACGATACCAGTCATCGAGATACTTAAAATCATCAATCGATCGACAAGAATTCCTGTCTGATAAGATTAGGTAAAGAGAAAGTTGAAAAATATAGGTTAAAAGTACCTTTCGAATAAAGTCTATCTTTAAATAGCATGTCGTCATAGATGTTTGGAACGTCGTAGATGCAGTAAACTCGCTTTGTTGACGAGGCATCGCTTCTGCATTTGAAAGTTCGCTGTTGGACGTAACTGCTATAGGCTGAAAAGATTTTAACGGAACATTTAAAGGTTTTGCCGTGTTGCAAAACGACGATGGAGCGGCTTCGAAAGTTGAATAAGGTAAGTCGTTGGTCATCTGCGGCTCAGCTGAAGAAGCTGCTGCAGGTTGCAAAACTGAATCAGTAGACTAGAATGGCAGTGCAATCGGTGGAACAACTTGAACCGATGGCATTAGAACATCATTTTCTGTAAATTTCTTTTTAGAGAAAGGAGAAATAGGTTTGAAAAAAGAGCCTATTTTGGTATGACGTAGCTTAGAAATGGAAAAGTTCGATTTAATTCCCTTAGGTTTCGGAAAAACATTACCTTCCCTTATATTACATAGCATGGCAGCTATACGCGTTGAAGTTTTGACGTTGCAAGCTTTAAATTTGCTTGAAACCTTGGAAAACAAAACGGAAAAGTTATTCTTCGACATAACGATTTTAAGAATAGCACACGGTAAATAAGACTAAAAATAGGTACAAAAGCGTAGGTTACAAAATAGATTTAAATCAACACAATAGGTTAATATTAATTATTTTAGAATATTAGTTAATCAGAAGGTATATGCGTGTTCAATATCACGTCGGGGTCACCAAATTGTGGGTTTTGGCACAATGATAGAATATTTATTGCAAATATACAAACGACAAACAGTACTTACAGGTACTTACGATACATACATACAATAATTACCTCCGTATAACGTACGCGATCTGGACTCCGCAATGAACAGTATGCAAGACTGCCATTTTTGGTATAAAATGAAATCCCTTATATACAGCATTCCAGCTGGCGGTAATTAAATATCGTGACAATGCGGTTCGGCGACGCATCGAAAAAGAGGAAACTCGGACAAACGACGAAAACACGATCAGGCAATAAACTGTCAATTTGATGAATTCACAGAGGCTGGTGTGACGACGTCACAACCGGCTAGCCTGCTTCATTTGGTTGGCCGGGGTTTCAAGCCGGTAACAATATGGAGCGCAAACGCTACAGAACCAACAACCAGATTGAAAACCCCAAATTTATAGTAAATACCCCCTGTTCGGACAGTATAGTCCGGGGGTTCCCAACCTGGGGTACTCGTACCCTTGGGGGTAAGAGATTGGACATCAATGGGTATGATGATCTTTGGGCAGCAGAGCAGCTTTTCAAACAGATTTCACAGCACAGTTTTACTTTGTAATTGTAAATGATATTATGTCATTACTTTCTCTTTGTAAAAAACAAACAATTATCTACTAAAATTGTTCCTTATTGTCTCATAACAATGCGTGTTTTTAACTACGCCATCCGACTTGAAGGTATTGAGATATTGAATATGACTTTGCGTGCTGCCAGCAATCAACAAACAAGCACAAAGTTTGGAAGAAAATGCACAGATTAAGGGGCATTCAATGTAGTTTTGCTGTAAATCTGCTACAAATGGTCTACAATTCACCTCTAGAACTAGAATGCAAAATACAGTATTTGAGGCACAGAAATCGGCTGTGCCTCAGGAGTTATTGACCGAACAATTCACGAAACAGACATTAAAAACCTCAAATATAATAACTTAATTTTCCTTGGGTAAAATCGAACCATCGTTTGAGTGAATATTATCAATGAAGCAACAAACTAAAATGTGGCAAACAAAATATTTGACCTCTAATTTTTTTGGCGATTTTTGCGAAATACCGGTGTAACGTTAAATTAATTGAGATATAAAACAAATATAATTTAGCAGTATGTATCTCAAAAATTCCATTAGTATTTTTTTGGGGTACGAAGAATGCTCTGAACTCACTAAGGGGTGCGAGCAGCAAAAACGTTTGTGAACCCCTGGTCTAGTCGATACTGAAGTCACTGTACGCTATGTTTGTGATTTAAACCGTCAGCATATTGCTGGTCGCGCTTCGTCACGTGTCTAGAATCTCTTATTTTTTGTTTTGTGTTTAAACCGCGGGCAATTGTGCTATATGGTTGTTTTTAACCTGTCTAGCACGGTCGGTTAAGCAACGGTCCCGGCATGGCTAAGGTTTTGAGTTCGAAACTCACCGTAGGCTAGTTTTACGAACAGGATGTAGCAAGCATTTGCGTATGGTTGTTTCTCGACTCCCTCAACCTTTGATTCTGTGTAGCTCAGTCGGTAGAGCGACGGTCCTGGCATGGCTAAGGTTATGCGTTCGAACATCGCTGTGTGCTAGTGTTTTTTGAGCCCCGCCTTGTTACCACCATAATTCTTCATCAGAATGACTGACCGAATGACTGGTAAGCCTTCAGTGCTTATCATCGGTCAGTAGGCGAAAACACCAGAAGGGCTTCGGGCAACTGGTGATTAAACCAGGATATGGTGTTTTCACAACTTGATTTGTTTTTTTAAAGGTATCGGTAAACAAACCAAAAAAATACACTGTATATATCAATGCTACAATGTGTAGTAGGCTATTCATTATTTAAAAGTGTCAAATGGAAGAGTATAATGAGAAACATGTAACGATTATCCTGAATTATAAGAATATCGGTAGCTAAAAATAGATTTAAAACCTTGGTTTGCAGTTTAAAATGCGGATGAGTTAGATGTCGAGATTCTAGGTTGTTTGAAGGTTAGTAATACTTAAGGGGGTTTGACAAAAAAAAATTACCTTTAATATTAAAAAATGCCTGTCTATGCGCGTGGCTATGTGGCTAAATATAAAATCCTTAAACCAATCGCATCCTTGAAATAAAAGTTTGGGCAACTTAAATCATATAAAGGCGTTTTGCGTTTGCGCTCATCTATGACATTGTTGTAGCTTTTATATTAAAGGTAACACCTCTCCAATCTAAAACTTTAACTAACAAACTGTGTGTCCTTTGGGTTTCTTTTTGTGGCGTCACGTTCAGCTTTGTGGGGCGCAGCCACAATGAAATAAAGTTTATTGCAAATAAACAAACGACAAACAGTACTTACAGGTACTTACAATATACGTACAATAATTACCTCCATAACGTAGTCGGTCAGACTCCAGCTAAGTGAACAGTGAGACTGCTGATTTTGGCATAAAATGAAATCACTTATATGCAGCATTCCAGCGGGCTGTAATTAAATATCGTGACAACATGCTTCAACACAAATAATAAAAAACAGAAAATTTTGGACAATTTGCGAAACGCTTCGAGCAATTTGCTGACAGTTTTGAATAACAGGCACAGGCAGGCGTACGTTGACGTCACAACCGTGTTGCCTCTCCAAATAAAATTTTCAGATCCGCCCCGTGTTGTCTTTTAAAACGACAAAATTTACCGAGGCATATTAGAAACACAATAAACGGTTTTCAAGATAATGTCTTGTATAATTTAAAAAACCTAACCCTGTATAAAAATCAACTGTTTAATATTTGCTTAACTTGGCACTGGACTAAAATTATTATCATAGAGTACTTGTGCTTGAAATTTGCTACGAAAAAATGAGCGGTTTTTCGGCGCATGAGCATTCTATGCTTTTTGTTGTTGTTACGTTGAATTTATGAAAAGTTTGTGAATGTGTGAACAAGAGGACTATGTTAAAAACATGGCACTATTTGTGCAACTCTTTTTGTATCAACCACGCAAGACGAAAGAGGAACTAGGCTGCGCAGTAGAGAGATCATTTGTTTTTTTGCTTTCTGAGTGATAATAAGCAAAAACTTGTTCCTTTTTTTGAAAATATGTAGAACTCAATTTGGTGCTGGTCTACTCTACAATACTATTCGGGTTAGGGCGCGAGTTAGCGTTTGAGTTTAGCTTGGTCAAGTTACATTTTTATTGTTTATTCTTTCACAATTTTTCGTTATGCAATTTCAATTCTAACCCCCAGTCTTCATCAAATGACACGTGCACTGCGCAGTGCACACCATAGGCGCCGAACTTTCAAAATTCCAGGGCGTTATTTTCTAACCAATTTGAAATTGCTTATTAATTACAAAATGTGAGCTTTTTAGATAACAGCCTTTTTGCTGTTACATGTTGTAACTAAAACCATTTCGTATTGTAGAACTTTTTTTAAAGCGCATTTGGACTAAAAAAGTTTTAATTGAAATAAACAAAGCATAACAGTAAATTGAAACAAAAAAATGCTTTGGGTATAATTTAAAAACATACTTTTGGGTTCTATGGCCTCCTGTAGATATGGTAATTCAGGAAAGTTTTAATCACTTTCGGTAAACTAGATCTTTGCTACAAGATTTAATTTTGCAAATTTATTCATAACTTAGCCGACTTCTAGAGCGTTTCGACGCCCTGTCAGGAATCCAGGGCGTCTCAAAACGCTCTGCACACCCACATTCGGTGCCTATGGTGCACACCCTATACTGTTTTTCAAAGAAATGTGTGCATACACCTGAATTGGTATATTACGCTCTTAAATTTCCAAAAAAAATAGGTTTCCCATCGAAAGTGTACAAAAAAAGTGATTGAACACCTGAACTTCTCAAAATTTTAAAACACCTTTTTGGCATGAAGTGTCATGAAATGCAGTGGTTCCGTTAGTCCGATACTGTAATAAGTTGTAATTAAATATTCTCTTGGCATCACATTTTTTTATTAGGTTATTCTATACCATGTAACAGCATGTTGAATTAAAACTTTCTAATTGGTAATTTAATTTTATAAGATATGTTTAACAACTAGTTTTTAGAAATCCACATTTTTGGCATTTTTATGGAAATCTCAGTATTACAATCAAGGTTTAAATCAGTGATTGGCAAACTGTGGGCCACAGCCCTAATGTGAGCTATTTAGCTATTTTTAGTGCGCACAAGCAATTTGGTAACAGTTTAGTGTTATCATATAGTTGTAAGCCGTTTGATAGCCGTACATTCACTGTTTTTTAAGTTGAAGTGGCTAGGAGTTTTTATCAGACTCATTGTTGCATCACAGCCCCCCTCCCACTGAACTAGACTTTTAACCAAGTCTTTCTATTGAAATACAATTTTTTTTCGCGATTTGCGAACTTTTTTCATTTTACTCTCAAGTCTATTCAACCATTATACGTTGTTTGTCATCTTGTGTCATTAGTCTCATATATATACTCTACAGACCAATTTGTGATAAATAACACTTTAAATGCCGTTAGTTTTAGCACTATTCGCATCTCTTTTATATGCCTTGTACATTGCATATTTGTTAATTGAACTTTTGCAAGTATAAAACAGATCAAACAGCAAAGCAATTCTTTGCACTCTGCTTGATAAGACTGCATTAACTGCAAACACGAGAACAACATTTTTCAGATTAATAACTTAATGACAGAGTTTTCTGAGGTCATTCTGATTTTTTTAAATTGCCACAGTTCAAATAAAACCCTTGGTCGTCGTCTCTTGTTTTTGTTGTGGTGCTACTGATTAGTCACTTGCTCTGAAAATGAGAACTTTTGGTCCTAACAAAAACTTTGCCCACCACTGGTTTAGTGCACCAAATCTCAACTTAAAACCACTGATACAAACTAAGTATAAATTTCCTGAAGTTTAGGTGTGAAATTTACTGAATTTATTTTATGCCCAGCTTAACAGCAAAAAGTGCCATTAGAAAACAATTTTAAACTGTTTATTATTTTAATGACCGTGATATTTATATGGTTTTGTTTTTCAATTTACTGATTCAAATGGCTGAAAAAAATCTAATAATGTTTTTTAAAAAAAGGTCTTTTAAGATTCTTTGAATTTATTTTATGTCCAGCTTAACAGCAGCCATTAGAAAACAATTTTAACCTTTTTTAATGTGTTGAAAGTAATGGTTATACCGTTTTGTTTTTCAAATTATGTTCAAACGGGTATTTTTATGTCTTTAAGTTAAGAACCAACAATTTTTCTTTGAAAAGTCTTTGAACGTTTTTTTTAAATGCATGGCAACCTTATAAGTATAAGCATTTATAAACACCTGTAATATATGTTTATATTGGATTAAGTAATTGTAGAAATTTGATTTGAAATCATTTGATTTAAAACCAAATGTCTGCTCAAATGAAACAAAACTTTCAATAAATTGTATTAGTTTCGACATATTGTACAATGCAGAGTTGTTAACGAGCATAACATTTGTGAAGTCACTTATAAATTAATGATTTTGTCAATTTAAATATTACTTAACCACATAATTTTGTTTTGTTAAAGTTCATTCGAGAAAAAAATGCCGTAAACCGTGTTTCAACCATGCAATCCAGAGTTATCAACAAACGTTCTGAAGTCACTCATAAAAATTAATATGTCAGTTTAAATATCACATAACCACAATAATTTTGTTCGTGATTTAAAAAAAAATATGATGTTAACCATGTTTCAACCATACATGGCAGAGTTATCAAGAAACATAACATTTGTGAAGTGACTCATTAAAATGATTTTGTCAACAAACATAGAAGTTAGTCATAACAATGATTTTTTCAGTTTAAATATTACTTAACCACAATAATTTTGCTTGCTAATTTTTATTTAAGGAAATTTAATGTTAAACCATGTTTCAACCTTAAATTGCACAGCTATCAACAAACATAGAAGTTAGTCATAAAAATGATTTTTTCAGTATAAATATTACTTAACCACAATAATTTTCCTTATTAATTTGAATTTAAAAAGGAAAATTTAATGTTAAACCATGTTTTAACAAACATACTTGTGATGTCACCCATAAAAATGATTTAGTCAGTTTAGGTATTACTTAACCCCAATAATTTTGTTGTGTTATTTTTCATGTAAGAACATTTTTGTGTTAAACCATCTTTAGGCCATACAATGCAGACTTATCCACCAACCTACCTATGAACCACTCGTAAAAATGATTTAGTCAGTTTAAATATTTCTTAACCACAATAATTTTGTTTGTTGTTTTTCATTTAAGGAAATTTTGCTGTAAACCATGTTTCAACCATACAATGCACAGCTATCAACAAACATACTTAAGCGTCTCATAAAAATGGTTTTGTTAGCTGGAATATCAGGCTACGTAACCACATTAATTTTGCAATATTTTTTCATTAAAGGAAAATTTTGCAATGAAGTGTTGTCAACAAACACACTTGTTAAGTCACTCATAAAAATGATTTAATAATCAGTTTAAGTATTATTCAACCACAATAATTTTGTTTGTTCTTTTTCTGTAAAGGAAATTTTTTTGTGTGAAACCATGTTTCAATGGGGTAAAGGGGGTATTTCCCCTGCCACAACTGAACCCACATTTGTGGATAACTTTTCGAACCGGAGTGTACGCAAAGTGTCGATCCATGAATCGATCATCGCAGTGCTACTAGAAGATGGATCCGTCTACACGAAAATCATTCAAGACGGACAGCCTTCCGAATACCACAAAGTCACTGCGCTGGAAACGATCTCAGTTATTGACGTTTGCGCAGGTCACAGCTTCATAATGGCCATCGACGTTAACCTCCGGGTCTACGGCTGGGGTAAAAACTCGTCGGGGCAAATCGGACTTTACGATTACGATTACTATCAATCGCCAAAACCGATCAAGACCCTTCAGTCGCAGATTGTGTCCGTTGCTTGCGGCGAAGCGCATAGCTTATTCCTGAGTAGCGTGGGAGATATCTTCTCATGCGGAAGCAATGAATACGGACAGCTGGGAACCGGCCCTGTAAGGAGCCATAAAAATGAAGTAAAGAAGATTAGTTCACTTAGCGGCATACCGTTCTCGCAAATCGCAGCGGGTTATTGGCACAGTTTGGCCGTCACGAAATCGGGGGCCGTATTTGGTTGGGGACGCAACGACGAAGGACAATTGGGAGTTGGCGATTTCGAAAACCGCAACACTCCGGTGCTGCTTAAATCCTTGCGATCGCAGCCCGTTAAATTTGTGGCCGCCGGTGCGTTTCACACGGCAGCGCTGACATCTGACGGTGGGCTTTTCACTTTCGGATCAAACAAACAGGGACAGTTGGGTCATGGCAAGTCCTTTACTTCTGTGAACCCGAAAAAAGTTTTTGAGCTGATGGGCAATGAAGTGACCCAGGTGTGTTGTGGCAGCTCGCACACGCTCACTTATCTTCGAAATTCCGGTCAAATATTGTCGTTTGGCGACAATGAGTTTGGCCAGCTTGGCGTGGTTGGCAACAACGTTAAACAAGGCATTCCTCATTTAGTCTCCGGGCCGTGGTCTGCATATTCTGCCATGCAAGGCACTAGTTTTGCGAATTCAAAATTTGTCCAGGAAATCGCTGCAGGGGACGAATCGTCCGCCGCGATACAAAGTCAGGACGTTGACAAGCCCCCTTCCGATTTTCGCGAAAGGCCGACTAAGCGATCTATTTTCACGCTGAATCCGGAACTGATAGCAAAACTTGAAGCTCTGTCCAATGAGGACAGAATAATGCCTGACGTAGAAAAATACCTTCAAACCGTAATGAGCTCAGCGTCGAGCCTAAACGCCTCTTTCTTAGCAGGCGACCATCAAAAAACAAGTGCAACATTCAGTGGAGTAAGTCTCATGGCTGTCCGACTCGGTTTTAGCAAGCTATGCGGCTCCGACTGCAAAAGGGTTCAAGAAGTCATAAAGAACTCCTTGCAGAAATTATTGATTCCCAGTTTGACTGACAGCCCACCGGATATCGAGGCTTTAAGAATTTTTCTTATTCTTCCAGAATGTCAACTACTGCAAAAGGTGGACTGTTACCCGTATTTAACGCTGCCGTTCGCTATGAAATGTTCTTCACTAACGGCGGGAGCTTCGAAAGTTCTTGACAAGTGGTACCGCTCCATGGAGCCTTTATACTTTGTAAGGCCAGTGGACATGGGAAAAGACTGCATCATGCAGATTCTGAGGCGACCTACACTTGACGGTTTCGACATGCAGGCGCAGATGATCCACATTTTAAATTACATGAGGAAACTAAACAACGCCAACGACCAGGGCGACAAGCGAGTAATTCCCTACCAGCAGTTCTATATTCCCGGAATAACCGACTTGGTAAATTTAGAGGACGACTACATAAAATGGATTAAAGGCCACTCGGGGCGCATTTGCAGTTATCCCTTTCTACTCAACTCGCAAGCGAAGACTTCGCTGCTGCAAATCGACGCCGTCTGGCAAATGCGCTCGGCATACAGCGAAGCGCAGGACCGTAACATGGCGTCGCTGTTCGGTTTTGGAGGAAATCAGATCCTAGAGACGCCCGTGCTTCAAATTGAGGTTCGTCGGCAGGAGCTTGTCCACGACGCACTTACCACACTGGCGAACGTCGACATGCGGAGCCTGAAAAAGCCGCTTGTCGTTGAGTTTCGGGGCGAAGAGGGGCAAGACGCTGGTGGGGTACGCAAAGAATTCTTCATGCTGATTTTGAGAGAGGTGATCGATCCCAAGTACGGCATGTTTCAGTACTTTGACGAGTCGCGGCTTATGTGGCTGTCCGATTTCGAGCTCGAGACCGACATGATGTACTTTCTGGTTGGATTGCTGTGTGGCTTAGCCATCTACAACAACACAATCATCGATATTTGCTTTCCACTTGCAATGTACAAGAAACTGCTCGGCGAAAAACCGACACTCTTCGATCTAAAAGAACTCGATCCGACGACTTCTAGAAGCCTGAGGCAGCTTCTGGAATACGAAGGAAATGTTGAAGAGGTTTTTTGCCTCGATTTCACTGTGGCAAGGAACAGATTCGGCGAAACGAGAACAGTTGAATTGATGCCTGGAGGGGCTGATATAGCAGTGACAGAACAAAACCGACAAGAGTACGTTAACGCATATGTCGATTTTATTTTCAACACTTCTGTGAGGAGCCAGTACGAAGCATTCAGCAAGGGCTTTCACAAGGTTTGCGGCGGACAGATTATGAACCTGTTCAGGCCTATGGAGCTTATGGAAATGGTGGTCGGCAACCAAAACTACAACTGGGAAGAGTTTGAAAAGACTGCGCAATACAAAGGCGAATTCTATCGACAGCATCCCGTCATATCCATGTTCTGGAATGTTTTTCACAAGTTTTCGCTGGAGGAAAAAAAGGACTTTCTCCTGTTTCTAACCGGATGCAACAAGGTGCCGATAAACGGCGTCAAAATCACGATTCAGCCGGTGCGTGTCGGCAACGACTACCTCCCGGTCGCACACACCTGCTTTAACTTGCTAGATTTGCCCTTGTATTCGTCACAGAACATTCTGGAAAGCAAACTTAAGCTGGCAATGCAAAACAACCAAGGCTTCCATCTAGTGTGAAGACTTGTTTGATTTTTTGGGGGGTTTGTGTTGGTGTATATCGACCGTTTTTTGCTGTAACCTAAATGCGACCCAAAATTCACGTTGCTTGAAAAACAGTGGTTTAACCAGATGTTCTTATTTATACTTAATGTCAAATCATCACATATTCCTGCAATTGACTTTTTTTTTCCATATAAAATTATATTAAACTTTGTGACCTAATTTTTCGAACCATTTGCTGCATATATTTAACTTAATATATATTTATGTTCCTATTAATTCCTTTATTTTGTTTGGTATTATAAGAATAATTTTTAAGTGCATTGCAAAATGCATCTTGTATATTATTATTTACTTTGTTATGGATTATTGCAAGACAGGCCAAGCCATTTATTGTGTTTGTAAAATGTGAAAACCGAAATAATAAACCGATGTTTTTGCAATTACTCATAAAGGCATATTTTTTTATATTAATAATATTTCATTGTAGTTGTAGTTCATATTTTAATTCATGTGTTTTAATTTGTGTTGCCTGATTGCTTTGTATTCTCAAAAACCGTTGATGCCTGTATGTGTAAACTTGTTTTGATTCTATTATAAAAAGGCCGTCGTATCTTGTTACACGCTTTGACAAGGGTTTTACCGAAAATGTGAATGTTAGCTCACTGATAATGTTTGCAACCTGATACACACTCATTTGCGTTAAAAGATTTGCGACATCTGAATTGTGAAAAACTATGATTTCTATATGAGCGTTGTTGTAAACAAAGCATTTTAAATACTTTTAAATCCCAGTCAAGTCTTTGTAAATAACAAGTCAAGTCCTAGTCAAGTAGTTATTAGAACAAGTCAACTGTAAAAATTAAATGATAAAAAAAAAAATTTAAGTCATCAGATGCCCAAGTCAAGCTCCAGTCAATTCATAATTTAGAGCAAGTCAACTGCACAACTTGTCCTTTTTATAAAACAAATGGTAACCTATTAAAATTGGTAAACTTATTCGAATATGAGCGCAACATAAAGCAAGTAAATTGATTTATGTGCAAAATTAGGATAAATAACTAAATTTAAAAAAAATCTTAATTTAAAAAAAGTGATTTGTCACAAAGACTCAAGTCAAGGCAATCATTTTAAAAACAGTGAATTAAGTGCACTTAAATCAAGTCAATGACTTTTGAAGTCATTAAAACACGCTAGATAATCAATATAAACAGCTGAAATCGCTTTTGGGCATTAAGAATAACCCATTGTTCGAACATTTCTTTTTAATAATTTTCCATGCAAAATGCATAGTGGCAATATTTTAATATTGATTTGGTGTGTTTTAAGGTCATTACGCTTTGCAGTTAATTAAATTGCATTTTGTTTGTTTTTGCGCAAGTTTGTTCTATTTGCCGCATTGCTTGACCGATATCTCTTTTTTCCTGCAAAAGTCAACTTTACAAACTTCACCTTAACACCTTTTGCATTTTGTCTAATTTATTAATTACGCTTTAGCATTTCATAATTGTACTTTTGTTGTTGTATTGTATCGTTTGTTTGTTCTAAATTGCCTTTACGAATAGTTCAAACTTGTAGTGTTATTGAAACTGTCACTGTCTTAAAACATGTAAAACTCTTGTTTTCCCAATAGCATTTTAAGTCGGAGAAATTAGGCTTTGCTAGAAGTTGAAAATGGCCGCCACCGAAAACCATCAGTACGCCGACGTATCAACCGACAGCTTTATTTCTCCGTACAATTCACCAGTCACTGCCCATAATTTACCTAGCAATGACCAATGCACACCCGAAAACGACAATGCTGCTTTGAACGGTGGCGAATATTTTTCCATTGATGTTTCCCCACTGCAAGAAACTGCTCAAAAACCTGCCAGCCATTCCAGTTATTCACTGCCCTTTGATATTGACTCCAATGCAATCAACAATGACACTCATTCCACACAATTTGCTGATCATTCCACTGCCAACGATTTCGAAGACAATCATATTGACGACATTCTCGCAACCGGTGATGCCACTCCTAGGCATAAAGAAAGCGGGAAAATAAATGAAGCAGGTATTATGTTTAAGTAAGAATATCAAAGTGCCGGTGCAAAATTTTTGCATTTTGTTATTGATTTTCACTTGACAAATTTTGGACAAATTTTGACCCTAGTTAATACTAAAGAGTTACTAAGGAATGCCACAAAATCCTGTTTACAAAGATAGAAATATCAAAAATAAATTATATGTTTAGCATGAAAATTAAAGAAAATAGCAGCATATTAAACAACGGAAAATAATGCTTAAATGTTTGAGATAGATGTAGCGGGAATATGAAAGCTCATATAGAAGTATGTAAATTTGAATGTTTCGAATATACCTATCTGTTTATTTATTTTCAACATCAAAAATGGATAGTTAGATATTGTTCAAATTGAAGAGATGTTGAAAATGAATAGAGATTTGTTTGGAAACTTTTAAAATTATACCTACTTCTGTTTTGATAATCCTACTATAAACTCAAACCCCCAACCTATATTCTCTGATAAAAAAATGCTGCTGTTTTTTTTTTAATTTTTAAATTACATATGATTTATTTGTGACAATTTTAATTGTGTATATGAGTCCCCTCTAATTTTACGATACTCTTTATTAGAGATAAACCGATATATTGGTTTACCGATAATATCGGCCGATATATATGTATCGGTAAATGTGAGCCGATACTTTGGCCGATATTTTAGTACAAAAATATGATATAAATTCTCCTGTAGAGCAAACAAATTACCCTTTTTTTAATGAAAAAAAACTTGGGTTTTAGCTTCACACCAAGTTAATATGCAAAATATTAGTTTAATAATTAATAAAGTTATATAATCTAAAAGGTTATTTGGATTTTATTTTCAATTAATTCAAATTTTGAACATTTCTTTGGTATATAAAATAATCGGTATCGGTTGACAAAATTGTAAAAAATCGGGTATCGGTATCAGTCCGAAAAAAGTGATATCGGTCGACCCCTACTCTTTATTAATAATTAGGGAAATCATTTTTTGACTTCAAAAAACTCAAAATTGACATGTAAGGTCAAAATTTGTCGAGTCAAAATCGATTACAAAATGCACAAATTTTGCATAAACCCGAACATAATAATAGATTCATGTTTCACCAGTCGTCAGTAAAACATCAACAAAAACAAATGTTTGACAACACCAATACACTAATGCAGTACTTCCCATAAAAATTATTTGTTTAAATCAATGTTTTTTTAATAGGTAAAATTTTTCAATTTTCTTATTTTTAGGATAAAAAATAATCGCCCTAGTAATAACATGTCAGCTTCCTCTATTTGATGACATAGTTGTAGCAATTTCAAACAACTTGAGTCATATCACAGTTTTGAATTCTATGCTAAAAGTACTAAAAGTAATGGTTCTCCATTAATAGTGTGCAAAGGCTTTACAGAGTTTGTCAGAATTAGCAAAATTGTTTCTCTACACATTAATCGACCATTCGACCTATCATTTAATTTTTAGCTTGACCAAAACGGTTTCTTTTTAAAAGAGGTGGGACGTTACGTAGCTTTAAATTTATATTTTAAAGTTGTGCAAAGTTTTGCCAAAAGTTTATTATGCCATAATAACTAGGTTGTTTATTGAAAACGAGTTAACAGTATACACAATCAATTTTCTCATGTATACTTTCTACATATGATATATGAATAGGGATGTTCAAAGTAGAATCCCAAGGTATTCTAGAATAATAGGTTTCGAATCTAGAATAACGAATCCAGAATAGCGAATCCTAGCATATTTTTATTAAATTATTTAACCTCGATTTTGTTTGGGGAAGGGATTAATCTTAATCTACCCTACAGGGCCCACAATCACAGCAATAAATCGCCCAAACAATTTTCAAACATGTGTACATTATAATAAAAAAACTCTCTCATGCGTTTAACATTCTTAACAACTGTCATCTGAAGCCGTTCTGTAAACTGTAATATGTCAACTGTCCAGGTTGTTGTCAAAGCTTGTATTTTTGCCAATAGTGAGTACAATGAAACACTGCATACAAAAGTCTTAAGCAATTCGGTCCTGATTTTGAAAGCATTGTTAAGTCTTATTGCTTCTTTTTTGACTAACATGATCTGTTATGCAGTCAAATGATGTACTGCAAAGAATACAAAGTTATTATTGACATAACGAATTCTTGACAATTACGTTGTGCATAACTGCATAACTTCCCTGAATATTGGCCTAAAGTTGACCTTAAGTAACCCCATAGCGCATTTTGTGGACGGGCAGCACGTTTTGCAACGCTATGTTACTTTTGCAACTTAACGCATTTAGGGAAACTGCAAACTCCACACCAGACATTACACGTTAGCCGCTCGCCCAATAACGCTTGATTGACACTTAATTATTAGACGAACGTTAACGCGAGACGCGGTAATTAGTCGCCCGAAAAAACGCTGACACTGCACTACGAGGTTACATTTAAAGCAAGCACTATAAATTGGTCGCCGCGGCGACAGGCCAACTTACCACACGCGTTTGTACAATTAGGCGCAACAATCCGCGGTAAAACATTAAATTATATCGGTTCCAATTACCCGAAATAAACGGCAGAATTGGATTCGAATCCCATCTGGATTCGAATCCAAGGATTCAATATTCTACTTTGAGCATCCCTATATGAACCAGTTTGGTTTGTTTATGCAAAAAGACACTATAGGTGGTACGCGTCAAGAAAGGTTTAAAACGCTGGTTTGAAGCATACCAGTGGCAATAGGCTACCAAAAGCTTATAAAACTGCAAACGGATAAAAAATCCGGTAAAACCTATCAGAGTTTCCATGGGCGGGCTCTTTACGTTTTTATCGCCTATGACTTTTTGTTAGCTGTCAGTCTACGAATCGAATTAGCTTGAACCACAACTATACATATTTCTATGTGTTTCTGTTGTGTGTTCTGTTAAAGGGATTGATTAAATTGGATTGATTAAAATAACATCCCCACCCAATTCGCCCAAAATTACTCGTTCAAGTTTTGGGCAAATAATCATATTAAAAAAACCTTGGTAATATAATCATATTAAAAAATATTGCTTTTAAAATAGTTTTTTTTTTAATATTTGGAAACCACATCATGTATTACATTATCTAATTAATTATTAATTGATTTGACTGTGCTGCAAATATATAACTTCAACAAACACATGCAATGTGACCCATCTATATATAACCAGACTCACTATTCTTTTAAAAAAAAATGTCACCTACAGATTCAGTAAATCCAGTGATTATTTATTTATAACCAAATGTTTAATAACATTCGCAGAAAACTTACCGATCCCAATCACTGATGACACCAGCTGTTCCGATTTGTTCCAAGAAAAGGTATTGGATTTGTGTTAAAAAGTATTTTTTTTTTGGCAAGCTATTCTATATGTTTATTGTTAGAAAGATAATTAACCCCAGTTATAAATCTTTAAGTTAAGATGAATGAATAATTGATAAAATCAATGGTAGTTTTTTTATATTTGAAAACCACTGACCAAGGCCGATACTACCTCATTTATAATAATAGTATTTTTGGGAAATGACTTTAATTAATTTTGAGTGTTCTAATTAGTAAAATTGTTTATTTACTCAATTTTATGTAAAAGAGTTCTTCGCTATTTGATATGTTTTTTTAGTGCTTGCATAGTTTATTGCATAGAATGGAATGAAAAAGTAGTATTTTGGTCATTGAAACTAACACAGGTATTTTTTGTCAAATTTCAGTGGGGACCCCCTGGAATTGTTATGTTGCATCTAAAAACTCCTCAAACCAAACCTAAGCACTTATAGTTCAGTATTAACTGTGCTACGTCAATTTAAAAATTCAGATTTAGGCTAAAATTTTGGAAAAAAATAATTTATCCTCCCCCCCCCAAAAAAATTGTTTTCCACTTTTTGCATTGCTTTGCAATTGAATATCTATAATTTAACCTGTTTTAAAAGTGAGTAGTCATTGTATAAATGTTTCATTTTAACAACATTTTTCCCCGCTGAAATTTGACAAAAAAGTGTTTTTTTGAACAACCCTAATATACAGGAAGGTTACATTGTGTAGAGTTAATGTGTGTTGTTCCAGTTCTGTTTTTATTGTGGCATTATATAGTGAACCACTAAACATAAATTCTTGTAGGGGTGCTGCAATCTATTTATTTATTCTAAGGGGTGCAGTAAGCCATAAAAGGTTAGAATAAGGTAGAACCTTTTGTGACACACTTTGAGCAAATATTGACCCATCACTTTCATAAATAGTTGATTTGCAGTAATCCTTATTATTAGGTCGAAATGAGTAAACACTTGTAGTTCAAATAGACTGCAAAGTGTTTTAGGAAATTGGGGGTTCTAGATTTTGCTTAGGTGAAAAGCTTATGTCTTTGTGGAGCTTAATGGTTGAATGTTTAGTTAGACATAGTAGGATTATCAAAGCCCATATAGAAATAGGCAACATTTTAAACAATTTAAGTCTGTTTTATTCTTTTTTCAACTTCTAAACATCAAACAATTACCTGTACCTGTTTGACAGAAGAAGCCTAAGAATTAAAAATATTATTTTAGAATAATTTGGTTATGACTTCAAAACAGGTAAACCTTTTAAACCTAATAAAAACCCCAATATTCTTACTAATTCTTATTGTATAAGTTTTTAGTGCTTAACAATTTGAGTCATCACTTAAAATCAATGGTAAATTTACAGGATTTATCTCTTTTTTTCGGCTCAAATCTAAATTTACAATTCAGTATGTAATAAAAGTTTTAAGTGAATTGAAACAAAAAAATTTGCATAATTTCTATTGGAAAAGCAGTCTTCAGAAAAAGAGATGTTATCACCCAAAGAACCGAGAGATGAGGTTTCCGACGTGATAAACAGTCAAACTCTTGCCACAACTGAAGAAGAAAATTCCAAAAATGCCCTCAACCATCTGCTTGCCAACTCAAATATTCAAGGCGATTACTCGGTAAGCAATATTAGGGATGTCCAAAATTTTTATTTGATAATACCAAGGTTATACATTGATACCGATAACTAATATATTTCTTATTAGCATTTTGATAATTTATTATAATAATTAGCTGTTCAAAGGTAATCTTTCATGTTTATTAGACCAACTTTTGCTTTCGCATTGAGAAGTTCAGTTATTTACCTTCAGTGGTTAACCTACTATTTTTAGAATTTATTTTTAAAGTTACAAATCATTCCGTTGGAATGCAAATCGTAGCTAAAATTCCCATATTAATTTAGCATCGGCACCGATACCGCCCTAGTATCGAACAAGTACTGTTACTACAACTTGGCATCAGGTATCGGATCGGATCCGATAGTAACAGATATCCCTAGTAAGCAATTTAGGGGTGCTTGATACACCAATTTATACCAATATCTGATTATTTTCAACAAAAAGTATAGGGACTAGATCACTGGTTCTCAACCTTTTTTCTTTCGTGGCCCATTTACGTTGCAAAAAAATTCTGTGGCCCAATAGAATTTTTATGAAAGAAAAAGCTTCAAAATAGGTTTCAAACAAAACACAGCAGAACCTAATTTCAAAACAGATTATTTATTCAACCATGCATTAGTGAGATACTTGCGGCTGAACAATAAATTTACATTTGGCAGCTCGAAATTCTTTGCGTAATATCTCCGGAAGTAAACAAGATATCAATTAGAAATTTTAACACATTACTCAAGCAAACAAAGCTAGCCAGCAATCAGATTTTATTTTAAAAAACATATAAATATTAATATTCATATTTATGAATATTAATATTCAGTAATAGTTGGCCCTTAAATTAAAATGTGCCTTAAGTGGCTTACATAGGGTGATAGCTACGAGTCTACTCTTCAAAATGAGTTTCAGATCGGCATTGATACCATCCTAGTGTAGGACAAGATACAAAAGGGTATCCCCAGTAAGCAATATCAAGATCTGTTGCTCTATGAAAATGGGTTAGTAGCCTACTTTGAAATCACTTTAAAATTTAGGGACTAAAAAAAACTTCTTTTTAATAAAGGCAGTAAATTACAAACAAACAAGAAATCAGGTTTGCATATATTTTTTAATTTGAGTCCATATATTTAAAATTAGGATGTTAGTGTGTCGTATGTGTATGTATAGTTTGGCTACTGGTTCATAAGTTGCGCTATAATGCCAGGTATTTTATGCGGAAGACGACATCTAGTGGCTTCGTTTAATTTCGAAAATCGCCACACGATGTCGGTAAAGGGCAAGCCACTAACGCATTGAGGTTATGTTTTCAACCATTGGCGCCAAACTTTCAAAAATACAGGGAGTTATTTTCTATTCAGTGCAAAATGATTATTAATCAAATAATCACATAAATTTTGTGACAGTTCACAGATATAAGTTTTGCGCTGTTGCGCCTTGTGACAGAAACAAACCATTTAGCAGAGTGTAGCTTTTTTCATCTCCAAGTTAGGCTGCAAAAGTTTCCTTAGAAAACGTAATAGAAAATGCATTCACGTAAAATATAAAATTTAATAGTTTTGGGGTGCCATGGCCCTGTATTGACATAAAATCTTGTTTCAGGAACTGAGTAACTCCGAAATGCAATCGGTCTCTGACAAAATGGAGGCCGAATTACGGGAGATGATAATGAGTGAAAAGCAAAGAAAACTAGGTATTTTTATTTTATTTTTTAAATTTACCTTTGCCTCTATATATTTTCCTTGTGGATTGCTGTTTTTAATAATAATATTTTTTGACTTTTTATGTTTATGTTGTTCTCTTATTAGTCTTTAATTTTTTTTTCTTAAATTTTTTGGTGTCAAGATTTAAAAGTTTGGTCAAAATTTGTCTAAATTAATTCAAGTCAAAATCGTTTACAAAATTAACGAAACACTGTAGTGAGCTTTTTGAAATGTCTTACAGTTTCATACTTAGTTTTGACAAACACCCAACAACATTTTAACTGTATTGAGCAATATGCGAAATACGCGAGCCAGCAGAATTAAACACGCAGGCCTGGTTTATCGAATTAGGTTTAGCTCGAATTTTGTTTTTTGCTTCAGATTATAGTTGTGCATCTCTGATTTGGACAAATGTATTGAACAGTATTTGTTGTCTCTTTTTAGAAGATAATTTGCGATTATCTCATAAATTTTTATGTCTCGAAAAATTGATGTAAAAAAAAAAAATTTACGTTATAATTTCTTAAAGTTTTAATTTTATTGCTCAAAATTTCTCATTTTTATAGGTAAAAAAATAATCGCCTTAATTATTACCAATGACGACACAGCGAAGCATATGCAAAAAGAAGAATAGCCCTCACTAATTTCTTTTTGCACTTGTCGTAAAACAATCAACTTACATTTAGCATATTAACGCATGCCAGCACGGACACGGCCGCCAACACATACCTATTAAAAATTGGTGTTAACGGCCGCATAATTATTCATCGACTTGAACACCGTTGGTGTACTGTAGACCCTAAAAATGCCGATAAAAAGTGGATTGTACAGCATTGTTCCATAGACCGGACTCAGACAACTAGAAAACATTCGCTAAATCCTAATGTTGAAAAACTTGAAAGACTAATTCTCCTTGTGAACCCTCTAAAACTGCTTTACGGACCCCAGTTTGGGAACCGCTGGCTTAGAAAATAACCCCCTGGAATTGTGAAAGTTCTGCGCCTATGCTGAAAACGCTCTGCAGACCAACGTTCGGCGCCTATGGTCGTCTTTGTACGTCCGTAGACCGCACACACTTATTTTGTTGTAGCCGCATGCTGTGATATCCCGGGCAGTGACACCAATAGTGCTCACAATGTACGAGTGGAGCATTATACACCAGTCGTAGCGGCCAAACGGCGTAAAACAATAGATTCTTAAGCCGCCGAAAGCTATCCAGTGGGTAGAGACTTGCCGAAGAATCGGTCATCTCAGTTCCGAAGTGCGCACTTGAGCGTTATAAGTGATGCTCCTGGTAACGTTTCGCAGACGTTCTGTTTCTCCTGCTGTTTTAAGAGACTATCAACACTTGACTTTCGTACACCGAAAATTTTCTTCAATGATGCAAGCAAAGGTTTTTTTTATTTTTTTTTATAGCCTGCCTTGCTTGCATCATAGATCGACGGACTCAGTGTTGGAAAATGTTTGGTGTACTACTAATACATAAGTCGTAATCGTTGTTTAAAAAGCAGCTTCAGAAGGGCTAGATCACAGTTGTTGAACACATGTGTGTGTGCATTTTTCATTTAAGGACAATAAAGTTAGAACTAGTCGACATATTCGGTGAGTCTGCCATGGCTTCGGTGTACTAATGATACATAAGTCGTAATCGTTGTTCAAAAAGCAGCTTCAGAATGGCTAGATCAAAGATGTTGAACACATGTGTGTGTGCATTTTTAATTCAAGGACAATATAGTTAGAATTAATTGACAGATTCGGTTAGTCTGCCATGGCTTTCGGTGTGCTACAATCCTAAAGCCGCAATCGTTGTTCAAAAAGTAGCTTCAGAAGGGCTAGATCACAGTTGTATAACACATAGTGTGTGCATCTTTTACGTTAAATAAATTCGTAATTTTGGAACATAATGGTTTGAGGTTGTAGTCAGACGTTTGAAGGAAGATTATTTTGCTTGTGTCTTTAAAAAATCTGAACATTACCACGTGATTTGGTTGGATCTCCGGCTGCAGTAGTTTTATGTGGTTACATTTATTGATATAGGTTCTGAGCAAGCTTTCTCAAAAATTTGAGAATATCGCGGAAGCAAAACGAAGGCATAGTTCATATTAATAAATTCGCACTGATTATTGCTACCTTATGTTTTGTACGCTGACAAAAAGTCCAGTAAAGAGAATTGGGTCGCCACAGCTTCGTCTTTATACTCTTTAGTGTTTTGGTCGCAGCTTAAAAAGGTTGAGAAACACGTGGTTTAAACGACTATTGCACCCGTAATTGTTATTCGTGAGAAACAAAGGTTTTATGACCACTGAGACACCTCCAGCGATATAGTTGTAAATCTTGTGTCTTGTCATAAAGAGTCAAGTCCGTTCACTTTGCGAAAACGTTTTACTGAAGGCAGAATAGTTTAGACAAATCGGAATGATTTTTTTATAGAGTGTTATCGTTAATTCTATAAGTGAGTCTATAAACTGTACTAGACAGGTAAAAGCAATCATTTATTTTCGACATAAAACATGAAATTATATATATCTCACCGTTTGCAAACAGGCCTCGTAAGTTTATCATTTCCAAGTAAGAGTTTCAATTTACGTTTTGTTGTCGAGCTTAGATATCAAGTTTCTGCAAGTATTTAAGTATTTATTTCAGTTTTTTAAGGTAAGGGGCCCATCAGTCATATTTAGCACTTCTATTGTAACCCTTTAAAGCAGTGGTTCTCAAACTTTTTCTAAAAAAATACGCAACGGTCCCCTAGCAATTTTTTTCAATTGCTCGCGGTCCCCTTAAAAAAATACACACAAATAAACATAAAATAACACGTTTGTATGGGACGGATGCACTTACAGTCTTAGGTAGGCTTGTTGATGTCGTATTTATTATTGTAACGCTAACAAAATAGATTTATTTGAGTGAAGCAATCACGATAAGTTTTAAAACCGCGACCGTACAACCCACAATGACAGCTCAGCAAGCTGTAGAAACGTAATTCTTAATAGCACAACGCATCATTATGACGTCACAATGCACAATTCAGCTCAAAGCATGCAATCGCGTGAATGAACAACTAATCGTAGCTTTTGATGACGAGCGCAAACACGTTGAAATTAAAATGTTCTCCTTTAGAAGGTCTAGTTGATTTTTGTTAGGTGTTTCGCGGTCCCAGAAAATTGTCTCGCGGACCCCAGTTTGAGAACCACTGCTTTAAAGCTAAAAATCTAAAGATTTGTCAGAAAATTATACGTTACATTTTTCAACTAAATCGCAGCGAGCTGTGGCTAAATGTAAAAAACACCAACTGCAGCAACGAGTTATAACCAAGGCATTTTTTTTTCGACTTTCAAAATTTACAGTGTAGTTAAAATTTGTCGAAATTATTTCAAGTCAAAATCGGTTAAAAATGCACGCAAAATCGTTTAATAAAAAAAACTATATAGTTAGCTTCTTTTAGTTCAGTTAAAATTTTATCCAAAAAAAATTAGTTTATAAGTATTTGACTGATTTGCGTTTGACCAGTGGTCAGTAACATCTAAAACGCGTGGTTGACGACGCAAAAACACCAATGTAGTACTTTAAACAACAATATGCAAATCGAGTCAAATCTCCGCTCATTTTTTAGGTCAAAATATATTCGCCCTAGGTATAACATTACAACTTCAATAAAAAAAAAAAACAGAATTGGCTTGTTTTAGATGCGTTTACCTCCCATTTGATGTCATTGTCGTCATTTACGTGTAAGGGCGAGGAGATATCTTTAAGACTGATAATGCCTTATTTTGTGGCGAAATATATTTCTCTTTCAAATGAATAGAACTTAGTAATGACTGACTTTGGCCAATACAGGAAAGTTTAAAGAATATTTGCACCCATGTTTGCTATCACTGATGTGCCAATGGTATTCTGATGATCGACACGGCATAACTCGTTGCTATTGATTAAATTCGCGCATGTCAATGCCATTACCACCAGTATGCGTTGTTTATCTGGGCAAAGCAATGCCAGGCAAGGTTGGATTTGTAATTAGTTTGGAATCGATTCGCCAGAAGAACGTTAAATGTCGAGTTTTTCGTCTGAAGGACAAAGATTCGAATCAGCGCGTTTAGAGTTTTATTTTAGACGTTTTGTAAAAGAAAAGACTACGAAATCGTTTTTTTTAAGAGTTTTTTTTTATTGAATTAGGCAGAGTGTTTAAGCTTAAGTATCACAGCCATAACGTAGGGTTGCCGCAAAGTGTTTGCAATCTTAGAAGTCGTAAAACATATTTTAATTTATTTTTTAATTGAAAAGTTTTTCTTTTTTTCTTGAATGGTCTTTGAATTTATTTTATATCCAGCCCAAGTTTTGTATTGGGAACATTTTTTAAACTATTTTTATTGTGTTGACTGTTGACCATGGCATTCATGCTGTATTTTATAGAATTGTATTCAAAAAACGTTGAGCGACCAAATTTTAGGTCTTAGAAAACCTGCAAATTATCTTGAAATTTTTTTCTCGAATGTCCTTCATTTTGGAGCATAATGGCTGGAGGTTGTAGTTAGACGTAGTAAGAATATCAAAGCCCATACAGAAGTACATAGCATTTTGAACGTTTTGATCAACTCTTAATTCATTTTTAACATCAATTTAGTTTTTAAAATAAGTGTATGGCAGCCCTGCTAAGTCTTCCCTTATGTCTTAAACTGAACGTACGTCACGCATAACTGCAATTTCTGCCCGTTATCAATTTTATTTTCTTGCTTAATATCTGAAGTGTCGTGTATCATGTCATGGTTGTTTTCAAACGCGCCGAACCCATGGGAATCGTCTCTTGGGAGAACTGCGTGATTTTGTTTGCAGAAAGGTTACCTGAGTATGAGTAGCAACTTGCTAACAGCGAAAGATTATATTGCATGATATAGACATAGACGCCGAGTTTTGTTTTTACAGGGTGCTCAAAACTTTTCCGCTAAATATGACGTCACTAAATGCCAGCTGAAAAGATGAGTTTATATGTGGATGAAGATATGTCTAACTTTTGATAAATGCAATATTTTCATTGCGTGAAAAATTCGAGAAAAGTTGCCTCTCGTATTTGTGGGGTGTCCTTTAGCTATCCAATCGGCCTTATTTTATTTTTAAAAATTACTGTCAACTTTCATACTTAAACCAAACAACTTGGAAGTAGTTATTCATTTGCAAGGCAGGTTGTTTTCTAAGTTTGCGTCAAAAATGTTTTTATTTAATCACACCTTTTCCATTTTGAGTGATTTCGTTCCAAAATTTTGTCAATATTTGTCAACCTGTCTATAGTTTTAAACAGTTTATCGTTTATCGTTTTCTTAAAAAAAGGAAAATCCTTAAAAGGTTAAGTTCTAAAATTGTCAATGATTCACATCTTGTACATTTTTAGTAATTTCGGTCCGAAAATTTGTCAATATTTGTCAAGCTGTCTGTAGTTTTAAACAGTTAATCGCTTTCTTCAAACGCTTGCAAATCCTAGCAACGAAATACCAGTCTGGTATTGAAATATCGACCAGTCCATGTCGCCTTACGCCAGATTATCGCCTTTTGGAGGCTTAGCGCCCTTTCAGCGTGCCTTATGTCCAGTATAGCACATCGGAAAATGTATTTTGTTAGCCCCCAGCCCGACAATAGACCGTCCAGCGCGCTTAAAAAGCTGTTTTGTTGTTTTGGAGAGTCTAGAAAAACACGTCGGCGAAATGTTTCCCTAGCAACTCGCGAAAAGTTGTGCTTTCGGCGATATGTGTGTGCGACGCTATTTTGATTTATTCAGTGGTATGTGTGAGTGTAGAAACGAGATTACGGCCATAAAGTAGTGGTTGTAAAACTGTATGCTTTGAGAGATTGTCAAGTGTAACGTGAAACTTTCTTTTATTTAAAAAAATACAAAGCTTGATAGTGACTAGCTATTTTCGCAAAATTACGTAATTTTGGGTACACTATGCACGTATCTGTGATGTAGCCCTAAATGGTGGTATCATTCAATTATTAAAGGCACTTTTTTCATTACAGGCATCATTGATAACATGTTGTCTTATTAACGCAGTTTCGAGCAGCAATGGAAGATACACACACGTATCATAATTAGCTTGAAAATGAATTTCAAAGCTAAAAAGGTCGACTAGATCGACGTCATCTTGATTATCTAGAAAAGTTTAGAAACTCAGAAGGATAACAATTGCGTTTCACCTTTTTAAATGATGCTTTGATTTTGATCACTTTAACTAATGATGATACAAGTTCGTATCAAAACGTCTTAATCAAGACGATGTCAATCTACTCGACCTTTTTGGCTTTGAAATTCAGGCTACTTTACAGATCCGTGCATAGTGTACCCAAAATTACGTAATTTTGAAAAAAAAATAGTCATTTGGTATGACGACATGCACATAGTCAAGCATTTGATACTAAAACATAGTTGCAATTAAGTCATTGAATGAATTGATTTGCGTATTGAAAAGTATTTGATAAACCCTATGTTTTTCCAAAAGCCATTGTCTTAGGAGCATAATGGCTGGAGGTTGTAGTAAGACGTAGTAAGAATATCAAAGCCCATGCAGAAGTAGATAACATTTTAAGCGATGTTGAAAATGAATAAAGTTTGATTCGAAACGTTCAAAACGATGCCCATTTCTTTATTGGCTTTGATATTCTTACTACGTCGAATAGTCGTGAAAAGTGCAGCTTAAGCTATAAGTTTAGAAGGTATAGTTTTGCAAAACCAATTTTTGAAGTATTATTTATTGTTGGGTCGACCAATGACTGTACCATTTATGCAGAACAGGCGTTTTTCCGAAATCGCCCAAAAAATAATAAAATTTTACCCCCAAAGTTCCAGCTTTCTTACTATATAGTTCTTTTCGAAAAATCAAGAAAACTTTTCGAGAAATAAACTGTTAAAGATTCAATTCACGATTCGAAAATCGCGTTAAGGCTAAAGCTTACTTTCATGAATATTTCATGCGTTTTTTTCTTTTTTTCTCTAGGCCAGCGAAAATCTCTCGCTCTATTACTGTAAGCGGTTCTGGTTTTGTTAAACCTCTGTTGTGGCAACTTTACACGTTTCAGATTTCGCGAGCGTGTTTTCTTAGCGTTCCCGCATTCTGGAATGTTCCTTGTAGTTTGTGACGTGACACTTATAGCCGAACACATTATGACGTCATAACACAATCAGAATTTTTATTCCAATAACAGAATCTGCCTAAATCCGAATGGTGCAAAACAAACGTTAAGGATTAAACTAAGTACAGAACTTAGCAATCCAATTTTAGGCCTTTAAAAACCTAAAAAAATTCTTTGAAAAGTCGGTAAATGTCTTTTGAATTGTTTTCATAGAATTGCGTGCCAATCCTGACTAGGGATTTCCGATAATATCGGATCGGAGGCGATACCGCCCGATACTAAAGTGATCTAAGCGGATATTTTTATCTTGAGGGGTAAATTTCTCAAAATATTGCAGATTTCCAACTTGAGGTAACTGAAGCAAGTTCTAGCCTAATAACATCGAAAAAGTTACTTCACCGTTTTAATTTAATTATTTTTTTTATTTGAGCATGACAATGACGTCACTTGGTATCGGATCACGATACTTTTTGTCCAAAAAGTTAATTATCGGACATTCTTAGTCCTGACTTCAGAATCTCTAGTCACAGCGCACAGTTTCAACTTTATTTACAAAAAACAGCATTTATGATTTTTCTACTAACAATATTTTGCCCTTTTCTACTTTATGGTGAAGTAATTCCGGCACGACTAAATGGTTGTAGGTAAAGTCGATATACAATCACGCAGGCACGTTTACAATGCGGCGTTATTGTTGTTCTAACCATCGTTTATCGGTATTTGCGGACAATTGCCTTGTAAAAACATCACAGACCGACAAAAGTAACTCACTTTCGCTCGACATTTTTTGTTTCGCGTAGCTCCTCTGGTAACCAGTATACAAAATAACGTGGGTTACCGGATTTTGACACTTTTAGCTATTTGTATTCCTAACCGTACGGGCGTACGTGTAATAAAGGTCGTGTTTTTGCTTTTTACAGGAAAAATTTCGAATTAAATAGTAATTGAAACAACTTAAACTGAAAACAAGTGGCACTTTTAGACAAATTGTATTTAATACTGAGCTTTCGCAAAACCATGCTTCATTAGGTCAAAGTAATAATCTGAGTAATTCTTCTACCCCGACCTGATAAAGCACGGTTGTGCAAAAGCTCGTAACATTAAATACATATTGTCAAAGTGTCACTTTGTTTTTAGTTTTTAAATAAGACAAATACGGCTGTCAGCCAAGATAGAAAGGGCATTAATTAAAACCTGTGCAGCATAATGGCTGGAGGTAGTAGTAAGACGTAATAAGAATATCAAAGCCCATACAGAAGTCGAAAAATTGTTGTTGAAAATGAATAAAGAGTTATTCGAAACGTTCAAAATGATACCTACTTCTTTATGGGCTTTGATATTCTTTAAACCTGTGGAGATATTAATGTTTTAAGATCGTTATTGTGATGTTTTAGTCTTGAATATAAGGCAGTGATCTAGATGCTAAATAATACGGAAAACCCCGCTTTAAAAAAACGACTTGTATATATAAAAGGTAAACTTTTAAGCTTTATCCATTTGGTTAAGTGAAACTGAAGATCGTTTGCCCGTGAATTTTGACAAGTTTTGCCAGTTGTTTTATTTAAGTCAATCTTGTATGGATCGTTTTCGGAAACTTTTAGCTAAATAGCAACAGAAATCTCGCAACTTTTACGACGTATGCTGCAACATTGTTATTATTATTATACTGCGGTCTTGGATATAAGCTAGAGGCCTGCGTAATAAAATATAAAAAAAAACGTTTGGGAACTTTGTATCTTACATAGATATATGGGTTAGTTTAGTGATTTTCATCTGCTATCACACGAGATTTGCAGTCACAACATTTAGATATATTTTCATAACCATATAGCAGGTTGCAATATGTCACTCTATTTGTTACACCAGTAAGCAAACATTGCCCTAAAACTTGTCCATTAAATAACTATAACGTTTCGTGACTTTGGTAGGTGGTAGAAATATGCCACGTGAAATTTTATGATTTTGAGGCATGTTAAAGGTTAAAAAAAAAACTGATTTGGGGCATTATCTCAGTCACATTAACTGAACATTATACAAGTTCGTATCGAAACGTCTCAATCAAGACGATGTCGATTTTTGACCTTTTTGGCTTTGAAATCCATTATCAAGCTGCATTACAGATCCGTGCATAGTGTACCCAACTGAATGCCATTTCTCACAATAAACGTTAGTTGTTTGGTTTTATGAACAGGCGACATATTGATTTTGTTGAAGTGCAATTAAGCGAAGCTATAGGGCTATTGCAGTAGCAGGGGTCGGCAACCTTTTTCTAGTCGCTGGCCAAAACCAAACTCAGTTTTTATTACATTCACGAAGTTAAAAAATACAAAAATGTTAACAAGTATATGTCCAATATTTTTTAATAAGTTTTCCGTTTGTCCGCGACGCAGTCGGCTGCCTCCTTACACGGCGCAACTGTAAAGAATCTCTTATCTAGTTTAAAAGGCAGCATCAAAACGTAAACAAACTGGACGTATGATGAACATTCGCGCGAATCGCGAAATTTTTTCGCAATTACGTGGTTAAAAAAGTCAAAAAGTTATGAAATGGACTCGTGTCTAATTTGTCAAAAAAGGCGGCGGGCCGGATGAATTACATTGGCGGGCCGTAGGTTGCCGACCCCTGGACTATAGGTAATGACGTATTTTGTATAGTGTACCCAAAATTACGTAATTTTCGAAACATAGCCTAAAAAATATATCACGTGAAATGATTTTGAGGTATGATAAAGGTTCAGAAAAACCTGGGCTGGGCATTAATATTTTAAACTGCTGCGGTGTTAGGTTTCCGCACGATTTGTCCTGCTATGAGTTACGGTCGCCAAATGTAACACTTTAGTTTTTTGACTGGTTTAAACTGCGTTGTTTAGCGATGGGCCCTTTGTTATGTGCATTTGGCGACCGAGGTACGTAGAAAAACTTTATTTTATGTCGTGTGTTGTCGTATTTGTTACTGCAGACTTTTGTGAATGAATAATGATTGAACGTTGCAGTAAGACGTAGTAAGTATATCAAAGCCCATACAGAAGTAGGTAGCATTTTCAAAGTTTCGAACAACTCTATATTGATTTTCAACATCTTAACTACGTCCAAAAGGTTTGCATCGTTACTCAAGCCAACACTCTTCTTTGTTTAGAATGGCATTTTTTTCCGCAAGAAAAACTAGAGCTTAGTAATTAAAGGTCGACCGATATCATTTTTTTTTTTACAAGTTTTTCAACCTATACGATTTTTTATATACCTAAGAAACGTTCAAAACACGAATTAATTGAAAATAAAATCCAAATAATGTTTTAGTTTATATACCTTTATTAATTAATAAACTATTATTTTTCTATATTAACTTGGTGTAATGCTAAAACCCATTTTTTTACCAAAAATGGGTAAGTTATATCATATTTTCGTACTAAAATATCGGCCTACATTTACCGATACCGATATATCGGTAAAAGCCAAATATTTTATTATCGGTAAACCGATATATCGGTATGTTTCTATTAGTAATACGTTTATATCACATCGCAAATGCCGGCAATCATTTTTCCGTGTTTTCATTGTTTTTTATTGTACTTAGAGCAGTCATTCCCAAACTGTGTGCCTCGAGAGATTGTCAAGTGTGGCGAAACTTTTTGTAGTTTTAGAAAAAAAGTTATTTGCATTACCAATAGTTATACAGCCATACACGCAAGCATTCCAGACTTAAATACGCACTTTCCATTACAAACTAATAATGTTGAGACATTTGTACATGGTTTGTTGTGTGGTAAGGGCGATTGTAAAATGACTTTATTGTTGTTCTGTTAAAAGTGTGCCGCGAAATATTTTAGATATTTTTAGTGTGCCGCGAGCCAAAAAAGTTTGGGAACCACTGACTTAGAGACTAAAAAAATCCCTTTTTGACGAATTTACATTTCACTTTGCATCTTATAAAACGACTGACTTTGTTGACGACAGAAAAGTTAAAAAATATTTACGCCTAATCTCATTTAATTTTTGCATTTCTTCTATAGTCACAGGCATAACTTTTTATTCACGGTTTGATTTTTATTTATGTTTTGTTTTTATCAATCCACACGTAAATATTATTTGCTTCCCAAAGAATTTTCCACCTGCTTGTCATTCGATTCGCCCGTCTTAAGTTACCTTAAGTCTTTCAAACAAAAAATAGCGCCGGTCATATTGATGCGTAATTAAAACCGTTTTTTTCCATTTTTTTTTATTTTTTATTTTTTTAAAAATCCACATGTAAATATTCTCGCTTACCAAAGGATTTTCATCTAATTACTATTCGATTTTCAGGTCTTAAGTTACCTTACGTCTTTCAATAAATAATAACGCCGGTCATATTGGTTCGTAGTTAAAACCGTTTTTTTTTTATTTATTTATTTTATTTTTTGGCATTTTTTCTAACCGCGTCTAAATATTCCCGTTTTCCAAAAGTATTTCCACCTGTTTGCCATTTGATTCGCCCGTTTTAAGTTACCTTAAGTCTTTCAAACAAAAAATAGCGCCGGCATATTGACGCGTAATTACAATCGTGTTTACACTATAAGCGTGCCGCGCTAAATCTGATATCATGCCGTTATTTGGCATTGATTTATTCGCCGTTCTGTATCAAACATAGTGGACTCATAGAGGCTTTAAAGCGGTCTGTATATAAATGTATGTACTAGGTTGGATTATTAGTTGGAGGTGGATCGTATATTCTGCGTTTCCGGTGAATTTTTCAATTTCCTTCTGATTTTTAAGCTGCAATTGCTGCATGTGTGAAGTGAGTTAGATTCGCAGTTTGTGGAATATTCTGCATTTATAGTGATTTTTCAATTTTATTCCACTTTTTTAGGCTGTTATTGCTACACGTATGAACTAGATTAGATTCTTGTGTATGGTATATTCTGCGTATACAGTTATTTTTCAATTTTATTCTGATATTTTAAGCTGTAATTGCTGTATGTATGATCTGGGATAGATTTTCAGTTTATAGTATATTCGGCTTTTCCGGTGAATTTTTTAATTTTTTTCTGATTTGTTAAGCTGTAATTGCTGCACGTATAAACTGCGCTAGTTTCTCAGGTTAGGTTATTCAGCGTTTTTGAGTATATCGTTTTTCGGCTGATTATTTAAGCCAAAACTGCTACAGCGTTACTCGTATAATGAGCTGTAGGTTTTCCGTATGGAATTTAGCAAAATCTACTTTGAACGTTGGAAAAACAAACTTTCTTCAGACCAATAGTTCAGGAAATGTCTCTCACCCAATTCAGCTGGTTGTAATTTAGTAAGAAGCACACATAAACAGCAGTAGTAGAATTTAGAATTTTATCCTTTTGATTTTAAGAGATAAAACTAACGAAAACCTACTTACGAAGTTAAGAATTAAAGTCTTGTGGTGTACAGGTCTTCGGTAGAGGCTATTTAGCCTATTCGGTTAGTTTGTTTCGGTGAAAAAGCAGATCTAAATGATTGAAAACTTCAGAAACTCCACGATTTATTTGAGAAAACAGTCCTAGTAAACTTTCTCATCAATCCAAATCCTTCTAAACGACCCTAAAAACATTTTGTATCTGAATAGTATTAACCCTTTTTTGTTGCAACAAGCATGTTTTTCCATAAAAATACGCCGTTATATTCGATAAAATTGACGTTTCACTGTTTCCAAACTTTTCGGCAATACCTCATGCCATCAGCAGTGTAAAAATACAAGTGAAGATAAAAACGCTAAAACACGCACAAAAGAAAAAAAAGAAAAAAATAACAGAAGAAGAAGGCAATGTATAGTATTTTTACACTGATAAAGGCATGAGTTATTGCCGAAAAGTTTGTAAACAGCGAAATGTCGAGTCGATTTTATCGAATATAATGGCTTTGGTATTTTAGTTGATATTATAAAAAAACGTGTGTTGTGTTCCAAAGTATGTTTTCGTATTGTTAAATTCAGAGAGGCGTTTTAAATGCATGCAGTAAATAAGATTTATGTTTTGTTTGCAGCTTTGATATTTATCGGCTAAATATTTGTTTTTTTTACTTTTTAGGCATTTCAAGTAAAAAGGCAAAGGTAAGAGTTGTGTTTCTAACTGTTAATTTTCCTAAATTTTAGATTTGTTTTAAACGAGAAATATTGTCAAAAACTGCGTTTCTTAAGTGCAGTGGTTCTCAAACTGGGGTCCGCGGTCCTTTTGGGGTCCGCGAGACAATTTTCTGGGACCGCGAAGCACCTAACAAAAAATCAACACGACTCTTTTCCAAACCAAGCTCATTAGTTGTTAATTTACGTTATTGCTCGCTTGAAGCTGAATTGTGCATTGTGACGTCATAGTGTTGCGTTGTACTAGTGAGAATTACGTTTTTACAGCTTGCTGCGCTGCCACTGTGGGCACGGTTTTAAAACTGTTCGTGATTGCTAGACTAAAATTAAGTGATTCGTTAATTAGAGGTTAACAAAACTGATAGCAAAGAATCAAGTGCACCCGTCCCATTGATACAATTAAAAACAAGGTGCTATTTTGAGTTTATTTGTGTATATTTTTAAGGACCGTGAGCAATTAAAAAATTGCTGGGGGACCGTTGCGTAATTTTTTAACAAAAGTTTGACAACCACTGCTTTAGTGTAACTAGTACTACGATTTTATTTACAATCTGTCCAAAATCGAAAGTTTGACTTCACTCTACTTCTAATTAATAGTTTGAATTACAAAGACAAGAGTAAAGTGTAAAAATTAAAAATACATCTTTAATGTTCATACTATAATTTAGGTCATCAATATAAAAAATCGCAAAAAAAAATTCGCTGTTATGCATGCTTAAGTTCGACTTTTTATATTTTTTTCACTATTCCCTAAGTTGTCTAGCCAATAAAAATGCTGTGCAAATCGAATAGTTTTTTAAACAACCCTGGGTAAATCAAGCGACTAGTAAATTTAATTGTCCGAAATTAAGACCTACACCAGGTTCGGCTTTCGTCAAAGGCCTTGGAAATCTGAGTCTGTAAGTTTTGCTGCTTGACACAACACCAACCATACTTTCATGTTTCATGCAATAAATCAGGGGTTCTTAAATTTCTTTAATTTTTTGGTTCGCGTTGACAACAGTGTTTTTTTCTAACATTTTTTTAGTTCGGCCTGGACTTTTTTTTTAATTTTTGAGATGACGTGGAAAACAAGTTGACTTAGGAAACCTGCTGTTATCGGTCTCACTAATTTAAAACTGAAATGAGTTATACAAGTGCCAAAGCGTTTTTTGAATTAAATTATTTTTTTGTTTCGAAAAAAAATCCTCCATTTTTCAAGTTACACACCAAAATTTCTATTTATCCTTTATGGACCCCTAAAAACTTTTCCACGTACCCTACAGGGGTCCGCGCACCCCAGTTTAAGAACCCCTGCCATAGATAGAAGATTAGTCGTAAAATTTTCGCGGAAAATTTTCTGCCGCCCACAAAAATGCACCGATCACGAAATTTCGAACTTTTGCAATCGACCACTTTCCCCTGCTTACAGCGATTCCTTTGTCAAACAAAGAAAATATCCCGCTGACCGGATTAATGGACCTGGTGGGCCAAATCTGGTTGGCGGGCCGTAGTTGGTTGACCTGCTAAAAGTAGATTTTAGACGTATTCACATTACACACACACAGTTTATGGGAGCTTTCGCATGTTTAAATAAAAGTTTTTCTCTAATCTAATTTTAGAAAGCTAAAAAATCTCGTTGTTCAAGTCTGCTCAGACAATTTTACAATTGATACAAAGCATTCATTAAATTGAAAGGAATGTATGGACCTGAGGTTGTTTCTAATAAAACCGTGTACGTATAGTGTTTTT
The DNA here is from genome assembly GCF_963924565.1 of Ascidiella aspersa. Classification (NCBI taxonomy): domain Eukaryota; kingdom Metazoa; phylum Chordata; class Ascidiacea; order Phlebobranchia; family Ascidiidae; genus Ascidiella; species Ascidiella aspersa. Next base: position 3,619,064 of record NC_139451.1, read on the forward strand.
TTCTTCAGGGTTTGACTGTTTATATGTTTTTTGCCTATACGAAATATCATTGCCTTGATCAGATTTCCTGTATAGTTTATCGAAACGTCGATACGTTTAATAAAAACTACTTGCCGGAAGAACAATTTTACAAATGACAATGGCTATTTTAAAACTAAAATAAATCATAATAAGAATATCGAAGCCCATACAGAAGTAGGTATCATTTTGGACGTTTCGAATAACTCTTTATTCATTTTCCACATCGATTTTTTTCCAAAATAAATCTAGTTGTCCAAGTCTGCTCAGACGCTAAAACAAACCGACAAAAATGCCACCCAGAAAATGTCTATTTCTAATAAAAAAAAACTCTTTTTCAGGAAAACAGTGTCCCGACGCCGAAACCTTTCCAGGCTAAATCTGCGGACAAAAAACGGCCCGCCAGTGCCAAGAAGACCCCTCTAATCACCACCACTATAAGGCTAGCTACCCCCAAACGACAGAGCTTATCGGTAGTGGGAAGAAATACATCGGCTGACAAAAGCACGCCGACTCGACCTAGGGTAAGTGCAAGACGAAAAAACAAATAATTAACTCACTTACAACTAGAGCAGGCCTTAAACTTTTGTTAGCGCTGACCCGACCCCTTATACAATTTTGTCTTTTAATAACAAATGAACAATTTATCTTTACTCAGTGGTAAATAGCGATGACCGATAATTTTGGATCGGAGCCGATACACGATGCCAAGTGATTGATAAAAAATGTTTAGAAAACAAATTTACTCCATTACGTCTACAACAATAAGGACATGGCTTCTAAACTTTTTTTTTATTGTGTTTTTGATTCCCTAAACATTTTTTTCGGTCCACGTGTCGACAAGAATTGTTTTACTGATGACGTCATAAATTGTTATCATAAAACAAGCAGACTTAGATATTCGGTCCAACTATTGTGAAACTGCATTGATGTCAAAATACATTTCAGCAAAAGACGGCAAAGCATTTTCTTCCATTCAAAAAAGAAAGTAGCCACAACGGGCCAATGAAAAAAACGAGAAAATAAAGTTTAGAACGCTTATTTAGTCGAGATAGAAAGTTTTACAAGTTTTTCGATGCCAAAAAGTACATCACGAGGAGTGCTTTGCATACATTTGAAAGTAAACACTATATTACCATCGTCGATACAATATCAAATAGTTTAAAAAAATGTTTTTCAACGGCCATTTCTAAACAGCTGGGCATTCAATGAAATCAAATACTTTAGGAAAAAACGTGGAGACTTTAAAGACTTTTAAAATGTAAAAACAAAATCCTAAAACAAATGTTATTCGACGAAAGTCGTTTTAAGAAGTAAAGGGCTTCTTAAACCTTTTTTAACCCGGAGCCCTAAACAATTTTGTTTGAACAAGAGTTCTCACGAAATCAACAATCTATCTTAACTCTGTGGTAAATTGGGATTTCCGTCCGTTAATATCGGATCGGAGCCGATACCCGACGTCAAGTGGTAATTTCGGCACTAGTGCGGTCTGGCGATACTAGGGTGGTATCGGTGCCGATCCGATACCAACATAATATCGGAATCGTAGCCGTGATTTTGATCCAACGCGGCGATATCTGCTTTGAAATCTAAATTCATCGAAAGACAGAATATGAATGAAAGGCACACAAACATATGTGTTTAATAACAACTGTGATCTAGCCCCTCGGAAGTTGCTTTATGACCAACGATTACGGCTTCCGTATCAATAGTACACCGAAAAGCCATCGCAGACTCGCCGAATCTGTCGATCTATGATGCAAGCAGAGCAAGCCAGAAAAACAACTGGCCTGCAGTGAGGTTCGAACTCACGACTTCCGGTCAAGCCGGGACCGTCGGTAGAGCGACGAACAGTTCGGTAGAACGACGGTCCCGGCTTGACCGGAGGTCGTGAGTTCGAACCTCATTGCAGGCTAGTTGTTTTTCTGGCTTGCTCTGCTTGCATTAATTGAGCGACAGATTCTGTGAGTCTTCTATGGCTTTTCGGTGTACTAAGACAGAATATGTTAAGAATTTGAAAAAAAATAGATTAACAACTGGAGGTAATTAAACTTTAGGAAATTTTGCCCAAATAAAAAAATTACCTTCGAAAGTTAAGTTTCATCTATTGTGCTTGGTTCGGTCCAGTCCAGTAATGACGTCATTTTGTATCGGATCGGATCGCGATATTTTTTTCACAATATCGAGTATCGGTATCGGAACAAAATGTAATGACGTCATTTGGTATTGTATAGCATCGCGATCCATTTTTGTCCAAAATTTCGTTTATCGGTATCGGAATAAAAATGTCAAGTATCGGACATCCCTAATTTAATGACGTCATTAGGTTTCGTATCGCGATGCTTTTTTGTCCAAAATTTTAGTATCGGAAAAAGATTTAGTATTTTTAGTAATTTAGTAAAAAATTGTTTTGTTTTTTTATTTATCTAAGGTGCAATCGGCCAAGAAAATCGACACCGTTACCAAGGCAACGACCCCCGTGGCGCCGGTAACCAGGGCAACGAGGCCAGTGAGGACCGTGACCCCCCGCACCCCGTCCCAAGTGACCCCAAGGACCCCTAGGACCCCTGTAGGTGCCGGAACCCCGAGAAGACCGACTTCCTCCAGCTCGGCAAGGTCATCTGAAGGTGGAAAAAGCGCAAGGTCGTCTGAAGGTCACGGCACGCCGCGTAGAGCTGTGAGTTGAATGTGTTTTGGTTATTTGAACAAAAAAACACCGGAAGGCAAAAATATGTTTAAACAATAATAACAACAAAGTGGGAAGATGATCAAAGCCCGTACAGAAATAGGTAGAACTCTGTGAACTTGTTCAAATAACTATTTTTTAGTTGAAAAACCTACAGCAAACTGCCTTTGAAACTAGATTACAAATAATTTGCCTCCTTATATAAACGAATCGGATCTTCCTACGAAAAACAATTAAGTATCACGAAGGAAACTTGATTGTTACGTCAGGCTGGCATACAGTCTTGCATTAAATGATTTTATTATATGCATTTCTTACATTATTCACTATTCAGGGCAGCAAAGGATTCAATTTTTCACAACGCTTTATCATGAATTTAAAGAATTTTATGTGGATTGTGGACCCATAAAAATTTCGAGAGATCGTTTTGGTTAGACATAATGCAAATTCCAAAGCCCATGTCATTTTGAACATTTCGAATATCTCTTTATTCTGTTTGAACGTCAAATGACGCCTGCTTCTCAATAGGATTTGATATTATTACTACGTCTAACACAAACCCCCAGCTGAAATCTCTACGTTTATTTGGTATCAGATCGGCACCGATACCACCCTAGTATCGGACGAATACCGATACTACCACTTCGGGTATCGGCTCCGGTCCGATATTATCGGTCATCCCAAATCTGGTTGATTGTCATTTCTTTTATATACGTTTTACAATTGTTGTTTTCGTTCCTAAATGGTATCGTTTTTTAGGCCACTCCTCTGCGCGCCTATTCAACCAATCAGAACGCAGGATCGCCGCAAAGGTCAAGGACCCCAAGCGCAAACGTAAGTTCATTGACCCCGTTTCGGCCATATCAAGAAACTCCTGATATCTTCTACAGCAGCCCTTCTTAACCTGGGGTAAATTTTCCCATTTTAGGGGGTAAATCCAAAGATTCAAGCTATGAATATTTTGGTTCCGTTTCTTCAACTAACCTATGCGAAGCGGCTTCTCTGCATTGTTTACTATCAAATCTAAAGCACGAAACCGACTTAAATCTGATAATATTCGTTGTGCATTATTCACTACTTTACCAGACGTTGAACAACTCGTTGCCAAAAAGCAAGGGCAGCCGTCGCAATGAATATAACTGATGTAATTTACTAGTTTTCTGTTTTTATTGAGTGAGCACCACTTTATATATTTGGGATAAATCTGGTATTCACCTTTGTTAAACGGGTAAAACATACAAAAAAGTTAAGAACCCCTGCTGCACAGTAAATTTAACTTTTGATGGCACTTTGTCGAGTCACTCAGAAACGCTTATTCTTCCAGAAATTTCTATTCAGCCGTTTTTTTGATTGCAATGCAAAAATCTACCACTGAAAATAACTTACTAAAACATTAGTTGTCACCAAACCACGTAATTTCGGTTCTAAGCCGGTCTATTTGAAAACAATATAGCTACCTATATTAATCGCTCATTTTTTTCCAAATTAAAAATGTAGCTAGAACTGTCCGATATTGGTCATTTTGTTCCGATACTCGATATTTTGTACAAAGCCATTCGATACCAAACAACGTCATTCCTCCCATGCTTAATCAAGCAAAGTAGGAAACGTTCAAAACTAATTTTTTTTTTTTATGTTTCAGGCCAAAATTATCTTTAGCGTTGAGAAGTTTAATTACCTTAGTTTTTAGCCTACTTTTTTATTAAGTTCGCCTTTTAAATGAGACATAACAGCGTGTGATAGTAAATCATTGCTAAAGTTTCTGCAATAATTATCGGATTGGATTGGCAGCGATACCACCCTTGTATCGGACGGTATCGTGTATCGATATTTTTATCGGACATATCTAAATACAACTACGTCAATTATAGAGTTGCACAATTTATTTCCACATTTTTTTGAGATTATCGAACTTGCAGCTCTTTTATGAGCTATAAAAATAAAAATAAAAAATCATTTTTTTTTTCAGTTATCGTCCAAAATGCCGGACACGAAAAACGCACAGAGCAAGATTGGTTCGATGAACAACATCAGGCATACTCCGGGTGGTGGGAAGGTCGGTTAAATAACAAACTTGTCCGATAATATCGGAATGGGTCGATACCCGATATATGTTATGCTATGACGCGCATGATTGCATGTTGGTTTACGCCCAGTGAAGCGTGCAATTTACCTTTTTTTTTCCATTTCAATGTGTTGTGCTTTATAATCGCGTATTGCGTTGCGCAGAGTCTGTTCTATCAGCAACTAATAAATTAATTAATCCCTTAAAACTAGTTCACGTACCCGTTTATTGCAGCGGTTTGAACACTAAGCAATTTTTTTTTTTTTTTTTAATTTTCCCTCGTTGGACGCAGTGTGGTGCTTACCTGGATCACATATTTGCTTGAATTTCGCGCAATTTAAACACTTGTTGCTATGACTGAAGCTTTAATTCGTTAGTGATTTCCGGTCAATATATGAACGATCAAATACTATCTTGATTTAAATAAAATTAAAATAAAATCTTCATCACGATGAGATCTTTTTTGACTAATTGAAAAACGCTTATGTTTCTTTTTAAATAAGTCAGTTTACTAAAACGAAAATTTATTTAAAGCGTTAAAAATATAAATTTTGACCTCAATATAAACTTTTATATTTGCGAATAGCCAAGCTTAACAAAACCGACCTTGTTATTCGAGCAGATGCGGGTCCAAGAAACGTTTTGAAGGGTTGCACCAAATAACTTTCGTATTTTTAATTGCTACATTAACCGCACAACATATACAAAAGTTAGACGTAAAATAATAGTTTTCTTCCGCCTTGTTTAGCCTGAATCAGTTAGTTCTACTGTTTTGTGAGCATTTAGTTTTTAATGTTTAAAGGAAAAAATTTCGAGCGAATATTTTAAAGGGTATTCAAATCATCGATTAATTATTTTTTTAGACTCATTATAAAACTTGCACAAAAAAAAAAATTCAAATTAAAACGTAGTAAGAATGCCAAAGCAAATACAGAAATTAGGAAGCATTTCTCATTGGAATATTTTATTTTCAACATCAAAAATGCTACCTACTAAAATAATAAGGTGTAGTAAGAATATTAAAGCCGTTGAACATGATACCTACTTTTGTATGGGCCTTCATATTCTTAATACATTTTACTACAACCTGCAACCATTATGCTCCAAAATTAAAACAAAAATCAACTCCAGACGATGTCCTAATCTATTCTGTTATACGGTGGCTAAAAAAAATAAAACGGAAAGTCTTGTTTTAGGTTAAGATTGAGAGCAAGAAGACCGACTACAGCAAAGTTGGATCGAAATGCGGCTCAAAGGAGAACTACAACCATACTCCAGGCGGCGGGAAGGTAAATTCTACAATGTTTTATTTATAAACAGCTGGATCCCGCGTATCTCAGTGTGTAGAGCGATGGTCCCAGTATGACCGAGGTTATGAGTTCGAACCTCACCAAATACTAGTGTTACCAGGCAATGGCGTTATGGTGGCTTCTCGTCCTGCCCCCCTATGAGCCTGTGTAGTTTCACGAACAAGGCAATGGTTATGTGCTTGTGTAATTCAGTTGTAGAGCGACGGTCCCGGTACGGCAAGGTCTTGAGGCTATACCGTGTTTTTAATTTTTTTGTAGACTTCATTTTATTTTTTATTTTATTCATATCCGTTATTTTTCTTTTGTGTTTACATTTTTTCTGGCAGTTTGACGTTATGCAACAAGCAGTGTTGAAATGACTGAAGTGAAATACTGATTTTTGTAACTGATTTCAAATAACTTGACGTAAGTCTTTTGTACAAAGTGACTTGACTTCAGTTTTTTGGAGAAATGGCTTTAACTAGACCGAAGTTTCGGACAAATGACTTGGATTAAAATAACATGTTTCGTTTTACATTATTTTATACAATTGAGTTATTTATTCTTCTTTTTTCAAATAATACAGTTTGCTTGCTGTATATATTTTTTTCTAGTCGAGTTAGTGCTCAAAAACGGACGATTTTTAATAGTTAAGCTTTTAATTTTTATGACAGTTACTTTAGTAAACTTTCTCTAATTATGGATTAGACTGGAACTTAAATTGTTATTTATTCAGAAAGACTTGACTTGGACTTCGTTCAAAATGACTTATTAGCAACCCTGGCAAAAGCTGTACAGAATTTGTAAAACTAAAATGCTGTTATTATACATGCATAGAGGATCTAGCTCAGGGGTGTCCAATAAAAAATGGCACGCAAGCCCTCCCCAAATACTAAAATTGTTATTTAGCCAATTGCCAAAAAAGCTCAATTTGTTATTTAGCCAATTGTCAGAAAATACTCAGTTTGTTATACAGCCAATTGCCATTGTGTTTGTTCACAATATAAAACAATCGCGGCAATCACGACAACCAACAATTACTTTTGATATAGTAAAAAAAAATGTGTGGAGGCTAGTATTCACATAATATTATATAGCTTGGTTTGAAGAAACAAAAGTCAGCTCACCGAGAGACACTTTGATGTAGGGATGCGCATTTCTACCAGACAGTGTTTTTTCAAGTTTAAATAAACGTTCTTATTTTTGGTAGAAAAGCGCTTTTATGATTAAAAGAATTGGTTCGGTTACGAAACTTTGGCACGGGAAGAAGTTATAAGATAAAAATTGGCATGCCGGCATGTTTGAGTTGGACACCCCTGATCTAGCCCTTCTGAAGCTGCTTTATGACCAACGATTACGACTTACGTATCATAGTACACCGAAAGCCATCGCAGATACACCGACTCTATCGATCAAAGATGCAAACTGCGGCTAGTTGTGTTTCTAGCCTGGTATGCTTGCATCATTGATCAGCAGATTCAGTGAGCCTGCGATGGCTTTCGATCTGTTAGATGCAGTACGCTGACAACATATGGACTCAGACACATACAAACGGTAACGAAGCACATTTGCGAATCCATGTTTATGCAATCGACATTTGTAATAATACGACATGCGTGTAATCTATAACAATGTGACCCCGCTTAACCCGTAACCTAATGCCCTCATGTCTCGCGGGAATTGAAAAGGGATTGTATTATACACAATGACCGCTCAATATTGATTTTACGTAAGTCATTCACCAGTAATATTGTTCCTTTGAAATAAGTCTCACGTTTTGCATGGTTAGCGTTGCCTTATAATTAAAAAAAGTTGTTGTTTTTTTACTCTTTTTTATGTTTGATGGTATTAAATTCGATTGATCAATTTGCGAAAAAACTATTCGCCTATATTTCTGTCGTGAATGTTGAATGGTTATTCCAGCTAGCTGAAGTAGATTTTAGACACATTCGGGTAATTTTGTTTTTGTTTAAATAAATATTCCGAAGGTCTTGATTACATTTGGTTTTCTTTTAATTTTTAAAGTAAAATTCGTTTGATTTTTGGTTAAATTAAACTCGATTGATGAAGTTGCGAAAAAGTGATCGCATATATATCTGTCGCTAGTTTTTCAAGTGATTTTGGGTAAAGTTGATAATTTTTTTTTAATTTTTTAATTTTTTTTATATAAATATCAAGAAGGTGAACTTGGTTCCTCATTTTGTTTTGTTTTTAAGTTCGTTTGACTTCTGGTTAAATCAAACTCATTTGATGAAGCTTTCGAAAAAATAGTATCGTATATCCCTGAAGTAATTAATTAATGGTTATTCCAGCTAAAGCAGGTGTGTCCAACATGAGGCACGCGTGCCAAATAAAAAAAATGGCACGCAAGCCCCCCAAAAATACAGCCAATTGTCAAAAAAGTTAAATTTGTTATACAGCATATTGTCGTTGTTTATTTACAATACAAAACAATTCCAGCATTTACAACAACAAACAATTAATTCTGATATTATAACAGTGCAATACTGTTTTTTTATTTTTTGTGTAAACGCGCTTTTAGTACTAGAAAAAAAATATTGCTAAACTTTGGCGCACGGGAAGAAGTTATAAGATAAAAATTGGCACGTCGGCATGTTTGAGTTGGACACCCCTGAGCTAAAGCTGGTTATTCAAGTGTATTTGGGTAAAGTCGATAATTTTTTTTATATAAATATCACGAAGATTAACTTCGTTCCTCATTTTATTTTGGTTTTAAGTAAAATTTGTTTGATTTTTGGTTAAATCAACCTCGATTGATAAAGTTTGCGAAAAAAAATGATATCGTATATATCCGTCGTAAGATATTTAATGGTTATTCCAGCTTAATCTAGATTTTAGACAAATATGGGTAAAATAAAGTTAGCTTCACCAGGCAACATACCAATATATTAAAATCGTTCTTCTGGCGTAAACGAAGTATAAACCGACGTTTCGGCAGCAGATACCAGCTGAACACATTAATAACAACATTGAGGCTACCTACGAATGTTGAACTTAAGCAAATTGGTCTATTGCCAAAACCAAACCATTATTGACCCTGATGAGGTCAGCTGGTATCTGCTGCCCAAACGTCGGTTTATAACTTCTTTTACACCAGAAGAGCGATTTCTCTCTGTTGATATATGGGTAAAGTTGAGTAAAATTTTGATTATTTTTTATTTTTTTTTTTATTTTTTATTTTTTTTTTTAAATTTTTTTGTAATTGTAATAAAATATCACAAAGGTGCGTGTGTGCCCACAGGTTAAGATAGAAAGCAAGCCGCTAAACTTATCAAGCGTCACGTCCAAATGTGGAAGCATGTCAAACTTAACGCATACGCCCGGCGGAGGAAAAGTAAGCAGTCGTTAGTGGTTATTCATTCGTGGTGGCGGTTCTTTATATTTGTGGAAATTTTAAGCTTTTAACTAAAAAAAGTTATTACTACAACAAAAAAAAAAAAAATTAATAAAAAAACATTAGGAAATTGACACAATGACTTCAGTCAAGTCATTTGGCCCAAAAAAGTAAATTAATTTTAAGTCAAGTCAAGTGATTCTGATGAAAAGACTTAAGTCAAGTCATTTGAAAATAGTGACTTAAGTGCACTTAAGGCAATTCGTTGACTTCACAGAAAAACGTTGATCTGCCGCGGGGCCCTGCCAACTCAGCCTAAAAATATTCTTGCGCGGTGGAAAATTTTGTTAGAGGGAACAGTAAAACACTGTTTTTAGGCCTTGTTTTTTTACAAATTTATTTTATTTTTATTTTTGTTTTTTTAGGTGAAGATAGAAAACAAGAAGTTGAACTTTAACAACGTGACGTCAAAATGCGGATCGAAGGATAACATTCACCATACGCCCTCTGGCGGAAAGGTGATTGTTAAAAATATATGGATAAAATAAATCAATACATAGGTTTAAAAAGATTGTAGAATTGTTCTTCCGGCAAAATTTTGTTAAAACATCAACTGCCGCCTCGTTTTCCCTTGTCCGGTTATCGGGTGTTTATCTCGTTTTTCGAAACAATTCTACCATTGAAACGTTGCCTGACAGCAACACTATATTTCTTTAAAAAGATATAATACAACCCCAAAAGTCATTAAGTTATAACAAAAAGGTGGAATAATTTTTTTAATGTGCGAAATGCTTGAAAAACACCAAATAAATGAAAAACACCGCAGTTACGACTAAACATTATCTGTTGAGGTTAAAAACAAAAGGTACAAAATATATTTGTATTAAAAGTAATTTAACTATTCAGTAATATTTTTCGTTTTTCCTCTAAGCCTGTGTAACTCACTTGGTATAGAGCAGCGGTCCCGGTATGGTCGGAGGTCGTGAGTTCGAACCTCACTGCAGGCTAGTTGTTCTTTTAGTCTGCCTTGCTTGCATCATTGATTGACAGCTTCGGGTAGTCTGCGGTGGCTTTTCGGTGTACTATAGTACGAAAGCTGTTAGCGTTGGCCAAAAAGCAGCTTCAGAGGGGCTAGATCACAATTGTTGAACACGTATGAGCTCACTTGTAAAAGCGACCGTCCCGATATGCCAGGGGTCGTGAGTTCGAACCTTACCACAGGCTAGTTTGTTTTTTCGCGTCTGCGGTGGCTTTTCGGTGTACCATTAACACGAAAGCCGTTATCGTTGGTCAGAAAGCATTTCCGAAGGGCTAAATCACAATTGTTGACAGTGTTGTAATGACTTGAGTATTCACAAAATCAAGTGTGTTTATTTTCCAGGTTAAAGTTGAACATCGCAAGATCGACCTGAGCCACGTGAAGTCAAAATGTGGCTCGAAAGACAACATGACGCATACGCCAGGCGGTGGGAAGGTAAGAGTGTTCAAAAGTGGTTAATATACAGGCTGTAGAGTCGGAGATGGATTAAGGGCGCGTCGAAATCGTAGATTTGACCAAGGTTGCAGTCATTTAAACCGACTCCACAGCCCTGCTTTAATAAACACACCAGAAATAAACACACGATTAACTCAACATATTGGAGCTCTGTTACACAGAAAACAAGTTTTTCTTGTTGGTCGTTTTTTTTCATTTAAATCCTATTTTAACATTTCTTTGTTATTTCGTTTGTTTTGTTTGAACGACGCATTCATTTTATCTTTCAAAGGGACGTCATCACTCGTTTTTTAACGTTTTTTTTAAACTTGCCAATTTAACGTTTTTCTCACTTCCAAGTGCGTGTAGAAGAGAAAATAAAAATAAGTTTACATTAATTTGAAAAGAAAGCAAGGTAATAATGACGTCATTTTTTATCTGATCGGATCGCGATACATTATATTCAAAATATCGGTATCGGAATAAAGTGTCAAGTATCGTACATCTCTAACTACAATTATGTTTTGTAAACCTTCTGGGTAATGTGTCCTGTGTGCTTTTTCCAGTGTTGTAAACAAGTCATTTTGAAATGACTCAAGTACAAGTCAAGTATTTCGCAAAAATACCAAGTCAAGTCCCAGTCAAGTCAATTTCAAGTCATGTTATTGTCATAAAAGTAAACTGTTAAACCATTAAAATCAGTAAACTCGTCCGATAAAGAGCAAAAATTTAACTAAAAATTTACACAAAGGAAATATGCAGCAATAAATTGTTTAGTGTGCAAAACTTGGGATACATTTTAATAAAAAACACTTAATTTAATCCCAAGATGTTTGACAAAATGACTCAAGTCCAAGTCAAGTCATTTGTCCAGAAGACTTAAGTCAACTCAAGTCATTCTGGTCAAAAGACTTAAGTCAAGTCAAGTCATTTTAAAACAGTGACTTAAGACTTAAGTCAAGTCAGTGACTTGAGTCATTACAACACTGACTTTTTGAGTAATGATATATCTTGTGTGCAAAGGTACGGATTGAAGCTAAGAAGCTTGATTACAGCAACGTTGGTTCAAAATGTGGTTCTACAGCTAATCTATCACATACACCAGGCGGTGGAAAAGTAAGGAATAAAGATGTTTACTTTTATTAATAAAAACATTATTTTCGTCAGTAACCAGTCATTTGTATAACTTCGTACAGCTTTTTTAACGTAACTCGGTATTGATTGAAATTAGTTATTGTCTTGCTTTTTTATGAATATTAGATTTTTTTTAATTTTTAGTTAGATGTTAACTCTGTATAATTGAAACATTATTTTTGGTAATCCGTTAGCAGTCATTTTTGTGACGCTTTGTTTTTTTTAACGTAACTTGGTATTGATTTAATTTAGTTAATATCTCGCTTTTTTAAAATATTAGATTATTTTAATTGGTAATAATTGAAAACATAAGTATAATTGAAACACTATTTTTGTTAATCAGTAAGTAAGTAAGTCTTTGAATATTTAAAACTCTTTGAACGTGTGTAAATTGATTTATTGAAAAATTCTATGTTTTTTTTAAGTCCCTAAATAGCCTTTAAATTTGAATTTTAAGTGCAGATTTTTAATAAAAAACAGTTAATTTAATCCCAAGATGTTTGACAGAATGACTCAAGTCCAAGTCAAGTCATTTGTCCAGAAGACTTAAGTCAACTCAAGTCATTCTGGTCAAAAGACTTAAGTCAAGTCATTTTAAAACAGTGACTTAAGTGCACTTAAGTCAAGTTAGTGACTTGAGTCATTACAACACTGACTTTTTGAGTAATGATATATCTTGTGTGCAAAGGTACGGATTGAAGCTAAGAAGCTTGATTACAGCAACGTTGGTTCAAAATGTGGTTCTACAGCCAACCTATCGCATACGCCGCAAGGAGGCAACGTAAGTTGAACGAAAATTTATACCAAGCATTTTTGTTTTTGACGAATCTTTTTTTCTAAAAGCCGTTCTTTTACATAGTGAGAATATCAAGCCAATACAGAAGTAATTTTCATTTTTAACTTTTCGAATAAATCTTTATTCAGTTTAAACAATATTTTCAATAAAATGAAGATATATTCGAAACATTTAAAAAGGATACCTACTTCTGTATGGGCTTTGATATGTCTTTTTACTGCAAACCCCAATAGTTATGCTCCGGAATTTATTATATGCTTCTTTTTGGCGATTCGCCATTCGATTTAAATAGCAAAGTGGTTCGCCATTTGCTTAATGTATTTTCTTGGAACGTTCTTGCCCAGTTTTATTTTTAAAAAGGTTTAATATATTTTTCCGTTTATTGGCATTTTCTTTCAAGTTGTTATTTTTCACTGGTCCGCAAAACGAACTACCCATCTTTTTTTAAGGATAATACTTTTAGAGGAAATGACAATTTTTCATCTGTTCGTTTTATAATATATATACTATTTTATCAATATTGCTGACAACAAATTTCAGTAGTAAATATTCTTAAAACACAGGCCATACAATCTCATACTGTTCAATTTTTTTTCTCGATAGAATTTTTAGGACTTCATAGAATTATGTTGCGGGACCACCTAAATTTTTCGTAAACATAAAATACTTTTATTTGTTTTTTCTGATCCCCTATTTTTATCAGTTTAAAAATATAGCACAAGTTTTAGGTCGGCAAAATTAAAGGAAATTAGTCAGAACGAATGTCTCTTTATTCATTTTCAACATAAAAAAACCCTACCTACTTCTGTATGGGCTTTGATATTTATTCTACGTCTAACTATGACCGCCATACGTTATTTTTCAAGCGAAATTAAATAAAAAAAAATAGCTAAGTATTATTGGAGGACAATATAATTTCCCAATGGAGTTTTTTTCATATCGACTAGTATTCCAGGTTAAGATTTTCCACGCCCGAACGGATTTCAGCTCCGTGACGTCAAAAGTTTCCAGCCGCGCTAACCTACGTCATACACCCAGCGGCGGCAAGGTTAAATATGTGACCTTGGGATTGACCCTTTCTATACGTGACTAACTCTCGATATAACACCGGAATGTGATTGTTGTAACTTGTCTTTTTACCCAACTAATGGTGATCTTGAGATGATTTTTTTGAAGAATTGATCTGTAAACGTTGTCTGAAGTGAAAATGAATTTAGTTTACAGAGTGGGGGGGGGGGGGGGAACTATTTTAAAACAAATATTGCGATTCAAATGTTATAATGTAATTAAAACCAGGTTATGTCTTGGAGTATACCCCCCTTTATTTTTTTTTAACTTAAACGAGCTGATTTATTTTATTATTTTGATTTTTTCCACCTGTTGAAATCTGCCGAATAACGTGAGTATTTAAAGAATCATTCATAAAAGCTTAAAATCAATCTTTTTGTATGGACCTCCAACCTTATAACTATGAAGATTACTTTTTGACTTGTCATAACCGTTAAAATTTGTCAAAATTGTTTCCAGCTAAAATCTAATTTATTCCTTAGGCTTACAGGTCAAAAATTTTTAAATAAATTATTTTTAGTTAAAATTTCTAACTTTTTGGGTCAAAAGTTATCGCCCTCCTTGTTACCTTTTGGAATGCCGAACTGTTATTTGTGTGGTGGCAACTATTTTAATATATTTATCCACTTAAAGATTGGCACATGTGTTGAATCATTGTACTACTAATTTTTTCCTCTTTTTGGCTGTTAATATTCCATTTAAATAGTGTAGTAATCCAATTTAATACCGTTTAACACTTTGACATCTTCCTTAACCAGTTTTGCTTTGTATGTGATCACTCACTAAAGTATTCCTTTTAAGTATTGTGTTTTCACATTTATGCAACCCTTACAGCCATAAACAATGCACAGATTTCACTGCTTTAAATAGGATCCGGAATATTAATCAATAATAACGCGCTGATTTGTTTGGCATTTACAAGTAAAAAAAGGCTAAAAAACAGTTTGCATTTTGAGTTGGTCTGAACTTTCGAAAAGTCTTGACTTCAATTTGCAAAAAAAATGGACGTTTCAAGATTAGGTATTACGTCATTAGTATCAAATCATTTTTGCAAAGACTTGTCTAGGACTTAAGTTATTTTTCAAATGAATTGACTGGGTCTTAAGTCATTTTAAAATGACTGGTTTACAATACTGCTTTTTCCTGTTAAATAACACTCACCATGATAAATAAATTAAGAAAAACATATAAAAATGTTATTAGGGTACCTATGGCTTCCACGATAACTGACTATATGCTTGTATGTGTATGTATGAACCTTTGATGTGGTTATAACCAGGGATGCGAAGTTGACTAAAAATAACCCGAGTCTTTAGCTCAATGTGAGATTTAGTCGAGTCCCGAGTCGGGCTCCGACTTTACAGCATGTATTTCTCCCGCTTACGAAACTAAAATAACGTGGATATTCAGCAATCCACTCTTAGGGGAGTCATATAAGTCATTCACCCACAAAACATGGTTTGAAACTATTTCCTCTTTACGATTTACAGTTTGCGGCTTTACCAGAAAATTGTACATATAAGTTACAAAAATTTGTACGGCGCAAGTCGGACTTGGGACTCGGTTAGTTTTACGTAATCTTACTCGAGTCCCGAGTCCGACTCCAGCAAATTAACCGACTCTGTCGAGTAGCGAGTCCGACTCTGCAGCCCTGGTTTTAAGTACAAGGCAACGATTCTGTTGGCAATGTTGCAAGTGCAATTTTATGTCGTGTTATTTTTTTCAAGTTCTATTAATCGCCGTGTCTTATATTCAGGTGAAAATCTTCAACAAAAAGCTCAACGTCAACCAAGTTCAGTCAAAAGTGGGAAGTAAGGATAACCTGAAGCACACTCCAACCGGTGGTAAAGTAAGTGTACGGCATTAATTATGTATAGAGCGGATAAATTACGCCTGTAATTCTCAAGCCTATGGGTGCTGTGTATTTTTATTGAAGGAGCTGTGTTTTCTTATTAGGTTATTTATATTTTCAAAACACTGCAACTTTTTAGGCGGAAAAGTAATTAACCTGTTGGTGTTTTATTTTCAGTTAGTACGCCATTATTTACTTAGGCTGGATAAAGCGTTTTACTCAAAATACTTAAGTCCAATTGAGTCATTTGGCTAAAAGACATAAGTCAAGGCAATTCATTTTACCAAATCGACTTAAGTCAAGTCAAGTCAAGTCAAGTTATTTTACCAAATCGACTTAAGTCAAGTCAAGTCAAGTTATTTTAAAACAGTGACCTAAGTGCACTTAAGACAAGTCATCTTAAGACACTACAACACGAACTTGACTATGTGTTGCCCTTCTTGTGGATGTTCCAGGATTCCAACTCTTAGAGAAGAAATATACGTAACGTTGAAGAAGAAATATTATTGCAAGAAGAGCCGTGTTTTTTATTATGTCATTTATATTTTCAAAATAGTACAACTTTTTTAGGTCAAAGTTTTTATACTCGGTAATTTGGCATTTTACCTGACTTTTACTTAATTAATCGCTGCATACCAACTATAGCTTCATAAAAAAACTATTTTGCTTGAATTTACTCATGCTTAATGAACCCAAAGACTAAACCTTGTATCCAGAATTCACCACAGAGGTTGTTAGATTAAATAGGTCAATTTATAGAATATTTAACCTAAAAAGCGTTTGTGTTTAACCGTAATATTCGTTATTGTTAATAAAATTACGCCTTTTTGTATTAAATGCAGTGTTGTGGAGTGAACAGACTAAGTGATTGGATAATTAAAAGAAAAAAAAAATTTAGGATTTTTTGGGGGCAAAATTAAAAAATATTTTTAAGATCTTTTGCAAATTTGATTTTTTCTCTTATTCGTCAGTTGACCGGTTTGTTATTTTTTGCTTTTCAGGTGAAAATCTTCAATGAAAAACTTGACGTAACTGCTGTGTCTTCCAAAGTTGGCAGCACTGACAACCTGGGGCATACTCCTGGCGGCGGAAATGTAAGTTATAAACCAATTTCGTTCTTTAAAAATTAATCAGCGCTGGTCTAGAATTCTACCACATTTTCGTACGGGGTTTATATAGCTAGTTATTTGGGTTGGGGTGCGAGTTAGCGTTTGAGTTAACCCATTATAATGATACAAGTTCGTATCGAAACGTCTAACAAGATGACGTCTCTACTCGACCTTTTTGGCTTTGCAATTTATTATCAAGCTACAATACAGATCCTTACACATAGTGTACCTCAGTGATGCTGTATTTTGCCAACTTTAAATCTAAGTAAAATTAAGGTTAAATTAATGCTTAAGTCGTCAGGGGGTTAATATCCAATTGTATATTTGTACTTAACCATTTGGGTCTGAGTGGGTATACTATAAAAAGAGGACATATTTCTAAAACGGTTGGTTTTAGACGAAGATTGTCAGCCAAAGTCTTGATGTCTCTAACGCCCAGTCAAAAGTGGGCAGTAAAGACCTGATTGAACACAAACCGACTGGAGGCAATGTACGTTTAAAAGCATGGCCGCTCCTATTCATTGATTTCAAATCACAAAATCACCAAATGCACTGCGTTAATTTTTTGATTTTTCCCTGTAGACGCCAAAGTGATGATAACACTGGTCTGGACAAATAAAAAAAGTGCTGTTTACAAAAAGATGACTAATTTTGATTATAGTTTTAGAATGCTAATTGCAAAAAAGACCTCATTTTTTCTATCACGTTTTTTATTTTACCAAACCCAAGACATACTTATGATGATAAAGTGTTTGCATAGAGTAATAGTTACCGTACAGTATCAAATCTTACACCATCCTACCAATTTTGCAGAAGTACATTAGACCACTAGGTTATAAACAAGTCATTTTGAATTCACTTAGTAAGGTCATTTGCAAAAAAATAGGTCATTGACATAAAACGTTAAGCCATTAAAATTTACCGCTTTAGTTAACTGCGTTGCAATGAAGCATGGACAATTTTTAACAGTAATTTCAATGTCACCCTGGCCGAAATGACCGCGCTGCCAATTTTCAGAATAATATAGTATATAAAAAGTGACCAAAATTCTTATAAACATAAGACAATCCCTATAATCGTTAATAAGTACTATTCCGATTTATTAGTTTTTTTAAGCAATGCACGTTTTAGAAGCATGAACCAATTAAAGTATTTTAATGTCACCCACTATGAAATGCACTGTTTTGATTTATGTAGCAAACTAGGACGGGTATACGCGTATCCTTTCTAAAGGCTTCGTTTTTTGGTCCTCAACCTTTTCATCCCGTGACCGTTTAAACGCCATTTAAACCCAATTGCCCTTAAGAATAAAGCAAGACATGTAAATTTGAAGAAAGAGTATATGACCCATTTAAAACTGTAAACTTTTCAGCAGCTATAATATTACTAATCTACTTCTGAATGATATTTTAATGAAAACAATATATTCATTCTTAGTAAATACAGAGAGCACACTGAGCGCATTGTGACGTAATAATAAGATAGTGTACACTTCGTTCAAAGTTGGTCTCGCTTGCAAAAAATGCATTGTTTTGATTTGGAACATTTTTATCAGGCAAGAGCTGACAAATAAAAAATATTGTTTATATATTTTGATTATTATCAAATCGTGCCTCGCCCTATCACACTATCACTTGTTTTGCATGATTAACTGTCATTGCACAGAGAATTTTTGTTCAGCACTCAAATTCAGTTGAACACTATAAAATGCTGTTTTCATTTGTGGCTTTTTGTTATTTTCCACCTTTTTTGTTATTTTCCACCTTTTTTGTTATTTTCCATACTTTTCCATTTTAAAACATTGGATCTGGCAATGTTTAATACGGAAACAGAATTTTTACTTGTTTTTCAACAGATTTTTTTTAGCAAAATTTTTCAACAATTTTTATTTTGTTTTTCAATTTTAAAATTGAAAATGGTCGTCCGTTTTTAATTACTAGCTTACGCTTCAGGTTTTTTTTAAAGTTTAAAATAAAATATTTTAGAGCATGTTAGACGTAGTTTGTAGCTAATGAATGCAAATCGTTTCAGCAAAACAGGAAAAGTTTACCTCGGACATTATTGCTGTATTTGTAAGCGGTTTAGTTTAGCGGCCGTACAGCTTCAAGAAAATTACTCCTTCAAGAAAATCCTATTAAAGGACCAACGACATAATAAAGCCGAATACGCTGTGATATCTATTATACGCATTAAGACTTAAAACCGTCGGAACAAGACCTAAACCTGTTGGAATAATAGCTAAATTCACCAGAATAATGCCTAAATGGCTAAAATAACGCCTGAAAATGTAGATAGAGGGTATGGGACCGCCGGTCTGGCACCGGTCGTTTTGGTGTCGACGTTTGGGCGTCCTAATTTAAACGGTGCCGCTGTTTTGGCCCAGGACTAACTGTCCTGTTTGGGGGTCGGTGGGTAATGGGTGCGGGTTAGAATTTGAGTAAGTGTTACATTTTAGGGATGGGGCATTATTCTGGTCGTTTAGGTCGTATTCCGAATTTAGAGCTTATTAAGGACTTATACCATCTTTTAGTGTTCTTGATTCACACCTTTACGTTATTCTAATTTCGGTCTTATTGCTGGAGTCCATTTCCACTAACCCTACTAGCTTGTACCTTATGTAATACTGGGCATTCGCAGGTGAAAATTACAAACAAGGCCAAGGATTTCTCCAAAGTTGGATCAAAATGCGGCTCTCTGGACAACGCAAGGCACAAGCCAAGTAAGTGGGCGAAGATGCTGATTTAAATGCAATACTTAAACTGTTGCTACCAGGCATAGTAATAATAACAAAAAAAACAGCTCCTCTGGTAATTGTAATTGTTAACCAACGTTTCGGCAACTTATGCAAGTCGCCTTCGACGAAGATTGAAATATTTTCTTGTTGATAATAATAATTGCGAGATTTCTCCATTAGGTATTTGTTTTTTGATGCATTTGAATTTATTTGCATATTGCATATAGTCTTTGTTTAAACTCTATGTCAATGCCAAACACAAACAAATGATAACTTGGTCTCAATACGTTTTTTTTGATAATTTTTACAGGGTTTCCACAAAAGTTTTTATTAAACCCTATGTTTATCCAAA
The DNA here is from genome assembly GCF_963924565.1 of Ascidiella aspersa. Classification (NCBI taxonomy): domain Eukaryota; kingdom Metazoa; phylum Chordata; class Ascidiacea; order Phlebobranchia; family Ascidiidae; genus Ascidiella; species Ascidiella aspersa. Next base: position 3,638,996 of record NC_139451.1, read on the forward strand.
ATGCTTAGAGTAGGCCTCGAATCATATTCAAAACATGTCGAAATAAACCGATTTCACTTCAGATCTTTGCAAACCAAAAACGGTTTTCAAAAGTCTGTGCATGGCTTATAATTTATTTCATAACGTGTGGTAACCCTGTGTTTGGCATGGTGCAAAAAAGTAAAATTCTGGTGTACTTCTGGTGTTTATTTATGTGTTCATTAACACTCAATTTTACCCGTTTAAAAGTTCCTTATTTTTATTAAACGCTAAACATGCAAAAAATAGATGTAATTTGTTGTGTGTGACTGAATGTGTTTTTAACAGAAGGAGGAAATGTCCAGATATTCGATGAGAAACCGGTCTTTAAAGATCTCGCCCAATCCAAGGTAAATTATCAAAAATCGACGTTTTTCCATTCTTTGTGTTCCTTGTAAAAAAAACTTAAACACGGCAATGTACTGTTTTAAAAATATGTTTAAATTGTAGTGGAACACTATTTTGGTTTTCCAGCGAAATAAAAATGTCTACTTTAAACGTTCCGATTAATCTATTTTCGTTATTTAAATATTATAATGACTTCGTTTGGAATCGTTATCGGTATAAAATGTCAAGTATCGGAAATCCCTAATTTTTGAGTTTAAATTATTTTTTTGCTTGTTCGAGCATACCAATGACGTCATTTGGTATCGGATCAATTTGCGATACTTTTGCTCAAATATCGTTTATCGCTATCGGAATAAAGTATCGGACACCCAACAACAGCACGTGTTAATTCTTGCCTCTTCGTTTTTTTTTAGATCGGGTCTCTCGAAAACGCGACACACACACCGGGAGGTGGTAATGTAGCGATTCTGAACGAACATCTCGAATTTCGCGATAGAGCGGCTGCAAGAACCGACAGTGGAGTTCACATGTCTTCCTCTACTTGTAAGTTAAGTTATTTTGATGTAATTAATGCAAAAACGGGCTTAACAGGCGCTAGACCTTTTTTAGATTTGAAACGCAATTTTTTTTTTGAGTTGGGAAATTTTATATTTGATTTATTAGACCTAAATTTTTTTTAGATTTACCGCGATTTCAGGCGCTAGAATAGTTTTAGATTTGGAACTCAATTTTTTTAGAATGGGAAAATTTTATATTTGATTTGTTGGACCGAGATTTTTTATACACAACTTTAATAGTTTGGATTTGGACATTCTGGCTATATGATTAATTCTAGAAATATAGGCAATATGCCGAGTGGTAGTATCGGTACTCGTCCGATACTGGACTGGTATCGGTGCCGATCCGAAAAATAAAAAATATTTGGTGCATCACAGCCACCATGTTTTGGAAAACATTACTTTTTATTATATATCACACTAAAATTAAACAAAAATATTTTTAAAGCAATAGCAACTTTGTCCTATTAACCTGAAAACCATTACCATTTTATTTTGATCATTTTAGAATAATAATGACGTCATTTTGTATGGACTCGCGGCATTTTTTGACCAAAATTTCCGGTAATGGGATCGGAATAAAAACCAGGTTTTGGATATCGCTAAAGTATTTTTAATATACTAAATGCAATCTATTTGATTTGGCCAAGTAAAAGGTTGTCTTTACTATACGTATGATTCTTAGCACAGGGTTACCCCAAAGTCTTTTAATTTATTGGCGTTTTTTAAAAGTGTCTAAATAGTATTTAATTTTCTATGTTTAGGTCAAGTCAAATTATGAAATAACATTTTTAACTATTTGTTATTATATTGGCCATAGCATTTACACTATTTTTTTTTTTTGAATTATATTCAAAAAAAGTCGTGCAATCCAATTTTAGGTCTTTAAAAAACCTACTGATTTTCTTCAAAAATCTTTTGAACGTCTTATTTATTCATGAAATTATTTTTGATTGTCGAATTTTTTTGGAACCGTGTAGTTGTAGTGAATAGTAAAAAAATTAGCCAAAATGGTTAATTAAACTATGCCAATTATGTGAGCAAGGTTTTTTAGTTATTATCAACATTTCTCATCTTATTTAAAAAAGTAAAAATGATAGCCTAAAAAACTAAACTAAAGAGTGCGTGATTTAAAAAAAATTAAACCACTTTTTTTGCATTTATTTTCAGCTTCTGAAACGTGAACAAATTTCCGCTAGTGGCGTCGCGGAGAAGAAACAACGAAGTTTTTTTCGCCAACTTTTCTTTGTATATTTGGCCAAGTAGATGCCGCACTGCTAGTTTTTATTTCTTTATACGCGGTACATTCGCTAACGAATTGATTTTACGCCGTAGATTTGTGTATTGTGTAGTTTTACCTTCGCTCGACGCTTTTTTAAAGTTTGGTATTGATCAGATGAAAAGAAACCACCGTTTTAAAGTAACCCGTTATCTGTAATATCTTGGTAATGTGATTTTACCAGTTTCAAGGCTTTTGAATAAATTCTTCAAGTTTTTGTCGAAATCTTAAAAGTAGTAAATTAGTTTCAAATGAGGTTAATATAAGCGTCAATATATTGCCAAAAATATATTAAACCAAAATATTCATTTCTTTACCTTCTGTAAGAATTTTATGGAAATCCGCTACCAATTTTACATTTCAAAAGAGGTGAATATAAATGTTAGTATATTGCAAAAAAAATGAACAAAACCGATTTGTTGACATATATTTCCATTCTTTACTGTAATGAATTTTTTTTAACCGTAGCCTGCTTACCTTATTATTATCAAACTCATCTGCTAAATATCCTTCATTTTTCATATTCAATTTGCAAGGTATGACCATCAAAGCTCATACAGAAGTAGGTATCATTTATGACCATTGACCATGTTGAAAATGAACAAAGATTTATTCGAAACGTTCAAAATGCTTCCCACTTTTGTACAGGCTTTGACATTTTACTACGTCTTACTACAACCTCCAACCAATATTTGCTCCATAGGTATGACTGTTTTTCAATTTCGAAATATTAAAAAGTACATTTGTAAATTCTTACCTCATTTTTACGGAATTCTATTTTTGGGTAACAATTAAGAGCAACACGAAATGTAACGTATGGCAAAAACGCCATTATTAAAATAGTTGAAATGTTAGCGAAGTCAATCTCAATGAACTTTCTCGAATATCTAAAATACCTTTGTCAATATTGTGGAATATTTTTCTGGAAACCCATAACCACTTAAAATTTCTGTGCGAACGGCCTTTTTCTAAACAAATTTTTTCGTGCTGTTTTTGTCGCTTATTTCTACTTATGAAACAGGTGTAAACATTTGTCATCAATCTTTCAAAGAGCTTTATGCATTTTCATACATGTTTTAACGCTTTCATATTTTTATCAACCATAAAACTAATTTCCACGCGCAAAATTAAGATTTTGAATGCTTTTTCAAAATACTTGCCAGGCAGTCCCTTTCATCGAAGTCTTCATGGAAAAAAACGCTTTTATGACAAACTTTTACAATCGTATGCTTTTACTCACGGCAGCGCTGTTTTTGTATTGCATTGATTTCTGTAGAAAGCTGCTTAGTACTTGTAGTGAAAATTCCACGTTCATTTTAATGTTTTGATTTTGTTATGTCATAGCGATGCACAAAATTGCGCAGCAAAAACGCGGAGTTTCAGCTGGTACCTTTTGCTCTAGTAACATTTTTTAACCTCAAACTTTTTGCTACTATAAAAATTTACACAAAAAGCGTAGATGCTGTAAAATTCATTTTGCACATTGTTTTCCACTCTGATAAAAATTCCATTTCGCTTTCAAAATGATTTTACTTAAAAACTCCCGTGGCCAATAGATAATTTTGAACTAGTAGCAAATATTGATGCCCGATAATATCGGATCGGCACCGATACCCCGATGCCAATTTGTTTAATATCGTTTGCCGATACTAAATTGATATGATGATTTCAGCTGTGATTTACAAACCACCACAACTCATTTTACCTTAAAAGTTTTTCAAGTATTAAATATTCAACAGGAGGCAGCTACTTTTTTACACCAAGCATTTTTTAGCCAATTAACCTGGAAAACGTTATCAATGTACGTTTCAATTTTAAGTTTTTGCTTATTTGACCTTAGGAATGACGTCATTTGATATCGGATTGCGATACTTGTGCTAAAATTATCGGACATACCTAGTAGCAATACTCGTAATTATATAATTAAAATATAGAAATTCATTATGCCAGTGCTTTTCAACCTTTAAAAAATTTTCATCCGCACTTTTTTATTTCGGAAAATTTCCATCCGCGCGAAACAAGCGCAGTAAGTTTCCAACCTTTAGTTTTATTTGTGAAATAACAATGAATGGGTTTGTGTATTAGCTAAAGCTGCAATAAACCACTATGCGAGACTATATTACTGTACCTGTGACGCACAAGTGGGCACACCATCTTATTTAATTACTGTATTACACATAATGAAAGAAAACATAATGCACCATTTTCATCCGCACATTCATCCGCACAACGTTTGTCATCCGCACTACTTTTTTTTCATCCGCACAAGTGCGTACCATCCCACGGGTTGAAAAGCACTGCATTATATGATTCTATTTTCTTGTTTGTTAATTGGTAAATCTTTATAGGTTTTAGAATCTATTGTTTAAAGACGGTTTATATATAAGATTACAGTTACTTTTCCCCATCAAATGTTTCTCAAAACTAGTATATTTTTAGTCCCAATCCCCCCTTCCCTAAATCAAATCAACTTTCATGACAATCCTATATTTTATTAAAACTACATTGATTTATATTTGTTTTATACTGAAGCAAAACATTTTATCTATATATACGTTTTATGTCGTTTTGTAGCAATATTTTAGGGTGAGCTAATAAAGCTAGTAGTTTTTATCAACGGTTTAAAATTCAAAGCGTATTAATTTGTCGCTTAGACGTATTTTAACCTAACCAACCCTGTAGCTTTTTTTGCCAACTTTACCATTCATGTGTGGAGTTTTGTGCCAGATTTTAAGGCTGTATTAAATCCGTTCAAAGATAATTTTTTACGTCGAGTTATTTTTACTGTTGCTTTGTGTATCGTTCAAGCTGTTGAGAATAAACATTGGTTACTGCTATACAATTATATGTGCTTTAAGTCATTATTAATCCAGCAATAACGCTTAAGCTATGTTACCGCGTGCTAGGCTAGTCTTTACTTGTTTTGCTCATCAAAGATACAAGACAATAAATGTCAGTGGTTATGAGTAGGGAGATTATTTTTTGACTCGTCAAGAAAAGTCCAAAATTTGTCAGAATCGAATAAAAATACACATAAATCGTTTACGAAATTAGAAAAAAACATAGTAAGCTCTTTGTTAGACTGCTAGACTAGTCTTTACTCGTTTTGCTCATTAAAGAGACTCTTTAAAAGTAAGCCGAACTGGTATTTTTGTTGTCTTTGTATACTTGCCACTCTATAAATATAAAATATAGTAAATGTCAGTGTGGTTATTCATTAATGGCCTGACTTACGTGTACTTTTAGATCAGGGGTCGGCAACCTTTTTTGCACTGCGGACCGGTTTAAAACTAAAATTTTGTCGCGGACCGGCCTTAAAAAAACAAATACTGTTTAGGAAAGGAAATTTAATGCAAACTTTATGCTTGTTTAGTCGCAAAGAGGTTCTCCCATCTAGGAATTATTGAACTTGCTGAAACCCGCGGGCGGTATCCAGCCAAACAATTTAATTTAACCCATATAATAATGTATGATATCATTTTTGACCAGTACTTACACGACACTTTTAATAGCCTATCGCAATATAAAAACGAAAAAATAATGGCAATATGAAAAAGTATGCTTTTACTCACGGCAGCGCTGTTTTTGTATTGCATTGATTTCTGTAGAAAGCTGCTTAGTACTTGTAGTGAAAATTCCACGTTCATTTTAATGTTTTGATTTTGTTATGTCATAGCGATGCACAAAATTGCGCAGCAAAAACGCGGAGTTTCAGCTGGTACCTTTTGCTCTAGTAACATTTTTTAACCTCAAACTTTTTGCTACTATAAAAATTTACACAAAAAGCGTAGATGCTGTAAAATTCATTTTGCACATTGTTTTCCACTCTGATAAAAATTCCATTTCGCTTTCAAAATGATTTTACTTAAAAACTCCCGTGGCCAATAGATAATTTTGAACTAGTAGCAAATATTGATGCCCGATAATATCGGATCGGCACCGATACCCCGATGCCAATTTGTTTAATATCGTTTGCCGATACTAAATTGATATGATGATTTCAGCTGTGATTTACAAACCACCACAACTCATTTTACCTTAAAAGTTTTTCAAGTATTAAATATTCAACAGGAGGCAGCTACTTTTTTACACCAAGCATTTTTTAGCCAATTAACCTGGAAAACGTTATCAATGTACGTTTCAATTTTAAGTTTTTGCTTATTTGACCTTAGGAATGACGTCATTTGATATCGGATTGCGATACTTGTGCTAAAATTATCGGACATACCTAGTAGCAATACTCGTAATTATATAATTAAAATATAGAAATTCATTATGCCAGTGCTTTTCAACCTTTAAAAAATTTTCATCCGCACTTTTTTATTTCGGAAAATTTCCATCCGCGCGAAACAAGCGCAGTAAGTTTCCAACCTTTAGTTTTATTTGTGAAATAACAATGAATGGGTTTGTGTATTAGCTAAAGCTGCAATAAACCACTATGCGAGACTATATTACTGTACCTGTGACGCACAAGTGGGCACACCATCTTATTTAATTACTGTATTACACATAATGAAAGAAAACATAATGCACCATTTTCATCCGCACATTCATCCGCACAACGTTTGTCATCCGCACTACTTTTTTTTCATCCGCACAAGTGCGTACCATCCCACGGGTTGAAAAGCACTGCATTATATGATTCTATTTTCTTGTTTGTTAATTGGTAAATCTTTATAGGTTTTAGAATCTATTGTTTAAAGACGGTTTATATATAAGATTACAGTTACTTTTCCCCATCAAATGTTTCTCAAAACTAGTATATTTTTAGTCCCAATCCCCCCTTCCCTAAATCAAATCAACTTTCATGACAATCCTATATTTTATTAAAACTACATTGATTTATATTTGTTTTATACTGAAGCAAAAAATTTTATCTATATATACGTTTTATGTCGTTTTGTAGCAATATTTTAGGGTGAGCTAATAAAGCTAGTAGTTTTTATCAACGGTTTAAAATTCAAAGCGTATTAATTTGTCGCTTAGACGTATTTTAACCTAACCAACCCTGTAGCTTTTTTTGCCAACTTTACCATTCATGTGTGGAGTTTTGTGCCAGATTTTAAGGCTGTATTAAATCCGTTCAAAGATAATTTTTTACGTCGAGTTATTTTTACTGTTGCTTTGTGTATCGTTCAAGCTGTTGAGAATAAACATTGGTTACTGCTATACAATTATATGTGCTTTAAGTCATTATTAATCCAGCAATAACGCTTAAGCTATGTTACCGCGTGCTAGGCTAGTCTTTACTTGTTTTGCTCATCAAAGATACAAGACAATAAATGTCAGTGGTTATGAGTAGGGAGATTATTTTTTGACTCGTCAAGAAAAGTCCAAAATTTGTCAGAATCGAATAAAAATACACATAAATCGTTTACGAAATTAGAAAAAAACATAGTAAGCTCTTTGTTAGACTGCTAGACTAGTCTTTACTCGTTTTGCTCATTAAAGAGACTCTTTAAAAGTAAGCCGAACTGGTATTTTTGTTGTCTTTGTATACTTGCCACTCTATAAATATAAAATATAGTAAATGTCAGTGTGGTTATTCATTAATGGCCTGACTTACGTGTACTTTTAGATCAGGGGTCGGCAACCTTTTTTGCACTGCGGACCGGTTTAAAACTAAAATTTTGTCGCGGACCGGCCTTAAAAAAACAAATACTGTTTAGGAAAGGAAATTTAATGCAAACTTTATGCTTGTTTAGTCGCAAAGAGGTTCTCCCATCTAGGAATTATTGAACTTGCTGAAACCCGCGGGCGGTATCCAGCCAAACAATTTAATTTAACCCATATAATAATGTATGATATCATTTTTGACCAGTACTTACACGACACTTTTAATAGCCTATCGCAATATAAAAACGAAAAAATAATGGCAATATGAAAAAGTACGAACCACAAACCGACACCTGAAAATTATTGGATAGACAGACGTACAAGGCTTACCAAAATTGCTTTTTTGACAACAAAAATCATTTTTTAACGTGGTTGATGTCAGAAAATCCATTAGGTTTTTTTTTTGTCATTTGTATAGATTCTAAAACTATAGAGTCTAAGCTAGATAATACACATACGTTTTTTCGAAACCTTTCCTGCCTAAATATAAAATAATAAATTATTTCATTATGCGACATAGTTTATACAATATTGTTTGCATGAAGTTCTATTGCACTTTAAGGTGAGCACACTTAATATTAAAACCCATGATATTTTGGCCCATTTTTTGATATATTGTAAGTACTAGAAGTTAGAATTTGTAATAAAATATGCATTACGGATGTTGTGAACGTGCTATGTAACTCATATGGCCACAACACAATAGTTGCTTTGAACCTCACGAGAGCTTGATACTAATTGTGATTTTTTGTTAGACCAATCAACAACGGAGTAGTATAGGATATATTGAAACGAAGGTAAATGTGTTTTAAATATAAAAATGCATTTAATTATTTTTGACTTATTACCAGGTTGTTACGTACAGTTCGTGTTTAAACAAAATTTTTAATCTGACAACCCTACTACGGGCCGGTAACCAACTCCTCCGGCGTTTGCCGACCACTTCTTTAGATGACTCTTTAAAGGTAAGCAGAACTGGTCATTTTGTTGTCATTACACTTGCCAGTCGCTATAAGATTTGCACTTTTGAACTAGATAATTCAATTTAATGAAATAAAGCAAAATGCGACGTAGTGTTTTCAGAGATTTAGTCACTTTTTTATGGTTAGTTTTGTCTAGCCGTATGGTCACTTTCAGATTAGGCTGTCTTTTTCCTGTAGGCCAACAGACCTGCGTAAACCGTTATGTTACGTAAAAAAACTTTCTATATACCAGTGGTTCTTAACCTTTCATGCCTCGTGCCCCCCTTCGAATGGATTTTAATCCTCGTGGCCCCCCTCGATTTGAAAAAATAGCTAGAATTGTGTTTAACGTGTTTTCACTTATTCTATTTCACAGCGTTAATAAAAAAACACTTCGATTAAACGAAAGCCTACGAATAAATACACAAAAATCCGAAATCGGGTAACGTCGCTTTCTGGTCAAATCGTATTCTTTAGGCAGAAAACATCGGCGGCATCATTCCCTCTTCGGGGATGCTATTTATCGCGATGATTTTTAAGTTTTGAGGGTAGTAATGACGCCTTTGAAATCACCACCGAGCAGTGCAGACACTGTGCACAATTATGGCCGTCTCGTTTAACTTTTGTGAAGCAAAAGAGACGTAACTGTCGCACCATTTGCGAACTTTCGACATTTGATAACACAAAACCTTCTTAAAGCTTTGTGTAAAAACGTATTTTTAATAGTAAACCTCTGAAAATATGTGCAATTCAACTATTCTTCGTTCTGTTAAGCTTGCTTTGACCACTTAACACAATTAATTTTACCACAAAATTTAATCAATGGAACAACATCAAATCTATCTCTACGAGCTAAAATGGTAATATCGTTATTTGACGTTTTGTGAAGAAAATGTTAAACTTGCTTGTATTAGTTTTGCTATCATTCTAGGTTTTCAAACTAATTAAAATGCTGGTTATACATCAAAGAAAAACTGAGTAAACTAGAAAAACACAAATGTAGGTTATGTGTGACGTAACAATTTTGGCAATTAGGCGAGCAGATAAAGACTTGCAAGCTTGACGCCGACTGTTGCAAAACTTCTCCCGAATAGCAGGTAGTAACATGTGAGAAAAAATACGTTATAATAGGTTTTGACACTACAAGTTTGAGTTTAACTAAAAAATTAAAAATAGTGACACGGGTTTTGCAATACCACTACATTGCTACAGACGTATGCTCGTGCCTCCCCAATGACAGCTCCTCCATGGCCCCACCGGGGGGGAGGGGTGGCGAGGGCCACGGCCACGGTTGAGAAACCCTGCTCTATACGAACATTTCCATGACCATTAGAGTGTGTAATTATTAACCAATTCAGTAATGATTTACCTATACGTATTATTCCTTAAACCTAATTATGTAGGCTAAACGTGATGTAATATTGTGGCACGATTGCAGGATTATATCATGTTGCAATACGCAACATTACCCGAGTTCAGTAACACTTGGGGGTAGGCAACCTTATTCGGCTCGCAGGCCAGATACGGCCCGCCAAGCAAATCTTATTTTACAAACTGGGCCCTCGACCTATTTTACAAACTGAGCACGATGCTATTCCTTACATTTTTTGTTTTTTTTTAGCTATAAGTAAAAGCAAAAGTTTTTGACGCTTTGTTCAAATCTTGTTCCTGCATCGAATGTAACATGTAGTTTCGACCCATTTCCAAATACAAAATAGCATACCCATAGTGTTATCCCTGATTAACAGTTATTGCGGTTGTTATAATAAGATGCGTAAAGTATACACAGTTAAATTTTAACGGCCCGCAGAAACCTTTCTGGTTTGGTTTTGGCCCGCGACTAGAAAAAGGTTGCTTCACAGCATTATACTACAGTAATGGAAATAAAGATTTATGGTGTTCTATAAACTTCATTATAATTTAAACAGAATAACAAAACTGAATAAATAAATCTGAAAATGAAGCCACCGAGCTAGACCTCTTCTATTTTTCACACTTTCAGCTCAGATCTTTTCGTTTCGGCGTTGGCAAATATGACGTCACCGGCCGATGTGGCGAGTGGTTAATATTATTTCGAAGTGGGCACTTGAAAAAAGGGGCGCAATTTAAAATTTATCGATACTTGAGACGAGTCAACCGGTTTGCGAGCGCACGCGTTAAAAAACCGCCGATAAATATTCATTGAAGAAAAGTAACTGTCGTGAAAGGTACTCTGGAAATTTTCTTGTATTTTAAGCTTTTCAACTTTAGACTTGTGGTTAAATACGGAATATTAAAGCCAATGCAGAAGTTTAAGTTAAAATTCGTTACCTGTGTATCGTTGCAAATGGATATTTGGGCGTACACGCTATGATATACTTCTATATAGGCTGGCTCTTATCCCAATGCTGCAACATAATGTTCTGAACAAGCTATTAAACTGCGGCCTTGCAGTTAAATGCGGAATATGAAAGCCAATGCAAAAGTTGAATTTCGTGACCGGCGTACTGCTGCAAATGAATACATGTTGTTCAAACCATACAGGCTGTTAGATACTTCTGAAAAGTTGGCAAGTCTTGGACAACTTGGTAATTCTAAGGGAACACTATGCACTGATATGTAATGTAGCTTGATAATGAATTACAAAGCCATAAAGGTCGCACGCCAGACCCGGACTCGGGGTTTTTAACGTAATCTTATTCGAGGTCCCAGTCACTAGTTTGACTCCGCAGCCCTGGTTCTAACTATTGCGTTCGTGAGGACCAATTGTTTAATTTAAAACCTGCCAAAACAGTCATAGGCGTAGCCAGGGGCCCCCCCCAAAGCCAGGGCCCCCCCCAAAAAAGCCAGGGGGGCCCCCAAAAAAAATTTATAAATATTTTACTCTTAATCATTTTTTTGTAGCATTTATGAGCAGTACCACAACATTTGATCACAGGCATGCCACACCTTCAATTGTCATGCATTGTTACGTCACAAACGATGTAGTTAATGTAACATTTACTATACATTAATGTAGTTTTACTACTTTCAGACAGTTTTTGCTTATTGACTGTTTTTTGAGTATTGCGTTAACACTCAGTCAGTTGCTGCTCGAAACGGTTTGCTAGCATTGTTATTTGTGTTCGTTACGGCAGTTAATACAATGGTAAAAGCTAAACAAAAAATTCCAACTTTTTGCCCCCCCCAAATAAATTTTTGGCTGGCTACGCCACTGAAAAGTGTTTTACCAACCTATAGGTCGCCACCAATTTGGGGTCGCCGTTTAATTTTGTTAGGTCGTCGACTGCAGTATAGTTTATTTAGTTGACTTGTTCACGATTTCGCCAATACTAGATGAAATTAAGGAAGCAATGCGAAAACATTACTCATATTCATTAGATTCCCACTTATTTATTTTAAACTAAACTCTCATGTTTTGTTCGCTTGCAGAAAGTTCACTAAATAAAATTTTGCCGCGAAATCTTCGCCGTTATGTTTACGTTTAGTATTTGGGTCGCTACGATATAAGGTTGAAGCGCTGTCGTATAGTATTGGCCTAACGGTTTAATTTTGACTTTATGACTAACTTTGCTTATTGAGGTAAAGGTTTGACATAGGGCAAAATTGTTACCTGTTTTGGCATAATGAAAGGCAGATTTCTGTAAGTACAACAAGTATTTATATTTTTCGGGTGTACTTTTAGGCTGTAACATCGCCAGTAGGGGTTGGTGTAAACTTCACTATAAGGCGCATTTTTTCAATTTTCGTTTTTTCTTTCGTGTTTTGATTTCGTGTGTAATGAGTTACAAGTTACTTGGCCCTAATATTTAGTCCAAAAGTTACAAATGCAACCCAGGGAAAGTTGAAGTTTATTTTATTTTTTGAGCAATCCTATCTCAGATGCTACGGAGTCGGGTAAACACTGAAGTTTTTGTAATTTCCCAAAATAGAAATAACATTTCGTATAATTATATCCATTATTTCGTGAAGTGCATTTGCACTTGCAGTACTTTGAAATACATCTTAGCACATTTGTGATTAATATACAAAGTGCACCTTGTATTACTTTGCACATATGTGTGAGTTATATATAACCATCACCCCATTATAAGACAGGGTTGTATATGCGAGTGCTACGGGTGCTTCTGAACCCCGAAACATGTAATTTGCTTTTTTTGTGTTTCACAGTCAATTTATCCCCTTAACCCAATAATTTTACCCCCACACGCCCACAACTGCTGGTGAAAAGTTATCGCACGTAGCTTTCGTAAGTTGTTTTGTAATCTATTTCCTTAAATGCGTCCCAAAACATTGGGGTCTGCAATGTTGGTCACAGCGAAGTGGTGGACTGTTGATAAGGAATGCACGGCGTACCAAACAACATCATTAATATGTTCAAATAAAAAAAAAGTCTGAAGCATTTTTAGATTAATTAAGATACTTTCCCAGCCCGAAACAACCGCAATTTTTCTTCAACTCCTTTACCTGTACGACGTGGCTCTACCACCCTGAGCTTCGCTCTTTTTGTGCCGCTTAGTAAAAGGTTTGAAAAGCTTCCATAAAATATTGGCCTATTGGTCTAATTGTAACTTTATTCTTAACTTTACTTGTAAAGGTGAACCAGCTTACTTTAATGTAAATGATGTGGCTTAATTGCTCTTCCACAATCGGGAGGAACAACATTCCTCACTCCATCAGCGTCCACCCCCACTCTTGCGTGGGACGGAGCAAGGAACCCACCTATCTGGCCAGGTTCCGGGCCGAATATGGTTCCACCGGTTCCACGGGGGCCGCGGGGGGCAGTACCTCCCTCCTAAACAGCGTGGCGGCCAGTGTAGCGGTTCGAAGGAACGCTGTGGAACTCAAGTTCTTAGAGTCGGCACTTTCCGCTTTAAAGTTAAAGGAAAAGAGAGCTCTTCGCAATTTGGAAAGCGAGATGCGAAAATACCGTGCCGACCTGGATAAATTGCCGGTAAGTTCTTTTAATTATTATAATAGTTTTATTTTTGCAATTATAAGTTTTGTTTGAAATCAAAAGTTGTAATTTTGCTGATTAAAAGTTTTGTTTTACCATTAAAAGTTTTATTTTGGCTATTATAAAGAATTATTCGCTATTAAAAGTTTTAATTTTGCGATTTTGTCCTATATTCGATTTTGTTATTCTCCAATCGGGCGCTTAAATTTTTTTTGCTTCGCGCGGATATTAGAATGTGAATAAAACTTTTTTTTTTTGATAAAAAATGCGAATGAGACTTTATGATTTTTCTATTCAAGTTCGACAAATGTGCTTGACATTACTTATTAGGAATGCTCATTAGGACTTGTTTTTAATGGTTGTTCTTTAGCTTTGCTTTCTTCCGTTTTTATTACACCAAACAACAAAATAGAACAAAAAAAGGCGAGAACTAAAAATAGCACCTATCAAGAAGCGACAGGTTGGGCTAAAGGCCAGCTCACTTAACTTTATGAATTTAAAGCACAGATATACAGTGTTTTATCGACTTGATCATAAATAACAACATAGAAAGCGTCGGTAATGTCTTTGCATACTAACAACGGTATATAACGAAGCGTGCACATAACAGCAAGCAATTCAACAAATCATTGTCAACACCAGTTCCAAACAGGAGAGTTACAGGGTCGTTTTTTAAGGAAAAAACGGGATGATTTGTAAGAACATTAAACGTTTTAAAAAGATCCAATATATAATTCCTACCAATAGTACACCGAAAGCCATTGCAGACTCACCGGATCTGTCGCTCAATTAATGCAAGCAGGGCAGGCGAGAAAAACAACCAGCCTGCAGTGAGGTTTGAACTCACGGCCTCCGGCCATACCGGGACCGTTGCTCTATCAACTGAGCTATGCAGGTTCAGAGGGGAGCGAGTCTAAAAACAACCGCCAATGCTTGCCACAGTCAGTTCGTACAAGCAACTTTATATTGACGTGGATCTACAGTACCACATTCATTGAATTTTTCCAAATAGCTTTCAATATGTTGACAATTATAAAATATAGGTACGTTCTCTTACCGCCAAAATATCTCAGGACCTCGACACCATAGCGCCGCCAGTGGTAAACGACGAAGTTGTTTTGAAGAGAATCGGAAAGAACAGAAAGCTGAAGGTACGGATTAAGAAACCATCGCAAGGAGATTCGATCGTGAATAACGTTTCCCGGTAAGAAAAAATCTTTGTCATTTTTTTTCTTTTAGCAGACGAAAGATACGTTGCTCAACTTTAAACAATAAAATTCAAAGTTAAAAAAAACGAGTGATACCAGGATCAGACATTTTTTAAAGGAAGATATATTTCTCCTACATTGGGATCGTCGGTTCTTTTAAGTAAATTAAAATACATTATACATATAGCAAAGTAATAACAAAATTAATATAAATATGAAAGCAGTATAGATTAAGTAAAAACAAACCATCAGGTTGTCAGAAGAAAACTATGGCTTTCTAAAATGTGATAAAGGCAAGCAGCGCCGCTTATAAAAGGCAACATGATGTGACATTTGACAGCAACAACATTCGATTTGAAAACTGTAAAGATACGGACTTTTATTGCCAAACCTTAGTAACTTTTTTCCGCAGAAACTTATCAAACATAAAATAGTTTAATATTTTTTGTTGTTTCTTTCGTTTCCGCTGTATTCCTTATAATTTTTGTAACCAGTTTTGTTTTTATATTAAACGAAAACAGATCCTCTGGTAATCGTAATTCTTAATCAACGTTTCGGCAACACATGCAAGTCGCCTTCTTCAGGGTGAATGACACCGAACGCTCGTAGTACAATTTAGGGAAAACCACATAAGAAAAAATAAAAATTGTTAATAGGCATAATAATAAATAATCGAAAACCGGTCCTCTGGTAATTATAATTCTTAACCAACGTTTCGGCAAACTATTCAAATCGCCTTCTTCAGGATGAATGTCATTTCGAACGTTGGTTAAGAATGACAATTACCAGAGGAGCTGTTTTTGATGAACATTAATCTGCCTTGCAGCAACAGTCTATATTAGTTTTAATGTTTTCCTAACATGTTATGTTTAGCACTTTGGTGAGAGGTCCATTGCAAGAGCCAGCATTTAAACCGACGGGTCTGCATAATTCCAAAAATCAAGTAAAAAACGAACCCAGATTATGCACATTACACGAAGAGCCATGTAATAATACTCAAAGTAAGTTCCATAATGTCTGTTCATAACAGATATTTAAAGTTACAGAAGTGAATACCTTTAAAATGAAGTTGTTTTTTTCTCTGTTATCTAAATTCGCAACACTGTATTTACTTCAAAAAAACATGTTAAATCGTTTTGTATTGAAACTGTCTAACCCAGTTGTTCTCAAAGTTTTTTTCATATTTCTCTCTTATAAGCCCAATAACTGTCAATTCCTTCTCAGCAAAAATCAACAAGTTTCCCACCTTTTTTATTTATTATTTCGATGTACCAGGCTGACAAAAAACCAAACCTACAGGAAAATTGAAAAATTAAAAATAAATTTGTAAAACTGCAATAGACACATCTGCGCCAAAAGCCAAGACTTGTAACAAAATTTGGATGCTCTAATCGTATGAAAGTGGAGTTTGTTTAAACGTGCGACGTATGTGTATTATTTTTATACCTATGTAAAAAATGCTTGTATTGGTGTAAATTTCCTAAATGGCTAACTGCGAGGAAACAATAAACTAATGTGTAACTTTGAAGAAACAATAGATTTAGACTATGGACCTAATAGACCCTTTATAAATACCGATCATTACAGTTAAAAAAGCTTTTTATTGCATATAACCGATTAAAGAACTACTTTTTTTATCAATTTTTCCTCTCCAATTCCTCCCTGGAACAAATTTCTTCCTCAAATTTAAAAATTCCCCCTAAGGGAGCCAAGTTGTACCCTCTGAGAACCACTGGTCTATAAACTGAAATGTTCTTGTGCAGAAAAAGCGACGACAGACCACAAAAATATGGAAAAACCAGAACCTCAGAAATTATCAGCTGAACAAGGTAAAATTAATCAACAATGGACGCAAAGTTTTGAGTCTGGGTCGTCGGTCATTTATAAATGACAAGTCCTGTTGATTTTTTTTCAACTAATTTGATATGAATTGCAAAACAAAAAAATACGAGTATGTCGACATGATCTTGATTAAGACGTTTTCACGAACTTGTATCGTCATCAGTTAATGTATTATTATATTTAGTGATACAAGTAAGGTGTCCAAAGGTCTTTTTTTCAGTTATTCTGTAATTCAAGCATCGCTTATAAAAGGTGCGCAATTGTCTACTCGACCTATTTGGCTTTGCAATTCATTGTCAAGCTGCATTACAGATCCGTGCATATAGTGTAACCATACAAATTTGATATTTTCACAAAAGTTAAAAACGAAAAATTTGTCTATAAAATGTTCAGAGTTTGGATGTGAGTGACCTCTACAGAATCATTGAACAATGCTGTTTGGTTATAATTAGATTCCGCTAATTTAACGATTTTTCCAGCCACTTATAGTTTGGCAGCATCCCCAACTATAATCACTTGATCGTTAGATCAAATATCGCACGAATTAAACGGGTAACGCGAAATCTTGGCAACAAATACATTTACAAACACTTGACTAGCATATGTGATACGGGAGTCCAATTTCGCTGGATCGTTTTCAAATTAAATGAATTGTCCAGTTGTAATTGTGATATATTAAATTGCCTATGAGCCCCATCGCAAAATAGGGTAGGGTATTTCCGGCCATAAATATTTTTTCGCCTATACAGTGACTTTTTTTTCACGATGTAATCGCTTTTTGCCAATGATTTATAGTCTTCCAATTCAAATTATGTTTTATGCTGTGATTTTTAAAGGAAAGATCGATTTTTTGTTATTTTAACTGTATGTGTAGTCTTTTAGGCAATGTTGTTTTAACTTAGAGGTAGTAGGAACAGCCAACCCAAACATAAGATAGGTAACATTTTGAAAGTAACTCTATTCATTTGCAACATCTTTTGAAAAGGCACTGATTCTAAGTAATACTGCTGAGGCAAAAACTGTCGGTGGGCCATATGTCGCCCGTCCCTGGACTAGAATGCAACCACAATCCCAACGTGAAGCAATAATTCCTGCGCCTTAAGGACGCTAGCGAAATACCAAAGCGAGCGACGCGCGCACAAGTGGTGCATGCCGGTAGACTCTGCGACAACAATACACAGGGACTCCGTCCACAAGACTAAAATAACAACAACGTCAACGTCGGAATAAAACACAGTTCGGAATAAGACCAAAATAGGACCTTATACCTAATAGTCGTAGTACGGTTTAAATCAGAATAATTCCTAAATCCGTCGGAATATGGCCTAAATCAACCCAAACCAATTTTCTAATCCACCCATTACCCGCCAAAAAACCCAAACAGGGACAAAAATCCGGTGTCAAAACTACGACGCCCTAACGGCGCCATTCAGACAGATAGGGCGCCTCAACGTCAATACCAAAACCACCGATTTGAACCCCGATCGTCCCACACCCTCTCCATACAGTTTCCGGCGTTATTTTGGTAATTTAGGCCACATTTCAATGAATTTACGACTTATTCCGACAGGTTTATGTCTTATTTAGACGAATAAGTTCTTATTCTGTCGTGGATATTACTGCGTATTTGGCTTTATTATGTATTTGGTGTTTTCTGCTTTAGGTATTGTTGCTTTTTAGTACACCGGAAGCCATCACATACTCAGGGTACAAGAATAGTACAATAGTCGAACTCCACGACAAGTGCTATTGATGTCGACACGATTTCAGTAAAACCTGCCACGCCATTTCATGTCTTATTCCAACAATTGTGTTCTTATTCTGTCGTGGATATTACTGCGTGTTTGGCTTAGTTATGTCGTTAGTCTTAATGCTATGGTTTTATAGATTCTTCTTCTTAGGTATTGTTGCATGTTAGGTCTATTTCGGTGTTCCCTTCAGACGATTTAGATCTTAATCTAACGTGGAAATTACTGCGTATTTGGCTTAATTATGTTGTTGGTCTTTCTAGCATGGTTTTATAGAATTTTCTGGTTTAGATGTTGTTGCTTTTAGGTCTTATTGCGTGTACGCATAGGAAGGTCACATGATAAAAGAACAAACGGTTGCAAATAATGATATACCTAGAATTTAACAATATCTAAACTTTCCCAACACAGGGTACGAAATTAGTACAATGATCGAACTCGACGACAAGTATACTTTAGATAAAACCGGCCCACCCTTGAAGCGCTCATTAAGGGGGCGCCTGGCATCGTGCGATGTTATGCACTTGACTGAGACGCACGCGCGCACAAAAGGCAGGTGTTTCACTGCGAGCCAAAACACCTCTTCATTCGCGTTTTGCCGAATCGCTCATAATTAAATTGCTCCTCGTTTGCGGCGCTTTAATAAAGCGCAATTGATTTTGGCAAGGTTTGCAGCCGCAGATGGCACTTTTCGTGGTTTTGTGGCCGCTGCCAAATGGTCTTCAACAGGCAGCTGCCTTCTTAATTAAGAGCGTATTGTTTGGCTATTTATTAGCTTTTTTCATTTTTTTAATATTGTAATGTTTTGCGCTTGAAGTGTGTCTGATGTTTTTCAGAGTAGAGTGCAAATATTTTCATCAAATACTCGACCAATTGAAAGAGTACTTTTGATTCGTTACATAAGTTATTTTATTTACAAAATTCATCCTTTCGAGCATAATAGTTAAAGGCTTTAGTAGGAAATATATGAAAGGCCAATTATAAGTGGTTATCTTTTTTTCCTCGCCCCGTGGTTTAGAATGTGGTCCATTGTATTTCTACCTTTATTGTTTGTATAGTAAATATATATTTTTAGCCTATATTAGCAATTATATTGGCGTGAACAAGATTTCTCGAATAGGAAGTCGAAACGTCGGTACTTTAAAAAAAAATCCCGAAGGAACATTTTTACAATTGAAACAATTCACGGCAGCAACAGTATATTCATATAGGAGTAGAATTTTGAACGTTTCGAATATTTGTGATATTGAAATAGAATAAAGAGGCATTCCCAACGTTCGAAATGTTACCTATTTCTATATGGGCTTTTAAATATCTCTTTTAGCTTGAAATTAATTGAATGTTCATCTCTCTTACCCTCTAAATAAGGACGAGTGAAGAAATGTGGTTTTTGAAGAGTTCAATCCCATAGAATTTAGGATAATATGAATGAGTATTCACTTACAGTTGTTGCTTTGTTAAAAATCCGACGAAATAAGTTCATAAATCGAACTTTTTAAAAAACAAGAAAAAAGATAAATGTGTGGACCTTGATTTTTTAAGATAAATGTATAGACCTTAAAAATAAGGGCAACTCTTAGGAAATAAGAACGGTTTGGCAGTCCTGGTATTTAAAAGGCTTACTGGTATAACAAGGGCTGCGGAGTCGAAATCGGACGCTGGACTCGAGTAAGACCACGTAACAGTTTGGCAGCTCTGGTTATAACGGTGAGCCTTTAAAACTTAAGAAACTAAAACATTGTGCCCACGGTAAATGTATTTCGTGATACTTAAAAATACTGAGAGAAAATGAACTAAACATTATAAATGTATGTACGAGAGCAATTATAAAAAATACAGAAAAATCGAAAAAACGTGCAAAAGCAAAATATAAAATAAGCTCTAAATAAATTCTTTACAAATAGTGGCCTTAAATCTTAAAATATACTCTTTGAGGTAACAAAAAGAGTAGTGTGCATTTAAAAACGCTTAAATCAATTTTAGAGAGTTTTTTACATCAAACGTTTTAATTTTTAACTAAACATTATAAAAGAAAAAAAAATGAAAAAAAATTCAGAAAAATGTAAAAAAAGGACTAAGGAGAAATACAAAATAAACAGCTTTCTTACAAGAAGTGACCTTTATTCGACTTAAAGTTACTCTTTAAAGTAACAAAAAGATAAGTTTATATTAAAAAAGCTTAAAACAATTGGAGTGTTTTTGACATCAAACGTTTTCATTTCGAACTAAACATTATACAAGAAAAAAAAAATACAGAAAAAATTGAAAAAAATTGTGTTTTATAACGTGGGTATTTTGTACAAATTGCAGCAATAGAAAAAGTCCCGTCGCCACCAAACGCCAAACCAAATCCCAAACCAGCTGAAGAAACAGACAAAACCGTAACGTCATCACCACCCAAGCAAAAAGAGGAAGAAGAAAAACCAAAACCACAACTTCGAGTGACTTCCAGCTCCCAACTTAACCGAGCCCGCGACAACAAAACACCTCTGACCGACAGCATCGCGCGAACCTGTAGCGAGTATTTCAGCCTGCTAAAAATAATCGGCGAGCAGCACCAAGCGGCCGCCAAAGCCAACAAATCTTATCCGCCAGATGGCGCTGTTTCGGGCGATAAACAACTGGCAGTTGTGCGCAGTTCATCACGCTGTCTATCGCCGGTGACAGTTCGACTTAGAGAAGCTGGGACGCAGTTTGAACGCCGGTATCTTGCAGAGCGTGAAGTGGCCACGGCTCCCAAAGTGATGTGGCCCAGTTGGCTTGGATCTAACAACAAACCGGTTCAAACTGAGCCTTTTGAGCCGCCAACTCAACGCCAAAGCTTGACCGAAGGCGCGCGATTCAGAAGGGGACGTTATGAGCCGACCGACCTTCCACAGTTGAGTGATGAAGGGTTTTGCAAACACCGCTGTGTTAAGAAAGCATCCAAAGACAAGAAGAGAGGTAAGATGGATATAAAGATATGTATTTTTTCCAGGGAGCAGCAAAAGATCCAAGTCACCTGCTGCTCGTAATATACATATTACCAGTAAAATGACTTGTTTAAATCTCGGTTAAGTCATTTAACAAATAACTTAAGTCCTAATCAAGTCTTTCGAAAAACAACTTAAGTCCATGGCAATTTTTTTGTAAGTCATTATTAAAGCACGTCAACCTTAAGGCAAGTCATTAATATTAAAATGAAACGTTGCCGTGTTTAACCACTATCTGAAATATTATTTGACACAATGATTGAAGTCTAAATCAAGTTATTTGTTTAAAGACTTTGGTCAATCAAGTAATTTGACCCAAAATACTTCAGTCAAGTCAAGTCATTTGAAACCAGTGACTCCATTTGAAAACCAGTGCACTTAAGTCATTTGAAACCAGTGCACTACGTTGTTTAATGTCCAATAAGGTAGTACAATAAAAACTGGGCCAGTTATATCCTACCCAGTGACAAAAAGTAGGCAATCACATGCATAACCAGCACTGATATTATCATTTGAACAACAACTTAAGTCGAAGACACCACTATAAGTGGATTGCTGAATATCTACCGTATATTTAGTTTGCGGAAATAAGTAAAATACAGGATGTAGGGTCGAAGCCGGACTCGGGACTGAGCAGAATCGAAATATTTGCCCGAATTTGCACAGAACGGATTGGGACTCGGATTTAGTTTTTAGAAAGGAGTCATAGGCTACTTGTTTTAACGGACTCCGCATTCCTGCAAAGAACATACAAGCAATTAAAAAGTTAGTTTGCCTTCCCTTAATTCGCTTTCAAACCCTTTTTCGAAAAAGTATTTATCATAGTTAGTATAGGTTAACAACTGGGGTTTCAAATTTTGTGCTTTTGATGTAAACTAAATAAAGTTAAGGGGAGAATGTGGTCTATTTAATGAATTGAACAGAATACAAAAAATTCGTACTTAAATTTAATTTTAGCTTTCCTTAGTGGAATATCTACTTTCCTTTTAACTCCCCAATTTGTTTCCAGACAAAAACGCGCACTGCGCATGCGCGAAATCACGCGGAAAACTGCACCGTCACCACCACGTCACCTCTGACTCATCAAGTTTGAGCGAGTTTTCGTCCAGTCCCGATCCCAATTCGCCCAAACAAGTTTTCCTGACTCAGAGCGAAAACACGAGGCAAAAATGCAAGCAGTCAAAACCAAAGCACAACCCTTCTAAGAAAAATCATTACAGATCACGGAAAGCTGTTTATCCGGACGAAACTCACGTTTCCGGGCTTATACGAACCCCTCATCCGCCCAAGCAGGGCAGAAATTGTTTTCCAACCAATGAGGAAGCGATTGTGCACCACGTGACCTGTCCTGCAGCCCGCTCTAAAGTTTATCAGCGTCCGAAGATCACTGACCAAAGATGCACCTGTGACGTTTTCACCCAGCCCTGCGCTAATCCAGACCAACAAGGTGCTTCTACTTCGAATATTTTGCCGAACCATAATCATGCTTACCTTTTGAATCAAAACTTGCGCGAATTTCAACAAAATCGGCCCAATTTTCAAGGTGATCCCAGCAATGCACATCATGAGGATTTTTCCAATTGGAGTCCTGCAGTCAACAATTACAATACAAGGTTAAATCTGCCCACTCAAAATTTTAGTTATATGCCACCTGACCAGCAAAATTACATCAGAGCACCCGAATACCAACCTCAGCAAAACCACGTAAGGCATTATTCTCCACGTGGCAACTACGATCGCTGCCAACCTATAGCATCCAACTTTGCCAACTTGCCACAAACAAGTGAAAACTTGCCACATCCAAAGTCCGACTTGCAATATCTAAATGCCAACTTGCCACATCCAAATGCCAACTTGCCACATCCGAATCCCAACTTGCCATATCCAAGTGCCAACTTGCCACATTTAAACGCCAACTTGCCAAACACAAGTGCAAACTTGCCACATCTAAACGCCAACTTGCCACATCCAAGTGCCAACCTGCCACATCCAAGTGCCAACTTGCCACATCCAAATGCCAACTTGCCACATCCAAATGCCAACTTGCCACATCCAAATGCCAACTTGCCACAACGCCACGTTACACATCGACCGTCTCTCTCAAGTCTTAACATCAAGGCGCAGTTTTATCCTGGAGGACTTATAATGGAAAATGAAGGTTTACATCCACATCCTGGAATCCAGGAACACGATCAACATATTGTTCGAGAAAAACGATTTAAGCAAATAAACCCAACCTCACCTGAATGCAAGTCGGCCGAAAACAGCAAATCAGACGGATTCAACAATGTTGGTCACGATGAGCATTTCGTTAGAGAGAGTTATGATAAAGACAAAGCATCTAAGAGCTGTTTTCAAATATTAGAAGGACCTTATACAGATCATTCGACCGTACTTAAAGACGAGATAAACACGAGAAACAATCTTGAAGAAAACTTATTGGCTCGTAACGAATCTATCTCTTCTGTTGATGGATGTAATGATGACGCAACCTCCTTTAAATCAGAGAGAAGTAAGCCGAAGTCTCTTCACAGGACAACTTCAATCTTACCTGAAAACTCCGACGATGAGTTGGAAAATAACGAGGATAAAACATCAGCGCACCAATCGCCACAACTTGTTGAAAACATTGACCGAAAAGAGGAAATTAAACTCCCAGAAAGTCGAGACGTTTTTAACCGATCCACTTCCGTCTCGTTTCTGCGCAACAGGGAAACTAGGGACTCGAGAACACAAACCAGCAGGATGACGTCACCGGTAGCAGAGACGTCTCACCTTTCCAGGTACTAACAGATTATAGAAAGCATTGGAGTATGGTTGTTTGTCGTCTTGCTAGCTTCTGAGCCTGTGTAGCTCAGTTTGTAGAGCAGGGGTCACATATACAAGAGGTCGTGAGTTCGAACCTCACCATAGCCAAGTTTTTCGAACAGGATGCAGTGAGTATTGACGTTATGGTTGTTTCTCGACTCGCTCCCCTCTTAAACTGTGTAGCTCAGTTGGTAGAGCGACGGTCCCGGTATGACAGGAGGTCGTGAGTTCGAATCTCACAACAGCCATGTTTTGTGAACAGGATACAGTTGACGTCATGGTTGTTTCTCGACTTGCTCGGTCCCGGCCTGAACGAGGTAGTGAGTTTGAACCTCACCGAAGGCTAGTTTTACAAACAGGATGCAGCAGGCAACGGTACGATGGTTGTTTATCAACTTGCTTTCCTCTGAACCTGTGTAGTGCAGTTGGTAGAGGGACGCTCCCGATTTAGCAGGAGGTCGTGAGTTCGAACCTCACCACAGGCTAGTTGTTTTTCTAGCCTGCCTTGCTTGTATTATTGATCGACATATTCGGTGAGTCTGCAATGGCATTTTGGTGTACTATGACGCGGAAGCCACAATCGTCGGCCAAAAACGAGACTTCCGAGGGGCTAGATCATATTCCTTAGTTCAAATTTTGGGACCCCCTCTTTTTGACTTTCTGCATACGCCCCTGATTACGACAATAGTTTCAAAATCTATTTTGATAGTTCTTAATAACCACATATTATGTGTGTGTCTGTTATTACTTTCCAGGCCAGGTTTGAAAGCCAAGTCGGCACGCGTTGTTCCCAATTTACGAACGGACTCGGACAACAACCCTGTGTTTCGAATCGAGCTTTGTGCAATCTCAGAAGACAGAGAAATAGACGACTTGCAACCAACAGCTGCCGACAATAAACCCTCATCGGTTCGCAACGTCTTCAAGCTTCAAAACCCGAAAAACAAGCCGAACAGGAACTACAAGCTCGTCTTTAACAAACCGGACAAGGCAAGCAACGAAGAGGTGGAAACACAAACCGAACAAAACCGCCCGGAACCGGTTTTAACTCGTTCCTCGCCAAGATGGGGATCCGACCTCGTCGCCGACAATGTATTCATTCGAGAACCGCCGAATCCTTTATGTCGTCACAACCACAAGTAAGGATTTCCGATACTTGGCATCAGGGCTTGACATTTCAGTCCGAACAGATAGGAGATATTTCGCCCCAAAAGTATATCGCGTGTCGATACTACACGAAATGACATTATTGCTATGCTCACACAAGTAAAATATCTATTTTCTAATTGTTATTTAGTAATTGCCAGAAAACTTGTTTTAGGGTTAATTAGTTACTTTCAGTGTTAAAATTTACTATTTTTGACAAATATGCCTTTTAAATTAGAATTGCTGCGTTTAATTCAAGGCGTGTCTGCTTTACAAAAAGCACAAAAATCTTTACTAAATTAACAAAAAACTGTCGTGAGATTTTTGATATTGTTGTTTAGTTTGATCAAAATTTAGTGATGAATGACATCCAATAGTATTTTAACTATATTCATTAGAGCAGGGGTAATCAACTCGTCGATCGCCACATTTCACCTGCTCGATCGCGTCGAATATGTGTTGCGTCATTACAGTAGCTGTCGCACACAAGCGGAACATTAAAATGACCAATTGTTGTCTGGACAAGCCTAATAAAGCGTTCGTTGGCGGAATTAACCTCCATCGCTGGCTTTGCAATTAACGTTTAAAATGTTTAAAAAGTGTTCTTGTGACTTTTATATCGAACAATTCGATCGAGAGTCTCTAAAAATACTACAGTCGATCGCAATCAAACCTTAGTTGGCTACAATATATCAACCCAAATAGATAAACCATTAAGGCCCGTTTACACTACAGCTGCACTGAGAGGAGCTGAGCTGCACGGGGCGTGAAATTATTTTCTCTACAGCTGCAGTGAGCTGCACTGGGCGTGAAATTATTTTCTCCACAGCTGCAGTGAGCTGCGCTGGGCGTAAAAATCACGACAAAACGTAACGTTTTTCTATAGCTGCACTGGGCTTGAGTTTAGCAAAGCGTGAAAATCGCTCCAAATGTATTTTTTTCCAGCTGCACGGGGCTTGAGTTTAGCAAAGTGTAACTTTAAGCTAGCTGCGGCTGCTGCACGGGGCTTGTTTTTAGCAAAGCGCTCGCCACAATATAATTTAAATGCAAATTACGCTTTGCTCACCTTAGTGCAGCTGTAGTGTAAACGGGCCATTAAAATGCCTTGCCGTTTGGTTCAGTATTTTCTTTTTTTTTTCTTTTGAATGAAATTTAACAATATTTTAATTATAATCTAACAGCTTTTCGAAATTGTCGTTCAGTTTTCTTAATTTTATCGAAAAAATTTAGTTTTGAATTATATTCAACGACATTTAATGGTATTATACCTTGATTAGAGCAATACACGGTATACGCGAGCTGGCAGACCTCACCATCACATTGCAATATATATTCATTTATTCCCTTATGTCTTATACGATATCATATTACGTCATTGCTAAGAAGTTTGGTTATTATGGTTATATTCAGTTCTAAAATCTACTATTTTGATAAATTTCTCTTACAAGGGTCGTCATAGCCACAAGTAAGGATGGCCGATCCACTTGACATTTTGGTCCGATTCCGATAGCCGACATTTCGCCCCAAAAGTATCTCGATCTGATAAGATGCTAAATTACGTAATCGCTAAGAAGTTTAGTTGTCTCCAAAACTAAAATTTTGACAAATTTGTCTTTCAAGGTGGTTTAACTTCCACTAGACACATTAATTATTCCCTTATGTCGTCACAGCCACAAGTACCCGGTTGTTACGTCACACACGCCCAACGTGGAGCGGTTCGACTTGCCCGGAACCAGCAAATCCACAGCTCCCAGCACTGCCATGTTACGAGGCGAGGAATGCTCAGACTTCAGGCAAACCAACTCGTGTTTGAGCGGCGATTTTGCGCCTAGGTGGCGCCACGGAGAGAAAGGATTTTCGCTGGGGTGCTCGCCGCCCGTCTCTGGCCGCCCGTCGATTTTAAAGCGAAGGTTCGAGAAGCGGCATCACGGGGATGGTTTTCATCATGATCATGATGATTATTATGATGATGATGATGGTGATCATGACGCGTATCAAGATGACCGGGGATGTTTCCAGGATAATTATCGGTAAGTGTAAACAGCGTTACTCAACTTATGCGTCGCAACTCAAATACGACATAAAAGCTTTAACCCAAATTTACATTTTTGTCCCTATATTACTGGTAATTTCATGTAAACGCAGTGAAGATACTAAACCACATAAGTTTTTTTTTATCTGCGTAAATAACTTATAGTGGCTTTATACCAGGGGTTCCCAACCAAAATATGTCAAATGATTGCTCTTGATAGATATCATCTACTGTTTTATGGCTTAATCTACAAATAGCGTTGAATAATGCTAGTTGTAAGCTAAAAATGCAATAAAATATGATTCGAACAAATTAGTTTTCTGCAAGAAGTGGTACACGTGGCAGTACAGAGCGCCCAAGTGGTACGAGAACGTAAAAAGGTTGGGAACCCCGGCTTTATACCGTTTAATTTGCTTGGGTTGTCGACTGAGGTAGTTTTATGTGGTTCGATTTATTGAGATTGGTTTCGAGTTAGATTGTTCGTTAAGTTGAAATGAAATGCGAAAGAATACGAAGAAAAGACTCGTATTAATTAAATGCGCTCTAATTCATGCTATTGTCTTATGCGCTTTTTATAAAGTTCATTGAACAGAATCGCTCTTACACTTGAAGCTTAATGTAGTATAAACAAACTAAAAAAAAGCAATAATAAGACATGGTGCATATTAACTAAATTTGTAATTGGTAATGGCTTTGTTATTCTTATTCTTGTTTTGATTACTTCAAGTTGGCAAAAAAAAGGTTTGCCAAAACTGTTTAACCCCAACGCTTCATTGCAACAGGCCAACAACTCCTAGTGACTTGTTAAGAAGCGCCCCTGCATTGTAGAAACCCTAAACACAATAGTTGATTCACTACCTACATTACAATCAAATCGGTTTGCTAAGCTGTTATACAACAAATCTGTGAGTCAAATCCTGCAATAAACGAATCTATTGCCATGAAACTAACTGCATTTTAGCTGTTTAACCCCTAACACTTCATTACAGCAGGCCAACAACTCCTGGCGACTTGTTGAGAAGCGCCCCTGCATCGTACAAACCCTAGACACAATAGTTGATTCACTACCTACATTACAATCAAACCGGTTTGATGGGCTGTTATACAATAAATCTGTGAGTCAAATCCTGCAAATAAACGCTAAATCCTGCAATAAACGAATCGCTTGCCAAGGAACTAACTGTTTTTTAGCTGTTTAACCCCTAACGCTTCATTACAACAGGCCAACAACTCCTGGCGAGTTGTTAAGAAGCGCCCCTGCATCGTACAAACCCTAGACACAATAGTTGATTCACTACCTACATTACAATCAAATCGGTTTGCTAAGCTGTTATACAACAAATCTGTCAAATCCTGCAATAAACGAAGTTAAATCCTGCAATAAACGAAGTTAAATCCTGCAATAAACGAATCTCTTGCCATGAAACTAACTGTTTTTTAGCTGTTTAACCCCTAACGCTTCATTACAGCAGGCCAACAACTCCTGGCGACTTGTTAGGAAGCGCCCCTGCATCGTACAAACCTGCAACGTACGATGACGCATCGTACAATCACGTGTCTTACGATCCAGTTTACGAACCTCCTGGTTACGTTTCGCCGTTTCGGGGAAGTCCCTTGGGAGTTCTCAGAGAGGAATCTTGTCCCGGAGAAGAGTTTATTGAAAACGAAATCCCTTGCGAAGGTAAATAAACATTTGTTAAGTCAATGACTTAAGTGCACTTACGTCACTGTTTTTTAATTTCTTGACTTAACTTAAGTTTCTAGAGAAAAATGATTGACTTAAGTCTTTAGGACAAATGTGTTTACTTAATTTAAGTCTCTAGGCCAAAAATACTTGACATTTGGGTATTTAAGTCTTATTTCTTATGTTGATGAATTTTTTTGTATCATCGTAAAATGACTATTTGTCTCTCGGTTTCGGATATAGTTTTACGTTTCGTCTGGATGTTGATTTAACTAAATTTTATAGGATTTAACTTTGTCGTTTCTTCCAAACACACCAAAAATGGACAACGTTCTTATTGGACATACTAGAAACTAGGGATGTCCGATAATATCGGATCGGAACCGATGAACGATGCCAAGTGGAAGTATCGTTACTCGTCCGATACTAAAGTAATGAAGCAATTTCAGCCATAATTTGCAATCCAACACAACGATTTTTATCCATTAGCAAAAAAGTTAGCAAAAAATTGTGAGTTAACAACCGAAGGTAACTTGGTCTAATAAACTGGACCAAAAATATGAGCTTCTAAAAACTGCCATTGTATGTTCAATCTATTTCGCTTTTCAAGCACAGTAATGACGTCATTTGGTATCGGATCGCGATACTTTTTGTCTAAAATATCGGTTATCGGTACTAGTATCGGACATCCCTACTAGAAACATTAGTCGGATGGTCCAGCTATATGCGCACAAGACTTCTTTAATCTGGCGAATGCTTTAAACATCAAATACATTTTTTCAGTGTTCTAATGGCTTAAGTCATTGACTTGACTTAAAGTTTTTAATGAGTTGTCTTGACTTAAGTCTTTTGGACAAATGACTTGACTTGGACTTTTTTTGAATGACTTTGGAGTGATTTTGTCAAATATAAATAGGGTTTAAATTAAGTTTTTGTGTTGCACATTAAACAATGTTATTGCTTTAAATGTGTTTGCGTTATTTTTTAGTTAAATCTAGTGACATGACTTGAAATTGACTTGATCTCATGGTGAATTGACTGGGACTTGACTTGCTATTTTTACAAAAGACTTGACTTGGACTTAAGTTTTTTTACAAATGACTTGACTAGAACTGAAGTCATTTTAAAATGAATTGTTTCACTGCTTTTTTTAAACGGTTGTTTGTATTCCAGGACCTGTGCAGCGTCAGGCCACCTTCCAAAACGCAAGATATCAAATTACCAGCCAGCTAAAGGCGCGCGAAAAACCTCAACCGAGCCTTACAACATGCGCTGAGAAACCAACGACGTTTCGGCCGAATTCGCCTGAACATCAAACCGCAAAGGAAAATGCGATTCTAGAGGCTAAAAATCTAAATACAAGC
Organism: Ascidiella aspersa; assembly: GCF_963924565.1. Taxonomy (NCBI): domain Eukaryota; kingdom Metazoa; phylum Chordata; class Ascidiacea; order Phlebobranchia; family Ascidiidae; genus Ascidiella; species Ascidiella aspersa. The sequence goes on from NC_139451.1 coordinate 3,669,516, forward strand.
GGCCTTAGCGCTTTTAACATCAACTCATCCATACGCAATAAAGGCAAGTGCCTTTTGAAACTTTAGATTTTGATTTAGAACCTGTTGATTTACGTCAAAAAACTAATTTTTAAGTTTGATGGAAAATTTTCTTTTTTTTAAGTTTAAATCAGTTAATTTTTTGTTTTCTTTACTTTTGAGTAATTTAAATCTAACTTTATACTAAACCTCCTGCAAAAGGATAGTGATGTATGTTTAGTTTTGTTTTTGTGTGATTTCTAAAGAGGTGATGATTCCACTTAATAATTGTAATGTTCTTTTATATAAATTTCTAAAGGTAAGTTTTAATAAAAAAATATTAAATGACTACGCCAGTATTACTTTAAAATCATGTTTTTTCCTGATTTCTATAATTCGCAATATAAAACTTTTCAATTATTGTTTGTTTAAATACTTTTATCATCCTTGTTTTTAGTATACTATTTAAACCTCTTTTTTTTTTCACGGGTCTGTGTGAAAAAAGTTTGATAACCTATGTTACAACCTAATACTAAACTTTTCAAGTTACGTAAAACGTTTCTAAAAGTATAAAAAAAAAAAAATAATACGGTTTTGGTAAGACCGGAGGTTGTGAGTTCGAATCTGGCCGCAAGCTAGTATTTTTTTGACCCGGCCATGCGTGCTATAATCCTTTAATTCTAGTCAGGCTGACTGATTTCGAAAAAAACCTTAGAACGTTTCAATTTTACCTATTGCTTGTTCAAGCATAGTAATGACGTCATTTAGTATCGGACCGCGATATTTTTGTTAAACATTTCGGATATCGGAGTAAAATATCAAGTATCGAACATCCCTAGTGGTGAGTAATGGGTTGTGTTAAAACTTTGGTTAAGGTTGAAACTGCTAGCTGAGTTTCCGAAGGCATCTTGTGTATTCTACCATTGTATACAATTTACTGTTTCGTATCTGTAGAGAACAACACAAAACGCGACCGTCGAGAGGCTTTTTGGAAACGAAAGCGCGTCGATTCTTCCAGTTCGTTTCGTCAGCTTTACGCAATGCAGGAATACTCGCTCACGGCTGACCAACGCGACCGAGGTTTGCGCTCAACGTCGACATCTGGCGGCGGCACCCCTAGCCGAACAACGGCCGCTGGGGGGTCCGAGAGCAACCTGAGATTGAAACAGGCGCAGGCTCTTGGTATGCGATTGAAAAACAAAGTTTAGGGTTTCTTTTAGCACTAGAATTACCAGTGCGATAATTTTTGACGTTTATGAATTTTAATATTTTATATCTCCGCTTAGGTAACAGTTTTCTCAAGTCTAGGTCACATTTTAGCATGAGTCTTTAGTATGCAGAGCTAACATATAAATTTATTTGTCATTCATTATCAAGCGAGCTGGTATTATCTTCAGTTTATTTTGATACAAGTTTGTATATAGAAACGTCTTAATCAAGATGATGTCGACCAACTCGACCTTTTTAGCTTTTCAATTCATTATTATCAAGCTACATTACAGATCCGCGCACAGTGTGCCCAAGTTTTCTTTATTTTTTCTAGAACGAGTAGCTCAGAGCGAGTTACAGGGTCGGGTCAACGACTTCACCTCGAGTTTCACGACGACCAAGCCAGACTCGATGGACGCCATGCGTAAGATCGCCTCTAGTGGTAGAAAGAGGGCCAAGCATTGAGCGAATTTTTTTGGGTGCTGAACATTTCTGACCATAGTATCTTCACTGTGCATTGTACATATACATAATGAAAGGGTGTATCTTTATGGAATCTGAACGAATTTCCTGGCTGCTCAATATTTCTGACTTGAGTATTTTCACTGTAGGCCTACATATACATATAAACGGGTGTATCTTGATGAAATCCAAAACCATTGGCAGCAGGTTTCTGCTTGTCAATCACTGTTCCGCTGACGAATTTATAAATAACAAAACTGGTTATTGTTTAGCTGGTCACGTAATACAATTTCAAGTTGAGGCATTTCTATGCACGATGTGTGCAGCGCTGATGAACAAAAGGCATTATCAGTGTTTTAAGTCACTTGTTGACAAAATTGAGCAGAAAACGTAATAGAGTAATACGGTGTTGAAATAGGCAGCGTACATTGTCCGATACTTATCAGTAAAACTTAAAAGTTTAAAAATCCGAGTGAAACCAGTATCAGACATTTTTTAAGGAATACTTATTTCGCCTATACTGGCATCGTCAGTTCCTTTGAGTAAAGCAAAATACTTACAATAAAGAGGGGTGTATATTTATGGAATCCGAAACCATTGGCAGCAGGTTTCTGCTTGTCGATCACTGTTCCGCTGACGCGTATACGACAATAAAAATCAAAGGTTATAAACCTGAGAGAAACCAGGATTAGACATTTTTTAAGGAATATACATTTCTCCTATACTGACATCGTCCGTTTCTGTAAGTAAAGTATAATACATACATGGCAAAGTTCTTTCTTATTTCTAAGAAATATGCTTATTTTTGAGGTGTGTGCTTGGTTTGTCTAAGTTTTTATTTTTAGTGATAACTATATATATATACTGGGAAGTAAGCGAAATGTCCAATAACGTTTGTTCCAAACCAGGGATAACGCAGGTATTTTAGCGGTCTGTTCCTTCAGATGTGACAACGAACGTGCAAGACAATTAGGAAGCCGTCGGCCCTCGCCTTAAGGACCAGGGCCTTCTTATTCGTAGCAAACCTCAGCACAAAACTGCGTTTAATATATGTTTGCGTTTTGTGTAATCGTTTCAGCCTAAAAAGGTACAAAAATATTGCACAGAAATTTTTGCAATCAAGACGTACATTTTGATTAAAAAAAATGCGATTCAAACCAAATCGAGTGTGAATAATTAAATGTAATTCTAGTTTAATCGGTTGAATTCAGTAATTCAAATTCTAATTTAACTAGAAAACAAAACTAAAATGATCCAATTCTAATTCTTATCTAGTTTTGAAAGACTAAATTGATCTGATTTTAATTCAAATCTAATTTTCCAAAGGCAAAATAAATCTAGTTGTCCAAGTCTGCCTTAGGTTGCCCACCTCTGGGTTATCACCATTGTGCAAAAAATCTTAATCCAAATTTTATCGACTAAGAAACCTTTACAGTACATAAGATACATCATTTGTATTTTACCAATGTTATAAAACAATGAAACCGTAACTATATAGCTTATAAAACCATACCACGTTTAGCAATGGGATTCGGATTTAAAATCACAATTATACAACATGAAGCAATTGTAGTATACAAGGTGTCAATTAAACGGCAGTTAAAGTAGTGTAACGCTTTTTCCCAGTGTTTCTCAACCTGTTTTCGCAGGGGGCGAATGCTAAGCGTTAAGTATAACAGCGGAGATTTGGAGACCACATTCTCTTCACTGAACGTATTTTAAAGGAACAAAACTTAGGACAACTTAAATTTTAAACTTAGTTAATATGAGCAATGCCTTCATATTTCTTCCCAATTTTCCTAATTTTTTGAGCAATCTAGCTAAATTACAGCAGTCGGCGAATCATTCAAATCAAACGGCGATCCAATTTTACATCGCGCCCCGTAGGTTGAGAAACACTGCTTTACCCTCATAACAGTTAAAGTTACATCATTGGGCTTCAATGTATGGCTACCTTTTTCGATTTAAATTCGTTTACAATTCGAAAAAAAAGAGATTCAAACTTATTGATTAAAAGTGCAAGCTATTGTATAAAAGCTATTTGTATAAAAGGTCACAGAAAGAATGTTTTTCAAAAAAACATAGTACGACAAAAGCATATACGATTTACGGATATTGGTGTATGATTTGATATAAAGCTTTTCAACATTAGTACTAGTTTAAAAAAACTTGACTGACAGTGTCTAAACATGCTTTGTAATCGCTTTGGAAAATTAGAGTACATCTTACTTCAGTAAAATTATATGCAACTGTAAAAAAAACTTAACAATTTTGTTCAGTTATTCAGTGGAAAGGGTGAAAACACAATAAAAAAGCTCTGGGTAGTGCAAAAGGTATAGTACAGGGGTGTACAACATGCGGCACGCGTGCAAAACGTGGCACGCGACCTAATAAAAATGGCACGCAAGCCCCCTAAATTACTTAATTTGTTATTCAGCCAATTGTCCAAAAAATACCTAATTTTTTATACTGTAAATTGTCATTGTTTGTTCACAATATAAAACAATCGCGGCAATCACGACAACTAACAGTTACTTCTGTTGTAGTGGAGGCTAGCATTCACATAACTATTAAGTTTGGTCCTGACGAACCAAGAAGCAAGAGTCAGCTCACCAACGGACACTTAGATGCAGTAATGCGCACTGATACTACACGTTTTTATTATTGGTAAAAAAACGCTTTTATTATTAGATAGAATTATATTACTAAACTTTGGCACGGATAGAAGTTATAGGATAAAAAATTGGCACGCCGGCATGTTTGAGTTGAACACCCCTGTAAATAAGGCAAACTGTGAATCAGAAATACTGCATACAAATCAAACCCTGATACAACTTATTAGAACTGACGGGCTGGAACTTTTGTAGAAAACAAATTGAACTTCCACACGTACAGAAGAAATATTGAACTTCTAGATGTGCAACAATGCATATCCGATGAGAATTAGTAGACTGTAGACATACAGGAACCTAAAAATAAACCCATTTTTTATCAAAATCTACACTATTGTCTTTGCAGAACAGCAACCCTTATTATAAAACAAAAAATCATATTTGCATCATTTAAACAAATGCTCTACAGTCTACAGCAGAGGTTCCCAACGTGGGCGGTACCGCCTCCTTGTGGGCGTTGGCGACTTACAAGGGGGCGTTTTGGGTCTTTTTCTAATTTGGGGGGCGCTTAACGCACATAAGGGGGCGTTACATGAAAGTACTGATGGCAAAATTTTGTAAAAGGTTCACATAAAAATAGTAACAAACAGCATTGTAGGTAACTTTTAGCCTTATGGCAACTTCCGTACTGCTAACTTGTAGTAGTTTCCCGACCATTGTTACGTAATAATTGGCTTTCTTATGTTAAGTTGTTCGATGTTGTTGCGTTTCACCGTTTTATACGCGGCAAAATGTTTGTATATTTAAAGCAGGGGTCGCCGCCGGATTCGGCCAGCCGCGCCCCTTTGACAACTAGACATGAGTTCATTTCAAATACTTTTTAACTATTTTACCTTTAGTACGGTAGAAAAATTTTCGCGTTTCGCGCGAATGATCTTTCTACGTCCGGTTTGTTTACACATTTTGAAGCTGTTTCTGGACTAGATCGGCGCTTCTTTACCGTTGCGCCGTGGATGGCTACCAATTGCGTTACGGAAAAACGGAAAACGTATTAAAAATATTACACATATATTTTTAACATTTTTTTACAATGTAATAACAAAAACTAGCAGGAAAATTAACAGAAATGCCGGTATACCCCCAAAAATCGCGCTCGGTTCGCTCGCCAGGCACGCCCGGACTTAAAAAGATTAACAAACATTACACTATCTATTAAGGTTAACGCGTTTCCTAAAAGTAGTTTTATTACACTTTTCATTAGTAGTATGGATGAAAAAATGCGGCCAACGGAGACCTTTCTCAGTTTGGTTGGCGACTGGAAAAGGTTGCCGACCCCTGATTTAAATTATTGGTGCAGAAAGTTTAAATTTTCCTGGTAATGACATAACCTGGTGAAATAATGTATCTATAAATTCCCATAGTGAATGTATGTTAGACAACCTAAAATATGACTGACAGCTTATCGAAACGAAAGTGAAGACAATATGATGTTAGACAACGATTAATATAATACTTTACTGTAAAACAAGATGAGGGGGGCGATATGAAATAATATTGAGTCCAAGGGGGCACTAGTGTAAAAAAGATGGGAAACACAGGTCTACAGTCTACAGTCTACATTTTTGATTGATAGGGTCGCTTATCAAAAATATTTAAACCAAATCTTCCGAACGAATATTGATTGTTGGAAATACTATATACTGCTCATAACGATAAACAGTGTTGTCAACAAGTTATTTTCAAATAAAAGTCTCAGTCAAGTTGTTTCAAAAATAACTTAGTCAAAATCTTTTATAATAAATAACAAGTCAAGTCCCAGTCAAGTCTTCAGTTCTCCCAGTAAAGTCATTTCTAAAGCAAGTTTCAAGTAAAGGCTTTGTCATAAAAATAAAACATTAATTAATTAATAAAATTGGCGAACTCTTTGGATTACGAGCAATAATAACTCAACTAAAAAGTAACAAATACGCAACATATAGAAAGCAAATTGTTATATGTGCAAATTAATAAAAAAATGCTGTGAAAATGTAAGTCCGGTCAAGTCATTTAAAAAACAGTAACTAAACTGAGTCATTGATTTAAGGTAATACAAAATGATTAAGATTGGTAAGCCTTATTCGTTGGTGAAACGCACATTTAGAGGGGCTAGATCACAGTTGTTTAACACCTATGTGTGTATGCATCTTTCATTGAACGTTGTATAGATTTAAGAGCTTTTTAAAAAATTCCCTCTTATAACCCTATGTAAAGCTGAATGTGCCTTACCTTGTAGTACCCAATCTGTTCCCACCACTTGTTGTGGTCATTTTTGCCGTTGTCACCTGACCTTGACCTTGACCCGGTTGACCCACGGGCTGACTTCCGCAGGGGTCAACTTGGTTGAAAGGGTAAGGGTCACATCGCTGGCACTGACCCGGATAACCGTTCCCAGCCATTGTGTTGGCTTCAGTCGAGGTTCCTGCATACAAGTTTCAGTCGTTGATTTCTTAATGTTTTTATAATGGCGGATCGGTAAAAATACAATAATCCTTTCGCCGACCGGTAACAATTTTGAAAGCCCGATTATTATTTTCTGAAACAACTGGGGCAAGCATAAGAAACATACTCTGGGCAGCGAAGTCGTAGTTAGACTCGGGGATCAAGTAACACCACGTAAACTACTAGAGTCCTATCTGCCCAGTACCAAATTTTGAAACTGATATGGCCACCAACTGTAAATTTGAAAGGAATCGGAATTATTTGCAATAAGCAGCCAGAAATTTAAGAAAGTGGTATTGAGTTACTCAACATATTTGCCAATCTTCAAGTGGTTCAATAGATTAAAATAGTTGCCTTCACACATCCATTCCCTTTCCATGTCATAAGGTATAGGACGACTTAAAAGCCCAAGGTGATAAATTAGATCGATTTAAAAGCCCAAAGTCATAAGGTAGGTCGATTTAAAAGCCCAAGGTCAAAAATAAAATAAAACGCGTTTTTCCCAGATTTCAACAAGTGGAAAAAATTTCACTGTTAAAATTAATCAACTGTTGTAAAATTGTAAAAAAAATGGCATATTGGCTCCATTATACAACGTGCTTTGAATAACATTCTAACCTTTACCACGAAATGTTTTGCTGGAGTCGGACTCAGGACTAGAGTACGACCAGGTAAAACTACTTGAGTCCCTAGCCGACATTCGCATGCGCAGTATCAAATTACGAAACTAATAGTGTTGCAATCTGGTAATTGTAGAGGTGGAATAGCATATATGGTAGAATAATTTTCAACCATGTATTGTTAGTGGGTGAATTATGACACCCCTATGAGTGGATTGCTGAATATCCACCTTATTTTAGTCACGTAAATGGGTGAAATACAAGCTGTAGAGTTGGAGTTTGGATTGGGGTTAATTTTTTTTGGACTCAGGTTAATTTTATTTATTTTTTTTTTGGCAAGATTCGGACTCCGATTTCGCAGCCCTGCAAGAGAGTATGGTTTGAATCGAGGTCTTTGCATATAGGTTTAGAAATATATTATAATGCTTCAGGCCCGGCAGAATATATTGCTCTGCGAGGTTACAAAACTGCACGATTTACAAAACTATAGTCAGAAATCAACAGTTGTTTTTAAAAAAATAAAACATGTGTTTAAATGTGATACTATTTCAGTTTTACAGTATCGTTAAGGTAGCCAAAAAATTAATCACTGTTTTTTATTAACCTGTCTTAAAAAAATAGAATTTAATTACATTGAGTAAAATTTCTTTCTCAAAATGTGAACCGCATATTCATAAAAGCTTTCTCTACACTGTCATAAAATTCAGTTTTTTTGACACTTAAAAATACTAAAATCTGGGTAAAAAAATAGCGCGCTAAGGTTAATAGAAATATCATTTGAAAAAAAAATCCTGTTGGTGCCGGTTACCACAATTTGGTTGGAACGATTCTTCACTGAAACAACTGGGACAAGTCATCAACAAACAAATTCGATGGATTCTAGTGTTATTCGGGTTTACAAGGTAATCTGGAATACCTAATATTTTAATCCGGTACCGACACCCGGTTTTTTATCAGCTCAAATCAGCTCAAACAAATAAAATAGTTAAATTAAAACGTTCAAAGATAATTTTCCAAATTATTAGTCAAAATTATGTGTATTTTTTTTTAATTAAATTACCTTCTGTTCTGAACCTAACTATTTTTTAATCAATACTCATTAAGGTAGCAATTCCAGCATTGGGTGCCAAATCATGGCTAAAATTCTTATGTTAATTTAGTATCGGACGAGTACCGATACCATGTAATGTGGGACGATACCGATAATAACAGAAGGTGTTATTATCGGGCATGCCTAGACCAGGCTTGGGCAATTATATTTAATTTAGCTTTTAAAAATTAGATTTGAATTAGAATTGGAGCATTTCACTTTTCCCAAATTAGATTTGAATTGGAATTACCGAATTCTTCCAAATCAAAAATTAAACTAGAATATGAACTAGAATCGCATTTAATTATTTACAATGTATTTAAATTAATCGCAATATATTCTCAAAATAATTCGAACTGTAATTTGTTTGTGTGCTTTTTTATATGTTTAGCACGGCCCATGTTTTTCACACTGTAAAAATCACCAACAATTTTCTCCTTAACTCAAATTCTTTGTTATGAATGAGAAAAGAAACTTGCCGTTGGACAAAGTAGCATTTTTAGTAAAATCTAAATTAGATTATGACTTGAGTTAGAGCACACAAGCAATTTCCAAATTAAATTAGAATTAGAATAAGACGCATTTTGCTATAATTCATTAAATTAGCAAACCAGAGGATCGAGTTGTTTAAGTCAGTACTTCTTAAACTTTTTTAGTTTCGTTCACCCCTAGCATCTATCTCCAGATTTCATTCACCCTTGTCTCATGATAAGATAAAACTATCTCGTCTATATTAACAGCACAAAATGACTTAGATTGTTTCGTTAGGATCAACTCATGCTAAGTTTTACCATTGTAAATCTACACTTTCTCGAGTCCAGGAATATAAAGCTAAAAAAGCACAAAACAAAGTTTTACTATTAGTAGTTATCTTACTTACAGTCAATATTTTTTGTTTACATCAGAAATTTTAAACAAGGATTCACGAAATTCAAGCTGACAGTTATAATTAATTCGGATATCCTGCATTTAAAGATTAGGTAAAACATGACAAATTGAAGGTAAAGGTTAAAAGCGCAATTTAAAAACAATATATCTGAACCAAAATAATATAAATTTTGAACCTGAACATGTGTCATATTTTAGAAATATCCAATGTCACTGTTTGTTATTTAATTTGTTAATTGTTGTTTTGTAGCGACAAGAGTTGAATTGTTGTACTTTTACTAGGGCTACCATATTTTTAGCACTGAAAAAGAGGACATTTTTTTGGCTGGAAGTAAAACGAAATTAGAGTGTTACGTTTGAGAAATACGTGCCATGTCAACAACTTTTTTCAGCAGCGACACCGTTTGTAATTTTCCTATGAATTGCACCCCTACGAAAAAAGAATTTTAAATTAAATATCACTAAGACAACTTAAAACAATAGTGTAGTTCGTTGTCGGTCGCACAAATTTGTCCCCCTGATGCTAGCCTGTTATCCATTTATATAAAATTTGGATAAAAAATAGTTCGAATGGTGGATGACTTTTATCGTTTATCTATATATAAGTTAGAGAAATTATAATTAAATAGGGCCGTTATACCTTCGATGGTATGAAAACACGGAACTAAAGAAAATTAGATAACAGAAGATTCGCAAATTTTTTTTGGTAGTTTTAATGGTAAAGTTGGCAAAAACAGAATTTGTACAGCGCCGTAGGAGTGGTGTACAACCAAAACGAAAACGATACCATTAGAATCATAACAAAAAATTTCGAGCTTTCCCCCTACGAATTGCTTGGAGCCCCCTATAAAACCTTTTTAAACCAGCAATTCATCATCTTTCATGGCTTAAGTATTTTTGGAAAAAAATACAACCTCTCGCCCAAAAGTTTTGTTAAAAATATAACTAAATCGAAATGCGAAAAAAGAGGACATTTGGGCATTTTTGAGCGTCCTCGGAGGACCATTTAGTTTTCTCAAGAAAAGAGGACAAATACTCCTAAAAGAGACGACATATGGTAGGCCTAACTCATACACTCAGGTCAAACCAACTTAACTATTACAATAAGCAAAAAAACACCAAAACACAACAGGTTTTAGTCGATTTACTTCAGAAAGTTGTTTACTAGTGACTATAGGATGCTCCTGAACTTTCGTTCACCCTTATTCACCCCTTTTGGTTGGTTCACCCCTGCAAAACTTTTATTCACCCTGGGGTGAATAATTAACCTGTTTAAGAAACACTGGTCTAAGTATGCCCTATACCAGGGGTTCTTAACCTTTTTTGTATGTTTTACCCTTTTAACAAAGATGAATATCAAATTTACACCCCATATATAAAGTGGTGCTAATTTATTAAAGAACTAAAGTAACTAATTACATCAGTTATATCCAGTGCGACGACCGCCCTTGTTTTTTGGTAACGAGTTGTTCAATGTTTGGTAAAGTAGTAGACAATGCACAATAAGTGTCAGATTCAATATGTTAAGTTGGTTTCATGCTCTAGGTTTGATAGTAAGTAATGCAGAGAAGCCGATTCGAATATAGAGTTGAAGAAAATGAAACAAGACTATTCAGATCTTGAATACATATCCCTGGATTTACCCCCTGGGATAAATTTACCCCAGGTTAAGAAAAGCTGCCCTAGACAATGTTTTGACATTTTTTACGAGTCACTTAAGATGCGTGCGGTTTAATCGTTAGTTCTCTGTTTCTCACCGTTTTTAACGTACTCCAGTGTAAACATCATTCCTTGGTCTTCGTGTTTTAGGATGTGACAATGAACCACGGCCGTGCCGGCAAACTTGTGGACCATGAAGCGTATCTGAAGCGAAGAAAACACGTTTTGCAATTTGACAAAAGTTTACAGGGATCGTATTACAATTTTGTATGCATGAGAAAGTCTTATAATAGGTGTTTCATCCTTTCATCCTGGTCCAACACTTGAAATTTTATTCCAAGTAAAGTCATTTTGGTGAAAGACTTCAGTCAAGTCATTTGAAAACAGTGACTTAGGTGCACTTAAGTCAAGACCAAAAAAGAAAAAAAGTCTTAAGTCAAGTTTTGTTCAAAATACTTCATTCAATTCAAGTCATTTAAATACAGTGACTTAAGTGCACGAGTCATTTGGCCGAAAAACTTAAGTCAAGCAATTTTGGTCAAAATACTTCAGTCTGGTCAGATCATTTGAAAACAGTGATTTGACTGTACTTAAGTTAAGCCATTGTCCCACAGACTTCAGTGCACTTAAGTTAAGTCAAGTCACTTTGTCAAAAGACTTAAGTCAAATCATTTGAAAACAGTGACTAAACTGCACTTAAGTCAAGTCATTTGCACAAAAGATTTAAGTCAAATCAAGTCATTTGACAACATGGACAGAAGTCAAGCAATTTGTTCGTCAAATTTCAGTGTCCTTAGGTTAAGTGATTTCTCCGAAAGTGTGAAGTCAGTTTGGTCAAAATAGTTCTGTCAGATCAATTCATTTGAAAACAGTGACTTAAGTGCACTTAAGTCAAGTCATTTGTCCCACAGACTTCAGTGCACTGAAGTTAAGTCAAATCAATTTGGTCCAAAGAATTTAAGTCATTTACATACAGTGACTTAAGTGCACTTAAGCCAAGTCATTTGGCCGAAAGACTTAAGTCAAGTCAAGTAATTAGGTTAAAATACTTCAGTCATTACAAAACTTAAGTGCATTTGAGTCAAGTGATTGACTTAAGACATTACAATACTGTTAGGACGTACCGTGATATTGACCAGCGGCGGAATGTGCAGCACATCGTGGAAATCTCCCAGCCGAGCGTGTCCAAGATTTCCGCTGGTATCGTTGTATCGGGCGTCGTGGCCCAAATATTGGGTGTTGATTGCGTGGGTCGGGCGAGCGGTTGCTGAACGATCAACAAAGTTTTTAGTTGGTTTATAATCATCCAGGGAAAAAGTTCGAAACAGCAAAATTTTTTTTTTCGTTTTTTAAATATTGATTTAACGATAATCAGGTGGCAGTCTTACCACTGAAGAATGCCGTTTGCCGTGAGTAACAAACGGTTTTCAGGAACAACACGCTAACAATAACTCAATATTGTACACATTGGAGAAATTAACATTTATTTGCTTTTTAATTATTCAGGAAGGATGTTCGAACTGCAAATACAGTTTTGATAGGCGTCCGTGTAACTTGAATATTTTGTTTATGAAGTACCATTGACGTCATTTAGAAATTTACATAAGTCCGAGTCAAGCAATTCACAAGCCTCAGTCCAACTCATCTGCATGAAACAAATTTCTAAATTGAGCAGGGAGTCGAACTGGAACCGAACCAGAACTTTATGAACCGGTTTCGGGCCAATTATTCCGAACCGTAGCCGAACCTGAACCGTTTTTTTGTATAAGATTTTAGGGAGTCGAACCGTTTAATTTTTCCGGTTCAGGTAAGCAGACAGAGCAGAAGGCGATAAATAGAATATAAAAGGAATATGGTTAGGCAGATATAAAGTGACCGGAGACATAGGTACAGAGTCGCGACACCGTTACACGATCTGTAGGTTATAATTGTGTTAAAAAAACGGGTTTTGTTTTTCGAAATAATCTAGAAGAAATTGAAAGTTATTTTATCATGCTTACCGTAAGCCGGGTCGGGCTGGTAATAGCATATCTTGCCGTCTTGGCCATACAGGATTCGTTTTCCGTCTACTTTGTAACTAACCGGGCCTGTGTATTTGTTATAACTGATCACCTGAAAAAAGTGGATAGTGTGTTTCACAACATATTCATTATCAAGAAATGTATCTTTAAATTAAAAAAAAAAATTGTGGTAAGCGTCATTAGAATATAAATTATTCACAACTGTGGTAATTCTATCCTAAGTTGCCACAATTCTCGTTTGTAAGTTATCGGACTTCTGTATTTTGGAAAAAAATGGCATTGTGCGTTTCACAACATATTAACATTTATGAAATAAATCCTCAAAGTTAAAGTTGGCTTTATCATGTTTACTTTTGGTATGCGTAACTTTTATGGCGCCAATAAGTTGTGGTAAGCGGCATTAAAAAAATATTGTGCCCAAATGACAATTGTGTGAATTCTATCCCAAGTTGCAACAATTCTTGTTTGTAAAATAACCGTACCAGTATATTTGTTATAACTGATCACCTGAGTAATGATAAAGTGTGTTTCACAATATATTTACCATCAAGAAACATATCCTTGAATCACAACGAATGGAAAATCAGAAACTGTCTATGTCAGCTTGTTAAACATTGGCTTTATCAAGTTTAATTGTGGTATGCGGAATTTTAAGGCGCCAATAAATTGTGGTAAGCGGTTTAAAAAATAAATTATTGTGCCAAAATAACAAGTGTGTGAATTCCATCCTAAGTTGCCACAATTTTCGTTTGTAAACTTCCAAGCCCGTGAATATGTTATAACTGAATACCTGAAAAAATAGTAAAGTGTGTTTCACAACATATTCGCTATCAAAAATATATCCACAACTTATTAGAAATGGAAACTCAGTTAATGGCTGTGCCAGCTTGGTAAAAATTGACTTTATCATGTCTACTTGTGGTATGCGGTACTTTTATGACGTCATACAGTTGTGGTAAGCGGCATTAAAAATAAATAATTGTGCCAAAATCTAAAATTGTTTAAATAAGTTTGTCTAAGTTGTCACAATTCTTGCTTGTAAGTCACAGGGCCCGTATATATGAAATATTTCCCCAAAGAAAATGGCTGTGTTAGCTTGTTAAAAACTTTTTCAAGAAATAAAGTCAAGTGTTATTATATTTAATCTCCTATAGGTCAATAAAGATGACTAAAAACTATAGAATATCATTTAAACTATTTTTTTTGTGGCGAGTAGCTGCATTAAGCATTACGTCATACCTTATCCTGCCTTAAAGCTTACATTTGGTTATTTCCACAAGTGAAGTATTTTCCATTTTATCATGTCTACTTGCGGTATGCAATGCGGTATGCAAGCGCCTTTAAAAATAAATTATTTTGCCAGCATGGCAACTGTGGTAATTCTGTCATAATTTGCCACTAATTGTCATTAAATATAATATATTTTGCATACGGTGGCAGTTAAAAGAGAAACAAAACGTTGTTCCTGTTGTGTTTAGTTTTGTTATACGCAAAGGTTGTTACGTTCGTAATGTAGGTCTAATTTCAACGCTTTTGGTCGAACTTTATCTGAACTTATTTTAAGTAAAACATGAACTTTGCGTACCGGTATCAATTGATTTGGCCGCGCTGTAGACGTTTGTATATAGTTCAATGTGGGTCACGAGAGATAAACGAATCTTACAGAGGTAGATAAATTACACTTGCCTTGTGAACTAGGCTTGAACTTACAAACATTAATGACGATTAATACTGACATTATATTAGATCGATAAACGGGCGGCGCTCAAAGAGACCGAGTCGTCTTGTTTCTAAGCTTCGTATGAATGTTGTGTCTTCGCGTACAGGTGTCGCGCCAACACACGGACGGACAATGTTATATGCTTTCGAAAACAAACAGTTTAAACAAAATATCTTAAGATTTTTGCAGTCTTTTATTTTCGTTAATTAAATACGGGGTTTGATCTGATTCTACCGCATTTGGTCGAACTCTATCTGAACGCGAACTTTACGCAAAACTTGATTTGGCCGCGCTGTAGACGTTTATGTATAGTTCAATATGGGTCACGAGAGATAAACGAATCTTATAGAGATCAGATAAATTACACTTGCCTATTGAACAAGGTTGTACCTATACAATTGATACTCTAATCTAGTGTACCGAGTGACTTCGTTTCTTTGGAAAGTAACCTATTTGTATTAGAAATAAGCATGCTAGACTTTAATGTACACTATCTATAAAAAACAAACAAAAAACTGATACTATTGATGCATTTACGTATTGCCTTGCCTTATATTAACGACGACTGTTAAGTTATAAAATAGTTGCTATATAGAAGGTGTGCCGCAATCTAAAGAATTACAAGAACCACTTAATTAAAGTACAAATTACCAATTTGTTTTGCAAATTGGGAAGTAATCAAACAGGTTAGACTTGACCACACACTATCCCATATATTAATATAATATAATAACACCATTTACCTACTGCCTTGCGGTCTTTAACAGCATAAGATCCTTTGCCCTGTGTGGACATCTCTTAAATTTTTACGCGATATTTTCTTAAACGTCACGATATTTTTACGGGTTTTTTTTTGAGGTTTTTTATTATGACTTAAAAGATCTCACCCATTGCCCAACTCTGACCACAAACAGTAGAGACACTACCCTTCATGGACCCCTTACACTACCCTTCGTGGACCCCTTAACATTTTAGGCCAATTTTGTTTAAATTTCACGCTTTTTATGTATTTCTGTCACTCTGGGTTTTACGAAGGCGTTTATCTAGAGTTGAATGTGATTGGCAGCGGCCTAAATCGGCGGGAGATGGTGCTAATGAATACCTGGAAGTGGTTAACGTGAATATGAATGGGGTGAGCAGAGTGTTCGTTGGTGTTGGTGAAGTACCACTCCTGAACAGTCCCGACTACAGCCTTAAATCTGCGCAAAAACATATCCAGCAGTTCAATACGTATAAAACAACACACAATAAGACCAAACAATTTTCAAAGCACAATAATCTCATACAATAGTTTTAGGCCCAATAACATAATAAAGTAAAATAAGCAGTAATTTTCACTACAAAATAGGATCTAAATCGCCTAAATAAGACCTACACCTGTCGGAATACGTCCTAAATTCATCAGAATAAGTCTTAAATTCATCGGAATAAGTCTTAAATTCATCTGATAAAGTTCTAAATTCATCGGAAAAAGTTTTAAATTCGTCGGAAAAAGTTATAAATTCATCGGAATAAGGCCTAAATGGCCAAATTACATCCGGAACTGTAGGAAAAGGTAGATTAAACCACAATATCACCGATGTAGCTTATCTAGCGATGATTTTTTGTTAAAAGAGTTTTGATATAGAACTTGTATTGCCATCGTTTGGCGTGTTGTGAAGATTTAGGACATTGTTGGTAGAATACTTGTGGAACAATGTCTAAAATCAATTTCACGCCATTTTTAGATTAAACACGTTAGTATAAAGATGTTAAGTTACCTTTTGTGCTCAAGTTTGCATATTGGTTTTATGCAACGAACGCTTTAAAACCTACTGTTTGCCAAACCCACAAAAACGGTAAAAAATATATATATTTTGTAATGGGCCAAACCAGGTCAGCAGTGTTCTTATGACTTAAGTCAATGACTTGACTTTTTTTTATAATGACTTGTTTACAACACTGCAGGTTCTACAAGACTTGACTTGGGCAACTGATTACTTGGATTTGGACTTGACTTGTAATGTTTTAAAAAGGCATGACTTGAACTTAAGTTATTTTACAAATGACTTGACTTGAACTTAAGTTATTTTTACAAATGATTTGACTGGGAATGAAGTCATTTCAAAACAGCTTGCTTAAAACATTGGCCAGTAGTGCAATATAAACCAAGCAACCATAGACCAGTCCTTGTATTTATAAGTCAGTGACTTCACTTAAAGTTTGACTTGCTCTATAATGACTTGACTTATAACAATTAAGTCACTATTTTAAATGACCCGACTTGGGCAACTAATGACTTAACTGCATGAATTGTTATGTTTTGAACAAACTTGACTTGGACTTAAGTTACTTCAAAACAACTTGTTTATAACACTGTTCAGTGGCGCAATATAAAAAAGCAACTAACCTAAAGTCAGTCGCATTGATGAACTTCTTCCTATTCAAAGTGCTGGAAGGATTGACTTCGACCACGAAGCGACCGTGGACCTGGTCTTGTGTCAAGTTGCGAAAGTCACTGACGAAGGACTGTCGTGTCGGCAGAAGGTCATTTATGATGGTGGTCGTCGCAATTCCTTTCACGTAGATTGTAAGCAGAAGCACGTTGGAGCGTTGCGCGTTGGCCATTGATGGATTGTCTGACGAGTCGTTCATGGAACGGAGCTTGAAATGAGAATGTCAACTTGTCAGGTTAGATATGGTGTATAGTTGCTTGCTAAATGTTGTTTTTTGTTATTTTTGAGTTGAGTTGTTGCTTATAATCGGTCGAGTTTACCAAAATTTAGAGTTTATAGATTTATTTGAAAGCCGATGACTTTAGTTGACTTGCTCTAAAAATAACGTGAAGGGACTGGACTTGGAGAACTGACGACTTGGACAGGAACTTGACTCGGAATTTGAAAAGAAAACTACTTAATGTCAGGTTGCGTATAGTTCGAAGCGACGAGTCGGTTTGTTTTGTTGGAGTCCAACTCGGGACTCGGGTAAGACAGCGTAAAACTACCCAAGTCCGAGCCCGACTACGGCACCCAATGTTGAAACAGAACCGAAAAATGCAAATCGTCACGGAGCAAAGCTTGTAATGAAAATGACTTGTCAGGTTCGATATACTGTAGTACATAACAGTCTTGTAATGCCTTAAGCCAATGACTTGACTTAGAGTGTCTGTTTTCAAATAACTTGACTTGACTTAAGCCTTTTGGACATATAACTTAAGTGCCATTAAGTCACTGACTTGACTTGATTTAAGTGCACTTAAGTTACTGTTTTCAATTAACTTGACTTAACGTAAGTCTTTTACAAAAATGGCTTGGGTTGAAGTGAAGCATTAAGTATTTCTTTTTATAAAATCGGGTAATTTATATTATTTTTGTACACAAAAGAATTTTCCCTGGTAAATGTTGTGCTTCTGTTGGTTTTTAGTTGGGTTATTGCTTATAATCGGTCGAGTTTACCAACTTTAATAGTGTACCATTTAATTTTGTATAACAAGGACTTGACTGGAAGTTGTCTTGCTCTAATTATGACTTGACTGGGAATTGACTTATTATTTATTTAAAAAGACTTGACTTGGACTAGAGTTATTTTACAAATGAATTGACTGTGTAAGTCATTTCAAAATGATTTGTTTACTATTGGCCTACACTGGTGTATAACCATTGGTTGGAACTTGAATAACTAGAAGATTTGAGATGTATAATTAATTAAAATAGAGAAAGCTTAAAACTGCGAAGGGAATCTTGAAATGTAAGTAGTGACACACCAGGTTGTGAAAAAGTTACGTTTTCGAATTAAAATCGTACACTAAGTTGATAATGTCATTACATCCTGCTTTAAACCATATGCAATACAATCAGTCCTACGTAATACAATCAATAAACCAAAAACCCTCGACTTACTTCATAAACGCCTTGTCGATCGCACACGACCAGCCAGTCTGCCTTTGCTGAAGGCACGAGGTAAGTCTTGTTAAGGTGTGGTGTTCTGGCCTTGTCGAGGTAAATTCCGTCAATGGCAATCTCTTTAAACTGGCAACCAGTTTGATTTGTACCATTCGGTCCGGTTATGGTCAGTTCTAAGGCTGAACTGCCCCCAGCGTTCACCATGCTAAAGGGAAAGCAAAATATTTGATAAGAAATACCAGTGTTGAAATGACTTAAGTCAATGACTTTCCGATAAATGACTCGACTTGAAAAGTTCCAACCATAAAAGCACTTGGGTTGAATTTAAGTGTTTTCCTTAAGGATTTTGTTCATAAAATTGAGCTATTTATCCAAATTTTTGCACGTAAAACAATTTTCTTGCTATATGTAGCGTTTTACTTATTTTTTAGTTCAGTTATTGCTCATAATCGTACGAATTTTAGAATTCCAATGGTTTGACGTTTTATTTTTACGACAAGGACGTACTGACATGAAGTAGACTTGTTCTAATGATTACTTGACTGGGACCTGACTTGCGCAACTGATCACATTGACTGGGATTTGTTATTTATTCAAAATGACTTGACTTTGACATAAGTCATTTTACAAAGGACTTAGTACTTAAGTAATTTCAAGTACACTTGTTTACAACATTGAGAAAAGCCAACCTCTTTTTGTTCAGGTATTAAATGATCATTGTTAAGCGCTGTAAACAAGTCATTCTGAAATGACATAAGTCCTAGTCGAGTTATTTGCCAAAAAAGTCAAGTCTTCTAAATTCAAAGACTAGTCTTTTTGAATGTCCCAGTAAAGTCATAATCAGAGAAAGTCAATTTTAAGTCAAGTTCTTGTCAAAACAAAAAACATAAACATTAAACTATTAAAGATTGTTAAATCGTCCGATTATGAGCAATAACTCCAATAAAATAGCCCAAAGCGCAACATATACCAAGCAAATAGTTTTATGTGCAAAACTTAACAAAAGATTGCAACTTTATAAAAAAAATAAAACACTTCTTTTTAACCGAATTTATTTGTTCAAAATATTCAAGTCAAGTCATTTTGCCCAAATGACTTAGGTAGAGTAAATTTATTTGAAACAGTTAATTCTTGTATAAATGTAAAACCACATTTTTTTCTAACTGTTTTTTTTAACCAAACCACAATAACACATAAACAAAATTAATTTAGAAAGAAGTTGCAAAAGCTTACAAGCTCTACTTTTTTCGATTTGCAAAGGTTTACACAATTTAAACCAAACACAAAAAAACAGGATCACACGTTTAAAAATATGTAAAATTTTACAGGAATGAAAACTTTCCACTTCCCGAAAAATTGTAATTGCAAAACAAGACAAGTATTACATCCAGTTTGTATTGTGCGGCAGGTGCACACCCGATATTTTTTCAAGAAATTTGTGTGCACGCATGATATTGCACACTTACATTTCGCAGAACGCTAAACTGGGGTAGGATTTCAAATCTAAGGTGTGCCAAAATACGTAATTAAAAACCTGAACACCTCAAAATTTGGCTGTGCACACCAGTGTTGCAATAACTTCATTGGCTTGACTTAAGTGCACTTAAGTCACTGTTTTCATCACTTGACTTGACTTGACCAAATTGATTTTTGGACAAATGACTTGACTTTGACTTAAGTCATTTTATCAAATAACTTTATTGTTTTTTTTTTTAATTTATCTCATGTTTTGCACATTAAACACTTTTATTGCTGTATATTGCGTTTGTTTTATTTTTTTAGTTAAATTTTTGCTTATAATCGGACAAGTTTACCAATTTTAAAAGTTTAATAGTTTAAGTTTATGACATGACTTGTAATTGACTTGCTCTCCTAATGACTTGACTGGAACTTGACTTGGGCAACCGATGACTTGACCGGGACTTGAGTCATTTCAAAATGAATTGTTTACAAAACTGCTGCACATCCAAGATCTCGGCATGAAGTGCCATGAAATGCAGACTGGTGTTAATCATCACGCGGTTATTTTTCTCATAAAGTCGAAGAATTTTGATTAGATCTCACCGAAATCGTTTCACTTGTCCTGTAGTAATGTTTACATGCGGCCAAAGCTGCCCGTTCGTTGTGAAGTGATAGATGTTGGACGTCGCATAATCGTGCAATGTTCCCTGTCCGTTGGCAAGCTTAAAACGGTCGAACCTGTAAGCACATTAATTTAGGAAATTAAACATAATTTATTTTGTGTTGCGTTAGTCTAGACCAGGGGTGGGCAACCTACGACCCGCCAGCGCAAATCTTGCTGCCCGCGACCTATTTTACAAACTGGGCACGGGGCCATTGCTGGTATTTTTTGGCTAAACTAAGTAAAAACTATTTTTTCGCGCTTTGCGCACATCTTGTCTCTGCATTAAATGTAACATGTAGTTAGACCCCTATCAAATTGCAAAATAACCTAGTTTTTATCACATTAATTTAAGAAATTTACATCATTGGATTGCAACTGTTGTTTTGACGTTTCTTTATTGGTATATTAGACTAGACCAGTGCCCTGCAACCTTTTTTCACTTGCGGCACACGAACAAAGCTAAAACAATTCGGCGACACATCTAGGAAATATATGACGATCGACAATAGACAAGAAAAGAAAATATCCTAGGCAGCTAAGAGAAAATGGTCCCACTCGGGTGGGAGAGAAGCGATCATTTAAAAAAAGGTAATATCTATATTGTTTTGGTGAAATTTGTACTGCCAGTTAGTCATAGATCATATAGTGCCCCGATTCGTTTAGTAGATCATTGTGGTCAATGACTCCCGCATTGATAAGTGGCTTTAAATAAAACGTTTCTGTCTTAAGTCGGACATTTTCGGACGGACATGAATGTTTTGCGATTGCGGTATATTTCTTACAGTCTGATATTGCCTTTCTAGTAGTGCGTTAAATAGATTAGTCAGTAACATTGCCTGAAATCGGTAGATAAATCATTATGCAGCCAGCATTTTATTATTATTAATAATGAAACGCCCCAAAGGCGTCTAAAATTTTACGCTTTACATTACTTTGTCTCCTGATTTTGGTGTTTTTTTACCGTCTTTAAAAGATCTTAAGACGGCCAAATGGACTTCAGCCATAAGACCGAAATAAGAACAACATCAATATCGGAATAAAACACAGTTCAGAATACGACTGAAAAAGGTTAGATCGACTCCGTTAATACAAGGTAAGCGGGTGTACCCCGAGATCCAACACTTGCAGTTCGTGTCTGTAAAAATGGAAGTTGTATGTGGCAGTGTTGTAAGGTTATAAGCCTTTAATGTGAGCCTTTGAGCGAATTAGTTCTTGTTATTGTATTGGGCTTGCCTATGTAAAAATATAAGGTTAAAGCGTTTGAATCACTAAGACCTACTTACCTAAAACATTACCACAATTACTTAATTAATACCACCATAAGCCAAATGGACTTCAGCCATAAGACCGAAATAAGAACAACATCAATATCGGAATAAAACACAGTTCAGAATACGACTGAAATAGTACTACCACCATAATTTAACATAAGGCCAATAGAATATTTTACCTAACCTCAAACCCCACTTCTAAATTTATCACTAACCCTAATATTCCAACCCTAACTTATTTTCTAAGCCCGCACATTACCCAACACTAACCCAAACAGGGGCAAAAAAACAGAGCCAAAACAGCGGAGCCCCAACTATGCCCAACAAACTAGAACGACAAACCGTCGACACCAAAACAGCTGATGCCAGACCGATGTAATAAGCGTTATTAAATTTATGCCTTATTTAGACTGGTAGGTACACCGAAAGCCATTGCAGACTCACCAAATCTGTTGATCTATGATGCAAGCAGGGCAGACTAGAAAAACAACTAGCCTGCAATGAGGTTTGAACTTACTATTAGCTATTAGCTCAGTTGGTAGAGCGACGGTCCCGGCTTGACCGGAGGTCGTGAGTTTAAACCTCACTGCAGGCTAGTTGTTTTTCTAGTGTACCCTGCTTGCATCATAGATCAACAGATGTGGTGAGTCTGCAATGGCTTTCGGTGTACTAATTATACGTAAGCCATAATCGTTGTTCAAAAAGCAGCTTCATAAGGGCTAGATCTCATTTATTGACACACATATGTGTGCATGCTTTATTTAGAATGGTTTATGTCTTACTCAGACAATTTGGATCTTATTACGTCGTGTTTATTACTATTTGTAATAAGAAATAGCACATACAGAAGTACTGCAGGTATCATTTTGAACTTTTCGAATAAAACTCGTATTCATTTTCAACATAGTTAAGTTACTAAGCATTTGACTTTATCATGTCGTTGGTTTTAATGCTATACCGTTATACATTATTATGTATTTAATATTTAGTCTTATTATGTGTACCCATATAATCTTCAACAAACGTTACACTTTGATAAGCGCAAAACCATTCAAGTATTAACTCTTATTTTTGCCTGGATAATTTTAATTGCCGCAAATAAATTCGTTAAGGTACTATTATTTATTGATTTTTGAAGACCACTTGTATTTTTCCGGCTGCTTAAACACGTGAATCGCTTCAATAGTCTGGAAACAAACTGGATCAAAAATGAAAAGAAATGCCACCATTCTTTGATGACATCATTTTATTTTAGGGAAGACAAAAAAATAACGGACTTCAGCCATAAGACCTATATAAGAACAACATCAACGTAGGAATGAAGAACAGCTCGGAGTAAAACCAAAATAAGACTAATACCTAACAATTGTAATAACGTCCAAATAAAAACAAGTCATTAATCCGTCGGAATAAGACTTAATGGGCCTGAATAAGGCTTATAAATATTTTTACCTAAATCCAAACCCTACCCATGACACCCCCTAAGTACATCACTTAATTTATATTTTATATACCCCTTATATTTTGAACCCTGGAATCATTTCTAACCCCTTCCATTAAACCCCACTAACCCCAAACAAGGGCAACAATCCGGTACCAAAAATAATGACTTGAATGGGGCTGGAGTAATTTCAAAATGAGTAAAAAAACACTGGCTTATTGCATTGAGTGAAAAAAACACTGGCGCTTGCATTTTAAATGGCGCTAAAGAAGAAAACCTGTGCAATTTATTTGACTTTTATATCAAAAGGTTTCTAAAATGTACTTAAAGCGAATAAACCATGATTAATAGTTTGGAAACCGCTCTTTTGTTAAAGCAAATGCGTGGGTTAAAAGTGCACCTGTACGCGTCCATTGAAAACGTAGGCTTGGTTAATCATCGTATGTCACCGCAATCTGGCAAATATAACTATTCACCTCACCGAGGAAATGACAAAAGCATTGCCGTCTGCGATAAGCCACAGATATAGCTTTTATGCTTTTGAAGGTATTCGGTGTTTAAGTCTAGCCTAGCCCATTGTTGTAAACTGGGAAATGTTTAACGACACCTGTTAATGTATCAGGTATACTGTAAAGTTCATTGGGGGTGTTTTATTTAAAGCATCGAAACAACACTAAAACAGATAAAAAAACGTTTAATTTTTAACCAGGATGATTTTGTTGGGTTGTTAGACTATTTAGTGCGATTTCAATAATGCATATAGTTTATATCTAATCCACCTTTGCTACTAACATGTTTTACATTTAAAGACAATTGTATTTCAAGTATACAATCTACATTGGAAATCGATATCACACAGCCAAACAACACTTAAATCTGATGAAAATGCCAGCTATTTAATTTAAAAAACATAGCATGTTGAGTGTATGTTTAGAGCGACTTCAATGATGTATATAGCTTTATATGTAATCCATCTTTAATATATGTTGCACTGAATATGTTATAATAAAAATCACTTTGACCCTTGCATGATAAATGTCGACCTTAATTCCTGATCAGTAACAACAAAATACTCCAGCAATGCTAGCAATGTAGGTCAGGCATTATTAATAATAGTATATATAAATGCATATATATCTTTTAAGATCCTTTAATAGGGTTTGACCTGAATTGCTAGCTTTGAGTATTCTGCTGTCACCTTTAGTATAAACATTAATCAGATTTTTATACTACAAAGTCTTCTTTTTTAGATAAAATCCATAATATGGCACATTTCATGTTGTTTGTGTATATGTGTGTTGTAAGTAAAACTTGTTCTTGTCGTAATCTGTTTGCTTTTAAAGAATGTTAATTCAAGGAATGCAGGAAAGATCATACAATCAATCACAGCCCGTTGCCAGTTACATCCGGTTTGTAACGTATAGGTCTATACTGCAAAGAATTAACTGTGGATTGAATCAAGTTACGCATTACGTTCTATGACCACATGGTATATAGTTCAGTGTTTGTCAATTTATGTTCTTGTGACGTTAAAGTTGGTTTCCAATCAATAAAAAAAAACAATTTGTAGGAAATATAGTCTGTAGAGCGTCGTTTCAGTATAAAAGTATTGTAATTAAAATCAATTTGTTCGAATAAGATCAGTGACCTAAACAGCAAGCGCATAAGTAAAACAGCAAAGCGGTTACATCCGGCCGGTAATGTATAGGCATATACTGCAATGAACAGGGCTTAAATTTAGTTTTACATTGCGTGCTACCACAGCGTATATAGTTCACTGTTTGTCAAACTTTTTTTCTTGTGACGCGCAAGGCAATAAAACGTTCCCTATACGTTTTATTTATTTTATATGTTGTAATCTTTTGATTAAATGCAGTACAGGTGGTTATTTTCGTCACAATGAATTCGAACGCGCATATATTGGGATTATAAATGTTTGCAAGAATTTTAGAAACGCAATTGAGCTTGTAAACGTAACGGAATCATTTTGACGCCCTTAGAAAATTAAAACGACGCACAATTAAAGGACCTCTGTTAGTTCACAAAAAATCTATAATAGAAATACGTCATGATGTTTTTGGCGAAAACAATATACCTAAACATGGACTCCAACCATACGACCGAAATATCACCAACTTCAACATCAGAATAAAATAGAGTTCGGAATAAGATAAAAAATAGACTAATACCTAATAGTCGTCATGACGTCTAATTCGGAATAAGTCCTAAATCCGTCGGAATAAGACCTAAATGGCAATAATCAGGCTTAAACAATATTTAATAAACCTCAACATTCCCTCCTAAGTACATCACTAACTCCGCTAATAATTTTAACCCTAACCCATTTCCTAACCCCACCCATTGCCCACCACTAACCCTAAACATGGGCAAACAATTCGATACCAAAACAGGGGCGCCGTTCAAATTTGGGCGTCCAAACGTAGTCACCAAAACGGCCGACACCAGACCGATGGCCCCAGATCGTCCCATACCCTCTACCTACAGTTTTAGGCGTTATTTGTTAGTCCAGAGTCCGACTACAGCGAAATAAAACATCTCCGTCGAGTCCCGTGTCGGACTTCGCAGCCCTGGGTCAGTGTTGTACATAAATATCCCCAAATAACCCATACGGTGTATTCACTTACATAAAGTACGGGTCGTCGTTGATTTTCTTTTGAATACTGGGGAATCCACGGCCGTCGAAATCAATATAGAGAAGGCTGGGTTGGAACAGCAGTGCTATCTCATGCTGACAGTTCCAAGGACAGGATACAGCCTTGAGATTGTCTGGAGTTGAACTATCGTTTAGGTCTTCTACGATGATCATACCGGCCATACCGCTTTCAACCTGTAAGTTAAGTTATTATCACCAGTGTTGTAATGACTTAATTCAGTGAGTTTACTTAAGTGCACTTGCCATTTATGTATTGTCAGTGTTGTAATGACTTAAGTCAGTTAGTTTACTCAATTGCACTTGCCATTTAAGTATTTTCAGTGTTGTAATGACTTAAGTCAGTGACTAGAGTAAGTGTACTTAAGGTACTGTTTTCTTCTGGACAAATGACTTGTATAAACTTATATATTTTGGGCAAATAACTTGGGTTAAAATGAAGTGTATTTATTATGGGAAAAAATTGGGCTATTTATCTAAATTTTTTCACACAAAACAATTCGCTTGCTATTTGTTGCGTTTTGTGATATTTTTAGTTGAGTTATTTCTCTTAGTGAGACTAGTTCCTCAATCTTGATAGTTTAAAGTTTAATTTTTATGACAAGGAAATGGCTTGAAATCGACTTGCTCTAATTATGACTTTACTGGGACTTATTGTTATTTATTTAAAAAGACTTGACTTGGACTTCAGTTATTTTACAAATGACTTGACGGTTGCTTAACTCATTTCAAAATGACTTGCTTACAACACTAGTTACCACTTTTAGAGATGTCTGATAACATCGAATCCTTTGTTGCAAAAAAACAGGGTAGTCTAGTGCGTTTGTAAAACAAACTTGCCCATACAAATATTATCAGTTATAAATGCCATCTTTTCGCAGCAGTCTGGTAAAAAAATATTTTGAAATGACTTGAGTCAAAGTCAGGTCATTTGAAAATTTAACTTCAGTCCAATTTAAGTCTTTCTAACAATTGAATAAATTTATTAATTAGACTTTTCTGTCCTAATCAAAATAAAATATTTTAAATAATAGGAAGAGATATAATAGAAAAAAGAGGATGCCTTCTGGTGAAATATATTTCTCTTTTTAAGTCACATAAAACCACTTACTTTGATTACGTCAGAAGAGTATTAGTAACGTTTGCTTTAATTTGAAGTTATCATTTATGCCATTTATTAATTTATATTAAAAACAATGTTTGTAGATAATCGTGCTTGTGTAAATCTAAATATGAAGTCAGGTTGCATCGTGGAACAAATTGTATTCACATCTTAAAAAGCTTTCGCGCAACAGTGCTTCATCATATCAAAGTAGAAAACGAACTACTTTTTTAATTTAAATGAATCTTTTTTTGATGATGCCTTGTTTGTGGCGAAATATATTTATTTTAAGAACTTATAAATGGAATACTTTGATTAAGGCAAGTCTAAAGTATACGGTTTTTAACCGCGGCCCCAAAAGCCGCATGTGGCTCCTGACCATTTTTTTAGCGCCTCCCACCAGGGTTCAAAAATTGAAATGATTTATCAGAAGCATAATTTACACACGAGTTCGCTAAATAACCGCATTAATTGTTTAATGACGTAACTTTGTAACGTCATCGCTAAAATTTTCATGCCCCTAAACAAACATACCGCCAATGTATATAACATGTCAAAACAACTTTCGAAGAAAATTTGCCTACCTCACCAAGAAAATAGGACTTTTCAGAGTAAATGGGAAACATTTCTAATTGAAATAGAATAAAAGACGCATTGTCTTCTTTGATGTAGTTAGTTGGTATTAATAAAAAATGTTTCTATTAAACTGCCTGACCTTTTTGCGGCTGTTCAAATTCGGCTCAGATGCTTACAAAGGCCGAGAACCGCTGGCCTAAAGAATATAAATTCAATTTTCTTTTTTTGTATCCCATTTCTCGGCCAAATTTTACCTGTAAAAATGTGGAGCCGTGAAAATGTGGGTGATACCAGTATGTACCAGACGGATTCTCAGGATCGATGTTGAAAGTGTAGTTAAAGTCCATTCCTGGGTTAACTCGTACGAATACATCATCTCCGGGCGACTGCAGCGAAATATAATAAATAAATAATAATTTTAGGGGTCCGCGGTAAAAACAAGTTTAAGATTCCCTGGAATATCAATACGCAAAATCAGTTGACTCAGGGGTTCTTAGACTTTTTAACTAGGACCTCAAATGTTTTTTCGGCATTGCGTGGACCACGGTAGGCCAAATATTTTCAAAAATGACATCATAAAAAGACGTCACAATACAAATAGACTTCATAAATCTGTTGATTTTGGTCTGAAAAAGTATATTGGAGTCTAATTACAGTCAGTACAACCGCTTTATTTTTAATTAAACTGTTTTCTTTGAAGAAATGATTTTACAAATATTTCAATTTAGCCTACATGGACCCCTAAAATTAGTTCACGGACCACCAAGGGGTCCATGGACCCAAGTTTAAGAACCCCTAAGTTAAATGGATTGTTTTTTACACTAAATTTTGCAGTACTGTTAATTTGTGAGCTAACACCATATCAATAGGGGAGTAGCCTATAGTTAATTTGTAATTTTGAAAAAACTATAAAACTTAAAAAACTGTAAAATTTTAACTGCGCTACCATTGAGTTTAAAATTACATCAAATGACTTTAAAACCTTTGCATGTTCATAATAAAAAAAATCAGGGATAACATAGCACAGTTACGGAAAAATTATAGATCTAAGGCATCAAGCAAGGCGCTATATGTAACGTTACACGGAATTAAGCTTTAAATGTTGATTTTTTCCAAATTTATTGAACATTTGAAAAATATTTTTTAAATTATTTTTGAGATTTCTCTATAAAAACTCTATGTGTTTCTAGATTTAATTGATCATAATTTTAGTTGTTTACCGTAAGAACAAAATGGAAATGTAGGAAATGTACATCGAATATATCTATGGATACCCTTTTTAGGACGTAAAAAGAGTTAACTGTCTCGAAATATTGCAGACTTGGCTAGGACTTAAGTTATATTACAAATAACTTCACTTGGGCTTAAGGTATTTTACAAATAACTAGAATTGGACTTAAGTTATGTTACAAATAATTTCACTTGGGCTTAAGGTATTTTACAAATAACTAGAATTGGACTTAAGTTATGTTACAAATAATTTCACTTGGGCTTAAGGTATTTTACAAATAATTTCACTTGGGCTTAAGGTATTTTACAAATAACTAGAATTGGACTTAAGTTATTTTACAAATCACTTAACTGGGGCTTAAGTCATACAAGAACGGCTTGTTTACAACTCTGAGCCCTATAGTAAAGAGTAACGGGGTTTGGTTTTCTCCTTTCTTACCGCACTGCTGATGTGGAGTCCATGCGTGTGGAGATTGGTCGTGTTTGGAAGTCTGAACTTGTTGTGCTGGCCTACTGGATGGTTGTTGCTCAACTTATTCACCTGAAACAGAATCAAGTTGAGGCATTTCTGTGCTCGAAATGCACAGCGGTGGTTAACCAAATTCAATATCACTCTGTTCGAGTCAATTGTTGACAAATTAAGGCCAAACTTGGCTGAAAACTAGACAGAAATAAACAGCGTACATTGCCTGATATTTCACAACAAAACTCAAAGTTTAAAAACCCGAATAGAACCAGAACCGGACCTTTTTTAAATGAATATATATTTCGCCGCATCGTCGGTTCCTATTAGTAAAGTAAAATACATATACATAGCAAAGTACTAATAAAATTAATAAAAAAGTCAAAAACATCTTTTTAAAAAATGTATGACTATGGTTTTACTCGTTTTTTTTTAACTTGAGCTTTATTGTTAATATACGCGTCAGTGGAACAGTGAACAATAAGCAGAAACATGCTGCCAATGAATTGGATTCCATAGAGATCCTTTTGTCTGGTACATACTGTTTTTGGAAAAAAATAACGGCCACCTGATACGATCAAATAACCTTAACTATGACTAAAAAAGCAAAATACTTAATTTTAAAGCCCCTACAGAAGTAGGTAGCATTTTGTGGAAGCTTCGAGTAAATCTTATCAAACAACAATTTTAGCTTTCAGTAGGGTCATGAGACAATATCGGATTGGAGCCGATACCCGATGTCAAATGGTAATATCGGTACTTGCCCGATACTTGGATGGTATCGGTGACGATCCGATACCAAATTAATACAGGTGTTTGATCCATGATTTGCGATATAACGCAGCAATTTTTAACTTGAAAGTAAATTAGTAAGGTAACAACTAAAGGTAACTAAACTTAATTAAACTTAAGTTAATTTTTAGAATACCTTGGACAAATGTAGCCTTGAACGTTTTAATTTCATCTATTTTGCGTATTTAATCACAGTATTGACGTAATTTGGTATCCTGAACGCGGTACTTTTTATCTAAAATGTGGACTTGTAGAATATAGGGATCGGGAAAAAACGTCATATCGGACATTCCTGTATGTCAACTGTAGCGTTAACAAGTTACTTTTCTATCTTTCCTCCACTGCGTTGCCCAACTTGACGTCACTATACACGTGACTCGGTTTCCACTGATGCGTGACCAACGCCCGGGTGAGTGATATCGGCGTTTCCCGATTTCATTCTACTTTATGCTATTCTATCTTACAATATGTTCCGATTTGTTGTTTTGTGGTTAAGTTATTGCTCATAAATAAACTAGTTTATCGTTAAAAATTTATTATAAGGACTTGATTTGATATTGACTTGGTCTAATAATGATTTGACTGGGAATTGGTGTTTAATCCAAATGACTTGACTGTAACTTTTAGGTTATTTTAAAATGACTTGACTTGGACTTAGTTTTACCAATGACAATGGCTTAAGTGAGTGACTTGACTTAGGTATACTCACGTCATTTTTCGAATGAATTGACATGACTTCAGTGTTTTGGGCAAAATGACTATATTTGACTTAAGTCTTCCTTGAAATGAAGTAAGTATTTCGGGCTTAAGTTATTCCACAAATGATTTGACTTTGACTTAAGTTATTTCACAAATGACTGACTTTGACTTAAGTTATTTCACAAATTACTTGAATGGAACTTAAGTCATTTCAAATTGACACTGGCGTATTCAACACAAAACAATGGATTTCGCAAAGATACACCCTTTCATTCCGTACTAAAGAACACCACAAATTTTAAACCCACAAGACGAAATATAAATGAAAACGAACTTTTTCTTCAACGTGAAAAGTAACGTACGTAAAGTTCGTTTGAGGAGTAAATAAAATGTTAAAGTATCTGGTACTTTTTTCAATTGGTAGATCCGAAATTGGGTTTAAAAAATGTATGGGCTCTTTATTATAAGGCAAATATAAAACTCCACGTTAACAAATTTAAAGCTGTTCTTCTAGATCAGTGGTTCTCAACATTTTTAGCTCACGGACCGGTGGACCTTCAAAACTCAAAATAAACCCCAAATGTAATTACGACAAAAGTTGGCAACTTAAAAGCAAAAAATGGAAATTTAATTAGCAATTTTCTGCATTTTTTTATATCATACGTGTTATACGTGGTTCTATTGAAGTTTTACATACAACTGGTCTTAAAGTTTAAGACTTAAACGAGTTCTTTTAAACAGTTAGACAAAACACTTGCAGCATTGTGACGTATACGATAAGTCCAAAGTAGACATTTAACTCTAGGTTACGTCACAATGCTGCAAATTACGGAACTGGCGAAGTTCTAAATTTATTGGACAAGGCTCCAAAATCTTGCATTTTGCATTTGAGATATAAATTTGTAATAGTTGGTGGGCCGGCAAAAAAGTTGACGCGGACCGGCACCGTTCGGTGGACGACGGTTGAGAACCACTGTTTTGGATAAAATTCGTTTTTTTGGCTCTAGGCATGTTCCAAAAGTACTATTTCACGCAGACTGTTTCTAAAGTGTGAAAAGAGAATGGAGGGATAACATTTTACAAACTTTTCAACTCACCAAACGAACGTTCACGACGTCGCCTCTCCTTACTCGCCAGGTAGGAGCCGGAAAGCTTCCGTTGAAGGTTCGTCGAAAGAAGGACAACCATTCCATCGTGAGCTCGGTAACATCTACTACAAGAGTGATATCCAGCTTTCCTGCATCTGAAACCACTTCAGGTAGAGGCGTCAGTTGTTGCCCACCTGTAACAAGGTCGTTAAACTTGTTAGGTAAATACGATGTGGCGCTGAACTAAAAAGCACTGCTTCTCAGCCTTTTATGGTTAGCGGCACCCCTCAGAAATAATAAATAGATTGCGGGACCCTATAAGATATTTAGGTTGGTAATTCACTAGAAAGTGACAATAAACGAACTGGAACAACACACATCAACTCTACAAGCAATAATTGGATTTATTCCGCTCTAATCTTATACAAAAGTTATAAGAGTTAAGCAAAAATCAGATTCGTAAAGATTCCCAAACATGTCGCGCCACGCTTGAGGATTAGAAATGCCACCCCGTTTGAGAACCACTGAACTAGAGTCCAGCCATAAAACCGAAATTAAAACAATATCAACGTCGTAATACGACACAGTTTGGAGTAAGGGCAAAATTAAACTAATGCATAACGGTTGTAACGAGGGAATGCACCCTTTAGCTAAATATTGTATGACGTTAAACTCAAGACCAGCCATACGAACGAAATTGGAACAATATCAACTTCGAAATAACACAAAGTTTGGAATAAGATCAATACATATTAGTCGTAATAAAGCGCGGTGCGACGGTCCAGGTATGGCCTTATGTCGTGAGTTCAAACCTCACGGCAGGCTATTGTTTTTCTAGATTGCCTTTATTTCCATTTATTTAACCCCAAACCACATTTTCATCACTAACTCCTTCGCCCTAACCCCATTTCTGACACCACACATCACCCATTACAGGTTTCCCATCTAAAACGAGAATGCTAACATATAAATAAAAACAAACTATTTAAAAATAAGGTATGTGTTTAAACAGCCAAACCGTATCAAATAAAAATAAAGTTACTGTACATATGTTGAATAAATATGCAGTTACTATCAGTCACATTATGTACTGAAGTTCTTCCGGTACTTATTTATTTATCTGACTTCTCGGCTTCCTGTGCAGGATGCCTTCAACACCAAGTCAAAAAATATCTAAGAGTTATACCTGGGCCACGCTAGGCATTTTGGCCTATGTTCGAATTAGCTGCAGTGTTTTAGATTTACTCCGATGAGTGACCGGAGACGATTTTAATCTAGGAAGTTAGGTAAATGATACTTGCATCAAAAATAATAATTTTTTGGTAAAATTGCAAAATTTATTGACTCTTATCAAAAGTGTTTCAACGATATCGATAACCCATGGGTAAATCGAAGATGTGCCACACACATTTTTCACATAGTTTTTTAAATCACTATTTTTGTGCTATATACTGTTATTGCCAATTAAATACTATTATCTACTTAGATAAGAAGATATACACGTATAAAATAGCCCATAATATAGCCTTGCCATTTAACCTGCAGGTAATGCAACATACTGCAAATTAAAACCACACAAAAAAGATAAAAGGCGATAAGGGTGACCACGCACACCTTATTATCTTACAATACCTGTATTTGAGTACTTACAGCGTCTTATTTCCGTATCAGATGATCGAAGACTATTTATAAAAATCGATAAAACACAAAATCATTTCTTAAAATTAACAGAAATATATATTTCGCGAATGAAATCATTCGAATTAAGAAACTGACGATGCCTTATAGGCTAAATGTATGTTTTCTGTAATTTTACCTGTTTTATAAACAGTCTTAGATAATCAGATAGGTTAGAATAAGTTAGAAATTAACCTAACCTTGGAATGGACACGGGTTTGTGTTGGAGCATGGGGCGTTAAGTTCAGCTGCCTTTCCAGGCGGTCCGCACGAATTCGTCTCAATGCAAGAAGGACCCAAGTTTCTAGGAGAGCTGCCCGGCGGGCCAACGTTACTACCTTGACTTAAATGGGCAAAGCACAAGGCTATCACCACAACACAGCGAAACTCCATCGTTTTTTTACAAAATTCTTATTAACTGAGGTCACTGTCTGCAAAGAAAAATACGTTATCGATTCAGGGATTTTTAATTGTGGGGCTATTAAAATTTTTGTTTAAAATTCCAATTAACTGAGGTCCCCATCTGAAAAGAAAAATGTGACCGGTTGAGGGTTTTATATTTAAAAGGCTATGATTTTTTGTTTAAAATTCCTATTGACTGAATTTCAAATCTGAAAAGAACAAGCGTGAGTTGTTTTGTTTAAAATTCAAAAAAAAAGTGTTATGGGTTCAGTGATTTCTTTGTTAAAAGTGTTTAAGGTCGTTGTATGATGTTAACAGCAAATTATAATCAGACCTATGCACATTAAGTAGACTGTTAAACCTAATTGAGGGTGTTGTATGATGTTAATGTTATTTAATCTTTACCCCAAACCAAGAAAACTCAGCCTGCCTAAAATTGATGTACGTTTCAACAATACGGTATTTGAGAAATGTAACATCTTTAAAAGCAACATTATTCAAACGTTAAATGGGCCAATCGTTAAAAACCGCTTTTGTTAAGTTGGTTAAAGCAGTGGTAGGCAATCGCCGGTCCGCGGACCATATTCATTACCCATATCGAAAACGGGCCATATATAATGTTTTTTTTATGTTCAAGCGTGCTCACCCCAAAGTGCAATAGAATCAAATCATGCAAACAATGTTTATAAACAATGTTGATGTTCCGACAGGAAATTTTAGAAAAAAGCATGCATTTTAATTAGGACATTGAAAAAAGTTGTTTCTTTACTGAGCATTTGTTGTTTTTAAGGCCGGTCCGCGACAAAATTTCAGTTTTAAACCGGTCCGCAGTGCAAAAAAGGTTGCCGACCCCTGGGTTAAAAGCAAAGATCAGGCAGTTTGAACAAGCTCTTCAACATAAAGAATTGATACAGCAACGATTAATCCAAAACTAACCCGAACACTTACGCTAAACTGAAAACTTAAACGCAACTCAAATCGTATCAATTGTAACATTGTTCTTTCGGCAATATTTTTTATGAAATACACCAACACAGGAAAGCTACGTCAGGGCAACGATATTGCAACTGGGCGAAAAATATGAGAAATCTTATCAGAACCTGCTATGAGTTACAAACGTCAGTACATTTATTAAAAAAGTGTTGCTGGGAAAACAATTTTACAATTGATATACAATGCCTGGCAAAACGGTATATATTAATAACATTTAACGTACGTAAAAGGTTGCCGAAAGCATCTATACTTGAAGCTAAACAACGATAAAACTAGTATATCTAATTTGTTAATAAAAATTCGCTTAATTTCTGAAAATAACAGTAAATTTATAACAGCAACATTCGTTGACCAAGTATATATTGTTAATCAAATAAAAACTTTTTCAGGCCCATTCAGAAGAAGGTGGGCCTATCATTTCAAACGTTTCAAATAGCTCTATATTCATTTTTAGCCGTCTTAGAAATGAAAAATAAATTAAGAGTTATTCTAAATGCTATCTTATTCTGGGCTTTAATATTCTTTCTACTTCTTACTACAACCTCCAGCCATTATGCTCGAAAACTTTATTGTAGCACAAAACCGCTCGACTAACGGCTTTTAGACCTTTCTCACAAACGTCTAAAATCAAATGTCCAGACCACGATAATTTCAGGTGAAATCATTCGATAATGACACAGTATTCGATCTCCAGACCAGAATAGAATCGCCCATGGCGTTGTAGCAACGCGATAGCTGCTGGACCAAAAAAATGCACGGCTTTATATTTCCAAGAGAAGGAATTTTCCGAGTTAACGCACAGTCAAATACGGCTGGGCACGTTTAACTCTATCACGCAGGGCTAAGCGAGTTTAACTTGTCTGGGAAAATCGGGTTCAGGATGTTGAGTCATATCGAACCTTTCTGACGGTAATTTGTAATCCAGGAGTGCGCATTTAGCAGTTTTGTTATGACTTAAGTCAATGACTTCACTTAATTGCACTTAAGTCATCAATGACTTCACTTAAGTGCACTTAAGTCATTGTTTTTGAAGGACTTGGATTAAGTCTTTTGGGCAGATAACTTGAATTGACTTAAGGCGTTTGGACAATTGACTTCAATTAACTTAAGTCTTTTGGAAAAATGACTTGGGTTAAAATCAAGTGTCTTCATTCAGTACTTTTCTGATAAAGTTGTATTATTTATTTGAGTTTTGCACACACAAAAAAAAATTAAAAAAAAACAAAAAAAAGTTTTTTTTTTAAATTGCCTGCTATATGTTGCGTTTGGTGTTATTTTTTTTTTGAGTTTTTGCTCATGGCTAATACTTCATATTTCATTCCGACAAAAATACCAGATACTTTGAACAAAAATGCATCGCGATCCCATACCAAATGACGTCATTGCTATGCCAAAAAGACAAAATAAATTTAAGCTTATAAAGTTATTTCTCAACTTACCGTTAAATGGCCTTAAAATAAATAACTAACATTTTAGAAGCTATACCTTGGCGGTGCCTTACTGAAATTGTTGTTGACACCCGCACATAAAAATCGCAAGGACTCCTTTTAAAGCTGGAATTTTGTTTAAAAGTTGACTTTTTACGGTGCACGAAACTTTGGTTCAGCGTTAAGAAGTCTATTTAGCTCAAGTTGTTAACCTAATTATTTTTAATTTTTTTCAAGACAGATAGCACTGCGTTAAAATGCAAATGATCGCAGAAATTTTTGTATTAATTTGGCGTCAAATCGGCGCCGATTCAATCCTAGTATCGGACGAGTAGTGATACTACTTTACCAATTTTAATAAGCTTTATGCAATTGCCTAAATTTGTACCAGGTGGCGTTAGGATTAATTCCTTTAATTTCTGCAAATATCAACAGGTTTGTTTCGTTAGATTTACGCTTAACATGGTCTATTTTATACTTGAACGCACAGTGAACATATTTTAAAGATAAAATGTGCTAGAAATCGAGACAAAATTTGTTTGCAAAGTTACTATCTTAAACAATTGTGAGAAATCGCTCAAAACAAAAACGTAAAAATTGTAAAGAAATCGCTCCCTTGTAAGGAATCGCTCAGAATAAACCGTAAAAAAAACGAATAAAGAGTTTGGTCGACACTTAAACAAATTTCGGTCGACTGTAGTTGACAAGGTTAAATTTGTTGAGATTGATTTTGAGCAAGATTGCTCAAAAAATTTAAAACAAATATAAAGATGTAACTAATAATAATCGAATTCAATTTGATTTATGCCATTTATCCTTTTTTGTTTTGTTCTTTCACCGAAATTTCAGTAAGGTGAATTTGGTCGCCAAAGCTAAGCTGTTTTATGAGACTTGACATTTGGGCCTCCGCAAAAAAAACTCAAGAAACACTGAAGGTAAACACACGGCGTTAATCTAAGAAAAAATATCCCCTCTTTTCGCGAGAGCTCTAGCCATGCCTCAAGTCTTCCGGTCTACAGCGGCGCTCACAATCCGTGCCTCGCGTATTTCACGAACGTCAGGCGTCGCGCGCTCGATTGATTGTTGTTATTGTCTCGTAATAAATGCCCTGCTCGGACGTAGGCGTCAAAAATTTGTCGCCAAGCTAAAAATAGGAGCTTTACGAAGGCCGCGTCGGGAAATAACCTTTTCAGGTGGTTTCTGGTCACGTCTATTACCAAGCGAAAAACGTGACTTTATGTCGTTACTTTGAAGCATAATGGCTGAAGGTTTTGGTAAGAGTTAAATATCAAAGCCCATACAGAAGTCGGTGGCATTTTGAACGCTCCAAAAAATCGTTGTCTCTATTTTCAACATCAAATGTAGAAAATAGATGAAGAAGGTATTTCGAAATAATATGAGGGAAAGTTATGAATAAATACATACGGTTAAGACGCCTGGCTTTGTACGCCTTTTTGTCCTGACTTTTCAAATCAAAAATGTATCCCTAAAAACGCAAGTATGAAACTTCGGGGAAAACCGCGGCACACCTGGCATGGTCTGGCAGCACTCGGACTTTGATAACCTTTGTTGGGCGGTGCTGAATCGGGTATTTTTCAGGGCGAATTTCGCTGAATAGAAACTTCATGAAAAATAAAATAAAATAAAAAAGGTAGCACAAAATGTGGTTTACCTTCGTGTCATATTAAACCGGTGGTTCAGTGGTACGCGAGAGTCTTTCAGGTGGTACGCGACTAACTTCAGCATACGTATAAATTTGCGAAAACTTTGAATTTTAAAACTTTCAGATTGGGTAATTTGTAATGTCGTTTTAGTAACTTTGGATTTGCACGCGTTTATGACGTAACACTTATTTTGTTCAAGATAATAAAACGCTATTTGTTAGCTGGTTTAATATGTATGTAATAGTAATGAACTAATAACAGCTGTAGTATTGCCCTGTATATTGATATTTCAATCATATTTTTATTGAACTACTGTAATTTCTTCCAAAATAGAGTAATAGGGAGACATCTAAATTTTAAACGAAAGTACAGTCAGGGTTGCATAAAGTACGGGTTTATAGCTATTCAACACAATGGAGAAGCCCTACCGCAACGTGTATTTGTATGAAATATGTTATCATGCTTGAACCGAGTGATCAAACATCCGCCCTTAATACTCGGTTGTTTAAACGTCTTTGCGAGAATCTTAGTTCCAATTTCACCTGTTTTCTCTATTACACAGATGTGCGCTGGCTCTCACATCCATCGCATTACAACTATTTGCTGTGTTTTGTATAATTTATGGCTTTTATGTCTTCCTGGAATGACATTTGTTAAACTTTAATATAGCTACATGCTCATTTTCTAGTATTTATAGTTTGAGATATTCTAGTAAGATATAGGACTAACTCAGGGCCGGATTACGGGTACTATGGGCCTAAAGCTGTTTACTTGAGAAGGGCCTAATTTACTTAAGAGGGGCATAATTATCATAACTTCCATACGCCTAAAGCCCTAGGCCTGATTTTTGAAAACACTCTAACTTAGTGGTTCTCAACGGCAGGTCCGCGTCAACTTTCCTGCCGGTCCACCAAATATATTACAATTTTATATCTCAATTGCAAAACGCAAGATGTTAAAAGCTTGACTTTATCGTTTTAACGTAAGTCACAATGCTGCAAGTGTCTGTCCAACTGTTAAAAAAGTAGGCTACAACTCGTTTCTGTTCTAAACTTTAACACCAGTTTTATGTGAAAAACTTAATAGAACCGCGTATAAAAAGACAGCAGCATTAAATCGCTAATTAAATTGAAGTTTTAATTAATTGCTTTAAAGTTGCATACTTTTGTCGCAATTACATTTTGGGTGAATTTTGATTTTTTAAGGTCCACTGTTCCGCATAACTTGTTTTGAAATTTTACCGGACCGTAAGACCACTGTTCTAACTAACCTGGCAACTAATACACAAATACGATTGTCAAGTTCAATGTTAATGCACCAATGTGCCACGTCAAACCTAGTTCGCAGAAATTGCTTAATAATGGTGACAATAGACGCCAGTCACGCAGCAACTCTATTGAATTCCGACTATTGAATAAAATAAAACTAACTGAGGGCCGATTTTTTCCAGGGCTTAAGGCTATAGCCAGGGTTACCATCTGCTCAGACCAAAAAATAAGCACGCTACTCAAAAAAATAAGTGCGCTACTGAAAACCAGGGCCATATCCAGGATTGCGGGGGTGAAATCCAAGCTTTCAGGAATAATGTCATAAAATAAAATAAAAACTTAAAACACCTATTTTTGTATGCGCAAAACGTAGCTTAATCGCGCGAAGCACGAAAAAATGCGTTTATTTGCTTGAAATTGGCAAGTTTATCACCCTTATTTAATGCAAGCTTTGTTACCTATTTTGCGTCAGAGCGCACCTGTACACCTTTTAAAACGTGGTGCATGGCAGCATGAAACGCCTGCAGCTGACCCTGCCTGCCTGGTAGTCAAGTTTAGTTCACTTGGCGGAGTTTAGCTCGTAATAAAATTATTCATTAAATGATTTACTGAAATGCTTCTAGCATTTTTTGTTGTTGTAACATTGTGTCATAGCCTCTGGGCTGATTTCGCTATCACAATAACAGCAATGATCATAGCTCTTTCCCTTTCGATTTCATTTGACATTAGAAAATTCATTTTCATGTTTATCACAAAAAAACGTGCTTATGCTGACTCATTCTCTTAATAATATTTTGTCTGTACTGACACACGTATACCTAGACCTAAAATGTCAGTCCTCACGTCAAGTCGAAAGTTTACTTGATTGCTAAAGCAAAGTACCACACTTCTATAGGACAATGTACTTTCTAGAAAAACAATCAAAATCCATTGTTATTGTGTAATTTAACGCACTGTTGTTATAATCTGGGTCAAAGAACCTGGCAAATATACATAAATGAAGTCTCTCACTCCTCCGTCAATGTAAAAGAATCAATATAGAACACTTTTAGAAACTTAAATAAGACAAACTAAGCACACGCCTCTAAAATAAGCACGTTTCTTAGAAATAAGCACATTTATGTTTTCTAAGACACTGCGCCCAAAAATAAGCACAAATCTTAGAAATAAGCACGGTATGGAAAACCTGGCTATAGCCTTATTAGCCTAATGGTTAATCCGGCCCTGGCCTAAGTTAGGTGGTACATGAACACTGTACAAAAGCTTAAAATGGTACGCGAGAAAAAAAGTTTGGGAATCACTGTATTAAACCAACATTTCTAAAAAGAAAATACACCAACATTTCTGTTTCAAAAAAACAGAAAAAGAGGCCCATCGATTAAACAAACTTGTTTTAAACTACTTTTACGTTTTGTGAGACAATGTCACTATTTTCTGTTTGCCAAATCCACTCTTAAAACCTTGAAAATCCACAAAAATAACCTGAAATTCTAATGAGAACGGGAAAATGAATTGACTTTTTGCACCCACACAACCAGGATATGCTTCGATTGAATTCTGTAGAATTGACAGCTCTGCTCGGGTAATCATAGTTGTGTGAACTTCACGTCAAATGGCATCATTTGAGCGCCAACGAAGCGTGAATTCGACGAACACATTTGCTGATAAAGGCTTGACTGAAAATCTTTCAAATAACACAAAAGGGACTACTTTGACCTCACACGCTTTTGAACACAGTAAATCTTTCACAAAAACCTATAACCTATCCACACAGTCATAACTTATCCATAACTCTAATTCAGTGATTCTCAACCGGGGTGCCACGGCACTCAAGGGTGCCATTTCTAACGCTCAAGGGTGCCGAGAGATATTTCAAATTCTTAAGGATTTCAATTTTTGCTCTATTTGTAAGCTTCTTGATACAATTTTGTACGTACGATTAAAGTGCCAAAAATTAAAAAGTGTTTTCAACCTTGTTGCACAGTCATGTGTACTATTTGAATCATGTTTATTGTAACGTTACAGTTAAGCACTCGGCAAAAATACGTGCAAAGGTTTCCCGAACTATTGTTGGACAAACATATTCATAACTTCTTTAGGGTGCCGCATACGAAAAAAGATTGCGATCACACTGCACTAACTGAACAACCTTTAGGTATCAGGTGTAATGCCTTCATGTTATAAGCAGTGTTGCAAATAAGGTATTTTGAAATCACTAAAGTCTAAGTCAGGTCGTTTAAAAACAACAGGTCAAATTTCCAGTCAAGTCATAACCAGAGCAACTCAACTTCAACTCACGTTCTTGACCATAAAAGTAAAACGTTTAAGTGCGAGTTTAAAAAAAAAATATCACGTCGTAGAGTTTTGGGAATCGTACTTTTACACATACATATCAGAAATAAGAAATCAGTCTTACAATTCTCGGCCTACTAACAGTCACTTCGGCCTACTTGTAAAACTCGAACTACAATTTAAAA
This sequence comes from Ascidiella aspersa, assembly GCF_963924565.1. Lineage (NCBI taxonomy): Eukaryota > Metazoa > Chordata > Ascidiacea > Phlebobranchia > Ascidiidae > Ascidiella > Ascidiella aspersa. Next base: position 3,711,519 of record NC_139451.1, read on the forward strand.
AACGCAACATAAAAGCAAATTATTTTATGTGCAAAAATTAGGATAGATCAATTCAAAAAAAAATTGCCTAATGGAAACACTTCATTTCAAACCAAGTCATTTGCTCAAAAGATTTAACTCAAGTCGAGTAATTTTTCCAAAAAGATTTTAGTCATTTCAAAACAGTGACTTAAGTCAGTACAAAACTGGTTGTCAATTATATAATAATATTGTCCTTTCAAGTCACGCATGCTAGCCTGCCTGGCAATTTGTATACAAAGAGGGTATTTTCCAAATTAACAAAAATTAGCGGCACTTTTTAAAATCTCTCGAGGCACACAGTTTAAGAATCACTGTTTTAATTTCAAGAATTAGAGCAAAGTGCGGCTAACTCTAATTCTAATCTAACTTGTGAATTTCGTTTGTCCTCGAATTCGATTTCTAATCGAATTCGATTTTTACCAAAAATGTTACTTTGTCCAACGGCATTTTTAGACTAAGGAGAAACAGAGAATTAAACTAAAACGTTTCGGCCAGAACAACGTTTCGCTAATTTTGACAGTCTGAATAGCATAAAAGGTATGCTTAAACGTATAAAATTAAGAACGGTAAAAAATTAAAAATGACCGTTGGTGGTAATTTAAGGAAAATCTCTTTCTACCTCATAATGTGGTTATTTTAATAAACTAAAGATTTACATGCCAAAAGGTGACCTAGACTTAGAAACAATCAGTAAGTTTCGAATTCTAACAGATACCTAAGCGGGGATATAAACGATTAAAAAAACGGTCAAAATGACCGCACCAGTAATTCTAGTGTTAAATGCACGATTAAAAACATTAATGAGTGACAAGCGTAAGCATCGCTGATGTGTGTAAACAGGGTGTTTCCCAACCTAGAGGTCACGACCCCCAATTGGCGGTACTTGATTTGTTCAATTTGCCGAATACAGTACTTTCATGTGGTTTGACTCATTACGACTGGTTTCAAGCGAGATTGCGCCAAAATTTGAGAAAAACTGACGAAGCAATACAAAAACAAGGCTTATATTAATTTAGAGATTTTTATTTTACTATTACTTATTTCCTGTTTATTTATTAAAGCTTACAAAAAGGTAGGATGTAGGTCGCCAATGCTTTGCTGTCATCCTTAAGCTTAAACAAGGCCAGTGGTAAGACTAAGTTTTACTTGAAAGGGCCTTCTGACGTCTACTTCCTTTCCAGCTGCCCAATTCTTAACTCACGGAAGTGAATAGCGTACAGCACGACAGCACTTAATCTTACCTTTGCTGATCTGCAAATACTAGCGAAAAGCGATTTGCCTGAATGCCTTTAAAGTTCGCCCCACGCCAAACTGCTATATCGCGATTCAGTTAGCTAGCCTTGGGGCATCAATTGAACGCCGGCTAAACATTGCGGCATCAACTGAACGCCGGCTAAACATTGCGGTGTCAACTGAACGCCGGCTAGCATTGAAAATAAGCCGTGCCTTTCTCTAACAACCTTATTTATATAGAAGGCTTAAAAAGGCAAGGAAAAAAGGGCTTTTTGCTGCTTCACAAGGTGTACTGTATATGCCTTTACTGTAATACCTGACCTGTGTACGGCAGAGGTAATACAATTATAGAACTGCGTTTATGGTTTGCGGCACCCTACAGAAAAGATAAATATGTTTGCGGCCGCGTTACTATAGGATTTATTTCCCTGAATCGTTTAATGTGATGTCACAATAAACAAGTTTAAAGCAACACACACTGACTGTGCGCATTGTAGGATATATGGCTTTTGATTGATTGCGCTATAATACACAAACAATTGTATCCGGATGTTTACCAATCCTGCAAAAAATTTTAATTGTAAAGAATCCAAAATATCTTCTGGTACCCTTGCGAATTATAAACAGTACCCCGGTTGTCAACCGCTGTATTAACCTACAAATTTTAAAAGTTAATTAGAATACAACCACTTTACGTCTGCTTGTTAATTTTTAAATTAACAGAAAATGAACGACGGTTCCAATTTTAGTATATGTACCGCCGAAGCAAGCAGAAATAAGCTACCAATTTAGGCAAATTGTTTTTCCTTTAATTTGTCTCATTTCGTTTCTGTACGATGCTTAGTATCCATGCTTCCCAACCGGGGTGGCCCACGGGCAGGGCTGCGGAGTCGGTTAAAAACAACCCGAGTACGACTCCCGAGTCCGACTCCGGCCAAATGTAAGATTTTGTCGAGTCCCGAGTCCAGCTCTCACTCTAGTCCAGCTCTGTGTTTTACCCATTTACGCAACTAAATTAAGGTGGATTTTCTGCAATCCACTCATATTGGTGTCATAATTGATCCACCCGCATTACATGGTTTATAAATATTTCACCATTTGCTATTACACTTTTACAACTTACATTTTTACCGCCCCCTGCCCACTGGTGGCGAGAGATATTTGAGTTTTTTTAACGAATTATTTTTACTCTATTAGTAAGCCTGATATAGATGTGATGTTTGTGTGCGACCAAAGTACAATAAACCTAATGGCAATTTCCTACATTGTGTAGAATCGAGTTATGTTGTTTCAGTTACATTTATTGTGGCATAACTTACCGCAAATCCCAGTATGATGAATGCCGCTAACTAAAAATTAATTTTCAAGCCAGAAAAGGTTAGGAACCACTGGTACATTGCATCTCAGGGTAACAATAGCATTTAACATCCCAATTTTGTTTAACAAATATTTAATAAAAACTATTTGACATAATGACCTAGGTGAGGCTATTTGACCTAAATACTTAAAATCAAGTGAAGCAATTTTGTTCAAAGACTTAAGCCAAGTCAAATGATTAAAAAACAGTGAATAAGTGCACTTAAGTCAAGTCATTGAAGTCATTGTCATAACAACAATGAAAAAAAATGATATGCCGCCTTTCATAAAAAATGGTATTTCTTAAATCAGCAATTTACCTGTGGCCTTCAATTCAGACTTGGGCAACTAGATTAACTTTAGTTTTTTAAATTAGATTAGAATTAGATATAGAGCATTTCAGTTATTCCAAATTAGATTCAATTAGAATAGCAATTTTTTGTTTATTGTAAATTAGAAGAATGTGAATGGTAATTTTTTGTGTGCTAAAATGTTTAAATGTTTTTGCGTGTGACGTAACAATGGCCTATGCTTTTTACCTATAAATGTTGGACAAACATTTTTGGTAAAATCCGAATTAGATTAGAACTAGAACTAAAACACACAAGCAATTCACAAAACTAGATTAAAAATGAAAAAAAACACATAAGCAATTCACAAACTAGTTTAAAAATGGAATTAGTCGCATTTTGCTCTAATTTATTAAATTAGAAAACCAGAATTATCTAGTTGTCCAAGTCTGGAAGAAGGAAACGAAACCATGAAACACTGCACCCGCTATCATCGCTTTGCCGACTCTACAGGGCCTCAGTATATTTGCAAGCGTAAAGTAAACATCCTGTACGCACAAAAACACCATTACTCTTCCCAACTGGGCATTGTGATACTCGAACGCGTCAGCGCTGCTAATAGAGTTTGAAGCCTTTGTGCAAAAACTCGTGGTATGACTGGTGGAAGTTTGGCGGAAGCTTTACTACTGAAAAGTGTGAGATCCTCATCTAACAAATAGAGCGTGGGTTGGCAAATCTGTACTTATCCATTTGGTTAAATGTTCTGTTGCTGAGAATTGTGAGCGAACTTTAATTCACCTATTCCCTCGTCGCCTAATACCTGTATAAGATTTGTAGTGATTCGCAGATAACTTTCAGGTCGAAATGGAAGTGAAAAATAGCATAAGTTCTCGTTTGAAGTCACCTATATAACGGCATTTTTAGACTCTCAGTAGACACAAAGAATTTGAATTTTCTAATGCGCTTAGTTTGAAACGACTTTTACGTGAATTTTACAGTCTTGTCCTAAAACGTATAAAAAATGTGGCAAAGCAATGTTTGCAAAAAAAATAATAGACTCGGTGTAGGCGTAGCCGTGCAAAAAAAAGACACAAAAAAGGATTTCGTAAGAATACTGTCGACATTCCACTAGAAGCCTTGTATTCAGGTTTATATTGTCCCTATATAACTGATAAGAAGCAAATAGTTTTCAGGATAATACTATACTAAATATGACCTAATAAAATAGCCATAAAGGCATGAAGGATAGATTGCTACTAAGATGTGTTATTTCTCCAGTGTTTATACGGTATTAAAATAAACGCACAGCAAATTTAGTTTTTTTAAGAAAAGGTTTAAAGTGTCCCTATTGTGTGTTTAAATCACCGCTAAACTCTTTAAAGGTAGCACGAATTTTGCTTTTTGAAAACAGATGCCTACAAACTACAAAACGTTACCTGACAGCAGAAAATGTGGCAAACGGCGATCATGTAGTTACAATTTTATTGCATCATAGAAAACGAAATACGTAGGCGTTGTTTAAATATACTAGTACACCGAAAAGCCATCGCAGACTCGCCGAATCTGTCGATCTATGATGCAAGCAGAGCAGGCCAGAAAAACAACTGGCCTGCAGTGAGGTTCGAACTCACGACCCTCATAGATCGACAGATTCGGCGAGTCTGCGATGGCTTTTCGGTGTACTATTGATACGGAAGCCGTAATCGTTGGTCATAAAGCAGCTTCCGAGGGGCTAGATCACAGATGTTATTAAACACATATGTTTGTGTGTGTCTTTCATTGTTTAAATATACGTTCCCCCTTGACTTTATAATCACTTTAAAGATATCCTTGGAATCCCGGTTCCATCTAAGCGCCAAAAATCAGCCCTGTTGGTCATAAAAAGCGGAAAATACTTTGTAGGGTTGAAGGCACGATAAAGTATGACGAAATGCTAAATGCAGCTATTCGCAGTTGTAAAATATTTTATGTTTTTTGGGGGGCATCTATTGACCTAGGTCCAAGGAGAACAAAAATAGTAGGGACGCCGGAGCGATTTTAGGGCAACGGGGCGACTTTTTGTTAAGGGCAACAAAGACCGCAGACGAGCGTAGCGAGGCGAAATATTTGGGCGTCCGGGGGAACTCCCCCGGAAAAATTTTTGCGGCCACGCCCTCTAGATTGGCTTAAAATGGTACCAAAAGTTTCTAACAAATGTCAACCATGTCATTTTACAAATTTTTTTGCTTTATGATTTCCGTCGCATAATATTTAACGTTGTGAAAGCAGTATATCATTTTTTTATGAAAAGGGCACTTTTGCCCCCCCCTTTCCCCCCTTACCAAAGGGTAGGAGGGGCGCTTGCATTCAAGTATTTTCCCTGAAAAGCTTATATACGTCGCTAGAATAACACGTCGAAATTAAGAGTTACCGTCTACCATCGAAATAAAACAAAACAGCTTTTGATTCGTTTTTTTTGGCTTAAATATTTAAAGCCCATATAAAAGAAACTGAAACGTACTATGCACAGTGTGTATTCTGTGATTAAGCCCTTCTGGAGTTTTACTGGAAAACAATCACGGCACCCATATATAGTACACAAGATGCTTTCCGAAAAGCTTACCAAAATTATCCAACCTGATCAGGATTATAGTGCAAGCAAGGCCAGGCTAGAAAAACTAAGATTTTTAGAGGTTTAATAAAAACAAGTTAGGTCAAAGAAAAAGATTTAAAATTCGAATCAGTAAATAAATATCCGTCCTGTAAATCCTTTGCCAAGCATGTCAGAAAATGTTTTTAGGAATATAATCCACCCACTATGAACGTTTTTGTGAAGCACCCAAGCATGACATTTGCTGCGGAGTTTACTTGTTGTATTTAGCCAAGCGTGAAGACGTTTCAGCAGGAATGGAATAAACGATAAAAACGTTTGCAAAAGGCAATTCGCCCGGACACCAAAGTACTTCAAATCGATATATAATCACTAACGGGTGCAAGCGTAAAAGAGCGACCCGGGCAAATAGCTCATATGCACTTCCTGAGGCTATTTACCCGGCTAACAAAGTAATTTAGATCGGTTCTTGAAAAATCGTTGAAATTATGCAAAACTTCTAATATTTAATCTAATACCACCACCACCTAAACGCTAAACCCAACCCTAACCTAAATCAATAAATAACAACGTATTTGGTGCAAGCGTAAAAGAGCGATCCGGTCAAAAAGCCACCTCCAATCAGTTTTGCTGGCCGCTTTGACACACCGTATCAGCGATTTTGTGTTGCAAACCAGTTCTGTAATGACTTAATCCAATAACTTGACTTAGGACTTGAATTAGGCGTTTTAGCCTCAAAAACTCACTTGAATTTAGTTATCGTGACAAATGAGTTCAATTGATCTTAAGTATTTATAATAAATAAAAAAACAACAAATTATTTACCTCAATATTTAGACTCAAAAACTTTAGAATAACTACCTTATAACACCGTTTTTCAACATGTTTTATGAGCATTTTTTCTGTCCAAGTTTTATATTATAAATTTTAAATTTGAATGCAGGAATGCTATATTGTTTCCTAATGTATTAACGCTAACAGTCAATGTTTGACCTGGGCATGTCCGATAATATCGGATTGGAGCCGATACCTGATACCAAGTTGTAGCATCGGTATCTTCCGATACTAGGGTGACAATATAGAAATCTAAACTGCGATTTAACGCAACAATTTTACCTTAAAAGGTAAGTTCTCAAAAAATAGCAGGTTTAACAATGGAGGTAACTTGACTTCTACTGGCTAAAGCAAGTTAGGTCTAACAACCAATAAACTAAATACCTGGAAAGTTGAAATAATACCTATTTTTCTTGTTTAAGTTTAGTAATGGCTTCATTTGGTATTAGATCAGATACATCGAGTATCGACATTAAACGTCAGCCTTGGACATCCCTAGTTTGTTGCCTTATGTAACTGCTACCTTATTCAAGTTTTGAAAACCGTTAGCCCTAATACTAATTTCTGTACAATTCAAGTTTTGGAAATTTTAAACTCTGAAACTAATTTCTGTACAATTCAAGTTTTGGAAATTTTAAACTCTGAAACTAATTTCTGTACAATTCAAGTTTGGGAAACTTTAAGCCCTAATACTAATTTCTGTACAAGCGCAGTCGAGAAAATTTCGCTGAGACATTGTTGTTATTCCGCACGCAAAAAAATACAGGATTGAAATGAAAACACAAAAATATTCGCGGCGTAAGAGAAAGAACACACACACACACACGCGTTTGGGAACATAAACGGCTTAAAACAACAAAAGGGTTGGCAGCAACCTTAGAAACTGAAATTGTCGATTTGATACCTTAACGGCATATGGGCATGATAGTAATTAAGTGGCTCAATTCGCTTCTATGAGTGGGTACGGCGTTCTCTAAAAGGCAGTTAAAAAGACATAAAGGGGGCAGTTAAACTTAAACACCATTTCAAAAAGGGGCAGTTTCGTATTATACGAAGGGCGTTTTGCGTTATGGGCAGCTTAAAAATAATGGGCAAAAAACGATTTTTTTTGTTGGCGTTGGAAGCACTTTGGAATACAGACCACAATGGTCTGCGTTTTTTTACTTCTAAAAAAACTTTGGATTTTTCGCGTTGATAAAAATAAGTCTACTCGCAATTTTGTCAGTCGGTGCGTAAAAACGAACGGTAAAAAGGAGAAAAGAAAATAGTAAAATTTTGTGATGTTTTTTATGTTGGTGTTGTGTGTCGGTGTGACGTTTTTCGACAATTTTTTTTTCGAAAAAGGAACTTTGAAAAACGACGTCGGCAATGGTGCTTTGTTTTTTGTTTGTTTGTGAGCAAAAGTGAAAGAAAACGTAAAGAACTTTGAAAGAGGAATTGCTAAAACACGGCGACTAGCTTTTGGACAACGGAATTCACCCAAAAGGAATTTGTACTTAAGCCTATATAGGATAGGTGAATTTGTACTTAAGCCTATAAGAAAAATAAATTTGTATTTAAGCCTATAGGAAAGATGAATTTGTATTTAAGTCTATAGGAAAGATGAATTTGTATTTAAGCCTATAGAAAGAAAGAAAGAAATTTCACTCGGACTCGGGATAGAAGAATTTTGCTTAGGCCTAGGAAAGAAAAACTTTACGAAATCAAAGACAGAGCAATTTCACTTAAGCCTATAAGGGTTGAAAATCGAAAGAACGGCCACAATTGGTTTTCAGTTGAATTAAAATGAACCAAAAAGCTCCGGAAAGGGGCGTTTTGAAGTCACACTGCATAAACCATGGCCGGAAAGCAAGGGTTTCTTGGGGGATACCCGGAATTAAGGGGTCTCGATAGGTCCCTCTACAGATGAATCATGTTGTCTTGGGCGCCGAAGACCCGTGATTGTTCTGCGGACATTTGGTCGTCCGAAAGGGGGGCGGTCTTTGCAACTTCGTAGAAAATCGAGTGAGAGTATTTGGTCCAAACCTGGAATAGAAAAGAGTTCATGAGCATTTGGATATAGATTTTCAAATTGGAATTTTTTTTATATATTTCAAGTGTATGAAAACGAAATTCTGATAAAAATCCAGCAAAAACCGCTATTTATTTAATTTTTAATATGTATATTTTTTGGTTTTCTTAAATTTATATATATTTTTGATAAAATCTAGATATTTTATTTAACTTTATATATTTTTTGGTGTATTATTTTTAATTTTCATGAGCATTCTTACTTTTTAAAGTGAATTGGTGATATGTTATAGTGCGAATTAAAAAATCTTTAGCACTTTGTTTGAAAAACCTTTAACTAAATGTGGCAGAATGTAGGTGTATACGGCAACGGTATTTGTTTTGCTTGTTCGCCACGCAGCTAATAATAGTAAAGCACATAATTGGTGCCATGCACTAAAATATATAGCGTTGCGCATATGGCGCACACCACACACGGTTGATTAGTTTTACTGCTGTTAATTATCAGCTGGCTAGCGGGCGGCGCGCACAAAACACCAAGACCTTATCAATACAAACGCTGGCGAAAGACAATGAGACGAGAACCCGTTTTATCGCGGATTGTAAAGCTAATCGACGATTCTTGCAGCTCAAAGATAACCGGCGATTAGAGGGATAGAAGCAGACTTGCTGTCTTTGGCGATTCGGCAACGCGTTGGGATTAGGCGCGGAAAATTTTAATGCTTTTTGTGCTTACCGTTTTGAGGTTTTTGCCCTTGGTAGCGCTGATCATTCTGTTGAGCTCTGACGCAAGTTCGATGATGTCTTGCTCGGTGTGTGCTGAGTAGTAGTGGAGGGTGTCGCTCTGCAATTCGAAAAAATAGGTTTTAAACACCTGGTCGACGTACACAACACGTAAAAATTCTTCTAGCTCACAATAAGGCTTAAATTCAGTAAAAATCAATGGGAATCTTAGATAAAATTAAGTTAAAAAAAAACACTAAACATCTTAGGTTAAAATTTAAAAAGCACTAAAAATTTTAGCTTAAAATTATTAGAAAAACACCAACTATCGTAGCTAAAATTTTTTTGAAAAATTCCTAATGTGATCTATATACTGTATATAGCTGACTAAACAAGCGTAATAAAAACTGAAAGACAAAAAATCTATCCATCAAAACAAATACCGCATATTAAAGCATAGACCGGCTTTAAATCCCAGTTAAAGAGTCAAAACCTACCCATTGCTGTGTTGGAGCGTCCATCTTGAAAGCCAGCCATAGAGCGGCTGCAGCCAATTTGGAAGCTGATTCATGTACAACGCTGTAGTTCTGCAGGGAAAGCTCCAAGACGAACCGCGCCAGGGTTAGGGTCTTCATGTTGGACTTTGCACACTTGGCGTAGCGTCTGAGGTAGCGGTAAGCAACTGGGATATTAATGTCGAAACCGACTTGGGTGAGAATCGAACGCTCCATCTCGAGAATTTGACTGCGGGTGTAAGTGTCGTCGCAGATGTACAGGAAATCATCGACGAATGGTGGGTGGCGCTCCTGTTAAGAAAACGAAAGGTTACGTTGGGAATTTTCGGAGTTGTTGAATAGTTAGAAAGCGTGATGCATTAAGAGGCACTAGCGAAGTTTTGAATTTCCATTTAGCGTTTTTTTGAAACCTTAAATGGTATTTTTCACTTTTTATGTTTCTAATAGACCTTTGAGATCACAAATTTCTTTCCATACGAATTACATATTGACGCATAATGGTTGGAAGTTATTGTTAGACGTATAGTAAGAATATCAAAGCTCATACACAAGTAGGTTCCATTTTGAACGTTTCGAATATCACTTTATTTACAATAGTCACAGTTTTAAAGCAGCGTGACTAGAGATCTGCAACTTGCAAAAGTTGCACTCGACTTTCTCGAGGTGTTACAAAGTGCTCGCAAAATACTCACGTCGAATTTGGCCGCGATGAGCAGTGAAGTGGCTCCGACCAGTTGCAACTTGTCCCTTGACACCTTGACTTTCTGCAGGTAGTGGTCAACCAGCTTGACGGCAAGGTACAGAGTCTCGTGGTTAAGCTCGAAGCTTTCTTGGATCTGTGGGGAAAAACAAAGTGTAAATTGCACTGGTTTTGTATTTGGGGTGGAGTTTTAGGTGCGAGTTTTGTGAAGTGGTTCGGGTGGTATTGGTGATACCATTTTGTGGGAGATTAAACATATTAAGTGTCTGTTTCTGTTGTTAAAGCTTGTAAGATATTTTGTTACAAAACAAAACAAAAATTATTTAACAAAAAATAATAAAACAAACAAAATGAGTGTCTGATTTCTGTTGTGAAACTTGTAAGGTTTTTGGTGATATAAAAAAGTTACTTAAAATTACAAAAAAAAAAATATTTACCTCAACCATCCAATCGACGACAATGGCTCTCATATCTGGGGTAAGCTCCTTCTGATTTGAAAGGTATTCCTCTTCAATAACAAACATCCTCTCCCGCGAGCGCATATATTCAAAGATGACAAACGCGTACTCTGGAGCTTCGTGGATGTTTTCACTGTTGGCCGCGTCCAAATCGACAAAGTCCAGGTGCTTGCGACCGGGTGAGGCACTGTGCTGGTAAAAGCAGTCGGGCGTCTCAGGGGTGGTGTCGATTTTCATCGATTTAACTTCGTCGGAAATAGCCGAGCAAAAACTGGAGTTGCCGGAACTAGGTTGGGAACTGAAAACAGAAAAAAATTGGTTGTTTATAAGTGAAATACTAAAAAATACACTTTGTCTGTGAAAATGACTGTTTTAAACATTGAAAAAAACAAACAAACTGGAGTTGCTAGAATTTAAACCTAAAAATTTGATTGTTTTAGAAGTGAATGGAATGAGCAAATACTCTTATATTTTTTTTTTGTTGTTAATTTTAAGAGATGACCACTACCTAGGTATGAGAAAATAATTGTAAAAGACAATTTCAAACACTCAAAACCCTTTAAAAAATAACTTTTATGTTTATATATATACATAATTACAGCATTTTTAAATGTGAAAACTGTTTGTACCTTCCAATTGATTCATTGTCGCTGAATGGCATTGCCAGTTTTTCACATTTGCTGTTCGATTTGATGGTTTCAATTCTCTTTGACTTTCTTCGGGTTGATTTTTCGGATTTCTTGTTACCATCTTTTGACAGCTTTTGAGCAACAGCCTTCAGAAAGATTCCAAATTTAGCAAATTGCAACTTCAAAGTGCTGTTTATTTAAGGTTCACAAATACACTGTTTCAACTAATTCTTAGCATTAAAAGATTTCAGCCTCATTTAGCAAATTGCCACTTCTAAATTATGCATTTTCAAAGGCTTGCAAATACACTTTTTTAACTAATTCTTGGCGTTAACAGAATTCAGCTTTTAGCTTATGAATAAACTCACATTGGTAATATCACCGAAAGCAGATCTTTTGTGGATTGATCCTTTGGCAGGGGAGCTTGCAGGCCTTTTTACCGAAGGCTTGATTTCTTGTTTCATTTTTTTCTGATATCACAAAAACATTGTTGAACTTTTTGTACCATAGAGATCATGCTGTTTTTTTTCATGCGCTTAAAAATCCAATTTTAATTTCATGCACGATAAATATTACAATGTAGAATACGGCGCAAAATATAACTATGTTTATTTCAAACATGCATATTAATATGACACTATAACTATGAACTTTGAACATGCATATTAATATGACACTTTCACAAAACCAAATAAAAACAGTATTACAATGGAAAATTGCTTTGGAATAAAATTATATTAAGTCAAGCAGGCACAACAAGCATTATTTTCATTTACCTGTGTTGTGATACCGGTTTTTGTCCTGTAGACGGCGTTAGACAATATCGTGTTTTGTGACATTTTGTTATTATTATTGAAAAAACTATTATTTCTGGAAAAAGTAAAGCCTGTTCAGTTTTGATACTTTGGAAATTCATCGCTTTAGGTTTAGAAACTATTGTAAAAATGTAATTTATACTATACAGTAATTATTTTGGTAACCTATTCTCAATGCACAACAAAGTTTGGCAATTATAAAATATTGCACACAGACATAAATGAAGCCGTTACTATCAACAAAAATTAACTTATTGACCAAAATACAACAGCACAATAGTACAAACCCAGTTATCTTACCAGAAACCAATTCAAAAGTTCAACAACAATATGGCCAAAATCAAGTATTAAACACAACCTAGGTTTAATCAATTCACATACATCCATAATCCACATGTACAGCGACCAATACTCCATCAACAATTGACCCAAATCACGACATATGCCGACCAATGCTATCTTATTACACATTGATTGCTAAAATGCTAGAGAAACTGGCTTTGTATTAGCTATCTGCAGCTGTACATACCTTGCTGTTTGGTAGAACTGACTGTAAATAGGCTGGCTGGATTGAAACTGTGCTGTCTTGTGTTTCTTTGCAGTAATGCGCTGAATTAAAACGATGTTTACAAATTCAACGAGGTTTATGACTCTCGAGTCTCGTTTAAATTTCGTGCTCTATTTCTTGTTGTTATAAACGCACGCTCTGATTGGCTGCGCTACGCTCACACCGCTTCGCCTCAGCGCTGACATGTTCTTCCCGTGGGGGAAAAAGATTGAATGAACTTACTGGCAGCAATCTGGACTGACTGGAGTGTGGCACCGGGCGCTTTTTTTCTCTTTCACCTTAGCACTGACTGCGCCAAGTCCAGACTGATAAACAAGTCGCGCGCTCGAGTGGGCCGAAATACACCGATAATACCCGCCAACGACAATCTACCCACTGTTAAAACCTTATCTTGCGAACTAAAGCAACGTGATCTGTCTTTGCACTCTGCCTTTCGCTATCCTCGAAACCTGCATGTCGTCGACAATACAGTTTCTATCCCCTTTTTATTATTGTCTGCAGCACGAAACGGCTAAGACAAACCGACTTTGGGCAAACCAAACACTCAATAGCTTCCTTGAACCTAAGCAAAACTTCCCTGTTTAAACAGCACAACTTAATCCGATCGCACAACATGGCCGTTGATGATTTAACCGAACAAATTTCCTGAAGCTACCGAGACACCTATGAGAAGCTTCTTTCTAATTATCCGACTTTAAATTGAACCAAAACTTTAAAGAGTCAGCGACTTCAAAAGTCGGTCACGGTGAATTTAAATCATCACACAAACCGTAAAATTTAACAAACAATGCAAGCGAATCGCAGCTTTGAAAGGTTCCCACTATTGTGCACCTTGATTAGATCAGCTTTAACAACCGCCCTTTGCGTTTCAATGCACCTTCTCGGAGTCTACTGTCTGCGCTTCGTGGACAATAACTTGCACTTGCAGACGCGAAAGCGAAACCAAGACACAGACAGACTGCTAGACATTCCAACCAAGCTAACAAGAAACAGAAGGCCATCCCAACGCACTTTTACCGACTGCTGACAAAACGAAGCATATGCTACATATACGCGACAACAATTAATTAGATTTGCTGCTGTTTAACATAATGGTAATCTGACTTATAATAACAGCCTAATATAATGATGCAAGAACTTATCGAAACTTTTCACTAAAGATTATATTTTTTTTTATATTCGGATTTTGTTTTCTCATTGAGGGCACTTTACACATCCGTGCATATAATTTTCCCATGACTAATAACGCTATATTATTTTAAAGATTTTAAACGTTAGGTAATAATTACCAGCTATACTCGCATGCGTGAAAACACGTGAACGTAATAATTGGCGGCCTAACTTTTTAATCCCGATACCAACCCCTCGGCAATTATATACGAGACTAACACAAACGGATTGTATTCTGACCTGGCATTTATCGTGAGATGTTAAACTATTATATTTGACAAGATACCAGTTAACTGGTTGAGCCTGACATAGGACTGTGATACTTTGGGGTCAGGGCATTGGGTTTTATACAAACTTCTTCGCATATAGCTCAATGCCACCCAAGAGTGCTTTATCTCGAAGGTGGGTTTACACTTCCACCTGTTGACTGAAGTCTTATCTGGCACGCGTCCCTCAAAGGGGGCAGGTGGAGTGCCGGCGATAAGGCCGCCCGAGTGTGGCGAGTTATCAGCAAGTCCTACTCGCATCTGATAAGCTACAGACGAGTAGACCGCGAGTACGCGTGCCGACGGTGATAAGAAGTGTTGACTGTTTGGCGTGCTTGCGCAAATGTGTAATACTCGTTCAGATAAGAGTTGACTACTCATGCTTTATAATCCCGACAGTACAAGCGATCATATTTCAACACCTCTGTATGGTTTGTAAGACAATAAGTAAGCAAAGATTTTAAACCGAATGCAATTTCAACCAAACTTTTTGCCTATAGTAGCCATAATTATATAGCAGCACGGAAATGAAAATAATTCGACGTTTAAACACTAAACACAAAAATAAAATGAAGGCCTAGTCGTATATTGTTGGCGAGTAAACTTTTGACCGAGTATTTAAAAGAGTTCTAATTGTCGACCATCATATAAGCTTTATTGTAAAGTTCAATCATTAACACAGCGAACAAATTGCCTGAAATCCAAATCGAACTTACACTAGATTCGTGGTTCTTCTTAATTCCCTTTATAGGGATTCACGCATAATCATGAAATTTAAATCATTTACGGATAACTTACTTCCTCTTCATACATCCCTGACTGAATTTTCCTTAACCATTACAAGTTCATTTTACTCTAACACTAGTACTGTACAACTGACGACAAGTAGCCCGTATATCGAAGTACACTTTCCATTTCTTTCGCACCCCTGTCCTAGCTGTATATGCTTTACCGGCTGGATAGGGCTATAGGACTCCATCCGTGCATACAAAATCCCATATTTGACTATACAAGATATCACGCTGGCCTAAACAGCTTGATATTTACCTTAATTCGACGTGAGAATAAAATTCATTTTTAAAAACGCTTTCTAATTTGGTACTGACATTTTCCTTAGCAGTGGTTCGTTGTTTATGATAGCTCACCAAATTAAAGTTCACAATGAACAGTTTAACTTTGTTGTTGCTGTTTTAGCTCTAACTAACGATGAACGTACACAAGCTAGCCGAAACAGAATATGACCATGATGATGCTAAAGTGACACAGACATAACTAGCAGTCGAGAAGTAAATGTAAATCTTCTTTAAAACTTCCCAACAATAACAACTTCTTGTTTTTTCCGGATGAACTTGAACCAATGTTCGCAACAAACACAATGGCGAAGCAGACAATGGAAAACCGCGTCCAAGACAATGCAATTTGTTACTCGGAACGCCGGACAATGGCCCGACAATGTAAACTTGAACGTCACAATGCACACTGGACACTGACCAATACAAACGTCACAATGGACTCAAACAATGGTCGCAGATAACGATTGACACTACAGCTCCGATATTCAACAATAACTCTTGTGTTTCTCTTTAGCTTATGTCCAAGGTATTAAAGTGAGATTTAGTTTTAATAAGCTAGCAACAAATCCGTTATATTGTTATACGTCTTTACAATTATACGGCAATACAATCCCAATATCAATTTGTTTGCCTCCTCTGATTTGGAGATTTCCTTTTTCAACACAAAAGACGCACACTGCTTGCGGGAAAGTGATTATCCCTTAATATACCAGTTCAATCCGGAACTGCGAGCTTTAATTCTTCAAAAAGCAAATCGCATAAGATTCGGTTTAGATTTAATGCGAGCAACCATTTGTTTCTCAACGATATTTTTATATCCAAGGACTGTACAATAGCTCCAATAGTCAAACAACCTCAAACTAGGATAGTTTAGAATGACTTAGTAAGAATATCAAAGCCGACTTGTTAAAAATGTACAATTATTCGGAACGTTCAAAATGTTTCCTATTTATGTATGGCTTTTGATATTTTTTACTGCGTCATTCCCATCATTATGTTCCATAGAATGATTTAGGCTACATTTACAGCTGTTGATTTGATGAAAATCAGACAAAGTAAAGATGAAAGTCACATTTCCTTAAAGTTCAAATAATTTTCCAAGATGTAGACCTTAAAATTAATGATCACATCTTAGAAAAAGAACGACAAGGTAGACGTTCTTTATATCCTAGATATTTAGCAAAAAATCAGCGTCAAACTAAATAAATTTGCTTCGGCATTACACTTTTCTGTTTAATAAAAATTATTTTATTTTTGTTTTTTTTTTCATTTTTTAGGCAACGTTTTAGATAAAAGGACAGCGAAAATAAAAAAAAATTATCTCAAGACCACGAAATGTCGAATCGGTATTCAATCAACTCAGCTACTCGTTTTTATATATTCCTCTAAACACTTTCTTTTCGCGTTTTTTTGCCTTTGCATTTCCGATGCTGGATACGTATCCCGGCGTGCCCTACGTACAACAGTAAACCGAAAATCGACGATTAATTGTTTGGCCATTATGACGTCACACTGCGCCGCGACGAGATTCGATTGTCCTAATGCAAATAAACACGTTTCTGTTTGTTTGTCGAACCTTGGAGCGGTTTCCTGGGGTATAGCGTGCAACCAACCAGAAAAGCGAAAACATGTTATTCGGTGAGAAACAAAATCATTTTTTTTCGACAAAAATAAAAACTAAATTGATTTTATTTCTGACAATCTTTTTCAATATAAAAAAACTATTTTATTCTGCCAATTTTTCACTCTTTTTATCTTTGTTAAATTAAAAAAATTACATATCGTCTCAGAAAAATTTAATGGTATTTAATACTTAGCAATGATGTTCTCTATATTTATTATTTAAAATAAAATTTAAAAAAGTTAGATTTCATTTGAAATAAATTTCTCAGATTTGAACTAAATTTTAACTTTATGCTGTATTTTCATTATACGATCTTTACACTGACAACTAAGTTAAATATTACTGAGTGAAATAAATTTAATCAACTAATCCTACTCGTTTACTCGATATCGAACCCGTATACTGCATTGGACACACACTGGAGGATTTAAGTTTATATAGATAACCCTTTTACATGCGCAAAACAACAACAATGCCTGGCGATAAGACGGACAATGGATTTGTCGCGTTGCAGTCTGAAAGCATTCCAGCTAGGAAAATCATGTTACATTTTGTCGCCGAGATTCCGAAACAATAGAACAACTTGTAACCTTGACTTGTGTACAACGCGATTCCATTGTTCTATTGTTCGAGAACTTGTTTTGCTAAATCGAAGACCGGGATTTGGTGGAACTCAAAATTAAATTTACATTTCTAAAAGGAATACATATCCATTATCGTATTTGGGTTATTTCAAATATATTATTTTACATTTTTGAACGCTATTTGATTGCAACGTGTCATTTTTAGGACTGGGCTGAAAATTAACTGTCTAATAAATTTGGAACAATATCAATAATGAGCGTATTTTAAAACTGTAAAAGACATTATACCGCGCAAGATTTACTATGTTTTTAGTTTTCTCGTTTTAATTTTGAAAACATTTTTGCAAACTTTTCTTGTAAACTTGTAACCTTACAACAACGCGACTCTATTATTCTTTTGTTCGAGAACGTGTTTTGCTTAACCCAACGCCAGGGTTTGATAAAATTATTAAAATCTTGCAACTCCTTTTTTGCGGTATTACTAACGTATAAAAAGCCAAAAACAAAACCTTTAAAAACCACTGGTTTAAACATTAATATGTTGAAAATGTATATACAGATTTGATGCACATGTAATGTATAATAAGCCAATGCACAATTTTAGGTAGTTTAAAAAAATTAAAATCAGTAATTTTCAATTTCGGTATGTATTTTAGCGAAGGTATGAAGCATGGTGTTAATAAAATCATGTTATTCAAATTTCCTGGTTTACGCATCGTTAAAGGTTTGTTATCAAATGTATGATAAAATTGTTACGTTATCGACTTCCACACCTCGCATATTTATTTATTGAAACCAAAACTCACACGTAGACAGAACATGTTTATATTTTTGCATTGTTAGATGCACCAAAAATTTATTTTCGGGACATATTTTGTTTTAGCTGAAATTCTTTTGGGGGGGGGCTTGGATTGGTGTGAAGAATTTCATTGCGGGGAAAGTGCGAAATGTGACTCTTTCCGCAAAAGTCAAGCCCGAGTAAGTAAACAAGCAGTCGTGTGTTTTGTTGGGCACTGCACAGCATGTTATCGTGTACTTTAAGCTAATATCCCGCAATCATTGGACGTTTAAGCTAGTATCCCGCATTTCTGTAAGTTTAAGTAAATATCCAAGTGTGCTGGGCGTTTAAGCAAATACATCTTTTATATATGTATGTGTGTTTTTTACCCCCAGGTTGGGAATCGCTGCTCTAAGTCAAGGAATATATAGAACGAATAGTTATTCTATAAACGTTCAAAATGCCACCTACACCTCTGAATGGACTTCGATACTCTTATTAAGTCTACAACCTTATTTTTTTATTTTTGTTGTTGTTTTTTAAATATTTTTTTTTGTTACATGAAAAAATATTTGGTTGTAACATGTCATTTTTTAGAGTTTGGTGAACATTAACTGTTAAACAGTAAGCTGTATGATAAATTGGAAACAGCAGTTATAGTAGGTAATATAATAAAACTGTATAGCAAACATTGTTTAAGTGTGAAACATTGCCTATATTTTAATTTTTCTCGTTTTAAATTTGGAAACAATTTTTGCCATTCATTGTCGAACATTTTTCGGCATTTTACAACAATGCAATTGTCAGTTTTCGAAAAGAAAACAAACGCTCGGAAAGGCCTTGTGACGCGGAGATACGAAACAATGCCGACTGTAGCTGAAATGTCAAGGTCAGAGATAAGGTCATGGCAAAGCGTTAGGCAGTGCACAAAGGGCCTTGCTGCAAGAATCGCCACTAGCTCAAGACAGGATGCCAGCAGATAACAGGTGAAATACAATGTTTTTGTTTGCAATCTCTCAGTCAGTGGTTACCAACCATATTCCTTCCATTCGTTTTCAAATGTGATTTGTTAGGTGGCGATTTCTACAATACAGACTTAGAGCAATGGTTCCCAACCTATGGGTAAAAAAAAAATAAAAAAGTAAAATTTAAAAAAATGTATTAGCTTAAACGCCCAGCACAGTGGGATATTAGCTTAAAGTACACGATCGCATGCTGTGCAGTGCCCAACAAACACACGACGCTGCTTGTTTACTTACTCCAGCTTGACGTTTGCGGAAAGAGTCACATTTCGCGCTTTCCCACTGAAAAACATCTTACGCGGTAAAATGTGTTTTACAGTTTTAAGATATACTCATTATGAATATTGTTCGACATTTACCAGACAGTTTATTGAAAACAAGTTATTTTACCCCTGCCCTAAATATAACATGTTGCAAACAAAAAAATTTATAAATTAAAAAAAAATCTTTGAAAAAGGCAAATACAATAATGGATAAATTATTTTGAAAAGAGTCAAAATGTTCATTTAAAATTTGCCAATCTGCCAATTTTACCATTTTTATCAAACCCCGGTTTTCGATTAAGCAAAACAAGTTCTCGAACAAAGAATTTTGCAATCGCGTTGTACAAGTCAAGGTTACAAGTTAAAAAAATGGCAAAAAGTGTTTTCACAATTAAAACAAAAATAAATTAAAATAGGTAATCTTGCGTGGTATAGTGGTTTTATACACTTTTAAAATAAACTTTTTATTAACTGTTTAAAAATTAAAAAAACTATTTGAAAAACCCATATACAATAAAGATAGTTATACATTTTAAAAATCATCCAAATTTTCGTTCCATCAAACCCCGGTCGTGGTAAAGCAAAACAAGTTCTCGAACAATAGAACAATGGAATCGCGTTGTACGCAAGTCAAGGTTACAAGTTGTTCTATTGTTCCGGAATCTCGGCGACAAAATGTAACATGATTTTCCTAGCTGGAATGCTTTCAGACTGCAACGCGACAAATCCATTGTCCGTCTTATCGCCACGCATTGTTGTTGTTTTGCGCATGTATAAGGTTCTCTATATAAACTTAAATCCTCCAATGTGTGTCCAATGCAGTTTACGGGTTCGATATTGAGTAAACGAGTAGGATTAGTTGACTAAAATTTATTTCACACAGTGAGATTATTTAACCGGCTTGTCAAATGTAATGATGGTATATTGAAAATATATCGCATAAATGTAAATTTATTTTATACCTGGGAAATTATATTTCAAATATTTTCGAAAATATATACCTGATATTTTTTTAAATATACAGTATATGATTAAAAAAAAACAACTCTAAGTAGTAAATACAGTTATTTTTTTCTGAGGCGACATATAATTAAACTTTAAAAAGAGTAAAAATTGGCAGTATAGTCTTTTGACGAAAGAATTTGTCAAAACATAAAAACATTTTTGGTTTTGGTTTTTGTCTAAAAAAAAAATTTATTTCTCATAACATGTTGTCGCTTTTCTGGTTGGCTTGTACCCTACCATAGAAAACCGCTCCAAGGTTCGACAAACAAACAGAAACGTGTTTATTTGCATTGAGACAATTGGCTCTCGTCGCGGCGCAGTGTGACGTCATAATGGCCAAACAATTAACCGTCGATTTTCGGTTTACTGTTGTACGTAAGGTACACCGGGATACGTATCCAGCATCGGAAACGCAGAAGCAAAAAATCGCGAAAAGAAAGTGTTTAGAGGAATATATCAGAGCAAGAGTTGATTGAATATTCGACATTTCGTGGTCTCAAGATAATATTTTTATATTTTCGCTCTCCTGAAATATTTTTTTATTACACAGTGCGATACGATGAGTCAATTGAATAATTGCTTAACACTTCGTGGTCTTAAGACAGTTTTTATTATTTTCGCTGTCCCTTATCTAAAACGTTGCTTAAAAAAATTAAAAAAAAATGAGCGCAAATGAAATAATTTTATTACACAGCAAGTGGAATCCTGTTTTTTGCTGATTGCTTTGTAGTGGATATGAATATAAAGTCTGCCTTATCGTTCTTATTTGTAAGATTGGACATTAATTTCTAGGCCAACAATTTACATTTTAGAACATTATTTGTAGGAATGTGACTTACGTCCTTGCTTGGTCTGATTTTCATTAAATTAACAGTAGTAAATGTAAATCATTCTGTGCAGCATAATTGTTGTAGTAATACATTGTACTGATATCAAAGCCCATACAGAAGTGAATGAAAGACACACACAAACATATGTGTTTAATAACATCTGTGATCTAGCCCCTCGGTGTGAAGTTGCTTGTACTAACAAAATGTGCAAGTATTGGCGCATGGTTGTTTCTCGACTCGCTCCTCTCTGAGCCTGCATAGCTCAGTTGGTAGAGCGACGGTCCCGGCTTGACCGGAGGTCGTGAGTTCGAACCTCACTGCAGGCCAGTTGTTTTTCTGGCTTGCTCTGCTTGCATCATAGATCGACAGATTCGGCGAGTCTGCGATGGCTTTTCGGTGTACCCATACAGAAGTAGTTGGCATTTCAAAGTTACGAATAATGGTTGGTTTATTTTCCACATGCTGACTTTAATATTCTTACTACATCATTCTAAATTATTCTAATTGGAGATTGTTCGCTGTTTGACTTTACTAGTGACTTCTAGTCCTTTGGAACATAACGTTACGAAACAAATGGTTGCTCGCATTTAATCTAAACCGAATCTTATGCGATTTGCTTTTTAAAGAATTAAAGCTCGCAGTTCCGGATTGAACTGGTATATTAAGGGATAATCACTTTCCCGCAAGCAGTGTGCGTCTTTTGTATTGAAAAAGGAAATCTCCAATTCAGAAGAGGCAAACAAATTGATATTGGGATTTTGTTGCCGTATAATTGTAAAGACGTATAACAATATAATAGATACGTTGCTAGCTTATTAGAACTAAATCTCAATTTAATACCTTGGACATAAGCTAAAGAGAAACATAAGAGTTATTGTTGAATATTCTAGTATAGTGTCAATCGTTATCTGCGACCATTGTGACGTTTGTATGGGTCAGTGTCCAGTTTGTATTGTGACGTTCAAGTTTACATTGTTGGGCCATTGTCCGGCGTTCCGGGTAACAAATTGCATTGTCTTGGACGCGGTTTTCCATTGTCTACGTCGCCATTGTGTTTGTTGCAAACATTCGGTCAAGTTCATCCGGAAAAAACAAGAAGTTGTTATTGTTGGGAAGTTTATAAGAAGATTTACATTTACTCATAGACTGCTAATTATGTCTGTGTCGCTTTAGCATCATCATGGTCATATTTCTGCTTCGGCTAGCTTGTGCACGTTCATTGTTGGTTAGAGCAACAAAGTGAAAATTGTTTATTGTGAACTTTAATTTGTTGAGCTATGATAAACAACAAAACACTGTGAGAAAAAATATCAATATGTTTCAAAGTAGAAAGAGATTTTTAAGATGAATTCTATTCTCACGTCAAATTAATGCAAATATCAAGCTGTTTAGGCCAGCTTGATATCTTGTAGTCAAATATGGGATTATGTACGTACGGATGGAGTCCTATATCCAGCCGGTAAAGCAGATACAGCTAGGACAGGGGTGCAAAAGAAATAGAAAGGGTTGTAGCCCGATGCACAGTAGTAGTGTTGGAGGGTAATACACTGTTTATGGTTAAGGAAAAAATCACTCGGGTAATTATGACGAAGAAGTAAACTTATCCGCAAATGACTTGGATTTCATGATTATGTGTGATTCTTTATGAACGAATTACTAATAACCGCGGATTTAACGTCAGTAGGATTTGGATTTTTGGCAATTTGTTCGCTGTGATAGTGATATAACTCTACAACAATGCATATGATGGTCGGCAATTAGAATTGTATTAAGTATTCGGACAAAAGTTTATTAATCGCATAAGGTATACCACTACCTTTGTATTATTATGTTTTCTGTTAAATTGTCGAATTATTTACATTTTCATGCTGCTCTATGATTATGGTCAAATGCGCATATTTGTATTTACTCAAAGAGTTTGCCGAAGTTTGGTTAAAACCCCTATTGCATTCGGTACACAATCTTTGCTTTCTTGTTATCTTGCAAACCAGACATAGGTATTATAAAGCATCAGCAGCCAACTCTTATCTGAACGAGTGGTACACATTTGCGCAAGCACGCCAAACAGTCAACACTTCTTATCACCGTCGGCACGCGTACTCGCGGTCTACTCGTCTGTAGCTTATCAGATGCGAGTAGGACTCGCTGATAAATTGCCGCACTCCGGCAGCTTTATCGCCGGCACTCCACCTGTCCCCTTTGAGGGACGCGTGCCAGATAAGACTTCAGTGAACAGGTGGAAGTGTAAACCCACCTTGGAGATAAAGCACTCTTGGGTGGCATTGAGCTATATGCGAAGAAGTTTGTATAAAACCCAATGCCCTAACTCCGAAGTATCACAATCCAATGCAGACATGGACGACTAGATATAGTTCTATAAATAGTTTTCTAATTCGACGAATTAGACCAAAATGCGGCATTGAATTAGAGCAAATGTTTCTAATTTGTGAATTGCTTGTGTGCTATAATTTTAGTTCTAAACTAATTTATGTTTTACTAAAAATGCTACTTTGTGTCAGTCGAAATAAGAGTTTTAATTTAAAACTTTTTGATCGAAACAACTTGTAGGTGAGTACGAAAAGCATTGGCTATATGCTAAAACACATACAAATTAGCCCCAAATATTTAGCATCCGTTTTCTTATAAAAATAAATCGCAACTTAAATGGAATTGATTGTGAATAATTAAATGTAATTTTAGTTCAAATTCTAGTTTTAACTGTGGTTTTCAATAATTCGTAAATTCCAATTCTAATCTAATTTTAAAAAGCTAAAAATCTAGTTATCCAAGTCTATGTGGGGCTCAACCAGTTTACTGGTACCTTGTCTAATAATAGTTTAACATCATACGATAAATACCAGGTCAGAATGCAATCCATTTGTGTTAGTCTCGTTTATAATTGCCGAAAGGTTGATATCGGGATTAAAGAGTTAGGCCGCCAATTACGTTCACATGTTTTCACGCACGCGAATGCACTATGCTGCTTATTGTTGTCCAAAGTTAAAAAAAAACTCTAAATAGCGTTATTAGTCATGTGAAAAGTATATGCACCGATCGGTAATGTAGATTTAATGAGAATAGTACAGTTAAACAGGTTGGGTAAATCAACAAAATCTTTTTAGCTAGAAGTTTTGATACGTAGGCCACTTGTATTATGATGAGTTCAAAGCTATTAGGCTTGGTCAAGCCCAAAAACAAACTTGAACGCAACATTTTTGTTCTGTACAGATGATATCCTAGCTTTAGTGAAAAGTTTCGATAAGTTCTTGCATCATTATATTAGGCTGTTATTATAAGTCAGATTACCATTATGTTAAACAGCAGCAAATCTAATTAATTGTTGCCGCGTATACGTAGCATATGCTTCGTTTTGCCAGCAGTCGGTAAAAGTGCGTTGGGTCCTTCTGTTTCTTGTTAGCTTGGTTGGAATGTCTAGCAGTCTGTCTGTGTCTTGGTTTCGCTTTCGCGTCTGCAAGTGCAAGTTATTGTCCACGAAGCGCAGACAGTACTCTCCTAGAAGGTGCATTGAAACGCAAAGGGCGGTTGTTAAAGCTGATCTAATCAAGGTGCACAATAGTGGGAACCTTTCAAAGCTGCGATTCGCCTGCATTGTTTGTTAAATTTTACGGTTTTTGTGATGATTTAAATTCACCGTGACCAACTTTTGAAGTCGCTGACTCTTTAAAGTTTTGGTTCAATTTAAAGTCGGGTAATTAGAACAGGCGTAATTTTGCTTCGCGTGTACCACTGTAGGCACGAATTTCAAAAATTACGCCATAAATTGACGTCACTATACAAATAGACTTCATAATCTGTTGAATTCAATCCAAAAAATGTGAAAGTGAAATGGAATATAAATACAATCAGTACAAAAACCGCATTTTTAATGTAAGCTAGTATAAAATAGTCAATAAAAAAACGTTTTATTTTTAATTAAACTGTGTTTCTTTGAAAATTGATTACTTAAATATACACTAATATTCCAATTAGGCCTTCATGAAACCCCTAAACTAGAATACTTCGTTTTAAATACAGTTCAGTTTATAAATATAAATAGCCCAAGAGGGCCATTGACCTAGTTCAAGAACCCCTGAATTAGAAAGACGCTACCCCCTAAACTAGTTCACAGACCCCCAAGGGGCTCATGGATCCCAGTTTAGGAACCCCTAAATTAGAAACAAGCTTTTCATAGATCATTTAAATTCACCATGACCGACTTTTTTTTTTAAGTCGCTGCCTCTTTAAAGTTTTGGTTCAATTTAAAGTCGGATAATTAGAAAGAAGCTTCTCATAGGTGTCTCGGTAGCTTAAGGAAATTTGTTCGGTTAAATCATCAACGGCCATGTTGTGCGATCGGATTAAGTTGTGCTGTTTAAACAGGGAAGTTTTGCTTAGGTTCAAGGAAGCTATTGAGTGTTTGGTTACTGTATTGTCGACAACATGCAGGTTTCGAGGATAGCGAAAAGCAAAGTGCAAAGACAGATCACGTTGCTTTAGTTCGCAAGATAAGGTTTTAACAGTGGGTAGATTGTCGTTGGCGGGTATTATCGGTGTATTTCGGCCCACTCGAGCGCGCGACTTGTTTATCAGTCTGGACTTGGCGCAGTCAGTGCTAAGGTGAAAGAGAAAAAAAGCGCCCGGTGCCACACTCCAGTCAGTCCAGATTGCTGCCAGTAAGTTCATTCAATCTTTTTCCCCAACAGTTCAATAAATGCTAACTTCTTCTGACTTTGGTATTTGTTCTACATCTAACTACAACCTTCAAGCGTTATATTAAGCGCCAAACTAGAACGTGCTGCCCCAGTTTCAAAGATAAACCCATCTGTTAATTAACATCTGTTTCGCAGTGAAATCACCCTTCCCATATACTACAGCCTTCAGTCATTGCCGTAAGAATAGATCACAAAATGATACCTAATTCTCTATGGACTTAACTACATTCGCAAGCCATTACAGATTACACGCCAAACTAGAAATTGCTGCTCTCGTTCCAAACGTAAACCCATCTGTTGATTCACATCTCTTTCGCAGTGAATTCAATTCTTCCAATATACTACAGCCTCCAGCCATTATCTTAAGAACATGCTTAACTACATTCGGCAGCACTGCTGAAGTACATTGGCCAGCCATTACGCGCCAGACTAGAAATTGCTGCTCCTATTTCAAACATAAAGCAATCTGTTTATTAATCTCGTGCAGTGCAAATTCACTCCTTCCAGTATTCCGGCGAACTCTCGTCAGCCATCATCTCTCTCTTCTCGTAGTTCCAAATGTAGTTCTTCTTACCAGTCTCCGGGCAGTTCCAGACCACCAAGTACATGCACGTCTCCACGTCGTAATCAACCCACTTCTTCCCTACCCTACAGTTGCCGAAGTAGTCAGGGTAGTCGCAGGGGATCGGCCAGATGCCTTCTATTGAAGTCTGGGCGTAAGCGTGAAAGTCCTCGCCAACTGAATAGGATTGTAACAGCGTAGTGAACAAGTCATTTTGAAAGGACTAAAGTTTCGGTAAAGTCATTCGTAAAATAACTTAAGTCCAAGTCCAGTCGTCTTTTCGAAATGATAAAAGTAAATTTCCAGTTCAAGTCATCATATTCTCAAGTCAAGTCCAAGTAAAGTCATTCGTAAAATAACTTAATTCCAAGTCAAGTCATTCGAAAAATACCTCACGTCCAAGTTAAGTCGACCTTTTCAGGGTAATCGCAGGGGATTGACTAGTTGCCTTCGATTAAAGTTTGCGCGTACGCGTGAAAGTCCTTGCCAACTGAATGGGTGGTAACAGAGTTTTAAGTTATTATGAAATGACTCAAGTTTCAGTCAGGCCATTCGTAAAATAGCGTAAGTGCAAATCAAGTTATTTGTCCAAACTACTTAAGTCTAGTCAAGTTATTTGTGCAAGCACCCAAGTCAAGTCAAGTCAAATAATTTGAAAATAATGACTTAAGCACAAGTCAAATCATGTGTAAAAAGACTTAAGTCTAAGTTAAGTCATTCATTAAAGAACATAAGCCCCAGTCAAGTCTTTTAAAATGAATAACAAGTCAAGTCCCAGTCATTAGTTTCTCAAGTCAAGTCCCAGTAAAGTCATTCGTAAAATAACTTAAGTTCAAGTTAAGTCTTTCGCAAAATAACTTAAGTCCATCCAAGTCATTCTTCAAACAACCTTAAGTCCAAGTCTAGTCATTGGTAAAATGACATTTCGTAAAATAACTTCAAATCAAGTTATTTGTCCAAAAAGTCCATCCAAGTCGTTCTTAAAGCAACCTTAAGTCCAATTCTAGTCATTGGTAAAATAACTTTAGTCCAAGTCAAGTCATTGGTAAAATACCTTCAAATCAAGTTATTTGTCCGAAAAAGTCGAGTCAACTTCGAAAATAAATCTATATATAGTTTAAAAAAATCTAAATATAGAAGTTCTTACACCTGATGGAGTAGAAGTAACCGATAATGCTCGGATACGTTGAGTTAAATCGTTCTGTGAAGAGGTTTCGTGTGCACTGGTTGGTTCGGTATCGGTGCAGGGGAACTCCCTCCATCATGCCCACGAACTTTGCGAAACCAGCGTTCTCGGCGTAACTTCCGTACACATAGCACAGAATCTGAATAAATATGAGATATAAACTAGTGTGCTTGCTATTGCTTTTGTTTTGTTGGTTGCTATATAAATAAATGCTGTGGTTTGAAATGTTTTTTTTTTAATATTTTAGGACATTTTAAAGCCAAAAAGGTCGAGTAGATCGACATGATCTTGATTAAGACGTTTCGATACGAGCTTGTATCATCATCAGTTAATCTGCTCGAAACATTTAAACCTCATCTTTAAAAGGTGCAACGCATTTCTAATCATCCTGAATTTCACATCCTTTAGAGAGCATTACATTAGCTACATACACATAGCACAGGATTCGAATAAAGACAAGATCAAAGAAAGTTATAATGGTTGGAGCATAATGGTTGGAGGTTGTAGTAAGACGTAATAAGAATATCAAAGCCCGTGCAGAAGTAGGTTACATTTTGAACGTTCGAATAACTCTTTATAAAATGATGTTGAAAATGAATAAAGACTTATTCCAAACGTCCAAAATGATACCTTCTTCTGTATGGGCTTTGATATTCTTATTACGTAAGAGAGTTGTGTTTTTTAGTCCATTTTAAAAGTCATGGTTTTTGAATGACTTGGCTTGATTAATTTTAAAAATGATTTAATTTGGGCTACGTCAATTTGCAAAATGACTTAACAGTTTTAATTTGAAAGTGCAGATGTATGAACGAGTGTGCTTGCTATTTCTTTTATTATTATTAAGTATAATGTTAGGTTATATAAGCCAATTACATTAAATGCAATAAAATGTTAAATGCAATTCCGTACACATAGAACAATATCTAAATAAAGATGAGCCATAAAATAGTGTGCTTGCTGTTTCTTTTAATAAAATTTTAATATATTAGCTTATCCAAGCCAATTATTAAACGCAATAAATGTCACCTATTTAAATTTAAATGCAATAAACGTAAAAAATATAAAAGATGCTTGTTTTTCATCTCATTTAAAAGTCATGGTTGTTTGAATGACATGGCTTGATTCATTTTAAAAATATTCACAAAAGTGTCTTGATTTAATGAGGTAAGATTAAGTTTGACATTGTATAGAAGTCGTATCTTCATTATTTAGAAGGGCGTATCGGCGTATCTTTACTTATATTATGTATTTTACTTTACTTATAGGAACTGACGATGCCAGTATAGGCGAAATATATATTCCTTTTTTTTTAAAAGTCTGATCCTGATTTTACTCTGTTTTTTAAACTTTGAGTTTTAAAGTTTTACATTAAATTCAACGGTTAGACGATTAATTATCGGGTGTAGAGTAAGATAAGAGCAGTCCAGATAATAAGTTATGTAGGTTGATGTAATGTTGGGCGCCATTTCTTCCATGTTATAGCTTTCAAGGCTACAGACAGAGATGTTATTACATTCAGTTTATCTATTTCATCATATAACTCTTATTTTGCATATTAACTTTACTGAACACAGCAAACCAAAATTTATATTAAATCAGAAGAAAACAAATCAAATGGCATCTTCCAAAGTTTAAATAGTAGGAAATTTGTTTAGTTTTAACACAAGTATATAATATTATTTCATATTAAATTATCAGCAAATTATTGTCCCAAATTGACCGATACCGAATGCCTCTTTGTGTGAAACATAGACAGATATCACTGGGAGCCGATAATATTCACAGGGTGATTAGGTGGCACTATATGGCTATAAATTGTGTTAAAATGACTTCGAGTAAGATTAACAGTTTTAATCAAGTACAATGTTTATGCTTTTGCGTAAATTAAATACAAGCTGACTTGTTTTGTTGGTTGCTATATCTAAAATAACGCTAGGACTGGAAATCTTTTTTTTTCGTTTTTCAGCACTTGGTTTTGATGTCGAGCAGATCGACATCATCTTCCGAACAAGTAAAAACTTCTGAGTAATAAGAACTGCGTTTCACTTTTTAAGCGTACGGTTTGAATATATTTTAGTAATAATAACTGATAATGGTACAAGCAGGTATCGAAACGGCTGTTTCAGGGTGACGTCAATTTATTTGGCTCTGACATTCATTTTCAAGCTACATTACAGACCCGTGCATGGTTTACCTAGACCAGGGGTCGGGAACCTTTTTAGCCAAGGGAGCCATAAAAGCCAAATATTCTTGGTTGTACTTCCATGAGAGCCATATAATATATTTTTAACATCTAGCAAAAAATAGCAAACTGAGCAGGGCCGTTTATTTTGTTCTCATTTAAAGGACAGAACATGCTATGCAACAAAATGGAATTGGCTAAGTTTGTACAACTTTGATTACAAAGTTTCGTTGAAAAAATAGCGGCTTTTGGATATTAAGAGGCACCTCCAAACGGGATAACAGTCTCTAAAAACAAATAGAATTCGCGTGAAGCGCCGAAAATTTGCTACTATGTGCAAAAAAGGTAATATAAGGTTAGGAAAGCCGCCGTGGCCGCATCCAGTTTTAGTTGAGATCATGCTAAGAAATAATGGCTTAGATTTTTCTGCAAGCAAAATTTCTTCATCAAAAGACCCACATGGCGTCACAAAAAGAGCCACATATGGCTCACGAGCCATAGGCTCCCGACCCCTATCCTAGCCACTAACCTCTTTTATCCAGAAATCCGTGTGATAATTGAATAGCGAGACTCGCACAGTAACTCCGACGAATCCGAGGTATTCGGTGACAAATTCATCGTACTAAACACGAACAACAAGCGTCAAGGTTTTCCTAATGTATTATAAGTACGTTGGCGATAGTTACTTTGTCCAGACCAGGAGACACAAACATGGGTAGGTTGTCGTTATCTTCAACGTGACAGAGTATCAAGGGTGAAAGTACTTGGTAAATTTTTTTAATTTTTTTTCGGAATAATATTTTTATTTTTCGAAATCCCTTAAAATTTTAATAATAAACAAAACCTTTTAAACCGCTTTAGTAACAGGTTTTGTAGAAAATATGGTTCAGATATATAGATTACAAATAGGCACAATACAAACCACATTGATCCAAAAACGCAAATGCTCGTAATAAGCTTCCGTCTTTCCAGAGTCTTTCGGTAAAGGCGGTAGGTCACCCGGAATGTCCTGAACATAACAACAAGTTATTTGAGGAAACATTCCCACATATGTGTGTTAATAACTGAGATCTAGCCCTTCGAAGCTGCTTTATGACGCAAGCATTGGCGCATGGTTGTTTCTCGACAAGTTCCCTTCTGAGCCTGCATAGCTCAGTTGGTAGAGCGACGGTCCCGGCTTGACCGGAGTTCTTGAGTTCGAACCTCACTGCAGGCTAGTTGTTTTTCTGGCCTGCTCTGCTTGCATCATAGATCGACAGATTCGGCGAGTCTGCGATGGCTTTCGGTGTACCAAGTTATTTGAGTTTTGTATTTTTGGACGGGATAATTTCGTAAGTTTAATCAAAATGATAAAGTATTAAACAGCCGTCACTGATAGATACAGGCTCGAAATCATTCAAACTCGTCCGATTATTAGCAATTCCTTGACTAAAAAATAAAACAAAATGAAACATATAGAAAGCAACTTGTTTTATGTGACCAAATGAAGATAAATAACCCAATTAAAAAAATAAACCATTTTTCTGACAAAAATGCCTAATAGTTATTTGTCCGAAATAGCCTACTTAGTCAATTCATTCGTCTAACTCTAAAAGACTTAAACTTCTGAAAAAGCACACACAAAGCTACTGTGGGGCTCGAGATCGTTAATTTGTAATATGTTGTTTATTCGCTTGCCAGAGTCTTTCAGTAAAGGCGGGAGTTCTCCCGGAATATCCTGAACATAGCAACAAGTTATTTAAATTTAATATTTTCGGACTAAATCATTTCGTAAGGTTAAAAAGATGAAGTGTTAAACAAACTTCAATGATCAACACGGTTGAGATAGTTTCCTAAGCTTCCAATTAAATGAAAATTTTGTAGCTTAATAATTAATTTTAAAGCCAAAAAAGGTCGAGTAAACTCTAACAGACAAAGTTAAACAATATATATCCTAATGGCGTCAAATGTTAACTTATGCTTAGTTATACTTTGCACGGATTTGTAATGTAGGTTAATATTTTTAGGCCGAAAAGGTCTACTAGATCGACATCATATTGATAAAGACGTTTCGATACCTGCTTGTATCATCATCAGTTTATGTGATTGAAACATATTTAATAAAAAAATATGCATTTCGCCAAATAAATGAATGCCATCATTAGTTAACTATATGTGAATGTTGATAAAAAGAAAAACATTTATTAGCTGCAAAGCATTTTTTGTGATTCCTTGTTTCAACGCTTTACGATTTTGCGTGATTTGTTGGTGTCCTTGCAGTGTTTAGCAGACTTGATTTATTAGAGAAATTGTGTTCCACCATTTATAAGTGAGGTTTAGAAGTGTTTTAATCACATTAACTGATCACAATACGATCTACTCCAACTCTTGGGCTTTACAATTCATTACTATGCTATGTTACAGATCCGTAATGTACAATTTTGTACAGAATTAATATTCACTACGGGTAAATATACACATTTCGCCCATAACGGCAGTTTCATCCCTTAAATCCTAAAAGGCCTTTTTACATTGTTTGAGAAAACAAGCACTAATATATATCGCGTTTTAAACAAGTCATTGGTAAAATAACTGGAGTCTAAGTCATTTTAAACGAATAACAAGTCAAGTCCCAGTCTAAGTAATTAGTTGCCCAAGTCAACTCCAAGTCCCCAATCATTTGTCTGAAATACTTAGATTAAGTCCAGTCATTCGTCCAAGTTACCCAAGTCTAGTCAAGTCGTTTTGCCAAGAAGCCAGAAAACAAGACAAATCCTTTGAAGAAAAGTGATTTAAGTGCACTTGAGCTTAGTAATTGACTTAAGTCATAAGGGCACTGCTACAATATATGCTACGTAAAATTCTACTTCCTAATTTGAAGGTTTCTATATAGTGTACTTTTTCATTTTTTAGCAAACTATTATCATTTTTTAGGTTAAAAACTTACCCTGCTGTTTGAGATATCCATAGAAAAGATTTACAAGTTTCTTACGACATATTCCTATCTCGTAATCTACTTCTTAAAGTGGAAAAATGGAGGAACACTATAAACCATAAAACTTTAGGAAAGTTAAATCCATTTTTATGGTACATACGTAGTGAATGAAGTGTTGCATCACAAACAAGAGTCCATAAGTTGGTTTAGGCTTTTCTTCTGTCTGCGAGTTCTGGTTATTTTGACCGTCTGTATTCTGATTGTTTTGACCATCAGTGGTTTGTGAATTTTGGTTGTTTTGGCCATCAGTATTCTGGCCACCTTGGCTATCGGTATTTTGTGAATTTTGGCCATCAGTATTCTGGCCGCCTTGGCCATCGGTATTTTGTGAATTTTGGCCATCAGTGTTCTGGCCGTCTTGGCCATCGGTATTTTGTGAATTTTGGCCATCAGTATTCTGGCCGTCTTGGCCATCGGTATTTTGTGAATTTTGGCCATCAGTATTCTGGCCGTCTTGGCCATCGGTATTTTGTGAATTTTGGCCATCAGTATTCTGGTTATTTTGCCCATCGGTATTTTGGCCATCAGTATTCTGGCCATCGGTATTTTGTGAATTTTGGCCATCAGTATTCTGGCTGTTTTGGCCATCGGTATTTTGTGAATTTTGGCCATCAGTATTCTGGCTATTTTGGCCATCGGTATTTTGGCCATCAGTATTCTGGCCATCGGTATTTTGTGAATTTTGGCCATCAGTATTCTGGCTATTTTGGCCATCGGTATTTTGGCCATCAGTATTCTGGCCATCGGTATTTTGTGAATTTTGGCCATCAGTATTCTGGCCGTCTTGGCCATCGGTATTTTGTGAGTTTTGGCCATCAGTATTCTGGCCGTCTTGGCCATCGGTATTTTGTGAGTTTTGGCCATCAGTATTCTGGCCGTCTTGGCCATCGGTATTTTGTGAATTTTGGCCATCAGTATTCTGGTTGTTTTGAGAGTCGGTAACATCAATAACCTGAGATTCCGGATAGTTAGGATTGATTTTGTTCTTGGCGTCCTCATCTACATCTTGACAGTTCGGCGAATTGTTTTCGCTGTCGATATTTTGGTTGTTTTGATAGTTCTGGTTATTTTGGTTGTTTTGATAGTCTTGATTATTTTGGTTGGTTCCAGCGTTTGGATTTACTTGAATATCTTCATTGTTTTGGTTATTCTGGTTGTTCAGGTTGTTGTCATTGTTCTGGTTGTTCTGGTTGTTGTCATTGTTCTGATTGTTCTGGTTGTTCTGATTATTCTCATTGTCCCCATTGTTCTGGTTGTTCGGGTTTTTCTGGTTGGTCTGAAGAATCTAAAGTTTACAAAATAAAAAAACTATTTTTTTTTAAAACGTTTGCTAATAAAAGAGTAAATATTTTATCTATTATTTGGGCCACTCTATTTCTACTGAATGAACAGATCCGTGTTTAGTGTTACTAAAAAACAATTTAATGTTGTTTTAGTAACGTATCGACAAATTACTGCCATTTGTAAACTCCTTGAAAAAACACATAAATCTAATGCTGGAGTACTTCAGTAGTAGTCAAAACGAATCACCAGTAAAATAAAATTAAAACTCCTCTATAGCTTTACCGTTTTGTCTGTTCTGTTGTTTTTGTTAAAGCATCAATTCTACTTCCCTGAAAAAGTATATATATATTTTGAGAAGTTCTTGTTTTTGACCAATATCTCGTTTTTTAAATAGCAAAAATGTTTTTAAATTGCAAAATTTTATTAATAAAGGCGTCGGCTTATACAACTTTAACAGGCTTCTAAAAAATTTTATCTTGGAAAAACTAAAATTCATATCAGTAAAGCCATACAGGATAATTAGGTTAGATGTCGCAAAAACCACACAACTTAAGCTCTTCAAAAATAGACCTTTGTCGGTATTTAATAAAAGCGTGTATTCGTATAATTAAAAAATTAAAAAATTAAAAATTGTATTACAATGGCCCTAAATCTTTTCTGTGATTGCTTTCCAGTCGAACTTGAAAAAAATCATTTACCGGTTTTAATAACTCATAAAATAATATTTCCTACCAGCAATTAAGGAAAATTAGAACCCTTTCATCACCTAAATATTTAAGCTTTGAAAATTAAATGAGTTTTAATTCAATTCAATAAAAGAGATGTGCTCCAGCTAAGTTGATGTACCAGGAAATGATTTTAATCGTTTAAATGTCCCTAGTTAGAGATGCACTGTATTTATACAGTCAAATTATGGTATCTCATGTTTTTGTATTATTAAAATACAAGTAAAAAACTGTAAATGAGCTTTAACGAGTTTTTAAATTAAAATACAATGAAACCCTGAATAAAAATTTAAAAATGTTAGTGGTTTTAAGATAGCATCTCATATTGTCCCGAAAGTTTTCAAAATAACTATCTTTCAGGTGATTTCCAATAGGTAAACAACCACTGCTTCATTAACTAAAGATGAGTGTTCAAGCACACTCCAATCAAACAAATGACATTTTGCACTTTCATGGTCAGTTTTTAACTAATTTTACTTTTATTTTTTTTGTTTTAGTTATTTTTATTTTCACTATAAGTTGCTTTTGCTAAGGAGTGCACAATCCTTCAGTTTCCTAGTTGGTATTACGTTTTTAAGATAGGTGATCAGTCTACCTGCAACAAAAACGTGTTAGGCCTGCAAAATAACTTATTAAGGAATTTTTATTTTTTAAAACAAATATTTGCATATTTACAACTGTCAAGTTTTGAACAAGCCGAGGGCTCCACCCACTCGTAACTTGTATTTTTTGAACGGAGGCACCTACCGTTCCCGTTGGTTTTGTACAGCTATGGCAAACAACCAAACTCGCTGTATGTTTATTCAACTATTAATACTGTTATTATTTTTTTATATTTTCTTTGGTGAAAAGTTTGTTTCTTTACCCATACCCGACATTTTAGATAAAAGTTTTGGGCTCTGATCCGCAACCAAATAACATCATTACTATGCTGAAACAAGCAAATTAAATTAAATTAAATTGTTCAAATTTCGATCAGTTGTTGACCTAACATTTTTTAAAAGAAAATTATGTTTCAACGAACAAATTACTGATTACAAATAATTTAGTGTCGGGTCGGCACGATAACCGCCCTAGTATATACAGACATCCTCATTCGCACGTAAAGATGCAGCGGGCTTTTTGATTGCGCTGCTTAAAGTTTAAACCTTAAAAAATACGGTTATATACATTAAACTAAATGCAATAGTTTAATCCGAAAATTTGCTGCTTTAGTTTCTCCATGTTGTCTTAGGTGGCTAAAATGTTTAAAACGATTTGCAACCCAGCTAACAATGATACGGCACAAAGTTTTTTGAAAATTGTTTTATGTTTTAAAATTTTCAGAAAGCTTTTTAGCACGCATTTAACCATTTTTACCAAGTTTTCCTAAATGTTTAGTCTATAAGTGCTTCAATTTCCTAATCTTCTCTCCCCAGACACAAGCGAAATATCTTAGTTGTCTGCTTTTCTGCAAGTGTTTTTCAAAGCAAAGGTAATATTTATAACGTTAAACCAAGGGTTCTTAAACCAAGGGGGTCTATGGACCCCTGAAAAAAAGGCCAACTTGAAATATTAGTGTATAAACAGAAGTAATTATTTTTGCTAAAGAAAGCAGTTTGATTAAAAATAAAACGGTTTTGCATTGAATGTATTTAGACTCTATTTCACTTTCACATTTTTTGACCGAAATCAGCAGATTTATGAAATCTATTTGTATTGTGACGTAAATTTATGACGTAATTTTTAACTTTTTTTACTACCGTGGCCCACGCGAGGCCAAATAAAATGTTAGGGGTCCGCGGCTAAAAAAAAGTTTAAGAACCCTTGCGTTAAACCCTTTAACAAAACATGAACAAATATACCTCAGTAAATATGGAGCCAAGTTTTCTATTCAGCAGTTTACGCAGCAAATTAATTAGTAGCTAATGCAACCTCAGGTGGCACAGGAGCCACTCTAGCAATTACTACAAAGCACCTGGCATATTAAAAAGGTTTAGTTTCTTAAAACAACAGAAATCCCGAAATTTATGTTAAACCTTTCCATCTCATAAATAAGATCTCTAATAAAATCTCGCAAAACAAGTTGAGACGTATCGTCTAGAAAATTTCCAAAAACTCCTGCACTTTACTTACGTCGCCCCCGTCAGAGCCCAATTCTCCAGGTGTTCCACCAACAGAGTTGTCCCCTGTGTCACATTCACAAGATTGTTCAGTACACGATGTGACCAAATCTGCCAAGGAAAATCGCATTTTGTAATGACTCAATTCATTGACTTCTTGACTTGGCCTTAGGGCATCTAAGTAACTTTTTTTAAAAGACTTTAACTTGACTTAAGTGTTTTGGACAAATGACTTGAGTTTGTTCTGTCAATGCTCATAATCGGACGAGTTTACCAATTTTAATAGTGTAGCATTTATATTTGTATGAAAAGGACCTTCCACTTGAATTGACTTAGGTCAATTGTAAACTAATTGGGACTTGATTTAATATTTATTTAAAAATACATGACTTGGACTTATTGCACAAATGACTTGACTTGGACTTAAGTTTTTTTGAAAATCACTTATAACTCTAGAAAATTGCCAAAAATCATTTTTATCGCTGTTTCAGTTGCCATTTTATTTGGAAAACAGTAGATTAGGGGAAAGGGCTGTCCGATAAAACCGTATCGCAGCCAATACCCGATACAAAGTGGTAGTATCGGTGCTCGTCCGATACTAGGGTGGTGTTGTTGTCGATTTAATACTAAATTAATAAAAAACATTTGCCATGATTTGTTACCTAAAAAAGGTATTTTCTACTTTAAAAAAGTAAATTTATCAAAAAATGGAGAAAAAATATCTTCGAACCTTTTATTTTAATTTATATTGATTGCTTGGACAGAGTGATGACGTCATAATTATCGGATCGCGATATTTTTTTGCATGGACTGGGACTTGCCTTGCTATTTTTTTAAAAGACCTAACTTGGACTTAAGTGTTTTAAAAAGTGAGTTAACTGGGTTAAGTCTTTTCAAAATGACTTGTTAACAACACTGGCGTTACAACCAAAGACATCGCAGACTAGTCACACGCAGACTTGGACAACTAGATAATTCTAGTTTTCTAATTCAATGAATTAGAGCAAAATGCAGCTAATTCTAATTCTAATCTAATTTATGAATTGCCTGTGTGCTCTAATTCTAGTTTTAATCTAATTCGGATTTTTCCAAAAGTGCTACTTTGTCCAACGACATTTCTAGTCACTCAGTTGACACACAGAATTTCAATTAAAACTCTTTGGTTGGAACAAGTTTTACGTAATTTTTACAGTCTAAAAAGCATAAAATGGCTTAAAAATTACCACACACATATTTACCATTCACATCTTATAAGAATACTTTGCGATTAAACTAAATTGGTTGTATGTCATTCTAGTTCAAATCCTAGTTGAAATTTGTTTTTTAGGAATTCGGTAATTTTAATTCTAATCTGATTTGAAAAAATTAAAACGATCTAATTCTATTTCTAATCTAATTTAGAAAAACTAAAATGCTCTAATTTTAATTCTAATCTAATTTTGAAAAGCTAAAATAAATCTAGTTGTCTAAGTCTGGTCACACGTAAGCCGTAATCTTTAC
This sequence comes from Ascidiella aspersa, assembly GCF_963924565.1. Lineage (NCBI taxonomy): Eukaryota > Metazoa > Chordata > Ascidiacea > Phlebobranchia > Ascidiidae > Ascidiella > Ascidiella aspersa. The sequence goes on from NC_139451.1 coordinate 3,750,103, forward strand.
TCATAAATACAGCTTCATAAGGGTTAGGGGTCGGCAACCTACGGCCCGCCGATGTAATTCATCCGGCCCGCCGCCTCTTTGACAAATTAGACACGAGTCTATTTTAAATGCTTTTTGACTATTTTAACTACGTAATTGCTAAATTTTTTCGCGCTTCGTCCAACTGTTAACAATTGCTTAGCTAGATTAACTTTAAATCTTATCGCGCTCCCTCAAAGTAATTTTATTACACTTTTCAATCGTTTTGACTGAACACTTTACTGTCTCTGTAAATGTAATTAAACACGTTCTTAAGTGCAAAAAAATATCCGAGGCCTGCCTGATTTACGGTTGTTCTAACATTTTAATAACACAATTCTTAATTATCATTTTGTGCGGCCCGCAGAGACCTTTTTAAGTTTGGTTTTGGCCCGCGACTAGAAAAAGGTTGCCGACCCCTGGTTTAGATCAGAGTTGTTGAACACATATGTGTGTTTATCTTTTATTTGCTTGTGTGTACAACTGCGATCTTGCCCATGGACAGCATGCTTTTACAATTTAAGGTTTTGTACTTACAAAAAGTACGGTCGACTCCCAGTACTGCTACAGAGTAAAGCAAAGTAAGAGCGATTGTGACAACCAGTCGCTTCGTATCGTTGGGCTTGGGCCGTTCATTTAACATGGAGCTTGCATTCGAAAAAACACTTTCGATGTCTTTTTCGCTCTTTCGCCGTTTTCTTGAGCTATTCATGGCTGAAACATTCACACAAGGAGCTGTTTGACTCTGCTGACGGCTGAACCTGACTGCAACAAAGAAGTATTTTCTGTCTGTCAAATATTAGGTGCGTTTGTGTGTGTAAAAATGGGAGCTTTTATCAACAAATTTCAGGAAAGTACAGCAATCTAAACTCTAAATTAGTGCACCGCAACCGGTGGGCTGCGATGTTCCCAGAGGTATTTTACTTGTGTTTTTCAAGGTTAACTTTGTATGCTACTCCGAAAATAGATTAGGCCAAAAAGTACAAAGCACTGGTTTAATTTTCAACTATGCTCTTTAAAGCCCTTTACCAAGGAGTGTAATTTTCAGCACTTTAGCTTAAGAAATTTTAGGAAGACCGTAAAACCGCTAAATCCGATGATAAAAGAATTTATTACACCAAATTTTTGCCGCCTAAAATAATAATTCTCTCCTCTTTTTTGAGGAGCCATAATGTGTCTATGTTGTCTGTTGTCGATCGTTAAACATTTCGTAGGTCTCCGACGAATTGCTTTAGCTTTGTTGATAGAAAAATGTTGCGGAACACTGTTCTATGTATCACTACAGATCCACTAAAAATAATCGGTATAAAGTAGTAGCCTACTGTCATGAATAGAACAATTTTATGGTAGAAAGGCGGCACTGAAACACAAAACATATCTCTTTAGCAAAATATAAACCTGTTTAAACTTTTGTTGTTTGTAAGTCTTTCTCAACTTTTCACTTTGTCGCCTGAAATCGTAAAAAAAGCAAAATTGAAAATATTTGGCCAAATTTCAGCAGTATGCTTTTCTTTATCAATCTAACATTATTACCTTTTAGGGATGTTTTCTGTTTCAGTTGATTTGTAGGTGAAGTTGTTCGCTTTTTTAAGTTTTTTGTATCTTGTCGACTTGCCTTGTATTTTCGTTTACGTCGTTTGCATTTTCGTTAATATTTTGTTTAAAAAAAAAATTAGTTAACAAGTATATAAAAGCCTATACTAGGAAAACGCAAACAATGATGTATCTGTTACATCACAATGAACATCTGTTTTATTGGCACATATAGTTTTCAAAGCTTTATTAATATGCACAAATCATTAAATTAAAAGTTACAAAAGTTGACATTACTATAGAAATTCTTTCGTCATGTTGAATAACTAGGCCGTGTTCTGTAGTTTGTATTTTGAATAAATTTCTAGAGAATGTTTGCTTGGCTTAGTTGCGTATATTCTTAACGAGAATAAACATAAAAATGTTACATATAGCTTGGTTTTACAATTAGGTTAACACGCTTCTGCTAAATCAGTGCTTTTCAACCTTTAAAATTTCCATCCGCACTTTTTTATTTCGGAAAATTTTCATTCCACGAAACAAGCCCAGTAAGTTTGCAACCTTTCGTTTATTTCCAATGTAAGGGTTTGTGTATTAAAGCCGTGAGCGGTTCTCTAGGTAGTATGGCCCATTTTCGCCAAAATAAGACATATTTTTAAGCTTTATAGTAGTGTACGAGCTTATAGCGCCATATAAGGAATATTTCAAAAAAATGGTAAAATTCGTTTCGCGCACTCGCGCAAAGCGGCGTTTTTCAGATTTGCAAAGACGGCTTAAGTGACCGTACGCTGACCTCGACTATATAATAACTAACTTAAATCCAAGTAGCCTACAATTAAAAGCTTTTTTGTTGTTAATGCACATCTGTATCACAACCAGCCTGCCAATATACTTCATCCGGCCCGCCGCCTCTTTGACAAATTGAGACACGAGTCCATTTTAAATACGTTTTGACTATTTTAAGTGTGTAAATGCGAAAAATTTTCGCGCTTCGCGCTAATGATCTTTATGCAACCAGTGTGTTTACGTTGTGATGCTCTTTTTGAACTAGATCAGCGCTTCTTTACTGTTGCGTCGTGGAAAGCTGCCAAGTGCGTCGCGGAAAAACGGAAAACGTACCGGTATTCAAACTTAATCGACAAATATTTTTTAACCATTTTTTTTAAATGTAACAAAAACAAGAAATTAAAAGAAATACCGGTATACTAAAAAAATCGTGCTCGCTTCGCTCGCCAGGTGTGCCCCAAATGGTTAACAAACACTAAAATAGATTAACTATCAAATTTATCGCGTTTTCTCAAAGTAGTTTTATTACACTTTTTTAATAGTAGTAGGGGGTTGATGACGTGTGGACTCGAATTTTAAACCAAGTATACGCCTTTTTTACCGAATTTGCGCCAAGACTTTACTGCCTCCTTAAAAGTTTTAAAGTGAAAAAAAATCCGAGGCCCACCTGATTCACAATTGTTATAAAGTTGTAATAACAGAGACCTTTCTGAGTTTGGTTTTGGCCCGCGACTACTACACAAAGGTTGCCGACCCTTGTGTACCGATTTGAATAACTTATCCAATGTTAGGATTAACTCTGCATAGAGTTTTGCTCATTTCAGCAACCTTTTTTGGAAAAAAACAACTACAGTAACTTAAAAATTGAGAGAAGTGTCATGGAAGAACCACAGCTGACCGCAGTATACGACGCTATGGTTTTATTGCGACGTGGCCTCGGCGCTTTTTTGGTGGCATGTGCGGTTGCTCTCGCCTTTTTGGGAAAAAGCAAGATGTGTAGACAATAGACATGGTAGCGTCTTTCAGCGATATTCTTCATACCGGGTCAAACTAGGAAACCGGCCCACTGTAAAGGCTAACCTTATTACTTTTTCGTGCTTTCAAAAGGTCTGTTTTTCGCGTTATTTTGCAGGAGTTAGTTTATTCGGTCAGCCGATGTTATTTTTACCTGAATTATGACGTCACGCAATGGTATACTTTTGTGACGTCATATCTAAAAAAAATTCATGGCCCTCCCCAAACTGAAATCCTAGATCCGCGCCTGATCATAAGCCCTCCTCTATTCTGTATTTTTTTGTGATGGAATGAGCTATACAAGCTAACAGTAAACCAGTAGACGACAACATACTTTATGACAGGGGTTCTTGACCTTTTTTGTGTGTTTTACCCTTTTAGCCAAGACGAATATCAGATTTACCCCCAATGTATAAAATGTGCTCATCATGTCGTAACAACGAAATAACTAAGAACAAAACAGTTTCAATTAGCAAAGCATAAGGTTACTGACACTAGAGCAGGGATTCCCAACCTTTTTACGACCTTGTGCCACTTGGAAGCTCTGTACTGCCACGCGTAGGCCTACCACAACCAATTTAACCGAATTTTCTTTTATTTAGAAGAAGAATAATTCAACGCTATTGTAGCCTACATGATATGCATCAAGAGCAATCATTTGACATAATTAACACCCACTGTCCCACAGCGTTGTACGGCTTTTTAAAGCAACTGTGCTCTTTTTTTGACAATTGACATGTTATATTTTGTAGATCGTTATGATATGAAACAATAGTAACGTAACAATAAGACTAGGTTTCAGGATTTTTTTTTGTAAACAAATTCAGATAAACAAAATACGATTTTGTAAATCCAGTTTTTCGTGAAAAAAAAAAAAGGTCCATGGACCCCTTGGGGGTCCGTGAGCTAGTTTTAGGGGGTCCATGAGGTCTTGATTAAAATATTAGTGTATTTATAAAATGTAATACATTTTTCAAAAAAGACAGTTTAGTTTAAAAAAACGGTTTTGCACTAACTGTATTTAGACTCCAGTTCACTTTCACAGTTTTTAGACTGAAATCAGCTGATTTATAACGTCTATTTGCATTGTGGCGTTAGTTTATGACGTCATTTTTGAAAATCTTTTACCTATCGTGGTCCACGTGAGGCCAAAAACATTTTTTAGGGGTCCGCGGTAAAAAAAGTTTAAGAACCCCTGCACTGGAGGATAAAGAATCTAATTGCCCACTAGGCTAGCTTTGAAGTGATACGAACTAGGAAAGTAGGCTACCAATACCTAGAAAAGTACTACCAATGTCACAATTTTCTGTCCGACCAACTGACGTGTATATTTTAATTGATAGCTCATTTACCCCCAAAACGAGGAAATTTACCCCCTGGGGTAGTTTTAAAATTTACCCAAGCCTAAGAAAGGCGGCTTTATGAAATGCCTTAAAAATGCATTAGGCTACTTAAACTGTTTTCGGCAATACATACAATTATGATATGCCCTACAAATGCATCACGTTTCACTACCGTTATTATTTCTCAGCTGTTTTCGAAATAAAAAAAAAACATCAAACGTCAGTTTTTTTCATGCTTTGTATTTCACAATTCCTCTCTCCAAATCTCGTAGCCGTATTCGGGCGAATAAGTAAACTGTACGTGCCACGTTCGTCCACCCTCCACTATATTGTAATAGAATTCGCCAGTGTCGCTACAGGCCCATATAGTGCCCAAATAACACTCCATGAAATCGTAGTCGACCCACTTCTTTCCTTTCCTGCAGTTGCCAAAATACTCTGGAAAGCCGCAGGGAAGTTTCCACATTCCTTCAACTGTCTTGGTAGCGTAATTGTAGTATTCTTTCGGGACTAAACAGAAAAGGAACACTATTAGACCTACATAAAGCAACAATATCTAAAGCTGGATAATCTACAATGCTATAGTACTATAAGACCGACTTATGTGAAAGATTGCATTTTGCCCAAAAGACTTGAATCAATTCAAGTCATTTAAAACCGTGACTGAAGTGCGCTTAAGTCAAGTACAACAATATCTAAAGCAAAATAATCTATAATACCATAGTATTGAGACCAACGGCCTAAAGCCAAATACGCAGTAATATCCAAGACAGAATAATAACTTAATCGTCTGAATAAGACCTAAACCTGTAGGAAAAAGTCCAAAATTCATCGGAATAAGGTTTAATTGGCCGCCTGAACTGTAGGAAGAGGGTATGGGACGATCGGCGGCCGTCGGCGTGACTTGCGGCCTAGTTTGACCGGCGTCGTTAGGGCGCCGCTGTTTTTCTACAAATCGCTATACAACACTGGTATAGAGTCACGTAGGGTCAATGCTATGGTCATTCGTCAAAGAAAGAAATATAAAAAACTTACTAAATGCTCGCGCAGTGTAGCCGATGATATCCGGATAGGTTACATTAAATCGATTGGTAAATATGTTGCACGTACAAGCGTTCATATAGAAATCGTCAATCAAAAAAACGTTCTCCAGTAAACCGATGTACTTGACGAAAGCAACGTGCTGCTTGTAGTTTCCGTACACGTAAACGTGTTTCTACAGAAACGACAAAGTCCACAATTGAGACCGAAATATACATAGGCCTATATTTCGCCATTAAAGGCACCATCAGTGTATCTGACTAAACAAACGCAACAGAATAACTATGAATCAAAATATTAATTAACAGGATTTAAGTATAGCATTTTATGTAAATAGAAAAAATATGTAAAAATTACCTCACTTATCCAGAAATCTGTCTGATAGTTTTTCAAAGATAGTTGTACGGTGATTTGACTCAGGCCCATGTACTTTGTTAGAAATTCATTGTACTGCGTGAAAAAAGAAATTAAAAGCATTAAAATCATGAACATCCCGTCGCTAACAGGCATAGTATACACCAGGGTTTCTTAAACTTTTTTTACCGCCGACCCCTAAATATGCTTTCGCTACACATTATAGGTAAAGAATTTTCAAAAATGACGTCATATATTAACGTCACAATACAAATAGACTTTATAAATCTGCTGATTTTGCTCAAAAAATGTGAAAGTTAAATGAAGTCTAATTCATTGCAAAACCGTTTTATTTTTAATTAAACTGTCTTTTGAAAAATGTATTACATCTTACACTAATATTTCAATTAGAACCTCATGGACCCCCTAAAACTACCTCACGGAACCCCAATGTGTCGATGGACCCCAGTTAAAGAACCTCATGGACCCCCTAAAACTACCTCACGGAACCCCAATGGGTCGATGGACCCCAGTTAAAGAACCCCTGGTACACACCAAAAAAGTTCTAGCCCGACGTTTGGGCTACCTATCCAGGATGATGCTTTTATTAAACGTCGTACAAACAAATAAATACCAGAATAACTCAATTTCAGTATATTTCAATCATAAGCAGGTCAAAATAAAGTGTATAATCTAATATTGGGCAATTGAATGACAAGAATTCATAACAACGTTTACAGAAACGTTTGTTATATGCGAAGCGTTTTAACATGAGTTGTGCTTTGGACAGTGTTGTAAATATAAAATTCAATTCAGGAAAATACATAAAAAAAACACAGATTTACTCCAAGTTAAAAGTTTGGTTAAAACTCCCTTGAATTAATATCTGCAAAATTTCTAAAAAAACAAGGGATCGCGATAATTTTGGTCCAAAATATCGTTTATCGGTATCGGAATAAAATGTCAAGTATCGGACTTACCAAAACTCAACTGTTTTGTTTGTTTGACTATGGCAAAGACATCATTGGTTTTCAATCGAGAAGCCATTATTTTTTACTCAAAATATCGTCTCCTAAATAAAACATTCAGTACGAGGAGAAAAATCAAGTGGATGTTATGCTTACAATGTCCAACCAAAATTTTCTGTGCTTATGTAAGGCCTCTTTAGTTCTTTCTGCACCTTGAGGCAGTGGTGGAAGGTCACCTGGTACATTCTGAAACGAAATTGTAATTTTTGAACTAATAAATAAAAGAAATTTGACCTATGCAATTAAATTTTTGACGAATTTTGACTTGAAAATAGCATTTTTGACAAAGTTTTTAACTCTTGGGAATACATTTTTTTCAACCACGAAATATTATATAAAGTATATATATAGAAGGGCATATCTTAATGGAATACAAAACCATTGGCCGCAGGTTTCTGCTTGTCGATAACTGTTCCGCTGACGCGTATATAAACAATAAAACTCAAAAGTTTAAATACCAGAGTAAAATCAGAATCAGATATTTTTTAAAAGGAATATATATTTCGTCTATACTGGCAAATTCCTTAATTCGAATGAATATATATATATTCCTTTTAAAAAATGTCGGATCCTGATTTTACTCTTAAAGTAGTCAAGTTATTTGGCCTTTTTGGAAACAGAACAGAATGACACACCTTAGAGCAGGGGTTCTTAAACTTTTTTTACCGCGGACCCCTAAAATTATTTTTTGCTTTGCATGGACCCCGGTAGACAAGAAATGCTTCAAAATGACGTCATAAATTGACGTCACAATACAAATAGACTTCATGACTCTGTTATTTCGGTCCGAAAAATGTGAAAGTTAAATGGAGTCGAACTGTACATTCAGTGCAAAACCGTTAATTAAAGTGTTTTCTTTTAAAAATTCATTATTTTAAGTATACACTAGTCCTTTAATTAGGCCTTAATGGACCCCCTAATATCAGTTCACGGACCCCCAAGGGGTCCATGGACCCCAGTTTAAGAACCCTGCCTTATAGTTTATTGTGCCTTTTTAAGTCCTGCAAGTTCAAGTCCTATTGTGCCACGATCGTACAATACAGCTTTTTCAAAGCAAAATGTAGTAAGAATATAATATATTTTGTGTTTTGGCGTAGATAGTCACTTTTTTATGTTTTACCGACCACCAGTGGGACACAACTCACTTATTTATTTATTTATTTATTTTGGTTTATGCAAAACTACTGACAACGCTGAGTCTATATTTTTGGCATATAAAAAGGCAAACGGTTATAAAAAGTGTCACAGAAAAACACGGCGTTGGATATTTTAGAAAAAAGTTTGGCTGGAATACAAGGTAATAAGAATTGAAAAAAAAGTAACAAAGAGCTGACATATTATCGAATTTAGCAATCCTCCCCGAAAAACGACAAAAATAAAAGGGTAAGTAATTAAAATTGCTGAATCGTTCGATAATGAACAACTGAAAAGTAAATAAAAGCGTAAAATATGGCACACAAATTGGTTTACGTGCAAAATTTAAATTAATATTAAAAATTAAAGCCCTTAATATTAACCAAAGTTGTTAACCAATGACCTATAAGTCGAACGTTGTTTTGGTCAAAATATTTAAATCAAGTAAATTGACTTTGGTCAAAATGCTTAAGTCAAGTCAAGACTTAATTCAAGTCAAGTTATTTTGTCCAAAAGACTTGAGTCAATTCAAGTCCTCTGAAAGAAGTGACTCAAGTTCATATGTCATTACAACACGGAAAAATATTACTACCATATGAGCTTACCCAGTGATTAAAATGTTGTAAAATAAAGAGTAGCTTATTGTTTTCGTCTTTCGTTCTTGAGCTCGGTGTTTTTCGCCGCTTTTGGATGTTTTTAGTAATTTGTACCCTTGGAGGGTTCTGAGGGCTAAGGATGTTGGGTTGATTCTGGAACACAAATATAGAATTTTGGGCAATTTTACACCATTTAAAAAAACAACTTTTTGGTATCGTAAATTAGAATGTTTGTTTACGACATTTTTTCTTTAACCATTTTTGTTTACGACATTTTTTCTTTAACCATTTTTTAGGTCTAATAATAACTTATAGTAAAGAAAATTAAAGTTAATAATTTAAAGTAAATAGAGGCCTAAAAAACGGTTTGCAAATCATTTAGGATTCAATTTCTGTTTTTTTAGGGATCTTTTTTATGCAAAAGTGTTCAGGTTTGTATGATTAGAGAGTTAGAGTTAGAGTTAGCTAAACTATGTATTCTAAGTCTGATCCTAACTAATTATAACTCTAACCTAAAAATGTGCGCACATTTTGAAGGCATTTTAAAAAGTGCGCACATTTTTTGAAGGCAGTTCAAAATGTGCACACATTGTTAAAAAAGTTCGCACATTTTTTAAGCTATTTTAAAATGTGCGCACATTTTTTGCACATTTTGGCGTGCACACATTAAAGGCACAAACCACCACGACAACAGGGGAGAATCTAGGATTTTTGTTAGGGTTGGGGACATGTTATTTTTTATAATGACGTCACAAAGTAACGCCACACGCACTAATTTTAAAATTCAGTTCAATAAATGTACGCTATCAGTCACGCGGCGCTTAACTACATGATAAACCTAAACTGTTAAAAAATGCGGTTTTCCAAACACTGGTCTAGGGCAGTGGTTCTCAACCTTTTTAGCATACGGACCGGTAAAATTTCCAAACAAATTTTGCGAACCGGTGGACCTTCAAAAATCAAAATTTCAAAAAAATCAAAAAAGCGAAATAACAGATTCAGAAAAAGTGGTCCGTGGTCCGAAAAAGATTGGTAAACCCTGGTCCAGGGACGCCGGAGAGGGGGCGCGGGAGGGGGGGGGCAAGGGTGGGCAAAAGTGCCCTTTTCATGAAAAATGATATATTGCTTTCACAACGTTAAATATTATGCGACAGAAATCACAAAGCAGTGTTGTACACGCATTTTTTTATAAGAAACTTGGCTCAAGCCGAGTACTAAAAGTTTCTTAAATTTTCTATTGTTTTCTATTGTTTAAGAGAACAGTACTCCATGACCCTCCAATATTACGCTCGCCTGCGGTCTATGTTGCCCTTACCAAAAAAGTCGCCCCTTGCCCTGATATCGCTCCGGCGTCCCTGCCCTGGTCTAAAGAATGTAGCCTGCGATGAGGTTCGAACTTTTGACTTCGGACGAATGGCGACTTAACAGTATTAACACCAGAATGCCGTAATCGTTGGTCAGTGGTATACTCCAGCAGGGCTGGCTCACAGTATATTTCCATTTATATTTCATTGCTTAGTAGATTTTAAAGTTTTTACAACTAGGGATGGCCGATACTTGACTTTTTATTTCCATACCGATACCCGATATATCGGACATAAAGTATCGTGACGCAATCGGATTTGAAATATCGTCATTACTATGCTGAAATAAGCAAAATAGATGATATGGTATCGTTTAAATGATTTTTTTTGTTTTTAGTCCAACATTTTCTTTAGAGTTAAAGGGTTTAGTCAATCTTAATTGGAAACTATCGGCACCGATATCACCCTAGTATCGGACGCGCACCGATACTACCAATTGTTTAATAAATATATAATTGTGTCGTTATCTTTGGTCAGTACCCGTTTATAACAAACCATATAAAAAAAACCGTGACTGAGTCAGCAGCACCAAACACGTAACTAAATACTAACAGGAACTATGTAATTATAAAACGCTTACAAATCTTCCTTTGGATGATGTATTCGTATACGAATCAGGTTCAGTATTTCGACCAGATGGAGTTTTATCGCCGGAGCCGCATTGACATACTTGGGCGTCACAGGATAACACCATATCTGGAGACAGGAAAGAGCAAATTGACATGTGCACATTCCAATTTCCAACTTTTATCTCAGGTTAGTTTAGATCTGAGGTGGTTAAACCTAAATGGACCCCTTGGGGCACGTGGAGTAGTTTTAGGGGTCCATTTAGGCAGGGTTCTTAAATGAGGGGAATTCTCAACAAGGCGGGAGTAACATAACTCTAAGTGTGCTTAAGTGTAAGTGTGAATAAATGCGAGTGAACTTAACTGTGAGTGCGAAGTTAAGAAGAAGCTCTATCGCTCTATCAAAAAAGCCTAACTAAAATTATGATTTAATAAGAATATCAAAGCCATACAGAAGTAGGTATCTTTTTGAACGTTTCGAATAACTCTTTATTCATTTTCAACATAGAGAGAAGTCACAGATGGCAACTGTATATATAATGCAAAGGCAGACGTTAGAAAGAAGTAAACGTGGAGAGATACACTATCAAGAGTTATTCGAAACGTTCAAAATGATACCTACTTCTGTATGGGCTTTGATATTCTTATTACGTCTTACTACAACCTCCAACCATTATGCTCCAAATTATGATTTATTATTGAAAAGTGGAATGAATTCTTCAAACTTTAATTTGAGTTTAATTGAAAACAATAATTTTGGCACCTTCTGCATAAATAGACTGAATCAAGTTTCACGTATTCCCAAAAACAAACTTCTTGAGTCTATTTATTTCATGAAGTCGCTTTATGAAGTCATTTCTAAATTTGGTGCCGACCTTGGTCTAGGCCAACCAAAAAAATATCTAAGCGGCCGCGTTTAAAAATTTAAGAACCTTGCGTTGAGATATTACTAATGTGAAAATAGCTGTGTTGTAAACAAGTCATTATGAAATGACTTAAGTTCCAGTCAAGTCTTTTTGAAAAATAACTTAAGTCCAAGACAAGGATTTTTAAATTAATAACACTCTAGTCCCGTCAAATTATAAAAAGCCAACACCAGTTCAGGTCCTTGCCACAAATATAAAACATTACTAAAATTAATAACTCACCAATTAAAAATTATGCGCAATAACTCACCTAAAACAAGTATAAGTGTTACATCGTATTTGCCAGTAATTACCGATTTCTATGAGACATTGGTGCTGTACCGTTGTGAGCTTACTTTCCGATACATGCGGTTTTTCTTTTTCGCCTGACTGTCGTGGTGAAAGTTGTTTTGCTGCTGTTTTGTGTAAAATGAAGTATTTGTTACTCGAAAGATTATTCTTGTGCCTTTTCTTGTGAACTTTATCAGAGTGAAATCTCACTCTTTCTTGACTACATAAATTTGCTTTAAGTCTTGGTAAGTTTATGTGTGTGTGACGTCATAATGAGGCCTTGTTTGCTAAATTGCTTGTTTTATTTAGGCATTTGATAAGTTAGTGACGCTGATTGCTTCGAATTCTCCCGGTTGCCCAAATAGTTGGTGAGCATAATATTTGAAATTGTACTATGAGTTAATTGGGTTTGACACGTTGCCTTTGTGTAGAAACCGTCTCCTTCCCGTATTGTGCCAGCTTCGTTGATTCTTTCTTCAGTTCAACAACAAGTTTCAAATTCAAACTGTGTGTGGTTGTTTAAGAGGCTGAAATAGGAGACGCGTTTCCCTACAAGAATTTAGCCTCATATAGCGTTCTGCGCATAGACCGGGGCGCATATAACGAACGTTATAATAAGGGAATCGTTTAATGCAGAAAAATTAACTTTAAAAATGTTTAATCCTGGTTTCACTCGGGGAGTGTTTAAACTTTGGGTTTTGTCGTTTATATAGCCTTCACCTTATAATCGGTATCGATACTAATAATCGGCCCAAAGCGATATTATCGCTTAAACTCAATAGCGGGAATAGAATGCTTTCGAATAGATTATTGTCATCCGCTAAATGTGCTGTTGATTTTTTTTTACAAAACTGCAGCAATTACCTACGATTCTGACAGCAACAAATAAATAACTGAAAAATAATTTTTTTCGCTGACTGTTCAATATTAGGTTTGACTTACATAAACCTCGATTGAGGCTGAGTAAAGCTACTGTGTAGAGCAGGGGTCGGCAACCTACGGCCCGCGGGCCGCATCCAGTGTAATCCGTTCGGCCCGCCGCCTGTTAGACAAATCAGACACGAGTCAAATTTACATACTTTTTGATTAATTTAACTACGTAATGGCGAAAAATTTTCGCGCTTTGCGCGAATATCCATAAGGCGGTTGGTTTGTATACCTATGGATGCTGCCTAACTAGATCAGCGATTCTTTACCGTTGCGCCGTGAAAGGCTGCCAAGTGCGTCGCGAAAAAACGGAAAACGTATTAAAAAAACATTTTTTATTTTGGCAATGTAATAAAAACTTGCAAAAAAATTAAAAGAAATAATTGCATACCATAAAAAAATCGCGCTCGCTTCGCTCGCCACGTAAACAAACACTGAGCTAGCTTAACTTTAAATGTTATCGCGTTCCCTCAAAGTAGTTTTATTACACTTTTCATTAGTATTATACGGATGACGTGTGAACTTGAATTTTTAACCAACGAACGCTTTTTTTCGCGTTTTGCGCCAACACTTTACTGCTTCTGTAAATGTAATTAAACACGTTTTTAAGTGCAAAAAAATATCCGAGGCCCGCCTGATTCACAGTTGCTCTAACATTTTCATAACACAATTCTTAGTTTGACATGTGCACATTCCAATTTCCAACTTTTATCTCAGGTTAGTTTAGATCTGAGGTGGTTAAACTCGGATCCACTTAGGCTCACTTACAGTTATGTCTTTCCCGCCTGTTTTGACCCCCAACCCCTCCCCCCCGTTTGAAAGCCCTGCGTTAATGGACCCCTTGGGGCACGTGGAGTAGTTTTAGGGGTCCATTTAGGCAGGGTTCTTAAACGGGGGAAAATTTTAGTTAACATTTGTGTGGCCCGCAGAGACCTTTCTAAGTTTGGTTTGGCCCGCGACTAGAAAAAGGTTGCCGACCCCTGGTGTAGAGAAACTTAACTTAATAGTTAAAAACCCGAGTGAAACCAGAATCATACAATTTTAAAAGCATTGAAACATATATTCCTTAAAAACGTTTGATCCTGTACTCCCTAGATTTTAAAATTTGAGTTTAATTGTTAATATACGCGTCAGCGGCACAGTTTTATTGTTAATATACATCACATAATCGGTATCGATACTAGGCATCAGCTCCAAAGCGATATTTTTGGAAACCCCTAATTTGACATAAAGTGTTGGACTTACACAATCCTCGATTTAGACCGAGCAAAGCCACAGTGTAGAGGAAGACAAGTGCAACGATAACGAGCAAGTTGCTTTTCTTGTTCTTTGGCGATTGCTGCGACCCAGATACCGACGTTTGTGAAAACAAGGAACTTGGCTTCGGGTGTAAATGCAACTTCTCTTCTTGTTTGGCGTTCTGCTTGTGCCGTTCCAATATGCTGTCAAATTCTGTGTTAAATACGGAGCATTGTCGCATAATACAGGGCGGGTACACATTAGTGTTGTAAACAAGTCATTTTGAAATGACCCAAGTCTCAGACAGGTTATCCGTTAAATAAAGTCTTTTTGAAAGAACTTTAAGTCCAAGTCAAGTCCTTTTGATTATGTAGCAAGTCACCTCCCAGTCAAGTCATAATAAATCAAGTCAATTTAAAGTAGAGTCCCAGTCATAAAAATTAAAAGTTATACTATTAAGCGGGATGTAAGTTATTAAAACGGCTTTCAAATTGCAATAATATGGAGAAAAAACATTTGAAAATTCACAGTAAAACACATAGGAAGCATGTAGAATTTGTCCATGAACGAAACTACAGGGGCGTGTAAATTAATAAAACAGCTTCAAATTGACATGAATTGATTTTTTTTTTTATAAAACATTTTACTTGCTTGAGGGGGTTGCAATTTTCTTTTTCGACATATTTCTTTTGAATTAATTTAAAAAAATTAAAAAAAAATTTTAAAATTTTTGTTTGAAAAACAATTTTCGGAATATATATTTTTTTTAATTCTATTCCCAACTTTGTTTTACCAACTTATATTAACTTGGAAATTTTAATTGCCAATCACATGATTAACTTTTTGCATTGTTTTTGAAAACGTAAAAATGGTCAAGATTCTTTACTGTTTAAGTAGAAGTCGACTCAGGTATAAAAAAACAGCAATACACATGAAATGACAGTGTTTTTCTTAAGAATTTGTCTATTATGAACGAAACTAGTATTTTTTTAGTATATCCCAAAAGTAAAACTTTAACGATTAAAAAACTCCAAACAAGTGGAAAAGCTGATAAACTTAAACACAATTTGTACAGAGTCACTTGTTTTAGTGTATGAATAATAATACAAATATGTCTATCAACCAAGATTGATCTAATGACTAATTATATTTGGCAGAATTCTATTCCAGATTAAAACATATATCGGCAGACTTAAGACCACTAGACTATTCTAGTTTTCTAATTCAATGAATTAGACCAGTGGTCGAGAACTTTTTTGGCTAAGGTAGCCATAAAAGACAAATATTCTTGGTTGTATTTCCATGAGAGGCATAAAGTACTTTTTAACATCTAGTTATAGGTTGTCAAAAAATAATAAATTGAGCAAAGCCGTTTATTTTGTTCTCAATTAATGGACAAAATATGCTATATGCAGCAAAACTGAATTAGCTAAGTTTGCACTATTTTAATTACGGAGTAACGTTAAAGAACGAGGCCTTTTGGATATTAAGAGAATCCTTCAAACGGGATAACAGTCTCGAACAACAAATAGGATTTGCGCAAAGCGCCGAAAATTTGCTACTCTGCGTGGAAATAAGTTACGAAAACGGAAACAAGTTAGGAAAGCGGCCGTGGCCCCGTGCAGTTTTATTTGAGGTCATGCTGAAAAATGATAGCTTAGATTTTTCTGCAAGCAAATTCATTTCATCAATAGAGCCATATGGCGTTACGAAAAGAACCATATATGCATCGCGAGCCATTGGCTTCCGACCCCTGAATTAGACCAAAATGCGCCTAACTCTAATCCAATTTGTGAATTGCTTGTGTGCTCTACTTCTAAACTAGTTCGAGTTTTGCCAGAAATGCTGCTTTGTCAAATGGCAAATTAAGTCGAAGTCTGAAAAGCTTATGTTGAATAAATTGCGATTTAAACCAAATTGGTTGAAAACAATTAAATTTAAGTTTAGTTTCTAGTTTTTAAGTATCAGTTATTGTAATTCTAATCTAATTTCAGAATTTTTTTTTTTAATCTAATTTTGAAAAGCTAAAATCAATATGGTTGTTCAGGTCTGGATAATAGGTAGCTTTTTAAAAGTCGAACACAAAACCTGATTTATCCTTGTCTTTGTTTTTCGACGGTTTTTCTTTTCCCTTTTCCTTTTCCTTTTTCTTTTCCTTTTCTTTGCCTTTATTTTGCCGTTCGAATTTCGCCAAGTGAGCGTTTTGAAATTCTTCGTCGAGAATAAAATCGACACTTTTGGTCGGGTAGGCAAATTGCTGGGCGATTGGCGTCTTTTCGGTGTACTCTAGGCTCGTTTGACTTGCAGCTTTAGCTATATAACAGACAACAGGTTTTAAAAGACCTAAGTTTTGCTGTGTATGTGAATTTAAATAATTGTTCGTCGAAATTTCAACAGAAATCTAATACAGCTATAGTTGCGCCAAATTACGTCACAAAGCAATATAAAACTCATTTGTTACAAAACAGAAAATAATGATTGCAAAGGGCTAAAATATTAAAAAAGAAAACGTTATAGTTAACTGTAATAGAGTCAATAGTTTGCTACTTACAATAGCATTCAAATAACAATCATTGGTTCGTGCCTATAACAGCTAGTTATAAGCATTTACAGCATTGTGGTTTTAGCTAAAACACTTCAATAAGTTAGCTAAAAAAATTTTTTCGCTCCTTAGATAAACGTTAGCGACGATTTATTTAAGTCACTGTAACGGGAAATCTTTACAATATTTGTAAATTAAACTTGCTCGTGTATTCCAAAAATTTCTACCGCATTTTGAGAACTCGCAACATTAGAAATTATAAGTAGAATTACAATTAGCCATATTCAGCTAACTGTAGTTTAAATGACGCAGTAAGTTAGCTTTAGGGCGCAATCGGTCAGTTATTAGGCTATAAAAACGTTTAGGCCTAAGAACATATCGTTTAAAAAACACTAACGTACGCTTCAATAAGGATTTCCTTTGTCCTTTTTTGGTTAAAAGGTGCTTGTGAAAAATGGACTCTAAATCTTTCAGGTGTTTCTTGCGTTTCTTTTTGTCTTTCTTTGTAATTTGCGAGCCCCTTCGTGCTAAGGCGGAGTCCAGTGCTGGATTGGTTGACGATCTGCTCGTATCTTCCTTTGAAGAACGTTTCATTTCGTTTCTGTTTTGGGAAAATTACTGCTTGTAAATCAATAAACTCAACCCAATACACCGTAAACAATGGTTCACTTGTTACGTCACATTGCTATCCTTTAGACCTGTACTGTAGTTTAAATAAGTTTATTTAGGTAAGTTTTATACCATGTTGACTTATTGAAATTGAAGTGTAATTAAAATACTTTTGCATAAGTATCACTAAAAAGTTGCCTAAAAATGAGCGAAAATAAGACACAAAGTTCCGAAAAACAAGAGAAGTTAAGCCCTGTAGAACAAACTGTCAAGAAAAATCAAACTCTCACGGTAAAAACGGATACAACCACAAAAAATGAAAATACTGGAAATAAATCAGAGGGAAATAAAAGGTAGGATGTCAACATACTAGTTTATGCACTTAAAATTATGATTTAGAGGACTTATTTAAGTTATTTTTACGAGGAAATAGATAAATTAAAATTGCAAGCACATTTTGCTGGACTGTTTTTAACCATAAAAGATGAATTGAACTCAGCTTCTTAAATTAAAACATTAATTAGGGTCTTGTAGTCAATGCTCTCTATTAGAATGTCTCCTACACAAAAGCTTTATTTTGTTAGCATGCCTATTTATAGCTGAGATTGTTAATCAATGGAATTAGTGCAAAGGTTGGTTCACACTGGACGCGTTTTGCTTCTGGCTTTAGCGTCCAGCGCTAGCGTCGCCCAGTTCACACATAACGCGTTGCCAGCGCAAATTTCCTAGTTTCTAACTGAAAGCGTCCAAGTTGAAATATTTTAACTTTCCGCAACCGAAAGCGTTTTTTTTAAAACGTTTTACGTTAACGCTACACGCGTCTAGTGTGAACCAACCTTAAGACTTTACTATTGTGGTAACAAAGTACATTTTATTTAAAGCAGGCCTGTACAACTTAAAACAAAAACAAATTTGCTTAACTCAAATACAAGTAGTAAACCGAAAACTGTTTTTACCATGTGGGCGGCATTAAATGGTTGCGCGGGCCACATGCGTTATGCAGGCCTGATTTTACTTTTTTTCGCTTTTTTTGATGTGCCATTCCAACGTTTAATCGTATCTGGATTATTCTTAAATGGAAGCAGATAGCTAATTTTTCAGCCATTAAAAAAAACGTTTTGGCCTACGGTTACACCAATGACGTCACGTTTAAATGTAACTTTGTGACATTTGAGTTCAAAAACCTCAGTAAAACCAGGATCAGACATTTTTAAGTAATATATGTTTCGCTTATAATACTGGCGTCGTCAGTTCCAAAAAGTAAAGGAAAATGCATATACATAGCAAAGTAGTAATAAATTTAATAAAGAAGTTACAGCCCTGCTAGTGGTAGTATCGATATTCGTCCGATATTAGGATGGTATCGGTGCCGATCCAATACCAAATTAATGCAGGGATTTTAGCCAACGCGGCGCTTCTGCCAAAAATAGAAGCTTAGTAAGAACGGAAAGAAGTGCACTTTTACTGTTAAAAATACAACGGAAAGATGAAAAATTACCGTTAGATAGCGATCCTCTATATCAGGGGTCGGCAACCTTTTTTGCACTGCGGACCGGTTTAAAACTAAAATTTTGTCGCGGACCGGCCTTGAAAAAACAACAAAAGTTCAGGAAAGGAAACTTATTACAACTTTCAATGCCAACTTTATGCTTGTTTTTTCGGAAAGAGATGCTCCCATCTAAGAATTATTGAACTTACTGAAACCCGCGAGCGGTATCCGGCCAGCCAAACAATTTAGTTTAACCCAGCCCGCGGCTCATTTCAATAAAACTTTAAGGCCTTAACGTTTTTTTCTTAAATTACACTGGTATAACATAATTACCAATTCCTATATTCTTACCAGCTTCTCAAAATAAGGATATTTAAGTTCGTTTTTCAACAAAATTTTAATCTTACAACCCTGCTACGGACCGGCAACCAACTCCTCGCGGACCAGTACCGGTCCGCGGACCGGCGTTTGCCGACCACGGCTCTATATGACAATTTATTTGAGAGGGGCGCATTTAATAGCTTGCGTTTGGGAATGCCCGCTAATATTTTACCGAAGTCAATACCTGATGCCAAGTGATAGTATCAGTACTCGTCCGATACTAATCGGTGGCGATCCTATACCGAATTAGTTGAGGAATTCCAGCTAGGATTGCGATACAAAGCAGCGATATTTTTGTCTTAGTAGGTATTATTTTTGCAAAAAAATAGTTGTTAACAATCGCAGCTATAACCTAAATGTTGGACTAACAACATGAAAAAAATCCTTTAAAAGTTTCAATTTTATTTATTTTACTCGTTTCCGCATAGCTGTGTCGTCATTAGGATCGGACAGCGATAATTTTTGTCCAAAATATTAGTGATCGGTATTTTTCAACATGTTGAAAATAAATAAAGGTTTATTCAAATCGTTCAAAATGCTACCCATTTCTGAATGGGCTTTGATATTTGTTCTCAGTCTAACTACAATCTCCAACCATTTTCTTAGGAAATATTCGAAACGTTCACAAAACGCCACCTACTTCTGTATGGCCTTTGATATTCTTACTACCTCTAACTACAACCTCCAGTCATTAACTGAAGATTTATTCGAAATGTACAAAATGCTACTTCTGTTTTGGCTGTAATATTCTTACTACAACCTCCAGTCATTATACTTTTAACTTAGCATTACTTTTTACCAGTGAAAGTTTCCCGACACAAGATGGCCCAAAAGCGGCACCGACGACAGCAAAAAAGAGTCTCTGGAAGTCGGTCAAGGCTGCCAACGTTACGAGTACAGACGCAGCAGCCTCAAGCGACTCAGCAGATGAAAAAACGACCTTAAAATCCGTAGCCCAGAGGGTAAATCGCCAAATCAAGGCCATGACCTTGATAAAGCAGTGGACACAAATGACTTCGCACAGTCAATTTTCCAATGACCAAGAGCACTTGACCTACATGAGAAACGTGGCCAAGCACGCCACAATCGACTTGCCCGACGGTCTGGTGGCTACGGTCAGAGAAGAAGTGCTGCCCATTCTGCAGGTCTGTTTTTATTTTTAAATTATTAAGATTAAAGTTTTTGGAGCATAATGGCCTGTTGTTGTAGTAAGACGAAGAATGCCCAATAAAGCCAATACAGAAGGTAGTCATTTCAACGCTTCGAATTACATTAAGAAAGATAATAGCTGGAGGTTGGAGTAAGATGTAAAATGAATGTCGAGACCAATACATAAGTAGGTAGCATTTTGTTAATGCTTCGAAAAATCTTAAGATAATGTTTGGAGGTTGTACTTAGACATAGACTGAATATCAATGCCAACAAAAAATAGTTGCATTTTGAAACGTTTCGAATAAACTTAGTTGGACGTAGTAGGAATACAAAAGCCCATTCAGAAGTAGGCAGCCTTTTAAACTTTTCGAATAAGAGATATTCGAAACGTTCACAAAATTCTACATACTTTTCTGAATGGTCGTTATGATTAAACTTATTCTTAGCTTTTTGATTTCGTTAACGCTGAAAAGAGGATTCTAATTGCCCTTTTTTTAGAAAGTATATGGACTGGCAGTGTTGCAAACAATTTATTTTGAAGGGCCTTAGGTCCCAGTCAAGTTATTCGGCGAAAATGCCCGTTACGCTCCAAAATTTATTTCAATAATCTTGTATTCCTCAGGACACTTTAAAGCAGTACAAAATGGAATTGGGGGCCAACCATTCTCTCACACAAGAGATGCAGAACACCATACAGCGCTTTAGCGACGAGAAAAACAGCACAAGTGCCAAGGAGCTGAAAGCTAACAACAACTTTTTCCGGCGCATGTCGAACATGTTTTTGCCAGTCAACGACGATGCGACAAAAACCTAATAAAGTTTTACTGTTTTTAAAGCAGTTTGTGGTGGTTTTACGGCTGGTGGACTGGTTCTGTTTGGCTCTTGTGCGATTTTCGTGGGATTATTTTTTTCCTAAATCAGCCTGCTTTTAAAGCCTGAAGTTTGTATTGCTGTTCAGAAACAGTAAATGAACTAGGGCTATGCCTGCTATGCCATTCCCTTCTGTTTTTTAAACTATATTTTTAAAGTTACAAACTTTATTAAGTGTTTCTGAAATTGTTTTTTTTTTTTGCGGCGACCGAAATACTTAGTGTAAGTTAACAGCGAAACTTGACCATCCAAGTCTTTTAGCTGAACTTTAAGTGAAAAATGCACAAATAAGTAAAAAACACAAATAATTTGAAATTCATCTTGAGTCTAACCTTGAAAAAAGTCCAACCTTGTAAAACTTAGAAGTGGGCAACCGAATTAAATTAAACGACGATTCCATTTTAGGTCGCGACACATGGTTTGAAAACACTGCTTTAAAAGTTACATCCGAAAGCACGGGTGACTTATTTTTCCTTTTTTTTTAATGTTATGCAAAACCAAATAATTATTTTCTTCTATTCAATTCAGGGGCATTTAACTTTAAAAAAAGAGCTGGCGTTATAAATCTATGCCCTATGGTATCAAACAAGTAGACATAAAAACCTGCTGTTTTCGGTCCAAAAAATCAAAAACTGAAATGGAGTCTAAATACATTAAGTGCGATAACATTTTTTTAAATTAAAGTCTTTGCTTTTAAAATCCATCGCCCTTTTTAAATAATTATAATGCGCCAATATTTCAATTAGCCTTGATTAAAACATTAAAACTAGTTCGCGTACCCCTAAGAGTTACATGGCCCCCAGTTTACCAACCTCTGTTTTAACGTGACCTATAGAACCAAACGATTATTTTTAAAGTTTTATCGAGAACAAAAAAAAATTCGTTTTTCCAGAATCAACCGCAAAAATATACGAAGCAATTTATCCTTCGTTAATCATTGAAAAAAATAAATGTATATATATATATATATTGTTTAGGTGTTGCAAATAAAAAAGGTTATTTAGCCTATAGGCGGGATAATTATTTTAACTGTTAAACAGGAAAAATACTAAAAGAGTCAATTTTCAGCATTTTAGGACAAAACGTAAAAAAAACAGGCCCAACCGTTTTTTCAACGGTTATCGCGATTCAGTATTTAAATTTTCTTAAATTAACAGAAAAAAAATAATAAGGTATAGGCTACGCATTCTCCACATCAGAACAAACTTGAGATTAAAAATAGTACAAAATGCATAATAACTTGAATGTTTTCTTAGGTATACTATGGACGGTTCTGCAATGTAATGTGATGACAAATTTCAAGGCCTAAAAGGTTAAAACCCGATGGTGCTAAAACTAAATAATGCTATTACCCACTGAAAACTCAGACTGATTTACTTCTCAGTCACATTAACTGAAAATGATAAAAGCGCGTATCGAAATGTCTCAATCAAGGTGACTTCGATTTACTCGACCTTTTTGCCTTTGCAATTCATTTTTAAGAGTATTTCCAAGGTGGCAATTTCAAAGCAAAGAAAAAGACCATGTTAACGCAGGATGATAACTTTATCATTAACGTCCCGAGACAAATACTTACGGACTCATAAGTATACTATACGTCCTAGAGATTTATGCCGCCTAGAGATTTTCGGGTCAGGCACTATTAAAAGATATATATTTTCCAAGCAAAGCCATCGTCATTTATCCTAATTCGAATGAACTCATTGCTAGAGAATTTTTTGTTATCTAATAGAAAGACGAGACTCATTTAAATCAAAGTTAAAAGTATTAGTGCTGTTGTCTTGTTTGTGTTTTACTTTAAGCTTATAAAAACAAATTAGTGAAGAGAAATTCGGCCGCCAAAGCGTATATCAGTTTTGACGCTTATTATTTAAGTCGCTGTGAAAGAAAGGTTAAGAAACACTGGCTTAAGTCAACAGTGCTGGGAAAATTAACACGTGGTTGTTATACCCGGCTCTAGTAGAGATAAGCGCTCTAGTTAAACTAGTCATTTTCAGGGCGATGTATTTCCTAGATGGGTTTGGCTCTGCGCTTTGGTCTGTTGTGTTGACCGAATTGGGTGATAAAAGCTTTGTATTGGCGGCTGTACTTTCGGCAACCCTTGGAAAGAGAATTGTGTTTACGGCTGTTTACCTAGCGCTGGTGTTTATGTCCATACTATCAGGTGAGTGAATGCGGGTTAGGGTGTGGGTTTGGGTGAGCTAAGTATCATTATTATTATATTTATTTTTACAGTTTTCAAATTATGACGACTTGTTTCGTTACTTTACCTAAAAAATTGTGGTAGAATTTTAGACCAGCGCCAAAACTTTGAATATTGCGCGAGGGTTTACTTCAAAAAGTTGCTCGTCGTTTAGCAAGCGTCCTTTTTTTGAAATCTGCAACACCGCTGTGTTTTTTTCAGAGTGTAATATCTTCATAAGTTATGCCGCTACCGAGTTGAAATCCTTGTGTTGGCAGCTTTCCAGGGCACACTTAAAAAAAATATTAATAAAATAGTAATGTTCACGTAGAATAATTACATTTTTCCCTTCAAGAATGTGCGTAGTGCTAACTTAACTATAAAAGGTCAAACCAAAAATCTGCGGCCAAGCGCACTGTAAAAAGGCCAAATTTCTAGTTTTTGGCCATAAAAAGGTCAAACTGGTAACCCTGTAATTCCCAGTCTGGCAAGTCTGGCGTACAGTTCGCCTTGAAACAGCCTTTTTACGTTTTGCGACAAAACCTTTCAATACTAAACAAGCTTTTTGCTCAATGTCTTTCGAGATACAACTCATCCCACTCCGAAGGCACTGTGACGTAACAAGCGCGCTTGAGGTCAAACTTCAGACACCCATCAGTTACTTTTGCCTTTTGTAATGGATGTTTACACGCAGTTTGATAGGGGTTACGTGGACTAGTTCAAGGGGGTCACCAACAGAAACTTTAGTATATAATTTAGATTAAACGATAAAAAATATATTAATAAAAAAATATTGGAACTTTCTCCTAAATGCATTTATACTTTATTTCGGTTTTACATTTGCTGAAGCGAAAAAATCGGATTTCCTATAGGTCAAATTGTTTTATGACGTCATGTCTGTCTTTGACTCTAACAATAAAGCGGTTAAAAACCACTGGTATAGAGCCTAAAATTAACATTTCCTCATTTAAACCACTTATGTACCAACTGCAGCTGTTATTGGGTCGTCGGTGCTTCGTTGTGGAGGATTTATATCAGAACAACAACTTGAACAACTAGCCGGAGTCCTTTTCCTTGGATTCGGAATCCACACATTTTGCAAACGGGAAACAAGTGAATCACCGGAACAGGTTGGTTTAATAGCTTTGGTATAGCCGCGGGCAAACGCAAAAACATACTTAAAAATAATATATGTTCTTTTAAATTTGTGCAGCAGATTGCAAATGGAAAAAGTGAGCAGGCCGAAACACAACAATCGACCGTGTTTGCAAAAGTAAGTTTTAAGAGTTGTTATTGATGCTGTTGGTCAAGTAAGACAGGGGTGTCCAACAAGCGGCACGCGTGCCACACATGGCACGCGACCAAATAAAAAATGGCACGCAAGCCCCCCTAAATTACTTAATTTGCTATTCAGCGAATTGTAAAAAAATACCTAATTTTTTATACACTAAATTGCCATTGTTTATGCACAATCTAAAACAATCGCTGCAATCACGACAAGTAACAATTACTTCTAATATAACATTACATTGTAGTGGGGGCTAGCATTCACATAACTATATAAAGTTTGGTGTCAAGAAACAAAAAGAAAAAGTCAGCTCACCGACGGACTTTTAGATGCAGTAATGCGCACTGTTAACTTCACTTTTTTATTATTTGTAAAAAAAACGCCTTTTTATCAGAAAGAATTAGTTACTAAATTTTGGCACGGGAAGAAGTTATAGGATAAAAATTGGCACGCCGGCACGTTTGAGTTGGACACCCCTGAAGTAAGAGGTTAAGTGTTTCTACGCTACAGTGCTGTAGACCGAATTACAGAACAGGTTTTTAGATTTTCCTCATGGCTTGTTAAACTGTTTAGCGTTTTTTTATGACAATGACTTAAATTAGAGTTGACTTGCTATATAGCTAACTTAAATATTTTAGACAAAAAACTTGGACTGAAGTGCGTTCATCAAGCTTTTTTCTGTAAAAAATTGGGTATTTTTTGCTCGTAAAACTTTGCTGGTGAAACAATTGGCTTGCTAAACGGCACGCTTAACGTTATTTTTTACTTGGGTTACCCGCGATATGTTTCCCCTCCTCTTGCTACACACCCGATCCGTTAGCAATTAGTGCAGTTCTAAGTAAAACGGTCTACCGCGATTAGGGCATCCAAGGGCAGAAAAGTCTAACTTTTAGGCCACGAGATCGTGGCAATGCAATAATTAAACATTTATAGGTTAACACCCGGCATAGATAATAAAAACATTCGCTAAAAGTTCACAAAAGATAAAAAATATGTGAAATAGAATTAATAATACCTGACATACCTGAACGCTAACCCGAACCCTAATCAAATAAAGTGCTTTAATTTAATAATTATTTGAACGCTGGGGAAAAATCCCAAACCTGAGTGGGCATAAGATAATTTCCAGTCGAGGGTATATAGGATTGTTACGTCACACGTTGAAAGCGCCAGTGTGGCGAATCGGGGTGTTTAGTTAGGGGCAAGAAGGCTGCTGGCTCTAAAGACGAAGGCCGACGGCTGCCTAGTCTCTTCCAAGTTCTTAATCCGACTCCAAAGGAGCAGGCCGCTAGAATACCTGTCCTTAACTTCTTGTACTCTAAGCAAAGACAATCCACTCAGTAGATGTTGCCCGTCGAGTATATTCACAAATCTCAGAAACACAACGATAAACAGAGCGGTGATTCAAGCCGCTAATCAGTAAGACGTATAAAAATAGAAATTAAATCAACGAACGATATGTACGGTTAGGCTGCTGGTTAGCGTTTGGGTTCGGCTGCGTTGAGTATTACTAAAATTAATGTTCTTATGTAGATTGTTTAAGTCAAATAATGAGACGAATTACCAGTTTCTAAAGTTTTATGTTTATGACAAGGAGTTGACTCGACCTGGACTTGATGACTTGACTGGGACTTTTTAAAATGACATGTTTACAACACTGCTGTGAACGAACTTTTACAGTGTTTGTTATAGTTAAAACAAGACACCGGATAATCAATTAGCCTTTTTCAGTAATGCAGATTCGGTAAACTTCAAGTAAATTCAATAACGCGTTACTTTACCATTGGTTACCTTGATTTTTGTAGCTAAACATATTCTGCCTGCCTCTGGTGGCAATCTTTTTTGGCCTGTATTTTACGTTATTTTTAGGCTCGTCACGTTATTTTAGGAACGCCATGTTTCGTAAAAAACAAGGAAAATAGTTTCTTACTCTAACAATTTTTTCAGATTTTCTTGATGGCTTGCTTGGCTGAGATGGGCGACAGATCTCAGGTGACTGCCATTCTTCTAGGAGCAAGCAAGAACTTGGCCGGTTTCGCAGCAGGAACCTTGATCGGACATGCAATATGCACAGGACTTGCAGTGTTCGGTGGAAAATCATTTGCTGATAAGATTCCGTTGCAATACGGTAAGTCGCTACCTTAAACAACTAGATGAAGTGGACAGTGTTGTAAACATGTCATTTTTAAATAACTTAGCCGAAGTCCCGTCATGTAATTTGTAAAATAAATTCAATACTTAAAATAATAAAATCTTATCAGTCATCGTTCGCAATAATGGTAAAACACTCAATTTTTTGAGCAGTGTTGTGAACAAGTCATTTGTTATGTAACTGAAGTCCAAGTCAAGTATTTTTCAAAACATAACAAGTCCCTCAGTGCAAGTCACGAGTTGCCCAAGTCCAGAACCTGTATACAAAATTAAAATGATCTGACTTTAGTCACTTTTTTAAATGACACAGCTTGACTTCTGTCATTTGGATAAATAACATAACTTTGGTTGAAATTAAGTGTTTTTTTATTTCTTTTTAATGAAATCCGGTTATTTTTCTCAATTTTTGCAGGTAAACAATTTGCTTGCTCTATATTTGTCATTTTTAAATGATATATTGCGCATACTCTATTTAGTTCAACAATTTTAATAGCTAAGCGTTTTGTTTTTAGGCCAATTTATCGACTTGCTCTTAAAATGAATTTTTAATTTATTTGGGTAATTTATGACTTGGACTGCGATTTGTATTTTTTATTAAAAAAAAAATTTGACATAGCTAGTTCTTTTTTATATGACTTGCCTCAGATCTAATTTAGCTTGTGTTTAACTTGTTCGTTGTATTTTGCCACAGCTAGCATAGGTCCTTGTCTACTTTACACATTTCTTGGTCTGTCCTTTCTTCTGGGATGAAAGAAACTGCACGACGGGTCTCACAGAAGACAGTTGAAGCAACTGCCATTGTTTTATTACGTGTATTATGTGCCGTGTGGCTTTGTTGGGACAACACCAAAGTCGAAATAAAACACTGTTCGGAAAAAAATACCACAGAAGAATTAATACCTAATCGCTGTACGTAATAACGTCTAAATCGAAATCAGTCCTGAAGCCGTCAAAATAAGACCTAAATGGCCAGAATGAGGTGTATTCAACACCTAAGCTTTAAGTACATTACTAACTCCCCTAATAATATCAACCTAACCCATATTGTAATCCCATCCAGTACCCACAAACAACCCCCCAAAAGGGCTAAGCAATCTGGTTCCAAAATAGCGCCGCCGGTCAAACTAGGACGCCCAAACTTCAACACCGAAACTACCAATTAGCCGAAGAGGCAAAAGTGGTATGATGATATCCAAAAACAACATATATCTGACAATTTTGCCTAAAAAGATAAGCGTAGAAAAATAACAAAAAACAAAAAAACACCGAATCTACCGATGCACCCCCAAATCCTCACACTCGCCCCAATGTTTCAGTCGTTATTTTGTCCATTTAGGCCTTATTCCGAAAAGCTTATAGATCTTATTCAGACGATTTAGATCTTTATGCGTATTTGGCTTTATTATGTCGTTGGTCTTAATACTATATAATACTGTAGATTATTCTGTTTTAGATATTGCTTTGTAGGTTTTATTGTGCTATTGTTGTACTTTATACAGTGCTACGAGAACTGGGAGACCTAAACTGTTTCGCCTTATATATATTTAAAACATTTGTAACACCTACTTTACCTTCAATCGCCGGCGTTTGCCGACCACTGGTCTAAACTACACCACAATGGTTTCCAACTATTGTACAGATAAGCGCAATTGTAACTGGACCCTACAGGACATTACTTAAAACCCAAGTAACTTCAAAAATATATATCTGTTCAAAAAGATATATAACATTTACAACTAGAAGCTGTCTTTCATTAAAATAAAAGGTGTCTTTGAATTTTATCTGCTAGAGGATGTTTTTTACGCATTTATTTATCAGTGTGAGAAATGTCAAATGATATTGTGGTGCAATTTAAGCATTTACCGACATATCCTTGGATAATCAAGTCAACGCCTTTTTAATATTAGTGGCCGGAAACATGCAACATTCATGTAAAATAATAGAATTTTCTTCTTATTATCCGCCCCGGTTCGCCACTATGTTTTCTATTTTTCGGCTTCCAGATATTTATCTTTGTTGCTGTTCCAAAATCAATTTGAACGATAAAGTACAAAATAGGCTACAATGTCCGAGTGGGTGTCTTTGTCACAATGCCCTTTAGCAAGTTTTTGACCTCTTTTTTACTTCCACTTTGTGGCGCAATTTTTTCTGTGTTATCAGTCTCTTACGTTGTTGTTACTGATCGCTTCTCAGTCAAATCGTTCCAGAAATGGTAACTACTTATCGCCAGTAAAAATAATAAAATAAATGTCTTTCTCTGCAAGTAGACAGAGCTCTTTTGAAGCCCAGTAAAAGTAACCCGAATGCCCAGTTGTATTTTAATGCCTCCCTGCTAAATCGACGCTTTCTAAAATGTTGTTTATTCCTCCCTCTTTTTTGTTTATCGCATTCGTATTGTTGTGTCCTTATATATGTAAATAAAAAAGTTATATGTAATAAAACACTTTTTGGCCGACTGCATCGTCATTTAGTTGCAGCAGTTGTGGTCCTAGTTTGACCACTGCCGAATTTTCTAATTATTTGTGCTTCGCGCGATTTACCTAACTTCAC
Organism: Ascidiella aspersa; assembly: GCF_963924565.1. Taxonomy (NCBI): domain Eukaryota; kingdom Metazoa; phylum Chordata; class Ascidiacea; order Phlebobranchia; family Ascidiidae; genus Ascidiella; species Ascidiella aspersa. The sequence goes on from NC_139451.1 coordinate 3,779,456, forward strand.
TTGCATAATATTGAACACCGGTTTATTCGACAACAGCACGATTCCAAAAATTGCCTTAATCATGACGTTTAATTTGTGAAAAATATTCTGAAAAAATTTTAATGACCCCTTAGACAAAAATCCTGAATCCGCCTCTAATTGCAAGATAAACATAAAAGTTTAAAAAATCTTTACTGATAATTTATTAGATATAATTTTGCAGGCCAAATTTAAATATTTTTTAGTACTTTTCCACTTGCCTAGAACAGTTGGTTTTAGTTTTTATTAGCGTAACCTACATATTGATTTATTTGTGTTAAGTTTTTAGTTGCTGATGATGCATTTTGTAGTGAAATTAATTAATTATTATATAACATACAAACAACTGGTTTTCGGTTTACTAAGTTCTGTACTTAGTTTAGTCTTTGTGATTGATGTGCAACCAGAATCGTTTGTTTTTCAACATTCGGATTCAGGTTGATTCTGGTATTCGAAAGAAAATTCTGCACTTTAGACGTCTTTTTTGAGGAGTAAAAGCGACAGTTCTTTTTTATTTTAGAATTTCAATACTTAAGAAAGCCAACAAATGGATAAGGGCATATTATGGATTTGAGAACAAGTCACTATTGTAGATCGTATTCTGTCGTGGTCATTGATGCGAATTTGGCGTTATTATCTCGGCGGCTTAGTACTATCGTATTATGGAAATTCTGACTTAGATATTGTTGCTTTGTAGGTATTCTTGTGTTTTCTACTTAAAAGTACCGTGGAATCAATGAGCTAAGCCTAATAGCAAAGTAAAAATACATGTTTAATATATTAAATTATTTTTTTCCTTTTGCTCGCGGCGCACCTGGCAGCCTTCCATGGCGCACCGGTTGAGAAACGCTGGGCTACTGATTCCAATAAAAGCAGTTATTTTATCACCGTTGCCAGCTAAATCCCAGTTAAAAATGTCCGATGCACCCCTAATATTTCTAATTGAATAAGATAAACTGATTATGCCATTCATTTGTATGGCGAAATGCATATTTACCTTGCTGGCTTCTTGTTTCGAAGCGGTGCGCTTCTCAAGCTATTAAAATATTTCAGAACTTTTATCGTCAACATTATGTTTTCTGTTGATATTCTGTTATACACATGCTATAGTAAGCGGATGTCCGATACATGAGATTTTATTCCGATAACGATACCCGATATTTTTAATATATATATATACCAAGTATCACGATTCGATCCTAAACCAAATGACGTCATTACTGTGTTAAAACACTCAAAAGAAGTGAAACTTAACCGCTCTAAGATGATGTTTCTTAGGATATACTTTTTACCAAAAATGTTTTATAATTTGGAACGTTAATAACGTCCGGATTTGTTTCTGCGCTACCCCCAAAATCTGGCTCCAACCAAGTTTTTTATGAAAGTTTTATTTTTGTTTCATGAAGTTTTTCTCTTTTTATGGCGAATATTATTAATATGTAAAGTTTATTCCTTTTATTTTAAACACGTTTTTCAAAATTTTCAAAATATAGACCGGTCTTAGTATGATGTTGATTATTTTTTAATTATACGTAAATATGTTAATTTTAGGTTTATAATTATCTGCTAGAAATTATCGGCTGGTATGAACCAACAATTTACAGGTAAATTAACCTTTTAAGGTATAAATTGCTACATTTGATCGTAAATCACGGTTCGACTTGCTATATCAATTTGTATCCGATTACAAAAACTCTTGGCATCGGGTATGAGCTCCGTTTGGATATTATCAAACGTCCCATATTTAATGTTTTTACGGAGATCCCTAATCTCGATCGTATAAAGCAGTAAACATTATCTCCGTTTTTCTATAGAACAAATTCAAAGGCAAGGCCAGTAAAGGGCTAGCCAAGGCAACACGGCGCTACGCCATTTAAATCAAAACACATTTTCGTACGCCTTTGTGATGCCACGGAGCTCTTGTGATGTCACACCAGGCTATATTAAGTTTGACCATTATACCCATACAGAAGTAGATATCATTTTGTGAAAGTTTCGAATGAATATTCGGGTAATTGCTAGAGGTTGTAGTTAGTTGTGGGCAGGCCTAGACTCAAGGGTTGTTAGCTGGCCAATGGACTTGTGGACCCAAGAAACCGACTTCGCAGACGTCGTAGTTTATCCTGCCATCTCTCGTTGGCAACTTCAGCCCAAACCAGCATCTGTAAGTGAGGTTTCAAGTTAAAAAAATCAATAACTTTTGGATACAATGGTTGGAGGTTATAGTAAAACGTATTAAGAATAGTAAAGCGCAAGTAGCTAGCATTTTTGACGTTTAAATGAACCTTAACATAAAAAGTTAGACGTGAAATGAATTTAAGAAACCATAGAGAATGAGGGGTTATTTGAGACGTTTCGAACAAATCTTAAGTAAATGGCTTGAGGTTGCAGTTAGACCTGGAATGTACAATAAAGTTCATACAGAAGTATGTAGGACTTTGTTAACGTTTCGAATAAAATAGCACAGAAATATTTGCAATTTGCATTCTGATTGGAATAAATTTCCATTTAAACTAAATTTATTTTAAATAAGTAAATTTAATTCTAGTCCAAATCGTTAAAAAAACATCTTTCTTTTGGTTAAAAGTTTACAATACTGGCTAATACCAATTAACTATAACTAGTTGGACATAGTAACGACGCCATTTGTATCACATTGTACAGTCCACAGTCTTAACCAACCTGTTTACCGACTAAGGTTGCTGGATTTTGTTGACTGAAATCGACTCTCTGCTTTGCTTTGCTGATTGCTACGTCATCAACCTCTTTTTTTCGCTGGAGGGCCTCAGTGAGCGATAGCATGCCGCTATGTTATGGCGAGCTCGTGGGTGCTTCCCCTTTCTGTAAAACTCTGGGGAAAAAGCGTTAGTGTCATTGTTAGGTTGGCTTGTTTGGCCTTGTTTTTATGGTTGAATACTTTATCTAGGAGCTTTATCTAATATTTTATGTTATCTCCCTAAGGCACATTTCAACACTAAATTGCCTGACATGTCAGGAAAAATACGGTGAAGTATACCTCAAAAATGTTGAGGTTCGAGCTACGAACCGGATAATACATCCAATATAGTTGGTGAAAAGGAAGACTTAAAAGGGATAGGCCACAGTCGTTCTAATCGTAACTGTGTGCACCTTACATTTAGTTGGGTATAAGGATTTTTAGGTAATATAAACACAAAAAGGTTTCAAGCAAAGGATTCCAATCACAGCAAACATCTTGGTTGAATTTTTAACATAAAGCACCTACGACAGTCTGTTTAAGAGCAGTACTCCGCAACCTCTTGTCACTTGCGGCACACCAACAGGGTTTAAAATTCTCGGCAGTACCCCTACAAAATATACGCAAGACGCCGATGAACAAAAAAAATGCAAAAACATAGACCGGCCTTACTATGGCAACATTTTTTGTTTTAATTATACATATATAATATGTTTATTTGGGCGTTAAAATGATTTGCCACAAATTATCGGCTGGCTAGCCTTTAGTCATAAACCAGGGGTTCTTAAACTTTTTTTTTTTTTTTTGATAGTTCGACAGGTACTCAGGAACACATTTGTCACGAGGGTCTGAACCACGCTGGACAATATAAAAATTGTAAGTCACATGTATTTTAAAAACAAAATCCAATTTTTTAAGCAACGGTGCTATGGTTGTTTCTCGACTTGCTTTTTTACTGCGGACACTTAAAAAATATTTTTGCTTCGCGTGGACCAGTGGAGGGAAGGAATTTTAAAGTGGACGTCATAAATTGATGTCATAATGCCCCAATACAACTAGATTTCGAAAATCTGCTGTTGCTGTGCAAAAAATGTGGAAGTATAAACTAATATACATTCAGTGAAAAAACGTTTTATTTTAAATTTAACACTTTTCTTTAAAAAAAATATAATTGTTTTACAAATACACACTAATATTTAAATTAGGGCGTCATGCACCCCCTAAATTTAGTTCACGTACCCCCAACGGGTTCATTGACCCCAGTTTAAGAACCCCTGTTATAAACCTACTATTTATAGGTAAATTAACCTCTAAGTTAGAATCGCTACACATGAGCTAATGTCAAGTAAAGACAAGTCCTATTTTTTCGGACCTGTACGAATGAATAAATTTGCGCAACAACAACCGAGATTAAACAAATTACAGCGCAAACCGAGCTAAATTATAACGACACAAAATGTCTAATTATTTTACACGGAAGCCGCATAAGCGTATGGACAATATCTCCAGGATTCCGCTTTCTTTGGAACCAACAGATGACCTGTTGGTTGAGTTTGTTTCAAAATATTTCAAAATTACGATTTTTTTGTGATTAAATGTAACAAATGTTTTAACAAGGTTTCAAAATGCTTTAAACGCAAGGAAACTACGTTTACCAGAATTATTGCATACAATCAAAATGACCGCATAAACCAGGGATGGCGAACCTTTTCATCGCGCGGGTCACATACACGACTTTAATCCTTACAAAATGAACAAATGGGTCATATAGATTTAATTATTTGCTATTTTCATGCGAAACTTTGCCGCTTGTCTGGGTTGATAATTTAAGGTTGTTGAATGATTTCCAAATTCGGATTTCCACAAATATTAAGAAGCTAAATAATTAACAAATGCTGCAGCATTTTTTATGGGATTACAGGAGTTCAGCAGAAAGATTTTCAGCATGGTTTATTGGTTTAACCAGGTATTTGGAACTTCTAGTCTGCGAACTCTTAATTTTCCCTGAAGGATCGCCCCCCTTAACGTTTTACAGCGATAAACAAAATGATTTTAGTTGCTTTTCGTCACGCATTTGTTGAAGTGCAGTTAATGTAGGCCTACTCGCCACCCTAAAATAATTTTGCACGACCCACAGATTTGCCAGCCCTGATTTAAACAGTATAGTGCTATCTAACGAAGAACTGTTCTTTTTTACATTTATTATTTCATAAAAATGATTGATAACATTTCGGTATTTCTAGAGAGACAAATGGGACATTAAATATCTATGGGGGGTCACTTCGTGACCCGCGGGACAGTGGTTCGCCATCCCTGGCCTAAACTCTACGTTTTTGGCGTTATTAGTACTGAATTTTAGACAGTGCCTTTGGAAAAAAAGCGCAAGGAAAAAAATATATATGTTTATCGCGGCACACTGATTGCGGAGCACTGATCTAGGGCAGTGGTTCCCAACAATTTTTTTTCGCCGCTTCCTTTCTAGTTTGCAAAAACCTACCTCGACCCCAAATTGTGGTGCGCGAATTTAACCATATTACAATCTTATACAATTTGACAAAAGTGTTCTATTAAATGCTCATTTTGCGTGTCGACGAGAAAAAGTTTAGAAGAGTGCATTGCATGATTTGGATGGCACTTCCGTACAGAAAGCGCGGTAAAGCAATCAACAAAAATCTGTGAAAAAATATCAATCGCAGCCGTCAATTGGCAGGGTAAAGCCACTAGGCTCCGAACAGGAAAACGCCAGAACAAATTTATAGAGACGGTGACGGTATGCCAATAATAATCATAAGGACAGAAAATAGTTTCCCTCTTTTGAAAACAACAGACGGTGAAGCATTATAAATAAGCCGGTTACTAAATCGTTACGCGACTACGCTCTACAGCAGATTTAAGGCGCCATTTTGAAATCACCTGGAAATCATTAGCATGGACGGTAAAGGCTTGTCTCATTTTTTTCAACTTTTTTAGCTGTGTACCCTTTAAAAATCTGCATGATGGCGCAAAATTGTCTACTTGATAATTCTAGTTTTCTAATTTATTGAATTAGAGCAAAATGTGGCTAATTCTAATTTCTACTTTAGTTGTAAATTGCTTGTGTGCTCTAATTCTAGTTATTATCTAATTCGGATTTCACCGCAAATCCTACTTTGTCTCTCAGTCGAAACAGTTAATTTACATTAATACCCTTTGGTTGGAACGACTAGGGGTGATTTTTTTGTCATCGGAAAAGCATAGGCTATGCTAAAACTAAAAAAATTAGCACACAAATAAAAATAATTATTATTTACATTCTTTTGATTGAAAATAATTAAATGCAATTGCAATTTTAGTTTCAACTTTACTTTACCGTTTGGTTTTGAAGAATTCGGTAATTCGAATTATAATCTAATTTGGAAAAAATGAAATGCTGTAAATATAATTCTAATGTAATTTAAAAAAAGCTATAATAAATCTAGTTGTCCAAGTCTGATGGCATATACCCCGGAAATAATGAATTGATAAGACAAAAAACGTGCTTTTAAGGTTGGAAGTCGTAGTGTGGCCTACTTGCCATAAAACTAGAAACTTTAGCCAAAATAAATGTTCGGCCCATTAACGCATAAGGGTTGTTTTGGGTGCACCACAGCATTGATTGTTTAGACCAGGGCTGCGTAGTCGATTAAAAACGACTCAGCATAACTCCAGCCATTACAATAAGGTCCAACCCCGGGCAAAATTTCGTCCAGAGTCCTGGTTAGACTCTACAGCATTTAAGTAAAATTTGTTGAAAATTTGACAATCTACTTGAAGGGGTGTCTGGTAATTCATCCACTCACATGGTTGGTAAATATTCATTTGAAGAACATTTTGACTCGGTATTACTTTTGTTAAAGGCGGTTCCGGGCCTGTGATGTGTAAATTTTATTATCTGGGTGAATTTATTATCATCTACAGCTTAATACACATATGTTTGTGTAGGCCTTGTATCAGGCTTGGACAACTAGATAATTCTAGTTTTCTATTTCAATAAATTAATCCTAATTCTTATCAAATAATCTCGGCTTACATTATTAATCAGCATGTTAAAGATAAACTAAAATTCGTTACAGTTACGTACAGTTGCGACTGGACTTGTACTTTTTTAAAAGACTTGACTTGGACTTAAGTTATTTCGCATATGACTTGGCTGGGACTTAGTTCATTTCAAAGGGAATGACTTGTTTACAAACACTAGGTATAGTTTATTTTTATCGTTTTTATTTTGTAGTTGACTGGTTCTATTAACGACTTGACTGGAAATGGACTTGGACATCTGATGACTTGGACTGGGACTTGACTTAATTCATTTTAAAATTCTTTGTTTATAACAATTGATGTCGCTAATAATAATAGCACGTTTGGAAAAGTTTACGTATATACAAATTTTAATGATGTCAATAGTTGCATGCAAATAATGCCGTGTCTCTTGTTTGCATTAAAGTGCAGTAGAGCAAATTATCGTAAACAAATATGCATTGCGCCATTATATGCTGACATTGCACAATAAGATTTTTGCCGAAAATATTTAAAAATAAAACTGTATTGAATTTTTACGATAAATGGCTGAACTAATATTCTGCAGTGTCGACGTGGCGTTGTGCTTATGCCAGTTTTTTGAACCTATAAACAACGCATACCGCAATCATAAATTCCGGGGTAAAATTTGACTTTCATAAATTCTGGGGTAAATTCTAACCGATCGGCTAAAACGTAATTTTTATGGCAACAATTTTTCCGATTCAGACTTCAGTTAGTTAAGCGAAAACCAAATGGTTATAACAATCTACATGGACTGCTAGCAATTAACTAACCATTATTACGTTTAGGCCCAAGTCAAGTCTTTTCATTAAAAACAATTTAAGTCCCGATCAAGTCGTTATAAGAACAAGTCAAGTCCCAGTTCATAAATTAAAACAAGCCAACTTCAAGTCAAGATATTGACGTATAAAAAAAACAGTAAACCATTAAAACTGGTAACCTCGCCTGAATATGAGCAACAATGGGCTCCCAGAAAAAAATAACCGTAACCACTCAAAAAAATTCCAACTAAATTTGGCATGAGGTTTAAAGACGTACATCAGCTAAAGTTGTTTCTGAATATAGGTGTTTTCTGAATATCGGCTATAATTTCTGAAGATCTTTCAAAAAAAAAAATATGTTTTGGTTAACTTTTGCTCCAAAAATCTTACAGTTTTCCTGCGGTGGCCTTCTTTGCCGCCAACTGTGCTTGTTTTTGCTTCATTTCCACCGACGACTTGAAGTGGGTTGGAATGAGCTGATCGTTGTCACTTTGATCCGATTCTCCAATCGCCTGAATTGCCTTTAAACGATCGATCTGTTCTTTCGTGTCGACAGGTTCGTCTGTAATGCGAGAAGCGAGTTATTTTAGCTCCTTAAAGTTAGATTAGGTTGAAAATGCTTCCCACTTCTGTATGGGCTTTGATATTCTTACTACGTCTTACTACAACCTCCAACCATTATGCTCCAAAACTAGATTGGAATTTCAGTGAGATCCCTTTTTTGCGTTTACCCAATTCCATTGTATAACGCTACACATATTGGTATTCTTTCGGTGTTTTTTGATCGAGTGATTCTCATACGTTTAAAAAAATGTCTTAAAAATCGTTTCTGAACCCACTGGGTTGTACACGTTCAGCACTTGTTATGGGAATAGATCCGATATCAAATGTAATATTGCTTTTCAGACATGTTTTGCGAACTAACATAGCGATTTTCATTTTAAATGTTTTTTGGGGAAAATTAAGGTTTGTGAACTTAATATTCAAATAAGTGATTTGTTTTTAAACGTTACATACAATTTTGGGTACAGTTTTCGGTTTTATTTTAGATTTATTTTAGGTGCTGGATTGAAGTTGAAAGTGATTTATTTTCAAACTTTCGAAATAGTAACTAATTCTGTATGGGCTTTAATATTCTTACCGCGTCTTACTACAACATCCAATTATGCCTAATTTGGTTGAATTTTTTTTTAAGTTTTTGTTTAAAAACTTTTTTTTAATTAATTGTTAATTTAATTTTTGTTTTTGAAAGTCAAAAAACACCTATTTAAAGTATTTACGGTTATTTTGGGAGTCCATGTAGATCAGGGGGACGTTCACAATGCTACTACTTCTGTACGGGCTGTAATATTCTTACTATCTGTAACTACAACCTCCAGCCATTATGATCCAAAGTTAGATTTTAATTAGGATTTACGGACTCTTGGAAATCCAAATTTAATCTAGAATTAATTTAGTAGAAATAGCAATATAATTCTACTAAGAATGTAAGTGGCAACTGGTATTTCAGGTCGACAGGTTCGGCTGTCAAGCGAAGACATAAGAGAGTTATTTTAGCTCCTTAAAAATAGATTATGTTAAAAAGGAATGAAAAAAGAGTAAGAGTGTTAAATCCGTAATAAGAATATAAACGCCCATATAGAAGTAGGTGTCATTTTGAACGTTTCGAATAATTCTTTATTCATTTTCAAACTTTCAAAATTATACCTATACTTCTATGGGCTTTGACATTCATATTACGTCTTACTACAACCTCCAGCCATTATGTTCCAAAATTAGATTGGAATTGCAGTATTATGACCTTAGATTAGATTAGAATTATCGGACTATTGTAAACCCAAAATAAAGTTACATTTTGCTGATTCTGATTTATCTCCGCGTTCTGTGTCGTCTTGACTTGAAGATTCAAAAAGATTCAAAAGGCGTCAAAATTCGACATTTAGAATGGGCGCGCTGTCAAAAAAACAAAAACACAATTCAGTAAAGCAGGGGCTCATAAACTGGGGTCCGTGGACCCCTTGGAGGTACGTGGACTAGTTTGAGGGGTTTCATAAAAAGTAGTCCAGAAGGTAGGTACCCCTAAGGGTTCCATGTTTGATAGACTACAACAGGGGTTTCTTAAACTGGGGTCTATAACTAGACTATTTTTATGGAGTCCATGAAGGGCTAAGAGAAACCTTAGTGTATAATTTGAAATTGAATGATTAGAAAAAATGAAAATTAATAAAAATATACCAAAATATCGGTATCCGTGCAATATCAATTATATCGGTATTTCTTTAAAAAATATGGTATTTAAACCGTTGGTACTTTCAAAGTAAAATATCGGAAAAAACAGCGGCCCAAATTTACCGATACCAAAATATCAGTATCGGTAAATTTGGATACATCGATATATTAGAAAAAATTATTACATTTAAAACGTTGTTACTTTTAAAGAAAAATATCGGTAAAAATATCGGCAAAAATATCGGCAAAAATTTAGCGATACCGAAACATCGGTATCGGTGAAATTTCGGATTTTAAGTCTATCTCTAAAAAAGATGGCATTTAAAACGTTAAATATATCGGTTAATCCCTAAAAAATTTTACTATTTTTATTGTTGCTACCTGCAGCTTGCAATGCTTTCTGGATCCGGATTTTGCTTTGCTCCGCCGGGCTCTAAACCAAAATGGCGTCGTCAGTTCGAAGGCGTGTTCTTGTTCTCTACTAAACGTGTGTTGTCTAAGAACTAGTGTAAGATAAAACGTTTAATGCTTCGAGAAGACCGTGCATTTAAAAAATAATAGGAAAATAACTACACCTTTGTGAATAACTTGTACGCGTTATCTGCTTTGCCTAACGCCAGCGTTTTCTAACCTTACTTCGCGGCGTCCCGAATATTAAGCGTATAAGTAACAGCGAAGCTTAGGCGACAGGTTTTTCCTCACAAAAAAGACATTAACGTTAATAATTTCGCGAATTTAATTTATATGGGGCGTGTTTTCGCGATTTCTTTAAATTTTTGAAAAAACTCCCATTATTTTAAAATAAGTCATGTTTTCCTGTTGCTTTCGAAATTTTCTCAAATTAAAAAACAAATTTCTTAAATTTAAGTAATGCCAGCCATGGGGTCTAAATATAATCTAGGTCCAAAGCGTATTTGTTTAATAATTTTATTTTTTCCAGAAAAAAAAATATATAAAAAAAAAACAATTTACAAAAACAATATATTTAAAATTTTAATTTATATATTCTAAGGTTTAATTATGCCTACATTGATAAAACTATACGGCAGTCGGCGACCCAACCAAAATCAAACGGTTGAGAAACACTGATTTAATTATAGTGAAGTGTCGCTTTACGTTGTTAAAGTCCTTACTTTAAGTTCAATCTATATTTTTTTTCATTAAAAATAAATCGTTTACCAAGGCTTTTATTAGGCCTACATGGATAAACAGTCGGTGACCCTGTTTAACACTAGAATTACCGCTAGCGGTCAAAATGAACGTTTATCCAATAAAGAAAAACAGTGCAGAACAAACTCTGAGTATATCTGTGCTTTAAATTCTAAAATTCTCGAAATTCATAAAGTTAAGCGGACTGGCTATTGGCCCAATCTGTCGCTTCTTGATAGGTGCTTATTTTTATTCTCGTCCGTCTTATTTTGTTGTTTTAGCGTAATAATAATAATGATAAATAAAAGCTAATAAATAAAAAAATGCAGAATAATTGTGCTTGAGTTCATGCTATACGTTTTTCTCGACTACTAAATGACCAAATTAAATGGCGACCAATGGGTTAGGGAACACTGCTTAAAGCCCAATACCGTATTACGTTGTTTAAATCCTTACTTTAAGGTCCCAGTAGCAGCGCCCAGCACAGCCGTGTCGTGTTTCTTGCGTTTGATTGGACTAGGAGAGCGGTCACGTGACTTCTTCTTGGACCTGAGAAAAATTGAAAAAATAGGTTGGAGAAAAAAGAAAAGAAAAATGGCTATGGAAAAAAAGAAAATTTGTTTGTTTTTATGGAAAAGTCATCTAATATTTTTATATTTCCAATTTTGGCAAATATATCTGTTAAAATTTACCGAAACCGGCATATTAGTTTACCGATAATATCGGACGATATGGCGCTCCTTTCCAAATATCGGTATCGGTCAATTTTGACTTAATATTTTCTAATATTGAGCTGTGAAAATATTTTAGGACTTTTTCCTGAAAACCATCAAATTTTCTTTTTTTTAAGGTTGCGAATTTTTATTTACTTTTATTTTCGCAGTGTGATTAGTGTGACTTTTCTTGAACCCAAATTTACAATAATGGATTGAGGTTCTAGTTAGACGTGGAATAAATATTAAAGCCCATACAGAAGTAGGTATCTTTTTAAAATTTCGAATAAGTCTTTAAAAAATGGCTGGATGTTGTAGTTAGACTTTGAATGAATATTAAAGCCCATACAGAAGTATGTAGCATTTTGTGAAAATTTCGAATAAGTCTTAAGATAATGGCTTGAGGTTGTGGTTAGACGTAGTAAGAATATCAAAACCCACACAGAAGTAGGGAGCATTTTGCAAACGTTTTAAATAAATCTTAAGATAATGGCTTAAAACTGTAGTTAGAGGTAGAATAAATATCAAAGCACATGGAGAAGTAGGCAGCATATTCTAAATATATAATTATTTTTTATATAAGTTTCCCACAGTTAACATGTTTTCAAACTTACCTTCGTTCGTGAGATCTTTCTCTGCTTCTTGATCGCTTTCTGAAAAGCAACAATTTTTTTGAGAAAATATGTGACAGACTTAAACAGTTTATAGTTCTTTGATTAATTTTTTTTTCATATTTATTTAGAAAATGACTCTCGAAGCCAAATGGGCCGAGTAAATCGACACCATCTTTAAAAATGTGTTTCTATACGCACTTAGACCACATTAACTAATAATTCAAAGACACAGGTCATTCAGAAAACTGACCACGTCTAAAGTGTCCTGTAAATAGCTGGCGGCGGCAAGAGAAGCAATTTAAAAAAATGATAAACATTGTTTAACTCACTTGAAAAAAATATCATATTGCATTTATTTATAAAAAATTGCAAACTTTATTTTGCAATTTTTTTTTTTGTTTTTTTATATTTTTCCACATTTAACATATAAATTATCTTTTAACTCACTTAAAAAAATATCATTTTACATTTCCCTGAAAATATTTTTGCAACTTTTTTTTGCACATTTTATTTTTTTTCATATATATATATATTTTTAAATAAATTTGTCTTGAGTGTGTTGCGCAACCCTGAGATTTGGAATTGGGGTCGCGACCCAATTCAAAGTTCGTGGGTCGCGGCAACCCATCCCTCCCAAATTTTTGGCAAATATTTATATGGGCCGAAAATTTATTTTCGGGACATATCTTGTTTTTTCCGTTATTCTTTTTTGGTTTCCTATGGTTTCCTATGGTTTCCTATGGTTTCCTATGGTTTCCTATGGTTTCCTATGGTTTCCTATGGTTTCCTATGGTATGTTTCAGACCGTCTTTTGTCCGAAGCTTTATAGAAAAAGTAGACATCGTAGAACCTTCAAATTTTCAGACATGGCGTAGAGTGGTATGTAGGTGCTTTCTAAAAGTTTATGAGGCTGCACCCCCAGGGGCCTTTGCTTGGGGGGAAAAACCTGAAATATTGCGTTTTAGCACTTTCTAGCTAACGACTGCCATCTAGCAGCAGAAAAACTTTCATACAGAATTCGTTCATATTCGCTTGCTTTGTCCAGCTTGTGAAGTGACGAAGCGACTCACCGCCTGCTGCGCTTTATTGTCCCGCGCGTGAGACTTTCATTGTGCGAAGTTGCACGTCCAACTGGGCTCGTGCGACTTGCATTTTAAAACGAGGCTTCTCTTTAGTAAAATTACTTAATGCTGTTAAGAAACAACTTATTTTACCGCCGCAAATTTAAATGCGAAATCTGGTCCAACATATCAACACCAGGCCTACACAACTTAAAATATGTTGGATTGGAGTAACATACTATACAGGTGCAAATAGCAAATATTCTCCAAATACGATTTTTCCAATATTCTCCAAATCGTATTTCATCGTATTGTCGCGGTAATACACAAAGAGGTAAGGCCGTGAATAAAGTTTCACCCACCGTACAATTAACGCAGGGAAGCATTGCGAGTAGAGATGTTCAAAGCAGAATATCGGCGACTCATTTATAATGCTTGCTTTCAATGCGGCCAATTACTTCGCGATAATCTTCGCCTAATAATTAAGTGTCAATAGGGTGTATTTACCTCGGCATTTAAATGCGAAATCTTGAGGCAGTCTACGCCTCTCTGTTAGCACCTGTCGTGCATCTTGCTCCAACCAGCATACTACCAACATCAGGCCTAAACATCTAGCAAAACTTTCGATTTAATAGTTTGCGTATTAGGCACATAATAGTGTTTTTTATATTGTTTGAAACTACAGATTAAAGTCCTGTTTTAACAGTGATTGCTCGGCCCAAGCCATGGTAAAAAAATTACCGAGTAAAAGTTTGCAAAAGTATAGCAAACCATAGACGTTAAACCATTTTTAGTCTTTAGGAGAATGATAATATTTGCTTTTCAAACACGTAAGCTGGTCAAAATGTAATAAAATGGCCATACGCATTATCTACGTAAATTCTATTTATCAAATATATGTTTCGATCATTCCCCAAAATCTACGCCATATTTGAACCCCTTTCGCATCAAAGGCATAAGTTAAGTGGGGAAGTTTTCGGCCCATATCTGTTTTTGCTTGCAGAAACAAGTTAAGGAAAATAAAAAAACAAAATATATAATATAAAGTACACAATACAAAATATTAAAAAAAAAAAAAATAAAATAAATAAAGTAAAAATTGAAAATAAACACTAAGCCCTGAAAATATACCCCCTGACAAAATATACAACAACCGCACCCCCGTCTAGTTTCTTTTACTTTTTTCCCACAGTTATAAATAACATATAAACCATGTTTTCCCTGAATTGAGAAAATATCATTTTACATTTCCAAATTTTTGCACATTTTACAAACTTTTTAGCACATTTTATTTTTTTCTTTGTTTTCCGCAGTTAACATATAAACGGTCTTTATAATGTTAAAAAAGAAACGAAAAATATACTTGGTAGAACATTGAGTTCATAAAGCAAAAACCTATTTTATGATTACTCGCGAATTTGGATTGCCCCTCAAAATTGTTAATTGCGACCCCCCTGAAATATTGTGGGTATAATATTTTCAAACATATATTATTTTTGAGTGTGGTGCAACCAGCAGACTTACTTGCGCGATTTGAAGTGCGTATGGCGTCTAGATCGCTCGGGACTCGGGGAGCGAGATCGTTTTCTACTCTTCTTCTTTTTCCGGCGTTTTAAAGAGGATTCTCTAGAAAAATGCAAGTTGGTCGTTACGCCGAAACCTTGGTGCACAAATTTTCCGACTGTTAAGATTGAATGTTAGCATTTTTTGAAGAAGATATGCTGACGATGGCGCATATATAATATAGAAATATATTTTCGCTATGTGTTTCCGTGCTTTTTTAAAGTTGAAAAGCTAAAACATTTTGGAGTTTTGACATTACACGTAATCCTACGCTTTTCCAAGGTGATGCTTTGACAGAAAGAAATTGATCCATTGTTGTTATTATGCGACAAAACGTAATAACACCTAGTAAAATATCAAAGCCCATACAGAAGTAGGTTTCTTTTTAAACGTTTCGAATAAGTCTTTTTTGATTTTCTGAATTGTGATAAGGTACTATGCACAGTGCTACCTTTCGGCTTTGATATTCTTACTACGTCATATCCTACAACCTCTAACCATTATGCTCATTTAAAACTTAATTAAAAAAATTGAAGAATATTTTCAACTTTCTCACCTGCTGTGCGTCGAATCCGAGCTGGAGTGTCTTCCCAATTTTAGAATTCAAAAAATTTTACAAGATTTACGCGAATAACCTAAAATCCTGTGAAGAAAGTTTGTTATTATTGCAAGCAATTGTAACAATAAACATCAAAAACTTATACTTGGAAGTTAAAGCACGATTTGACCGAAATTAACAGTATTATGGCAGAGAATACATGTATATTAAAAAAATATTAAAGTTACAATCAATTTATCTAAAATTTAGAAAATTATAATCAATATATCTAAAATTTAGAAAATTATATTCAATTTATCTCAAATTTACAAAATTTCAATCATTTTATTTTAAATTTACAAAATGTCAATCAAAAATTTAAATGTATTGTAAGGGCTTTGTCCTATAGGTCATCAGTATATATTAAGCTAACCGGTTACTGTATTCTTAAGTAACTAACAAAACAATTCCGAGTGTTATACACATAAATATTGGCAGCAAACGAAGTTGAAACCCACACGTTTTGACACGGAAACGTTTCGCAAAGTTAAATCACATTAATAAAACTAACCAAAAAAACAGGTTCGTCCTAGAAAATGTGGTTACCTCGTTCAAGCAACTACAACATGCGTAACACATGTAAAACAACGACCTTTGAGCATCAAAAATGGCCGCGTATAGCGTTCGTAAACAGCGTGACATGATTACGTAGTGCGTGGCAAACCATAGAGTAAAGTGCTCGCGTTTAGTGGTTTCTTGGCGCGCTAACAAACCAATACGTCAGGGCCACTTAGAAGCAGAAAGCGAATAAATTACGTAATGGACTCTAGGCTTAAATTTCGTGTAATGTTTTTCGGAGATGTGACCTTATTTTACCAAGGGAAATATACACGCATATTCATGTTCAACAACTGATCTAGACCTTTCAAAGTCGCTTTTTACCAACGATTGCGGTGTACGAATCATTAGTACACCGGAAGCTTTTGACAGATCAACCGAATCTAAAACTAGCCTGCGGTAAGGTTCGAACTCACGACCTCCGGCCATGCAGGGGCCGCCGCTCGACTAACTGAGCTACACAGGCTCAAAGAGGAGCAAGTCGAGAAACAACTATGAACCAATGCTTGCTATGTTCTGTTAGAACAAGCAACTTCATATTGAAGGAGATTTACAGTAGCATATCATTGAATGAAAGATACACACACATATGTGTCCAACAACTGTGATCTAGCCCCTCGGAAGCTGCTTTTTGACCAACGATCACGGCTTACGTATCATTATTACACCAAAAGCCATCGCAGACTCACCGAATCTGTCGATCAATGATGCAAGCAGGGTAGGCTAGAAAAACAACTAGCCTGTAGTGAGGTTTGAACTCAACACCTCCGGTCCTGAGCTAAGCAGGCTAAGCGGGGAGCAAGTCGAGAAACAACCATAGCACCGTTGTGTGCTACAAGTCCGATAATATCGGATCGGAGCCGATACCATGTGAGAGTATCGATACTCGTCTTATACAAGGGTTGTATCGGTAACGATACTCAATTATTACAGGAATTGCAGCAATAATTTGCCACCAAACGCAGCAAATTCTACATTGAAAGGTAAGTTCTTTCAACATAGTAGGTTAACGATTCTTTTGAAAACCCGTAGAAAGCAAAAAAATGCTTACATTGAGAACAAAAATCTAACCTTTAAATTTAATGTAATTTGTTTATTTGGGAACAGTAAAATGTCGGATGGGATTTTTATACATTGTTTTTAAAGGTATAGAATTAAAATGTAGTGTCGGACATCCCTATTACAAATAAACAAAAAAGCAAGACAGCAGACACAACCATTAGACTATTAGTATTGGATAGGAAAGTGATACAATTATGTTTAAAGCATCGGGTATTGAATAAAAATGACAAGTATAACCAATTACAAAAATGCAAGGCAACCGATACCCCACCATTAGACAAAGGCGATTTGCAAAAATCGAACTTAGGAGGTGAGTTAAATTCGGACGCCAGTATAAACATTGACTGATGATGATACAAGTTCGTATATAAACGTCTTTATCAGGATGATGTCGATCTAGTCGACCTTTTGGACTTTGACATTCATTTTCACGCTACACTACAGATCCGTGCATAGTGTACCTAAATATTATCTAAACTCTAAAAAGAGTTGTCTATTTAATGCACAGCTAATATATAAATTTATTTGACTTTGCAATTCATTATTATATAGTCTAAATACCGATTTTATCTGATTATGTACAACAACACTTTTCCCTATCTCTGCCGGAAAGTTTTCAGCCATCCTGTTGAAATATTTAGCATGATAAGAGTCTTTGTCACATTTTTGACAGAAAAAATAGCAAATTAATCAAAATTGGCTTTAAATCGAGTCTTATAGCAGCTTATAGGAGCACACAGAAATGGCAGCAGCAAAATTTTGACCTAATGCATTACAGATCCGTGCATAGTGTGCCTATACATATTATCTAAAATCGCCCAATTTGGGATGTACATTTACCACAGAGATTGTATATTTAACGCAGAGCTAATAAATGTATCCATTTAGCTTTGCAATTCATTATATCAAGCTAACATTACAAATCCGTGCATAGTGTAGTACCCCAACCTGAAGCAGCTTACAGAAATGGCAGCAGCGAAATGTTGACATAATGCATTACAGATACATGCATAGTGTGCCTACATATTATCTAAAATCGCCCATTTGAGAGGTAAAAAGTTGTTTATTTAACGTAGAACTAATATATAAATTCATTTCGCTTTGCAATTCATTATATCAAGCTACATTACAAATCCGTGCATAGTGTAGTACCCCAACCTAAAGCAGCTCACAGAAATGGCAGCAGCAGCGAAATGTTGACGTAATGCATTACAAAGGCGAGCGAACGCGGGTCGCATTACAAATTACGGCCTTTCAAGGTGTATAAGGCTCAATGCGCAGGACACATTCGAACGGTCTCCGGGCGCGTTATTTAATTAATCGACCCCATTTTCCCGATTGTAGGCGAACGAATTAAAAGCGAGCTGGGAAGGCGGCGTCGGAACCGGACCAAACCAAATTAATCAAGACACTTAGGAGGCGGATCGTTGCAGCTTAATCGCTTTACAGTCCAGGTGCGTCGGTGCTGACAAAATCAGAAGCGCCACTCTAGGTTTGAATTTAATGCGAAAAGTGACGCGCCTGTTGTTTTTAACAGGTTGAAGCACCTTGCTTTGAAAAAGCTGCTTTGGAAAGTCTAGATTTCATTCAAAAACAGCACTCGGCATCTGTGTAAGGCGTCACATCCACCTGAAAACTATTTAAAAGATGGAGAAATAAGCTTTTCACTATAGAACCCACAATTACCTAAAGCACTTTGCAGCCTATTTCAGCTGCAAGTGACGCGCCTCTTTTTACATTTCGCATCATCTTTAAAGGGCTGATTTTCAAAAGGTTGCATTCTGTTTTTGGCATTTTTCAGGCATAATTTTTTATTCAAATTTAAATTTTTTTTTTTTATTCAAATAGAATTCGGCACCTTGAAAAGGGTACTTTAGAATGGTTATATACTTTACTTTTTTTATATATACTTTACCTTTTTTGGCGTATTTTTTTAAACAAAAAAGCATTCGGCATCCGTGTAATGCGGTTCAATTAACGTCGTTTATATTTAAAAACTAATTAAAAGACAGTCAAATAAGATTTTCTATTAAGAAAAATCTAGAACTCACAATCAAGTGACGCGTCATTTTACCGGTTGCAGAAAATGTGCTGTGGGCCACAAATGTTGTGAAAAACTATTTCCGCACAGAACAAAATCTCGGGCTGTGCTTTAGTGAAAGACGCATATCTCAATTCCGTGGATTTCTATGAATACTAAAACATAGCATAGTACTCACTTTAAAAGAATCTGAACAAAATTTGACGATGCGCACCGGAATGTCAATATTGGAGCATAATGGTTGGAGGTTGTAATTAGACGCAGTAAGAATACCCATATTCTTACAACCAACACTGATATTAATGTATGTGTTTTAATTTCAGTTTACTCACAGTGCGATTGAAACATTTATACAGGGACTTGCTAAAAATTAAAAAACAAACGTAAAATATTAATTACCGGTAAAATGTTGTTTTGCGTTACGTTCGTTGCGTAACTCTGAGCTAACGTAAAATGTACATTTTTACTATTTACATGTGATTTGCTCGTGTGTTGGAAGGAAATTGCTGATTACAAAATTTTTGTACAGATAGTAGATGAATTATTTTGTGAATATTTTAAGAAGACCAAGGCTGCTCAAATACTTTTTTGTGATAGAAGTAAATATAAATTTGTTAAATTGAGATTTTTCAACCTTTAACAAGTTGAGTACTTTACCTCATATTTTTTTTAAATTGTTCTTGTTTATAGGGTTTGAAGTTATTTTAATTTTTGAAAGGGCTATTTTTTGAAGGTTACATTGCCATTTTTTTGAGTTTTTTGAAACTGTTTTATTTAAAAAACAAATTCGGCCCCTCGAAAGGCTAATTTGGAAAGGTTACTTTACCCTTTTTTGGCGGTTTTTAGGCTTCATTTACTATTCAAAAAAAAGCATTCGGCATACGACCATGCGTGTAAGACGATTTAACTATAGGGTCAAGTTTTAAAACCATTTTAAATACATTGAAATAAGCTTTACATTTTTACAGGTCGCAGCATCTTGAAAATGACTACTTTTTGGAATGGTTACATTATCGTTTTTGGGCGTTTTTTGCCTAATTTTTTGTTCACAAGCAGCATACTGCATCCGTGTAAGGCAGTTTGACTAACGTAACTACAATTTGAAAACTGTTTAAATTACAGAGAAATAAGACGTAGTAAGAATATCAAATCCCATACAGAAGTATATAGGTAGCATTTTGAACGTTTCGAATATCTCTTTATTCATTTTTAACATTAATAAATTTCAACATCAAAATGAGTACAGAGATATTAGAAACGTTCAAAATAATACATATTTCTGTATGGGCGTTGGTATTTTTACTACAAATATCAAAAAAAATCAGAAAAAAAATTGACAAAATAAAAAGTAAAAGTTTTGAATATTTTAAATTTCACAATCGAGGTTGGGCGAAATATTTTTCTTTTATTTTGATTTTAATAAAACCAAAACAGCCTCAACAATGTAGGATATTTACGGTCGAGGTTGGCAGAAGTATTTTCTCTCAAGTGCAAACTAACACGATAAAAAGAGACCGAGTCCCAAAACGCGCCATTAGGCTAACCTGGTTACTACAGAGCCCATATATTTATAAAGCTTGATCAATAGCAATTAAGTCCCGGGCAAAGGCTAATTCAAAACGTCCATTGCACTGTCCATCTCAATACAGTCGGAGGAATTGAATTAAACTCCGTTTAGTCTCAATTCCTCGGAAAATGCCGGCGAAATTGAGACTAAATCAATTCGAGTAATGCAGGGTTTGTAAAATCTTTCTTTTTCGAGCCGTACAATTTTTGATTTGCACATCCAACATACTTCCTCGTTTTTTAGGCTCGTTAATTTGCTTTCAATGCAGCTTTTAACCAAGGAGCCGCGTATATCGCTTCCTGTAAGAGAAACTGAGCGAACCGAATTGACGCCGGCGCAAAATTTCCTTACACCCCCCCTGCTTATTAACCAAGCGCTGATTTATCGTTTTTGAAGCTTTTCTCGGCCTTAGAAGCAGGAAACGTCAAAGTGAAACGCTCAATCGAGTGAAAACGACTAGAGTTTGGGAAATCGCTGATACGAGATTTTCCATTAAGACAGCTTTCTATCATTTATAGAAAGGCTCGACAAACTGCTCGGTATTATTATAACGGAAAAGCGAAGTTATTGTGACCAGTTTTGGTTTTATAGCATGTCCTTAACATGCAGCCAATATTAGTGACCTGCTTTTAAAACTCCGGCGAAAAAATTCTAATCAAAAAGGTGTTGAAAAACAAATAAACTTCAAAATCATGTAGGGCGTAACAGGGGCCGATACAAACTGCATTTTTTTGCCGATTTGAACTACGTAAATGCAAAGATCGTTTTTGGAATCTTGGTTACGATTTTAATATGCTTTAACAATTTTTTTATCTCAATAATTAAGTCAAATCACATCGAGCTATCTAAAACTTTTGGAAACTTGGGCAAATATAAATGTTTGATTTGGCTGCATGGCGTGGATTCCACCAGGGGTGGATTCCGGGGATTCAGAAACGAAATATGAGAAAAGTGCATTTTTTGCCTACTTTTGCAACGTAAATGCAAAAAAAAAAAATCGCGCTGTTCGTGAATATATAATATATCTTTCCTATACGTTTGTCGTTTTTGGTATGTTTTAATATATTGGTTTAAGCCAAAGCCGTCGACAAACTGCAAGTTTGTATCGAAACGTCTTTATCAAGTTGATGTCGATTTACTCGACCTTTCTGGCTTTGCAATTTATTATCAAGCTACATTACAGATCCGTGTATAGTGTACCCAAATATGCAGTTTTTTGAAAAACATTTCAAAATGAATCACAATGATGTGGCAGTTTTGTATTTACTGCATTTTACCAACACCTACAAAAATCGCTTGAGAAGGGCAGCAAATTGTTTAGCGTTGTTTTAGCCTTAAATTCGAGTCTAATTCGCTTCGAAGTGAATTATAATGATTGGACTGTTTTGTTTTATCGCGTTGTACCAACAAGAGAAAAAGGCGCTAGAACAAACGAAACGCTAGGGCGACTTGAGTCCCTCGAGGAGGGCACAAATTGTTAGACAGCCTTAAATTCGAGTCTAATACGCTGTGACAGCGCTAAGGCCGCGGCAATCTTTGCAACATGGCGCCCAGACGACAAAGGCGATAAATTGATATCAAAGCAGACGCGACAGTAGCGGTTGGCGGCAAATAGAGCGGTAACGCGGCGACAAAACGCATTATACTGATGCGACTTGATAGAGCAAGGCGCGTTGTCCAAGTATAGTTAGTAACGTTGATCAATTACACTCGCCTAAAAAAGGCGGCAAAAAAATTTAGAGAGAGAGTCGTCATGCGGCGTAAATCCGGGTCCGCAGGAAATTTACTCTCTCGCGTTTGAAAATAGACACAGAAGGTGGCAAAATTGTTGTTTCGGCCGTTTGGTTATATTTAATTACTAACGAATGGCGTCGCCGTGTAATCTATTATGCTCAACGCCGCCGCTAAAAACACTGCTCGTTGGATGCGTGATGGAAGCTAATCGATGATGCAAGCGCTCTCTATATGTTGCTGTTGTAGTTTAGCGAGAGATCAAATTGTGTTTGCGATTTGATCTAATTGTTTGTTTCGCCGAGCCGTTTAGAGAGGACAGCGGAAAAAACGCGAGATCTTTCAGTTTCCGAGCTTGGTATTTGGTTTGAGACGTGGTTCGATATTTCAGAAAGGAACTTAAAGATTGGTCTAAGGGTAAACACTTTTGAGTTTGGAGTTATACGGAAACAACAAAAGGCCACAAGAGTTTAAAGACTCGTCAAAAGTGTGTTTTCGTTTCTGAAGGACTGAAAAATGTTTTTGGAAGACTGACGAAACAATACGTGTGCAATTATTCCGCTGAAATAACGAGTTTGCAAAGAGCAAGGAATCGGCAAGGACAACAAGAGTGGAGAGATTTGTCAAAAGCGTATTTTCTTTTTTACTGAAATACTAAAGATTTTTTTTTAAAGACTTAAGAGATAATACAAGTGCAAGAATTCTTTCCAAGCACAGAGGTTGCAAAACGTATTTAAGACTGATCAACGAACATTACTGCAAAGATTCACCGAAGACCGAAATACAAAAAAGCTAAGCAAAAAGAATAATATTTCTTAAATTGAAACATTTGTAGCAATCCCAAGTATTTAAGTAAAAGTCTGGAAGTTTAAAGGACTGAAGAGTCAATATCTGCTTAAGTATTCTGCCAAAGCAACGAGTCTTCAACTTTTCACGATTGATTAACGAAAAGTATTGCAAAGAGTTACTTAAGACATAAGAGTACAAAAAACTAAGTAAAAAGAAGATTTTTGTTTAAACTAAGCGACTTGAAAAGGTATCAATCCAAAGGATTTAAGCCAAGAACAAAAACCAAAGTCAAAAGCCGCGTTTTCGGGGCCTAACGAAAGAAAAAGCCCCAACGACCGATTTTGACGAATAGTGCAAAAAGATTTTGTCCAAAGTGAATTTTTGTTTCATTTGAGCCTATTGTAGCAATTCCAATGATTTATTTAAAACTCTTGAAGATTTAAGGACTGAAGAAACAATACGTTTGCAAATATTCTGCAAAAGTAACGAGCTTGTAAAGAGTTCCCAAACTTTTAACGACTGATCAACAAAATTATTGCAAAGATTCATCAAAGGCCGCAGAATATGAGAAAAAGCAAAAAGAAACTTTTTTTTTAATTCAAGCGACTTGAAACAGTAGCAATCCAAAGGATTAAGTCAAACTATAAACAGTACAAAAAACAAAGTCAAACACTGCGTTTTTCGAAAGACAACGAAAGAAAAAGCCTCAACGACCGATTTTGACTGAGAGCGCAAAAAAAATTTGTCCAAACCAATTTAAACTGAAATAGTAAAAAAAAATCGCTTTGAATAAAACATCGCTTCCAAAACTTTGAGTTCCACGAAATGGAGTTGAACCGCGTCCTAGAACACGGGGAATTCCCCCGCAGAGCGTCGCGAGCGGCGTCGCCGAGAAAAATCGTTTCGGAAAAGTCGCGAGTCCTTCCGTTTTCGATGCAAGCCATAGTGAGTGGCGGTGGACCGTTCTACAACGGAAACGCACCGCCCCAAAAAACGCACAAGTATTGTCCACGTGAAAAGGAAAGAAGAGATCTTGAGCGCTCAAACTCTCCTGAAGAACATCCCTTACATCTTCTACAACGGACTTTGCAGGACTCGATCCCCGGTCAGGAAAATCCGTTTGAAAATATTCCACCGATTAGACGCTTCAGTAGCGAGCGTACAACATCAAGGCCTAGGTGTTCTTATGTAGCGCAAGAAATTGGCGAAGAATATTCTGATGGAATGAGCGAATCTACGCGAGGGCTTCATAAGCTGGGTAAGTATGTTTTTTATCGGGGATATGAACAGTCGACCCAAGTGGTTTTTAAAAGGCTTTCTACATTTACCGTTTAAAAAACACTGGTGTCAACCGTTCATTTTTTTCAGCTTACCAGCCATAGTTTTCTAGTTGACAGAGTATTGACATTTTATTCAAATAGAAGTTAGTTGACATTTAGTCTAAACCAGGGGAGATTTAAAAGACTTTTTAAGAAAATTTGTAGTTTTTTAAGTACTGAAATTTAGATAAAAATAGACGAATCGGAAAATGGCGACCTTTAAGTAGTGTCTGCATCTTTAACTGAAGCTTAAATCAATTACAGAGCGTCCTTGCTCAAATAAAGGCGACCCTGATGATCTTTTGGAGAGTTTAGGCGAATCCAGCTCATTCGACGAAACTAAGGTAAGGAATGAAAACGTTTTAAAATAGAAAGGAATTTCAAGAGTATAATATTAACATTTTTTATCAAGTATAATTCAAATAGGTAAAGCATTTTGACCAAGTGAAGCTATTTAACCGAATAAGGCGTTTAAACAAGTAAAGTCATTTAATCGGAAAAAGTAATTTGACCAAGTGAAAATAAATCGGAAAAAAAAATTATCGATTGAAATAATTCGCTCAAAAAATCCCTTTAATTCCATAAGCCCAATACAACCATAGAACGCCTGGCAAAAAACTGACAAGTTTTGCCAATACAGGGAAACAGTAAACAACGTCGTAGCCGCACAAACTTCACCATGGAGCAACTTAACGAGTTGGAGCAGCTATTTGAGGAGACACACTACCCGGATGCTTTCATGAGAGAAGAACTAAGCAAAAGACTGGACCTTTCTGAGGGGAGAGTCCAGGTATTTTTCCCCTTATTCTGGGGGTGGGAGAGGTGAAAGGGCAACGTCATAAATTGTGCGCATTTCATGAAAAAATTTCAAAGTCATTCGAAGACAGTTTTTTGAAAACCTAAGTTTGGTCTGTTTGGTGATTAATGGTTGGAGTTTGTAGTAAGAATACTAAAGCCCATACAAAATTTTAAACGTTTCGACTATCTCCTTATTCATTTTCAACATATGTTGCTATGCTGAAAATTATATGGTGATTTTTCCCATATTCAGGGGGTGGGGGGGGGGGGGACAAGGGCAATGTCATAAACTGTGAGTGTTTTATGAAAAAAATTCAAAGTCCTTCTAAGACTTTTCGAAGACAGTCTATAGCGTTTTGAAAACCTGAATTTGATTTGTTTGGCCGCTTTAGCGCATAATGGTTTGAGGTTGTTGTTAGACGTAGGAAGAATTTCCAAGCCCATACAGAAGTAGGCAACATTTCGTGAACCTTTCGAATAAATCTTAAGATAATTAATGGCTGAAGGTTGTAGCAAGACGTAGAACGAACCCTTAGCCATATAAAAGTATAGGTGGCATTTTAAACGTTTCAAACATCTATAAAACACACGCGCGAATAACCGAATCGCGTTTGTCAAACAGCGAAAACAAATTTCAATCAATTCTAGTTCAAAATGACAACAGGGATACCAAAGCGACGATTACTCATAATAACGAAATGCGCGAAAAAGCGATAATCAGTTTCGAACGAAGCACACACGCGTCCGAGACCACAATTACACGCACTACATCATCTTGCCATTGTCTTAGGTCTGACAGATCTTCAGTACAGGCCAGGGGCCTTGTCATTTTCGCCAAGACGAAAAGGCTCCACTTTGAGTCAAAGCGTCGATTAGCAATGTATATACTCGTCAAGTCAATCGCATCAATAATTTAATTCGGGCAATTGGGACGTTTTTACCCTTCGAGTTTTTTATATACGCGTCAGCGGAACAAACCTAATGTCTAAACCACGCCTGCGCGGTTAATTCGGTTTGCGTATCTCGTATATTCAAGATACCATACAGTAAAATATTGTTAAAATGCTGAATTTTGAATTTTTGTGCATTTGTAAGCAAATTTTGACTTAAAATAATTTCGACAAATTTTGACCTAATATAGAGTAAACATACATATATTGGTATATATACGCAACTGTGCGAAACAGGATGTTTTTTAATCCTACAGAATTTCATTCGCACCAGAAACAAAAATGGAGCACTCGGTAATAAAAGGGTTAAAGCTCAATGTATGCGGGGGGAAAAGGGGTGGCGTCTTAATCGATAATTATGTTCTACACTGGTATCTCTGCAAATCTACAAGCCACTGATAAGAGTCAATTTGCACGCCATAGGCCGCAAGAATCAGCTATGCCGCTCATCACTGTAAAGCCTTTAAGCTTAAAGAACTTGCGGCAGGAAAAACGTCGCGGCAAATTTACGAGAGAGCGTGGAAATAATTTGCGGTGCGGCAACCGGCTTCGCTTAATCATCAAACGTCGCCGATAATTTCCACAGATGCGTGTGAAAAATCCGGCGCTGGTTTTATAATGTGGCAGAAAAAATAAATAAATTGTTTTTTGGACACGTGTTGTTTTTGTTTAAATTAGTTATTGATTTTTTTGTTTTTGTTTTTAAAAAAAAAAATTTAATTTCGTCTTTTATTAATTAAAAAGGTCTCCAAAAAATATTTAAAAAATCCGCTGGTTATATTATGTGGCCCCCCCAAAAAAATTTCGACACATGTCGTTTTTGTCCGAATTATTAATTTACTCTTTTTTTGTTTTTTTAAGGAAGCAACAAGTTAATTTCGACCAATTTTTTTAGTTTAAGTACCTGAAAAATTTTTTTTTTCAGTATAGAAATTTAGGTAATTTTATTGATAGACCCCTTAAAGTTAAAACTAAGTTTAAAAAAACGTTTGAAAAAGTATTTTTTATATTTTTTTGTAGGATAAACACAAATAGTGTCGTGTTCACTTTTAAGCAATTATTTCTGAAAAATCTTGTAACAAATTGTCAGGAATTACTTATTTTTTGGTTGAATTAGATAAAACGTCAACCGAAATATCGCCGAAAGTTTTCTGGAGAGCCTAAAAACAGTGATAAGGTCATAAGATTTTTTTTCGCGAAAGGAACATGCTCCATTACTAACTGTCGGAATAGATTTTTGCTATTGGCGGGCAAAGAATGGTGAGGGCTATATAGTTTTAAGCTGTACGGAAAAGAGAAACTGAAGTAATATACCTGAAAATGTCAACAAAATTACATTATATGCGTGTAAAAAATAAGCGACGGCTCTACGGTTGTAATTAGCTATACTGAAAATAGAAATTAAAATAATAGACCATACAATGTAGGTAAAAAATTAAAAATTGATTAGCGGTATATAATGGGTTGAAATCAGCGGTATGTTTAAATGTCGATAATTGTATTTTTAAGAAGCGTGCAAAAAATGTGTCCAATTTTACGGTGTATATCTTATAGTTGGCGGCCCGGTAAAACGCCAGACATGATTTCCTTAATAAAATATGGAAAATTAGCGGGTCAAGGCAGATAAAGGATTTTTAGTGCAATGAACTTGCCGCATTAACTAACTTTCCTGATGGATTTTACAGGGTGTTTTACGAAAAGAAATTTAGAGACTTTTGAAATAAAAGTTATTAATAGCCTTCATAAGGCTTAAAATTGGATCTCTCGATTTTTTTCAAATTTTTTCAGTCCAATTTTTGGCTACATTTCTACGAAAATTAAGAAATTTTTTCCAAGCAATACTAATGCATGATCGTATTTCTGAATTCCGTACATTTTTGAAATTTTTTAAGAGACAAACGTTTAATCGCTAATAAACGCGAAATTTTTGACTTAAAAATTAATTTGATATCAATTTTTCTTAACTTGACATATATTAGGCCAGATAAAAATCGCGATCTACCTGGTCGTGATGACGTCACTTGTATGTTGTCGTCCCTAGGCAAAACACTCGCTTGGTGGCGCCTACGCATCTATGTTCCTAGAAAATAAAAACAAATCATACAATAAGATGCGGTTAGACGTACAAAGAATATTAAAGCCCATACGGAAGTAAATAGTATTTTGAACGTTTCGAATAAATTTTGAGATAATGGTTGGAGGTTGTAGTTTGACGTAGAATTGATATAAAACCCATAAAAAATTATAGCCTTCCAAAGATGTAAAATACAATTTATAGCCTTCTATAGACCTACAATTGGAAAGTTCGACAACACAGAACAGCATGACATCATCTTGATAAAGACGTTTCGATATACACTTGTGTCATCTTCAGTTGATGCCTCATAGTGGGTTTGAAATTTCTTATAAAGTTACATTACAGATCCGTGCATAGCGTGCTCAACACTAACAAAAATAAAAAAAATGTTGGTAAACGATTAAAGGTAGTTTAAAATGTTAACAAATCAACTAAAAGGACACAATATAAAAATATAGTAAAACAGTTAAAATATGAAAGCCTATACTGAAGTAGGTATCATCTTAACAGTAAAAACGCCATGGTTAAAACAATAAAACTGAGGAAAAACATAAATTCAAACTCTGTTTAAAGGCTTTGGAAAAACCAAAGTTTTTTTCAAATACTTGTATTTTTACACTGATGATGGCACGAGGTATTGTTGAAACGTTTGTAAACAGCGAAATGTCGATTTTATCGAATATAATGGTCAAGGAGTAAGATCCCAACACTTTGTTGTGACTCTGTATTAGCGCGAAGAGCTTTCAAGCTGCGTTACAGAGAGGCCGTAGCGTCTATAAATGTCAGCGCTAATTTCCGAAGGAGCGTGTAAAACAGCGACGGTGGCATGACGAAAAATTGGCTTCGATTTAATGAACTTGCGGCTTTGTAAACTGTCGGTGACCGAGCAACAAATTTATGTCGGATTTTTGGTAAAGAGCTGCCTGAACACCATTTTTTAAGGGCTGACTAAACACTGTTTTTTTAAGGCCGGCCTGAACAATTTTCCCGTGAAGACAGAACGGCAAATTTTATTTATTTTAAATGATATACGCCAGTGATAGCCAAACTAAAGATGGCGGGCCAAATCCGGCCCGAAGTGTTAAAATCCTGTAAATATCGATGTAAATAGGCCGAGACTTTGCCTTCTTTAAGGATGTTCAAGAACACAGTAAAAACAGTGAAAAAATCAGAATACCATTTTATTGCCCTGGGAAATAAGAATCTCACATCATTTCGAGTGAAATGGGCAAGTCCATACGTACATCTGTCGCATGTTATTAGGTGATTTCAATCCTACATCTCTCGTGCGTCTGTATTTTTTTAACTTTTATTGTCGCGTAAAAAAAGAAAAAAAGTGGTAAATTTAACGGCTGCGAATGGCCTCGTTTCCAGTTTTGTAAAAAAGGTCGCGGTGCGCATTATTTGCGTTGACCATCCCTGATCTGAACTAGGCACCAAAATTTAAATCTGGTGTATTTTTTTAAACAGGTCTGGTTTCAAAACAGAAGAGCAAAATGCCGAAAGCAAGAAAGCCAACTTCAGAAAGGTGAAGATACTTTTAAAGAGTTCAATGTATCGAACATCTGTAGCTAACATAGGCTCTTTCATCGGACATACCTATTTATAATGATAGGGTGTATTCATTCGAATTAAGGAACTGATGATGCCACTTGGCGAAATATATTTTCCTTCTAAACAAAACGTCTGATCCTGTTTTTACTCATGTTTTTAACTATGAGTTTTACTTGTTATTTATAATGACGTCGTTTGGTATGGAATCGGATCGCGATATTTTTTGTCAAAAATATCGGTTATTGGACATCCCTTTAGTTAACACATAGTTCCATTTCACAGGATTTCTGCTATCAGGCAGCAACCTCAAGATACCCAGTTGTAGAGTGGCTCCCTACCTCAACATCGGATCCCTGAGAAACCAGCAAGCCACAAACCAACTGACAGTCAAAGCAACTTCTCAAGCAACTACAGAAAAGAACACGCGGATGGCAGTATCCGGGCCGGCACCGCATCAACCTTTTCCTATTTATCCTCAAGCCGACAACCACGAACGTTTGCTACTCAATCAGCTGCGCCTTGCTTCGCTTATGGGTCCCACGCAATGGGGCCACCTCACCCAGATTTTACCCCTGATGACAGCACAAAGCCCCTACCATCAGCCTCAGATGCACGTGACCCCAAATACGAACCCCTGGGTTATGAATTCGACCAATTTCAACGGACTTCATCGTTCTGAAGCGGGGTTATTGGCCGCCGAAAGTTGGGAACGAATCTTGCGCTTGTCGAAACTCGCCCCCTTCGCTAAGGGACTTTCCCAGAATGCGCCCCAGGTTAACCCCCGGGGTAAGAACTTGTCTCGAAACAAAGAAGCGTGTCTCGATTTCCGAAGCGAAATGTAAAACGTGAACTTTGTTAAATTGAAACACTATTTTTAATCGACGTCATTTTCCCAACTTTTGCAGGTAAACTAAATATGTTTTTTTTTTATTTACATATGTCTGCTTTTTTACTCAATGTCCTTTTTCTGATATGCATGAAATAAAAAAGACACGACAACCCAATATAGTAGCCTACACAGTTCTGTGAAACAATGATTGATTTATTTTAGTGTGAATGGTGAAACTGATTTTTTTCATTTATAATATCAGCGTGGCTTGTTGTGGTGAATAAAAGCTTTCACCAGTCTTAGCAGCTACTGTAGCTGGCTGCCTCATATGAATCCCTCATGATGCAATAATCCAGGTTACAGATTTGAAGCCACGTAAAAAGCTTATCATGCAATAACTCAGTTATGATTAAATAGAAAAAATAGAAAAATGAAATCAAAAGTTAGTTTGTGCAGGATTGAATCACTTTAGAGCGACCCATTTTTTGACCCTTTAGCGTTACTCTCCGTTGTGGATTTCCAATATTTAGCACTTTATTCTGACACCGATAACCAATATTCGGACAAAAGTGCGACCCATGTTGGGGTCTAGTTTGCCAAACTTAATCTAGTTTGCCAAACTTAAGCATCTAGTTTGCCAAACTTAACCATCTAGTTTGCCAAACTTAATAGCTTACATTTTGTTATTGTGCCAATAAGCCTTGCCTACTTGACTTTAATAATGACTAGATTTGGGAAATCGACGACATAGACTATGACTTGTGATTTTATGTAAAAGACTGGACTTAGTAAGTTATCTTTTAAATGACTTATTTACAACAATGTCAAATTCATAACATGCTTTAGATCTAATTCAACTTAAATTGATCGTTGTATTTGTCACAGCTAGCATAGGCCTGCTTACACGTTTTTGGCCTGTCCTTCTTTTGGGATGAAATCAACAACACGACGGGTGCATGTGGCATTTCGCCGAAGATTGTAGCCTAGAAGCCACTGCAAGTGTTGTATTGCGTTTATTGTTTACCGTGCAACCTTATTGGGACTCCAGCCATAAGGCGCAAACTAAAACAATGCCAAATTTGGAATAAAACACATTTCGGAATAAAATCAAAATAGGACCTAATACATAATTAATAGTCGGAATAACGTCTTAATCGGATTAAGTCCTAAATGGTCAGAATGAAACCTGTACAACCTCATGTTTAACCCCAAACCTAGTTACATCACTAACTCCACTAATAATTTTAACCCTAACCCATATCCTAACCCCACCCAGTACCCACAAACAACCCCAAACAATCCGGTGCCAAAACAGGGGCGCCCTAAAGGTGCCTTTCAAACTGATAGTCCAAACTACAAAACCTAAACGACCGAAGCCACCTAAAGGCCACTTGAGTTTCCGGCGTTATTTTGTCCACTCAGGCCTTATTCGGACAGGTTTAGAGTCTTATTCAGACGATTTCCTTCTTATTTTGTGCTGGATTTGACTTCGTATTTACCTTTATCGTGTCGTTGGTCTTAATATTGTGGTATTATGAACATTCTGTTCATAAATATTGATTCTTAGTTGGTGTTATTGTGTGTTTCTGCTTTGTTGTTCATTGGGAGACCAAATTTACTTGCCTCATATAGCCTATATACAGAGCGGGCCAAAAGTACCCTACAGTTCTAAACAGTAGGGTTTGGGTCTAAAAGTGAATTTATTGTTTTTTGGTTCTTCTCATACACCTTGTTCTTTACAACACCCTCCAAAAAAAATACATTGGTGTCAGGTCAGGTGAGCGTGGTGGCCATTCAATGTTACATCTTCTTTGAAGCCAACGCTGTGGAATAACTGTAAGCCTACTTTTGGCCCACCCTGTATTTAAAACTTTTTTTAAAACCTGTTACCTATAATCGTAAAAGTCATAGAGTTTGTAAATAACTTTAAAACAAACGTAATTCGCGTGCAATACAACAATAGTTTCTAACCTTTATAAGAAGTAAGAAGCAGAACCCGCAAGAAATTATCCATACGCTAAAAACTCTTGCAACTTTCGTGTAAAACAACTCTGATTTTTGTCCCTATTATGAGCTTCGGTTCGAACTGTTTTATTTATTTTTCCGCTTTCATAATCTTTTCTTTTTTGGTGTTTCAAAATCAATTATGAACATTGAAGTAATTTATACAATGTTAAAGTGAGTTTCTTTTTCACAATAACTTTAGAAAGTTTTCTGCCCTCCTTTTTTACTTTTCTGTGGTATATCTACCTACTATACGTACTTTTACTGATCGCACTGGAGGTAAGACCGGTTTAGAACCGGTTCAAAGGCAGGCTGTTGGTCAGTGTAGGAAGTTCAAACTCGAGGAGAGTAAGCCTTCTCACGGTATTAAAATATTTTACAACTTTTCCTTCGACATTATGTGTTTTGTAGAGTGTAATATGTGTAATAACACATACTATACTAAGCGGATGTCCGATACTTGATATTTTATTCCGATAGCGATAACCGATATTTTTAATATATAACAAGTATCACGATTCAACCGGTAAAAATGACGTCATTACTGTGCTCAAACAACGAAAATCGATAAAAATTCAACGATTTTAAGTAATTTTGATGTATTCGAATTCGGCTCGGATAGCATTGATGTTGAGCTTTGTCGGGCAAAAAGCTCTCGCCTGCAGAGATCAACCTTCTAAACAAAGGTCTGGACTACGCCTTCTTCCCAATCAAGCTCAACATTAATGCTATCCGAGCCGAATTCGAATACATCTACCACGAATTACGTCACCACTTGTTTCATATGATTATGGTAAAATTTGCTTTAATGTTACGAAATTTAAAAAGTCTATAGTTGTTAAACTATATTATTTATAGATACATTAACCTTTGAAGTTAGAATCGCTGCGCATATCATGCTTGGAATTTCGATATTAGTTTTGTATCTTATCTGACCGATACCGCTCAAGTATCGGACGAGCAGCGATACTACCACTTGGTATCGGGTATCGGCTCCGATTTGATATTTTTTAAACGTCCCTAATCCCGATCGTAAGTAAACACTATCTCCGCTTTCGGTTCGAAAAAGCACCGCAAAATTAAAAAAAAAGTTTTTGAGAAAAAAGTTAACTTCCAGAAGGCAAAATTTTAAAATCCCAACATCAAAAAATGAAAATAGGTTGATGTCAATCCTGTACATAATGCTACCTGCCGTTGTTTTGACTTAATAGCTACTTGCCTCTGACACACTGCGTGTATTTTTTTTTCTTTTTTTTGTTTTACATGTTTTTATCAGGACTGCGGAGTCGGTTAAAAATAACCCGAATCCGATTCCGGCCAAAGGTTTGATTTTGACGAGTCCAGAGATCGGCCCAGACTGTACACCTTGTATTTCACCAATTTACGTAACTAAATATAATGGATTTTCAGCAATACACTTATAAGGGTGTCACTTATTAATTACTTCACAATAAATGGTTGGAAAATCTTCAACATATGCCATTATTATTACGCAGGTCGGACTCGTGACTATAGGATAGATTTTCATGGTCTTACTCGAGTCCTGAGTCCGACTCCGCAGTCTTGTTTTTCATTAATAGATTTACTTCGTAATTTCGTGCCGATACGAACTTCCTCGACCTTTTCCATAAGCCTGAGATAAATATTTTTACGTGACCGATGTTGCAACATTTCTAGTAAGTAAATAAAAGACGTTTGCTTACGCGCGACGCAAAACGCGACAGGAACAACAGGTGTACTTCCGTGTGACGTCACAATAAACATCATTCGTCGATAATAATTTTCGAAGGAATCTCGGAGCATTGTTATTTTAAGATGTTGTTGACATCTTACAAAGGCAGAATAAATGCATAAGATATTCGCATTTGACTTCACCGTGTTTATTGTAAGGGTGATATTTACAGTGGCAGGTTGGTTAGATAAATAATCAAAAGTTTGTCTATTCACAAAGGTGCTGTGAAATTGGTAAAATTAGGCAGTTTGCATCATTTTTGTGGTTCTCTTTTCTATTGCAATATTGTGATTTAAAATAATTACAGGTAAATAAATATTTACAAAACAATTCAAACTTTTCAAAAAAGGATGCAGAGTTATTAATTTATAAATTTCAGCTTGTTAATCTAGTTATAATTTTGTGTTAAACGGATATTTAACCTGTGTTACCTTGAGATGGTAATTTCGGTGAAGTTTTCAATTCTTTTTTCGGAAGGAATTTTGATTAATTATAGTATGATAATTTGGTCCGTGGTCCTAACGACCCTTGCGGAGGCTTGTAAAAATATATGATGCCTTTTTAGGGTTTAGGGGTCTGTTCGCCGAGGGGTCTTTAGCTGGGATAGAAACAATACAAAAATGTGACGTCATCGTAACTTTGGTTTTAGTTCGATACTCCCATCTAGCGGTTACAAAATATCAAAACAGGACTTCGTCAAAAGGAAACCAGTTGTACAGGCACTCGCGAGTTAATATGTGTAAAAAGTGTACTGTCAAACAGAAAAACGTATTATGGCCGTATATCCTGCTTTAAATTGCCAGGATACAGTATACCTTGCCAGGATACAGTATACAGTATACCACATACAGACGAAAATTAAACGTCTCTATATATTGATAGCAACGAAACTGATTACGCTAAAGCAGTGTATTCTGTTTAAAACGCTAGTAAGCCAACACATACAGCCGAAACTAAAACGACGCTCTTCTTGCAAGAATCATAAGATTTGCGGAAAAAATATAGGCCTACATTTTACCTGTGAAAATGAATTGCATGAAATTCTGCCAAACTTTTAAATACAACTCGAAAATTTGAACCAATTCGAAAAAACAAACTGCATTTTCGGAATCAAGGGCCCTAAGATATTTAAAAATACTCTCATATGTTGCGCAGTGAAGAAGATAATTGTTGACCACAGTCATTATTATAAGGTGTCACATTTTGTATTTCTTATTGTTGCATTTGAACATGCATTTTCAGAAATCCCCTTATAAGGGTGTCACATATTCATTAACTTACAATACGTGGTTGGAAAATACCCACCATAAATATGCTATTCCGTCTTTACAATTTACAGTTTGCGGCCATATCAGTTTCAAAATATGGTACTGCACATGCGCACGTCGGACTCGGGTAGTTTTAAGTGTTCTTACTCTAGTCCCGAGTCCAACTCCGACTCCGACTCCGCAGTCCTGTTTATTAATAATACATTTTCTTTGTAATTTCGTGCCGAGACGAACCTCCTCGACCTTTTCCATAAGCCTGAGATGATTAATTTACGTCACTGATATTGCAACATTTCTACTAAGTAAATAAAAGATGTTTGCTTACGCGCAACGCTAAACGCTAAACGCGACAGGAACAACAGGTGTACTTCCGTGTTGAAGAATGAACATCATTCTTCGATAATTTTCGAAGGAATCTTGGAGTATTGTTATTTTAAGATGTTGTTGACATCTTACAAAGGCAGAATAAATGCATATAAGATATTCGCATTTGACTTTACCGTGTTTATTGTAAGGGTGATATTTTCAGAGGCAGGTTGGTGAGAAAAATAATAAAAAGTTTGTCGTTTATTAACAAAGTTTGTATGTACTTGGTAAATTTATGCAGTTTGCATCACTTTTGTGGTTCTCTTTTTATATGGCGATTTTTTTTAAATAATTACACTTACTCTTAAAAACAAATGTTTCAAAACAATTCTACTTCTCAAAAATGGATGCAGAGTTGTTCATTTGTAAATTGCAGCTTGTTGGTGAAGTTATAATTTTGTGTTGCACGGATATTACACCTGCGTTACCTTGAGATGGCAATTTCGGTGAAATTTTAAATTATTTTTTCAAAAGGAATTGTGGTTAGTTGAAGTATGATAATTTGGTCCGTGGTCCTAACGACCCTTGCGGAGGCTTGTAAGAATATATGATGCCTTTTTAGGGTTTAGGGGTCTGTTCACCGAGGGGTCTTTAGCTGGGGTAGAAGCAATACAAAAATGTGACGTCATCGTATGTTTGGTTTTAGCTCGATACTCCCATCTAGCGGTTACAAAATATCAAAACAGGACTTGGTTAAAAGGAAACCAGTTGTACAGGCACTCGCGCGTTAATATGTGCAAAAATTACACTGTCAAACAGAAAAACGTATTATGGCCGTATATTCATCTTTAATTGCCAGGATGCAGTATACGAACACATACAGACGAAATTTAAACGTCTCTATATATTGATAGCCACGAAACT
Organism: Ascidiella aspersa; assembly: GCF_963924565.1. Lineage (NCBI taxonomy): Eukaryota > Metazoa > Chordata > Ascidiacea > Phlebobranchia > Ascidiidae > Ascidiella > Ascidiella aspersa. The sequence continues at coordinate 3,816,446 of NC_139451.1, forward strand.
GATTACGTTGAAGCAGTGTATTCTGCTTAAAACGCTAGTATGCCAACCCATACAGCCGAAACTTAAACGTCGCTCTTCTTGCAAGAAATCATGATTTGCGGAAGAAATATAGGCCTTCATTTTACCTGTGAAAATGAATTGCATAAAATTCTGCCAAACTTTTAAATACAACTCGAAAATGGGAGGCAATTCGAAAAAACAAACTGAATTTCGAAATCAAGGGCCCTAAGATATTTAAAAATACTCTCATATGTTGCGCAGTGAAGAAGATAATTGTTGACCACAGTCATTATTATAAGGTGTCACATTTTGTATTTCTTATTGTTGCATTTAAACATGCATTTTCAGCAATGCCCTTATAAGGGTGTCACATATTCATTAACTTACAATACATGGTTGCAAAATATCCACCATAAATATGCTATTCCGCCTTTACAATTTACAGTTTGCGGCCATATCAGTTTCAAAATATGGTACTGCACATGCGCACATCGGACTCGGGTAGTTTTAAGTGTTCTTACTCGAGTCCCGAGTCTAACTCCGACTCCGACTCCGCAGCCCTGTTTATTATTAATGGATTCCCTTTGTAATTTCGTGCCGAGACGAACTTCCTCGACCTTTTCCATAATCATGAGATGATTATTTTACGTCACTGATATTGCAACATTTCTAGTAAGTAAATAAAAGACGTTTGCTTGCGCGCGACGCAAAACGCGACAGGAACAACAGGTGTACTTCCGTGTGACGTCACAATAAACATCATTCGTCGATAATAATTTTCGAAGGAATCTCGGAGCATTGTTATTTTAAGATGTTGTTGACATCTTACAAAGGCAGAATAAATGCATAAGATATTCGCATTTGACTTTACCGCGTTTATTGTGAGGGTAATATTTGCAGAGGCAGGTTGGTTATACAAATAATCAAAAGTTTGTCGTCTATTCACAAAGGTGCTGTGAAATTGGTAAAATTAGGCAGTTTGCATCATTTTTGTGGTTCTCTTTTCTATTGCAATATTGTGATTTAAAATAATTACAGGTAAATAAATATTTACAAAACAATTCAAACTTTTCAAAAAAGGATGCAGAGTTATTAATTTATAAATTTCAGCTTGTTAATCTAGTTATAATTTTGTGTTAAACGGATATTTAACCTGTGTTACCTTGAGATGGTAATTTCGGTGAAGTTTTCAATTCTTTTTTCGGAAGGAATTTTGTTTAATTATAGTATGATAATTTGGTCCGTGGTCCTAACGACCCTTGCGGAGGCTTGTAAAAATATATGATGCCTTTTTAGGGTTTAGGGGTCTGTTCGCCGAGGGGTCTTTAGCTGGGATAGAAACAATACAAAAATTTGACGTCATCGTAACTTTGGTTTTAGTTCGATACTCCCATCTAGCGGTTACAAAATATCAAAACAGGACTTCGTCAAAAGGAAACCAGTTGTACAGGCACTCGCGAGTTAATATGTGTAAAAAGTGTACTGTCAAACAGAAAAACGTATTATGGCCGTATATCCTGCTTTAAATTGCCAGGATACAGTATACCTTGCCAGGATACAGTATACAGTATACCACATACAGACGAAAATTAAACGTCTCTATATATTGATAGCAACGAAACTGATTACGCTAAAGCAGTGTATTCTGTTTAAAACGCTAGTAAGCCAACACATACAGCCGAAACTTAAACGACACTCTTCTTGCAAGAATCATAAGATTTGCGGAAGAAATATAGGCCTACATTTTACCTGTGAAAATGAATTGCATGAAATTCTGCCAAACTTTTAAATACAACTCGAAAATTTGAGCCAATTCGAAAAAACAAATTGCAATTTCGAAATCAAGGGCCCTAAGATATTTAAAAAATACTCTCATATGTTGCGCAGTGATGAAGATGATTGTTGACCACAGTCATTATTATAAGGTATCACATTTTGTATTTTTTATTGTTGCATTTGAACATGTATTTTCAGCAATCCCCTTATAAGGGTGTCACATATTCATTAACTTACAATACGTGGTTGGAAAATATCCACCATAAATATGCTATTCCGTCTTTACAATTTACAGTTTGCGGCCATATCAGTTTCAAAATTAGGTACTGCGCATGCGCACGTCGGACGTGGTCTTAATCGAGTCCCGAGTCCTGAGTCCGACTCCTCAGTCCATTTTTTTAATATTATATTTACTTGGTAATTTCGTGCCGAGACGAACCTCCTCGACCTTTTCCATAAGTATGATATGAATATTTTACGTCACCGATGTTGCAATATTTCTAGTAAGTAAATTTAAGATGTTTGCCTGCGCTCGACGCAAAACACGACAGGAGCAACATGTGTTCTTCCGAGTAACGTCACAATGAACATCATTCGTCGATAATAATTTTCGAAGGAATCTCGGAGCATTGTTATTTTAAGATGTTGTGGACGTCTTACAAACGCAGAATAAATGCATATAAGATATTCGCATTTGATTTTACCGTGTTTATTGTGAGGGTGATATTTGTAGGCAGCTATGGTTATGAAAGTAATCAGAAGTTCATTGTTAATCAACTTAACAAAGTTTTTATGTAATTGATAAATTTATGCAGTTTTTATCATGTTTTTGGTTCACATTTCTATTGCGATTTTGGTTTTATAAAATAATTACAGCTGCACTTAAGGATATATGTTTACAAAACAAGTCGCAGTTGTTGTATATTTTGTTAGGGGTGTTTTTGAGGGCCTTATTTTTAAGGGTGGTTTGTCTAAGTAACTGAGTTATCATAAATAGAGTTATTTACCAGGTTAATTCTCGTAATATTATATATTATATTTTGGTTTGCTGGTTTTAGGGTAAATTTTAAGCTGTGTTTTTCCTTGACTTGATTCTGCAAGCAAAAACGGATATGGGCCAACAATTATCTTCCTTCACCTATGACTTTACAGATGCAAAGAGGGTAGTTAGTCAAGGGATACATTTACTGTATGGCTTTGTTGTAGTATGCAAAAATCATTTGTTCTAGCTTTACCAACCCCGACCACTGAAAAGCTACTTTAATAAACAAATACATACCACCAAAATTTCTCGAATTGATTTGGCTAGCAAAAAATTCCCAGCCGTTTGACCATGACTTTACTGATGCGAATAGGACAGTTTGATAACAGATAGGCTACAATTTAACTAACGACCACTAGGCAAAAATATGCATAAATACCTAATAGTAACGATATAAATACGTAGAAAAATTATTATTTTAAGCGCCTATTAAAAAACAAACCTTTACATTACTACGAAATGGCCAGAACAAGTCCTGTTTACGAGATATTGTTACCGCTTGATAGGGGCATCGCTTATACGATCACACCACACTTAATTTAATATTTTGTCACCTAATTTCAGGCCCCTAAGGGAACCCAAAAAATTGTCTCCCTAAAGTAAAAATATGCCGGCTTTAAAAATTTAAATTGTGTCATTTCAAAAATTTTTTGATAATATCCCCCACAAAAAAAATAAAAAATAAAACAATAAAATCGTAAAGGCAATGTGATCCAGGATAGCGATTTTAAAATAAATATAAATATCTGGCGCAGTCCAAAATACATTATATAGGCTTCACAAGAGTCATTTTGCTGGAAATGTCGAAATACACCCTCCTCCCCCCAAAAAAATCATGAAAATCATCAAAAAAAGTGTTACGGGGGGTCGGAGCCGGGAAACCGCCAAAGCGCTCTGGAGGGGCACGAACGCATTTGGCCGACAAAAGGAAGTCGATCAGGATTTTTAGGCAAAAGTGTAATGTTTAACGGCGACAACAGGAGCAGCGTACCAAGGTCGCTACCCGCGTCATACGTTAAATGAAACTGTATTATTTGGCCTTGTCTCTTTATTTATTACCGCGACATTTAAATTCAATTATGACGTGGTAATTGTGGAATATTCAAAAAAGTAATTTGATAAAAAGACTTTATGTAGATTATCTATTATATCGTTCTTCCATCCTTTTTTAATTTTAAAACATTTTTACCAACAATATCCAGGTCATTGGTATTCATTATCGTTTGTAACAGAACCGCTATAGTTATACATGTGAATCCAGTACTTGACATTTTATTCCAATACCGATACCCGATATTTTGGACACGAAGTATCGCGATCCATTCGATACCAAATGACGTCATTACTATGCTTAGAAAGTGAAAATAGATAAAAGTGAAACTTTAAAAGGCAATTTTTAAACTGATTAGAACAAAACTTGCTTCAGCGTTAAGAAGTTATTAGAATATTTAGTTTCTAGCTTACATTTTTTGATATGGTTACTTTTAACATTATGATCGTTGCGTTAAATCGCATGCCATGGCTGAATATTTCATATCTCTTTTTATCGGATCTACATCGATGCCACTCTAGTATCGATGCTATCACTTGGCATCGGGCAGTGGCTACGATCCGCTATTATCGGACATCCCTAATCAATGTAACTTTTAAAACAATAACTTTGCTTCAATCTTCCAAAAACTTTGCTTTCAAAATCTAAATCATTGGTTATTTTGATGTTTATAAAAAAACGTATATAGTTGAATATTTCATCGAACGTTTTTTTAGCATAGGATATTCTATAAGTTGGTAAAATGCTGCGGGGAATGTTTACTTGTGTGTGTTCGTTGCTTGCCTTGTGCATCGCAGCAAACGCGAGATGCGCCCAAGATCAGTTCCAATGTACCGGGAATCCCCCGGAATGGCCTGGAAAGTGCATCAGCCAAGCTCATGTTTGCGACTGGAAGTGGGACTGTCCGCTTTCTGAGGAAGAGATGAATTGTCAAGCTTGCAATGGAGGAACGAGGATGTGCGCTGGTGGTTCGCAGTGTCTTCCAGCAAGTTATTGGTGCGATGGTGGGAAGGATTGTTTCGATTGGAGCGATGAGACGAACTGCACATCTTGCCAACCAGGAGCAAAGATGTGCGACGATGGGAGCAAGTGTCTTCACGAAAATATGTGGTGCGATGGGCAGAAGCAATGTAACGATAACAGCGATGAGATAAACTGCAGCAGTTGTCCAACTGGCTATGTGTATTGCAACAATGGTATTGAGTGTGTCCCCACGGGTTTGGCCGTATGCATGGTTGGGTCTTCTTGCTTAGACGGCAGCGATGATTGGTATTGCAGATCTTGCCAGCAACAAGTGGCTGACGGTAGGATCCAGTGCGTCGGACGAAAAGAGCCTTGCGATGATCGGGTCGTGTATGTTCCCTATGATCCGGTTTACCTAGCTTATTGCTCTAATGAGACAAGTAAAACCCAATTCGAAGCGATCCACAACAATGCGACTTGCCGCCAACTTATGGGTCCGTGCGAAGGGCGGATAGACAGGGTTTGTGGGAATGGACAGTGGGTTTGTGAGGAGGGACCGTACACAAGTTTGTCACGATGCAGTAACGGTAATCTAATTTTCACTCATAAATATTGCGACAACATGATAAGGTGCAATGATGATGAAATCAAATCTGGACTGGGATTTAAATGTTTGGGAACAAGCAGAAAGGGAGTTTGCGTTCTACAGCAGATAAATATCTACGACGATGAACCTCAATGCTCAGATGAGTCGGATATTTGTTTTGTTGGTGGGCAGTTTGTTTGCTTCTTGTGTTTGGACAAACGACTGGTTGTTTCTCAACATCAAGTTTGTAATGGGGTGCCAGACTGTTACGATCTTTCCGATGAATGTTTGTGCGACGACCAAACAGTTTGCAAGGCAATCTTGGGCGACGCTAGAGACACTTGCCCTCCCAACCAAATGCATTGCCGCAATGAAACGGACTGCGTGTATATGGACAAAGTGCTTTGCAACCCAGAAGTCAAATGTGCAGGAGAATCTAACACGAAACATTGCGGACTGGCTCAAGATGATAGTGAAGGAGATCACATGTTTTGCCCACATAATGCATTATCCTATTTATCCCCCCCAGTACGCGCCACCAAATGCGATGGCAGGCCTGAATGTTGGAACATGAAAGACGAATGTGACGGTTGTGAGCCTCGACCAAAGTTCTGCGATGTAAGTTGTATGTATGTTAGAGCTTTAGTTGGACGCGCCTGTGAGGGATGGAAAATGTTTCAGTCTTTCCCTTGCAACGAACGTGGATTGTGTCCCAAGCGTCACGATTGCGCTAGTGGAACGCTTACCAGCATCGATGTCAACAACTTTTGTGACGGAATAATAGACTGCGACGACGGATCGGACGAAGATACGACGCGATGCAGCGAAACGAGGTTTTACTGTCGCAATGGAAAGCCTCTGTCAGTCGACATCGACTTGGTTGAAGATGGATTTCCTCAATGTTCGGATGGAAGTGACGAATGCCCGCCCATAAGTAAGCGAAGTTCCATTTTCTCAAATCAAAAAGAAATGATCGCCAACCCTGTTTACACAGCCTTCTTCTGGTTAATGGGGTCGGTGGCTATCATCGGGAATTTAGCGGTTGTTGTTATTACTGTAAGGGACATTGTAAATAACAAAAGCGCAGACAATTTCACAAAAAGTACCTACATATTTTTGCTTAGTTTAGCACCCGCTGACTTTCTCATGGGTATTTACTTGATTTCAATAAACATAAAGGGTTTAGAGTTTTCAGGGGATTATTGCTCGTTTGACGCACTTTGGCGTACTAGCAGGACATGTTCCATACTTGGAATGTTGTGTGTTGTAGCTACCATGGCCTCTTCGGGTACTATGGCTGTCATGACAGCGTTTAGACTAGCAACAGTGTTTAAACCATTTATCACTAGAATAATGGAGCTAAAGGGGATTTACATTTCATGCGCATGTGTTTGGCTGTTGGCAATTTTATTTTCACTTCTGCCTTCGTTTGATTACAGTTCAGGTTATTTTGTTTCTCACGTTTGGTTTTCAAGTAAATTTTTTAAAACTGATCAAGTCCTTAAAGAACAGATGATTGATTTAGCCAATAAAATAAAACCACAAAACATGACGTCACTTAATTGGCATGAAGTCACTCAGCTAATGAGCATAACCTTCCCCAATCAACCGATAAAAGGAATTTTTGGTTATTATGGTGAAACTAGTGTTTGCATGCCCAGACTGTTCGCTTCTGCAAATGACGCTTCTTGGCATTATTCTGTGTTTCTTATTACACTCAACTTCCTGCTGTTCATTTTGATGCTTGTTGCTTACATCCTTATTTACATACGGAGTAACAAAATGGCTAAATCTAGAAACAAGCAACCCAACAGCGAAATGCAAAAACGTATTTCTCGCTTGCTTATTACTGACTTTTGTTGCTGGATCCCAATGTGTGTGCTTGCTTACTTGGCTGTTTCTGGTGTTCCAATTTCCAGTGATATTTACCTTATTAGTGCTGGTATTCTGCTTCCCATTAACAGTGCATTGAACCCCTTGCTTTACTCTACATTATTAGACAGATGCATTGTTCGATTGGAGAAACTTAAAAAACGTAAGATTCCTGCCTTAAGCAGAAATAATGAAGGGATTGTCATAGCAGAAAGTCAACTTTAACAAGTCCACAAATGCAAAAGATATAGTCATTATGGATGATTTAATACCATACCATATAAGCACACCTTAATTGATTAAATTACCCCTTATGTATTTTTTAAATATAAAAATGTCAAATAAATTTGTGACGGGTATAATCGCCACCGCTTCGTTTTTATTATCAGTGCGCTTGGTTTGAATGCTGTTGTGTGAATTGTATAAAATTGACATGTATATTTTAAATGCATTGTGTATTACGTGCGTTTTACAATATAATCATACAACATTAAAATCTAGTGATTCTTTGCACACAAGCCAATATACATGGAAATTTCAGTAGAAAGTCCTAAGGTGAAAATATTATGCTCCACAAGTTAAACGATTTTCAGCTTATTTTACGGTTGGTAAGCCATTAACAGAAATCGAAAAAAGAATAGCTTAGTGCAATGTTTTCAATTTTGTGTAAAAAAAAAAAAAAAAAAAAAAATATATTTTTTTTTAACGCGGGCCGCAGGAGAAACATAGAATGTTGTGGCGGGCCGGGTGAAAATGAAATCTCGAAAATACGCGGTGTGACGTCATACTATGACGCTATAAAACAAGTAAGCTAAAGAGCATGTTATAAGAGCTGTTGTCGATTTGAAGAAGAAAAAAGCCTGAATTTAGATTTAGAGGGAGACTAGACGCATTGAGCACAGATAAAATATATGTACATTTATTGATATGTTGGCATTTTTCAAGTTGTGGAAGGCGATAGCCAAACAGCTTAAGGTAAAAAAACTTACAATGCCTTTATCTGCTTTTGAGGCTAAGTTGCCGATGTGTTTCTTGCGACGCAATAGGCATAATGCAAAGGCGATATAGAACGAAAGAATCACAAACATTGCTTTTACCAAGCAATGGCGTAGCCAGCCGAAAATTTTTGTTGGAGCCAAAAAGTTTTTAACTTTTTGTTTAGCTTTTGTCATTGTACTAACTGCCGTAACGAACACAAATACCAATGTTAGCAAACCGAGTGTTAAGCGTAATACCCAAAAAACATTCAATGAGCAAAAACTGTCTGAAAGTATGAAAAGTACATTAATGTATAGTAAATGTTACATTAACTACATCGTTTGTGACGTAACAATGCATGACAATTGAAGGAATGGCATCCCTGTGACCAAATGTTGTGGTACTGCTCATAAATGCTAAAAAACAATTTTTTAAGAGTAAAATATTTACAAATTTTAGGAGGGGGCCCTCAGGCCCCCCTGGCTACGTCTATGTAACCCAGTTGGGTAAAATTAAATCGTTATGTTTTAGATTTAGAGGTGAAAAACGGCCGTTATAAAAACGGCCGTACGTTTCTATTCTTAAGAAGGAATACTTTCGATCGGAGCGCAAAAATCCATTTACAAATATTTATGTCAGTTTGACAAACTTTTCAAAACGCGAAAAAATAATTTTTATTTTAGTCTTTAAAACAGGTTAAAAATAGAGTTTGGCAGGGTCATGGATTCGTATAACAGATAAGCCGCGGGTCGGATTAAAACGCAAGAGCCTGCGTGTAAATACACAATAGGCCTTAAAAGTAGCAATTAAAAACTAAGGCAGAAAAATCTATAAAACCATAGTATTAAGACCAACGACTTTGAGATAGACACACACGCATCATCTGCAACTCTTAAATTTCCAACTAAACTAGAACTCAAAACAGTGCAAAATTAGCATTCTTCCACTACTTCTTTCTCTTTTATATACCGCACTCACACTAGTAACGGACTACAGCAATTGGCGTTAGCTCATCCGTCTGTAGGATGCACTATGACAGTGGCCTCCAACGTTTTTAATACGCGACCCCATTTTAAATAAAACGAAATCAGAATTTACATTACGACCCCATTTTGTTTTCAGATAGGAAATAAATATATATAATAATGCTGGAACTAAGTATTAGGAGAGAATATGCGTAAATGATACACATTTCCAGAGAACTGTGGCTACACAAGTGCACCAAAATGATTTCTTTTAAGAAGTTTCATTTAAATTATAAATTTGAATTAATAACCGAACGAACACCAAAATTTCATTTGTTTCAACACTAAGTTGCATTTATTGTGATGTTCGCGCCCACATAGAGTGTCCACCAGTTTAAAAAAAAGCGGTTCCACTTTGCATATGTAATGCTCTACTTACGTGTAATCCACTGCTTCCAAGCGGTGTTTAATTTTTATTATGCTCATTTCGCTGGATTTTGTTAAGGTTAAAAATGGAAAGAGTATAGTTAAGTTAGAAAATTGGACAGAGTCCGGTAAGTTAATTGAAATCCTTAAGCAAATATTTGCTGAAAACTTTGTAACTTACCTAAAACGTTTTAGGTTAAGAGCTAAAAAACCTATGGCGCGACCCCACTTGGGGTCGCGACCCATAGGTTGGAGACCACTGCACTATGACATCATAGTACAGAAGCAACACATCCTAGACATATACAAGTAACTTGTTACGCATTCTTCACATATATGTCTAAATAGCGCATAATTTCAAACTGCATGTCGAAACCCCTGCTTTGGTGCTTCGTACACGTACCCTTGGTTAAGAACCGCTGCTCTGCCTAGTCCTCGGGCACCCATTTATTTAGGAAGAAGATATATAACCGGACACGAAAGTAGTTTAAATCTACATATATTCACTAACTGGTGCACGCGTAAAAGGGCCATCCGGTGAAATAGGCTATATAGGCATTTCGTGAGGCTATTTCCCCGGCTACCAAACATCTCCCGAGGCTATTTCCCCAGCTAACTAATTAAATCGATTTCAGGATAAATCATGGAAATTACCCAAATCTCGGAAAATTAATACTAATACTACCAGCACCCAAACCCAAACGCTAACTCCAATACAAATCAATAAATATTGACCTAATGGTACAAGCGAGAAACTGTGATCCAGTCTAGATATATAGGCACATCCGAAAGCCATTTACCCGACTACAAAGTAATTCAAATCGATTTCCAAAAAACATTTAAATTATGCAAAACTCGGAAAAACTAGTTCTACCACCAACCAAACCCAAACGCTAAACCCAACCCTAACCTAAATCAATAAACAGTCAGGTATTGGTGCAAGCGTAAAAGAGAGATCCGGTCAAATAGTCTATATGATACAGTGTCATGTTAATTGCTGAACACATTCGGAACTTGTTACAATCGGTAGCGAAACAATAGGTACACAAAGGCGTTAAAAAAGAGGTATATAGTTAGAATAACAGGCACGCAAAAGTGGTAAAAACTAGGTATTTGAAAGGGTTAAAGCAGTGGACCCCTCGGGGTACATGAACTGGTTTTAAGGGGTCCATGAAATCCTAATTGAAATATTAGTGTATACTTAAGAAGTAATCAATTGATAAAAAAAATTATTTAAAAACTAAACGGGTTTGCACTGAATGTATTTAGACTTCATTTCACTTTCCCATTTTTGGACCAACATCAGAAAATTAATGAAGTTTATTTGTACTGTGACGTCAATTTGTGACGTCATTTTTAAATTTTATTTGCCTACAGTGGTTTGAGCGAGCTAAACTAAAATTTTAGGGGTCCGCGGTAAAAAAAAGTTTAAGAAACCCTGGGTTAAAGTAATAGACACGCAAAAATGTCAGTATAAAATGGAAAAACTGATTTATTATCGGTTGAAAGTATTGATCAAAATTAGTAATAGGTTAGTATCTATGCCGTTGGTAAGATGTATTTGGAATCTAAGACAAGGCTGACAATTGATGAGTAGAACAATAATATTTGGCTGTTTAAGAATTACTGAGCTACAGTAGATATGTTGTTCTGGTTAGTACGGTGTTTCTCAGCCCATCGGTCGCAAAGGTTATCGCACTTTTTTGATCGCCGGCTTCAGCAGTTAATTAAATTCGAAATATATTTATGCTTATATTTTGTTCACTTATAAAAAGTTCAGCGGATAGACTTGGTTCGCCAAAGCTGTTATACCTACGTTTGGGATTCGGGTCGACGCGAAGTAAAAACACAGTGGGTTAGTATAATATTGCGTTGTTCATTGGTTGAAATGAGGTGTTTTTCATAAGTATTTGATAAAATTAGGTTAGTCGTACTAATTTTTGCACCTAAAACGGTATATTTTCTGTATGATGCGATTTTGAGTGATTGCACATATTAGGACTTGTTTACCAGTTTAGTAGTTTACCGTTTTATTTATATGATAAGGCCGTAATTTTTGCGTTGACTTTCTTTAATAACGACTGCACCGGGACTTTACTTGATGTTTAGTCTAGAAAGACTCGACGTGGACTCAAGTTATTTCACAAAAGACTTGACTGGGACTTAAGTCACTTCAATATGACTTGTTTGCAACACTAATGTGGTTAATAGAGTAATAATATTCGAGTTTGAATAGTTTACCGTTTTACTGGCGTTAAGTGGGTCGGGACTTGACTTTCGACAGGTTATTTATTCATTTTTACACTTGACTTGGACTTCCATTTTTGCGAAAAACTTGCCTGGTGCTGAATTTCTTTCAAAAACAACTTAACTGGCACTTGAGTCTTTTCAAAATGACTTGTTTACAACACTAATTCGGTTAGTAGAACATTAATAATCGGCTGTTTTGTTCCCTGGATTGCACGAATCAAAGAGTTTCGCAAACGAAACCGCAGGCTTTCTGCGTTGGCGTTGACTTTCTGGGACTTAACTTGGACAACCGGTGACTTGGATTGGGACTTGACTTTTTTTTTAAAAGATTTGACATGGACTTAAGTTATTTCACAAATGACTTGACTAGTTATTAGTTCAAATTTACTTGACTTGGACGTTATTTTATAAATGACTTAGCTGGCACTTGAGTCTTTTCAAAATGACTTGTTTACGCCACTTTGGTTTGGTTAGTAGAATATCAGTATTGCGATTTGATGTTCCCGGGTAAATCAAAGAGTTTCGCAAACGAAACCGCAGGCTTTCTGCCACATCAGTGCAATCACTGCGTTGGCGTTTTGTTGCAGAGTTTCTTCGTCAAACACGAACACGTGTCTCTCATCTCCAGTCATGTCCAGCAACTTCTGTCTGTTCACGTCGAGACCATCGAAATTGGTGAAAATCACGAAAATCTATAAATTGAACGTATTGTACAGGGAGTCGAACCGGAACCGAACCGGAACTTTAGGAACCGGTTTTAGGCAATCTTTTTGCGAACCGTAACCGAACCTGAATACTTTATTGTAAAATTTTAAGGAGCCGAACCGGAACTTAACGGAAACATGAACATGAACCTTAACCGAACCCGAACCTGTAAACAAAAGCGGTTCACTCCAGCATGGCGTCACGACTTATGTCTTGCAGAATCAAGTTATGCCATGTCAGAAATTTTATGAAAACAATTTGAATTTTGAATAAAAAAGACGTTGATTTTTTTATTTTTCAGATATTTCAATAATGAGTTGCTGCTTTTTTTAATACGTCACTTAACTTAGACTAAATGATTTACAATTCAAAGATTAGTCTCTACATTTACTAACCCACAATTTTAGATTTAACGTAACTTATATTGTTTCCGAACCGGAACTTTATGAACCGGTTTTGAAATAACAATGATCGAACCGGAGCTGAACCGGAACTTTTAAATTGCTTCGAGCTAAAACCGGAACTGAACCGAATTCTGGCGACGCCGTTCCGATGCTAAGTCCCGGTTAAAAGCCATGATTTGCTAATCAACGCAGACCTTGAAAGGTCAACTTCTCCAAAAAGTATTGATTTAACACAAAGATTGTCTGATGTTACATTTATCACACTTATGTTATTAATTGCTTTGCGATTTTTAGCCTACCAAGAGTAGAAAAGTATTTTGAATGTTTTTATTTATTCTTGCTTAATTAAATGGAGGTTCGATACTCTCGGATCGGAGCCGATAAAAAAAGTGGGAGTATCGGTACACGTCCGATACTAGGGTAGTATCGATAAATTTTAATATATCGAATCTATATCAAAACACAATGCTAATAACCTTTTGCCATGCGAAGCCAGTCATTCTACAAAATATCCAATTGTAAGTGTCAAAACATTTCAACTATTTACCAAAGTTCCTTTTTCGCGAAGTCGCCTTGCCACTTGAGTGACGTCATCATCTGTATTTGACTCGGTGATAATGAGAATCATATCGACGTGATTGTGTCGGTGACCTTCGAACAAAATCTTCTCCTCAACAAACTCGAGGGCGCCCCCAGTGTTCACTTTGCCATCGGCTGAAAATATTTTAAACGGAAAAATAAACTGTTTGGAAGTGTTACTTAAGTTTATACAATGAATTAAATCCATGTGAAGTATTTTTGAATAAATAACAAGTCCATGTCAAGTCACAATTAGAGCAAGTCAATCCCAAGTCAAGTCCTTGCAATACAAAATTAAATTTTAAACTACTAAAATAGGTAAAGTTTTGTGTTAAGAAACCGTAATGATAGAAAACTGCTGCTATAGTTCTTAATGGACCGTTATGGTTGGCCAGTAGGACAAAAGAAAGGTTTGATCACAGATTATACACGTTGCTTATATGTACGTTTCAGTTGCTGTAATGTACGTTGTGGCACAAACAACATTTGATCAGGATTGGATTAACCATTAAGCAAAATAAACACGTATTTAGGGACATAAAAAAATACCAAAAACGAAATATACAGCAAGTAAATTGTTTATTGTGCAAAAGTAAGGATAAAATAGGCTACTCAATTTTATAAAAAAAAGTTTAATGAAAACACTTTATTTTACCCAAGTCAGTTGTCCAAAAAACTTAAGTCAAGTCAAGAAAAATTTTCCAAAAGAAAACTCAAGTCAAGTTATTTCAAAACGGCGACTTAAGTGCAGTCAAGTCAAGTCATGGACTTCAATCATCACAACGCGGCGTTATAAATGAAAAAAAAACTGACTGATAACCTGTACGTCTAAAGTTTTCCGACGCTTTTGCTGTCCTGTTGTGTCCGAAGAAACGACTGATGTCCAGATGCATCGTTCCGCTGTAGAATAAGACCGAGAACCGGACGTTGTCAACGTCCCTTTGCACCATGCTAGGACAACATAGAATGTCAGGATAACCAGACACTTTTTTCCAATCATGTGAAAACTTTAGAGCATAATTTCTGAGGGTTGTATTTAGCCGTAGAAGAAATATCAAATCCCATACAAATGAAACCCATTAAAAACATTAAAAAAAAAGACAAATAACCCAATTTTATAAAACAATTGTCTAATACAAACATCTCATTTCTACACAAGTCATTTTTTTAAACTACTGTTAAGTGCACTTATTATTAAAATGCTATTTACGTTCTTCTTTTTGTTAAATAAGGGTATTTCCTGGGTAAATTTTATAACAAGATTTCAAATAAATTCAATTGAGTTAAAAAAATAATCATATATTTACAAAAGAAGTGTGGAAAAATTTAGGATAAAATAAACTTGTTTTAAAAAAAATAATATTTTTGAAAAAAATGTAGTTTGTAAATTGTGTGAATTTTGTCAAATATTCAAAGTGCAATTCAGCAGTTGACTCACTCGACCATCTTTCTGACCAGCAAGTTCCTTTGTTTCGGGATGTTTTCCTCCGATCTCCGGTGAACAAGGGCTATTATGTCGGCCGGCAGATAAGGCGGACATTCTCCTACGAACATGTACCAGTATTAAGTACAAGTAGATTTATTTTAGCCTTTTTTTTAGTCGAAAAAAATTAAAGTATAAACATATAATTACAATCAACATTTTTATGAGGATAATTTGCAATTTAAATGAAGTTGATTGTGAATAATCAAATGTTATTTAAGTTCAAATTCGTTTCTCAAGAATTCGGTAATTCTAATCTAATTTGAAAAATAAAATTTATTTGATGAAGAAAATACTTTTTTAATGAAGATTAGGATTTTTTTAGTAGTTCGACCAAAGTGGAACGAAGCGTCAAAATAAATTGCAAACCTAGGCACAAAATTATTTTCTGTTATAACTGTGATTTATTTTATGCAAATTACAGTACAGTTACATAAACGTCGTCAAAACAAGTATATTATTTTCCTTCCACTTTTTTCCTTCCCCTTCCACAACACTTTGCTATCCAAAATTCGAACTATGTATTGTAATCTGCAGAACGCTAAAGCCGTATGAATTGTTAGCGAACTAATCTCTCTAATAATCACATGTTAACAGGACTTGACTGGTTTCGTCAATTTTCTTCATTTATTCCAAACTGCGAAACAAATAAACGACTGTGATTTTTGTGTTCTTTGGTATACGTGTATTGAAAAGCAACAGCACGGAAGATACATTCGCATACATGTACAACAGCTGTGATCTAGCCATCGTTTCTTGATTAACGGTTGAAGCTTTCGTATAGCTTTAATACACACAGCATTAATGGAATGTTTCCGTCAGGTATTGTAGATCCCCTTTAGTATGTAGATATTAACAGGATGCAGCAGGCAACGGTGTTGTGGTTGTTTCTCGACTCGGTCCGGTTAAGTCTGTGTATAGCTCAGTTGCTGGTAGAGCGACTGTGCTGGTGAGTTCGAACCTTATCACAGGGTAGTTTTACGTACAGAATGTAGCAGGCAACGGTGCTATTGTTGTTTCTCTACTCGCTCCTCTCTGAGTCTGTGTAGCTCACTTGGCATAGCAACTGCCCCGGTTTGGCCGGAGGCGCGAGTTCGAATCTCACCGCAGGCTAGTTGATTTTCTAACCTGGCCTTGCTTGCGCTAATTTGCTTTGGTATATTAAAGTACCCAGTGTACAATTACAAATTGGCAAATCATAGAGAAAAAGATAAAAGGACGCGGACCGATCCAAAATTAAATTACAATACAAAAACTAACTTCATAAATGTGCAGCAGAACTTTTCGTAAAATGTACAACTTGAAGACAACTTAACACTGCGAGGTTTTCAAGAACATTAGTTCTGAACGTACAGGATTTCTGTTAGTTGTCAAGTTAATTCGATACACATGTTTATTAAACGGCTCGAAACATATTTTTAACTGTTTGCTATTTTTTGCGTTTTGTACATTATTAAATTGATATAAATTAAAGCGTTTCTGGCTTTTAGTTTCGTTTGTATCCGGTTCAGGGCGCTCTTAGTAAACAAGTTAGAGTTTCTCGCAAATGAAGTTGCAAGCTCTTTTCCACATCAGATGAACCAAGCCCTTTGCATTCTTCTTCAGAGATTCCTCGTCGAAAACGAAGATTTGATTTTCATCTCCAGTCATTTCTAGAAGCTTCTTTTTGTCCACGACCACATTGTCGAAGTTTAGGAAAATTGCAAATATCTAAAAAGAAACAGTATTGTTCAGGGTCTTGTTTTGCGTAGGAAGCATTTTAAACCCTTACAGAAGTATAGGTAGCATTATTTTAAAAGTTTCAAATAAAACTGAATAAACTTCTTTCAACTATTAATGCTCCGAAAAAATTATTTCTTCAAAGTTTTGCGATGTTAAAACTACAATCAATATTGTTCACATTTCTTGTTTTTAGTAGAGTGCATTTCCAAGCCCGTACAGAAGTATAGGTAGCATATTTTCAACGTTTCAAACGTGTTGATGTTCATTCTACGCCTAACTACAGCATCCGGTCATTACATTAAGGTTTATTCGAAAGTTCTAGAAAATGCTACCTGTATTGTATTTAATATTATTCTACGCCTAACTACAGCGAGTCAAGTCAAAGCATTCAAGTATACTGTTTATGCCAGTGTTGTGATAACTTAATCAAAACAATTAAGTTCACTTAAGTCAAGCCATTAACTCAGGGGCGGTCAACTTCTTCAGTCGGTGAGCCCGATATGGGAAAATGTAATACTTGACGGGGCCTGCATGTTTCGTCGCACAATGGCGGCTAGTGTTGTACTCTTTAAGTACGGCAACACTTTCATTGCACAGCAAACATACTGCTTTCTTGACTTGAATTGAGTGAAAAGGTATTTGGGCATCCTAGCCTTGTTAAATTTACGACACCTCTTTTTACCTTTACGTTTCTTGGCAAAATAGAAAACAAAATATTGATGTAAATTCTAAATCTAATTTGGGAAGACACAAGACCTAAAAAAGCAATACCTAACGCACAAAAATCAATAATACCATAGTATTAACACCAACGACATAATAAAGCCAAGTACGCAGTAATAACCACGACAGTGCAACTCAATCGTATGAAAAATAAATTTTTTGCAACTTAATCGTCTGAAAAAGACATAAATGTGTCGGAATAAGGCCTAAACAACGCCTAAAACTGTGGTAAGAGGGTATGGGACGATCGGAGTGATTTTGTGTCAAACTTCGCGCGCCTTAGTACGCCTGCTTGGCGCCGCTTTTTGGCACCTGATTTTTAGGCCCTGTTCGGGGTTATTGGTGGGTAATAGGTGGGGTTAAAGGGTCCGGCCCGCGAGCCGTATGTTGCCCGCCCCTGCATTAACTTGAGTCATTACAACACTGCTAGATCACTATAACTGATTCATATAATTACCAATGTTCCTTTTTCCCGAAGCCTCCTTGATATTTGCGCAACGTCGTCATCCGTATTTGACTCAGTGATGACCAGAACCATATCAATGTGATTCCTTCTGTCCCCATGGAACAATTTTTTTTTCTCTACAAACTCCATAGCGCCTCCAGTGTTCACCAAACTGTCATCTAAACGCGAAAAACAAAACGTGGTGATCAAAGTAAATCAGGAAAGCAATATATAGATATTGTAAACATGTAAAATTTAATCAGTGCTAGTTATATATACATATGTAATAATAATTAGGGTTCAATTAAGACGAGTACGTATCAAAGCCCATACAGAAGTATGGTATCATTTTTTTCTTTATTCTTCTTCATTGATGCTAGAAATTAATAAAGAGTTATTGGAAACTTTCAAAATGCTACCTACTTCTGTATTGGCTTTGTTATTTTTATAACGTTGTAGCGTGTCGTTTCATTATTGTGTTCGCGACACGCGACATGCGTCTCTTGTGCCTCGCTGTGTCTCGTTGTGTTGATGTAAGGTCACTCGAATAAACTACGTGCTGCTGAAAGGTTGTGCTTTATGTGCTCCTACAACGTCTTACTACAACCTCAAAGTTCAAATAAAAAGAAACTGATAAATACGCAAACTGTATAATGCAAACGTGGAAAAATTTTCAACCATGTATTGTCGGTAGATGAGTTGTATAAAAACCCTATAAGTTGAATGCTGAAAACCCTTGTTATTTTAGTTACGTAAATTAGTAAAATACATGCTTTAGAATCGTGGACCAAATCGGGGCTCGCCGAAATCGAACAAGGGACTTGGAAGTTAGACTCGATTAAAAAAAATTGCCCTTAGATGTCAGTGCTGCGCATTTTAACAACTTTCACTAAATTTGCGTCATTCCCTAATTTGAGGATTTTTATCAAACTAAATTTTTAACTAAACGCGGCATCCAAAACTCAGGCAAAAAAAGCTTGAAAAAAAGTCAATGTTACATTTCGTAGAAGGTTGTTACATTTCGTAGAAAGGCTTCCCTTACATAGAAGTCCATAAAACCTGGGTAATTTATATTTGGTGGTGGGGGTCCTTGGTTCGCCCCTGAGTATGACTAATTTCTATGTCAGGGGTCGGTTGACTATTTTAACTATTGACTCTATTTTTAACGGAAAACCTTTAAAAATATTGCACATATATTTTTTAACATTTTATTGTTATCGGCAATGTAATAAAAACTTGGAAGAAATTTAAAACAAAATGACGGTATACCAAAAAAACGCGCTCGCTTCGCTCGCCAGGTGTCCCGGACTTAAAAAGGTTAACAAACACTGAACAAGATTAATCATTGAAGCTATCGCGTTTCCTCAAAGTATTCTTATTAAACTTTTTAACGACGTGTGGACTCGAATTTTAAACCAAACAAACGCTTTGCGCCAACACTTTACTGCATCCTTAAATGTAATTAAACACGTTTTCAAGTGCAAAAAATCCGAGGCTCCTTGGACTTTGTCTTTTGTTCTAATAGTTTAACAACACAATTCTTAGTTAACATTGTGTGCGGCCCGCAGACACCTTTCTGAGGTTGGTTTTGGCTCGCGACTAGAAAACGGTTGCCGATCCCCCCTGCTCTATGTGCATTTTGTCCCTTAAGTTGGAAACGGTAAAATAACATCACTCCATTACATCTATACTTTTTAACAAAACTGTATTTAATAGCTTACTAAATGTTTACCTGTTCGCCGAAATGTAACTGTGTCGTCGTTAACTGCTTCGTGGCCATCAAAGAAACTGATGTCAAAATGGATTGTTCCACTGTAGAATAAGACTGAAAATCTCACGTTGTCAGAATCCCAAAGTATTGTGCTACAAAAAACAACTTTTAGTGGGACAATTTAATACGGCAGGACGTATCGGAACATTTAGCCAGTGGTTCTAATCCTTTTTTATCCCATGGACACCGTTAATCGTTTTTGAAGCCTAACTTCACAGTTAAGTTGTTTGCATCACAACTTTAAAGTCTTTTGGTTCCAGGACATGTCACCAATTGCACAAATCAAGTCTCAGCCAAGTCATTTTTAGAGGCTGTCAGCTTCAAGTCAAGTCTTCATTCATATAAAAAAAAACATCATATATTTTAAAAATCGTAAACTCGTCCGATCAGGAGCAATATCTTAACTGGAAAATAACAAGGATGCAACATATAGAAAACAAATTGTTTTACTGGAAAAATGAGATCAATAACCTAATTATTTTCCACAATATTTACTGAAAATACTAAAGGTTAGCCAAAGATATTTGACTCGATAAAGTCCAAGCCCAAATCATTTTTTGTATAAGACTTAGGTCAAGTAAAGTCATTTTGACAAAAAGACTTAAGTCAAGTCAAGGAATTTAAAAACAGTAACTTTGATGCGCTTAAGTGAAATCATTCGCTACAGCACTGGTATATACAGTACGCTCGGTTTAGTTGCTCGCGTCATATTAGCTTAAAGTTTGGTTAAATATAAACTAAAGTCATCCATAATTTTTCCGAAAATTTCAAAATATTAAAAAAGCGAAAACTTCAACTCGATTTTTTAGCTTATTTTAGGAGTTAGTTGGTCGGAACTCTACAATGTTGTTTCTACACCCAAGGCGCATCTTTGCTTAAAGTTTTACATTTTATTTGAACTTTGTTCCAATAGGCTCTAACGATATTCATGCTCATCGTGTTATGAAGGTCTCATTTTCTACTCACTCGATCATGTTTTGAACCATCAAATTTCTTCTCTTGGCCAAATTCTTTTCGTGTCTTTTGTGAGCAAGAACTATGACGTCGGCCGGCAAAAATGGCGGACACGGTCCTGTTAATATTTTCCGGTAAAAACAGGGGTGTCCGAAACAGCATCAATTTCGAAATAGATACCCAAGATGCCGGCAAAAAACTATAAGTAGTTAGATACGAAATCGACATTAGCAAATTAAAAAATGACTTTAGAATTCTACGGAAAAATCCTTAGTAAGATCAAGCAACAAGGTTGTGCTCATGCTATGTTTTTTTAAGAAACTTTAAATCGTTTAAACAATATTAAATTTTGGAGCATTATGGTTGGAGGTTGTAGTAAGTAAGACGTAATAAGAATATCAAAGCCCATACAGAAGTAGATATCAAGTATTTTACGTTGAAAATGATTAAAGAGTTATTCGAAACTTTCAAAATGATACCTACTTCTGCATGGGTTTTGATATTCTTATTACGCCATGTCTTAAATGAATAACGAATTGGCGTAAAAACGCCATCGTGTCGGACAAGTACCGATATACCACAGGGTATCGGGTATCGGCTTTAAACTAGAACACCATCAGCCATCCAAGAAACAATATCTTTCGAAGCAGAGCGTTTGCAAGCTGACTTTTCTATGCGCGAAAATTTTAGCGTGCAACACCAATATAAAAAACACCACTGTAGCTAGCGAGCATTGGTACTTATATTAGTAGCAATTACAATATGTTTGTTTTCGAGTTTGTACTCGAAAAGTCTTTTCAAAACGTTTTGCCATTTTCCTTTTACCGTATGCATCCTGCTTACCGAGGTCGTTAACTGACTATGTTAATCCATAAAGCATTCGTTTTTCCTGCGATGATAGTTTAGTCCAGGGGTGTCCAACCTTTTAGCAGGATGGGCCGCATGGCCACTTTAAAAATTTCGATGGGTTGCAAAACCTCTCAGATTAAAGGGGTGACGTCATAAGTTACGTCATATCGTGACGTCATAGAACAACCTAACTTATAAACACCCGCTCTTCGAGAGTGAACTTATGCGCAAATGTGCAAGTAATCTTGACCTTATTTATTTTTTCGAAAATTTGAGTTTTCACATGTTTGGGCTGAAATATTTCCAACGGTCGGGAAAACACACATTTAGAAAAACACACATCTTACTTAGCAATGATGGGTGCACAAGTGTTTGATGGATGTTGAAATGCGACATAGGACTCGATTATAGTCTCAGAAAAAACATAAGAATAGGCCCACTTCAAATACTGCGCGATCTTCACGTTTTGATGATAGTCGAAACAATTGTTTTGAATAAAGTCTACTGAAAGTGAGAATTAGTGGTGGGCCGCACGTAAATATCAGGCGGGCTGCAGGTCTGACATCCCTGGTTTAGTCGAATTCTACTGCAACTAGACACAACCATTTGAACACCATACTTGTGAGACGTGTTTACTGCTCTTTAAGTTGTTCTATTGAGGTTGATCTCCAATTTGATCTAATCGCGTTAAACTATACCACCTCAAGGTCACTGCAAGTTTAAAGTGCAAAGCATTGTTCACTGCCATTTACCGATAATAATAATAGTGGCACCTTAGAAAATTGGTTTAATTTGAAACCATTTAAGGTACTTGTAAGTATTGAAGCACTTCAAATCAGTTAAACTTTGTGTAAAGGTTTATTAAAATGTCTTCACGTTGCTGACGCCCGTTTTTAATCCCATTGCTACAAATATGCAATCAGTTTATTTACTTGCTTACAACCCATTATATGCATAGTTATGGATATAAAACCATTTGTATAGGTGCTATACAAATGGCTTACTGCACCAGCAAAGAATTGAAAAAGCAAGTAGCATATGCTGACCTATGATTAAGCTGCGCGTTTATATTTGCCAGTCTGGCATACTTGAGGTTAAACAAGCAAGCTGTGCAACATTTTTCGCTGCCTTGGGGCAAACTTTAAACTGTCACGTTGCGTGGTGTTAGGCGCAACACAATGGCTGCAAACTGCATTTTGGCAACAATTAATTACTGCTGCTTCTGATTGTGGTACTATACATGCACTTAATGCTAGTTGCCAGACTTGGACAACCAGATTTATTTTATCTTTTTCAAATTAGTTTTAAGTTAAAATTAGATCATTTTAGTTCAAAATTAAATTAAAATTAGAATTATCGAACTTTGAAAACCGGAATTTGAATTAGAATTTCAACTAAAATAGCCGCATTTTTCTCAAAAAAAAATCTCTCTCGTTTAATTTGAAAACTAGAGTTTATCTAGTTGGCACTACATGCACTCAATGTTATTCGCTGCTGCATTAGAACTATATTACTTTGAAGCAAGACTAAAAGCACAGTTATATAAATAACTATCGAAGCTTTTACCAATGTATTTCAGCAGTAATTCTTACCATCTGACTTTAGGTAAACCATACTCACTTGTACAGCACGGTTTTTTGCTGCTCCATTTTCCGTTTCTCAAACAGGTAGCTTCGCTTACGTTGGAAGGATTCAGTGAATATTCATCTTCTTTGCACGAAAACTCGCATTTTGATCCGAGTTTGTTGGAGTCGGAGCATTTCACCTGGTCGTGTGCAGAACTCTTAGTTGTCCAACTTGCACAGCCAAGACCACTGGCTAAAAAGATGTTTTTGGGGTGGGGGTGGTGAAAATGTGTTTTTTAAGTTGTCATCTGAATAGGACAACTGCCTAATAGTGTAGTAGTATATCAGTGTTGTGCACTAAAGTCACGTTTGTTATATGACTTTGCATGAATTAAGTATCTTACCGTAAGTAAAATGACTTAGCTTGACTTAAGTCTTTAGAACTAATTTCTTGATTTCTGTAAAAACGACTTGTTTTAAAGAAGAATTTTTTTCAAAAAATTGGTTATTTATAATATTTTTTGCACATAAAACAATTTTCCTGCTGTATCGCGCGTTTTTTTTAATTTTTTAGTCAATTTGTTATCCTCATCGAACAAGTGTACCGATTTTTTTTAATTCAACGTTTATTTTTTATGAAGGACTTGACTTGGACTTAACTTGCTCTAGTCATAATTTAACTGGGACTGGGCAACTGATGATTAGACTGGTAATTGACGTGTTATTTATCCTAAAAGACTTGACTTGGACTTCAGCCATTTTAAAATTACTTGACTTGGACTTTAGTCTTTCAAAATGACTTATTTACAACACTGTATAGCATAGTATGGACAGAATCTTGGTAAATAAAAAACCTCAGGAATATTAAACGAAACATTGCTATGATGAAAAATAAAAAATAATGTCTTGACTTAAGTGCACTTGAGTCATTGTTTTTAAATGATTTGACTTGAATTAAGTCTTTTGGGCAAAATGACTTGACTTGACTTTAGTCTTTTGGGCGAATGACTTGACTTGACTTAAGTCTTTTGGGTGAATGACTTGACTTGACTTAAGTCTTTTGGGCAAAATGACTTGACTTGACTTAAGTTTTTTGGGCAAATGACTTGACTTGACTTAAGTCATTTTGACAAATGACTTGGGTTAAAATAAATTGTTTTAATTAGGCGATTATTTATAAAATTGCGTTATTTATCCCAATCTTTGCACATAAAAGAATTTGCTTGTAATATATTGTTTTTATGTTATTTTTTACTTGAGCTGCTCATAATAATCGGAGGGGTTTTCATAATTTAAAGTTTTATTTTTTTGGCAAGGGCTGGACTTGAAGTTGACTTGTTCTAATTATGACTTGACTGGGACTTGAATTAGGCAACCGATGACTAGGACTTGACTTGTCATTTATTCAAATTAAACTTAAGTTATTTTACGAATGACTTGACTGGAACTTTTGAGTCATTTCAAAATGACTTGTTTACAATACTGCTACGAAGGCAGAATTTACTTCAAATCTAACAGAAGTCACACGAATACCAAAGCCCATATAGAAGTACATTTTAAACGTTACCTACTTCTATGTGGTCTTTCCATATTCCTACTATATAGGTTATGCTTCAAATTTAAACTCACTTGAACCACACGATTCTTCCTTGTTACAAAGATGACCTTCGCAGCAGCAATGACACACAGAGAAAATACCCTGGTCGTTGCACGTTAGGCCGTTTCCTTGCCTATTCTGGAACGAACATGAACAAGAAGTTACAATTAGTGGTGCAAAACAGTGGCGTAGCAAGCTGAAAAAAATTTTTTTTTGGGGGGGGGCAAAAAATTGGAATTTTTGTTTAGCTTTTGTCATTGTATTAACTGCTGTAACGAACACAAATAACAATGTTAGCAGACCGTTTCGAGCAGCAATTGACTGAGTGTTAACGCAATACTCAAAAAACAGTCAAAGAGCAAAAACTGTCTAAAAGTAGTAAAACTACATTATTGTATAGCAAACGTTATATTAACTACATCGTTTGTGACGTAACAATGCATGACAATTGAAGGTGTGGCATGCCTGTGATCGACTTTTGTGGTACTGCTCATAAATGCTACAAAACAAATGATTAAGAGTAAACTATTTATAATTTTTTTTTTTGGGGGGGTATGGCCCCTCAGCCCCCCCTGGCTACGCCATGGTGCAAAATACCAAATGCGAAAACGAAATGTGTACTCAAAAACGATAGCGAGCTTCTTGCTAAAAAACATTAATTGGAAGAGCTATTCACCCGGACACCAAAGTACTTCAAATCGACATAGAAACACGAGCGGGTGCAAACGTAAAACAGCGATCCGATTGAATAAAGTTCTGAGGTTATTTACCCGGCTAACAGAGTAATTTAAATTAATTCCTAAATAAATCATAAAAAATATGCAAAAGTCGAAAAATTAAATATAATTCTACCACCACCCGAACCGAAATGCTACACTCCAACCCTAACCCAATTAATGCATAATCACGTATGGGTGAAAGCGTAAAAAACGATCCGGTCAAATAAGGTATCTCTTGAGGTTATTTAACCGGCGAACAAAGTAAATTAAATCGATTTTCGAAAAAAAATCATTGAAATTATGCAAAGGTCGAAAAATTAAATCTAATACTATCACCTAAACCCAAACGCTAAGCGCAACCCTAACCCAAATTAACAAATAATTACGTATTTGGTGCAAGCGTAAACGGGCGTTGCGATTAAATAGCCACTGCCCACTTCCATGTTTTGTCAGACCAAAATTGGTTTTGTTTAGTGTTTTTTTTTCGAAATATTATCTAGAATTAATGTTTGCCAAGAAATCAATTATATTAAAAATATTTTTATTTAAAATAATGTCGATTTTCTCTACATTTTTGGCTTTAAAATGTATCATCAAGCTACATCACAGATACATTTCGAAAACAACATACATTACATTTCGAAACAAACCAGGTTTGCGCGGAACGAAATTGGGAACAATACTAGGAGCACAATGCAAATTCCTATATGAAGAATCTCCAACTAAATACCTGCTTTCGATCGTTATAGCAAGCTTGCTCTTGTTTGCAACTCTTCCAAATAGAAGTCTTGCCGAAAAACCTTCGTTTTACGGTGGAACAAACATCCTATAACAGAGAATCAAACATCTACCCTTTGAACATATTTTATACTGGAAATAAACTATATTAGATATTGTAGTATTGACCAGGAAGTCGAACCGAAACCGAACCCAAACTTTAAACCGGTTTTGGGCCGTTATTTTTTTACTTCAAATAAAACGTTGCTTTTTTATTATTTCTGAATTGGTCCGAACCGAGACCGGATTTCAACCGTATTCCGGAAAAATCCTTGAACCCAACCGAACCTGATCCGGTAAGTCAAACGGTTCGACTCCCTGATATTATTACCATCTAACAAATTAAAAACAAAATATCATGGTGTAAAAGAAATTATAATGTAATAATCTAATTCATTAAAACAGAATAAAAAACTATTATTTTGCACCTGAGTAATTAAACAATTTAACTCTCTCACAGCTAAATAATGCACTAAACATGCACCGAGTGTTAAAAAAATGTATTTTGTGTTTTTTTAACCAGGGTCGCTTGCACACTTAAGCGGTGCGCGAAATGTTCCTAGGGGGTGCGGGGATGCTGAATTAGGCAGAGAAAATGTATTACTGTAATTCATTTCTTTGCACAGCTGGATGTAAGACTAAATCACAATCATTTTTGTATTGTGTTACTGTGTTATCAGTTAATTGTATAAAAATTAAACTTCAGTGGTTTTGTGATTTAAGCAATTCTTCAACGTTGGTGCGAGAATTGGTTGGTGATTTGAAAGGTGTGCAGCAAAAAAAAAAAGTTAAAAAATCCTGTTCGAGATGCTAGCTATCCTTTCTTTTTTTAAAAATATGACTTTTAGCTATAGGCTATTTAGCGGCAAACCCTGATTGACATAAACCTGTTCGTTTCTGCATTTCATCCAGCTTCCGAGAGCAGCACATTTTTTCTCGTTGGATGCATTGTCACAAGTCCAACAAGTAAGACTCACCACCCCAGTCCACAACAAACCTGACAAAGTATATAGATTAGTGAGTATGTCGGGACAGTCGCCGTTCATAGTAATTGATAAAGTAAAATTTGACAAAGAAAAATCAATATGAACGAAAAATTTAGTATAGAAGGACGGCCAGTCCAGTGTTGCAATGACACTTAAGTAACTAGTTTGAAATAAATTGACTTGACTTAAGTTTTTCGGACAAATGACTTGACTTGACTTGGCATAACTTAAAGTCTTTTGGGCAAATGATTTGACTTGACTTGGCATAACTTAAAGTCTTTTTGGCAAATGAATTGACTTGAGTCTTTTGGACAAATGACTTGACTTGACTTAAGTATTTCGGACAAATGACTTGACTTGACTTGGCATAACTTAAAGTCTTTTGGACAAATGACTTGACTTGACTTAAATCTTTTGGACAAATGACTTTACTATAACCGACTTAGGTCATTCGGACAAATTACTTGACTTGACTTAAGTTTTTTGGAGTTTACTTAAGTCTTTTGGCCAAATAACTTGGGTTTGAAGTAACGCGTTTTTGTATTTTTTGTCCTAATTTTGGCACATAAAAATATTTGCTTGCTATATGTTGCGTTTTTTTGTACATTTTAATTCGTTTATTGCTCATAATAATCGTACGAGTTTAAAAATTCAAATAGTTTAACGTTTTATTTTTATGACAAGAAAAATTGACTTGCTCTAATTACGACTTGACTTGTTATTTATTCAAATATACTTGACACTTGGACGTTATTTTAGAAATGGCTTTACTGGGACTTAGGTATTTTAAATGATCCGAACACGAAGGTTGTAAAAAAATCAACTTTATTCAACAAAAGCAGAATACTGTATAGTTACGCAAAAACGCACCATCAGTTCTGCTAATTTCT
Organism: Ascidiella aspersa; assembly: GCF_963924565.1. NCBI lineage: Eukaryota > Metazoa > Chordata > Ascidiacea > Phlebobranchia > Ascidiidae > Ascidiella > Ascidiella aspersa. The sequence goes on from NC_139451.1 coordinate 3,844,524, forward strand.
GTAAACACAACGAAAACACCGAAGTTTTATATGAATATAAAAATACTAACAAGTCTAAAAAACCAATAACAGAATTGCAATGCTGTACAGTCCAGGTGTAAACCAATAGTGAAGTTAAAATTGCAAAAGAAAAACAGCTATAATAAAAGGGAACCGCAATGCCTGAAGCAAAACACCGCCAAGAAATCGCAAAGAAATCATGAGGTCGCGCAAAAACAGTGGGTCAAGAAAAAAGTCAATCTTTTAAATGACTTGTTTGCAACACTGCGCCAGTCTACTAATTGTGTTTATAGCATTTGCTGCGGTAAAACCAGTCTTGTTGTTACGTCACCATTAAGTTTGTGTTTAATCAATGAGCAATCTTACATTCAATCAAATTGCGTTGTTCGAAAACAAATGTAACATACGACGAATAAAGACTTATTTTTTGCGTAAATCCGAATATTTTAACAAAAATTTAAAATAATCTAAAATAATCTTTGACAGTTTTCCAATTTGAACGTGATTCTAGTTGAAAGGTTGGAAACCAGTTGCTTTGGTTATGTACAATTCGTTATTTTGTCGTAAATTTCGCATATCCTTACATTAAACTTCATTACAAGTATGTTTTTAAGTTTAATGGTGAAAATAACGGCCCAAATAGACGTTAAAAGCGATCACTGATGATGGCATTAGAAATTGCCGAAACATTTGAAAATAAAGCATGTCGCTTTTAACGTCTATTTGGGCCGTTATTTTCACCATTAAACTTATGAACAGATCCGTATATAGTGTTCCAAAGTATGTTTTAAACATTAAAAGTCTTACTATTGAGCCGATGTTTCATTTTCTTTAAATATCAAACCCACATCGAAGTAGTAGCTTACTTTTAAACCATAATAAAGAGATATTCGAAACGTTTGAAACGTTTCTACTTCTACATGGGATTGAAATTTCTGCTATACGTCTAACCAAAACATTCAACCAATATGCTTACAACATTTTTTTAAGTTTATGTACTTATCTTTAACACCTGGACTAACAGATTTATGTTTCTAAAATTGTTTAATCTTATTTCTTACTACTTTTTATTTGACTGTGTTTGCAATCGGATTAGACTATTTACATTTTAGTGTTCAGCAAAAATAAAACTTCATCTTATTACCACACTCAATATTTCTTTTTGACAGCAAAACGTTTTTAACTTTATCTGATTAGCGCAATTGTAAGTTTTTCGCTAGCAAAACTTTTTTCACTTTTTATGAGCGTAGTAACAATAATTAATGAGAAAGTTGTTAAATTTCACAGTTAACATACAGCCAAAAAATCCTTTTTATTATATTATTTAGGCTACTTAGTCCTACCTTGCAGCAATAGAATTCTGTACAGCATTCTTGTCTTTGCCAAAAGCTGCTTAGCTTTGCTTGCCTTGTTACGAATACATCAGCAAAGTATTATAAGTCAGAAGAGAACTGGTTTAGCCTCGGGACCTACAATATTTACCACAAGAGCGTGTCGTTTTGTTATTATTACTTTATGTGGCTTCATTATAACTTAGCTGCACTATTTGGTGCGTTGCTTTAAATACGATTTTTTTTTTACACAATCAGAATTGGAAACTTAAATCTTTTAAATCAAAAAAATAAATAAATTTAAAAAAAAAACTAAACTATAATTCGAATATAATTGGAGTTGTGACTTTAAATACGTTTTTTACATAAATATTATCAAACCATAGTCAGCGTTATCTTTTGAATAAAAATTAAATGAATATATATAAACTTTACTGCACTATATGTTGTATATATTTGGCGCCGTGGCTTTGAATCAGGGGAGTACAACGTGCGGATACCCTTAGCACTCAACCTAATAAAAATTGGGACAGAGGCCACCCAAAAAGTCCTAAATTTGGTGCGCCGGTGCGATGTAGGTGAACATACAAAGGGGTGAGCCATAACTTATAATAAAATAAATGATTGTATGCAACGCAGGTATTTCATAGCAACAAGCAAGGCTTTCTACAACGAGTTGCGACCTTTGCCTATTTTACCCCTTTCGCAATTGTTGTGTTTACGTTGGGCGTGCCTGTCGGGTATTTTGACCAACAACCCACGCCCAACAATAAAATAACAGCTATCGTGTCATTGTATGTTCACAATACCAAACGTGGAAATTACCAAAATTAACAATTACTTTTGGTGTGATAACATTACACTGTGCGGTTCAAAATGTGCGCACATTGTGAAAAAAATGCGCAAATTTTGAAGGCATTTTTCCCGTCTCCTCGATGTTGCACCCGTGGTTCAAACTAGGACGTATTGCTATTCGAAAATTGCAAATTTTTATCCTGCCTACCAAGTTTACAAAAGTTGTACTTCTCCAAACAAAACTAATTAAAGAGTCTCTTAAATTTTAAAAGACAATACTGTGACTTGGACTAGACTTTTGTTTATTGAAAATGACCCTTTTATTGAAAATAAATTGGATTCAGATTTTCTTGCAAACTTGCAAAAAAAAATTTAAAAGTTTAATTCTAAATGGTAAACAAATAATTATATCTACAATAACCGCGATAATGTACGAAGTCTAAAACAATCCATCAAGCTGTGGGCTCTTTATCACTATTCCAAGTTACGTTGTAACATGTTAAACTGCTAGCCTCATGTTATATCCCATAATTATAGAAGATAAGCTAAGCAATCCGAAAGTAATGTTACGGATAGCGTAAGATTACAGACGTTATTTTGCCCACAAACAGTTATCTTAAATAGGTATAGGCCTACTGATAGATACGGTGCCATAACAGCAAACGACCCGCGTTTATAAAGGATGTTGATAAAAGTATTTTTATTGCGTTTTGTTTTAATTTTGTTAATTGGAAGACAATTTTAATTTGCCATCATTAATCTGCGCAAAATAACGTCTAAACAATAGGCTATCTTGTTTCCAAAGTATTTAGAATAGAGATATTTTGTATATGTATCACAAAGCACAGAACAACATACGAAAAGCTCATTTTGCACTTTTGTTTTAAACTAAAACAAAATCATTTAACGTAGTTAGATTTTATTTTAGGCCGTTTTGACTTTTAAATTGAAATTGACTTGCTGCTATGGCTTCGACTTAGACTGGGAATAGATTTGGGCTAAATATTGATACTGGGACGCCAATTGTAATTTATTGGAAATGACTTATCATGGATTAAAGTTGTTTCGAAATTGACTTCCTGCCATGGCTTCGACTTGGACTGGGACTAGATTTGAACTAAAAACTGCTACTGGAGCAACAATTCTACTTAGGCTACTGGAAATGACTTAACTTGGATTTAAGTTGGTTTAAAATTGACTTGTTTACAACACTGATGCAAAATATCTTGCTCTCAACCTATTACAGATATTTTTAATCCGCATCACCAACTACATCACAACATACAAAAGTCTATTTTGTGCTTTAGTTGCAAACTCAAAGTTGATGTATTTATTCGAGGTCTTTGTGATTTCTGAGTTGAATAACCTTAGTCGTTTGTCTTTACATGAAGTTAAAGTGTCTCGCAAATGAAGCCGCAAGCTTTTTTCCACATCAGATGAACCAAACCCTTAGCGTTCTTCTTTAGAGAATCCTCGTCGAACACAAATATTTGAATTTCATCTCCAGTCATTTCTAGAAGCTTCTTTTTGTCCACGACCAAATTGTCGAAGTTTAGGAAAATTGCAAATATCTAAAAACAAAGCTGTATGTTATTTGATGGCAAGTTCGCATTTCTTGTATTTTATTATTTTATTATTTTGGGAGAAATGAGCAATATCGACATATTAGTTCAACAACTGTGATCTAGCCATTCTTAAGCTTCAAAATAAAGTTGTTTGTACTAACAGAATGTGTCAAGCATTGGCGTATGGTTGTTTCTCGACTCGTTCCTCTATAAGACCGTGTAGTTTAGTTGGTAGAGCGACGGCCAAGTTGTGGCCGGAGGTTATGAGTTCGAACCTCACTGCACGCCAGACATTTTCTGTCTGTATTGGCTTCGCGTAAACTTTGATACGTACACGGTAATTTTTGGTCAAAAGAGACTTCAAAAGGGTTAGCTCACAGTTGTTGTTGAACGCGTATGTGTGTGGATCTTTGGTTAAAAAAATATCGTTTTCTATAACTAGATACTTTTTAACCAAACATGTTATTTTTACAATCTATATTTTTTTGTTTCTATGTCGAAATTTTTACTGCAAATTCTGCACTTGTTTAGTAGAACTGTTTTACTTTGGAGACGTTCTGCAAAGTACAATCATTTGTAATGAATCCAAACTATTTAATACTATGGTGGTAATTAATTAACGTTTTGCATAGTACATTTGTCCTCAACTCAATGGAAATTTACAAACATAGTTGTAAACATAACTGCAAGCATTTATCACTGAAATAGAGTTGAGATAGAAAACAGAATCATCGTACGGCGCTATAAAAAAATAAAACGACGCACACTTGAGAGCAAAGTCCATCAACTTTGTACCAATGACTAAAGTCAGGTCATTCCAAAAAATGGTCTTACATCATAACTAGGGCGATTATTTGATGACTTGTCGAAAAAGTCAAATTTTTGTCAAAATTTACACGTTAGGTCAAAATTTGTTAAAATTATTGCAAATCAAAATCGATTCAAAATGCACATAAGACGTTTACAAAATTATAAAAAAATATAGTCAGCTTTTTGAAACTGTCGTTCACTTGAAATTTTATCAAAAACTAATAGTTTTGATAAAAAGCTTTTCAAGAATCCAATACAATTTGCCTTTATACAGTACCACCTGATTTCTCTAATAGTTTTGAGTTATATTCAACGACATTCTAACTGTACTGCGTGGACATAAAAATAAAATTAAGTAAATTGCCTTAATAAAAACAAATTAACTGTTTCCAACTTAAGACTTTTATGTTTAAGAAATTCTTGAAGTCTGTTTTCGCGCAAAATTGAGGTATAGATTTCGCATTTTTTTCCCGTTTATTGCGGCGGTTTTAACAGTAACCAAATATATTTACGTTGAACGCAATATGGTACAGAAATTACGTATTTAAGGTTTTACGCCTGTCAGTGGTTCCAAACTTTGTTGCATTATAAAACAAAACTGTGTAAAACAGTAATTTAATCTCACAAGACAAAGTATTAAACTTGTTTCTTTAAAAATTGCTTTTTGGTTAGCCTACATACTTTGTTGTATGAAAAATCTTCAAGCGCAATTACCTGCGTGGAAATAAAAACAAAAAAGTATATTGCCTTAATTAAAATAAATCTTAATGTTTCCAACTTACGAATTTTATGTTTAAGAACTTCTCGACGTATGTTACCGCGCAAAATTAGATAGAGTTTGCAAAATATCGCATTTAATGCGGCGGTTTTAATAGTTACCAATTTCAGTTTCAAACGAGATTTTACTTACGTTGGACGCAGTTTTAGTTTACGACGACGAACAATTAGATGTTTTACAGTCGCGCAGATAAATGCAATATTTATGAGACGCCATCCGATTAAATGCCGCTTCCACACAGGCTAAAGATGTGACTCTCAATTGCGGAAAGCATTTTTAGCCCATTACAGGCACAATCAGATATTAAAATGTTTTATTTAGGCAAAATTAGAATGTTGAAAAAATTAAAATGTTTACCACTTTATACACTATTTAGCCCTCTAGCCAGGATTTTACGCTGTCCGTAACATTACTTTTTAGTAACATGATAAATTGCCTTTTTAAATCAAGATGTACAACGTTCCAAGTGTAGACTTAAGTTTAAAACTTCTAGCAGTATGTTTAACTACGCAAAATATAGGCAGAATTTGAAAAATATCGTCTTTGTTGTCGCACTTTGAACACAAAGCAAATTTACTTTTCAAACGAGGTTATCCTACGTTGGACGCAGTATGGTACTTATACCGGGTTACGCATTTGCTTAAATATTGTGCAATTTGAACTATTGCTGCTACGACTTAAGGTTTTGCGTTTGTTAGTGATTTTCGATCTATATATCACGGGTTTCCGCTACGTAAAATATTGTAGACGTGTTTATAACTTAAAGTTGTGCGTTCAGTCGTTCCATTTAATTTAATTTGATGTTAAATATCCCAATATATATATATTTTTTAAATCCTCGTTTACAACATGTGGCTTCAGAAAGCTTACACATTGCTGTTACCGCGCAAATTAATGTTTAAATGGTCACAATATTGTTGCTGCTTTCACAAAATCCGCACCCTACTTTAATTTTGATAAAGTATTTACACGACCCATTTTATACACAATACGAAAGTTACTTTCGGTTACATGTTAAATTACACATTTATTTACACCTACACGGATATGGTACATCATGATATGCGATGGTAATCAACAATGGACAACTTAATGTCTTCATACATTTTTAGCCACATAAAATTAGGGCATTGCAGGAATGTATGTAATATATCGCGCTTATTGCAAAAGGCTGCATATTTAATTATTGTTAGAAGTAATTAGTAATTACCCTATTTAACCTGGGCAACGCCGAGTTAAATCCCTGCTATCGCATTTAAAATGTTTCAGCTTTCTACACTTGAACTTGCTGGAAACATTAACGGCAAGCCAGGAATAGACGCTTTGTCCAAGTGCAACATTGATCAGCTTGTCTTGACTTCATATGTGATCCATGAAGGCAAACTATCCAAGCATGGTAATGTCGTGATTGAAAATCATGAAACTGATCTGATGGAAAAACTGGTTGTGAACAAATCTAAGGTAAGAGTTAGCGCAATAAATTGCAAAATCTACCAGAATTTGCGTGATTAAACAAAATAAAAAACAATTCCACACGAACACACAATATGCTACACAGCACTTTTATCTAGCAGGGTAATATATATTACTATAGTATTAAATAGAGATCGACCGTATATTTACCGAACATATTGGCCGATAATTACTATACGAAAGTAGGAAATAGATTTCTTGAAAAAATAAACAAATTTGTTATTGTTTTTGTTTAGCATCATGCCACGTTATCAAGCAAAATAAAACTTCAATAAATATAAACAAACTGAAATGTTATTTCGACTTTTTTAATTATTTTAAATTTTAACTATATCCACATATATATATATATAAAGTGGTAGCGGTATTAGGTATCGGCTGACAATCGATCAGAAGGAGTTATATCGGTTGGTCTCTAGTATTAAGACCAACGACATAATAAAGTCATACGCAGTCGTTTAAATAAAACCTGAATCGTTGGAATACGACCCAAATTCATCCGAACAAGGCCTTAATGGACAAAATTTGTTGTAGCACATTAACAGTCGCTAGTCGCTCTGTCACTCTGTAGTTTCGTTGTGCTTTGCTACCATCCGCAGCCCCGTGTCCCGTCTCCACTCTCGGCGGCTTTGTGGGTAGCAGTCACAAGTGCATCTGCTCCCAGCCGTTTCATTCACGCACATTTTAATACGGAATTGCCGCAAAGGCGTAAAACATGTGGTATACTGTAAATAGTTGTAGTGTTGAGCCCGCAGCAAGCACAAGCCAAACTAGCGACGTTTAAAGTAGAATATCTAATCGAGACCTCGGACAAAATGCGATATGGGGTTAGAGGTCAAACTTAGCATACAGCGTACATATTACATACATATAATGTACAGCGCAATTAAAATGCAATACCTACGCTATACTGATAGAAGTAGAGTAGTAGTATTTACAACATGTTCGACCTTTACAACATGTTAAAAAAAAAAATTATACCTTTATTTGTTATTTTACATTAATAAACCTACTAACCTCTAATACACAGGTATTGTAGTGTTGACATCCTTACCCCAACCCTGACCTTTGTGGTGAAATTTTCATCTCACCCACAGATCAAATCATTCGATCGTAGCTACAACGAAGTTGATGTTGCGAGTGCTCGTGCAATATCTGCTTCCATCCACAATATTGAGAAGCTAAAGGGATTGTAAGCTTTCAAATGCTGCGATGAAAACGTTCACCAAGTCAATCAAGGAACTAAAACAACCGGTTTGTGAAATTTGCTTGTAGCCATAGATTTTAAATTTATTCTAAAACACTGGCGTCTATTCCTGGGTAACGAGGTACCACTCCCCCTACGTTTAAAAACAAGGGGCAACTATTTTGGCCACTGGCTATTATTATATCATTGCAATCCACATATAAATCCGCGATTGATTTTAGATGTGCACAACTTTTACATGGTTAGTATTTTTATATACATTAAATATATACTTCTAAATGTTTTTTTATTTATTTTTTGATATGCATTATATTGAAGATTTTGTTGTTTTGCAAATATTTGTTTAATAGCTTTTTTCTATTTTTGAGGATTTTGATTCATACTTTTTTAATTTTAGCACTTTTTTGTTTTTGTTTGTAAATTCTGTCAGGGTTTCGTTACCCATATTACTTGTTACTTTTCAGTTTGATGTTTGTGATTTCCCTTCCCGGGTCTGATCTATACTGTGGGCCACGATCACTCATTATCGTTTTAATGCAACGCCTTATTTTGTCTTATTGCCATCTCGCCTTTTCTTTAATAACGCCACTGCGCTGGTCGCTTCTTTCGTTTCTGGCACGTTATCGCGTGACGTCACTCCTCACTTGTTGTATTTTGCTGCGTCATGATATATATGCTGTGTTTTTATTAAACGGAGTTTGAATTTACTTGATTCACTTTATGAACTTTAAACTGCTCACAACGTATATTAAAAAGCTTAGTTGCAATGAAAACGTTTACTTATTCCAGAGGTCATAATTCATGAAAATGTAAAACCAGATTCTTAACCTTCAAGTTTTTAGCATTGATTTGTGACAGATTTGGCTGATGTCGGGTCTTCTCAATTGGAAACCCCCTTTCACCCTCTTACCATAAGACCCACAGGGAAAGTCCCCCAGTTAAAGAACCACTGGTAGATTACATTATGACCTCCAATATATTTGCATGATGCGCCTCAAGCCAGCGACCGACAGAGCTGAAAAGCCGCAAGACTCAATCTTCAGTGCTCCACAGCGCCACCGCGTGTTTGGTGTCACTTGTAGAACGACCTTCAGCCAACCACCTGGGTATCGTTCACCGACCAGCAATAGCCTACAGCCCTACATGGCTGGAGAATATTTAACCATATATTTCATTCCACCTCTACAATTTACGGCCTTATCAGAAATCGACTTTATTTTCTCGGAGTCAGGTTCTTTTAAATCAACTCTGCAGCCCTGCTTTCAACATCATGGTCAGTTAACAAATTTAAAAGGTGGAGGTGACTTTAGCTGTAAATCTTTTGCAACAAAATTTAATTAATACAAGTAAATTATTTCATGACTTAAATACTAATGTTCCAGACTAACATTATGATTATGAGCTCGCTAAGTTGTCTCTCGTAAAGCAAGCCGCCGTTGTTCGCCAGAGGCGACAGAGAGTTGAAGTATATTATTCCTCGTAATTGCTGCGCTGTGGCTTTTCAGACAGCATTAACGTCGGCCTTCGCCAAGTTGACAGCATTAACGTCGAAACTCGCCAAGTTGTCAGCCTCTCGTGAAGCAAGCAACAGTCAAAGTTGCAAAGCTACATATTTGGCCACAAGAGGCGCAGCTGAGCGAGATTGTGGTTCGCGAATTTAAAAACTTTCTGAAATATCAGCAGCTTTATGGTTTCGTTCACGCGGCATTGTCAACCATAACTTGCAACTCAAACCGCTAGTGATCAAAGGTCAAACCACTGACCTTGGAACAAAATTACTTCTTTTATTAAAAAGTAAAAACTGCCTTTTGATATCATATTTGACCTCGAAAATGCAAATTAACCAATATTATTCTCGTTTTGTTTAAATATAGAACCTTTTTCTCATTTGACTTTTCACAAAAATCCCACTCGCGTCCAGCAATGAGACCTGGCCTAATTGTTGGAAAGGGCAGACTTCTCTCCAAACTGGATGTTTGTCGATTTTTATTACGTGAATACACAGCTTTTCCGCGACAATCCTTTTTACGATTATGGATGTCTTGGCAACTTTGGGGAAAATCGTTTTAGCGCAAAGCAGGAGTGAAGGTAGGATAATTTTCTAGCCAGGACACATGAAAATTTTGAGAAGACGTCACAAAGTTACGTCATAACGGGACATCACAGAGTTACGTCATAACGGGTCATCACAGAGTTACGTCATAACGGGTCATCACAAAGTTACGTCATAACGGGACATCACAGAGTTACGTCATAACGGGTCATCACAAAGTTACGTCATAACGGGACATCACAGAGTTACGTCATAACGGGACATCACAGAGTTACGTCATAACGGGTCATCACAGAGTTACGTCATAACGGGACATCACAGAGTTACGTCATATTAGGACGTCTCAAACAAGCAACCCTAGGAAACCGAAAATTTTGTTCGATGCAGTGAACAAATGGGAAATATTATCTAAGGGATAATCTGGTAAAAAAAAACACTTTTTTTAACAGTGCAACGTTCCTGTGAAAATTATTACCAAACTCTGTCCTGGACCGTTCAGGCTTAATTTAAACCGAAAATCCCGCTTAGGCCTATTGTTTCATTCATTGGGTCCCCCACGTATAACTTAGCTAAACGTATTTTTTTAATTTTATCCCCTCTTTTAGGTCAAACAGAATATCATGTTAAAAACTCGATTGGTTTCGTTGAAGAAATTACAAATTTTCAAATAAAAGAAGATGAAAGCATGGTCTCGTTCGACGTTGTCTCCCTGTTCACCAATGTCCCCGCTAACCTGGCTATACAAGTAGCTAAAGAACGTCTTAACCAAGACAACACACTGGAAATCAGGACTAAGTTTAATATTAATGATATACTAGAAGTGTTAACTATATGCCTAGAATCTACATACCATAAATTCAAAGGAAAACATTATAAACAGATATTCGGAACAGCTACGGGATCACCGGTTTCAGTAACTGTGGCAAACTTGGTTATGAAGGACATCGAACAACGGGCCATGAATTTATTCCATACCCCCCACGAATTTGGCGAAGATACGTGGATGATACGTTTGTCATAATAAAAACAAACTTGACAGCAGTTCCTGGACCACTCAAACATCTTGGAACCTACCATTAAATTCACTATGGAAACAGAGAACAAATGCTCAATTTCATTCTTGGACGCATTAATCAATCGTAACCGGTCAGGTAATTATCTTCCAAGGTATTTAGAAAAGTAACACATTCAGATCGCTACTTGAATTTCAGATCGGACCACCCTTTACAACATAAACGCTCGGTTGTGAGTTCCCTACTACACCGAGCTTCAAAACTTTTTAGTAACTATCAGGACGAAGGCAACGAAATTAAACATGTTAAGAAGGCCATGAGATTAAACGGATACCCCGACTGGTTGTTCAAACCTCGTAACAAAACCAACCATTTAACATCTAAACCAGAATCTAAAGGTCTGGCCATTATTCCCTACATTCCAGGTCTGGGAGAAAAATTAAAACGCATTTTGAAGGGCCACGACATCTCTACAGCTTTTAAACCAGACAGAAAAATTGGAAACATTTTACCTTCAACTAAAGGTCCAGTCAAACGAGAAAAACGTCAAGGGGCTGTTTATGAGATTCCCTGTGGAGGTTGTTCAGCAACATACATAGGGGAAACTAAACGTTCCTTTCATACCAGGAAACTCGAACACATGCGTGATGCCCGCCACGAAAAGGCATCCCGGTCAGCTCTGGCAGAGCATGCGGTTGAACTTCAACACGGAATTGATTGGGATAACTGTAAAATTCTAGACTGGGAACCGCACTATTACAAAAGACGGTTTATTGAATCATTCTGGATTGACAAATCTCCTAACACCATGAATAAAAAGGATTCATGGTATCCGGCAATCTACTCGTCGTTGTAGCTATACGCAATAGCTGATAAACGCCCGTTGTCCGACGGCGCAGTTCTGCACCGGATGACTCCGGCGCGTCACAGCTTATCGCATACTTCAGCGGCGTCTAGAATTATTAATTTTAATCTACGGTTTTTCAATGTTTTACTTCTCAGTATATAAGATGGCTAACGCACTCTCGTTTTATTTATTAACCCTGATGAGGTCAGCTGGTATCTGCTGCCGAAACGTCGGTTTATACTTCGTTTACACCAGAAGAGCGATTTATATTTGTCTTACTGCTGGATGTTCAACGTAATGATGGGAATATCACTTGTTTGTTGTATAAGTTTTTTTAACTAGAAAACCATCAACCAACGCAGGTTGGATATTGATCAGCATCGAGAATGTCCCATAGTGCCAAACATACAGCTTCGTCTATTGCGTGACAATGATCTGATCTTGCGCGAGAAACAAACAGCATTATCTGGTAATAATTAGCTGAATACAAACACAAATTGTGTCGCAAGCGAACAAACTGCAGTCGATTGTTTGGATTCTAATCGTGACAAGAGCCTATTGTTTGCGCAACAAAACGACAACGCTTCCAGGAAGTAGAAACAATGTACTCGGCTATTTGAGTTGTTATGTCAATCCGTGCTTTAACAAACTCGAACGAGCTGACAAACATTTAGTCAATAAATAACACGAAGTTATAACCCTGTAAAGCCTTTTTTTAGCTGTTGAAAATTATTTCTCATAAAACTTTGTTGGCGCAAAGTTTATCAGCCCTGGCTCGCAACTATTAATCGTGCAGGGATGGTGCAACCTAGAGAGCAGCAGCACGTAGCTGGGTTAAGCAGACTCGAACGAGCTGACAAACATTTAACCACTAAATCACACGAAGTTATAACCCGGTAAAGCATTTTTTAGCTATTGAAATTTATTCTCATAAAACTTCGAGGAGAGTTAAACGATCAATAAACTCTGTTGGCGCAAAGTTTATCAGCCCTGGCTCGCAACTATTAATCGTGCAGGGATGGTGCAACCTAGAGAGCAGCAGCATGTAGCTGGATTAAGCAGACTCGAACGAGCTGACAAACATTTACCCACTGAATCACACAAAGCAAACATAAGCCAACGCTATCACCCGGTAAAGCAGTTTTACCTAAACTTTTTGATTGCGCACGTTTCAAACAGTTGAAAGTATTTCGCAACGCAATTTTACTGAAACAACAATTTGGAACTTGACAAACGATTGTAATACTAAATCTTATTAGATGTCGAACATGTGTGTGTCCTAGTCTCGCATGTTACATGCGTGCGTATCCGTAATACAAATTACTAATTAGTATTTTGTTAACGACATAGCGTTGTGATGCACACTTAAGAATATTTAAAGCACACAGTTTGAGAATACATTGTAAAAACTTTACGTTAGTTTTTAAAAACAAAAGTGATAAAAGCTACTTTTCTATGAAACGTAACATAAAAGAAACAGAAAGTAGTTTGGTAAAACATGGCGTTGTATATTTAACCAGCATTTTGTTTCATTGGAATAGTTCAACCTCGTTTACGCAACCATTTGATTTCAACAAACGTATGTCACGCCGGTTCAGATCAAAAAGTGTTAAATGTTATTCAATTCTGCAATATTTATATTGTATTCCAAGCATTATGTAAGGATTAGTAATTGATATCACGATTGGCAACTTTAAACTCAAGTTAATTTTCCACCAGAAGGTTGCTGTCTCGTCCGACCCTACCGACGCGGTTTGTTTGTTTTTCTACAGAAAACCTTCGTTTTTATTGCGCGCTACTTTCGTTTCAAAAGTAAACAAACTTTGGCCAACGAATAACTTAATGCACTTTGAACAGATTTTTTAAACTACTTTGCTTTCATATTTTGTTCTGTTGCTTAACGAACAACTATTTATTTATTGCAGTTATTCATACGAAGTTTATAAGGAGTATTTTTTTTATTTAATGTTTTTATTTTGAACAATGCTGTGATTTTTTTAAAAAGCCCCCCTCTTGACTTCTGTTTTTGTTTCTATCGATCGTTTGGTACAATTGTGCGCTGACCTACAATCCTACCACAACGAACATTATTCGCAATATTATTAAATAATAAATGTAAAAAATACTTGACGCAACCCAAAAGGTATTGTACATTCCTTTAATAATTGAGATAGGATTCTAGATAAGCGCCTTCTCGATGCTATTCTAAAATCCGACCTTAGCGTTTAATTTATTAAATCAAGGCACAATATTTGTGTTAGGGTGCGGTTTGGATTTGGGTGTGGGAGGCCCAAGTATTATTATATTTATTCACCCAGTTTTTAATTTTGACTACTGGTTAAGCAACTGTATTTCGTTACTTCACAAAGGTGGTAGGATTCAAGGCCAGCGTCTTTTTCTCGGCAGGCGTTTCTCGATTGTTTACATTTAACAAACATTGCTTCAGACATTTTCTAGAGCAGCTGCTGGCTTATTTAGTTGAATTAGAATGAAGTGTGGATTACCTTGGTTTTACGTAAAAATACTTTGGTCTATAATCAACTTTAAGATACAATAATGGGAAATTATAGTTTTTTAAGTTTTATGCTTTTTCTCCTTTTTACCAAGTATGGTAAGCCAAATAAAAAGTAAATTAATTTTAGGAGCTGATGAATTCATTTGTCCTATATAATTTCCTAATATTCATGTAGTGGGGCTTTGTTGACTGCTGAACCTTATTTTTATCCATATTAAACCGTTTGTATATCTACATTATGTTTCTCCAATGCGGATAATATGTAATTATTTTGAAGAGATTAACACAATTTATATGGCAATAATTGTTTTCAATTTGCTGCATTAGGTTTGTAAACATGTGAATATTTTACATTTTTTTGTTGAACTGTGAAATGTCTGACGAACATACAAGAAACGTACATTTTGAGGTGAGTCTGCTTTCTGCTATTTCTATTTTTTTAAATATTCGGTTCATTTACGGTTCGTCTCCTTAAAATCTTATAAAAAAACGGTTCAGGTTTTGTTAAGGTTCAAGAAAAAATGGCTTAAAACTGGTTCATAAAGTTGCGGTTTTGGTTTGATTTGAATCCCTGCTTAAAATGTCAAGATGTGCATAGTTCTTTATAATCTTGGTTTTAATTTATGTTGCAGCGTGAATCTGATGGACAATCAAGAGCAGGGACTTCTAAACAAGGTAATTTCTAGTTAGTGTTTAAATGTATTTTCTTAAGTTGATTTTATCAGTGATTTAAAATTTTGTACTGAAAGTAGCAAGGCTGCCAGGGCGTATATGTTAGGCCTACCATATGTCTTCTTTTAGGAGGATTTGTCCTCTTTTATCAAGAAAAGTGAATTGACCTCCGAGGACGCTCAAAAATGCCAAAATGTTATCTTTTTGCACATTTACTCGATCCGTCAGAAATTAGTGCAGTTCTAAGCAAAAAGGAATGTGAAAAAGAAGATTAAGGTTAATAATACTTACCCACCCGAACCCAAACGCTAAACAACACCCTAATTCAACTCTTGTGCGTTGATTTAATAATTAATTATAAAAAACATTTTCGGCCCTAATACAACAATGTGTGGCGTAATTGTCATATATTCCCTGGACGAGAAATTATGTTATTCCTACCCGAGTTCGGGCTTTTTCCACAGTTTTCAAGTGATTCGCACACTATTTAAGTTGAGGTTCGGGTAAGCGTTTGGGTTCAGATGGGTCAAGTATTACTGATTCTATCTCACATTTTTTTTGATCTAGTTTGAATTTTCTGCGAATATTTTCAATTTATATATGCCGAGTTTACCTAAAGGTCCAAATTAGTGCATTGCCACGACCTCAAGGTCTAAAAGTTGAATGTTTCTTCCCTTGGATGCCCTAATTGTCGTAGACCTTTTTGCTTAGAACTGCATTAATGTCTAACAGATGGGGTGGTTGGACATACTTTTAACAAGACTTTTAGGCCAGATGTTGTATTTATTTCCAAACATTACTGTAGCCATGAAACATGCTAAATTGCTTGTTAAAAAAGGTTTTCCAACAAATTTCCCTACCAGCCCTACCGTCTTGATTGTTATTGCAAACATTGCATCAGAAAAATTGCACCCAAACCTCAAATGTAAAGAGGTCCATTAATAAAGCAAAGGTGTGTGATCATTGACTTTTAAACGTAGGATTTTAAATCGTCACTTCGTAACGGCCAAAAGCAAAACCGCTCTCGCAACGAATAGATCAATATTTGCGCTCGAGTCGGCCAAAAACACCAAATTTCTTATCGAAAATTAACCTAAAAATACCAAAACAACCAAACATCCCGAAAATCAGCATAAAACACCAATAAACTAAAACGTAACAATTCTACTTTTGTTTTTCTTGCCGGCAAACAATGTCCTTGTGTTGGGTGCTGAAAATATGGTAGCCCTAATATATGCAAAAAACAGAGAGAAAGAGGGTAAGTTATGAATACGGCCATTTTATTTTAACCTAAAAAAAAAAATTTAACTTTATTTTAACCTAACGAAATTGCTTAATTGTAGAGGCTACAGTTCTTCCTTGAATTGATGCGAGTTACCCAAACATAATATCTTGTCGATTTCAGACCCAAACGTAATATTTTGTCGAAAAGTCAAGGTGTTTTATGGATTTAAAAAGTGTGTCGTGTTTTCTAGCGTTAGATTTAGCTTGCTTAGGCATTTTTGTATTACAGAATGTCAGTAGGCTATTCCTAAGATCCAAACTGTTGATCTTCGAAAAGACCACGTTTATGAAGAGAAGTTGTAAATGCGTAACTATAAATAAAAAATGGACAATTTGCGATAAAATTTACTGCTGATCGAAATGGGCATTGTGACATATTTCCTGCTTTTATGGGTTACAAAGGTTTAATTGTATCGCGGTTTCTGATTTTACGACGATTTTTACAAAAACTACACTCAAGAAACACAAAAACTTTGTCAAAAGCCATAATTTGACAAATTTTGACCATTAAACTTCTAAGAAACAATCCCCTAGGTGCTAAAAACAACTTTATTCTTTGATTCGTGGAAAGACGAGCTCCTTAAAAACATTTAACTTTATTGACTTTTGTGGGCCCTATGTATAAATTGCGGTGAAATGTACTTGAGTGCCTGAATTTGTGAAATCGCTGATTTATTTAAATAAAAGGCAGTTTTTAATGCCGGCCCAAATTTAATGAACACAATGAACGTTTTAGAGTTTTGCACTTATTGCATGTATTTTTGATTACATGGTTAAAATGGTTGCTACAGTTATTGCCAGTATGACAGAACCTGGCAAATTGGCGACTAAGTCGGCTGAAGAATCAAAAGACTTTTTTTGAAAGATCCATTTCACAAAAAAACTATTGTTGTGGCCACAAATATTCAATCACATAAATATTTGAAAAAACTAATATGACATTCTGAAAAAAGTTACGGATTGCGAAGCACGTTGTTTAGTTAAAAAAAAGCAGTACTGGGCATGTAGATTGTTCAAAGGAGGGGTACATCCATGGAAAAATGTCGCGAGGGGGTATTAAAAGTCAGGTAATTTAAAAACAGTGACTTAGGTTAAATCATTGACTTAAGTCATAACAATCCTGTACTGTAGATATGCAAATCAAGCTATCAGCAGAGCCCACTAACAAATCTAAAAACAGTGCAGGTCATTTTTTTCGTCCCAAGTTATAATTAGCAAGGGAAGTTGTACCACATAATTACGAGCAAATCAAAAGTTCAAAACCAATTCTGTTTTCCAGACAGATTTAAACAGCCTTGCTAGAGATGAGTCTTTTTAAGTAAAAAAGTTAGAACTGCTTGTATTAGGATTAAAATAAACAACTTGCTAAAAAAATGAAGTACACCACGTTATATTAGTTGTTGTTGCTTTGCAGATCCACAACATCACAATGTGGACTCCAGGCAAACCACAATGCAAGCAAAAGGTATTTGGTGTTCCTGGTCAGCTTACTTAAATGTATTGTGTGATATTGTCATTAATAACAAAAACCTTGTTGAGATTTGATGATGACCATAATCTCTTCAAATTAAAGGTTTTTTCCATTCTAATAACATCAAACAATGCAGTCGTGCAGTCATTGTAAAAATCTAATACATTAGTTGTTTGTCTATCTGTCTTTTTAATCAAATGCTTTTTTAGCCTGGAAAATGATAAGTATATCTTGTTTAGGAAATTGAGACTCACCATTACTATTTGATCAAACTTTCAATAGGATTTATCGTTTTTGAAACAAAATTGTTCTTTACAGACTATGCTCAAATGGCTGGGAGGGATATTTACAAAACTGACAACACTTACAGGAGCCCTATTAATACAATGGGTAAGTAGTTTGATAAAGTTTTTACTTATTAATATAATAAATGTTACATGAAAGACTTTAAATTGTTTTAATAAACCACAAAGTACAAAGGTGCAACCAAATATTATCTTGGTTTGGTCAGCTTGTTCTTTATTAAAATGTGTAAAAACACATGGATTTTATCGTTATTACTTTAACAAAAACTGTAAAGAACACAGTGTATGATTGTGGTGAGACATACGTTTTGTACAAACCCTAACTACGTTTTGTACAAACCCTATTCATTTTACCATTCTATATGTATTATTTCAACATGCTGCTTTTGTATTGTTTAAATGCAGTATTATAGCGGCAACAATGTGATTGTAACTTAAGTTTTTTTTACTGAAGTATGTAAATCCTTGTCAACTTCCATTATATTGCAATTAATGAGTATTATTCACATATGTTTGTACCATTTGGATGTTTTAGTGGAGGGCAGCAATATAAATGTCAATGTGGAACATCACCATCATTACCGAGCAAAGATATCCAGTGAACTTGTTGATTCAGCTCAACCAAAGCCCACCAACTGTAAGTGTTTTAAAGTCATAAAAAATAGGGTAGGGGTGCAGAACTATAACATGGAGGTGAACAGTCTGCTTTTCTTATTGTTTTCTTATAGCTTAGGTCAGGGGCGTGCAATCTGCGGCCTGCAGACCAAATGCAGCCCGCGGAAATCAATAATAAAATCGAACTGTTCCTAAGTCTAGGTCACCTTTTAGTATGTAAATATTTAATTTATTAGAATACTCACAGTATAGGGTTGGAAGCGATTTATCTCAAATAACCGCCAACGGTCATTTTGATCAGAAAGCAAATTTTAAATCCTTCACGATTATAATTGCCTAAAATGATTTTTTTTGTGCTATTGTTTCAATACAACCATGGAATTATCGCTGCAGTAGCTGCTGATAACAGCAAGTTACTGGCTAGTTCATGACTTTGAGTCAAAAATTTGATGGTTGACGGGAGCTGAAAGCGAAGGTAATGACCGGTTAACAAAATAAAACTACAAAAACGTGGTTTGGATGCTGTTGCGTGTACAAGTTGTAAGAAAGTTAACAGTGTGAATTGCACTGAGATGTAAGCGCTGCAAATTTATTAGTTCTTGAAAGCTTTTAAATAGCTATTTGTGGTCCACGTAGAAGCATAATGAAAAATAGTTGGTTGATCTTTTTAGTTATTTTGAAATTTAGTTGATTTTTAATCAATTTTAATGTCGATGTGAGTTGTAAAAAAATGAGAAACAAATTCTCTCTGCCCAGCTAAAAGGTAGAGTTTTTACCACAAACATCTTGATCTAAATAAGTTTTCACAGCTGACAAAATTTGTTACTTCCAAGATGGCATTGCTCGGTTCAAGGAACGTGTGTGAACAATTTTTTTCTGAACTTGGGTTCATGAAATCCCCTCATCGTTCATAACAGACTAATGTACGCCTGGAGAGTGGACTTCGGGTTGCCAGCACTTAAATCCATATGATCCATATGAATAGGGTGGTTTCGAAAGCAAGCCAACTTCAAAGCTCACATTAAAGTGATTTTAAAATATTTTCCTTTGATTCGCAATAATCTAAAAAAGAAACGGTTTTTATTTCGTGGTAGTCACTAACAGGTAGTCCACGAGATATATGTAAGTGGCCCGTGGTCTAATCCAAATACACATATTTGACCCGACGGTATGAAAGGTTGCACACTCCTGGTTTAGGTTGTTTTTTTAAGTTAACTTGTGCGCAAATATGCAGCTCAGATCCAGTTTAGTTGTGTGATGCGCAGGCGCAGCATTATTTGGTTGGGTTGACAATAATGATAAAGGATACACGCATTATGCACATTACAGAGATTTGCATATTTTTCTATCTAATATCTGTCAAAAATGGCTGTACTGTGAATCTATTCTACCCAAGAATAACATTTTATTTGGTTTTAGATGCAAAAAACGAGCAACCAGATGCAAATGTTAGTCAAAGTTTGGCCGACCAACCAAGACCTTCTTTATTAATTAAAGCTTTGCAATTTGTTCCCGACAAAAGTAAATAATGTTTGTTTGACATTAAATTTTTCAATCAAATGATGTTATGCTCTAATTTAATTGAAAAATTTGTATTTATTTGTAGTTTGGCGAGCAAAACAAAAAAAGAAATTGCGCAAACATGTGAAAGTAATATCAGGAATACGAAATATGCCGATCAGACTTGACAGTGACCAGCCAATTCAGCTGGTGCCTGTTGCATTAACTAAAAATGAACCAAAATCTATCGAACAACTTAACAAAGAAGGACATTACAGCAAACGAGAAGATTTTCAGCAACTTTTATCACTTGAATCAGAAAGCCTTGGTATCAGTGAAGCGATAGAGCAGGCTTTTAAACAAGCAGAGTTAGATGCAAGACAACATGCCTCTGAAGAAGCCAGACAAGACTACATCGACCGAAACGGCAACAACATTGTGTTTATCGGACAACCAGGTATTGGCAAGACCACCCTTACTCGCATAATTGTGGAAATGGTGCTAAAGCAAGAGCTTTTTCCAAAATGCGAGTACATTTTTTTTGTTTTCTGTCGGGATATCAACTTTAAAATCAAAACTACACTTCTACAAATGTGTTTAAATGGAACAGACATTAAATTTCGACATGAGCGAACTACAGAAAGGTTTTTAATGGAAGCAATTGGGGACGGTGAAAATGTTGTATTTGTATGTGATGGTTTAGATGAAGCAAATACTGATGCTTTCTTCACAGATGAACCATTACCATCAGATGAAATAGCAACAGCAGACGTCCATCTAAAGAGGCTGTTCAAAGCTAAAGTTTGGAAAAAATCCATAAAAGTTTTCACTTGTAGACCTGGTCAATTTCATTATATGACTAAAATGATCCAGACAACATCCGTCTTTAACCTTAGAGGTATTTCAGCTGCTTCACAAAAAAATATTTGTAAACAAATCTGTAAAACGGCAGAACAGGTTACATTAGTAATGGCTTATTTGGAAAGAAAGAGAGACATTGCTATTTTGTGTCACGTTCCTGCTCTCTGCATAATCATCATGTATGTCATAAACATACATTTTGCAGAAGATAAAGAGCTAGAAATAGCATCTCTCACTTATATATTTTTTAAAGTTCTGGAGTATTTCTGCCAAAGTGAGCACATTAGGGAAAAACATGCTCACTTAAGCAAAATTGCTCTTTTGGCTTGGAATGGATTTAAAAAAGGAGATCTTATATTTACAGCTACGGACTTCAGTGATGTAGGCATGGATCAAAGTGATGCAGATGCCTTTCTCATGCACTATGTTGATGCCAGGTATAAAGTTAGCTTAAAAATTCTGGAAGGTTTCAAACGAACAAGCTTCACACATTTGTTACTGCAAGAAAACTTCTCAGCTCTTCACTTGGTGTTTTATTCCACTCTGGGTGAATTTAGTAACATCCTTCACAAACTACCTGAAAGTCAATGGGAAGTTGTGTCAAGATTCATGTTCGGATATTTTAACATTGCACTGAACTCAACAGTTAACTCATTTCTCACCGCATGCAGTTGCAAGCCCAACCATCAGACATTTGAGGTCAAAAGATCCAAATTATTGGACTTTGCAGTTCAGTTTATGCAGCAAATTAGTTCAACTGACACAAAAAAGC
This sequence comes from Ascidiella aspersa, assembly GCF_963924565.1. Taxonomy (NCBI): domain Eukaryota; kingdom Metazoa; phylum Chordata; class Ascidiacea; order Phlebobranchia; family Ascidiidae; genus Ascidiella; species Ascidiella aspersa. The sequence continues at coordinate 3,866,391 of NC_139451.1, forward strand.
TTATAACCATCAGTGGCTGGTTGAACGAGCTCAGAGATTCAGAACTCAATAAAAAGATTGCTGAGTACTTACCGAGTCAAATCAAGTTTCAAGGACGCGTCTTGCCATCTGATGTTCCCAGTCTTGTCTATCTGCTCTCGATCAAAGCTGTATCACTTGATATAAGAAGAAACAAAGGTAATTATTCAATTATTTGGTTGACCCTACTATATTTTATCACAGAAAAGCATTTTCCCAAAATGCCTTTCAAGGTTCAAAATTTTTCGTTTTTTTCGGTTAGCTTGAATTTGTAACAGTAAATTTTAGTTTTGTTGAATTGTTTTGCTTTTTTACAGGTGCTTGTGTCATTAATGTTAGATAAGCCACAATTATTGTAAGCTAATAACAAGCACCATTAGGTTTGTCACACATTTACAGAAAGCTACAATTAATGCATTTTTATTACTTTTGTATTAATCAGCAAAAAATGCTATAAAAATAATGACTAGGTATTCCAGAATAGTAGGTTTTTGAATATAATCAATCAAAACATCAAATCCTGGTATACTTTTATTTATTTATTTATTTAATTTTCATTTTGCTGAGGGCTTAATCATAATATAGCCTTTACAACAATGAATTGCAAAACAATTTCTTATCATTTACTTTAGATTATTAAAATGCAAAATATCCAATAGCGAATTTTGAAACAATGATGTCTGAAACCATATTGTGGGAATTGTGATGCATTACTACACAAAATATACTGAGTGGTAGGCAACAAAATGAACTCTAAACAAATGTTTCCATACTTTTAAATGTTTGCTGAAATATCGTTGTGTTGTAGTTGAACTTGGGTTGGTTGTTGTAACCAATTGGGTCACGCGTCTTAAACAACTGTAAATAAACAGGGAGTCGAACCGTTTGACTTTTCGGTTCAGGCTCGGTTCGGGTTGAATGATTTTTTTGGAATCCACTGTAGTTACAATTTTGGTTCTAGGCAATTTAAAACTCTATTTGTTGTTTATTGTTTTTGTTTTGTTTATTTGTTGTTTCAAAAGGTTTATAAAGCTTCATTTCGATTATATTTATTTTTAAAACCGTTCGGATTAGTTGCGTTTAACCTAAAAATGTGGGTCAAAAATTGTAGAGCATAATTATTGAACAGCAATTCGTATTTAATCTAGTTTCGTGCCGTATTTAACAAACAGCGGTTCATTATTTATCTGAAAAATAAAAAAATCAGTGTTTTATTTAAGAATATTCCTAAAATTTCCAAAATGGCATAACTAGACTGTGTACAATACAAGTTTTGACGTCATACGGGAGTTAACCGCTTTTTGACAGGTTTGGGTTGTATTAAGGTTCAGGAACTTTTATGGTTCGAGAAATATGCCTTAAACCAGTTTATAAAGTTCCGGTTCAGCTACCTGTTCTTAAGCTAATGCGTAACCAAAGTTAAATGCAAACACTGTTTTTCGTCTCTTATTTGCACAAGGGTCGACCGTAAATTCAACCAGGTTTGGTTGAATAATAACATGTACTCCTCAATTGACAACGCTAGGTCAAGGCTTCATTTTTTCTTGCAAAAATCGTCGAGTTGGGCGCAGCTAATGTTGTCTGCGCTAATATCCAATGTTAAGTAACAACTGCATTTTTTTCTCAAGTCGATTCTTTTAAAAGGTGGTCTAACTGTGATTGTCGGGCACGTTTTTAAAGGTCGCCTTTTTGTGTAATGATAGTTACCGCAAAATTATTAGCTTTAAATATATCCTAAGACACCAAGTGTTTAGTGTGTAATTGTCACAACCTATTTCCACTCAACAACATCTTGTATTTTAGCTGACTAGGCACACAGCTTGGCGCAGACACACATATTTTACAGTCTTGTGTTCGTTTTTCTTTTGAAGTTAACGATCGCATATGAAGCGGTTTCGTAGCTGGTGCCAGGCAGGTGTGTCGACGATGCCGTGTTTGCTTTGTGTCTAAAGGTTCGCTTTCACTGGATATTTATGGACTGTTTCTGATTTTTTCCTCGTCGTCTTGAAAATTACTATTTTATAAAGTCATACCCGTAACATTTTATGACGTCATTATTTATTACGTCAGACACAAATGGGGAAATCCCTAAGTAAAAGGTAGGGACCCCCTTTTTAAATTTCTAGATACACTCCTGGTCTAAGTAGTTTGTGACTACTTCGTGGGCGTTTCAGCTATTTCAAATTTGAGAATATGTCAGGAAGGGGCAAAGTGACCATTAGCATACTTCTATAAAGGCTAATGTGTATGAAGGGATGTTACTTTGGCAACTTACTGCATTTAAGTGAGTTGCAAATATTTGCGCCTGACATTACTTATTGGCCACTTTCCAAATTACTTTTGATTGACACTTTATAACAATCACAATCAGCAAGTAATTGGTCACTAGAAAAGCGAACTTCTGAAAAGACCACATTTACCGCAAGCATTATAAATGTTTTACAACAGAGATAGGCCCTTAGCTACTTCCAAAGTTTTGTTATTAGTTCCAACAATATTTAAACTAACTTGAACCATGCTTATGATTGTGATAATGACAGCCTAAATTGCCTCTACTAGGGTTTATGAAGTTAAATCTGGTTTATCAAGTTTCCTGCTGAATTTTGTAGAATATTTATTGCAAGTTTTCCTTAATATTTTCCCTAATTAGTTATTTTTATGTATTATCATATTATTTTTAGGATTCTTGTATCTATCCTTTTTTAAGTTGAAGTTAATAACACTTGTCTATGTTCTTAACGTAACTTCGTAGTCCCCCTACTAGTTATCATTTATATATCAACAACCATTTTTAGCATTCATATTTTTATACTTTTTTTTAAGATGATGTCGATAAAGCAGTTCTATTTTTGTTACATTGCAGTTTTTAAGTTTGAAATCGTATCAAAATGCATCGGAATTAAATTAAATGATTGTAAATATCACATATACTTAATAAATTTTACAATCAATCATAGTTTTTATTTTATTTAGGATGTGAATTGGAAAGTGATCCCATTAACTTGGGTATAAAACACTTTCAAGGAAAAGGATTTTCTTTTTTTATGGAATCACTTCGACTGAAAAGTACCAAGGTTAAATTTTATCCAGAGTCACTTTACATTTACAACTATTCATGTATATTGCAGTAAATTTTAACTATATGTTTCCTAATTTGCTTTTGCACTTATTATTTCTATTTATACTAAGACCTAAATTCCAGATTTCAACACTTGATTTTTCCAATAATGATATTAGTGATGAAGGTGCTCTAATAGTTGTTGATATTTTGCCCAACATTGTCAATCTTAAATTATCTGGCTGTGGAGTAACTACAAAGGGTGTCAAGTCCATTGCAACAAAGTTATCACATGCTAAGGTTCTATGCTTTTTATATATATATATATTGTTTTTAATAAACCCATGTTTAATATTTAAATATATATATTTTTTTTGTTTATTAAAATCATCCAACATTGTTGAAATATTGCAAACTTAACCTTCATTTACAGATTTCAACACTTGATCTTTCCAATAATGATGTTGGTGATGAAGGTGCTTTAATTTTGTCTAATGTTTTACCAAATATTGACAGTCTTAAATTATCTGGCTGTGGAATAACTACAAAGGGTGCCAAGTCCATTGCATCAATGTTATTATTTACTAAGGTTCAATTTTAATATATATATGTATTGTTTTTATTAAACCCTTATTTAATATTTTTAACATCTTTTTTCCATTTTTTTTCCCTAAAGTTATTCAACGTTGTTGAAATATTGCAAACTTTACCTTCATTTACAGATTTTATCACTTGATCTTTCCAATAATGAGATTGGTGATGAAGGTGCTTTAATTGTGGCTGATGTTTTGAAAAATGTTAACAATCTTAAATTATCTGGTTGTGGAATAACCGCAAAGGGTGCTAAGTCTATTGCGTCAAAGTTATTACATACTAAGGTTCTATGTTTAATATATATATATATATATATATGTACTGTTTTATCAAATACTTGTAAATTATCTTTAACCAAAACTTTTAACTTTTTGTTTGGATTTTATCTATTTTGTTTACATTTTATCTTATGTTGATTACAGATTTCAACACTTGATCTTTCCAATAATGATATTGGAGAGAAAGGTGCTTCATATGTTGCAGATGTTTTGAACAATATTGATAGTCTTAAATTATTAGACTGTGGAATAACTACAAAGTTTGCCATGTCCATTGCTAAGGGATTATCAAACACCAAGGTTTGACATTTATGTTTTATTTCTATTGCAATAAAAGCCGAATAATATTGACAGCATTTCAAATTTATTTTTCTCTACACTTAGGAATATTTTTTCCGAATAGTTTTATTTATTTTCAATGCATCCCTGCCATCCCATTTATAACATTTCAGCTTTCTACACTTGATCTTACTGGAAACATTATCGGCAAGTCAGGAATAGACGCTTTGTCCAAGTGCAACATTGATCAGCTTGTCTTGACTTCATATGTGATCCATGAAGGCAAAATATCCAAGCATGATGATGTCGTGATTGAAAATCATGAAACTGATCTGATGGGAAAACTGGTTGTAAACAAATCTAAGGTAACAATAAGCGCAATAAATTGCAAAATCTGCCTGAACTTTTATGGTTAAACAATATAAAACAATTTCACATGAACACACACTAAAAAGCAACTTTATCTATCAGGATAATCTATATTACCATACTAATACTTATTAATAGACCGATATATTTACCGAACATATTGGCTGATATTTACTACGAAAATAGGATATAGTTTTCCTAAAAATTGGACAAATTTTCTACTTGTTTGGCTTAACATTTGATATCGGTATCGGTCAGAAATAGTTATATTGGTTGAACTCTAGTATTGAGACCAACGACATAATAAAGTCTAATGCAGTCATAACCACAACAGAATAAGATCCAAAACAGTGCTTCCCAACCTTTTTGAGTTCGCGACCCACTTTTAATGCAAGTTTGATTGTGCGACACACAATGATTGGAAATAAGATTAACAGCTACATAAAACCTGCATCTTTACTACAAGCGTACGTACTGAAATAGAACAAATCTAATTGTTACGTATTTGTAACATTGTTACATAAATATTACGTAATATTAGTGCAACAATTTTCCAAACTGATAGAAAACGGTAACATTTAGAAATGCTTCACTGGGTGAGTGTAGGGTTAGGGTTGAAATTATTAGGGGAGTTTGTGATGTACTTAGGGGTGGGTTATGGGGTGTAAGGTAAAAGGTTGTGCAGACCTGATTTTACCAATTCGTTCTTATTCCGAGGGCTTTAGGTCTAATTCCGATTTGACGTTAACCAACTATTAGGTATTATTCGTAATTTGGTCTTATTCCGAACTTTGCTTTATTCCGACGTTGTTGTTGTTCTAATTTCATTCTCATGACTGGAATCTAATCCACCCTGCTGTGGGCTCTTCATCACTATTGTATGTGTTACGGCGTACCATGTCTGTGTAAATTTGCTAGCCTCGTGTGACGGCCGATGATTATAAAAAAAAACGAATTCGGCCAATAATATGTAACCTGAAATTATGCTACGGATAACGTAACATCGCCGATTGAGGGCTAAATAATACAAAAATTGTTTAAAATGCAAAATCGTTTATTTTTACTTACTTAATTAACGCTGCATTTGATGGCGCGCTACACATTGTTACGAAGATAGAATTGTCATAAAATGTGACGTGTTTTTCATTTCGCAGCTTGTAGCCTACATTTTAAAACAAAATTTACCTTCAGGTTACAAACTATATCAAATATATATAGAGAGAGATGCAAGTGTAAATTCTACCACATTGATAATGTTTTAGTCAAGGACTTTCAACTTTAATGATTTTTTGTTGGAATCAAATCTACCAACATCTGATTTTGTGGCAATCCTGTCTCTTTGCTTGCAACATTTTGATCAAATAAATCTGGGTTCATCAAACATATCAAGTGATCATTTACAAGAACTTGCTTACGCCATTGCTGTACTTCATAAACCAGTGAGTCAATAATGTTACTATAATTTATTGGCAGCTCTAATCTTTTATTCAAATTTTAAGATAACAAGTTAGCAGTTACAGATTGATTTGTTAGTTCTTCCTTAAATATGCCTAAAATTTCTTCTTCTTAGACTAGTTAATATTGTGTCCTATTTCATTTATTGAAGGGTCTTGTGTCACTTCCCCTGCCGTTCGTCAACCAACATGATACAAGTTCACTTGTAAAGCACACATTACACTGGTTCAGATTTCAATTTATTAGAATACTTCACTGGTCTTAAGAGAATAAAAATTTTTGCTACAATTATAAGCACACTCTTAAACTGTCTTCTGAACCCCAGCTTCAACCTAAAAATGTTGATCAATAAATGTAGAGAATAATTATTGAATTGCAACCTTTAATAAATCTAAGTTTTGTGACGTAATATAAAATAAACAGTTAATTGTTTTATTTAATAAATATTCGCTTTTTCCTTAAAATTTGGAACATGGCATAACTTGCCTCTGTTAAAAATCAAAATATTCGGTTCAATTCCTGTTGAGCTCCTTAAAATGTTACTAAAACGGTTCAGGTTCGGTTGCGTTTCGCAAAAAATTGGAACAAAACCGGTTTAAAAAGATTCAATTCGGTTTCGGTTTGACTTCCTGTTATTTTTACTCTTAATTATAAAACCACTTGTGGCTTCAAAAGTATTTAAACCTATGCAAACTTTAACAATAACACAAAAGCTGTCCTGGATATGTTTCCTGTTTGAATTTTCAAATGAAAATCTTTGTTACTATTGAAATTTTGCCGTTTATTTATCTTTGAACGAATATTAATTTCCCACTCCCGACTAACATGCGGTCGAGTCATGGCTCTTTTTGAAGATTAGGTTTTATTCTATGTGTTTCACTTTCAACACGCTCAATGTTTAGCCAAGATTATGACTAAATAATAAATTAAAAACATTTCCTTACTAAAGTTTAGGTGGCTAAAAAAGTTATTTTACTGAGTAGTGCACAAAAAAGTTCAGCTAGGTAGCCCTTATACTACCGGACAACGTTAAACTTTAAAGTCGCTTGCTTAGTTTTGCCCAGTATTTCCGCCTGAACTCAAGCGTGTTAGGTCACAACGCGTATATTGCGTCACTGTTGCTTTTTTCACACTAAGTTCGAAGCACCACATCACGTGCTACACTAAGTAATTCTTACGTTATAACAGTTAATTGGTAATTATTGCACTCTTATCATATGTACATTTGTATGAAGAGGAGTAACAATATGCGAAAATTACCAACTAAAAATACATAATCTCTGGACACCCTTGAGTATTAGAAACGGCAAGCCATGTTACGCCACAAACTTGCTAATTTCACGCCTGCTCTTTGTTGTAGCACATTTACAGTCGCTAGTCACTCTGTCACTCTGTGGTTTCGTTGTGCTTTGCTACAATCCACAGCCCCGGGTCCCGTCGCCACGCTCCCATCCTTTTCATTCACGCACGTTTTATTGTGGAATTGGTGCAAAGGCGTAAAACATGTGTCATATTGTAAATAGTTGTGGTGTTGAGCAAGCACAAGCCCAACTAGCGATGCCCAAAGTAGAATGTCTAATCGTGACCTCGGACGAAATACGTTATTGGGTTACTCAAGATTAAACTAGGCTGATGTCCATCGGTTGCATAAAACGTAATTGAAATGCATTAATTTCGCTTTTCTGATAGACGGAAGGTTGTATTCTTAACAGCATATTTGACTATTTAACAGATCACGTAACACTCAACAAAAATATTATTTGACACTAAACTGTTGTTTTATCATGTTTTTGTTTGTTTTGTTAGTAGTTACCCATTAAAAAAATTCATGACAATTGCAGCAAAAATGCTTCAAACTGGCAATATTTTTGCGATTTGAACCTTTACTTTTTTTATAAATGTGTTGGAAGCTGTTTTGCAAATAAATGGTTTCGATCACTAAATAGTACGTTATAAATAAGTTACCATTAAAACAAATTTAAATAAATTAACCAAAATATAGCTTGATTTGGTGTTTTAGATTGGAAACCTACTAACCTATAATACACAGGTATTGTACTGTTGACATCCTTACCCAACCCTGACCTTTGTGGTAAAAATGTTTGTTAAATCCATAGTTTCATCTCACCCACAGATCAAATCACTCGTTGTTAGCTGGAACGAAGTTAATGATGAGAGTGCTCGTGCAATATCTGCTGCCCTCCACAATATTGAGAAGCTGGAACTTATTAGATGTAAGCTGTCAAATGCTGCGGTGCAAACGTTGGCCAAGTCTATCAAGGAACTGAAACAACCGGTTTGTGACATTTTCTTGTCACCATATATTTTATATTTACTTTAAAACACTGGCGTCTATTCCTGGGGAACGGGGTGCCACGCCCCCTGCGTTTAAAAACAAGGGGCAACTATTTTGGCCACTTGCTATTATCACATCATAAGTGCTATACAGGTTCGCGCATAAAGAAATACGTATAAAATGCAAAATGGTAACTCGTCCGCGCCAATAACGTATATAATACAGGTTCTTATATGCGCAATTTATGGCTTAAATTTATAGTGTTGCAACTTGCGCATGCATTCTGCAATTTCCTACTATTCAATATTGTCACTTAATTTGTGTTTTTTGTTTGCGAGTTGCTTTTTTGGACTCGTATGTTTTATTCTATGTGACAACCTTTCAATACACTTAATATATAAGCGAGATTCTAATTAACTTAAAAAAAAAAAACAAATAAAATATATTTTCAATAACGTTAGTTTGCTTAATAGTTATTTAACTATAAGTAATGTCTAAAGAATTTCAGCTGGGTAGCCCGTATACTACCGGACAACGTTAAACGTTAAAGCAGCGTGCTTAGTTTTTCCTAAACTTACGCGTGTTACTTCACAATTGCACGTATACTACGTAACTGCTGTTTTTACACCACGTTACAATCACCGCATCACGTGCTACACTAAGTAGTTGTTACGTCATTACAGTTAATTGTTGATTATTGCACTCCAATCGTATACATACATTTCAATGACGAGGATTAACAATATGGTATTGTACTGTGAACATCCTTAGACATTTGTGGTAAAAATGTTTGTCAATTCCGAAGTTTCATCTCACCCACAGATCAAATCACTCGATCTTAGCTGCAACAAAGTTGATGATGAGAGTGCTCGTGCAATATCTGCTGCCATCCACAATATTGAGAAGCTGGGACTTTGGGGTTGTCAGCTTTTAAATGCTGCGATGCAAACGTTGGCCAAGTCAATCAAGGAACTAAAACAACCGGTTTGTGAAATTTCCTTGTAAACATATATGTTCTATTTACTTTAAAACACTGGAGTCTATTCTTGGGGAACAAGGGGTCACGCCGCTTGCGTTTGAAAACAAGTGGCAACTATATTTTGCCCTGCCGATTATTACGTCATAGTGTTATGCGCTTCCCCGTACAAAAAATACGTATAGAATGCAGTGTGGTAAGAACTCGCCAATAACATATAGAATACAGGTTGTTACGTGCGCAATATATAGCTTATATTTATAGCGATGTAAATCGTGCAAGTACTCGCAATTTCGTGCTTACCATTAGTTAAGAAGATTCTGACAGTGAAGTGCCATGGATCCTGGTAAGCCGCTGGCGTATTCAAGTTAAAATTTAATATAAACCTGAACAGAATGTTATAGTTTTATAAATAAGCCAGATTAAAAGCAAAAATACTTTATTGGTTAAAACAAAAAAAAATCTAAAATACTGTTACGATAGCCTCTTTATCGCCACCCTACGGCGTCATTGCTGGGTGTATTGGGGGAGTCCAATTTTGTAACAATCTCCTAATTTATTTGTTAAAGGCTATATCCGCCAACAGTGAGCGCTGTTGATTGTTTAAAATGTTTATTAAATCTATAGTTTCATCTCACCCACAGATCAAATCACTCAATCTTGCCTACAACAATGTTAATGATGAGAGTGCTCGTGCAATATCTGCTGCCATCCACAACATTGAGGAGCTAAGGCTTTATAATTGTGAGCTTTCAAATGCTGCGGTGCAAACGTTGGCCAAGTCAATCAAGGAACTGAAACAACCGGTGTGTCATATTTCTTTTGAACAATGTATTTTATATTTACCTAAAAAACACTGGCGTCTATTCCTGGGGAACGAAGGGTCACGCCCCCTGCGTTTGAAAACAAGGGACAACTATATTTTGCCCCTGGCTATCATTATGTCATAACTATTATACACGACCCGCACAAAGAAATGCGTATAAGATGCAAAGTGGTAGGAACTCGTTCGCGCCAAAACGTATAGAACACACGTTTGTATTTCCGCAATATGTGGCTTGCATTAATAGTGCTGCAAATCGCGCAAGCATTTTGCAATTTGTCGCTATTCATTAATTGTAATAAGATTGTCACTGAATTTGTTTCTTATAAAACCAAATTTGGCGTCAGCATTTTGTTTAGAATTTTGCCGACCAAATACCTCGATATTTTGCCACGAGATTGTAAATGTTATTATTGCGATGATTTTAACGTGAAATTGTAAAGCCAGTGGCGGCTTCCAAAATATTTAAATCCCCGCAAGTTTTAATAAGATTAAAAAGCTGTCCTAATGTTTTAGTTTTTCAACTAAAAATATTTGTTGATATTGACATTTAGCTTTTCATTAATCTTTGGGCGAATATTTAATTCCCACTCCGAATAACATGCGGTCGAGTCATGGCTCTTTTTGAAGTGTAGGTATTATTCCATGTGATTAATTTCAACACACTCAATGTTTAGGCAAGATTATGACTAAATAATAATGAATGTGTAAATTAAAATATTTTTTTACTAAAGTTTAGTTGGCCAAATAGGTTATTTTACTGCGGTTAGTGCACAAAAATGTTAGCTGGGTAGCCCTTATACTACCGGACAATGTTAAACTTCAAAGTCCCTTGCTTAGTTTTGCCCAGCATTTCCGCCTGAACTTACGCGTGTTACGTCACAATTGCAACTTAAACAAGCATACAAAATATATGCCTGGATTTGGTTTTTTAGATTAAAAATCTACTAACCTATAATACCCTGTTATTACCGCAACCCTAACCTATGTGGTATAAGTGTGTATTAAATGCAAAGTTTCATCTCACCCACAGATGAAATCACTTAATGTTAGCGGCAACGAAGTTTATGATGAGAGTGCTCGTGCAATATCTGCTGCCATCCACAATATTGAGAAGCTGGAACTTATGTATTGTGATCTTTCAAATGATGCGATGCAAACGTTGGCCAAGTCAATCAAGGAACTAAAACAACCGGTTTGTGGCATTTTGTTGTAACTATATATTTTATATTTACCTTGAAACACTGGCGACTATTCCTGTGAAAAGAAGGGTCACGCGCCCTGCGTTTAAAAACAATGGGCAACTATTTTGACCACTGGCTATTATTAAATCATAACTATTATACGCTTCATTAGCATTTCACTTGATAGGGAAAGTGTTAATTTAATTAGTTTTAACACTAAATTATAAGGTCCACTTACAGGTACAAAATATGTCACAACTGAGGTTAATACACTTGTTTTACCGCAGACCCGTAAAAAGTAATTTTGCTTAGCGTGGACCAGGCGAGGCAAGACATTTTAGAGATGACGTCATTAGTTTATGTCGCAATACAAATAGACTTCAAAAATTTGCTCTTTCCGGCCTAAAAAATGTAAAAGCACAATGGAGTCTCAATATACGTTCAGTGCAAAAACGCTTAAATTGTAATTCAACACTTTTCTTTGAAAAATTTTACTTTTCAAATATATACTAATATTTCCATCATCGCTTCATGTACCCCCTAAAATTAGTTCGCGTACCCCAAAGGGGTTCGTGGACCCCAGATTAAGAACTCCTGATTTGAAGCGCACCACAAATTTTAATTACAACAAAATATTTCATTTTAATTACTTTAATTATCGCCACTGAAGCGTTTTTGGCGATTATGTGCAATTGTACAATAAGGTGCTTATCGCTTATAGATTGAACAATAGTCATCATGTTATTCGCTGTTGATTTTATCACAACAAAGTGGCTTGCATCGACAGAACACTTGTTTAAAAGTAACGATTTAGTTGCGGTGTATTTCCATTTGTGCGTTGTTGGCCCCAGAACGAAATAAAAAGGGTATTTACAAATATTGAGGTCGGTTTAGAATCAATTATCCGAACATTTTACGTGGTTTAACAATATTTTGTTTACTTTGGTTTAACTAAGTTACAATATATAACAACGTAATTATTTTTTTTTTTCGTTAACAGAAATGGCTAATATTCAATAATTAGTTTCTATCGTCTTCCTCCAAACTCGTTTATGCTCCGTCTCATCCCAGACAGAGCAGCAATCGTTCGCCACGCCAGCCCACGCATTTCTTTTGCATCCAACATACAGAACACAGTGACACAAACTTTCGCTGGTTTACAAATTATAGTTTTGTTTGTATCTAGATTAAGCTGCTGAATCTGAAATGGAATAATGTTGATGAGACAAGCGCCACTTTATTCGCTCACTGCTTGCACAATATCGAGTTGTTGAGGATTGGTGGGTCGAGGCACATTACTGACAAAAGCAAAAACATCCTCGAGTCGAAACTACGGGAACTCAACTTACCTGTGAGAACAAGTTTGTTTTAACTTTTGATGATAACGTAATCTGCAAAGCACTTCACCGTCAGCCACGAAACAGTTTGAAATCCACTGACACGATTTTATTGTTACAGGAGGAAAGAGTCAACTTCGACTTCGGTACTTAGAGTCCCGAATGTTCCACATTTCACTCATTGCAACATTTAGTTTTAGTTATCTCAGTTTCGTCACTTCCTGCATTTATTTTATTTGGTTTCAGGTTTTAATATCCTTGTTAAATTTCTTGATACGTGAAATTTATTTACCTAACTTTTTCACGATTATTGATTTCTGTCCGAATTTAAACTTCTTGTTTATGCAATCTATGACGTTAGCTGTAGGGAAAGCCCGAACAAGTACTTCCCCGTAATATTAACCAACGTCACTTGTTCCACTGTAGTCGCCGTAATTTAGTTCTTCAAACGCCAACGTCGCGAATTTTATTGCAATCCACATATAAATCCGCCATTGATTTCAAATGTGCACAACTTTTACATGGTTAGTATTTTTTATACATTAAATATATACTTCTAAATGTTTTTAATTTTTATTTTTTGATATGCATTATATTGAAGATTTTGTTGTTTTGCAAATATTTGTTTAATAGCTTTTTTTTTCTATTTTTGAGGATTTTGATTCATACTTTTTTAATTTTAGCACTTTTTTGTTTTTGTTTGTAAATTCTGTCAGGGTTTCGTTACCCATATTACTTGTTACTTTTTACTTTGATGATTGTGATTTCCCTTCCCGGGTCTGATCTGTCCTGTGGGCCACGATCACTCATTATCGTTTTAATGCAACGCATTACTTTGTCTTATTGCCATCTCGCCTTTTTCTTTAATAACGCCAAAATTGCGCTGGTCGCTTCTTTCGTTTCTGGCACGTTATCGCGTGACGTCACTCCTCACTTGTTGTATTTTGCTGCGTCATGATATATATGCTGTGTTTTTATTAAACGGAGTTTGAATTTACTTGATTCACTTTATGAACTTTAAACTGCTCACAACGTATATTAAAAAGCTTAGTTGCAATGAAAACGTTTACTTATTCCAGAGGTCATAATTCATGAAAATGTAAAACCAGATTCTTCACCTTCAAGTTTTTAGCATTGATTTGTGACAGATTTGGCTGATGTCGGGTCTTCTCAATTGGAAACCCCCTTTCACCCTCTTACCATAAGACCCACAGGGAAAGTCCCCCAGTTAAAGAACCACTGGTAGATTACATTATGACCTCCAATATATTTGCATGATGCGCCTCAAGCCAGCGACCGACAGAGCTGAAAAGCCGCAAGACTCAATCTTCAGTGCTCCACAGCGCCACCGCGTGTTTGGTGTCACTTGTAGAACGACCTTCAGCCAACCACCTGGTAACATTCAACGTATAAACTTCATGGCCAATTTTTAACGAACCTTTCTCATGTCGGACCCTGAACTAGGGCTGCGGAGTCGTTTAAGTCCTGATCTGATTCCGGATTCGACTTAACAGCCTGTATTTCACCCATTTATCTAACTAAAAGGTGAATATACAAGAATCAACACATTGGGTGGGTATCGTTCACCGACCAGCAATAGCCTACAGCCCTACATGGCTGGAGAATATTTAACCATATATTTCATTCCACCTCTACAATTTACGGCCTTATCAGAAATCGACTTTATTTTCTCGGAGTCAGGTTCTTTTAAATCAACTCTGCAGCCCTGCTTTCAACATCATGGTCAGTTAATAAATTTAAAAGGTGGAGGTGACTTTAGCTGTAAATCTTTTGCAACAAAATTTAATTAATACAAGTAAATTATTTCATGACTTAAATACTAATGTTCCAGACTAACATTATGATTATGAGCTCGCTAAGTTGTCTCTCGTAAAGCAAGCCGCCGTTGTTCGCCAGAGGCGACAGAGAGATGAAGTTCATTCCAAATTCCTCGTAATTGTTGCGCTGTGGCTTTTCAGACAGCATTAACGTCGGTCTTATAAACTCGCCAAGTTGTCAGCCTCTCGTGAAGCAAGCAACAGTCAAAGTTGCAAAGCTTCATATTTGGCCACAAGAGCCGCGGCTGAGCGAGATTGTGGTTCGCGAATTTAAAAACTTCCTGAAATATCAGCAGCTTTATGGTTTCGTTCACGCGGCATTGTCAACCATAACTTACAACTCAAACCGCTAGGGATCAAAGGTCAAACCACTGACCTTGGAACAAAATTGCTTCTTTTATTAAAAAGTAAAAACTGCCTTTTGATATCATATTTGACCTCGAAAATGCAAATTAACCAATATTATTCTCGTTTTGTTTAAATATAGAACCTTTTTCTCATTTGACTTTTCACAAAAATCCCACTCGCGTCCAGCAATGAGACCTGGCCTAAATGTTGGAAAGGGCAGACTTCTCTCCTAACTGGATGTTTGTCGATTTTTATTACGTGAATACACAGCTTTTCCGCGACAATCCTTTTTACGATTATGGATGTCTTGGCAACTTTGGGGAAAATCGTTTTAGCGCAAAGCAGGAGTGAAGGTAGGATAATTTTCTTGCCAGGACACATGAAAATTTTGAGAAGACGTCACAAAGTTCCGTCATAACGGGTCATCACAAAGTTACGTCATAACTGGTCATCACAGAGTTACGTCATATTAGGACGTCTAAAACAAGCAACCCTAGGAAACCGAAAATTTTGTTCGATGCAGTGAACAAATGGGAAATATTATCTAAGGGATAATCTGGTAAAAAAAAACACTCTTTTCAACAGTGCAACGTTCCTGTAAAAATTATTTTACCAAACTCTGTCCTGGACCGTTCAGGCTTAATTTTACCACTGACCCAAAGGCATCGTGCGTCTCATTGCGCCAACGTAAGTTTTGACGTTAAACGATATAAAGGAGTTTTTTCGATTTGTGTGAATCTATAACATATGACCTTGAGCTTATATCAGTGTGACGTCAAGTTTTGACGTAGCTCTGTACGTCACGTTATGACGTAACTTTGTGACGTTATCTCTAAAATTACTGAATGCGCCGCCACTCCACACACACACACACATACAGAATGTAACCTTACTGCTGGATGTTCAACGTAATGATGGGAATATCACTTGTTTGTTGTATAAGTTTTTTTAACTAGAGCACCATCAACCAACGCAGGTTGTATATTGATCAGCATCGAGAATGTCCCATAATGCCAAACATACAGCTTCGTCTATTGCGTGACAATGAGCTGATCTTGCGCGAGAAACAAACAGCATTATCTGGTAATAATTAGCTGAATACAAACACAAATTGTGTCACAAGCGAACAAACTGCAGTCGATTGTTTGGATTCTAATCGTAACAAGAGCCTATTGTTTGCGCAACAAAACGACAACGCTTCCAGGAAGTAGAAACAATTAATGTACTCGGTTATTTGAGTTGTTATGTCAAACCGTGCTTTAACAAACTCGAACGAGCTGACAAACATTTAGTCAATAAATAACACGAAGTTATAACCCTGTAAAGCATTTTTTTAGCTATTGAAAATTATTTCTCATAAAACTTTGTTGGCGCAAAGTTTATCAGCCCTGGCTCGCAACTATTAATCGTGCAGGGATGGTGCAACCTAGAGAGCAGCAGCACGTAGCTGGGTTAAGCAGACTTGAACGAGCTGACAAACATTTACCCACTAAATCACACAAAGCAAACATAAGCCAACGCTATAACCCGGAAAAGCAGTTTTACCTAAACTTTTTGATTGCGCACGTTTCAAACAGTTGAAAGTATTTCGCAACGCAATTTTACTGAAACAACAATTTGGAACTTGACAAACGATTGTAATACTAAATCTAATTAGATTTCAAACAGTTAGTGCGTGTCCTAGTCTCGCATGTTACATGCGTGCGTATCCGTAATACAAATTACTAATTAGTATTTTTTTAACGACATAACGTTGTGATGCACACTTAAGAATCTTTAAAGCACACAGTTTGAGAATACATAAAGTCTTGTAAAAACTTTACGTTAGTTTTTAAAAACAAAAGTGATAAAAGCTACTTTTCTATGAAACGTAACATAAAAGAAACAGAAAGTAGTTTGGCAAAACATGGCGTTGTATATTTAACCAGCACTTTGTTTTATTGGAATAGTTCAACCTCGTTTACGCAACCATTTTATTTCAACAAACGTATGTCACGCCGGTTCAGATCAAAAAGTGTTAAATGTTATTCAATTCTGCAATATTTATATTGTATTCCAAGCATTATGTAAGGATTAGTAATTGATATCACGATTCGCAACTTTAAACTCAAGTTAATTTTCCCCCAGAAGGTTGCTGTCTCGTCCGACCCTACCGACGCGGTTTGTTTGTTTTTCTACAGAAAACCTTCGTTTTTATTGCGCGCTATTTTCGTTTCAAAAGTAAACAAACCTTGGCCAACGAATAACTTAATGCACTTTGAACAGATTTTTTAAACTACCTTGCTTTCATATTTTGTGCTGTTGCTTAACGAACAACTATTTATTTATTGCAGTTATTCATACGAAGTTTATAAGGAGTATTTTTATTATTTAATGTTTTTATTTTGAACAATGCTGTGATTTTTTTAAAAAGTCCCCCTCTTGACTTCTGTTTTTGTTTCTATCGATCGTTTGGTACAATTGTGCGCCCTACAATCCTACCACACCTACAATCCTACCACAACGAACATTATTTGCAATATTATTAAATAATAAATGTAAAAAATACTTGACGCAACCCAAAAGGTATTGTACATTCCTTTAATAATTGAGATAGGATTCTAGATAAGCGCCTTCTCGATGCTATTCTAAAATCCGACCTTAGCGTTTAATTTATTAAATCAAGGCACAATATTT
The DNA here is from genome assembly GCF_963924565.1 of Ascidiella aspersa. Taxonomy (NCBI): domain Eukaryota; kingdom Metazoa; phylum Chordata; class Ascidiacea; order Phlebobranchia; family Ascidiidae; genus Ascidiella; species Ascidiella aspersa. The sequence continues at coordinate 3,883,920 of NC_139451.1, forward strand.
GTGTTAGGGTGCGGTTTGGATTTGGGTGTGGGAGGCCCAAGTATTATTATATTTATTCACCCAGTTTTTAATTTTGACTACTGGTTAAGCAACTGTATTTCGTTACTTCACAAAGGTGGTAGGATTTAAGGCCAGCGTCTTTTTCTCGGCAGGCGTTACTCCATTGTTTACATTTAACAAACATTGCTTCAGACATTTTCTAGAGCAGCTGCTGGCTTATTTAGTTGAATTAGAATGAAGTGTGGATTACCTTGGTTTTACGTAAAAATACTTTGGTCTATAAACAACTTTAAGATACAATAATGGGAAATTATAGTTTTTTAAGTTTTATGCTTTTACTCCTTTTTACCAAGTATGGTAAGCCAAATAAAAAGTAAATTAATTTTAGGAGCTGATGAATTCATTTGTCCTATATAATTTCCTAATATTCATGTAGTGGGGCTTTGTTGACTGCTTAACCTTATTTTTATCCATATTAAACCGTTTGTATATCTACATTATGTTTCTCCAATGCGGATAATATGTTATTATTTTGAAGAGATTAACACAATTTATATGGCAATAATTGTTTTCAATTTGCTTCATTAGGTTTGTAAACATGTGAATATTTTACATTTTTTTGTTGAACTGTGAAATGTCTGACGAACATACAAGAAACGTACATTTTGAGGTGAGTCTGCTTTCTGCTATTTCTATTTTTTTAAATATTCGGTTCATTTACGGCTCGTCTCCTTAAAATCTTATAAAAAACGGTTCAGGTTTTGTTAAGGTTCAAGAAAAAATGGCTTAAAACTGGTTCATAAAGTTGCGGTTTTGGTTCGATTTGAATCCCTGCTTAAGATGTCAAGATGTGCATAGTTCTTTATAATCTTGGTTTTAATTTATGTTGCAGCGTGAATCTGATGGACAATCAAGAGCAGGGACTTCTAAACAAGGTAATTTCTAGTTAGTGTTTTAATGTATTTTCTTAAGTTATTTTATCAGTGATTTAAAATTTTGTACTGAAAGTAGCAAGGCTGCCAGGGCGTATATGTTAGGCCTACCATATGTCTTCTTTTAGGAGGATTTGTCCTCTTTTATCAAGAAAAGTGAATTGTCCTCCGAGGACGCTCAAAAATGCCAAAATGTTATCTTTTTGCGCATTCACTCGATCCGTCAGAAATTCGTGCAGTTCTAAGCTAAAAGGAATGTGCAAAAGAAGATTAAGATTAATAATACTTACCCACCCGAACCCAAACGCTAAACAACACCCTAATTCAACTCTTGTGCGTTGATTTAATAATTAATTATAAAAACATTTTCGGCCCTAATACAACAATGTGTGGCGTAATTGTCATATATTCCCTGGACGAGAAATTATGTTATGCCTACCCGAGCTCGGGCTTTTTCCACAGTTTTCAAGTGATTCACACACTATTTAAGTTGAGGTTCGGGTAAGCGTTTGGGTTCAGATGAGTCAAGTATTACTGATTCTATCTCACATTTTTTTTGATCTAGTTTGAATTTTCTGCGAATATTTTCAATTTATATATGCCGAGTTTACCTAAAGGTCCAAATTAGTGCATTGCCACGACCTCAAGGTTTAAAAGTTGAATGTTTCTTCCCTTGGATGCCTTAATTGTCGTAGACCTTTTTGCTTAGAACTGCATTAATGTCTAACAGATGGGGTGGTTGGACATACTTTTAACAAGACTTTTAGGCCAGATGTTGTATTTATTTCCAAACATTACTGTAGCCATGAAACATGCTAAATTGCTTGTTAAAAAAGGTTTTCCAACAAATTTCCCTACCAGCCCTACCGTCTTGATTGTTATTGCAAACATTGCATCAGAAAAATTGCACCCAAACCTCAAATGTAAAGAGGTCCATTAATAAAGCAAAGGTGTGTGATCATTGACTTTGAGACGTAGGATTTTAAATCGTCACTTCGTAACGGCCAAAAGCAAAACCGCTCTCACAACGAATAGATCAATATTTGCGCTCGAGTCGGCCAAAAACACCAAATTTCTTATCGAAAATTAACCTAAAAATACCAAAACAACCAAACATCCCGAAATCAGCATAAAACACCAATAAACTAAAACGTAACAATTCTACTTTTGTTTTTCTTGCCGGCAAACAATGTCCTTGTGTTGGGTGCTGAAAATATGGTAGCCCTAATATATGCAAAAAACAGAGAGAAAGAGGGTAAGTTATAAATACGGCCATTTTATTTTAACCTAAAAAAAATTAACTTTATTTTAACCTAACGAAATTGCTTAATTGTAGAGGCTACAGTTCTTCCTTGAATTGATGCGAGTTACCCAAACATAATATTTTGTCGATTTCAGACCCAAACGTAATATTTTGTCGAAAAGTCAAGGTGTTTTATGGATTTAAAAAGTGTGTCGTGTTTTCTAGCGTTAGATTTAGCTTGCTTAGGAATTTTTGCATTACAGAATGTCAGTAGGCTATTCCTAAGATCCAAACTGTTGATCTTCGAAAAGACCACGTTTATGAAGAGAAGTTGTAAATGCGTAACTATAAATAAAAAATGGACAATTTGCGATAAAATTTACTGCTGATCGAAATGGGCATTGTGACATATTTCCTGCTTTTATGGGTTACAAAGGTTTAATTGTGTCGCGGTTTCTGATTTTACGACGATTTTTACAAAAACTACACTCAAGAAACACAAAAACTTTGTCAAAAGCCATAATTTGACAAATTTTGACCATTAAACTTCTAAGAAACAGTCCCCTAGGTGCTAAAAACAACTTTATTCTTTGATTCGTGGACAGACGAGCTCCTTAATAACATTTAACTTTATTGACTTTTGCGGGCCCTATGTATAAATTGCGGTGAAATGTACTTGAGTACTTGAATTTGTGAAATCACTGATTTATTTAAATAAAAGGCATATGAAAGTTTTTAATCCGGCCCAAATTTAATGAACACAATAAACGTTTTAGATTTTTGCACTTATTGCATGTATTTTTGATTACATGGTTAAAATGGTTGCTACAGTTATTGCCAGTATGACAGAACCTGGCAAATTGGCGACTAAGTCGGCTGAAGAATCAAAAGACTTTTTTTGAAAGATCCATTTCACAAAAAAACTATTGTTGTGGCCACAAATATTCAATCACATAAATATTTGAAAAAACTAATATGACATTCTGGAAAAAGTTACGGATTGCGAAGCACGTTGTTTAGTTAAAAAAAAGCAGTACTGGGCATGTAGATTGTTCAAAGGAGGGGTACATCCATGGAAAAATGTCGCGAGGGGGTCCAATTAAAGTCAGGTAATTTAAAAACAGTGACTTAGGTTAAATCATTGACTTAAGTCATAACAATCCTGTACTGTAGATATGCAAATCAAGTTATCAGCAGAGCCCACTAACAAATCTAAAAACAAAAGTTCAAAACCAATTCTGTTTTCCAGACAGATTTAAACAGCCTTGCTAGAGATGAGTCTTTTTAAGTAAAAAAGTTAGAACTGCTTGTATTAGGATTAAAATAAACAACTTGCTTAAAAATGATAACATCACTTCAATAAATCTTAGTACACCACGTTATATTAGTTGTTGTTGCTTTGCAGATCCACAACATCACAATGTGGACTCCAGGCAAACCACAATGCAAGCAAAAGGTATTTGGTGTTCCTGGTCAGCTTACTTAAATGTATTGTGTGATATTTTCATTAATAACAAAAAACCTTGTTGAGATTTGATGATGACCATAATCTCTTCAAATTAAAGGTTTTTTCCATTCTAATAACATCAAACAATGCAGTCGTGCAGTCATTGTAAAAATCTAATACATTAGTTGTTTGTCTATCTGTCTTTTTAATCAAATGCTTTTTTAGCCTGGAAAATGATAAGTATATCTTGTTTAGGAAATTGAGACTCACCATTACTATTTGATCAAACTTTCAATAGGATTTATCGTTTTTGAAACAAAATTGCTCTTTACAGACTATGCTCAAATGGCTGGGAGGGATATTTACAAAACTGACAACACTTACAGGAGCCCTATTAATACAATGGGTAAGTAGTTTGATAAAGTTTTTACTTATTAATATAATAAATGTTACATGAAAAACCTTTAAATTGTTTTAATAAACCACAAAGTACAAAGGTGCAACCAAATATTATCTTGGTTTGGTCAGCTTGTTCTTTATTAAAATGTGTAAAAACACATGGATTTTAACGTTATTACTTCAACAAAAACTGTAAAGAACACAGTGTATGATTGTGGTGAGACATACGTTTTGTACAAACCCTATTCATTTTACCATTCTATATGTATTATTTCAACATGCTGCTTTTGTATTGTTTAAATGCAGTATTATAGCGGCAACAATGGGATTGTAACTTAAGTTTTTTTTACTGAAGTATGTAAATCCTTGTCAACTTCCATTATATTGCAATTAATGAGTATTATTCACATATGTTTGTACCATTTGGGTGTTTTAGTGGAGGGCAGCAATATAAATGTCAATGTGGAACATCACCATCATTACCGAGCAAAGATATCCAGTGAATTTGTTGATTCAGCTCAACCAAACTGTAAGTGTTTTAAAGTCGTAAAAAATAGGGTAGGGGTGCAGAACTATAACATGGAGGTGCACAGTCTGCTTTTCTTATTGTTTTCTTATAGCTTAGGTCAGGGGCGTGCAATCTGCGGCCTGCAGACCAAATGCAGCCCGCGGAATCAAAATATGTGGCCCGCGGTGTGCTTTGGGTTTTTTGCCGCAACACAAAACAATCGTTAGCTGTTTTAGGTAACTGTTAAAATAATAAAATCGCACTGTTCCTAAGTCTAGGTCACCTTTTAGTATGTAAATATTTAATTTATTAGAATACTCACAGTATAGGGTGGGAAGCGATTTATCTCAAATAACCGCCAACGGTCATTTTGATCAGAAAGCAAATTTTAAATCCTTCACAATTATAATTGCCTAAAATGATTTTTTTTGTGCTATTGTTTCAATACAACCATGGAATTATCGCTGCAGTAGCTGCTGATAACAGCAAGTTACTGGCTAGTTCATGACTTTGAGTCAAAAATTTGATGGTTGACGGGAGCTGAAAGCGAAGGTAATGACCGGTTAACAAAATAAAACTACAAAAACGTGGTTTGGATGCTGTTGCGTGTACAAGTTGTAAGAAAGTTAACAGTGTGAATTGCACTGAGATGTAAGCGCTGCAAATTTATTAGTTCTTGAAAGCTTTTAAATAGCTATTTGTGGTCCATGTAGAAGCATAATGAAAAATAGTTGGTTGATCTTTTTAGTTTTTTTGAAATTTAGTTGATTTTTAATCAATTTTAATGTCGATGTGAGTTGTAAAAAAATGAGAAACAAATTCTCTCTGCCCAGCTAAAAGGTAGAGTTTTTACCACAAAAATCTTGATCTAAATAAGTTTTCACAGCTGACAAAATTTGTTACTTCCAAGATGGCATTGCTCGGTTCAAGGAATGTGTGTGAACAATTTTTTTCTGAACTTGGGTTCATGAAATCCCCTCATCGTTCATAACAGACTAATGTACGCCTGGAGAGTGGACTTCGGGTTGCCAGCACTTAAATCCATATGAACCTGGATAGGGTGGTTGCGAAAGCAAGCCAACTTCAAAGCTCACATTAAAGTGATTTTAAAATATTTTCCTTTGATTCGCAAGAATCTAAAAAAGAAACGGTTTTTATTTCGTGGTAGTCACTAACAGGTAGTCCACGAGATATATGTAAGTGGCTCGTGGTCTAATCCAAATACACATATTTGACCCGACGGTATGAAAGGTTGCACACCCCTGGCTTAGGTTGTTTTTAAGTTAACTTGTGCGCAAATTTGCAGCTCAGATCCAGTTTAGTTGTGTGATGCGCAGGCGCAGCATTATTTGGTTGGGTTGACAATAATGATAAAGGATACACGCATTATGCACATTACAGAGATTTGCATATTTTTCTATCTAATATCTGTCAAAAATGGCTGTACTGTGAATCTATTCTACCCAAGAATAACATTTTATTTGGTTTTAGATGCAAAAAACGAGCAACCAGATGCAAATGTTAGTCAAAGTTTGGCCGACCAACCAAGACCTTCTTTATTAACTAAAGCTTTGCAATTTGTTCCCGACAAAAGTAAATAATGTTTGTTTGACATTAAATTTTTCAATCAAATGATGTTATGCTCTAATTTAATTGAAAAATTTGTATTTATTTGTAGTTTGGCGAGCAAAACAAAAAAAGAAATTGCGCAAACATGTGAAAGTAATATCAGGAATACGAAATATGCCGATCAGACTTGACAGTGACCAGCCAATTCAGCTGGTGCCTGTTGCATTAACTAAAAATGAACCAAAATCTATCGAACAACTTAACAAAGAAGGACATTACAGCAAACGAGAAGATTTTCAGCAACTTTTATCACTTGAATCAGAAAGCCTTGGTATCAGTGAAGCGATAGAGCAGGCTTTTAAACAAGCAGAGTTAGATGCAAGACAACATGCCTCTGAAGAAGCCAGACAAGACTACATCGACCGAAACGGCAACAACATTGTGTTTATCGGACAACCAGGTATTGGCAAGACCACCCTTACTCGCATAATTGTGGAAATGGTGCTAAAGCAAGAGCTTTTTCCAAAATGCGAGTACATTTTTTTTGTTTTCTGTCGGGATATCAACTTTAAAATCAAAACTACACTTCTACAAATGTGTTTAAATGGAACAGACATTAAATTTCGACATGAGCGAACTACAGAAAGGTTTTTAATGGAAGCAATTGGGGACGGTGAAAATGTTGTATTTGTATGTGATGGTTTAGATGAAGCAAATACTGATGCTTTCTTCACAGATGAACCATTACCATCAGATGAAATAGCAACAGCAGACGTCCATCTAAAGAGGCTGTTCAAAGCTAAAGTTTGGAAAAAATCCATAAAAGTTTTCACTTGTAGACCTGGTCAATTTCATTATATGACTAAAATGATCCAGACAACATCCGTCTTTAACCTTAGAGGTATTTCAGCTGCTTCACAAAAAAATATTTGTAAACAAATCTGTAAAACGGCAGAACAGGTTACATTAGTAATGGCTTATTTGGAAAGAAAGAGAGACATTGCTATTTTGTGTCACGTTCCTGCTCTCTGCATAATCATCATGTATGTCATAAACATACATTTTGCAGAAGATAAAGAGCTAGAAATAGCATCTCTCACTTATATATTTTTTAAAGTTCTGGAGTATTTCTGCCAAAGTGAGCACATCAGGGAAAAACATGCTCACTTAAGCAAAATTGCTCTTTTGGCTTGGAATGGATTTAAAAAAGGAGATCTTATATTTACAGCTACGGACTTCAGTGATGTAGGCATGGATCAAAGTGATGCAGATGCCTTTCTCATGCACTATGTTGATGCCAGGTATAAAGTTAGCTTAAAAATTCTGGAAGGTTTCAAACGAACAAGCTTCACACATTTGTTACTGCAAGAAAACTTCTCAGCTCTTCACTTGGTGTTTTATTCCACTCTGGGTGAATTTAGTAACATCCTTCACAAACTACCTGAAAGTCAATGGGAAGTTGTGTCAAGATTCATGTTCGGATATTTTAACATTGCACTGAACTCAACAGTTAACTCATTTCTCACCGCATGCAGTTGCAAGCCCAACCATCAGACATTTGAGGTCAAAAGATCCAAATTATTGGACTTTGCAGTTCAGTTTATGCAGCAAATTAGTTCAACTGACACAAAAAAGCTTATAACCATCAGTGGCTGGTTGAACGAGCTCAGAGATTCAGAACTCAATAAAAAGATTGCTGAGTACTTACCGAGTCAAATCAAGTTTCAAGGACGCGTCTTACCATCTGATGTTCCCAGTCTTGTCTATCTGCTCTCGATCAAAGCTGTATCACTTGATATAAGAAGAAACAAAGGTAATTATTCAATTATTTGGTTGACCCTACTATATTTTATCACAGAAAAGCATTTTCCCAAAATGCCTTTCAAGGTTCAAAATTTTTCGTTTTTTTCGGTTAGCTTGAATTTGTAACAGTAAATTTTAGTTTTGTTGAATTGTTTTGCTTTTTTACAGGTGCTTGTGTCATTAATGTTAGATAAGCCACAATTATTGTAAGCTAATAACAAGCACCATTAGGTTTGTCACACATTTACAGAAAGCTACAATTAATGCATTTTTATTACTTTTGTATTAATCAGCAAAAAATGCTATAAAAATAATGACTAGGTATTCCAGAATAGTAGGTTTTTGAATATAATCAATCAAAACATCAAATCCTGGTATACTTTTATTTATTTATTTATTTAATTTTCATTTTGCTGAGGGCTTAATCATAATATAGCCTTTACAACAATGAATTGCAAAACAATTTCTTATCATTTACTTTAGATTATTAAAATGCAAAATATCCAATAGCGAATTTTGAAACAATGATGTCTGAAACCATATTGTGGGAATTGTGATGCATTACTACACAAAATATACTGAGTGGTAGGCAACAAAATGAACTCTAAACAAATGTTTCCATACTTTTAAATGTTTGCTGAAATATCGTTGTGTTGTAGTTGAACTTGGGTTGGTTGTTGTAACCAATTGGGTCACGCGTCTTAAACAACTGTAAATAAACAGGGAGTCGAACCGTTTGACTTTTCGGTTCAGGCTCGGTTCGGGTTGAATGATTTTTTTGGAATCCACTGTAGTTACAATTTTGGTTCTAGGCAATTTAAAACTCTATTTGTTGTTTATTGTTTTTGTTTTGTTTATTTGTTGTTTCAAAAGGTTTATAAAGCTTCATTTCGATTATATTTATTTTTAAAACCGTTCGGATTAGTTGCGTTTAACCTAAAAATGTGGGTCAAAAATTGTAGAGCATAATTATTGAACAGCAATTCGTATTTAATCTAGTTTCGTGCCGTATTTAACAAACAGCGGTTCATTATTTATCTGAAAAATAAAAAAATCAGTGTTTTATTTAAGAATATTCCTAAAATTTCCAAAATGGCATAACTAGACTGTGTACAATACAAGTTTTGACGTCATACGGGAGTTAACCGCTTTTTGACAGGTTTGGGTTGTATTAAGGTTCAGGAACTTTTATGGTTCGAGAAATATGCCTTAAACCAGTTTATAAAGTTGCGGTTCAGCTACCTGTTCTTAAGCTAATGCGTAACCAAAGTTAAATGCAAAACACCGTTTTTCGTCTCTTATTTGCACAAGGGTTGACCGTAAATTCAACCAGGTTTGGTTGAATAATAACATGTACTCCTCAATTGACAACGCTAGGTCAAGGCTTCATTTTTTCTTGCAAAAACGTTGAGTTGGGCGCAGCTAATGTTGTCTGCGCTAATATCCAATGTTAAGTAACAACTGCATTTTTTTCTCAAGTAGATTCTTTTAAAAGGTGGTCTAACTGTGATTGCCGGGCGCGGTTTTAAAGGTCGCCATTTTAGGTAATGATAGTTACCGCAAAATTATTCGCTTTAAACGTATCCTAAGACACCAAGTGTTTAGTGTGTAATTGTCACAACCTATTTCCAGTCAACAACATCTTGTATTTTAGCTGACTAGGCACACAGCTTGGCGCAGACACACATATTTTACAGTCTTGTGTTCGTTTTTCTTTTGAAGTTAACGATCGCATATGAAGCGGTTTCGTAGCTGGTGCCAGGCAGGTGTGTCGACGATGCCGTGTTTGCTTTGTGTCTAAAGGTTCGCTTTCACTGGATATTTATGGACTGTTTCTGATTTTTTCCTCGTCGTCTTGAAAATTACTATTTTATAAAGTCATACCCGTAACATTTTATGACGTCATTATTTATTACGTCAGACACAAATGGGGAAATCCCTAAGTAAAAGGTAGGGACCCCCTTTTTAAATTTCTAGATACACTCCTGGTCTAAGTAGTTTGTGACTACTTCGTGGGCGTTTCAGCTATTTCAAATTTGAGAATATGTCAGGAAGGGGCAAAGTGACCATTAGCATACTTCTATAAAGGCTAATGTGTATGAAGGGATGTTACTTTGGCAACTTACTGCATTTAAGTGAGTTGCAAATATTTGCGCCTGACATTACTTATTGGCCACTTTCCAAATTACTTTTGATTGACACTTTATAACAATCACAATCAGCAAGTAATTGGTCACTAGAAAAGCGAACTTCTGAAAAGACCACATTTACCGCAAGCATTATAAATGTTTTACAACAGAGATAGGCCCTTAGCTACTTCCAAAGTTTTGTTATTAGTTCCAACAATATTTAAACTAACTTGAACCATGCTTATGATTGTGATAATGACAGCCTAAATTGCCTCTACTAGGGTTTATGAAGTTAAATCTGGTTTATCAAGTTTCCTGCTGAATTTTGTAGAATATTTATTGCAAGTTTTCCTTAATATTTTCCCTAATTAGTTATTTTTATGTATTATCATATTATTTTTAGGATTCTTGTATCTATCCTTTTTTAAGTTGAAGTTAATAACACTTGTCTATGTTCTTAACGTAACTTCGTAGTCCCCCTACTAGTTATCATTTATATATCAACAACCATTTTTAGCATTCATATTTTTATACTTTTTTTTAAGATGATGTCGATAAAGCAGTTCTATTTTTGTTACATTGCAGTTTTTAAGTTTGAAATCGTATCAAAATGCATCGGAATTAAATTAAATGATTGTAAATATCACATATACTTAATAAATTTTACAATCAATCATAGTTTTTATTTTATTTAGGATGTGAATTGGAAAGTGATCCCATTAACTTGGGTATAAAACACTTTCAAGGAAAAGGATTTTCTTTTTTTATGGAATCACTTCGACTGAAAAGTACCAAGGTTAAATTTTATCCAGAGTCACTTTACATTTACAACTATTCATGTATATTGCAGTAAATTTTAACTATATGTTTCCTAATTTGCTTTTGCACTTATTATTTCTATTTATACTAAGACCTAAATTCCAGATTTCAACACTTGATTTTTCCAATAATGATATTAGTGATGAAGGTGCTCTAATAGTTGTTGATATTTTGCCCAACATTGTCAATCTTAAATTATCTGGCTGTGGAGTAACTACAAAGGGTGTCAAGTCCATTGCAACAAAGTTATCACATGCTAAGGTTCTATGCTTTTTATATATATATATATTGTTTTTAATAAACCCATGTTTAATATTTAAATATATATATTTTTTTTGTTTATTAAAATCATCCAACATTGTTGAAATATTGCAAACTTAACCTTCATTTACAGATTTCAACACTTGATCTTTCCAATAATGATGTTGGTGATGAAGGTGCTTTAATTTTGTCTAATGTTTTACCAAATATTGACAGTCTTAAATTATCTGGCTGTGGAATAACTACAAAGGGTGCCAAGTCCATTGCATCAATGTTATTATTTACTAAGGTTCAATTTTAATATATATATGTATTGTTTTTATTAAACCCTTATTTAATATTTTTAACATCTTTTTTCCATTTTTTTTCCCTAAAGTTATTCAACGTTGTTGAAATATTGCAAACTTTACCTTCATTTACAGATTTTATCACTTGATCTTTCCAATAATGAGATTGGTGATGAAGGTGCTTTAATTGTGGCTGATGTTTTGAAAAATGTTGACAATCTTAAATTATCTGGTTGTGGAATAACCGCAAAGGGTGCCAAGTCTATTGCGTCAAAGTTATTACATACTAAGGTTCTATGTTTAATATATATATATATATATATATGTACTGTTTTATCAAATACTTGTAAATTATCTTTAACCAAAACTTTTAACTTTTTGTTTGGATTTTATCTATTTTGTTTACATTTTATCTTATGTTGATTACAGATTTCAACACTTGATCTTTCCAATAATGATATTGGAGAGAAAGGTGCTTCATATGTTGCAGATGTTTTGAACAATATTGATAGTCTTAAATTATTAGACTGTGGAATAACTACAAAGTTTGCCATGTCCATTGCTAAGGGATTATCAAACACCAAGGTTTGACATTTATGTTTTATTTCTATTGCAATAAAAGCCGAATAATATTGACAGCATTTCAAATTTATTTTTCTCTACACTTAGGAATATTTTTTCCGAATAGTTTTATTTATTTTCAATGCATCCCTGCCATCCCATTTATAACATTTCAGCTTTCTACACTTGATCTTACTGGAAACATTATCGGCAAGTCAGGAATAGACGCTTTGTCCAAGTGCAACATTGATCAGCTTGTCTTGACTTCATATGTGATCCATGAAGGCAAAATATCCAAGCATGATGATGTCGTGATTGAAAATCATGAAACTGATCTGATGGGAAAACTGGTTGTAAACAAATCTAAGGTAACAATAAGCGCAATAAATTGCAAAATCTGCCTGAACTTTTATGGTTAAACAATATAAAACAATTTCACATGAACACACACTAAAAAGCAACTTTATCTATCAGGATAATCTATATTACCATACTAATACTTATTGATAGACCGATATATTTACCGAAAATATTGGCTGATATTTACTACGAAAATAGGATATAGTTTTCCTAAAAATTGAACAAATTTTCTACTTTTTTGGCTTAACATCGGATATCGGTATCGGTCAGAAAGAGTTATATTGGTTGAACTCTAGTATTGAGACCAACGACATAATAAAGTCTAATGCAGTCATAACCACAACAGAATAAGATCCAAAACAGTGCTTCCCAACCTTTTTGAGTTCGCGACCCACTTTTAATGCAAGTTTGATTGTGCGACACACAATGATTGGAAATAAGATTAACAGCTACATAAAACCTGCATCTTTACTACAAGCGTACGTACTGAAATAGAACAAATCTAATTGTTACGTATTTGTAACATTGTTACATAAATATTACGTAATATTAGTGCAACAATTTTCCAAACTGATAGAAAACGGTAACATTTAGAAATGCTTCACTGGGTGAGTGTAGGGTTAGGGTTGAAATTATTAGGGGAGTTTGTGATGTACTTAGGGGTGGGTTATGGGGTGTAAGGTAAAAGGTTGTGCAGACCTGATTTTACCAATTCGTTCTTATTCCGAGGCCTTTAGGTCTAATTCTGATTTGACGTTATTTCAACTATCAGGTATTTTTCGTAATTTGGTCGTATTCCGAACTTTGCTTTATTCCAACGTTGTTGTTGTTCTAATTTCATTCTCATGACTGGAATCTAATCCACCCTGCTGTGGGCTCTTCATCACTATTGTATGTGTTACGGCGTACCATGTCTGTGTAAATTTGCTAGCCTCGTGTGACGGCCGATGATTATAAAAAAAACGAATTTGGCCAATAATATGTAACCTGAAATTATGCTACGGATAACGTAACATCGTCCATTGAGGGCTAAATAATACAAAAATTGTTTAAAATGCAAAATCGTTTATTTTTACTTACTTAATTAACGCTGCATTTGATGGCGCGCTACACATTGTTACGAAGATAGAATTGTCATAAAATGTGACGTGTTTTTCATTTCGCAGCTTGTAGCCTACATTTTAAAACAAAATTTACCTTCAGGTTACAAACTATATCAAATATATGCAAGTGTAAAAATGAGATGCAAAGTGTAAATTCTACCACATTGATAATGTTTTAGTCAAGGACTTTCAACTTTAATGATTTTTTGTTGGAATCAAATCTACCAACATCTGATTTTGTGGCAATCCTGTCTCTTTGCTTGCAACATTTTGATCAAATAAATCTGGGTTCATCAAACATATCAAGTGATCATTTACAAGAACTTGCTTACGCCATTGCTGTACTTCATAAACCAGTGAGTCAATAATGTTACTATAATTTATTGGCAGCTCTAATCTTTTATTCAAATTTTAAGATAACAAGTTAGCAGTTACAGATTGATTTGTTAGTTCTTTCTTAAACATGCCTCAAATTTCTTCTTCTTAGACTAGTTAATATTGTGTCCTATTTCATTTATTGAAGGGTCTTGTGTCACTTCCTCTGCCGTTCGTCAACCAACATGATACAAGTTCACTTGTAAAGCACACATTACACTGGTTCAGATTTCAATTTATTAGAATACTTCACTGGTCTTAAGAGAATAGAAATGTTTGCTACAATTATAAGCACACTCTTAAACTGTCTTCTGAACCCCAGCTTCAACCTAAAAATGTTGATCAATAAATGTAGAGAATAATTATTGAATTGCAACCTTTAATAAATCTAAGTTTTGTGACGTAATATAAAATAAACAGTTAATTGTTTTATTTAATAAATATTCGCTTTTTCCTTAAAATTTGGAACATGGCATAACTTGCCTCTGTAAAAAATCAAAATATTCGGTTCAATTCCTGTTGAGCTCCTTAAAATGTTACTAAAACGATTCAGGTTCGGTTGCGGTTCGCAAAAAATTGGCACAAAACCGGTTTAAAAAGATTCAATTCGGTTTCGGTTTGACTTCCTGTTATTTTTACTCTAAATTATAAAACCACTTGTGGCTTCAAAAATATTTAAACCTATGCAAACTTTAACAATAACACAAAAGCTGTCCTGGATATGTTTCCTGTTTGAATTTTCAAATGAAAGTCTTTGTTACTATTGAAATTTTGCCGTTTATTTATCTTTGAACGAATATTAATTTCCCACTCCCGACTAACATGCGGTCGACTCATGGCTCTTTTTGAAGATTAGGTTTTATTCTATGTGTTTCACTTTCAACACGCTTAATGTTTAGCCAAGATTATGACTAAATAATAATGAATGTGTAAATTAAAACATTTTCTTACTGAAGTTTAGGTGGCTAAAAAAGTTATTTTACTGTGAGTAGTGCACAAAAAATTTCAGCTAGGTAACCCTTATACTACCGGACAACGTTAAACTTTAAAGTCGCTTGCTTAGTTTTGCCCAGTATTTCCGCCTGAACTCAAGCGTGTTAGGTCACAACGCGTATATTGCGTCACTGTTGCTTTTTTCACACTAAGTTCGAAGCACCGCATCACGTGCTACACTAAGTAATTCTTACGTTATAACAGTTAATTGGTAATTATTGCACTCTTATCATATGTACATTTGTATGAAGAGGAGTAACAATATGCGAAAATTACCAACTAAAAATACATAATCTCTGGACACCCTTGAGTATTAGAAACGGCAAGCCATGTTACGCCACAAACTTGCTAATTTCACGCCTGCTCTTTGTTGTAGCACATTTACAGTCGCTAGTCACTCTGTCACTCTGTGGTTTCGTTGTGCTTTGCTACAATCCACAGCCCCGGGTCCCGTCGCCCCGCTCCCATCCTTTTCATTCACGCACGTTTTATTGTGGAATTGTTGCAAAGGCGTAAAACATGTGTCATATTGTAAATAGTTGTGGTGTTGAGCAAGCACAAGCCCAACTAGCGATGCCCAAAGTAGAATGTCTAATCGTGACCTCGGACGAAATACGTTATTGGGTTACTCAAGATTAAACTAGGCTGATGTCCATCGGTTGCATAAAACGTAATTGAAATGCATTAATTTCGCTTTTCTGATAGACGGAAGGTTGTATTCTTAACAGCATATTTGACTATTTAACAGATCACGTAACACTCAACAAAAATATTATTTGACACTAAACTGTTGTTTTATCATGTTTTTGTTTGTTTTGTTAGTAGTTACCCATTAAAAAAATTCATGACAATTGCAGCAAAAATGCTTCAAACTGGCATTTTTTTGCGATTTGAACCTTTGCTTTTTTATAAATGTGTTGGAAGCTGTTTTGCAAATAAATGGTTTCGATCACTAAATAGTACGTTATAAATAAGTTCCCATTAAAACAAATTTAAATAAATTAAACAAAATATAGCTTGATTTGGTATTTTAGATAGGAAACCTACTAACCTTACCCAACCCTGACCTTTGTGGTAAAAATGTTTGTTAAATCCATAGTTTCATCTCACCCACAGATCAAATCACTCGTTGTTAGCTGGAACGAAGTTAATGATGAGAATGCTCGTGCAATATCTGCTGCCATCCACAATATTGAGAAGCTGGAACTTATTAGATGTAAGCTGTCAAATGCTGCGGTGGAAACGTTGGCCAAGTCTATCAAGGAACTGAAACAACCGGTTTGTGACATTTCCTTGTCACCATATATTTTATATTTACTTTAAAACACTGGCGTCTATTCCTGGGGAACGGGGTGCCACGCCCCCTGCGTTCAAAAACAAGGGGCAACTATTTTGGCCACTTGCTATTATCACATCATAAGTGCTATACAGGTTCGCGCATAAAGAAATATGTATAAAATGCAAATTGGTAACTCGTCCGCGCCAATAACGTATATAATACAGGTTCTTATATGCGCAATTTATGGCTTAAATTTATAGTGTTGCAACTTGCGCATGCATTCTGCAATTTCCTACTATTCAATATTGTCACTTAATTTGTGTTTTTTGTTTGCGAGTTGCTTTTTTGGACTCGTATGTTTTATTCTATGTGACAACCTTTCAATACACTTAATATATAAGCGAGATTCTAATTAACTTAAAAAAAAAAGATAAATAAAATATATTTTCAATAACGTTAGTTTGCTTAATAGTTATTTAACTATAAGTAATGTATAAAGAATTTCAGCTGGGTAGCCCGTATACTACCGGACAACGTTAAACGTTAAAGCAGCGTGCTTAGTTTTTCCTAAACTTACGCGTGTTACTTCACAATTGCACGTATACTACGTAACTGCTGTTTTTACACCACGTTACAATCACCGCATCACGTTCTACACTAAGTAGTTGTTACGTCATTACAGTTAATTGTTGATTTTTGCACTCCAATCGTATACATACATTTCAATGACGAGGATTAACAATATAGTATTGTACTGTGAGCATCCTTAGACATTTGTGGTAAAAATGTTTGTCAATTCCGGAGTTTCATCTCACCCACAGATCAAATCACTCGATCTTAGCTGCAACAAAGTTGATGATGAGAGTGCTCGTGCAATATCTGCTGCCATCCACAATATTGAGGAGCTGGGACTTTGGGGTTGTCAGCTTTTAAATGCTGCGATGCAAACGTTGGCCAAGTCAATCAAGGAACTAAAACAACCGGTTTGTGAAATTTCCTTGTAAACATATACTGGACTCTATTCCTGCGGAACGACTGGTCACGCCCCTTGCGTTTGAAAACAAGGGGCAACTATATTTTGCCCTGCCGATTATTACGTCATAGTGTTATGCGCTTCCCCGTACAAAAAATACGTATAGAATGCAGTGTGGTAAGAACTCGCCAATAACATATAGAATACAGGTTGTTACGTGCGCAATATATAGCTTATATTTATAGCGATGTAAATCGTGCAAGTACTCGCAATTTCGTGCTTACCATTAGTTAAGAAGATTCTGACAGTGAAGTGCCATGGATCCTGGTAAGCCGCTGGCGTATTCAAGTTAAAATTTAATATAAACCCGAACAGAATGTTATAGTTTTATAAATAAGCCACATTAAAAGTTTACCAAAAATACTTTATTGGTTAAAACAAAGAAAAATCTAAAATACTGTTACGATAGCCTCTTTATCGCCACCCTACGGCGTCATTGCTGGGTGTATTGGGGGAGTCCAATTTTGTAACAATCTCCTAATTTATTTGTTAAAGGCTATATCCGCCAACAGTGAGCGCTGTTGATTGTTTAAAATGTTTATTAAATCCATAGTTTTATCTCACCCACAGATCAAATCACTCAATCTTGCCTACAACAATGTTAATGATGAGAGTGCTTGTGCAATATCTGCTGCCATCCACAATATTGAGGAGCTAAGGCTTTATAATTGTGAGCTTTCAAATGCTGCGATGCAAACGTTGGCCAAGTCAATCGAGGAACTGAAACAACCGGTGTGTCACATTTCTTTTGAACAATGTATTTTATATTTACCTAAAAACACTGGCGTCTATTCCTGGGTAACGAGGGGTCACGCCCCCTGCGTTTGAAAACAAGGGACAACTATATTTTGCCCCTGGCTATCATTATGTCATAACTATTATACACGACCCGCACAAAGAAATGCGTATAAGATGCAAAGTGGTAGGAACTCGTTCGCGCCAAAACGTATAGAACACAGGTTTTTATGTGCGCAATATGTGGCTTGTATTAATAGTGCTGCAAATCGCGCAAGCATTTTGCAATTTGTCGCTATTCATTAATTGTAATAAGATTGTCACTGAATTTATTTCTTATAAAACCAAATTTGGCGTCAGCATTTTGTTTAGAATTTTGCCGACCAAATACCTCGATATTTTGCCACGAGATTGTAAATGTTATTATTGCGATGATTTTAACGTGAAATTGTAAAGCCAGTGGCGGCTTCCAAAATCTTTAAATCCCCGCAAGTTTTAATAAGATTAAAAAGCTGTCCTAATGTTTTAGTTTTTCAACTAAAAATATTTGTTGATATTGACATTTAGCTTTTCATTAATCTTTGGGCGAATATTTAATTCCCACTCCGAATAACATGCGGTCGAGTCATGGCTCTTTTTGAAGTGTAGGTATTATTCCATGTGATTAATTTCAACACACTCAATGTTTAGGCAAGATTATGACTAAATAATAATGAATGTGTAAATTAAAATATTTTTTTACTAAAGTTTAGTTGGCCAAATAGGTTATTTTACTGTGGTTAGTGCACAAAAATGTTAGCTGGGTAGCCCTTATACTACCGGACAACGTTAAACTTAAAGTCCCTTGCTTAGTTTTGCCCAGCATTTCCGCCTGAACTTACGCGTGTTACGTCACAATTGCAACTTAAACAAGCATACAAAATATATGCCTGGATTTGGTTTTTTAGATTGAAAATCTACTAACCTATAATACCCTGTTATTACCGCAACCCTAACCTATGTGGTATAAGTGTGTATTAAATGCAAAGTTTCATCTCACCCACAGATGATATCACTTAATGTTAGCGGCAACGAAGTTTATGATGAGAGTGCTCGTGCAATATCTGCTGCCATCCACAATATTGAGAAGCTGGAACTTATGTATTGTGATCTTTCAAATGATGCGATGCAAACGTTGGCCAAGTCAATCAAGGAACTAAAACAACCGGTTTGTGGCATTTTGTTGTAACTATATATTTTATATTTACCTTGAAACACTGGCGACTATTCCTGTGAAAAGAAGGGTCACGCCCCCTGCGTTTAAAAACAATGGGCAACTATTTTGACCACTGGCTATTATTAAATCATAACTATTATACGCTTCATTAGCATTTCACTTGATAGGGAAAGTGTTAATTTAATTAGTTTTAACACTACATTATAAGGTCCACTTACAGGTACAAAATATGTCACAACTGAGGTTAATACACTTGTTTTACCGCAGACCCGTAAAAAGTAATTTTGCTTCGCGTGGATCAGGCGAGGCAAGACATTTTAGAGATGACGTCATTAGTTTATGTCACAATACAAATAGACTTCAAAAATTTGCTCTTTCCGGCCTAAAATATGTGAAAGCACAATGGAGTCTCAATATACGTTCAGTGCAAAAACGCTTAAATTGTAATTCAACACTTTTCTTTGAAAAATTTTACTTTTCAAATATACGCTAATATTTCCATCATCGCTTCATGTACCCCCTAAAATTAGTTCGCGTACCCCAAAGGGGTTCGTGGACCCCAGATTAAGAACTCCTGATTTGAAGCGCACCACAAATTTTAATTACAACAAAATATTTCATTTTAATTACTTTTATTATCGCCACTGAAGCGTTTTTGGCGATTATGTACAATTGTGCAATAAGGTGCTTATCGCTTATAGATTGAACAATAGTCATCATGTTATTCGCTGTTGATTTTATCACAACAAAGTGGCTTGCATCGACAGAACACTTGTTTAAAAGTAACGATTTAGTTGCGGTGTATTTCAATTTGTGCGTTGTTGGCCCCAGAACGAAATAAAAAGGGTATTTACAAATATTGAGGTCGCTTTAGAATCAAATTATCCGAACATTTTACGTGGTTTAACAATATTTTGTTTTTTACGTTGGTTTAACTAAGTTACAATATATAACAACGTAATTATTACTTTCCGTTAAACAGAGATGGCTAATATTCAATAATTAGTTTCTATCGTCTTCCTCCAAACTCGTTTATGCTCCATCTCATCCCAGTCAGAGCAGCAATCGTTCGCCACGCCAGCCTACGCGTTTCTTTTGCATCCAACATACAGAACACAGAGACACAAAATTTCGCTGGTTTACAAATTATAGTTTTGTTTGTATCTAGATGAAGCTGCTGAATCTGAAATGGAATAATGTCGATGAGACAAGCGCCACTTTATTCGCTCACTGCTTGCACAATATCGAGTTGTTGAGGATTGGTGGGTCGAGGCACATTACTGACAAAAGCAAAAACATCCTCGAGTCGAAACTACGGGAACTCAACTTACCTGTGAGAACAAGTTTGTTTTAACTTTTGATGATAACGTAATCTGCAAAGCACTTCACCGTCAGCCACGAAACAGTTTGAAATCCACTGACACGATTTTATTGTTACAGGAGGAAAGAGTCAACTTCGACTTCGGTACGTAGAGTCCCGAAGGTTCCACATTTCACTCATTGCAACATTTAGTTTTAGTTATCTCAGTTTCGTCACTTCCTGCATTTATTTTATTTGGTTTCAGGTTTTAATATCTTTGTTAAATTTCTTGATACGTGAAATTTATTTACCTAACTTTATCACGATTATTGATTTCTGTCCAAATTTAAACTTCTTGTTTATGCAATCTATGAAGTTAGCTGTAGGGAAAGCCCGAACAAGTACTTCCCCGTGATATTAACAAACGTCACTTGTTCCACTGTAGTCGCCGTAATTTAGTTCTTCAAACGCCAACGTCGCGAATTTTATTGCAATCCACATATAAATCCGCCATTGATTTCAAATGTGCACAACTTTTACATGGTTAGTATTTTTTATACATTAAATATATACTTCTAAATGTTTTTAATTTTTTTTTTTTGATATGCATTATATTGAAGATTTTGTTGTTTTGCAAATATTTGTTTAATAGCTTTTTTTCTATTTTTGAGGATTTTGATTCATACTTTTTTAATTTTAGCACTTTTTTGTTTTTGTTTGTAAATTCTGTCAGGGTTTCGTTACCCATATTACTTGTTACTTTTCAGTTTGATGTTTGTGATTTCCCTTCCCGGGTCTGATCTATCCTGTGGGCCACGATCACTCATTATCGTTTTAATGCAACGCATTACTTTGTCTTATTGCCATCTCGCCTTTTCTTTAATAACGCCACTGCGCTGGTCGCTTCTTTCGTTTCTGGCACGTTATCGCGTGACGTCACTCCTCACTTGTTGTATTTTGCTGCGTCATGATATATATGCTGTGTTTTTATTAAACGGATTTTGAATTTACTTGATTCACTTTATGAACTTTAAACTGCTCACAACGTATATTAAAAAGCTTAGTTGCAATGAACACGTTTACTTATTCCAGAGGTCATAATTCATGAAAATGTAAAACCAGATTCTTAACCTTCAAGTTTTTAGCATTGATTTGTGACAGATTTGGCTGATGTCGGGTCTTCTCAATTGGAAACCCCCTTTCACCCTCTTACCATAAGACCCACAGGGAAAGTCCCCCAGTTAAAGAACCACTGGTAGATTACATTATGACCTCCAATATATTTGCATGATGCGCCTCAAGCCAGCGACCGACTGAGCTAAAAAGCCGCAAGACTCGACCTTCGGTGCTCCAAAGCGCCACCGCGTGTTCTGGTTGATTTACCTTCAGCCAACCACGTGTTGATCTTCAGCCAACATATCAAACCTTAACCGTCAATTCTTGGTTGTAGATGTACCAAAGTTTCTTGGAATTTGCAACAAAGTCAAGTTTCTTTTGGGTTAACATTTTACATTTGCGTCATTAAAACGTCGATGTCTAACCTGTAAAATAAAAGTTTGTAATATGCTGTTATATTTGTTGTTTAACCTACGAACTGCTTAAGCAAAGCAAGGGCAACAACAATCATGAACTTTCAACTTTGCAATAATAACATCAACATTATTTGGTGCATCCTAGGACATAAGTCTTTAATAGATAGAAATCGCTCTTCTGGTGTAAACGAAGTTAACCAGGGGTCGGCAACCTACCGCCCGCGGGTCCTGCCCTCCGCCTCTTTGACAATCTAGACACGAGTCCATTTCAAGTCACTACGTAAGAGCAAAAAAAGGTACGCGCTTCGCCAGTCCCGCCTGATTAACAGTTGTTGTAACATTTCAATGACACGATTCTGAGTAATTTTGCGCGGCCAAAATCATTTCATCATTATTTTTGCACCTGGATTGGCAGTAACCATCAATCACATTGAAAAAGCGATTGAATCAAGTGGGATGACTGATAAACCCCTAAGTACTTATCAGAGAACATTAAGGTCAAATGTCAGCAAAGTATTGCTGAGTAACTTGCAGTTTGTTTCTCATTGTGCTAATGCTTTTTGCTATTTAAAAAAAATTTTTAGCTAAATTTTTGTAGGAAATATAATTGACATAGAACGCACAAAGTTTTATTTTTATACACAACAAAAAACCGTTAATTCTGTTACATCTTTCTTAATCCTTCACAGTTAAATTTGTAAATTAAAAATAGCAATATGGCTTCGATCAACTGCTGTTTAACAATTGTTCATCCCTAGCTTTAAAAAAACACACGGCAACCGTTTCTCCTGGCGATTCTGAGTGGAACTCCATCTTGTTTGACATAATCTTGCAATGGAAGCTTGTGACCAGGGCCGGATTAAGAGTACTGTAGGCCTAAGGCTGTTTACTAGAGAAGGGCCTTATTTTGCAAACTAAGCTACAAAAACTAATAAACATACATACTTGCATAAAAACATGTAATAAATGTAACTAGGGGAAAGCGGGCCAAAAAGGACCCCTCATTTTCTCGTTAACAAAAAGTGCCAGCGTCAGTATTTGTTTACTGGACTGTACAGACTGTCGTCTATAAAAATGTTTGTGGCCAAAATTTAGGCAGATTCGATTTTGCACAAACCAGGAAGGGGAGAAAATGTGTTTGGGGAATGTTGGTATAGGGATAGCACAGTATATAGCTTAAGGCTGTTTATGTACGGCCTATTTATAACCATGTAATGTAACTTATATATTGATCCAATGCTATACTTACGCATTATTTCCTTTTGGGTTTTCTTGTGTGTTTTGACCTCTTATGTAAAATATTTTCGAGTGAGAAGGCGCCATTTGATGGAATTATGACGTCAAGTTGTGACGCAACTTGTATGCGCAATTGCAATCAAGTTTAAATACGTTCCCAGCTAACAATTTGACGTCGCAGCGACGTAGATTTTTGGTTTAAGTTTGGTCGATAAGACGTTGCAACCAACGTTATTTCTACGTAAAAACGTCGACACTTTACGACCTAGATGCGACGTTGAGCAACTACGTTATTTATACGTTCATCATAAACGTTATTTTTACGTAGAAGTGTCTACTCCAGACGACGTAGATTAGACGTTGCAAATTACGATGTTCAGCGACGTTATTTATATGTTTATCATGAACGTTATTTTCACGTAAAAGTGTCGACACCAAACGATGTAGATGCGACGTTGTGCAACTACGTTATTTAGACGTTTATCATGAACGTTATTTTCACGTAAAAGCGTCGACACTTTACGACCTAGATGCGACGTTGTGCAACTACGTTATTTATACGTTTATCATGAACGTTGTTTTTACGTAGAAGTGTCTATTCCAGACGACGTAGATTAGACGTTGCAAATTACGATGTTCAGCGACGTTAATTATAAGTTTATCACAGACGTTATTTTTACGTGTAAAACTAGGTTATTGAAAGCGTTCACATTGTTATGTTTGCGTAATAGTTTGGACTCCATGTCCTACAAATTACGTTTGCAATGGAGTTACAAATTACGTTCGCAACTACGGTATAATGCGCAAAAAAGAAACATAATAACGATGTTTTTGCACTTTTAAAACACTTATACTTGTTGTAACATATCTGACTGTAATTATTTACACTTTCTTACTAAATCTTCTAAACAATTACCATCCAGGAAAATATAGAAATAATATAGTATTGAAGTAAAACAAACACGGCAGTATAAAAATGTGACAATAAAGAACTGTAAAAAAGACAAGAAAACTGAGAAAATTGGTCTGTGGACCTGCAAAACACACAAATTTTATAGTGTTACTTAAATTGCTCTATTACACTAACACAGTCTAAAAGACAAAATTGAAAAAGTTTTGCATTTCACAGACTATGTGTAAAACAATGCACATTAAAACAGGAAAGTAACGTTAACAACAACAACGTATTGAAAAAATAAGAACAATACAAATCCAGCGGTGTTAAACGAAAATCCAGCAGTTTAATCCGAATCTGAATGCATGTGTGATACATCGAGAGAGCTGTTGGCAAATAATAGAAAAATTAGGGAATAGGGAAGTGACTGCTAGGGCTATAGGGTCGAACAGGGGAATATATACCTTATAAAAATGGCTCATGTGTTTGTCAAGCTAAGGAAAACCCCATCATTTCATCTGTTTAAGCTGCATTAACTGGGAAATGTGATTAATGACTACAAACATAACTTTTAACTTTATTTACCTTATGAAACCAAATCGAAATGAGCAAAGCCAAAAAAACTAATTGCAATGATGCACGTGCTTCTACATGGTACAATAAATGCCCAATTGGTTGCCTTAAACAAAAAATTTAAAACAACCTGATAGTTATTTCATGTTTTTTTTTTTTTTTTTTTTTTTTTTCAAAATTTAGATGTGCCATTTACTAATTTAGCCAAGCACAGAAATTTTATATCACTGTTAATGTATTTTCTTGTGCAACCTGAATTTGTTTGGTAAAATTTAGGATCAAGAATTTTTATCTCATTTTTTTGCCAATAATAACATTTAATAATGAATATTAGTATTTTTTACATTTTTTAAACTTTGTTTTTATATTAAAAAAATATAGACCATTCTTAGTACTAGTCTATGGTATAATTTTTTCCCAATAATTTTGTCATATTATGTTTATTTTGCCTTTACTTATTGTGTGATAGCGTTTTGTGCTGTGTAGCTTCTGGTCCACAGAATGCAGACTGGTCAGAAATATATAAAATTAAAATTCTGGTGACATTGTATAACTATCACTGGTAGGTTTTGAAAAAAATTGCTGCCCAAATAAAGAAATTTAAACGCAGCCAGGATACGTTTTAAAGTCTTTGTTGTTAGCATCTAGGGCAATTGCAAGCATAAAACAAAACAGTAAGAGTCAAATAAATATAATAATTAACAAAAATCTTGAAAATATTAATCACTAATTTACCTGTAAATATTCATGAGCAGCCAAGTTCATGAGGAATATCTTTAACGTGTACCCTTCTTCAAATCCCACCTTGAACTTTTAATCAAGCCTTTAGTCGAGATCTTCAGTAATGAATTTTCAAGTGTTCATTTGGGGTTTTATGCACACCCAAGGTACTTACGCTGGCATGATACAAAGATCAAGATTTGCATTAAAATTGTCTAAAAAGTTTGGGTGTTCACTCGCCGTAGAATGCAATTGGGCGCTGGTCTAGAATCCTACCACATTGATTAAATCAACGCACAATATTTGGGTTAGGGTGCGAGTTAGCGTTTGGGTGGGTCAAGTATTATTATATCTATTATTTAATACTTGACCCACCCTAATCCAAAATGCTAACCCGCACCCTAACCCAAATATTGTGCACTGTGGTAGGATTCTAGACCAGTGCCTGCAATTGCCCACAGAGGTAATAGAGCTTGTTTTTCTATGTTAGATGAAAATTAGTGGAGGCTTTGAAGTCATTTATTCAGTAAATTATTTTGTTTCCTACTTAAAATAAAAGTTATAAATAAAACTACAAATACAGCTTAGACTATTTAACCTGAAAATATATTTGATAACAAAGCCTAATCTTTTCATGTAACCCTAATCTTCATGGTTTAAGGAAAACAACCTAAATATCTAACAAGCACTCTAGCGCTGAGCTGCCAAAACTTATTTTGAATTCCAATGTCCTGATAGCAAATGTTCAAACTGGACTGTGATGTCATCCGCATATTGGCCAATCACGAGTTTACGCGCCGTTCGAAATCCGCGAAAAAAAAGCAGCAGGGAGCGACATTCTTGTCTATCCAGGAAACTGCGTCTGTAGCGGTCGCTGCGCTAAGTACTTTTTTATGCGATTTGTTTCATGTAAAGACAATGTTACTAAAATGCTATCTTAAATTAAGTCACATCTCTATTTTATGTAAGCATAACTAAGTATACTTCTTTACATTTTCTAAAAAAGTTAATCAAAACACATTACAGAAAAAAACAAATATTTTGTACATAGGCTACATAATCCCGACGCATTCCTTAAAAGAGAGCATTTCTATTTAACGAAAATTAAAACTTGGAAAGTTAGTTTTGACGTCGGTAAACAACGTTTTTTATACGACACGTATGACATTTTGATTCGATTGTACTTCAGCTCAGTCGAAAAAACTGTGTATGACACGGAAATTCGTCTAAAATCAGTTACCTTCAACGTAAGTAGGCTAATTGATGTTGTTTCTACCTCACGTTTAACGTTTTAATAGGGTTCCTTTGACGTTTGTAACAACGCTAAACAATATTAATGAAATGTTTTAATGTATGTATAAAATAGTCTAAAACAAGTTGACCTCGATGTCAGGTATATACCTTGTTGTATACGTCACGTTTAACGTTTTAATCCGGTTGCATTGTGGTTTGCCGTAACCTTCGAAATGACTACGATCATTCAAGATGTTGCAAATTTGGTCGCGTTTTAGTTTTTTGTAATGTCAAGAAATAAAGTTATTGGAACTTTTGAAAATAGCATTTAAAATGGTTTCAAATAAGTTATCTTCAGCGACAGTTATCATTGCTTTTTGCATATAGGCAAAGTATGATGTTTTGAATTGGTTATATTGAAGATTGTAATAACGTTGAAAAATAACGTCATATTAACGTTAAAAATGACGTATAAAATAGTCTCATTCTAAACACAAGTAAGCTTCGATGTCAGTATTTACCGTAGTTTTTACGTCACGTGAAGTTCTAATTAGATTGCATTGTTCTTAGTTACAAACCAAAAAATAACGTTGTTAAAACGCTTAAAATAACGTCCAAAATGCTGTCAAAGAAGTTAGCTTTGACCTTGGAATTCAACGTCATTTATACTTCACGCGTGACGTTGTCAGTTAGTTGGATCTTAGTTTGTCGCAACGTCAAGAAATAACGTTATTAAAACGTTTAAAATTACATCCAAAACGGTCTTAAATAAGTTAGCTTTGACGTCAGAAATCACCGTTGATTGTACGTCACGTAGGATTTAATAAATTGGGTCCATTGTGGTTTCTCACGACAACGTATGAAATGAAATCAAGTTTACTTTGACGTGAGTAATTAACGTTGCATGGACGTCACCTATGACATTCTAAATTGGTTACATTAAGGTTTGCAATAAGGTTGAGAAATGACGTTATTAAAACGTTAGAAATGATGTATAAAATAGTCATAAAAAAATTATCCTTGTTACAAAAGGTAACGTTGTTGTTACGTCACGTTTTACGTTTTAATTATATAACATTGTAGTTAGTCAAAACGGTAAAATGACGTTATTATAACGCTTAAAATGGCGTCCTGGTCTCCAAGAAATTAGCTTTGATGTCAGAATTTAATGTTGTTTGTACGTCACGTATCACGTTGTAAATTAGTTACATCAATGGTGGTCACAAAGTTTAAAAATAATGTTAGCAAAATGTTTGCTCTGACGTACAAAATAGCCTAAAACAAGTTATTAGCCTCGAAGTAAGTAATTAACCTTGTTCGTACGTCACCTTTGACGTTATAATCAGGTTACATTGTGGTGCGCCACAATATTTTTAAAGAATACCATTGAATTGAAAAAAAAAAAAAAAAAGACGTTAGTTTTGACGTCAGTAAACAACGTTTTTAGTACGTGATTTATGACGTTTTAAAATAAGTTGTATTTGGTTTGTTTCAACGTTACGAAAGAACGTTGATCAAACGTTTGAAGTTACGTTAAAATTTGTCTATAACAAGTTAATTGTGACGTCAGAAATGAACGTGAATTCTACGTCACGTATGACGTTCTAAGCTGGTTGCGTTATAGTTTTACGGAACGTTAAATATACAGCGTTAATTAAACGTGTAAAAGACGTCTAAACCGGTCTAAAAATGTTAGATTTTACGTCAGTAATAAACGTTATTTGCATGTCACCTATGACGTTGTAAATTTGTTTCATTGTGGTTCGTCACAACGTTAAAAAATAACGTTCAACAAACGTTCGAAGTGACGTCCAAAATGATGTAAAACACGTTAAGATCGACGTCTGTAATCAACGTTGTTTATACGTTACAAATGACGTTGAAATTTGGTCGCATTGCGGTTTTTCTTAACGTTAATTTTGACGTTAGTGCAACGTTTTACATTACGTTTTGATAACACGGCCTCGACGTATTTTCTTAACGTTCGTTTGGACACATTCCCACAACGTTTACTTAGTTTAAAAAAAAGATCCGAACGTCGAAAAAACGTTGTGTGTTAGCTGGGTTCAAGGGTATGACAACAAAGCGGTCGCGCGAAAAAATATCCAATTCTTTGGGATAAATTGACAAAACGTCCAATTTAGCAACATGGGATATAATACCTTTAGGACACAATCAAGAATCGCAACTTTAGATCAAATCAAGAATCGCGATTTTGTCTCAATTTCATTTATCAAGTTGATTTTGACAATTTGCAAGAGCAATTGACACCACAGGTGTATTTGTATAGAAATCACGTAAAAATTGCTACTGTGTTAAAAATAACCGTATCCAAAAATGCTTTTCGATTTCATAATCCCGAATCATTGTCAAACACTCCACTCCTGTGTAGAGCACTCTTCTAAAATCATATTTTTTTCTTTACGCTTGGTTTTCTTGTGTAGACATTTAGTTCTACGTATATGACAAACAAAACATACGCCGCATGGGTGACAGTAATTTATCGTAAAACTTGTATTACTTTACAATCGTCAGTGTGGATATGATTTGTTTACTTACTCTCAGCTTCAAACATCAACGAAAAAATGGTCAATGCAAAATGCTCAAACTGTTGTAACAAAAAAGTAAAATATTTTGATTTTAATTTAAGAATTATGTAAGTGCGAAAAAGTCCCTGCGCAATTTTGTTGGTGTGCCTATTGCGCACCTTAGAGGGAACACTTCTCATATTAATGTATATTTAAAGTTATATTTTCCTAGCCTAACAGCTAGCGAAATCCCTACAAAAATTTAACCTGCATAAAATTTTTTGAAGATGATCTTACAAAGATACGTAGTAAAAACGACCTGTTGTTCCTGGAATATGCAATTGAATTTTAGATCCGATATATTTAACGAGACGGCCCTAAAAATGAAAAGTGAGAAAAAATTTTTGGTTTAAATTTTGAAAAACAAAATTAGAATAATTAGTCAATAAAATAAGGGACAGCTTTATGCCCAGTTCAAGGCAAGTCATTTGGAATAACTAACCAGTTAAATCAATATTAGAGCAAGTCAATTCCACGTCAAGTCCTTGCCCCAAAGTGTAACACGTTACACTATTAAAATTAGGTAAACTCGTTCATTTAAAAGTAATAAATAAACTACAAAACAACAAAAACGCAACATATAGCAAAGAAAATTATTTTTTGTTTTGCAAAAATTTGGATAAATAACCCAATTTTATTAAACAAATACCTACTTTATTTTCACCCAAAAGAAGTCAATTGTCCATAAGACTTTAGTCCGGTCAAGTAATTTAAAATTAGTGACTTAAGTCAAGTCATTGATCTACCGTAAGCCATAACAGTACTGTATCGCGTAGATGATTTACATTGGCGGGCCCTAGGTTGCCGGCCCCTGATTTATAGCTTTGTTGAAACTATTTGACTATACTTGCTATGTATGTTTTAAAGCATTACCTACGTCATACGTTCGTTTTTATGTGTAATTACCATGCTCTCCAACCATTTATAATACATTTTTTTATTGCGCAGCACAAATTATACAACAACATACAAAAGCCCCGAAGTTGATATTCTAAAATTGATTTGAGGTGCAACTTTTTATCCTGTCTACCAAGTTGTACTTCTCTTAACAAAACTAATTAAAGAGTCTCTTGAATTTTAAAAGACAATACTATGACTTGGACTTGACTTTTTATATTGAAAATGACTTATACCGGATTCAGATTTTTGTGCAAATAACTTGCACAAAAGACTTTGCTAAACAATAGGCTATCTTATTTAGAATAGAGATATTTTGTGTATGTATCACAAAGCACAGGACAACATACAAAAAGCTTATTGTAATTTATTGGAAATGACTTATCTTGGATTTAAGTTGTTTCGAAATTGACTTGCTGCTATGGCTTCGACTTGGACTGGGACTAGATTTGAACTAAATACTGCTACTGGAGCAACAATTCTATTTAGGCTACTGGAAATGACTCGTCTTGGATTTAAGTTGGTTTAAAATTGACTTGTTTACAACACTGATGCAAAATATCTTGCTCTCAATCTATTACAGATATTTTTAATCCGCATCACCAACTACATCACAACATACAAAAGTCTATTTCGTGCTTTAGTTGCAAACTCCAAGTTGATGTATTTCTTCGAGGTCTTTGTGATTTCTGAGTTGAATAACCTTAGTCGTTTGTCTTTACATGAAGTTAAAGTGTCTCGCAAATGAAGCCGCAAGCTTTTTTCCACATCAGATGAACCAAGCCCTTAGCGTTCTTCTTTAGAGAATCCTCGTCGAACACAAATATGTGATTTTCATCTCCAGTCATTTCTAGAAGCTTCTTTTTGTCCACGACCAAATTGTCGAAGTTTAGGAAAATTGCAAATATCTAAAAACAAAGCTGTGTTTTATTTAATGGTATGTTCTGATTTTTTAGATTTTACCATTTCGGGAGAAGTAAGTAATATCGACTCATGAGTTCATCAAATGTGATCTAGTACTAAAGATTCAATTTTAAGTTGTTTGTACTAATAAAATGTAGTAAACATTGACGTCATGGTTGTTTCTCGACTTTCTCCCTTTTGTGTCTGTGTAGCTCAGTTGCCAGAGCGACCGTCTCTGTATGACCGAGTTCGTAAGTTCAAATCTCACCGCAGGCCTGTCATCTTTCTTGCAAGTTGACAGATTTGGTAATGGCTTCCGGTGTACTAATTATACGCAGGCCGTAATCGTTGGTCAAAAATCAGTTTCAGAAGGGCTAGATCACCGTTGTTGTATACAAGTGTTTTGGCATCTTTTATTAGGCAGTATCGCGTATGAAATATCCTGTTCTATAACTTAATAATTAAACTAAAGTTCTTTTTTTTACAAACTATAGTTTTAACAAATTTTCATTTTTTTACTGATCACTATTTCAACATTCAAATATGCGCTCCAAATTCTTCCAATTTCAATTTTTAATACCAATTATTTAATTTCGAAACGTTCTGCAAATTACAATTCCGCATTTTTAAAGAATCAAAACTATATCTTATAGAATGGTGGAAATTAAGTAACGTTTTGCGTTGTACATTTACCCCCAACGCCATGAAGTATAGTTGTAATAATATCTGCAGGAATTTGTTTTGCAATAATATCTGCAAGCATTTATTACTGCAATAGAGTTCATATACAAAGCAGAATCATTGTAAAAGGCCATTAAAATTTTTAAATTAACTAAAAAATTATTAACAATACACAATTTGAGAACAAAGTTCATCCAATTAACTTTGTACCAAAGACTTCGATAAAATGGTCTTATATCATAACACTATTTTATTTTTATTCATTTATTGATAATGGGGTGTCTTAGTCAATCATTCCCTACATAATATGTTAGTTAAACTGTTTTGATACAGTTAAATAATTTTAGAGAGATTGTGTCAGTTTTCCGTTCATAATTTTTGAAAAAATCTAAACTGTTTCATACAGTGAAACATTCACACATATGTGTGTTAATAGCTGAGATCTAGCCCTTCGAAGCTGCTTTTTGACCAACGACTACGGCTTACGTATAATTAGTACACCGCAGACCGAATCTGTTGATCTATGATGCAAGCAGAGCAGACTAGAAAAATAACTAGCCTGCAGTGAGGTTCGAACTTGAGACCTTCAGTCAAGCCGGGACCGTCGCTCTACCAACTGAGCTAGGCAGGCTCAGAAGGGAACGAGTCGAGAAACAACCATGCGCCAATGCTTGCTCAATCTGTTAGTACAAGCAACCTCATTGAAGGGGATCTACTGTTTCATACAGTTGTTGCAATTTGTGAAACGTTTTGCTTGGCAATCTTTCCGAATTAATTTTAAAATTTCGACCTATGGTTTCTATTTACCAACGTGCCCCTCTCGCGAAGTCGTCTTGCCACTTGTGTGACGTCATCATCTGTATTTGACTCGGTGATGACGAGAATCATGTCGACGTGATTGTGTCGGTGACCCTCGAACAAAATCTTCTCCTCAACAAACTCCATAGCGCCGCCAGTGTTCACCATACCGTCCACTAAACGAATAGCGAGCAAAAAAAGTTTTCTCATTTTTGTTCAAAAATAAAGTGGCGCTTAATAAGTGGTGAGCGAATAATAATGCTATCAACGCCCAGAAAGAAGTAGGCAGGTTTTTTTTAAGGTTTGGTTTGGGTTACCGCTGAGTAGTTTTAAGAGATCAGAAGTGTTTCAATTAAATACAAAAAAGTTGCAAGTCCAAAATTTGGGAAACCGCTGGAGAAATTTTGTTTTTCCAAAACACCTTAAAAAAAACACTGGAAGTAGGTATCATTTTGAACGATTCGAATAAATCTTAAGATACTGGCTGGAGGTTGTAGTTAAACTAAGACGAAATTTCAAAGCCCAGACAGAAGTAGTTATCATTTTGAACTTTTCTAACAACTTTTTATTTATTTTCAACCGAATAATAGTTTGGCAAGCCTCTCTAATTGCATCTTGTTTACTATATTGGATGCCGTTATCGCTGGTCACTACAAACTCAGAAAGGCTTGATCACAGATTGTACACATTGAGTATATGTCCGTTTCAGTTACTTATATATGGGCTTTAATATCCTCTTTATTCAAATATTCATTTTATTTATAAAAGCATCATGTGCACTATAGGTTGGGTGCGATTATTGTTGGTCATTAGGACTCCAGAAGGGCTTGATCACCGATACATCATGTGTATATGCCCAGTCTCTTCTATATGGGCTTTAATATTCTCTTTATTCTATAAAGGCATCTTGTGTACTTATAATGTGTGCGGTTATCGTTGGCCAGTACGACTCCAGAAGGGCTTGATCACCGATACATCATGTGTATATGTAGATTTCAGTCTCTTCTATATGTGCTTTAATATTCTTTTTATTCAAATATTTTGTTTATTCTTTAAAAGGCATTTTGTTAAGTATATAATGGGTGCGGTTATCGTTGGCCAGTACCACTCCAGAAGGGATTTATCAGAGAATACACATTGTATATATGTATGTTTCAGTTATTCAAATTCAATAGACTTTGATACACATTGTGTACACAAATGTTTCAGTTATTCCAATTTAAGACAGTTTTAAATTGTACATATGTATGTTTCACTTATTTCAATTTAAGACAGTTTTTATACACATTGTGTATATGTATGTTTCAGTTAATTAAATTCAATAGATTTTTATACATATTGTTGATATGAATTTTTCAGTTTTTCCAAATTAAAACAGTTTTTACACACATATGTACGTTTCAGGTATTCCGATTTGGTACAGTTTTTGAATTACGTTTTCAACATAATAACCTGTTCCTACCTGTGCGGCGAAACGTCACACTGCTATTTTCAGTTGGTTCGTTGCCTGAAAACCAGCTTATGTCGAAATGTATATCACCGCTGTAGAATAGCACGGAAAATCGAACATTGTCTTGATCCATTATAATTGTGCTGCAAGCAAAAACAGTTTTTTTTTCGGGTAAATTAATAGCAATGTACCACCGTTCAAAGTGCAACACTTATGAAGCGTTTTGTCTACACAACTGTTAGGAAAATATTGATTTGACAACAAGAACTTTTTAGTTAACACTAGTGAAAAAAACAGACACTGTACTGCATGCTTATCGGCATCACACAAACGCAAAATAACAGTAGGAAGAAACCATGATATCCAGTGCTATAAACTAGTCATTTTGAAATGACTTAAGTTTCAGTCAAGGCATTCGTAGAAATAACAGAGGTAAGAGTGAAGACTTTTCAAAAAATAACAAGTCAAGTCGCAGTCAAGCCGTATTTAGAACAAGTCAACTTCAAGTCAGGTCCTAAAAAATTTATGAAAACTTTACATTGTTAAATCTGGTGAACTCGAAAATAAGTAAAAAATTACAAAAACGCAAAACACGACAGGCAAATTATTTCATATGCAAACTCAAATTTATTAAACAATGCATAAAAAAACGCTTTATTTAAACCCACGCCATTTTCCAAAAGTCTTAAGTAACGTCAGGTCAGTTTGACCAAGAAAATTAAGTCAATTCATTCGAAAACTCTTAAGTTATTGCATTAGGTCATTACAATCACGAATATTTTCAAAGTCTTTTCGTCCAGTTAGGCTACTCAGGTTCAATAGTAAAAACATAATGACGTCGTTGCTTCCTGCATTCCGTTGGTACAACGAGCTATTTAGAGGTTTTAATAAATCAGAAATCATTTCCCCTGGATCGGTTGATTTTCTTGGAGCCGGGCTCTGGACTCGAGTACGACCATGTAAAACTACCCGAGTCCCAAATTCCGACTTGCGCATGCGCAGTACTAAATTTCAAAACTGATTATGACGACAACTATAAATTGAAAAGGTGGAACAGCGTAAGATGGAATATTTTCCAACCATTTAGTGTGGATTGATCAGTTATAAGACACCACTCTTTACGTGGATTGTTAGCTTATTTTAGTTACGTAAAAAACTGTTCGCCAAACCATTTTTTAAATGCAGTACACTTAAGCAGCTGCATTAGCCAGAAACTGAGCTATTTACTACAAATCTGAAATTTTGTAAATATAGGCTAGGGTACTGCTATCACGCGGCCCACAACTACATATATTAAAATATTAAAAAATAGGCCGCGGCTCAATAAAAATTGCTCAATAGCCCAAAATTGGGCGACGGGCCACAATTTGCCGACCACTGCTTTAACTGGAGTACCACCTTATTTTAGTTACTGAATTCCAAGAAATTCAGGCTGTAGGACAAATTCGCAGATTTAACCGCAGTAGGAATCGAGCTCATTTTGATTGGCCGGGTAATTTTTACCCGACTCAGCAGCCCTGCCTATTTGTATGATAGTTGGTGTAGAGAACGTTGCATATTTCGATGCATTGGTGGCACTCCCCAACCACCAGGTCCTCATGGGGTGAGAACCTATTTCCCCAGCGGGGGGTTGCAAGTGGACCCTGTGTTAAATGGTAAAACACCCAAGACTCATACTGATTGCTGGGAAAAAGAAACAAGCTGCCGCCCTAACAATTGTTTTAAGGGCCCGAATTTCAATGGATATATGTGGCCTGTAAAACACATTAGTCAAAAACAGAAATGTTGACGTTACTTAATCATATCCTGGATCAGCAAGTTTCTTCTTTTGACCAGATTCTTTTCGTATCTTTTGTGAGCAAGAACTATCACATCGGCTGGCAAATATGGAGGGCACTGTCCTGGTAAAATACAGGTTTAAAAGGTTAATGTTATAAAATATATAATGATACAAATTCGGTTTTCCCAAACTAACTCCACGAACTCTTTTAATTAGTTGTGTAAGCCGAAAACGGTCCGGTACGGTTTTACAGATACCAGTGTTGCAATGACTTAACACGTCACTGTTTCTTTTGGTCAAATGACTTGACTTGAGTTAAGTCTTTTAGACAAATGACTTTGGTTGAAATCATGTGTTTTCATTAAGCATTTTTTCCTAAAATTGGGTTATTTATCCCAATTATTACACATAAAACAATTTGCTTGCCTTCTTTTGCCTTTTTGGTATATTTTAGTCAAGGTATTGCTCATAATCGGACGAGTTTACCGAATTGTAATAGCTTAACGTGTAATTTTTATTACAAGGACTGTGTGACTTCGATTATGACTTGAGAGGACTTGACGTATTATTAATTCAAAAAGACTTGACTTGGACTATTTTACATATGACTTGTCTTAGATTTATTTTTACAAATGACTTGACTAGGACTAAAGTCATTTCAAAATTACTTGTTTACAACACTCACAGATACGCCGTACAGGTATAAAAAAAGTTATTGTTCACCAGCAGGTCATCGTGGTATCTTCTAGCGTGTATTTTCAACTAAGACTTTAGTTGCATATTTGTTTACTGTATCGAAGGATAACGTTAGGTCTTCTAGGGGTTGCTTAGTTAGACGCTGCGTTATAACGTAAATTTGTGACGTCATCTCTAAAAAGTAAGTATCATTGAACTTGTATAATTTATTTAGTTTCTCGCGACCCCCGAGTTAAAAAGTAATATATTTTGAAATATTTTCCTGTTATTTTTTTAATAAACTGCTTTACCAAAAAATCGTGATACCCTGGAAATTGTTGTGACAAATGGGGGCTCGGATGACAAAAAGGTTGAGAACCGCTGCTACAGAGGCAGTCAAGGTAAAATGTCTGAATAGGACTACAGTTGAACTTGCATAGAACGGAGTCGAGGGACCAACAACTTCGTTATACTCGATATATCAGTTATATACTAAGTATTTCACATCGCTTTCCTAAAAGGTACTGGAGCTTCGGTCCTCTGTAAGCCGTTACCCGTTATACAGGTGGGTTATGCAAAACATCAAGGGAGAAATTAAATAATTTAGAAATAAAAACATGACCTAATAAGAATTTGAAAGCCCATACAGAAGTAGGTATCATTTTGGACGTTTCGAATAACTCTTTATTCATTGATGTTGAAAATGAATAAAGAGTTATTCGAAACGTCCAAAATGAATGGGCTTTGATATTTCTGTATGGGCTTTGATATTCTTATTACGTCTTACTACAATCTCCAACCATTATGCTCCAAAAACATGACTGATACCTAATACTCCAAATAATCGGAATTAGATCTAAATAAACAAAAGACGCACACTACTAACTTTATCACAAACCCCTAACAATGTCAAAATCTACCCTCGACCCCAAACAGGGGCAAACAGTCCTGTATAAAAAGGGGGCTTCCCCAAACGGCGCTGTTTAAACTAGGGCGTGTAAACTTCGACACCAAAACGGCCCACGCCAGACAGGTGTCCCCCAATCGTTACATACCACCTCCCTGGTGTTATTTAGGACATTTAGGTATTATTACGATGTGATTAGGACTTCTGTCGACAAGTTTAGGTCCTATTCTGCCTTTTTAGATCTTTTCTAAGGATTTTAGGTTTTATTTCGCAGTACATAGTACAGCGTATTTGGCTTATCATGTCGTTGGTCTTAATAATATGGTAAATAATTCTGCTTTAGATTTAGTTGCTTTAAAGGTCTTATTGTGTCTATATCAATTACTCTGGCTTCAGGACCAAAGATGTGATCAAAACCTGGCCTAAAGCAATTCGCGATTTTCGAAGCGGCTGCCACTTAAAACAAATTTCAGTTTGGGGAAAGATGTCGCACGTTCGTTATCAGATCGACTTTCGGGATGTTTGGACCAAAGTGACACTATTTTGATTGACGACGTTTATTTCTGAACTCGCCCGAAGGCAATATTCCGACCAGCAAGTGGTAAGCTAAACCCAGTTGGTTTGATTATTTTCATAATTTTAAAAGTGAGTTCCAGCGCAATTTTAAAGGCAGTTTTATCACTGTGAAATCAGTCGGCCATCTTTATTACAATTCTTTAAACTCTTGTTTGGTCTTTTTGTCTCGTTTTTTGCGTAGTTTTTACACAGCTGTGTACTCTTATCAAGTGCATTTGAAATATTATCCCCATTGAGTTGGGGTGTAAGTGTCATTAATTTTGTTTTCCCAGGCTCAGATTACTCGTTAAGTACTGAAATCCAACATGGTTCAGTATTGAAATCCAACATTAAAAGGATCCCAAAAAAATAAGCATGATGGGCAAAGATATCTTTAAAATTTATAGATTGTGAGACAATTATACACTATTTTAGCACAAACCTTGTGAAACAGGCAATTTTATTCACGTTTACATTTGTATTTCTTTACATAGTTTTATAAAGTGCCTTTGAAATATTATCCGAGTTGGGAGGTAAGTGTCTATAAAAACATTTTTTCCGGTCCCAGATTTCTCGTTGAGTATTGCAATCCAACATTAAAAGGATCCTAAAAAATGCATGAGCAAAGTTATCCATAAAAATTTACAGATTTTAAGTCAATTCTACACTATTCGAACACAAACTATGTAAAAGCGTCAATTTTACGTATATTTACGACCAAGCAACCGTAGAGTGTGAGAGAGGGTCATTTGCTGCCATTTAGGGCATCCAAACATAACGTGGTGCAAGTATAGTCACAGTAACACTATCAAAAGCAAGCTATTAAAACTGTATTGAAACGTTTATAACATACTGTTCTTAATTACTTATGTGTTGTTTATATTACTGTTTTTGCCAAACAATTCTTTATTGTCGGGACACTATGTGCACTGACACGAATACGATAGGTAGACGTCAGATTTTTTGAACAAGTCATTTAGAATTGACTTCACTTTCCTCAAGACATTTGGAAAATGAATAAAGTCTAATCAAGCTTTTGGTAAAACTGACAAGCCAAGTCATCGGTTGCCCAAGTCAAAGTGCTAACATCAACATAAAATGATAAATTATTGAAATTGTAAATCGGTCAAATATGAGCAATAAGCCAATTAAAATATACCCAAAAACATGTAATTCAAGTCAACTTCAAGTCATTTTATTCACATAAAAATAAACACTAAGCAAATAAACTGCCCGGTCTCTAGTGGTTATAATCTAACTTTGGCAATTTATGTTAACTGACGGTTTACTCACTTGTACAGCACGGTTTTTTGCTGCTCCATTATCCGTTTCCCAAACAGGTAGCTTCGTTTACGTTGGAAGGATTCAGTGAATATTCATCTTCTTTGCACGAAAACTCGCATTTTGATCCGAGTTTGTTGGAATCTGAGCATTTCACCTGATCGTGTTCAGAACTCTCAGTTGTCCAACTTGCACAGCCAAGACCACTGGCTAATATAAGTAAGGAATCATATTTATTTATATGTTAACAGGAAAGTACAAGACTTGTAACAGCAATAAGTCAGTAAAGAAAAGTTCATTTTTAAGAAAGGTTTCTATTGAAGCGCAAGGCGTAGTAAGAATATCAAAGCCCATACATATAGGTAGCATTTTAAAGGTTGTAAATAAATCTTTATTCATTTCAGCATAACAAAAACGAAAAATAAAAAAATATAACACAGTTTATACTTGGAGCATAATAGTTGGAGGTTTTAAATAGAAACAGTAGGACTATATTACAAAAACCCATATAGACTATAAAAGCCCAGAACCACTTTTTATACGTAAGCTAGTTCTAAATGGTCTTTATATATTACTACTAGGAACTAGGGTATGCGTGAATTTAAACTAACTTGAATCACATGATTCATCCTTGTTGCAAAGATGACCTTCACAGCAGCAATGACACACAGAGAAAATACCCTGGTCGTTGCACATTAAACCGTTTCCTTGCCAATTCTGTTAATAACAAACCATTCAGAAACTAAAATTTTATAAAAGGGTGACAGAAATTGGTGTTAAGGATTAAACACTAAAAGACGTTAAGGCATTCAATTATAAAGAAAGACTTCATATTCTTCAAAGTTTACAGTCGTTTTTCGAACTTGTGCATCAAGTGACCTTAAAGAATAAAAAATAGTTTAAGGTTTTAGTTAGACGCAAACGGAATGTTAAACCACATATGCAAATAGGTAACATTTTTACACGTTTTGAACAACTTTTTATTCTTTTTTTATTCAACCCTAGATTTGAAATTCTTGTTTAGCAAAATCTTTGCGAGAATTTATTGTTATAACGGAAGTTTTATAGTAACCTTTTGAAAATTATGAATTTTTAGATTATTAATATTGTTTCAAAGGCTAAATAGCCGTGTGTTAAAACCATTTATATACGTGACTAAAATAAGGTGAATAATCAGCACTCCACTGATAGAGGCGTCACATAATTTAACAACCCACATAACATGCAAAACAGTATAGACTTTCTTGTCTCAGTCAAAATCAGTCACTATAGGTTCTAGTTTATAAAAGAGAAATATATTTCGCCAATCACGGCATCATCAGTCTCTAAAAAACGAATACAAAATAATGTTAACACGTAAACCAGGTGGTAGAATTTCAAAATAATGGGAAAATAATCATAAAACCTAGAGCAACAAACTACGCGACCAGGTTAAAAATATAAAAATATAGAAGATAAAAGTTATAGGTATAGGGCTATAGAAAACCGGACCATCCTGTTACCCAAGTGATTATTTTCCCATTATTTTGAAATTCTAACACCTGGTTTACGTGTTAACATTATTTTGTATTCGTTTTTTAGAGACTGATGATGCCGTGATTGGCGAAATATATTTCTCTTTTATAAACTAGAACCTATAGTGACTGATTTTGACTGAGACAAGAAAGTCTATACTGTTTTGCTACCATTCGAAGTCATTGTCGTCACTAACGTGCATTAGGGCGAGGAGATATCTTCTTTTTAAAATATTCGGTTTGCACCCACATAACATGGTTATAAATTATCATTTGTTATCTTAGGAACTTACAGCTTGTGGCAATACAAGTTTCGAGATCCAGTACCGCTGCCCTGATAAGCATCTTACAATTAAATACCTGCTTTCGGTCGTTGTAGCAAGCTTGTTCTTGCTTGCAACTTTTCCAAATAGAAGTCTCGCCGAAAAACCTTC
Organism: Ascidiella aspersa; assembly: GCF_963924565.1. Classification (NCBI taxonomy): domain Eukaryota; kingdom Metazoa; phylum Chordata; class Ascidiacea; order Phlebobranchia; family Ascidiidae; genus Ascidiella; species Ascidiella aspersa. The sequence continues at coordinate 3,924,924 of NC_139451.1, forward strand.
GTTTGGTCGTCGAGCAAACATCCTATAACAAAGAAAAACGGCAGCTATAGTCTGAAAGTATAAACATCACCAGAAATTTCGATAATTTATATACTGTTTAAAAATCACTAACAAATATTTTGTAATCTTTGTAAATGGCCGTATTTGTCTTATTCTAAATAGAGGAATCATGTGGCACTGTATAAAGACAAATTGTATTTGATTCTCGACAAGCTTTCGCACAACCGTGCTTCATCAGGCCAAAGCATAAATGAAGACAATTAAAAATCACGTAAAAGCACAAGCGCGAGTAAAAGGCGATAAGAAAGCTGACGTACAATAGATCCACAGGCACATGCTCGCAAAGACGTGTGCAACTGATAAAAACACAAACACTAATTACTGGATGTCTGCGCTTCAAAATGCTATTATTTAGAAAAAAAATAAAATAAAAACTATCATTTTCGTTTCTAACTTTCTCATAAGAACCCAAAGCCGCTGCACCCCGGTTAATAACCACTACATAAATATTCAGATTTAATGGAATTTTCTGTTGGTCCCCGTAAGTTGTAACATTAATCTTATAAAAATTGTTGTGAAAAAATGTAAGATAGAAAGTGAAAAGCATAGTGCAACCGAATGATTTAATGTTATGCAAACGAATTCAAATAATAAAATTTTAATAAAAATAAACCTGTTGGTTTCTGCATTTCATCCACCTTCCCACAGTAACACATTCTTGCTCGTTTGATGCATTGTCGCAAGTCCAACAAGTCAGACTCACGACCCCAGCACATAACAAACCTGACAAGAAATATAAATGTTTAGCAGTCTGTGGTTTGTTTTAGTTTCAGGCCATGCTTTTATTTTACTTAGTTACAAAGTATTTTAGGTCTTTTGCAGATTTTTCGAATAGGTTTCCAACTATACTTTCCATTGTAAAAATTCCAACATCGCTTATTGTCCAACACTACAACGTGCCCGCTATTTTGAAATATCATTCGACGCTTTTCTACCCATATACCCAGAAATGTTAATTATTACTTTATTTTTCAGATTACTTTCTCAGTCTCACATAAAACACACGTGTTACCTCGCAAATTTTAAGGTAAACTTGCTTAAACGTAGTAAACATAACGTTACTTTTAGATCAGTGGTTCTTAACCTTGGTAAACCTTTCGAACCCCCATGTTATTCTGCAAGCTTTCGTCGAACCTCAAATTTTCGCTCTGTATTCCTTTTTTCCTTCTATGTTTGCTATCAAATTAGACGGATCCAGGATATATATATTTTTTAATTAAATTATAAACTTGCATTCATATAGGTTGAATTGGCCAAACCTTTAATTAAAAGGTTACATGACGCCTGCCCTTGGCAAATAAAAGAGATTTTGAATTCACCACTGGTTTAGATCATTGTGTCGTAATACGAGCTGCTAGTCATAAACAACAATAGTTTTAACGCATATAGGAAAGAATATTAAATACAACCATTAGATACTAATTTGTGACACTTATCTAAGTTTGCACAAGATTTAACAAATGTAATTGTCTTTGTTACCTTTCCAAAACTGATTTTCAGGTGTTTAGTACAAAACATTAATTGCAGTGTTTTGAACACGTTTTTTTTAAATGACTTAGGTCCCAGTTAAGTCCAAGTCCAAGTCATTACTAGAGAAAGTCAACTTGCTCTTATGTTGAATATACGCTAAAGTACCTTGCACCAATAGAATCCCATACAGCATCCTTGCATCTGTATTTGGCGACATCGTCCATCAATTGCACGACAAGAAATTGTTGCAGCTAAGAAGTTAACGCTGGCAGACAACGCGTGGCCCCAGGACTTACATGACCGCACTGCTTCACAAATATTATGTCTCTTACTTGTTTCTGCTTGATTAGATCGCTCAGCTCAGAGATCGCGACCTAAAAATGGTTTGGAGCCATTTTGGTTCCAAACCTTTATATATATGGTGAACATCTTGAGAAATGCAAAGCAAAACTTACCGTTTTTGAATTTCAAGTACACAAAATACCAGATAACTTAAATTCTCGCTATAAGTTTTGAGCAGGGTTCTCAAACTGGGGACCATGGACCCCTTGGGGTACGTTGACTACTTTCAGGGGTCAACTAAGGCCGAATTCAGATATTTTTTGTTTAAAAAGTAATCATTTTTTTAAAGAAAAGTGTTGAATTAAAAACAAAACGTTTTTGCACTGAATTATATTTAGACACCATTTAATTTTCGCATTTTTTTGCACCGGAAACAGGCGATAGCTTATGTCTATTTGTATTTTGACGTCACATTATGACGTCTCTCTAAAGTTCCTTGTCTACCTTGGTCCAAGTAAAAACATATATTAGACGTACACGGTAAAAAAGTTTTAGTACCACTGTTTTAGAAACTCTTTATTCTATTTGTTGAAATCTGGGAAAAAGCATTGGAGGAAAACAATTTTAACGATTTCTCTTAAAATGTTTATTTAGAAGTGTGATAAATAATAAGGAATTTTTTTTTGTGTGATTTACCTATTTTGCCCCCAAAAACTTGAACGTACTGTAACACATTGGAACATTGGCACGAAAAAATGAAAGCAATCATGTTATAAAGCCTTTAATTCGATAAACTTCAATTATTAAATCTTTTAAGTAGTCAATTTCTCTGGAAATCTGTGAAACTTTATCGCTAAGTGATCTTTTGCGCTCTTCAAGCTTAGCCTCCTCATTCTTTCGCTCCTGGAGTTCCTGGCGTTTGCGCTCTCGGTACCGAGTAGCGGCGTTTTTGTTTTGGTCGCGATTTCTTTGTTTGCGCTTAACAGTTGACGATATTTTGCTTTTCCTTCCGGCTTTGGACTTGGCTGGTTGTACCTGAGCAACCAACAGCTGGTTATCAGCAAAGTTAAGCTGAAAATCATGCTGCGATGGAGCGAGGTTATCGGATGCAGTCGTCGGCGACTCCACGGAAGTGCCGAAAGCTTTGTCGGAAAGAATAGCGATTCCCAGCTTCGTAAGCAAGTCGCCTGCGTTGTCGTCATTCGACGTAATTTGGGAAACATCGTCCGAGGACGAAAAGTTTGCGGGAGGTGAATCGCGGGTCAAAAAAACTTCTGAACTTGTGGTGGAACTTCCACCGGGAGAAGAAACACCAGAGTCGAAGCTGGAACACGGCGAGTTCGGTGTGTTGTAGGACCCGGCTTTGTTGTCAACCTCAAACAGATCGAAAACGTCGCAGTTTGCCAAGAAAACCAAGTCGATTTTGTTTGACATCAAATCGGAATTAGGTGAGGGCAAGTCAAAGCTTGCCGAGTTCAGTTCACCACCGCACGGCGCCGCGCCATTAATCCCGGTTTGAAGAAATCTTGGTCAAGATCCACACCAGGCAGTGTGTTCTCGATCAAGTTGACCCCGAACAAGAGGATATCTTCGGAGTCGTGCATCGAATTCATTATGTCGCACATCATTTGTTGCGCTTTGTTAGAGTCGGTCAATAATAGACGTGGAGAGTGCATTTTGTTGAAGGAGATTCATGCTTGCATGTCGCATAGATAAAGTTGCCGCCATCGCAGTCGCTTTAGTGAGCAAATTATTTCGTTTGAGTATAAGTAAAACGACAGCAAGGCGTTTTTAGTATAAAAAAGGTTGTTCAACACGACATCGCGAGGAAATTTCTCAAACAGTATTCTTAGCCTTTTGAGCAAATCTAAACACGTGGTGGCGCAATTGGCCAGCAAAATATCTATGTTGAACTAAATAAAAATATCAAAGCCCGTACAGAATAGGTATAATTTGATATTCTTTTGGGCTTTGATATTCTTATTACGTCTTACTACAACCTCCAACCATTATTACTCCTAAGTTAAACTATTTCAGCAATTTAGAGATTTTTACAATTAATCAAGCATGTCAATGAAAATTTATGATGAAATTAGTTGAGAATAAAACAAGCAACATTGTAGTGCTGAAATCGACGACTTGTCAGCTGTGAGTTACTTAAGTACTTCACGTTGCCCGACTTTATGTAAACAATAAAATATTATTTGAAAATAGGTTTTACATCTAAGAAGGAAAAAGGCTGGATTTAGTTAAAACGACAGTATACAGTTTGGCTTATTAAAGCCTTGTATTAAGTAACTATATGCATATAATGCTGTATAATGTAGAATCGCTACGCTCGCACGGTATCCAGCCATACGACCAAAATTATAATAAAAAATCTACGTCGGAATAAAACACAGTTGGAAATTAATCAATGGTTGGTTTGTGACGTAACATTATTGCACCATTGAAGCTACAGCAATAAAAAAACGTATGGTTCATCGATTGCTTTTACATAATGTAGGTTTAAAACAGCGATTGGGGCCAAGGGTTCAGTAAGGGTTTACATGGGGCTGTGAAAGATAGTCCTACCAATATAGGACAAATACCCATAATAGTTGGATCAACTTTTAAGTTATAAACCCGTCTAAATAAGACCTAATTGGTCAGAGTAAGATCTATACAACCTTTTACTCCACTCATAACTTCATCACTAGCTTCACTAAAGTCCCAACCCAATTTTGAACCCCAGCGTTTTTTCCCGACCAAAACCCCAAATAGGGGTAAACAATCCGGTTCCAAAACAGCGGCTCCCCAACGGGCCATTCAAGCTAGGCCGCCCAAACTTCGACAACAAAACGGCCGATGTGAGACTCTTATCAATTCTACTTACAACTTTCAGCCATTATCTTAATAGTTTGTCGAAACTTGCAAATTAAACTTCTGTTTGGGCTTTGGTAGTCAATCTACGTCTAACTACAACCTCCAGCCATTAAGTTCCCCACTATATCTAATTTTACAGGAATAATGGCTTGGAATGTAAATGAAACGTATATTTATTGTTAAGAAGCAAGTTCCTCACTAATGCACGGTTGAATAAATAATAATCTGTTTTGATATATGCTTCGCTATTTTTTGTTCTAAACCTTTTTCATAGTTTGTTTTTTCATAAAAAAATTATTGGGCCACAGAATTTTTGTGCAACGAAAATGGGCCACGAAGTAGGAATTTCAGTGATCGTGGAAGTTTTAGGAATTTTGGTTGTGGTTGTAACTGGAGGATCTGAAAGTAAAAATAAACTTTTGAATGCAACTGTTTGATTGGCAATCTGCCCTTTCAACATCAAAAGTTTACTATATTTGTCAACTGTTTCACACACGCTATAATTTAAACTGTTTGGCTTTGTATCGCGACTATTGGTGCCCAATTTTAAATAACCTAAAGGTAAACTCAACAACTTATTCATGTTGAATAATAAAGCTTTTTATGTCTATTTGGGCCGTTATTTTCACCATTAATATTCAACTAAAACATTAGTTTAATTAGATTGGCAACATTAAAGCCCATACAGAAGTAGGTTGAATTTTGTGAAGGTTTCATCGTTCAATTGTTTCAAAAGTGCTCTAATTTTTGTTTTGGAGTCTGTAATATAATAGGGAAATCCGGTTGCACTGTATATCGACAAATCGTATTGAATTCTTGACAAGCTTTCGCACAACCGCGCTTTACCAGGTCAAAGTAGAAATGAAAGCAGTTAAAATGCACGAAGTAAAAGCACAAGTGTGTCTTATAATATATTCCAATGGTCGCCGCGTTACGGATATGTTTTCAACTTAATCCCATTACCTTCTTGGCTGCGTAACAATTGCATTAAACCATCCACGCAGCTCAAACCTGTGCGAGCAAATTGCGTAATCGCGGGGCCTTTTAATTTTAAAGCGTGCCTCGCTTTGTCAAACTCAAGCCCCGTGCAGCTAGATATCAGTTACGCTTTGGAGCGATTTTCACGCTTTGGAGCGATTTTCACGCTTTGCTCGACTGCCTTCAAAGCGTGAAAGTAATCTTGTTTAGACTGTTGCGACAACAAAATCAGGTTTGCCAGATGGAAATAAAAAAAATCTAAAGTTACTAAAAGCCAAATTTACAAACAAACTCTAACAAGCCTATGTTTTTCCTTGAATAATTAAAAAATGCAATAAATGGTCATGATGGTACATTGAATTTCTCTTTTTGTAGCAAATTTTCCCAATTTTTCTCTTTTTGGGAAATTTTTCTTGACAACTTTTCTATTTTTGTGTTAGTTTGATCTCTTCTTAACTTAACAGTCCTGACATTTTTGAATAAAACAAAAAAAGCCTAAAAAGGCCAAACTTCATTTGGACTTTTTTTGAAAAAATAAAATCCAAAGAGGTTCAAAATACGCCTAAATTTTCAAATTTGGCTTAAAAAAAACTAGTTGGCAACCCTGAACAAAATTGATCACAACGTAAGTTTTGACAATTTTGTTTGGATAATTAGTTTATATTTGACTTGGTAAGCTAGAAATTAAAAATTTAGTTAGGTATATTCATCAAAGGAGTAGAAACGTATCCCTGTATCTATACGTAACGTAAAATTTCACGCAATTTCACGCCCATCTCAGCCCAGCGCAGCTGTAGCGTAAAAGGGCCTTAAGAAGTGCTTTAATTTTGATGTAGGAGTCTGTCTTTTGTACTTGAGGGTCATTTGAAATCGCAAAAGCCTTTAAAGGAAATACAAACCTCGTAAATTGGTAAAAAGTTAAAAATAAAACGTTTTAACCAAATTTTAACAAGTTATAAACACTGAATGGAGGAATAAAGCATTTTTTTTTCTTTTATGAACAACTGAACGAATAGGTCGTGATTTGACAGAATTATTCCAATTTATTCCAATTTTAAAGGCAATGCAAATGTTAGCAAATTTGTATAACATTTTGCAATATCATATTTTAACCATATTTAACACGTTTTTAATGCAAAATTGAGGAATATTGCGTTTTACAATTTTTTTAAGCGTATAGGTTTTCATTTAACCATTTAATAATTTGCGCTTAAAAAAACGCTATTTTAGTTGTAAAATGTAGCTGCATTCCAACAATTTAGTCAAATTGTTGTGCTGGCGCCTTTTTCTAATTGTATCACCGTTATTTCCTTTACATGTTATTTAATGTGTCAGGCTATAATCAAACTGGATGCAAAAATAAGTCTTGTGAGTTTTGTAACCAATTGGTTCAACGCAGCCATAGTACAAATGCAACTTCACGCCCAGCTCAGATCAGCCCAGCTCAGCCCAGCTCAGCCCAGCTCAGCCCAGCTCAGCTCAGCTCAGCTCAGCTCAGCTCAGCTCAGCTCAGCTCAGCTCAGCCCAGCCCAGCCCAGCCCAGCCCAGCCCAGCCCAGCCCAGCCCAGCTCAGCCCAGCTCAGCTCAGCTCAGCCCAGCTCAGCCCAGCTCAGCTCAGCTCAGCTCAGCTCAGCCCAGCCCAGCCCAGCCCAGCCCAGCCCAGCCCAGCCCAGCCCAGCCCAGCTCAGCCCAGCCCAGCCCAGCCCAGCTCAGCCCAGCTCAGCTCAGCTCAGCTCAGCCCATCTCAGCCCAGCCCAGCCCAGCCCAGCTCAGCCCAGCCCAGCCCAGCCCAGCCCAGCTCAGCCCAGCTCAGCCCAGCTCAGCTCAGCTCAGCTCAGCTCAGCCCATCTCAGCCCAGCCCAGCCCAGCCCAGCCCAGCCCAGCCCAGCCCAGCTCAGCTCAGCTCAGCTCAGCTCAGCTCAGCCCAGCCCAGCCCAGCCCAGCCCAGCCCAGCCCAGCTCAGCCCAGCTCAGCTCAGCTCAGCTCAGCCCATCTCAGCCCAGCGTAGCTGTAGTGTAAAAGGGCGTTAAGAAGTGCTCTAATTTTCTTTTGGGAGTCTGTCTTTTGTACTTGACGGTCATTTAAAATCCTCAAAGCCTTACTTGAAAAATTAAAAAAAAAATAAGTTTGCGGAAAATAAGTTTAAAACAATAATTCTAAATCACGACTTGAAATTTCGTGGATTTACACTGTAAGTTATAAAAATGAAAAACTTCAAAGTGAAATATACTGTAAATAGCCTCGCTATAACAACGAAAAGCATATGTACAAGTTAAAGTGAAAAACAAAAATTGTATACAAAACCAGATTTTGTGGACTGTATTGAGCAGGGGTTCTTAAACTTTTTTCACAGCGGACCCTGAAAATGTGTTTTGCTTCGCGTGGACCACGGTAAGCAAGATATTTTTAAAAATGACGTCATAAATTGACGTCACAATACAAATAGACTTTACAAATCTGCAGTTTTTGTTCCACAAAATGTAAAAGGAAAATGGAGTCTAAATATATTCAGTGCAAAAACGTTTTGTTTTTAATTAAACTCTTTCCTTAGAAAAAATGATTATTTCTTAAATACATTAATATTTCAATTCGGCCTTTACAGACCCCTTAAAACTACCCCTTGGGGGTCTGTGAACTCCCCTTTAAGAATCCCTGGTATAGAGGAAGTTACATCTACACACTAATGCTGGTTTGAGCTACAACTGAAACAGCTTAAAATACCAAGCATTCAGTGTATTATTATGATGACAAAAATGTATACTATATAGAGCTGTAATGTATACAATATGTTGAGTGGTAAAAATTCAGTAAAAGTAAATCGTTTCAGAAGTGCTTGAATGTTTGTTTTGGCGTCTGCCCTGCAATATATTAGTACGGTTGCACGCCCGACATGGTAACAACGTGATCCCATTATCCTCTTGGTTGCGGAACAATTACATTAAACCTTCCACGCAGCTCAAACAAGTACTTAACGGTTACCGTACTTACAATCCTTAAAGCCTTACTTAAGAAAAAAAAACAATGCTCAAACGGGTGGACCTTAAACACTAACGCTAGATTTAAGGCGATTATTTGACGAATAATCAACCTTTTATGACGTCACAAAAAACACCCAAGTAATTTTACTGCCGATCGTAATTTCAAATCGTAACTTCAAATTCTGTGGATTTATACAAATAAAAGAGTAAAAAACTTATACTGTAAATTGCCTGGCTGTAACAACGAAAAGCATATGTACAAGTTAAAGTGAAAAACAAAAATTGTATACAAAACCAGATTTTGTGGACTGTATTGAGCAGGGGTTCTTAAACTTTTTTCACAGCGGACCCTGAAAATGTGTTTTGCTTCGCGTGGACCACGGTAAGCAAGATATTTTTAAAAATGACGTCATAAATTGACGTCACAATACAAATAGACTTTACAAATCTGCAGTTTTTGTTCCACAAAATGTAAAAGGAAAATGGAGTCTAAATATATTCAGTGCAAAAACGTTTTGTTTTTAATTAAACTCTTTCCTTAGAAAAAATGATTATTTCTTAAATACATTAATATTTCAATTCGGCCTTTACAGACCCCTTAAAACTACCCCTTGGGGGTCTGTGAACTCCCCTTTAAGAATCCCTGGTATAGAGGAAGTTACATCTACACACTAATGCTGGTTTGAGCTACAACTGAAACAGCTTAAAATACCAAGCATTCAGTGTATTATTATGATGACAAAAATGTATACTATATAGAGCTGTAATGTATACAATATGTTGAGTGGTAAAAATTCAGTAAAAGTAAATCGTTTCAGAAGTGCTTGAATGTTTGTTTTGGCGTCTGCCCTGCAATATATTAGTACGGTTGCACGCCCGACATGGTAACAACGTGATCCCATTATCCTCTTGGTTGCGGAACAATTACATTAAACCTTCCACGCAGCTCAAACAAGTACTTAACGGTTACCGTACTTACAATCCTTAAAGCCTTACTTAAGAAAAAAAAACAATGCTCAAACGGGTGGACCTTAAACACTAACGCTAGATTTAAGGCGATTATTTGACGAATAATCAACCTTTTATGACGTCACAAAAAACACCCAAGTAATTTTACTGCCGATCGTAATTTCAAATCGTAACTTCAAATTCTGTGGATTTATACAAATAAAAGAGTAAAAAACCTATACTGTAAATTGCCTGGCTGTAAAAATGAAAAGCATATGCTTGAGTTAAATTAAAAAGCAAATAGTAAACAAATAGGATTTACCGACTGTATACAATAATTCACGTCTGCACCCTAATGCTAGTTTGAGGTACATTTTAAACAGTTTAAAATACCCACCATATATGTCAAAAAAAATCCTACTAGAGCCGTAATGTATACAATATGTTCAGCTGTACAATTTCAGTAAGAGTTAATTGTTTAAGAAGTGCTCTAATCTTCGTTTGCAACTCAAACAGCTTAAAATACCAAGAATTTAGTGTATTATTTTGATGACAAAGAATTATACTATGGAGCTGTAATGTATACAATATGTTGAGTGTTAAAAATTCAGTAAAAGTAAATCGTTTCAGGAGTGCTTGAATGTTTGTTTTGGCGTCTGCCCTGCAATATATCACTACGGTTGCACGCCCGATACGGTTCCAACGTGATCCCATTATCCTCTTAGTAGCGGAACAATTGCATTAAACCTTCCACGCAGCTCAAACCTTTACTAGCGAATTGCGTAATCGCGGCGCCTTTAAATTTCAAAGCGCCGCAGTCCCCGGCGATTTTCGACGCTTTTCGCGAATTTTTGCCCGACAGCCCTTTGGGGAAGGTAAAATAAGCCGAAAGCCGTCGGATTTATTCGTAATTTACTTTCCAAATGCGGGCGATCGCCGCCCCCATCAATATTTAATGCTGCTTTGGGGAGGCGTTTTAAGGCTGCAACGGAGCAAAGGGGTTTGTAAGTGTACCTTCGCTTTTGGTTGGGGACGCAAATCTAATAACGCATTGATTTTGTTGCAAAGCTGAGCCAACAATTGCGGGTGGAGGCTTACTAGTGCCGAAATACTGAACTTTTCAAATTGGTAAACTTGTAGGTCGTGTTTTAAAGGTAACACCAGCATAAAGTTGGTAAAGTTGTTAAAAAGTTGAAAATCACGCATTTCAACCATATTAAAAAAATTGTAAAAACAAAATGAAGCAACAATGTACACTTTTTAATTTTAAACGGCTAAACGAATAGTTCGAAATATTCAAAGGCAATTGCAAACTTAGTAAAGTTGTTAAAGAGTTAAAATAACTTAGTTTAACCACATTTATAAAGATTTAAAAGCAAAATGGAGAAACACTGTTTTTTTTTTCTTTAAAAAAAATATCTCTTCCTATAATTATTAAAGGTGTTTATTACTTAACCAATTTTCTTTTATTTTGCAATATTTAATGCAGCTTGGGGTGGCGTTTTAAGGCTGCAACGGAGCAAAGGGGTTTGTAAGTGTACCTTCGCTTTTGGTTGGGGACGCAAATCTAATAACGCATTGATTTTGCAGCGACGCCTTGCCAACAATTGCGGGTGGAGGCTTACTAGAGCCGAGAAAACTGAACTTATCAAATTAATAAACGTACAGGTCGTCACATTACAGTTTTTAAGGTAAGACAAAAATTGGTAAAGTTGTTAAAAAATGCAAATCACATGTTTAAATCATATTTAACAAGTTTTAAATGCAAAATAGGTAATTTTGCATTTTTTTTTCTAAACACCTAAACGTATAGATCATCATTTGACGTATTTTATGAAATTTTTAAGTTAACTCAAGGTTGAAAATAACATATTTCAACCTTCTGGAACAAGTTTTAAATATAGAATAGAGAAATAATGTTCTTTTTTTTTAATTTGCAAACATAGGTAATACAAACCTCGTAAAAGTGTTAAAAAGTTAAAAATAAAACGTTTCAACCATATTTTGACAAGTTATAAACACTGAATGGAGGAATGAAGGCTGGTTCACACTAGACTCGTCTAGCGTTAACGTAGAACGTTTTCAAAAACGCTTTCGGTTGAAATATTTTAACTTTGACGCTTTCAATTAGAAGCGAGGAAATTTGCCGTCAACGCTGGCAACGCGTTATGTGTGAACTGGACGATGTTAGCCGTTATACGCCAGAAAATGCAAATTGCATTCTTTTTCTTTCGGTGTTGATGATCTGCTCAGCTTAGTATATGGATGTGTTATGTATGTCCCTCAAAGTGCATTTTCTGCACATCTAGTTGATTTTTTTTCAGAAAATCTTAGTTAGTGACAAAAAATAGACATTTTAGGCAATAAAACCCCATCAGAAAGCCAGATTTAGAAAGTTGTAGCAATTAAACCGACGATCCAAGTTGTCAGTGGAATGCTTACACACAAAGTGATTTTATGTTTGTTTTTGTTGTTTCAAATCAAGTAGAACTGAAATAAACAACAATCGATTGGTCTAACTTAGGAAGCTGTGGTAATGACACCAAGTAATAACAACGATTCAAATTGTAAGAATAATAACACATATTGTCTGTTTGGTGGTTATTTTTGTTACTCAAAAAAAAACTACAATAAAATCGTTGGTACAATGACGCGTCTAGTGTGAACCAGCCGTAAAGCATTTTTTTTTTCTTTTATGAACAACTGAACGAACAGGTGGTGATTCAACAGATTTATTACAATTTTGAAGGCAATGCAACTGTTAGTAAATTTGTAATAAAGTTTGCAATAACATATTTTAACCATATTTAACACGTTTTAAAGCAAAATTGGGGAATATGGCGTTTTATAATTTTTTTAAGCGTACAGGTTTTCATTTCACCATTTTATAACACGTTAATGCAAAAGTTGTAAAAGTGGAAAATAACATTTTTTACTTTATTAACAAGCTTCTAATGCAAGATAAAGCAATAATGCGTATATTTTAAAGCGGTAAACGTGTGGATAGTGATATAAAGTTAACACCAAACTTCAAAAAGTTCTTAAAAAGTTGAAAAAGGCCTATTTTTACCTTATATACCAATCTTAAAAAAATGTTTTTTTATTAACCAGCTTTTAATAAAAAAGTTTAAATCAACATTTATTTGGCTTTCGTGCGTTTAAATTTCATTTGGATTAGTGAGTAATTTGTATTCTTCGGATCTTAGCTTTGAAATAGCAGGGGGCAGGGTTCTGTTGAAATTTAAAACCGAGAAAACGATTTTGTTACGCAACGGTAATGCTTTTCGTTTCGATTGCAAAATCCATTTCAAAGCCGTTAAGACTAGGTAATTCATAGCAGTTTTTATGCATTACGATTTACATTTTGCATACAGTTTTCATGATAAAAAGGTCATTGAGTATTGCGCTGGCAGCGTTTTGCTGCATCACAAAAAAAGAGGACGATGTGAACCTTTTTTCAGCTTTGTATAGATTTTAAAAAAGAAATGGGCATTCAGGTGCTTGATTGCAAATCAACCTGCCGTTTATGCGTTTACACACAAGTATACACAATGGTTTCGTTTTTGGCTACATAGCTAGTAATGAAAAAAATTGTTTGAAGGACACTATACAAGTGTAGCAATGCCAAAATAATTTTTATAGGCCAATTGCATGCACATAATTTCCTAGACTACAGGCAAGTAACCGTGTACCGGTACGTAATTCAATCCTATATGTTTGCATTGTACGCCAGAAATGTTTATATTATCGCACGGTTTTCTAATTAAGCGAGAAATTTTCTTAAACTTGCCAGACTTCTTTCGTATTGGCATTATTTTTAATTCAATGTAAAATACTCTTTTTTTTCTTGAAATATCGCCGTGTCTACTGCAGTCCTAGTGGTAATGTAAATTCGAAAAAACACAACAAATTGGTCTTTTGTAGTGAGAATATCAAAGCCAATGGAAAAGTAAGTATCATTTTGAAGGTTTCGAGTAACTCTTTATTCATTTTCAACATATTATTCGAAACGTTCAAAATTCTTCCTACTTCTGCATGGGCTTTGATATTCTTACTACGATTGTGTTTTTAGATTTTCCTTATTTTTATGTAGATTTAAACTTAAAAAGGGAGTGAACATAGCGCAACGGACAGCGAAATATCAGTCACCTGCTTTCTGCTTTTCCAAGCCTAAAGAAACAACTTTGAGAAAGACCAGGTGGCCGCAAATTGAAGAGGCAGACAACCTTTTAAAACCATGGTTACGTCATTATTGATGTTTGGGGGCAGGTGCAGGGGTTGCATTGCATGAAGGATGATGAATAACCAACTCTAAGCACGACATAGTTCTTTCGCTCGGCGCACGTAAGACTTCAAAAGAAAACAACAAAAGCAACTTAAAATACTACCAAAATCACTTACAATAATTGAGCTAGTCTTTTTTCCCACTAGGTGTAGGGTGATGCTTTAGAATATTAAAATGAGGATGTATTTAGCTTAATTTATATTAATATTTAACAAACTGTTTTTACGATGAAAGTCAAGATGAACGATTAAGAACACTATGTTGGAACTAAGACGACTATCTAAAGTCTAAAATAAAAGGCTATAAAATTAGACTGGTCATGTTAAAGTAATAGGGTATGTTATATTTGGAATTGTACAACGATTAATAAGTCAAAGGTTTAACACAGTGGTTCTCAATCGGGGTGCCGAGGCACCCTTGAGTGCCATTTCTACTGCTCAAGGGTGCCGGGAGATATTTCGAAATATTTAAGAATCTAATTGCTCAACTCTTACAACTTTTTGTGTAAGATTAGAGTGAAATAAATCCAATTATAATTTGTGTAGAGTTGACATGTGTTGTTCCAGTTCCGTTTATTGTGACATTCTAGTGAATTACCGACGAAAAACATCGTATAGGGGTGCCGCAATCTATTTAGTATTTCTGAGGGTTGCCGCTAGCCATACGAGGCTGAGAACCACCTTATCTGCGGCTTAAATTTATGTTTATAAAACGACCAATTTATTCATTTTTAGAAGTGACCTGAGTACCCGGCAATTCACAGAGCACAGCGCTAACGCGGACGATTTAAACAAGAAAGACTCACGCCGCTTTTAAAGCTAACTTTTGTCTAAAAAGCTTGAACATATTCAGTTGACGTAATAAGAATATCTAAGCCCACACAGAAGTAGGTATCCTTTTGAACGTTTGGAATAACTCTTTATTCATTTTCAACATAGCCAAATATTCAGTTGAAATTAGCTTAAAAAATTCAACAACGTCAATATTGATGTTGGGGCGGTTAAAAATAACACGTTTTACCCATATTTACGCAAAAATATATTTTCCGTGTTAAAAAAGTTTAAGAACCCCTGCTTTAGGCTAACAATTCTGGGAAATATTCGTTGAAATAAGCATTAAACAAAGATATGTTATTTGTACTGCAGTGAAGTCTAATTAATGTTTCAAATTAACGCCATGTCTACAACAGTGTTAAGGATAATATAAATTAAAAAAACACAAACAATTGGTCTTTTGTAGTAAGAATATAAAATACCATACAGAAGTAGATGACATGTTGGACGTTTGGAATAACTCGTTATTTATTTTCAACATGTTAGTCGAAATGTTTAAAATGAACATACTTTTGTATGGGCTTCGATGTTCTTACTACAACCTCCAGGCATTAACTTAAGATTTATTCCAAATGTTCCAAATGCTACCTACTTCTGTATGGGCTTTAATATTCATTCTTAGACTAGCTACACCCTCCAGCCATTATCTTAAGATTTATTCGAAACGTTCAAAACGATACCTACTTCTGTTCAGGCTTTGAGATTCTTACTATGTCTTACTACAACCTCCGACCATTATGCTTGAAATTGGTGTTTAACTATAGATTATTACGGAGCCAAGACATCGATCAGATTTTTTCACACATTACCTCAAAGCGATCTAATCTAGCTTACCCAGCGATAAGACATTAAAATATGAAATGTTGATAATCATAAACATTAATATTCAGTCATATTCGGCCCTAAACTTTAAAAGCGTGATATCTACGAATTTCTATCCTTCAAAAAAGCCATGACTCGAGCGCCAGGTATTCAGGGTATAGGTTATTAATATTCTTTCAAAAATTCTACGGCAGCACTCTGCCTGTGAACAACGCCATATATAACTAAAAGGTCATTAGGGAGATGCCTTAAAACACTTAAAAGAGGATTTTCAGTTTTTTTTTAGAAATTGACGTAACAGCGCTATGTTAGTGGAGCGAAGGGAATATTCAGCGTTGCGTCGCTTTACGGGTCAAATATGACGCATTTGACGCATGTGACGCATTTGACGCATAGGAATATCACGATGGCCCGAAGGGCTCCAGCCACAAGATCGAAATAAGAATAACATCACCATCGGAATAAAACACTTTTTAGCTTTCAAAACGAAAAACTATATTGAAGTCAAGCGGCATAAAACTCTCAAGCCGCCGGAAAGCAACTATAAGGGTCACAGCCTAAAATAAGGGCCCAAGTGACCTTCAAATACATTGAGCCATAGAATACGTCCGGAATGACAGTTACTTCGTGTTTTAGTCTGATGGAATGACACCAAAATGGGACCAATACCTAATTGTCGGAATAAGTCCTAAATCCCTCGGAAAAAGACATTTATAGTCAGAATCAGGGCTACATAAAATTTTACCTAACACCAAACCACACCCCTAAGTAAATCACTAACTCCCCTAACAAATTCAACTCTAAACCATTTTCTAACCCTACTATTACTCACTAATAACGCCAAACAAGTCCAAAAATCCGGTGCCAAAACAGCGGCGCCGGTAAAACTAGTCTGCCCAAACGTCGACACCAAACGGCCGAGGCTAAACCGATGGCCCCCGATGGTCCCATACCCTACCTCCACAGTTTCAGGTGTTGTTTTGGCCATTTCGATGAATTCAAAACTTATTCCGGTCAATTTAAGTTGTGATTCGAATGATTTAGGTCTTATTTAGACGATCTAAATCTTATTTTGTCGTGAATATTACTGCGTATTTGGCTGTATTATGTCGTTGGTCTTAATAATATGGTATTGCAGATTATTCTGCTTTAGATATAGTTGCTTTGTAGGCTTTGCTTATTGTACGTTTTATGCAACGATAATTTAGAAGGTATTGCGATGAATTTAGAACTCATTCCGATCGATTTAGGACGTATTCCGACAGGTTTAGGTCTTACTCAGACGATTTAGATGTTATTCTGTACTGCATATTACTGCGCATTTAAGTTTACTATGTCGTTGGTTTTAACGCTATGGCATTATAGATTTTTTCGGCTTTAGCTATTGTTGCTTTGTTGGTCTTATTGTGCGACCCCTGCCCGAATTATGCAACAATGATTTACTGAACACAAGGTTCGATGGCTTGGCCGGATTTAAGAAGTCCAAGGGGAAAAAGCCTCTGTTAATTGCAACCTTATATCGATCCCAACCGAACCTTGTCTTATCCTTTACCACACTGAGAATAATGTTTACAAAATAAACCGTCAAAACAGTATTTATGGTGATGGAATTGGGTAAGCTTTACTGTTGACTGATGCTTGAAAAGTATTGCTGTTTGAAGTTTAATCTAAATCCGAGCTAAATGCTTTTTGGGGGCTTTGATGTCGGTGATGATTATTCCTGCACAAAAACTAAGGTTTGTTTGGTATTTTGCCGGCATAAGGTTTATGTGTTCCAGGCCCTTTAAATACACTCGCATCAACAATTTAGTTTTACAAACGTAAGTCATACTTTGCACGAATCTGTAACGTAGCTTTATAATGAATCTCAAAGCGAAAAAGGTCAAGTACTCGAGATTCGTTATCCAGGTATTTTACAAATCTACATTTACTGTTAACTTAGGCTTATATTAGGGTCGTATTAGCGTCGCCGCGAAAAAATTGACAAACCTTAGGCGAAATATATATTCCTTTAAAAATTGTCTGTTCCTGGTTTCACTTTGTTTTTTTACTTTGAATTTTATTGTCTATTTCAACAAGGAACTGACGACGCCAGTATAGGCGAAACATATATTCCTTTAAAAAATGTCTGATCCTGGTTTTAATCGGGTTTTCAAACTTTGAATTTTATTGTCTATTTGAATAAGGAACTGATGATGCCAGTATAGGCGAAATATATCTTCCTTTAGAAGGTTTCTGATCCTGGTTTCACTCGGGTTTTTAAACTTTGAGTTCTATGATTTGTCCAACGTCAAAGTCATTTTTTATACTTTAAACGACAAATAGTTAAAAAAGGTACTTTGCGTTAAAACTGGTAACGCCTATCACGCCAAAGTGTGTTGCGCCGTACGCGATCCCCAGGGTTAACAGATGGCCGAAAAAAAATACCAAACTTATCTAAAAAATAGCCAAAAAAGCCAAATCTACTACAAACTCCAACAAGTCTATGTTTTTCATAAAATAATTAAAATAATGCTATAAATGGTCATGCTGGTACAATTGAATTTGTCTTTTTGTGGCAATTTTCTTAATTTGTTTCTTTTTTTGTAAATTTTTCTTGGCAATTTTTCCATTTTTGTGATTTTTTTTGGTAAGTTCTCTCTTTTTGTTATTTAGATCTCTTCTTAACAGGAAACTCCTGAAATATTGAATCAAACAAAAAAAAGCCTAAAAAAGTAAAACTTTATTTAAAATTTAAAAAAATGAAACAAAATCCAAAGAGGTTCAAAGAAACCAAATTTTTTCAAATTTGGCTTTAATCTTAACTGGCAACGCTGCCTACACGCACCCGGGCCGCTTTTTTCCTTTTTTTCCCAAGGCTTCCTAATCCCGATTACGCCGCTCGAGCGGCGTTATTGTGACATCATTAAACTCGTCGCGCGAATCGTAATTATTCGCAGCGGAATCGATTGTCGTCCTCCAGTGCGTCGCGGCAGTCTTCAGGGAACGCGCAGAAAGAGGAACTAGTAGCGTTGTACCGGCGTTAGGGCCGACACAGACTTGGAAAGGCGCGTTTAAAGCGCACACGCCGCAGGTCGACTCTTGTGCTTTTCAGTCGCGCCGTTTTGGATGGTGATTTATGGCTGGTGTTAAGCGGTGATGGATAACGAAGCAGCAGTTAATTTTAAAGATATGTTGGCGTCACAGCAGCAAGGCTAAGGTGGAAACCAATCTGCGAAATCGTAGTAAGAATATTAAAGCCCATAAGGAAGTAAAGAGCATTTTAGAAGCGTTTCGAATAAATCTAAAGATAATGGTGGATGTTGTAGTATTACGTAGAATAAATAATAAAACCCATGCAAAAGTAGACATCAATTTGAACGTTTTTAACAAGCCTTAAGAGCATGGTTGCAGGTTGTATTTTGTATTAGGACTTAAAAAAAATCTTAAAAATATGACTGGAGGTTGATAAGACGTAGTAAAAATATCAAAGCCCATGCAAGTAGGTTGTATTTGGAACGTTTCCAATAATTCTTGATTCATTTTAAATGTGTCGAAAATTAATAAAGAGTTTTGCAAACGTTTAAAGTGCTACCTATACTACTGTATGGGCTTTGATATTCTTACTACTACTTTAAACAAGACTTTGAGAAATCCCTTTTAAAGCAAATTTTAGTCTTAAAATACGCCGCAGTTCGACTCTTGTGCTTTTCAGTCGCGCCGTTTTGGATTGTGATTTATGGCTGGATTTCGGGCGGTTAAGGCTAACGAAGCCGAAGCAGCAGTTGATTTTTAAAGAGATAAAGCAAAGACCATACTGAAGTAACCATAGCATGTTTAAGGTTTGGAATAAACATTAAGATAATGACTTAGGTTGTAACTAGACTTGCAATAAATATCAAAACCCATACAGAAGTAGGTAGCATTTTGAACGTTTTGAGTAAACGTTAAGGGCATGGTTGAAGGTTGTAGTAAGACCTAGTAAGAATATCAAATCTGTATGGGCTTTGATATTCTTACTGCTTTTAACCAAACATAACGAAATTCCTTTTAAAGCAATTTTTAGTCTGAAATACGCCGCAGGTCGGCTTTTGTGCTTTTCAGTCGCGCCGTTTTGATGGTGATTTATGGCTGGATGTTAAGCGGTTAAGGCTAACAAAGTAGCAGTCGGTTTCAAAGAGATGTTGGTTTGGTTTTAAAGGGATGTTGGTTTGGTTTTAAAGAGATGTTGGTTAGGTTAAAATAAATTCGGGAAATCGTAGCGTTGGAGGTTGTAGTAAGACGTGGTAAGAATATCAAAGCCCATGCAGAAGTAGGTAGCATTTTGAGAACGGTTCGAATATCTCCTGATTTTATTTCTAAATAGTCAAAATGCATGGACTTTTATATTCTTACTACTTTTAACCAGACATAACGGAATTCCGTTTAAAGCAAATTTTAGTCTGAATTACGCCGCAGTTCGACTCTTAGTGCTTTCCAGTTGCGCCGTTTGGGATTGTGATTTATGGCGGCAAAAGAAAATTTGAAAGACTTAATGGCGCCTCTTAGGTTTAAGCGAATTTGTTCTAGTAGAAATATCAAAGGCCATACAGCAGAAAGTATCACTTTGTGAACTTGTCAAATAACTCATAAGATAATGGATGGAGGTTGTAGGTAGACGTAAAGTGAATATCAAAGCCCATGCAGAAGTTGGTAGCATTTTAAACTTTTTGAATGGCTCTTTATTCATTTTCACAAATGCTACGTACTTCTGTATGGGCTTCGGTATCCTTACTACGTCTTACTACAACCTCCAACCATTATCCTTTTGATTATATTGAGCCGACGGAAGACTATAGAGTAGATTCAGACGATTTTAAGAAGACTTAAATGAATCCCTTTTAAAGCAAATTTTAGCCTGAAAGACTTTGGAAATAGTTTACAGAAACATTAGTAACTGTTGGTTGTTGAAAGCCGAATTTTGACAAAAAATTTACGCCAATGTTACATTCAGGTTTATAACGAATTTGAAAAAAATTTGGTAAAATGACCGGTCTCTTGGTGGTTATTCTAAGAGGACAGCAGACTATCTAGCAGCAGGAGGTTTTAACGAAAATTATATAGAAACCGCTTTCAAAGCAAATAGTAGTCTATTAAGGCAGCTTTTATAGTCCTTAAATATCTTGCATAAATATCGCTAAGGTTTGGTTATTGTGCGTCGCCAGCAAACCAGAAGATAAAATCGAATTTTTAGTCTAAAATATTTTGGCAATATTTTATAGCAATATCGGTAACTTTTCGGTATTGTAAGCAGACAGCACACTATATAGCTGATGTGGCCGATTTTAACAAAAAATTGACGCCAACATTACCGAAATATTAGGGTTTGAAACGAATTTGAGAAATATTTGGTAAAAATATGGGATGTTTTTGGGTATTCTAAGCAAGTTGATTTTAACAAGAATAGATTAGTGACGACATTATACAAAAATAGTCAGTTTAAACCAGTGGACGACAAACTGTGGTCCGCGGCCAAAATGTTGGTCTATATTAGCAAGTTTTGTTGGGCCGCGAGCTATTTACTATTTTTTTCAGATTATCATGTAGTTGGGGCCGAGTTGTAACCCATTCATTGCATACTGTAAATAAAAAAACAGCTCCTCTGGTAATTTTAATTCTTGTCCAATGTTTCGGTAACCTGTGCAAGCCACCTTCGTCAGGGTGAATGACACTGATCGCTCATACAATAAATGGAAAACACACAAAGGAAAAAAACAGAAAAAAAACAACGCAACAATAAGAAAATAATTAGCGATAACGATTTGCCTCCAGTCCTTCAGCAGGTACTTGTAGCATGCACTGACGAAGGCGGCTTGCATAGGTTGCCGAAACGTTGGTAAAGAATTAAAATTTCTAGAGGAACTGTTTTTTGATTTATATTACTATGCCTGGTAGCAACCGTTTTTATATTGCATACTGTGTTTTCAAAGTGGGTGTTGCTAAGATTTGTTTTGGCTTATTGTTACATCAAGAGCTTTACGCCCACACCCCCAAACTATTCTATGTGAATATAAAACATTTGGTCCGTTTTAGTGGAGATTCGCATACTACATAAGGAGATACGCATACAACGCCACGTTGCCTACACTGCAGTTTTAAGGGTAATATAAATTGAAAATAATCCAACAAATTGATCTCAACGATTGATTACTAAGGCCAACAGAGAAGTTACTAAGCACATAGCACCCGTACATACCACTAGACCTGTGAATAACGACATACTTGGCTAAAATGTCAGACTGAAACAGTTTTAAACATTGTCGCTCAACAATATGGCTCACCTTTGAATGTTTACATACAAATAATTCTTCATGTACTGTATAGTAGCAGAATCAGCTGGTATATTTGTAACCTTTGTACAGTAATGCAGGTCGGTCTAAAACGGTTTCAAAAACTGTCACCCGATAAACGGATACCTTTCAGTATTTTAATGTTAGCTTTTATGCAAGGATTGGCTCCTTGTTTTTTAACCGTTTTTGACAGCGACAAAGATGTTAGGCTTTAATTTAAGGCAGCGGTTCTCAACCCGGGTTCCGCGGCACTTTAGGATGCCATTTTTAACATCCAAGGGTTTTAACATATTAAAGTGTTTTCAACCTTGTTGCACAGTCAATGTGATGTTTCAATCTCGTTTATTGTAACGTTACAGTTAACCACTCAGCAAAAATACGAGCAAGGGTACCGCGAACTATTTAAAATTTTAGTCGGTTGCCGCAAGCCAAACAAGGTTGCGAAACACTGGATTAAGAAAAGGGCAAAGGAAAAAAATTGCTCAGGCGTTTTATAAGCATACCGACCACCTCCGGCGTGAATTGCTAAACGCACACGCGAACATCGCAAAACGAATGTACGACAGTCAGTGCCGGAATAACCATTAGGCTATAACCTTAGGCTCTGGAAAAATTCGGCCCTTAATTTTTTTTGGGGAAAATTTTTGCGGGCTGATAGTGATACAGATACAGTAAAGTACAGTTTTTGGTAAAAAAAGTTTTGGCTTAAAAACGTTGTGTGTAAGTTTTTGGAGTTTGGTTTGCCAAATTAAGTCATTTTCTGCCCTTAGGCCTACAGTACCCTTATCCGGTCCTGCCGCCGCCTTCAAAGTGTGCCACAAACGACCTTTTAACAATCAGTCCAACAGCTTTATCATCGATAAAAGTAGAAAAAAAAGTGTCTACAAAAAGTGTCGATTTGCGAAATGGCAGAGCTTTGTTCACATTTCTCGCCAGGTAAAACAAAAACCTTGAAATAACGAGGTTTCCAATAGTTGGCATTTTCATTAAAAAAGGACTGTTTAGTATTGAAAGGTTTTTCGCAAAAGGAAAACCAGAACCTCTTTTAATAAATCTAACCCTGTGAACTACTTCGGGCGACCCAATCAAATCAAACAGCGACAAAATTTTGGGTTGCGACCCATGGGTTGAGAAACTGTGCAATATATAGAGCCATTGTTTTTAGTTTATATAGAAGAGTTTTATGCAGTACACTCATTTAAATGGTTTGTATAGCTCGTGCTGTACACTATACTCCACTAAACATTGTAGTTGGTGATAGAATTGGCACTTTCTAGCAAAGAATTAAAACAAAAAATGTCTTCCGAACTGCTAATTCGTGCTGACACTTATTCAAACGGTTCTCTGTGCATTGCTGTTTATTTAGCGCAGGGGCTCCCAACCTGTGGGCCATGGCACCCTAGGATAGTTGTGGTGAGCAAGCCGACTAGAAAAACAACTAGACTGCAGTGAGTTCGAACTCACGACCTGCGGCCATACCGGGACCTTCGCTCAACCAACTAAGCTACGCAGGCTCAGAAGGGAGCGCGTCAAGGAACAAGCATAGCACCATTGCCTGCTGTATCATGTAACAGTTCTCTGCAAGTCATGAACATTTTTCAGATTGCAACCTAAACATTAGAGTTAAATAATTGTCACTTTCTGGCAGAAAATTAGGACAAAAAATGTCTTCCGAATTGATAACTCGTGCTGTCGTCGCGTCACTTCTTGCCTGTCTAATTGCTTCCAACGAGTGCAGCCAGGAAAACGACAACCTTAACCATTCCTCAGCAAAAGTCAACAGCCGAAAAGCCCGGAGTTTGAACGCTCGAATCCAGCAACTCAGTCCTCCGATAGTGACCACGAATTACGGAAAGGTCCGAGGGGTTAAAGTTAACGTGGATAACACTCTACTCAAGTCAGTTGTCCAGTACTTGGGAATCCCGTACGCCAGGCCTCCGGTCGGTAACCTGCGTTGGAAAGATCCGGTGACGCCGTTTAAGTGGCCTGGTAAGCCATAATGTAATGGCTTTATTCGTTTGAGCTTAATTACTCCATTTTTTTGGCAAAATTACTTCACTTGATTTAAGTATGAGTTAACTTGACTCAAGTCTTTTGGATAAAATAACTTGGCTTGTTTCAAGTCTTTTGGAAAAATTAACCAAGTTTTGCTAAAGCAGTGTTCTAATGCTTTTTGTGAATGATTTGAATTGAGTGCACTTAAATACTGTTTTTAAATTACTTGACTACACTTAAGTCTTTTGGGCTAATGTAACTTAAATTAAAGCTTAAATTATTGTAACGCTATTTAGTTTAAAATTAGGCTGCATGGCAGAGCTTTGTGCTTATTGAGTAAATAATATCGATACTTTGCCAGCAGTGGCCTAAATCACTATTGTATATCTACATTTTTGATTCTATTCACTTTAAAGTTGGCTAATTTTTAGGAGGTTTAGTGCTGTTACGTGACGTTACGTCAAAAGTTTTTGTAGTTTGGCGGTTAAGGTTGATTCACATCTGTAGTTGATCGCAGTCTCTTAACCAAAGTTCAACAAATGATTTAACTTGACTCAAGGTATTTGGGCAAAATAACTTTACTTGACTTAAGTATTTTTTAATGACTTCAGTCGTTTAAAGAAATGAGTTAACTTGACTCAAGTCTTTTGGGCAAATTGATTTAAATCGTTTGAACAATTGACTTGACTTGATTCGGAACATTATCTTAACAAAGTTTTGGCAAGCAGTGTTCTAATGACTTTAGTCAATGACGTGGCTTGAGTGCACTTTAGTGCACTGCTTTGAAATGACCTGACTTGACTTTAGTCTTTTGATCAAAATGACAAAACACAAATGCAACGTTTTTGTTTAATGAGAAAATTTTTAATTATCTCTGATTAATACCTAGTTTTTTCGTACTATACGCATTGTAATAAGCGAGCTTAAAAATCGATTAACATCTATTCTGAAGACTGTTTCATACATTGATCGCCCAACAACTTTTTGTCAAAATAGTTTGTAAACAGCCCCAACTATACACTTTAAAATATAAGTTTTTACGTAATGCTGTATTGTGAACCGTATTTTTGAGTACAATATATCCCATGCACTCCAGTATCACCGGGTGCGATATATCCCATACACTACAATGTCACCAGTTTTGAAAATATACGGTTCAGTTCCGGTTCGGCTAAATAAAATCTCGCAAAAATCAGTTGGAAGAAAAATGAGCACAAAAACAGTTTACAAAGATCCGGTTCGGGTTCGTTTCGACTCCTTGTCCCAAGCAACCTTAGTATAAATCTATTCCGATATTTATCCAGGTGTACGGAACGCCACCAGGTTTGGTCCAGTTTGTCCTCAAGCCCCGGACCACCTCCTTCCGTCGGCTCTCCTACCAATCTGGTACCGTCCTAGCTCAAGGTTCCGCCAATCAATGCAGAGAAGAATGTCGGAGGATTGTCTTTACCTCAACATCTACGTACCTGCCAAGTTCTACGCCGACGGTAGGTTGGGAAATTTTCTGTAACTTTGATACATCGCAAGCCATCGCAGACTCACCGAATCAGCCGATCAATGATAAAAGCTAGGTAGGCTGGGAAAACAATTAGACTGCGATGAGAATCGAACTCACGACCTCCGGTCATACCGTGAACGTAAATATACCGCTACAGAAATGGGTTCTTATTTAGGATTATCATGCAAGCAAGGCAAGGATATAGAAAAACAACTAACCTTCAGTCAGGTTATTACTGAGCGAAAATTTGGGGTTCGACGAACGCTTGCAGAACAACATAGGGGTTCGACAGATTACCAAAAGTTAAGAACCACTGGCGTATAGGCTACATTTGGGAAAATCTTTATTCACGCTGTTGGAATTCTCAAACAAAAGTCGAAGTTTTAAAATTTATTGACTTGATCCTATAAAAAGGAATAGGATTTAATGGGCCATGGTAAAAACATGACGTCATAAAAGGGTTGGGCTGCATTTCATTTCAGAGAAGATAAATTTTTCTATTAATGCGTCATTCGCTTTTGAATGGTTCAGGGATAAACATGGGCCGCATAATCTCGGCTGCAACTATATTTAGTAATTTTAAATTCTCATGCGCACAAATGAAAAAGTGCGACATTACTTTCGTATATAAAAAAAATATCACAATGGCTTACAAAAAAGAATCTTTTTGTCGAAAATTTTTTTTTTACTTCTTGCTGTATGAACTTGTTTATTCTACGTCTAACCACAACCTCCAGCCAATATGTTCCGAATTCTAAAAAACGGGACCGTCGTGTTACCAACTGAGCTACACTGTCTCAGAGTGGAGCAAGTCAAGAAACAACCATACGCCAATGCTTGCTACATTCTGTTAGTACTGGCAACTTCACATTGTAGCGGATCTACAGTTACATATCATTATTTAATGAAACATGCACACCCATATGTGTGTTTACAACTCTGATCTAGCCCTTCTGAAGCTGCTTTTTACCAACGATTGCGGCTTAAGTATAATTAGAACACAGAAAGCCATCGCAGACTAATCTCATCGAATCAGCCGATCACTGATGTAAGCAGGGCAGACTAAAAAAAACAACTAGTCTGCAGTGAGATTCGAACTCACGACCTCCGGTCAAGCCGGGACGGTCGCTCCACCAACTGAGCTATGCAGGCTCAAAGAGGAGCGAGTCGAGAAACTCACATTCCGTGTAACTATATAAAACCTGACCCTTTTATATTAAGTTGTCCATATTTAGTTGACTGAATCAGCGGATCAATGATGAAAGCTACAACTAGCCTGCAGTGAGATTCGAACTCACGACGTCCGGTCAAACTGGGAACCGTTACAGAAATGAGTTGACTTGATTACCAACTGAGCTAAACAGGCTCAGAGGAAAACAAGTCGACAAATGGCCATAGCAACGTTGTCTTATCCCGTTTGTAAAATTATTCTGTGGTAATATACGTACGACCTCGGTCATACCGGGACCTTCGATCTACCAACTGAGCTTCACAGGCTCAGACGGGAGCCAGTCGAGAAACAACCAAAAAACCGTTGTGAACTGTATCCCGTATATTAATCTAGTCTGTGGTGAGGTTCGAAATCAACTTGATTCAAGTCTTTGGGCAAAATAACTTGACTTCACTTGAGTCGTCGTTTGAACAAATGATTTAAATTGATTTAAGTCTTTTAAGAAGAATAACCTGACTTGACTTAAGTCGTTTGAACAAAATACTTAACTTGATTCAAGTATTTTGGGCAAAATAATTTCACTTGACTTGAGTCGTTTAAACAAATGAGTTAACTTGAATTAAGTCTTTTGACTGGATTTAAATAATTTTGAATAAATGACTGAACTTGTTTTAAGTCTTTTGGCCAAAATGACCTGACTCGGCTTAAGTCGTTCAAACAAATGACTTACCTTGATTTAAGTATTCTAAGCAAAATAACTTGACTTGGCTTAAATCGTTTGGAGAAAAGTCTTAACTTGATTTAATTCTTTTGAGCAAAATAACTTGACTTGACTTAAGCCGTTTGAACAAATAACTTAACTAAGAAGTCTTTGTGTCAATCAATTAATTTGCGTTAAAATTGATAATTTTTAGGTTTTCGAAACAATTGTTTTGTTTCGGTAAAAGGTCGCCGCTCGCAGACATTTAAATTTCGATTCGGCGCCCGTTAAAACAAAGCTTTGTGGTTGAAAAAGCGACGCAATCGAGAATTGATGAATTTGTAAAGCCGCCCTCCGTTCCCCTTGGGGCCTTGCTAATGGATTTTTGACTTTGACGGTCGCCCCGACCTCGTTTTAGGGCGATATAAGGCGACTGGTAATGGCTTTAGGGTTTTGTCGATGGCCTTGGAGTTGACCGACTGAACCAGAACGCCAGCCACGAAACAGCTATAGCGATTTTTTATGGATTTTTCTGTTTCTTTTTCGAATTTGGTTTCAGACAGTCTCCGGGGACAGGGGCACATTAAGAGTGTTTTTTTTTCTTTTTTACGTTTCGTCGAAACATGAAATCGATTTTGTCAAAATTTTCTGTCAAAGTTTTGTCCATCGTTGACATGATAATGTCGATCTACTAGAACTTTTGGGTTTAGAAATTCATTATCAAGCTGATAAACAAGCTTTTTAGTTGTACGTCAATTGTTACTCTAGAGACGCCCGATATTTTGGACGAAAAGTATTGCGATCCGGCCCCAAATAACGTAACTACTGTGCTCCTATAAGCAAAATAAATGAAAAACGTTTATTAAGCTGAAACTAGCCTTAGCGGTAAATTTAGTTACCCCTAGTTGTTAACAGTGGTTTAAATCAGTTCCGGTTAATTTAAAGTAGAAATTGCTGCATTTCGGCGCAAATTATTGTTTAAACTAATGTAGTAATTTGGTATCAGATCGTTACCGATACCACCCTAGCATCGGATGATTACCGATTCTACCACTTGGCATCGGTTATCGGCTCCGATCCGATATTATCGGACGAGTACCGATACTAATACTTGGCATCGGGTATCGGCTCCGATCCGATATTATCGGACGAGTACCGATACTAATACTTGGCATCGGGTATCGGCTCCGATCCGATATTATCGGACGAGTACCGATACTAATACTTGGCATCGGGTATCGGCTCCGAATCCGATATTATCGGACGAGTACCGATACTAATACTTGGCATCGTCTATTGGCTCCGAATCCGATATTATCGGACGAGTACCGATACTAATACTTGGCATCGGGTATCGGCTCCGATCCGATATTATCGGACGAGTACCGATACTTTCACTTGGCATCGTCTATTGGCTCCGAATCCGATATTATCGGACGAGTACCGATACTAATACTTGGCATCGGGTATCGGCTCCGATCCGATATTATCGGACGAGTACCGATACTAATACTTGGCATCGGGTATCGGCTCCGATCCGATATTATCGGACGAGTACCGATACTAATACTTGGCATCGGGTATCGGCTCCGATCCGATATTATCGGACGAGTACCGATACTAATACTTGGCATCGGGTATCGGCTCCGATCCGATATTATCGGACGAGTACCGATACTAATACTTGGCATCGGGTATTGGCTCCGATCCGATATTATCGGACGAGTACCGATACTAATACTTGGCATCGGGTATCGGCTCCGATCCGATATTATCGGACGAGTACCGATACTAATACTTGGCATCGGGTATCGGCTCCGATCCGATATTATCGGACGAGTACCGATACTAATACTTGGCATCGGGTATCGGCTCCGATCCGATATTATCGGACGAGTACCGATACTACCACTTGGTATCGGTTATCGGCTTCGATCCGATATTATCGGCCATCCCTACCTCTAACATTAATACTGACACCCGTTCGTAAATAAACACCCCAAAGTTTTCTTACAGCGCCTTTGCAAGCAGTGCCTTCTTTTTTCTAAATAGAAGTAGTTGCTGCAATGTTTGTTTTAAGAAATTCATGGCACAATATGTTAAAAAGATAAATTTCTAGTTAAAGCACAAATATTAAAATCTACTTTGCTTTGGGTTACTTTTAAAATTGGTAGTTTCGCAGATGCTGTAAAATTGATACAAAAATGACTTCTGTTTAAATTTGACGGAGATATTATTTTGATTTTCCTTTTTTTGAAAGACATTTTGTGCTTAAAAAACATCAAAGCCATTTAAGTGCTTGGTTTTGTTCGTTGGCAGAAAGATGAATTACAGAACTTAATAACCTCAGTTCTAATTTTAATTAAGTTAAACCTAACAAATAATACAAATTTCAAACACGCCCTTTTAAGTGATGATGTAAATACAATACGTCACGCACATTCTTACACAATGACGTCACGCACATTACGTCACTATAGGTACTCGTTTCTTCCAGGAATATTATTTCGCAATGACGTCACCTATATTATGTCACGATAGGCGCCCATTGCTTTCGGTAATATTCTTACGCAATATTCTTACGCAATAACGTCATAATAGACACCTATTGCCTGCGGAAAATTTTTTACGCAATGATGTCACGTACATTACGTCACTCCTTGATTTCAGAGCGCAGTCGGCCGAACCGCTACCGCAAGAAGTTACCGGTGATGATATTCTTCCACGGTCACACCTTCTCAGAGGGATCGGCCAACATCTATGACGGAAGCGTGCTCGCAAACTACGGTGACGTCATTGTGGTGACGTTTAACTACAGGCTCGGCGTGCTCGGTGAGTGGGAAAGTCCCTTAACTGTTTGTGCGTGATAAAGTTGTATTGATTTTATGAGAAAAACATTTGGCGCTGGTTTAGAATCCTACCACTTATTTTAACAGTAACCAAACTAGTCGAAATATGGAATAAATATAATAAAAAAGAAATAAAATAGAAATAAATATGGAATAAATATAATAATAATGCTTGACCCGCCCGAACCCAAATGCTATATCTTACCCTAACCCAAATAATATTCGTTGAGTTATTAATTGTTTGAATGCGTTGAAGGATTCTAGATCAGTGGCCTTTTTTACAGTAACGAAACGAGTTGTCAAAGTTGAAATTGCCAGGGAGAAATAAACTTGGATATAAAATGTAATAATAATAGTTGACCCACCCGAACTCTAACGCAACTGCAGCGTATTTATATTACATTTTTACGCTAAATAACATTTTAACTGAATTTATATAGATTGGTTATATATTTAACGGGTCACGTGGAGCAGTGGTTCTCAACCAAAGGTCCGCGAAATATATAACAATTTATTTTAATGGTATACTTTGAACTTTATCGTACGTCACAATGCTGCAAGTGTTGTGCCCAACTGTTTAAAAGTTGGCTACAACTCGTTTGTCTTAATCTTTAAGACCAGTTGTACGTAAAGAAAGCTTTAATAGAACCACTTATACCACGTATGATATCAAAAGACGGCAACAAATTGCTCATTACGTTAAAGCTTTCGTTCTTTGCCTATAAGTTCCACACTTTGTCGTAAGTATGTTTCGGGTTGATTTTGATTTTTGAAGGTCAACCGGTCCGCAAAATTTGTTTTGAAACTTTACCGGTCCGTATGCTAAAAAGGTACTGATATAGAGCCAGCTTTTATACGACGAAAAACGGGTAACGCAGGTCTGTTAAACACAGCCCAATCTGAAAAGTGAACATGTCCTGTAAATATAAATAATATATACATAAAATTATATATTAATAACGTTAAAGTAATAATATTAAAACGCTATAAGCCCCTTAACTGTGTGTGTGATTCTGAGTGTCGGCAATAAAATTGCATTAATTTTATGAGAAAAGTAATTGCCGCTGATCTAGTATCCAAGTACTTATTTTTTACAGTAACAATATGAGTTGACGAAATTGAAGTTACAAGGAACTAGTAAACATGGAAGAAAAAATAAAATAACAATAATTGAACCACCCGAACCCAAAGCCAAACTCGCACCCTAACCTAAACAATCTGCGTTGATTATTTGAACGCGTGGTAAAATTTCATGACCAACATTTTTTTAAATTGAACCTAAAACTGTGGAGAATAATGGTAGGAAGTTGTAGAAAGACGTAGTGAGAATATCAAAGCCTATACACAAGTATAGGAAGCATTATGTAAACGCTTTGAATAACTCTTTTCAAGATGTTTCAAGATTTTGAAAATAAATAAAGAGGTATTCGAAACGTTCACAAAATGCTACCTACATCTGTATGGGCTTTGATATTCTTACTACGAACCTAAAACTGTTATATATTAGTGTATTCCATATAGAAAGAGTTTACATAAAAGTATAAAAATTCTTCATTTAATATTAATTTCAATATGTTAAGAGTGACATACCCTTTTGAAAAGAAATGAATATCTTATAAATGGATATCTCGGAATATTTAAGCAAATACTAGGTTGGGAAAAGTCCCTTATTGATTTTGTAAGCTCTATGATAAACAACGTTACATTGTAAAGATACAAGCTAAGCCTCTGTGAGTAATAGGTACTTTGGGAAACCCCACTTTTATAGACGTTGGCCAACAGCACGCCTGCGACAGCATGCCTGGGAATAAGGGAAATATTGTCATAGCTACCTATGAGTAATTCCATCTTCGCTTGTAAATTTGTTTTTAGTTGTTCTCTTTTTCTTTGAACAACTTCTTAGCAATTATAAATTCAAGCCTAGTTAATATTAACCATGTCTTATTGTTTCCGCAATTTATCAAATTTTCGGTAAATATTGCTCAGGACCAATACCAATAAATCTAACCATATAATACGATTATGCTGTTAAATGTGCTGTCTCAGTCATTGCTACCTATAAGTCGCCCAGTTTTTGCTTCTAAACTTTGTGCTATCTTTTGTCTTAAACAACCACATAATTGAAGGTATAACAACCTATTTTACCTCATTTAAACAGTATGGAAAGTTTCGTTTCCAACTTCTACGCTGTATACGAAAATAAACCTTTTTTAAGAATTTTTAACCCTTCTGCAAATACTCATACACTGCTACAGCAAAAAAACTGATCTAATTTGTGAATTACCTGTGTGCGGTGATTCTAGTTCTATAATCTATTCGGAGTTTATCAAAAATGCCACTTTTTCTATCGGATTTTAGTTGGAACTAAAAATTTGAACTAATATTATTTGGTCAAAACGACTTATTTACTGTCTGGTAAATTTTACTGTCTGAAAAGCATAGGGTACACTAAAAAATACCAATATTAACACAGGAAAATTTGCAATGCATTATTATGAGAATAAATTTAACCAAACAATTTAACAGTTTAAGAAACACTGCGCTACAAAAGTTTAAAGTTAAGAAACACTGCGCCACAATTGAACAGCTCCGTGATGAACCCAGGAGCTTGAGGACCGCGGTTGGGAAAATCTAAGCTAATATACTTAAACAAACAATTTGACATTTCAACAAACAATTTCCAGGTTTCCTGAGCACTTTGGACAGCACAGCACACGGCAACTACGGTTTATGGGACCAAGTAGCCATGCTCAGATGGGTTTCATCGAACATCGAGGCATTTGGGGGCGACAGACAAAGGGTGACTGTCTTTGGGGCCGGTTCTGGGGCTGCTAGTATCGGTATCTTGATGCTATCGCATCAGGCCGAAGGTAAACTACAAGGCAACGTTTCTGAAGGTACATCAATCACTGATTGTATGTACGGAGTGCTGCTTGCTGTACACGTATAGATGTTGTGACAGACTTTGCGATCGTTTAAGTTTGTAAATGCTATTTAGATGCGAAGAAAATGGCTGGACTAGAGGCTGTAGTTCAGCGTGGAGTAACTATCAAAGCCCATACAGAAGAGGGGAACATTTTGAACGTTTCCATCTTAAGATAATGATTGTAGGTTGTAGTTAGACGAACAATGAATATTTAACAACCATACAGAAGTAGTTGGCATTTTGTGAACGTTTTAAATAAATCGACTGGAGGTTGTAGATAATCATAACGTAGAAAGAATACCAAAGCCTTTAAAGACGTTTTTTGCATTTTGTAAACCTTTTTAGATAATTTTTTTTAATAAATTGGCTAGTGGTTGAAATTTGAGGTAGAATGAAAACCATAGGCCGTGCAGAAGTGTATCATTTTCTGAAGGATTCGAATGAAAATATTAAGATAATAGCAGCACTAACAATTTCCCTAGCTCGGCACAGTATTTCAAAGTTTGCTTTTTTTAAATAAGTCTTAAATCACGAAATGCACCGAGCTCAGTATTACTAGTTGTTGAAACCAAGGTTAACAAGTTAAAACCAGGGTTAAGCAGTCGGACGTGTTTTGGAAAGTAAATCTTCTGCTTTAACCTATAACTAGTAGGGTACGAGAATTCGCTTTATATCACGCTTTTGCATTAGGCCTACCAGATATCGTAAGCGAAACCGAAAGGCGAACACAAATATCCTGCTTGTATATGTTGTGTTCCCGTTGTTGCCTGATAATTGATCCCGGGACAATTTACGAATGATGTCTTGAGCGTTAACCGAAACGTTTTGAAATGACCTAACAGTATTGTAATGACTTATGTCAATGACTTGACTGACGTGCACTTAAGTCACTTTTTTTCCAAATAAATTAACTTGCCTTAAGACTTGTGAAAAATTGACTTGACTTAACTTAAGTCTTTTAGACAAATGATTTTGGTTGAAATGAAAGGTTTTCTTAGGGTTTTTTGTTTTATAAAATTGAGTTATTTATCTAAGTTTTGTACATGGAACAATTTCTTTACTGTATTGTTTGTTTTTGGCATTTTTTACTTGAGTAATAGTCGATACCAGTTTTAATAATTTAAAGGTTTAGTTTTATGACAAGGACTTGACTTGAAATTGACTTGCTCTAATTATGACTTGACTTGGTGTTTGTTCAAAAAGACTTGACTTGGACTTATGTCAGTTAAAATTAATTGGCTACATATTTACAATACTGTGACCTAATTCAATAAACGTGTAGTAAAAGGGTTCGCATTCTATAATGAACGGGTTAGGTATAGGGTCGGGGACGGGACACATGTGCGTTTTATCTCAAAGGTAATACTAATAACGGGGGCAATGTTAAAGTACGACCAGTCTGCTCATTTAATAAAATATTTATAAAGTTAGTATTTCATGGATCGTTTCAACATGGTTAAAGTATTCAAATTAGCAATTTAAAGCGGTGTGATAAAAGCAGTGTTGCAAACAAGTTATTTTGAAATGACTTAAGTCCAAGTCAAGTCATTATTAGCACAAGTCATCTCCATCTACTTATATAATAATAAAACGATGAACCCTCAAAATGCAAAACTCGTTCAAATTTATTATGAAATGTTAAATGAAAACACCTGATATCAACTTAAGTCATTTGATTTATAACTTAAGTCAAAGTAAAGTCATTTTACCAAAACGACTTTAGTGAAGAATTTTGCCAAAACGACTTAAGTAAAGTCAAGTGAGTTGAGACCGGTTCTTAAGTGCTTTGGGTCATTACAACACTGTTAAGTCATTACAACACTGTTAAGTCATTACAACACTGTTAAGTCATTACAACACTGTTAAGTCATTACAACACTGTTAAGTCATTACAACACTATTAAGTCGTTACAACACTGTTTCAAACCGGTCATAATTGCTGTGCCTATTTGTTGCAATGTGTTTACTCCCCAAAGAAATAACTCTTTACCGTGTTCGAAAGAACGATATCGATCTGGCGTGATATAATTTGCTGCGTAAAGCCCAGTATTTGTAAACGCATTAAATTCACCGGATAAATCATGTGACAGATTCGACAAATAGGCTTGGTAACAGCACTAGCATTAAATTCGTATCTTTACGGTGTGTTTTCGATTCCCAAACCGCCCATTTCGCTTTGCAAACCGAGTACTTAAACCAATCAATAATGACTTAGAGCAAAAACAAATTCATTGATTCGTGCCTTACGAAAACGGCATTTTAATTCCACCCAGGAAGATCTTGTGTAGGCTAAAGTAGTAATTTGAAAGGATTAAGCACTTACTTTGCGAAATTTGCGGAATAAAATATTTGGGTAGAAAATGTTGGACAACTTTCTCAAAAAACTGAAATTACATAGTTTTGCAGAATTTTTTTTTTAGTTTTAGCGTTTGCTATGATTTTTTTTTTGCGATTTGAACAAAATAATACCTATAGTGCCTTATGCACGGGTCTGCAATGTAGCTTGATAATGAATTTCAAAACAAAAAGGTCGAGTAAATCATCTTGAACTTGTATCATAGTATTACGTCATTTGATGATAATACAAACAGTTGGACATCGACTGATCATAATGTGGTAAAGCAGGCTAATCTAAAACTGCCCCCCCCCAAAAAAAAAATTAAAAAAAAAAAAAAATTAATTAAATTTGAAATTAAAGGGTTTACAAACCTACAATCTAATATAACGCAAATGGGCATGAGAATTAAATTACAACGGGCACTGGTTTACGTTTGCTTAAGCATTTTTGCATATTTTAGGTTTCCTGTCATCTAAACTAAACTTGTTCCACAGACAAAAAAAATGAGAAAAAAAGTTTTCAAAATGTAAAAGGTTCTCAAAGTCTGCGTCGCGACGTCATGGTTCGTCGTTTTAATTTTTTTCCAGGGGCGTCGCAAAAAAGTTGTTTTTAATTTTTTTTTTTTTTTTTTTTTTTAATTTTTTTTTTACATATTGCCAATGGATAAATATTTTATTCAACAAAAAAAATAAATGTGACTCATTCGAATTAAGATATTCCGACGATGGCTTTGCTTGCGAAATATATATCTTTTAACATCTATAAAAAGCATAACCTGAATTACTAGCATTGCTAGAGTATCCTGCTGTTACTGTTTAGGGATTGGGTCGACATTTATCTTGTAAAAGTCAAAGAGATTTCCAACATCACATATTCAATGCAACATAAATTTACTTTCGTGTTTGAATTTTACTGCAAATTAGTGAAATGTCTCTCGCTTATTGCGACGCAAGTCTAACAACATTTTTCAAAGTCGTTGCTAGAAAAAACTGAAGGACCACTGCTAAAGTGCAATGAATGTTGCTTAAAAATGAATTTCAAAGCCAATAAGGTCGAGTATATCGACATCATCTTGATTAAGACGCTTCGACACGGGCTTGTTTCGTATTATCACATTAACTGAGGATGATGCAAGCAGGTTGGACATTGACTGGGCAAAATGTGGTGAAGTAGTCTAAAAGCTCTCCCCCAGAAAAATATTTAAATTTAAAAGTAAAAAGACATGCTGTAAGGTTTTCAATTTTCTCAAACTTCGGACAAATTTCCCGAAAAGCAAAATCAATAAATCTAGCCACATAAAATGAATGCAGCCAAATCAAATGGCCACCAAATTTTGGCTCGCGTCAAGGTATGAGAAATATTGCTTTAAGCGCTGCACCTTTGATGCAATTTCTTGAGGTCAGTGGCGTTATGCTCAATTAACTAGTGAGCACGGCTTGCGTCCTTATGCCGTATATTGGCGGGCGGTGGAAATCGCTTTTATGCCTTTTTGTTTATCCTGAAATATTCATGAGGGTTTTGCACGGCGTTTGCTACGCTCAGGTTTCGTACACAGCACTCATTTTCATGCTCCAGACCGGCGCGAAAGCATATAATCCTAAGATTTATAGGGAATATTAGGGTAATCAGGTGGCACTATATCAAAACAAATTGTAATAAGTCCCCGACATGCTTTCGCACAACCGTGCTTCATCAGGTCAAAGTAGAAATAAAAGAAATTAAAATACACGAAGTACAAGCGCGAGTGAAAGGATATCGGCCTAAGAATGTCTAAAATATCCACAGGCACGTGTTCGCAAATATGTGTGTGACGGACGTAAACACTATAATAATTGGAAGCATTAGACAAATGCGGCCATTTACAAAGATAGGCATATTACAACCCAGTTCTGGGTAACTTAAGGTCATCGATTTGACTTAACTACACTTTGGATAAATGTCTTGACTTTAGTGCACTCAAGTCACTGGTTTTGACATGACTTGATTTCATTGAAGTGTTTTGGCCAAAATAAATGAAGTTGAATGAAGTCTTTCGTATAAATGATTTGACTTAAGTGCTCTCAAGTCACTGGTTTGACATTACTTGATTTAATTGTTTGGGCAAAAAATATTGACTTAAATGTAGCTAATCGGATAACTGACTTGACTTAAGTGCACCTAAGTCACAGATTTAAATGACCAGACTTGTTGGGCAAAAAATAGTGACTTGAAATGGAAGATGTAACTCTTTGTCGTAATTTCCACTCAGCTAGTTTAAAGAAGCCGTTATGGCTAAAACGAATTCACATATGTCTTTTTTTCTGAACAGGTTACTTCAAGCGAGCCATTCTCCAAAGCGGAACAGCCCTGGCTCCATGGGCCATTGTGAAGCAGCCAAGGAAACACATCAAGGCTCTTGCGACCAAACTGGGCTGCTACAACAACTCACTAGCAAAGGTGGTGAATTGCTTGCAGGGAAAGTCCTGGAGGTTAGTCTCGGATTTCCAGTGTTGTAAACAAGTCATTGGGATATGACTCAAGTACAAGTCAAGTCTTTCTAAATTAAGTCAAATCCCTGTCCAAGTCATCAGTTACCCAAGTCAAGTCCCAGTAATTTTTTTATTGGAACAAGTCAGTTATAAAAATAAAACGATAAACTAGCTAATGTTGTAAACAAGTCATTTTAAAATAACTGAAGTCCAAGTCAAGTCTTTCTAAATTAAGTGAAATCCCTTTCCAAGTCATCAGTTACCCAAGTCAAGTCCCAGCCAT
This sequence comes from Ascidiella aspersa, assembly GCF_963924565.1. Classification (NCBI taxonomy): domain Eukaryota; kingdom Metazoa; phylum Chordata; class Ascidiacea; order Phlebobranchia; family Ascidiidae; genus Ascidiella; species Ascidiella aspersa. Next base: position 3,962,981 of record NC_139451.1, read on the forward strand.
TTTTCATTTAAACAAGTCAATTATAAAAATAAAACGATAAACTAGCTAATGTTGTAAACAAGTCATTTTAAAATAACTGAAGTCCAAGTCAAATCTTTCTAAATTAAGTCAAATCCCTGTCCAAGTCATCAGTTACCCAAGTCAAGCCCAAGTTATTTTTTTATTGGGACATGTCAATTATAAAAATAAAAACGATAAACTAGCTAATGTTGCAAACAAGTCATTTTGAAATAACTGAAGTCCAAGTCAAGTCTTTCTAAATTAAGTCAAGTCCCTTTCCCAGTCATCAGTTACCCAAGTCAACTCCCAGTATTTTTTTTATTTGGATATGTCAGTTACAAAAATAAGACGATAAACTAGCTAATGTTGTAAACAAGTCATTTTAAAATGACTGAAGTCCAAGTCAAGTCTTTCTAAATTAAGTCAAATCCCTGTCCAAGTCATTAGTTACCCAAGTCAAGTCCCAGTAATTTTTTTATTGGAACAGGTCAGTTATAAAAATAAAACGATAAATTAGCTAATGTTGTAAACAAGTCATTTTAAAATAACTGAAGTCCAAGTCAAGTCTTTCTAAACTAAGTCAAGTCCATTTCCAAGTCATCAGTTACCCAAGTCAATTCCCAGTCATTTTTTATTTAAACAAGTCAATTATAAAAATAAAAACGATATACTAGCTAATGTTGTAAACAAGTTATTTTGAGATAACTCAAGTCCCAGTCAAATCTGCTAAAAAATTTGTCCAAGTAAGGTTTATTTTTAAATAAAGTAAAGCTCTTTTCCTAATCCTCAATTTGCCCAAGTCAATGTTAGAGCAAGTCGCAAAATCAAAATCTAAACGTTTACCAATTTTAATGGTCTTTGTAACACTTAAGTTCGCATTTATGGCCGCTATTATATTTTATTTGTTATCGTCAACTGAAACAAAAGAAAATTCTCGGTAATTACAACGATTGTATAATTGCAGAGAGCTTACTTCGGTAAACGTGAACCCAGAGCCTTATAACCTTGCCTTTGGACCGGTGGTGGACGGGAGTGACAGACTGCTCTCGGAAACACCAACCACCCTCATGAATCGACACGAATTGCTCAACTATGACGTAAGTTTCAACTTAAGTATTATTTTTTTAAGTACACTATGCACGGATCTGTAATGTAGCTTTTCCAAAAAGGTCGAGTAAATCGACGTCATCTTTATAATTAAGACCTTTCGATACGAGCTTGTATCATCTTCAGAAAACTATTTCAAAAAAAAAATTCCAACGCATGTGGCGACAATGTATCAAGATTTACTCTAGTCCAATGGTTGCATAATGTTGTTAGCTGGCAAAACTAAAAATATGCAAATTGTGGCTCATTTCTTTAAGGATACTTGATTACATAGCAATCTAATAAAATTTAAACGAAGCCTCATTACACGGAACGGTAGTAGATAAATACCTATAAACAAGTCACAAGTGAAGTCACACGTAAAATATATTAAGTGCAAGTCTTTTCAAATAAGTAAAAGTCAAGTCCCAGTCCAAGTCCATTCCCAGTCAAGTCCTGGTCAAGTCATTTGTCTAAAAGACTTGAGTGAAGTCAAGCCAAGTCATTTAAAAACAGTGACTTAAGTGCACTTACGTCAAGTCACTGAATTAAATCATTACAACAGTGCTGCACGCCTATATTGAATGATATATTCGCTTGTGTTAGTCACAGTATGTTTGCTTTTATTTAAACCGTTAAACTAAATCACGGTGTAAGTTATATTGTAAGATGTAAATGAAAACAGAACGCTGCGTTAAAACCAGTAAAGCAGGGGTGGGCAACGTGCGGCCCGCTGGCCAATGCGGCCCTTTTACATTTTTTGTGCGGCCCTTCACCTTCTTCTAGCTATTTTTCCCTAAATAACGCTGTTTGAGTGTGAACCATGTTGGGACTTTTGCTTTAACAGTTTCCTGTTTGAAGTGCGATGTAACCCATTGGCTACACCGCTACACTAATGCAGTTGAACGTTGTTGCGATAAAGAATTGTTTTGCAACAATTGCACTTTTCTAGTATGTAACAGACTTTTGCCACACATACTGACTGAGATGTTATGTTTAACAGCTGGTTTTGAATTAAGGCTGTTAATTAAATTGTACTGAGCCGATCCGTACGAGAAAGGCGTCATTGGAATTGTAGGAAAAGTTATTTCCGAATCTGGAAGTAGACAGCGCTGACAAAACTGTCGTAGTTGCAGCCTGGTAGCTCATTTGTTTTCTTGGTAAATGCTTAAAATATGAATTAGTGTTTATTTGATTTGCGGCCCTCCTGTAAGCATTACATTTTCTACCTGGCCCTTGTGTTAAAAAGGTTGCCCACCCCTGCAGTAAAGGAATTTTTTTTAAGTTATTAAAATTTATATTCTTCCATTTTAACTTTCTTGCGGGGAAACAGTTAGGATTGAAAATCGAAGCGAGCCAATGACAACTTGTAATTTTCCGACGTTGTTTGTGTGGGATTAAAATTAGAAATACTCGGCACCACGGAAATCAATGAGAAAGTTCGATTTCGTTCGCGCTAGCCGTCATTTTATCGATTGTCGCGAAATTGCACAAACACAAAAAAATAAATAAATTAAAACAGACCCTTCTTTGGACTTGCGCGGGAAATAAATTAGCAACCTCCCGTCCCCCCCCCCCAAAAAAAAAAAAAAATTATATTACTTTTTTAATATTCAGCGTTTTTACCCATCTCAAAATTGTTGTTACTATTAACGCTATAAATTGTCAAATTATCTCTGTCGGTTACACACACAAAATGATCAACATAGAAGAAAAATAAAAAGGCAAAACCAACCCTTCCGGGCTTACGCGGGAAATAAATTAGCAAGTAACAAAACAAGTAAAAAATTGTTCCCCCCAAAAAAATACAAATAAAATGATATTACTTTTTAATATTTAGCGTTTAATTTTGCATTTCATATTGTTGTCACAGTTAGCATTATAAATTGTCAAATTACCTCTTTCGGTTAATTGCCCATAGATTAAGAAACACTGTCATTGATTTTGGAGCATAATAAATGGAGGTTGTAGTAAGACGTAATAAGAATATCAAAGCCCATACAGAAGTAGGTAGCATTTTAAACGTTTTCGTTATTAGTGTTATGTTGAAAATGAATAAAGAGTTATTCAAAACGTCCAAAATGATACCTACTTCTGTATGGGCTTTGATATTCTTATTACGACTGTCATAGATGATTTTGTGCAAACCAAAGTCCATGGTTGTTTAGTTTCTGAAAGATGCATCAAGCTGTGTAATTAAGATGCATCAAGTTATGAAATAGTTTGCGAGACACGGCGATTTCACCTTAAAAACCAGATATATTCAAAATAAAATTGTTCTTTCGGCAAAATTGTATTAAAGTTCCAACGTTTCGACCACCTATTCAGGCAATCTTCTTCAGGGCAATATTATTGCAACTAAAGGCGAAAACATATCTACATATATATATATATATATATATATATATGAAAGAAAGACAACCAACATGAACCACGTTCTTAGCCACGAGGAGCGGAAAACGAGGTAAACCTACACCTCTAACCATTTTACTCCACTCTTTTATCACTGATGCTTAATACTCTTGAAAAATAATCACTGATATTTAGTTTTGTATTTTATAGTTTTGTATTTCGAAAATAGTCTTTTAACGCCTCTTCTTTTGCACGTACACACCCACACCTTCTCACTTAGCATATTTACAAAGTTGTTCTTTTAGGATTGGGCATATAAGTTGGTTAGGATATATATGATTGGTTTGGTAACAACACCCATAGTACCTTGTTGTGGCAACATTGCAGAAATGGGTAGTGTGGTCTGCAGTGTTTCTCAACCTTTTCTCAAAGCAACCAAAATCCTAAGTGTGTGGTAAGTGTGGTAAACAACAAAGCTTTGGCAACATGATTCTCTCAACTTACAATGCAAAACAACGAGGCTGCAGCAATTATATTGCCCTGAAGAAGAGTGCCCGAATAGGTGATCGAAACATTGGCACTTTAATAAAATTTTGCAATTGTACAAGAACAATTGTACAATTGACACAATGCCTGGCAGCATATTAAAAGTTAACGAGTGAACGTTAATTTGCGCTAAATCAAATTCTAGGCTAAAAACGTGGAAAATCTTTTAGCAAGCAACACAGCTATGGTAGAAATAAAAACTGGCTAAAAAACTCAACAAGAAAGCGATATCGATTAAAGCTAAAACCGAGGGTTAATCTAAATCAATGAAATCATTTGTTAGCAAGGTTTGATTCACCGCAGCTCCCTAATTGCGTAAGCCATTAGACACGGAAAAAAGGTTGAGGCGAAATAAAAGATCGTAAAATCTCAGTAACTGAAAATGGATTCTTAAAATTGCTTTGACGACTGCGCCCCGATAAATCTATACAATTTTGCTGCAGCAATGTTGGAGTTATCAGTTAGGAATGACATTTTTCAGTAAAGGTTTTTTTTTGGCAATTTTTACCGAGTAATTGGTGCTAGATTGATGCTGGATGAATCGCAAAAAACACACCAGTTAAAAACTTAGTTATGTTACGAAAACAGCGTAAACCCATAAAAAATATTTTTTTCAATTTCAGTTTTATTTAAAGCACATTTTTGTACATTGCAAAACAAATTCATGTAGCTTAAAGTTTTTATTTTACAATAGCAGTTGTATTTGGGATTGAAGGAGAAACAAGAATAATTGTTTATTTAAGCATTTTAATTTTCGATAGCAAGACAAGCACATTTTTTTTAAATTGCAAATTAATAAAGCTTAACCTTTTTTTGTTTTTTCGTAATTGCATATGCAATTTATGTCGAAACAAGAATATTTTTCCATTTAAGCAATTTAATTTAGAAGAGCGAGAATCAGTTGAAATTTATTATGTAAGAAAACAGCATAAATTCACTAAAATAATGCTTTTTTCAATACAAGTTGTATTTTAAATACATTTTTAAAATGCAAACAAATTTAAAAAGCTTAACCTTTTTGTTTTTTTCATAATTGCGAATGCATTTTAGATTGAAGTCAAAACAAGAATATGTTTTTTATTTAAACATTTTAATTTAGTACAGCACGGCTACGGTTAAATCAATTAGTTATGTTACGAAAACAGCGTAAATTCATAAAAAATATTTTTTTCAATTTCAGTTTTATTTAAAGCACATTTTTGTACATTGCAAAACAAATTCATGTAGCTTAAAGTTTTTATTTTACAATAGCAGTTGTATTTGGGATTGAAGGAGAAACAAGAATAATTGTTTATTTAAGCATTTTAATTTTCGATAGCAAGACAAGCACATTTTTTTTAAATTGCAAATTAATAAAGCTTAACCTTTTTTTGTTTTTTCGTAATTGCATATGCAATTTATGTCGAAACAAGAATATTTTTCCATTTAAGCAATTTAATTTAGAAGAGCGCGAATCAGTTGAAATTTATTATGTAAGAAAACAGCATAAATTCACTAAAATAATGCTTTTTTCAATACAAGTTGTATTTTAAATACATTTTTAAAATGCAAACAAATTTAAAAAGCTTAACCTTTTTGTTTTTTCATAATTGCGAATGCATTTTAGATTGAAGTCAAAACAAGAATATGTTTTTTATTTAAACATTTTAATTTAGTACAGCACGGCTACGTTTAAATCTTATTATGTAAAAACAGCGTAAATTCACAGCTTAAATATTTTTTTAATTTTAGCTGCATTTTAAAGCACATTTTTTTAATTGTAAAACAAATTAATAACGCTTAAGGCTTTTTTTTATTTTTTTTTTATGAGATTCATTTGAGATTCAAGTCGAAACAAGAATAGTTTTTGATTCAAGTATTTCAATTCAGGATAGCAAGACTCCGCTGAAATTTGTAAAAATCAGCATAAATTCACAAAATATTGCTTTTTAAAATTTTAGTTGTATATTAAAAGCGTTTTGTTTAAATAGCTAAACAATTGCAGCTGAATCGAAGCTAATGACGTAAAACGCAGAAATATTTCGTTCGTTTGATATGAATTGGCAACAATTTCAACCTAGAATGTTGCGTGACACTTTACGCCCATAAAAGAGATCTACACAGTGCTCAAAATAATATCTTTTAATTAACAAAAATTGCAGTTCTCCGATTCTATTAAGTAATGCAGCTTAAACGTTGGTTTTTTATAATTGCATTTGCATTTGTGATACAAGTCAAAAGAAGAATGTATTTTCACTTAGGCAGTTTTTAATTTAGGAGAGCAAGATTTTTACTCTTTCGGATTTTTTTCGTCCGCGCCTGAATTTTCCAATCAAATAAATTTCCAGATCGATTGAAAAAACGAGAAGCCTTTACAACTGATAGTATCCTGAAACAAAACTCCCCTAATCGCATTAATTCCGAGTGCCCGCTTATCACAAGACAAAACCATCCCGTGTTGAAAGCAGCAAGCAGTGAAGTTTGACGGGGAGCTTTTTATAGCTTTCTCGTGCGCGTTGAGAATCAATTCAAATTCGTTTAGGACCTTCTCGCGACGTTTTCCTGGTCACTCTTAAACAGGGAGCATGCGCTTCTATCTAAGTGGCCAAACATCGATTTATCTCCGACTGCTCACGGACGAATCTCGGCGACTTAGCGGCGCTGGGAGATTGAAAATGACTTGATGTTATCCTCACGTTTTGTACGACTTAACCAAGCTTGATCAGCAGGATTAAACAAGGCCTAATGTCACCTGATACAATCAGCAGGATTCTTTACTCCCTGTACGATTTATATCAGGGCGCATTAGAACCACAGGCCTGAATGTCAAAGTCATTTCGGAAGCTGGACTTTTTGTGTAAATGCCACGTGAAAAAGATTTTTTGTCAGCCAAAGTGTAATGGCTGGATGTTAGTGTAAGGTTGCCAAGAAAAAATCCCTTACAGCACACGCACGTTAACATCTTCCCAATGCGTGTTAAAGGTACTTTCAATTTGGCGGTGCGTAAATGCTACTGGAAAACATATTGTGTTAGCCTAAGTAGGAAAATTTGAAACGTTTGAAGGGTATTAGGCCGGAATTTAATTTATTGGTAAAAATTTTATTTAACTTCAGTTGTAAACTTACTATTTTTTGAAAAAATAACGTTCTCACCTTCGATTAATCGGACAATAATTTCTAAACTGGCATTAAAAAAAGTCCTAGCATTGCACACTACTACTCTATCAACGGTTCCGATCCGTAACATCTGATTAGAGTCGATATCCGATACCAGGTGATAGTATCGCTACTCGTCCGACACTATGTTCATATCGGTGATGAAAAATGTAATACAAATTTAGAGATATGCTTCAATCGCTATATAAACAACAGTTGTTTCTACATCTGAAAATCTTGGTTTAACTTTAAATTGATTTGAAAGCAAAAAAAAAATCTTCTAGCTTTAAAAAAAATTAAAAATAATTGAACTATCCGCTTAATAAATCTTAGCAACATGAAAAATTTTAAAAACGCAATTTAATTATGCTTCAATCGAATAAAAAACTAATAATTTCGGCTTTGGAAAATAAAACCCCCAAAAATGCCAGAATTAGCCGTTGAATAAATCTTGGCAACATAAAGTTAAAATACACAGTTAGAAATCATTAGATTATGCTTCTACTGAAAAAACGAATCATTTCAGATTTTAAGAAGAAAACAAAAATGTCAGAATGAACCGTTCAAATCTTAGCAGTTATTTAAAAAAAATGTAAATACGCAGTTTAAAATCATTATGCGTTAGTCTAAAAAATAAATCATTACAGTTTGAAAAAAACACTTTGAACCCTAAAAAATTAGAAAAAAGCCGATTAAAATCATTATATTTCATTTCGCAAAAGAACCGTTACAGCTTTTGGAAAAAAACATGAGTTAAAAAAATTCAGAATTAACTGTTAAATAAATATCAGCAACATAAAAAAAGGAAATGCGCAGTTTAAATCAATATGAAAAAAACTTTAGCAAAGTGCCAGATTTAACCGTTAAATAAATCTTATAAAGTAAAAAATTACCATACGCCGTTTAAAATCATTAAGCTTCATAAAACGAACCATTACAGTCTTCAAAAAAACAACTTAAAAAAATGCCAGTATTAACCGTTCAATAAAACTTAGCAACATAAAAATAAAAAAAATAGCAGTTTAAAAACATTATGTTACAATCGAATAAAAACTACTCATTACAGCTTTTGAAAAAAAAACTAACAAAATGCCGAATTAAATTGACCGTTGAATAACAAATCTTGGCAACATAAAAAATCAAAATAGTTTAAAATCATTAGCCCATGCTTTCAATTGAAAAAAAAACAAAGAAGAAATATATTTAAAAAATGCATAGTTTATTTTAAGCTATAAAAATATGAAAACTGTGTGCTTTTAACGTACTTCTACGTATTGTGTGCGAATCGATCTGAAAAACAAGCCGTTTTTAGGCTGTCGAGCATCAACAGTCGTTACCCCCTCCCTTTAGTTCCGCCTCCAGTATAGTGATTATTAAAACGCATATTTTCGGAATAATTTTAATTTCGCGTTTATCTCTCAGTAGCAACAATGTCCGAAGGCCTGTTAATGCAATCATTAATATTTAACGAACGGCTTTTTGCACGCACGTTACTGCTAATGCACCAGTTAATGCGACCGCCTTTGACGCACATGTTTTCTTAGTAGAGTGCTACAACAACGTGTTTCACGGCTGCGCTGCGAGTTGTCATCAATTATACACTTAAGTCACTGTTTTCAAATGACTTGACTGGACTTAATTCTTTTAAGGAAATGACTTTATTTGAATTAAATATTTTGGGCAACGTTACTTTACTTCACTTAAGTCTTTCGGCAAAATGAATTTATTTGACTTAAGTCTCTTAGGCAAAATGAGTTTATTTGGCTTAAGTTAACAAATTACTTTTTCATTTTTGAGTTGAGTGATTGCTCAAAATCTGACGAGTTTACCAATTTAAATATGTTAACGTATTATTTTTATAGCAAAGACTTTACTTGGATTTGACTGGCTCTTATATAGAATTGACTGGGACTTGACATGAGCAACTGTTGACCTGGTCTGGGACTTTACTTGTTATTTATTTTAAAAAACTTAGGACCAAAATGACAGTGTTTACAACACTTACTACACCCCTATGACTAACAACCCTGTTTGTAATTTATGCTCTGTTGTTGTTTAGTCGGTAAGGTTAATGCGAGCGCTTTGACGCAATTCTTAGTAGAATGCTGCAACAACGTTTTTCACGGCTGCGCTATACGGAGCTATCATAATTTCAGGAGAGAACGCATATAGGATCTTTTCTCCCAAAAAACAGTTCCGTGTTGACTTGGTTCAATGTGTCAATGATTTGAGTTAAGTGCACTTAAGTCACTGTTTTTAAATAGCTTGACTGGACTAAAATCTTTATTGCAAAATGACTTGGCGTGACTTAAGTCATTGTTTTCAAATGACTTGACTTAAGTCTTTTAGGCAAATCAGTCCATGTACCCCAAAAAAATATTTTTGCCAATTTTTTTTTCGCTGTGTGAACTAAGTTAAAATACAAATGCTGTTATTTTAGTTTTCCCAACACAAAACAAATAAATGTATTTTTCACGCTTTCGCCATTTGATTTATGTGGTAGTTTTTTTTAAGAAATCTATATTTTAATGTAGTAGTATTTGTGTTTCATCGCAGATTATAGTTGAAATACCTTTATCAATTTGGTATCGTATCGTTACAGTACAGATATTCCCAAAATTACCCTTTATCATCGGGTATCGGCTTTGTAAAATATTATCCAACATCCCTACTTGTAATTCCTGCTATGTTGTTGCCTTGTCGGTAAAACTTGAGTTATTGCTCATAATCGACGAGTTTACCAATTTTGATAGTCAAACGTTTGATTTTTATATCATGACTTGACGTGAAGTTGACTTGCTCTAACAATTATTTAACTGTGACTTAACTTTGTAACTAATGAGTTTTGACTGCATTTTTTTAAGACTGGCACTTAAGTCATATCGCAATTTCTTGCTAATAACACTGACTATCGTACACTATTCTAATTTATGCTCTGTTGTTGTCTTGTCGGTAAAAATCTGGCAGGACGAACCTATATTTAAAGCCTTTCCAGGTAATGATCGGAGTGTCGCAAGGCGAGGGCTTTGGATACGTACAAGACAGACTCAACGTTTCTCCCGAACAGTACACGGCGAGGCGCAACGAGAACTCTAAAGTGGCCCAGACCATCTACACGCGAAAGGACTTCACTATAGACGTTAAAAAGTACGTGAGCGCTTTCTACGATGAGAGCAATATTCCCATGACTGTCATCGAAGATCTGGTGCAGTTTCTCTACACAGACTGGACTGACAAGTAGGTTTTAAACTTGTGATTGAATTGGCCTGACCTAATGAAAAACATTTTAAAGTTTTACTAAGGTGTAACTTTTACTCTGACTATAGACTCCAGGGGTCGGCAACCTTTTTCTAGTCGAGGGCCAAAACTAAACTCAGAAAGGTCTCTGCGGGACGCACAAAATGATAACTAAGAACTGTGGTATTGAAATGTTAGAACAACTGTGAATCAGGCAGCCTCGGATATTTTTGCCCTTAAAAACGTGTTTAATTACATTTACAGAGGTAGTAAAGTCTTAACGCAAAGCGCGAAAGAAAGCGTTTGTTTGATTTAAAATTCAAGTTCACACGTCGTCATCCATGCTTCTTATGAAAAGTGTAATAAAACTACTTTGAGGGAACGCGATAACACTTAAAGTTAATCTAGCTAAGTGTTTGTTAACATTTTAAAGTCAAGGCACACCCGACGAGCGAAGCGATCGCAATTTTTTTTGATATACCGGTGTTTTAAGTAAATTTCTTGCAAGTTTTTATCTCATTGCCGAAAATAAAAAATAAAAACTGTTGGAAAAAATATGTCCAATATTTTTGAATACGCTTTCCGTTTTTTCGCGACGCACTTGACAGCCTTCCACTACGCATGAAACGTAAACAAACCGGACGCAGAATAATTATTCGGACAATTTTTCGCAATTACGTAGTTAAAATAGTCAAAAAGTATGAGAAATGGACTCATGTCTAATTTGTCAAAGAGGCGGCGGGCCGGATGAATTACATCGGCGGGCCGCATCCGGCCCGCGGGCCGTAGGTTGCCCACCCCTGGACTAGACTGACAACTAGGTTTCAAACTAATGACTTAATTGGCTTTAATTCTAATGAAAAATATTATAAAGTTTCCTCAGGTGTAACTTTTAGACTGACGAAACATAAAAGTAGGTTTTAAACCGTGACTTAATTGGCTTACCAAATGATAAAAACATTAGAACTTTTACTGAGGTGTAACTTTTACTCTGACTAGATTAGACTGGCAAGTAGGTTTCAAACTAGTGACTTAATTAGCTTAAATCCGAATGAAAATCATTATAAAGTTTACTCAGTTGTAACTTTATCAGACTAAATGATAAAGTGCGACGCCTGACTTTATTGGATTGAAACGTAATGAAATACATTACAACTTTTACTCATGTGGGTGTTAGCTAGCTTGATATTTATATATTAAGGTTAAATCAACATTTTTTTTCATTACTTTATTATTTTCAAGTTTTTAAGCTATCCGCCTTAAAGTTATGCTGTCCGCCTTTAAGTACTATAGCACCGACCAAATGTCTAAACCAGGGCTTCTTAACTGTGGCCCTCGGCCCCCCTGGGGGGCCACGGAGCTGTCATTTGTGTGCCACGAGCATGTCTGTAGCAATGTCGTGGTATTGCAAACCGTGTCACTATTTTCAATGTTTTCAGTTAAACTCAAACTTGTAGTGTTAAACCTTCTTTGGTCTATTGTAACTTCTTTTGGTCTATTGTTCTAGCATGTTACTGCCTGCTGTTCATGAGAAGCTTTGCAACAGTCAACCTCAAGCTTGCAACTCTTTGTCTGTCGCCTAATCGCCAAATTGTTACGTCACTTAAAACCAATATTTGTGTTTTTCTAGTTTACTCAGTATTTCTTTGGAACGTTTAACCAGCATTTTAATTAGTTTGTAAACCGCAAGTTAGAATGGTAGCAAAACTAATACAAGCAAGTTAGACAGTTTAAACGTCAAATAACGATACTACCATTTTGGCTCGTAGAGATAGATTTGTTGTTGTTCCATTGATAAATTTTGTTGTAAAATTAATTGTGTTAAGTGGTTTAAGCAAGCCTAACAGAACGAAGACTAGTTGAATTGCACATACTTTCGGAGGTTTACTATTGAAAATACGTTTCTACACAAAGCTTAAACAATATTTTGTGTTATTAAATTGTCGAAAATTCGCAAATGGTGTGAGAGTTACCTCTCTTTTGGCTTCACAAAAGTTAGACGAGACGGCCATAATTGTGCAAAGTGTCTGCACTGCTCGGTGGTGATGTCAAATGCGTCATTACTACCCTCAAAACTTAAAAAAACAGAAAGATGCCGCCGCAAATTTTAGCTATTTTTTATTATCGAGGAGGGCCACAAAAATTAAAAGCCTTTCGAAGGGGGCTACGGGGAATGAAAGGTTGAGAACCACTGCTTTAGACCAAGTAAAATAATCCTGTCAGAAAATTAATTCCAAGAAAAAAATATTTTTGTACATTTTTGATACAAATTATCCTGGATTAGATTGTTTTTTTAGTGAATTTAACATTAAACCCGTTTTTTGTTTAGAATAGATTTAGTGTGAATGCATAGATTTACCCATAGTTGACTTATAAGATAACTCCTAGGAATGTCCGATAATATCGGATCGCAGCCGATACCCCAAACCCGATGCCAAGTGCTGGTATCGTCCGATACTCCTTTATTTATCGTCCGATACTCCTTTATTTATCGTCCGATACTCCTTTATTTAACGATACTCCTTTATTTATCGTCCGATACTCCTTTATTTATCGTCCGATACTCCTTTATTTATCGTCCGATACTCCTTTATTTATCGTCCGATACTCCTTTATTTAACGATACTCATTTATTTAACGAAACTCCTTTATTTATCGTTCGATACGACTTTAGTTAACCCAAGTCATTTCTCCAAAAGACTTAAGTCAAGACTATGTAATTACTTAAGTCATTGACTTGCCTTAAGTGCACTTAAGTCACTCTTTTCAAATCATTTAACTTGACTTAAATCTTTTGAGCAAAATACCTTGTCTTGACTTAAGTCAAGTAAAGTCATTTGAAAAGAGTGACTTAAGTGCACTTAAGACAAGTCAATGAGCTAAGCCGTTACATAAATCAAGTGATTACAACACTGCCAGTTGGTAGCGAACTGTTTTCAAACTGCAGTAAATCTTTTACCAGGGACGACCCGAACCTATTGAAGCGGTCACTGATGGATTTGTACACAGATCGACAATGGGTCGAGCCGGCAGTTCAGTTTGCCGAAGTACAAACAATTCTCAATCACATGGCGTTCTTCTACACTTTCTACCATCACCCAGGTTGGTTTATAAACTGTTCTTGAACTAGGGCTTTGGAGTCGGACTTGGGACTCGAGTACAGTTCTGTTAAATGAGTACTTTTAACGGGGTCCGCAGCCCTGCTGTGTTTTGTGTGCTGTGCTGATAACAGAAATCTGTGTTGGGCAAGCTCTTATTAGCATAATGTTTTAATCTTTAATGAATGACAAGTGAGTGGGAACGTTTTTATAACCAGTGCTGCAGAGTCGGACTCGGGACTCGACGGAGTCGGTTTGTTTCGCTGGAGAAGGACTCTGAATTCGAGTAAAACTACGTTAAACTGCCCGAGTCCCGAGTCCTTGATGCGCAGTTCCAAAGTTTGTAACTGATAAGGCCGCCAACGTTTAATTGCGAAAGGCGAACAACATGTACGGTAGAATATTGACCAGCCAAGTAATGTAAGTAATTTAATTATATGACATTTCTATATGAGTAGATATTTTTAGTAGATTCGTTACTTGACTAATTCCCACATTTGGCTCTAGGGATTAGGGTTTATTTTTTTGTCTTTAACCGACTCCGCAGCCCTGTTGTGTTTTATATGCTGTGCTGAAAACAGCAATCTGTGTGCTTTTATGAACAATCCTTTAATCTTTAATTAATGACAAGGGAACTGAAAACGTTATGTACTGGATAATTTACACGTATTACCATCGCCCGGGTTTGTTTATAAGCTGTTCTGACTGAGACTCGGGACTCGACGGAGTCGGTTCGTTTTTGCTGAAGTCGAATGCGGGACTCGAGTAAGACCACGTAAAACTAGCCGAGTCCTAAGTCCGACTTGCGCATGCGCATTACCAAACTTCGAAATTAATAAGGCCGCAAACTGTAGACTTGTAAAGGTGGAACAGCTTATAGTGGGATATTTGGGTGGATGAATTATATGACACCCCTATATGTGGATTGCTGAATATCTACCGTATTTAGTTACGTAAATGGGTGAAATCAATGCCGTAGAGTCGAAGCCGTACTCAAGACTCAACGAAATCTCACATTTGATCAGAATCGAACAAGGGTTGTTTTAAACTGACTACGAAGCCCTGCTGTGTTTTATATGCTGTACTGAAAACTGCAATATGTGTTGTGCAAGCTCTAAGGATTTATTAATGACAAGATAACTGAAAACGTTTTGTACAAGAAAGATAAGCTACGTAACTTGATGTTGCAACTAAACGTTTTTATAAACAGGGCTGTGGAGTCGGAGTCGGACTCGAGACTCTGGACTCAACAAAGTCGTTTTATTTTGCTAGAGTAACAACATGTTAAACTGTCATAGTGCAGCGTCCGACGTGCGCATGCGCAGTGCTAAATTTCGACACTGCTAAGCCGAATGTAATTTGTAAAAGTGTTATGAACAGTAATTTGTGAAAGTGCAATAAACTGTAATTTGTAAAAGTGTTATACAAAATGGTGGAATATGTCGCCAAACAATCGTTAAGCTTAAATTGATGACAAGAGAATTAAAAATGTTCTGTATCTACACTTTTTACCACCACCCTTTTACTTTTTTGCCAATAATCTAGCAATGTGTGTTCATTAAATACGTAAATAAAGAGGTTTAAGGGTAATTTGCTCTATTTTAGTTAGGTGAAATATCGTTTAGGAAACTGGTAATCTTCACAATGCTAACTCGTTCTGTATGGCCTTAGATATTAGTGAAAATTCAATGATTTAAACCACTTTGCTGTCCGGATCAGTCGCCTCTTCCTATAAAAATACCCTGAAAAAAGTGATCATTACTTCAAGCTGTCAAATGACTTCAAAGCTAACTGGTTCCGTTTAATATAATTTTTTAGTCATTGAATACATAATCATTACTTCAGGGTAAGGACGAATTCACGATTTTGGTCGCCTTGTATATATACGATTCGGTCAACAAAAAAGTTAAATAAGTCCAATCTAAACCAAGTTGGTGTGGTGATCCGTTTACCTACGTTTTTATACTGTCATTTTTTGTGTGGTAAAATGTCTTTTGTAAAAAATATTGGCGATTTTAAAAACAAAATTTCGGCGATTTTCTCCAGGTTCTGGAGTCGATCGGACTTGGGTGATGTCGGGTCACGGCGAGGAGCTCCCCTTTGTCTTCGGAGCCCCCCTGCTTCGTCGGGGACATCCCCTGTTTCCCTACAACTTTACCCAGAATGACAAGATGATTGCGACAGCTGTGATGACTTACTGGACAAACTTCGCAAGAAATGGGTGAGAAATTGGAAAGAGAAATGAAATACCAAAGGAGGTTGCCGAATCTTAACTAATTCAAAAAGAAGTAATCTGTCTGATCAAAATGCCATAATATAACATAATTTTATTTCACCACTACATAGACTCGTTTGACTGGCAACTTGTTTAAATTGTTAACTTTGAATGCTAATGTCAATATTATTCATGATATCTCACTGTAGATTAATTTGTTCGTCAATATAGCATTCAACGTCGCTTAGACCTTTCAATAAAGAGCGCATAGCGCGAACATAAGTAGCTCCCGAGTTAACCATCCCGAATGGCATTTTGAGAAATCTGTTCGTTCCGCAGTGCGTAACGAAATATGATATAGTTACATTCTCTGGCATTACAATCTGTTACACTTTATCCAAGCCAAAAATCTGACTAATATACTAATTAAACTACAACAGCTAAGATCAAATTTTATTCACTACGCATTCTTACCGAAATTTTAAACATAAATTTCCCACACATTCTAAAATTGTATTAGCAAATCCGCTTTGTTCCTCAACCAAATTTGTTTCGCCAAATAATTCTTCTGGTCTTTACAAAGATACAAAGCAGTTTCAAACCAGTGATTTAGAAATGACTTAAGTCCCATTAAAATGGTCGAAATTGAACAAAGAGATATTCGAAAGGTTCAAAATGCTACCTACTTCTGTATGGACTTTGATATTCTTACTACGTCTAACTACAACCTCCAGCCATTATCTTAAAATTCATTCGGAACGTTCAAAATACTGCCAACACTTCTGTATGGTCTTTGAAATCTTACTACCCAATAAAGTCGTTTGTAGAATAACCCTTGTCCAAGTCAAATATTTGCAAAAAAAATACAAGTCATAGTCAACGATTAATGTTCCGGAACTTCAGCATTCAACTGCATATTTCAGCCCTTATTGGGGAGTCAGAATGCTTACTAAATAAATGAAGTTGAAAATCGACTGCGGCACACGTTGAAACAATTGCTCAAGTCTTAGAAAATCACATATATGGAAAAATCGCATATTTCGCTCTACTGGACCCAGGGCTGTAAAGTCGGAGTCGGACTCGGAATCAGGACTCGGGTAAGACCAAGATTGAACAGGTCCCACATCCGACGTGCGCATGCGCAGTATCAAATTGTGAAACTGATTTTGCCGCCAACTGTAACTGTAAATTGCAAAGGAATAGCATTTGGTGGATATTTTTCAACCATGTCTTGTGAGTGGATAACTTATATGACACTCTTACGAGTGGATTGCTGAATATTTACCTTAAATTAGTTACATAACTGGGTGAAATACGGGCTGTGAAGTCTGAGCACGACTATGAACTCACA
This sequence comes from Ascidiella aspersa, assembly GCF_963924565.1. Lineage (NCBI taxonomy): Eukaryota > Metazoa > Chordata > Ascidiacea > Phlebobranchia > Ascidiidae > Ascidiella > Ascidiella aspersa. Next base: position 3,980,001 of record NC_139451.1, read on the forward strand.
AAAATCGCACATTTAGCCGGAGTCGGACTGGGGTTATTTTTAACCGACTTTGCAGCCCTTACTAGAGCACGCGATTGTATTCCATCTAAAATAGATTATCTTTAAAACCGATAACAGGCTCTGGACCGAAATTTGTAAAAGCTAAAAACCGTAATACTAATAAATGCTATTTCAGTATCAAAAAACTTGAGTGTTCCTCAATATATATGGTCGCGACTCAAATTTAGATGTCTTATTAATTCTTTTTTGGCCATTCTTCCTGTTGCACACCATTCATTATGAAATAACTTTTTAATTCCCATTCAAGTCGTTTGTAAAATAACTCATGGCCAATTCAAGTCTTAAAAAATCGCAAAAAATTACAAGTCAGGCTCGAGTCAAGTCATAATTAAAGAAAGTCAACTCCAAGTCAAGTCATTATTTAATCCAGGGGTTCTTAAACTGGGGTCCGCACACTAGTTTTAGGGGGTCCGCGGAGGCCTACTTGAAATATTAGTGTATACAAAAAAGTAATCCTTTTTTTAAAGAAAACATCTTGATTAAAATTAAAACGGTTTTGCACTGAATTCTATTTAGACTCCATTTCACTTTCACATTTTTCGGACCGAAATTAGCAGATTTATGAAGTCTGTTTGTGTTGTGACGTCAATTTGTGACGTCATTTTGGAATTTTTTTGCCGACCGTGGTCCACGCAAGACAAAAAAAATTTTAGGGGTCCGCGGTAAAAAAAGTTTAAGAACCCCTGATTTAATCTAACAATAAAAAACTATCGCAGTAGGCGACCCAACCAAATCAAATTTTTGGTCGAGACTATTTGGTTGACAAACACTGGCTTAAGGGCTTAGCGCAGTGGTTCTCAACCTTTTTCTTTCGTGGCCCACTTACGTTGCAAAAAAATTCTGTGGCCCAATAAATTTCTATGAAGGAAAAAAAATGTAAAATAGGTTTAGAACAAAACAGAGCTGAACATATTTCAAAACAGATTATGTATTCAACCGTGCATTAGTGAGATACTGGCGGCTGAATAATAAATGTACATTCATTTTCATTTCCTCCCCAAGCCATTATTCCTGTAAATTTAAATATAGTGACACAAATAACACTAAATATAGCTTTTTTAAATTGGTCTGTGGCCCATCTCAAGTGTTCTTATGGCCCACTGGTTGAGAACCGCTGGCTTAGCGTAATATAAGTGCTGTAATCTTTATACGATCGTTCATGTCAAAACTTGGCGAGGATATAATTAATTTCACGCAATACCCTTGGGTCAATGATATTTTCGCTATATAAGCATTAAACTGGAGATACCGCTGATATTGATTGGCTGTCTCCATTCAGCATCGATACGATTTTGCGAAAATATGCCCGAAGTCTATATTTAGGCCCCGTGTTCAACAAAAGCAACGATTTAATGTATTTTTGGCGCCTGTTCAAAGACCGGTTGTCACACAAGAATGCTTTCGGATCGTTTGACGAATAGCGAGTTTTGGTTGATGGAAAATTCAGGCATGAGTCCTTGTTAAAAATAAATCAGTCACTCTATTGCTTTCTCTTGTGTCCAGTTAGGTCATGTAACTCAAGTCTATAAGTCAAGTCTTTTTGATTAAATGACAAGTCAGTTTCAAGTTAAGTGCTTGTCATAAAAATTAAACGGTGAATTATTAAAATTGTTAAACTCGTCCATTTATGAGCTACAACTTTACTTAAAATAACAAAGCAAATTGTTTTGTGTGCAAAATTTGAGATTAATATCACAAATTTAATAACAAATATTTGATAAAAACACTTTATTTTAACATATGTTATTTGACTTAAGTCCAATTTAAGTCATCTGTATAAAAGACTTGAATCAAGTAAAGTAATTTGGGTTAAAAAACTTTAGTCATGTCAAGCTATTTGACACAATGACTTAAGTCCAAGTTATTTGTTCAAAAAGGTCAAAAGGCTCAAGTCAAGTAGAGTTATTTGAAAACAGTGACTTAAATGCACTTCAAGTCATTGCAACACTCGTCACGTGATTTTCAACTTATATTTTTTATTTTTGTTTTACCAGCGATACAATGGTGAATTTTTATATAATTTTTTTCAAAAATTTAGTTATCCTAACTTTTTGCACATAAAACAATGTACTTGCCATATTATGCTTTGATGTTTTTTTTTTACTTTAGCTGTGATTATTGCTTGACTTGGGCAATTGATGATTTGAACCGGGACTTGACTTGACTGAGACTTGGAGTGTTGTTTTTAAAAAGGCTTGACTTGAATTTACTTATTTTGCAAATGACTTGACGTGTTGTCATTTTAAAAAGACTTGACTTTAATTAAAGTTATTTTACAAATGTCTTGTATTAAATTAAAGTTGTTTTGCAAATGACTTGACTGAGACTTGGACTGTTGTTTTTAAAAAAGGCTTGACTTGAATTTAAATTATTTTGCAAATGACTTGACTGAGACTTAAGTCATTTCAAAATGACTTATTTACAACACTGTGTTACAAAACGTGGTATTACGACTTACCAAATTGTTTTTTTTTTCAGCGACCCGATGGTGGGTGACAAGCAGGAGGCACAGTTTCTAGTCGGCATCGTCAAGAACCCCTTCGAGAACATTCAGTGGCCTCGCTACGATACTTACGAGAAACAGCACCTCAAGATCGCCACCAAGCCGCAGATAAAAAGCCACTACCGCGCCCAGAAGGTGGCGCTGTGGAAGTCCTTTCTTCCTCGCTTGACTGGGGTAAGGTTAACGGACTCTAGATTGTACTCAATTAAAAAATTGTTCTTCCAGCAAATATATTGTGAAAGAAGTTGGAATTTCGAGGTAAAAATGTTCGGTCGAAAAACCCCGTGTTAAAAAAATGAAAAAAACAAATATTAAAAAATGACTGTTAACTAATCTTAAGAATATACTAAAAGATTGTCCGCCATTTTAATTTATTAATACATATTTTTCCGTAAACACATTTTTTTTTAAATATTCAGGTGAAGCAAAGTTTGTATAACGGTTAAATCTGGTTTAAAAAATAAAAACGAATAAAAACAATTATAGCTTGAAATAACATAATTTGAACTAATATTCAACTCCAGGTTTAAAATATTCGAAAAAAATTACAATGCCTGAAAATTACCGAATTCTTCAAAACCAAAATTTAAACTAGAAATTGAACTAGACATACATTTAATTATTGTTTACAATCAGTTTAATTTAATCGCAATTTGTTCTTATAAGAATGTGAATTTTATGTGCTAATTTTTATATGATTTAGCTCGTTTACAGATTGTAAAAATTACCTAAAAGTTGTTCGGACCAAAGGATGTTAATTAAAATTCCGGGATACTAATTTAAATTTTCGAGAGACTAAAAATGGCGTTGTACAAAGTAGCATTTATGTAAAACTCGAATTAGATTACAACCAGAATTAGAGCACACAGCCAGTTTACAAATTACTAAAATTAGATATAGTCGCATTTTGCTCTAATTCATTGAATTGGACAACTAGAATTATCTAGTTATGCAAGTCTGATTGTATTTGCCGCTATGTTGGCCAAATATTTTTCAGTGTTGTGTTGCTGCTTTGTACAGGCGTTCTGCGATTTCGACTGCCAAGTTACGAAGAGCGTGGTGCGTTCACCAGTTCAAACTCCATTCGGAAGTAGAACACCGGCTCTCCGTCCTGTTACAACTACTTGGCGTCCCAACAAGTAACCATCATGCTTATTTGTCATTTTTGCCAGCGATAAGGTGGTTTTGAAACCTGTACACAAAATGCTACTTGCGTTTGCTTCCGTGTGATGTCACAATGAACAACATTCTTCCATAATTTTCACGTGGCGTCTTTAGTGGGTGTTTAATGTTTACATCTTACAAACGATGTAAGAAATAAGATATTTATTCTCGACTCAATAATGTACATTTTTAGGGTGAGCTATAGGTTTCTTTGGAGATTATTCAAGGATGTCGTTATACTTAATGTATAAGGGTAATATAAATCTTGTAAAATTGTGCAGTATTACAATTTTGGTGTAAGTGCTTTACCGGTTTATGGCTTATTTAAATTGGTATAGGTAATGGGTGCACAACATATTTGGTGAGGGTGTGTAACATAAGTATTTACAAGCCTGATTTCTATTTTCTATTTTTTTTGCGCATATCCATAAAAAATACCCGTCCAACGGTAGAAGACTTTCTAGTTTAAGAATAAAGTTGAAGCTGGGTATCACGAAAAACAACAAGATCTTTCAGTACAAAACAACAATAAACGGGACACGACCCCCCCCCCCCCCTCCCCCCGAAAAATAGAAAAAACACTTTTCCAAACAACACTGATTCTGTTTATCTCCCGTGGCGGCGTGCTGAACAATAATTTAGTGTTTTCTTCTTGGTGTAGGCAATTTTGGTCTTTTTTCTTGGTATAGGCAATAATGTTTTGTTTTTTATGTAGGCAATTTTGGTCTTTTTTCCTAGGTATAGTCAATTTTGGTATTTTTTGGTATAGTCTTTTTTTCCTGGTATAGGCAATTCTGTTGTTTTTATTCTTGGTATAGGTAATTTTGGTCTTTTTTGGTATGATCAATTTTGGTCCTTTATTTAGTTGTAAGTAAGTTTCGCAGCTTACAAAACTTTAAATTCCGACAATCATTTTGTTTCAGTAAAAGCCTCAGCATCATGAACAACGGCGCCGCGAAGACCACTCCATCACCAGACGGAGGTGCCCTTTCCCTACAGCTAAGCATTACATTGGCTGTGGGTTTTGTCTTACTTTTCGTCAACATTATCGCCTTCGCCGTGGTTTCTTATCACAAGGAGAGAGACAAGTTTCGTATTGAGGTGCACGTTTGTGGTCAATGTTGCTATAAAGCTGTTATTATCAATCTTTTTTTTCAAATCACAGGACAATAACTACTTTTAAGTGTCTAATCTTCAATGTTGTTTTGACTTAAGTCAATGACATTAAATTGCGTGTTTTTGTGAAATCAGCTCCCACAAATTGATTTGTTAAAAGCATGACTTTTGTTTTTGCAGACCAGTAAAACACGTTTATCAATTTTATTAATTTGAAGTTTAAATTGCTCTCATAATTACTTGACAAGCCTAGACTTGTTATGTTTTTAAATGACTTGTTTATAACACTGCTAATCGTACAAACATATTGGTGTGTAAAAGCACAAACATTAAAAGTCATATAAAACTAGTTGTCTGACTCTACAGTTTGTTTCTCCAAACTTGTACTTATAATCAAGTTCCAGTTTTAAGAAATGTTTATAATTTTTTTTATAAATAAATCAAAGCAATAACAGAAAAACACACTTAAAATAAACAAGTCAATTGAAACAATTATCTACCAAAACATAGATATCAAAGACATATGGCCTCTTCTGTAAACACCTCATAGTTTTACTTCAAAGTCGCAACTAGGTTGTTTATAATTTCCTTATCGGTTTCCTTCTTAAACAGCCACAAATTGTCTTCAAACTCTTACTTAAAATACACGTATTACAAGTCACATAAAAACAACTGTTAATAAATTTGTCCATTCTTTTCAGAAACTCCAATCGGAGCTGAAGGCGTACAGACAGCACGCTTGGGAGCATAAAGGCGCTAAGTACATTCCCAGCGCACAAACAACATTGGAGTCCTGCCCAGAAGGCACTCCCCTCAACGAGCCTCAATTATCTCCAAGCTCAGCAGTTACATTCGCAAAGAGCAACGGACAGCCTCCTCGGCTATCTACAACCAATCAACAGCCAGCTGTTGTAGAACTTGAACAAACTGCAAGCGAAAACCGTAAGAAACGGCCGGTGAATGGCTTCACAGCTAGCACTTTGCCTCCGCCGCCTTACGGGCATGATCTCCAGTCAATTCCAGAGCCCGAAGCTGTGCATAGCAAGTCGCAGTTTTGCTCGCTTACAACAGGTAGAGCTCCGCGTAGCTCGGCTGCTTTCGGTGAGGGTTCAAGTGCTGGTTCGTTAGGCGACGTTGCCTTCATTTCAAACCACAGCGATGGAACTTGGGCGCAGCGCAGCGATTTAAGGGGATTAGACCACGGACAAACCTTGCCTCTGCCATCTAAACAATGCCAGACCAGGAGCCTACGCCCGGCGCAGTTGTACGACCCGCATAGTACAAGGTTGTCAGATAGAGTACGCTGCCATTCAGCACTTGGTGAATGCTATTCTCGAGGCGATGGGCGACGTCTGGATGTGTCCTACGATTCGAGCGACACAGACCCAACACAACCTCTCTTTCCACGATCAAAGTCATCCCGGTGTGATGGGAACATCGGTAATTCTTCCAGAAGAGGTAACGCCTCATCTGCTTTAAATCTCTCCAGCGGATACCAGCACGATCCACAGGCCTTTATGTCCACCATCCCCAACTACTCCGGGATTGACGAACGCAGCCCGCTCACTACGTCATCTGCACTACCGCATACGTCATACGCGGAACCTGGAATACGTTCGGTTACCACCAAACTGTAGTTCCCTAGTTCTTCTGTTTTGTTTCCCTATGTTTGTACATTTCGCGTTTTATTTGGCTTCAGCTGCTGAGCAGCTAAAACGTGCGCCCTTGTAAAAATAAAAGAAGAGTCTTGCCTTTTTTATCCTCGTTAGACAAGACTGCAGACCTGGAGTGAGTGCTGCGATACGAAAGTGCAAGTTGTGTTTGGGTTACGCTAAAAGGCATTTATAAATAGGGACATATTTAAAGCACTGGTAGCCACTTCTTAAAATTATTTATGGCCGACGCTTTGTTATTTTTGAGCAATTTACCGACACTTTTATAAAATGTATTATTTAATGGTATAGCATTGGAAGTATAGGTTGCGATCGCAATACATAGATTGCATAATCCACCTTTGTGAATACCAATGGTGGATTGATCGGTGTTCAGGATTGGATGATCCGAGATTACTTTATGAAAACTACCCATATAAAGTTGAAGCAAGCGGGTTAATTACAAGTCTCACTAGTGTATTTTGCCCAATGAATCAATCTCACTATTACTTCAAGGTAGATACTGCATTCACATAGAATTGTTCATCTTCTGCTTCGTATTAAGCCTTAGCTCAGAAAACAACCACTCGGCCTTTCAGCAGCAACCATTCTGTTTATTAACTGGACAAGAATGGTTATATTGATATAAGCTTTCGCATATATAAGTTGAAGGTTTGCATGAAAGAGAAAAAGCGACACGAGAAAGCGGAAATGATTTATAACCCAAAGCCTTTTTGGCAGCGGAACTGTTACAGTAACTTGTTCATACAGGTGAAATACTTTTATCTATAACGGAAAATGTGTCACGCTATAACATTATTCGTGTGTGAAACAGCCAAATGCTTTGTTCTCAGAATGACAGCGAGTGTTTGGTAAAGGCGTGAAAAAGTAGCAATATTTTTAATTATACATTTTGTAAAGAGCACCACAACTCAAATAAACGTCTTAAATACTCAATAAAACATCTTAAATGACCGCTGTTGCTACAAAGTAATATCGAAAAGTAGTTAAAATACGCAGCTTGTAAAGTTTAGCAAGATGGGTACCTTGCTTCCTTAAATTAATTCGCCCATTAAAAGCAAAGGTAAAAGACAAATAAATTTGACAGATTCCAATTTGGAAACATATTTAGGAACAACAATGTCACGTTTTTTCTCCAAAAATTAATTTGGGTATTTCCCGATGTTAAGTTGTTACGTTGGAAATTAAAGGAGGTGGCAAAATGGTCCATTGTTGACATTTGTAGTAAAACGGCAACGGCCAAAATGTTTAATTTACAAGTTGTTGTCGGCAATTTGGTTTCCATAATTGAAAAATATTTATACTAATGCCAATCAAACTAAAGTAATAGATTCAAAAGTTATTATAATTGGCACCTTTCAAAAAGTTCCGTTCAAGGTTTGTTTTCGATTTATTTCAAATTTGCGACTTTTATCCTTAAAAGTTAAACGTTATATCCCCACAACTTTTAAGATTTGTTATTTTGTTTTCATTTCATTAGAAAGTGTTATTATTTTATATTTTCTGTAACAAATACTGAAGACAACTGGTTACCTTTCAGTATGAAGATTCCCCGTACAGTAATTTAGGCCTGTGTGTAGTTTTCCTTTCATTTCCTTGCAAAAAATTACTAGCTTTGAAGATTGCAACTGGAGAAAGAAGAAACCAGCAGGTTAGTGATTATTACAATTTAGGAGTGTGTGGTTTTATAAATTGATATACGGTGCACAAACGAGGGGTTTATATTTTTACATTGTAAGGCTAAATGCAGGATGAAAGCTTATTAGGAATTATGATGCTACTGGTCAATCTTTTTAGTTAAATATCTAGTACTCTTCACAAAATAAAAAATAGAAATCAGATTTAAAAATGCAACAAGTGGAAAATTTGAACCAGCGAAACAAAATTAAACAAAATTTTAACGGGGATAATAACAAATTAAAAGATTCTAGAAATACTAAAATTTGATAAAAGTTAATAAAATTAAAATAAAACATGCCAATTTAAGTAATCTATGATAACCATAAAACCTAAAAGCTTGTTTTTCTGTCTAGTGTCATGTAGTGCAAGCCTGCGTTTCATGGCAGAAAACTAAAACGAGCTCTGTCCACTGTAGATTGTGTATTTTTATTTATATTTTATTACAGTATATTATTTCAAATTTAAAGTAGGTATTTTGGCGCTGGTTTAAAATCTTACCACAATAAATCGTATGTGGGTTAGCATTTGGGTTGGTGTAGGTTGGGCGATATTATTATATATTAGTTTGCCACTCTCACTTAACACTAACTGACAAATATTGTGCTTGGTGGTAGTACGATGAATGTGGGAGATGTCCACTATACCTTGGATTTCCATACTTGTAGAGTTTTTAAGCCAGATCATAAAAAAATTATTTTGTCAAAATTGTTTAAGGGGTAAAAAAGTTGGGGTAATTTGTACTCGGCCACTTATGAAATTCATTGATTTTCAACTATGTAAACTTCAACATCTTGTAACTTTGTGATGGATTGAAGTTTGTATTTGAAACCAAGTTTATTAAAAGATAATTACTTACAGTCTTATTCGTTAAATTTTTATGACATTTAAGACTGAAGGTCAGAGGTCATGTAGAGGTTAAACATTTGTATTTTTTTAAATCAGTGAAATGGAACCAAGTTTAGAAGCAAAATATCTCAAAAATATTGACTTAAAAATTTATTTTTTTGTGTAAGGTGTCTATGGAGAGCTTTTGATGTTAATGTTTGAAATTATGCTGTAATAAGCTGTGACTAAAGTTTTGCCCATTTGATTGGCAAGGGTCGGCAACCTTTTTTACACAATGGCCAGTTAGGAAAAGTAATGCTTACAGGAGGGCCGCACATCAAATAAACACTAATTCATATTTTCAGCTTTTACTAGAAAAAAATAATGATCTACTAGGCTGCAACTAAGACGTTTTGTCAGTGCTGTCTACTTGCGGATTCGGAAACAACTTTTCCTACAATTCCAATGATGCCTTTCTCGTACGGATCGGCTTAGTACAATTTAATTAACAGACTTAATTCAAAACCAGCTGTTAAACATAACATCTCAGTTAATATGCGTGGCAAAAGTCTTTTACACCTTGACCTTTTTAGAAAAGTGTAATTGTTGCAAAAGAATTCTTTATCATAACAACGTGACACAAGTAAAACTTTATGAATGAAGATTGTTTTTGTAATAGACGCTTCCCATTCGAGTTCAACTGCATTAGTGTAGCGGTGTAGCCTAAGCCCAAAATCATAAAAAAGTTTAGCATATTTGAATTTTTCGTCCGGGCATTTACATTGCTATAACTTATTTGGGTGAGAGTGCTATGCACTTATTTTCCAATTTATTAAAGTAGATATGGTTGTAAAAAATAAACTGAATTAAGTATGGTTTCTCTTAGTTTTAGGCGAATTTGTCTGGGCCACGCATCACAAGCATCTAAAATACAACCAGGATTAACATTAAGTTATTTTTTCATTTTAAAATTTTTTTTTTTGTTCATAGAATATTCAACATGATTTGTTGGTGCACTATTTGCTTGGTCATTCACCTTACTTTTCAGCAATGCAAATTCTTCATCTTTTTTGTTATAAACATTGGTGAATTTGAATAATTGGTAATATCTGCAGTGTCCCTATATCTCTAATTTTGTTTAAAAAACATACTGCTCGACGCTAATTTACACTCGGTTTAGTCACTTTGGAAGTTGGACTTTGCGAACTTAAATTGCTTTCGGGCGACGGGAAATGACAAATTCTTCATCGAATTTCAAGCTTGGCGGTTTGTCTGACGCGATAATGCCTTCATTGTGGCATTGACTGTGACACAACAATCGAACATGAGAGCATAAATATCAGAGGCAGCGGCGAAAATTGTCATTTCGAATTGGGTTTTGGAGTGGAATGAATAAGTAGATATAGAAATTTGTGAACCACCGCCAGCAGATCTGGCCAGCCAAGCAATATAAATCCAAGGCCAGCCATGCAATAAATAATATAATCCGACCCATGGCCCATCTACAACAAAACTTTTTTTGGCAAAATAAAGCCAGATTTTTTTTTATTTCAGAGAAATTTTTTGACTACATTACTCTAGTAAAACATCCTCTTGTATCCCTTCTCTTACCAGCTTATCCAAACAATGATATTTAAAAATTCCTTAAAAAGGAATCACACTTGGTATTATGTGTATTCGAGATCTTCTTCTTTGGCATGTGGCCCTCAAAAACATTTTCTTTTTCTTAAAACAAATAATTGCCCCACACCTGGTCTATAAGGGCTGAAGGTTGTAGTTAGACGCACAATAAATATCAAAGCCCATTCCAAAGTAGCTACCATTTTGATGTTTGAAATGAATAGAGAGATATTCAAAGCATTCAAAAATCACACCTACTTCTGTATGGTTTTTGATATTTTTATTTTTTACTGCCCCCATATACAGTTTATAAATTCCTATATGGATTGAAACTAACATGCTTTTTATTAAATGTTGCTTTACAATGTAAAACGTTGCTGTCTCGTTTGTTCGCTGACATTTTTCTAGATCATAATATATAACTAAATACTCGAATAATTGAAATTTAAAACTAAAATGTTTTTACATTCCATGTTTATATATTTAATTCACTTGCGTTAGAAAAAAGAATATATATATATACAACTTGAAAAAAACAACAACAACAAGAAAAATATTTATAGCATGAAAAAAATACAACACTAAAATACACAACATGAAAAAATACAACATGAAAAAAATTCAACATGAAAAATGTTACAACATGAAAAAATTACAGACAAAATTTTTAGTTAGGAACGATGCTACGGCAATTAAAAGTAAAACTTTGTCTAAAATATACAACACTTTGAATTTACTAAATCAAAAGCATTTACTAAGCAAAACAGTGTTTTGTAATTTCATAAAGTTAAACCAAGAAATTCAACTTAGGCTAAGTACCATTTCAATCTTTTTGTGGTAAATGCAATAAATATATTGACAACAAGTTTAAACATCCTAATTACAGTGATTGATACATTACAGACATCATACCATTAAAAATTCAATAAATTTAATAATTTATTTACATTGGATACATCGACATATGTTATTGTCAGTGACATCACTGCCAAATCTTTTTTAAACGTTTTTCTTTTGTAGAAAAATTTTAACTGATATAAATAAATGACGAGAAACCACAATATATTCCGCGTCATTACAATGAAATAACAGTGTACAATCTTATTTTCTTGCAATGTTTGAGCTAGTATATTTATTTAAACCAGGGTTCTTAAACTTTTTTTTACTGCGGCCCCTAACTTTTTTTTTCGGGCTTTGCTTGGACCACAGTAGCCAACAAAATTAAAAATGTGCCGCATAAATTACCGTCCCAATACAAATAGACTTCCTAAATCTGCTGATTTTGGTCCAAGAAATGTGAAAGTGAAATGGAGTGTAAATACATTCAGTGAAAAAAAACTGTTTTCTTTCATATATTGAATTATTCTTAAATACACACTAAAATTCCAAAAGGTCTTCATGGACCCCAGTTTAAGAACCCCTGATTTAAACTAAATTGCATAACAGTGTGTTTTAATAAAAAAGGCACTTTTATCACTCATCTGTAAACCTGGTTCACAAAGAAAATGAATCACAAAAACAGCCAAGTTTTGCCCCATTTTTTTTTACCCCTTTGGAAAGGAATGTGGTGGTTACTTGTTTCTTTTTTACCGCAAAAAATTTTGGTGGCCTAACCCCCTAATAATTTCAACCCTCGCCCATTACCCACCAATAACCCCAAACAGGGCTAAAAACTCCGGTGCCAAAACTGCGGGCCATTTAAACTAGGGCGTCCAACTGTATGCCAGACCCACGGCTTGGGGTATTGCTGCTTATTGTGTGTTTCTTGTCTTTATGTGTGTTCTTGTTTTTATCTGTATCTCCACTTTTGACGCCTTTAGAGAAGAAAAAAAGATCGACCAAACAATCATGTATACAGATTCGATATGTCTGCAATGGCTTTCAGTGTAATAATGATACGTAAGCCGTGATCGCTGCCACGCTGGTCAAAAAGCAGCTTCAGAAGGGCTAGATCTCAGTTGTTAACACAAGTATGTGTGTGTATCTCTCATTGCACAAAATAAATCGTGTCGCGTTATTTGTTGTGCAAAAAGGATGACTGGCGGTCGTTGATTTCGTCATTGTTCACAATAGCTCCGGTGGCGTCTCGAACTTGGCCGTTGGCATCGGGCGGTGGTGGCGGCGGCGGAGGGGGTAAAATCATGGGGGATTTTTCATCAGTAGGAGGCGCCGGAATAGAAGTAGGCACTGACGGCGGGGGTGGTATACCACCACTAACAGGTGGTGGAGGGATACTGCTGTTAGATTGATCATTAGGCTTTAGTGGCGATGTTGAGCCAGGCACGACTGGTGTTGTGGCTGCCACTCCCTTTTTCGGCCTCGAATCCGGTGTTGCTTTTCCGCTAGATGGCGCTGCAGAGCTGCTTTCGATTTTGTGCCGAGGGCTCGTGCTTGGAGTGGAAGTAGGCGACTTGAAGGAATTCATGGACGCGCTAAGGCCGGGTTCATCGCTTTTAAGGCTGAATACGGAGCTGTCATCGCCTTCTTCTTCTTCTTCATTCTCTTCTTTGTCATCCTTCTCTTTTGCGTCGCTCGCCGAAGTTGATTTTTCTCCGATTACTGGAACACTGACCTGCGAAATTTTTGTATATGTACTAAGTCAGGGGTTTCTTAAACTGGGGTCCATGGACCCCTTGGAAGTCCGTGACCTAGGTTTGGGGGGTCTATGAAAGCCTAATTTAAATATTAGTGTATATTTAAGAAGTAATAAATTTTTCATAGTTTAAATAAAAAAATAGGTTTTGAACAGCAAATTTCAGAAGTGTTTTTGTATTGTGAGAGGTTTATTTGTATTGTGGCCCAAAAAATTAGGGGTCCTCGATAAAAAAAGTTTAAGAACCGCTGTACTAAGTGGTATCAATTGTTTAACCTGATAATTTGTACAAAAGGTATGACATACCAAACCGCGTCCTTACTAATCTCAGACGATTAAAATAAATAAAACCGAAACGTTAGACCAATTTTTTATTTTTTTTTTATTTTATTATTATTTTTTTTTTTAAACTTCAAAGCACGGGAACACTGACCTGCTAAATTGTTGTGCATTGTACCGGTACCCGATAATTTGTATCAAACAGGGGTACTTAAACTGGGGTGCAATGAACCGCTTGGGGGTCCGTTAACTAGTATTAGGGGGTCCATGAAGGCCTAATTAAAGTATTAGTGCAGTGTTTACCATTTTTGGCTTGCGGCATCCTACAGAAATTATAAATTAGTTCGCGGCACCCTTGCTCGTATTTTTGCTGAGTGGTTAACTTTAACGTAACAATAAACGAGATTGACACAGCACATTCACTGTGTAACAGAGTTGAAAAAAAACTTTTTAATTATTTGCACTTCTTTCATACACAAAAAATTGTATCAAAAAGCTTCCCAATAGAGCTAAAATTGGAATCGTAAACAATTTGAAATATCTCTCGGCACCCTTGAGCTTTAAAAATGGCCCCCTAAGAAGTAAATAATTTTTCAAAGAATAAAGTTTCATTAAAAATGCAAAGGTTTATGCGTTTATTTAGATTCCATTGTACTTTCACATTTTTTGGACCGAAATCAACAGATTTATGACGTCTCCCTCGTATTGTGACGTTAATGTATGACGTCATTTTAAAAATTTTCTTGCCTACTGTAGTGCATGCAAACCAAAAAATAATTTAGGGGTCTGCAGTAAAAAAGTTTAATTGGACGGCAATCCGATATCAAATGACGTCATTACTATACCCAAACCAGCAAAATAAACACAAATAAACTTGTTTTAGTGTTAAAACGGTAATTACTCTTCAGAATCGCATAAGACCTAAAATATTATAGCATACCAAGGGTTAAAAAGCGCTGTTTTTTTAATTTTAGGACCTTGAAGGTGTCTTCGATCAAAGCTTTGAAGCAGGGATTCTTAACTGGGACCCGTCGACCCCTTTTTGAGGTGAGTTGGCTAGTTGTAGTGTTTAAAGGCCTTATTAAAAAACAATTATTTAGACTTCATTTCAGTTTCAGAATTGTTGGACTGAAAACAGCAGTTTTTTTTTAAGTCTACTTGTTAAAAAAAAAGTGACGATTTAGAAGTTCTATCATAACCCGTATTGAAGTAGGTAACTTTTTTTGTACGTTTCCAATCAACGAAAAACCGCTAACCATTATGTACACCGGAAACTATCACAGGCTAACCGAATTTGTCGATCAATGATGCAACAAGGCAGACTCACTAGCCTCATGATATGGTCCTGTAAATCCCATTAAATACAAAGTTGCTTGTACTAACAGATTGTAGCAAGCAATGGTGTCATAGTTATTACTCAACTTGCTCCTCTCTGAGTCTGTGTAGGGACCGGAGGTCTTTAGTTCGAACCTCACTGCAGGCTAGTTGTTATTAGTTGTAACCTGCATTGCTTACATCATTGGTCGACAAATTCGGTTATTCTGTCAAATGCTTTCGGTGTACTATTAAACTTATGCTGTTATCGTAAATCGAAAGCGAAAGGCTTAGATCACAGTTGTTGTGCACATATGTGTGTATCAAACCATTATGATTTTAAAATGGACGACTGTTTCTCGTTTTCTTACCTTGGTAAGTGCCTTTGGTTTGGGAGAGGTCGTTCTTGATGGAGTGCTGCTGTTTATACTACTGGTATCTCTCTCACTACTGTTCCGGTCTTTAGTCCTGGTAGCTAGACGCAGTATTGGACTGCTGTCAAACGCTTGGTTGTCGTTGTCGAAAACGTTCACCTGTAGAAACATTCAAGTAATGTTTTTTTATTCAAAATATCTTATTTATTTTTACATTGATTAGCGTACTTTGCATAGTTTGATTTTATTTTATACTTACAAAAAACGGTCTTAGTGTAAAGTCGGTGTTGTTGATTTATTTTGGGAGACCGAAATAGTTTAAATGTGCATTAAAAAACCTAATTAGCGCTGAAATTTTGCGTTGAAACACTTTACCAATTAATAGATTGAACCAGTGTTTCCTAATGTTTTTACCTCGCGGCGCATGAAAAGCAAGCTCAAGTTTTGTTTGAGTGGTATTTTTCTTAAAATACTTCCTCGTATAGTTGCTTTATTTTTAAATAACCGTGGGGTGAATAAGCTAAGCCGAAAGAAAAAATGAAAGATTATTTTCCACTTGCCCGCGGCGCACCTTGCAACGTTTTGTAGTGAACCAGTCAAGAAGCGCTGGATTAAATAATTAATTCTTACGAATGATAGTCGGAAAGAAACATTTAAAATTTACTTGAAATGGTCCGGTCAGTTTGTACAGCCAAATACCAAGTTGAATCTTATTACAACATAATAAAAATAGGTGACAAAACAGTTTGTTTGTTTGGAAACTCGTGGAAATAAATAAATTACATTACTTTAGTTGAAATGCCGGACTGGGCTCATGCGAAATTCTTGTCTCACAAGCTTTGGTGTTTTCACACGTTTTAAAGGAAGCGGTGGGCAACCTACGACCCGCGGGACAGATCCGGCCCGCCAACGAAACCATGCAGCCCGCAACCTATTTGACAAACTGGGCACAAGGCCATTCCGAATTATTTTTTGGCTATTTTAATTATATAAAAACATTTTTTACTTTGGAAAATCTTGTTCCTTCATTAAGTGTAAATTGCAAGTTTACTTCCCGATGGTTTGTTCCGACGCGAAAATACGATATTTTTGTACAGTGATTTTGGTATATACTGATTTTAGTCTGGTGACTATGCAGATTGCTTCTTTAGTAAACGAATAATTTTGCAGTTCACCTTTTAACATAAATATGAAACAATGCGGGTATATTCACACCGGTTGAAACTGACAATAATAACGCTTCGGACGCAAGTAGCGCGCGTTCCAACTCTCCCCTGGGGCATTGGGAGTAGCAAAAACTAAAATGTTAGGAAGATTCTACTGACATAAAAATGTCTGACTTTAATTTTAATTCTTAAGAATATTTTTTTGCTATAGTCATGGTTGACATTTAAACTAGGTTATGTTTTTCAAAGCCATAATAACTTTGCACTTTCCCGATAAACCTTAGTTTTATTCCCGATAAACAGTCGTTGCCGTTGTTATAGTAAGATGAGTATAGTCTATACCAGGGATGTCCAACCTGCGGCCCGCCTGAAATTTTTGTGCGGCCCGCTAGTCATTTTCACTCCCAAGTAGTATTTTAAACGTTCAATATTAGCCTAATTAAAATGTAATAGTCAGCTTTTAGGGGCGCATTAATAGTATAATATGGGTAAAATATATATATATATATACCTTAAAGGTCCGTTAGAACTCAAGGCCAATACTTAATCTTGAAACTTGATAGGTTCTGCGGCCCATTAAATTATTTCAAGTGTCAATGCGGCCCACTATAATAAAATGTTGGACATCCCTGGTCTATACAGTTAAAGTTTAACGGCCCACAGAGTAAACCTTTCTGAGTTTGGTTTTGGCCCACCATTAGAAAAAGGTTGTCCGTCTCTGTTTTAAGAAAACCAAATTTAAACCGAAGTTGTAGTCCTAAAAATTAAAGAAGAAATCTTATTATATCTAACACTAAGTATTTATGATTTAGATTAAATTTCCCAGTTAGTTTGTACATCAGAATACCAAGTTTAATCCCAATAAAAATAGACGTTTTAAGGAATGGGTGGCCCAACGCAAATCCTGTGGCCCGTGCCCTCTTAAAAACTGGGCCTGGGGACATTCTTCATATTTATTTTTGGCTTTTTCAACAGCGTAAAAGCAAGTTTTTTTGCGCTTCGGAAAATCTTGTTCATGCTTTGAGTGTAACTTGTCGTTAGAATCCTTTCAATAACAAAATACCCTAGTTTTATCCCTGATTCACAGTCGTTGAGGTTATTGTAATAAGATACATAAAGTCTACACAGTTAAAATTTAACTGGGCCACAAAAAACTTTCTGAGTTTGGTTTGAGCCCGCGAGAAACCAAATTTGTTTAGTTTTTCACATACACTGCTGTGTACCAAAACCGAAGTTGTAGCAATAAATCAAAGCAGAAATCTTATTATGTCCACAGCTCACCGTTGTATTATAAATATTGCGAAAGCAGTATGACAAGGCTCATATTAAACTTTAATTAGCTTTGCGTTATACTTGCGCTGGCATTTGGGTCGAAAGGTGAGAAACACATTTGTGTTTCTGTTGTTGACAAATGATTGCAATAAATAACGCTTATTAGCTTCCTGTTACAAGTGACAATAATATAACGCTGGGGTCGTGATTTTGACTGAAATCGAAATTGTAGTAGTAATTTTAAGCAGAAACCTTCTTATGTCTACGGCTCACCGTTGCATTCAGTAACACCGTTCAATTCATTGTTGTAGTCCTAATTTAGAGCAGAAAGCCTATTATTTTAACCGTTGTATTATGAACAGCGTACATTGTCATGGCGTTTTAATTCGTTTTTAGGGAGCCGAATTTATTTAGTTTTCAGCATAATTTGTTACATTGGTCGGATAATGCGCAAGAAACTCTGGTTTAAAAGAAAAAATTTTAGAAAAAATCGACCGAAAACTGCAAGTTTTAACGTTGATTGAAAACTAAAGTTGTAGTCCTAATTTAGAGCAAAAAGCTTCTTATTTCACCGTTGTATTATAAACACCATACATTGTCATGGCGTTTTAAGACCTTTTAATTTTTAGTTTTCGTTTTAAGACCCTTCAATTTTTAATTTTTCACATACAATGTGTACCGAAGGGCGAATTTTAGAAAAAAAAAACGGCCGACAACTGCAAGTTTCAGGGTTGAGTTGTATTATTAACACCTTACAACGTTACAGCGTTTTAAGGGAGAAAAATTTATTTAGTTTACCACATACAATGTATACCGAAACCCGAGTTGTATAGTCCTAATTTTAAGCTATATGTTTTTTGGCTATTTTCTTATGTCTACGTCACACCGTTGTATTATTAACACCGCACATTTTCATGGTATTGCAAAATGTTTTAAGGGAGCCAAATTTAGTTAGTTTACCACCTAATTTGAATGGTTAGATTTTTTAAGATTGTTTCTGAGCAAGAGTTTTCTAAAACTTAAATTGCGAAAGCAATACGACGAAAAGGCTCATATTAAACATTACTTAGCTTCGCGTTATACATGCGCTGGCGTTTTGGTCAAAATGTTGAGAAACACATTTGTGCTTCTGTTTTTGGCCAATAATTGCAATAAATAACGCTTGTTAGCTCCCTCTTACAAGTGACAATACTATACTTGACAGAAATCGTAGTTGTAGTTCTAATTTTAAGCAGAAATCTTCTTATATCTACGGCTCACCGTTGTATTAACACCGTTCATTTTCATGGCGTTTCAAGGGAGCCAAATTTATTTAGTTTTCGACATAATTTGTCAGATTTTTAGGACGAGAGACTGCGGTTTAAAAGCAAAATTTTTAGAAAAAAAGGCCGACAACTGCAAGTTTCAGGGTTGATAATCTGAAGTCCTTTAAAAGCTAAAACCTTCATATTTCTGCGGCTTACCGTTGTGTTATTAACACCGTACATCGTCTTTTTGTCTTCTACCGAGTCCGATTTTCTCCAAGGATCATCTGACTTGTTAATTCGCTGCAGTCTTATGTCGTCAGTTCTTTCCGTGTGTATCCATGGCGAACTGCGCTCAGCTATCCTTGCCGCTTTCTGCACATCAAAATACTCAATGAAAGATACACACACAGCCCTTTTGAAGCTATTGCATTAAAGATTACGGATTTGTTTTCATACCAAACCGAAAGCCATTAAGGACTAACCGAATTTGTCGATCAATGATATAAGCAAGGCAGGCTAGACAAACAGCTAACCTGCAGTGAGATTCGAACTCACGACCTCCGGCGCTCTACCAACTGAGCTACTCAGGCTCAGGGGGGAGCGAGTCGAGAAACAGCCATAAACCGGATACAGTAAGCAACGTGGTTTTGTTTGTTTCTCGACTCGCTCCTCTCTGAGCTTGTGTAGCTCAATTGGTATAGCGACGGTACCTGTATGGCTGGAGTTTGGCTTTCTGATGTAGTATTGTACGTGTCTGTTGCATTTTATTATAATTTTTTAAGTGCTCAATCACAGTTGTGTAAGTGAAAGAATGTCTCGGTGGCCGTTCAACATCGCTGAGACGTTTAGGGTTTTAAATTAAAACTTAAGTTAATTCAGTTAAATTCTTCAAGAAACGTAACTATACACGATCTGTTTGACCTTTGTGTAATTTTATAGTTCGAGCCTAAATCCTATTTCAAAAGTGTTGACTACAAAATTAAAAATATTTTATAACGTTGGAGCATAATGGCTTGTGGTTGTCGTAAAACGTAGTAAGAACAAAGCCCTTACAGAATTAGGTAGCATTTTGAACGTTTCTAATAAATCTTTAGATAATGGATGGAGGTTTTAGTAAGACGTAGTAAGTATATCGAAGCCCATATAGAGGTAGGGAGCATTTTGAACGTTTCGAATGACTCTTTATTCTTTTTCAACATAGTCCGCTATGTCAACGTTGTCAACTATAAAGAGAGATTTCGAAACTACTTATTTCTGCATGGGCTTTCATATTTTTACTATACGCTTTATAACACTGATTTAGTGCCACTCACCCTTTTCTTTCGCTTAACCAGGCAGTAAACCAGCATTCCTATGGCAATAATGAGAAAAAGCGCCGCCCCAATGATAAGGCCAAAAAGCCAGGGTTCCAATCCGAGAATGGTAGCAGGTGCCGATGTTATCAATGTGCCAGTGGTCGTCGCATTGGCCCTGGTTTGAGTTGTTTCCGACACTGTACTGCCGATAAATGGCGAGCTGGTGACAGTATTTACAGACTGACTAGTTGGCGGCTCGGTAGTGGCAGTTGTGTAAGTTGGCACTGCCGTCGAGGGACTGACAGTTGTCGGACCTGTGGTGGTAGGGCCAACAGTTGTCGTAGCCGCTGTAGTGGCACTGGGGGTTGTCACTGCGTCGGTTGTGACACTGGCAGTTGTCACTACGTCGGTTGTGGCACTGGCAGTTGTCACTGCGTCGGTAGTGGCACTGGCATTTGTCACTGCGTCGGTTGTGTTATTGACAATTGTTACTGGCGCGGTAACGGTTTGTGCCACTGTTGAAGCTTCGCTGGTGGTTTGAGCCTGGCTAGTGGCAACTGTGCTTGCCACTTGGGTGGTGTCAGTCGAAGTGGCACCTGCCGTGGGGTCGACAGGCGGTGTAGTGACAGTTGTGTTGTCATTGGTTCCTATAACTACTGGCGCTGATGTCGCCATTTCGACAGACGCCTTTGTGCTTGTTGTATTTACCGAATTTTCTAAAAAATAATTTTTAACTCAAACCAAGCCAACAAGCTAAACTACCTTTATCCTACAAAACACAAAGAACATGCGTTGAAAACATAGTTTAGACCTAAGTTAAAAAAAGAGTGTAATTGAAATTAGGATTGTCCGATAAATTTAAATTGGAGCCGATACCCAATGACAAGTATCGGTACTCGTCCGATATTGGGGTTATATCGGTGCCGATCCGATACCAAATTAATTTGATCGTTTTCGGCCATAGTAATGACGTCATTTGTTATCGATATCGGAATAAAATACAAAAAGATCGAGGAACGATCGATATTGGTTCTTTCAAGAAAGGCACACGAGAACGGACTGAACGTAAATAGCTAAATTAGTAAAATAAATGTGGGGTACAATGACGGGCCTTTAAACGTAGAATGAATATCCTACCTACTTCTGTAGGGGCTTTGACATTCATGTGCGACCAAATTACTGACGAACTGCATATTGTTACACATACAAAATATCGGCTGATTGCAAAACGTTGACTTTGAAAATAAATGATAGATAAAATGTGTCACTCTTGCAGAATAGATGCCGATTGCAACAACAAAAACGTTTATTTCAGTTTTAGATCTATCGTGGAAAAACTGATAGATGATATACAAAGGCTAGTTCGGCATCTATTTTCTATTCATATTCATCCTAGTCAGGGGGGTGAGCAATTATTTTTGACATTTACTGTGCGACTTAATAGTAACGAATTGCATAATGTAACATTCACAAATAATCTGCTAATTGCAAAAAAGCCATCTATTTAGCCTTTTTTTATTCATATTCACCTATGTCAGGCGCAATGTGGTTAAAACGAGGGTCGCATGAGAAACATAAAATGTTTCAGAACGCTGGGTCAAGTTTGGATCTGAAATAAAGATAAACTAAAGTGTGATTTCAAGTAGAAAGAAAGCTGCTAAAATCGTTTTTCTGTTGGGGATATAGGATGCCCACAATTGTAATTTATTGAATAAAATCTACTTTGAAGCATAATGGTTGAAGTTTGTAGTAAGATGATAGGAAAATCAAAGCCCAAACAGAAGTAGGTATCATTTCAAACGTTTTAAATAAATTAAAATAATGGTTGGAGTTTGTAGTAATACGTAGCAAGAATATTAAAGCAAAAACAGAAGAGGGTAACATTTTTTGAACGTTTCGAATAACTCTTTATTCATTTTCAACATAGTGACAGAGTGTTTTTAAATCGAGATAAAATATCGTAAATACTCAATAACGTTTAAAAAAGTTTCATGCAAAATAAACGGCTGGGCGGATTACACTGCTTCGCTCTATGTAATTTGTCTAGGCCTGGTCTAAGTTATGAGCAATACTGCATTGTTTTCTTCGAGCATACGCACATCCTATTTAAGTGCATTCAGAAGGTTCACAAGTTCAGGATGAGTTTGAGCCTGAGAGCTGTTTCTGCGTTTCAGTAATTTTGCTATTGCCCCTCTAAGCTTAAACCAGGCGTAAAACTTAAACATACAAACAGTTTTTTAGAACAGCGTAACAGCTAAGCTTTTTTGACGCAAATCTCTTTCCTGAACTCCGGATACAACAAAGAAATGAGCTTCAAACGTTTCAAATTTATTAATGTGACCCATGTCTCCGTTATACCTCCACAATTTTCTCAAATTTCAAACCAATTTTAATAAGTCTAACCATGTGAACTTCTGAAGTCGGCGACCCAACAAAATCAAACGGCCACCTAATATTAAGACGTGAACCATAGATTGAGAAACACTGGTTTAGATTATAAATAAGTATTTTCTGCGCCTACGAAAGAATAAGTATTTCATGTTAGAACACTTTCAATGTTTTATTCATATAGAATTTTTTTTTTTTTTTGGATGATTTGATCTTAATCAATTGCATTTAGGCGGATTTTTTTGTGGAAAAAAAATACCAGGATTATATTGTCTCTTTTGTTAAAAGATTTTTTAAAGGAATTTTCGTTTTCATACTGTGGTTGAATAAGAAAGAAAATACATAACAATAAGTGTTTCAATGAATAACTGCCGAAATTCATTTAAACCTGCCATCGAAGGCCTCGTAACTCATTCTTTGTCCGGGAATTTTTTGAAGTGATTATGCAGCGTTATAAAAACCACAAGTCAGTTACTTCCTTATTGCAATTTTCACATGACGTGATGTTCCACAGTGCGTCTATTGAACAGTTAATGTATGAAAGGGCGTATCTTTATAGAATCCAAAACCATTGGCAGCAGGTTTCTGCTCGTCGATCACTGTTCCGCTGACGCGTATACGACAATAAAACTCAAAGTTTAATTATTCCAGTGAAACCAGGATCAGACTTTTTTAAGTAATATATATTTCGCCTATAACTGGCATTGTCTTATAGGAACTAACTTATACAATTATAGAAACTGACGATGCCAGTAATGGCGAAATATAGATTTTCAACAATTGTCTGATCCTGGTTTCACTCGGGTTTTTAAGCTTTAAAACTTCTTTTTTGTTTATTAACTGTTCAATAGACGCACTGTGCAATATCACGTCACCTCAAAATTGCATTGAAGGAAGTAACTGGCATTTTTGTTTTATATAACGCTGCATTATCACTTAGAAAATGCCAGAAAAACAATCAAGCTGTGCTAACAAGTTATATACGAGACTTATAATGATCAATTGAAATTAATTCCGGCGGTTATTCATTGAAAAACCTATTTTTATGCGTTTTCTTTCTTACTGAACAACAAAAAATTAGCAAAAAATCCTTTAAAAACTCTTTAACAAGAGAGTCAAGACAATCCTTGTTTTTACCTATTCAACAACAGTTTAAAACGATCAAAAAAAAACTCTAAAAATCTTTACCAAGAGAGACAATGCAATCCTAGTATGTTTTTCCACAACAAAATCTGCCTCAATGCAATTGATTAAGATAAAATTAAGTGTTAAAATACAAAAAAATCTACTCGAGTAAAAAGCTGAAAGTGCTTTAATATAAAATACTTTAAAATTGCTCAAGCATTCTAGGTTGTATACTTCACTAAACTTTTTTCGCTGTGCAAGCAAAGTAGAACGGAGCTAAGCGTTATGCGTAATGCCTTGCAACTTTCTTTTACCTATGATACATCTACTGACGCGGATTTTATTGAATCACCGCTTGCTGTAGCTGTCTGGGTATTTATCATCAAGTGTTTTGTAGCCAAAAATGTATTAACTTTTCTGCTTTTAATCGCTTAACTCTTTTGGGTACTTTACCAATAAAAAAAAAACGTTTAAATAGAATTTTAGAAGGAATATCAAATCCCATATAGCAGTAGGTAACATTTTGAACGTTTCGAATTTCTCTTCATTCATTTTTAAAAATATATTTGAAACGCTCAAAGTGTTACCTACTTCTATATGGGGCTTTGATATTCCTACGTTTAAGTAGAACTATAATTTATAAATGGAAAATTGGCAAGTATTATAGTCTGAAAGTTTCACAATCAAAATATTTAACTAAAACTTATATCAAAGCCCATACAGAAGTTCTATCATTTTCATTTTAAATATATCTTTATTAATTTTCAGCACAGTCAAACCAACTAAATTTTTAGGTTAAGGAAAACTAAATCTCTACACTGCTTAATAGTAACTGGTATGTATAAGCATAGATAATTTCGTAAGATCGAAAAAAATGTTACCTGTCCAATACGCAACTATAGCTGGATCTATTAGAGACAAATTGTTTTGAATGTTTTTTCGCACAACCCGGCTTTATCAGGTCAAAGTAGAAAATATTCAAGAAAATGTCCATTGCTATTTTGGTTTATGCGCTAACTCACAAACTTAAGATTTAGAATCATGGTTTGAATTAAATCTCCGAAAATTATTGCCCGAATTAAAGCTCTAATCTAAACCTTCATAGCAAACCCAAACATGCCGTTGCAATGTCGCAATCGTATCTGCCCAATACATAACTGCATTCTCGACAGGCTTTTGCACAACCGTGCTTCATCAGGTCAAAGTAGAAAACAAAAGAACTAAAAAAAGTAGAAATAGAAAATAGTTTTTCTGCTTTGAACCGATGAAGCACGGTTGTGCGAAAGCTCGTTCAAGATTTCAGTACAATTTGTCATGACCTGATTAGCCTATTTAGAATTAGACAAACACGGCCTTTTACAAAAATCACTATAGCTGCAACCTTACTACCATTGGTGGTATTTCCTTAATGAAGTCAATTTGTATTAAATTCTCGAAATGTTTTTTTTTTGAAAGCTTGTCGAGATTCCAATACAATTTATCATAACATACTGTCACCTGATAAGCCTATTGAGAATTAGACAAACGCGGCCTTTTGCAAAAATCACTATAGCTGCAACCTTACTACCATTGGTGGCATTTCCCTAATGCCTCGGCTCTATAATGTCCTGGTACGCCTCTTCTTAAGTAAATATTCCCGGAAGTCCTATTCAGCAACCCTTAGCTGTTAAGCGCAATCTGTTTTAAATGACCGGGCTGTCATTGAAGGTTGTTCAGTGCTGTTAGCGATCGCACGATTTCGCGTGTTGTATTTGATGCGAGATTTTCTACTTTGACGTGATGAAGCACCCTTGTGCGAAAGCTTGTCAAGATTTAGAAATAAGTAAAGAGATATTCAAAACGTTAAAAATGCTACCTACTTCTTTATGGGCATTGATTTTTATTACATCTAACTGAAACCTCAAAACTATATGCTCCAAACTTGTCAAGATTGTAATACAATTTGTCGTTAATGCAGATTTAGAATTAGAATAATTTTCCAGATTTAGTAGACCAATTTTTCAGTCTCTCAATTCGCATGATTTATGTGAAAGTATCTTCACATTTTGATTCTACATATGTGCCCGTATTATTATGCTTACTTAAGTTCCTAATAGTATAGCAGCATTTTTTTTAATGTGTAAACCAGCAGTTGCACTATAACAGAAAAGTCTTCCAGTATTACAATTGCTTCAATAATATAATTATTGCTTCAATATAATATTTATCAAATCAAAAAAGTCCATTTCATAGGCGAATGCTACCCCAAGGAATCAGTTTAAGAAATGCAGATTTAGAATAAGACCATTGCGGATGTCTGCAAAGATTATTATTTCAAAGTGAGGAAACTTGATTGACACTTCGCGTTTTGTGCTGGCCTTTCGTATTAATTAAATGTGCCATGCGTCATTGACGACAAAATGTTTTTGTTGCTTTCGGTTGCGCCGCGAGTTTTCACAGCAAAAAAACAGACCTTTTTCTGGAGAAATTTGGACAACTTGCGTTTCGGTAAATTGCATTTCTTTCTATTTCGAATTAAATCGCGCCAAGTAAAGTTAAACAAATTTGTCTTAAAGCAAACTCCGTATTCAGTTTATATAACTAAGTTTAGAATAATTTACTCTCGTGTTCGGCTTCTCTCTTTATATACAAAGGTTATTCCTTGTGTGCCGAAAAGAGCAAGAACAGCGATAAAATACCCGCGTGTATCTAGTTGTTTGCAACAAATACCAAAGTTAAAAACCTTAGGTCCTAAACTATGCAATACCCACGTAATTTTCAACGTTTTGCCACTATTGGTTAAACATGCGTCTTTGTCTAAATATAAAATCAAGTTACTGCATTCGAATTCAGTACACCGTAAACATTTTTCCAAAACTTGCAAAACAACTATCGTATAGTTTCTAGTATTTCATTTGATTTCTGATAAAAACGCGTGCAAACTTTCTGTCAAAAGTCAGTTACTGCATTCGAATTGAGCTTTGACCCAAAAAATAACGTCATTTTTAGCATTTTTTCTTCATTTCTGATAAAAACGTGTGCAAATGTTCAGTCTTAACACCAGTACCAACAACATCCGTATTTAGTTTACCCAGCTAAGTTTATAACTTACACTCGCTTAATACGGTTTAAAATAACTTCCACTTTTAACACCGCCACACTTACTGACGCCGTTAGCAGCAGTCGGGTCTAGCCAAGATGCCGCAATGCTGCTCCATTCTTCATCGATTCCCTCTGCTCGGGATATGACGTCAGAGTTTGCCGTGTGTGACGTCATTGCGTGTGTGATTGTACCGCTCTATGCTGAAAGGCGGCAGGCCTTTTTGTTTCTCTTGTGTGTGACTAATGGCGAATGCGTGCGATTATACTTTATAGTGCTTTCACATTGCCTATATGCCTACTAAGTATACAACGTGGTTAACCTGGTTTGTAAACCTGGAAAGCGAAAATAGCGGCGCCCTTTCGCAAATGCTTGCTTCCCATATAAGGTTACGCCGTTTAGCCTTGTGGTTAATCACCTATAGCAGGTGTAGACAACTTATGCTTGATTGCGATCGACTGAAATATTTTTTTAGAGACTCGCGATCGAGTGGATCAGTAAAAAGTCACAAGAATACTAATTCTACATTTTTTTTCCCAGCAATAGAGGTTAATTTGGTACGCCAAAGAACGCTTTATTAGGCTTGTCCAATATCAACAAATTGGTCATTTTAATGTTCAGCTTGTGTGCGACAGTTACTGTACTAGCGTAACACATATTCGACGCGATCGACCAGTGAAATGTGGCGATTGACGTGTTGGCTACCCCTGGTCTATAGCATCACTTTTTTGTCAAATATTTCTATGGAGACCATTCGCGACCTTTAGCCGTGTGCTTTAATCACCTATAGCAGCGCTTCTTTACCGCTAAAGGTGCAGTACGCTTAAAGTTTCGATACTGAGTTTTAGGAATACAATTTTCAACTGGTTAAGTTCAATATTTGATAGGTTATATGCTATTGCCGTTATAACACGCCCATTGGCCTTATTTAGAAACAGATTCTTTGCAAAATGTGGATATTTGGGACACTGTACAATTTACGGTTCAAAAATTCCACGACTTTCTCGACTACATAACCCAGCGTTTCTCAACCGGTGCGCCGCGGCGCACTGCTGCGCCATGGAAGGCTGCTAGGTGCGCCGCGAGAAAAAGGAAAACCATGTCGAAATAAGTCCAAAACTAATCGGAATAAGACTTTAATGGACAAAATAACGTTTTTAGTCTCAAAAGGTGGAAGTCCCTTTAAAGATATGCAACTATAAAACCCATATAATAAAAAATGCAGGCCATTTAAGATAAATATAAGTACACTTTAAAAATTTCGCGCTCGCTTCGCTCGTAAGGTGCGCCGCCACGTTTTCATACGTCTCTAGGTGCGCCCCCAAGTGAAAAAGGTTAAGAAACACTGACATAACCACTCTAAAAAACAGTGGTTCTTAAACCCGTATCTGTAAAAAAGGGGCCGTTGAATTTCAAAGGTAATGTTTCCAGGTTAATATGTCAAATTTATTTGTTTAGGTGTTATTAGGTTAGTTACCTATAGTTATTAACCTAATATTATTTGATCAAAAATATGTTTCAAGACAAAAAATGCTGGTTGGATCGCAAATCCAAGCTAGAATATCTCATTTTATTTGGTATCAATTCGGCACCGATATCACCCTAGTATCGGACAAGTACCGATACTACAACGTGACATCGTGTATCGGCTCCGATCCGATATTGTCGGACATCCCTAGTGAAAACTGTGCCGCGAATTATTTTTTTTTATTTCTATATAATTTCTGAAACTTTCATGATTTTGCCCAAAAAAATTATAGTGACGAAGGTAGATTTTTAATAAAAGAACACACTTTATTTTTTTAAAGCTAATTTGGTAAATGTGTTTTTCACAAAGCTCTGCTTCAAACTCTATGCGTCAGAAAGTTCGCTTTGCGTCCAATATCCTGTTTATAGAACTGTGGTGTGACCTGACGCATGTTTAACAATGGAAACTCTTGCCCTTTCGATGCGAGAGCCAACTATACGCTGTGCTTTATTTCCGTGTAGATGCAGTACGTAATCAACAAAAGCCTATAGTGTCTCTAACGTTTTTCAATGCTCCCCTTGCAATACTTTTAAGTGGCTATCATTACATTGTTTCGATTGTACATCAAACCTGTGATACACATAGAAAGGCATCTGTTAAATATGGCTGTTAGCGCAACGTTTGGGGATGTCTGATAGTATAATACGATACCCGCTGCAAAGTTTCTCTTTAACCGGGTGTACCGTGAACACAATAAGACCCAAAAAGCAGCAATGCCTAAAGCAAACAAGTTATATTAAACCATAGTATTAAGACCAAAGACCGATTTATTTTAGTGTTTTCAACACCTGTCGGTTTTCCTACATAACTGTAATCGTATTCAAAATATAGCTTTAGGGAAATTTTTTTTCATTTTTTTGTATCCAAAAACAATTTGTATAAATATATTTTAAAGCCAAAACGAAATCTCCGAACGATAGACTTAAACCAGATAAAGAAAACAAACAAATGATATTGGCATTTCTCTTATTACACAAACAGAGCTTATCTAAATCACCGTATGTAACTAACTGTTTGCTGTAAAATTGTTCTTCCTGGGAAAAATAAGTACCAATGTTTCGACCACCTATTCGGGAATGTACGCCAGGGCAATAAAATTGCAACTGTAAGCGAAAAATGTATATGCCCTAAAGAAATGTCGTTGGTCTGTATGTTATGATTTTAGAGATTTTTTTGCTTTAGTTATTGTTGATCTTTAGGTCTTTTTGTGTGTTCCCCATACCACAACTGCACATTTACTCCACAGGAATTTAACGGATTAAAAACAAATGATTCGGTATTTTTGCAACTATAGCCTCAAAAATATAAACAGTTTCAACAATATTGCCCTGAAGAAGATTGGCCGAATAGGTGGTCGAAACGTTGGTCCAAGTTTGCCTGAAGAACAACTTTACGATTGAAACAATGCCTGACAGCAACACTATATTTATTAACTTATTACTTATGTAATCTCAACTCTCGGCTGGTGAATAGTTACCGAACAGTGCGGTGTTATCTTTCACCAGAGCACCGTTTCCGCGTG
Source organism: Ascidiella aspersa (assembly GCF_963924565.1). Lineage (NCBI taxonomy): Eukaryota > Metazoa > Chordata > Ascidiacea > Phlebobranchia > Ascidiidae > Ascidiella > Ascidiella aspersa. The sequence goes on from NC_139451.1 coordinate 4,009,824, forward strand.
GAATTAGGCTGCCTTTAGATAGCTGTTTCTTTTATTCAGGAAAGCCGTGTGGGTGTTTAGGTTATTCTGGCGTAATGCACCGCTCTAAAAAAAGTATAACGCTTTGGTTTAACGTGTTGTACTAACATAATATGCAGCATTTAATGTAGAGGTTCTCAAAATTGTTTTAGCACAGTAATAACATCCAAATGTATTCGCAATTTTTTAGCACAGTATAAACATCTTTACCTATTTCACAATTTTTTGACTTGGGAATCCCAATAAATCAGAATATGTAGCCTTAAATGTAGGATATTGGCGGCACATATATAAAAACAACAATTTTATCACCTAAAAAGCGCCTATAATACATCGCAAGACAAAAGGCTCTATCGCGGAGTTTCCTAAACCTTTGGGTGACTCAGGTTGAAAAGTAAGGTGTCATAGCCGCGCATTTCATGTCAAATCAACGTTAAATGCGGTCAGCCGCAAAAAATCGCTCATACGCGCCAAACTTTTGTCGCGCTAACGGTTTTCCATTTTCAGCCGTGCAAATTTTTCGAATAACGTTATTATGCGAAATTTGGCGGAACATATTACGCAAATTTGGGCGGAAATGTTATTACAGCCGCCCAATTTCAAGCTGCAAAATTGTCTCCCCCGCGCAAAATCCAAGTTTCCAATCTAGTGGGTGGCGGCCAAAAATTGGTTCGCCGTTTGATTTGATTGGGTCGCCGACTGCAGTAGTTCACAAGGTTAGATGCATTGAGATCAGTCCATAGTAAGATATTTTTTTTAATTCAAAAAGCCTGTGGGTAAAACGCAACGACATGGCTCAAAATAATAAAAACTTCATTTATAAAAAGAAAAGAGAAAAGAATAAAACTCGTGTATAGAGCCCATTGACTGGAGATGTTTAGAATACTGTGTTGTCGCTGCTATTTGTATTGCACAATAATCTGTATGTATTGCGCAATAGTTTGTCCATGGAATTACGCACGTTGTTCTGCGCCTCTTCTTGTTTTTCACTATTGGAACATCGGGCATTAAATAGGTTTGTATTGCGCAATAATCTGGACATATTGCGCAATAGTTTGTTGCATGGAATTAACCTTCGATGTATGTTTGTCTGCTCGCAGAATCTTTTTAGTTATTCACTTTTACAACATCATGCTTTAAACAGGTTTGTATTGCGCAATAATCTGGATGTATTGCGCAATAATTTGGATGTATTGCGCAATAGTTTGGTCCTTGGAATTAACCTCCGACGTATGTTGTTTTCTTGTTATTGACTTTTAGAACGTCGGGATGTGCACATAGCTTACTCACACACTTGCTGTAGTTTTTATTTCACGCATTAGTCACTACTTGACTTCGAAGTGGGACTTGCGTAATGCACCAGTAAGCTATAAGGCGTCAGAAGGTGATTGCATTAGAAAAGCATTACGTTTGTCTCGATGACGGCAATGTATTGCAACTTATTTTTCGTCGGCAGGGTTAACACAAAGTCGTTGTATGTCTTTGAATTGATTTGCGTTTTGAAAAGATGTTAAAAAACCCTTAATGTTTCCCAAATGTCTTTTACTTGATTTACGAAAAACGTAAAGCGATCGAATTTTATGTCTTTAAAGACCCACACATTTCTCTGTGAAGTCTTTGGATTGATTTACGTGTTGAAAAGTCGTTAAAAAAACAAATTGGAACAGTCTTTTAATTTATTTCATATCCAGCCTAAGTTATGCGTGTGAAAATGCTGTTAAAAAACTATTAAAAAGTATTTTCTATTGTGTTTGTTTACCATGGCATTTCCACTGTTTTTGTTAACAAAATATAGTCAAAAAACGTGAGGCGAACTTTTACGTCGTTAAAAACCTACAAATTGTTCTGTTAAATGTTTCAATGCCTTTGAATTGATGTACGCATTGAATAGTCTTTAAAAAAAGTCTTGAAATAAACTTGTATTTATTTCATGTCCAGCTGAGTTTATGTGTTTAGAAAGAGACGTTAGAAAATCATTTAAAAAAATATTTGCTATTATGTTGACCATGACATTTATACTGTTTTTGTTTTTAAATATGTTGAAAAAATGTTCACATTTACGTCTTTAAAGACCCCCAAATTTTTTTATGAAAAGCCTTTAAATGACTCTAAGGTTCGAATTACTTTCAAATTTACTTGTTGCCCCCAATTGTACCATTTTGTGCAGGCCTGGTCTTTAACAAATAATGAACCAAGATAAACATTTAATTCACGTATCTTATATTTATTTTTGTCCTGGTCTTTACCAAAATATTAACAAAGGTAAACATTTAATCCAAGTATCATCTTTATTTTTGTGCTTTGTTACTTTTTCTACAATTAGTCCATTTTTTGGCTTCATTTACTTACCTTAGATAGAACGCCAAAAAACACCTAATTTGCTTTCATCTAACTTGATTTTTTTTTCAAATACCGGGACTAGTTAACGGGAAAAGGGTTAAGAACCGCTTAGTTATTCCTATTGATCTTTTCCTCGCAATGCATGATTTACCATAACAGCGTACTAAAAACATTTAAGCATTACCTCAGATTTATCATTGTTTACACATATTAATGTTTTGGCCCTCCCAAAAAACGATCTTAAAACATTAATAGTGCATTTTAGAAATTTTAAATCAGTTTTGTATATTCTAATAATAACTAGTTCCATTTCTATCATATCAGCGTTCTAAAAATTCCATATAATATATATAGTGCCTAAACTAAAACACTTATTTTTACTGATACCATATTTTTAACGTTTTTGCCAACCATACCGATACTGATGTTAAAAAACCTGACACATAGTTAAAATTTGAATTATTTGAAAAAAAAATCGAAATATCCTTTCAGTTTATTTAACTTTATTTATTTAACTCTTATTTTGCATATTACCTTAGCATAATGCTAAACAAAACAAAAAATTGTTGCAAAAAAATAGTTTCATTTTCATCAAAAACTAAGTCGTATTTTCGTACAATATATCGGCCAAAATTAACCGATACCGATATATTAACAGAAGAAAAATAGTGGCCATATTCTTGCTAACCCAATATATCGGTCTATCACTTGTTTAAACGACCTATAATCTTGACCGTTTTAAATTTAATTTAATCACGAAATATGAACGTTTCGCTTAGTTCGTAGCTTTATTATGAGGTCATGGCGGAAAAACGCGAGAAAATAACAAAATCATAAAGTAATAAACCAACTATAGTTAAAAAACATAGTGGGGTCATATTTAAAATAGATTCGTCTGGCATAGATTTCTTCCACCAACGTTTCGGCTTACTATACGGCAAGGTCCGTGATGAAGGCTTGCCAACGTTGCTGGAAGAAATATACCAGACGAACCTATTTTAAATATACTATGACTGGTAGCAACAGCATATTTATAATGGGGTCATATTGCGCTTTACTAATGACAGTTTCGCAAAATGGAATGCATTTTCCTGTACTGACTTCGTGATTGTGCACCATACCTTGAAATATACGTATAACAACATTCAATCTAATTCAGGCAATTTAAAAATACATTAATTATCAATCTAAAATACGTTATTGCACCTTTTGCCGCGTTTGTATACGGTAATGACAATTTTAATTGATTAATCTTTTCCAAAATACTTTATGTAGGATAATAGAAAAAAAAACTGAAACGCTTAAGGAAGTAAGGAATCTCCCGCAGACAATAAAATGTAAAAGAAAGATTCTTGCTTTCGTGTCAGATCATGTTAAGACTGTTTATAAAAACAGGTATCAAACATAAAATAATTTCTTACAATTTTACGGAAATATGTATTTTGCCTATGGGCGGGCATCATTATTCATTCTAATTAAGAAACTAATGCCCATAGGCGAAATATATATTTTTGTAAAATTTGAAGAAATGATTTTATCTTTTGTATCTGTTTTTATAAACAGTCTTAAGAATAATTAGAAAAAAACGATGCCGTTATCGACGAAATATATATATATATATCTTTTAACTCTATTAGTGTCTGACCTGAATTACATAGAAGTGCACACAGTTCACGTTTTACTTTTCGCTTTGGAAATCGAGGCACGCTTGTTCGCTTCGAAACAAGTTCGTGCCCCGGGAATTACCCTGGGGCGCATTCTGGGAAAGCCCCTTAGCAAAGGGGGTGAGTTTCGACAAGCGCAAGATTCGCTCCCAACTTTCAGCGGCCATTAACCCCGCTTCAGAACGATAAAGTCCGTTAAAATTGGTCGAATTCATCACCCAGGGGTTCGAACTAGGGGGCACGTGCATATGGGGCTGATGGTAGGGGCTCTGCGCTGTCAACAGGGGTAAAATCTGGGTTAGATGACCCCACTGTGCTGGACCCATGAGCGAAGCAAGGCGCAGCTGATTGAGTAGCAAACGTTCGTGGTTGTGGGCTTGAGGATAAATAGGAAAAGGTTGATGTGGTGCCGGCCCGGATACTGCCATCCGCGTGTTCTTTTCTGTAGTTGCTTGTGAAGTTGCTTTGATTGTCAGTTGGTTTGTGGCTTGCTGGTTTCTTAGGGATCCGATGTTGAGGTAGGGTGCCACTCTACAACCGGGCATTTTGAGGCTGCTTCCTGATAGCAGAAGTCCTGTGAATTAGAACTATGTGTTAACCATGGGGCTGTACGATACTTTGCATTGTATTGTGATAACGATACCCGATATTTTGGTCAAAAGTTACCGAGTCCTGTAAAAATGGTCGATTACGGTATCGAGGCTACACTTTGTTAGAAGTAGTTAGTATTTTGAACGTTTCGAAAATCTCTTTATTTATTTTGAACAAAGATATATAACAAGAGGTGGTATAGGAGTATGAAATTCTATACAGAAATATATCATTTTGCGAAAGTTTCGAATCTCTCTTTATTTATTTTCCTGTTAAAACAGTCAAAATGCTACCTATACTTCTGTATGCGCTTTGATATTCTTACTATATCATTCAAATGGAAGGTTTAAAATCAAAATTTTCACCTTTCTGAAGTTGGCTTTCTTGTTTCCGGCATTTTGCTCTTCTGTTTTGGAACCAGACCTGTTTGCAAAAAAACACAGATTTAAATTTTGGTGCCTAAAGGCCCGTTTACACTACAGCTGCTGGGCGGAGCTGAGCTGCACTGGGCGTGAAGTTGTTTTCACTACAACTGCACTGAGCGGAGCTGAGCTGCACTGGGCGTGAAGTTGTTTTCACTACAGCTGCAGTGAGCTGCGCTGGGCGTAAAAATCGCCCCAAAACGTAACGTGTTTCAATAGCTGCACTGGGCTTGAGTTTAGCAAAGCGTGAAAATCGCTCCAAAGCGTAACTTTAAGCTAGCTGCAGCTGCTACACGGGGCTTGAGTTTAGCAAAGCGTGAAACGCTCGCCACAATAGAATTTAAATGCAAATTACGCTTTGCTCAGCTCAGTGCAGCTGTAGTGTAAACGGGCCTTAATAGTTCAACGCTTTTCGCCATGCGTAAAATAGCCGACACCGCCTATTTTGCACTACTCAAAAATATTTATGTCCTTCAACCTTTACAAAATGACACTTTGACTTAATTTGCGTATGCTGTATATCAGGGGTGGGCAACTTACGGTTAAGAATATATATTTAGAATTAACACTTCGAGCCGGATTTGGCCCACGTGTTGCACTTTGGCCACCCCTGGCGTATGTCATTTAAAATAAGTTAAACATAAAGTTCTGCCTTTACGTGAAAATTGTACAGGCTATCCCTAAAAAGAAAGAAAAAAATGTTCTATCACGCATGAAAAAGAAAATTGTTCAGTCAACCCTTAAAAAAATGTTCAGTCAGCCCCATAAAATATGTTCAGGAAGTCTTTAAAAAAATAAGAATTTTTTAGGCAGCTCTTAAAAAAATTGTTCAGGCAGACTTTTACCGTTAAATTGCCGCAAATTTGCTGCACGCTTTTAAGGAAATGATCACTGACAGTTTAAAAGCCGCAAGTTCATCAAATCGAAGCCAATATTTAGTCATGCCACCGTCGCTGTTTTACACGCTCCTTCGGAAATTAGGGCCGACATATGAAGACGCTACGACTTCTCTGTAACGCAGCTTGAAAGCTTTTTACACGCTAATACAGGGTTAGCACAAAGTCCGGGATCTCAAAACTCCTTTGCCTTTCAATTAATTTGTCTATTAAAAAGTCTGCGAAAAAGTTTTTTTTAAACAGTGAAATTCAGTTTCAAGTTATGTATTAAATATGTGCTGTTTAGAAATAACTTTTGTCCTATTTTTATTGTTTTGTTTTCCAATTGTAATAAAAAAACGTCAAGCGATTCAATTCAAGGTCTTTAAAACTAGAAATCGACCGATATCACTTTTTCTGACCGATACCGATACCCGATTTTTTACGTTTTTGCCAACCGTTACCCGATATAGATACCGATTTTTTTTGTACCTGTAATATAGTCAAAATTTGAATCAATTAAAAGAAAATCAAAAAAAAACTTTAGCATGTAAATGTATAAAAAAAAATATTTTGCACATTAACTTTGCATGATGTTAAACAAAACGTTAATTGCCCAAAAATGTAACTGCGCCCTCCAGGCGTTATCTTAAGATTTATTAGAAAGGTTAAAAAAATTACCTAATTCTGTATGTACCTGTCTATTCTTTTTACGTCTAACCGGCAACCGCATCTTATTGTATGTTTTTTTTGTTTTCTAGGCACATACCTGCGAAGGCGCCACCAAACGAGCGTTTTGCCTGATGACGACAACTTACAAGTGACGTCATCACGACCCGGTAGGTCGCGTTTTTCTAACTGGCGTAATATGACAAGTTGATAAAAATTCTCATAATTTTTTTTAGGTCAAAATTTCGGTTTTTTTTTAAGGTCAAAATTTTCTCATAAGTTTGTCCCTTAAAAATTCAAAAAAAATGTATAAACGATCTTTTCATTTGGCGGCCATATTCGTAATGGCATTGTTAGCGTACCGAAAAAGTTATAAAAATGTCTTACAATAAAGTTCATATATATAAATATAATCAATACATTCACCAAAAAACAAACAAACCAAAAACATAAAAACCTGGCCTTAATATCGGACGAGAACCGATGTATTCCTAGATATTTTTTATGACCGCTCTTTGAACATCTCTACTTATATAAAGTTTGTTATACTTTTGCAAACTTTTAACTCGCTGAAGAGAGAAACTGCATTTTCGGAAGTTATCTTTTAAAACGGCACATAAAAAAGTGTGTCTATAATTGCAAAAATAGGTCGATTTGGGACAGCTTCATTTTTCTCGACTAAATATAAACAAGACTGTGGTGGTCTACTGGTGAAACTGGGTCAGAATATTTAGAAAGGACTTTCAGCCTATAATTCGATAAAAAGTTTCTATTTAAAAAAAACGCGCAGGCAGCCAATTTCCAACAAATCAGTAGAATCGCACTAAAATGCCTCTGTCTGTCTTAACTTGCCAGTTTTCCATACCTTACCGAGAAAATAAAGGCTGCCGTTTTAGTGAGCCGCCAACTATAAGATCTGCACCGTAAAATTGGCCACATTTTTGCACGCTTCTTAAAAAAACAACTATCGACATTTAAACATACCGCAAACTGATTCGAACCCTTCATATGTAGGACGTTGTATACCGCTGATCAATTTTTCCTTTTTTACCGACATTGTATTGTTTATTATTTTAATTTCTGTTTTCCGTATAGCTAATTACAACCATATATCCGTCGCCATTTTTTGCACGCCAATAACAAAATCTATCCCGACAGTTAGAAATGTAGCAAGTTCTGTTCGCGAAAAAGAATCGTATGTCATGATGACCTTATTAATGTTTTTACGCTCTTCAGGAAATATTGCGATAGTTGAGGTTGCGGTTTTTATCTAATTCAGCAGAAAAATAATTAATTAACAAGCCTTTAAAAAAATAATTGCTGAAAAATGAACACGACACCATTTATGTTTAGTCTATAAAAAAAAAAAATGAAGAAGTTGTCCCAAATTTTTAAACGCTTCTTTGAAATTTAAAATAAAAAACAATAAATTTTCTAACGCTTTGCTATGAACTTAACGCAATTTATGTTTACGAAACTTAGAAAAAACAAGAAACTGTTCCGATTTTTTTAAACAGTTTTTCCAGACCTACAAAAAAAACAAGTAATTCCTGACAATTGATCGAATTTTTTTTTTTTTTGACGAATTTCGAACACAACGTAATTTTGTTTACGAAACCTATGGAAACCAAGAAATTGTCCAGAAATCTATTTACGCTCTTTAGAAAACTTACGGCGATATTTGGTTTGAGGTTTTTCTCTTATTCAGCCAAAAACTAAGTATTTCCTGCCAATTTGTTACACGTTTTTTGGGAAATGATTGCTAAAAAATGAACACGATTTCTGTGACCTTATCAAAATACCTAAAAAAAGTCACCTTATCAAAATACCTATAAAAATCAAGAAATTGTCACGCTTTTCAATACTTAGCGCAATTTGTTGAAATAAAATCTAAAACCAATAATTTTTGAAACGCTTCGTCATTACGTACAGTTGTTTTGCCGAAATTTTAACTTAACGCAATTTATGTTTACGAACATTATAACAAAACAGGAAATTGTCCCGAACTTTTTAAACGCCTTTTCAAAACCTACAAAATTTGAAATCAACAAATTTTCAAACGCTTTGTCTTTACGTGCAATTGCTCAAACGCTTTTTGCGAAAATTTTGCCGAAATGTGAACATAACGCTCTTTATGTTTACAAAACCAGAACCAAAAAAAAACTAATTTTTTTAACACGCTATTTTAGAAAGTTACGGCCGCGATTTGACCTTTTACGCAGTTTATGTTTACAAAAAAGTTTCCAATATTAACTCCAGTAAAAAATACAAACGAAATTTGTTTTTTGGAACATTTTTTGACACGCTATTTAAGAAAATTATCGCTGAAACTTAAGCAAACCGAATTTTGCCGAAATTTGAACATAAGTTATCGCCGAGATTTTAACTTTTACGCAGTTTATGTTTACAAAACTTATATAAAAAAATTGTAATATTAACTCAATTAAAAAATAGAAACGAAATTCGTTTTTTGGAACATTTTTTGACACGCTATTTAAGAAAAATATCGCCGAAATGTAAGCATTCCGATTTTTCTTGAAGTATAACTTTAAACCCCCCTAAAAACATATAAAATGAATAAATAAATTGGACAAAAACAGCATTTGTTTTCGGGCCACATAATAAAGGTTTAGTTGTATAACTTTTAAAAGAACTGATTTTTTTAAAAGAAAGGTCTAATATAAAAAAAAAAACTCCAATTTTTCACACGCATCTTGGGAAATTATCGGCGACGTTTGATGATCAAGCGAAGCCGGTTGCCGCACCGCAAATTATTTCCACGCTCTCTCGTAAATTTGCCGCGACGTTTTTCCTGCCGCAAGTTCTTTAAGCTTAAAGGCTTTACAGTGATGAGCGGCATAGCTGATTCTTGCGGCCTATGGCGTGCAAATTGGCTCTTATCAGTGGCTTGTAGATTTGCAGAGATACCAGTGTAGAACATTATTATCGATTAGGACGTCTCCTACCCACATACATTACGCTTTAACCCTTTTGACACCGAAGTGCTATGTTTTTTTGTTCTGGTGAAAATAAAATTTTGTTTTTGTGCGATTAAAAACTAATATTTCACACAAAGGCCTTTTCATACCGGAATGCTCCGTTTTTTTTCTGGTACGAATGAAATTTTGTGTCTGTAGGATTAAAAGCATCGTGTTTCGCACAGTTGCGTATACATACCGATATATATATGTTTATTATGCAAAAAATACCTAACGTTTAGTGACATGAATTAGTCCAGGAGCGTTTGCATTTTTATTACCACTAAATTCGAAGGTTTTTATAAACTTATAACTTTAATTCAAAAAAACCGTCGAAATTTATACGTTAGGTCAAAATTTGTCAAATTTATTTCAAAAATTGTTTACGAAATGCATAAAAATAGTGATGCTGTTTTGAAATGGCGGTTCAGTTTAAAATTGTTTGAAAAATTGAAAAACAACATTTTAAATCTTTCTTTTTTTGTTGGATCAATATACGATACACGCAAGCCTGGTTTATTGAATTCAATTCGGCTCCACTGTTCCGTTAACGCGTATATAAATAACAATGCGTAAAACCAGTGTCAGACATCCTTAAAAAAATGTCTGATCCTGGTTTCACTCGTGTTTTTAAACTTTAAGTTTCATTGTTGATGTAAAAAAAAAACAAACAAAAAACATACGACCAACAACGTTTGTCTTTCGAACAACGAGACGCATTAATAACAGTCAGTGATTCGTCCCAATTGCCCGAATTAAATTATTGATGCGATTGACTTGGCGAGTATATACATTGCTAATCGACGCTCGGACTCAAAGTGTAGCCTTTTCGTCTTGGCGAAAATGACAAGACCCCTGGCCTGTACTGAAGATCTGTCAGGCCTAAGACAATGGCACGATGATATAGTGCGTGTAATTGTGGTCTCGAACGCGTGTGTTCTTTGTTGGAAACTGATTATCGCTTTTCGCGCATTTCGTTATTATGACTAATCGTCGCTTTGGGGCCCTGTTGTCATTTCGAACTAGAATTGATTGAAATTTGTTTTCGCTGCTTGACAAACGCGATTCGGCTATTAGCGCGTGTGTCCTATGCCAGGATAGAAACGTTTAAAATGCCACCTATACTTCTGTATGGCTAAGGGTTCGTTCTACGTCTTGCTACAACCTTCAGCCATTAATTATCTTAAGATTTATTCGAAACGTTCACAAAATGCTTCCTACTTCTATATTGGAAATTTTTCCTACGTCTTACTACAACTTCAAACCATTATGCGCTAAAGCGGCCAAACAAACCAAATTTAGGTTTTCAAAACGCTATAGACTGTCTTCCAAAAGTCTTAGAATGAATTTGATTTTTTTTCATGAAATAATTACAATTTCCCCCCACCCCCTGAACACGGGAAAAATTACCTTATAATTTTCAGCATAGCAACATATGTTGCAAATGAATAAGGAGATAGTCGAAACGTTCAAAATTTTGTATGGGCTTTAACATTCTTACTACCAACTCCAACCATTAATCACCAAACAGACCAAATTTAGGTTTTCAAAAAACTGTCTTCGAATGACTTTGAATTTTTTTTCATAAAATGCTCACAATTTATGACGTTGCCCTTGTCCCCCCACCCCCTGAATAAGGGAAAAAATACCTGGACTCTCCCCTCAGAAAGGTCCAGTCTTTTGCTTAGTTCTTCTCTCATGAAAGCATCCGGGTAGTGTGTCTCCTCAAATAGCTGCTCCAACTCGTTAAGTTGCTCCATTGTGAAGTTTGTGCGGCTACGACGTTGTTTGCTGTTTCCCTGTGTTAAAAAAAGATGTCAGTTTTTGTGAGGCGTTCTGTGGTTGTATTGGGCTTATGGAATTAAAGGGATTTTTTTGATCGAATTATTTCAATCGTTAAATTGTTTGTTTTTTTCGATTTATTTTCAAATAGTTAAAACAGTTTTGGAACACTATATACGGATCTGTTCATAAGTTTAATGGTGAAAATAACGGCCCAAATAGACATAAAAAGCGACATGCTTTATTATTTAAACGTTTCGGCAAATGCTCATGCCATCATCAGTGATACAGTTTATTTTGTAAAACAGTTTTTTTTTTTCGATTTACTGGCTTCACTTGGTCAAATTACTTTTTCCGATTAAATGACTTCACTTGTTTAAACGCCTTATTCGGTTAAATAGCTTCACTTGGTCAAAATGGTTTACTTAGTTGAATTACTTGATCGAAAATGTTAATATTAAACTCTTGAAATTCCTTTCTATTTTAAAACGTTTTCATTCCTTACCTTAGTTTCGTCGGATGAGCTGAATTCGCCTAAACTCTCCACAAGATCATCAGGGTCTCCTTTATTTGAGCAAGGGCGCTCTGTAATTGATTTAAGCTTCAGTTAAATAAGCGAAAACGAATTTTAAAAGGTCGCCATTTTGCGACTTTTCTAAAGGCCTTAACTTTTTTTAATTATAATTGGCATCGAATCGGCACCGATACTACTACTTGGTATCGGGTATCGTCTGCGATCTAGTATTATCGGACATTCCTACTCGTCTAATCTTGTATAAATTTAGGCCTTTTTTTACATGTTTCCCCCACGCCCTGGTTTAGACTAAATGTCAAGTAACGGCTATCTGAATAAAATGTCAAGTATCTGTCAACTATAGCAGTGCTTCTTCAACTTTTTTAGTTTTGTTTACCCCTCGCATGTATCTCAAGATTTCATTCACCCTTGTGAAAAAACTTAGAATTCATTTTTTTTTTGGAAATTCTTACCTGGTCATTGAACAGGTTGACACCCGAAATATCCGCCCTGCTCGCAAGCTATCATTTATTTCTATCGGTCCACCCTTATTCACCCCCTTTGGTTGGTTTACCCCTGCAAAAATTGTGTTCACCCTGGAGTGAACCATTCACCTGATTAAGAAACACTGAACTATAGAAGTATGGCTGGTAGACATGTATTAAAAACCACTGCTGTCGACTGTTTATAGGCCCGATAAAAAAACAAACTTACCCAGCTGATGAAGCCCTCGCGTAGATTCGCTCATTCCATCGGACTGTAACCCGTATTCTACGCCAGTTTCTTGCGCTACATAAGAACACCTAGGCCTTGATGTTGTACGCTCGCTACTGAAGGGTCTAATCGGTGGAATATTTTCAAACGGATTTTCCTGACCGGGGATCGAGTCCTGCAAAGTCCTCTGTAGAAGATGTAAGGGATGTTCTTCTGAAGAGTTGGAGCGTTCAAGATCTCTTCTTTCCTCTTCACGTGGACAATACTTGTGCGTTTTTTTGGGCGGAGCGATTCCGTTGTAGAAAGGCCCACCGCCGCTCACTATGGCTTGCACCGAAAACGGAAGGACTCGCGACTTTTCCGAAACGATTTTTCTCGGCGACGCCGCTCGCGACGCTCTGCGGGGGAATTCCCCGTGTTTTGGGACGCGATTTAACTCCATTTTGTGGATCTCGAAATTTTGAAAGCGAATTTTTTTTTTTTACTTTTTCAGTTTGAGTTGGTTTGGACAAAATCTTTTTGCGCTATTCGTCAAAATCGGTCGTTGGGGCTTTTTCTTTCGTTGGGCCCCGAAAACGCGGCTTTTGACTTTGGTTTTTGTTCTTTGGCTTAAATCCTTTGGATTGATACCTTTTCAAGTCGCTTAGTTTAAACAAAAATCTTCTTTTTACTTAGTTTTTTGTACTCTTAGGTCTTAAGTAACTCTTTGCAATACTTTTCGTTAATCAATCGTGAAAAGTTGAAGACTCGTTGCTTTGGCAGAATACTTAAGCAGATATTGACTCTTCAGTCCTTTAAACTTCCAGACTTTTACTTAAATACTTGGGATTGCTACAAATGTTTCAATTTAACAAATATTATTCTTTTTGCTTAGATTTTTTGTATTTCGGTCTTCGGTGGATCTTTGCAGTAATGTTCGTTGATCAGACTTAAAAAGTCCTTGCTTTGGAAGAATTCTTCCACTCGTATTATCTCTTAAGTCCTCAAAGAAAATCTTCAGTCCTTCAGGAAAAAAAGCAAATACACTTTTGGTAAATCTTTACACTCTTGTTGTCTTTCCCGATTCCTTACTCTTTACAAACTCGTTACTTTAGCAGAATAATTGCACACGTATTGTTTCTTCAGTCTTCAAAAAAAATTTTCAGTTCTTTAGAAAAAAAAAACGAAACACCCTTTTGTCTTTAAACTCCTGTGGCAATTGCCAATTCCTTATAAGCGGTTTCCGTATAACTCCAAACTCAAAAGTGTTTTCCCTTCGACCAATCTTTCCGCTTTTACCTGGCGAGCTTTCCAAAATATCCAACCGCGTCCCAAACCAAATACCAAGCTGGAAACTGAAAGATCTCGCGTTTTTCCCACTGTTCTCTCTAAACGGCTCGGCCGAAACAAACAATTAGATCAATCGCAAACACAATTAGATCTCTCGCTTAACTACAACAGCAACATATAGAGAGCGCTTGCATCATCGATTAGCTTCCATCACGCATCCAACGAGCAGTGTTTTTAGCGGCGGCGTTGAGCATAATAGATTGCACGGCGACGACATTCGTTAGTAATTAAATATACCCAAAACGGCCGAAACAACAATTTTGCCACCTTCTGTGTCTTATTTCTGTGAGTGAGCGTCGATTTCGAACGCGAGAGAGATAGAGATAGAGAGAGGGAGTGAATTCCCTACGGACCTGGATTTGCGCCGTGTGACGTGTCTGTCGCTAAATCTTTTTGCCGCCTTTTGTAGGCGAGTGTAATTGATCAACGCTACTAACTATACTTGGACAACGCGCCTTGCTCTATCAAGTCGCATCAGTATAATGCGTTTTGTCGCCGCGTTACCGCTCTATTTGCCGCCAACCGCTACCGTCGCGTCTGCTTTGATATCAATTTATCGCCTTTGTCGTCTGGGCGCCATGTTGCAAAGATCGCCGCGGCCTTAGCGCTGTCACAGCGTATTAGACTCGAATTTAAGGCTTTTTTAACAATTTGTGCCCTTCTCGAGGGATCCAAGTCGCCCTAGCGTTTCGTTTGTTCTAGCTCCTTTTTTTCTGTCGTTTGTAAAACGCGATAAAACAAAGCGGTCACATAATTATGATCATTTCGAAGCTTATCAGACTCGACTTTAAACAATTTGTCGCCATTTCGAGGGTTTTTACTAGTTTTCTGTCGGTTGGCGTTTTTTATCCGAAACGTTGAAATGTTTTTAGTTTTTTTTTTGTCCGAATCTGTTTCCAATGTTTTTTTTAATTTGTCACATTGTTTTAGACTCGAAGTTAAAGCTTTTTACTCATTTTCAGCAATCTCGAGCGACCTAAGACGCCCTAGCGTATTTTTTGTTGGTGCAACGCGATAAAACAAAACAGTCCCATCATTATAATTCATTTCGAAGTATTATTTATAAAAAAAACTGCATATTTAGGAACACTATGCACGGATCTGTAATGCAGCTTGATTAGAAAGCCAAATAGATCTCAGTTAATGTGACTGAAAATTACATCCGAATGAAAACTTTAAATATGATAACAACAGCGTCCCGCGTTTTATATGTGATGCTTTGATTTACTTCTCAGTCGCATGCACTGAAGAAGTTTGTATCAAAACGCCTTGATGATGTCGATGTACTCGTTTTCTGTCGGTCGTCATACCAAAAACTGAATACAGATTTGCGAAAAGCGCGAAAAAAAATTTTTTTTTGGCATTTACGTAATAAAAGTAGACAAAGAATACGTTACTCCCCCGCTCTGAATACACCCCTGGTGCGCCATCCTGCCAAATCAAACCCTTATGTTGTTTAAGTTGCAAAAATTTTAAATGGCGTGATGTGATTTGGATTTAAAACGAATTTATTAAGACATAGTAAAAACGTAATCCAGATTCGAAAAAAAATCTTTGCATTTACGTAAAGTAAAATCCAGTTTTTTGGGGGGGGTATGGACACACCTGGATTCGTCCCTGTTACGCCCTACATTCACCCAAATCAAAGCGTGCTCCAAAGAGAAAAGAGTCTCAATTTCGCCGGCATTTTCTAAGGAATTCAAAGCGTTACTTTCAAGACAAAATCTGCATTACAAGTAGTTATCGATTCACACAAAGCGCCTTTATATTGTTTAAGTGGCCCAAAAGTTTAGATTGCGCGATATGATTTGACTTAAAATTAACTTTTTAAGACATATTAAAAACGTGATCGAGATTCGAAAAAAAATCTTTGCATTTACTTGGTTAAAATAGGCAATAAATATAGTTTTTGGGGGTCGGATCCGCCCCTAGCACACCCCACATGCTCTCGAATCAAGAGCGTGCGTCGCTAAACAGAAAGATTTCACAACCCCTGCATTACTCGAATTCGTTTAGTCTCAATTTCGCCGGCATTTTCTAAGGAATTCAAAGCGTTACTTTCAAGACAAAATCTGCATTACAAGTAGTTATCAATTCACACAAAGCACCTTTATACTGTTTAAGTAGCCCAAAAGTTTAGATTGCGCGATATGATTTGACTTAAAATTAACTTTTCAAGACATATTAAAAACGTGATCGAGATTCGAAAAAAAAATCTTTGCATTTACTTGGTTAAAATCGGCAATAAATATAGTTTTTGGGGGTCGGATCCGCCCCTAGCACACCCCACATGCTCTCGAATCAAGAGCGTGCGTCGCTAAAAAGAAAGATTTCACAAACCCTGCATTACTCGAATTGGTTTAGTCTCAATTTCGCCGGCATTTTCCGAGGAATTGCGACTAAACGGAGTTTAATTCAATTCCTCCGACTGTATTGAGATGGACAGTGCAATGGACGTTTCGAATTAGCCTTTGCCCGGGACCTAATTGCTATTGATCAAGCTTTATCAATATATGGGCTCTGTAGTAACCAGGTTAGACTAATGGCGCGTTTTGGGACTCGGTCTCTT
This sequence comes from Ascidiella aspersa, assembly GCF_963924565.1. Lineage (NCBI taxonomy): Eukaryota > Metazoa > Chordata > Ascidiacea > Phlebobranchia > Ascidiidae > Ascidiella > Ascidiella aspersa. The sequence goes on from NC_139451.1 coordinate 4,026,289, forward strand.
TTTATCGTGTTAGTTTGCACTTGGAGAAAATATTTCTGCGAACATTGACCGTAAATATCTTACATTGTGGCCGGTTTTGTAGTAAAACATTTATGCTAACGCTGACTGTAAATATTTAAATTGGTGGGATTGTTGTAATTTTATTTAAATAAAAATAAAAGAAAAAAAAATGCCAGCCTTAACCGTAAACATCTTACCGTGTATTGTCGTTTTTCTCTTTATAATGGATTTTAAATAAACGTCATAGTCAAATAGTTAGTAAATCGACATCATCTTAATAAAGACGTTTCTATACGCACTTGTATCACCAGTAAATGCCTTTTTCGAGACTTGGCCTTTTTATCATGTTTGTTTGCACTTCAGTTAAAATATTTCTTCCAAACTGAACCGTAAATATTTTAAATAGCGGCCGAGTTTTGCCCTTTTACTTTTTATAACAGGATTTAACGCCAAAACCAAATCTGTCGAGTGAACAACACGCGTTTTATCATCAGTTATGCAGCTCACGAGACTTTGACCTTTGCACCTGAGTCAAAAAAAATCTGCCAATCTTGACCATATATTTTAAATTCTGGCTTGGGGTGATGGTTTTATCGAAATGAAATTCAATGTCAAAGCCAAATAGAACACTTTTTGGATTGTTTGTTAAAATTCGAAAATTTTCCTAAACCTATACTTGATAATAAAATTTTGCAAAATTTAAAAACTTTTAATTTGGAGCATAATGGCTTGAGGTTGTAGTAAAACGTAGTAAGAAAAGCAAAGCCAATACAGAAGAAGGCAGCGTTTTAAACTTCGAATATCTCTTTATTCATTTTGATGCTGAAATTCATTAATGTTGAAAAAGAATAAAGAGATATTCAAAACGTTTAAAATCTTATACGTACTTCTGTATGGGATTTGATATTCTTACTACATTTCTCCGTCTTTTAAACAGTTTTCAAGTAGAAGTTACGTTAGTTAAATCGCCTTGCAAGAACGCCGAGTGCTGTTTTTTGAAGAAAATCCAGCCTTTCCAAAGTATCTCTTTCAAGGCAAGGTGCTTCAACCCGTTAAAAACAACAGGCGCGTCACTTTTCGCATTAAATTCGAGCCCGGAGTGGCGCTTCTGATTTTGTCAGCACCGACGCACCTGGACTGTAAAGCGATTAAGCTGCAACGATCCGCCTCCTAAGTGTCTTGATTAATTTGGTTTGGTCCCGTTCCGACGCCGCTTTCCAGCTCGCTTTTAATTCGTTCGCCTACAATCGGGAAAATGGGGGTCGATTAATTAAATAACGCGCCCGGAGACCGTTCGAATGTGTCCTGCGCATTGAGCCTTATACACCTTGAAAGGCCGTAATTTGGAATGCGACCCGCGCTCGCCTTTGTTATGCATTACGTCAACATTTCGCTGCTGCCATTTCTGTGAGCTGCTTTAGGTTGGGGTACTACACTATGCACGGATCTGTAATGTAGCTTGATATAACGAATTGCAAAGCAAAACGAATTGATATATTAGTTCTACGTTAAATAAACAACTTTTTACCTCTCAAATGGGCGATTTTAGATAATATGTAGGCACTCTATGCATGGATCTGTAATGCATTAGGTCAAAATTTGGCTGCTGCCATTTCTGTGTGCTCCTATAAGCTGCTATAAGACTCGATTTAAAACCAATTTTGATTAATTTGCTATTTTTTCTGTCAAAAATGTGACAAAGACTCTTATCATGCTAAATATTTTACCAGGATGGCTCAAACCTAGTTCTGGCAAAGATAAGGAAAAGCGTTGTTGTACAAAAACCTGATAAAATCGGTATTTAGACTATATAATAATGAGTTGCAAAGTCAAATAAATTTATACATTAGCTGTGCATTAAATAGACAACTCTTTACCTCTTAAATGGCCGATTTAAGATAATATTTAGGTACACTGTGCACGGATCTGTAGTGCAGCGTCAAAATGAATGTCAAAGTCCAAAAGGTCGACTAGATCGACATCATCTTGATAAAGACTGTATCATCATCAGTCAATGTTTATACTGGCGTCCTAAGTTAACTCACCTCCTAAGTTCGATTTTTGCAAATCGCCTTTGCCTAATGGTGGGGTATCGGTTGTCTTGCATTTTTGCCAATAGTTGATATTTTAATTCAATACCCGATGCTTTTTAAACATAGATGTATCACTCTCCGAATTAACGTAATGATCTTTGCCTAATAGTTAGGTCCGTTGTCCTTTTTATTTGTTTATAATATATCAGCAATCTCCGATACTTGATATTCGAATCCAATATTGTTCAACACAATGTATCGCTATTCGTTCCGATGCCAATGACACTGCTGTGCCCAAATACACGAATTCGCTTTAAATTAATACGTTCAGGGATATTTTTCTCTCAGGGTATTACTCGCTTTCTACTAGTTTTTAAAATATACCGGAAGAAAAAAAATGCTTGATACCGGTTGTATACCGAAAGCCATTGCAGACTTATCACCGAATCTGTCGATCAATGATGCAAGCAGGGCAGACTAGAAAAACAACTAGCCTGTGGTGAGGTTCGAACTCACGACCTCCGGTCAAGCCGAGACCATCACTCTACCAACTAAGCTATGCAGGCTTAGAAGGGAACGAGTCGAGAAACAAGCATACGCCAATGCTTGTTCACATGTTAGTACAAGCAACTTTAATTAAAGGGGATTCACATTACCATATCATTATCCAATGAAACATGAACACATATGTGTGTTAATAGCTAAGATCTAGCCCTTCGAAGCTGCTTTTTGACCAACGACTACGGCTTACGTATAATTAGTACACCGAAAGCCATCGCAGACTCACCGAGTCTGTTGATCTATGATGCAAGCAGGGCAGACTAGAAAAACAACTAGCCTGCAGTGAGGTTCGAACTCACGACCTCCGGTCAAGCCGGGACCGTCGCTCTACCAACTGAGCTATGCAGGCTCAGAAGGGAACGAGTCGAGAAACAACCATACGCCAATGCTTGCTCAATCTGTTAGAACAAGCAATTCAATTAAAGGGGATTCACAGCACCATATCATTTATTCAATGAAACATTTACACATATGTGTGTTAATAACTGAGATCTAGCCCTTCGAAGCTGCTTTTTGACCAACGACTACGGCTTACGTATAATTAGTACACCGAAAGCCATCGCAGACTCACCGAATCTGTTGATCTATGATGCCAGCAGGGCAGACTAGAAAAACAACTAGCCTGCAGTGAGGTTCAAACTGACGACCTCCGGTCAAGCCGGGACCATCACTCTACCAACTAAGAGCTATGCAGGCTAAGAAAGGAACCAGTCGAGAAACAACCATACGCCAATGCTTGCTCAATCTGTTAGAACAAGCAATTCAATTAAAGGGGATTCACAGCACCATATCATTTATTCAATGAAACCTGAACACACATATGTATGTTAACAACTCGAATCGTAAGCCTACAATTTTTAAAGAACTTACGTTTAAAATTAGAAATTGCTGCTTCAGGCAAATTATTGCTACAATTTTTCTATTAATTTAGTAGCCGATCGGCAGCGATGCCACTCTAGTATAGGACGAGTATCGATACTACCACATGGTATCTGCTCCGATCCGATATTATTGGACTTGCAGCACACAACGGTGCTATGGTTGCTTCTCGACTTACTCCCCGTCTGAGCTTGTGTATATGTGTGTTTGTATCTTTCATTGAATGATATGGTACTGTAGATCCCCTTCGATATGAAGATGCTTGTACTAAATGTAGCAAGCATTGGGGTATGGTTGTTTCTCGACTCGAATCTTTCTGAGCATGTGTAGCTCAGTTGGTCGAGCGGCGACCCCAGTATGACCGGAGGTCGCGAGTTCGAACCTCACTGAAGGTTAGTTTTAGATTCGGTTGACCTGTCAAAGGCTTCCGTTGTTCTAATGATACGTAAGCTGTTATCGTTGTTCAAAAAACGACTCCAGAAGATTTAGGTCACAGTTGTTGAACATATGTGTGTTTGTGTTCATTGAATGATATGGTACTGCAAACCCTCTCCAATGACAGATTCATTTAATATGGCGATGGCTTTCGGTATACCAATGATACGTAAGCCGTAATCGTTGTTCAAAAAGCGGCTTCAGAAGAGCTAGATCACAGTTCTTAAACATGTATATTTGTGTTTATTTCCTCGGTAAAATTGCGATAGGTATGATAAATCTGAAACGACGTCAAAATTTATCCAACCTTAAATGCAAACGAGTGAAATAAGGTCACATTTCAGAAGAATGTTACACGAAGTCCAAGACCAGAGTCCATTACGTAATTTATTTGCTTTCTGCTTCTAAGTGGCCCTGACGTATTGGTTTGTTAGCGCGCCAAGAAACCACTAAACGCGAGCACTTTACTCGGCTATGGTTTGCCACGCACTACGTAATCATGTCACCCTGTTTGCGAACGCTATACGCGGCCATTTTTGATGCTCAAAGCTTGTTGTTAAACACGTGTTACGCGTGATATAGTTGCTTGTACGAGGTAAACTACGTTTCTAGGATGAACCTGTTCTTTTGTTATCTATATTAATGTGAGTTATCCTTGCGAAACGTTTCCGTGTCAAAACGTGTGGGTTTCAACTTCGTTTGCTGCCAATATTTATCTCTATAACCCTCGTAAGTGTTTTGTTAGTTACTTAGAAATACAGTAACCGGTTAGCTTAATATATACTGATGGCCTATAGGAAAAAGCCCTTACAATACTTTTAAATTTTTGATTGAAATTTTGTAAATTTAAAATAAAATGATTGAAATTTTGTAAATTTGAGATAAATCGATTATAATTTTCAAAATTTTAGATAAATTGATTATAATTTTCTAAATTTTAGATGAATTGATTGTAACTTTAATAATTTTTTAATATACCTGCATTCTCTGTCATAATACTGTTAATTTCGGTCAAATCGTGCTTTAACTTCCAAGTATTAGTTTTGTGATGTTTATACAGCTTATCGTTGAAATTGCTTGCAATAATAACAAACTTTCTTCACAGGAATTTAGGTCAGTCGCGTGAATCTTGTAGAATTTTTGAATTTTTATAATGGGAAGACACTCAAGCTCGGATTCCACACACAGCAGGTAAGAAAATTTAAATTATTCTTCGATTTTTTTTTAATTGAGTTTTAAAATTTGGAGCATTATGGTTGAAGGTTGTAGTATGACGTAGTAAGAATATCAAAGCCCATACAGAAGTAGGTATCACTGCAAATCACAATTCAGAAAAAAAAAATATTCGAAACGTTCAAAAAGAAACCTTCTTCTGTATGGGCTTTGACATTTTAGGTTTTATTACGTTTCGTCGCATAATAACAACAATTAGTCAATTTCTTTCTTTCAAAACGTCATTGCCTTGTAAAAGAATAGGATTACGTGTAATGTCAAAATTTCAAAATGTTTTTAGCTTTTCAACTTTAAAAAAGCACGGAAACACATAGCGAAAATATATTTATATTTTATATATACGCCAGCGAAGGCATCGTTAGCATATTTTATTCAAAAAAATGCTAACAGTCAATCTTAACAGTCGGAATATTTATGCACCAAGGTTTCGACCTAACGACCAACTTGGATTTTTTTAAGAGAATCCTCTTCGAAACGCCGGAAAAAGAAGAAGAGTAGAAAACGATCTCGCTCCCCGAGTCCCGAGCGACATAGGCGCTTTACCCACTCCAAATCGCGCAAGTAAGTCTGCTGTAGCACAACACGCTAAAAAATAATATATTTCTGAAAATTTTGTACATACAATTTTTGGGGAGGATCGCAACCCTAAAAGTAAAAATACAAACCAAAAAGTTTTTTCTTAAGCGTCCAAGTTAAATACACGAAAAAGGTGTTTGTTTGATTTTTTCAAACATCGACATATTTTTTTTACAATTCTATACTAAACAATTTCTCTGTAATTGCAAATAATCAATTTAATCGTAAGATATACAGAATCATTTATATACATGTCTATTTTTATAATTTAAAACGATTTTTTGTGTAATTTTTTTCGTTTAAATAAACAATATGTATCTCAAAAAGCGCTCAAAAAAATTGTAAAATACCCACACCGATAAATTTATCGAGCAAAATGTATTTTTCATCTTTTTAATTTTTAGGCGAAAATCGCGCAGCAGATCACGTGACTCAGACCGCGGTGACGTCAGCTCGAGGCGGAAGCGATCCTCGTCACGTGACAGACATCGAAGGTCATCTCGCCGCTCAAGGTCAAGAAGCAAGTGAGTGAAAATTTATCTTTGTTAAACGCTTTTCTTTTAATTCGTTTTCTTTTTTTACATTATAAAGACCGTTTATATCAGTGGTTCTCAACCTGGGGGTCGCAAGGGGTTGTCTGGGGGGGTCGCCGTTTAGCATTTCAAAAAGAAAGTAGTAATAAGAATCAGGCGATATGAACTAAAAGTTTAGCAGTTTAGAAGGAAAAAAGGCAACCGCCATTCAAACATTTGTTTTTTTGTGTGGCTTTTGCTGCACTGAACCAGTCGTGTTTATGACGTCACGATTACACTTTCAATTAATGAATCAGGCCTTGCTTCAGTAAAACAATGTCTAATAAAAATGAATGGACGCTCAAATCAGGGTTGCCAGATGGCTTAAAATTCGGAACAAAACGATAAGTTGTCCTAATTTTAACTGCTGTGTCCGACGGTTTGAAAATCATTAGGACAGTAAGCTTTCTGTCTTAATTTGGCCGTATTTGTTTAAAACATTGTTGAATGAAGTAAAACCGCGGGCTCACGAGACCTCCAAACTTTATTTATACCAACTTTAACAACGTTAAACCCAAAATAGTTTTGCGCGATTTTGATGCGTATTTCTGCAATAATTTTCTGCAGCACAAAAGCGTTAGGTGTAGTATAGGGCGCTTTAGTTCCAAATTGAAATTTAGGCCAAGTACCAATAAAATTTGTGCTAGATTTACAATATGTTACAGGCAAAGTATTTCTACTTTGCAGCGGTGTCACAACTTTTTACATAGCTTTTTCCAAAACATCCGTAGAATTCCGGTAATCAAATTTTGGTGTTGCAGTTTTGGACAAAGGAAATAGAATTTACGGAAAGCTTTATTATTGCACTGCTGAATTTGTGTGGAATTTTGACCACTAACCAAGAACATTTACCTCCATTAATTCCTTTTTTGTCGGAATTTCACACCAACAATGTTCTAATCCTAAACCAAGCATCTGGTAACCCTGGCTCAAACCGTAACTTTAGCTTGTTGTGCACAGTACATTTTAGCCAAATTTTAAAACAATTCTAGTCTAGAATTTTTCCCTATTTGAATTTTGCTAATTTTAAAATGTGTTTTTATATACTTGAGTTTATTTATCACACACTATAATTGGGGGGTCGCGCAAGTTATCGAAAACTTAAAGGGGGTCCCGAGAACAAAAAGGTTGAGAACCACTGGTTTATATGTGAACTGCGAAAAAATATGAAAAAAATAAAATGTGCAAAAAAAGTTTGCAAACATGTTTCAAGGGAAATAGAAAATGACATTTTTCTCAATTGAGGAAAAAGATGGTTTATACCAGGGGTTCCCAACCTTTTTTACACCGTGGCCCCCTTCGAAAATTTTGAGAAATCAATGGCCCCCCATTTTTTTCAACCTTTTGAAAAAATTAAGGAACGACATTTTAATTGAAATATTAGTTTATACCAGGGGTCGGCAGCCTACGGCCCGCGGTCCAGATCACGCTCACCCATGTAATTTATCCGGCCAGCCACTTTGACAAACTAGACACGAGTCCATTTCAAATTCTTTTTGACTATTTTAACTGCGTAAGTGCGAAAAATGAAGCGCAAATGATTTTCTTACGTCCGGTTTGTTTACGTTTTGGACAAACGAAAAAGAATTAATAATTTTGGGAAGATATTTTTTAGCATTTTTTTTATTTTTTATTTTTGGCAATGTAATAAAAACTTGCAAGAAATTTACAAGAAATGCAGGTATACCAAAAAAAAAAAATTCTTTCATGGCCCCCTTGAAAAAGGCTCGTGGCCCCCTGGGGCCATGGCCTACAGGGTGGGAACCCCTGGTTTATATGATAGTTGTGGAAAAATACGGAAAAAATAGGAGGTGCAGAATGAAGTTTGCAAAAATGTTTTCAGGAAAATTTAAAATGACATTTTACTCAAGTGAGTTAAAAGATGGTTTATATGTTTTTTTATAACTGTGGGAAAAAAGTATGAAAAAAAATATTTGCAAAATAAATTTTTTTTTTTTTTAGATAAATGTAATATGATATTTTTTTCAAGTGAGTGAAAATATGGTTTATAATTTTTTTAAATCGCATTTTTTTAGTTTGTTGTGTATTTATGCCTTTTTCAGATATAACTTAACTTCAGCAGTGCATTCAGAGTTTGCTATATGTGATAAATAAAAAACTTTAGTGGCTAAAAAAAATGCTTATAACGGGGGACAGTTTCATTTCTTTAATTTTTTTTAATTGACTAGTGGTGCTTTGCAAGCTATGGACGCCAACCTTAGTAGAGATTCGGAAAATTCTTCTCTTTGATGACCGTTGAATTTAAACGTAACTTATTAGACCAACATAGCGTTTCAAGTTTATTACTTTTAACGTTATTAATTTTTATTTAGATTAACACGAGTTTTTAACTCGGTACTTTTCCTCAGCTAAAATCCTGTATTCTTCCAGTATAATATTATACCGTAAAATTAAATCGTGTGTTAACGACTGGAAACCAAGTCAACTTGCACTTTTTTGCAAAATAACAATACTTACTGCATATAAGATCTAAATGAAGTCCAGTAACATTTCTAGAGGCACAGTCATTTTTTTGGGCTTGCCATGGTTTGCTAAGCCGCCGCCAGCTATTTACAGGACACTTTAGACGTGGTCAGTTTTCTGAATGGCCTGTGTCTTGCCTTGAGCGTTGGTTACTTGATATCATATTAGAATGCCGATATCCGATATATATATATAAATCTGAGTTAATGTGATACAATGGCGTATCGAAACACTTTTTTAAAGATGGTGTCGATTTACTCGACTCTTTTGGCTTCGAGAGTCATTTTCTCAATAAATTAAAAATATATAATCAAAGAACTATAAACTGTTTAAGTCTGTCACATATTTTCTCAAAAAAATTGTTGCTTTTCAGAAAGCGATCAAGAAGCAGAGAAAGATCTCACGAGCGACGGTAAGTTTGAAAACATGTCAACTGCGGGGAAACTTATATAAAAAAAATAATTATATATTTAGAATATGCTGCCTACTTCTCCATGTGCTTTGATATTTATTCTACGTCTAATTACAGTTTTAAGCCATTATCTTAAGATTTATTTAAAACGTTCAAAATGCTCCCTACTTCTGTGTGGGTTTTAATATTCAATCTACGTCTAACCACAACCTCAAGCCATTTTCTTAAGACTTATTCGAAATTTTCACAAAATGCAACCTACTTCTGTATGGGCTTCAATATTCATTCGAAGTCTAACTACAACCTCAAGCCATTTTCTTAAGACTTATTCGAAATTTTAAAAAGATACCTACTTCTGTATGGGCTTTAATATTTATTCCACGTCTAACTACAACCTCAAGCCATTTTCTTAAGATTTAGGTCCAAGAAGCTGTTTTGATCACACTGCGAAAATAAAAGTAAATAAAAATTCGCAACCTTAAAAAAAAGAAAATTTTATGTTTTTTAAGAAAAATTCGTATAATATTTTCACAGTTCAATATTAGAAAATATTAAGTCAAAATTGACCGATACCGATATTTGGAAAGGAGCGCCATATCGTCCGATATTATCGGTAAACTAATATGCCGGTTTCGGTAAGTTTTGACAGTTATACTTGCCAAAATTGGAAATATAAAAATATTACATGACTTTTCCCTAAAAGCAAACAAATTTTCTTTTTTTAAACTTGAGAATTTGTTCATTGCAATTTTTTCACTAACTCCAGCTTAATTTTTAAATTTTTCCCAGGTCCAAGAAGAAGTCACGTGACCGATCTCCTAGTCCAATCAAACGCAAGAAACACGACACGGCTGTGCTGGGCGCTGCTACTGGGACCTTAAAGTAAGGATTTAAACAACGTAATACGGTATTGGGCTTTAGGCAGTGTTCCCTAACCCATTGGTCGCCATTTAATTTGTTCATTTAGTAGTTGAGAAAAACGTATAGCATGAACTCAAGCACAATTATTCTGCTCTTTTTTATATTAATTCATTTTATTTTTTTTATTATTACGCTGAAACAACAAAATAGAAAGACGGACGAGAGCAAAAATAGCACCTATTAAGAAGCGACAGGTTGGGCTAAAGGCCATCCCGCTTAAATTTATCAATTTCGAGATTTTTAGAATTTAAAGCACAGATATACTCAGAGTTTGTTCTGCACTGTTTTTCTTCATTGGAAAAACGGTCATTTTGACCGCTAGCGGTAATTCTAGTGTTAAACAGGGTCGCCGACTGCTCTGGGATTTCTTTCAAAAATTTAAGGAAATTACGAAAACACAGCTCATATAAATGAAATTCGCGAAATTATTAATGTTGATAACTTTTTTTGTGAGGATAAGCTTTGTTACCTGCAACAAAGGCGAAGCTTTGGCGACCAAATTTTTACATTGAACTTTTTGTAAGCGAACAAAACTTCACTGAACTAATTTATGCTGAAAGGTGACAAAGCCCAAATAGAGGGTAGCATTTTTTCTTAAACTTTTGGCCTCAGCTTCGCTGTTACTTACGCTTAATATCATTGGGGACGCCGCGAAGTAAGGTTAGAAAACACTGGCGTTAGGCAAACCAGATTACGCGTACAAGTTATTCACAAAGGTGTAGTTATTTTCCTACTATTTGTAAACTATTTTTTTTTGCAAATTTCTGCTGTAGCTCTTGCGGTAGCCACAGCGGGTACAAAAAATATTTCCAATTTATTGGGTGTCTCACTGTGTTTACCGTACACTACAAACACATTCAAAACTTGGTCAATATCTCCTTGTTTCGTTCTGTTCAGCCGTCTGTCTCAGCAGTATATATATTATACATATACTTAGAATCAGCGCCTTCTCACTATGCTGAAAATGAATAAAGATATTTTCGAAACGTTCAAAATAATACCTGCTTTCTGTATGGCAAAATACTCTAGCAAAGCTAACAATTCAGGTCAGACACAATAAACAGATCTTAAACGATATATATATATTTCGCCAACCAAGACGCCAGTATATCTGAATAAAAACAAACGCAACAGTATAAGAATAAGTCAGAGAACATTAAAAATTAAATAAAACAAACTAAAATACTTACTTCTGTATGGGCTTTGATATTCTTACTACGTTTAACTACAACCTCCAACCATTATGTTCCAAAGCCAATATCGTTTTTTAACAACTTTATTTGCAAAAGTTTCCCTCAAATTCTAACATTGGCCTATATCACCTGTCCTATAGTTTAATAACATTTTGCCCATTTTTTAAATATTTTTAACTGTTTTTAAACTTGTTGGATTATTATGAGCAATAATTTAACTAAAAATAACAAAAAACATCATTTAGCAATCTAAACGTTTTACATGCAAACTCTAGTTTAATAATATTTTTACTAAATTTTGACGTTTTAACTGTTTTTTTTCAGGGATGTTATGGAAAGTATCGCCTTTTCGAAATTGGTGAGTAAAGTTTGTTTGATTTGTGAAAATAAACACGCCTTCGAACTGACGACGCCATTTTGTTTTAGAGCCCGGCGGAGCAAAGCAAAATCCGGATCCAGAAAGCATTGCAAGCTGCAGGTAGCAACAATAAAAATAGTAAATTTTTTTAGAGATTAACCGATATATTTAACGACAAATATTGACCGATATTGAAAATAAAGATATTATCAAAAATAAATAAAAAAATCTAAACAAACCTATCAATATATAGCTCAGGGGTGGCCAAACTGCGGCTCGCATGCCGCATGCGGCTCTTCACCCAGTTATACGCGGCTCTTACTTACGTTCATGTTGCACGTATGATTTGGTTTATTTTTTTTAATTAAGTTTTTAATTATTGGCGGTTTCGACTTGCCGAAGACCACTTTATTTTTAGTAATACTTTAAAAAGAATGTAAACGCAAACACTATATGCCCAAATAATACAGATTTACGACATTATAGAAATTTGTATTCAATATGCGTCGCGTCTCCTTCTAAATTCAAATTTTGTCTATTTAACCAAATAAAGGCATTTTTTTCACGCTTTCTGCGATCGCTTTGTGGAGTGAGTGAGAAATCGAGTGATAGGATTCATTTCGTTCCATTTGTCCAAGGCGTGGCTCTTAGCCAGGGGTAGGCAATTAATTTTAACCGCGGGCCGCATGAGAAACTTAAAATGATGTGGCGGGCTGGATCAAAATGGGGATATCAACTACACATAAAACAAATAAGCTAACGAACTTGTTATTACGTTTGGAGTTGTGCAAAAATGTGCAATTTAAGTAAAATTTAAAGGAGACCACAAGACGTCGCGCGAAGCGCGAAAAAACATGCAATGTTTTAAAATGCAAACTTTAATTTACTGAAATACGTAAAAATTTCGCACAAAAAACCTGCGGTACAACGGCCATATTGCAAAGACGATATAAATCGGGAGAAATACACAACATGGCATTAACTAAATTATTTTGACAAAATGTGAATCGGTATATTTTAGAGTTTAGAAAACGGTCGGTGTAAAAAATATATAAATATTAGGCTAAAAAAAAGCCAAGTTTAAGTTTGTTAAACTTTCGTTGGAAAGAGTGCCACAGTGCATATGACGCTATTTGTCTGTAAAGATGCCAAATAAACATACGAGAAAGGCAAAAATAATTTCCGTTTAACTATATAAAAGAGGCTAAAAATCAAATTTGGTTTCACTTAGGCTATGTATTTTTAGGAAAATAAGCTGCGGGCCGGATTAAAGTGCTTGGCGGGCCGTATGTTGCCCAGGTCTGCTCTTAGCGGTTTATTAATACTTTAAAAACAATATAAACGCAAAAACTATGTCCAAATAATACTGATCTACGACATTATAGAAATTTGTATTTAATATGCGTCGCGTCTCCTTCTAAATTCAAATTTTGTCCATTTAACTAAATAAATGCATTTTTTCGCGCTTTCTGTGATCGCTTTGTGGAGTGAGTGAGAAATGGAGTGATAGGCCCAATCATTTCGTTCCATATGCGTAAGGGGTGACTCTTAGCGGTTAACCAAGTTACAAATGTGGCTCTTGGTATCTGATTGGCTGGCCACCCCTGATATAGCTTTTCCTAGAAAACAAACAAGTTTCTTGTTTATTTATTTATTAAAGATATATTTGAGATATTCCACCAATCCCGATAGTTTAGTATCAGCAAATGCTATTTTTGCCGATATTTTACTTTAAACTTTAAAAGTAGCAACCATATTTTAAAAGTAAAAACCATATTTATTAGATATAGATATATCCGCTATTTCTCCTATACAAGGGGTGGCCAACTAATCACATACCAAGATCCGCATTTGTTACTTGGTTAACCGCAAAGAGCCACACCTTACGCATATGGAACGAAAAGAATAACATTTCACCCACAACACAATGACCGCACGAAGCGCGAAAAAAGTGCCTTTATTTCGTTAAATAGACAAAATTTTAATTCAAAAGGAGACGCCACGCATTAGATAAAAAACACATTTCTCTGTATAATGTCATTTATCAATACTTTTTGGACATAGTTTTTCCGTTAATCTTGTTTAGAAAGTGTTACTAAAAATGCAATAGCCGTAAGGCAAACAGTCTGAGTCGAAACCGGCCATACTCCATAACTTAACATAACGAAATCGAAACATTTAAAAAAAAAAGTGCAATAGAAACGTAAGAGCCGCGTATAATTGGGTGAAGAGCCCATGCGGCTCGTTTGATCATGGCAGAATGAAACATAGCATTGTTTGAATGTTCTAATACCAAAAAAAGTGTTTTGTCGACTTCGTGCGAAAAAAAAGTACAGCGTAGCACATAAAGAAGTAAAAAAATTATTAGAAACATTAACAGAATTTACAGAAGCTATAGGTATTTTACTTAAAGTCGCGTGTTGGCCACCCTTGTCATATACCGATATTTTGGTATCGGTAAAATTTTTGCTGATATTTTACTTTCTAAGTAACAACGTTTTAAATTCCATATTTTTCGAGGTACATCGATTTATTCGATATTGCTCCGATGCCGATATTGTGGTGTCAAAAGTTTTTTTACCGATATTTTACATTTTAAGTAATAACGTTTAAAATTCCAAATTTATCAAAGTTTGGCCAAATGTGCGATATTTCTCCGATACAGATATATTGGTATCGGTAAATTTTAGGCAAAAATTCTACTTTAAAAGTAACAACGTTTTAAATATCATAGTTTTGGAAATATTTTACTTTATGAAAAATTGAAGTATTGTGAAGCTTTTCCTAAAAAACAAACAAATTTTCTGTTTTTAACTTGCAAAATATTTCTATGGGTTGAACTTTAAACACTTCGGTTGATGTATTTAGCATCAAGCAAAGTTATATTCCAAAATTTGTATGAATTTTATCAATCCTGTTTTGACCTTTTAAAATAAACTTGTTCAAAAATAATTGATTGGGAAAATTATGATACTTTAAAATCTGTACTTCATTAAAAACTTTCCTAGTTTGGTTGTGCTTTTTTTAACATTCACTTTTTTAATCAAGAGCGGTGTTTTTTATATCACTTCTGAATCTGTATTCAACCTTAAGTAAATATATCCACAATATACAGCTTTTTTAAAGTTCATAAAGTGAAGGTCGTTGCATTTTTTAGGCTTACATTGACTCCCTGAAACTAGTCCACCTACCCCCAAGAGGTCCACGGACCCCAGTTTAAAAGCCCCTGCTTTACTGAATTGTGTTTGGGTTTTTTGACGGCGCGTCTATTCTAATTACCGAATTTTTACGTCTTGTCCGTTCTATATTTCAGTTGAATCTTCAAGTAAAGACGACGCGGAACGCGGAGATAAATCAGAATCAGCAAACGGTAAGCTGAAATACTTTAGAAAAGTATGGATCTCCCGCGGACAATAAAATGTAAAAGAAAGATTCTTGTCTTCGTATCCAAAGATCTTAAGACTGTTTATTGAGTAAAACAGATAAAACATAAAATAAAACAGATAAAACATAAAACAGTTGTTACTGACGATACCTTATAGGCGTAATATATATTTCTGAAAGATTTACAAAAATGATTTTATGTTTTATCTGTTTTAATAAATAAACAGTCTTAAGATCAGCAAAAGGTAATTTTATTTTAACTATACTCAATAAGGGCCTAATGTTTGACAAAAACGTCCGCTGCTCGGTCCAATAAAATTTTCGCGACCATTCCAGCAATAATTTGCGATCCAACTCGGTGATTTCTCAAAGGGTAAATTTTGCTCAGATTTGAACTCACGACCTCGGAAATTTGCAGCGCATAGTAATTCAGCTATGTGGGAATAAATTCGGGAAAACTGATAATGTGACGGGATTCGAAACAGCAACCTCTGGAATTCTTCTAGATAGGAAACCAGCCGGGGATCGAACCTTTAGAATGTGTTGTAGAAAATAGATTTTATATAATTGATAACCGCGCTAATTACAAAAGCAGATTTCGCCTAAAACTAGCAGTTTGAGAAAATAATTATCCTTGTGCAATTTATACTGGAGGTAACTAAACTTCTCATTGCTAAAGCAAATTTTGGTCGAAAAAAACTTTAAAACAATTTTTGGACGTTTCAGTTTCATCCGTTTTGCTCGTTTGGTCATATTAACCAGGTCATTTTGGTTTTGGATCGGCGTGAACGGGCCTTTAGAACGATGGTTCTTAAAACGTTTCTTGCTGCACCTCTTTCACATCAACAACCAATTCTAAAATTGCTTCAATAACAAAACCATTGTATTCATATTTTTTTACAATTAGCCGATAGCACAGTAACACATTGCCAAAACAGAACCTGTCGACACGAAAGACCAGATCGACCGTTTGAAGGCAATTCAGGCGATTGGAGAATCGGATGAGAGCGACGACGATCAGTTCATTCCAACCCACTTCAAGTCGTCGGTGAAAATGAAGCAGAAACAAGCGCAGTTGGCGGCAAAGAAGGCGACCGCAGGCAAAACCGTAAGATTTTTAAGGCAAAAGTTTAAAAGTTTTTTGGAAAAAATACATTCAGAAACAGCCAAATTGGTTCAAATTAGGGATAGACCGATATATCGGTCAACCGATATATATAAGTTTCTGAACTAAAACGTTGTTTGGATTTTATTTTCAATTAATATAAGTTTTGAACATTTCCAGGGGTATAAAAAAATTGGTATCGGTTAACAAAATTGCAAAAAATCGGGTATAGGTATCGGCCAAAAAACGTGATACCGGTCGATCCCTAGTGGAAATAAAAAACTTTTTTTTTGTAGTTAGTTTTCGTTTTTTTTTAAATTGTTTTAATAAAGTATTTACGGAAATTTTTTTCTGGGGTCCATGTAGATTGTATTACCGCTTGATTTTCGCTTAAAAAACTAAAATTCAAGTAAAAAAAAATTGATGCAAAAACTGGTGCTTTGAACGTTCGGCGTTCAGTCATTTTATCCTTAATTTATGAAGTCAAATTTTGCCCCAAAGTTTTTATGTGGTTGCGGTATGCGTTGTTTCTATTATAGGTTATCAAAACACTTGCATAAACACAACGCCTTTGCAGACTATTAACATTTTCTTCTTATAAATTAATAGTTTTATTTGAAAATGTCGTAGGCAGAACTCTGTGGAATGTCGGCATTAAATGGCGCACTGCATTTTTGTTTACGATAATTTGCTTGACAGCACTTTAATGCAAACAAAAGACACGGAATTATTTACATGCGACTGTATTGACATTATTCGAATATAATCAATTTATTATTTTTAAGGGATTGGGCATACCAGACTTAAAAAAAAAAAATCTAGATTTTTTTTTTTTTTTTTTTTTGAAAACTAGATTTATGTTAGCTTTCTATAATTAGACTAGAATTAGAGCATTTCCGTTATTCAAAATTAGAATAGGTCATTTTAGTTTTCTCAAATTAGATCAGAATCAGTGTTACCGAATTCTTCAAACCCAAAATTAAACTAGAATTTTGACTAGAATTGCATTTAATTATTTAAAATCAGTTTAATTTAATCGCAATTTATAAGAATGTACATGGTTAATATTTGTGTGCTATTTTCTATACGTTTTAGCATAGTTTATGCTTTTCCGATTACAAGTCGTTCCAACCAAAGGGTATTAATGTAAATTCACTGTTTCGACTGAGAGACAAAGTAGCATTTTCGGTGAAATCCGAATTAGATTAGAACTAGAATTAGAGCACACAAGCAATCCACAAATTTGGTTAGAATTAGAATTAGACGCATTTGGCTCTAATTCAATAAATTAGAAAACTAGAATTATCAAGTTCACAATTCTGCGCCATTCATGCAGATTTTTAAAGGGTACACAGCTAAAAAAGTTAAAAAAAAAATGGGACAAACCTATACCGTCCGTGCTAATGATTTCCAGGTGATTTCAAAATGGCGCCTTAAATCAGCTGTCGAGCGTAGTCGCGTAACGATTAAGTAACCGGCTTATATATAAGGCTTCACCGTCTGTTGTTTTCAAACGAGGGAAAGTATTTTCTGTCCTTATGATTATTATTGGCATACCGTCGCCGTCTCTATAAATTTGTTTTGGCGTTTTCCTGTTCGGTGCTTAAGTGGCTTTACCTTTTCAATTAGGTAACTGTTCAATTGACTACGAATTGACTTGTTGTTTATTTAACAAATGACTTTACTTAAACTTAGGTTGTTTAACAAATGACTTGTAGTTAAAGTTGTTTAACAAATGACTTGACTTGAACTAAAGTTGTTAAATAAATGACTTTAATTGAATCTGGGACTTGATTTGTTATTTATTTTAAAATACTTGACTTGCACTTAAGTTTTTTCAAAATGACTTGGTTTAGACTTAAGTTATTTTACAAACGACTTGACTTGTACTTAAGTTGTTCATCAAATGACTTGACTTGGACTTAAGTTGCTTAACAAATGACTTAACTTGGTATTTATTTGAAAATACATGACTTGGACTAAAGTTATTTTAAAATGACTTGACTTGGACTTAAGTTGTTTAACGAATGACTTGACTTGGACTTAAGGTATTTTAAAATGACTTGTCTTGGACTTAAGTTCTTTTACTAATGGTTTGACTTGGACTTAAGTTGTTTAA
The DNA here is from genome assembly GCF_963924565.1 of Ascidiella aspersa. Classification (NCBI taxonomy): domain Eukaryota; kingdom Metazoa; phylum Chordata; class Ascidiacea; order Phlebobranchia; family Ascidiidae; genus Ascidiella; species Ascidiella aspersa. Next base: position 4,044,554 of record NC_139451.1, read on the forward strand.
CAAATGACTTGACTAACATTTAAGTCATTTTAGAATGACTTGTTTACAACACTGGTAGGAATATCAAGCCCACGTCGAAAATACCTGACATTATTTCGATCATTATTGGCATACCGTCGCCGGCTCTACAAATTTGCTTGAGCGTTTTCTTGTTCGGGACTTAAGTGGCTTTATCTTGCCAATTGACGGATACGATTGATATTTTTTCACCTATTTTTGTTGATCATCTTACCTCGCTTTCTGTACAGAAGTTCCACCAGTCTTCCACTGGTACTTTTTTTTCGAAGGAAAATGTTTTTACGATTTAATTGGGCCCCTTAAACATAATTTTTTTCATCTTGTTTTAAAGCGGAACTTTAAAAACTATAGGTTTTCGTGGAGCACGGTCGGCGTGTATTTTTTATTTTTATATTCTGTCGTCATAAATTGATGTTTTAAAGCAAGTAGACATAACCGAAATTTGTGAAACAGAAATGCAGTCTAAAATACATTCAGTGCGAAAACGTTTTTTTAAATGAACCCTATCATTTTGGGCTTGTTATATATATTTTATTTTCAAAGAACGATTTATTAATATGACTGTTCCTGTGTTTTACTCGTTTTTTTTTGTTACTTTTGAGTTTAATGTTGAGTACTTTTGTATGTTTTCTTCGTTTAATAAAGTCAAATAGAAAAAAAGTTTTATATCAAAAAAAAAAAAAAAGGTTTTATAAAAAAGTTTCCGGCCCGGTCTGCGCTTCAAATTACCCTGGGTGTAGCAAAGCGTGCTAAGAGGTGTAATATGACAAAAAGTCAAATCCCGATTAGGTCCAACATTTATGACATCGAACTTTTTAATTATGCTTGTTCAACTGTGAACGAATACTATATACCTAAATACGGCTATATACCTAAATGTGCTGGAATTGTTTTAAGCAGGGCTGCGGACTCGGACTCGGGACTCGAGTAAGACCTCGTAAAACTACCAGAGTCCAGATTCCGACATGCGCATGCGCAGTACCGAATTTTAAAACTGATATGGCCACCAACTGGAAATTGTAAAGGTTGAATAGCATATGGTTGAATATTTTCCAACCAAGTATTTTAAGTGAATGAATTATACGACACCCACATAAGTGGATTGCTGAATATCCACTTTTTTTTTGTTATGTAAATTGGTGAAATACAGGCTGTAGAGTTCGGGCCGGACTCAGGACTCGACAAAATCGCACATTTGACCGGAGTCGAACTCGGAACTCGGGAGTCGGACTCGTTTTTTTTTTGGCCGGAGTCGAACTCGGGTTATTTTTAACCGACTCCGCAGCCCTGGTTTTAAATCAAGGGTTTTAAATCAGTCACCTTAAATATCTACAGTTATCCATTTACACAAAAAAGTTTGGTGGCCCGTGCTAATGATAAAATAATCAACAGTAAAATAAAACCAAACAAGCCAACTTAACAACAACGCGTTTTTCCCAGACTTTCACAGAAAGAGAAAGCACCCACGAGCTCGCCATATTTGGTCACAGCGGCATGCTCTCGCTCACTGAGGCCCTCCAGCGGAAAAAGGAGGTCGATGACGTTGCGATCAGCAAAGCAAAGCAGAGAGTCGATTTCAGTCAACGTGATCCAGCAACCTTAGTCGGCAAACAGGTTGGTAAAATGAAAAGTTTTACGATGTAATACAAACGGCGTCATTACTGTAGTTGTAGTTAATTACGAGTAATGAAAGACACACACAAACATATGTGTTTAATAACATCTGTGATCTAGCCCCTCGGAAGTTGCTTTATGACCAACGATTACGGCTTTCCGTGAATTGATTGATACGGACTGATGATCCCCCAGTGTGAAGTTGCTTGTACTAACAAAATGTGCAAGTATTGGCGCATGGTTGTTTCTCGACTCGCTCCTCTCTGAGCCTGCATAGCTCAGTTGGTAGAGCGACGGTCCCGGCTTGACCGGAGGTCGTGAGTTCGAACCTCACTGCAGGCCAGTTGTTTTTCTGGCTTGCTCTGCTTGCATCATAGATCGACAGATTCGGCGAGTCTGCGATGGCTTTTCGGTGTACTAATTACGAGTAGTTATAGTTGTTAAAAAATTGCCAGTATTTCAAACTAGTCATTTTGAAATGACTCACGTCCCAGTCAAGGCATTTTCAACAATTAGTTGCGCTAGTAAATTTCAAGTCTTTTGCGAAAAACAAAAAAGTCTAGTTCCAATTAAAGTCGTTATTAAAGCAAGTCAATTTCAAGTCAAGTAATTGACATAAAAATAAAACTTTAAATTTTTAAAATTGGTAAACTCGTCCGATTATGAGCAAAACCTTAACTAAAAAATGACGAAAATCCAAGATATAGCAAGCAAGTCGTGAGAAAATAACCCAGTTTTATTCAAAATTTTTGATGAAAACACTTACTTTCAAACTAATTTATGTGACCGAATGACTTAAGTGCAAGTCAAGTCATTTATCCAGAAGACTTTAGTCATTTAAAAACAGTAACTTAAGTCAACTCATTGATTGCAGCTCTGGTATTTTTAGCATATGGTAAAGTGTTTAAAATATGTCAATGATTATATTGCCGTGTTGAAAATTCGGGATTTTCGGTTTACAAATCTTAATGTAACACAGGCTTGCCACAGACTTGGACATAAACTAGATTAGAATTAGTTCTACTAAAATCGTGAAAAACAGAAGTCAAACCGGGATTTGAACTACAATTTAATGTAATTATTCACAATCAATTTAGTTTTTTTCGCAATTTATTGTAATCAGAATGCAAATTGCAAATACTCCTGTGGTATTTTATTTGGAACGTTCACAAAATGCTACCCACTTCTATATGGGATTTAATATTCATTCTACATCTAACTACAAATTCCAGCCATTATCTTAATATTTATTCGAAACTTTTACAAAATGCTACCTATACTTTTATATGGGCTTTAATATTCTTACTACGTCTTACTACAACCTCCAACCATTGTGCTTCAAAGTTGTTGAGTTTTAAACTTAAAAACCTAATTCCAGATGCTGGTTTCCGCTGAGGTTGCCAACGAGAGATGGCAGGACAAACTACGACGTCTGCGAAGCCGGTTTCTCGGATCCTCAAGTCCAATGGCCAGCTAATACTCTGTAGTCTGACCTGCCCACTAACTACAACCCTTGAGTCTGTGTGGGCTTTGATGTTCATTCTTTGTCTAACGACAATCTCCAACCATTACCCGAACATTTATTCGAAACATTCACAAAATCCTGCTTACTTCTGTATGGGGTATAATTTTAAAGTTCAAACTTAGTAGTATGGCCTTCTGTGGCATCACAAATGGTCGGTGACATCACAAAGGCGTACGGCAGTGTGTTTTGGTTTGAATGGCGCCGTGTTGGATTGGCTTCCCCTTAAACGTTCTTGCCTTTGGATTTGAAAGCGGAGACAATGTTTAATGCTTTATACCAGGGGTGTCGAACTCAAACATGCCGGCGTGCCAATTTTTATCTTATAACTTCTTCCCGTGCCAAAATTTCGTAACCGAACTAATTCTTTTTAATCATAAAAGCGCTTTTTACCAAAAATAAGAACGTTTATTTAAACTTGAAAAAAAATGTCTAGTAGAAATGCGTATAACTACATCAAACTGTCTCTCGGTGAGCTGACTTTTGTTTCTTCACACATAATATTATGTGAATGCTAGCCTCCACACAGTATAATGTTACTATATCAAAAGTAATTGTTGGTTGTCGTGATTGAACAAACAATGGCAGTGGGCTGTATAACAAACTCAGTATTTTCTAACAATTGGCCGAATAACAAATTGAGCTTTTTTGGCAATTGGCTAAATAACAATTTTAGTTTTTCGGGGGAAGGTCTTGCGTGTCAATTTTAATAGGTCGAGTGCCACATTTGTCACGCGTGCTGCTTGTTGGACACCCCTGCTTTGTACGATCGGGATTGAGAAAGTTTCAAAATATCAAATCGGAGCCGATACCCGATACCAAGTGGTAGTATCGCTGCTCGTCCGATACTTAAGCGGTATCGGTCAGATAAGATGCAAAACTAATATCGAAATTTCAAGCATGATATGCGCAGCGATTCTAACTTCAAAGGTTAATGCATCCATAAATAGTAGAGTATAACAACTATAGACTTTTTAAATTTCTTAACATTAAAGCAAATTTTACCATAATGATATGAAACAAGTGGTGACGTAATTCGTGGTAGATGTATTCGAATTCGGCTCGGATAGCATTGATGTTGAGCTTGGTTGGGAAGAAGGCGTAGTCCAGACCTTTGTTTAGAAGGTTGATCTCTGCAGGCGAGAGCTTTTTGTCCGACAAAGCTCAACATCAATGCTATCCGAGCCGAATTCGAATACATCTACCTCGAACATGAAACAAATTACTTAAAATCGTTGAATTTTTATCGATTTTTGTTGTTTGAGCACAGTAATGACGTCATTTGTACCGGTTGAGTCGTGATACTTGTTATATATTAAAAACATCGGGTATCGTTATCGGAATAAAATCTCAAGTATCGGACATCCGTTTAGCATAGCATGTGTTTCCACAACAGAATTTTGCCCTCACCCAAACACAATAATGTCGACCATAGAAGTTCTGAAATATTTTAATAACGTAAAAAGGCTAACTCTCCTCGAGTTTGAACTTCTTATACTGACCAACAGCCTGGTCTTGAACCGGTCCTGCCTTTTGAGTGTGATCAACAAAAATTACGTAATAGGCTGATATAATAGTACATTGAAAAGCCATAGAAGACTCGCCGAATCTGTCGATCTATGATGCAAGCAGAGCAAGCCAGAAAAACAACTGGCCTGCAGTGAGGTTCGAACTCACGACCTCCGGTCAAGCCGGGACCGGTCCGCTTGTATCATAGATCAACAGATTCGGCGAGTCTGCGATGGCTTTTCGGTGTACTATTGATACGGAAGCCGTAATCGTTGGTCAGCTTCCATGGGGCTAGATCACAGTTGTTATTATACACATATGCGTGTGTGTCTTTCATAGGCTGATATAACACAGAAAAATTGCGCCTCAAAGTGTAAGTAAAAAAAGAGGGCAAAAAACTTCCTAAAGAGCATTGTGAAAAAGAAACTCACTTTAACATTGTATATATTACTTTAATGTTCATAATTGATTTTGGAACACCAACAAAGAAAAGATTATGAAAGCGGAAAAATAAATAAAACAGTGCGAACCGAAGCTCATAATAGGGACAAAAATCCCTGTTATTTCACACGAAAGTGGCATGGAAATTTAGCATTTAGCGTATGGGTGATTTCTTGTGGGTTCGGCTACTTACTTCTTACAAAGGTTAGAAACTAGTGTTGTATTGTACGCGCATTACGTTTGTTTTAAAGTTATTTACAAACTCTATGACTTTTACGATTATAGGTAACAGGTTTTAATTACAGGGTGGGCCAAAAGTTGGCTTCCAGTTATTCCACAGCGTTAGCTTGAAAGAAGAGGTAGCATGGAATGGCCACCACGCTCACCTGACCGGACACCAATGTATTTTTTTTTTGTGGGGTGTTGTAAAGAACAAGGTGCACGAGAAGAACCAAAAAACAATAAATTTACTTTTAGACCCAAAACCCTACTGTTTAGAACTGTAAGCCTACTTTTGGCCCGCTCTGTGTATCAGCCATATAAGGCAAGTAAATTCTGGTCTCCCAATGATTATTAATGTTCTACTAACCAAATTAGTGTTGTAAACAAGTCATTTTGAAAAGACTCAAGTGCCAGTTAAGTTGTTTTTGAAAGAAATTCAGCACCAGGCAAGTTTTTCGCAAAAATGGAAGTCCAAGTCAAGTGTAAAAATGATTAAACAACCTGTCGAAAGTCAAGTCCCGACCCACTTAACGCCAGTAAAACGGTAAACTATTCAAACTCGAATATTATTATTCTATTAACCACATTAGTGTTGTAAACAATTCATATTGAAGAGACTCAATTCCCAGTCAAGTCTAGTCCACGTCCAGTCTTTCTAGACTAAATATCAAGTAAAGTCCCGGTGCAGTCGTTATTAAAGAAAGTCAACGCAAAAATGACGGCCTTATCATATAAATAAAACGGTAAACTATTGAAACTGGCAAACTCGCCTAACATGTGCAATAACTCAACCAAAAAAATAACAAAATCGCATCATACAGCAAATATGTCGTTTTATGTGCAAAAATTAGGACGACTAACCTAATTTTATCAAATACTTGCCTAATGAAAACACCTCATTTCAACCAAAGGACAACGCAATATTATACTAACCCAGTGTGTTCTTTCTTCGCGTCGGCTCGAATCCTAAACGTGGGTATAACAGCTTTGGCGACCCAAGTCTATCCGCTGAACGTTTTATCAGAGAACAAAACATAAGCAGAACTAGATTTCGAATTTAATCAACTGCTGCAGCCGGCGATTCAAATTTAACGGGAACCTTCGCATCCAATGGGTTGAGAAACACTGTACTAACCAGAACAACATATCTACTGAAGCTCAGTAATTCTTAAACTGCCAAATATTATTGTTCTACGCATCCATTGTCAGCCTTGTCTTAGATTCCAAATACATCTCACTAACGGCACAGATACTAACCTATAACTTGGACGATTTTATCAATACTTTCAACCGATAATATATCATACCCATTTTATTATACTGACATTTTTGCGTGCGTGCAACATCTGAGCACTTCCACCGAAGGAAATTGTCAACTTCGCTAAAATAAAGATTTGACGCTTAACCGAAAATCGAGGTTTTGGGCGAAAACGAATAATTTTCCATTTCTTAATGAATTTTGATGCCGTTTCGGCTGTAGACTCACGTCTCACGTGCAACATCTAAGCACTTCCACCAGTTTTTACCACTTTTGCGTGCCTGTTATTCTAACTGTGCTATATACCTGCTTTTTAACGCTTTTGCGTACCTATTGTTCCGCTACCGATTGTAACAAGATCCGAATGTATTCAGCAATTAACACGACACTTAATGCTCATGTAGAATATTTGACCGGATCTCTCTTTTACGCTTGCACCAATACGTGATTGTTTATTGATTTGGGTTAGGGTTGGGTTTAGCGTTTGGGTTTGGTTGCTGGTAGAACTAGTTTTTCCGACTTTTGCATAATTTCAATGATTTTTCGGAAATCGATTTAAATTACGTTGTTAGTGGGGTAAATAGCTTTTGGATGTGTCTATATAGTCTAGACTGGATCGCAGTTTTACGCTTGTACCAATAGGTCAATATTTATTGATTTGTATTGGGGTTAGCGTTTGGGCTTGGGTTGTGTTAGTATTAGTATTAGTTTTCCGAGATTTGCGTAATTTCCATGATTTATCCTGAAATCGATTTAAATTAGTTAGCCGGGGAAATAGTCTCGGGAGATGTTTGGTAGCCGGGGAAATAGCCTCACGAAATGCCTATATAGCCTATTTCACCGGGTCGACCTTTTACGCGTGCACCCGTTAGTGAATATATGTCGATTTAAGCTGCTTTGGTGTCCGGGTATATAGACTTAAAGTGCCCGACGACTAGGAAGAGCAGCGGTTCGAAACCAGGAGTACGTGTATGAAGCACCAAAGCAGGGGTTTCGACATGCAGTTTAAAACTAAGCGCTATTTAGACATATTTGTGAGGAATGCGTAACAAGTTACTTGAAGATGTCTAGGATGTGTTGGTTCTGCACTATGATGTCATAGTGCAGTGGCCTCCAACCTATGGGTCGCAACCCCAAGTGGGGTCGCCTAACATTTTTCTGGAGTCGCGCCACAGGTGCTTTTCGCTCTTAGCCTATGACCTGTTAAGTAGGTTACAAAGATTTCAGCAAATATTTGCTTAAAGATTTCAATTAACTTACCCGACTCTGTCCAATTTTGTAACTTAATTACTCGTTCCGTTTTTAACCACATGGCTTTGTTTAACAAAATCCAGCGAAATGAGCATAATAAAAATGGAAAATTGCTTGAAAGTAGAGCATTACATATGTAAAAGTGGAATGGCGTTTTTTAAAACTGGTGGAAACTATGTAGGCGCAACCATCACACTAAATGCAACTTAGTGTTGAAACAAAGTGAAATTTTGGTGTTCGTTCGGTTCTTACTTCAAATTCATAATTTAAATGAAACTTCTTAAAAGAAATCATTTTGGTGCACATGTGTAGCAACAGTTCTCTGGAAATGTGTATCATTTACACATATTCTCTCCTAAGACTTAGTTCCAGCATTTTTATATATATTTATTTCCTTTCTGAAAACAAAAATGGTTTTCATTTTATTTAAATTGGGGTCGCCTATTAAAAACGTTGGAGACCACTGTCATAGTGCATCCTATAGACGGATGATCTAACGCCAATTGCTGTAGTCCGTTACAAGTGTGTGTGTGGTATATAAAAGAGAAAGAATTAGTGGAAGAATTCTTATTTTGCACTGTTTTGAGGTATAGTTTAGTTGGAAATATGGTTTTATCGATTTTTCTGCCTTAGTTTTTAATTGCTGCTTTTAGTGCCTATTGTGTGTTTCCACGCAGACTCTTGTGTTTTTATCCGGCCCGCGGCTCACCTCTCTCTCTCTCTCTCTCTCTCTCTCTCTCTCTCTCTCTCTCTCGTAGAATGGATTTTTGCGCTTCGATCGAAAGTATTCCTTCTTAACAATAGAAACGTATTGGTATAAAGGCCGTTTTTCAACCTCAAAATCCAAAAACATAACGATTTAAATTTTGACAACCTAACTTGGTTACATAGTCGTAGCCAGGGGGGCCTGAGAGAGTCGATCACAGGCGGCGCCATACCTTCAATTATCATGCATTGTTACGTCACAAAAAATGTAGTTAATATTACGTTTGCTACACATTACTGTAGTTTTACAACTTTTAGAGAGTTTTTGCTCTTTTAATGGTTTTGGGTATTACGTTAACACTCAGTCAGTTAATGGGGCAATGTTTGTGTTTCTTACCATTTATATCGCCTTCGCAATATGCACATTGTGTCGCAAGAAACACATCGGCAACTTGCCCACCCCTGAACCAATGTTTTATATGAATTATGTACGGTCTTTGTTGTATAACGCAACTAAATTTTTTTAACACAAAATTGTAATTCTTTTCGCTTAATGCGTCGCAAGACCGACAATCATTTACGTTGCACTAAGGAAAAAAAACATTGCACCAAGGTAGTGGTTCTTAACCGTTGTTCTGCGGCACTCTAGGGTGCCATTTTTAACGCTTAAGTGTGCCGAAATGTATTCCAAATTCTTTGGAATTCCAATTTTTGCTCTATTGGTAAGCTTCTTTATACAATTTTTGTGTACTCTAAAATGCCAAAAATTAAAACGATTTTTTCAGTCTTTTTGTACAGTTAATGTGCTGTTTCAATCTCGTTTATTGTAACGTTACAGTTAATCACTAATCAAAAATACGAGCAACGGTGCCGCGAACTATTTATAATATCTGTATGGTGCTGCAAGCCAAAAAATGTTGCTAATCGCGATTTCTACTTAAGGTTTATCAACCGTTTAATAAGCTGAAAATGGTTTAAATTGTGTAGCCTAAAGTTTTCACCTTAAAACTTTCCTCCTGAAATTTCCATGTATATTGGCTTGTGTGCAAAGAATCACTAGATTTTAATGTTGTATGGTTATATTGTAAAACGCACGTATTACACATTGCATTTAAAATATACATGTCCATTTTATACAATTCACACAACAACATTCAAATCAAGCGCACTGATAATAAAAAAGAAGCGGTGGTGATTACTGGTCACAAATCTATTTGACATTTTTAGATTTAAAAAATATATGAGGGGTAATTTAGTGAACTAAGGTGTGTTTATATGGTATGGAATTAAATCACCCATAATGACTATATCTTTTGCAATTGTGGACTTGTTAAAGTTGACTTTGTGCTATGACATTCCCTTCATTATTTCTGCTTAAGGCAGGAATCTTACGTTTTTTAAGTTTGTCCAATCGAACAATGCATCTGTCCAATAATGTGGAGTAAAGCAAGGGGTTCAATGCACTGTTAATGGGAAGCAAAATACCAGCACTAATTAGGTAAATATCATTGGAAAGTGGAACACCGGAAACAGCCAAGTAAGCAAGCACACACATTGGGATCCAGCAACAGAAGTCAGTAATAAGCAAGCGAGAAATACGTTTTTGCATTTCGCTGTTGGGTTGCTTGTTTCTAGATTTAGCCATTTTGTTACTGCGTATGTAAATAAGTATGTAAGCAACAAGCATGAAAATGAACAGCAGGAAGTTGAGTGTAATAAGAAACACAGAATATTGCCAAGAAGCGTCATTTGCAGAGGCGAACAGTCTGGGCATGCAAACACTGGTTTCACCATAATAACCAAAAATTCCTTTTATTGGTTGATTGGGGAATGTTTTGCTTATTAGCTGAGTGACGTCATGCCAATCTAGGGACGTCATGTTATGTGGTTTTATTTTATTGGCTAAATCAACCATCTGTTCTTTAAGAACTTTATCAGTTTTGAAAAATTTACTTGAAAACCAAACATGAGAAACAAAATAACCTGAACTGTAATCAAACGAAGGCAGAAGTGAAAATAAAATTGCAAACAGCCAAACACATGCACATGAAATGTAAATCCCCTTTAACTCCATTGTTCTAGTGATAAATGGTTTGTACACTGTTGATAGTCTAAAAGCTGTCATGACAGCCATAGTACCCGAAGAGGCCATGGTAGCTACAACACACAACATTCCAAGTATGGAACATGTCCTGCTAGTACGCCAAAGTGCGTCAAACGAGCAATAATCTCCTGAAAACTCTAAACCCTTTATACTTATTGAAATCAAGTAAATACCCATGAGAAAGTCAGCGGGTGCTAAACTAAGCAAAAATATGTAGGTACTTTTTACGAAATTGTGTGCCCTCTTGTTATTTGCAATGTCCCTTACAGTAATAACAACAACCGCTAAATTCCCAAACACAGCCACCAACCCCATTAACCAGAAGAAGGCTGTGTAAACAGGGTTGGCGATCATTTCTTTTTGATTTGAGAAAATGGAACTTCGCTTACTTATGGGCGGGCATTCGTCACTTCCGTCCGAACATTGAGGAAATCCATCTTCAACCAAGTTGATGTCGACCGACAGGGGCTTTCCATTGCGACAGTAAAACCTCGTTTCGCTGCATCGCGTCGTATCTTCGTCCGATCCCTCGTCGCAGTCTATTATTCCGTCACAAAGGTTGTTGATGTCGATGCTGGTGAACGTTCCACTGGCGCAATCGTGACGCTTGGGGCACAATCCATGTTCGTTGCAAGAAAAAATCAGTGAAAAATTCAACCCCTCACAGGCTAGTCCACTTAAAGCTTTAACATACATGCAATCCATATCGCAGAACTTGGGCCGAGGCTGGCAACCTTCGCATTCGTCTTTCATGTTCCAACATTCAGGCCTGCCATCGCATTTGGTGGCGCGTACGAGGGAAGAAGTTAATACAATATGTCTGCAAAACATGTAATCTTCTTCACCGTCATCCTTAGCTAGTCCGCAATATTTCGTGTTGGATTCTCCCAGACATCTGACTTCTGGGTTGCACAATACTTTGTTCATATCTACGCAGTCCGTTGCATTGCGGCAATGCATTTGGTTGGGAGGGCAAGTGTCTCTAGCGTTGCCCAAGATTTCCTTGCAAACTGTTTGGTCGTCGCACAAACATTCATCGGAAAGATCGTAGCAGTCTGGAACCCCGTTACAAACTTGCTGTTGAGAAACAACCAATCGTTTGTCCAAACACAAGAAGCAAACGAATTGTCCATCAACGAAACAAATATCGGACTCATCTGAGCATTGAGGTTCATCGTCGTAGATGTTTATCTGCGGTAAAACGCAAATTCCCCTTCTGCTTGTTCCCGAGCATTTAAATCCCAGCCCAGTTTTGATTTCATCATCATTGCAGTTAATGAAGTTGTCGCAATATTTTTCAGTGGAAATTGGAATACCGTTACTGCACCGTGAGAAACTTGTGTGAATTCCCTCCTCACAAACCCACTGTCCATTCCCACAAACCCTGTCTCTCCGCCCTTCGCACGGTCCCATAAGTTGGCGGCAAGTCGCCTTGTTGTGCATTGCTTCGAATTTGGTTTTATTTGTCTCGTTAGAGCAATAAGCTACGTAAACCATCTTATTGAGAACATACACAGCCCGATCATCGCAAGGCTCCTTTCGTCCGACGCACTGGATTCTACCGTCAGCCACTTGTTGCTGGCAAGATCTGCAATACCATTTATCGCTACGGTCTGAACAAGAGGCCTGAGCACTACATAAGGCCAAACCCGTGGGGACACACTCAATACCATTGTTGCAATACGCATAGCCAGTTGGACAACTGCTGCAGTTTATCTCATCGCTCTTATCGTTACAGTGCTTCCACCCATCGCACCACAGATTTTCGTGAAGACACTTGCTCCCATCGCACATCTTAGCTCCTGGTTTGCAAGTTGTGCAGTTCGTCTCATCGCTCCAATCGAAACAATTGTTCCCACCATCGCACCAATAACTTGCTGGAATACACAAACCATTAGCGCACATCCTCGCTCCTCCATTGCAAGCTTGACATGTCCACTCTTCCTCAGAAAGCGGACAGTCCACCCGCCCGTCGCAAACCTGAGCTTGGCTGATGCACTTTCCATGCGATTCCGCAGAATTCCTGTTACATTGAAACTGATCTTGAGCGCATCTCGCGTTTGCCGCGATGCACAAGGCAAGCAACGAACAAAGACAAGTAAATATTCCCAACAACATTTTACCAACTTATGTTCCTATGCTAAAAACACGTTCGATGAAATGTACAACTGGATACGTTTTAAAACAAACGATAAAATAACCACTGACTTGCATATTGAAAGCAAAGTTATTGGAAGATTGAAGCAAAGTGATTGATTTAAAAGTTACATTGATTAGGGATGTCCGATAATAACGGATCGTAGCCGATACCTGATGCCAAGTAGTAGTATCGGTACTCGTCCGATACTAGAGCGACATCGGTGCAGATCCGATAAAAAGCGATATGAAATATTCAGCCATGGTATGCGATTTAACGCAACGATCATCAAGTGAAAAATAACCTTATCAAAAAAATGCTAGCAACTGAATATTCTAATAACTTCTCAACGCTGAAGCAAGTTTTGTTCTAATCAGTTCAAAAATTGCCTTTTAAAGTTTCACTTTTATCTATTTTCATCTTCTAAGCGTAGTAATGACGTCATTTGGTATCGAATGGATCGCGATACTTTTATCGAAAATATCGGGTATCGGTATCGGAATAAAATGCCAAGTATCGGATTCACATGTATAACTATAGCAGTTCATGTATAACTATAGCGGTTCATGTATAACTATAGCAGTTCATGTATAACTATAGCGGTTCATGTATAACTATAGCAGTTCATGTATAACTATAGCGGTTCATGTATAACTATAGCCGTTCATGTATAACTATAGTGGTTCATGTATAACTATAGCGGTTCATGTATAACTATAACAGTTCATGTATAACTATAGCGGTTCATGTATAACTATAGCGGTTCATGTATAACTATAGCGGTTCATGTATAACTATAGCGGTTCATGTATAACTATAGCGGTTCATGTATAACTATAGCGGTTCATGTATAACTATAGCGGTTCATGTATAACTATAGCGGTTCATGTATAACTATAGCAGTTCATGTATAAATATAGCGGTTCATGTATAACTATAGCAGTTCATGTATAACTATAGCGGTTCATGTATAACTATAGCGGTTCATGTATAACTATAGCAGTTCATGTATAACTATAGCGGTTCATGTATAACTATAGCAGTTCATGTATAACTATAGCGGTTCATGTATAACTATAGCGGTTCATGTATAACTATAGCGGTTCATGTATAACTATAGCGGTTCATGTATAACTATAGCGGTTCATGTATAACTATAGCGGTTCATGTATAACTATAGCGGTTCATGCATAAATATAGCGGTCCATGTATAACTATAGCGGTTCATGTATAACTATAGCGGTTCATGTATAACTATAGCGGTTCATGTATAACTATAGCAGTTCATGTATAACTATAGCGGTTCATGTATAACTATAGCGGTTCATGTATAACTATAGCAGTTCATGTATAACTATAGCAGTTCATGTATAACTATAGCGGTTCATGTATAACTATAGCGGTTCATGTATAAATATAGCGGTCCATGTATAACTATAGCGGTTCATGTATAACTATAGCGGTTCATGTATAACTATAGCGGTTCATGTATAACTATAGCGGTTCATGTATAACTATAGCGGTTCATGTATAACTATAGCGGTTCATGTATAACTATAGCAGTTCATGTATAACTATAGCAGTTCATGTATAACTATAGCGGTTCATGTATAACTATAGCGGTTCATGTATAACTATAACAGTTCATGTATAACTATAGCGGTTCATGTATAACTATAGCGGTTCATGTATAACTATAGCGGTTCATGTATAACTATAGCGGTTCATGTATAACTATAGCGGTTCATGTATAACTATAGCGGTTCATGTATAACTATAGCGGTTCATGTATAACTATAGCGGTTCATGTATAACTATAGCAGTTCATGTATAAATATAGCGGTTCATGTATAACTATAGCAGTTCATGTATAACTATAGCGGTTCATGTATAACTATAGCGGTTCATGTATAACTATAGCAGTTCATGTATAACTATAGCGGTTCATGTATAACTATAGCAGTTCATGTATAACTATAGCGGTTCATGTATAACTATAGCGGTTCATGTATAACTATAGCGGTTCATGTATAACTATAGCGGTTCATGTATAACTATAGCGGTTCATGTATAACTATAGCGGTTCATGTATAACTATAGCGGTTCATGCATAAATATAGCGGTCCATGTATAACTATAGCGGTTCATGTATAACTATAGCGGTTCATGTATAACTATAGCGGTTCATGTATAACTATAGCAGTTCATGTATAACTATAGCGGTTCATGTATAACTATAGCGGTTCATGTATAACTATAGCAGTTCATGTATAACTATAGCAGTTCATGTATAACTATAGCGGTTCATGTATAACTATAGCGGTTCATGTATAAATATAGCGGTCCATGTATAACTATAGCGGTTCATGTATAACTATAGCGGTTCATGTATAACTATAGCGGTTCATGTATAACTATAGCGGTTCATGTATAACTATAGCGGTTCATGTATAACTATAGCGGTTCATGTATAACTATAGCAGTTCATGTATAACTATAGCAGTTCATGTATAACTATAGCGGTTCATGTATAACTATAGCGGTTCATGTATAACTATAGCAGTTCATGTATAACTATAGCGGTTCATGTATAACTATAGCAGTTCATGTATAACTATAGCAGTTCATGTATAACTATAGCGGTTCATGTATAACTATAGCAGTTCATGTATAACTATAGCAGTTCATGTATAACTATAGCGGTTCATGTATAACTATAGCGGTTCATGTATTACTATAGCGGTTCATGTATAACTATAGCGGTTCATGTATAACTATAGCGGTTCATGTATAACTATAGCAGTTCATGTATAACTATAGCGGTTCATGTATAACTATAGCGGTTCATGTATAACTATAGCGGTTCATGTATAACTATAGCAGTTCATGTATAACTATAGCGGTTCATGTATAACTATAGCAGTTCATGTATAACTATAGCGGTTCATGTATAACTATAGAGGTTCATGTATAACTATAGCAGTTCATGTATAACTATAGCAGTTCATGTATAACTACAGCAGTTCATGTATAACTATAGCGGTTCATGTATAACTATAGCAGTTCATGTATAACTATAGAGGTTCATGTATAACTATAGCGGTTCATGTATAACTATAGCAGTTCATGTATAACTATAGCAGTTCATGTATAACTATAGCAGTTCATGTATAACTATAGCGGTTCATGTATAACTATAGCGGTTCATGTATAACTATAGCGGTTCATGTATAACTATAGCGGTTCATGTATAACTATAGCGGTTCATGTATAACTATAGCGGTTCATGTATAACTATAGCGGTTCATGTATAACTATAGCGGTTCATGTATAAATATAGCGGTTCATGTATAACTATAGCGGTTCATGTATAACTATAGCGGTTCATGTATAAATATAGCGGTTCATGTATAAATATAGCGGTTCATGTATAACTATAGCGGTTCATGTATAACTATAGCGGTTCATGTATAACTATAGCGGTTCATGTATAACTATAGCGGTTCATGTATAACTATAGCGGTTCATGTATAACTATAGCAGTTCATGTATAACTATAGCGGTTCATGTATAACTATAGCGGTTCATGTATAACTATAGCGGTTCATGTATAACTATAGCGGTTCATGTATAACTATAGCGGTTCGTGTATAACTATAGCGGTTCATGTATAACTATAGCGGTTCATGTATAACTATAGCAGTTCATGTATAACTATAGCAGTTCATGTATAACTATAGCAGTTCATGTATAACTATAGCGGTTCATGTATAACTATAGCGGTTCATGTATAACTATAGCGGTTCATGTATAACTATAGCAGTTCATGTATAACTATAGCGGTTCATGTATAACTATAGCGGTTCATGTATAAATATAGCGGTTCATGTATAACTATAGCGGTTCATGTATAACTAGCGGTTCTGTTACAAACGATAATGAATACCAATGACCTGGTTATTGTTGGTAAAATGTTTTAAAATTAAAAAAGGATGAAAGAACGGTAAAATAGAGTAAATAAAAATTTACATTGATGTAAGGACACGGTGTATACGCATTATCTACATAAAGTCTATTTATCAAATTACTTTTTTGAATATTCCACAATTACCACGTCATAATTGAATTTAAGTGTCGCGGTAATAAATAAAGAGACAAGGCCAAATAATACAGTTTCATTTAACGTATGACGCGGGTAGCGACCTTGGTACGCTGCTCCTGTTGTTGTTGTCGCCGTTAAACATTACACTTTTGCCTAAAAATCCCGATCGACTTTCGTGCCCCTCCAGAGCGCTTTGTCGGTTTCCCGGCTCCCACGCGCGCCTATTGCTGAATTTCATGATTTTTTTTGATGGGGGATGTATTTCGACATTTCCAGCAAAATGACTCTTGTGAAACCTATATAATGTATTTTGGACTGCTCCAGATAATTATATTTATTTTAAAATCGCTATCCTGGATCACATTGCCTTTACGATTTTATTGTTTTATTTATTTTTTTTTTTTGTGGGGGGGATATTATCAAAAATTGTTTTAGAGATGACAAAATTTGCTATTTTAAGACGGATTATTTTTACTTTAGGGAGATATTTTTGGGGGTTCCTTAGGGGCCTGAAATCAGGTAACAAAAATAGTAAAATAAGTATGGTGTCATCTTATAAGCGATGCCCCTATCAAGCGGTAGTAATATCTCGTAAACAGGACTGTCCGCCAACTGGAAATTGTTAACGCGGAATAGCAAATGGTGGATATTTTCCAACCATGTATTGTGATTCAATGAATATGTGACCCCTATATGAGGGGATTGCTGAAAATTAATTGTATTTAGTTACTTAAATTGGCAGAATACAGAGTCAGAGCCGGACTCGAACTCGTTTTTCTAAAGTATTATTCTAAAAGTTACTTAACTGGGTTATTTATCTTAAGTTTTGTAAAATAACCCATTTGCTTGCTATATATTGCGTTTTGTGTTATATTTTCGTTGAGTTCTTGCTCGTAATCGGACAAGTCCTTGTTCGTATTATGAAGTGTAGCTACAATCAAGTTTGTTTGCCACACTTGCTTTATTCAGCTCGCGTCGCGATGAGGCGGCTGCTGGTATCCTGCTGCGATTTATTGTCCGGCGCGTGCAACGTTCATACAGTGAAGTGATTTGTCGTAACCTAGGCGCATGCGACTTGCCTTTTAGAAAGAGGCTTCTCTTAGAAAAAAGAATATTGCTCTTACAACACAACATATTTTAAGGCCACAAATTTAAATGCGAATCCTAGAGGCAGTGTACACCTCTCTGTTAGCACCTGTTGTAATTGTTGCTCCATCCAAACATATCAACACCAGGCGTGAGACTTATTGTGCGAAGTGGCTTGTCTAGCAAAAGTGGACGCATGCGACTAGCCTTTTGAAAGGTGGCTTCACTTAGTAAAATAACTTATCGCTCCTACGAAATAACATATTTAGCGTCGCAAATATAAATGCGAAATCTGGTGGCAGTGTACGCCTCTCTTAATTTGCCACTGTTGCGCATGTTACTCCAATCAAACATAGCAACACCAGGCCTTAACAAATTAAAATTGTTCAAGGGCGCAGCAAGCAAAACATAAAGCCGAACGCATTATTAGGGAGCACGTTACAAAGCTAAGTTATAACATGGCGTCATACTAAAATAAATATTAAGAACACTGCGTTTGTTGGATTTCAATTGGCAAAACTTTCAATTTAAAAGGTGGTTTATTAGGCACATAAACTTGTTTTATATATTGCTCGAAACTACAGATGTAAAGTCAGTTTTAACTATAATTGCTCGGACCAAGCCATGGTAAAATTTACCCAGTAAAAGTTAGCAAAAGTATAGCATACCATAAACGTTAAATCATTTAGAGAAATAATAATATTTGCTTGAAAGAGAATAATATTATTTGCTTTTTAAACATGTTAGCTGGCCAAAGTGTAATAACATGACCGTACGCAATATCTACCTAAATTATATTTATCAAATATATATACGCCATATTTGAACCCCTTTCGCAATAAAGCCATAACTAAGTAAATCTTAGGCCCATATCTGTTTTTGCTTGCAGAAACAAGGCAAGGAAAATAAAATATACAATTAAAAATACAAAAATAAATAATATATACAATAAAAAATGAAATCTATTAAAAATATTAACAATTAAAAAAAAATTAAAAAATTAAAAATTAAAAAAAATATAAAATAATCACCAAGCCCAAAAAATTCACACCCCGACAAATTATACAATAACCGCACCCTTGTCTAGTTTGGTTTTATTTTCGTGTAAATATATTGTTGCTACATTTTGAATAAAATTCGTTCGTAATAAACAATGTGGATTGAAAACGTGTGATTTTATGTGCGACAATAATAAAGCCATCAAATTCAGGTTAGATTTACGATGCTATTTTGCCGGCCCTGCTTGCATCATTGATCGGCAGATTCGATGAGTCTGCAATGGCTTTTCGGTGCACTAATTATACGTAAGCCGTGATCGTTAGTCAAAAAGCGGCTTCAGAAGGGCTCGATCTCAGTTGTTAGAACACATTTGTGTGAATGTTTCATTATCTAAATTCAAGTTTACAATTTGATTATGCCCTGTTTCAATGAAAGACACACACAAACATATGTGTTTAATAACATCTGTGATCTAGCCCCTCGGAAGTTGCTTTATGACCAACGATTACGGCTTCCGTATCAATAGTACACCGAAAAGCCATCGCAGACTCGCCGAATCTGTCGATCTATGATGCAAGCAGAGCAAGCCAGAAAAACAACTGGCCTGCAGTGAGGTTCGAACTCACGACCTCCGGTCAAGCCGGGACCGTCGCTCTACCAACTGAGCTATGCAGGCTCAGAGAGGAGCGAGTCGAGAAACAACCATGCGCCAATACTTGCACATTTTGTTAGTACAAGCAACTTCACTCTGGGGGATCATCAGTCCGTATCAATAAATGAAAGACACACACAAACATATGTGTTGCTCATATGTTGTTGTTTTTTTTAGTGTACGCCACGGGTTAGCTACAGAACAACAGGTGTTTTAAGATTAAATGTTTTATGACGTCATGTTTGAGTCATCCATGTCAATTTTTACTTTCCCCGAAACAAAAATTCTGGACCCGGCCAATTTGATAGCAAACAAAGAAAGGAATACTGAGCGAAAATATGGGGTTCGACGAAAGCTTGCAGAATGACATGAGTTGTCAAAGGTTAGGAACAAGTGTATTAGGTAATTAGAAGGATTAGCATACCAAAATAAAACATTGTCCAGGTATCTAGGAACTATAATAATTGGCAAAATGTAAATCGGTACTATCCGGTGAGTATTTTTTCTCAAAATAAACCCATTTTTATCCACTTTTCCTCCCCAATTCCTCTCTGGAACACATTTCCTCCCTCAAATTTTAAATTCCCCCCAAAATGAGCCAAGTGGCTCCCTTTGAGAACCACTGCTTTATATGTCAATAGTGAAACAATACAAGCTATAATAGGAAAACGCATTTTTCTCTCTGCCCGTTTCTCTGTGAACGTTGAGCACACGATAAATGACAAATACCAACTAATTTGTAGAGTGGCACACTTTGATAATCGCCGGGTTTTTTAGCGCACTTCGCGCAAACGATGCTTTTTGACACTTAAATTCAAAAAAATGTTTACAAAAATGATTTGAGCCTAACATAAACTTTGCAATATATTGTATTGCCTGATCTGACCTTATCACACTTCCAACCACCCTCATATTCGGTTAGTGAATTATTTTTCGTTTTTTTTAACATATTTGCCCCAAAGACACTTTTTGTCACTTGCGGGCACTTTTCAAAACTTTGTTTCCCATTTTTATTTATTTCACTTTTCCACACAATTTCACCCTTTTTCACACTTTATCCAATGCACTACTAACGTGTACAACATCAATTTGGCCAAACTATCTCTGAATTTTGTTTCGCGTCACTTCTTAACAAACAAACAAAATATTGTTAGAAATTAATATTTAAAAAGTAAATAAAGTATTTAAAAAGTAATTAGGCTAAACTTGCACCAAGCAAATTAAAAGTGGTCAACTGTCACTTTAACTAATCATATCTTCACTGAAATATCTGCACAAATGTGACAAACGTAAAATATCCTTTCACAAAACCATAGCTAACATCATGTTAAAAATCATAGCTACAAGAATACATATCTCTGCATATATATTTTTTGTTCGAATTTTATCTTGTTTTGTGAATATTTACTCCTGACTACGATTTTAAAAAGTTTAAATAACAAAATCGCGCAATGTAAAAACATAGGCTAAAATAAATACAATTAAAACAGCAAATTTAAGCACACACCTGCTTAAGGACTAGATTCTGCAGTCAACGTTTTCTCATATGACTTTTTATTGTGTTGTTGCTCACGTTTTTTTTTCGTTGTTTTAGTCAAGCATTGTATTACGAGCGTTAAGCGTAATTCACTGTTAAGCGGGAAAGCACTGGTCAAACGCAAACTTTAGACGGAGATGTGATAGATTGATTCTCAAAATGTTTCGGCGTTGATTTTGAAAATATCCTCATTTTTTTTGTAGCACATCAGGTTTTTAAAATATTCGTATGAATTTTTTCAATGTATTGCTGTAAATTAATTATTTATATAGGCGCATCACACATTGTGACCAGGACCGGATTTACCAATAGGCTAAGCAGGCTGAAGCCTAGGGCCTCAACGTCCAGGGGCCTCGAAATTCGGTTTCGAAGTTTGTAATTCTTTTAAAATCTTGAAAAGTTTAAACACTGCCTGAAGAATACCTTTTCAGAGTAGAAAATTCTATACAAAACTGGTTTCAACCACGTTGTAAACAGTCATTATTACGTCGTTTGCATCATAATAAAGGCAACCAGACGTGGGTGCAGTAGTTGTATATTTTTTCAGGGGGTATATTTTCAGGGCTTGTTTTTTTTTTCTTTTTTAATTTAAAATTTTTTTTTATTTTTTGATATTTTTTATTTTTATTATATATTTTATATTTTTTTCCTGAACTTGTTTCTGCAAGCAAAAACAGATATGGGCCAAAAACTTCCCCACTTAACTTCTGGCTTTGATGCGAAAGGGGTTCAAATATGGCGTCGTAGTATTTGGGAAATGATCGAAACATATATTTGATAAATACAATTTACGTAGATAATGCGTACAAGCATATTATTACACTTTAGCCAGCTAACATGTTTGAAAAGCAAATATTATCATTCTCTTAAAATGGTTTAACGTCCATGGTTTGCTATACTTTGCCAACTTTTACTGGGTAAATTTTTACCATGGCTTGGTCCGAGCAATCACAGTTATAACAGACTTTAAATCTGTGATTTCGAGCAATATATAAAACAAGTTTATGTGCCTAATCAACCACCTTTTAAATGGAAAGTTTTGCCAATTGAAATCCAATAAACGCAGTGTTCTTAATATTTATTTTAGATGACGCCATGTTATAACGTAGCTTTGTAACGTGCTCCCTAATAATGCGTTCAGCTTTATGTTTTGCTTGCTGCGCCCTTGAACAATTTTAATTTGTTAAGGCCTGGTGTTGATTTGTTTGATTGGAGTAACTTGCGCAACAGTGGCAAATAGAGAGGCGTACAATGCCACCAGATTTCGCATTTAAATTTGCGGCTGAAAATACACCCTATTGACACTTGATTATTAGGCGAAGCTTATCGCGAAGTAATTGATCGCCCGAAAAAAAGCTAACGCCGCATTGAAAGCAAGCATTATAAATGAGTCGCCGATATTCTGCTTTGAACATCTCTACTCGCAATGCTTCCCTCCGTTAATTGTACGGTGGGTGAAACTTTATTCACGGCCTTACCTCTTTGTGTATTACCGCGACAATACGATGAAATACGATTTGGAGAATATTGGAAAAATCTTATTTGGAGAATATTTGCTAGTTGCACCTGTTCTGTATGTTACTCCAATCCAACATATCAACACACAATTATAAGTTGTGTATAATAATTTAATAACTTATGGCTTTGAAGCAAAAGGGGTTCAAATATGGCGTAGATTTTGGAAATGATCGAAACATATATTTGATCAAAGAAAATTTACGTAGATAATGCTTACGGCCATGTTGTTACATTTTGGTCAGCTAGCATGTTTAAAAAGCCATTATTTTCATTCTCTCTAAATGATTTAACGTCTATGGTTTGCTATACTTTTTCCAACTTTTACTGGGTAAATTTTTACCCTGCCTTGGTCTGAGCAATCACTGTTGAAACAGAGTTTAAATCTGGAGTTTTGAGCAATATGCAAACACGTTTATGTGCCTAATAAGCCAGGTTTTATATTGAAAGTTTTGCCAATTTAAATCCAATAAACGCAAGAGTTATTTATTTATGACGCCATGTTATGACGTAGCTTTGTAACGTCGTCGTTAAGAATGCGTTAAACTTAAGCTTTTTGTTGTTGCGGCCCTTGTATAATTATATTTGTTTAGGCCTGGTGTTGATGGTGCAACAATTACAACAGGTCCTAACAGAGATGTGTACACTGCCTCAAGGATTCGCATTTAAATTTGCGGTGGTAAAATATTTTGTGTTGTAAGAGCAATAGGTTTTTTTACTTAGAGAGGCCTCTTTATGAAAGGCAAGTCGCATGCGCCTAGTTTTACTAGGCAAGCCACTTTGAACTAAAACGTTGCACGCGCAGGACAATGAGGCACAGCAGGGATGCCAGCAGCCGCCTCGTCGTGACGCGAGCTGAATAAAGCAAGTGAATGAACGAAAGCATTCTGTATTGAAGATTTTCTGCCGCTAGATAGTAGTAGATAGCTGTTATGAACTAAACAATGACGTAACACTTTTGTTTTTTGTCCCCCAATTGGAGGTGCCTAGGGGTGCAGCCTCATAAAACTCTACATAGCACCTTCATACCACTCTACGCCATGTCTGAAAATTTGAAAGTTCTACGATGTTCACTTTTTCTATAATGCTCTGGACAAAAATCGGTCTGAAACATGCCTTAGGAAACCATAGCAAACCATAGCAAACCATAGCAAACCATAGCAAACCATAGCAAACCATAGCAAACCATAGCAAACCATAGCAAACCAAAAAAAACAACGGCAAAAACAAGATATGTCCCGAAAATAAATTTTCGGCCCATATAAATAGCGGCAAAAACAAGATATGTTCCGAAAATAAATTTTCGGCCCATATAATTATTACGAGCTAGGTCGTTTTCACAGCGTAAACACACAATAAGACCTGAAAAAGCAATAATACTAATCACAGACAAAAATACGCAATAATACCTAGTACAGCATAAGATCAAAATCGTCTAAATAAGAAAAAAAAAACTAAATCTGTCGGGATAAGGCCTAAATTCATCGGAATAACTCCTAAAATTATCAGAAGGCCTAAATGGCCAAACTACTGCCCGAATCTGAGGGTAGAGGGTATGGGATGATCGGGGGCCATCGGTCTGGCATCGGTCGTATTGGTGACTATGTACGTTTGGACGCCCTAGTCCGACTGGCGCCGCTGTTTTGGCACCGTATTTTTGGTCCTGTTTGGGGTTATGGGTGGGTAGTAGGTGGAATTAGAAAATGGGTTACTGTTAAAATTATTAGGGGAGTTAGTGATGTACTTTCGGGTGGGGTTTGGGGTTAGTTAAAATGTTGTATAGGGCTGATTCTGGTCCTTTTATGTGTTATTCCGACGGATTTAGGACTTATTCCGTTATAAAAGATACTAATAGGCCTACCAATAGGTATTAGTCCTATTTTGGCCTTATTCCAAATTGTGTTTTATTCCGACGTTAGTGTTGTTCTTATCTCGGTCTTATGGCTGGAGTCCCTTCAGAAATCGAATTGATATTAAGTAGGCTACTTGTGCCGAATTGTAGAGTTCACTTGTAGACTTTCTAAGCGAAATTAGAGATGGGTTTGACGAGTTTGATCAGCAAGCAAAAGCAACCTTGCCGAATATTAAAAGGTGTTTACCCGAAACTTACTAATGAACTTCTACATTTTCATTTGTACCGGTACAGAAGAGAAATCTATTCCCTAATTTCATGGAGACCTGTATGAAATTATGTGCGAGGAAAAAAATTAACAATTTCTTCTCTAATGTGCAAGCAATTTGAAGACTGTTTCTGAGCTTAATGGTCACTTACTGCTCAAGAGAGAGGTCTTTCTCAACGCGAGTCCGATGTGCGCATGTGCAGAACCATATTTTGAAAATGATATGGCCGCCAACTGGAAATTGTTAAGGCGGAATAGCAAATGGTGGATATTTTCCAACCATGTATTGTGATTTGATAAATATGTGACACCTATATGAGGGGATTGCTGAAAATTAATTGTATTTAGTTACTTAAATTGGCAGAATACAGAGTCAGAGCCGGACTCGAACTCGACAAAATGAAACATTTGCCGGAGTCGGACTCGTTTTTTCTAAAGTATTGTTCTAAAAGTTACTTAACTGGGTTATTTACCTTAAGTTTTGTCAAATAACCCATTTGCTTGCAATATGTTGCGTTATGTGTTATATTTTCGTTGAGTTCTTGCTCGTAATCGGACAAGTCCTTGTTCGTATTATGAAGTGTAGCTGCAATCAAGTTTGTTTGCCACACTTGCTTTATTCAGCTCGCGTCGCGATGAGGCGGCTGCTGGTATCCTGCTGCGCTTTATTGTCCGGCGCGTGCAACGTTCATACAGTGAAGTGTTTTGTCTTAAACTAGTCGCATGCGACTTGCCTTTTAGAAAGAGGCTTCTCTTAGAAAAAAAAATTATTGCTTTTACAACACAACATATTTTACGGCCACAAATTTAAATGCGAATCCTAGAGGCAGTGTACACCTCTCTGTTAGCACCTGTTGTAATTGTTGCTCCATCCAAACATATCAACACCAGGCGTGAGACTTATTGTGCGAAGTGGCTTGTCTAGCAAAAGTGGACGCATGCGACTAGCGTTTTGAAAGGTGGCTTCACTTAGTAAAATAACCTATCGCTCCTACGAAATAACATATTTAGCGTCGCAATTATAAATGCGAAATCTGGTGGCAGTGTAAGCCTTTCTATTTGCACCTGTTGCGCATGTTACTCCAATAAAACATATCAACACCAGGCCTTAACAAATTAAAATTGTTCAAGGGCGCAGCAAGTAAAACATAAAGCTGAACGCATTATAAGGGAGCACGTTACAAAGCTACGTTATAACATGAAATTTTAGGCCCATATCTGTTTTTGCTTGCAGAAACAAGGTAAGGACAATAAAATATAGAATTACAAATACAAAATAAAATAATATATACAATAAAAAATGAAATCTATTAAAAATATTAACAATTAAAAAAAAATTAAAAAATTAAAAATTAGAAAACATATAAAATAATCACCAAGCCCAAAAAATTTACACTCCGACAAATTATACAATAACCGCACCCTTGTCTAGTTTGGTTTTATTTTCGTGTAAATATATTGTTGCTACATTTTGAATAAAATTCGTTCGTAATAAACAATGTGAAAAAATGTGTAATTTTATGTGCGACAATAATAAAGCCATCAAATTCAGGTTAGATTTACGATGCTATTTTGCCGGCCCTGCTTGCATCATTGATCGGCAGATTCGATGAGTCTGCAATGGCTTTTCGGTGTACTAACAATACGTATGACGTGATCGTTAGTCAAAAAGCGGCTTCAGAAGGGCTAGATCTCAGTTGTTAGCACACATTTGTGTGAATGTTTCATTATCTAAATTCAAGTTTACAATTTGATTATGCCCTGTTTCAATGAAAGACACACACAAACATATGTGTTTAATAACATCTGTGATCTAGCCCCTCGGAAGTTGCTTTATGACCAACGATTACGGCTTCCGTATCAATAGTTCACCGAAAAGCCATCGCAGACTCGCCGAATCTGTCGATCTATGATGCAAGCAGAGCAAGCCAGAAAAACAAGGAGAATATTTGCTAGTTGCACCTGTTCTGTATGTTACTCCAATCCAACATATCAACACACAATTATAAGTTGTGTATAATAATTTAATAACTTATGGCTTTGAAGCAAAAGGGGTTCAAATATGGCGTAGATTTTGGAAATGATCGAAACATATATTTGATCAATAAAAATTTACGTAGATAATGCTTACGGCCATGTTGTTACATTTTGGTCAGCTAGCATGTTTAAAAAGCCATTATTTTCATTCTCTCTAAATGATTTAACGTCTATGGTTTGCTATACTTTTTCCAACTTTTACTGGGTAAATTTTTACCCTGCCTTGGTCTGAGCAATCACTGTTGAAACAGAGTTTAAATCTGGAGTTTTGAGCAATATGCAAACACGTTTATGTGCTTAATAAGCCAGGTTTTATATTGAAAGTTTTGCCAATTTAAATCCAATAAACGCAAGAGTTATTTATTTATGACGCCATGTTATGACGTAGCTTTGTAACGTCGTCGTTAAGAATGCGTTAAACTTAAGCTTTTTGTTGTTGCGGCCCTTGTATAGTTTTATTTGTTTAGGCCTGGTGTTGATGGTGCAACAATTACAACAGGTGCTAACAGAGATGTGTACACTGCCTCAAGGATTCGCATTTAAATTTGCGGTGGTAAAACACTTTGTGTAATAAGAGCAATAGGTTTTTTTACTTAGAGAGGCCTCTTTATGAAAGGCAAGTCGCATGCGCCTAGTTTTACTAGGCAAGCCACTTTGAACTAAAACGTTGCACGCGCAGGACAATGAGGCACAGCAGGGATGCCAGCAGCCACCTCGTCGTGACGCGAGCTGAATAAAGCAAGTGAATGAACGAAAGCATTCTGTATTGAAGATTTTCTGCCGCTAGATAGTAGTAGATAGCTGTTATGAACTAAACAATGACGTAACACTTTTGTTTTTTGTCCCCCAATTGGAGGTGCCTAGGGGTGCAGCCTCATAAAACTCTACATATCACCTTCATACTACTCTACGCCATGTCTGAAAATTTGAAAGTTCTACGATGTTCACTTTTTCTATAATGCTCTGGACAAAAATCGGTCTGAAACATGCCTTAGGAAACCATAGCAAATCAAAGCAAACCATAGCAAACCATAGCAAACCATAGCAAACCATAACAAACCATAGCAATCCATAGAAAACCATAGCAAACCATAGCAAACCATATGAAACCAAAAAAAAACAACGGAAAAACAAGATATGTCCCGAAAATAAATTTTCGGCCCATATAAATAGCGGCAAAAACAAGATATGTTCCAAAAATAAATTTTCGGCCCATATAATTATTACGAGCTAAGTCGTTTTCACAGCGTAAATACACAATAAGACCTCAAAAAGCAATAATACTAATCACAGACAAAAATACGCAATAATACCTAGTACAGCATAAGATCAAAATCGTCTAAATAAGAAAAAAAAACTAAATCTGTCGGGATAAGGCCTAAATTCATCGGAATAACTCCTAAATTTATGAGAAGGCATAAATCGCCAAACTACTGCCCGAATTTGAGGGTTGAGGGTATGGGATGATCGGGGGCCATCGGTCTGGCATCGGTCGTTTTGGTGACTATGTACGTTTGGACGCCCTAGTCCGACTGGCGCCGCTGTTTTGGCACCGTATTTTTGGTCCTGTTTGGGGTTATGGGTGGGTAGTAGGTGGAATTAGAAAATGGGTTACTGTTAAAATTATTAGGGGAGTTAGTGACTTTCGGGTGGGGTTTGGGGTTAGTTAAAATGTTGTATAGGGCTGATTCTGGTCATTTAAGTGTTATTCCGACGGATTTAGGACTGATTCCGTTATAGAAGATACTAATAGGCCTACCAATAGGTATTAGTCCTATTTTGGCCTTATTCCAAATTGTGTTTTATTCCGACGTTGGTATTGTTCTTATCTCGGTCTTATGGCTGGAGTCCCTTCAGAAATCGAATTGATATTAAGTAGGCTACTTGTGCCGAATTGTAGAGAATTGTACACTTGTAGACTTTCTAAGCGAAATTAGAGATGGGTTTGACAAGTTTGATCAGCAAGCAAAAGCAACCTTGCCGAATATTAAAAGATGTTTACCCGAAACTTACTAATGAACTTCTACATTTTCATTTGTACCGGTACAGAAGAGCAATCTATTCCCTAATTTCATGGAGACCTGTATGAAATTATGTACGAGGAAAAAAATTAACTTTCTTCTCTAATGTGCAAGCAATTTGAAGACTGTTTCTGAGCTTAATGGTCACTTACTGCTCAAGAGAGAGGTCTTTCTCAACGCGAGTCCGATGTGCGCATGTGCAGAACCATATTTTGAAACTGATATGGCCGCCAACTGGAAATTGTTAAGGCGGAATAGCAAATGGTGGATATTTTCCAACCATGTATTGTGATTTGATGAATATGTGACACCTATATGAGGGGATTGCTGAAAATTAATTGTATTTAGTTACTTAAATTGGCGAAATACAGAGTCAGAGCCGGACTCGAACTCGACAAAATGAAACATTTGCCGGAGTCGGACTCGTTTTTTCTAAAGTATTGTTCTAAAGGTTATTTAAATGGGTTATTTACCTTAAGTTTTGTCAAATAACCCATTTGCTTGCAATATGTTGCGTTATGTGTTATATTTTCGTTGAGTTCTTGCTCGTAATCGGACAAGTCCTTGTTCGTATTATGAAGTGTAGATGCAATCAAGTTTGTTTGCCACACTTGCTTTATTCAGCTCGCGTCGCGATGAGGCGGCTGCTGGTATCCTGCTGCGCTTTATTGTCCGGCGCGTGCAACGTTCATACGGTGAAGTGATTTGTCGTAAACTAGGCGCATGCGACTTGCCTTTTAGAAAGAGGCTTCTCTTAGTAAAAAAAATTATTGCTCTTACAACACAACATATTTTAAGGCCACAAATTTAAATGCGAATCCTAGAGGCAGTGTACACCTCTCTGTTAGCACCTGTTGTAATTGTTGCTCCATCCAAACATATCAACACCAGGCGTGAGACTTATTGTGCGAAGTGGCTTGTCTAGCAAAAGTGGACGCATGCGACTAGCCTTTTGAAAGGTGGCTTCACTTAGTAAAATAACTTATCGCTCCTACGAAATAACATATTTAGCGTCGCAAATATAAATGCGAAATCTGGTAGCAGTGTACGCCTCTCTTAATTTGCCACTGTTGCGCATGTTACTCCAATCAAACATATCAACACCAGGCCTTAACAAATTAAAATTGTTCAAGGGCGCAGCAAGCAAAACATAAAGCCGAACGCATTATTAGGGAGCACGTTACAAAGCTACGTTAAAACATGGCGTCATACTAAAATAAATATTAAGAACACTGCGTTTGTTGGATTTCAATTGGCAAACTTTCAATTTAAAAGGTGGTTTATTAGGCACATAAACTTGTTTTATATATTGCTCGAAACTACAGATGTAAAGTCAGTTTTAACTATAATTGCTCGGACCAAGCCATGGTAAAATTTACCCAGTAAAAGTTAGCAAAAGTATAGCAAACCATAAACGTTAAATCATATAGAGAAATAATAATATTTGCTTGAAAGAGAATAATATTATTTGCTTTTTAAACATGTTAGCTGGCCAAAGTGTAATAACATGACCGTACGCAATATCTACGTAAATTATGTTTATCAAATATATATACGCCATATTTGAACCCCTTTCGCAATAAAGCCATAATTAAGTAAATCTTAGGCCCATATCTGTTTTTGCTTGCAGAAACAAGGTAAGGAAAATAAAATATACAATTAAAAATACAAAAATAAATAATATATACAATAAAAAATGAAATCTATTAAAAATATTAACAATTAAAAAAAAATTAAAAAATTAAAAATTAAAAAAAATATAAAATAATCCCCAAGCCCAAAAAATTTACACCCTGACAAATTATACAATAACCGCACCCTTGTCTAGTTTGGTTTTATTTTTGTGTAAATATATTGTTGCTACATTTGGAATAAAATTCGTTCGTAATAAACAATGTGGATTGAAAACGTGTGATTTTATGTGCGACAATAATAAAGCCATCAAATTCAGGTTAGATTTACGATGCTATTTTGCCGGCCCTGCTTGCATCATTGATCGACAGATTCGGTGAGTCTACAATGGCTTTTCGGTGTACTAATTATACGTAAGCCGTAATCGTTAGTCAAAAAGCGGCTTCAGAAGGGCTAGATCTCAGTTGTTAGCACACATTTGTGTGAATGTTTCATTATCTAAATTCAAGTTTACAATTTGATTATGCCCTGTTTCAATGAAAGACACACACAAACATATGTGTTTAATAACATCTGTGATCTAGGCCCTCGGAAGTTGCTTTATGACCAACGATTACGGCTTCCGTATCAATAGTACACCGAAAAGCCATCGCAGACTCGCCGAATCTGTCGATCTATGATGCAAGCAGAGCAAGCCAGAAAAACAACTGGCCTGCAGTGAGGTTCGAACTCACGACCTCCGGTCAAGCCGGGACCGTCGCTCTACCAACTGAGCTATGCAGGCTCAGAGAGGAGCGAGTCGAGAAACAACCATGCGCCAATACTTGCACATTTTGTTAGTACAAGCAACTTCACTCTGGGGGATCATCAGTCCGTATCAATCAATGAAAGACACACACAAACATATGTGTTGCTCATATGTTGTTTTTTTTTAGTGTACGCCACGGGTTAGCTACAGAACAACAGGTGTTTTAAGATTAAATGTTTTATGACGTCATGTTTGAGTCATCCATGTCAATTTTTACTTTCCCCGAAACAAAAATTCTGGACCCGGCCAATTTGATAGCAAACAAAGAAAGGAATACTGAGCGAAAATATGGGGTTCGACGAAAGCTTGCAGAATGACATGAGTTGTCAAAGGTTAGGAACAAGTGTATTAGGTAATTAGAACGATTAGCATACCAAAATAAAACGTTGTCCAGGTATCCAGGAACTATAATTATTGGCAAAATGTAAATCGGTACTATCCGGTGAGTATTTTTTCTCAAAATAAACCCATTTTTATCCACTTTTCCTCCCCAATTCCTCTCTGGAACACATTTCCTCCCTCAAATTTTAAATTCCCCCCAAAATGAGCCAAGTGGCTCCCTTTGAGAACCACTGCTTTATATGTCAATAGTGAAACAATACAAGCTATAATAGGAAAACGCATTTTTCTCTCTGCCCGTTTCTCTGTGAACGTTGAGCACACGATAAATGACAAATACCAACTAATTTGTAGAGTGGGACACTTTGATAATCGCCGGGTTTTTTAGCACACTTCGCGCAAACGATGCTTTTTGACACTTAAATTAAAAAAAATGTTTGCAAAAATGATTTGAGCCTAACATAAACTTTGCAATATATTGTATTGCCTGATCTGACCTTATCACACTTCCAAACACCCTCATATTCGGTTAGTGAATTATTTTTCGGTTTTGTTAACATATTTTCCCCAAAGACACTTTTTGTCACTTGCGGGCACGTTTCAAAACTTTGTTTCCCATTTTTTTTTATTTCACTTTTCAACACAATTTCACCCTTTTTCACACTTTATCCAATGCACTACTAACGTGTACAACATCAATTTGGCCAAACTATCTCTGAATTTTGTTTCGCGTCACTTCTTAACAAACAAACAAAATATTGTTAGAAATTAATATTTAAAAAGTAAATAAAGTATTTAAAAAGTAATTAGGCTAAACTTGCACCAAGCAAATTAAAAGTGGTCAACTGTCACTTTAACTAATCATATCTTCACTGAAATATCTGCACAAATGTGACAAACGTAAAATATCCTTTCACAAAACCATAGCTAACATCATGTTAAAAATCATAGCTACAAGAATACATATCTCTGCATATATATTTTTTGTTCGAATTTTATCTTGTTTTGTGAATATTTACTCCTGACTACGATTTTAAAATGTTTAAATAACAAAATCGCGCAATGTAAAAACATAGGCTAAAATAAATAAAATTAAAACAGCAAATTTAAGCACACACCTGCTTAAGGACTAGATTCTGCAGTCAACGTTTTCTCATATGACTTTTTATTGTGTTGTTGCTCACGTTTTTTTTCGTTGTTTTAGTCATGCATTGTATTACAAGCGTTATGCGTAATTCACTGTTAAGCGGGAAAGCACTGGTCAACAGCAAACTTTAGACGGAGATGTGATAGATTGATTCTCAAAATGTTTCGGCGTTGATTTTGAAAATATCCTCATTTTTTTTGTAGCACATTAGGTTTTTAAAATATTCGTATGAATTTTTTCAATGTATTGCTGTAAATTAATTATTTATATTGGCGCATCACACACTTTGACCAGGACCGGATTTACCAATAGGCTAGGCAGGCTGAAGCCTAGGGCCTCAACGTCCAGGGGCCTCGAAATTCGGTTTCGAAGTTTGTAATTCTTTTAAAATCTTGAAAAGTTTAAACACTGCCTGAAGAATACCTTTTCAGAGTAGAAAATTCTATACACAACTGGTTTCAACCACGTTGTAAACAGTCATTATTACGTCGTTTGCATCATAATAAAGGCAACCAGACGTGGGTGCAGTAGTTGTATATTTTTTCAGGGGGTATATTTTCAGGGCTTGGTTTTTTTTTTTTTTTTGAATTTAAAATTTTTTTTTATTTTTTGATATTTTGTATTTTTATTATATATTTTATATTTTTTTCCTGAACTTGTTTCTGCAAGCAAAAACAGATATGGGCCAAAAACTTCCCCACTTAACTTATGCCTTTGATGCGAAAGGGGTTCAAATATGGCGTCGTAGTATTTGGGAAATGATCGAAACATATATTTGATAAATACAAATTACGTAGATAATGCGTACAAGCATATTATTACACTTTAGCCAGCTTACATGTTTAAAAAGCAAATATTATCATTCTCTTGAAATGGTTTAACGTCCATGGTTTGCTATACTTTGCCAACTTTTACTGAGTAAATTTTTACCATGGCTTGGTCCGAGCAATCACAGTTATAACAGACTTTAAATCTGTAGTTTCGAGCAATATATAAAGCAAGTTTATGTGCCTAATAAACCACCTTTTAAATGGAAAGTTTTGCCAATTGAAATCCAACAAACGCAGTGTTCTTAATATTTATTTTAGTATGACGCCATGTTATAACGTAGCTTTGTAACGTGCTCCCTAATAATGCGTTCAGCTTTATGTTTTGCTTGCTGCGCCCTTGAACAATTTTAATTTGTTAAGGCCTGGTGTTGATATGTTTGATTGGAGTAACATGCGCAACAGTGGCAAATAGAGAGGCGTAGACTGCCACCAGATTTCGCATTTAAATTTGCGGCGGTAAATACACCCTATTGACACTTGATTATTAGGCGAAGCTTATCGCGAAGTAATTGAATCGCCCGAAAAAAAGCTAACGCCGCATTGAAAGCAAGCAGTATAAATGAGTCTTTCCTCCTTAATTGTACGGTGGGTGAAACTTTATTCACGGCCTTACCTCTTTGTGTATTACCGCGACAATACGATTTGGAGAATATTGGAAAAATCTTATTTGGAGAATATTTGCTATTTGCACCTGTTCTGTATGTTACTTCAATCCAACATATCAACACACAATTATAAGTTGTGTATAATAATTTAATATCTTATGGCTTTGAAGCAAAAGGGGTTCAAATATGGCGTAGATTTTGGAAATGATGGAAACATATATTTGATCAATAAAAATTTACGTAGATAATGCTTACGGCCATGTTGTTACATTTTGGTCAGCTAGCATGTTTAAAAAGCCATTATTTTCGTTCTCTCTAAATGATTTAACGTCTATGGTTTGCTATACTTTTTCCAACTTTTACTGGGTAAGTTTTTACCCTGCCTTGGTCTGAGCAATCGCTGTTGAAACAGAGTTTAAATCTGGAGTTTTGAGCAATATGCAAACACGTTTATGTGCCTAATAAGCCAGCTTCATATTGAAAGTTTTGCCAATTTAAATCCAATAAACGCAAGATTTATTTATTTATGACGCCATGTTATGACGTAGCTTTGTAAAGTCGTCGTTAAGAATGCGTTAAACTTAAGCTTTTTGTTATTGCGGCCCTTGTATAATTATATTTGTTTAGGCCTGGTGTTGATGGTGCAACAATTACAACAGGTGCTAAAAGAGATGTGTACACTGCCTCAAGGATTCGCATTTAAATTTGCGGTGGTAAAATATTTTGTGTTGTAAGAGCAATAGGTTTTTTTACTTAGAGAGGCCTCTTTATGAAAGGCAAGTCGCATGCGCCAATTTTACTAGGCAAGCCACTTCGAACGAAAACGTTGCACGCGCAGAACAATGAGGCACAGCAGGGATGCCAGCAGCCGCCTCGTCGTGACGCGAGCTGAATAAAGCAAGTGAATGAACGAAAGCATTCTGTATTGAAGATTTTCTGCCGCTAGATAGTAGTAGATAGCTGTTATGAACTAAACAATGACGTAACACTTTTGTTTTTTGTCCCCCAATTGGAGGTGCCTAGGGGTGCAGCCTCATAAACCTCTACATAGCACCTTCATACCACTCTACGCCATGTCTGAAAATTTGAAAGTTCTACGATGTTCACTTTTTCTATAATGCTCTGGACAAAAATCGGTCTTAGGAAACCATAGCAAACCATATGAAACCAAAAAAAAACAACGGCAAAAACAAGATATGTTCCGAAAATAAATTTTCGGCCAATATAATTATTACGAGCTAGGTCGTTTTTACAGCGTTAGCAAAGCCCTCCACAAGGAAACACACAATAAGACCTGAAATAGCAATAATACTAATCACAGCCAAAAATACGCAATAATACCTAGTGCAGCATAAGATCAAAATCGTCTAAGAAAAAAAACTAAATCTGTCGGGATAAGGCCTAAATTAATCGGAATAACTCCTAAATTAGTCCCAAATTTTTCGAAATAAGTCCTAAACTCATCAGAATAACGCCTAAATTTATCAGAAGGCCGAAATGGCCAAACTACTGCCCGAATCTGAGGGTAGAGGGTATGGGATGATCGGGGGCCATCGGTCTGGCATCGGTCGTTTTGGTGACTATTGTACGTTTAGTCCGACTGGCGCCGCTGTTTTGGCACCGTATTTTTGGTCCTGTTTGGGGTTATGGGTGGGTAGTAGGTGGAATTAGAAAATGGGTTACTGTTAAAATTATTAGGGGAGTTAGTGATGTACTTTCGGGTGGGGTTTGGGGTTAGTTAAAATGTTGTATAGGGCTGATTCTGGTCATTTAAGTGTTATTCCGACGGATTTAGGACTGATTCCGTTATAAAAGATACTAATAGGCCTACCAATAGGTATTAGTCCTATTTTGGCCTTATTCCAAATTGTGTTTTATTCCGACTTTGGTGTTGTTCTTATCTCGGTCTTATGGTTGAGTCCCTTCAGAAATCGAATTGATATTAAGTAGGCTACTTGTGCCGAATTGTAGAGTTCACTTGTAGACTTTCTAAGCGAAATTAGAGATGGGTTTGACGAGTTTGATCAGCAAGCAAAAGCAACCTTGCCGAATATTAAAAGATGTTTACCCGAAACTTACTAATGAACTTCTACATTTTCATTTGTACCGGTACAGAAGGGAAATCTATTCCCTAATTTCATGGAGACCTGTATGAAATTATGTGCGAGGAAAAAAATTAACTTTCTTCTCTAATGTGCAAGCAATTTGAAGACTGTTTCTGAGCTTAATGGTCACTTACTGCTCAAGAGAGAGGTCTTTCTCAACACGAGTCCGATGTGCGCATGTGCAGAACCATATTTTGAAACTGATATGGCCGCCAACTGGAAATTGTTAAGGCGGAATCGCAAATGGTGGATATTTTCCAACCATGTATTGTGATTTGATGAATATGTGACACCTATATGAGGGGATTGCTGAAAATTAATTGTATTTAGTTACTTAAATTGGCAGAATACAGAGTCAGAGCCGGACTCGAACTCGACGAAATAAAACATTTGCCGGAGTCGGACTCGTTTTTTCTTAAATGTTGTTCTAAAAGTTACTTAACTGGGTTATTTATCTTAAGTTTTGTAAAAATACCCATTTGCTTGCTATATGTTGCGTTATGTGTTATATTTTCGTTGAGTTCTTGCTCGTAATCGGACAAGTCCTTGTTCGTATTATGAAGTGTAGCTGCAATCAAGTTTGTTTGCCACACTTGCTTTATTCAGCTCGCGTCGCGATGAGGCGGCTGCTGGTATCCTGCTGCGCTTCATTGTCCGGCGCGTGCAACGTTCATACAGTGAAGTGTTTTGTCGTAAACTAGGCGCATGCGACTTGCTTTTTAGAAAGAGGCTTCTCTTAGTAAAAAAAGTTATTGCTTTTACAACACAACATATTTTAAGGCCACAAATTTAAATGCGAATCCTAGAGGCAGTGTACACCTCTCTGTTAGCACCTGTTGTAATTGTTGCTCCATCCAAACATATCAACACCAGGCGTGAGACTTATTGTGCGAAGTGGCTTGTCTAGCAAAAGTGGACGCATGCGACTAGCCTTTTAAAAGGTGGCTTCACTTAGTAAAATAACTTATCGCTCCTACGAAATAACATATTTAACGTCGCAAATATAAATGCGAAATCTGGTGGCAGTGTAGGCCTCTCTTAATTTGCCACTGTTGCGCATGTTACTCCAATCAAACATATCAACACCAGGCCTTAACAAATTAAAATTGTTCAAGGGCGCAGCAAGCAAAACATAAAGCCGAACGCATTATTAGGGAGCACGTTACAAAGCTAAGTTATAACATGGCGTCATACTAAAATAAATATTAAGAACACTGCGTTTGTTGGATTTCAATTGGGAAAACTTTCAATTTAAAAGGTGGTTTATTAGGCACATAAACTTGTTTTATATATTGCTCGAAACTACAGAATTAAAGTCTGTTATAACTATGATTGCTCG
The DNA here is from genome assembly GCF_963924565.1 of Ascidiella aspersa. Lineage (NCBI taxonomy): Eukaryota > Metazoa > Chordata > Ascidiacea > Phlebobranchia > Ascidiidae > Ascidiella > Ascidiella aspersa. The sequence continues at coordinate 4,082,209 of NC_139451.1, forward strand.
GACCAAGCCATGGTAAAATTTACCCAGTAAAAGTTAGCAAAAGTATAGCAAACCATAAACGTTAAATCATTTAGAGAAATAATAATATATGCTTGAAAGAGAATAATATTATGTCGCAACACGTCAGCACATCAAATTAATTCTTTGTTTTATCGCCTTAATGTTGCGTCATGAAAGTTTTTGTTTAAATTCCATTGCCGATATCTCTTGCTAGAGTTTGCAACGAATGCCTTGTTACACCAATTTTTATGCGTCAGAGCTGTATGTGAGGTGACGTATATCCGTTTAATGTGAGCGCTTTGTTTTGAAATTCGCCTTATTGTCAACAATCCATTATTTTTAGAATCGTCGCCAGTTACGTCGCAATGTAGATCGAAGCGCTTTTGTTCAAGCCATATTTGGACAAAAATATTATTTCCGTCTATAAGAGTCGAGAGAAAAAGGTTTAGACCACGCCTTGTTGTCACGTGATTTATTATTGAAAATCGTAAGAATATCTACGTCAATATTTCCTGTGCATTTTAGAAATATTTTCGCCTATAAGTATAGTCGCTCAATCGAATAAAAAACAGTATCAACCAGTATCAACCAGTATCAACCAGTATCAACCAGTACTGCCTAGTGCAGAGAGAGGCTTTTACAGCTTTGACTGAAGACAGCAAAAATTGACTGTTCATGTATCTGAACTAAAGGAAAGAATTGGACCTGAATGGCCTCACGAAGACAGGCCATCTCAAATCTTGTAGGAGTGTGGTCGATTCATCTTGGCAATTATATAAATGAAGACTCATTATCAGACCGCACCCCCACAAATTGGTGCCCCGAGTGAGGAACGAAGCTCAAGTAAAAGTTGGACCTCAAATCGAACAAATACTTTGCAATCGACGACGCGGACCACTTGCAAACTGCTTTCCCAAGAAGCCGGACGACGAACTCTATTTTCCCGCATATATCTTATGGACAAGAAAAGATGTGCCTTCCAGCTACAAGCGACCGCCTAAAAACTGTCATGTTTGGAACTTGCAAGAAGCCAGCTTTAGAAGAAAATAATCTCATCGAAAGATACGTGAAGAGACGCTCCATAGCGTCAGCAAAGCATTTGCTTGGAATTCGAAACACGAAATACAAACAAGCGTTGCCGATAAAGACATCACCACCGTTTGGAATCATGGAAAACGAAACGGAATTATGGATTTCACAATAACTGATTCTGCCTAGTTTATCAGGTGAAAATCTATTATACTTTTAATATATATATATGTATATATATAATAAGTAAAAATATCGACTGAAAGGTCTGTAAATTGTTTTTATGCGACTGTTTATCAAACCATTATGTATCGCATTTCGCAAATTATGTATAGTCTATATCTATGAAGTCTAAGCTTAAACGTCGATCGCACGATCTTTTGACAAATGTTAAAAGAGCTTAATTTTTGTTCTTGGAGCTCAATAGTTTGAAATCAACGCGTTAAACTTGTAAATCACGACTTAATTTTGTTGTGCACGAAATAATTTCGTGTTAAATTTCCGAATTCTTTAAAACATTTGGTACGTTTTGGGTTTTTGTCTGTTTTTCTCTCATCACGCAGCCGCGTTTACACACGAGTTTAAATACCTCGTATCAAAAAGCATAATGATTTATCCACACGCGAAACATTAGCTTTCAAATCACAACTTTAGGAACACCCCATTTCCTGCCTTTTGTTGAAAGCAATAGTGAATAAGCAGCAACTTCAAAGCGTATTTTCTTGTGATGCGTCGTTATTTTAAAACTTACATTGAACGAATTGTGCAAACTAAAAAAAAAAAATGCAAATTTTAAGGAAATGTTGCTCAATGTTAAAAATCAAAAGAATTTAATTTTGTATTGAATCGCAAAAGATGTAACGTGAGTAATTACAAATTGCAGTAATTAATTGTCTCAAACTTTAAGTGTAACCTGTCGCGCCTATGTATATATATAAGTATAGAAAATATGTGTGTCTATAACCAAAATATAAATAACTTGAATACTGAGTGTTGCTACAGATAATTTCGAACACACATCTGCCGGAAAAATATTTTGAAATTTCAGAAAACAAACACAACAAGCGTTGGACAAAGCGATAGATCGAGATGCAACGCGCAAAACAACGGCTTCCTGGTGACGTCAGAATTGCAACGCACCGCGCAGGGATTTTCACCTGCAAGCCGCACAGATTTCCTGAAAAGCAAAAAAGCCACAGCAAACTGCTCTGGCGTGTCGATGAAACACATTTCAAGCAACCAGCGAACGCTGACATCAAAATCCTCGTTGCCAGTTCAGGCACAAACGAAAATTTTCTCGAGGAATCAGGAATCGAACCAAAAACAATTGCGCAAATGCGTTGAATGATCGGACAATTTCGCGTCCAATGCTCCATAAGCATTTCACAACAGCTGAAACACAACACACGAAAACAATTGGAAAAGAATGTCATTCCTATATATTCGAAATGACTGCAAAACCTTTGCAAAGGGAGTATTTGTCGCAACACGTCAGCACATCAAATTAATTCTTTGTTTTATCGCCTTAATGTTGCGTCATGAAAGTTTTTGTTTAAATTCCATTGCCGATATCTCTTGCTAGAGTTTGCAACGAATGCCTTGTTACACCAATTTTTATGCGTCAGAGCTGTATGTGAGGTGACGTATATCCGTTTAATGTGAGCGCTTTGTTTTGAAATTCGCCTTATTGTCAACAATCCATTATTTTTAGAATCGTCGCCAGTTACGTCGCAATGTAGATCGAAGCGCTTTTGTTCAAGCCATATTTGGACAAAAATATTATTTCCGTCTATAAGAGTCGAGAGAAAAAGGTTTAGACCACGCCTTGTTGTCACGTGATTTATTATTGAAAATCGTAAGAATATCTACGTCAATATTTCCTGTGCATTTTAGAAATATTTTCGCCTATAAGTATAGTCGCTCAATCGAATAAAAAACAGTATCAACCAGTATCAACCAGTATCAACCAGTATCAACCAGTACTGCCTAGTGCAGAGAGAGGCTTTTACAGCTTTGACTGAAGACAGCAAAAATTGACTGTTCATGTATCTGAACTAAAGGAAAGAATTGGACCTGAATGGCCTCACGAAGACAGGCCATCTCAAATCTTGTAGGAGTGTGGTCGATTCATCTTGGCAATTATATAAATGAAGACTCATTATCAGACCGCACCCCCACAATTATTTGCTTTTTAAACATGTTAGCTGGCCAAAGTGTAATAACATGACCGTACGCAATATCTACGTAAATTATGTTTATCAAATATATATACGCCATATTTGAACCCCTTACGCAATAAAGCCATAATTAGGTAAATCTTAGGCCCATATCTTTTTTTGCTTGCAGAAACAAGGTAAGGAAAATAAAACATACAATTAAAAATACAAAAATAAATAATATATACAATAAAAAATGAAATCTATTAAAAATATTAACAATTAAAAAAAAATTAAAAAATTAAAAATTAAAAAAAATATAAAATAATCACCAAGCCCAAAAAATTTACACCCCGACAAATTATACAATAACCGCACCCTTGTCTAGTTTGGTTTTATTTTCGTGTAAATATATTGTTGCAACATTTTGAATAAAATTCGTTCGTAATAAACAATGTGGATTGAAAACGTGTGATTTTATGTGCGACAATAATAAAGCCATCAAATTCAGGTTAGATTTACGATGCTATTTTGCCGGCCCTGCTTGCATCATTGATCGGCAGATTCGATGAGTCTGCAATGGCTTTTCGGTGTACTAACAATACGTATGACGTGATCGTTAGTCAAAAAGCGGCTTCAGAAGGGCTAGATCTCAGTTGTTAGCACACATTTGTGTGAATGTTTCATTATCTAAATTCAAGTTTACAATTTGATTATGCCCTGTTTCAATGAAAGACACACACAAACATATGTGTTTAATAACATCTGTGATCTAGCCCCTCGGAAGTTGCTTTATGACCAACGATTACGGCTTCCGTATCAATAGTTCACCGAAAAGCCATCGCAGACTCGCCGAATCTGTCGATCTATGATGCAAGCAGAGCAAGCCAGAAAAACAACTGGCCTGCAGTGAGGTTCGAACTCACGACCTCCGGTCAAGCCGGGACCGTCGCTCTACCAACTGAGCTATGCAGGCTCAGAAGGGAGCAAGTCGAGAAACAACCATGCGCTAATACACATTTTGTTAGTACAAGCAACTTCACACTGGGGGATCATCAGTCCGTATCAATAAATGAAAGACACACACAAACATATGTGTTGCTCATATGTTTTTTTTTTTTAGTGTACGCCACGGGTTAGCTACAGAACAACGGTGTTTTTAAATGTTTTATGACGTCATGTTTGAGTCATCCATGTCAATTTTTACTTTCCCCGAAACAAAAATTCTGGACCCGGCCAATTTGACAGCAAACAAAGAAAGGAATACTGAGCGAAAATATGGGGTTCGACGAAAGCTTGCAGAATGACATGGGTTGTCAAAGGTTAGGAACAAGTGTATTAGGTAATTAGAACGATTAGCATACCAAAATAAAACATTGTCCAGGTATCTAGGAACTATAATTATTGGCAAAATGTAAATCGGTACTATCCGGTGAGTATTTTTTCTCAAAATAAACCCATTTTTATCCACTTTTCCTCCCCAATTCCTCTCTGGAACACATTTCCTCCCTCAAATTTTAAATTCCCCCCAAAATGAGCCAAGTGGCTCCCTTTGAGAACCACTGCTTTATATGTCAATAGTGAAACAATACAAGCTATAATAGGAAAACGCATTTTTCTCTCTGCCCGTTTCTCTGTGAACGTTGAGCACACGATAAATGACAAATACCAACTAATTTGTAGAGTGGCACACTTTGATAATCGCCGGGTTTTTTAGCACACTTCGCGCAAACGATGCTTTTTGACACTTAAATTCAAAAAAATGTTTACAAAAATGATTTGAGCCTAGCATAAACTTTGCAATATATTGTATTGCCTGATCTGACCTTATCACACTTCCAACCACCCTCATATTCGGTTAGTGAATTATTTTTCGGTTTTTTTAACATATTTTCCCCAAAGACACTTTTTGTCACTTGCGGGCACTTTTCAAAACTTTGTTTCCCATTTTTTTTTATTTCACTTTTCCACACAATTTCACCCTTTTTCACACTTTATCCAATGCACTACTAACGTGTACAACATCAATTTGGCCAAACTATCTCTGAATTTTGTTTCGCGTCACTTCTTAACAAACAAACAAAATATTGTTAGAAATTAATATTTAAAAAGTAAATAAAGTATTTAAAAAGTAATTAGGCTAAACTTGCACCAAGCAAATTAAAAGTGGTCAACTGTCACTTTAACTAATCATATCTTCACTGAAATATCTGCACAAATGTGACAAACGTAAAATATCCTTTCACAAAACCATAGCTAACATCATGTTAAAAATCATAGCTACAAGAATACATATCTCTGCATATATATTTTTTGTTCGAATTTTATCTTGTTTTGTGAATATTTACTCCTGACTACGATTTTAAAAAGTTTAAATAACAAAATCGCGCAATGTAAAAACATAGGCTAAAATAAATAAAATTAAAACAGCAAATTTAAGCACACACCTGCTTAAGGACTAGATTCTGCAGTCAACGTTTTCTCATATGACTTTTTATTGTGTTGTTGCTCACGTTTTTTTTCGTTGTTTTAGTCATGCATTGTATTACGAGCGTTAAGCGTAATTCACTGTTAAGCGGGAAAGCACTGGTCAACCGCAAACTTTAGATGGAGAAGTGATAGATTGATTCTTAAAATGTTTCGACGTTGATTCTGAAAATATCCTCATTTTTTTCGTAGCACATCAGGTTTTTAAAATATTCGTGTGTGAATTTTTTCAATGTATTGCTGTAAATTAATTATTTATATAGGCGCATCACACACTGTGACAACAGTGGCGTAACCAGCCAAAAATTTTTGGGGGCCGAAAAGTTGGAATTTTTTGTTTAGCTTTTATCATTATATTAACTGCCGTAACGAACACAAGTAACAATGTTAGCAAACCGTTTCGAGCAGCAACTGACTGAGTGTTTACGCAATACTCAAAAAACAGTCAATGAGCAAAAACTGTCTGAAAGTAGTAAAACTACATTAATGTATAGCAAACGTTATATCAACTTCATCGTTTGTGACGTAACAATGCATGACATTTGAAGGTGTGTCATGCCTGTGATCGCCTGTTGTGGTAGGTCTCATAAATGCTAAAAAAACAAGTTATTAAGAGTAAAATATTTATAAATTTTTGGGGGGCCATGGCCCCTCAGGCCCCCCCTGGCTACTCCTATGTGTGACAAAATCAAAATTTGATGTGATTCACGCACCATTCTATATGGTTTTACTGACATCTCTAAAGAAACAGTATAGGTAATATCTTTTATCAATAGGTAATATCTTTTGTTAACATTTTGTAATTGAAGTGCTAATTTCGAGATGTAAAAACAGCTTCCAAACTGAGTATAAAGATTGTTTAAACAACTACTCTGCGTCTACAACAGAAAATAATCAAATGGAATAAATGTTCGGCAATGCCAGATTTTAATCACTCATATTGTTGCTTATCGTTTTAAAATTGAATCACTTCAGATCATTAAGTTAAACAATTGTACTTAAGCTGTTAGTTTTAGCAGGACCTATACCACATAATGCCCAAATGCATGTTTCACTTTCTCCTCAAGAAAGTCTTAACTTCTCTAAATTTTCGGCCCATATAATTAAAACGTGAATGTACCAAAACGGCTTGTCAGTGTATTGCTTGCGTTTTTTGCCGCAGAACTTTCTTACATTTGTGTGATCAATATTTCCTAACACCCAACAGGCACCCAACATTTTCCTAACACCCAAAATCTTCTCAAATTATTCAATGAAACATATGTACAGACATATGTGTGTTAACAACTGAGATTCTGAAACCCTTCTGAAGCTGTTTTTTGACCAACGATAACGGCTTCCGTATGATTAGTACACCGAAAAGCCATTGCAGACTCAAATTACGTTTTACTATTTCCCACTGTTTTAAGATGGTTCAACAATTAAAGCTTGTTAGTCGTTACAAATGAAATTAACGTGAAAATGGCACAATAATTCAAAAATACCAAATATATTCTGTCTAAAACGTCTAGGTGTTGAAAAATACTTCAAAAGGCGTTGGGCAACTTCAAAATAAGTTATTCGCCAGAAAGGCACAGACAGCAAGTTTTAACGGCTGTTGTGCTTTCCCAGGTATAGATTCGTCCACAATTTGCAAGCCTGGATTTGGCTCAGTTTATTACAGGAAGCTGAACAAGAAATGGACGCGACGCACCGTGATGTGAGTCATTACGGTAAGGCTTGCTGCGGTTAAGCTACCATCGGAGCCAAAATGTGAATATTAAAAGAACCAATTGCGTGGCGGCACCCTTGAGCATTACAAATGGTAACCCGGATCAACTAAGTGCGGGATTTTAGCAGATTGATTTGATGTACAAATAATGACCGGGAAGTAATTGAACATTATATAGATTTGATCTACATTCTACAACCACAAAAGTCTAATGTAATGTTTTATTTGCAAGAAGAAATTGAAACTTCAGCAATATCTTTCATTCTTTCAGACGCATTTTGATCTCTGCAAATTTGGCAATTATTTCAAATGAGTTAAGTAACTCCAGAACGTCATTTTCAATATTTAAAAAAGAATTATTTAGCCGCTTATTTCCCAATATGTTTCGCAGATAGTTTTTTTTACCTTAAGTTTTGAAAATGATTTCTCTCAACCACAAGTAGTTACCATCATAAAAAAATGCGTAACAAATTGTCAGTGTTAGGAAACGTGAACTAACCCGTTCGTATTACGTCACAATGCCTCAAAAGCGGCGTGATGTTGTAATTATTTTAGTTCGCGTTTGGCAATTCAAATTGTGCGATAAACTAACAATAGGTATGAGTTATATGCAGTCCGACCATTGATAGGTTTAGACCAGTGGTTCTCAACCAGTGGGCCATGGAAACTTTTTAGGTGGGCCACACAACAATTTAAAAAGAGCTAGATTTATTAAAGAATTAAGTTTCATTTGTGTCATCATGCCTAATATTAGAGGAATAATGACTTGAGTAGAAATTGAGAAAGGATGTAAATAAACGTAAATTTATTCTTCAGAAGCGAGTAGCTTACTAATCCACTGTTGACTAAATATTCTGTTTTGATATATGCATAGCTATTTTTTTTTTTCTAAATCTCTTTTATAGTTTGTTCTTTCATTAAAATTTATCAGGCCGCAGAACTTTTGTGCAACGAAAATAGGCCACGAAAAAAAAAGGTTGAGAACCACTGGTTCAGACAAACACGTCGTTAACATGCACCAGCTGTTAAACTTCTGCAAGATATTTACGCTTCGCATTCCTCCAAAAATATTCACTGCAGCATAAATCGGAATAACGAAGACTAAAGAAAAGCGTTCGATAGAAAAAAAGTTGCAAGGCAAACACGAGTGTTTTTTGTGAGTCTGGGGTACCACGCTGAAAGCAAAACTAATTGTTAACAAGTATTTCCAAAGTTGGGGGCACATCATTGTTTGTGACAGCACTTGGTCAAGGCAGTTGGCTCTAGAGAAATTACTGTTGTTTAAAGTTTACAATAATTAGGAAGGGACAAGACGTTGGGACTAGTAATTTAATTTCACAACTATAATATTCTCCTATGCCATTCCAGTTTGCAAGCCAAATAAAGCGGGGGCCGTGAACATTTATTGGAGACACACTGTTGTGTTACCCGGAAATTTTTTTAAAAATAGAAACATCAAGTTCATAAAAACATTGTTTTAAGTAGAGAAATCAAGTTATCATAAAACCTTTTTAAAGTGGAATTATCAGGTTTAGATAAAAACTTTATATTTAGTAGAAACATCACGTTTACATAAAACATTATTTTAGTAGAAATATCAGGTTTATATAAAAAAAATATTGTAAAAATGCTTTGCCTTTTCCTTGAATGTATCCAGTCGGCATTTCTGATTTTTCAACCGATAAAGCAGGTTCTCATTTCTACTTGTTTTTAATTCATGCCGACCCTGGTTAACGCGAACTCAAAAGCATTTTAGGGGCCCCAAACAAAAATGTTTAAGAATTGATTAATGCGAGTGATAATAAAATAAAGTGTAATTAATTATTTTTTCCAAATCAAAATAATTTTCATTATTTTTTTAAAACCATTTTTTTTTTTCCAAATCAAAAATTTTATTGACCCCCCCATGATGTCACTATAAATACATGTTATTCTCAACAAATCAATAAAAACGATTTGATTTTGTAAAGTACATCAACAATAATAGGACAGCACACCAATATATTTGAGCTAAACACTTCCCGGGATATAAGGAGCATCGCTATACGTTTAAAGACAGCAAGCTTTGATAGAAAGCGTATTTAGGAGTCACTATAGGTTCGCGTTGTAAAAAATGGCTTAGCTACACTGAGGTAGTTTTTCCCTATTCCTAACACAAGGTAGCTAGCCATTCAATGAAAATGAATTCTAATGCTTTCACCTTATATTTTCTATTGACTTGTTTAAAAAATCACAAGATTTTAAACGTTATATGGTTATGTTGGCAAAATGCACACATCACACATATGGAAAATAAAGGCTACAATTTGATGCAATTCAAACGACAATAATAACAACAAGCTCACTAATAAACAGAATTGTGACGTTGCACCGGCTGTATTGTGACGTAACACCGGCTGTATTGTGACGCAGATGGGCGAGGACATCAACGTCGGTAGCAAGGCCTACGCCAAGAACATCGAGGACGACATGTGAATGCAGGTGGGCTACTTCAGCTTCCAGATGAAGGTCGACAAGTAGCCTTTGAGCTGCTGCAACGTTGGCTCGCTCGTGCCTTCGCTCATCTCGGTCCGACCGACCGGCCTCCTTCGACCAAGCCCAGCCGCGCTCATTAGTGCTTTGTGACGTCGTCTTGGATTGTTACGCACGATGCGCGTTGTTACCCACAATGCCGCCACACTTTGCGAATTGTAATTTGTTAATTTCAACTGTTTTTGATTTGGCACGAAATGAGTGTTTTAATGTTTCTTATAATATTTTTTTAAATTGGGAAGCGGTTTTAAATTTCTTAATTTGGTTAAGTTTAATTGGAATCAAAATAAGCCAGAAAGGACATGTGGTGCACAGCTTTGTGGGGATGTCTAAACCTATTCTTGGTTATTATAAAAAACGATAATAAAATTGATTTTATTGAAGCTTTTCTTAACCAAGATTTACTTTTAAAACACATTGTGACGTCAGTTAATAGGGTATAACGCAGGGGTTCTTAAACTGGGGTCCATTGACCCCTTGGGGGTCCGTAAACTGATATTAGGGTGTCCATGCAGGTGTATACTTAAAGTAATTAATTTTTAAAAGAAATCACTTTAATTCAAAAGTAAACGGTTTTGGACTGAATGTATAGTTAGACTCCATTTAACTTTCACATTTTTCGGACCGAAATAACACAGTCATGAAGTCTATTTGTATTGTGACGTCAATTTATGACGTCATTTTGGAGCATTTCTTGTCTACCGGGGTCCATGCAAAGCAAAAAAAAATTTTAGGTGTCCGCGGTAAAAAAAGTTTAAGAACCCCTGTTATAACGTAACAAAACAGATTGCATTTTTTTGTTAGAATAACTTTATACACCCTGTAATCCCGGGAATTCCCCCACCATGACGTCACCTTTAGGCTTTTGTTGTTCTCCGTGCGATTGTTCGAGTTGCACTCAAGGGGGTTTCCCACCAGCGACACGTGGTTGATCAGCGAAAAAAATGTGGCGTCATCAGTCGTGAACGTCCTGCAACGCCGTCAATTACGTCTAGTTCTTTTTTGGTTTTTATGGTTTGTATGGTTTGCTATGGTTTGCTTGGCATGTTTCAGACCAATTTTATCCGGAGATTTATAGAAAAAGTGTACATCGTAGAACATTCAAATTTTTAGACATGACCTAGAGTGGCATGTAGGTACGCTGTAGAGGTTTAGACTGCACCCATAGGGGCCTCTGACTGGGGGGAAAAATCCTAAAATATTGTGACGTCATCGTTTTAGCTCTTTGTAGCTATCTACTCCTACCTAGCGGCAGAAAAACTCAATACAGAATTCGTTCATATCGCTTTCTTGGTTCAGCTCGCGAAGCGACTAAGTGGCTGCTGGCATTCTGCTGCGTTTCATTGTGCCACGCGTGCAATGTTCATTGTTTAAAGTGGCTGCGTTAAAACTGGGCGTGTGCGACTTGCATTTAAGAAAGACACTTAGTAAAATAACCTACTACTGTTACAAAACAACATATTTTACTGCCGCAAATATAAATGCGAAATCTGGTGGCAGTGTGCGCCTCTCTATTTGCACCTGTTGCGCATGTTACTCCAATCAAACATTTCAACACCAGGCCTAAACAAATTAAAGTTGTACAAGGGCCGCAGCAAGCAAAAAATAAAGTTGAATGCATTTAATTATTACAGAGCTACGTCATAACATGGCGTCATACAAAAATTAATCTTAAAAACACTGCGTTTATTTAGTTTAAATTACCAAAATCTTCAATTTAAAAGGCGGCGTATAAGGCACATAAAAGTGTTTTGCATATTGCTCGAACAACAGATTTAAACTCTATTTTAACAATAATTGCGCCGACCAAGTCAGGGTAAAATATTACCGAGTAAAATTGGCAAATGCATACCAAACTATAGGCGTTAAATTATTTTAAGAGAATTATTATATCTGCTTTTTAAACATGTTAGCTGGCCAAAATGTAATAACATAACCGTACGCATTATTTACGTAAATTCTATTTATCAAATATATGTTTCGATCATTCCTCAAATAGCCTACCTCGCCGTATTTGAATTTATTATCGCGGTAATACATCAACAGGCAAGGCCAGCATGTAATAAAGCTTCACCCATCGTAGAAAGCAGAGAAGCATTGCTAGAAGCTTCATTTATATGATGTTCGTGAACTATGTCGCCAGATTGGACCTTAAGTCAAAAAAGCCTGAACATTTTCTTGAAGGTAAAGCTGTCAGGCGTCAAGTGCCAGTTTGTCACTGTCTTTGGGAATGTGATTTTTGTTTTAAAGCGCCAAAAATAAAAATAAATTAATGAATAAAATATTTTGATTCCAAAACGATTCTCAAATTAATAAGTTTTCAGCCCATATCTGTTTTTTGCCTGCAGAAACAAGCTCACTTTTCTTTAACTACAAACCAGGGCGGCCCTCTACATGTTTGGTTGTAACAAATATATATATATATATAATACCTAGGCCATATATATATAATACCTAACGTATATATATATATATATATATGAAATAAGCTATTGCTGCCAGGCATAATATATAACGGAGTGTTGCTCTTCCAGCAGTATATATAATAGATCGACGTTTCGACGTGCTATGCAGAACGTCTTCATCAGGATACTGACGTATCATGCAAAACAGATTCCTTATAAATCGACAATAACAATTTGTACGATTAAAAAATGTGTTATATATATTGCACTGCTGGAAGAGCAACACTCCTTTATATACATATATATATATATATATATGTTATACAATATTTTCAGGGATAATCTGTGACCCCATTAAACGCTATTTTTAGCTTGTTTAAAGACTAAAATAAACACTGTTTTCGCGTTTCGCGCAATCTTTTTTATTTTTCGAGCACGTTCCACGCGTTTGCCGTTTATGGGCATTTTAACAGACATAAGTCGCCCTCTGCACTGTGACACTTTTGCAAGCGAAAGTTCAAAGTTATCCGAAATACGTGTAAATGGATTTTTTGCGCTTCGATCGAAAGTGTTTCGTCTTCAAAATAGAAACATACATTGGTATAACGGACGTGTTCCCACCTCTGAAACATAACGATTCAAATTTTGACAATCATACGTGGTCAAGACGTGTTTGTGTTTCTCACGATTTACACCGTCTTTGCAATATGTCCATTGTGTCGCAATAAACACATCGGCAACTTGAAGCCTCAAAACGCAAAAAAAAGTTGTAATTTTTTTGTGCAAAAGTGTGACGTATTTTTGTCTTAAGCCATTTGGGCACCGCCCCCCCACAACTTGGAAAATGCCAACATGTCAAGAAATGTACATATTCATCTGTGCTTAATGCGTCTGTTCTACATCTTAAACAAAAGTAAAGATATTTTCTTCCTTTAATCGTTTTAAGTTGTGCATTGGCAAAAAGCTCTTAACGTAATAACATGTTCTTCAGCATCCTTGTTTTACAGCGTCATAGTATGACGTCATACTGCGTATTTTCAGGATCCTATATTTTGGCCGACCCGCCACAATATTTTATGTTTCTTGTGTTTTTTCGCATATTTTTTATACTTAATTCGTTTACACAAAATTGAAACATTTCACTAAGCTATTGTTTTTTGCGATTTCCACAAAAGGCTGACCAACCGTTAAACAAGATGAAAATGGTTTAATTTGTGAAGCCTAATGTTTTCACCTTAAAACTTTCTACTGACATTTCTATGCATATTGGCTTGTGGGTAATGAATCACTAGATTTTAATGTTGTATGGTTATATTGTAAAACGCACGTAATACACATTGCATTTAAAATATACATGTCAATTTTATTCAATTCACACAACAACATTCAAATCAAGCGCACTGATAATAAAAAAGAAGCGGTGGCGATTATACCTGTCACAAATCTATTTGACATTTTTAGATTTAAAAAATATATGAGGGGTAATTTAGTCAATTAAGGTGTGTTTATATGGTATGGAATTAAATCACCAATAATGACTATATCTTTTGCATTTGTGGACTTGTTAAAGTTGACTTTCTGCTATGACATTCCCTTCATTATTTCTGCTTAAGGCAGGAATCTTACGTTTTTTAAGTTTCTCCAATCGAACAATGCATCTGTCTAATAATGTGGAGTAAAGCAAGGGGTTCAATGCACTGTTAATGGGAAGCAAAATACCAGCACTAATAAGATAAACATCATTGGGGAGTGGAACACCGGAAACAGCCAAGTAAGCAAGCACACACATTGGGATCCAGCAACAGAAGTCGGAAATAAGCAAGCGAGAAATACGTTTTTGCATTTCGCTGTTGGGTTGCTTGTTTCTAGATTTAGCCATTTTGTTACTCCGTATATAAATAAGGATGTAAGCAACAAGCATGAAAATGAACAGCAGGAAGTTGAGTGTAATAAGAAACACAGAATATTGCCAAGAAGCGTCATTTGTAGAGGCGAACAGTCTGGGCATGCAAACACTAGTTTCACCATAATAACCAAAAACTCCTTTTATTGGTTGATTGGGGAATGTTTTACTTATTAGCTGAGTGACGTCATGCCAATCTAGGGACGTCATGTTATGAGGTTTTATTTTATTGGCTAAATCAACCATCTGTTCTTTAAGAACTTCATCAGTTTTGAAAAATTTACTTGAAAACCAAACATGAGAAACAAAATATCCTGAACTGTAATCAAACGAAGGAAGAAGTGAAAAAAGAAATGCAAACAGCCAAACACATGCACATGAAATGTAAATCCCCTTTAACTCCATTGTTCTAGTGATAAATGGTTTGTACACTGTTGCTAGTCTAAAAGCTGTCATGACAGCCATAGTACCCGAAGAGGCCATGGTAGCTACAACACACAACATTCCAAGTATGGAACATGTCCTGCTAGTACGCCAAAGTGCGTCAAACGAGCAATAATCCCCTGAAAATTCTAAACCTTTTATATTTATTGAAATCAAGTAAATACCCATGAGAAAGTCAGCGGGTGCCAAGCTAAGCAAAAATATGTAGGTACTTTTTGTGAAATTGTCTGTGCTCTTGTTATTTACAATGTCCCTTACAGTAATAACAACAACCGCTAAATTCCCAAAGACAGCCACCAACCCCATTAACCAGAAGAAGGCTGTGTAAACAGGGTTGGCGATCATTTCTTTTTGATTTGAGAACATGGAACTTCGCTTACTTATGGGCGGGCATTCGTCACTTCCGTCCGAACATTGAGGAAATCCATCTTCAACCAAGTTGATGTCGACCGACAGAGGCTTTCCATTGCGACAGTAAAACCTCGTTTCGCTGCATCGCGTCGTATTCTCGTCCGATCCCTCGTCGCAGTCTATTATTCCGTCACAAAGGTTGTTGACGTCGATGCTGGTGAACGTTCCACTGGCGCAATCGTGACGCTTGGGGCACAATCCATGTTCGTTGCAAGAAAAAATCAGTGACAAATTCAACCCCTCACAGGCTAGTCCACTTAAAGCTTTAACATACATGCAATCCATATCGCAGAACTTGGGCCGAGGCTGGCAACCTTCGCATTCGTCTTTCATGTTCCAACATTCAGGCCTGCCGTCGCATTTGATGGCACGTACTGGGGGGGATGAAAAGGATAATACATTATGTGTGCAAAACATGTGATTTCCTTCACCGTCATCCTGAGCTAGTCCGCAATATTTCGTGTTGGATTCTCCCACACAACTGACTTCTGGGTTGCACAGTACTTTTTCCATATCCACGCAGTCCGTTGCATTGCGACAATGCATTTGGTTGGGAGAGCAAGTGTCTCTAGCGTCGCCCAAGATTGCCACGCAAACTGTTTGGTCGTCACACAAGCATTCATCGGAAAGATCATAGCAGTCTGGGACCCCGTTACAAACTTGATGTTGAGAAACAACCAGTCGTTTGTCCAAACACAAGAAGCAAACGAATTGTCCATCAACGAAACAAATATCCGACTCATCTGAGCATTGAGGTTCATCGTCGTAGATGTTTATCTGCGGTAAAACGCAAATTCCCTTTTTGCTTGTTCCCGAACATTTAAATCCCAGCCCAGTTTTGATTTCATCATCATTGCATTTAATGAAGTTGTCGCAATATTTATCAGTGGAAATTAGATTACCGTTACTGCATCGCAAAACACTTGTGTTCCTTCCTTCCTCACAAACCCACTGGCCATTCCCACAAACCCTGTCTCTCCGCCCTTCACACGGCCCCACAAGTTGACGGCAAGTCGCATTGTTGTGCATCGCTTCGAACTTTGTTTTACTTGGCTCGTTAGAACAATGAGCTACGTTAACCTCTCCAATAAAAGAAACACACACAACCCGATCATCACAAGGCTCTTTTCGTCCGACGCACTGGATTCTACCGTCAGCCACTTGTTGCTGGCAAGCTCTGCAATACCATTTGTCGCTGCCGTCCAAGCAAGACACAATGCCACACGGAAGGATAGAGCTATTAGACTCAGCATGACATCCCGCGGGGGCACACCCAATCCCATCGTTGCAATACGCATAGCCAGTTGGACAAATGCTGCAGTTTATCTCATCGCTGTTATCGTTACAGTGCTTCCACCCATCGCACCACAGATTTTCGTGAAGACACTTGCTCCCATCGTCGCACTTCTTAGCTCCTGGTTTGCAAGTTGTGCAGTTCGTCTCATCGCTCCAATCCAAACAATTGTTCCCACCATCGCACCAATAACTTACTCGAAGACACATCAAACCATTAGCGCACAACTTCGCTCCTCCATTGCAAGCTTGACAATTCCACTCTTCCTCAGAAAGCGGACAGTCCCACTGCCCGTCGCAAACCTGAGCTTGGCTGATGCACTTTCCATGCGATTCCGCAGAATTCCTGTTACATTTAAACTGATCTTGAGCGCATCTCGCGTTTGCTGCAATGCACAGGGCAAGCAATGAACAAAGACAAGTAAACATTCCCAGCAGCATTTTACCAATTTATGGCGTAGAATATCCTGCGCTAAAAACATGTTCGATAAAATGTGCAACTGGGTACGTTTTAATACAAACGATAAAATAACCACTGATTTGCATATTGAAAGCAAAGTTATTGGAAGATTGAAGCAAAGTGATTGATTTAAAAGTTCCTTTGATTAGGGATGTCCGATAATAGCGGATCGTAGCCGATACCTGATGCCAAGTAGTAGTATCGGTACTCGTCCGATACTAGAGCGACTTCGGTGCAGATCCGATAAAAAGCGATATGAAATATTCAGCCATGGTATGCGATTTAACGTAACGATCATAAAGTGAAAAGCAATTTTATAAAAAAAAATGCTAGCAACTGAATATTCTAATAACTTCTCAACGCTGAAGCAAATTTTGTTCTAATCAGTTCAAAAATTGCCTTTTAAAGTTTCACTTTTATCTATTTTCATCTTCTAAGCGTAGTAATGACGTCATTTGGTATCGAACGGATCGCGATACTTTTATCGAAAATATCGGGTATCGGTATCTGAATAAAATGCCAAGTATCGGATTCAAATGTATAACTATAGCGGTTCATGTATAACTATAGCAGTTCATGTATAACTATACCAGTTCATGTATAACTATAGCGGTTCATGTATAACTATAGCGGTTCATGTATAACTATAGCAGTTCATGTATAACTATAGCAGTTCATGTATAACTATAGCGGTTCATGTATAACTATAGCGGTTCATGTATAACTATAGCGGTTCATGTATAACTATAGCAGTTCATGTATAACTATAGCAGTTCATGTATAACTATAGCAGTTCATGTATAGCTATAGCGGTTCATGTATAACTATAGCAGTTCATGTATAACTATAGCAGTTCATGTATAACTATAGCGGTTCATGTATAACTATAGCGGTTCATGTATAACTATAGCGGTTCATGTATAACTATAGCGGTTCATGTATAACTATAGCGGTTCATGAATAACTATAGCGGTTCATGTATAACTATAGCAGTTCATGAATAACTATAGCGGTTCATGTATAACTATAGCGATTCATGTATAACTATAGCGGTTCATGTATAACTATAGCGGTTCATGTATAACTATAGCAGTTCATGTATAACTATAGCGGTTCATGTATAACTATAGCAGTTCATGTATAACTATAGCGGTTCATGTATAACTATAGCGGTTCATGTATAACTATAGCAGCTCATGTATAACTATAGCGGTTCATGTATAACTATAGCGGTTCATGTATAACTATAGCAGTTCATGTATAACTATACCGGTTCATGTATAAATATAGCGGTTCATGTATAACTATAGCGGTTCATGCATAACTATAGCGGTTCATGTATAACTATAGCAGTTCATGTATAACTATAGCAGTTCATGTATAACTATAGCGGTTCATGTATAACTATAGCAGTTCATGTATAACTATAGCAGTTCATGTATAACTAAAGCGGTTCTATTACAAACCATAATGATGACCAATGACCTGGATATTGTTGGTAAAAATATTTTAAAATTGAAAAAGGATGGAAGAACGATATAATAGATAATCTACATAAAGTCTTTTTATCAAATTACTTTTTTGAATATTCCACAATTACCACGTCATAATTGAATTTAAATGTCGCGGTAATAAATAAAGAGACAAGGCCAAATAATACAGTTTCATTTAACGTATGACGCGGGTAACGACCTTGGTACGCTGCTTCTGTTGTTGTTGTTGTCGCCGTTAAACATTACACTTTTGCCTAAAAATCCCGATCGAGTTCCTTTCGTCGGCGAAATGCGTTCGTGCCCCTCCAGAGCGCTTTGGCGGTTTCCCGGCTCCGACCCCCCGTTACACGCGCGCCTATTGGTGACTTTCATGATTTTTTTTGGTGGGGTCTGGTGCATTTCGAGATTTCTAGCAAAATGACTCTTGTGAAGCCTATATAATGTATTTTGGACTGCGCCAGATATTTATATTTATTTTAAAATCGCTATCCTGGATCACATTGCCTTTACGATTTTATTGTTTTATTTTTATTTTTTTGGGGGGGAGGGGGGATAATAGCAAAAATTTTTTTAGAGATGACACAGTTTAATTTTTTAAGACGAGTTATTTTTACTTTAAGGGGAGATATTTTTTTGGGGTTCCCTTAGGGGCCTGAAATTAGGTGACAAAAATAGTAAAATAAGTGTGGTGTCATCGTCTAAGCGATGCCCCTATCAAGCGGTAGCAATATCTCATAAACAGAACTTGTTCTGGCCGTTTCGTAGTAATGTAAAGGGTTTGTTTTCTAATAGGCGCTGAAAATAATATTTTTTTCTACGTATTTATCACGTTATTATTAGGCATTTATGCATATTTGTAACCTAATGATCGTTAGTTAAATTGTGGCCTATCTGTTATCAAACTGCCCTTTTCGCATCAGTAAAGTCGCGGCAAAACGGCTGAGATTTTTTTGCTAGCCAAATCAATTAAAAAAAAATTTGGGGTATGTACTTGTTTATTAAAGTAGCTTTTCAGGGGTCGGGAACAAATTTATCATCCTCACAATTAACACGGTACAATCAAATGCGAATACCTTATGCATTTATTCTGCGTTTGTAAGATGTCAACAACATTTCACCATCAGCACGCTTAAAGATTCCTTCGAAAATTATCGAAGAATGATGTTCATTGTGACGTCACACGGAAGTACACCTGTTGTTCCTGTCGCGTTGTGCGTCGCGCGCAAGCAAACGTCTTTTATTAACTTACTAGAAATGTTGCAACATCGGTGAGGTAAAAATATTTATCTCAGGCTCATGGAAAAGGTTGAGGAAGTTCGTCTCGGCACGAAGTTACAAAAGAAATCTCTTAATAATATTAATAATGATTATAATAAACAGGGCTGCGGAGTCGGAGTTGAACTCGGGACTCGGCGGAGTCAGTTTATTTTACTGGAGTAGCACTCGAGTAAGACCACGTAAAACTACCCGATTCCCGAGTCCGACGTGCGCATGCGCAGTACCACATTTTAAAACTGATATGGCCGCCAACTGAAAATTTTTATAGCATATTTATGGTGGATATTTTCCAACCATGAATTATGAGCAAATGAATTAAACGAAACCCCTATAATTGGATTGCTAAAAATCCATTATATTTAGTTGCGTAAATTGGCGGAATACATGCTATAGAGTCAGGGCCGGACTCGGGACTCGACAAAATGAAACATTTGGCCGGAGTCGGACTCGGGTTATTTTTAACCGACTCGCAGTCCTGTTAAAAAACATGTAAAACAGAAAAAAGAATAGACGCAGTTTGTCAGAGGCAAGTAACGATTAATTCAATATAAACGCGGGTAGCATTGTGTTCAGGATTGACACTAACCTAGTTGTCATTTTTCATGTTGTTATTTTAAGTTTTGCAATCTGGAAGTTAACTTTCACTAAGAATTTATATCATTTCTGCGGTACCTTTTCCCCAAAACACTCAAAAACACACATACGCACACACATAAACAAACAAGCACACAAACAAAAGACGGGTGGTTAATCGCCTTTAGGTAAAGGCGATGCGAAATTATGTTTTTTTATATAATTTTAAAAATTAAATAGTTGTTTTATGGTAAATTGAATTATTTTTATCCACTTTCATAAACAAAATTATTCCACCTATTTTTTTCCTTCCACGAAACTACCGAAAAACTAATCCCCATGTTCAAATGCAAAAATAAAAAAAATCAGAATGTGACACCTTATAATAATGACTGTGGTCGACAATTTTCTTATTCTCTGCCCAACATATGAGTTATTTTTTAAATATCTTAGGGCCCTTGATTCCGAAAATGCAGTTTGTTTTTTCGAATTGGCTCAAATTTTCGAGTTGTATTTAAAAGTTTGGCAGATGATCCTTGCAAGAAGAGCGACGTTTAAGTTTCGGTTGTATGTGTTGGCATATTAGCGTTTTAAACAGAATACACTGCTTTAGCGTAATCAGTTTCGTTGCTATCAACATAACATCTGATGGTCGTAGAGACGTTTAAGTTTCGTCTGCATGAATTGATATACTGTATCCTGCCATTTTAAAGCAGGATATACGACCATAATACGTTTTTCCGTTTGACAGTGTAATTTTCAAACATATTAACGCGCGACTGCCTGTACAACTGGTTTCCTTTTAACCAAGTCCTGTTTTGATATTTTGTAACCGCTAGATGGGAGTATCGAGCTAGACCCAAACATACGATGACGTCCCATTTTTTAGAGTTTGTACCCTAGCAAAAGACCCCTCGGTGAAAAGACCCCTAAAAGGGGATCATATATTCTTACAAGCCTCCGTAGGGGTCATTAGGACCACGGACAAAACCCTCACAATTTAACTAAACACAATTCCTTCCGAAAAAAAAAAAAAAAATTACCATCTGAAGGTAACATAGGTGAAATATCCGTCCAACACAAAATTATAACTAGATTAACAAGCTGCAATTTACAAATGAACAACTCTGAATCCTTGTTTGAAAAGTTTGAATTGTTTTGTGAATATTTTTGTTTAAGAGTAAGTGTAATTATTTAAAAAAAATCGCCATATAAAAAGAGAACCACAAAAGTGATGCAAACTGCATAAATTTACCAAGTACACAGAACCTTTATCAATTAACGACAAACTTTTTATTATTTATATCACCAACCTGCCTCTGCAAACATCATCCTTACAATAACACGGTAAAGTCAAATGCGGATATCTTATATGCGTTTATTCTACGTTTGTAAGATGTCAACAATATCTTAAAATAACAATGCTCCAAGATTCCTTCGAAAATTATCGAAGAATGATGTTCATTGTGACGTCACAAGGAAGTACATCTGTTGTTCCTGTCGCGTTTTGCGTCGCGCGCAAGCAAACGTCTTTTATTTACTCGGTAGAAATGTTGCAATATCAGTGGCGTAAATTAATCATCTCATGCTTATGGAAAAGGTCGAGGAAGTTCGTCTCGGCACGAAATTACGAAATTATTCAAGTCAATTGTTGAAAAGACTTGAGTCAATTCTAATGTCATTTAGAGACAATGACTTAAGTGTAGTCATTGACTTAAGTCATTTTAACACTGAAAACTATCCATGGCTGTAGCTGTGTAAGGTAAAAGAAGTGTTGCGTCTCTGTTGGCCTAACTATGATTTGTTGGACATATTTGATGAGAAGTTCCTATTTTTTCTTGAAATCATTTTTCCTTTAAACCTGATCATGATAAAATCCTAAACATTATTTATTTCCTTGTATATTAGAGGATTAAGTTTTGCCAATCTAATCAAAAATATTTTGCGAATTTCGTGTGATTAAATTTTCTTGTTGAAACTGTTGGTCTTTAGTCTGGAATCCATACGGACATATTACACTTTGTAGGTGTTTGTCTATATTAGGGCCAAAAATTAGATTGCGCACACAATTCTGAAGTGACGGGATACAAATCAAAGAATTGGTTATACTGCGGTTTGTTTCATGCAATAACAATAAAATTAGGTTACCAACGTTTCGGCAACCTATTTAAATCGCCTTTCATCGCGGGTAAATAACACCGTTCGTTGCGAAAACGTTGCTTAACAAATTATAATTGCAAGAGGAGCTATTTCTGTTTAATATTATTATTTCTAGTAGCGACAGTTTATATAGATATAGATTTTTAGCTGCTGTAACACAAATGTAAAGGCTCATGGAAACATATTGGATAGTTTTCATAATTTGGATAAACACAGGCGATGGCCAGGGCGACGTTCAAGTTTCGGCAGTATGTGTTGTTGGCATACTGACGTTTTAAACAGAATAAACTGCTTTAGCGTAATCTGCTTCGCTGCTATCAATATAACACCTGATGGTCGTAGAGACGTTTAATTTTCGTCTGTATATGTTGGTATACTGTATCCTGGCATTTTAAAGCTGAATATACGACCATAATATGTTTTTCTGTTTGACAGTGCACTTTTTGCACATTTTAACGCGCGACTGCCTGTACAACTGGTTTCCTTTTAACGAAGTCCTGTTTTGCTATTTTGTAACCGCTAGATGGAAGTATCGAGCCCAAATCAAACATACGATGACGTCACATTTGTTTAGATTTTCTACCCCAGCTAAAGACCCCTCGGGGAAGAGACCCCCTATCCCCTAAAATGGCATCATATATTCTTACAAGCCTTCGCAAGGATCTTTAGGACCACGCACCAAATCCTCATAATTTAACTAACCACAATACATTCGAAAAAATAATTTAAAACTTCACCGAAATTACCATCTCAAGGTAACACAGGTGAAACATCCGCCCAACACAAAATTATAACTAGATTAACAAGCTGCAATTTACAAATTAACAACTCTGCATCCTTTTTTGAGAAGTAAAACTGTTTTTGAACATTTGTTTTAAGAGTAATTGTAATTATTAAAAAAAAATCGCCATATAAAAAGAGAACCACAAAAATGATGCAAACTGTATAAATTTACCAAGTACACAGAACCTTTATCAATAAACGACAAACTTTTTCTTTATGTGACCAACCTGCCTCTGCAAATACTATCCTCACAATTAACACGGTAAAGTCAAATGCGAATATCTTATGCATTTATTCTCCGTTTGTAAGACGTCAACAACATCTTAAAATAACAATGCTCCAAGATTCCTTCGAAAATTATTATCGAAGAATGATGTTCATTGTGACGTCACACGGAAGTACACCTGTTGTTCCTGTCGCGTTGTGCGTCGCGCGCAAGCAAACGTCTTTTATTTACTTACTAAAAATGTTGCAATATCGGTGACGTAAAAATATTTATCTCAGGCTTATGGAAAAGGTCGAGGAGGTTCGTCTCGGCTCGAAATTACAAAGTAAATCTATTAATAATAAACAGGACTGCGGAGTCGGAGTTGGACTCTGGACTCGGGACTCGAGTAAGACCACGTAAAGCTACCCGAGTCCCGAGTCCCGAGTCCGACGTGCGCATGCGCAGTACCAAATTTTGGAACAGCTTTAACTTGTAAAGGCGTAATAGCAAATGGTGGATATTTTCCAACCATGTAGTGTGAGCGGATAAATATGTGACACCCTTATGATGGGATTGCTAAAAATCCATTATATTTAGTTACTTAAAATGGCGGAATACTACCTTTTTCTATCACCTTTTATCGTGTATAAATAACACCGTTTGTTGCGAAAACGTTTGTTAACAATTTACAATTATACCTGATTTAATTATACCAGGTTGGTTAACAATTTACAATTATAGCTAATTTTGAATATTAATATTATTATTCCGTTAGATTTACCCTGAATAGGAGATTTGACTAAGTTGCCGAAACGTTGGTTAACAATTATAACTCCCAGAAGAGCTATATGTTTGATTAATATTATTAGGTAGCACCATATCGGATAGTTTCCTATTTGGATAACAGCAGCCGAGATTTTGTAACCGCTAGATGGGAGTA
Source organism: Ascidiella aspersa (assembly GCF_963924565.1). Classification (NCBI taxonomy): domain Eukaryota; kingdom Metazoa; phylum Chordata; class Ascidiacea; order Phlebobranchia; family Ascidiidae; genus Ascidiella; species Ascidiella aspersa. The sequence goes on from NC_139451.1 coordinate 4,106,475, forward strand.
TCAAGCTAAAACCAAACATACGATGACGTCAAATATTTGTATTGCTTCTACCCCAGCTAAAGACCCCTCGACTAAGGAACCCCTAAACCCCTAAAAATGCATCATATATTCTTACAAGCCTCCGCAAGGGTCGTTAGGACCACGCACCAAATCCTCATACTTTAACTAACCACAATTCTTTCCGAAAAAATTTGATAACACAGGTTAAATATCTGTCCAACGCAAAATTATAACTTCACCAACAAGCTGTAATTTACAAATGGACAACTCTGCATCCATTTAGAAGTAGAATTGTTTTGAAACATTTGTTTTTAAGAGTAAGTGTAATTATTTAAAAAAAATCGCCATATAAAAAGGGAACCACAAAAGTGATGCAAACTGCATAAATTTACCAAGTACACAGAACCTTTATCAATAAACGACAAACTTTTTCTTTATGTGACCAACCTGCCTCTGCAAATATCACCCTTACAATAAACACGGTAAAGTCAAATGCGAATATCTTATGCATTTATTCTCCGTTTGTAAGATGTCAACAACATCTTAAAATAACAATGCTCCAAGATTCCTTCGAAAATTATTATCGAAGAATGATGTTCATTGTGACGTCACACGGAAGAACACCTGTTGTTCCTGTCGCGTTTTGCTTCGCGCGCAAGCAAACGTCTTTTGTCTACTTAGTAGAAATGTTGCAAAATCAGTGACGTAAATTAATCATCTCTGGCTTATGGAAAAGGTCGAGGAGGTTCGTCTCGGCACGAAATTACAAATCTATTATTAATAAACACGTAAAACAGGGCTGCGGAGCTGGAGTCGGATTCTGGACTCGGGACTCGAGTAAGAACACTTAAAACTACCCGAGTCCCGAGTCCCGAGTCCGACGTTTGCATGCGCAGTACCAAATTTTGGAACAAAAAGGTGTAATAGCATATGGTGGATATTTCCAACCATGTATTGTGTATTTTGACTTAATGTATATGTGACACCCTTAGGAGGGGTTTGCTAAAAATCCATTATATTTAGTTGCGTAAATGGGTAAAATACACGCGGAGTCAGTCTCAGACTCAGACTCTACAAAATATAACATTTGACCGGAGTTGGACTCATTTTTAACCGATTCCGCAGTCCTGATAAAAAAAAACATGTAAAACCGAAAAAAGAATAGACGCAGTTTGTCAGAGGCAAGTAACGATTAATTCAATACAAACGCGGGTAGCATTGTTTACAGGATTGACATTAACCTAGCTGTCATTTTTTAAAGTTGGTATTTTAAGTTTTTGCCATATGGAAGTTAACTTTTACAAATAATTTATATCATTTTTACGGTAGCTTTTTCCCAAAACACTCAAAAATACACATGCGCACACACAAAGCAAACAACCACACAAACAAAAGACGGATGGTTAATCGCCTTTAGACAAAAGCGATGCGAAATTATGTTTATTGTATATAATTTTAAAAACTAAATATTTATTTTATGGTAATTTCAATGTCAGCCACTTTCATAAACAAAATTATCCCACCCATTTATTTCCTTTCACGAAACTAAGGAAAAACTAATCCCCATGCTAAAATGCAACAATAAAACTACAGAATGTTTCGCCTTATATAATAATGACTGTGTTCGACAATTTTTTTGTTCACTACGCAATATATGAGGGTCTTTTTAAATATCTTTAGGGTCCTTGATTCCCCAAAATGCATTTTATTTGTTCGAAATGGCTTAAGTTTTCAAAATGTATTTCACAGTTTGGCGAAACATTATGCAATTGATTTACCGAGGTAAAATTTAGGCTTAAAATTCCTCCGCAAATCTTACTATCCTTGCAAGAAATTTAGATTTTTTATGATAGAAACTAACAATGTTGTAAACAAGTCATTTTGAAATGAGAACCACAAAAGTGATGCAAACTGCATAAATTTACCAAGTACACAGAACCTTTAACAATAAACGACCAACTTTTTATTATTTATATCACCAACCTGCCTCTGCAAACATCATCCTTACAATAAACACGGTAAAGTCAAATGCGAATATCTTATGCATTTGTTCTGCGTTTGTAAGATGTCAACAACATCTTAAAATAACAATGCTCCGAGATTCCTTCGAAAATTATCGAAGAATGATGTTCAGTGTGACGTCACACGGAAGTACACCTGTTGTTCCTGTCACGTTTTGCGTCGCGCGCAAGCAAACGTCTTTTATTAACTTGCTAGAAATGTTGCAATATCGGTGACGTAAAAATATTTATCTCATGCTTATGGAAAAGGTCGAGGAGGTTCGTCTCGGCACGAAATTACAAAGAAAATCTATTAATAACAAACAGGACTGCGGATTCAGACTCAGGATTCGAGTAAGACCACGTAAAAACCGATCCCGTGTCCGACGTGCGCATGCGCAGTACCAAATTTTGGAACAACTTTAACTTGTAAAGGCGTAATAGCACATGGTGGATATTTCCAACCATATAATGTTTATTGTGACCTAATGATTATGTGACACCCTTAGGAGGTGCGTAGGCCTAACTATGATTTAATGGACGTATTCGATGAGAAGTCGTATTTTTAGCTTGAAATCAATTTTCCTTTAAACCTGATCATGATAAAATCCTAAACATTATTTATTTCCTTGTATATTAGACGATTAAGTTTTGCCAATCTAATAAAAAATATTTTGCGAATTTCGTTTGATTGAGTTTTCTTGTTGAGCCTGTTGGTCTTTAGTTTTGAATCCATACGAACATATTAAACCTTGTAGGTGTTTGTTTATATTATGGCATAAAATTAGATTGCGCACACAATTCTGAAGTGACGGGATACAAATCAAAGGGTTATACTGCGGTTTGTTTCATGCAATAACAATAAAATTAAGTTATCAACGTTTCGGCAACCTATTCAAATCGCCTTTCATCGCGGGTAAACAACACAGTTTGTTGCGAAAACTTCGGTTAACAAATTATATTTACAAGAGGAGCTATTTCTGTTTAATATTATTATTTCTAGTAGCGACAGTTTATATAGATATAGATTTTTAGCTGCTGTAACACAAATGTAAAGGCTCATGGAAACATATTGGATAGTTTTCATAATTTGGATAAACACAGGCGATGGCCAGGGCGACGTTCAAGTTTCGGCAGTATGTGTTGGCATACTGACGTTTTAAACAGAATAAACTGCTTTAGCGTAATCTGCTTGGCTGCTATCAACATAACATCTGATGGTCGTAGAGACGTTTAATTTTCGTCTGTATATGTTGGTATACTGTATCCTGGCATTTTAAAGCTGAATATACGACCATAATATGTTTTTCTGTTTGACAGTGCACTTTTTGCACATTTTAACGCGCGACTGCCTGTACAACTGGTTTCCTTTTAACGAAGTCCTGTTTTGCTATTTTGTAACCGCTAGATGGAAGTATCGAGCCCAAATCAAACATACGATGACGTCACATTTGTTTAGATTTTCTACCCCAACTAAAGACCCCTCGGGGAAGAGACCCCCTATCCCCTAAAATGGCATCATATATTCTTACAAGCCTTCGCAAGGATCTTTAGGACCACGCACCAAATCCTCATAATTTAACTAACCACAATACATTCGAAAAAATAATTTAAAACTTCACCGAAATTACCATCTCAAGGTAACACAGGTGAAACATCCGCCCAACACAAAATTATAACTAGATTAACAAGCTGCAATTTACAAATTAACAACTCTGCATCTTTTTTTGAGAAGTAAAACTGTTTTTGAACATTTGTTTTAAGAGTAATTGTAATTATTAAAAAAAAATCGCCATATAAAAAGAGAACCACAAAAATGATGCAAACTGTATAAATTTACCAAGTACACAGAACCTTTATCAATAAACGACAAACTTTTTCTTTATGTGACCAACCTGCCTCTGCAAATACTATCCTCACAATTAACATGGTAAAGTCAAATGCGAATATCTTATGCATTTATTCTCCGTTTGTAAGACGTCAACAACATCTTAAAATAACAATGCTCCAAGATTCCTTCGAAAATTATTATCGAAGAATGATGTTCATTGTGACGTCACACGGAAGTACACCTGTTGTTCCTGTCGCGTTTTGCGTCGCGCGCAAGCAAACGTCTTTTATTTACTTACTAAAAATGTTGCAATATCGGTGACGTAAAAATATTTATCTCAGGCTTATGGAAAAGGTCGAGGAGGTTCGTCTCGGCTCGAAATTACAAAGAAAATCTATTAATAATAAACAGGACTGCGGAGTCGGAGTTGGACTCTGGACTAGGGACTCGAGTAAGACCACGTAAAGCTACCCGAGTCCCAAGTCCCGAGTCCGACGTGCGCATGCGCAGTACCAAATTTTGGAACAGCTTTAACTTGTAAAGGCGTAATAGCAAATGGTGGATATTTTCCAACCATGTAGTGTGAGCGGATAAATATGTGACACCCTTATGAGGGGATTGATGAAAATCCATTATATTTAGTTACTCAAATTGGCGGAATACTACCTTTTTAAATCGCCTTTTATCGTGGGTAAATAACACCGTTTGTTGCGAAAACGTTGGTTAACAATTTACAATTATATTTGATGAGCTAATTTTGATTATTAATATTATTATTCTGTTAGATTCACCCTGAATAGGCGATTTGTCTAAGTTGCCGAAACGTTGGTCAACAATTATAACTACCAGAAGAGTTATATGTTTGATTAATATTATTAGGTAGCACCATATTGGATAGTTTTCCTATTTGGATAACAGCAGCCGAGATTTTGTAACCGCTAGATGGGAGTATCGAGCTAAAACCAAACATACGATGACGTCACATTTTGTTTTGAGTTTCTACCCAAGCTAAAGACCCCTCGGGGAAGAGACCGTTAAACCCCTAAAAAGGCATCATATATTCTTACAAGCCTCCGCAAGGGTCGTTAGGACCACGGACCAAATCCTCATACTTTAACTAACCAAAATTCATTACGAAAAAAAATATCACCAAAATTACCATCTCAAGTTAACACAGGTGAAATATCCTTCCATTACAAAATTATAACTAGATTAACAAGCTGCAATTTACAAATAAACCACTCGGCATCCTTTTTTGAGAAGTAAAACTGTTTTTAAACATTTGTTTTAAGAGTAATTGTAATTATTTAAAAAATATCGCCATATAAAAAGAGAACCACAAAAAGGATGCAAACTGCATAAATTTACCAAGTACACAAAACCTTTAACAATAAACGACAAACTTTTTCTTTATGTGACCAACCTGCCTCTGCAAATACTATCCTCACAATAAACACGGTAAAGTCAAATGCGAATATCTTATGCATTTATTCTCCGTTTGTAAGACGTCAACAACATCTTAAAATAACAATGCTCCAAGATTCCTTCGAAAATTATTATCGAAGAATGATGTTCATTGTGACGTCACACGGAAGAACACCTGTTGTTCCTGTCGCGTTTTGCTTCGCGCGCAAGCAAGCGTCTTTTATTTACTTGGTAGAAATGTTGCAATATCAGTGACGTAAATTAATCATTGTAGGCTTATGGAAAAGGTCGAGAAGGTTCGTCTCGGCACGAAATTACAAAGAAAATCCATTAATAATAAACAGGGCTGCGGAGTCGGAGTTGGGCTTATATAATAAAACTTTTTTTTTGTTAACTGCGCAATATATGAAGGTCTTTTTAAATATCTTAGAACCCTTGATCCGGAAATGCAGTTTGTTTGTTCGAATTGGTTTAAGTTTTCGAGATGTACTTAAAAGTTTGGCGAAATATTATGCAATTGATTTACCCAGGTAAAATTTAGGCTTAAAATTCCTCCGCAAACCTTACGATCCTCGCGAGAAATTTCGTTTTTTTTTATAGAAACTAACATTGTTGTTAACAAGTCATTTCGAAAAGTCCCAGTCAAGTCATTAACATACAAACAAAACGTAAAACCTGCCTCTGCAAATATCCCCCTCACAATAAACACGGTAAAGTCAAATGCGAATATCTTATATGTATTTATTCTGCGTTGGTAAGACGTCAACAACATCTTAAAATAACAATGCTCCAAGATTCCTTCAAAAAATTATCGAAGAAGGATGTTCATCGTAACGTCACACGGAAGTACACCTGTTGTTCCTGTGGCGTTTTTCGTCGCGCGCAAGCAAGCGTCTTTTATTATCTTTTACAGCTCGGGCTTATGGAAAAGGTCGAGGAAGTTCGTCTCGGCACGAAATTATAAAGTAAATCAATAAGAAACACGTAAAACAGAAAAAGATAATACACGTAATTTGCCGGAAGCAAGTAGATTGCGTTCAAACGTAGGAAGCATTGTTCACAGGTTTGACATTAAACTGTTTTTTAATTTTTTGATGTTGGTATTTTAGTTTTTTGCCATCTGGAATAAAACTTTAACAAGGAAATTATTTAATTTTTATCGAACCTGTTTCCCAATACTCACAAAAAGACACACACACGCACCTTCATATTGGGCAAAAAGTAATCGCCATGCTATACCAATGACGTCATAACTATGCCCGATACACTGTTAAAAGCAAAGGCGCTGGTCTTCCCTAATCTGTTCGATGCTAAGTGTGTCTGAAATCGGTAAACTTAATTCTGCCCCACAATCTGAATAACACCTTACAGCAGGGGTGGGCAACGTGAGGCCCGCAGGCCGCATCCATTTTTTTGTGCGGCCCTTCACCTTCTTCGATCTAGTTTTCCCTAAATAAGGCTATGGGGGTGCAACATGTTGGGACTTTTGCTCTATCAGTTTCCTGTTTGAAGTGCGATGTAACCCATAGGCTAAACTACACCAATGCAGTTGAACTCGAATGTTAAGCATTTATTACAAAACAAGATTATTTCTAAAGTTTTACTTGTGTCACATTGTTATGATTAAGAATTGTTTTGCAACAATTACACTTGTCTAGTACGGTCAGGGTGTAACAGGCTTTTGCCACGCATATTGACTGAAATGTTTAACAGCTGGTTTTGAATTAAGGCTGTTAATTAAATTGTACTGAGCCGATCCGTACGAGAAATGCGTCAATGGAATTGTAGGAAAGGTTTTTTCCGAATCAACAAGTAGACAGCTGACAAAACTGCAGTAGTTGCAGCCTAGTAGCTCATTAATTTTTCTAGTAAAAGCTGAAAATGTGAATTAGTGATTATTTGATGTGCGGCCCTCCTGGAAGCATTACGTTCCCTAACTGGCCCTTGTGTTAAAAAGGTTGCCCACCCCTGCCTTACAGCCTGCGTGAGAGCGGCATTAATGGAATAGCTTGTTTGTTTTTATGATTGAGCTGCAAATGTGGCGAATTTAATATGATATTTAGGGTTAAACGCCACAAACCTGTTTGAAATTTAAATTGCTTACTGTTTAAACTGCATTAAGAAACTCTGCCTAAATTTTTCGTGGTTAAACTTTTTTACTGCAAAAAGTTTAAATCTTACTTGGAACATTGCACACGTTTGGTAACAATTAATTTCATAACATGTGATGTGATTTTTGCGTTTACGTGTAGCCTACTGTAAAACATCAAAGGCGCTGGTATTATTAGGGATAAAAAATCCTTTAGTTTTAAGAAGTTTAAATCAATTTTTATTTTACGATTTTTTAAAGAATATATCCTACCGATGTTAAAAATACCTATGTTAATTTAGTATCGGATCGGCACCGATAACACCCTAGTATCGGCCAAGTACCGATACGACCACTTGGCAACGGAATTTTACCGATCCGATATTATCGGACATATTTAATCTATACTCTTATAAGGTATCAATCCAAGATTGTCAGATTTTATGCTTTTTTTCGATACTGTTTACATATTACTAACGGCTCCGACACCAACCTATAGTATCGGACGAGTATCGATACTTTCAACCGATAATATATCAGATCAATTTTTATACTAACATTTTCGCGTACATGACGCGACCAGGGAACAGCGTTCACTCTGTCTAAACGGCCATGTAAACTGACGGCTAAAATTTGCTAGAAAAGACCCCTTTTAGGTTGACCCTGAGGAAAGGCTAATTCTATTCAACTGTTTCATGTAAATGATTTTAATTCGCATGCCTGTTATTTTAACTGTTCTATACACCTCGTTTCTAACCAATTTGCCTTCCTATATTTTCGCTGCAAAATGTAACAAGATCCTATCATTAGTATCGACAATTAACAAGACACTGTATACTCATAACGTGTAATCGAGTGTATTTCCATTCCCGTGTAAGCTACTAATGTAAGTCTTGGTTAAACAGAAGGTTACAGACAACAAGATCCTTAAGTTTCATCTTGGTCACTATCCGAATTTGCAGATTCGGGTTGGGGAGGGGTAACCGCGTCTGGATTCCGGTTTCCGATCTTGGAATGAGACGAAATAGTAGAAGCCGTTCCGATGTCAAACTCAGAGATTCTTGCAAAATAAGGGCATAATTAAAATGGAAGTGGCTATTTGACCGGATCGTTTTTTTTCGCTTGACACTAATATGTGATTATTCATTGATTTGGTTTAGGGTTGGAGTTGGTGTTTAGGTGGTGGTAGTATTAGATTTAATTTCCCTAGTTTTGTATAATTTCAAAGATTTTCTCGGAAATCGATTTAAATTACTTTGTAAGCCGGGTGAATAGCCTCGGGAGGTGCCTAATTATAGACTTTTAGATCGGATCTCTCTTTTACACTTGCACCAAAACGTGAATATTTATCGATTTGGATACTTTGCTAGCCGGGTAAATAGTCTCAGAAGGTGCCTATAGGTTATTTAAACGAATCGCTCTTTAACGCTTGCACCAATACGTAATTATTTATTGATTTGGGATAGAATTGGGGTTCGCGTTTAGGTTTGGGAGGTGGTATTATTAAATTTAATTTTACATTGGTTGCTATAGTGGCTCAATGTTGTAATATTAAAACAAGAGCAAGAACTGTATTACAACTTAGAAAGTGCAAGTAATATTCACTAAGTCGAAGGTTTTGAAACGTGGCGCGCTGCCCATTACAATGCACGTTTCTTGCGTCGATTGACTTGTGACCAAAGCGACCGATTTCTGCTATATTTCTGTTCAACCCGGCGCCATTCTAATCCAACCGGCTAAATGCCAGCGGCTTGAAATTGAATCACCGCGATACGTTGTCGTGTGTCACGAGATTTCTGAATATATACCCAACGAGCAATAGCAACTGAGTGAAGCGATTCGGTCTAAAGTTCAGAAGTTAAGGTATATTTAATGACCTGCTCCTTGGAGCTGTAACAAGGAACGTGTAAGACACTAAGGCAGCCGCCTGTCCTTGCCATAAGGGCCAACGCCTTATTTACCCCCAGCAACCCAAATTATGAACCCGTAACATCGCGTACCTTTCTTCTTCTCCACTAAGAACCTTCTGGTAAATGCTTATTTCCTGTTCCAGGCTCAAGTTAAGACTGTTGAGCCGCTGATAGTCGATGAGATATTTTCCGAGGTCCTGCAAGCATAGATGGAACATTTAAAACCAAGAAAAATCTCTAAAATAATATTAACGTTTAAAAATTCTGCCGTGTTTTTATTGAACTTCATTTACTTCATTGAGAGTTTTAGACCAGTGGTTATTTAACTGTGCTACATCTGTAGCACAATAGTGGTACGCAAATGTCTTTAAGGTCATGTACATAGTTTGAATCCATTAACTCAAGTGTGTTAATATTATGGCTATAATAAGAATATTATCTATATTTGCACACTAAATTAACGTCGACATCTAATCCAAAATTAGTGGACGTCCTTAGCTGTAAGTTAGATATAGTTATAGTTGGGTGCAGGTAACGTCACAAATGAAACACATCAAGTCGAACTACTATTTTTTAGTTAATGTCACAATTAAACCTGCTTGTCAGTCCAGTTCCTCGCTGATTTGGACAATAATTAGACCTACAACATTATTTGTCGGGTAATTCCACAACTAAAGAACAGTGTCTGAATCTTAACCTACTTTGTCGAGTCCAGTTATTGGTTAATGCGGACAAGTAAACACTGCTTTCTCTGCCCATTTACCTGTTTTGTCGAGTCCAGTTCTTGATTAATTTGGACAATTAACGCCTGATTAGATTCATCCTCTCTGGCAAGTCTCTCATTCAGCTCTTCAATGGTTCGCTCGTGTCGGTCAACCTTTGCAAAATACATTACAATGAAAAATGTATCCTTATAAGTTCAGTGTTATGAACAAGTCATTTTGAAATTACTTAAGTTCCAGTCAAGACATTTGTAAAACAACAAGTCAAGTCTGTTTGACTAAATACTAAGTCAAGTCCCAGTCAAGTCAAGTCATTTTTAGAGAAAGTCAATTCCAAATTAGGTCCTTGTCATAAAAATTAAACGTTAAGGTACTAAAATTGGTAAATTCGTTCGGTTATTATGAGTAATAATGTGACTAAAAAACAACAAAAACGCAACATATAGCAAAGCAAATTGTTTTTTACCCAATTTTATAAAAAAAATTGCTCAATAAAAACATTTATTTCAATCCAATCATTTGCTCAAAAGACTTTAGTCAAGTAAAGTCTTTAAAAATGAGTGAATTAAGTGCATTTAAGTCAAGTCATTGACTTAAGTCATACAACACTGTATCAATATTGCCCAACATTAAGCCACTGCGTTGCCCAATATGCCGTCATAATGCGTCGTTCAGTATTGTGATAACTGAAGCCAATGACTGACTAAAAATACGAAAAACACGAAATAAAAATGACTTCACTTAAGTGTTTAGGTAAAAACGACTTGACTTGGCTTAAGTATTTTGGACAATTGACTTGGCTTGATATAAAGTGTACTAATTCAAACAAAAAATATCCACTAAAACAACATCTTAGGTATATGTCAAGTCAATAGGCAAAAAGAATTAATCCAATTAAGTTGTATTACCGAAAAAAATTAGACCAAGTCAAGTCGTTTGAGAACGGTGACTTAAGAACACTTATGTCAAGTCAAAGACTTAAGTCATCACAACACTGGCATTATCTGTTATAAAAGCCTTATAGGTAAGGTAGCAAAGTTCCCAGGGTCGAGTGTTCGATTCCTACCTGAAGCTTTAGATTCTCGATTTCCACTTCGAGTTGTCTAAATGCCCTTTTCTTCTCAATGATTTCCACGCGAAGATTTCGCGAATCTTCCAGCGAGTTTTTCCATTGTTTCGTCAGACCTTCAACCTGTGGTGCACCGGATTAAAAAGGTTTGAATTTATTGTCAACTAGGGACCAACAAAAACAGATGCAAATCATGATTATCAAGTAAGAAGGGGAAAGTGCAAAATAACAAAGGAAAAATAACGAACGCACAAGTTTAAGGTTATTTAGTGGAATATGTTTAATTTAACCGTCAACAATTAAGCACGCCGTTTCAACTTTACAGTTACACTGATGTAACATTATATATTTTTTTGTTTTTCTTAAATATGAAAGTTTGAGAACATCTCAATCTTTCCAAGACTATATTTCCCCCCTTACTTGAACTACTTAAATGCAAGCGTTTTTCGTTTGTATGTAACTTTGTGACTTCATGTTTCGACTTAACTTAAATTTATGTCATCTCTAAAAAACTTGTCATGTCCCCAGCAGAGTTGGATAATTTGTAATTGTAATTGATGTAATTATTAAAAGTTTTTGATGTAATTGTAAGGTAATTGAGGCATTTTCTATTTGTGTAATTCTAATTGTAATTGTAATTTGCTAAAATTTTGACTCAATATATTAATATTGAGAAAATTGAAGTTTTAATGCCGAAATTGTTATTGATGTAATTATTAAAAGTTTTTAATGTAATTGTAAGGTAATTGAGGCATTTTCTATTTGTGTAATTCTTATTGTAATTGTAATTTGCTAAAACTTTGGCCCAATATATTAATATTGAGATAATTGAAGTTTTAATGTCGAAAATTATAATTGATGTAATTAATTGCAGTTTTTAATGTAATTGTAATGTAATTGAAACATTAAAAGGAGTAATTATAATTGAACTGATATGATGTAATTGATCCATCTCTGGATCCCATTCCCAAACAAAAAAATCCCCACCCGCAAACAATATTGAAGTTTTAATGCCAAAAAATGTAATTGATTTAATTAATCACACTTTTAAAAGTAGTTGTAATGTAATTGAAACAATAAAGTGAGTAATTGTATTTGAACTGAATTGGTGTTATTGATCCAAATCTGGTCCCCAACCCCAAACAAAAATCCCTTAGCTCAAACATCTTGTTTTAATAAGTTACTGCTACCTTTTCCTTGTAAAACGCATCCAGGTCGGCCAGCGACTTGCTATTGAAGTCGTCGTATTGTTTGCGAACACTTAAAATTGCATCATTCAAATCCGGGACAATCGAACCTTCGGAAGCCATGAGCAATGGCGCATCTAGTGGCTGAATCTGTTCCTGCAGATTCTCCATTTCCTGAAAGATTATTGAGGAAGGTAATTAATAGGTTATGCATAGTTTTGAAGCTTAAAATTTGGACGCTTCCAAACAGTCACGAGAGCTAGCTGGTCATCCAAGTCGCAAAGCTACGTCATAGCGTGACGTCAGCGTAATAATTAAATTGGAACTTAATAATGCTGTTGTCTTGAATTTTCTTTAAGACATGGCTCATATAATTTAAGTTTTAATGGGCTTATTATTTTTGCTATTTGTCTAATGTTTTATTTGCTTACAAAAAGTTAAGTCAAGAGCAGCGGGTCGCAAAACCTTGTCTGCGTTATGCTTACGTTAGTATTTGATGGCTGCTAAAAATGGTAGAGAAACTCTGCTTAGGCCAGCGGTTCTCTACCGGCCATTATAACATTTAAAGGTGAGTAACATACCAATTTAAAAAAGTTATATTTTTTAAATAATTTAGTTTCATTTCTGTCACTATGCCTAATTTTACAGGAAGAAATGGCTTGGGAGGAATTAAAAAGGAATGTAAATTTAGTGTTCAGCAGCAAGTATCTTCCTAATGCACGGTTGAATAAATATAATCTCTTTTGAAACATGTTCTACTATTTTTTTTTTTCGAAACCTATTTTACAGTTTTTTCTTTCATAAAAATGTAGTGGGCCACGAGTTTTTGTGCAAGGGAAGCGGGCCACGAAAGAAAAAGGTTGAGATCCACTGGCTTAGACAAAATCAAGTTCACTTACAGTTGCATGCACTTGCTTCTCAAGTTTCATTGCGTCCTGCAAACTTTCAATCCTACTCTCATAACGTCGTCGGTCAATGGCGGCATCTTCCATGTCCTAAGTTTAAAGTACGACTTAAACTCCATTTAAAGGTTTTAAAGGAATTACGACTTAAACAAGTAGGACTTATACTCCATTTATTTAAAGGATGAGTATATAGATTAACTACTTATTTTTGTACAGTAATGACTATGTGAGAAGGCTTTCAATAGGCGAGACCCTAACATCGTATATAAAGCTTAAATCATTCATACCGTAAGTTTAAGTCCTGCTTTAAACTTTATTTTAGGGATGAGTATGTAATAGTAAAATTGTACAGTCAAGACTAAGCGATAAGCGAGAATGTTTCCAGTAAACGAGACACTGACATCATATCTGAAGCTTAAAATCGTGCACATGTCCTAAGTATAACGTACGTCTTCAACCCCATTTAAAGAATGAGTATATACTACTAAATTGAAGTAAAGACTAAGGCTTTGAATAGTCCAGACACTAATATTGTATATAAAACTAAACTGGCACATACTAATCTCCTCAGTTTAAAGTACAATATTTACTACAAGCCCTATGCTTCGGAGGAGTTTAAACATTCTAAAAGGGAATATTTAGACGAGGTAATAATGTACACTATGCAGTCAATATTACAACATTTAAGCGTTCATTCAACACCCTAAATTCATTTTTTAAACAATTTTTAAGATGAAAATATATACTATTATTAATAAGAAAGGAAAGTCTATCACCTGTGGGATAAATGCAGTCAATATTACCAACGCTACAACCAAAATACACATTTCTAAGTTTAACAAAGAATTTTGTTGATGATTTTTTAGGTAAGCTACAAGCAAAACCTTTGAACAGCCAGTATAGACAACATAATGAACGTAAATAAGTTATGCGTTGATATAGTATAACTTTTATATAATTTTTATTATGAGGACACCATACTATAGAAGTGTTTTAAATTAAAGTAAGTATACTCCAGGCTGGAAAAGATAAAAGAAGTATTTTTTAAGTAAAATTAGCCACATTAAAACTTATCGACAGTTCGAGTCCTGGTTGCTCAGTAAAAGTGAAGTTTTGCTAAAAAACAAACAAATCAAACTATTAACGCCTGGAAGAATTGATTTTGTAAACGGAAACTGAGCTATATTAAGTGTTAATATCGTATTTTCTAAAAAAATACATTTCAAATTGGAAAAAATTGTTTGCAAAAAAATACTTGTTTTATCTTTTCGAGCTGGAGTATACTTACTTTAATTTAAAGCACTTCTGCAGTATATTTTTGTAAGTAAATGAGTCCTGGTAAACTAATAAAATTGAACCTTTTGCTAAAAACAAACAAATCAAACCTTTCGCAAGTTGGCCACTTCCAAATCCAACGAGGCCGCACGTTTAACTTCAAGCGACATCCTGGTTAATTAAATAAAATCTCACAGGGAAGTGTTAAGCTGTGCTTCCCAACCTTTTTCAGTTCGCGACCCATTTTTTTTGTGCGACCCACAATGAGATATGAGTATGTCCAAATGAAAAACAAATTAATGAGAAAAGAAACATGCAATTTAGGCTACTAATAGAAATAGTGCGAAACTTGAGCTTGCATATTGGATTGTTACGCATTTGTTACATTGTTGCATAAATGCTACGTAATGATAACGCAATAATTTCACCGATTTAATAGAAAACTGTAGCATTTAGAAATGCTTCGCGATCCACCTGAAATAGCTTTGTGACCCATCAATGGGTCGCGACCCACTGGTTGGAAAGCACTGTTGTAAACAATTAATTTGCAAACAAGTCAAAGTTAGGTCTGTAACAAGTCAAGTCCCAGTCCAAGTCATCGTTGCTCAAGTCAAGGTCCAGTCAAGTTATAATACGAGCACGTCAACTTCAATAAAATGTTTGCAACAGAATTGTCCAGCAAATCATTCTATGTTTTAAGATGCTACAAATAAACAGTGGCCTATACTGAAAATAAGTTCTTTTGGATTTATTACTTTGTCGAACGTTTTGGCTATTAATCCAGGAAGCCCTCATTATTTACTTTGCGTGTTGTTCGGCGTGGTGTTGTTACATTCCCTGATGAAGTTATCCTGGATAGGTAGCCGAAAAGTCGGATTAACAAATAAATACCAGAGAAGAACCTTTTTTCAGTATATGCTATGCTGGTATCAACAGCATATTTACAAGAAGTGACATCAGTATTACATTTACATGAAGATATACAGCCTGTTCCTGTAAGAAAATATATATGTCTGTCCAGCTAAACTACTGTGCAAGCGGTTTGCTGAAAATTCGAGATTTCAGTGTTTATTAACCCCGCGGCTAACTTGGGAGGTTGTTTGGTTCTGTTTTCTATCGTCATATGGTGAGATTTATTGAAATTGGCTCTAAGCAATATTTTTCCAAATTATCAGAAATTTGCGGAAGCAATACGATTAAGACATGGATCATATGAATTAAATCCGAACGCATGCATAGTATCGTCGTATTTATGTTTTGTTTACTTGAGGCTCTCAAAATTTTAGTTAAAAAAATTGGGCTCGCCAAAGCTTTGCTGTACTACTTTTGTGTCGCCACCAAAAATGTTTTGGAAACACTGATTTGTACGAACAATGTGCATAAGTTTCATTGACAACAGAAATACTTTGGGTTGTTAGGTTGGAGGTTGTGGTAAGGCGAAACAAGATAAAAGAAGTGGGTAATATTTAAAAGGTAAAGATTTAGAAATACTTTTCTTCGAGTTCCTTGTACTGATGCATGCGGTTGTCGAGGTCTATCTCCAACTTGGTGTTGTGACCTTCCACCAACTCAACCTTACTTCTGAGACGCTAAAAATACATAAAAATATAAAATGCCAGTGTTGTAATAACTCAAGCCAATGACCTGAATTAAATGCACTTAAGTCATTGATTTCAAATCAGATGACTTGATGAACTTAAGTCACTGTTTTCAAATGACTTGACCTAAGTCCTTTGGGCGAAATGAATTTACTTGACTTGAGTCGCTTGAACAAATGACCGGGTTGTAATAAAGTGTTTTTATTAAGCTCTTTTTTATTACACCTTTACAATTTACAGTTTGGCGCCTGGTCGGTTTCGAAATTTGGTACCGCGAATGCGCACATAAGACTCGGGGCTCAGTATGTCTTACGCAGTCTTACTCTAATCCCGAGAATACTGAGTCGGACTTCCGGCCCTGATTACAAGCAGTGGTGGGATTCAGCCGGTTCGCACCGGTTCTATAGAATCGTCCCACGAAGTTTCATGAGATCAGCGAACCGTTTAGTATTACTGGTTACTGTCAATGGATTTTTGAGATTCTAGTAGATTACGTGTTTTTTGTTTTGTTAAGGTGCAATGGTCAAGTTCGCACGTATCAGTTTTACATTGTGTTAACTCTTATAATTTTAGTCATTTTTCTTTTGTGATTGTTTGTCTGAAAAATGAATTGTTGCGTCATAGGTATACAAGTGATTAGACGACTGCTGCTTTTTGGTGTGACTGTTAGCAGTTGCTATGGGATCAGTAATGGGATATTTGCCGTATATTTAAAAAAATATTTAGTTTATTTGCCGAAAGTAACAGATCCGGTTGAAAAATATGACTTTTGTGATAGAACCGGCTGACAATAAATTTCGATCCCACCACTGGTTACAAGTTGCAAAGTCAAAGCTTTGAGCACACCTTGAAAATTATCCCGTTTGTTATTCAAATTTTAGACAAGAAATAATGAAAAATTACAATCTTACTGCCACTGAAATTCCTACTCAACACAATCTTAATTCGTAGTAGTAATTTCAAAACCCATAGAGATGTAGGTATATTTTGTGAACGTTTTGAATAAATCTTTCCGTAATGGCTGAAGGTTGTACTTAGACGTAGAAAGAATATCAAAGCCCATACCGAAGTAGGTAGCATTTTGTGAACGTTTTGAATAAATTCTAAGATGATGGATGGAGGTTGCAGTAAGACGTAGTAAGAATATCTAAGCCCATACAGAAGTAGACATCATTTGTATTAAATAATGAACAAGAAGTAGGTAGCTCTATATTCAAAGATATTCGAAACGTTACAAATTCATGGGCTTTGATATTCTTACTACCGTCTTAAAACAACCTTCAACGAGTATGCTACAATCTTAATTCGTCAATAACGTGAGTTATATACATACAGACTAGTATTGGATCAATTACATTAGATCAGTTTAACTACAATTACTCCCTTAAGTGTTTCAATTACACTAAAAACTGTATTTAATTACATCAATTACAATTTTTGGCATTGAAACTTCATTTTTTTTAAATATCAATGTATTGGGCCAAAATTTAGCAAATTACACTTACAATTAGGATTGCACAAAAAGAAATGCCTTAATTACGATTACGGTAGAATTACAATTAAAAAAATAGAATTAATTACTTTAATTAAATTACAATTACATTAAAACCTGTAATTAATTACTTCAATTACATTGCAAATTACAATTGATCCAACTCTGAAATACAGACAAACCTTGAGTTCAGCTTTGTACACGGCCAAGTAATCGTCATCGTCGTCTTCGTTGTTTTGTTTCAGCGACTGAAGACGCGCGTTTTCGGCGGTCAAGGACTTATTTGCCAGTTCAAGGTCATGCACCCGGTCGACGTAATTCACCAGGCGGTTGTTGAGCTTCACCATTTTGTCCTTTTCGGCTTCCTTGTTCTGTTCGGTTTCTCTGTAAAAAAAATGCCGCCCAAAAATACAGCCAATTGTCAAAAAGTTAATTTTGTTATACAGCCAATTGTCATTGTTTATAGTCACAACACGCGAGTCGCATTAAAAAATCAGAAATGACAAAAAACATCGATAAGGTTTTGCCCTTATTGTTTACTGAAGGAAAACAACAAGTAGCCCGTAGCCAATAGTTTAAATTTAATTTTAATCATAATGGTTGCAGGCAGTGGCGTAGCCAGCCGAAAATTTTTGGGGGGGCCAAAAAATTTGGACTTTTTTGTTTAGCTTTTGTCATTGTATTAACTGCCGTGACGAACACAAAAACAATGCTAGTAAAACCTTTAGAGCATCAACTGACTGAGTGTTAAACGCAATACTCAAAACCATTTAAAGAGCAAAAACTGTCTAAAAGTAGTAAAACTACCTTAATGTATAGTAAACGTAATATTAACTACATCGTTTGTGACGTAACAATGCATGACAATTAAAGGTGTTGTATGCCAGTGATCGACTTTTGTGGTGCTGCTCATAAATGCTAAAAAACAAATTATTAAGAGTAAAATTTTTGTAAATTTTGAGGGGCCATGGCCCCTCAGGCCCCCCTGGCTACGCCTATGGTTGCAGGTTGTAATAACACGTAAATAGGAATATAACAGCCCATACAGAATTAGGTAGCATTTTGTAAACGTTTGCATCAAAGTTAAATAAATGACTGGATGTTGTACTCAGACACAGTAGAAATATCAAAGCCCATGCTGAAGTATAGGTAGCATTTTGAACGTTTCAAGTATCTCTTTATATATATATTTATATGGTTTAAATATCTCTAAATTTTATTTTCAACGAAGTCATAAATTTACTAGTTTGTCAAAACAGTGCTATATTCACTTTCTTTTAAAACGAATCCCACTTTGTATATTAGGTATGTGTAATACAGATTTATTTCGAATCCTTTTTTTACACTTATGTGTTTTTAAAATGACCTGTTAGTACACTGCAGTTTATATACTTACGTTGAAACAGAAACATAGTCCACTGGATCCGAAACGCTGTAGAAGTGAGACCTGTAGGCAGACGGTCGAAACATGGTAAAAAAATCTGGCAATAACAACTTTTATAACTGTACAGTCCCTGCCAAGGTGCTGTTAGAATACGTGCAATGTTACGCCCTGCTCACATCCAACAATCATGGCCTACATTCGAATTGCGCTTCTTTCTTTTTGCTGAACGTGTGAAACAGTTTAAACGGAAGTTGAGAACAAACCATCAGTCAATGTTCGTACAAAGCTTGGTTGTGGCCCTTTTTGGTGTTATTTATATAAATTTGTAAACCTATAACAAAAAACTTATTACTAAACCGGTGCCGGTATATTGAGTTTTGTAATTTTTAATTGAGTTATAGCTCATGTTTGGACGAGTCTACAAATTAAATTGTTTTTAAATCAATTGAAGATAACTTGCTCTAATAAAAACTTCTTGACTTTGAATTGAAAAGCAGATGACTTGAAATGGGACTTAATTGACTTAATATTAAAAAAGATACTCAAGTTGGGCTTGAGTTTTTTTACTTAGGCTTGACTAGGACTGTTGCTGAACGTGCGAAACAGTTAAAACGGAAGTTAAGAACAAGCCAGTCGTATTTTGTGCAACGCTCAGTTTTTTGTTTGTTTTTGTTGTTGTTTTGTTTTTTTGGTGTTATTTTTATAAATTTGCAAACGTGAAACACTAAACCTGTATATGTTTATTTTTTTATTTTTTTTAGTTCAATTGTTGCTTGTCATCAGACATGTTTACCAATTTTAATGTTTTATTGTGTTATTTTTAAATCAAGTAGGCCTACTTGACATGGAGATGGCTTGCTCTATTAATAACGTGACTGGGACGTGACTTAAGATTTAACAAAATGCTCAAGTTGGGCTTGAGTTATTTTACTTCCAGGACTTTTGCCGCTTAACTAGGACTTTTGCCGAACGTGTGAAACAGTTGAAACGGAAGTTAAGAACAAGCCAGTGGTATTTCGCGCAACGCTTATTTCATGGCTATATTTTGACTTCCGTACCGGTGTGATATCATCAGTTGTATTTTGAAAACGACAGGAATATATTTATTTAAATAGAATATGATAGATTGACAGCTGTGCCCTACAATTTACACGAAGATAAAAAGTTTTTTTTTAACCTGTTTCAAAACTTGTAAAAAAGTTTTAAACAGTAATGTTATTGTAATAGTGTACAGTAGCATTAAAACTATAGAAATAACTGAACGTTTCTTTGCGGTTGTTAAATCACTTTGCCAAGTAAGAATAATTTAACATAGCCCAGTGCTTTTCAACGTTTAAAAGAACCGTTCGCACTTTGTTATTTTGTAAATTTTCTACCGCACGAATCAAGCACAGTAAGTTTGCAACCTTTAGTCTTCCTATTTATAAAACATTAATGAAAGGATTTGTGTAAAACACCTGTAATGCATAAGTGGGCGCACCAGTTTATTGGTGTACTGTATTACACCTAATGAAAAATAATAATATGCACCATTTTTATCCGCACGACGTTAGTCATCCGCGTTACAATTTTTTTAGTCACACAAGTGCGTACTATCCCACGGATTGAAAGGCACTGACATAGCCTATAGATCAGACCTGGGCAACATAGGCTATGGGTTGGACATGTTGCCCTAAGATAAAATAGGTCATTAATGGAATATTAATGGAAATGTATGTCGGATGAAAAACTCAGTTTGGTATCGAAAGGATTTTAAACTAACTGACATTTTCATAAGCTCACTATACAATACATTTTGAAAAATATGTTGTTATATTCCTGTTATAAGATTAAATTATTTGAGATCAATGCAAAATTTGTTTTCCAGTCTGTGATCTTTTTAACTTAACAGTTATTTAAGAGAAAAGTTTGGTGTAAAGCAGGGATGTCCAACCCGTGGCCCGCCAAGCAGATGTGGGGCACGAGATTAGTTTATGGTTGAAGCTTCTGACTCTCGTTTTAAGGTTGCTTGAAGGTTGCATGCGTATAACTCGTTAGCCAACCACAATACCTCTGGTGATTATTAATTGTATTATCTAATAAGCGAAACACCCAGTTGAAACTATAGAAGGCGGACAATCAACACTGTTAACAACACAGCGCTGTGAACAGCACAGCGCTGTCAACCGCACAACACGTTAACTGAGAAGAGGTCCTGTTTACAAGCGGATAGCAGCCTTAACTAGCCACAGACAATCGAACTGCTGACCGCCGAGATAATCGCGGAACAGCACATTTAGCATTTACACTTTGGTGCGAGTAGACAATATAAATCTGGGGCATAAGCCGTTACAGCGTAAATTGCACAATCAACACAAAATCTCTTAGTCGGTCAATAGCCGTCCGCTACACAGTATAATCCGGCCCGCGGCTTATTTTCCTTAAAATATGTAGTCTAAGCGAATACAAGGGCAAGTTTCTACATGCTTGGTTTTATCGTAGGCAGTTTTTCCAGAGACGGATCTAGTCGTGACCTCGCCAAATTCGATATTTTGCCTGTTTTCGCGCGTAGCGCGAATCTCTTCTGTCTTCCTCGTATGTTTCATGCAATTTTTGAAAACTTTAAAGACAAATAGCGTCCTCTGCATTGTGGCACTCTCTCCAACGAAAGTTTAACAAACTTAGCATAATATTTGTTTATTTTTGCGCGTCGAAAGTATTCCGTCTTTAAAATATGAACTAATTAGTGACCGTTTTCTAAACTCTAAAGTATACTGATTCACCTTTTGTCAACCTAATTTAGTTAATGCCAAGTTTTTAATCTTAACTTTTGAGTCAACGCTCCCCACAACTTGACAAACGCCATTATATCAAGCAGTGTACTTTTTTCTCTGTGCTCAATGCTTTACGACCCTCTCTGAACTCTGAATCTTAATAAATGTTTGCATCTAACCCGAACCCGGTACAACATTTAAAAATTTTCGTGTGGCCCGCAGTTAAAAATAATTGCCCACCCCTGCTATAGAGTATAGAATATAGACGGACCAATGTATGGGATGAAATCAAACAACCGATATGACTTTTTCAATATAATACATAGTAATTATTTGTTCGTGTGCGGAGGCTTTTCAGCAGAAAAAAGAGCGATTTGAAGTGAATGAACTTTTAAACTAATCAGAATTATATTTTCGGTGACTTTCGCTACTATTGGGGAATCCCCGGCATTTATTTCAAGATGTTTACTTTTTTCGTGTCCTTGGGGTGCTTTTTGACTTTGATTATTAAAAACGAAGTTATTGTGTTTAAAAGCAGTTTTTAGGTCCTACAAGCCAATTTATCCTTTATTTTTGTCATATTGCTAATTAAGCAAAGATTTTGACGCTGATCTAAATCCTCCCACAGTTATTAAATTACCTGGTTCAATTATTGATATTTCATACTATTGCATAACCCTCCCTAACTCATTCGCTAACCTGCACCAAAATAATGTGCATTGTGATAGGACTCTAGACCAGTGCCAAGATTTTTGTAGCTTTTTTCTTCTCTTACCGGTAAGACCGGGTTATGTTGGGTAACACTCATTTACGGAATGATGAATGGTCGGAACGCTCACAGTATTATTATTAAATATAATAACACTTGACCTACCTTCACCCAAACGCTAACCCCCACCCTAACCCAAATATTGTGAGTTGCTTTAATAATTGTTTTAACGGGGTAACACTTAAATTAGTGAGCATTCCGAGTTCCGACCATTCATCATTCCGAAAATTAGTATTACCGGTTATGTTATATAATAATAGAACAAGACCCAATCAAAGACTAAACTTGCAAGGTCTCCACTCCAAATAATGTTAGCAACAGAATCAGGCCTATAAAACATTTTACCTAGCCTTAAGCCCCACTCCTAAGTACATCACTAACTCCCCTGATAATTTTAACCCTAACCCCACATATTACCCACCAGTTACCCCTAACAGGGTCGACTGGAAAAGTTTCCCGCCCCTGGTATAAAGGATAATTCCTAAATGTTAATCTTTCTTCTTTTTACATTTTTTCATTCAGGATGAGTTGCACAAAACATGTCTTGTTTAAATGTTTGGTTAATAACAACTTAAATTTCACTTTGAACTGTGCAAACTCTTTTGCTTTCAAGCAACCAATTTTCTGCTCGCATGGCAAATTTTTACCTCACACATGCCATAAGAGATTCTTTCGTACATCACTGTCGCTATGTATGCCGTCAAAACGTGCAAAAGTCAAAATTGAAAGTAAACCCTCTTTTAAAGACGAAGTCGTCCAAAATGATTTGAGATTCCTCCATAAAGAAATAAACCAGGTACTGTAATGTGATAACAATTTACATGTATTTGTATGCTTTAAAAAAATTATTTTATGGGTTTCAAAAAATCATAGTGTGCTTATGTGGATTCTTACTTATCTGTCAATATAGAGGGTTTATTTAAAAAAAAATATTATAATATGTAAGCTTCAATTTATGAAACTTTTTCCGGTGCCACTTTTTACCAAAAACTTTAATGTGCTATTAGTTTAGTGTAATTAACAGTGTTTTGATGACTAAAGTCAATGGCTTGACTTGAGTCATTGTTTCAAATAACTTTGGTTGAAATTAAGTGTTTTCATTGTTTTTTTTAATAAAATTGTGTTTATAGTCCACATAAAACAATTAACTTGCTAGTTGGTATTTTATAGTTCTGCTATTGCCAATAATCATACAAGTTTATGTATTTTAAAAGTTTAATGTTGATTTTTTTTTCAAAAACTTGACATGACCTGTAGTTAACTTGCTCTAATAATGACTTGCCTTGAAGTATTTTAAAAATACTTAACTGGGACTTGAATTGTTTTACAAATGACTTGACTAACACTTGAGTCATTTCAAAATGACTTATTTACAACACTGATCACAAAACCTGATGACTTTTTTGATTGATCAGTCAACAGATTCTCATGGGTTGTTAAACTTGGAGCTAGCCAACATCAAAATATCCGCACAAAATTATAACAGCAAGATTAACATATTTGTGTTAATTTAAAAAAGAAAAATATTCCCCAAAGCTAAGAATGGTCGATGTTTTGCAAATTAAAACAAAGAATTAAAATTTTTAAAAATGTATTGTGTGGTTCATTTACAGATCCTTTATACAAATACGGCAAACCTGAACAGAATGTGCAACTACTACTTTGATGGGGAAGGAAAAAGTTTTCGACCGAAAGTTGTTTTTCTTATTTCTCGCGCTTACAATATTCACATTCACGACAAAAGGTGATAAATTAGAATGGGCTTTTAGTAGTAAATTTTGCCTAAAATTAACTTATACATATATCTCCCTAAAAACAAAATATTGTCTGGTATTATCTGTGAACTAACATATCGTTTTATGTTTAGATCAGACCACTGTACATTTTGTCTTAAATTTTACGTTTTTTTTTTCAAACTGAACATTTTGTCTAAAATTTTACGTTTTTCTTCAAAAAAGGGCATGTCTGTATTGGTCATACCTAGTACTATAGTAATTATTTTTGTATCTCATTCATAACAGCTTTGTCAGTGAAAATCAAAGAAAAGTTGCTTTGATTGCTGAAATGATCCACGTCGGGAGTTTAATTCACGATGACGTCGTCGACTTTTCTGACGTTCGACGAGGAAAGATGTCAGTTAATTCCTTATGCGGTGACAGAAATGTAATTTTACTCATAGACTTGCCAATCTTATTTTAAAGTACTGTGTAATTGTCAATTGCCGACTTTTTCACAAGGGTGCTTAAAATCTTCTGCTAAATATGACATCACTA
Organism: Ascidiella aspersa; assembly: GCF_963924565.1. NCBI lineage: Eukaryota > Metazoa > Chordata > Ascidiacea > Phlebobranchia > Ascidiidae > Ascidiella > Ascidiella aspersa. Next base: position 4,131,157 of record NC_139451.1, read on the forward strand.
AATACCCACCAAAAGTATAAATTGGTATGTGGAGTAAGACATATTTTACTTTTGGTATTTAATACTGTGATATTTTTTTCAAAGAAGGTTTATTGCTCATGGGCGTAGAAGTGAAGTAGAATGAAAAAACGAAAAACATACACGGTTATTAGGGTTGCAATTACCATTCCAACGTAAACCAATAATTACTGCACCTCAGGGGCGCTAGCGAAATACCAATGCGTGCTTCAGGTTTGCATGCTACACTGCTGCAGGGCAGTAGACTCTTAGAGTCCGACAACAACAAAAACAGGAAATTAGTAGAATGGTCAAACTCCATGACAAATACTTTCATTGCTCCATAAATGCGATTCAAAATGTGATTCAAAATGTGATTGCATTGTAGGGAATGCTCTGGTCCAATCGGTTTTGTTTTGTAAATATTCAGATTCATAACCCAAACTTTGGTTTATTTGCTAGGCGGGAATTTTGCTGAATTACTAGTGGCTAATTGTCAAAGTCCCAAATATGACCATCAAACAAAATATACAGTATTTTACAGGAATTATTTAGGGGGACTGGGCACCCTTAGTTTCTGCTAAAAAAAATGGCGTCTGTTGTAATTGTAATCATGGTATTAGCAGTAAAAGCAATTTTATATTAAAGTAGGGTATATAACCTGTCAAGTGTTCTTATACCTTTTGATTGGTTCGTTAACCATCTTTCTTTGCTTTCTTGCAGGCTGTCATGACAGGAAATTATGTTGTGTCAAATGCCTCATGCCTAATGTCAACCATATGCAGACCAGACGTGACTGTTACTATATCGCAGATCATTGAAGATATTGTAAGAGGTAAAAGTCATTTTTAAACAAACTCATTTAGATTTAGACTTTTTTTTTCAAGCGAGAAGTACTTATAATATGCTTATTGTATAGTACTTATGATATGTAAGCCGTAATCGTTGGTCAAAAAGCAGCTTCAGGCGGGCTAGATTTCAGTTATAAAAACACATTTGTGTGTTCATGTTTCATTGGATGCTTATTGTATTGTGCAATTCCTGTAGTATGTAGCAATCACAATCCTAAATACACAATTTAACCATATGTAGTACACTATAAAAGCACCTACACTTGCTCCACAGTAAGTTTACTCTTCGTGGTAGTTACTGTATTTATAGCAAAATAACTAGCATGCTTTGATTGTTTCTACACTTTAAATACAATTACCATTAGATTTCTATTTTTTTCCTGTGGCATTAAAAACCCACTATTGCTTCTAAGCTAGGATCATTTTGTGTAAAACTCTGAACAAATGCATTTTGTATTATGAAAAAGTAAAACTGTATTGCAGTTTCAGTAAAGAAGATGCCAATCCTTCACTAATGTTTTTTATGAACTATGCTTCTATTTTTAAAGGCGAGTTTATGCAACAAGACAATTTGAGCACCTTCGACCACTACCTGAAGAAAACTTACAAGAAAACCGCAAGTCTGCTGGCAAATTGCTGCAAAGCTGTGAGTTTTTCGATTCCTACTTCTCTAGCAACACAAACTAACTAACGACCAAACGTTTTTAACCAGGGCTGGGGAGCTACAGTAAAATAACTTCGGTTTCGGCTAGAGATCGACCGATATCTCTTTTTTTGACTGATACCGATACCTGATGTTTTACAATTTTGTCAACCAATACCCGATACCGATAACCAGGGTTTTGTTTAAGGTTTGGTTTGGGTGACCGCTAAGTAGTTTTGAGAGACCGCAAGTGTTTCATTTAAATACCAAAAAGTTGCAAGTCAAAAATTTGGGAAACCGCTGGAGAAATTTGGGGGACCGTTTCGGTCCAAAACACCTTAAAAAAAAACTGCCGATAACGATTTTTTTATAAACCTGGAAAATGTTTGAAACTTGAATTAATTGAAAATAAAATTTAAATAACGTTTTAGTTTATATTCCTATATTAATTATTAAACTACAATTTTGCATAATGCCTTGACATGATGCTGAAACCCAAATTTTTTTGACAAAAAAATGGGTAAGTTGTTTGTTGTACAGGAAAAATTATATTATATTTTCATTTTAAAATATCAGCAAAAGTATCGGCCTACATTTACCGATACCGATATATCGGTAGAAGCCAAATATCGGCCGATATTATTGGCAAACCAATATATCGGTCTATCTCTAGTTTCGGCTACACTAAAACACATATTTAATAGCTTCGGGTCCAGCTGCGGAACCAACAAATATATATCCAATGCTCAAGCTCCAGAGCCATTAAACCAGGGTTCTTAAACTTTTTTTACCGCGGACCCCTAATTTTTTTTAGCTCCGCATGGACCACGTTAGGCAAGGAATTATGAGGAGTGACGTCCAAAATTGACGTCCCAATACAATTAGACCTCAGAAAGCTGCTGATTTCGGTCCAAGAAATGTGAAAGAGAAATAAAGTCTAAATACACTCAGTTCAAAACCGTTTTATTTTTCATTAAACTGTTTTCTTTGAAAAATTAGTTACATCTCATTATGCACTAACATTCCAATTGGGCCTTCATGGACCCCCTAAAACTAGTTCACAGACCCCCAAGGGGTTCATGGACCCCAGTTTAAGAACCCCTGCATTAAACACATAACCAATGGCTCGAAGCCACCAAACACATTAAATGACTTCATTAGTAGTATTTTTTTCTGTTGCTTCAGAACAGGATATTTCAGTTGCTTCAGAACAGGATAATACAAGTTGTAGTTGTCTCACTAAACTTTTTTCTAGTTTTTTTTAGCATTTAAAATTCTTCCGAGCTAGGGCTGATAAAAATTTCAAACTTAAGCTCTCAAAGTTTAAAAATAGCTCCACTCCCGGCTCCCCAAGCTTATTCAGACAAATTAGATAATTATTCTGTTGTGCATATTACTGCGTATTTGACTTTATTCTGTTGTTGGTTTTTTGACGTCACAAAACAAGTAGAAGAAACTTACTGGTTGTGGGGCGCGTTGACCCAAAAGTTACGATCAAAATACGAAAAATTCATACAAAATTCCTTGCTATGTGTTTTTGGCTTTTTAAAGCTTTAAGTTACTGATGCGTTACGGTACAGCGGCCATATTACAAATAGGATACAAATCGGACATGGCATTAACTAACTTTAACAAAATATGAATCGGTATATTTCAGAGTTTAGAAAACGGTCGGTATTTCGCTCATATTTCAAAGACGGAATACTTTCGAAGCGCTAAAAATATATAAGTCTTTCGATGCGTAAAAAATATAAGTATTTAGGCTAAGGTTGTTCAACTTTCGTTGGAGAGAGTGCCACAGTGCAGAGAACGCTATTTTGTCTGTAAAGTTGCCGAAAATTTACGAGAAAGACAGAAAAGAAAACAATTCCCGTTTTAGCATTTAAAACAGGCTAAAAATCGAATTTGGCGATTATATGACTATGATCCGTCCCTGGAAAGAGTGTTTACGACATAACAAAATGTCGACACTCGTCCTTATTTTCACTTAGCCTATGTATTTTAAGGAAAATAAGCCGCGGGCCGGATTAAACAGCTTGGCGGGCCGAATCCGGCCCGCGGGTCGTATGTTGCCCTGGTCTGTCCTATACCCTCAACCTACAGTTTCAGGCGTTATTTGGGCCATTTAGACCTATTCAGACAAATTAGATACTATACAAACAAATTAGATATTATTCTGTTATAGATATTACTGCGTATTTGACTTTATTGTGTTGTTGGTCTTAATACTATGACATTTATATATATATATACATTATTCTGCTCTAGATATTGTTGCCTAGTATAGGTCTTATTGTGTGTTCCCTATAATAGCAATAGGAAAATATTTTTTTTAATAACCGCAGGCCGTCCAATTGTCCTCCGAAAGTGACAAAGACATCGAGGCTGCCTACCAATTCGGCCGAAACATCGGAATAGCTTTCCAGCTGATCGACGACCTGCTCGATTTTGTTGCTTCGTCCGATGCACTTGGAAAACCGGCTGCCGTCGATATGAAACTTGGACTTGCGACAGCGCCCGTGCTTTTTGCAAGCGAAACGGTATTTTATTTAGTCTATTACAGGGGTTCTTAAACTGGGGTCCATGGACCCCTTGGACTTGGTGGTATGTGAACTAGATTTAAGGGCTTCATGAAGCCCTAATTAAAATATTAGTTTATGTTTGAAAAGTAATCATTTTTTCAAAGAAAATTGTCAAAAAAATAAAACGTTTTGCACTAAATGAATATTTTGACCGGTCATGTTCAAATGGCGGATCGCGATCCGGTTCCGGATCTTTTCAACGTTTTGTGCGGATCTTCCAATGTAGTCTTGAAAAAATAAAATACTTACTGTTTGACTATTTTAACTATACGTAAGTGCGAAAAATTCGCGCGGATGCTATTTCTACGTCCAACTTGTTTACGTTTTAATGCTGTCTTTTCAACTAGATCAGCGCTTCGTTGCCGTTAACGGAAAACGTATTCAAAAATATTGGTCATATATTTTTTAACATTTTTTTATTTTCGGCAATGTAATAAAGATTAAAAGAAATTCAAAAGAAATGCTGGTATACCTAAAAAAAAGTCGCGCTCGCTTCGCTTGCCACGTGCGCCCTCACTTAGAAAGCTTAACAAAATCTAAACAAGATTAACTATCAAAGTTATCGCGTTTCTTCAAAGTAGTTTTATTGCACTTTTCATTAATACTATGGATGACGACGTTTGGACTCGAATTTTAAACCAAACAAACGCCTTTTTGCGGTTTGCGCCAACACTTTACTGCCTCCTTAAATGTAATTAAACACGCTTTTAAGTGAAAAAAAGATCCGAGATCCGCCTGATTAAAAGTTGTTCTAACATTTTGTGCGCCCACAAAATCCTTTCTGAGTTAAGTGTTGGCCCGCGACTAGAAAAAGGTTGCCGACCCCTGGTCTAAACCAACTCACCATTTTTCTCACTGAAACAATCTTGCTGCTGTAGCACACTTCACTTTTGACTTTTACAAAGGTATCAATATGTTTTAGGGTGCATTTACATAAATAAAGCACCATAAAAATTAAAGCGTGTCCAATATGTTTACGATTCGCATTTGGTGGATCATCATGTTGTCAGGTTTGGCTGTGGTGGATCATGGCAGAAATCATTTGAACACCCCTGATTTAGACTATTGCACTTTCACATTTTTCGGACCAGAAACAGCAGATTTTTGAAGTATATTTATATTGTGACATTAATGTATGACGTCATCTCTCCAATTCCTTGCCTAAACTGGTCCACACAAAACAAAAATATTTTTTAGGGGTCTGCGGTAAAAAAAGTTTAAGAACCCCTGGCCTATTAGGAATAAATTACTATATGTCTCAATATTATGGTAATATCAAATCGGAGCCGATACCCAATGCCAAATGGTAGGATCAGTTCGGCACTAAAGAGAGCTATCGGTGCCAATCTGATTATTTTGTGCATTACGGCGAAGAGATATTTAGTTTCAAATGCATATTTCTAAAAAAAATTAACAGAAAGCAAATTTTGGCCTGACGCCCTGAAAATCATCACAACTGCATTTTGATAAATTTTGTATTTTATACCATAGTAATGACATTTCAGGAACCAGGATGTATACCAATAAAAGAGCTTCTGCCCTGATTCCATTTTAAAGTAGTTAAGTGCAATGCATCAAGAAAAGTAGTAATATACTAGTTATTTTTATATTTTGGTTTTGGTTGGCATCGTTCTTTGTGTAGTGACGTTTTTCTTTTTCGTGTTACCGTAAATATTTAAAACAAATGGCTCTTAAAACTAAGATTAGAAAGCCCTTGCTTAAGTGTAAAGTTTGACTTGTCCTTTTAAAAGTGACACATTTCAAAATTAAATGTTATTAGAAAACAATGTTTCTCTATCTAAGACCATACAGAAGTCGATGTCACTTTGAACGTTTCGATTAACTCTTTATTCCCTTTCAACAAATATCTAAATAACATTTTCAACCAAAAAAATAACTCATTTCGATGTTGCAAATGAAAAAGAGTTATTCGAAACGTTTAAAATGATACCTTCTTCTACATGGACTTTGATAATCTTTCTGCGCTTAACTTAATTATGATTTCTCAGTGCCTTTTTCGGTAGTATTTGATTGCAATTCTTTTTTCTCCAGCATTCGCAATTACAAGATATGATCCTTCGGCGGTTTAGAAGAAATGGAGATGTTGAACAGGCCTTAAAGTTGGTTGCAAACGTAAGTACTCTAGTAGTTTTAAACTACACCAGGTTCCATCCAACTTTTTTCATAAAAGTTCTAAGGCCGTGGTTCTCAACCTTTTTTCTTTCGTGGCCCATTTTTGTTGCACAAAAATTCTGTGGCCCAATATTTTTTTATAAAAGAACAAATTATAAACAACGTTTAGAACAAAAAAGAGCGGTTAATATATAAAAACAGGTTATTTATTCAACCGTGCATTATGAGATACTTGCTGCTGAACAATAAATTTACATTCCTTTTCAATTCCTCCCCCAAGCCATTATTCCTGTAAAACACTTGGTTTAAAAGTTTTTTGTTTTTTTTTATGTTTTGCTTTTGAAGTGCGACTCCAAACAGTTGTTGGTCAATAGTTGTAAAAGTTGCGTCAAAATACGATAATTAATCATTAAAATATGCCCTATAGTACCGTAAGCCATCGCAGACCAACCGAATCTGTCGGTCAATGACGCAAGCAAGGCAGGATAGAAAAACAACTAGCCTGTGGTGAGGTTCGAACTCACGACCTCGGTCATATCGGGACCGTCGCTCTACCAACTGAGCTACACATGCTCAGAGAGGAGCAAGTCGATAAACAACCATACACCAATGCTTGCTACATTCTGTTAGTAATTGAAGGGGATCTATACTAGTAGTCCAGTGTTGTAAACAAGTCATTTTGAAATAACTTAAGTCCCAGTCAAGTCATTTGAAAAATAACTTAAGTCCAAGTCAAGTATTTTGCGAAAATAACAAGTCAAGTCCAAGTCCAAGTTATCGGTTGCGCAAGTCAAGTCCAAGTCAAGTCATTATGAGAGCAAGTCAATTTCAAGTCATGTCATTGACATAAAAGTAAATTGTTGAACTACTGAAATTGGTAAAATTGTCCGATCATAAGCAACAATTTAACTAAAAAACTAACACAAATACAGCACTTAAAGTGTTTAATGTGCAAAACTTAAAATAAATTTTAATGAAAAACACCCAATTTAATCCCAAGTTATTTGAATGACTTAAGTCCAAGTCAAGTCATTTGTCCAAAAGACTTAAGTCAAGTCAAGTCATTTTGGTCAAAAGACTTCAGTCAAGTCAAGTCATTTGAAAACAGTGACTTAAGTCATTACAACACTGACTAGTACCATATAATCAAAATGAAAGATACACAAGTATATCTGTTCAATAACTGTGATCTAGCCCTTCTTAAAGCCGTTCTTTTTCGTTGGCAAAAATCGTTGGTAAAAAAGCTTCAGAACGGCTGAACTAAAATCTTTGAACACAAATTTGTGTGTATCTTTCATTGAATGTAAAATATGCCTTCTTACATTTTCTTCAATTTGTAGAGTGGAGCCATTGAAGAAACGAGGCTGTTGGCTCAAAACTATTGCGAAGATGCAATTCGATGCTTGGATCACCTAAAACCGTCGCCTGAAAAGACTGCTTTGATAAAAGCGACAGATGTTGTTTTAACAAGGACGAAATGAATAACACTGTTTAGACTTTTTTTCCGAATTTGTTCAACATTGAAAAATACCTCGTTTCACGGATGCCATAAACTAGGGGTTCTTAAACATTTTCTTATAACAAGACCCTAAATGAAAATTTTGGTTTGCGTGGACTAGGGAGTTTTCAGAGATGAGTGATGACGTCATTATTCAAGTAGACTTAAGAAACCGGCTGTACTTCTAAAATTAAACCTAAATGGAGACTTAATACGCTCAAGGAGCGCTCTTTTTATCATTTCTTTTCTTTAAAAAAAATCATTCGATTTTAAATTATACACTGAGATTCCAATAATCCTTCTTGGATCCCCAAAACTAGCCCACGTACCCACAAGAGGGGCCATGTGACCCAGTTTAAGAACCCCTTGATCTAAACGTTTTAAGTATGAAAATATTACCAGTCAGCATTTGCTTTTTGGATTTTTAACCTCGCTAGTTTTAAATAGTTTCCTTAAATTATTAAAGTGTTCAGTGCCTTGCTCAAAAACGAAAACTCGTTGCTTCTGCGGAAAAGGTTATCATTTAGGTACAAATCTCTTGTATGGCAGTTTTGTCATTACGCCTGTACTTGCACGTTGCTTAGGCATAAAAACTTTTACGAGATTATTTTCTCTGAACGGTTCCTCTCTGTACTAGAACGTATTTTGATTCGTGCAAATGTTTTAGACAAATTTGAGCTGTATGCAAGTGTTGTTTTGTCGCATAACATGCTCTTGCCTGTATTCGTAGGCATATTTATTAAAATAAATAAAGACTATTGGAGATATTATATAAACTGTAATGTGTTTTGTTCGCCTAATGCTGCTAGAGTGTACTTATATCTGGTATTTTCAATTATGAATGCACCTGAGATCTGTCTTAAAAATTGCTAAAATAACAAAGTGGTGGTATTTTGTGTTAGATAAAGACCATCTCTGAACACCAGTGTTGTAATGACTTAATTTTTTACTTTACTCAAGTGCACTTAATTGCTTGTTTTTCTAAATGAATTGACTTGACTTAAGTCCTTTAAATAAATGACTTGACTTGGACTTTCATTTTGTCAAATAACTTGGGATTAAATTTAGATTGAAGTCTTTTTCATTAAAATGCATCTCATGTTTTGCACATTAAGCACTTTTATTGCGTTTATGTGATTTTATTTAGTTAAAGTGTTGCTTGTAATCGGACAAGTTTACCAATTTTAAAAATTTTACAGTTTACATTTATGTCTATGACGTGACTTGAAATTGACTTGCTCTCCTAATGACTTGGGCAACCGATGTCTTGGACTGGGACTTGACTTGTTATTTTTGCAAAATACTCGACATGGACTTGAGTCATTTTTCAGATTACTTGACTAATACATAGGCATTTTGCTGCCCAGCGTCGAATGTACATAGTTTCACAATGTAACAGGCCATTTCTCCAGCAAAATAACCAGATATTCGAAACGGTTTAGTTTGCTATTATATGGCCTTTGATATTCATTGTTAAACATGTATGAAGAGATATTCGAAACTTTTAAAATGCAACCTACTTTTGCATGGCGTTTGATATTCTTACAACGTTTAACTATTTTAGATTTCAAATAATAAAGAATCATAAGCAGTTTGCTGCCTTGCGAAAATCGTTTTAAAGCTGAACAGGCCACTTTTTACCAGCAAAATTAACAAGATATTCGAAACGGTTTTATTCCTATCAGAAGAACCGCACCAGACAGTGTAATACATACGTGTTTCTCAATTTTTTCCGCGGCTAACCATAACTAAGCGTAAGGGAACACACAATAGGACCTAAAAAGCAAAAATACGTAAAGCAGAAAAATCTATAAAACCATAGTATTAAGACCAACGACATAATACAGCCAAATACACAGTAATATCCCGTACAGTATAAGATCAAAATCGTCTGAATAAGGCCTAAATTCATTTGAATTAGTCCTAAATTTATCGGAATATGGCCTAAATTCGTCGGAATTAATCCTAAATTCATCGGAATAAAGAATAAGTTCATCGGAGTGAGGCCTACATTCATTGGAATAAGTCCTAAATTCATCGGAATAAGTCCTAAATTCATCGGAAGAAGACCTAAATGGCCATAATAACGCCAGAACCTGTGGGTAGAGGGTATGGGACGATCGGGGGCCATCGGTCTGGCTTCGGCCGTTTTGTTGCCAATGTTTGGACGCCATAGTCTGACCGGCGTCACTGTTTTGGCAACGGATTTTTGGTCCTGTTTGGGGTTATTGGTGGGTAATGGGTGGAGTTAGAAAATGGGTTAGTGTTGAAATTATTAGGGGAGTTAGTGATGTACTTAGGGGTGGGGTTTGGGGTTAGTTAAAGTAACAGCGACGCTTTGGTGCCTCTCTACTAATCATTGAATTCTTTGTAAGCTAACAAAACTTTAAAAAGTTCGACTTAAATTATGAAGAGCCATGTATCCGTATTGCTCCTGTTTGTTTCTTAAATTAAGAGGAAATCTTGTTCAGAACCAAACTCGATTAACAACTATGTGAACCTGCAGTAGGCGACCCAACCAAATCAAACGGCGGCACAATATTTGGTCGCGACCCATAGGTTGACGGTTGAGAATAGACTTGACCAACTAGATTTATTTAAGCTTTTCAAAATTAGATTAAAATTAAAATTAGAGCATTTCAGTTTTTCCAAATTAGATTAGAAGTAGATCATTTTGAGTTTTTTCGAATTAAATTAGAATTTGAATTAGCGAATTCGTAAAAAAAACGAAGTTGAACTAGAATTAAATTTGATTATTGACCATCAATTTTATTTAAATCGAGAAGTATTCTAATAAGAATGTAAATGGTAAATATATTTGTGCTAATTTTGAAGTCTTTTAGAATAACATATGCTTTTCAGACTGTGTAAATTACGTTCCAACCAAAGAGTTTGAATTCAAATTCTTTGTTATGAAGTCCTAAGAGACTAAAATGCCTTTGGACAAAGTAACATATTTGGTAAAATCCAAATTAGATTAGAACTAGAGCACACAAGCACTTTACAAATAAGATTGGAATTAGAATTAGCCGCATTTTGCTCACTAGAATTTATCTACTTGTCCAAGTCTGGTTGAGAAAAACACTGAAGCCATGCATGACGGAGATAGCACTATGGTCGACGGGGTCACTATGGTCGAATTTTCACGCTTGTTGTCATCCGGGACATTTCACGGAAGGCCTTGTTTACTTATTCGACGGTTCTTGGCGCTCTTATTTCGCCTTTAAATCTCTTGTTTTGGTCGCCAAACAGGTTTTTTTCGAGCGCGAAAGACGAAATTTGGCAACTTTGAAAGTATTTAATCCATATTATTCAGTTTTTGAGGCCGGGCGAATGTACATCTTTAGTTGAGAGACTGAAACTGTATCAGTTTACCTTTAAATGGTTTTGCCGCCGTTTTATTTGGATTTTAACTTAAATAAATGTTTTGCGTGCAGTTTAGGTTTGTTGTTGAAACTTATATAATTGACCTGAATTGTTTTGCAAAGCATGTTTATCGGGCAACTGTGATTTACTTTCGCACAAATCCATTCCGAACAACTTAGAAAACCGCCGAAAAGGTTGAAAAGAAGCCATGAAGTTGAGAAAAAAACAAGCTTCTTCGCCAAAAGCCAACCAAGGGCCTTCAAAACTGTCAAAAAGAAAGCTGGAAAGCGAAGATGCTGCCATTACCCCGACCAGTATTTTAACCTCTTTAAAACGCTTCATTTCGGGCACAAATAATGAGGTAGGTTAATGTTAAACCTTAAGTGTGATATGAGACTGAAAATGTACGTTTTACTAGTAGTGTTGTAAACAAGTCATTCTCAAAGTTCAAGTCAAGTTAGTTGCGAAATAACTTAAGTATAAGTCAACTCAGTATCAGAGCAATTCAACTTTAAGTCAAGTTATTGAAATAAATATAAAATGGTAAACTGTTAATATTGTAATATAAAATGGTAAACTATTATTATTTCTAAACTGAAAAGTAGCTAAAGCAAGCAATTTGGGCGTTGGTCTAGAATCCTACCACAATTCAAATTATTTGGGTTAGGGTGCGGGGTTAGCGTTTGGGTTAGGGTGGGTCAAGTAATATTATTAAATAATGAATATATTAATAATGACCCACCCTTACCCAAACACTAACCGACACCCTAACTCAAATATTTTGCGTTGTTTTAATAATGTGGTAGGATTCTAGACCAGCGCCACAATTTGTTTTACGTGCAAAAATTTAGATAATTCAAATATTTTTATTCAAAAATAATGGTTATTTCACAAAATCACTGGACTCGCAAGTCATTTTGACTTTAGGCCAAATCAAGTTATTTGTCCAAACGACCTGTGTCAATTCTAGTGTTTTAAAACCTTGATTTAAGTAATTTTTAAAACTGTACTACTATGTTATCCTTAATACTGTCCTTAAAACGAATTTCATTTCGTGGCTTGCCTGCAAATCAAACCTAAGTTTTTGCACTGATTTTCATTAGTTGTCTGTTCAAAACTTGTGTTTTTGAAACATTAGGTGTATACTAATTTGCCGATGTGTTGTAGTATATAATGTCTAATTTTCGCAATTTTTAGCAAGATTATGGCCAAAGGTCAAAGCACTTTGGCTGAAAATCCTTATATTAACTTGATATGTGATGCCACCCTAGTATTAGACGGTTACTATCCTTGTCAGATATTATTGGACATCCCTAATAGCTTATTTTGTTTTTTTAAGACCACTATGCAGTACTGCCTAAAATATAATAAGCAAACATACAAAGTCTAAAAATTAAAAATTATTTTGCGTCTTTAGACCGAGCCAAGAACGCCTCAACTGGAAAGGGCCAACCGAATTAAACGGAGGAGGCAATGTGCGGTGAGCGAAGACGCCGACGCTCCCTTCATACACTCGGCGACACCAAATGCAAAAGCTGTGTAAGTATCAATACTTGTGTGTTGTTTATTCACGAAGGATTCTTAAAGTTTTTAGTAAAACACAAGGTCGTAAAAATTATTGGTTAAAACTAGAGATAGGCCCATAGGCGCAGAATGTGGGTATGCAGAGCCTTTTTTGATACCCTGGATTTTTCTTAAGGCGTCAAAACGCCCTGGAATTTGGCCAAGTTGGCAATAGATTTGCAAAATAATTTATGTTGCAAGAGTCCTAGTTAAAAACTTAACCTCAATTACCACATAGACATGATGCCGTAGAATCCCTAAACTATGTTTTTGATGTTTTATGCATTTTGTTCAGGAATTATTGTTATGTGTAATTAATAAGTAATTTTGCACTGTCGAGAAAATACGCCCTGGAATTTTAAAAGTTCAACGCCTATGGATGGGCCGATATATTTCGGTTAACTGATTATATTGGGCCATATTCTACTCTTACCAAAATAATGTCATCAGTAATAAGTTTAGCCACAGCTGTTAACCTACTATTTATTGATAAATCTACCTTTTAAGGTAGAATTGCTGGGTTAAATCGCAAATCATTCCCGAATATTCTGTATGTTGGTACCAGACTACCAGAATGGCACCAATACAACCCTAGTACCTACATCGGGCATTGACTGTGCGATATTACCTCACATCCCTGTTATCTATTATATATAATTAATACTAGAGATCGACCGATATCCATTTTCTTTTACCGATACCCGTTTTTTTACATTTTACAACCGATACCCGATACCGATTTTTTAATATACCTTAGAAATGTTAAAAACTTCAATTAACTAAAATAAAAATTCGTAATAATGATTTAGTTTATATACCTTTATTAATTATTAAACTATTATTTTGCATGTTAACTTGACCCCATGCGAAAACCAAAATTTTTTTAATAAAAAAATTGATAAGTTGTTTGTTGCACAGGAAAAACGATATCATATTTTGGTACTAAAATATCGGCAAAAGTATCGGCTTACATTTACCGATACCGATATGTAGGTAGAAGCCAAATATCGGCCGATATTATCGGTAAAACGATATATAGGTCTATCTCTAATTGATACATGTAGTTTTACCTTGTTCTTCTATCGTAGAACCTCTACAGACAGCTCCCAAGTTGCACCTTCTTCTGTGAAGCGCACACCTGCCAAAAAAGGAAGAAAGAGAAAAGGTAAGCTTGTTATCTAAACATATTCGGGCTGAACCACCATATCTGCATGTGTTTTTCAACCAAGACAACTTTTTAAACCAGTTTTAGATGTTTGGTTTTGAAAATTAACATTGGAGAACTCGTTTTTTGCTCAACAAAGATTGAGGATTTCAGTTCTTTGCGATACATTAAATATTCAAACCTGTTAAAAAACACTGCATGGCGCTAATTCTGAAGGGGCTATTAAGTCATAATGTGTTTAGTACTTTGGAAAAAGTTATTTTGGGTAACTTATATTATTAGCTCTGAAATTTTTTTACATTTTTTGCTAGTTTTTTATGTTAATCATATCTATCTTAAAAGCGAAAAATCACTGTTTTTTAAATTGGTGTTTATAAATTTAAGGTCACTTGTATTTTCGTATACTTCTAAAACTTCTTAAAATCATTATTTTAAGCCACCAAATGACGGTATATTTATTGAAATTTGCCAAGTTTCACAGTGCATTGGAAACCTCTAATCAAAAGGACTAAACATAACAAACATTGACACAAACTTCTAACTATAATGCAGGTAGAGGAAGAAAGAAATCAGCGTCGAACAAATCTCTTCTTGGAAGTATATTTTCGCCGGTCTACAAAACTTTTTTTGGCCAACCGAGTGGTAAGATCATAATTTCTGCTCGTTCTAGTTAAAAATAGCCACATTCTGGGCAAAAATAGAAAAATAAACATGGTTCTTCAAATCTATTACTAAGCATCCTTAATACAAGCTATATTACATTGATGGCCAATGTCATTTGCAGCAAACTCCTATCCTAAGGTTCTTTAAATATGAAAAGACACTGTTTAAAACAAGTGTTTGCTTTTTTAATGTTAGGAAGTCTATCGCAGTATGTCAGCGTGTAGAACATCTTTTTTAAAACTGGTTACACTAGTGATTTGCAAACTGTGTGCCTCGAGAGATTGCGAACTGTGCGGCAAAACCTTTTGTAATTTCTCAAATTGGAGTGTTTAAATTAATAGTATCAATAGGTATAAACGCAGTCACGCAAGCACTTCGACTTAAACACACACAATCCATTACAAATTATTAATATTGAGACATTTGCATATATGTAGTTTGTCGTGTGTTAAGGGCGATTGTAAAACTACTCTTGTTTTCTGTTAAAAGTGAGATTTAAGATTTTTGTAGTGTGCCGCGATACAAAAAAGTTTGGGAACCACTGGCGTACACATAGCTTCCTGAAACTTATGTATGCTTTCATTACACAACTTGTCCATTGTTTGGGCATATGCTACTCACCAACTACCAGGATACAGTGGGCTTAATGTAGGAATTGCGGTTTGGAAACAAACCTTTGCTAGGATAGGAAGTGATTGACATTTCTAAAACCACGAGAGATAACAATTGCCAATGCTTTTCTATATTTTTCCCTAACCATAAGACAAAGAGTATCTCATTTTCGTTGATTTAATGCACAGCTAATGTTCTGACCTAACACTTTTTTATAACTTTGTTTTGTAACACTTGCCCAATTCATAGTTCAGTGGTTTTCGACCAGGGTTCCGCTAGTACAGACTTGGGGTTTCGCAGTTTCTAAATTGTTTAGCTAATTGAGGTGTGTTGATTACACTGGGGTTCCTCGAGTCAGTGGAATTATTGCACTGGGGTTCCTCGAGCCAGTGAAATGTTTCTATCGGGTTCCACTTCAGCAAAAAGGTTGATAAGCACTGTCGTAGTTACTTCTAATCTATCGTTATATCATAAATTACTATTATTTAGCATAATTTATAGTTTAATATAAACTGTTAATTGTTAAGTAATACAAGGTTTCCACCAAGTATTTGAATTGATTTGCATGTTTAAAAATCTTTAGAAAAATCCTTGTTTTAATCTCTGAATTTGTTATGTGCAGTGTGTATTGCAGCCGAGGTTGTGTGGGTAGAAAATGCCAGTATAAAAAACTAATTTTAATTGAGTGTTAAAAAAGTCATTAATTATTTGTTTTCGAATTAAATCCATTTTTAGGTCTTAAACAACCTACAAATTTTCTAAAAACATTTTTTTTTCTTATGAATTTATTTGCTGTAATACAAGTGGCGAATTGGGTTAGAGCATAGTGAAAGATGCATACACATACTTGTACAAACCCTGTAATCTGACTCCTTCTGGAGTCGTGGTGCTGTAGATCCCCTCCCCTTCTATATGGAGTCGTTTGAGTGAACAGGATGCAGCAAGCAATAGCGTCATGGTTGTTTCTCTGCTCCTATCCAAGTCTGTATAACTCAGTTGGTAGTGTGACGGTTCTGGTATGGCCAAAATTAGTGAGTTTGAATCTTAAAACAGACTGGTTGTACGAAATGGTGTCCCTATCCTCAAACAGGGACAAACAAACCGGTGCCAAATCAGACCCTCCAATGCTGCCATTTAAACTAGGACTCCAAAACTGTCAATGTCAGACCCTTTCCCTACAGTTTCAGGCAATTTTTGGTCTATTAAGGTCTTCCTATAACTTTAGGTCCCATTCCGGCAGGTTATTTATGTATTTATTGCTTTGGCTTTGTTATACTGTCTTAATACTGTGTTATTTAAGGTTATTCTGCTTTAGATAATGCTGCTCTGCAGACCTGTATTATTGTGTGTTCCTCTATTCCTTTAAAATACTGCTTTAAAATTTTAATGTATTTTTACACATAATGGTTGTAGGTTGTAGTAAGACGTATTGACATTATATGTTGAAAATATTAAAGAATTATTCGAATGTTGAAAATGCTACCTACTTCTGTATGAGCTTTGGTATTTTACTGCGTCTATGTACAACCTTCAGCGGTCCAACCATTAAGACTTATTCAAAACATTCACAAAATTCTACCTACTTCTATATGGGCTGTAATATTCGTTCTATGGCTTTCAATATAGTTGTTTAACTGATATCATTAAAGAACGCCGACAGAGTTTGTTCTCCTATGTGTAGATGAGGAAGGCAGTAGTAGCGAGTCAACGACCAGCACAGAGGAACAACCTGCTGTTCTGGACGAACAAGTCGCAGAGGTTTCTTCCACAACTAACGTGGACATGGGAACCGATGCTGCGCTAACTGCAGATCAGAACGATGCAGCTTTTGATGGTAATTTTTGTAATTGGCTGTACTTGTCGAATTCTAAATAGGCTAATTAGGTGGCACTATAAAGACATTGCAGGGGTTCTTAAACTGGGGTCCATGGACCCCTTAAAAGTCTGTGAACTAGTTTTAGGGGGTCCATGAAAGCCCAATTGAAATATTAGTGTATATTTAAGAAGTAATCAATTTATCAAAGATAGTTAAAAATAAAACGGTTTTGCACTGAGTGCATTTAGACTTCATTTAACTTTCATATTTTTGGACGGAAATCAGTAGACTCATAAAGTCTATTTGCAATGTGACACAAATTTTTGAAATTCTTTGCCTACCGTGGTCCACGCGAGGCAAAAAAAAAGTTTAAGAAACCCTGACATATTGTATTGCATTTTCGATGAGCTTTCGCACAACCATGCTTCATCTGGTCAAAGTAGAAATGAAAGCAATATTTTGATGGTCAGCAGGCATTTCTAACTACTTGTAATTTGTATGTCACGGCCAGTAATCGCTTTGTGCAGCAGGACCAATCTTTGTTTACTTATATAAACTATGCAATAAACCTGTAGTGAGTCCTGATAAGTTGTCATTCAGTTTAAAGTTGAGTTTTGAATTGCAATCGAGAATAATTTTAACTGTATTTTATCTGTAATAAGAAAATATGCCAGGGGCCAAATTATTTGGCCCGCATGCTGCCGTTTGGTACATAGCTACATTTAAAGTTCCACAGGTCTTTATCGAAACTTGCCAACTTAAGTATGCTTTGTGCGCATTTCCGGAATGAGTTATGTTTTAAGATTTACTAGCTAACACAGACAAGTGTTCAAAACTTATTAATAAACTCAACTATTTTACCAATTTCTATATGAATATGACTCAGCTAGTTCAGTCTAATATTTATGCTTAGTAAAACCGATAATTACTCAGAATAACTTTTCCTAGTTTGAAAACTGGTCTGTGCTGCTTTATGTAAGTTTTTAGTTGCATGCAGGTAAATAAGGTGGCTTTGATAGTAAAGGAAAATGCTTGGCGAAATTCAAGCTGCCGGTTTATTTCTTCTTCCTAAAAAAGAGTATTAACAGTAATATTTGCAGATGCAAAGCTATGGCAATTTTTTATCAAATTTTCCACTAAACAACAATTTTAAAAGCCTAGCTGTGCTACTATCGGATCGAAAAAGTGACCGGTCAAATCTCTAGTATGAACTGGTCAATCTCTCTGAGTATTAAGGATATATTGAATAAAGTGTCAATTTTTGTGCAGAGTCGATAACTCTATCGGCACTTGCAACCACTTTTTGGCAATTTTTTTTTTTGAGCAATATGCAAAAGTTTATCAAAAATAGGTAAGTAAACTGAAATGTTATATTTTCATCTATTTCAAATTTTAACTATTTTCAAAGTATGTAAAAAAACATTTGGTATCCGTTTGCAAAAACAGGAAAATCAGAACCGTTATCAGTCTGAAAAAAAGTTCCGATCAATCTCTAGTATTAGCGGATATATCGAATAAAGTCTCAATTTTTGCGCAGAGTCTATAACTCTTTCGACTTTCGCGACCGCTTTAGTCGATGTCCAATCCGAAGAAGACGAAGAACCGACATCGACGTGCGTCGCAGCGATCCAAGACGACGAGTGGGAAGTGTTTGACCCTTTCTACTTCATTAAACATCTGCCGCCTCTCACTGACGAGCAGCGATGTAGACAGCCAGGTAAAAAATCTTTCTCTTTTGTAAATTACCACCAAAAATCAGAAAAAAATGTCAAAGCAAAATAGGCTGACTAGGTCGACATCATCTTGATATTTAAAGACGTTTTGATATGTACTTGTTATCATAAGGTAATGTGACTGAAATCTATTCAAACCTCACTTATGGTGACCTATGGCGACTAAGGTAGAACGCAATTCTTGTCATTTAATGTTTCAAGTTGAGTAAAAAATCTGATTCTTTAAATTACCTCAAGAAATTGATACATTATGCATGGATATGTAATGTTGCTTAATAATGAATTTTAAAACAAAAAAAATCGGGTAAATCGCCAACATTTTGATAAAAGAGTCTTCAGATAACTTGTCTGACTTGAAAACAAAACTCTATACAAGCAGATAAAAATTCCTTCCTTTTTTGTGTAAATTTGCAATAAATTAAATAACCTGATTAAATTCAGTTTTTAGTCATTTTAATATTTCAAAAAATGCAGTCAATTCTGTTAAAATTGCTGTTTTTGATTCATATATAAGTATCAGAATTTAAATCGGAGAAAAATTTGGTGTTTTTTATGCTTTGGCTTCGGCTGTTTTTTTACCTAAAAATATTTTTTTATATATGTTAAGGTGCTGTTTGTCTTTTTGAAATAATTGAACTACTTTATTCCCGCCATCAGCTAAACTTGCAATGATAAAATATGCATCAATTTATTTTTGTGCTAAAAAGCATTAAAAGTCGAAAGCTAAATTTCCATAGTTAAACTGAACTAGCATTTTTAAACTTCTACTAACAAAAGTTTTTACACTTTACAGCACTTCCCCTAAAGACGCGGAGTTCCCCTGAATTTTCGCTCGTTCTTGATTTGGACGAGACCTTAGTCCACTGCAGTTTGAACGAACTCCAGGATGCTGATTTGACCTTTCCCGTTCTATTCCAAGATGTTATTTATCAAGTAAGCACACAGACATCTAGATCGGGTTCACCAAACTTTTTATAAAGCCGGGATGGGCTGCCTTTTCTTAGTCGCAGGCCCAAACTAAAGTCTTTGTAGGTCGTAATAAATTTTAACTTACCATTATACATCCAGATGTGAAAAGTTGGCGAAACTTTGATTGTTGATAGTTTCCAATCCAGCGTCAACATTACGCCTGAGGGCTGATTTTTTTTTCGTAGATCCAATAGCCTTTTTTTAAATACACCAAGTTGAAATAACCAAAAAATATGAGAAATTGCCTCTTACCCAGGTCATGAAAGGGGTGGTGGGCCGGATGATATTCATTGACAGGCCAGATTTCGCTTGTGAGTGGTAGTTTGTGCCCATTTGTTACAAAGCGTTGGATAACTGTAAAAACTAAAGTCGCGGACCAGATAAAACATTTCGGAATAACTTTATTTGACATGATTTTTATAAAACGAAACTGTTAATAGTTGAAAACAAGTCACCAAACTTTTTATAAAGCAGGATTGGACATCCTTTCCTATTCACTGACCAAAGCCAAACTCAGTGAGGAACTGCTTGCCGTTATAAATTTTAACTGACAATAATTCATTCAGATACAATAAGTTGTCAAACTTCCTTTTATTGATAGTTCCAATCCAGAGTAGGCATTACGCTTTTTGGCTAAACATTTTTCGCATTTACCTAGTTCGAATAGACAAAAAAGTATGAGGAATTGCCTCTTTTCAATTTAGTAAAAGAGGTGGCGGTCGTAGGTTGCCCACCTCTGTTATAAAGAATTGGATACCTGTAAAAACCGAAGATCGCAGACGATTTATACCAATTTGTAACACCTTTATATGGCATGAATTTCGTTAAATGAAACCGATAATAATAGTTTAAAACAAAGTCACCACATTTGTACCGCAGGCTGTAGGTTGCTCACCCCTGTTATAAAGGGTTGGATTGAGTTCTGTAAAAACTGAAGATCACCGACCTAATCTAACATTTCTGAATAACTTTGTTTGACATGACTTTTGTAAAACGAAACTGAAAATAGTTTAGAACTATATAGTTTTTTTTAAGTCCCCTATAATAGTCTTTTTTAAGTCCCCTATCTTATTTCATAAAAGACCATATAACTGTGAAAATTAAAATTGTGGACCGCCTAAAAATAAAACATTTCGCATTGATCTCATTTGACTTAATTATCATTAAACAAAAGAAACATCAATAATAAAATATATACTAAGTTCTATGAAATGTTAAGTTTGAAATTTCATCAAAATGCTTAATTGTGCATCTCTTTACCAAATAAAATATAACGGAAGCCATATATAATACTTCAGCATCAATTTCTATGTGACTCTAAATCAGGGGGTGCCCAAAAATGGTTGGATAACTGCAAATCTTTAGGGTCGCTAATGTATAGTAAGCCAAATAAGCTTTTCAAATTGTTGTTCAAGATGAAATTTCATCAAAATTTAGCCTAATTTTGCATCGGACGAACATCACTGTTGAAAAGCAATTAATAACCTTGTTTTAAGGAATTTTTTATTGTGGGCCATAGTTAGGTGATCCCTGATCTACCTAAGCTGAAATAAAATAAACAGTCAGTATTTTGCCATATTAATTTATTTGTTTGCTTTTTGCACCTAATATGATACATATATGTTTTAGTATTTACATTTTTGTGTTATTTACGCCTTGTATATTTTAACATTTCACCAAACAGGCACTACATTTCATTTTTAACCACCGAACATAAATAATTTGATAATTAGTTTTACTCTTTTGATGTTTTTCTATTTAAATATTTATTTTAACTTAATTGCTCTTAGGTTTTCGTGAGAACTAGACCAAACTATCTTGAGTTTTTGGAGAGGATGTCCAAGTATTACGAGGTAGGGAGAATTGTTCCTATTCTGTACCGTCTTCTCTCAACACATCGGCCAAACTAAAGAAACCCCAGAGGCAGTTTAACCTACTGCACAAAATACAAGGCTGGCCATGTTACATTAGCACACCAGAGTTCAACTAAAATGTTATAAGCAATACAAAGACTGAAATGGTTGATATGCACATTTTTCGCGCATTCACAATTGCTGTATTTGGTTATTAATGTTCTTGTGATTTCCTAATAGCAATGTGTAAGTTAGTGATTCACAAAAGACACTAGAAATATAAATAAAATGCATCAACTTACTAGCATGCAGACTTGGACAACTAGATAATTCTTGTTTTCTAATTCAATGAATTTAAGCAAAATGTGACATATTCATTATTAATTTGTGATTTACTTCTGCTTTAATTCTAGTTCTAGTCTAATTTCGATTTAACCAAAAATACTAATTTGTCCAACGACATTTTTAGTCTCTCATTTGAAAGAATTCAAATTAATTGACTTTGGTCAGAATGACTTGTAGATGATTTTTTTTCCATTTAAAAATTAGCATACAAAATATTTACCATTCACATTCTCACGAAAATAAATTGTGTTTAACTTAAATTGATTGTGAATAATTAAATGTAATCCCGGTTCAAATTCTAATTTTATTCTAATTTGAGAAAAATAAAAAGCTCTAATTCTTGTCTAAATTTGAGTTATCAATGCCTGCTAGCATGTTCGTTTTGTCACTTAAATGTCACAATTGAATTAAATAACATGCATTCCTACAATGTAAGAAATGCTTATTTTACTTGTTTGTCTTTTTATGGTTTACCTTTTATAATCCGCTATCACTTTTTATACATATATTTTGTTTAGATCATTCTGTTCACTGCATCGAAGAAGGTCTATGCTGACAAACTCCTAAACATGCTCGACGGTGGAAAGCAATTTGTAAAGTAGGTTTCTCAGTCAACGTTGTTTTTTTCTGAATTCTAACCTATTTTTTACAACAACTCTTTTTTGTCATTTTTTTAATTTTTGGCTTATTTTTTATGCTTTTTATATTCCAATATAAACTTAATTCAAGTCAAGTCATTTGAAAACAGTGACTTAAGTGCAATAAAGTCAAGTCATTAAAACACTGATTTATGATTTTGTATTACTGAGCAACTAATTCTGTTTCAACCAACTAAACTGGTTGCACTCCTTCTAGCAATAAAAAGCAGTTAAAAAATGGCTAATATTGTTTATCAGTGTTGTAATTGTTTAAGTCAATTTGGGGAAAATAACTTGAATAATTTTTTTTTTTGGGACAAATGACTTTGTTGAAAATAAGGTGTTTTCATTAGACTTTTTTTAAATTTGGGTATTTATCCCAATATTTATCTATAAATATTCTGTGGCTACCAGGCATAGTCCAACAAAATAAGTTCTTCTGGTAATATATTTGTCAAAAACCATAAGTTTTGCACTTAAAACGAATAGATAGGTACATGTTGTTTTTTCTTAGTTTTACTTAAATTATTGCTTATAATTGGACGAGTTTACCTATTTTTATGGTTTATTGTTTTATTATTATATTAGTGGTTTGATTTGGAGATGACTTGCTGTAATAATGACTTGACTAGGACTTCACTTTTTATTTTTTTTAAAACTTGACTTAGACTTGAGTTCTTTCACAAATGACATGACTGGGAGTTGACTTGTTATTTTTCTAAAAGACTTGACTTGGACTCAAGTTATTTCATGAATGACTTTAATGGGACTTAACTTGTTATTTTTCTTGACTTAGACTTAAGTTATTTTAGGAATGACTTGACTGGGACTTAAGTCATTTCAAAATGACTTGTTTGCAGCACTGTTGTTTATCAATCCGCTTGTTTAATTTATTTTAAAATTAATTTATGTTTTGTACCTTACAGGCACCGTCTGTTCAGAGAGCATTGTGTGTGCGTTCAGGGCAACTACATAAAGGACCTCAACATACTGGGAAGGGACCTTACCAAGACCGTGATTGTGGACAACTCCCCGCAAGCCTTCGCTTACCAGGTTTGTTCAGATGTTTTAATTATATTTAAGTGCGGAAACTGTGGTCTAAGGCCCTTATGTTTAAATCTGTGCGTGCAGGTGTGTAAATAGAGATAGACTAATATTTCGCTTCTACCGATATAATATATCAGTATCGGTAAATTCTGGCCGATATTTTCGATATTTTACTGCGGAAAATGATATATAATGGTTGGATGTTGTTGGCAAGACGTAGCAATAATTATCAAAGCCCATACAGAAGTAGGTATTATTTTAAACTTTTCGAATAGCACTTTATTCATGTTGAACATGGTGAGATGTTTTTTCAACATAGTGAGATGAACTATATCAGTGTCTTCCCACTATGTTGAAAATAATTAAGAGTTATTTTAAAAGTTAAAAATGCTACCTACTACTGTATGGGCTTTGATATTCTTATTATGTTATAGTTGTGTCTGAAAAACAAAAAAATTTCCCATATTTTTTTAATTTGGTGTAACGTCATGGCAAGGTAATCTGCAGAATAAGAGTTTGACAAATATAGCTAGATAAACTAAAGTGTTATGTGGATTTTATTTAATTAAAATTGACCAGTTTTCTGGTGGCAAAAACGTGATAAAAAAAGAAATATCGAAAAAGTGATATCGGCCAATCTCTGCTAGAATATATTCCGTCCCTATTCAGAAACTCAAATATCTTAAAATGAAGCTTGTTTACAACACTGATACCTAATTTATTCATGTTCTGTTTTTTAATGCAGCTTTCCAACGGAATTCCAATAGAGAGTTGGTTTTCTGATAAGGACGATTGTGAACTGCTCAAGCTTATTCCTTTCCTAGAGTTCATTGCAACTCAGGTAAATAGCAAAACTATCAACTGGTGTTTTATTAAGCAGTACTCAGTGGCAGACTTGGACAACTAAATAATTCTAGTTTTCTACTTCAGTGAATTAGACCAAAATGCGGTTAATTCTAATTCAAATCTAATGTCTGAAAGAGTTGAAATAATACTATTTAGTCGAAACGACTTGTAGGTGATTTTACATTCGGAAAAGCACAGGCTATGCTAAAACATATAAAAAGTAGCACACAAATATTTACTGTTCACATTCTAACGAATAAATTGCGATTTAATTTAGATTAATTGTGAAAAATTAAATGTAATTCTAGTTCAAATTCTGGTGAGTTTTCAATAATTCGTTAATTTTAATTCTAATCTAATTTAAGAAAACTAAAATGATCTAATTCTAATCTAAATTTTGTAAAGCTGAAACAAATTTAGTTGTCCAAGTCTGCTCAGTGGTTCTTATCCCGGGATACATTTTATAATGGAGTTCAGATTGCCGTGAGATATTGGCGAATCTTTGAAAATCTGATTCCGCTCAATTGGTAATCCTCTTACATTCTTTGTGCGCGATTTTCCTACAATGCGTATATACAGTTAATGTGTGTTCTTCTAGTTCTGTTGAGACATTATAATGAACTACTGAAATTTATTCTGGGGGTGCTACAAGCCATAAAAGGTTGAAAACCACTGCATTACATATTATATAAAAAATGCAGTCATTTGAAGTAATTCTTGTTCAAAATTTGATAAAAAAAACCTCTGTGGAACACTTATATACGGATCTGTTCATAAGCTTAATGGTGAAAATAACGGCCCAAATAGACATAAAAAGCGACATGCTTTATTGTTTAAACGTTTCGGCAAATGCTCATGCCATCATCAGTGATATGAAGGCCACATCAGTTACACCCGTTTATATACACTTTAGTCGCACAAAGGAATGATAAAAAGGTGCGAAACAAGCGTCGCAAAAACGATAGATAAAAAGGTGCGCAGAAGCGAGGTGTAAGCCACCTGCGAGTGTGCGTCTGACGAAACAGGTGCATAGCAACTACGACATACAATATATTTACGAGCAAAGACACAATAGTAGGACAGTACGTCACATCAAACGTTTGAATAATAATTTTCACCAAAAAAACTCTGTGTTGCTTGAAAATGATTCTAAAAGCCAAAAAGGTCGAGTAAATCGACACCATATTGTTAAAAAAGTTTCGGTACGCACCTGTATTATCATCAACTAATGTGATGCAAATTCGTATTGAAACGTCTTTATTAATATATATAATGTCAATTTGCTCGACCTTTGTGGCTTTGAGATTAATTTTCAAACTATATTACAGATCCGTACATAGTGGTGTACCTAACTATATTACAGATCCGTACATAGTGGTGTACCTAAACATCTGTGTAAAGATTCTAAGTAATCCTTAGATTTTCTATAGTGTTCGATAGGACGCAATTGAACAGTCAAGTCCCAATTAGGGATGTCAGATTTTATCGGATCGCAGCCGATACCCGATACCAAGTGGAAGTATCGGTACTCGTCCGATAATATAAATAATATCGGAGCCGATACCCGATGTCAAGTGGTAGTATATGGGTTGTCATTATTACCTTCGATACCACCCTAATATCGGACGAGTACCGACAACCCATATACTACCACTTGACATCGGGTATCGGCTACGATATTATTTATATTATCGGACGAGTACCGATACTACCACTTGACATCGGGTATCGGCTACGATATTATTTATATTATCGGACGAGTACCGATACTACCACTTGACATCGGGTATAGGCTCCGATATTATTTATATTATCGGACGAGTACCGATACTAACACTTAGCATTGGGTATCGGCTCCGATATTATTTATATTATCGGACGAGTACCGATACTAACACTTAGCATTGGGTATCGGCACCGATCTGATATCATAGGACATCCCTTACTCCCACAAGATTAAAACAATAACTACGAACTAAGAGTTGCAACTATATTTTCTCTACAATGAAGAGAAAGCTACTTGTTGACTTAAATTTGTTCGAAGCGGTGCGCTTCTCAAGCTCATATAAACTTTAGAAACAAACTTTTATCGTCGGCATCATGTGTTCCGTTGGTGGGCAAGATTCTGTTGTTGAACACATGCTAACCTTAAATAGAGCTGCACGTGTTCAACTTGGCTTTACTTTTTTAATAGAGCGGTGATGTTCGTCCATTACTTGAGAAGAAATATCAGATGCACGATTTGCTGCCCAGCGATCCTGTGTAAGTGAAAAGAAAGGCAGATTTGTATGCGTTAACCTGTTTGCTTTCGTATTTCGTTTATCATTGCCAAACAAGAAATGTGTAAATATATATTACTCGCTTGTCGTATTTTTTTCCCCGTAACGCGCTGCAAATGCCACTTTTTTCTTCGTCTATTCGATTATGTTTTTGTTGTTTACTTTTTTTAGCCGCCTTAAGATAGTTTAAAAGGTTTTTTTTTTTTATCATTTTTCCGTTTCGAAACTGCGCCGTTTTCCAAGGTGGTACCTTTTTTTCACTGCCTCCTTTATCCTCACACGTTATGACCACTTTTTAGTACAGTTTTTGGGCGGCAAAACAACACTGTACTCCTTGGCTTTTTAAACCAAATCGATTTATCTTTCCTGAGCCCCACAAATGTAGTAGCAAGGCCACGTTTCTGCCGTTTTTTATGGTTGGCTTACCAAAATGCGTTGGAAATTGTCGCTACGTATAATATCGAAGTTAAAAGTTGTCATTTTGAAGCACTATGGCCGGAGGTTGTAGTTGGACGTAGAATAAATATCAAAGCCCGTACAGAAGTAGGGAGCGTTTTGTGAATGTTTTAAAATGCTACCCAG
Source organism: Ascidiella aspersa (assembly GCF_963924565.1). Classification (NCBI taxonomy): domain Eukaryota; kingdom Metazoa; phylum Chordata; class Ascidiacea; order Phlebobranchia; family Ascidiidae; genus Ascidiella; species Ascidiella aspersa. The sequence continues at coordinate 4,158,338 of NC_139451.1, forward strand.
TTCTGTACGGCTTTTGATATTGTTCAACGTCTAAGTATTGTCATGTTTCTAGCTATACCTTGTTAATCGTTTTAGCATGACAAACGGAGCACTATGGACTGAGATTGCAAAGAGACGTATAGAATAAATATCAAACCCCATACAGATGTAGATAGCATTTTATGAATGTTTTACCTACTCTGTATGGACTCTAATATTTTTAAACGTATAAGTATTGTTATGTTTATAGCTATAACGTGTTAATCGTTTTAGCCAGTATTGTGCTACCTTTAAATACAGACTAAATCCTCGTTGGTGGTTCGAGGTTTGACGTTTTTACAAAATTTAATTTTTTGTGGAAACTATCGTTTGTCGTACCAATAACAATGTTCCTATTTTTTTACAATTCGCATGTTGTTTTCGCCCTAACTCCAGATATATAGTTGACAGTCCATTGCTTTGGCCGCTGTTGCTATCAAACAACATTTTTTAAGGTTGAATTTTAGTGATTTTTATTGTGAAATGTGTGTTTAATAGAGTTGTTCAAAAAAACACTTTTTTGTCAAATTTCAGTGGTAAAACAGCCTAACAAATATTGTTGAAATGTGACAGTTGTACCATGAATACTCACTTTTTTACTGCAAAACAGGTTGCTATTCAATTGCAAAGCAATGCAAAAAAAGATTTTTTTTTCAGGGGGAGGATAATTTATTTTTTTTCAAGAATTTTAGCCTAAATCTGAATTTTCAAATTGACGTAGCACGGTCAATACTGAACCAAAATTGCTTAGGTTTGGTTTGTGGGGTTTTTAGTCGCAACCTAACAATTCCAGGGGGTCACCACTGAAATTTGACAAAAAAGTGTTTTTTTGAACAACCCAAGTGTTTAAATATGGTGTGCGAAATGACTGATAAGCGTTATACACGCTTTTCAAAACCCCATTCGCAAATTCGCCAACAAGCTGTATTGTTATTACAACCCTATATATTTGCCTTTGGAGCGTGAAGTTTGGAGATTGTAGTAAGACGTACTAAGAATATCAAAGCCCATACATAAGTAGGTAGCATTTTGTAAACGTTACGAATATACCTTAATTCATTTTCAACTTTATTCATTTTTCATGATGTTGAAAATAAAGAGTTACTAAAAACGTTCAAAATGATCCCTACTTCTGTATGGGCTGTGATATTCCTGCAACGTTATACAATTGCCATTCCGCAATTATTAGTCAATGTCGAAATTTCTTTTAAAACAGAAAAATTGCTTTATATCGCAAAAAAGGATTGAGACACAATATGGCCGCCCAAATCTGATGCCCCATAACAATGGGTTGAACATTTTTTTGCGATAAATCCTTTAATTCACGTGTAGAGCAAAAAGCGTACATTTATATTCCATTTGTGCGATAGTAAAGTATGCGTTTTATTAAGTTGCATTAGAATTTGATTGCTGCAAAACTACGGAAGGTGTAAAACTGTACATTTGTGTATTGATTCTGTTCATATACAACTCTTACAAGACAAGCCCATTGGCCTTGATGACTTTTCTGCAATCATTTATAATGCTTTGCGTTTGTCTTAGACAAGATAAGCAAAAATGTTAACCCCCGTATTTTTATCAGTAAGTCTATATAGTGTCCTATCCTACTACTACTACGCAGTACTCTTTTAAAAGTTGTTTGAAATTTTTACAGATTTTTATGTTCGCTTTTTAAGAGTTGAAATTTTGCAAAGGAATAAACGCTTTTGTACATACATTCTGAAAGAGTGAACTTTTATCTGGATTTCGCAATCCTTGTCAAACTGAAACATGTTAAAATGTTGATAATATCGGTTCGGAGCCGATACTCGATGCCAGGTGGTAGTATCGGTACTCGTCCGATAATATCGGAGTCGATACCAAGTGGTAGTAGTATCGGTACTCGTCCGATACTAGGATGGTATCGGTACCGATCCGATACCGAATTAATAGAGTTATTTTAGCCATGAATTACCATCCAATGTAGTAATTTCTAAAAGTAATTAAAAGTAGTTTTACAACTCTTTTTTTTAACTTTAAGCGAATTTTGACCTAATAACCTAATAACGTTGGAATTACGATATTAACAATTTAATTTTTTTTTTTTTTTTTGTTTGTTTGAGCATAGTAATAACGTCATTGGTATCGAATCAATTCTCGATACTTTTTATTTAAAATATCGTGTATCGGTTTAAGCTGCCCAGTATCGGACATTCTTTAGTTTAAGTCATTGTATTAATTTTCTTAACGCGTCACTTTAGCACCTATAAAGTGCTTTAAACGACATAGACGTTTTAGTGTTTTTACGCTTATCATTTGAAATTGGCGGATTAAAATAACTACTTTAATTAGCTCTACAATAAATTGCGTAGCACTGACGAATTTCTTTCTTCTTTCTTTTGTAAAGATCACCTCTTTTTAATAATAAAAAACGCCTAGTTAACTTTTTAAAACACAGTCGAAATTTATTACACATATTAGACTAGAAATTCGAGTCAGACCCATTTAAAATATCTTAAATATATAGTATATAGGCCTATATATATATTTGTCCAGTAAAGGCATCGTCAGTAGATTTTATTCAAAAAGAATTCTCTTTAACGTTATGTATAAAAAAGATGTAAAAATGTGAAAGAATGCCTAATTATCTTTTGAATACCACAGTCGAAATACAACACACATTGGTCTGTTTTACACTATTAGGAAAACATCACATATGTCATAAAAATGAACGGGGTAGGCCTACATCTGTGAAAACACCTATAGTTTGAATAACACAATCAAAATACAATACACATTTGGTCTATTTGAAACTTTTTCGGGAAACATCACGCAGGGTAAGCCTATGCCACAAAAATTAACCTTAGTAGCTCTGGAATCACATCAATGGAAGCTTGTAGGCTTTTAACACCATAGTCATCCCCAAATATTTAGCCTGACATTTACGCCTTGGTGTGGCCAGCCTGTCAGTCCTATTGTCGTCTATAGCCCGGGCAAGCCGTTAATCATATGTTTAACCAGGAAAAGCTTCGAAATTGCGCAGGGATGGCATCGTGGGCCGTTGCTGTGTGCTGAGCAAATATTGGATGGCTTGGTTACGACAAAGAATAGATAGCGAGCGCCGTAGCCTAGGAAATCAGGTTCAATATTGCGGTGGAACACACATTTTCATTTGGAGATGTCGCCAGGTTGAGTAGTAATTAAACTGAACGCCTGTTTAGAAGATTTGCCATCGAAAATCGAAAAGAAAGGTGTAGAAACGTAAAATAACAAGAAATCGACAGGTTTTAATAGTATTTTACTCCATTGCTGATCTATGCTGGTAGACTTTAGTAAACAGTTGTTAACCGTTGCCACGTAGATTTTTTTATGGATCTATATGCCGTGTTATACTTATAGATAGCTCAAGCATTGCAATGGACTTTGCAGTCAACGTTTATTATAGCTGGACTATACGGACCCCAAATGGTAAAATTGAAAGATTATGAACCGTATTTAAAGTGTTACTGAATTAGTCAAAATTATGTGATAGCATTAGGGTCTAAAACGAGGACTTTGATTTGCAAGATGTGCCTTTGTACATAATTATTTCTAATGGCTGTGGAATTCTCAATACCGTGGATAAGAAGCCAGCTGCATAGTGCGCAGTCCCCGAGGGTAATTTCTGACAGCAGTTCTGTTATAAGCGGCTTATCCAACTCAGAAGATATCCCAAAAACCAACAAGTCGTTTGTGCTTTTTGTTCGGCTGCCAGATTGGAAATCGCCCAACGGTGGTAAGGCTTATAAGGGCGATACATAGTCGATGGCTATGTTGAAAATGAATAAAGAGATATTCCGAACGTTCAAATGATATTTATTTCTATATGGGCTTTGATATTCTTACTACGTCTTAGTAGCCTATTATACAACCCCTAACCAATATGCTCCAAGGAGAAAATACCTTTCCTTCTTTTTTCTTTTTACCCTTTCTTTAAAAAAAAAATATATATATATATATGGTTTTGGTAGTAAATCATATTGAACTTGATAAATACGGTGACATGAAAAAATGTATTTAGTTTAAATCCCGGTAAAGTGTTTTAAAAAATATTTTCACGTTGGTGATACACCGAAGGGTATTGCCCGTTTGGAAAACCAAAACAAAATCTTGTGAAGTACAAAATGAGAATTTTAGCAAAACTTCAAATAATATAAAACTTATTTTGTCACTTTAAACTTCGTTTTTTACTAAATTTGCGCCTTTGAACATTTAATGAACAATTTAAATATCATTAATATGAAAAAAAACTTTTAAACACAAGCGTTTAACGTAAAACAATTAAGACCTATATATCTTTTAAAATTTAACCCCATTTCTTTATATTTTACAGTTTCAGAGATCTGTACGTTACGCCGGCTTAGAAACAATATCGAGTTGTACAAAATCAAACAACTGCTGGAGTTATCGGCTGGTATCCCAGCGCACGTCCAGTCTCTATTTACCTTCGATGATAAAATCGTTTCCGATGACACCTCCTTGACGTTAGGAACAAATATTAAACATGGAAGCACTTTGCAGTAAGGCTGTAGCGAGTACTTGCTAATAGATTGTATCGATTTTAAGACATTCTTTAACAGTATGTTTTTTTCATTTTAAATCTAGATACAGACTATTTTTATAAAAAAAAGACTTTTAACTTAATTTTGAATGAATTGCAAATTTGTGCACTATTCCTACCACATTTTCGTCTGGGCTGTTATAGTGCTGACATTATTTAGGTTAAAATGCGAGTTTGGGTTTGTGTGGGTCAAGCATTAAATTATATTTAATCCCCATATTTATTTCTTAATTGCAATTTCATTTTGGGCAACTTGTTTTGTTACTTTTTAAATAAAATTGGTAGGATTCTAGACCAGTTCCCAACCTTTAACATGGCTATATACTAAGTTGTAGTTATTTTTATTTATAAATCCAGATACAAATCAATTCCATAACAATTCACTTTCATCCTAATTGAGTATGAATTGCAAAATTGCTTATAGAAAGCATTAAAAAAGAGTGTAAATTTAGAAATATATTTCAAGCATAATTGCTTAATAATTTAATTTTGATATAAATCTACCTATTTTCAGTTGAATGTACTTTACACCTAAATGGGTGACTAAATGTTTTTATTTGCTTATTAAATATTTTTTTTATAATTATGTAAAATTTAAATGTATATTTCAAACAATTTACCTTTCTGATTTAATTTCAATAAAAATCTTGTTTTAAGTTTAATGCATATCAATTTAATTTTTTTTAAATGCTTTGTTAAATTAACAAATACTTTATCAATGGAATAACATTGTGAATAAGTTTTTAACTGTAAATCTATCTGTTTATAATATAGTCACATAAGTAGTATAAAAAGGCATATATTTACTTATTTATTCTTTTTTTATAATTTAGTTTTAAATTTATTAATAATTTATAAACGGAATACCATTGTGAATAAATTTAACTAGTTTATAATAACCTACAACATGAATGGTTTAAAACTGGATTTATTTTCTTATTAATTTTTTTTTTACAATATTGTGTGAAATTACAACTACCTTTCAAATATAATAGCATTGTAATTTAATTTAACTATTTAACCTACATGAGTGATTTAAATGTGCATTTATTAGCAATTAATATTTTTTTATGTTTAAAATGAATAAAAGATGTTCCAAGCATTTAAAATGCTACCTACTTCCGTATGGGATTTAATTTTCTTCGTCTTACTACTACTACTACAACTGCTCTAAAATATTTTTTCAATAAGTGAAATTTACCTATGAATCTCATTGTTATAAATCATAGTATCCAATTTTCGTTAAAATTCTGTTTTTTTTTCAGCATGAAAATCAAACAGCCATGGGAAAATGTGGTGCGGTCCATTTGGAAAGAAAATCTAAAAGAAGTTACAAATCACCTTCAGATTTATATTAGCAAGCAGAAACAAAACAAATCCGACTCTGTAACGCCACAAGAAAGGGAATTGGCTTCGTTAGCCTTACTAGTTGCGTCATCCCAAGGAAATTTACCAATTTGCAAAGTTCTTCTATTAAATGGTTGGTAAATTTAATAATGGGTTAGACTGGCTTTAGAAGGGTCTTTTTCTTGAAAATGTATAAATGTAAAAGCTAGAGATCGACCGATATCATTTTTTGGACTGATACCAATTTTTTTATATATATACCTGAGAAATGTTCAAAACTTAAATTAATTGAAAGTAAAATCCAAATAACGTTTTAGTTTATAAACATTTAATAAATATTACTCTATTACTTTGCAATTAATTTAATTTTTTTGATCAAAAAATGGGTAAGTTGTTTGTTGTACAGGAAAAAATTATATCATATTTTCGTAATAACATATTGGCCAAAGTATCGGCTTACATTTACCGATACCAATATATCGGTAGAAGCCAAATATCGGCCTATATTATCGCTAAACCGATATATCGGTCTATCTCTAGTAAAAACCATAGCCCACCCTTAATATTAATTTACTGTCAATAATAGTCTCGAATTAACTAACTAATAATTATATTAGCATCAACCAAGCTGCTAGTAATAGTTTAGTTTATTTGAAAATCAATGTTTGTTGGATAAATATTAGCTTAGTATGTTTTTCCACAAGAAATCTTACCCTCCAACAGAACACATGATGCCAATGATAAAATTTCAAAAACTGCTGATGATAAAATTTCAATTTTTTTTTCTTCTGATTTTCTTATCCGGCAGAGTTTTTCGTTACGTCACTGATTCACATACCGCTTTCCTTTGGGCTGTGTTTTTATCGGTAGCGCTCGATAGTTATGTATCATTGTCAAAAGTTTTCTTTAATGTTGGCATTACATTCAGGTTGTCTTAGTTCATGTTAGTTTTAAAGTGTATTTTATATATTTATTTTAAATTAAAAAAAAAAATTATGATTTCTTTGCCAACATGAACTGATGATGCCATTTACTTGGGAAAATGTATAATATTTAATAATATAAGGTTTTAAAACCTGGCTGATTTTTGTTCAAAGCTGTTATGCTTCTTTAGCTATTGGATAAACATTATATTGTGAATAAATATTATATTACAGACTCAATTGAAGAAAATATTATTTTAATTATACTATGTGTTTTTATTGGTAGCCGTATCATTGCCCCAAGTTTTTTTGTGTATTTTATCTATTTGTTTTACATTTTGAAAATCGTTTATGATCTGTTTGCATAGTTGAACTGATGATGCCATTTACTTCTTAAATTGTAAACTAAAAACAAAATGTAGATGAAGAAACGAAATATTTTAAAATATGTTTAAAAAAATCTAATATATCTATATAAAGGTGGGATTGAAATATATTTTACTTGGGGAAATTTATAATATTTAATAATATAAGTTTTAAAACCTTGCTGGCTTATTTTGTTCGAAGCTGTATTTGCGCTTAAGCTACTGGATAAATACTATATTACAGGCTTAATTAAAGTAAATAATATTGTGCTCATAATATATTGACACAATAGCTAATTTATTAAATAAATATTTTATAGATGTTGATCCAAGTTATTCAACAGTATTCGGAAACAGTTGTCTACACTGTGCTGCATTTAAAGGACATCTTGATATATTACAGATTTTGGTGGCATACGGAGCTAATGTCAGGTAAATTTTCGTTTAGATATTTTAACAAGTTCACTTAATATTCGCTAAATGTTACACCACTGTACGGCCTAGCAGTGGTGTAATGATTCAAGTCAATATCTTGACTTAAGTGCACTTAAGTCGCTGTTTTCAATTGACTTAACTTGACTTAATTATTTTGGGCAAAATTACTTTCTATGGACAAATGACTTTTGTAAATTATTAAGCATTTTTATTATCAAATTGGGTTATAAATTTTAAATTCCGCACATGAAACAATTTACTTGTCATATGTTGTGTTTTGTAGTGAATTTTAGTTGAGTTATCGCTCATAATTACAGCTAGTTTAAATATATTAATAGTTAAGTGTTTAACTTTTATGATAAGGACTTAACTAAACTTGCTCTAATTAATACTTGAGTGGGACTTGACTCAGACTTAAATTTTTTTTAAATGACCTTACTTGGACTTAAGTCATTTCAAAATGATTTGTTTTTCCGCCAAATATAATGCATGTGACCAGTGTTTTTTTAAGGTGTTTTGGGGGACGGAAACGGTCCCCCAAATTTCTCCAGCGGTTTCCCAAATTTTGGACTTGCAACTTTTTGGTATTTAAATGAAACACTTGCGGTATCTTTAAACTACTTAGCGGTCACCCAAACCAAACCTTAAAAAAACCTGCATGTGACTGGTGCCAGAATGCATGTGACTGGTGTGAGTGGTTCTATTTGCGATCCTATTGGACTTGACGCCATTCTAATTCATTTGGCTACATACTAGCGGCTCGAATCACCACATCACGTTATCGTGTGTACTGAGATTTAACTGCCAATATGCTCAACGAGCAATGTCAACTGAGTGAAGTGACTCTGTCTAGTTTTCAAGAGGTTTTAAGGACAAGTAGTTTCAGCGGCCTGCTCCTTGGAGTCAGGTGTAACAAATAACGTGTAAGAGACTTAGGCAGCCGCCTGCCCTCGCCTTAAGGACCAGCTCCTACTTACAGTTAGCAACATCACCCATTGCTAAAACATAACCAGGTTTATCTAAAGAGGTAATGTTAAGCCAATTCAAGTTCATTGCGTCTATAACAGGGGTTCTTAACCTGGGGTCCATCGACCCCTTGCGGGTACGTGAACCAGTTTTAGGGGGTCCATAAAGGCCTAATTGAACTATTAGTGTATATTCAAGCAATATATTTTTCAAAGAAAATATATGCTATAGTTAAAAATAAAACGTTTTTGCACTAAATATACTTAAAGTCTATTTCATTTCACATTTTTCGGACCGAAAACAACAATTTCTGAGTTTTTTTTTATGGGTCCGCGCTAAAAAAAGTTTAAGAACCCCTGGTCTATAACGTTATATTGATCCTGTCACAATTAACCCCCAGCTTGATTTGACTTGTAATTATAGGTCCAACTTTAAAATAAAAACAGTTAATTTTTTTGATACAAGTTAAAGCGTATTTATACTGGAACATACTTTGTTATACAAGGTAAGGCATATCCAAGGCAGGATGTCTTAAAGCTTAATGCAGCTGTTTATTTGGGTTAATGGGTTAGTTAGCATTTGTGTTGGGGTGGGTCAAGGATTATTATATTTATTCTCCAATTCAATAAATGACTAAAAATCCATAATTTGTTTTAAATTATTTTGTTATCGTTGCGAGGAGCTGCATTAAGCAATAAGTTATACCTTATCCTGCCTTGGACTCAACCTTTGGTCGAATTATTTATTTTTTATGGTATGTTACTTATAACATGTTCAGTTCAGTCAAAAACTGGGTCGCCAAAGCTTGGCGGTTATACTTACCCTTAATATTTGAGTCTCCCGGAAAAAAAGTTGGCTTATTTATTACTATCCTTCATGGACGCATTTCATTATTTTTGCAGAGCAAGAAATATTCTCGGCAAGTCGTCGATGGACATAGCGATATCAGCTGGATTCGTGGAGTGTGCAAAATGGCTCTGGCTACACCAGTGGTCCATCAGTATAATTAGATCCGGAAATGATATTTCCACTGAACACACCAAGGGTACAAAACATAAATCTACGCCCAACGGTTTCCTCTCTAAACTGCCACCTTCTAATCTGAACAAACTGTCAAAGCAACAATCTAAGCCTACCAGTTTTAACAACAGTGTTGACCCTTTGAAAAACAAACGTCCGAAGACTGCGTCACCGTTGCGCTTATCTACGTCGCCCAAATTTCCAAGGCCGAAATCTGCAATGATAAATGACCATAAACATCCGACGCTGCCAAAGTTTTACCCCGAAATGACCGCTTTCCTTAAAAGGGAACAGTCGATACCGTCCAAGTACGAGTGTCGGTATAGGGAGCAATCTGACGTTGGCGTTCTCGGAAAACCTCATCATTTGCACGATTTTGACAAACCTGTGCGCAAACCGGAGAGATGTAAGTTCTTTTAAATGGTAGTACACTGAAAAGCCATCCCAGACTCGCCGAATCTGTCGATCTATCATGCAAGCAGAGCAGGCTAGAAAAACAACTAGCCTGCAGTGAGGTTCGAACTCACGACCTCCGGTCAAGCCGGGACCGTCGCTCTACCAACAGCTACACAGGCTCATAGGGAAGCGAGTCATAAAACAACCATACGCCAATGCTTGGCACATTATGTTTTAGTACAAGCAACTTCATATTGAAGGGGATCTCTAGTACCATAAGAATTAATAAAAGATACACAGACAATTACCGGAGGTCGTGAGTTTAAACCTCACTACAGGCTAGTTGTTTCTCTAGCCTGCCCTGCTTGTATCATTGATCTACAGACTCGAGTCTGCGATGGCTTTCAGTGTAGTTTGATACTTAAGCGGTAATCATTGGTCAGAAAAGAAAGCAGCTTTCGAGGGGCTAGATCACAGTTGTCATTAAACTCATACGTGTGTGTGTGTCTTTCATTCTTTTGAATTGAGTTTTCAATTTGGGTTTATAATTAACGTCAATCAAAATACTATTTAACAGTGTTGTAATGACTCAACACTGTTTTCAAATAATTTAGCCAGAATTTTGGGCAAAATTACTTGACTTACCGCAAGTCTTTTGGAAAAATGCCTAATTCATGGTGTAAAATAATATAAAATTAGCTTTTTCATTTTTTAAAGTTCGGGTTATTTATTTCAAAGCCCACATATAGAAATGTTTTGCTAGCGTTGCGTTTTTGTTGTTTTTAAGTTGATTGTTTTATTTTTATGCCAATGACATGACTTGAAGTTTTGCAAAATATGTGACTTAGACTAAATTTTTTTTTCAAAAGGCTTAACTGGGACTTTCATTTCAAAATATTTTTTTTACAAAACTTGTTTAATTTTTAAATTACCCTTTATCTTATTTATACTAGTAACCAGGGCTGCGAAGTCCGAGCCCGCTGCGACTCTACAGCCTTTGTTTCACCACTTTACGAAAGTAAAACAAGGCGGATATTCAGCTATCCATCTATAGGGGCATAATAGGTGGTTGAAGCATTTTCCACCTTAAAAATTCACAGTTTGCGGCCTTATTAGTTTCAAAATCTGGTACTGCACATACACACGTCGGACTCGGGACTAAGGTAGAGTCCTACGTTATCTTACTCGAGTCCCAAGTCCGACTCCGCAGCCCTGATTGTAATTACCACAAAGTAAATATGTTATTTCGACACGCAAATTAATTAAGTTCGATTGATTGATAGTGTTTTTATTTCAGCGTTTATCATAGATTCACCTCCGAAATCTGCCAAACCGAACAGGCCAGTAAAACAAGAACCTTCGAAGATTGTCAACAATATTCCAAATAGCAGGGAAGTTTTCCAACTCCACGGCCAGAGGTATTCATATTTTTTTTATAAAAAGTAAAAAAAAAGGTTATCAGTATTGAAAAATGTTAAAAATTAGTATCTCCGGGAGATTTCAGAACGGGAGATTTGGCTGAAATCTTGATGTGCAAACCGACATTAGAAAACGACAAAAATAACAGGCAAGAGACAATTTAAATATGTAGAATAGCACAAGACGCGCTATACCTCTCATTAGCAGGGTCTATAATACCAACGACGGAAAAGCTGTTACTGATATTTCAAAAGTATTTTAAAAACATAATTTTAAAGTCGGGAATTTATTGAATAGAACTGCCTCAAACTTATTTCAGCTAGAATTTTAGCAATTAACATATAAGAAAAGTATTTTTTGTAGCAGTGAAAAATTCGAAGACGTGCATTTACCGCCAAAAAGCCCTACTGTGTTACCAGAAAAGAAAAGCGAAATAAAGTCAGCAAATAAAGGAAATGACATCATCGAAGCGTTTTTAAACAACCACAAAAAGTTACCGGAAACCCCATCTATAAGGTAAGTTCATTTGCTGATTTCCTGCAGCGCCGAAACTTAATGGTCGTATTTTTACACACAGAAAAACAGATGTTAAAGTCAAAAGTGAACAACCCAATAGCGCTGTCTCAACTGATACTTTACCTTTAAAAAACGTCAACCATTCTATGTTATCAAGACCTACTTCGCTTTGGGAAAATACGACAACTGTTAAAACGAAAGAACGACCCAGGCATTCCGGCGTGCAGCCGAATTCAATGAAAAGACAAACTGTAAAAAACAGCACTCTGAAAGATGACAAGATAAAAGAAGAAGAACTGCTTAAAAGGTACCTCTTAACAGAGTGGTCGGCAAACTGTGGGCCGCGGCCCAAAGGTGGGCCACAGAGCCATTTTTATTGGGTCGCTTGTTAGTTTTGAATAGCTTAGTGTTAACATGTAGTTGTGGCCGTACCTTCATTTCACTTTATTTTAAAAGTTCGTGTGGCTAAGAATTTTTATATTGTCTCAGCGTGGTTTAGACCCTAGGGTCAAATGTGGTCGTGAGAGCTTGTCGAACTATATTTTTGCCAACTTTAATTATTTGAAATATCTTTCAGGGTAAAATACGTGGCGCTCGATCCCAAACCATAGCTTAAATGTACGTAATAAATTGGTTTCTCATTGGCACCGATACCACTCGAGTATCGGACAAGTGCCGATACTAACACTTGGTATCGCGAATCGGCTCCGATCCGATATTATCGGGTATGTCTTATTACTATGGTAACTACTTCGCTTTTGAGGTTTCCATTTTATATACACAAATACTATTACCGACACAAGTATGTTATGTTTTGTTAGCACATCTACATCATAGAACAAATATATAGGATTAGGGATTGCTTACATTCTTGTTCTTACTAAAACTTATTACTAGGGCGATTATTTTTTGACTTAAAAAATAGGAAATTTTGACCTGAAAATAATTTATTTTGACAAAATTTTGACCTGTTAGAAATACATTGATTTAAATAACCTAGGCGTCGTTAATCACGCGTTTTTTATACCGTATATTGCTCTAATAAAGATATAATACGGTTAAAATGACTTTAACATATATCAAAACTAAATTTTTTTCATAGAATTTCAAAATAACTGAACGACCAATTTTAAAAAGCTGACTTTATTTTTTTTTTCTATTCTTTAAGCGATTTATGTGCATTTTTATTCGATTTTAACTTCAAAAAATATTTGACAAATTCTGACCTAACGTGTAAATTTTGACAAAATTTTGACTTTTTTTAAAAAGTCAAAAAATAATCGCCCTCCTTATTACCATTATGCTAAAATAGGGATGCGTGACATTTTATTGTGATACCGATATCTAAATTCTATAAAAATATATTAGATATTCCGATATTCTCGAAATAAAATATCCCAATCTAAATCTTTACCAGATGATGCCATTACGTTTCTCAAATAAGCAAAATAGCTGAAATTGAACATTCACAAGTAATTTTGCAAAAAAATGAGTTACCTCCAGTGGTTAATGTGCGATTTTTTGATAAATTACCCTTTCAAGTTGGAAATCGCTGCGTTTGGATGAAATCCCAATGTCAATTAAGTATCGAATCGGCACCGATACCACCCTAGTATCAGACAAATACCGTTACTACCATTTGGTATCGGGTATCGACTCCGATCCGATATTATCGGACAATCCTATATAAGATGCAACCCTTAAATTATAAAGTTGTTCTAGCTTATTATTTGTTTGTTTATATATATATATAGACAAGAAGAGCAACACAGAAAAAGCGAAGAGGCCTATCAGAAATGGCTGGAGACCAAACAAAGGGAAAAGATCGCAAAAAGAAAGTCGGAGATTCTGGAGTCTGCTGGCGACAGTAAATATTATACCCAGGTACTGATACTTAGTTTTTTACTCTGATATCAATACCCGATGTTTGTGTTTTAAAGCAGTGGTTCTCAACCGGGGGGCCATTTTTAATGCCCAAGGGTGCCAAGAGATATTTAGGAATCTTTAAGAGTCTGATTTTTGTTCAACTCGTACAAATTTTTGTGTAAGATTAGAGCGGAATAAATCCAATTATAACTTCTTAGGTTGTATATAGTATATGTGTGTTGCTCCATTTATTGCGACATTACAGTTAATTACGTACAGAAAATCTTGTGGGGTGCCGCAATCTATTTATTATTTCTGAGGGGGACGCTAGCCATAAAAGGCTGAGAAACACTGTTTTAAAGACACTTAAAGCATTAGTCGTAATTCTGATCATGTGATAAGTTGTATTTTTTTTTGCGTAAATCACATGCATATAATTATGCCAATGTTTATATGAATAAATTACTTATGCTTTTATATTTATTATTTGTGATATTTTTCATATGATGTGTTTTGACTATATTGATTACAGCAGTCGTGATTATATTCATATGGTCAGTCGTGTTTCTAATTCATATGATCAGTCGTGATTCTAATTTATATTGTCAGTTGTACAGTATATTATTGTTTGTGATTATATTCACATGATCATTCGTGATAACGTTTACAGTATATTAGTGTTCGTGATCGCATTCATATGACTTACCGTAAGAATTTCTCCGATCCGATACCAAATTACGTCATTATTATGCTCAAATAGGTAAAAATTTTCAAATAAAACGCGCAAAGCTGTTTTATGCGTTGTTAAGCAAAAACTTTCTATATCATTATGAGGCTTATTTGTCGATTTTCATTGTAAAATTTTCTAATAAATTTACTTTCAGAGCAAAAGAAACTACTTTATATTGCAAACTTTATTGGGTATCGGATCGGCGCCGATACCACCCTAGTATCGGACGAGTACCGATACTTCCACTTGGCATCGAGTATCGGCTCCGATATTATTTATATTATCGGACATGTACCGATACTTCCACTTGGCATCGGGTATCGGCTCCGATCCGATACTATCTGGCATCCCTACTCAAAAAAAAATAAAAAAAATTGTAAAAATTTCTTAAAATACACCAAAAAATTTTAACAGGCATCACCAACTACTCCGAAAATGTGGGGAATTAGTTTTGATGAATGGTTGGAAAGCAAAAAAAAGACGTCTACCCATATTCAAGGTAGTACAGAGCTGGTTAACCGTTATTGATTTTTTCATCATTAAAAGGGTATATTTTTATGAAATCCAAAACCATTGTCGTCAGGTTTCTGCTTGTCGATCACTGTTCCGCTGACCCGTAGGTTTGACAATAAAACTTAGTTTGAAAGCGCGAGTTGAACCAGGATCATTCGTCTCTTAAAGCTATAAATATTTCGCCTCTACACTCGCAACGCCAGTTCGTATAATGAGTAAAGTAAAATGCGTATAAACAGCAAAGTATTATTAAAACTAATAAAAAAGTAAAAAGCATTTGAAAGCAGCACAGATTATGTTAAAAGTTTAGAAACGAAAGACCTTTTTTTTTAATTTTGGCTAGTTGTTTTTCTAGACAGTTCCTATAAATAAAGTACATAGGCATAGCAAAGTAATGAAATCAATAATAAAGTAAAAAACATTTGAAAGCAGCACAGATTATGTTAAAAGTTTAGAAATTTAAAAATAAAATACTTTTTTTTATTTTGGCTAGTTGTTTTTCTAGCATGACCTTGCTTATAATTGATCGAAAGATTCGGTGAGTCTGCGATAGGGTGTAGACTCTGTAATATTAGGGTGTAGACCAGTGGTTCCCAAACTTTTTTGGCTCGCGACACACTAAATTTTTTTTTAAATAATATACTATATGTTAATGTCTCAATCTTATTAATTTGTGATGGATAGTGCGTATTTAAGCCTGAAATGCTTGCGTGTATGCTATTTTTAACACAAATAACTTATTTTCCAAAATTACAAAAAGTTCCGCGGCACAATTGACAATCTCTCGAGGCACTGGGATCACTGGTGTAGACTTTGTAATATTATATATATTTAGAGAGTAACGAAGACAACAAAATGGTCACGCGGAAATTGACCAGAGGTAAAACCTTCGACGAATGGACGAAAGAGAAAAAACAAGAAGCTGCCAGGAACCAGCGAAGCCAAAGCGAACCGAATATTGAAGATGACGAAAAATTGTTAGTACTTTCTGTATAGTCAATACTGAATAAGATTAATACAAATATAAAATATATGTTGCTACCAGACATAGAACATACTGAAAATAAGATCTTTCGGTACTTTGTTGTATATGATGTTTCGGCTACCTATACACAGGAAGGTAAAATGCTGGCGACTTGACGACTATGTCGACCGAAGAATCAGCCAGAAAACCAAAAAAATTGGTGCCAAAATCTAAAAAAAAATTAATTAAAAAAAAACTCGATTCCACCAAAAAAAAAATTATAGCTTGTTTCCACACATATTAAATCGCATATAATTTTAAAATTCCTAATATGTAGAAACATTACGCACTACAATTGGTTGGTTGTGCCACTGTTTAAATTATTGAAAAAATACTTCATTTCTTGTTTCAGTTTTACTTTTGGCTTGACCAGTGTATTGACTTAAAAAAGCTACCACGATAGTCGCTATTTCAATAGACAGGTATGACAGTGCATGTCTGCATGGGCATATCCAGGATGTACCAGGCCATGCTCGTCCTTTAAGACCTAAATTTTGTCTGTTTTAATGACATAAACGAAAAACGTTCTTGCGCTTTGCGCGAATTAAGCCGCTGAGCATACTATTGGATTTTGTGTTGAGCATATCTGTAAGTGCCTAATGCAAAGGTCGGCAACCTTTTTCTAGTCGCGGGCCAAAACGAAACTCAGAAATATATCTGCGGGCCGCACAAAATGATAACTAAGAATTGCGTTATTTTCATGTTAAAATAACTGTAAATCAGCCAGGCCTCGGATCGATTTTGCACTTTAAAACCTATTTTATTACATTTAAAGAGGCAGTAATGTGGTGGCGAAAAGTGCGAAAAAGGGCGTTTGTTTGGTTTAAAATTCGAGTTCAAACGTCGTCATCCATACTACTAATAAAAAGTGTAATGGAACTGCTTTGAGGGAACGCGACAACTTTTAATGTTAATATCTAGCTCAGTGTTTGTTAAGCTTTTAAGACAAGGCTCACTTGGCGAGCAAACGAGCTCGATTGTTTTTTATCTAGTTGAAAACGCAGCATTAAAACGTAAATAAAGCGGACGTAGAATGCTGGTTCGTAGTTAAAACAGTTAAAAAAGTCAAAAAGTATGTAAAATGGACTCGTATTTGTCAAAGTGGCGGCGGGCCGGATGAATCACATCGGCGGGCCGTAGGTTGCCGAACCCTGGCTTGATGCGTCACTTTTTCTTTTAAACAGAAAATGTTATCCAAAAGTTAAAACAACACAAAAAAGGAGATGAAAATACGCTAACCAACGAACTAAATAAAAAGCGACGCCGTTTTTCCCCCTTTGTTGCATCCCGATGAAGGCATTCTACATTTAGGTGGCCGAAACGCTGGCACAAGCTTTAGGGGGCCATGACGATTTTTTGATGACGTCATAAGGTTACGTGAAAATATGATGTCACATAGTTATGTCATGCCGTGACGTCATAAGATTGCGTGAAAATGTGACGTCACATAGCTATATGTAAACTTGACGTTATAAAATGTAACCTCAAGAACACCACACAGTTCGTTTATTTGGATAAAGTTTGAAATTGGACAGGTTTTACTTTCAATGCAAAAGATACAGCGATGTAATCGATTCTCGCGCAAAAACGCCTTTATATCGTTTAAGTTGCCAAAACTTTTATTTTCAATGTTTCGATAGGGCATTTGGACCAAAACTATTTAATCAAAATGGTATAAGACGTTTCTAATACCGGAAGAATTTTTTTTCAGTGTACTGAACAAGATGCCTACATAGCTCAGTCGGTAAGGGAGGGTTACATAAAACGATTAATTCCATTTTTTTAATTCGTCCTTGGGCACACCTAGCGGTTAATAAAAATGTATTAATGCACCGCGTGGAGCCTAGTAAGAGCAAAGCACTTAAAATACACATTAACTAATGTAAAAAGCTGTTACTTCCGATGCTAGTTAAAAGGCTTTTTTCCGTCTGGTAAATGAAAGGCCTAGGAAATCATTCCGTTGCCACGGCCGATTTACAATTTTTCCCTAAATACGCCAGCTGATTTATCTGCCAGCCTTCACCCAGTAAATAAGTATCATATTTTAGACCAAAATCTACACATATATTGAAGATTACTTTCTGTACAAATAACTTCCATAGTAAATTTCTGCAATAAAACAGAATTATGAAAGCTTTGCAAGAATATCAAAGCCCATACAGAGGAAGGTATCATTTGAACGTTTCAAATAACTTGTTACTAATTTTCAACAACATAAACTATATTGAAAATGAATAAAAACTATCCGAAACGTTAAAAGTGCAACCTACTTCTGTATGGGCTTTGATATTATTACAACGTCCAACTACAACCTCAATATGCTACGTTAAACGCTTTGCCTTATGTAAAATCAATTGGATTGATGATGTATTTGTATAAAGTTGTAATCCAACCGAATCCTTATGATTGGAATAAAAACACTTGTGGAGAGTGTTTTTTAGCAAATGACAAGCTTAACTGTAAAAGGACCTTTTTGGTTGTTTTAATTATTCACTATTTTTCTTCAAAAAACTGGTGCTTTAAATGGTTGTAAATTCTAAATATGGTGGCACTATATAAAGACAAAATGTATTATAATCTCGACAGGCTTTTACACAACCGTGCTTTATCAGGTCAAAGTAGAGATACAAAAAAAAATAGAAATGGATTTTCTACTTTAACCAGATGAAGCACGGTTGTGCGAAAGCTTGCCGGGAATCCAATACAACATGTCTTTATATAGTGCCACGTGCCACCTGATTACAAAAAGAAAACCTTTATTTTCGAATTGTAAAGGGCCGAAATGCGAGAGAGAAAGTTCGAACTTTGGAAAAAGCGAAAGATGGAATCGGCTCGAATGGAAAGGAGAAATACAGAAGTCGTGGAGCAGCAGAAACTGGTTGAGATGCAACAAGATTACGTCCAGTGGAAATCAAAGCCGAGGGTGATGTCATTTGACGAGTGGAGAGAAAAGAAAAAGAACGACAGAAGGTAAACGTTAAACCGGTTTTGTAAGTTTTAGACTTGCATAAAAGTACCTTTAAGTTTAATATACTAAAACAGTTAACTGGAAAATACATTTACACAATGTGTATTCTTTGAAAAAAAAACGATTAAAGGTGAAAGTTAAACCGGTTTTTTTATTTAAAACCTGCCTAAAATTATCTTTTAATTTAATATACTAAAACGGTTAACCGGGACATACATATAAACAATGTGTAATATTTTTTGAACCGATACCGATACCCGATTTTTTTATATACCTGGGAGATGTTCAAAATGTGAATTAATTGAGAATAAAATCCCTTTATTAATTATTAAACTATTGTTTTGCATATTAACTTGGTGTAATGCTAAAACCCAATATTTATTCATCAAAAATGGGTAAGCTGTTTGTTGTTGTACAAGAAAATTGTATCATATTTTCGTACTAAAATATCGGCCAAAGTATCGACCTACATTTAGCGATACCGATATATCGGTAGAAGCCAATAATCGGCCGATATTATCGGTTAACCGATATATCGGTCTATCTCTACTTAAAAGTGTTGATTTATGCAGAAATAATACGATGTTATTTCATAAACAACACAGGATCTTAAAAGTGTTGATTTGTATAAAAATAATACGTTGTCAAAACGCTGACAATTTGGTTTAAAATAATCGCATATAAAAAATGAAAGCTAAGTTTTTAACCTAACGTATATGTAAAGGAGGAGTCGGCAACCTTTTTCAAGTCGCGGGCCAAACTCAAAAAGATCTCTGCGAGCCGCACAAAATGTTAACTAAGAATTGTGTTATTTTTGTATTAGAACAACTGTGGATCAGCCGGGCCTCGGATCGTTTTTGCACTTAAGACGTGTTTAATTACGTTTAAGGAGGCAGTAAACTGTAAAGTGTTGGCGCAAACCACAAAAAGGCGTTTGTTTGGTTTAAAATTCGAGTTCACACGTCGTCATACATAATAATAATGAAAAGTGTAATAAAACTAATTTGAGGGAACGCGATAACATCTAAAGTTAATCTAGTTTAGTGTTTGTTAGCCTTTTCAAGTTGGGTATCACCTAACGAGCGAAGCGAGAGCGATTTTTATTGGTAGACTTTTAAATTTCTTGCAAGTTTTTATACATTGCCGAAAATAAAAAAAATTGTTTAACAATATATGTCCAACATTTTGAATATGCGTTTTCCGTTTTTCCGTGACGAACTTGGCATCCTTCCACGGTGCAATGGTAAAAAATCGCTGATCTAGGTAAAAACACAGCATCAAAACGTAAACAAACCTGACGTAAAAAGATCATTCGCGCGAAGCGCTAAAATTTTTTGCACTTACGTATTTAAAATAGTCAAAAAGTATGTGAAATGGACTCGTGTCTAATTTGTCAAACAGGCGGCGGGCCGGATGAATTACACTGACGGGCTGGATCACGCGGGCCGTGGGTTGCCGACCCCTGCTGTAAATCATATAAAATTTTTAGCTTTCAACCTTTGTGAAGATAGCTTTCGTTTGTTTGCAGACTAAGCGAAATTGACTATGCCCAAACAGCTGCTGTAAAGTTTGTTGAAGAGTGGGCACACAAAGACAGGGAGAAAAAGGCGGCCTGGGCGTTCAACAGATGGTTGCTGCGCAAAGAATCAATACAACTTCAAGCTGTACAGAAGGAATTCAAACTTGCAAAGGAAAAACGGCAAAAGGTTGAACAAAAGATTCAACTCAGAAGGGAACAGAGAGAAAGTAAACTTTTTTATGTTAAAATAAAATAAATTTTCATTATTTTAATCTCAACTAATATACAATTGTATACTTGAAAAACATAACCCAGGGTTGGCCAACTAGCGGCTTAACTAATTTGTTTGGTTTTCATATTTCGTTAGATATCATAGCCTAAGAATATAACGTTTTGGTTAAAACTGGAAAAAATCCATCAAATTTTTACCAGAAATACAACAAAATATCCGACTAATGTGCTTCTTTTTAAAATGGTAAAGAGGTTTTATTCGGTTCATTTAGGATGTCTATGGGTTTTTGAGTGTCCAGTATCCAATATCCATTCCGTTCACTCTAATTACCGAGTTTAGCCGGTACTGAGTCAGGTCCTCATACTTTTGTAGCATCAATTCAATAGCAGGTAAAACGATGATATGGTACTGTGGATCCCCTTCTATGAGGTTGCTTGTACTAACAGATTGAGCAAGCATTGGCGTATGGTTGTTTCTCGACTCGTTTCCTTCTGAACCTGCATAGCTCAGTTGGTAGAGCGACGGTCCCGGCTTGACTGGAGGTCGTGAGTTCGAACCTCACTGCAGGCTAGTTGTTTTTCTAGTCTGCTCTGCTTGCATCATAAATAAACAGATTCGGTGAGTCTGCGATGGCTTTCGGTGTACAGTAAAACCTTAACACAGTTTGAACCTATAGTGACTGATTTTGACTGAGACAAGAAAGTCTATACTGTTTTGCTACCATTCGAAGTCATTGTCGTCACTAACGTGCATTAGGGCGAGGAGATATCTTCTTTTTCAAATATTCGGTTTGCACAGTTTGACGGCTTTATTTAATGATTCACATTTATTTTACCTACTCGATACTTTTCTAGTGTGCTGGTTTTTGCAATAAATCTAGCTGAGCAAGGTAAATGTATAAATAAGAACAAAATAAAATATTTTCCGTCTATGTGTAAGGTGTGACTTTGAGGAAAAACAAAATAGAAATGCGGCTATTGGTAATTGACTTGGTGGCCACCCCTAAATATCAATGCGTAACATACAAAAATACTCCTATCTATATTCTTGAAAGTCTGGCTGTAATACCAACGTAATCTTTCGTTAATTTAAATCAGGGATGCGGAGTTGGAGTCGTACTCGAGTAAAATTACCCAAATCCTGATGTGCGCATGCGCAGTACCAAATTTCGAAACTGATAAAACCGCCAACTCTAAATTGTAAAGGTGGAATAACAAATGGTGGAATATTTTCCAACCGTGTATTGTGAGTGAATGAATTATATGACACCCCTATAAGTGTTTTGCTGTATATCCGATATCCACCCTAGTTTAGTTGCGTAAATGGGTTAAATGCAGCCGGTAGAGTTGGAGCCGGACTCGGGTCTTGACAAAATCGCACATTTGGCCGGAGTCGGGTTATTTTTAACAGAATCCGCAGCCCTGATTACTGGTATAAAGAGGAGAAAGGGTAATGGTAAAATTAAATAGCAGTGTTGTAAACAAGTAATTTTGAAATGGAAGTCCCAGTCATTTAACTAATACTAAAACACCGTTACTTTAAATTTCAGAGAGAAGGCAACTGCTTATGGCCAAGAATAGTAATCCTTACACCGATGATGATTTCACCTCCGATAACAGCGACTATGAAACAAACCAACCAAACCGAAATAGCCAAAGTTCTGACGCCAAAGAAAGTGCTGTCAACGGTCAAGTGACTGTTAGTTTTGAAGCTCAACCTACAGTATTAGATGGGACAGAATATATCGACCAGAAATCTGCAAAAAGTCCACTCTTTAACCTTGAAAATGAATCTCAGCTTAAAGCAGATAATTCTATTGAGAAAGAAGACAAAAACTTACACCGGATTATAAAGGAAGCAGTTGTTATAAAACAAATTGATAACATTTCTTCGGAAAATATAACGACAGATGTCACAACTGATGGACCAAGCACAGAAACAACTGATTCTGTGGATAAAACTAACCCGGAAAAACAAGTTTTGGAACTACAGGCAAACTCAGAAAAAAATTTGGATATAAATGAACATATTGAGGATAAAAACGTAGAAAATGTGAATACACCTAAAATTCCCAGTACGCCAACACGTAACTTGTCTGATGACAATTTGGATCTTGTTGATATGCCAAAAGAAAATCAAGTTGCTGACCAAAAACCAGTATTGGGTGGAGTTGTAATAGACCAGACCCAACAAAATTCCCAATTAATTTCTGTTAACATTTCAAATACACGTTCGGTGGCTAGCAAAAAGGTGAAAGTAAGAAAAAAGAAATTTAAAGTAAAGAAGATTATTTCTAGTGCAAACAAAACAGTCCATTAAAAAGTTTTTGATGATAGTTTTCTTTACACACTTTTTTACTTTGTTTGTGTCTTTAATTGTAGTTGAATCATGTCAGTTTCTAATTTTTTTCACTTTTTTTTTTCACTGTGCCTTGAGATTATTTACAATTGTCGATATTTAGGTGTACAATCGTTTTATTTGCACAATATATAAATCTGTTTTCACATAATATTGGAAATTTAATCGATAAACAATATTAAGAAAGGTCATCTAATCTAGTCGATAGATCAGTTGTCAGCAAGTCCTTGTAGTCATATTTAGTGGGTCATGATACCTACGCCGTACATTCACTGTACTGCAGTGTTCTTCAACAGGTGTGCACGGTGCACCCTAGGGTGCTCCAAAATATGTATGGGGTGGGCCAGTACGAAAAGGTATACAAGGGTGCATCACAAACTTTTAATGAACCATTAAAAATATTTGAGATTTTTAATGACAAAACAGTCGTTACATAGTCTCTTTCCTATTTTATCTAGTTTGTTTGAATGGCGTTTTATGAAATGCACTAGTACTCGCAAGCAGCCTGCAATCCTACTCTCAACGACAGTGTGTAAAACTTCGGCAGCTGCGCTCGGTTTAATTAACATGATAATATTGTGAAGCATAATGATTTTTCATATCGCTTTTTTGACCTCAGTTTACCTTTTAAGTAAACAGGGTGCATGACTTCTTCAAAACAACTTTAAGGGTTCACCAAACCACAGATTGAAGAGCACTGCTGTACTGCATTTAAAAATGGTGTGGCTAATGGTTTTTATCTTTGCTCATTGTGGCACCATAGGGCCACCGCCCACCAGGCTAAAACCCACCCTTACCTTAGTAACTGTGTAAAAACATTTTTTTTGTTCTTTGCGCTAAATTTTATCAGTTTTGGTTAAATCTATTCAACCCAAAGGCTCTATTCATGTTATGCCCAGTGCCGGATTTAAACCATTCGGCTACTAAGGCTATAGCCTTAGGCCCTCGAAAAGTTTTCATTTAATTTTTTTTTGGTATTCAATAGTTAGAATTCAATACAGTTGTGGCGTCTGATGTCACCATTACAAAGCTAATCTTGCGAATTAGTTTTGGCAACCTGGCACATAGTCGCATCATCATTAAATTATTGTAGGCCTACTCCCTTTTTTCTTTTACGACATAGCAGACTTGATTTATATCTTCGCTAGTCTAATTAGAATGAAAATTGCTTTTGCGTGTTAATTGTCAGGCTAGATCAGGGGTTGGCAACCTACGGCCCGCGGGCTGGATCCGGCCCGCCAGTGAAAATCATCCGGCCCGCGACCTTTTTTTCAAACTGGACACGTGGACTATTTTAACCATACGAAAATACAAAAAATTTTCGCGCTTCGCGCAAAGCTTTCTCCAACTTAACCTATATCATCTTTTCTCTGATGTCTTCCGCCTTTCATGATAAACATTAACCAAAAGGTTAACATAATTCAGTTCATATTTTATTTTGTGTGTGCGCAATGCGTAACTTAACGCCTGCTTGTAAATTAAAAGGTTTGCCAATTTAAACCAAACCAACGCAATTTTTTTCGTACTTAGCGCGTTGCTTCTTTTTTTTGTACAACATGGACATTTAAATTTAATGACATAAAACTTTTAGGTCCTACTCTGGTTAAAGAGTGCTTTAAAGTCACACGTTTCTATAACAAAATTGTTAGCGGAAATTTAGAACGGCCCGCCGAAAACTTGCTGAGTCATGTTTGGCCCGCGACTAGTAAAAGGTTGCCGACCCCTGGGCTAGAGTGTTTTTTTAATCAGATCTAGGGCTATAAGCGTATGGAAGTTATGAGAATTAGGCCCTTCTCTAGTAAAAAGCGTTAGGACTACAGTACCCTTAATCTGTCCTGGGTTGTGCCGCGTGACTTATAAACGATACAAAGTCTAATTTCTATTTAATGATATGATATTGTTTTAGTGCAGGTGTTAAAGTTTAGTTGTTGACGTAGCTTTGTGACGTCATAAATTTTCGTGCCCCCCCCAAAGTAAAAATCCTGAAACTGTCCCTGCTGTCGTAGTTGTTCCACGTAGAAGGCCTTCGATAGCTTTTGAAATGGCATTTTTGGCTGCGACAAAAAAGTTTGCCCACAACTGCATCAGATAATTACTACCGGTACATATAATTTGGTTAAAATTAAACAAACACTTGTCAGTGTAGGAGTAAATAAAGTCCTTTAAAATAAAGTTCTTAGAAAGTTTGGTAATTTTAGGTTTCGGAGATTGTAGAGCAGTAAGTGATTTCACATTGCCAGCAAAAATGCACAATTGTAGCAAAAAATAGCTTTTATTACATCAATAAAATCTGTTATCAAAATACAAAAGCAAAAAGTGATACGAGTACGAAAAAACAGCATGTTAGTATCAACAAGAGCCTTACCTGATAAAAACGTCACCACAAACTAGCTTGTTTTCAAAATCAATTACTATTGGTTAGCGAAAAGCAGCTAAGAAATGGTTAGTGAAAATTTGATTTGGTTGTACACGAAATGCGAAGTTTAGTGTTGCGAAGTTGGTTTTTATTCGTCAATTTCGAAATCACACAATTTCGTCAGAGCGTTGGATGTTCTTCCCAGTTTGTTGTACGTCAGTTTGGTTGTAAGTTCAAGTTGCTCTTTTTCCTCACTAAAAAAGTAAATTTAATACTGTCACCGAAGCAAAACGGTAAATAACAGCTATATGGATGTCCGATACTCGATATCGTATTCCGATAACCGATATTTTGGACAAAGATTATCCGATCCTATACCAAATGACGTCATTGCTATGCCAAACAAGCAAACTATCTAAGATTTTTGTTTGGGGGCATGAATTAGTTCGTTCGTGACGTAACTTGTGACGTCAAAACGTGACGCCATCTTAAGGTGACGTCATAAAAAAAAACCTTAGGAACTCCGCACATTTTTTTTTATGTTGTTTAAGTTTTAGGTTGGAGAGGCGCTACTTTTAATCCAAAAGGTACATTACAAAGATATCATCGATTCGCGCAAAGCGAAAAAACATTTTAAATTTTCGATGGTGAAATGTGACGCAGGACGCCTATGGGCTAAAACAGGGGTGGGCAACCATAACCGGCCCACCAACGTAAAGCATCCGGCCCGCGATCATATTTCGAACTGGGCACGAGGCCATTCATCTGAATTTTTTGGCTATTTCAACTATGTTCAAGCATTTTTTGGCGCTTATAGTTAGACCCTTTAATTTCAAACCAGTTTTATCCCTTTTATACGTGATTAACAGTCGTTGCGATTGTTATAATAAGATACAGTTAAAATTTTAGCGACCCACAGAAACCTTTCGAGTTTGTTTTTGGTCCGCGACTAAAAATACACCCCTGGGCTAAAATCGTTTCCAAAATAGGTTTAGAAACATTTTACAGATTCTCGCAAATGGCAAATTTACGTAGTTAAAATATGCAAAAAAAATCGTTTTATTTTATTTTTATTTTATTATATTTTTTGAGGGGGATCCGCCCTTTTATTTTATACGTTAGCACCAAAGTAAAACACTATTATTGCGTGTTTGTAAAACATTTCTTGTTAATAAGTTTACCTCATTGTTGAGCCAAGTTTTGCAGTTTTTGTACTCGGATTTGGAAATCGTGAAGTTGAAAACGGCTCCCTGCGAAAATATTTATTGCTTTTAGCTAAAAAACTCGATATTATTAATGCGTCAGATGAAGTGACTATCTATACAATGTTCCAAGTGTTTATTTTTTGTATGAAACAAAAAGCATACACATTTTAGTTGAGATTGTCTCATTCCCGAAAAAATATAAAAAAAAAAATAATATTCTTTTTTTTGCAGTTTTACACTTAAAGCTAAAGAAGAAAAGTTAACCAATGAAATATAGTTTGCGGTTAATCTCCTTTTTTCTTTTTGTCGTAATCATTGTTACTAATTAAAAAAAAAGGCATCTTCAGTCTTCAGAAGTGAACAAAAAAAATGCAAACATAAAAACAGGTTGCATGTATTCTCAGGTTATAAAGGACATATTTTCGTATGACCAATGGAAAACTAAATGTTTAAAGATGGATTTTTTTTGGGTACAATATGTACGGATCTGTAATGTAGCTTGGTAATGAATTGCAAAGCCAAAAGGTCGAGTAGATCGACGTAATCTTGATTCAGACAAGTGGTGCTTTGATTTACTTGTCAGTCACATTAACTGAAGAAGATACAAGTTCGTATCGAATCGTCTTAATCAAGATGATGTCCATCTAGTCGACCTTTTTGGCTTCGCAATTGATTACAGAGGTTATTCTATTTTGCCAACAAAAACCCACTCTTTTTTCGGTGAGGTGATCTCGTCTGTCTGGGGATTATTGAATTCGTTCTGTAGTTCTTTTTCCATTGGGAAGTTGGACATAACCATCTCAGGTGTAAGCAAGGGAAACTTAACGTTCTGCGATCTGAAACAATTGTCAAATAAGCGAAAGTTTATGTCACTGTTTCCAAATCTAGTCTATGACTTAACTTAAGTGCACTTATGTCACTGTTTCCGATTGACTTGACTTGAGTGCACTTATGTCACTGTCATAAAATTACTTGACATGACTTGTCCTTAGTGCACTTAAGTCATTGTTTGCAAATCAAAATAACTTGACTTGAGTGCACTTTAGTCACTGTTTCCAAATAACTTGACCTAAGTGCACTTATGTCACTGTTTCCGATTGACTTGACTTGACTTGAGTGTACTTATGTCACTGTTTTCAAATAACTTGACTTGACTTAAGTCACTGTTTTCAAATAACTGGACTTGACTTGATGGCATAATTGTGTTGGTAAAATGATTTGTCTTAAGTCATTGTTTTAAAGGATGAAAATAAGCGAAAGTTAATATTTAAAAATTGTTTAAACCAGGGTAATCAGGTGGCATAAAATATAAAGACAAATTGTATTGAAATCTCGACAAGCTTTCGCACAACCGTGCATTACCAGGTTAAACTAGAAACCTAAATAACGGAATAGAAACCGGGTTTCTACTTTGACCAGATGAAGCACGGTTGTGCGAAAGCTTGTCGAAAATTCAATGGGTCCGCGGTCCTTTTGGGGTCCGCGAGACAATTTTCGGGGACCGCGAAGTACCTAACAAAAAATCGACACGAAGCTCCTGATGAAGAAAACTTTTTGTGCAATAAAATTTTCAGGCAACTTACTTTTCAAAACAAAGCTGAATATAGTTGTTCATTAAAGTTATTGTACGCCTCGAGTTGATTTGTCCATTGTGACGTCATAGTGTTGCGTTGTGCTAATGAGAATTGCGTTTTCACAGCTTGCTGCGATGACACTGTGGGCTATACGGTCACTCGGTCAGTTACGGTTTTAAAACTGTTCGAAATTGCTTTACTTAAATAAAGTGATTCGTTAGAGGTTAACAAAGCCGAGCTGATAGCAAAGAAGCAAGTGCACCCGACCCATTGATACCATTAAAAATAAATGTTATTTTGTGTATATTTTCGAGGGACCGTGAGCAATTTAAAAAGTTGCTGAGGGGCCGTTGCATAATTTTTTTGAAAAAGTTTGACAACCACTGCTATATAGTGTAACCTGATCTCCATTTAGAATCATACAAATACGGTTCTTAACCTATGGGTCTCAAACCAAATTTGGCTCGCCGGATGATTTTGTTTGGTTTGCCCAATGAAGTAGTGAACATGGTTACATTTTTTGAGATTGGTTCTGAGAAAGATTTCTCCAACCATTTAGCATAATTGCGAAAGCAATGCGAAGGCTTGGCTCATATCTTTAAATTAAATTTTTTTTTACACCATGTGTCTTATATTTTGTTTGCATTATAGTTTTTAGATTCATTGAGATCGCGTTCTGGGCAAGATTTTTCTGCCTCATACTAATAACATTTATGATATTTTCTTATTTGTATTTTGTTCACTTTAAGCTTTCAACACGATAAATGAAGAGAATTGGTCTCCAAAGCTTTGCCGTTATACTTACGCTTACCATTTGGGTCGCCGCGAAAAAAGTTGAGAAACACTGTTTTATACATTCCAGATAAAGAATAGAATAGCAACAAAATTATAGAATGGTTGGAGGCTGTAGTTACACGTATTAGAAAATAGCAAAGCCCATACAGAAGTAGGTAGCATTTTGTGAACGTTTCGAACATTTTTTATCCGTTTATTTCAACCTCCAATCATTATGCTCCAGAGATTATTGTCATCCACTATGGAGAAAAAAGGTTGAACATGAATAAATAGATATTGAAACATTCAAAATGGTACCTACTTCTGCATGGGATTAGACATTCTTACTACGTCATTAGTCTATAATTTTATTACCATTCTATCGTTTTATCTTAAAGGTACGAAGCAGTGTTTTTGCAACCTTTTTTCTAGGCGGCCCAAACGGTAAGTGTAAGTATAACAGCCAATACTCAAAGGAAATAAGATAACTATTTTCAGCTATGTATTATATTTTAATTAGAGAAAAAGAATAAGCTGGAGAATATCACACGCAAG
Source organism: Ascidiella aspersa (assembly GCF_963924565.1). Lineage (NCBI taxonomy): Eukaryota > Metazoa > Chordata > Ascidiacea > Phlebobranchia > Ascidiidae > Ascidiella > Ascidiella aspersa. Next base: position 4,187,996 of record NC_139451.1, read on the forward strand.
ATGCTAAAAATATTTATACTCATATACAGTTAACGCAACTGTTTTTTTTTTGTGAGAGTGCATATAAAAAACTTACCCCTCTAAAAGTAGATTTGATTTATCTTCTTCGGGCAGATCAGTCAATAGATCAGGAGTAATCTGTGGGATAAGTGCTTGACTGAAACAATCGCTCCTGCAAAATTATTGTGTTAAAAACTTAAAATAAAACACTAGAAAAATTGGAAATTGAGATAAAGTGCAATAAAAATATTAAAGCCATTATTTTCGATAAAATCGGCATTTTGTTGTTTACAAACCTTTCGGCAAAACCTCATGCCATCATCAGTGTAAAAATACAAGTGAAGATAAAAACGCTAAAAAAGCACAAAAGGACAAAAATAACAGGAAAAGAGAGCGGTATATATGTCAGTAAGTACCACTAGGTGTTAAAAAATACAAAGATGTCGAGGTTGTTTCGATGTTTGGCTCTGGTTTGCGTTGTTAGACGGTATCTGTCATGCCGTGACGATTTTATCGAATATAATGGCTTTAATATTTTTATTGAAATTAATAAAAAAATGTATTGTGTTCCAGAGATAACGTTGTTTTAAACAAAAGTACACAATATGGTCAAATCGATCAGGATTATAGAACTGTATAGGACAAGCAAGGATCGGAAAATAAAACTCATAGCCTGTGGTGAGGTTCGAACTCACGACCTCAATCGTTCCTAAAATAATAATGTGTTACAGACTTGAGATAAAACACTACAAAAATGGAAATATTCTTTAGACTTTCCTGGCTTAATCAAAGTCAGTCATTTATAAGTTCTTAAGAGAAATATATTTCGCAACAAAATAAGATATCATCAGTCTCTAGCAGGGGCGTATCCAGAAATCCAAAAAGGGGGGGTTTCGAATTTTCAACTTAGGGAATTCCCCGTTTGACGTTAATGACGTCATAATATAGCGACGGATATGACGTCATGAAATAGCGATTGTAATGACGTCATATTCCTTTCATGGCGCAACGGTAAAGAAGCGCTGATCTATTTCCAAAGACACCGTCAAAACGTAAACAAAGCGGACGTAGGAAGATCATTCGAAAAATTTTTTGCACTTTCGTAGTTAAATGGCCAAAAAGTGTTTGAAATGGACTTATGTATAGTTTGTCAAAGAGGCGGTGGGCGATCCGGCCCGCAGGCCGTAGGTTGCCGACCCATGTCTCACACTGACATTTGATATTAACGCAGACAGCAAACAGCGAGAAACATCAGCACCGCCTAACTCGAAAGACGAAAAACGGCGTTTTTCCTTTGATTTTAATTTCGCATTAGCTTAAGACGCGTGACCCAATTACATTGAAAACATTGCCGCTTAGAACGGTGTGTAAAACCCTGACAAAAACGCACAAAAAACGATAATGTCACTTACAAAAAGGGGGGGGGGGTCCGAACCCCCCCTGGATACGCCACTGGTCTCTAGCAAATAACAACAAAACTTTTGGAACGTACATTTCAGTTGCAAATACACATTAGGTAAATAGATGGACAATAGGTAAACGACAACTAGGCTTGTCACATACTTTTATAAAATGAATTAAAAGCCATTCTAAGACTATGCAACCAAATTTACAGCTTTTCAAAACCTAAAATTAGTTAACTCCACGTGTTTTGATTACAAATTAAAATCAAAGCAGTATAAATGCCATGGTCAACACATAAAAAAGGGTTAGAAAAATTGTTTTGTAAAGCCAGTTTTAAAACACATAGCTTTAGCTGCACATAAAATAAATTTAAAACTAATTAAAAAAAACTTGGATGCAAATAAATTGGAAGACTTAAAAAGATTTAACGACTTAGTGGCAGCCTTGAAATAACCGCAGTGTTACAAACAAGTTGCTTTAAAAAGACTTAAGTCAAGTCAAGTCATTTAAATGCACTTAAGTCAAATCGTTGACTTAAGTCGTCACAACACTGAATCAAAGGACTAAGAAACTCAAAATTGGAAGAAAACATATGTTTTTGCATCCAACTACACACAAAGTAATATATACAGTATTTCACGGAAACGTGAAACTATAGAGAAAATTAAAAAAACACTAATAAAAAATTGCAACTTTAGATTAAAAAAGTGCTTTCAAACTTACCATCGTGGCAACCAAACGTTGGAAATGGTTGGTGATTGTGTCAAAGAACTGAGTCCATGAGAAGAGAACTTCTTCCATTGCATTGTTCCTTTGATAACATCCTTAAGGAACAAACAGATGACGGATTTACAATAAAAAATCCTTTTTTAAACTACAGGGTGGGCTAAAAGTATGCCAGTTACAGTTATTCCACAGCGTTGGCTTGGAAGAAGAGGTAGCATGTTCACCTGACCTGACACCAATGGATCTCTTTTTGGGGGGGTGTTGTAAAGAACAAGGTGTATGAGAAGAACCCCAGAACAATAAACTTACTTTTAGACCCAAACCCTACTTTTTATAACTGTAAATTTACTTTTGGCCAACTCTGTATATATTTATTGTTTATATATAACAGAATTGCTTAGGATTTTCTGTGCTAGAGTTTAAGATTTCCGATTATGGAATGATACCTAAATATTGGGTACTTATATAAAATGAGGATTTCCGATTATATAACGCATTCAGGACATATAGATCGGCAGATTTTTTGTGATGTGGTTTATGACTTTAAACGAAACTATTTGCAAAGTGAAATTAATTCGTTTGCAACAGGCTAAAAATGTTTGCCCTAAACACATCATATATTTTTCATATTGAAAATAGGAATAAAAAAATTCGATTAAAATGACATGAAAATTTATCAAAGGGCATGTACTGATTTTAAACAATACGCACTTGAAAAAAATAAAATATACCTGTCTATGCAGAAACTTCTTTGCATTCGGAAGAATCGTATATCTAAAAAAGGCAAGAAATTACATTAAATTAGATTAATAAGATTAGCTTTATATGATTAGGGCTACTAAACATTTTCTTTTACGTGAATTGCCCTCTTAAAAAACACATAAAAATGCCTAAATGTTTCCTTTTGTGCGTTTTTATGTTTTCTTGCTTATCTTGTGAACTTTTGATAATGACACCTAATTTAAGTTAAATGACGTTTCAGCGACAGATAAAACTCTAATCATCATTTTTCGTGTTAACGTTTCCTATTGAAATAATTTTCAACGTGTGAATCTGCCAAATAAATTAGCCCTCCTTTTGTGTCTTATTTGCTGTTATTTATTATTTAAAGAAAAACGGCTCTGTTTGACTAAATTGTCCTCTTTTAGGGCGATTAATATATGGTTGGTCAATATGTGATAAGGTTTGGTGTACTTGTGTGCAAAAAAGGTAATATTTTATTGTGTGGTTTTGTTACTAATTAACAAACTCAATACATTATTTTTTGGAGCATAACGACGTAATAAGAATATCAAAGCTCATACAGAAGTAGGTTGCATTTTAAACGTTTTGAATATCTCTTTATTTATTTTTCGAATATATCTTTATTCATTTTCAACATCTATTGAAAATGGTAAAATCAAATGAAGAAACGTTGAAAATGCTTTCTACTTCTGTATGGGCTTTAATATCCATTCTACGTCTAACTACAACCTCCAGCCATTATCTTAAGATTTATTCGAAACGTTCAAAACGCTACCTACTTGTGTATGGACTTATTTTTACCACAATAAATTATTATTTCAAAGATAAACAGCAGCAAAATTAATATAAAATTGGGGGCTCTTATCTTACCTTGGAATGGGACAAAGGTGGAAGTCTGGGTCGATTTCACTGTATTCAATTGGGAGGTAATGATGTACAACTCCAGGTGAGCGGTTCTAAAAACAAGAAAACATAATACAACATAACTTAAGTCCAAATTAATTCTTTTTACTACTCAAAACTAAACCTTAATCTGTTTGTTTTGTTGTACTATTTTTACTGTGACGCCATAAAATTTCTAAACCTTAAGGTGTCAGCTGACTAGGTGGCCACTCTTTAGCTATTGGCTGGCTCCTACCACCGGACTTCTCATTTTGTGTAATCTTTTTTGTGCACAAGTTGGTTTGTTTGTTTTGCAAACTCGTGGAAAATAAATGAATTACATTACATTTAAAAAAATAAGAGCGGTTCTAAAAAAAATAATAATAATATAATTGGAAAAAATAGAACTAGTGTATAATAAGAAAAAAATTAACTTTATAAAAAATGCAGTGAAAGGCAGTGTTGTGAAGAAGTCATTTTGCAATAATTAAGTCCAACTCGAAAAATTTATCAGCAAAATTTAGTATTTTATTCATTTAAAATAAGAACATCCGTCGTTGATGCTAACTGTAAAAATAACAGAATGTAATGACCATATTCGAGTTTTTCAGCCAATTCTAGTAAATTTTAGAATTTTTCATACAACAATAAAAGTCTTTCGTTGACGATAACAGTTTACCAAAAAAATTTTAATCCAATCTAAAAATTTAGTATTAAAAATACATATATATATATATTAAATTAAAAACATAAATATATTTTAAAATAATAACAACGGTCATTTATGATAACTGTAAAAAAGATGAATCGAAAAAAAACTTTTTTCTCAAAATGTAGGAAACTTTCGCTTATTGTTAACACTTACAAATATGTACAGTCTGTGTTTCTCGGCGTTCTTGAACAAGCCAGTTGGTGGAATAAGGCCGGAAGAGGATTGCTTTTCTGCGGAGTGACTTGAACTCTCACTCAAACTCTTAACAACGCTGTCCCTCCCTCCTTTCTGTTCAACGCTTTGAATTTCTTCCAATTGCGACTTGTCGTCAAATTCTTGGTTGGCGAATGTTCCCTTGATGATCTCGTCCTTGGTACATAAAAGGAGTTAGGTGCAGTGGTGTAATGACCTAAGTGGACTCAAGTCAAGTGATTTGAAATTAGTAACTTTAGTGCACCTAAGTCACTGTTTTTAAATGTATTTCCTTGACTTAAAAGTCGTTTTCGACAAAAAAATACTTGACTTGGACTTAAGTCTATGAGTCAAAGAGTAGGAAATTTAAGTGTTTCTATTTTATTTAAAATTTTTGTTATTTATCCAATTTTGTACGTAAAACAATTAGGTTGCTAGATGGTGTTTGTTTGTCATTTTTTTAAAGTTATTTCTCATAAGAGTTCGCCAAATTTTAATAGTTTAAAGTTTTGTTTTAATGAGATGGCTTAGAGTTGATTTGCGCTAATCATTATTTGACTGGGACTACACTTGGGAAACTGACGACTTAGACGTTGAGATGTTATTTTTTGAAATGACTTAAAAAATGATGACAAATAAAATAAAACATTCAAAGTCACCAGTTTTCCAAGTCAAGTCATTATTAGAATACTTAAGTCAAGTCAATGTATTTAAAAACAGTGGCTTTGGTGCACTTCAGTTAATATGCCATCACAACGCTTCTCTAAATTAATAAAAACATTAGTAATTTCGAAAATACATGTAAATTGTTTGGTTTAAGAAAGAAAGCAAAAAGAGCGTTTAACATAAAACTAGAGAAAATCAAAAAAAAGTTCATAAGTGCACTTACCCAAGTAATTTGACACAATGACTTAAGTACAAGTCAATGTATTTGAAAACAGTGACCCAACGCACTTTTAACATAAAACTATTGTAAAAATTATTATTAATAAAAGATTCTCATTACCTCAGCTCCAACCCTCAGTTGTCGAACCAGGCCAGGTGTGACGTAGCTGTTGAGCGACTCGTACACGTCATGTCTGACGTAACCGGCAAGCTCGTAGTACTTGGGCACCACGAGGTCGTGAAAAGGAACGTTTCTCTTGGCCGTCACGTCTGTTCCCTTGCAAGGGACTTCCCCCAAAGCGTCTGGCGCCTTTGGAAATAATTTTTTACATTTTTTTACCGTATTTTTTTAATTTTTTTACCCTATCTTTTTAGTCCTTTTTTCACCCAATTTTTTTTTGTTAATTTTTTCCCCAATCTTTTTTTATTAATTTTTACCCAATTTTTTTTTTCAAATTTTTTACCCAACCTATTTTTTCAATTATTTTACCAATTTTTTTTTTTTAATTATAATATTATTTTCGTAACTTTTTTTATAAGATTACTTTGTCGTTACTATTTCTACACTAGTTTAATTACCAATATTTAGTAGAATGTAGCTGAATAATAAATGTAGAAGCCCAAAAATGTCGAGTAAATCGAAAAAAAATTGGCAAATATTTTGACCTGCTGTTAATATTGCAGTGAAAAATTAAAAAATATATAAATACTATTGTTTTCCTAAATTGTTATAACATTATTTTGTCGTTACAGCTATAAATTTTGCAAATTTTTGGCCCGATTTTTTGACCAGTTGCAATATTCCAGTGAAATCCGGACAAGTTAAAAAAAGAAATAAATTTTTTCGTTTGTAATGTTTTTATAAGATTATTCCGTAACTATTTGTTTTCGTAATTAAAATATCGGGTATCGGTATTATTTGAGAATAATATTTGACGTCATATTTGTCCAAAATATCGGGTATCGGTATTGGAATAAAATGACAAGTATCGAACATCTCTAATCGTAATGACATTATATTGTATAGGATTGCATCCAGGGCTTTGGAGCAGCCGTAAATAATTAATTGCTCCGGCTCCAGATCCGGCTCCATTACGACAAAAACTGAGGTTTAAGGCTGAACGCTTAATTTGCAATATCTAGCGTTTTAAAATATTCACAAACAAAGCACCACAATGGTTAGTTAGAAAAGGTGCGCCAAAGAGACAATAATTCTTAATTTTGTGAAGGGTTGCTGTTAAATTATGTGAATTCAGCTATTAGTGGAAGGCTAGTAGCATAGCATCTTATGAAATACATCGGAGCCGGAGCTATTTTTAAACAACTGCTCCAGCTTCATTTAAATTTCACGTAGCTGGCTCGAGCTCCAGCTCCGTTAAAAATGCACGGCACCAAAGCTTCGGCTCCAAAGCCCTGATTGCATCGCGAAACTTTGTGTCCGAAATCTCGGGTATCGGAAAGCCCTAGGGGGGACGCTTCGCTTTTATATATCTCTACAGGTGATCTCTGAAGTATAAAAGGTTAACAAACACAGCTTTAAAGGGATGTAACGCTACATTTTATTGCAACTTTAAAGGTGAAACGCTTACTACAGTTTGGTATCAGTTTGGTATCGGAGTCCCAAAACTAACACTTTGCATCGAGTATTGGCTTCGATCCTATGATATTTGACATCCCTAATAGGCAATTTATTGCATTTACGTAAACCTTAAGACAGTGTTTCGCAACCTTTTTTGGCTTGCGGCACCCTACAGAAATTATAAATAGTTTGCGGCACCCTTGCTTGTATTTTTGCTGAGTGGTTAACTGTAACGTTACAATAAACGAGATTGAAACAGAACATCAACACAAGTTTGAAGAAACTTTTGTAATTATTTTAATAATACCCCTTTTTAATTAAAATTGTATCAAAAAGCTTACCAAGAGAGCTAAAATTGGAAGTATAAGTAATTTAAAATATCTCTCGGCACCCTTGAGTGTTAAAAATGATGTCGTTTTTAAGACTGTACTATTGACTATTCTTTTAGTTGACTACCGGTACGTATAGGGTGACAATGCTGAGCAATAAAACCCGGAATTTCTAGTGAATTTATTACTGGTATTAGATCATAAGAAGGTGTTAAGCTAAGTTAAACCCTTAATTTTCGAATTTTCTCTAAATTGATTACTAGTATATCAGATAAGAAACCCTTAAAGACCCTTTACCTGCGCAAAACTTTTAAATTGAAAAAAAAAAACTTTTTATTTTTATTTTCGTACGTAAAAAATTGTATCAATACGCTTACCAATAGAGCAAAAATTGGAATGCCAAAGAATTTGAAAGCACTCTAGTGCCGCCGCTGCACCCTGATTGAGAACCACTGCTTAAGTACTGGATTTATTTTACTTACAATGTCTTCTTTTGTATCCGGCGAAACGTACACGGGGAAGGTGAACGGTTTGACCTTCATGTACGTGAAGGTCGATCGTAAAACTTCCAAGGGATCTTTTCCGGAAATGCCGTTGTGCCCGTGAATATCAACCTGTTAAACATAACAAAAAATCGACTATTAATAGGAATAATGGTAATCATATCTACTCGAAGATCACAGCAAACACATTGTGTGTTGTATGTACGTTTCAGTTGATAATAATACGGGCTGGTGATCCCCTTTAATTGAGGTTGTATCTGTGAACAGGATGCAATACACAACGGTCTTATGGTTGTTTCTCGATTACTCGACTCTAAGCCTGTGTAGCTCGGTTGGTAGAGCAACGGTTCTGGTATGGCCGACGTCGTGAGTTCGAACCTCACCACAGACTAGTTTTACGAACCGGATGCAGCAGGCAATGGTGTTATGGTTGTTTCTCTACTCGCTCCCCTCTGAGCCTGTTTAGCTCAGTTGGTGGAGAGACTGTCCCGGTATAACCGAGGTTGTGAGTTCGAATCTCACCACAGTCTAGTTTCACGAAGATGAGGCAACAGGCAACAGTACTATGGTTGTTTCTCGATTACTCGACTCTGGGCCTGTGTAGCTCGGTTGGCAGAGCAACGGTTCTGGTATGACCGAGGTCGTGAGTTCAAACCTTAAAATAGGCTATTATTTTATTCTAGCCTGTCTAGCTTGAACTATAAATCTGACCAGGCTAACTAATTTCGGTAACTTTTTCGAAGACACCTTACTAATGTATTTATATTTATGCACTTGGAATGTAATTTTTACACACTCGGGATGATATCATCTAGCACACAAAAAATATTATTGTTTTTGAAATTTGAGTTTGTAGAATATGATTCGTTTCTTCACAATTAAAAGCTTAAATATTTTTTTATGAAGATTGACGCTCAGTACACAAATCAACCCTATAATGACATATTTTTTATATATGAATATAAAATAGTATTTCAACGAGCAAACATTTTAACGCTAACAATTCAATGCAACTTGCCTGGAAAGGTGACATCCCTGTCTTCAGATCATCAGTACTTGTGACAACTGGAAATTGGTCAGGCACTATAGTAAAAAAAAAAGTTAAATAAAATATGCTGTTGCTACCGGGCATAGTATATTATTGTAAAGAAGTTTTTCCAAGACTTATTTGTTTCACCCGACGTTTGGTTTTCCTATCCAGGATGCCTTCATCAGGGAATGTAACAACACCAGTTAGATAAGTTAAGCTGAACACAACGCAAAGTAAAACGACATATTTTTTGTGTGTTACATTCCCTGATGAAAGCATCCTGTATAGGTAGCTGAAACGTCAGATAAAACAACAAGTTTAATATTGTTCTAAAAGTTTCTTTAACAATGCGTGTGCTTAATATCAGATTACATCAAAATTATATTTCTTTTTCTATAAATTTAATGAAATTGTTGCAAATAAAAATTAGTTAAAATATAGCACATATCCGCCTTCGCATCAAAAAAGAAACTTATAATTTTACATTTTACATTTTAAAATAAATACAGCATCTGGGTACGCTATGGACGATTCTGTAATGTATCTTGTTAATGAATTGCAGATCCACATTAACTGAAAATGATACAAACTCGTATCTAAACATCTTAATCAAGATGATGGCGATTTACTCGACCTTTTTGGCTTTGCAACTCATTATTATTACAGACTCTTCTTCAATAATAACAATGATAAAAAAAGTTGTCTTCAAAAAGACTATAAACCTTATTAGCATTTTAATTCCACTTTTTCTTTGTGTATAACTTTATTTAGTTTAAATGGCTTAGGCCTGGACACTATAGACGTTTAAATTACCTTCTATCAAGGCGTAAGTGTTAAGCACATTTGGTGAGCTGCTATTTAAAAATGGGTTAACATTAGTTTTACGAAATGAGTCAGGCAGTTGTGTTTAACAATAGAAACCGCCCAATGTACATAAATGGACATATTTTTTTGGGTAATTGACAGTTAGGTCGTCTACAATTAAACCTTACGTGTGGATACTTACTACACAATATTTAGGAAAATATTACATTCAAATGCATTACCTATATACAACAGTTAATGTAAATTACCAGAATATCGTAGCATTTTAGAATCTGGGGCACTCCATCGAAAACTTACCTTTTCCCGATTTAAAATCCTCTACCATTTTCTTCAGCATCACCACTTTCTTGTCGGCTCTTCGTCGGATGAGCACGGTGCGGGCGGCCTGTTGGAAGCGGGCCATGGCCCGGTGCCGAACTGACCACGAGTTGTTTTTGTACAGGTCGAAACAAGCAGTGACAACTGGTACCTGAGAAATATTCCACCATTTTGTAATACAAAGTTTCAAAAAAAAAAAAACAGTTTGTAATACTTGAAAAAAAAAAAAAAATTTTTTTTTTTGTATTACTTTAAAAATTTTTTTTAAATATAAGTCAAATAGACAGACCACGAGTTGTTTTTCTACAAGTTGAAACAAGCAGTGACACCAGGTCACTGCAAAATATTTACAGATTTGAACTTGAACCCAAATTTTTACGTCTACCAATCGGGGCGAAACGATTAGACCTACTCAAGCAACAATATCTAAAGCAGAAAAGTCTATAATACCAAAGTATTAAGCCCAACGACATAATAAAGCCAAATTCGCAGTAATAACCAAGAAACCGTTGTATAGTACCTTCTGACCTTATCGTTTTTTGCTAGTTTTACATTGCTTTTTCGTATCTATTTCTTATTTCAAAAATTTATTTAAAACCGTTAAAATCTACATACTTTTTAACTACGCACTTTTTGTTTCCAATTATTGTAACTTTCAATATTGCCACTAAATTTATTTATTTTTGAGGGGCAGCTCGACTCGATGACCGAATGGTCCTTTCGCTGTCCTTGTGTTATTATTTATGTTATTTTGTTTTTTCGATGTTTGCAAACATGCACAAAAATAAATTGAATCTGAAATCTGAAACAAGACAGAATAAGATCTAAATCGTCTAATTAAGACCTCGAAACGTGTAGGAAGAAGTCTAAAATCATTCCTAGTAAAACCTAAATGGTCAAAACAACGCTTGAACCTGTAGAGATGGTATGGGACGATTGGGGGCTGTCGGTCTGGCATGCTGCCTATTTTAATATATTAAAACTTTTCTCGACCCTTTAAGGCGAATACACAGTAAGACCTACAAAGCAACAATATCTAAAGCAGAATTGTCAATCATATCGCAGTATTAAGACCAACGACATAATAGAGCCAAATTCGCAGTGATATCCGCAAAAAAATAAGAACTTAATCGTCTGAATATGACCCAAACCTGAAGAATATTCCACCATTTTTGTTTCTCTTGGCACAGACTTGTATTGACAGGGATGTAACACAACTTAACGAAATTTTTTTTTAAAGAGATTCAAAGACGTTTTACAGAAAAATTGCTTGCAGGTTTAAAATAAAAATTAGATAACCCAAGGATTTTTTAATTTAATTCAAAAATAAAACAGTTTAAATTCAATGGTCAACACAATTAAATCAACACATTTTTATTTCTTTAACGGCACTTTCGAAACACATAACTTAAGCTTGACATATAATAAATTGACTTTTGAAAAACACTTAAAGACTGTTTTTCTTTAAAAAAAAAAACAATATTAATGCCACGATCACCATATTTAAAAAAACTATTTTATTTGTTTTTAAAAGCACTTTAAAACACATAAATTACGCTAAACATAAAAAAATGATTTTTAAAAAACATTTTAAGACTTTTAGATATTCAAAGACAATTTAAAGAAAATGTATAACCCTTTCTGGGGTGCCAATTTCTAATACATCCTGGGGTCTAATGCCAAAGGGTGCCCAAAGATATTTGATAATCTTTAAGAATCTGATTTTTGCTCAACTCTTACAAATTTCGGAGTAGTTTATTGTGACATTCTGGTGTATTGTGACCTACGGATAAATCTTGTAGGGGTCCTGAAAGCTATTTATTGTTTCTAAAGGGGTGCAGCAAGCCATGAAACGTTGAAGACCACTGATTTACACAGTATAAAATTCCCGGTTTGGGCCTAATTTTTTTTGTAGACCTACGTTTAATTTATCTTCCGAAAGAGAACCAAACTTACTTGATTGGCTTTACGTATTGATCGTCTGAACGTAGTCTCACAGACCGGTCGAACCAGCTCGGAGTCGACGAACGGTTCTTTGCGATTGTTGTACTTGTAAGTGTAAGCCGCATTTTTCCTCTGTTCTTGTACAGCCATCCTGGCTTCGTCAGATATCGGTTCGTTTCCCAGATGGACTTGCCTTGTGGGGAAACAACGACCAATTAAAATTGTTTGATTACCAATACAATATGTACACCGAAAAGCCATCGCAGACTCGCCGAATCTGTCGATCTATGATGCAAGCAGAGCAAGCCAGAAAAACAACTGGCCTGCAGTGAGGTTCGAACTCACGACCTCCGGTCAAGCCGGGACCGTCGCTCTACCAACTGAGCTATGCAGGCTCAGAGAGGAGCGAGTCGAGAAACAACCATGCGCATAGATCGACAGATTCGGCGAGTCTGCGATGGCTTTTCGGTGTACTATTGATACGGAAGCCGTAATCGTTGGTTATAAAGCAACTTCCGAGGGGCTAGATCACAGTTGTTATTAAACACATATGTTTGTGTGTGTCTTTCATCTTTCAATATAATATGCATACACGCAAGCATTTTTGACTTCAATGCGCACTGTGCATAATGCCGAGACATTTACATATTGTTTGTCGTGTGTTAAGGGCGATTGTAAAATGACTGTATTGTTGTTTTGTTAAAAGTGTGCCGCAAAACTTTTTGTAATTTTGGAAAATAAGTTATTTCTATTACCAATACAATATGCATTCACGCAAGCATTTTAGACTTAAATACGCACTATTCAGTACAAATTAATAATATTAACACATAAAGTTTGTCGTGTGTTAAGGGCGATTGTAAAACTACTCTATTGTTGTTCTGTTAAAAGTGTGCCGCGAAATAGTTAAGATTTGTTTAATGTGCCGCGAGCCAAAAAAGTTTGGGAACAACTGGTATAGAAGCCAAAGCTACATTTAATAGCTACAATGAATATGCGTAAAACGTGGGCGTGCAGAGCGTTTTGGCTTGAGTAAAAGAAACGACCAATTGAAATTGCTACAATAAAGATGCAATAGCTACAAAACATAGGCGCCGAACGTGGGTGTGTGGAGCGTTTTCAGGCGCCCTGAATTTCTTGGAGGGAGTAAAAACCCCTGGAATTTGACCAAGTTACACTTGCAATTAGTGTGTAAATTCCCTTTAAAAAATAACAAAGAAACGCCGTTAGTTGTAATAATAATCGTGTATCGAGGAAGTTTATAATATTGTAAATGATAATCGTGTATCGAGGAAGGAAGTATTATATTGTTCTCTGACAGACAGCGCTCAGGTCATTTCTTTGTTATCAACAAGTAGATCCACTATATGTCGTCCTTCATGGTTTTAGAGCGCATTTGCAATTTGTTACGACAAAATTACGAGAGACACAACACATTGTTTCAATGATGAAACAGAAGCGCTAATCGGTTTCCCAAAGTGCTGTTACATTTTGTTGGTAATTACTGATAAAGCTTGACCGGAGGTCGTGAGTTCGAACCTCACTGCAGGCTAATTGTTTTTCTAGTCTGCCCTGCTTGCATCATTGATCGACAGATTCGGTGTAGAGTCTGCAATGGCTTTTCGGTGTACTAATGATATGTAAGCCGTAATCGTTGGTCAAAAAGCAGCTTCAGAAGGGCTAGATTTAAGTTGTAAACACACATGTGTGTTCATGTTTCATTGCATAATGATATGGTACTGTGATTCCCCTTCAATTGAAGTTGCTTGTACTAACAGATTGAGCAAGCATTGGCGTATGGTTGTTTCTCGACTCGTTCCCTTCTGAGCCTGTATAGCTCAGTTGGTAGAGCGACGGTCCCGGCTTGACCGGAGGACGTGAGTTCGAACCTCACTGCAGGCTAGTTGTTTTTCTAGTCTGCCCTGCTTGCATCATTGATCGACAGATTGAGTGTAGAGTCTGCAATGGCTTTCGGTGTACTAATTACTGATAAGTAAGCATTTTGTACCGATTTAAAAATACGACCTGAATTATAAAAGTTCGGCGCCTATCGCTACAATACTATACTACTGTTTTAAATTGAATCAGAAACGTATACCAAAACAATGCATTTAGCTCTGACGAAAAAATGAAATAAAAGTTTAACTTTTCCAAGTGAACTAAAGTTTGACAAATAAAAACACGTAACACCACGACAAAAATAAACATTTAATTCAGCAACATTCAGACCCACCATCTGAGTTGATTGGCTCTTTCCTCGACCACATCTTGCCTGACAATCTTGTCGAAGGCCGCTTCTTTCATTTGCCTCGTACTACCAAGGGATGTCAGCGCTTCAGAGCCAGAAGACTCATTGCTCTGTTGCTTGGCGATGACAGCTGAAAAGTTTATAAGTAAGGGGATTATTGTTAAATTGTTAAAAAAATTCAAAATTCTGTCAAAATTTACACGTTAAGTCAAAATTTGTCAAAATTGTTTCCAGTCAAAATCGATTTAAAATGCACATAAATCGTTTACAAAATTAAAACAAAAACTATAGTCCTATTTTTTTAAATTGTCGTTTGGTTAAATTTTATCAAAACAAGTACATTTTTCGTGTATTATATCTTATATCTTCAATCTTCATTAGAATATAATTTAAACACGGTATAGCGAGCTGGCAAAATTATCCACCCAGGCCTAGTTAATCGCATAAGATAACCTCAAACTTCGTTTTGGCGTTTTTGTATCTCTGATTTGGACATGCATTAAACAGTGTTGCTGTCTTTTTCGCTTGTGATTTGCAATTATCTCATTTCCTAGTTCGATAACTAGGAAAAAGGTGTGGTGGACGACGCCAAAACACTAAAGCAGTACTTCAAACAACAAAATCTTGTTTAATTTAATGTATTTCTGAAAGGTCAAAATTTTGTCAAAAAAAATATATTTTTAGGTCAAAATTTGTCCAAATTTTAATTTTTTAGGGTAAAATTTATTATTTTTTAGGTCAAAAATAATCGCCCTAGTTATAAGACACCCTGAAAAGAATCTCTATTCTACTTGGTTTTGTAACACTACCGACTCTAACAAGTTGGGAATAAATAGTTACTTTCGAAAGAGGTAGGTTTAAAAAGAGGGTAGGTTTTTTTGAAGGTGTAGTTTGAATACTGCACAACATATGGCCTGAGCAACTATACGATGCTTTCCATGTGTTATTTGGACTCTGAACTCGATGGATTATTTTACAGGGGACAACCGAGTCTCGAGTCCGATGTGAAATTCTGATAGGGACGTAAAATATACGATGACAGCTGATAAAGCGAAAACTCATCTTGAAAAGAACCTCTGCTAGAGGGAAACTTGAACTTCTTTTAAGGCGGACACTAAATTATTTTTCTGGTCCACAGGAGCCAGGACTAGCTTAAAATTTTGTAGGAATGACGTCATTAATAACGTCATAAAACAAGTCGACCTAAGAAAACTGCTACTTTCAGCACAACAAATGGGTCCTAAATACATTCAAGAAAGAGGCGCCAAAGTGTTTTTTAAATCATTTAGCTTTAAATTATTTACTAAGGCCTACATGGACCCCGTAAATTCTCTTAGGCCTACATCTACACGGGCCCCTAAAACTGGTCTACGTAACCCCAAGGGGTCCATCGACCCCGGTTTAAAAACCCTTACTCTACGACTTGATTTTGTAACAGAACTGACTTTACAAGTTGGATGTAAATGGTTACTTTCGAAAGAGGTAGGTTGAATATAAAAAAAAGTTACCTGAAAAGAAAAATCAACAACTGATACATTGTTTTCAGTACAGTATTATATGGGAATGGCAGTCCTGGGCCACGTCGATTTTTTTTTTAATTTTTTTATATTTGCGAAAAATATTCCATTTTAAACCAGGGCTACGGAGATGGTTAAAAAATCCGAGTCAAACACCGGCCCAAAAAATTAACCCGGGTCCCGAGTACGAATCTGACCAAATGTTCGATTTGGTCGAGTCCCGAGTCCGGAAAATGTAAAAAAAAAATGCGCTTTTTTGCTGTTATTGTAAGTTATTTTGCCTCAATCTCCTGAACCTTTGGTATGAGTATTTGTATTATTTTATTTAAGCTGTAGTGTAAATGTATCATTGCGTCCTTGTCATTCCGACAGTAAACTTGCGTTTTCGTTAATGACTTTTCGTTTGCTATCTTATATTTATTGTCAATTAGTTTTGTGTTGGGTATATGTTTCTTTTGTTTTTCCTAATGAACATTTGTACAAACAGGGTGCAGTTGACTCGATGTACCTTACGGTCTTTCACTGCATCCTGAAACAAACAACTGCAATTTTCCTTGTAACTTTGTATTGCGTTCTAGTTGTTTCGGTTCCAAAAAAATGACATCTATCTATCTCACAATTCTGCCTTTACAATTTACAGTTGGCGGCCATATCAGTTTCAAAATTTGGTACTGGGCACGTCGGACTCAGGCTCGGATAGCTTTACTTACTGAAGTCGGGAGCCCGACTCTGACTCCGCAGCCCCTGTTTTAAACCGTTGCTCTACAAACAGCCTTTTAAAAATAGATCAGGGTTGTAAACGTTTACCTTCCCTGAGGTCCTTCACTTTTAGCTTCCCCTTTTCTTGCATGAGAACGCTATTAACTGCGTGTTGTGTGTTGAGCTTTGTAGGAAACTGAAAACCGTCGTACACAATTTCCTGATCTGGATAAAAATATCGAAAAACGATTAAAAAAACTGTACATCTAAATAAAGGTACCACAAAAACAGTGACCATGTTTTCCTATAAGATGCACAGATGTTTTAACCCATTTCATATCACTTTTTACTCTAATATTATTCTTAAAACAAATTAAATACCATAATGGATTAATACTGAGTTATCAGTTTAACAAAGTTGCGTTAGTTTTCAGAAAACTGTAGAAAAAGTATAAGTGCCATAATGGATTAATACAGAGTTATCAGTATAAATGAAATTGCAGTCAATTTTAGCTAGTTAAAAAAACTGTAATTTTTCGTATTGTCAAGTTTATAAATTTCAAACTAAAAAAATGACAAAAACAAAAACAGTGTATTTTTGTGTTTTTAAAAATATGATTACTTTTCGTAAAAACTGGATGTCTACAGTAAGGCTTTACGAAGGTATCTAGTGTACTATATAATATGTGCCATTATTACCGTGGCCAGCACGACTCCAGAAGGGCTTGATTACAGAATACACATTGTGTATATGTAAGTTTCAGTTACCTCTATATGGGCTTTACGATTATCTTATTCAAATATTACTTTTATTCTTTAAAGGTATCTTTTGTACTCATGTTGGTCAGTGTGACTCCAGAAGGGCTTGATCACAGAATACACATTGTGTAATGTATGTTTCAGTTACGTTTTTAAAAATGTTTAAATTTTTAAGTAACTTAAAATAAATTCACCTTTTTTGATAAGAACCTTTTGTCTCCGTCGAGTCATTGGAGAAATGCAGCGGGGGTCGAACACTTTGGTTTGCTTGTAAAGCTCATCCGAGTCTTTCACAGATCTGTAAAAAATGCACAAAAATTAACAACAGTGCCATTTTAAAAGTGTTGTAATGAAGTGCACTTAAGTAACTGTTATTACAGACTTGATTTGACTTGAGTATTTTGAGTTAAATCACTTCAATTTGAAGTCTTTCGGACAAATGAAGTGTTTTCAATAAATATTTTTAAATTGGGGTATTTTACCAATTTTTTCACGCAAAACAATTTATTTGCGATTTGTTGCGTTTTTAATATTTTTGTCGAGTTATAGGCGAGTATACAGACGAGTTTTTCAATTTTATTAGTTTAAAATTTTATTTATATGTCAGTGTATTGATTTGAAGTTGATTTTGTCTATTTAAATTAAAATTGCTTTTTTCACTATTTCTAAAATAAACTAAGTGAGATAATGGACTAATACAGGGTAATCACTTTAATAAAATTGCCAACAACGTTTGCTAGTTAAAATTGTATTGTAAATGATATAAATTATAAACAAAACTTATGAGGCATATATGCAGTTTGAAATATACCAATAAATGATTAAAAAAAGTATAAAAAAAAAACGGTCCACGTTAAAATTGTATAAACTTTGAAATTAAAATTTTTACAAAATTTTGCACGTTTAGCGATAGTGTGCTATGTTATAGACAAGTGTTTTGTGAACTTTAGGCAAATAAGTTCCTAAAAACACAAACGAATTTCCAACATACCTGCTTGTTATTGACTTAGACACAGGGTTACAGCTAGCCGTGATATGGCAATACAGAGGCTCAGTGTTGAACTGAGAAATAACCAGTTGTATAGTCATGTTTGCCGTCACATATTCGGTTGGTGTATAGGTGACAACAATGTCTTTTTCGCCTTCGCCAGGCACAATACCTAGAAAGAAAAGATCAACAATCAGGAAATTGCTATCAATTTTAAACCTTCTATTGCTCGATAAATCTTCAGACAAAAAGAGCATTTAAAATTCTAGTGTTGAATATGAATATTTGTTTTGTCTAAATTTATACTCATGACAAAGTGCAATTAAAAATGTATGGTGAAATATCAACATTTCTTTGGTCTAAATGTGCACCCGTAATGTACAGATGTTAGATATTGAATAATAAATAAAATTACCATTTAAATGTGTTCATTTGTATCAGTTTTACAATGTTATTTGATGCTAAACATAAACTTTTACAAACTCTATAACAGCGGTTCCCAAATTTTTATAAAAATTTTGCCTGGTGGACCCTTTGCAATTATTTTAATATTTCGCGGCCCTATAAAAATTCAAGGGTTAGTTGACCCATGTTTCTTGTAGTACACTAGTGCAGTAACAATTCTTTGAATATAACAACTTTCTAACTAATACGAAGGATTCGCTGATAACAGGTAGTACAGCCTAATAGATGCTTTGTGATGTAACAAAAGACATCATAAACACGCTATATGATTAAATAATAGAGCATAACTAAAGACAATAATGACAACAGATAACGTTTAAAACATAGACTAATGTTTAAAAAGTTTCGCTAAAGCCCAATTATGAAAAATTTATAGACTTATTCCCTTTGCGGACCCTCGGAAACTGCTGTACGGACCCCAGTTTGGGAACCGCTGCTCTATAACTAAATGACAAAATAAATTATTGCTATTTTGTAAAAATACAACACTAGCAATTAGGACAACTTTTTTTTTTTTTTCATAATTTGTTTTAAAATCATCAAACTATAAAACTGACTTTGATTACAACAATAAAGTCTAACTACTTTTTTTTAACATGAGGTTAACACATATGAAGTACAGTTCAACAATCAATAAATTAATTAACATTCCTCAAAAGATTTCACGTTAAATAAATCTCTAGAAACCAAGAAATTAAAAATTGTTAAAATCCTAATATTTATTTAGTCCAAAATTATAATGATAGTAAACAGATGTGAAATGATAAATTATAAATAAAAATATAATTTTATTATATTTACAAGTACTTTTCTGCGTCTTAACATTATTTGTCAAAATATTATTGGTTCTTCATACAAAAAAACTGGAATAAGGCCATTTTCTAGCTCGCATAAAATTTCTTTAAAATCATCACCTTACAAATGATTGACTTTAATTATGACAAAAAAGTCTGCGGCAGAGTTTCTTTAACAGGGGTGCAATAACTGCTCCTTGGGGGTGTGGGGATGCTGAATGAGACACAGAAAATACATTACTGTAATTTATATCTTCGCTCAGTTAAATGCAAACTAACTCACATTTTGGTATTTTGTTACTGTGTGTAGCGTTTTTTTTTCAGCATTATTAACGCCACATTGTAAAATGGAAATCAGTTAAAATATTGCCCATTTCTCATGCCATTTTTAAAAGTCATAAAGTGTTGTGCGCGTGGACATGTTCTAACGTCCGCCAGCCACGTTTCTCTATACGTTTTGCGATTCTGCAAATGACTTGGTCCAAAGGCAATCGCGCTTTACAAAAAGCCTGGAAATTGCACTGTGCCAAACATAGCATTACTTTGAAACTATACTCAACTACGTAACTTCGAAGCTACTGTACCGCACTGTTATGTTGCCTGCAAGTTTATTCGCTAAGTAGTTTGGTTGGCCGTAAAATATACAAATTTATAATACAGTTTTATATTAAGTTATCAGTTTAGACAGGACTTTAGCTGAGCAGAACAATAACATCAGAACTCACTACACTGTGTTATAAGTTAGTTGTATAATAATAAAATTACAATGGGTTTGTTATAAGCAATTCTAGAAGGATAGACCACAGTTGTTGAACATGTATATATATCTTACAATAATGTACTTTTTTTACCTGACTTTGGTGATACTGTTATAGCGGGATGCGGTTGTGTAACGGTTATCTGGAACTCAAAATCGATCGGACAGCTTGAGTAGAGAGGAAGGATTTTCGAGCAGCTCCCACCAAGACTGACACTCGAGGGAGGGAATAAAAGTTTTCGGGGAAATTTGGAAGTGTCCATGACGGGAAACGCGTGAAGCGGAACGATGATGTTTTCATTTCCCTGATGTAAAAAATATTAAGTTTTTATGACCAAAAGTATGTTGCAAAATAGAGCACCATGCAGACACTGTTATTGTGCAAATATATATGCCTGGATCCTTGGACAACTAGATAATTCTAGTTTTTTTTTTAGTTAAATGAATTAAGAGCAAAATGCGTCTAATTCTAATTCTCACCTAATTTGTGAATTGCTTGTTTGCTCTAATGCTAGTTCTAATCTAATTCGGGTTTTACTAAAAAAACCTACTTTGTCCAATGGCATTTTAAGTATGTCAGTCGAAAAAAAGAATTTGATGTGAAACTGGAATTTGATGTGAAGTTGGAACAACTTGTATGTAATTATTACAGTTTAAAAGCATAAAAGGCATAAAATTAGCATACACATATTTACCATTCACAATATTATTAGAATAATTTGTGATTTAAATTAAATTGATTGTGAATAATTAAATGTTATTCTAGTTTAAACTCTAGTTGACATTTGTTTTTTATAAGATTTCAGTAATTCTAATTTGAATTCTAATCGAATTTGGAAAAAAAATAAATAATCTAATTTTAGTTTTAATCTAATTTTAAACAGCTCAAATAAATTTAGTTGTTCAAGTCTGACTGGATCTGTAATCTAGCTTGAAAATAAATTTCAAAGCCAAATCGAGTAGGTCGACATCATTTTAATAAAGACGGAAAACAATAACATATGTTAAGCCTACTAAGTTAACATAACATAGGTATAACAGTACATTCTACTGTTATACATTTATTGACTTTGACAGCATTTCACCTTTGGGACAACTATTCAATAGGTAATTATTTTATTAATTAGACAATATTTATGTACTTTGCTAAATATTGCATCTTTGAGGTATATACATAATATAGTAAAAAAATTAGGTTTATCTAAAACATAGTCAGCATATTACAACCCTATAAAGAAAATGTTATTTAGCAAAAAACATAAAAAAGGCAAATGGAAATTACTCAACTTATGATTTAAATAAAAGGTAAAAAATACATAACTAAAGAGTATTAAACTCATAAGATATCATAAGCAAAGCGTATATTACGCTGTTAGAAATTTATGGATTTTAAGAACATTTTATCGCTGATAAAACCTTTTCAACATTTTTCATTCACAAACTACGATCCACAGGCCAAATCCGGTCCCCAGGGTTAATTAATGTGGCCTGCAACTTAATCCCTTAATGCAGATATCAAAATAAACTTGGATAAAATTTTACACTGTACGACAATTTATTAAGGCTTACTACAGTTTTTAAAGCATAGTTATTTATTTTTCCTCCGTCTAACAATAAATAAGTTGAAAAAAATTGAATCCGGTATGCGATTATTAATCATTACAGTTATCCATCCTTCATAAAAAGTTTGGTGGCCCCTGATGTAGATATTATATATTCCATTTTTGTTTATGTTTTAAAAAATATTTCACCTTTGAGTGTATTCTGATGCAGTCGTAGTAATACCTCCATTCATCTGCCGTAAAGTAAACTGTGACATCAATTGTAAAGCCGGGAACAAAACGATCCTAGAAAAATAATATTTTTTAATTTGTGGTAAAATTAATTATTATCAACTTTTGTTAAAAACAATAAACAACTGTGATACAATCCTTAAAAACAATTTTTTTCAATTTGTTAAAAATCATTTAATATCAACTTTTCACAAAAAACAACAAACAATTCTGGTACAATCCTAGAAAAAAAATCTTTTTAATTCCTAGTGAAATTAAGTATTAACAACTGTTAGGTAATAAACAAAACAAACAATTCTGATAAAAGTTTGGTCAACTTTCAATGAAGTATTACGAAATACAAAGATACCAAAATTCAGGCTCACTGTTTAGCACATGATTTAAATATTTTTTTAATGTATTATTTCCATATTCTCATAAGTAAGTCTCATTTATAACAAGCCTTAGACAATCGTGCTTTATCAGGTCAGATTTTTACGCCCCACCATTACCCCCAAATAACCCCAACCGTGGGCAAACAATCCAACCCTAACAGCGCCGGTCAAACTAGGGTGCCCAAGCGTCCTCAGCATAATGATCTTCTGTCTACCTACAGTTTCAAGCGGTATTTTGGCAATTTAGGACTTATTTCAAAGAATTTAGGACTTATTCCGATTGTTATGTCGAATTAATTCTTACAGATTTAGGTCTTAATCAGACGATTTATATATTATTCTGTCCTAAATATTACTATGTATTTGGCTTTATTATGTTGTTCGCCTCAATGCTATGGTATTATACATTATTCTGCTTTAGATATTGTTGCCTTGTAGGTCTTATTGTGTGTTCCCAAACACCTTTTTATTTCTGTTTTTTTTCTTGTTAACTTACAGGTTTTGAATAGCTGATTTTGAAGAACTTGGTCGCTGGAGGAATGATGTGCACATTTTGTCTTTCAGCTGATGCGTTGCATATTTTGAATGTTCTTTTCACCGCCTTGTTTAGGTTGTATCCACCAAAGTGAACCACGCTAGGTTGAATTTTGACCAGCGAGTTTTGGGCAAGCTTGTTGAAAATTTCTGTAAAAATCAAGAAATTATTTGATCTTGAATTCGTAAAATTGTAAGCAGGATATAAGTTTGGTTGAAATGCTAACAATTGTTAGTTATTACGCACGTTATTTTTGTTCTTACTTAATAACACTTAAAAACATGTTGCTGCATGGCCAATCAAATGTTTATTAAATTAGACTGCCTTTGCCTTTGCCCTTGCAAGTAAATAGCAAACTTTGATATCCCCCTTGTTACATAAACCACCTATGGCAGCAACAATATTATGCACTTTACTAAATCAAGGATCTTGCAATCATCGACTTACGTGTGTCCAAAATGTGATTGGGAACATCCAGCTGTTTTCTCGGCTCGACCAAATCGTTTAGCATTTTTATTTTTTTCTTTGCTTCAAAGCCTGGTGGCATAGCTTTGATAGCTGCCATTTTGATACGTTTATCGGCTAACACTGGCCTTAAGCCATTCTTAAGCGTATTACTGTCAAAATACAGATGAAGATTAAATGCTTTAGTAGAAAAGTTTTTAAACTTAGTCTTAGGAATATTATCAACGGATATGATTGCTAATAATTAATGAATCTCAAAGTCTAAAAGTTGAGACATCATCTTGATTCACTGAGGACGATACAAGTGCATAACAAAACATTGTTATCAATATGATGTCAATTTACTTTCGAGACCTTTGTGGCTTTAAAATTGCGTTCCACCTTTTATAAGTGAGGTGTGGATTTATTTCAGTCATATTTAAATTAACTGATGATACAATTATTTATCAAAAGGTCTTTATCAATATGATATTAATTTACTCAACCGTTTATGCTTTGAGATTCATTATCAAGTTATATCTATCACATTTAAAAACAACTTATCACTTTTCCAAAAACATTTGAATAAGTTATAAGTAGATCTACCAAGAAAGAAAATACTTAATACCCCCAAAACAGTAGACTTCTATTAAAAAGTTTTATTTATTTAATAAACTTAAAGACACATCTATTGAAGGTTCTTTAAAAATGAAATAATCTAATGGCAAAAAACAGTAAACAAAATTGACAAGTCTGTTAAGAATCATCTAAAAATAGTTTACTACTTAAAAACAGGCTCTGGTCTAGAATCCTACCACATTTTTTGTCTGGCATTATTATTGCTAACATTATTTGGGTTATGGTGCGGGTTAGCATTTGGATTTAGGTGGGTCAAGTATTATTATTATATTTAATATCACACATTTATTTCTTCCTTGCAATTTTAATATCAACAAATCGTTCCTTTACTGTAAAAAGTGGTGGGCTTATAATAACTTCATGAGGCTATTTACCTGGTTAATTTAAATCAATTGATGAAAAATTATGCAAAACTCAAAAAATTAAATTTAATACTGCCATCATCCAAAACCAAACCCCAACCATAAATAAACAATTTCGCGTATAGGTGCAAGCACAAAAGAGCGATCTAGTCGAATGGCCACTTCCTTAGAAATATAAAAATACTTCCAAAAACCTTAAACCAAATAATGTGAGCAATAGAACCCACAGAAGAAAATATGGAATTTAACTTTTTTTAGGTACAGCAACGAAACCAATCCACAAAATTGAAAATATTAATGCTTGACCCACCCAAACCAAAACGCTAACCGACACCCTAACCCAAATAATGTGCGTTGCGGTATTTGTAGACCATTTTTTGCATTACTTTTGACATGCCAAATAAAAAGAGTCCGAAAAAATTTAATAATACTTAACTCATTCGAACCCAAACGCCAACCCGCACCCCAACCCAAATAATACGCGTTAATTTAATATTTATTGGAACGCGTGGTAAGATTTTAGACCAGGGCCGAATAAATTACTGCCAAAAGCAATACTTTTTTATAAAAACGTTTTATTTATTTGATAAACTTAAAGTCTGCGGGTTAGCGTTTTGGGTTAGGCTGGGTCAAGTATTAATATTAAATAATAAATATAATAATACTTGACCCAACACCCAACCACACAAACGCTAACTCGCACCCTAACCGAAATGTTGTGCGTGGATTTAATAATTGTGGTAGGATTCTAGACCAGCGACCTTATTTGAACGCGTAATAGAGTTTTAGAACAGCGCCAACTAAATTACTGCCAATAGCAATACATTTTAATAAAAACCTTTTATTTATTTGATAAACTTGAAGTCACGCCAAATTCTGTTTCATAGCAACTCGAACGTTTAGCGCCGCTAGAGGAAAGAATACAGTACAAGTTGCGAGTTTTTTTATTTTTAAAAAGGGATGGCACATAACAGATTATTATAAGTTACTTTATAACTAACTAGTAGCACCTAAATATATTTGTTTATGATAGGAATAATTTTTAAGCTTAAAAATGGATCAATAATATGGAAAATTTCACCAAATAATAACATTGTTACAAAACTATGCACCGATTATTTCGTAAGAATGCACAATTGTTTTAGCCTTGGGATGTCATTCACGTTTTTAATTACGCAATTTTTCCTAAATTTTATTAAACACAGGCGATTTCCATTCGTCGATGGATGCCTGATCAAAAAAATAGCCAGATGGCTCTGAGCCAAAGTACGTCAACCTGCTCAATGGTGTCCAACTCATGCTTGCCTTTCTACGCTGGTTGGCTGCTTTTCAACGATTTAAGACAGCAGGGAACTTTTTGCGATGTGGTTTTGAAAGTTCAGGAAGCTAGATTTCCTGTTCACCGAATGGTTTTATGCGCATGTAGCGATTATTTCAGGTAAGTCTAAAACAAACGCAACATAGGTTACTAGACTAGGGTTGCCATACGTCAGGATTTTCCCTTACATGTCAAGGAATTTAGTGTTGAAATCTGCGTCAGGGAGATATGACACAATCTGCTTTGATGTCCGGGATTTGACCGTACTGTATAAAATATACCGCCAATTTATTCTTAATGTCGAAAGCGATAATTGTAGCTACAAAAGTTATTCAAATTTTTGTTCTGTTTGGTAAATACTGTAGCTTTGTATTCACAGGACGTAACTTGTGCGTGCAATGCTTGTAATTATTATGTCACACACGACTGTGTTTAATATCTTTAAATTATTTTTTTCGCTTTAAAAAATAGATTTTGCGTATTGCGTTCTATTTAATTTAGTTTTAGTTAACGATTAACCAGTAGTATGTTTATTCATTTTTATACTAAATGATGAAAAACCTAGACAAACAAGACTATAACCCAGTGTTTTTTTAAATTTTTTACTCCAGGGCGCACTTGTAAACCTTTAAAAACGTGGCGGCGCACCTGGCGAGCGAAATATTTAATTATCCATAAATTACCGTATGCTCGATAAAATAAGCCGAATAAGAACAGAAAAATAATAAATTAGGCCTTTAGTATTTTAAATTATGAAAACACACACTTTCCGGCATCGGCCGTTTTGGTGTCGACATGTGGGAGCCATAGTTTAAAAAGCGCCGCTGTTTTGGCGCCGGGGTTTATCGCCTCTGTTTGGGGCTAGGCGCGGGTATTGTTGGAATTTGAATTCGCGTTAACGTTGGAATTATTAGGATAGTTTGTGATGAAGTTAGGAGTGAGGTTCTGGGTTGGGTAAAAGGTTGCAAAGACCTTATTCTGGCAATTCGGGTCTTGTTCCGACGAACTTCGATTCAAACGTTATTACGACCATTAGGTATAAGACCTATTTTTATGCCGACATTAATGTTGTTCTAATTTTGGTCCTATGGCTGGATCCCGCTAGATAGGTTGGCTATTACTATTCCTCTTCCTCAGGCAATAGGATTTCAATGAAAGGGCTATTCGAATCTAGTCATATTGGTCATTGTTTATTGATAGAAAACAGTAAGTCAAGTTTATTTCCAGTCGAGGTCCTTTATTAAAAAAATGTAAATCTCGATGGTCAGTTTAGATTACATAATCATCTCCAAGCAGCCTAATTCAACCTTCCTTCTCCAAATTCCTATTTATTAAGAAAAGCTTTAAATTTAGCTGTGAATGAAAGAATGTTTTCATTTTTATTTTGCGTTAACAACTTTAAACTATTCAAGTGTTGGAACAAGTTATTTCAATATTTCAATTTTAAATTCCAGAATTTAGATTTAAAACGTTTCTAAGGTTAAATCATACCATATTAATAACACTAACGGCCTAATAAACCCAATACATTTTCGGTAGCCTATAACATCTATGTGGCCTAAATAACATCCAAATCCGCAGGGAATCGGTATGAGACGATTAGGCGCCGCCACCTTGGCTGTTATTGTGTTGATGTGGGCCTATATGCTCCATGTTTTAAACGGTGGCATTTGGGGACGCTATTTTGACACGGGACTGTTTGCCCTCGATAGAGGTTTGGGTAGGGTATGGGTCGAATTTTGGTTCAGTGTGGATTTGGGGGGGAGTAAGTGGTGACGTTATGGGGGCTTTGAGTTTATGTGAAACATTGTTTAAGTCCTATTTTGGCGGTTTAGATCAGTAAAACTGTGGCCCAAATGTGGGCCGCAGAGCCATTTTTAGTGGGCCGCGAGTTACTTTTGAATAGCTTAGTATTATCATGTAGTTGTGGGCCGCGTGATAGCCGTACAATCATTGCACTTTATTTTAAAACTTGGTGTGGCATAGAATTTTTAAATCGGCTCAGCTTGAAATGGCCCTCGTGCCAAATGTGGTCCTGAAAGCATGCCGAACTATATATTTTACCAATTTTTCGCGCGTACATTCTTCTTTTGTATAATGTTTTGAATTGTGGCATGGCAGTGTTTTGGCCATCAGGGAGCCATGAAATATTTCACCTTAAAACCATATATCCGGAATCCGCCACTGTTTTTGTAGTGGGCCTTCAATAGCTTTGAAAAGAGTACTTTGGGCTGCGACAGAAAAAGTTTTGCGACCACTGGTTTAGATCTTATTCCGGCTTTTAGCTATTTCGAACTGTGTTTTATTTCGACGTGAATGTTATTTCAATTACTTATTGCTGGAATTCACTTTCAGTTGCTAATTCTAAAACTAATATAGAATTTTTGTATCATTTTTTCATTTCTTCGCGGCGCACCTGGCCCCCTCCACGATATAGCCTTTTTGGACCTACCAATCGGACATACGGTTACACCTACCGTTTCAACATACTTGCTTTAAAAAAGAAATTTCCGAAACTAATAATGTCGTAGACAGTGTTATTGAAATCGGAATAGCCCTATTGCGCCGTTTGGCAACTTAAACTGTGCAAAGCCATTTTCACGTTGCACGCATGACGCAAGTGTTTTCCGTCGTTTTGATAAAAAAAAATACGTCACGTTTGGCAGCTTTATGACTGGTAAACGTAACTGGTAAACGTACTAAAATTTCTGTAAATTTTACATTTTGTTAAAACTGTAACATGCAGCCAAACTGCAGTATTGTGTGTTTATTTGAAATAGGACGACTAAATAACAACGACTAAGCACGCCAAACATATTTTACGTAACGCAAACCTATTAAATAGGGAACCACCCACAAACGCAAAACCTTAAGTTATAGAATGTAGCCGCCATTGTTCGCATTGCGTGATATTCAAGCAAATATGTAATCCCGGTACCATACTGCGTCCAACGTAAGTAAAATCTCAAAAATAGAGTTAGTTAGCTCTACGAGGAAACATATCAATAGATAGAAATCGCTCTTCTGGTGTAAACGAAGTATAAACCGACGTTTCGGCAGCAGATACCAGCTGACCTCATCAGGGTTAATAATTAAAACGAGAGTGCGTTAGCCATCTTATATACTAAAAAGTAAAATTAAAAAGACTATAGATAAATTTCGTTGACTAAAATGTCGTCTGAAACTGAAAATTAGTTATTACTAAAACCGCCGCTTTAAATGCGATATTTTGCGAACTAACTAAGTTTTACGCGGTAACAGACATCAAGAAGTTCTTAAACAAATAACATTTTTGGAAACAACAAATTTATTTGTATTAAGGCAATATACCGAATTTGATTTTTATGTCCACGCAGGTAATTGCGCTTGAAAAAAAGTTTTGTGCGGTTACGTTAGGAGTTTGAATAGATTGAACGCGCGCCCGTGGAGAAGCGAGCGCACTTGACGTCGCCGCTCCTTGTCCACCGGATTAAAATCGCATGCCAGCGACCGACCGGGCGAACATGTTGCATCCGATAATCGTTAACTTTGCTATTTACTATAAAAAAAAAGCTATGGATTGTAGGTTATAAATTCCATAATTTGCCAGGTCTCTGTTTTTGGGAGGATGGAAAAGTGCGGACAAGGAAGAAATAGAAATTCCCGGTATTTCACCGGAAATGATGGCTTCGATATTAAACTTTGCCTACACAGGACAGGTTAGTTAAACCAGTGCTCTTCAACCGGTGTACACGGTGCCTATAGGGTGCAAAAATGCGTGGGGTGGACTACTACGAAAAGGTATGCAAGGGTGCATCCCCAACTTTTCATGAACCATTAATATTACATCGTGTTTTCCAGTGATTTCTATCAATCACTGTTCTTTTTTGCCTGACTGTCGTGGTACAAGTTGTATTCCTGTTTTTTGTGTAAAGTTTAAATGATGGTTTATGACATATGCAAGCAGCCTGCCGTCATAATCGAAATATCACTGACAGTGTGTAAAACATTGGCAGCTCTGCTCGGTGTAGTTGACATGATGATATTATTATGCATAATGCTTTTTCATATCGCTTTTCACCTCAGTTTACCTTTTAAGTAAACAGGGTGCATGAGTTCGTCACAACAACTTTAAGGGTTCATCAAACCAAAAAAGGTTGAAAAGCACTGAGTTAAACTACCCGCCAAAACAGCAAGTTTTTATCAAATAAAATCTATATTAGGTGGTTGTTACGTCATTAAACGTGGAAGAGCTGCTTCCAGCCGCCGACCAATTTCTAGTAAAATACGTTAAAGACAAATGCTGTGCCTTTCTGAAGAAACAATTCACTCCGACTAACTGTATAGGGATTCGACAATACGCCAGGTAAGATTTATTCCTTTACAAGTAGCCTGATTATTTTAACCAGCCATATAAGACGTGTGATTCTGTAGCAGTGCTCTAAAACAAAATTCATTTTGAAATAACTTACGACCAATTAGTCAAGTCTTTTGCAAAAGTAACAAGTTAAGTCCAAGTCATTAATTGCCTAAGTCAATATTATTTAAGTCAAATTTAAATAAATTCATTAAGATAAAAATAAAATGTTAAACTATTAAAATCGGTAAACTTGTCTAATAAATTAACAAAAACGTAGCACGCAAATTGGTTTACGTGGGAGATTGAAATTAACAGCCCAATTTTATTAAAACATATTGAATAAAACTCGATTTCAAATCATTGGGACTATTGACTAAAATCCAAGTCAAGTCATTTGTCCAAATGACTTAATCAAGTCAAGACATTTGCCCAAAAGACTTAAGTTTAGCCAAGTTATTTTGCCCAAATAACTTAAATCAAATCAGGCCACTTTGGCCAAAAGACTTAAGTCAAGTCAAATCATATTTTTCAAAAGTCTTAAGTCAAGCCATGTCATTTTGCCCAAAATACTCAAGTAGCAAAGTCATTTTAAAATAGGAACTTGAGTACACTTAAGACAATTCATTACAACACTGTTTGTCGTTTGTTTTTTAAGGTCCTATTTCTGCACACGTCTAGTGGATGCCGCCACCACCTACATTCTCTATAACTTTGAAGAGATTTCACGTAAAAGCGAAGAGTTCCTTTTCATGTCGTTCAGCGACTTTAATCAAATGATAACCGACGACCGACTGAATGTTCGTCTCGAGGAGTCGGTTTGTGAGGCTGTTTTCCGGTAAGAAAATCACTTTGAAATAATAGGTTGTGCTGAAATTCGGAATGTTCAAGTAGGCTATATAAACTTTATTTTAACGCCGCCCCATATAAATTATTTTTGTCTCTCGTGAGCCAGGATCGGCGTGGAGTTCATAGAAATGACGTCACAAAACAAGTACCTGTAGTCTAAAGAAACATGTTGTTTTCGCTCCAACAAGTGTGAAACAGAAATCATGGATAAGGCGCTTACACTAATATTTAAATCAGGCCTTCATTTACCCCTTTAAAAGTAGTCCACGTACCCCAAAGGGCGACGTACCCCAATTTGACCCTTGCTTTATATAATTTTCCAAATCATGTTTATAAAATCACAAAATTAAACTTTATTAATTATAAACGTTCTACTAGATAATGTCCGATACACGATATTTTGGACTAATAGTGTCGTAATCCCATCCGGTACCATATGACGTCATAACTATTCTCAAAAAGGCGATATAGATGAGATAGACACGATTAAATGCAAGTGTTTCAACGGTATTAGGTCTAAATTTGCTTCGGTTAAGAAGTTTAGTTGTTCGTTGTTAACTTACTATTTTTGATACTTTTAAAGGAATAAATCGATGCGAAATCGCAATAAATCACCAAGTATTTACAGCTTTAAACTCACGTAAAAGCCCAGATTGTTAAGATTTGCTCCGTTTTGCAAGATAAAGTGCCCCAGCCTCGTCACGGTCCAGTGCACACAGTTGCAGCAGGCTTCTGCCTAAAATACAACGGCAATAAAATATTTTGCAGGGAGGTTATAAAAACTGTTTCACCCCTGAAAATTATCATATTTGGTCATCTGGCTAACAGTGGTCCAAATTTTCAATCTTAGGGGCCATTTAAAGTTCTGCGTTTTGTTAGCAGGCCATATACGATAGATTACAGGGCTACAAAAACTTAGAGTTCGTTCATTTATTTAAGCTAAAAATGCAAGGAATAAATCGATGCGTTTTTGCCGTACATCATTTGCCATAAGAGCTTTGTTGTCGGATCGGTTCTGATAACACCCTAGTATCGGACGAGTACATGTACTACCACTTGACATCGAGTATCGACAGCGATCCGAGATTATTGGACACTTCTAGTTACGACAAATAGCGGATTAGGTTTTGTTGACTATATATTTCTCGACTCGCTCCTCTCTGAGCCTTTGCAGCCAGTCATACCGGGACCGTCGCTGTAGCTCTGTTGGTAGAGCTCAACGTCGTGAGTTCGAACCTCACTGCAGGCTAGTTTTTTTTTTCAACCTGCCTTGCTTTCGGTGTATAGGTTTTGTTGATATTGAAGTTTTGGCAATGTATTATTTACAAAAAATTGTTTTACTTTAAATGCCGTTGAGCGGGAGTCGAACTCGGGACTTGGGAATCGAGTAGGACTACGTAAGACTAACCGAGTCCCGAGTCCGAAGTGCGCATGCGCAGTACCATTTCGAAACCAATAAGGCCGAAAACTGGAAATTGTAAAGGTGAAATAGTATACGGTGGATAGGTTCAAACCATGTAATGTGACTGGAAGAATTATATGCCCCATTAGAGTGAATTGTTGCACATACCCATTCAGTTTTGAGTTCAGTAAGTGGGTGAAGTACAGGCTAAACAGTCGGACTCGGGATTCGACGGAATCGACAAATTTGGACTCGGACTCGAGTTTATTTTTAATAGAGTTAGACTCGGTTTGGTTGAACCGACTCCCTGCTATAGGAATTGTTTTGTTTTGACTTAACATTTGTTTATGTTTGAATTGTAGGTGGGTCAGACACGACAAGTTGTCGCGAATCATTCATCTCAACGTTTTACTGAAGGG
Organism: Ascidiella aspersa; assembly: GCF_963924565.1. NCBI lineage: Eukaryota > Metazoa > Chordata > Ascidiacea > Phlebobranchia > Ascidiidae > Ascidiella > Ascidiella aspersa. The sequence continues at coordinate 4,220,767 of NC_139451.1, forward strand.
AATAAGAATGGGCTTGTTGGATCCAGAGTATTTCATGACAAAAGTTAAAGGTATACGAGACCTACACATAATTTTGCCATAAACTGAAACAATAATCGTAATTCTATCGAACTGTTAACGGCTGGTATCATTAAAGCAATGAATGTTTCGCTCCTTTGCCCTTTTTGCGAATTTGGCAGTGTTGTAAACAAGTCATTTCGAAATGAAGTCGTATTCAAATGATTTTCAATGAATACCCAGCCAAGTCCCAGTGATTCATTTGTGGCGTAAGTTAATTTCAAGTCACAGCATTGGTAGTCAATAAGTCATCGACTCCATTACAAACACTGGCCTATGGTATAAGCAAAAAATAGTATTGAAAACTATACGCAATAAGGAAGCAAGTTTGAATGTGGTGCTGAACTAGTTTAATGTGTTAAAATCAAATTATAAAACGCTTCCGAAAGAATCTTTTTCCAAAGCATGAAATTTAGAATTAACAGTTAGTACGGTACGTTATAAAATTACAAACATATAAACTTGCTTTTATATAGGTTAAATTGGCCAAACTTTTAATTTATAACGTTACATGACTCCTTGCATAAAATAAATTCGAATTTAGCTTGAAATAACAGCATTTATATTTCAAAGGACGTGACCTCTTGAAAGAGCTGCGTCGAACCCAAGCGTTCGATTGAATCCTGGCTAAGAACCACTGACATAGGATGTCCACTGCTTCTCCACGCTAATCTATAGCTCTTTAAATCTCCTGTAGGTAGTGACTTGGTAATGGAATGCATGCCGGAATGCCGAGTACTTATTAAGGAGGCGATGAAGGTTGTTTGTGATCTGCATTCCCATGACAGCAGGTACATCGCCACGCAAGAAAGCCTCTTCAACTCCCTGCTTAGACCAAGGCTCCCAAACGAGGTGCGAAAGAAGTATTATTTATTTTTTAATTAACTTTGAAGACTTAAAAAAAATAAAACTGTATTAAAAAGTGTTTTTCTTTCATAAAAATGCATTTCAACGTGACGTCATCGATTTGGTGATGACGTCAGCGAACAAAATTTTTCACTTGTTTTGCTAAAAAAAATTGACTTGACTTAAATCTTTTAGACAAATGACTCGACTTGGACTGAGTCAAATGAATTGGGTTGTGTCATAAAGTTCGACCACTGTGTTGTTGTTTTTAATATCGTACCTTGTGTTTTGTTGTCTTACTCTAAAGTAGGGATTCTTAAACTGGGTTCCATGGACCCTTTGGGGTACGCGAACTAGTTTTAGGGGGTCCATGAAGGCCTTGAAAAATTGGTAAAATGAAGTCTAAATACATTCAGTGCATGGAGGCCTCTAAATTGAAAATTAGTGTATATTTAAGAAGTAATCAATTTATTAATGAAAACAATTAATTAAAAATAAAGGTTTTGCGCTAAATGCATTTAGACTCCATTCCACTTCCACACTTTCATACCACAATCAGCAAATTTATGAAGTCTATTTGCACTGTGACCAGATGCGTAGCCAGTCTATTTTGCGCCCGGGACAAATTATAAAATTGGCGCTCCCTCCTCCATGTTTAATTACATTTTCTATTACATTAACATAATATACCTTACTTTGTACGGAAAAACAATTCAAATTTTAATACAACATTGTATTTAAAGAAGCAGCATCCTTATTTTGGCGCCCCTGTACCTTGGCGCCCGGGGACATATGTAGCCCACCGCACCCCCCTAGCTACGCCTCTGACTGTGACTATAATTTATGACGTCATGTTTGAATGTTTTTGCCTACAGTGGTCCACGCGAGGTAAAGGAAAATTTTAGGGGTCCGCGGTAAAAAAGGTTAAGAAAGGCTTCTCTGAAGGGTCTACCACCATGCACGACTTATGCACGCGTTGCTCGCGTTGCAATTTCGCTAGCGTCCCTAAGGCGCAGTTATTATTGGTTCACATTGGAATGGTGATTGTATTCTGCGCCCTATAAAGCCTTGCTTGTTTTTTGTTTCCGGGTAAAACTTTATTTCGACGCATTTAAGTCATAAACCTTCTAAGCACACAATCGGTTAAAAATTAAGTGTTTTTATTTGACACATTTTAATGTAAAAATGAGCTTTTTATCTTAAGTTTTGCACGTAAAACGATTAAACTGCTATGGTGTTTGTGTTATTTTTACTTGAATAATTTATAATAATAATCGGACCAGTTTAACAATTGTAATAGGTTATCGTGTTAATATTATATCAGTGATTTGCCCTGGAGGTACCTTGCTCTAATAATGACTTGACTGGGAATTGACATGGGTGACTAATAACTAGGACTTGGCAAGGAATAAATCGAACTTTTTAGCTTTTTAAAATACTTGACTTGGACTTAAGTTATTTCACGAATGACTTGACTTGGACTTAAGTTATTTTTAAATGACTTGACTTTGACTTAAGATATTTCACAAATAACTTGACTGGGTCTTAAGTTACTTAACGAATGACCCGACTGGGATTTCAGTCATTTCAAAATGACTTGTTTACAACACTGTGTGGCAAATGCAAAAACCTCGTCCGAAAAAGACCCTACATCTGTAACCTCCTATCGACTTATCGTTTATTTTTCCCTCAAGGTGTTACTCGCCATCGGCGGCTGGAGTGGGGGAAGCCCAACAAACGCAATCGAGGCTTACGATCCGAGGGCTGAAACTTGGCTGAACGTCAGCACCATAAGAGGTAAGAGCAAAAAACGCTTGTTCAACAACAGCAACAGTTTGACCTGAAGCGCGCTTGTTACGCCGCAATGGGTCAAGCAGTGGCGTGATTTTTATCTCGCAATGCTTTGACGAGTAAAACTCCCTTTAGTATTGAAAGTTTTTCGTAAAGGGAAAAGGCGAGAAGTTGTACTGCTTTTGACCTTGACGGACGGACGCCAATGCTTTCAGGAAAAAGGCTCGTTAAGCCCTAGTTGAACCTATATAGTTTGTTTGATAGGAGGGCGTTCTAATACAGCTGTTTCTTAAACAGGTGAATGGTTCACCCCAGTGTAAATAAAATGTTTGCGGGGGTGAACCAAACAAAAGGAGTGATAAGCGTGAACGGCAGTTTAGGAGCATCCTAGCCACTACTAGTAAACAATTTTCTACAATAAATCGACTACTGAACTGTTGATTTTTGATGTTTTTTCGCTTATTGTAATGGTGAAGTTGGGTTTGCACTGAGTGTATAAGTACATATGGCTTTATATCTCTGGTTTCGAAATTGTAGAAATTGTTCTGGGTTTGAAATTGTTGCAATGGTAAAACTTAGCTTGAGTTGATCTTAACAAAAATCGAAACAACCTAAATCATTTTGTGCTGTTATATATTGGCGGGATAGTTTTATCCTATCATGGGACAAAAGGTGAATTAAATCTGGAGATAGAAGTTTAAGAAGCACTGTTCTAATAGACGCTTTCTTTGAACCAGTGGTTCTCTACCTTTTTTTCTTTCGTGGCCTATTTTTACTGCACAAAACATCGGTGGCTAAATAGTTTTTATGACAGCAAATTTCTGTAAAATTAGGTATATTAACACAAATGAAACTAAATTCTTCAATAAATCTAGCGGTTTTAAATTGGTCTATAGTCCACCTAAAAATATTTTCATTGCCTACTGGTTGAGAACCGCTGCTCTAGACTCCCGAGTCGAATAACTCAGGTTGCGTGCCTAACTTGCGAACTATACCATTGTAGCAAGTAGGTATATAGAAGATGCTACTCACAAAGTATCTCATGTTTAGCAGTACGTGAGTCGAGAATACAGAAGGTTCTTTATGGTCCAGTTAAGATTCAATGTATAGCGTCTGGCCACTTATAAAACCAAATCAAAAAGTGGTAAAATGTGAAACAGGGGCGATGTAAACAGTGTGTTCGAATTCAAGTTAGATAACAAAGACGACATAGCACGAAAGTGTAGAAGCAGTTTGACTGGTTTTGGTGCACCAAACCTCACACTATCAGCATTTGTAAAAACAGCCTAGTTTATTATTTCGAAAGATTGCTTTGAATTTAAAGTGACCAACCAATTCTAAACCTACGTCACTTAAGTCTAAGCCAATACAGTTGTTCCAAACACTTGAACCAAGTCAAGTCATATTGCCCGAAAGTCGTAAGCCAAGTCAAGTCACTTAAAACAAGACTTGAGTTCACTTAGGTCAAGTCAACTTATTGACTCAAGTCATTACAACACTGGTTTCAAACTTTCAACATTCTTGGATGTCTTGCATTTCCGATGCTAACAGCAAAAGTGGTTTTCCAAAACGACTAAAGTCAATTTAAGTTATTTGTCCAAAAGACTTAAGTCATGTCAAGTCATTAAGCACAAAAGATTTGTGTCAAGTCATTTAAAAACAGTGCAAAACAGGGAGTCGAACCGGAACCGAACCGGAACTTTATGAACCTGTTTTGGGTCAATATTTTCCGAACCGTAACCAAACCTGAACCGGTTTTTATAAGATTTTAAGGAACCGAACCGGAACTGAACCGAATAATTTGAAAGAACATGAACCTTAACCGAACCCGAACCTGTAAACAAAAGCGGTTCGCTCCTGCATGACGTCACAACTTCTATTTTGCAGAGTCAAGTTACGCCATGTTCGATATTTTAAGAAAAAAATATGATTATTGAATGAAAAAATCGTTGATTTTTATTTTTTAGGTATTTCAATAATGAGTTGCTGTTTTTTTAATAAGTCACGTAACTTAAATTAAATGACTTACAATTCAAAGACACACATTTTGAGATTTAACGCAAATTATACTGTATCTGAACCGGAACTTTATGAACCGGTTTTAAAATAACGATGGTTGAACCGGAGCTGAACCGGAACTTTTAAATTCCTCCGAACGGAAACCGGAACTGAACCGGATTCCGAAAAAATCCTTGAACCCGAACCGAACCTGAACCGGAAAAGTCAAACGGTTCGACTCCCTGGTGTAAAACAATTTTAAACCATTGTACTTAGGTCACGTTATGGACTCGTCATTACAACACTGGTTTTAAGATGTTAAAATTATTGAATGTCTTACATTTCAGATATCAACAGTGAAAGTGGTTACAGGGCCTTGGCAGACATCCCGAGAGCTTACCACGGTGTCGCCTACGTAAACGGCTTTGTCTACGTCATAGGCGGCTTTGATGGCGTCAATTATTTCAACACAGTTAGGAAGTTCAATGTGGCGTCGTTTGAATGGTTTCAGGTATACGAAAAAAATTAGTTGATAAACTAATAATAATACCAGTGTTTGTACACAAGTCAATTTAAATGATTTAAGTCCCAGTCAAGTCATTCGTATAAATAAAAGATTATTACCAGTCCAAGTCAATGGTTGCCAAAGTCACGTTATAATTAGAGCAGTCAACTTCAAGTCAATTCCTTTGCAACCTATAGGCCTAGCAAGCAAACTGATTTTTGTATCCAACAATTCAAAATCATATATAGCCCCATTTTTATAAAAAAAATGCTTTAACGAAAACACTTCTATTCAATTTAAGTTATTTGTTCAAATGACTAGTCAAGTCATTTGTCAAAAAATCTTGAGTCAATTCATGCAAAAACAGTGACTTGTGTGCAGTTAAGTCCATTCATTGCCTTAAGTCATTACAGCACTGAATATTACGCTACTATTATTTTTATGGTTTATACTTAGATCTAAGCCTGTCCCAACACTAGTTTCAAGGTGTAAACCTGTAGGTGTATAGCCCCTGACAAATGAAATTGTATTTGTTTGCAGGAACCGTCAATGCAACAAAAGCGATGTTACATAAGCGTAGCAGTCCTGGATAGAAAGGTCTACGCTCTTGGAGGAATGAACGGAGAAATGAGGTCATTTGCGATATTTTATGGGTTTGGGAAAACAGTGATGTACATAGAAGTGTGTTTTTCTTTTCAGGCATGCCACAAAACGACGATGAATATGACTTTAAACCAAGTTTTGTAGCTCGCTATGTTACATTACTATAGCAAGCATTAAAATTAGGATTTGGCCGATACCTGATGCCAGTATCGATACTCTTCTGATACCAGAGTTGAAAACAAACTTTAAAATGACTCAAGTCCAAGTCAAGTCACTTGTGAAATAACTTGAGTCTTTTAAAAGAATAACAAGCCATGTCCCAATTAAGTCATCAGTTGACCAAGTCAAGTCATTATTAGAGCAAGTCATCTCCTTGTCAAATCACTGATATCAAAATAAAACGATAAACCATTAAAACAGCTAAACTTATAATTGTTTTATGCGCAAAACTTGATATAAATAGCTCAACTTTATTATGAAATCTCACTTCAACCCAAATTATTGTCTTAATCGTACTATTATTTGATCGAATTGATTTCGAAACGAGACATGAGATATTCACAAAAGTTCTCAGATAATATAGATCTTGGAATACATCAGCAATCTCTCCAAAACATTGGTGTTAGAAATCACCATCGAATAGGATCCACTATATAGTTTTTGTTCTCCAGTTAAACTCTGCCGAGTTAGGAGCATCGCAAAGCACTTTTGTTATCGGGGCAGAATAAACAACTACCTTTGTTTAACTACAGTGTGTAAAACCTAGGACCATTTGAAAGCCTAGGCAAATTAGTAAACTTAACCAAACTCGCATTTCAATCGCAAAACTGGTCAATCTGGTTTTATAAGATTTCCAGAACAAAACGTAGGACATAATATATTCGGATTTTTGGTGTTATTCTTTCTTTATTTTTTTCGTAAAAGAGTAGCCTACAATTTTGTGATGTGTATTGTGCTTCTGTACAGAAAGTCTTCCTTTACAGACCGTATTTTACGTTAGGTTGAACTCGGGCGAGTGTTACGATCCCGAGCAAAAGACCTGGGTCTCTCTTCCCGACATGAACGAGAACCGAAGCGACGCCAGCGCTACTTCACTCGACGGAAGGGTATTTCTAGTATAGTGCTTTCATTTACTTGTATAGCGACACTTTTCTGTTAATTTTGAGAAAAAACTGAAAAGGTATTGACCAGGGCTGCGGAGTCGGAGTCGGACTCGGGATTCGAGTAAGACCACGTAAAACTACCCGAGTCCCGAGTCCGACATGTGCATGCGCAGTACAAAATTTTTAAACTGATATTGCCGCCAACTGGTAATTGTAACGGTAGAACAGCACATTGTGGAACGTTTTCCAGCGATATATTGTGAGTGAATGAATTATATGACACCCCTATAAGTGGATTGCTGAATATCCACGTTATTTTAGTTACGTAAATTAGCGGAATACAGGCTGTAGAGTCAGGGCCGGACTCGGGATTCGACGAAGTCGCACATTTGACCGGAGTCGGACACGGGTTATTTTTGACCGACTCCGCAGCCCTGGTATTGACTATACACCAGTGTTGTAAACAAGCCATTTTAAAACAACTTGAGTCCCAGTCAAGTCATTTGTGAAATAACTAAAGTCCAAGCCAAATCGTGTTAAAAAATAAAGCGAGTCAAGTTCCAGCCCAAGTCATCGATTGCTCAAGTCAGGTCTCAGTCAAGTCATTATTATAGCAAGTCATCTCCAAGTCAAACCACCAAAGTAATAATAACGCGATAAACCATTAAAATAGGTAAACTTGTCCGATTATAACAATAATTCAACTAAAAAATAACAAAAATACAACGTGGAGCAATCTAATCGTTATGTGCAAAACTTTATAGTAAAATGGTATATGAAAACACTTAATTTCACCCCAAGTCATTTTCCTCAATGGCTTAAGTTCAAGTCAAGTCATTTTTCCAAAGAGTTAAGTCAAGTCAAGTCAATTTTCCAAGTTGGCTTAAGTCAAGTCAAAGTCATTGACTTAAGTCATTACAAGACCCCTATACATTACATAAAGTTGACAAAACCATATCCTATATTACGCTTGTCAAAATGCTACTGTGGCCAAATTTGAACAAGAGAACGTAAAACGATTTAAAACGAGAACGAAAAATGTTTTAAAGTTACTCGTTTACCCTATAGTTAAGTGTGATGAATGGCTGGTGTATTCTGCTGTTTAAATTGCACGTTCAGGCTGTTTTGTCTCGAGGCAGGTTTATATAGCAGGAGGGTTTAACGGACAGGAGTGCCTCTTCACCGCCGAGTTCTACGACCCAGAAACAGCTGTTTGGACGAGAGTAACCCCAATGCGCAGCAGAAGATCGGGAGTCTCCATAACTAGCTTCCACGGATTGGTCAGATGAGAAATTTGTTGTTCAGCCGCGACTTTTGGACGCCATTTTTGGGCCCGCTTAGGGTTAAAATTTATGGGTAGTTTGTGAAAGAATCCCAAGGCGTATTTAAAAGCTTGGTTTAAGTTCAGTTAAACCCCCCCGAGCTGAATTGAGTAAGTATAAATGGTGTTTGTAGCAGTTATGCTTGGGAACCAAACAGCGCGATAACTAAGTGCCCAATAGAAAGTACCGGTACAGTGTTTTCAACTGAAAAGTCAGAAAGTTTGAAGTCAGTGAAAATGCTTAAAGAAAACACTTCATTTCGACCCAAGTAATTCGTCCAAAAGACTTAAATCAATTACAGTAATTTTGCCCACAAGTGAAGGTCAATAAAATACAATGCTTTAAGCTCATTCAAGTCAAGTTACTGACCTAAAAAATCATTGCAACGCTGCTTTTGTGTGTGTTGCATCTATAGGTATGCGCGGTGGGCGGATTCGACGAATAAAATCAATAAAATGAAGGCAATAAAGTACAGTGCTTTAAGACTTTAAGCTCAAGTCAAGTTATTGAGTCAAGTTACTGACCTCAAAAGTCATTGCAACACTGCTTTTTGTGTCTGTTGCATCTATAGGTTTACGCGGTGGGCGGATTCGACGGGGTTAACCGACTGAAGCACGCTGAGGCCTACTGCCCGGCCACCAACACTTGGCGAAACACGTCGAACATGAACAAGCCAAGGTCCAACTTCGGTATCGAGGTCATAGACGATCAGCTGGTTGTGGTTGGAGGCTACAACGGACATCAAACTTCGTCGGACGTTGAAGCTTACGACGACGCAGCCAACGAATGGTGCATATAATTTTCAGACATGGCTTAGACCAGGGGTCGGGAACCTATGGCTCGCTAGCCATATATGGCTCTTTTTTTGACGCCATATTGCTCTTTTGATGAAAAAATCTTGTTTGCAGATAAATCTTTATCTATCGTTTCACAGCATGATGTGACTAAAATTGCAAGCGGCCACGACCGCTATCCCGAATTTATATTTCCTTTTTTATTACACATAGTAGCAAATTTTCGGCGCTTCGCGCGCATTTCTCTATATCCAAAAGTCCCAAATCTTTCAACGGAACTCCGTAATCAAAGTGGTGCAAACTTCGCTAATTAATTTTTGGTGCTTATTATGTTCTGTCCTTTAAATGAGAACAAAATAAACGGCCCTGTTCAGTTTACTAGTTTTTGCCAACCGAACCAGTTTCCCCATAACAAGTATATAACTTATTGAGATCAAATAGGAATAGCAGCTTTCCAGAAATGGGGTGTTTCTTAATAGTAACTTGAGCCTTTTTCTGTTAGGTTCGAGATTAAGGACATGAACATCAACCGCAGTGCGCTGAGCTGTTGCGTCATCAATTCCCTGCAGTACAACGTCATAAAGAAGTACTGCGTGCCGCGCGATTTGCCGGGCGAAAGCGAACAGCGTGATGACGCGTCCTCGTCGATAAATGCCGACGACAGCGTTTTGTCGGAGCGAAGCGGCATTACTACCGACGATGAAATTGAAGAGCGACCGGCAGACGTAGAAAACGAAAATTCAAACGAAGAGCCTATGCTGGAAATTGAATGAGACATAATTGAAAAAAAAAACGTTTGGCTTGAAATCAACAAAAAAATATACTTTCACAGTTTCGTCCAAAAATAAATATCCTTTTTATCTCTCTTCAGTTGCAAAGCGAAATATAACTGTGGTTTGTGTCTTATCTTCTGAAAACCTTGAGATATCAGCTTTTGATTTTAATAAAAACAGTGTTTGAATTTTGCGTTTTCATTTCATTCCCAAAATAAAAATTCGAATAAAATTTGTTATAAATTCACAAACCAATGTAGGTGTTAAAGTGCTTGCTTTTGATACGGTTCACTAGTTGAAAATTTTTGTTAGGTCGTAAGTTTTTTCAACAACCTTTAAATTTTATAGGGGCATAAAAGTTTTTTGGCCTTTAGATATACAAATGTACTTGTATTTACTGTTAAAGGTAAAAGTAAGAGTTCATATAACCTAACCCGCATTAATAATAACAGTTTAGGCGCTCGTCTAAAAACCTACCACAACGAACATTATTTGAGTTAAGGTGCTGGGTTTGGGTCACACTAGTTTAAGCGATATTATTAAATAATAAATATAATAATACTTGATTCACCCAAACACTAACCGACTCATTAATTAAAAAAATTCATCCGCATTAAGGAACTGGTGATTCCACGAAATATATTTTCCTTCAAAACAAAACGTCTGATCCTTTTTTAACAATGAGTTTTACTTGTTGATACACGTTAGCGGAGCAGTGATCAACTGGCTAAAACCTGCCGCCGATGGTTTTGGATTCTATAAAAATACACCCTATTAATTTACCAACAGTAATGTGCATTTAAATTTCGCATGCTTGCCCAAATGTCAAAAGTGCACCCTGTTAGTATAACGCAGTGGTTCTCAACCGGGGTGACATTTCTAATGCTCAAAGGTGCATATAAATCCAATTATAACTTCCTATGTTGGGCAGAGTTGATGTGTGTTGTTCCAGTTCTATTTATTGCGACATTTTAGCGAATTACCTACGGAAAAATCTTGTGGGGGTGCCGTAAACTATTTATTATTTCTGAGGGCCATAAAACGTTGAGAAACTGGTGGAATGTATAGCAAATCAGAATGCATATTTCATGTTATGAGTGCAGGTTGCGTGTGTAAAAAAATCGCGGATGCACTTGACAATTGCCATACTTTCCACAGTGATAAATAGGAAGGTAAACCTAATGTAAGTCACATTACAATTAAAATTAAATAAAGCTACAACTGTACCTCCTGATTTTTATATAAAAATGGTATTAGATATTCGTTGGAGAAAACATTAGAAATAAGTAATTAATTTAAAAAAGTGATTTAGGTTGGGGTTGGCCAATAAACAACTATTATATCCAGATTAAGTTGTTTACAGTTAAATGAAAGCCTGTGTCAAGCATTTTCACCTAATAAGAGATATAGCAAGCTATTTGGCAAAGTGGAATACCTGCACAATTTACGAAGTATAATAACAAGTTAATGTTTATTTCATACCCATATGTAGGTAGACTAACCAGCATCAACAATACCTTAAAACAGGTTGATTTTTGTGCAGTCAGCCATGGCCTGGTACAACTCCTTATGGCGAATATTTCACCCTGGGCCGATAATTGCTTTGACAATTGTGTTTATTTGCTACACGGTATCCATAATCGACAGCATGGTATGGCTCTCCCCGCCCCACGCCTCAATAAAAGGGAAAATCAATCTTGTTGTTCTCACATTGTGGCTGACACTGATTTTGGGCAACTTTTTTCGCGCCGTTCTAAAAGGCCCCGGCTACGTTCCGTTGAATTGGAGACCTGCGAAAAAGAGCGATGAAAAATTCATGCAATACTGTCAAATCTGTCAAGGGTACAAGCCCCCCAGAGCGCACCATTGCCGGACATGCCAGAGGTGTGTTTTGAAGATGGACCATCACTGTCCGTGGATAAACAACTGCACCGGGCATTTTAACCACACAAATTTTGTCGGCTTTGTCTTCTTTGCGCCTGTCGGCTGCATGCACGCTTTTATAGTTTTTGTGATGACTGTATGGTACCAATTGTTTCATCGAGACCACTACTTGCGCATCGCTACCATGCCAGTTCATTTCTCAATAAACGCCCTGCTTATGAACCTGTTTGCAATGGGTCTCGCTCTTGGCACTACAGTCGCTGTTGGAGTTCTGTTCTATTACCAACTAAAGTCTGTGATATCCAATTGCACTGGGATTGAACAATGGATTGTAGACAAAGCTGAGGACCGCTGTGCCGCATTCCCAGATGCGACATTTATTTACCCATATGATTTAGGGAAAAAGAACAATATTCTCCAAGTGATTAACCTATCCTGTGCTCCTTACGGTGACGGCTACACCTGGCCAGTAGTGGAAGGCTGTCATCAATACACTTTGACAATCGAACAGATACGACAAAAAATCCTAAAGCGCGACCGGATGGTGCCTTACCAAGTACACAGAAATTATTCTGGGAGATGGTTTCCTATTACCCACGGCTGCTGTACCTGCCTTAGAATCCCTTGCACAGACGAGCCACGCATTTCTTTGAAAGCGGGCGATACTGTGATTGTATCAAGGGGCCAGAAATACTGGCTCTACGGTGACAAGGTTTTGACTGCCGAGCAGGTTAAATCGGGTATTCGTGTTCGAGGTTGGTTTCCGAGAAACTGTTCAACAAGACAGCATCAATCTACTGAAGATATACATTACTACAACAACCATAAAGAGAAAATATCATAGTGACTTGCTTTACCTTTTATATATCACAAATTTTATGTTTGAATGTTTATATTGAGTAATTGAAGTATATCTGATATGCAAGAAGTAGTAAATTGTTTGTTAAATCATGTTATATTTTTCTGTGAGTGCCTATATTATGTATAGATGTTTTTTATTACTTCAATAGATTTTTTTTAATTCTTGGGCTTTTAGTTAATCAATCAGGGTACATTTCATACACATTAATCATTTTTTTTAGATTATTGTGGCTTATTTGTTTATTATGCGTTTACTTAAAATTTATTTGATGAGTGATCTGTGCAGTTAGAGTGACCAACACAAAATTGTCGGACACTTATTAAATTTCCTGTGATTATTTGTACTTTTAATATAGACAGGTCATTGATTAAACATTTATATAAATATTTTAGTCGTTAATAAAGTTCACTATAAAGTGTGACACTTTTGCGAGTATGTAGATCAGTGGTGTTTGAAAACTGTGTGTCTTGGATTACCGTTGGGGCTGCATAACTTTTTATTTGGGAATATTTTTGAAACTTAGTTTTATTACAAAGAGGTTGGCAGACAAGCATACCACACTTAAAACTATTGCCCAATATATCACACATATATTTAGGACCATAATGGTTGGAGCAAAGTGAAGTGGTTTAAATCTCTTTGGTTGTAGTAAGAATATTAAAAGCCCGTACAGAAGTGGGTATCATTTTGAGCATATATTGAATATGTGCATATATTGAATATATAATTTTATTCTACACTTTCAAAATGCTTCCTGCCTCTGTATGGGCTTTGAAATTATTACTACATCTATTTAGGTAACTACCTCTTTAGTAAAGATAAAACGTTTTGTTATGGGAAAAGTGTGACGCCAACATTTTTTATTTGCTTGGTGCGCCACAAGTTGAAATAGTTTGAGAACCACTTAGTACAGGTACATTAAATTTAAATGGGCACTGGTTTAGAATCCTACCAGTTTCGTTTTGGGTTTATATTGCTAACATTATTTGGGTTAAGGTACTAGTTCTCGTTTGAATTCGGGTGGGTCAACCACTATTAATATATGTATTCTCTTGTGTTTATTTTTTCTTGACAATTTTGATTCCAACAACTAGTTTCGTTACTGCAAAAAAGTCGTTGAATTGTATACCAGCGCCTTTAAATGTTTCGTTTGTATACGGAAAGAAAAATAGGTCAAGTTACACACAAAACGAGATTAAACCGTTAACATGTGGTGAATTAGGTCGGGTTATAAAAGGAAAATGGTAATTGGTTTGTGTGTCAATATATAGCAGGTTTTTCGGGGTAATTGCGGGTTACATTTTTACACAGGATCAAATTTGATAAATGTTTCCTTTGTAATTTATAAAAACTTCCCCAAAATGACCGCAGGTTGAGGAAATTACAGGAAACTCGTGACAAAAGATTTTACGTTGGCGCTCGAAAAAACAACGGCCCACCAGGTGGGGACAAAGAGTAAACGACACGATTTAAAATATTTCAACTTGGCCTTTTTAACATATTTACATCGCTGAATAAAAAAAATACGCGCGAACATGCACCATATTTATTTTATGAACCCTATAAAAGGTATTAAACTGTTACAGGTAATAAATTAAGGGTTAGGGTTGTTTTATTTCCTAGCGGTTTTCGGATTTGAACTGAGTGTTTATCGTTGCGGTTAAGTGACGATGTTTTGTTTATACGATTTCGTCGGTTTGCGCTTGTTATAACGAGATTACCTTGGTGCTAGTGTTGTTAGAATACTACGCCTAATCAACTCGAAATTTAACAGCAACAACATGTTAGGGGGATGTTTTAACTGACATTGTGTTCATTATCTTATCTCTATTCCAGTCGTAAGTGTGCTTCGAAAAGCAAACAACGGCATGTTGATAGCTTGCTGTAGTAGCCGATAAGTAAATATAGTGTCTTGAGGGTAAACGCTGATAATAAGCTTGTAACGAGATAGCACATCTTTAAGTAGTCGCAAACTGTTTCTAGCTCTCCAAATTTTCTAGCACGGGAAAGCAACACTCGTATAATTTACCCTAACCTTTTCACAGCAAAACGTTGTCTGTTAGATAGTTTAGTATAGCTTGATTCATTCGAATTAAGATACTGATGATGCTTTTAGTAGCGAAATATATTGATGAACATCCAAACAAACTGATTTTCGGTTTACTAAGTTCTGTACATAGATTAAACATTTATATAAATATTTTAGTCGTTAATAAAGTTCACTATAAAGTGTGACACTTTTGCGAGTATGTAGATCGGTGGTGTTTGAAAACTGTGTGTCTTGGATTACCATTGGGGCTGCATAACTTTTTATTTGGGAATATTTTTGAAACTTAGTTTTATTACAAATAGGTTTGCAGACAAGCATACCACACGTAAAACTATTGCCCAATATATCACACATATATTTAGGACCATAATGGTTGGAGCAAAGTGGGGTGGTTTAAATCTCTTTGGTTCTAGTAAGACTATTAAAAGCCCGTACAGAAGTGGGTATCATTTTGAGCATATATTGAATATGGGTAAATTTTTATTCTACACTTTCAAAATGCTTCCTGCCTCTGTATGGGCTTTGATATTATTACTACATCTATTTAGGTAACTACCTCTTTAGTAAAGATAAAACATGTGTGGTATTAAATCTTTAGTATAGCTTATTAGTTGTGGAAAATTCTCTCATATCTGTTAGATTTGATTTTACAGCATCCAAAAGTAAACATTTCTAATGGAATTTTGTCTTAAATATAGTATTTTTATTAGGTAATAAGTGTTTTATACTACTTAAAGATGTCTAATTGTTGGAAACATCTTTGATATCCTACAAATAATTTATTTAAAGGCACAATTAGCCAAAATGTTGGCCATTTTGATGATTTATAAATGTGGTATTATGGATATTATTAGAAAAAGCATTAGATATTCAAATGTAATAAATCATTGTTTTGATTTGGCTGTACATAATATTTGCCTTTTTGTATAAGTAACTTTGTGTACTTACTACATTTCTTATAATTTGTTGCCTTCTAACCATGATAAAAATGAATAAAAAGATAAATTGATTAAACATTTTCAAAATGTTGCCTACTTCTATATGAACTTTTAAAATCCAACTAAATCTTCCAAAAACCTCCAACCAATATAAATGCCCCAAAACTTGATTTAATCAGTTTCATTTAGTTTTTTTAAATAGCTTTTTGTTATATTTTTGTATATAATATTTTATTACCATGTACAACTAGTTTTAAAATATAGGGCTAAATATACATAGAAATGGTTGTTTTAGTGTGAGAACAAGTATTTTTGTTTCCTGGTTGATTTTTCACAGGCATAACCTGTAATTCAATACGAATGCTGGACACTTATTGCTATCCTTTTCATTCACGCATAGCCACTCATTTATCCCCACAGTCAGGAACTGATACTCTTTCTTAATCCTGTTGTTTTAAAATCACTAAAAAGTGTACCTTGATAATCCATTTGCCAGCCAAGCTTGGCACTTATTGTGGGTAGACTCAAAAAGGGTTCCTTTGAAACGACCTGCTTGTGGATTTTGTTTAATCCATAGAATAAAAACGATGCTCTAATGTGCCTAGTTCTTTCAGAGAGTGCCAATGATAGAGCATACCTGTGAAAAGTTTTCGACTCGACTTTTAAGTTTGATTTATTATGACCACAAGGAATTGCAGACAAAGAGGGGAATTATCACCTTACAAACAAAGATTTCAAACCAATGCGCCGGTTTGTGAAAACATTGACATGGCGAAGAAGAATATAGACTGGCATAGTAACGCGTCGGTGGCAACCGGCCACCAAAAAGAGCAGAGTAATCTTTTTTACGCCAATGACAACGACGGTTCCTCGTCATGTAGCCGACCGGACGTTTTGTCGCTTGACAGTGACTTTGACAGCGGCAATTGCCTAACCGAAAGCCCCGACCATGACTCCAGCTCGCCGTCCTTCGAAAAATCAGACAACAAAAGACAATCAAAGAGAAGTGCCAAGCAAAGTCCAAACACTTTAAGGATGCAGGAAAGTTTTTCCTACTGTACACCACCCGGTCACATGGCCACAGCCATCTCTAGAGTGCACATTGGTAAAACAGCAGGTCACAAGAAAAAATCCACAGGTGGTAAATTTGCCCAGGCCGATAATTTCCAGTACAATGCTAAAGTGGATCCTGTTTCAGACAATTACAATTACCCATCTCAAGGACTGTATGCTCGGCTGCCAATCAATGGAAAGGAAAACGGGCTGTCAGCACGGCCAGACGATCAGTCAGGAGCATCAGGTTTGTCGGCGGGAGCTCCTTATAAAAGTAGCTTGCCTGTTTCCAAGAGCCAGAAGCGTTCGGTTGTTCAAGAAGGGTCATGCAAAGAGGCCATGGATATGAAATTCACCGACCTTACCCATTTGCAGCTGAAAAAGTCGCTGGAACAGATTCACAGGCAGAATATAACAGGAAATTCTGCCTACCTTGGTAATGCAGATAGTATTTATGCTTCTGCTGGAGTATACAGAGACCCTTCTGCCAAAATGAACGGCGTTCAAATGATGACCTCCGCGTTTTACAATCCCGTTACTTCTGATCAATTTCAAGTCAGTTCGCAGCCTTCGAAATACGATGCCATACTCAAAGTCAAAGACGCAATGCTGCAAGAAAAAGAAGCAGTTATTTTGAAGCTCAGATTAGAGTTATCATCTTTGCAGCATCAAGTACAAGAAGGGGAAACGGCCCTTAGACAGGTAAAAATAAATTGTTTTAATATATATATATATATAGTATATATGCATATTTTATGTCAGTATACATTTTTTTGTACTTTAATGTTTTAATGCAAATTCCAGTATAACCAAATTCATATAGAATTACAAAGAAACGCAGTTAGAATAAATTGTTTTAGATTTCCATATAACTTTTCCAAATATTATATGTAGGTATGTAAAATTTATGATTATTTTATAAATTAAAAAAAATTGTTTGAAAATAAAACTTTTTTTTTAATTTCAGTTTTCAGTATCAATGAATAACAAAAAAACACAGTCAAAATAAATTGTTTTAGATTCCTATATTACTATTTTTCACTGTCCATTGTCAATATTATTATTCCAGTATATTTTTAATGTGTTTTTATATTATTGCAAATTTTAGTATACCCAAATTTGTACACAATTACAAAGAAACGCAGTCAGAATAAACTGTTTTAGATTTCTATTGTAACTATGTCCATATATAAGTAAGCCGTAATCGTTGGTCAAAAAGCAGCTTCAGAAGGTCTAGATCTCAGTTGTTAACACTCGTATGTGTGTACATGTTTCATAGTATATTATAAGTATGTAAAATAATTGTTTTATATTAAAAAGAAACACAGTCATTTAATTATGTAAACATATTATTTTTAAATTGAAAACGTATTTTTCAGGTCATACAAGCAAAGAATATTCCACCCAATGTGGTTACAATACACAGCAGTAGTGGTGTGCAGAATCCAGCAACAGATATTGCGGTACGCTAAATTGTCCAAAACTGACTTCTGCTTTATTTATAGCTTGTTATCCACACATTACATAGAATGGTGTTATGTTTTATGTATATTTGGTTTGCCAGAAAGTCTTTAAATTTCTTTGAGTTAATTTACCTAATACCTATTGAAAAGTCATTCATGTCCAGCTTAAGTTATGTGTTTTAATAATACTGTAAAAACAATTCATTTTTTTAACTGTTTTGTGTTCGTATTGTATTTAAAAAAAATAGGACACTCCAAAATTTAGGTCTTTAAAAACCAAAATTTAGGTCTTTAAAAACCAAAATTTAGGTCTTTAAAAGAAACAATTTCTTTTGAAAAGTATTCAATGTCTGTTTACATAAAATTGTGTGGCAACCCTGACATTATGTTTGTCTAGATAGAATAATGATCTTTACTTTTACACTTGAAAAAATTTTTTATTCCAATACTTAGTTGTTGACAATCTTTATTGATTCAGTTAATTATGTAGCGTAAAAATATGTTGCAAAATATGATACAGTTAAGTTTTATTTATAATTTTATTTTCTCAAACTTTTAGTTTCGTAAGAAGATTCACAACCTCGAAGAAATGTTGGGCAAGGCCGAATACCAGCTCTCAGAATTGCAATCAAAGCAATTCCAAGATCGCAAGAGCTCCGACGACAAAATCAAAACCCTGGAAAGCACGCTAAAAAGCAAAGACCAGACTTTCGCCGAAACCAAGAAAAAGTACAAGCAAAACCTGGAACGGGTGGAAAAATACAAAAAAAGGGTCGAGAGCCTTGAACGCTACCTCGGCGATTTGCCGACTTTAGAAGAAAGCAAAAAACTGAAGACAGAAGCAGGAATGCTCGGAGAAGAAAGAGGTTCGTTGCTGGAACAAGTCACAACGCTTAAACAAAAACTTGAAGAAAAAGTTAAATCGCTTAAGGAAAAGGAATTTCTAATTGAGCAGCATGTCTCGAAAGAAAAACAACTTCGCGAACAAGTTGAAACACTGGAAAATAGATTGTCGGCTGTTGAAAAATCCAAACAAGAACTGGGTGCTACAGAAAGGGATGAATTTGATGTGAGTAACATATAGGAAAAAAGTTGATTTAACATCTCAAATCTATAAACAATGCTTTGTCCTTTCTCGAAAAGGTTTTGTTGTTAGTTGTATAAATAAGTTAAAACCTTTGTTTCACAATTTTTTAATTTCAACCAAAGTTAAAATACTAAACTTATCCCTTTTTTTTTACCAATATCCTAATTTTTTTTCTTAGGACCTCAAATTTGAAAATGACCGCTTACGAAGGGAACAGGAAAACGCAACCAAAATGGTGGCGGCCTGCGATCGTAGAATGAAGCAACACCAAGAACGGCACGCCGAGGAAATCTCTGTTTTCAAACAAAAACTAAATGACGCAGAAGAAACAAACGAAAATATGAGAAGAGAGCAATTTTTGAAACAACAAACCGCAAATAAGGTGAACACTAATCAACATTATATATCTTTTTTGCATTGCAGTTTAAAATAATGTAAAACTTGTGTTGGTATAAAACTGCAGTGCGAGATTTGTCAATTTTTTAAACTATTTTTTATTGCGGTGAACATGGTATTTAAATATTTTCTTAATTATATTTGAACACACATTAAGTGACCTATTATTCCTGAAAAAATTAATAAATTTTCTCTCCAAAGTATTTTTAAACTTCAAACCTGTAGCACAACAGTTTTATGTGCCTAGAATTTTTAATCTTACAACTATATGTGTGATTGTTTTCTTTTTAACTAATCTCAAAAAAATGTTTGGTAACCCTGTAACACAACAGTTTTTATGTACCTACAATTGTCAATCCTACCAGCTATATATATATATATATATGTGTGATTGCTAGACATTAAATGTAAAGTTAACGCTGGGTTAAATTGTGTTTTACGCATATTATGTCTTACATGGCCGGTTTAATTTGTTAGGTGCACACAGCAATGATGAACCTTTCCTCGCAAAACCAACAATTAATGGAACAAAAGTTGACTCTTCAGGAAAAGGTGTGTATTCTTGTTATTATATAGATATTTTATAGCATATTAAATTTTACACAAATCAAAGAAATACGCAAATGTTTACTATTTTTGTTTCTTAGTAACACAAAGCACAGGTTTTTTAAGTAAAAAAGAAATAAAGCCATAATATTCTATAAAATCGACATTTCATTGTTTACAAACGTTTCGTATCTTTTTAGCAACATATTTTGGTACTACTTACTGACTGATACATCGTCTTCTTTTCCTATTACTTTTGTTCTTTTTCGTTTTTTGTGCTTTATCACTTTTATGTTCACTTTTTACACTGGTGGCATGAGATATTGTCAAAAGGTTTGCTAACAACGAAATGTCGACTTTATTGAGTGTTATAGGCTTATAGCTTCATTATTTGTTTCTTAATTGTGCAAGTATTAGTATTTAGACGAGGTAAGAATATCAAAGCCCATACAGAAGTAGGCAATTTACAACATCGAAAAAAAAATATATATATAATGAATAAAGAGATATATTTGAAACATTCACAAAATGTTACCTACTTCTGTATGGGCTTTGATGTTCATTCTATGTCGAAATGGTAACACTCCTACAGGTAAGAAACAAATAATAAAGCCATCATATTCAAAAAATTGAAAAAAAAATTATATACTATTTACTTTAATATTTTATTGAAATATTTTTTCTGCCATTATATAAGGTTAAAAAGATGGAAAAGTCTCAGTCTGCTATTGAGAGTGAATCTCAAGCTTACAAGAGGTTACACCGCGAAACACACTCAGCCGTACAGGAACTAAAAGCTGTAACGCAGGTAACCTTATTTATAAATGGTCAGTTATACTAATAAATAAAACAACCTTAACAAAGCCATGCCATAGGATTCAAACTCATTAAATTAGGCACGATGTACACTGCTGAGCCAATTGCAGGCTCAGTGGTAGAGAGAATGATATTATCAGCCAATATTTCGACATTTTAGTGTGAAATTTATTTCGTGTTTCTTTAAAAACAAACAAATTTTCTAATTTTAGTCAAATTTGTCCTTCGATCTTATTTTTTTTACTGACTGATTTAACATTAAGTTTGGTTTAGTGGGTCTCCATGCACAGTCAATATGGGAGTTGTATATTTAAATAGGAAGATATAACCTGAAGTCCATCTGCTCAAATAAATAATGTTATAACAAGTATATCAGGTACGGGTATCAATTGGCAAAAACATAAAAAATCGGTTATCGGCATTGGTTCAAAAAACTGATATAGGTCGATCTATGCTCAGTAGGAAAGCAAATTGAGAACTAACCATAGAACCATTACCCTTTGGCATCCTTAAAAAAAACTTACATTCGCTGACGTTGACCCCATAACGTTTGCTATACCAGGCTAATATCCTTCTCAGGCTTAAGGTTGAGAATCAACCATAGCACCGTGGCCTGCTGCATCCTGTTCGCAAAACTAGTCTTTGATGAGGTTCGAACTCACAAACTCGGTTATACCGGGACCGTTACTCTACCGACCAACCAACTAAGCTACACATGCTCAAGAGGGGAGCAAGTTGTCCTAATCTCAACGCCAAAATGATTTCTAGGTCTTGTTCTATTTAATACAGCCAATCTTTGAGGACTTTAAAATAGGCTGTACTGAATGAACAACATGAGCTTAAAACGGCGGTGTAGCATGCTAAGTGCAAATTATTGCCTTTATTTTAGCACTTACAATTGAAAAGTTGGGTCACACTTGTTGTCCTAATCTCAACGCCACATGTAATTTCTAGGTACTTCTTCAAACGGCCGAGGGAACAGACCCCAATCTTTCCGCCCTTTTGGGCGTAAGGGGCGATCTTCTCAGTGTAAGTGAAGACAGCAAATCGCCCACCAAGCTAAATGGCCCTGAAGCCGGCGATTTTGAAGATCCATTCTCGCTGGAACGAACCAATAAGAGCATTGGCGAGGTTCGTAACTTGCGTAAAGACCTTGATCAACTAAGGACAATGATAACGAATCGGTACGCCGAGAATATTGGCGAAAATTGCACAACGCAGTGACCCACGACGACGCCATTTTGCGCGTATTCTTGTTGTTTTTTTGAGTTTCTGGTGGCAAGCCGTACGGTTCGAATGGAATGTTGTTTTCGGCGGTGTTAAAAATGTGCTTTGTCAAAAAAAGAAACAAATTATGAAAACAAGTGGATTTTTTTAAAGATACTAAATATTGAATAAAGGTATTATTTTATGCTTGCTTTTTTTTCTTTGATTTTTTTTTGGCACGGTTAGAATGATATGTTGCTTTTGGGCGGAGTTCAAAATATGGATTGTCAAAAATATATCAAAATATGAAAGCAACAATTTTTTATATTATTTTTTTAAATTACTAAATATTGAATGAAGGTATTTTGAAAATTTTATCTGCATAGTAACAAAACCACTTTTTTATGTATAACCAGGGCTGCCACAAACTCTTCGAATCTTTAAAACTCTTTTGAAATAATTTGTATATTAAATAGTTTTTGAAAAACCCTATGTTTTTCCAAAAATCTTTGAATTTATTTTATGTGCAGCTTAAAGTTAAGTATGGTTAAAAAATATTTTTTTTATTATGTTAACCATGGCGTTAATACTGTTTTGTTTCGAATTAGTTCATAAAAAAATTAGGTCGTGGAAAATCTATAAATTTTCTTCAAAACGGTCTTGAATTTTTCCATAAAACTGTGTGGCATCCCTGATAATACCTGAATGTTTTCTGTAGCAAAAATATATTATTCTCGTTAGTTAAAGGCCTAACAAAAGTATAAGACAAACAAAATTGTACTGAGCTTGTGCATTTAATGTCACTTTTTTCCATACCGACATTACAAACCTTGTTCCTAGTTTAGGGGTATCGATCCAGTTAAGTTAAGAAATGAGGATTTTTTGGTCTTATTTTGCTTCTAAGGGTGATTCGAAATTTTAGATTCCTCTAAAACTGGAATTTTTTTACTTTTAAAAACTGATTTTTGTATTTCCAATGCTGGTTTATGATATTGGACTTTAGTATTTTTTTGCGCCGAATTCAAAATACTTCCAGGTTTCAAACAATTATAAATTAAGTTGTTTTCAATGGAATAAGGATATAAAACGAGTTTAAAATAAACAAATGCAGTAAAAATCAGTTTTTTTTTAACGCAATTTTGTTAAAAATGGGTCATTGGGTAAAACCAGGTTTTAAAGAAACGTTACTTAATTTGGAGTATAAAATTACAAAAAAAGGATTATCTAAGCATTTGTACGTTCAGCTACTATTTTCAGGGTTGTGATAGCAAATGGTCATTTAAGCATCCAAAATGCTCCTAGGTCCTACGTATTTTGGCATGGTTATTTTCCCGATGTAACCCATGTAAGTAAAAGTTTATGTTCAGCTACTATTTTCAAGGTTACGTTAGCGAAGGGTCATTTAAGCACATCTAAAATTTTCCTTCTGTGTTTTTCCGGCATGGCTGTTTAACGATTATTTCGCTTTTTTTGTTCATTTTTTCCGCTGTGCCAGTAAGCTGTATTGTCGTGCCCTTTTTCCCTCACCAGTTTGCACCCTTTCGCGTATCGAATTTGTCTTTGCATTGATATTGCATTTCGTCTGATTCCATAGCACCTATAGTCAACCCATGACCATCTAGGTAAGGCGTTTTCCATTCGTTTTTTCCGCTGTTTTTTTTTTAAGCCTTACTTCAGTATAAGAAGTGAGAACTACTCTTCGTTGCCAACTGTTTTATTTATTTATTTTTTTGTGCTGTGATAGTAAAACGGCAAAGTGTGTTACTTAAAAGAATTTGCATAATGACTGGAGGTTGTAGTTAGACGTTAAAAGAATATCAAAGCCTTTACAGAAGTAGGTAGCACTTTACGAACATTTCGAATAAGTCTTTATTGGATTTATGCTGAAATGATTCGGGAATGTTTTATGCCACTTTCTTCTGTATAGGCTTTGATATTCTTACTACGTCTTACTAAAACCATCAACCAATATCTTAAAATTTATTCGAAACGTTCAAAACGATTCCTTCTTCTGTATGGACTTATATATTCATTCTAATTCAAACTTAAATGTCGTTTCACACTGATTCTGCTTTTATGAAGATATATATCGCATTTCAATTGCCTTTATAACAATAAGACATTTTTAAAAGACAGAGGCTTTAAACAGTGAGACATATTTAGTCAACAGACTTTTTTACTCTGTTTGAATATGATCAGTGAAAATGTTTGTTGCTGCATTTTCTTTCTCGTTAAATATATCATTATACTCGAGTGTTTTTGCAGATTTTTTAACTGCGTTACAACACATACATCTAAAATCTTTATTTACCCTTTTAGCGCTTGTTTCCAGATATTAAACTTATAATAGTGGTTTTTGCGTATTCAGGCCTTGCCCTCCTTGTCTATCCCTTTGTTTGCTTTTTTATTGTTGTTGTCATTCTCGCTACAAAAGAATAAAAGCAATGTTGTTGAAATATGTGTGCTGTCGTTTTGTATTACACGGTAAGTTTGGAGGTTGAAAAATTTCACTACCTTAAAAACAGCGTTTGTTTTTTTACTAAAAGGCTC
Organism: Ascidiella aspersa; assembly: GCF_963924565.1. Classification (NCBI taxonomy): domain Eukaryota; kingdom Metazoa; phylum Chordata; class Ascidiacea; order Phlebobranchia; family Ascidiidae; genus Ascidiella; species Ascidiella aspersa. The sequence continues at coordinate 4,245,410 of NC_139451.1, forward strand.
AACCTATAGACAAGTTTGTCTAAATTGGGATTTTCTAAAATTCGATTTAATCACGGTTTTCAGCAGTGCAACTAAATGTTTTTATGTTCTGTCGTTTTGTAGCAGTATTACACGATTAGTTCAAAGGTTAAAAATGTCACAACCTCAACAGCACCGTTTTTTTATTTGAACGGCTCACCTATTCACAAGTTGAATTAGGATTTTCAGCGGTTCTTATTTACTGAATCTGATATATTTAGAAAAATACAAAAAAGTTGGAATTTTTTGTTTAGCATTTGTCATTGTATTAAATGCCGTAACGAACACAAATAAGAATGCTAGGAAACCGTTTCGAGCAGCAACTGACCGAGTGTTAACGTAATAAACAAAAAACACTCAAAGAGCAAAAACTGACAAAAAGTAGTAAAACTACATTATTGTATAACAAACGTTATATTAACTACACCGTTCGTGACGTAACAATGCACAGCAATTGAAGGTGTGGCATGCCTGTGATACGGCTCATAAATGCTACAAAACAAATGATTAAAAGTAAAATATTTGTAAATTTTGTGGGAGGCCATGGCCCCTCAGCCCCCCCTGGCTACGCCTATGCGCGGATTTAGACCAAAACTTCTTTGGTATGGAATGTCGTTGCAGAGATCTTTGAAACGTTAAAAATTCTGTCTACTTCTATATATGGTCTTTGATATTCTTACTGAGAAGAATACGGCCTCAAAAGGGGAAGGAATTTTTTTTTACGGGAAGAACGAAAACGTAAAACTAAATCGAACTAAATAACGTAGTGTTACTTTTTATGTCGGAAAATCGATCAAAAACGGAATAAGAAAATATATAAAAACGAGGTTAAAATAATCAAAATGCAGTAAAAATAAATAATTGAAGGCAATTTGGATAAAAAGTAGGGCTTTGTATAAAACTCAGTTTGGAAAAAACCTTACCTAATCTCAGCATTTATAGTTTCAGCTACTATTTCCAAAGTTGTGCTAGCAAAGGGCCATTTCAATATCTCAAAATACTCATAGAACTCCTACTGTGTTTTTCTGGCATTGTTATTTAACGTTCTCGCTTTTTTCGTACAGTTTTTCAAAATCGATTAAAAACGTTTGGAAAAAGGGCGTCGACTTGTAAAAGATGTCTTAAAACGGAGAAAATGGGACAAAACTATATTGAGTTCCTGGAAAAAATTCCTAAAGGGGCATTTCCAAGTTTGCGCGTTGTAAAGTGTCAACACATCACTACGCTAAAATTATGATGGATATAATAGAACTGGTTCGTGTTGACAGAATAACACCTCAGTAATCCCCATTTGACTTGAGTTTGCACGACGGCGTCCAAATCGCGACATTGAGGCATCTTCCATTCATTTGGCGACAGTTAGAGGATTGCGAATTGAACCAGTTTCATTGTGAATTAATACGGGGGGCTTAGCAAAATAAATACGCCGTGATTAAAGTTTGCCTAACCAAACACTTGTCCGTCAGCACCCGCCCTGTGTATCTTTCATTTTCGCAGCAGATTTCGCATCAAAGGCTGCTGTTTCTGTGGCGTTCCTGTACAGTTCCTGATTTCGACTGTGTTGTATTGACAACGCCGCCCCCTAGCCCGAAAATTACCAGCAACGCGTCTCTATATCTGACGTCGTTCGCATTGTACGCCTTTCAACGTTTAATATATTACGCCCACTGTTCTTTTTATAACGCCCACCATCCGGTTAGAAAAGCTTTTCTCAACAGGAAACTTATCTGTCGCCACCAATACTCGATGACCAATGTAATATATTGCTGACCACAACCCGTGGTCCGTTTTAGGTTCTACCAGCAGTTTTGAGTTTGACTATAGCAGGGTCGGACACCTATGGCTCACGAGCCATATATGGCTCTTTTGTGACGCCATATGGCTCTTTTAATGAAAGAATCTTGCTTGCAGAAAAATCTAAGCTATCATTTCGCAGCCTGATTTCAAATAAAACTGCACGTGGCAATGGCCGCATTCCTAACCTTGTATTTCCTTTTTATTACATATAGTAGCAAATTTTCGGCGCTTCGCGCGAATCCTGTTTGTTTTTTAGACTGTTATCCTGTTTGAAGGAATCTCTTAATATCCAAAAGACCCGGTTCCTTTAACGGAACTCCGTAATCAAAGTTGTGCAAACTTGGCTAATCCATTTTTGGTGCTTATTATGTTTTGCCCTTTTAATGAAAACAAAATAAAACGGCCCTGCTTAATTTATTGTTTTTTGCCAACCTTTAACAAGATGTTAAAAACGTGTTATATGGCTCTCATGGAAATACAACCAAGAAAATTTGACCTTTATGGCTCCATCACCTAAAAAGGTTCCTGGACTATAGGGATGTCTGATACTTGACATTTTATTCTGATGAATTCACTATTATGCTTGAAACAATCAAAATAGGCAAATTGAAAAAAAGTTTAGTTATCTCCAATTGCTATATTTTTGTAAAATTTTACTGTTTGCATTTTAAAGGATCGCAAATCATGGCTGAAATTCTTGTATTAATTTGGTATCTGAACAGTATCGATACCACCCATTAACAACTAGAGGTTACTAAACAAATCAATTCTAAAGCAATTTTTGCATAGTAACCTGGTAGAAAACTTCTTTTTTATTTCATTTATTTTGTTTGTTTAAGCATAGGCTAGTAATGACCTAGTTTGGTATTGGATGCAATGGACGTTTTCAAACGACCTGACTCGATCAAGTCTTTTTGACAAATGACTTCGGTTGAAATAAGCTGTGTATGCATTAACTTTTAAATCGGGTCTTTGATTTCATTTTGTTCACATAAAGTTATTGCTTATCGTCTAACGAGTTTATCAATTTTAATAGTTTAACATTTATTTTTTATGACACGGACTTGACTTGGAATTGACTTGTTATTTATTCAAAAATACATGACTTGAACTTAAGTTATTTCACAAATGACTTGACTTGGACAGAAATTATTGTACAAATGACTTGACTGGGACTTAAGTCATTTCAAAATAACTTATTTACAACACTGGCATTTTGCAACAAAATTCATACCGGCGTGAAACGTGGCGTGTTGCCTAAACACGCCCATTACTAGATCGCCATTCCGAGGCTGTAATACTACAACAAGGAATCGTATTGTTTCCCAGTAAGAGGTGTTGTGTTCGCTTGTTTGGCATACTTGTAGACATATTGGAGTGACCGCCTTCGACCAAACCGACCACAAAGCACTACAGAACGGGCGGGACTCGGGGCGTATCATTTTACAGCTGATTGATGCCTTTTGTTTGAGGCTGGAATTTACTCAACCGCATTACGCGAAGAGTTGTGTGGACAAAACACCGAAATAGTTTTAATAATTGAGATTGGATACGGCAACAATTTTGTATCTTAGTTTTGTTGATCTAAGCGTTTCGCAACCTTTTTTGGCTTGCGGCATCCTACAGAAATTATAAATAGTTCGCGGCACCCTTGCTCGAATTTTTGCTGAGTGGTTAACTGTAGCGTTACCATAAACGAGATGAAGTAGCACATTACATGTGCAACAAGGTTAAACTTTTTTTGCACATTATCGTACACAAAAAATTGTACTAAGAAGCTTACCATTAGGGCAAAAATTGGATTTGTAAAGAATTTGAAATATCTCTCGGCACCCTTGAGCGTTAAAAATGGCACCCTAGAGTGCCACAGCACCCCGGTTGAGAACCACTTATCTAAGCGTTGTAACACGTGTAGTTTCACACTTCAAAAGGGTTTGATTTTGGTGACGCAAATATCTTCACAGAACTTTTGTAAGCGAACAAAACTTACAACATTATTCTTAGTAGTGCTAACTTATTTAATATGTGTCATGTTTTTGCATTGCTTCGGCAATCTTATCACCGCATTACGCAAAGCGTTTTTGTGGACAAAGCACCGGACATTTTTATTAATCGACGTTTGATACGTATATCCAGATTTGTTTCGTCCCTCAGGACAATTTTAAATCTCTGTTATGCTGGTTAAGGACTTGTAACATGCGTAGTTTCACACAGAAGGAATTTTATAGGGCAAATCGAAAAACAGATAAACCTATAGTTATAAAACAGGGCGTACCTTTATGGAATCCAAAACCATTGGCAGCAGGTTTCTGCTTGTCGATCACTGTTCCGCTGACGCGTATTTTAAGTTTATAAACCCGAATGAAACCGTGATCAGACATTTTTTAAAGGAAAAAACATTTCGCCTATACTGAGATCGTCAGTTCATTTATTCGAATGGAATCAGATTTAATGTTAATATATACTTAGGTGATGCATGAATTTTTAATGTAGGCCTATGGCTTAAAAATAAATTTAAAACCTTATAAATTCCGCACTAAAGACATTAACTAATAAATGATACAAGTGCGTATCGTCTTTATTGAGATGATGTCGTTTAACTTGACCTATTTGGCTTTCAAATTTATTTTTAAAGTAGTTATAACTATATCATTGGTGGGCAGTGGTGCTATATAGCCCCAATCTTAACAACAATGTCATAAAACACAATAAAGCTATTAAGGCACATGATCCTTTTACGTGCCTATACCAGTCTTTATCGGACAATGCAGAAAGCTGATAACTCTTGTTTAGGCGCGGATTTAAAATTTTTGTTTTGGGGAACATAATTTTTTTATGACGTCACAAAGTTACATCAAAACATGACGTCACAAGGCTACATTTAAACATGACATTATGAAGAAGTTATCTTGGTAGCTTTTGTTTGGGGTGTATGCAAATTTGTTCAGAGATGACGTCACAAAGCTACGTCATAACGTGACGTCATAAAGAAGTGAAGAGCACTACACAGTTAGCTTGTTTTGTTAAGTATTAGGTTGGGTAGGTGGTACTTTTAATACAAAATGTATATTACAAAAATGTTATTGATTTGCGCAAAGTAAAAAACATCCCTATATTGACTAAGTTGCCAAAACTTCCATTTTTAAGGGTTAACGACGCCTTTTGGCCAAATAAAAGAATAAGACACCGCACGATTTTTTTGCATTTACGGTTTCAAAAAGGGAAAATAACATAGTTTAGGGGTGGCCAAGATTATAATGGATTTCACCTTCACGTGTATTAAATGCCTGTAATATGCTAAATTTAAATGAAGTTAGGAATAAATCGTTTTGTATCACATACAGGAAGCTCATTTGCTTTTAATCAGGCCTCATTTAGATGCAGTTTAATTGTTGTAGCAGCGACTGAGCAGGTATAGCATTCTAAAACGTCGCTGAGAGTTGCTGCCAAACGTGTTTTATTGTTAGGCTGCTGTTAGGCCGTTAAGATGTCGTAATAAAACAACATCGCTTGGTTGAACATTTCTTACAGTCTTACGCTCATTTTTAGCATTTTATTTTTATATTATTATTATTTTTTTTATTATTATTGTGTGTAAATGTTGTGTTAACCCGTTCCCCTTGTTTCACCGTATTTCTGTACGTACAGCTGTAATAAGTTGGTAACGGTTTTAAGGGTATCGAATTGGCCGATGGACGCTGTATAAATTGTCGGAACTAAGTGATTTATTACAAAAATCATTGTTCGCTAAATCTAAATTGGTGGATCACCTAAAAACGACTGACAATGCGAACAAACGAAAGTCATTTTCAGGCTCAACGCCACAAAAATCCTTTAAAAGACATCAAAAAAGCATATAAAAAGAATAAGACCTACACCAAAAAAAAACAAAAGAATAAGACCTTGCTTGTAAAGACGTTATTTGGTATAGATCGTGATACTTTTTCGTCCAAAATATCGGATATCGGTATTATTTGAGAATAGTATTTGACGTCATATCTGTCCAAAATATCGGGTATCGGGTATCGGAATAAATGTCAAGTATCGGACAGCCCTAGCTATAACACACAGCGCTGTGTATAACTGATGTGTTAAGCCGTTCCCCTTGTTTTATTGCATTGTGTGCGCAGCTCTCATAAATTGGCAACGATTTTAAGGGTATCGTTTTATTACAAAAATCATTATTCGCAAAATCTAAATTCTCAAATTACTTAAAAACGGCTGATAATTCGAACAAACGAAAGTCATTTTTCGTGCAATATCTTTTAAGAGACATCAAAAACAGAAAAAATAAAATTTGTTATCCAGTGTTATTTATCCTGTTAATATTTTATCGAAATGACGTACTTAAATAAAGACGTTGTAAATAGAATTAGTTCCTACACCCATCTTAAGTCAAACTTAATTTAAAATGAGCTAAAACACTTTCAGAAGTAAAGAACTTAATGTTTCGGCGGAACTTAATGTTTTATTACTAAAATCATTGTTCGCAAAATCTAAATTCGTGAATTACTTAAAAACGGCTGACAATACGAACAAACGAAAGTCATTTTTCGTGCAAAGTCTTTCAAGAGACATCAAAAATAGAAACAAAAAATTAAAATTTGTTATCCAGTGTTATTTACCCTGTTAATATTTTATCGAAATGACGTACTTAAATAAAGACGTTGTAAATAGAATTAGTTCCTACATCTATCTTAAGTCAAACTTAATTTAAAATGAGCTAAAACACTTTCAGAAGTAAAGAACTTAATGTTTTGCCGGAACTTAATGTTTTATTACAAAAATCATTGTTCGCAAAATCTAAATTCTCAAATTACTTAAAAACGGCTGATAATTCGAACAAACGAAAGTAATTTTTCGTTCAAAGTCTTTTAAGAGACATCAAAAATAGAAACAAAAAATTAAAATTTGTTATCCAGTGTTATTTACCCTGTTAATATTTTATCGAAATGACGTACTTAAATAAAGATGTTGTAAATAGAATTAGTTCCTACATCCATCTCAAGTCAAACTTAATTTAAAATGAGCTAAAACACTTTCAGAAGTAAAGAACTTAATGTTTTGCCGGAACTTAATGTTTTATTACAAAAATCATTGTTCGCAAAATCTAAATTCTCAAATTACTTAAAAACGGCTGATAATTCGAACAAACGAAAGTAATTTTTCGTTCAAAGTCTTTTAAGAGACATCAAAAATAGAAACAAAAAATTAAAATTTGTTATCCAGTGTTATTTACCCTGTAAATATTTTATCGAAATGACGTACTCATTACGTTAATCTTGTTTTAAAATTTGGATAAATGATACTCATGTTACAATAGTCATATTATAAAGTTAAATATATCTGAAGTAACTACTATAACTAAACATATTAACATTAAGTTAACTAGATTTATTTTGGTAGAGATTGCATTTTGCTGGGAGTCCAAGTTCTTTTATCGTTGTGGTGCAACAGCCGTAACATATGCTGCTTACTCATAAGTGCTCACATAGAATTAGTTCCTGCACCCATCTTAAATCAAACTTAATTTAAAATGAGCTAAAACTCTTTCAGAAGTTAGGAATTTCCCCGCAGACAATAAGATGCAAAACAAATCCTTGATTTTGTATCAGATGATGTTAAGACTGTTTATAAACTTATGATGCCTATTCATAAGCGAAATTTATATTTCTATAAAATTTAAGAAATTATTTTATGTTTTATACCTCATTTTACAAACAGTTTTAACATCATCATTAATTTAAAATGATATCAATACAGCGAAACATACAGCACCGTTTTTCGATTGCCATGATTTCACAAGGTTGCAGAAATTATTTCAGCAAGCAAAGCATAACCTTGTTTAAATGACAAACTCATGTTGTTTGGCCGATGCAATGTGCATCACAAGATACCACGGCGCGGCATTACAAGTATTTGTGACAAGCTAAGTAAGAGGATTTCTTTGATGCGTTACAGCTCAAAGTGCACAGGGCAATCGGGTTCCAAACAGAAGGACCAACAGAGTTCATCATACCGACCAATAGAGTTCCTAATACAAGTGTTATTATAAAGAATAATATCACACTATGGCAAAGCGACAAGCACTTGTGTTGGTGTCAATAGCGGGATGCTTTTCATAAGTCGTAACTCACTTGGTCAACATTGACCTGTGGAACTTAACAGAACATTGGCTACTGTTTGGTAGTGTAGTAATGGCTTAAGTCGATGGCTTAAGAGCATAATGTTTGGAGGTTTTCAACATCAATGAGTAAAGAGATAATCGAAACGTTCGAAATGCTACCTACTTCTGTATGGGCTTTGATATTCTTATTACGTTTGATATTCTTTTTATTAGAATTTAAATTAATTGAAAAATGCACCTCCACAAACCAATTAAAAAGCCTGCCAACAACTTGGCGCTTTACTGACGCTTAGCGGTAATTGTTTTATTATATTTGTCCGCGAAGTGTCGTAAAAGAGTCCAAACAATTTAGTCGAGTTTTCTGTTAGTAGACTTTGCATCAATAAGTAAAGACTGGAAAGATAGATGGAATGACTTTTTACCGAAAGAACATAGTGATAAAGATACGCTTCAAGGCTTTCTACTTAAATGTATTTAGAATTTAGAATAAGGTTTTTGTTTTATAAAATTTTATTCCGAACATGGTCCACGCGAATTAAAAGAGTTTTTTAGGGGTCTGCGTTAGAAAAAAAACCTTAAGAACCCCTGCTACCCTTTTTTATATAGCCCCCAATTTAATTTTTTAAGGAGCGACTACCGATATTAACATATGGCTTCCGTTGGGGACCGACCAATAAAAGCGTACAACTCTGGAAGCAAGACAAGAAGCAATCATCGCATCAAACACACACATATGTTTTTAACAACGGTGCTTGTAACAGGTAACAGGATGCAACAGCCAACGGTGCTACGTTTGTTTCTCAAATCGCTCCCATTTGAGCCTGTGTACCTTATAGTTAGTATAGCGACGGTCCCGGTATTCCAGAGGTCGTGAGCTCGAACCTCACCACTGATTAGCTTTACGAACAGGATGCAACAGCCAACAGCGCTATGTTTTTGTTTCTGGACTCAGTCTTCTCTGAACCTGCGTAGCTCAGTTGGTAGAGCGACGGTCCCGGTATGACCGGCGTCGTGAGGGCGAACCTCACTGCAGGCTAGTTGTTATTCTCGCCTACCTTGCTTACATCATTGATCGACAGATTCGGTGAGTCTGCGATGGCTTGTCGTGAGTTTTAAGAATTTAGTGCTTACCGGCCTTTTTCGCCACGACCTGGACACTAAGCGTGATTATAACAGCGTAAAACCAATTGTCGGCCAAAATTTGAGTCGAGACCCAGGACTTGAGAAACACCGCCTTACTGTATAACACAGTGTTTCTCAGTCTTTTATTAATAACGGCACCCCTCAGAAATATTAAATAGATTGTGACAAACTACAAGATTTTACCGTAGGTAATTCACTAGAATGTCATAATCAACTGAACTGAAACAACACACATTAACTCTACACAGGTTATAATTGGATTTATTCTACTCTAATCTTACACAAAGAGTTGTAAGAGTTGAGAAAAAAATCAGGTTCTTAAAGATTCTCAAATATCTTTCGGCACCGTTGAACATTAAAAAGGGCACCCAAGGGTGCCGCTACTCCCTGGTTGAGAACCAATGGTATATTAGAACCACTGAGAGTGAAAGTTGAGTGATAAAAACATTTTTAACCGAGTTCAGGATTAGTTACTTGCCCTTGCGATTCTACCCTTTTTGTTTTTACGTATATCTTACTTTGTTTGGCTTGCTACTATTTTGATTTCCAACACAGACTACGCTTTGAAATCAGGGTCCACCAAATTTCGTTGTATAATATGGGTTTAGGGCCTTTAATTACTTTACAAAAAAGTTTCCGTTTAGACACAAACTATTTCCGAAGTCTGCGTAACAAGTTGGCACTTTACTGACGTCTAGCGGTAATTTTGTTATTACATTTATCCGGTAAGTGTCGTAAGAAAGCCTAAATTCGAAATACCCAGCAGAATGTTTGTAACGAGCTAATTTGGAATTAAAGACTAGGATAAATGTTTTTCCTTTGCGATTCATTATAAACTGTAGCGCAAGTGTTTTTTTTAATTTTTTTTAAGTGGTAACTTTCAAGGAAGAAGTAACTGCCTGAATCTCGGCGAAACTTGTAATAAATGTAGTCCGTAATTCTGTAAATATGTTGTTCTGGCAGATTGATCTGACACTCTGATAAATTCTTTAACAAAGACAAAAATATTTACAAAAAACATAGACACGAACTATTACAAAAATTGGAAAGCATGTCTCACAACTATCCGGTAAACAAAACTTTTAAAATTAAATTTAAATCATCTTTTTAGTTTACAAAAACAAATTGTGAGATGACTGAAAAACAGAAAAATAGTTTTTTTGCAAATAATTTAATTTTTTATACCAGTCTCTAAATAGTGCGCGTTTTGTTATTTACCGTCGAATCCGCTACGAATAAAAAAGAATTACTATGAATTCCACACAGTGTTGTAATGACTTAAGTCACTGTTTTGAAATGACTTGACTTGACTTAAGTCATTTGGTCAAATGACTTGACTTGACTTAAGTCTTTTGAACAAATGACTTGGGTTGAAATAAAGCATTTCTTTATGTAGTTTTTTTAATAAAATTGAGCTATTTGTCCGAATTTTAGCACAAAAAACAAATTGCTTGCTCAATGTTCCCCTTTCCATATTTTTTAGTTCAGTTATTGTTCATAATCATACGAGTTAAAATTATAATGGGTTTAACGTTTTATTTTTATAACAAGGACATGACTTGAAGTAGACTTGCTCTAATTATGACTTGACTGGGACTTGACTTGCGCAACTGATGACTTGGACTGGGACTTGACTTGTTATTTATTTGAAAAGACTTGACTTGGACTTAAGTTATTTTACAAATAACTTGACTGGGACTTAAGTCTTTTTAAAATGACTTGTTTACAACACTGATTCCACATATTCAAATCCTTTAACATACGGGATTTAATTTTCCCAGTTGAATGGGGAATTTTTCCCAGCTGTAGATGTCGTGTCAATGCATCCCGAAACTTAATCGTTATTAATCAGGCCTCATCTAAATGAAGGTTAATTTTTAAAGCGACTAATCATGTATAGCATTCTAAAAAGCCGTCGTAATAAAAAAGCATTACTCGGATGAACATGACTGACACCCATTTTAAGCAAAGTACCACGTATAGTATGCTACATATAGTGATGTCTGATAATAACAGTGTTGTAAAAAAGTCTTTTGAAATGACTTGAGTCCCAGCAAAGTCACTTGAAAATTACCAATCCCAAGTCAAGTCTTTTAAATAAAAATAACAAGTCAAGTGCCAGTCAGTTAAGAAATCAGTGTCCACCAAATTTCGTTGTGTAATATGTGTTTAGGGCCTTTAATTACTTTAAAAAAATGTTTCTGTTTAGACACAAACCACTTTCGAATCTGCCCAACAAGTTGGCACTTTACTGACGTCTAGCAGTAATTTTTTTATTAAATTTATCCGCTAAGTGTCGTAAAAGAGCCAACATCCAAAATACCAGCAGAATGTTTTGTAACGACCTAATTTGGAATTGAAGACTAGGATAAATGTGTTTTCTGTTGCGATTCATTAGAAACTGTAGCGCATGTGTTTACTTTTTTTTCCAGTGGTAACTTTCAAGGAAGAAGAAACTGCCTGAATCTCGGCGAAACTTGAAATAAATGTAGTCCGTAATTCTGTAAATATGTTGTTCTGGCGGATTGATCTGACACTCTGATAAATTCTTTAACAAAGACAAAAATATTTACACAATATAGACACGAACTATTACAAAAACTGGAAAGCACGTCTCGTCTTTTAAATAAAAATAACAAGTCAAGTCCCAGTCAATTTATAATCAGAGCAAGTCAAACTTCAAGTCAAGTCCTTGTCATTAAAATAAAACGTTAAATGACACATATTTTTAGGCAGACTACGCTATGAGATTGTGTTGTATCTTATGGGTTTAGGGGCCCTTAATTCTTTAAAAATGGATCACAAATCACTTCAAAAATAGAAAGTTTTAAAGAAGTTTGCGCATTACTGACGCCTAGCGGTAATTGTTATATTGTATTTATCTGCTAAGTGTCGTAAGAAAGCTTAAATCAGAAATACTAGTGGAATATTCTGATAAAGCTCATTTGGAGTCACAGGCTCGGATAAATGTGTTTTCTGTTGCGATGGATTAGAAACTGTAGCGCACGTGTTTTATTTTTTCACCAAAGTAGTAACTTTCTGGGAAGAAGTAACTGCCTGGATCTCGGCGAAACTTGTGATAAATGTAGTCCGTAATTCTGTAAATATGTTGTTCTGGCGGATTGATCTGACACTCTGATAAATTCTTTAACAAAGACAAAAATATTTACAAAAACATAGACACGAACTATCACAAAAACTGGAAAGCATGTCCCACCACTATCCGGTAAACAAAACTTTTTTAAAATTAAATTTAAATCATCTTTTTAGTTTACAAAAACAAATTGTGAGATGACTGAAAAACAAAAAAATAGTTTTTTTGTAAATAATTTAATTTTTTATACCAGTCTCTAAATAGTGCGCGTTTTGTTATTTACCGTTGTAAATACGCCGAATCCGCTACGAATAAAAAAGAATTACTATGAATTCCACACAGTGTTGTAATGACTTAAGTCAATGACTTGACTTAAGTGCACTTAAGTCACTGTTTTTAAATGACTTGACTTTACTTAAGTGCACTTAAGTCACTGTTTTTAAATGACTTGACTTGACTTAAGTCATTTGGTCAAAATGACTTGACTTGAGATAAGTCTTTCGGACAAATGACTTGGGTTGAAATAAAGCATTTCTTTATGTATTTTTTTCAATAAAATTGAGCTATTTGTCCAAATTTTAGCACAAAAAACAAATTGCTTGCTCAATGTTCCCCTTTCCTTATTTTTTAGTTCAGTTATTGTTCATAATCATACGAGTTAAACTTCTAATGGGTTTAACGTTTTATTTTTATGACAAGGACATTACTTGAAGTTGACTTGCTCTAATTATGACTTGACTGGGACTTGACTTGCGCAACTGATGACTTGGACTGGGACTTGACTTGTTACTTATTTGAAAAGACTTGACTTGGACTTAAGTTATTTTACAAATGACTTGTTTACAACACTGATTCCACAAATTCAAATCCTTTAACATACGGGATTTAATTTTCCCAGTTGAATGGGGAATTTTTCCCAGCTGTAGATGTCGTGTCAATGCATCCCGAAACTTAATCGTTATTAATCAGGCCTCATCTAAATGAAGGTTAATTTTTAAAGCGACTAATCATGTATAGCATTCTAAAAAGTCGTCGTAATAAAAAAGCATCGCTTGGATGAACAAGACTGACACCCATTTTAAGCAAAGTACCACGTATAGTATGCTACACATAGTAATGTCTGATAATAACGGTGTTGTAAAAAAGCCTTTTGAAATGACTTGAGTCCCAGCAAAGTCGCTTGAAAATTACCAATCACAAGTCAAGTCTTTTAAATAAAAATATTAAGTCAAGTGCCAGTCAGTTAAGAAATCAGTGTCCACCAAATTTCGTTGTGTAATATATGTTTAGGGCCTTTAATTACTTTAAAAAAATGTTTCTGTTTAGACACAAACCACTTCCGAATCTGCCCAACAAGTTGGCACTTTACTGACGTCTAGCAGTAATTTTTATTAAATTTATCCGCTAAGTGTCGTAAGAGAGCCGAAATCCAAAATACCCAGCAGAATGTTTTGTAACGAGCTAATTTGGAATTGAAGACTAGGATAAATGTGTTTTCTGTTGCGATTCATTAGAAACTGTAGCGCATGTGTTTAATTTTTTTTCCAGTGGTAACTTTCAAGAAAGAAGGAACTGCCTGAATCTCGGCGAAACTTGAAATAAATGTAGTCCGTAATTCTGTAAATATGTTGTTCTGGCGGATTGATCTGACACTCTGATAAATTCTTTAACAAAGACAAAAATATTTAAAAAATATAGACACGAACTATTACAAAAACTGGAAAGCATGTCTCACAACTATCCGGTAAACAAAACTTTTAAAATTAAATTTAAATCATCTTTTTAGTTTACAAAAACAAATTGTGAGATGACTGAAAAACAGAAAAATAGTTTTTTTGCAAATAATTTAATTTTTTATACCAGTCTCTAAATAGTGCGCGTTTTGTTATTTACCGTCGAATCCGCTACGAATAAAAAAGAATTACTATGAATTCCACACAGTGTTGTAATGACTTAAGTCAATGACTTGACTTAAGTGCACTTAAATCACTGTTTTTAAATGACTTGACTTAACTTAAGTGCACTTAAGTCACTGTTTTGAAATGACTTGACTTGACTTAAGTCATTTGGTCAAAATGACTTGACTTGACTTAAGTCTTTTGAACAAATGACTTGGGTTGAAATAAAGCATTTCTTTATGTAGTTTTTGTTAATAAAATTGAGCTATTTGTCCAAATTTTAGCACAAAAAACATATTGCTTGCTCAATGTTCTCTTTCCTTATTTTTTAGTTTAGTTATTGTTCATAATCATACGAGTTAAAATTCTAATGGGTTTAACGTTTTATTTTTATGACAAGGACATTACTTGAAGTTGACTTGCTCTAATTATGACTTGACTGGGACTTGACTTGCGCAACTGATGACTTGGACTGGGACTTGACTTGTTATTTATTTGAAAAGACTTGACTTGGACTTAAGTTATTTTACAAATAACTTGACTGGGACTTAAGTCTTTTTAAAATGACTTGTTTACAACACTGATTTCACATATTCAAATCCTTTAACATACGGGATTTAATTTTCCCAGTTGAATGGGGAATTTTTCCCAGCTGTAGATGTCGTGCCAATGCATCCCGAAACTTAATCGTTATTAATCAGGCCTCATCTAAATGAAGGTTAATTTTTAAAGCGACTAATCATGTATAGCATTCTAAAAAGTCGTCGTAATAAAAAAGCATCGCTTGGATGAACATGACTGACACCCATTTTAAGCAAAAGAACCACGTATAGTATGCTACACATAGTAATGTCTGATAATAACGGTGTTGTAAAAAAGTCTTTTGAAATGACTTGAGTCCCAGCAAAGTCGCTTGAAAATTACCAATCACAAGTCAAGTCTTTTAAATAAAAATATTAAGTCAAGTGCCAGTCAGTTAAGAAATCAGTGTCCACCAAATTTCGTTGTGTAATATGTGTTTAGGGCCTTTAATTACTTTAAAAAAATGTTTCTGTTTAGACACAAACCACTTCCGAATCTGCCCAACAAGTTGGCACTTTACTGACATCTAGCAGTAATTTTTATTAAATTTATCCGCTAAGTGTCGTAAGAGAGCCAAAATCCAAAATACCCAGCAGAATGTTTTGTAACGAGCTAATTTGGAATTGAAGACTAGGATAAATGTGTTTTCTGTTGCGATTCATTACAAACTGTAGCGCATGTGTTTAATTTTTTTTCCAGTGGTAACTTTCAAGAAAGAAGAAACTGCCTGAATCTCGGCGAAACTTGTAATAAATGTAGTCCGTAATTCTGTAAATATGTTGTTCTGGCGGATTGATCTGACACTCTGATAAATTCTTTAACAAAGACAAAAATATTTACAAAATATAGACACGAACTATTACAAAAACTGGAAAGCACGTCTCGTCTTTTAAATAAAAATAACATAAGTCAAAAAATAAGTCAAGTCCCAGTCAATTTATAATCAGAGCAAGTCAAACTTCAAGTCAAGTCCTTGTCATTAAAATAAAACGTTAAATGACACAGATTTTTAGGCAGACTACGCTATGAAATTGTGTTGTATCTTATGGGTTTAGGGGCCCTTAATTCTTTAAAAATGGATCACAAATCACTTCAAAAATAGAAAGTTTTAAAGAAGTTTGCGCATTACCGACGCCTAGCGGTAATTGTTATATTGTATTTATCTGCTAAGTGTCGTAAGAAAGCTTAAATCAGAAATACTAGTGGAGTATTCTGATAAAGCTCATTTGGAGTCACAGGCTCGGATAAATGTGTTTTCTGTTGCGATGGATTAGAAACTGTAGCGCACGTGTTTTATTTTTGCACCAAAGTAGTAACTTTCTGGGAAGAAGTAACTGCCCGGATCTCGGCGAAACTTGTGATAAATGTAGTCCGTAATTCTGTTCAAAGGTTGTTTGGTATTGTGGCGGGACAATCTGAAACACCATTGCCTTGTTTATTATTGTGTGCGCGTTTTGTTATTTACTGTTGTAAGTACGCCGAATCCGTGTCAAATTAAAAAAAAGACTACTATGGATTTCACATTAACATATAGGATATTAAAGCCTTTAATATACGGAATTTAATTTCCCTAGTTGTAGAATTGAAGTTGAGAATAAATCGTTTTAGTTTACAGATATCGTGTCAATGCATTCAGAAAGCACATTAGTTATTAATCCAAGATATTGAAGCCAAACGACCAAACGTGTTTGGAAGCTGTTGTTAAGTCGCCTTAATAAAACAGCATCGCCTGCTTGAACCCATTTTAAGCACAAGTACCACTTTTAGTATGCTACAACTCTAGTGATTTCCAATAATATCAGTGTTGTAAACAAGTCATTTGGAATGACGAAAGTCCCAGTCAAGTCATTTGTAAAACAATTCAAGTCAATGTCAGGTTATTTCAAATAAATAACAAGTCAATTCCCAGGATGTCCAAGTCAGGTCCTAGTCAATTCATAATAATCAGAGCAAATCTACTTCAAGCCAAGTCCTTGTCATAGAAATAAAACATTAACTGATCCCGTTTTTAAGCATACCACGCCATGAAATCAGTGTCACCAAACTGCGTTATATCTTATGGGTTTAGGGTCATTAATTACTTGAAAAATGTTGCACAAACCACTCATAACGCATTCCAACAAGTTGGCGCTTTACTGACGCTTAGC
This sequence comes from Ascidiella aspersa, assembly GCF_963924565.1. Taxonomy (NCBI): domain Eukaryota; kingdom Metazoa; phylum Chordata; class Ascidiacea; order Phlebobranchia; family Ascidiidae; genus Ascidiella; species Ascidiella aspersa. Next base: position 4,262,216 of record NC_139451.1, read on the forward strand.
GGCTGTTTTTTTATTATATTTGTCCGCTACGTGTCGTAAGTAAGCCTAAATCTGCCTCGATTGCGACGAAACTTGTGATAAATGTAGTCCTTATTCCTGTTTATATGTTGATTGGTATTGTGCCGGATCGTTTTGAAACCCTGTTAAAAGCCCCGAATGATCAGCTGTCCTCCCTGCTAAATCGCAGTGTTGTAAACAAGTCAATTTGAAAAGACGTAAGTCACAATCAAGTCATTCGTAAAATAACTTCAGTCCAAGTCAAGTATTTTTGAATGCATAAAGTCCCAGTCAAGTCATAATTAGAAGTCAATTCCAAGTCCATGTCATAAAAGACATAACTTAACTAAAATAAACATTTTATTTTAGTCATTTTTTCTAAAGTCTTAAGTCAAGTCATTTCTCCAAATCACTTAGTTCAAGTAATTTTTCCTAAAAGGCTTGAGTCAAGTCAAGTCATTTAAAAACGGTGACTCAAGTGCACTTAACTCAAGACATTGACTTAAGTCATTACATTACTGCTAAATCGTTGCTTTTTGACATGTGCTTTATCTCGCCTCTTTGTCTATTGCATTCGTTTTATTCTGTAAAAAACAATTGCATGTTGCTGTCAATAGGTAAAGACGTAAAATATATACCCTAATGTGTCTGCTGCGAATTACAGGGTTACTTGGGTCTAAATTTGCAGAAGACCAGCCATTCATCACGTTTTGTTTGGGGAAAAGCGATTGATCGCCGATCGAACTTACCGCCTTGGCAAACAACAGAGCGAATATATATATTTACAGCGATTTATCACAATCTATCAAAAGCGAAAAGTCAACAGAAACTTATACTTCCCACGTCGCTTTGTGTGCACAAATGGCTTGCTAACGTCTATGCTCATTTCTGATGTATTTACCCACCTATCTGTTCCACTATGTTAGCACTGGGCTAGGTTTCGACCTTGCAACATTGAGTGGCAAATAGTCGACGCCCTGAAATAAGATACAAATTTAATCATCAACGAGAGATCAAGAATTAAACAACCACCGGCCTATTAGGTAAAATCAAACACTCAAAATAAAGCCTAGAATCAATACAACATTCTCCAGTGTTGTAAAGACTCCAGTCAAAGACTTGACCCAAGTTCCCTAAAGTCACTGTTTTTAAATGACTTGATTCACTTAAGACTTTTGAACAACATACGTTGACCTGACTAAAGTTTTTTCGGACAAGTGACATCGATAGAATCCTGGGTAGAATCAATACTACCTTCTCCACTGGTCATTGATCGGAAAAGTGTTACTTTTTCACTACTTTTTCATTTTGGATTTAAGCCTATAAAGAGTTATGGTAGCTTTTTATAAACGCTCGGCACAAATCTCAAGATAATGGTTGGACTTTGTAGTAAGACGTAGGATAAATATCAAAGCTCATGTAGAAATGGGTAGCAATTTTAAACTTTTTAAATAAATTTTAAGATAATTGCTGGAGGTTGTATAGTTAAACGTAGAATGAATGTCAAAGCCCAAACAGATGTAGGTGGGGTTTTTTGAACGTTTCGAATAAACCTTAAAAGATTGGCTGAAGGTTGTAGTAAGACATGGAATAAATATCAAGGCTTATACAAAAGTAGGTGGCATTTTGTTGTAGCATTATCAGTTAATAACTTATTCGGCTCTGTTATTCATTTACAAGCGCACCTTTTTTGTTTGACTAAATTCATTTTACCCATCATGCGTTTCCAGCGCTGGCAAAGCAGCGTGAAACCATTTACGCATTTGCGGCCATATTAGCCGTTTTGCCACCTGTTCACACAGTCACCTTATCTCTACCTGCCTTGCCCGTTTGATTTGGATGAGAAAAGACGCTTTCGACAGGCGGTTAGCCTGTTTGCTGTACAGCATTTATCATACCTTCATATTAGCATCTGCTGTTTGGCAAGCGTCGGTAAACGATAGTTGAAACGGCACGTTGAAAACACAAGCGTTAATTATGAGTGAATCGGGGTAATACTTCAATATCTTGGTTTTACTTCAATATCCTGAGACTTTTTCAGGTGACTGTAGCTTACGACAACACATTTAAAGGTTTTACAACAAACGTAGGCCTAAATAATTAACTGCTTCAACTAAACCACAATTGTAAATTGTTCTTCCGGCAAAATTGTAGTTAAGTACCAACGTTTCGACCACCTAGGCCTAGTCGAACAATCTTCTTCAGGTTTTACTATTAAAACAATTTTACTATTGAAACAATGCCTGGCAGCAACAGTATATTTATTAAAAGTACCATATAACCAAAAATCCATTCTCAAAAATCCCATTTCTTTTTCTTTTTCTTAGCTTAATGAATCTTGTAAAATGTGTATATTTGATTGAAATTACTATTTGAAAGGGTTTTACAACGAAAAACAGCTAAAATCATAATTTCACTTAAAATCCATTCTCGCAAAGATTTATTTTCTTAATACTGTATCTTATAAAATGTCTCTATTTTAATAAACGTAGTAAAAAATGTTTAAATACGAAATGCTACTGTACTGTATGATGGAGTCATTACCAAGGTGACATTTTTAATAATCATGAAATTTTATTCAACGTACAAATCTTGTATTTCGCTGTATGCTATGTCTATACAACAGAGGTTCTTAAACTGGAATCCATGGATCCCTTAGGGCAGTGGTTCCCAACACGTTTTTAAGGCGACCCATTTTATAAGAAAAAAAGGGGGGCATATAGCCTTGGGATATGTCAATGAGTTTGGGGATATAGCCGCATGTCGGCTTCAACTAGCCTACCAGCTTCATTGTATGATCGTTTTGCCATTTTTCGTAAGCCTAATAAATTGAAATATAGGTCACTCAGCAATAACAATAATAATATTATAATAACAATAATTAAAAGGAAAGCTGTTAAATGTCATTGCACTACGAACATGCTACAAAGATTTCCGATGTCTCGACATAAAACGCTTCGTGACTTATATTTAAATTTCCAGTTTTGAGATCTCTTCATCTTTTAAACTTTTTTATTGCTATTTTTTCGTCCAAGAAATGGATGCCAGAAAACAAGCGACCCCAAAAATTATTCAGGCGACCCATGCGTTGGGAACCACTGCCTTAGGGTACATGGGGTTAGTTTTAACCATCCATGACTTTAAGGAAAAAAATTAAGAAACCCCTGCGCTACATACTAAAAGAAGTGCTGTACAACGTTTACTGGCTATAAGCTAAAAAAATTGCTTACAACACTGTGGGCATTGGTTCGTTACCGTTTTAGTGATATCGCCTTTTTTAAATGGTAAAGTTATGACTATCAACTCATCGTAAACAACACAGTAATGTAGAATTTGTTGTATCCGTTTAGAGCTGGAGGCTTAGGTAAGCAATGTTTCTCAGCCTATTTACACAATACTATGTGTAAGAATAACATCGAAGCTTTGGCCAACCAATTATCTTCACTGAACTTTTTGTAAGCTTAAAGTGAGCAAAACGTGAAGCATTAGCCGAAATAAATTCGAATTGGTTATACCATCGAAAAGCATCATAGGTGTTATTTGTTTAAACAACATTTTAACATCTGGAAAATTAACATTTTTACATCTGGAAATTAACTATACCTAATTACAAAAAACGTTGATAAAAGATCTTTCCTACACTGTTTTTTAGAGATGTCATTAAAACCAGATAGAATGATGCGTGAATCACATCAAAGTTGGATTATGCCACATCTCGCAATGTATACCTATATGGCTACAGCAATCCATTTAAAAAAATTAAAATGCGAATATTTCAAAAACCATTAATGCTAGACAAAAATAAGGGCATTTTCAGAAAACTTTTAGAATTAATCTATCACTTCTCCGTTTAAAATTTGCTGTTGACCAGTGTTATTATGAGTCATGTATTAGTATTGTTTCCACAATTCTACTTTCTTTAATAACGGTTAAGGCGTGAGACTAAAAGGCCGTGTGAATTGCAACCTGCACTGTTAAAAAAATTCTGTAAAAATTACACGATTTTCCTGTGCAGCAGTTTTACATGGAAACACTGTAAAAATTTTACTGTTGAATAACTGGTAAAAATTACTGATAATTTTTGTAAATATGGATTTCTGCCTGTAAAATTTACTGCGTAATAATGTAATTTTCACACCATTTTTGCAGGTAATTATTACTAGATTTTGAGGTAAAACTGCTGCACGGGAAATTCGTGTAATTTTTACAGAATTTATAGTCTGGAAAATTTTAAGGATTTTTTCTGTAATTCTAATAACACTAAATTTCATTTTTTTAGTACCCCACTTTCCTTTTTTTAGTTTATTTTCAAATAGGCAAGCAAACACGATACTGAACACTGTGTTTGACGTTTATTTGTTGGAATTGGATTTAGGTTCCTTTTGCAATCAAATTGCAAAGGCGTAAAACCCTTGGGTGGACATCCTTCCGCTTCCGCTTTATACCTCTTCTATCTAATGCCGCAAAGTATCTGAAAATAACAAAAAGCCAAAGTGATTGTATCTCAAACAATAAAATACCGCTACAGATTGTATTTTTTTTCTGTTTAAAATTTAATAATGTAACATGACTGCAGGTTAAACGGTAGGCTATACAAAGGATGGTTACCACTAAACCCCTAACCAAAACTATGACCATTATTAACCTAATACATTTACACATGTGCATTTATGGTAACTTATTACTCACTGGCGTCATCTATTGAAGTCGCAAATTGGCTTAGTATATTTAAAATTAAAATTTAATCAATATGATAACGATGAAGCAAAGTAAAAAAACCTACAGGCAAAAAGTCTAAGATAGTCAAGTTATTTCTGTTAAACTTCCCAAGGCGAAAATATGTGTAATTTTTACTATTATCATCCAGTGGAAGCACTGTTTTAAATATTAAATTAAAAAATGATAAATTACAAAGTAAAACCATACCTTTGCACAAACTCCAGCAATATTTCACAGCTTTTTGGATATACCATGTTGAAAACATAAAATGAGCAAAATTGGTAGACAAATGCTTGAAAAAAGTCACTGAATGTGCAGGCCAAATTTTTTTCTACCAAGACAACAAATTTTGTGGCATCAACAGGAGTCATACCTATTCAACATAACAAACAATAGCATAACTTAACTGACAAAAGTAATATGCTAAAACCCATCAACCTATCTTTATTCAACAACCATTATCAAAAAAGGCAAAGATTAAAGTTAGGCTTTAACAGCATTGTAGCCTGTCTTGGTAATACAGTTGCACTGCACAAGCAACTTGTTTGGTTTTATGGTTTCAGGTTCCAAGTTGAGAAAACATACATGCTCATAAAATGATCGCATAGCGCAACCAATATATATATATAATATATATATATATATATATATATATAGTAATTAGTTATGTTTACTAAGTGATTTTGTAACAACATTATTACTAGCAAAAACTTTACCTAGCACTACAATAAAAGGTGTCGCTGGTGCATCTTCAACTATATTTTCAAAAAGAGTGTCGCTCTGCAAAATAAAACTTATGTAATAAATTACATCAAATATCTGACCCTAAGAATGTACAATTATTATTCTTAAAAACTTTTATCCAACCTTACATAACTATTAAATTTCCTTTAAATTCAAACTATAGCAATTGATCTGGTTTAAATGGTTAGCATTTAGATGTCATAAAATTAACAAATCAGATAGACTTACCGAATAGCATTTGTATATATCGGACACCTCTTCTTTAAAAAAACTTGACAGAATATCAAACAAACTATATGATTTGGCCAACTCTGTGTTTGGTTTTAATTTCAGTTTTTCTTTTATTTCTTTAATGTTCAACTCAGCAAAAGTTCTGTAAAAAGTCACTAACTTTACAAAGTTGAATTTATAAGAATTAACGCTACGACAAGATTTTCTTGCACTAAGGAAAAATGTCATCTTTACACTAAACTATCGTTATAACAGGTTGGTGAAATTTTGATAGTCACAGGCCAAAAAAAAAACACTCAAAATGTTTTGGCAGGCAAGATAAATTCTAAGTGATAATTTTGTTGTTATAACCTGAAGTTCTTAAAACATTTACAACTGAACTTAGGTCTAATTACATTTAAGAGGGTGGTAATGCATTGGCACAAAAAATGTGTAAAATTTGAGTGCACATGGCGTCATCCATAATCACAAGTAAAATGTGAAATAAAACAATTATCAAATGGACATTTTACCTCATAACCAGTCCGGATGTGCAGTTTTAGGTGCCTAAGCAAAGACTTGGAATCACATAAGGTTTTTTGACATATTTGTAAATTGCACTTAAGATTCATTTTAAACTTTCGAATTACGAAATGAGCAGCAAGTAACCTACAATATAAATACATAAATTTACATATTTGACTGAACAACCACAACCTAAAAAGCATCAAATAGAATTGATTATCTTCTCTTACACTGACAGCTCAAAAAATGTGTTGCACTAACCCTGACTATACACAAACATTTCTTCTCTTATTACTAAACTCAAATATTTCAGTTCGGCACATGTTATAGGTTTTATCAAATCAATATACCTCGATGCAGGACTACTAACTTAACACTGATATTTTTTTATAAAAATTATGAACTCATTAAAATAAACCAAACCAGAGTCTATTTTGCTATCCTTAAGTTACAAACATATTAACTAATTAAATTATTTTCTTAACGTTTCGTAAGAATTTAACAACCAACAAAATATTTTACTTTTCCGGTTCTACTAACCACGTTTTTTTTGGATGCTCAAAGAAATATTTCCATTTCACTGTTACGTCACCGACTTTTTTCTTTCGTTTGAGACGAGCGATTTGATTGGTCGGCCTAAAGTTCCCGCCAAACATATTAAACATTTTTACACTATTTTAGAGTAAAACGCTTTACAATCACCAATGTAAAATATTTACCGTTGTTCTAACGGTAAAATTTACAAATTTTTTTAACAGTGTGGAAAGTTGTCAATTCCAACATGTCGGAGTTTTTCAGTGGTACTAATGGCGCTCGTCTGATACGCTGAGTTTGTTGGGCAAATGCACACAGATCCCAAGAAATTGGTTCAACGAAAAGTATTGATTTGTTCTGCAAACACAACGGCCCAGCTTAAACTCAGTTGTACTTTTCGAAATATGTTAAACTGTGGCATAACATATTGCACAAAGATTATACAACGTACTGAACTTAGTAAAACGAAAATCAGTTTGTTTGGATGTTATATGATAAAAATACAGTATATATCTCTTCTGAAAGCATAGTATCTAAAACACAACAAAATATAAATCAAGATGTACGCAATGCTTCGTTTAAGATGTACGTAACAACTACTTTACACTTTATCAATGGATGAGCAATCAGAATCGTTTGTTTTTGAGCATTCGAATTCAGGCATATTCTTTATTCGAAAGAAAATTTTAATTATTATATAGTTCACGTTAAAATATGGTTTAAAAATCAAATAAAAGAAAAGTATTTTATTTTATTTTATTTTAAAAAATTATGTTTTGCCAACTGTTTTTAGCAAACGTAAAAAAACTGTGATACCGATATATCGTTAAGGGCGATATATCGACCAATGTTATCGATAAACCGATGTAACGGTTTATCGAAAAAAATTATATGATTCATTCGAGATTGTTTGATTTTTCAAAGGCAGGTGGTAGCCCTGCTTATATGGGAAATCTATGGGCGTGTTTAGTATCCTAGTGAAGTGGCAGCAATACGTCACACAATTAAGTCAAAGAGATTTGTTCATAAAACCCAATTTACTTGACAGACGCGAGTGTCCAAAGGCGGTTATAAATCGCGTCCAAACCAGTAATACAACATCAATGCAGTTAAATATGGTTTCACAACCAAACTAAAATAATATTATAGTATAGTTAATAATTTTTTTATTAAATATTATATTCTTGCCAACTGCCTTCAGCAAAGTTAAAACAATTGCTAATAGCAAAGTAAAAAAAAATAGTCCAATTTTTTTTTTTACGGATACAAAATTTACCGATCGAATATTCTCAATTTTTGCAAAATAGGAAAGTAAAAAAAAATAGCCCAAACAATCTTTTTTTTTACTGACGCCGATATATAGTTAAGAGCGAAAAAATTGTTCATAAAACTCAATTTACTTGACAGACGCAATAATGTCAAAGGTGGTTGTAAATCGGCATCGGAAACACGCCAAATTTTTTTTTTATCGTTACAAATTTAACCGATACTGATATATCGTTAAGAGCGAAACATAGACTGATATATCGATCTATCTCCAAATGTTGTATGCATCATTTTAAATTTTTTGAAAGGAATTTGTTATCCCTGCATATATGGGAATTCCATTGGTTCACAGTAAAGCAATACGTCACACAATAAAGTTCCATGGATTTGTTCATAAAACTCAATTTACTTGACATACGCCACCGTCCAAAGGCGGTTGTAAATCGGCATCGTAAACGCCCCGACCCAGTAATACAAAATCAATGCAGTTTGGACACCTGATTAACGAGAGGCGGCGTTTCGCATTCAAAAGTCGACGAAAAGACTCGGCGAAAAATCCCATCAAAGCTCGACGCCGTGCATCAAACGGTCCCGGGCGCTTGTTAGACGGCTTTTGTGCACCTTGGCCGACAAAAGACAACAAGCAAATAACGAGCGTTTGCTTCGCTGCTCTGTTTTGCGCAAAGGACTAAGACTTCTTAAGTAACGCGACTTAATTGTCTTACGGGCACTTAAGCGAATTAACAACAATGGCATTAGAGGCGGACTCTGACGCATTAGATTTTTTGCAAATACGTGGAGAGTGTGATTTTCGGATTGCAAACGCCCTTGTGAAGATTGCAGTTTTTTTCACCGAATTAAAGTAAATGATTTCACTTTTTACCCAATTGAATTACCTCCGCGGAAATCGTGGTGATATAGAAAAGACAGAAATAAAAAAATATCAAATTTTTTTTTAACATGTGAATAAACAGATATGACATTCAAAATGCTACTTACTTCTGTAACTCTTACTACGTACGTCTTACTAAAACCTCCAACCATTATGCTCCACAGAAATAAATGCTAGTTAAATAACTATATGACAATATTTAGACCGTTTATTTTTATGTTTATAAAAAAGACCTCAATAAATAAGAATATCGAAGCCCACACAGCAGTATAGGTGGCATTTTGAACGTTTCGAATATCTCTTTATTCATTTTCAACATGTGAATAAAGAGTTATTCTAAACGTTCACAAAATGCTACCTACTTCTGTATGAGCTTTGATATTCTTGCCACAGCTCTGCCGAAAATAAATGTTAGTTAAATAACTTGTGACTTTGGAACGTTTTGAAACGTTTGAAACTCCATTTGGCAATTGTTTAAAAATAATTATTATGCTTATTATTTCTAAACACTAGAGTTATGTAGTCGTTTGTAAAAAAATATATGAATGTCGTATCGGTAAATTTTATATAAAGTAAATCGGATAGAGCTCATTTTAAAGCGAAAAACATTTTACAGTTTTTATTACACACACAAAAAAAAATTGTACAGTTGTGTGACTCTTAAAATAACTTAATACTTCCTCGATGAAAACATTTCCAGAGATAACGACACAAAGTTACGTCAAAACGTGACGTCCGTTACTCCTAATGTGGCGTAATGTGGCATAACAAAGAAAAAAAAGTTCGTTTATTCTGTTTAAGTATTAAGTTGAAGAGATGTTACTTTCAATCCAAAAGCTGCTTTACAAAGATGTTATCGATTCACGCATATAGAAGAACGCCTATGTAATGTTCAAGTTGCCAAAACGTTTATTTTATATGAGATGCACGATAATATACTGGAAAGTTGATTCAGATTCGAGCAAAGCGCTTAAAATTCTTGCATTCGCGCATTTTGCATTTCACAATAGGCAACAAATACAGCAGTGGGCATAGCCACGTACCCCATTGGTACCTACAGAATGGGCTGACACCACTAAGACAAATACCAAACCAGCATATAATATTAATCGAAAACATGCTGCTTATTTACTCAAACTATTTTATATCGCTTTTAAACTATGATAATAATTTACAGATCCTGAGTAATGTTTGAATTAGCTTGTTTATCGATTTTCTCCAAACAAAAGCCGCAATTTCACTCGCTCTTAACCACGTTTGTCATCCCCCGAAAATAAAGCTTGCCTTGTGATTGAACATTGCAAAATAAACAAGTCCGCTCAAATAACATCACTCTACTGTGCATCAGCGTTTCAAGTGAGACTTTAATACTATCAGTGATAACGCTAAGTGCGTTCGGTATTTGGCCTGGGTCTAAATGCGTCTGGAAATATCCGGTTCTGGCCTAGATATTTAAACGAACTAGAAATATGGTAAGTTGCGCCCTATGTAGTTATGGGATGAAAATAGATGTTTTCTTAAGAAGCAAACCCACAAAAGTTGCATCGATGTAAACAAGTCATTTTGAAATGAGTGAAGCAAGCTTTTAAAAAAATAACTTCCAAAGCAAGTTTTTTTTGAAAAGTCCGATTTAAGTCTTTTGCAACAAATACCGTCAAGTCCCAGTCCAAGTCATCAATTGCCCAAATCAAATCATTGTTCGAGCAAGTCAAGTTATTTACATAAAAATAATACTTGAAACTATTAAATGTGCTGAACTCGTCCGATGATGTATAATTTTTATATAGCAATAAGACTTTTTTTTTCGCGCAAACAAGTTAAATAACTAAATTTTATTATAAAATGTTGGGGCGTAATGGTTGGAGGTAAGTAGATAAGTAAGACGTAGTAAGAATATCAAAGCCTGTACAGAAGTATACGGTATCATTTGTATTCATTATTGAATAAGAAATATGCGAAAGGTTCAAAATGATACATACTTCTGTATGGCATTTAATATTCATAATACGTCTTATGGAAAGATACTTTTTAAGTCAAGTCATTTTGGTGAAAAGTCAATACCAGTCATTTGAAAACTATGACTCAAGTGCACTTAAGTTAAGGGTTTGACGTGAGCCATTACAACACTGCAAAATGATTAAAGCTTTCTTCGGTTACCATAATTATCCCAATTAACATTCGCCGAAACGTTGAGATCGAATTTCATTTAGCATGTGTCCTATGCTATTCAGTTACCAATAAATGGTGATTAGTTGCGCAAAATCTTGCCACTTCCGATCGAGCAATTAAAAGAGTTGAAAATTGGCAAATGTGTATCGAGACTTTCAAGTGGCGGTTAAAAGGAGTGCTTGAAACTGTTTTATAATATTCGCTTTGTATATAGTTTAAATCAAAGTTTTTTTATTCGTTTGTTGTGTTTTTATGTTTGATTTAACGACAATCATCTGGCAGTCTTACGACCGAAGAAAAAACTTTTGTTGTTACACTATTATTCAACGAGAAACAAATGGTTTACATTATCAACACGTATTAACTCAAAAGTTTACTCTGGAAAGAATTTACACCAAAACCTATTAAACCCACGTTTTGAACACAATTGTATACAATTAGGCCTACGACATAATTCATTTTACAGTTTACTCTAAAATTCTAGCAATTTAATGATTATAATGTGTATCAAATTATCTCTTTCGATGTATTAAAGGTCATGGATTCCTTTGGTTTAAACATAATTCTACATAATTCGGTTTAAAGTTTATAGTAAAAAGTATAACACTTTAATGATCAAAGTTTGTATCAAATTATCTCTTAGGAAGTATTGAAGGTCATGGTTTCTATTGTCAATACATATTTTTCTACATAATTTGTTTTACAGTTTATAGTAAAAAGTATACCAACTTAATGATCAAAATGTGTATCAAATTATCTCTTTTGAAGTATGAAAGGTCATGGATATCGTTTTGTTAATAATACTTTATTCACAACGACCTTATTTTTAGCAAAAACATTAAACGCAGCTCAATAATTGTAAAAGCAGCTGAATAATTCAAAGCACCACAGTAGCAAAAACACGCGGCAAAATGTTGATGGAATTTCGAATAATATTTATTCTCCCAAACTCGGTATCAGATGCGAGTGGCCTGACGTAAAAGCGTTGACACGCATGAAATAAAACTTTCTGTCGCTGCGCTTTCGACTCCGTTTCAACACCTATATCATTCAAGTTTAATGGATCAGAAAGTTCTGCGGTCGAATTCGGTATTTTTCTCACAGCTCAGTGGAAAGCGGTTCGAACCGGTTTTAGCCGGATCTGTGAAGCGGTGTTTATTTGAACAAAAACACTTGCTTTTTAATTGCTTTTGAGGTTATGATTATAAAACTACAACTTACAGTTTTGTTAGAAACAAAGTTTATATGTTTTGCCGGACATAATTGCTGGATATTGTAGTTAGACGTAGTAAGAATATTAAAGCCAATACAGAACTATTAGCATTTTTAACGTTTCGAATATTTCTTAATTCATTTTGATGTTGAAATTCGTTAATGTTGATAAGAAATAAAGAGTTATTCGAAACGTTCAAAATGATACCTACTTTTGTATGGGCTTCGATACTATGTCTCTTTTAAATAGTTTTCAAATAGAAGTTACGCTGGTTAAAGTAGGAAATAACTATGCCCATACACAGAAGTCTTATTTTGAACGTTTCAAATATCTCTTAGTTGTTTTTTGACATCTGAAAGCTAAATCATATTCTTATTATCTCTTGTTTACGAAAGAATCAGAAAAAAAACAAGAATCTTTCTTTTACATTTTATTGTATAAACACTAACAGCCTAAAGTGTTTCAGCTTTTTCTATAGGAAAATAATTTAATCAGAAACATCAATGTATATTAATACTCACTCCGCCTCATCAAAGCAAGCCTGTGCATAAAGTAGTTTGCACTCTGGTAATTCATGTTTCTTGAATAAAACTTGAACAATTTTTGGCTTTCCAAGCCTGTAGTAAGCAGTAGCGAGCAAACACATCAAATGCCTTATATTATGCACCGTGTGTAATCTTGTATAGGCATCGTGTGTGTCCCATTTATATCTTGGTTTATTCTGATATATTGATATATAATTAAAGCTCGAATTTTGTACTTTTTCTTGGTTCTTGTGAGAGGTTAGCCGAACGATATAAACTTAAATCTAAACTAGTTTGCAGGGTTCAAAAATAATACAAATGGATACCAACCCTGTGCAATCTATAAAGCCTTGTGCAAGGTTTACACAAAAAACAATTTTGTCAATATAACTCAGTTTTTTATTTAATAAAACATAGTTATTGTTGAATTTTAATGATCGCTAGTTACTACAACATCAACAAACACTCCAATATGTACACTTTAAAGCGTCGTTTGTTAATTCTAATTTGTACTTTGTATTTTTTTTTCTGTACCAAGTTTAAGTAGGTCACAAAGTGTAGTCGAATCGTGTATTTTCTCACCGAAAACTCACATTCAAAAGCGGTTCCCGTGAGGCTGTGTTTGTTTGCACAACTTTTTTTTCAATTTTACAAAATTTTGGTCTTTGACCATATTTTGGGCAACAGCATTCAGTTTTAAGAAAGCTGGAGGTTGGAATTGGCATATTTTAAACGTTTCCAAAAAATCCTCATGCACTTTCAACATTTGACCAAATCATAAATGGACCACAGCGGTCGGATCTTGTATTTTCACACGAAAACTTCTCAAAGAAAAGCGGTTTCAACCGGTTTTAGCCGGAGCCGCGAAGCATTGTTTATTTGCACAACGACAGAGGTCTTTAGCGGGGCGTTTTTTTCACTCGGGGATGACGCTTACGACTTCCAGCACTCTCAGATGCCAAGGTTAATTAGAGCCTGTGCTCTTAGCGCTACGAGCCCGAAAAATGTGTTGAACACAAACAGGTGAAGGACCTTTGCAAGTTTTTGCTAATCCCGGGCAGATTTCGGCGCCTCGGCGTCGTGTTTTACCAGTGTTTCGACTGTTTTCGCCGACAACTATACTCGTAAACCGCGGGTCATAATTTCATGGAACTATTTTCCCGTCTCCAATCAAACCGCACGATGATGAATGATGGTGTTTGTGGTTGTTTTTGCGGTTGTTACAGGCGTGCCGCAAACTTAACTGTTTACAACTGCGTTTCCGACATTCTTTCGCCCTAGTTTATGCACACCTCAACGGTCAGATAATTATTTGGTGATATTTTTTCTCAAAAAAAAAAAAAAAGCAAAAATCGAAATTAAAAAAAAATTCTTTCGCCCTGATTTGTGCACACCCTAATGGTGAGATGATTGGTGACTTTTTTTTTTCACAAAAAAAAACTTTTGCCAAAATCGAAATTTTAAGACTATGGCAATGCGTGGGCTCGCTAAACACACTAGACTTTATTATCTTCTTTAAAAAGGCGTTCAAAGTTTTCCACTACACTTTTAAGCACAAGCTGCTTCCGTTTTTTGCTGCATTATCCGGTAAGACAAAAGTGTCTATATAAAGTATATTTTATTTGTAATTATTCAAATTTTAATTAACAGGATTCCTCAGGCAAGATTATTATTCTAAAGATTCATTCTTTAAGGCAGTATTTAGGTTTATGCCTGCTTTCCCACTTCGCTTTGTATAAACTATGCTTAAAGTTACAATCGCAACGCCTTTATTCAGTGTTTTTTTACCTTATTTCGCGGCGACCTAACTGGTTAGACTTAGAGTTGACTTGTTTACAACACTGGCTTTACCGCCTTAATTGCCCGACATGTACAATTTATATACACGCTATAATTTATTCAAAACCTCTCCGAAGGGCTTATTTAGTTCAAGATCAAGTGATAACCGTGCGAATCACTGTCCAGCGGTTTTGAACATCGTTTTCCTGAGAACTGCTTACATTAAATGTGACCCCTAGTAACCTCTCAACTGCTTACATTAAATGTGACCCCGAGTAACCTCTTGGAGCCCGCCAGACGGCGAATTTACCGCTTCAAAATTGAGGCCTTTTACATTTTGACTAGGCCACCGTGACCCTATAATATATCGATCATAATTTATTTGAATGCGAAGTATGTAAGCTTGATTTGTATTTCCGGTTGCATAAAAAAATAAATATAAGACGGTGATTAAACCTAGCTATAGGTTTAGACAACCATAAGAAAGTTAAAATATGCAAAATACTGTGTTTTGCTGTGAAGGTTTAAATAAAAGAAAGTTATCAATTGTAAAAAAAGGCGTCTATCGAAAGCTGAAAACAATAAACAGTTGAATTTCCAGTCTTGTATTTAAGGCGGTGAAGCCAGTGTTGTAAACAAGTCATTTTGAAATGACTTAAGTCCCAGTCGAGTCTTTTAAAAAATATTTGAAGTCCAAGTCAAATCTTCTGCAAAAATGCCAAGTCAAGTCCCAGTCAAGTCGTTATGAGATCCAGTCAATTTCAAGTCATGTAATTGACATAAAAGTAAATTGTTAAACTATAGAAATTGGTAAACTCGTCCGATTATAAGCAACAATTCAACTTAAAATTACACAAGCGCAACATACAGCAATAAAAGTGGTTAATGTGCAAAACTTGAGATAAATTTTATTGAAAAACACTTAATTTAATCCCAAGACATTTAACAAAATGACTTAAGTCTAAGTCAAGTCATTTGTCTAAAACACTTAAGTCAAGTCAAGTCATATTTTGGTCAAAAGACATGAGACAAGACTAGTCATTTGTAAACAGCGACTTAAGTGCACTTAAGTCAAGTCAATGACTTGAATCATTACAACTCTGGTTGAAGCTAAGACGGACTCTTTAGCCATAGTACCGAAATAACAACATCATCAGCCTCTTTGAAAAACGGCCACGAAATTCGGCCACGCGTGCCTCGTTTTGTGACCAAGCAAAAGCTCTATTCGAAGCCAGGCCGAAATGCTGCGACGAGTCGCTAATCCAACAGAAGGTTCAATAATTTATGAGTCGAAAAAATCGCGCGTCAAAAATGGCGGCCGAATTCGTAACGAGATGTGACAATCGGTTGTGTTGTTATCACCCAATCGCCACACGTGGGTTGAAAATGGTGAAGCATTGTCGCTCAATAAGACCAAATAACAGTTTACATAAAAGCTCTAGTGTTGTAAACAAGTCATTTATTGAAATGACGTATATCCCAGTCAAGTCATTTGTGAAATAACAAAGTACAAAAATTGCAAAGCCAAAAAGGTCGAGTAAATCGATCGAAACGTGTAAATCAAGATGCTGTCGATCTACTCTACCTTTTTGACTTTGCAATTTATTATCAAGCTACATTACAGATCCGTACATAGTGCACCAAAGTCCAAAAAAAGTCTTAAAAAAATAACAGGACAAGTCCCAGTCCAAGTCATCGGTTGCCCAAGTTAAATTGCTAATATAAAAAAATTGACAAACTATTAAAATTGGAAACTCCGTCGATTATGAGCAATAGGTCAACTAAAATACACCCAGAAAAACAACAACATGTAACAATCTAATTGCTTCAAGTGCAAAACTTGAAACAAAAAGCTCAATTTTATTACTTATCAATGACTTAAGGCCAACAGAAGTATTTCGTCCAAAAGACTCAAGCCAAGCCAAGTCATTGCTTAAAAACAGTGACTTTATCTAAATCGAGTCATTACTTTAAGTCATTACAACACTAAACAACACGCCTAGGGTTCAAATTTAAACAAAAAAAACTTAAAAATATAGGGATATTGTGTGGTTACTTGTCTCGACAAGATTAAATGTCAACTTTTTTTACTGATCTTTTTCTCTTTTCCTTAAACGCTCTTAAACCAAAGTGAACTGTCATCCATATATTACAATACCCAGCGGCGCCAAATGACGGCCAATCCATGGGTCGTAATTTGTAGTTTATTAGACACTCATTGGTCCTTATCACATTTAGAAGATTGATTTTAGCGAGCATTTATTGTCTTCTGTAGTGACGTTTATTACATTGTGTGGCGCCTCTGCTGCTGTTGTGTATTGATCGATTCATAGAGTTCCACGAAAACTTACGCTGCGTTTCGAAAATGTAAGTCACCAATTTCCTATTCCAAAGCTTTAGTTCCCGCTGAAAATAAAATAAAATAAGGCAATACTTATGTTTAACTATACTAAAGAGTCAGAACATTAACTGTCTTAATATACTTAAATTCCGTAATTTTTACATTAAAGAAATTATCCAAGCAAAAGGTAAATGTTGTCAAAAGGTAAATGTCCCAATTGAGATCTTAATGTCGGAAATCAACTTTATATTTTCTATTAAGTTTTAAGTGGCCCGCATTAATTTCTTTATTTTGCCATATAGAGATCCTATGTGTGGCACACCAGAAATGCTACACCACTGATTTTCCACTGTTGGTCTCATACCTTGTTTTATATCAGTGTTGCAATGACTTAAGTCAACGACTCAAATTGCGTGCACTTAAGTCACATTTTTAAAATGAATTTACTTGACTTAAGTCTTTTGGGTTGAACGACTTGACTTGAGTCTTTCGGGCAAATTACTCGGGTTAAAATAAGATGTTTTCATTAATCTTTTTTTCCCTTAAAAAAAAACGAGTTAATCAGCCGCCTGGCAGACTGATAAAATATTAGATTTTTACAAATATTTTAACAACTCTTCTGCTGTACGATAATATCGGATGGGAGTCGATACCCGATGCCAAGTGGTAATATCAGTACTCGCCCAATAGTATGTTGGTATCGGTGCCGATCCGATACTAGTGATATCGGTGCCGATCCAAATCACATAAATATATGTCGTTGGTGGACTGGTAAAGCTGAAATTCTTCCTTGGAAACATGCGCGTTCATTTCTGACTAACAAACGATCAAACGTACATATTTGAACGTTGATTTATTTTCCATTGGTTTCTTCTTTATTTTGCTTCGATTGTTGTTATGCTTGGACTTTGTCTAACCCTCGTGTTGCCGAACATAATTTGTTTATTGTTATTTTCACAAAGTCCAACTTGTGTATTCACCTTTAATGTGCCCTATTTATTTGCAAAAAAGTTGTGCCTTAATTCATTATAAGGACCGAAAAATTTATTTTAGGGACATATCTTGTTTTTGCCGTTTTTCGCTTTAGTATGTTTCAAATCGATTTCAGTCCAGAGCTGTATAGAAAAGGTATATACAATTTTCAGACATGGCGTAACGTTGAGGTGCGATTCAGAGGTTTATGAGTCTGACCCCCTAGGGGCCTTTAATTGGGGGACCAAAAAAACTAAAATAGTGTGACGTCATCGTTTTAGTATTTCGTAGCTATCTACTCCTACCTAGTTTAATTTTACCTTTATCGTGCAGCTGACTGGAATGTCTATTGGACCCATCGCTGCTCCGGCCGTATCGTGCATGAATCTGTTTCTGTTACTTGTGTATTTAATTTCTGAGAACGTAAAATAAACATTACTTACTTTCAAAAAGTAACGAAATAAAGCAACATGCGCCACAAGAAACTCCTAATGTGTACATAACCCAGTCTCATAATGCCTATTACAAGGAGATAAATAATTAACTGGAAGGTTAAACGGGTTCGCTTTGCTGTGTTGTTGCATCGTATATCCGATGCACGCAAGTGTAAGCCTAAATGTTTGTGGTCGTGCCGTATAGATGCTGTGCCCAAAAGATTACACGATTTGGCTTTTTGTTTCATTGATTTGTTTCGTGTATAGTCATTTTATAGAGAAAAATAAAACTTGGCTAATTTGGCTCAATCGCCTTAAATACTTTCGCGATAAAAAACGGAATGTAGCTTGATAATGAATTGCAAAGCCCAAAAGGTCTTGATCGACATTATCTTAATTATTAAGACGTTTCGATACGAGTTTCTATCATCTTCAGTTAATGTGAAAAAACGAAATGCTTTCATTAATATCTGGTTGTATTTCGAGCATTCTTCAAATGCCCTGTTTTAAAACAAGTTCCAGTCAAATCATTTGTAAAATAACTTCAGTCCAAGTCAAGTCTTTCTAAATAAATAGCAAGTCAAGTCTCAGTCCAAGTCAGGTCAAGTCCTTGTCAGAAAAATTAAACGTTAAGCTTCTAAATTCGGTAATAAACTCCAAGTCAAGTCCTTGTCTTCAAAAACCCTTCAAACTATATTTAAATTGGTAAACTCGTCCGATAATAACCAACAACTCAACATTTAGCAAGTAAATTGGTCTATGTGAAAAATTAGCATCAATAACCCAATTTATAAAAATTGCTCAATATAAACACCCAAGCCATTTTTTGAAAAGACTTAAGTCAGGTCAAGTCATTTGTCCAAAGGACTTAAGTCAAGTAAAGTTGTAACGCGCAGTAACTTAAGTGCAATTAAGTCAAATCGTGGACTTACGTCATTATACCACTGGAAACATGTTTTAGTTTACATCTGATCGTCTTTCGAGCATTTTTCAGACCCTCCTGTTTTTTTCGTGATTTAAATTTAAATAGAGCGCCTTTCTTTGCAAGTTAACAAAAGCGACTGCGGGCAATAAAAGTCGAAAAGCGACGACTTTTATGGTTTCTTGATATACCGACTGACGAGCGGCGCCCGACTGGGGAATTGTGTGCGAATATTTGCCGACTTCGTACACGCAGACACGCGCATATAAATTACCAAAACCTATCGCGCACAGACATAGACGGTCGACAAATAAACTGTCATTCGGCCACTATGAAACGATTTGGTCGGCCCAATTTTTGGGCCGTGTTAAAATTGGCCGGGTAACTTTTTAAATCGTTCTATTTTTTGCGCGGAAATCCCGATTCAAACGGTAAAGGACGGTGGGGCTAACGCTTGGCAAAACACCATCGACAAAAGCTGCAAAATCGCCGGAAAATTGGTAGAAAATGAGGACCAAATAACTGCGGTAATTAGTAAAGGTGTAGCTAACCTTTTAAATGCGTTTTTAACTACATTTGTCACTTACAGAAAAGTTGTTTAAGGAAATAAAGCTGGCTAAACGAACAATGACCATTAAATAACACAATAAAGCTTACAAATTGCCCTAAATTTTGGTAAAAAAAAACAGGCCGGCGCTTGGTCATACAGGCCATATCAATATTTCGTCTAATGTTTTGAAAACATTTTTATATATTTTACTTAAGAATAATGGGTTTAAAAAAATGATTCTGAACTAACCATGTTGGCAATAAACATAAAAAAGGCTGCAAACTGTCCTAAAACGTGGTAAAAATAGGCAGCATGGACAAATTGCGCATATTAGAAAGTCGGCTGATGTTTTAAATAAAGTTTTAGCTGTGTTTTTCACCTAAATCAAAGCGGTTTGAAGAAGTGGGACTAGAACTTTGTGAAAAACACTTGGCCATACAGACTGAATAAATTGCGCTTATTAGTAGGGCAGCAAACATTTTAAATACATTTTTAACAGTATTTTTTGTTTTGATGAAATTGGGCTAAAACCCAGTTTGCCAACCTTTTAAATGCATTTCTAAATTGTATATTTCACGCTAAGGAAAGAGTGTTTGCAGAAATTATACTGGCTGAACTAACAATGGCCATGAAAAAAAAACACCAGAAAAGCTGCGAATTGTCTTAAAAACTGGTAAAAACAGGGCAAGACACATAGGAATACAGACTGGCCAAATTGCGCATATTGGAAGATCAGCTAAAGTTTTAAATATATTTTGAGCTGTATTTTTCACCTAACGCAAAGCGGTTTGAATAGGTGTGGATAAAACTTTTTTGGTAAAAAACGCCTGGCCATACAGTCTGGCCAAATTGCGCTTATCATAAAGTAGGTGAACCTTTTAAATACATTTTTAATCAAAAAGCATAAGCAGCAATTTCAACTGACATGCCAAAAAGGCATATTACTGCAAATTTGCGTATATTACAAAGTCGGCTAACGTTTCAAAAAGCGGTTTGAATAAATGAGGCTAAAACTTGGCAAAAGCGCCAAGCCATAAA
The DNA here is from genome assembly GCF_963924565.1 of Ascidiella aspersa. Classification (NCBI taxonomy): domain Eukaryota; kingdom Metazoa; phylum Chordata; class Ascidiacea; order Phlebobranchia; family Ascidiidae; genus Ascidiella; species Ascidiella aspersa. The sequence continues at coordinate 4,283,045 of NC_139451.1, forward strand.
GACGATCAAAATCGCTTATCAGTCACTTGTTTGCGCGCAAACTTTGTTGGAAGATGTTCGAAACGTTTTGCTAGCGTCGCCGGCGTCGCTTGACGTGCTTTGAGCGTTCGTCCAGCTTGTAATTTATTGATGACGTTACTAGAGCGATGTATCACTTGTTAATTTTGGGCCAGAGCGCTAACAACAACTGCAGGTAACGCACGCCGGGCGAGACTGTTAGGCAAATAATTGGTTACGTATTTCGTGTGTCTGTTTTTATCGGAACTATGTATAAATAGGCAGCCCTTTATGTCTGGAAAATAAGACAGGTCGCTTGTGTAGGATGCGTATTGCCAGAACATGCCGTTTACACGTTGAATAGAAAATTAATTAATTACAAGTTCAACGGTAGTTTATTGGGTATCAATTAAAGAAATCATGTAAAACCCTTTTCGTATGATAAAATTTAATATCCTTTTGTATAGCATTTGAATTACCACTAAAATCGGAGTTTCCAAGAATGTAAATGTGTAAGTTGTTACAACAATAATGTTATTAATTTCATTGCTGATATAGAATCTATAAGCCTGTAAAATCGGAGTTTCTAAGAATGTACTGTAAATGTAAGTGGTTAAACTGATAGTAATATTATTTTTGTTGCTGATATGGGATATAACCTATTCCAACACTACCATTTGTTGATCTTTTATCCATATCTTAAGATCTATAAAAATAACCACCAAGGATAAAGAAAGATCTCTAAAACAACTTCATTAAAATACAGAATACTGTATAGTTACGATAAAAACGGCATTTTAGCAGAACCTTCGATGATATTTTACGTAACTGCTGTATTCTGAGCCTTAAGTAGAGTTTTTTAAATCTTTCTAAAGCTTTGGGGTTGTTTTAATGTAGGTATGGTGCTTAATTCGACAAATACAGTATTTCCTTCTAAACAAAACGTTTAAAATAGAAGGAAACATATTGTGATGCAAAATTCGCACACAAATGTTAATATCGGTTTTCGGACTTTGCGAAATTATGTCGGGCTATTTTCAGTTTCTCTATTGGTTTTGAATTTTATTCAAAGCGCTGTTATTCCGCCGCGAACCATTTCAACTGTCAACAAAAATCGATACGTTGTGGACAAGCAGTGTGTTTAGCTCAGACAGCAGTTCTTGCTTCTCCGGGCACAAATGTTACAAATCACCTAATTTGCAACTAGAATCGCTATTTTTCAGCATTCGCACAAATGTATTTTTTTATTCAGTGTAAAATGTAAGTATTAAGTTCTTAAATTAGACGCATATTTTGGCCAGAAATAATTATTATTATTAAAGCCCATTAAAAAGTCAACTCTTTGTGTATCCCAATTAACTTAAACTTTGATATCCCATGTTACATACTTAAAGCCTGAAAATAAGCACACTAATATCATATTTACTATTCATATTCCTGTTGGAAAAATTTGCGATTTAAATAAACTGTTTGTGAATAATTAAATGCACTACTAGTAGAAATGCTTTTTTTTTTTTAAATATTCGGTAATTCTATTTCTAATCTAACTTGCCTAATTAAAAAGTCAACATTGAGTGTACGATGCTAATAAATCCCAGTTTATTTAAACGTATCTATACATACTAAGATATCTTCCCTGAGCACAAAGTCGGTTTTAACAAGTATAAGTGGTTAATTTAGACGAGGGATTCTTAAACTGTTTTTACCGCTGACCCCTAAAAAACTTTTTTGCTTCGCACGGACCAGCGAAGGCAAGAATTTTTTATTTATGACGTCATAATACAAACAGACTTCAGAAATTTGCTGTTTTCGGTCCAAAAAAGTGAAATGAAATGAAGTCTAAGTACATTCTATGCAAAAACGTTTTATTTTTAACTATAGCCTACTCTTTTCTTTGAAAAATAGATTGCTTGAATATACACTACTAGTTCAATTAGGCCTTCACGGACCCCCTAAAACTGGTTCACGTACCCCCAAGGGGTCCATGGACCCCAGTTTAAGAACCCCTGATTTAGACACGTGTTTTGGCAACACAGAATAATTGTACATCCAAGCCCATTAACACTTGGTGTACGGTGCAAATAAACCGCAATTCATTTAAACGTTGACAATATTCCACGTTACAAACTTAGATATTGGCTTCGACAATTTTATATGTTTATTTTTTCACGTTGGCCAAGCGATATAGTGTTCCAAAGCATTAGGACTAATTTAGGTGTCCGACATAAAAATAGTTGAATTATGCGTTTGAGTTTTATGCAACAATGTTAATATTGTGTGATCAATCATGCCGATAAGTTTTAGCTTTTCATTTGAGTAAGTAGCAATACCAAAGCCCATATAGAAGTATAGTTAACATTTTGAACGTTTCCAAAAACTATTTACTCATTTTCAACATATTTTTTTAACATCTGTTGACAAATGAATACCCAGTTGAAAATAAATGAAGTGATATTCGAAACGTTCAAAATGTTATCTACTTCTACTGTATATGGGCTTTTATATTCCTTAGTCTAAAGACCGGTACGAATTTGCGACTTTTGGCATCTTAATATCTCAACAAACTGGTTTTGTAGTTGACTGAACAAATCACCTAATTTGCAACTAGAATCGCTGTTTTACACCATTCGCACAAATGTATTTTTTTATTCAGTGTAAAATGTTTAAATGTGAATAATTTTGTCATATTTCAAGCAGTAATGCGAATTTAAGCAGTACACATTAAACTTTAATGCGGTTTTAATTATGAAAATGCAGACACCCTTGATTTACTAGGTTACAATAATAAAATCAAAACAATATATTCAGGCCGTAAAGTGTGCGCTGTGTAAAGGTGTGTGCGAGTTCAAAACCGTTTTTTTATCGATTAACACAAACACAAACTCAATGCATTTTTGTGCCATAGAACTTCACAGTGTTGTAAACAAGTCATTTGTGAAATAACATAAGTCCAAGTTAAGTCTTTTGCGAGTCAACAAATACCAAGTGAGGTTGCAGTCCAAGTCATCGAATAATGCAAGTCAATTTAACTGCAGCATGGGCATCAAGAATTTATATTAAACTTTCAAAAATGGTAAACATGGTCCATTCTGATCCATACGTTGTAAAGTAAAGGCAAACACACAAAAACAAAACAAATAGCAGGTAAATATTACAACATTTAATATTTGGCTTAAATAATCCAATTTTCCGAAAAATGATTTCTTTAGTCAAATCATAACCCAAAAGACTCAAGTCAAGTCACGTCATTTGGAAATAGAGACTTAAGTAACACCAACACTGAAATTTGAAAGTTCACAAAAAGGAACATTTCCTTAAAGTAAGCATTTTCTAATGCTATGCGGTTTAACACTTTAACCGACACATTTTTATTCCAAAGAAAGGCAAGTTCATTAGTAAGAGGCATCTAAAATAATGTTGAAAATCCAAATTTTTCTAGAAAATCCAAAAATTGAGAAAACCTTTTTCAGAAATAAAAAAGAAATTTAGGAAAAGACATTTTCCTTCAAAAACAAGTTCTTTTCTATAGTCACCCAGGAGTTGTTTGTCAATCGCTGATAAGGATACTCGAAATGGTGATAACGCCCTAAACGGCGATATATCTTATCTCATCCTAATACCGCATTAATGATTACAAAAGCGCAAGTTATATGTCGTTGCTAAAGTAGGCCCGCCTAAAGTTGTTTGCGCTTGTCCTTTTTGCCACGTTGGCAAGTTTTCGGGCAAATACACTGAAGAGCTAGCCTTTAGGAAAAGCAAGACTCTGACGAAAGATCTTGACCTTATTTGCAAATTAGACCCATTTTGTTGTAAACTTTTGCGACAAAATCAACGTGCTGCCGTTAAACCGTTTTACTATAATGTCACAATAAGCATTTTTACAAAGAAGAATAATATTGTATTTTTTTCTTATACGCTGCTGTATCCCGTTTCAAAAATCGAGCTGTAGCGAAATAAATATATTATTAACCTTTCCATGCTGAAGCGAACAAAAAACCTTTACGAGAAGAAAGAAATTTGCAAGTATAACAAAATACAAATGATAAGACTGTATACGAAATTATAGGGTTCATAACATTGTGTTACCAAACAATTTAGCGCATTTATATTACGATTTGAAAAACATTCGTAAGATTAAATCTATACATTTGCAGCAAAGTGGAATTTTGTTCAGTAGAATCATGTGTTTCAAAAAGTTTAAAAAAGGAATTCTTGAAAAAGAGTTCATGGATTGTGAGGGTGCATAACGGACTAAAGGAAATCTTGGTTTTACTTACAAAATGGAATATAATTTTTAAAAGAAAACAGATTATTTGAAAAATAACGCTTTAGCGCCTTCCCCTTAAATGTACTTAGACTTCATTTCACTTTTATAATTGTTGAACAGAAATCAGCAGGTTTCTTAAGTCTACTTGCTTTATGACATTTTCTCTAAAAAAATTTATACCGGCCAAGGCCCACGCAAACCAAATTAATTTTTAAGGGTCCGCCTTAAAAAAGTTTAAGAACCCGTAAGTTCAAACCAACCAATTTAGAATTTTGTTATCATTTTTTCCGCGCGCTGTCGCCAAAGAGCGCGCCTCGCGTTACGCCCCCGCGGCAAAAAGTGACTGTGACGTAACAAAAGACGAAACAAAAGGGGAAAATTACCCGAGTCTCTAGACGCCTTTCATACACCGTTTGTAAGACTGTGTGCTTTTGCCGCGGCCCTTCGCTACGACGATAGAACCGCATGAGAAAAAGGCAAGAACTCAAGGCTGCTGACAAGCTGAGATGTCTCGCAGTCTGTATCCACTGCGCTGCGGACATCACAGTCACTGTATACAGTCGCATTTGATTAGGGCAATTGCACGTCGCGAAAATTGTTGCATTTTCGGCTAGCGTGATTTTTGTTTATGTAGTGAGTCATTCGAGAAAGTTGCCAAATGTAGACGGATTTGCGTTTTGTGCTGAGAACTAGTTAGGTTAGGTTCGGGCAGAATTAAGAGTTAGAGACTAATCGAATGAAAGGTGCTTTTAACAAACGTGTAGTTGGCAAGGTTAGGTGTTATTTCGCGCAATTACCAATTGCAGACGCAAAAAATTGTGAAAAGTTTTGCATTTTGAAATGAGAACCAGTTAGGTTGACCAGGATTAGGAGTTAGAGAAATAAGCTTTTTTTAAAAATTAAGGGGCTTTAAACAACCGTGAATTTGGAAGTTTAGGTGTGATGCCCAAGTTTTTTGTTAGTTCATCCATTTTAAAGTGTTATACGCTTGACAATAGTTTTGTATGCAGTGTTTTTGAAGAGTCGCCCAAAAAAAGGAATGCGCAATGCACTTGAAAAATTAAAAAAAACTTTTTTTCTGAAAGATGCCGCTAATCTGATATCAATCATGATCGTGGGTTTTGTATTTTTACATTGGTAAAAAAAAACTCTTTTTAGCCGTTTAGGAGTAATATAGACTTGAAAGTTTTTCAGAGTACTCGATATGTTTATAAAAAGGTAGCTAATCTAATGTGAATCTCACAAAATGGATTTCACCCTGTAGCTTGGAAATTGTTCAAAAGCTGAAATTAATCCTCAGCGCCAAAGAGAGCTAATACGAGAGAAAACTCGTCATACTGAAAACGTAGCGATGGGTGTTTAACTGCTTCATTAGGCGATCAGTTTTCGATGGCTTAAACGACGCTCCAAGCAAATGAAAAGGCCGTACAATCGATGGTCATTTACGGGGGCCGCCAAAGAGAGTCCAAAAATCGCCGAGGACAGCATGTAGACCTAGCCGCGGCAAACAGTTCATTTACATTCCGTCAACCTATCGATTAGACAGGTCCGCAAACCAAAAACTAATCAGCTAAACCAGCTACTGGTTATATAGCCCAGGTAGCTCTTTAGGTTGGAGGTTATTAGTTAATAACTATACTTTGGATGGGATCCATTCATTGTACTATACAAGCCGTCGGTGTCTAGGAGGGGTCGTGACTTTTTATTGACAATATTTTTTGGCAGGGTAAACATATTTTGAGTTGGATTTTCCTTTTAGACTTTTGTATGCGTTTGCCTATTTATTGCGCTTCAAAAATTTTCTCAGATTTGCAGGTTATATAATTTCGTTAAAACGCACTAACCATTTTTCTTTTATGCATACAGGTTTAAATAGCGTATAAATTGCAACCGTTTTGAAACTACAATTGGAATAAGAAGAAAATATCTACATCTCATTTTGCTTTGGAATAATATCGAACCGTTGGCGAATTTCAACTAAAAATTCGAAACTTTCTCCGAAGAATAGCTACGCCAGTTAGTTGTTACAAAAAAAGCAAAAATACTCGCAAGTCTCCAAATATCGCCCATTTAAATCTCACGTATCATGGTTAAGGGCCGAATGGAAGAAGTAACAATTTTCGCCGTTATTCTCAGTCTCATGATCTGGGTAATGGAATGTTACCCAATCGAAGGCAGAACATTGGACCCAATCTATTGGAATTCATCAAATACAATGCTGTAAGTTGAGTTTTTGGATTTTCAAACTAGTTTACTAATCAAAACGTGGATTGTTACGTCATACTGCACTACGCAAAACGGTTATTGTAGGAAATTTTATACTGGTTACTGCTGCAACAAGGTATTTGATTACCATCCTATGCATATTTGTTTGTTTTAACTTGTATTTAAATGGAACACTCCTTTTAAAAGACGGTACAACTAGTTGGCGAAAAAACTAACGGCATTTGATTGTTTTTCTAAGCTTGGCGGCCAGTAATATCCGTGTAAAATGACATATTTCACAAAACTTTTATTGGTCCAAATCGGACTCTGAAAAAATACGTTTCCGTCGAAAAAGTACAATCTTTGCTTCAAGCAGTTTAGTCGAATCTCGTTCGGATAAGCAAAGGCAATAAAATGCGAAAAACCTAAAGACAGGCGCTGTGAAGGCTGCGGGAAAGCGGTGCAACAAATACCGACTTAATCTGCAAGTTGAATTCAGCTCGGCCTATATCCGGCATTTACAACGCCAATGCATTCTTTACCACCAGTCCCAGGATACTATAGCCTAAATGGGGGTCAATGGTTTAAAATGCAAAAGTGGAACATAAGTGACACAACAGTTTGTCAGTTGATGTATTTTTTTTATGAAATTAGGGTAGGGCGAAGTGAAAAAACGCATTTTTTTTAAGTTCGCCCATTTAAGCCTATTTATATTTTAAAGCGAGAATTATTTTCTTCAGCCTACTTTGTTTGTATTTATAAGTTTTAAAATATTTCAAACGAACTTTTGTACAAGAATCGCAACCTGTATTTCATAATTCAACCTGTCATTACAATACACACACATAATTCACTGTATCAACATTAGATTGTACCAATTCCCAGCGTATTTGGCCCACAAGGGATCTGTTCTGATATGTGGATACACAGGTCCTTGTAACTGGGCATGTCAAACATAGCTAGGAAACACGCTCGAAAACGATAAGTCCCTGGTTAACACCTTGTTGATTCTGTAACGGGCCTTTGTGTGGCTGGTAGCCTTTTGCTGGCTGGTGAATTGTTTAGACAGCGCCTGGCTTTGTTTCACCCCTAGGCGGGCAATTGAGAGGCACAACTGATTTGACGAGTTTGCTATAATAATACCGCCCTAAAGCCGCCCGACAAAGGCTAGTGGTGTAGCCTGATATCGGTGAAGTAATGTCCCGACTGTGATGAAACCACCCGCCTTCTTTTTTGTTGATTTTTGTCGCTGGTTATTCAGCCCTCCTTTCCAAACTGGTCACAGAGATACAACAGACAGTTTTTTTCTCGCCTTCTTAATTCCAACGGCACCCGCTGTTTAAGATTCGCGTCGCTGCTGTGGAGATAAGAACCTCCCAGTCGATGGACCCTAACTAAGTCCAACCCCCTACGGGAATTCTCAGCTAAACAGCTTAATTTCTAATGGAAATACAGTTGTGTTGCTAATGTGCGAGAGTTTTTAAAAATCGATTTGCTGCTGCAGTGTGCAGTATCGCTAGACCGCAATAACTGTTTCTAATGTTTCAAATTAAGGTTTTTGTTATTTAAGGAGCTCTTATTGCTCATAATCGGACGTTCTTTTGAATTCTATTAGCTTAATCATTAATGTTTTATTTTTATGTCATTGACCTAACTTATAATGACTTAACTTAGGCAAATGAAGACTTGGACTTAAGTTATTTTTCTAATGACTTAACTGGGACTTAGTCGTTTTAAAAAGGATTTTTTTTTGAGTTGTGTTTAAGCTGCCAGCGCTTACTGTCGCGTAACAATCGGGGGATAATGATAATGCTTTGCTTGTGAAAAGCACATGTTTCAAGACCACACACATACACTGGGAACATTTGTAGCACTTTATTTATCAGCCTGTAGTTTCTTATCGCAACTTTCGCCAAAGTTACAGTCTCCGGCGTGTAACGTGTTGTGCTTTCTTTAATCGGATGCACATGAAAAACAGAGAGTGAATTGCCTTTGCTCTTTAGCAACGACAGCAAAAGTGACTCGATTTCGAATCGTTGGCGCGTGTCGGAATGGCTGTAACCTGTAGGGGACCAGTCATGGAAGTGTGACTCTGAACAGCGCCATTATTCCAACGGCATTTTTGCTCGGGAACAATGTTGCGGCTACTATATTTTTTCTGTTTATACAGCTAACATCAATCGTGGTAAATTCAAATTCATTGAGAAGTCTTGTACAACGCATCTGGCACAATCTGGAATGTCTGGGGGTTTAATTAGCGGTTACTATATAGCGCCGAAGTCACTGATTTTCTGTTTGTACAGCCAACATCAAGGTGTGTAATCGATCCCTTTTGAAATTAAAGTTGAGGTTGAACTAGGACAGAAAGCTTTATTGTTGACGTTTCATCAAAAGTCTTGTACAGTACGGCGGACGAAATTGGGAATGCTTGAAGGTATAACTTGCGGGCGTGCTTTGGGCTTGAGTAAATGCCAAATCCCTCTGATTAAACGTTGTGAGCGACTGGCAAAGTTTGCCCCGCGTACACACGTGTGTTTTATCGCGCCGGCATCTTTCGCCAAAGCGAAAAACTAAACCGGGCCGCGAACTTTTAACTTTTCCCCTTCTGCTGCTGTTGCTGCTGCTGACAAAATGGCACGCAATGTGGGGCACAGTCCTTTTCGCCTTTTGCGCTGTTCGGATTTGTGCTTCGCGGAGCCTAATTAGGCGGATCAAACTAATGCTTGGATGGCATATGGCGCGACATTTTGCGTCCAACTCAACTCCATTACATCACGTTGTTATTATCGCGTAAGTTGTCCTATAGTCGCCAAATCCCTTATTAAATTACTGTTACTAATCGGAGAAAAGTCGCCTTACATACGTCAGCGTAATTGTTAAACAGCCACGTGGGATAATTTGCTGGATTCTGGACTGTCCAATGTTTTAAAACAAGGCTCTGGCCTACTAGTAAAGCGTAGGCACCGGGCGCTTTGGGTTAAGCAACGTTTATCTGCGTCGGCTTGCTATGCCTGTCATTTGCTGCAGACTTCCAGACGCCAAGATGTTTGGGCGTCTTGGTAAACTATTCGACGTCGTTCTGCGAAACTATAGTGCCTGTGCTCGTAATGGCTAGGTTTGTGGAAATACAACGGGGCGAAACGTTTTTGGAAAATTACTGATGAATACGGTATTTTAATTGGGCATCATAGATTATGGCTTTTATTTTTTTCAAAAGCAAGTTTTTGTATTTATGAAAAGCACTGGCGAATTGCGCTAAATGAATACGGTATTTTAATTAAGCATCCAAGATTATGGCTATTATTTTTGTCAAAGGCGATTTTTTTAGTCGTGGAAAGTAGTATAGATACTTAAGGTTTTTGTGTTTTGCAAACTCGAAGATTTTAAGTTTTAGGAATCCTGAACATTAGGATATCCAGCCGGCGATTGTAACATTTTCCAAACAATTCACAGGTCTTTCAAAAATTTTCCCAAAATGGTAAAACTTTTCGAGTAAACCCTGGTATTTACGAGATTACGTTTCGAGTAGTTCTTTCTTTAATCACTTAAATCGAAATCGCGACTATTTACACAAGCTTAATAAACAACGTGGATTATCTTGTGTTTGGGTCTATAAGAAATTGGATCTGTGGTGAAACAAAAATATTTAATCTTTAAAAGCCCCGTGGTCCATCAACGCTGTACAGATTAGCGGAGTTTTGTGTTGCCAAGAAAAAAACGGTCTGTTTTCTTGAGTAGGTAAACGTTTGCCCGATGGCAATTTACTAACTGGCAATTACCTTGCGTTGGAACGTTCGAGATTGCAGTATTTCAGTTAAAACAATACGAATTGCGACACTGTAATTGGCGGTTCGTCCATCAAGTCGGCAGCAACCTTGACTTTACTGTTTGAGAGTTTGTGTTGAACGTTAAACCTTTGTTATCGGACGAGGCTGAACACTATAAGGCCCGGATGTTGTAACTTTAAAGTCTGGTAACATCACAAAACAGTGAAACCTAGTGTAAAATTATCGCATAGGTTTAATCGTTCACAGCTTTAAATAAAATTGACGGAAAATTGTACAGATGTTTAGACGTAGCAGGAGAACCAAAGCCCATATAGCAGTAGGTAAGGGTATCTCTTTATTCATTTTTAACTCGTTATTCATTTTTAACAGATTCTGAAATTGAATAAAGATATTCGAAACGTTCAAAATGATACTTACTTCTGTATGGGCTTTAATATTCTTATTACGTCTTGCTACAACCTCCAGCCATCATGCACCAAATTACAGATCTTTATTATTAATCGTGTCTCGTTACAAAAGTAGAATGATCTACATTCTAAAATTGTTCTTTACGAGCAAAAAATGTTTAAAGAGATTTCAGTTTAATGTTTAAAGAGATTTCAATCCCCGATCGAAACAGCGTGTGTTAATCTCAAATTCGTCCATCCCAGAATTTCACGCGGACAAGCCTCGAACCTTAAAGTACCCCCATGCCGCCAAAATCCTTGTAACAGCTTGTGAGCGCGAACTACATCAAACAAGCCACACGCACGCACGCGCATACGCACACGCACACGCACACACACTCACACACACTCACAAGCAATGGGCTTTACAATTGTCGAGGCACTACAGTTAAAGTCTCATCGATTTCTTTGCAAGGACATCTTACTTAGCTGCTCCTTCAAGCCCCTGTGCCTAATTGTCGCGAAGTCGAACGGCGTTAATGACTACAAAGCACTTCTAGCACAAGTGCACTCCGCTGCCCCGGCTAAACTGCCAAGGTCGAGCGTTCTATTGACAGGAAATCGCCAAGTTTAGTCGTCGAATCGACTTAATTGGATTCATTAGGGTTGCAAGGCCTTCTTTTTTTTAACTGGTGTTGATTGGTTAATAAAGAACCAGTTTTGATCTAACTTCAAGAGCCCTTAGGGATGCTAACTACAATCAGGTGATTAAACAAGGATTTTCCTTAAGGCAAGGCCACAATTGTATGAATATTTCGCTTTTTTATATAAATCTAAAGCTTTATACAAATTAACAACATACCTTTTTCGTCAGTAGAAATCATTTTTTTTAAACCGCGTAGTCAATTTAAAAAATTACAATTGCGTGGAAAGACCTATAACGAAATTTGCGCCCTAATGTTAACAAAAATATCACACATCAAATGAGTGAATTTCACAGTTTTTGAATTTATATTTTTTCTTTATTTCAAAAAAGATTGTGATACAATCGTGTGGAAAGAAATATAACGAAGTTTTCGCCAAATGTTAACAAAAAAAATCCCACAAAAAGGTTAATATTGACGTTTTAAACTCTTAAACGTGAAATTCAGTTTGGAAAAGAGTCCCTAAGGGTTCAAAGCGCCTCCTTTGCTGAATTGTTTATAACCCTTGTCCAGTTTTGCCCATATTTATCCAAGACGTCGCAAAACGAAATCCCATTGTCCGTGTGTGAATGGGCCAATGTAACACTTAACGTTCTTAGCTGGACACTCGTCCAATCGCAAAGACCCACTTTCGGCGTTATTGGTATTATTGACTTTTTGCCCGGCCCTTACGTATTGCACGGAACGACGTAATGTTAATATGGCGGCACCGCGGGACTTCGAAACGGCCAAAACAGCGATTATTTCCAAAATGACGCGCAAGTTGGGAAGAGAAACTTGAGCAACGGGTAGCCGAGATCCAATTATGTCTGCCAGCACGAGATTATTAAATCTGAGGGGGCGCACAATAGTGAACCCCTCCCCCAATACAATTGCCTGGCGTGTATTTATCATAGCGTGTTCAAATATTGAACGGGATTTCGTCTGCCTTTTGCAGCGATTTTTTATTTTCGCTAACGGTACGAAAAAAAGGCGAGAATTTATGAATAACGCTATTTATCAACCCAAGCTCAAATATGAAACGGGATATAATCTCCCTTCGACAGCGATTTTTTTTATTTTTTGTAGCGCTTCGAAAAAACAGGCGAAAAATTTGAATGGCGTAATTTATCAACCCAAGTTCAAATATGAAACAGGATTAATCTGCCTTTTTCCGCGAATTTTTTGTAACGCTTCGTACAAAAAAGCGGGCGAGAATTTATGACGGCTGTCGGGCAAATATTTAATCTTCTATCAGTCATGCCTTTGTCCGTGCTTGGCATGTCGCCGCTTATATACGGTTTTTCGTTTGTTGGCTGTGAGACCGGGGTCTACTGGAAACAGCTTGATTCCTTTGTGCCCTCCAAGTGCACAAGTTCACTTCCATTGCTTGCCGTTGTAAAGGGTGGGCGGGCAAACCTTGCGGATAACCTCCAATTTTCGGCGCCTTTAGAATTCGAAAGAGCCTTTAAGACGATTGACGGGCCTTAATTGGGCATTCGAATCCTTATGCGACAGACCTCCACCAATTTTTTTTCTACGTGTTTATTTTCATGACGTAACGCCAGACACCCCCTCTAAACTTTTGTCCGTTACCACCGTCTGGCGCTTGAAGAGGAATTTGGCGAAAAACGCTTTTCGACGATTACCAATGACAATCCCGCAAAGTTTTTTTGTGAAAAGTTCTTTGAAAAAAATTAAAAAAACAAACAGTATAAAAAAAATGTAAAAACTTTCATTTTAATTCCACGCAAAATGTTGTTGACAGGTCACGGTGGAAAAAAAAATATTATTTTTGAAAAAAACCTGTCCTCCTTTTTATTCCACACAGAAAAGTCACACCAAGGCAAAAGTTTGTCAGGCAATTTTTCACCTTATTTTTTGTCCGCGAAAGTAGCTGAAGAGGTCATCGAAAAAAAAACGAAATTTATTTTAATTCCCACACAAAACATCACATCAAGGCGAGATTTCTCAAGCAATCATTTACCGCGTTGTACGCATTTTTTTCACCTTTCCCGGCAATTTTAACGACCGTTCGGCGTCGGATGAAAGTCGCAAACGTGTGAAACGCGTCGACGCGTCCAATAATTGCGAGAAAACATTGACAAAACTCTAATTTTAGCTCCTAAAGATTCGCTAGGAATGCTTGTAACGTTGTAAAATGTTGTGTTTTTCACCGCGTCGCAAAAACTCCCGAACAGAACGCCTAATCCCATAATGGACTTATTTAATCACCAGTTAAGGCCGGCAGTCGGAAAACGCGACGCAAAACGACTGTTTAATTATGCATGTACTACAGCGCTTTTATACACCGCACGCAATGCAACGGCATTGCTAAGTAAAGGTTACACAGCAATGTCACTGCGTCGCTGTATTCTATGCTGGAGTTTTTGCTGGCAGTACAATTGTATGTTGCCTGAATATTTCCCAGTTTTTGATTAGTTTTTGTAGTGTATTGATGCCCCACAACATAGACTATAGTTTGTATACGAAAGTTAAATAAATTTTCGCGCGCTGTACCATCTGAAAATATAAATTGCGCTTGAGAATGATGTAGAATAAATCTCCATGTAAAAGGGCGTTGTTAATCGATTAGAATAAAACTTCAAACGTCTTTCTTTTGGTTAAAGTTCTATTGTGATTTTTTTTCTTCTTTTATCATAGGCTTATTACTCCCATAAATCGTGCATAAACCCGAAAAAATCCCTAGCTCACTAAATGGATCGCTTTAATCTTTGAAATCACTAAGAAAACACACAAAACGCTCCCTTACGTGTATTACTTTCAAAGAGACGAGGCTTGAAAAGGGATTCGATTTTCCGATTAGATTTTCTCCCTATGTTTTGCGTATAGCGGAATTCCTGTAAGTGGCGTTTCCTAATATCGAGTGATAACTGTAAGATACCCATGACATTGTCGCGTTATACTGCTGTGTTTGTTTATTCAGATATACTGACATGCCTTTGCTGGCGATTTATACATAGCCTGTAAGATCGTTTAATAGTCTCTTACCTGAATTGCTAGCTTTGCTAGAGTATTCTGCTGATGTAGAGTTATGTGTAATATTTCCGTGTCCGGATTTCGCAAATCAAAAGGCCGCTATTTTCGTCTTAAACCTGTCTCAGTAACGCTTGGACGATTTCGGTTCAAATTGCTATATTCGCGAGTATATAACGCGGAAGGCATAACCCGTAATCTTCGCAACCGATAATTACCGCCGAAATCCGCGGGGCTTACCAAATGACGTTCTACATGTCTATTCACTAGAGTTTGTTCGTTAACTTTTGTTTTCAAAACTTTACAAGGGGTCGCTGAAAAGGTTGTTAAACGAAGATTAAAAGCATAGGGTTACGCAAAACATATTTCTGCTGCACTTGGATATCCAATGTACAACATAGTGGTACGACAAAAAGTTACCTTCCAAGAAACACAACACAACTTTAACAGTTTTGAAAAGGTTAATTTTCTTGCACTTTTGTGCTTGCTTTTTCGTGTTGGATTTCCTACCTCTGAAGGCCTCTTGTTTATGGCTGTTATGCAAATTGGCGCCCAAAGAGCTCAAATTTACAGCAATTATACCCGAAGGTCCACAATGAACGGATCTGTAATGTAGCTTGACAAAATGAATGTCATAGCCTATTCGATCGAGTAAATCGACATCACATATACTGATGATGATTCAAGCGCGAGTAGGAACTTCTTGATTAAGATGATGTCGATTTAAGCGACATTTTTTGGCTTTGGCATTTGTAATTTAAATTCGGATCTTCACTTCCAAGTCTATTTTAAGTTTTCGCGTTTTTTCACAAGTTCTTTCGTGATGTTGCTTCACGGAGTTTGCGCCAGAGCCTAAAAGTAATTACTTCCGAAAGCATTTTCTCCCAACCAAAAAAAAAATCGCTAAAGTTTGTGTTCGATACGGTCACGCGTCCATTACTTACACGCACACTACAGTTAGGTTTAATATCGATCTTTCGAGCACAAGACCATAGAATTCAGCCGTGGATAAGGCAGCAGAGCGTGAAAATACACGTTCCGAAGTGGATTACCTTAGCTGCGTGGGCCACAGGATGTTTAAACTTTAAAACGTAGTGGGTGGCATTTGCCTATTGGCGCAGTTTTCCGACCTTTCGTTTCGCTTAAGGGCCTTAACTTTATACCGCACATTTACGTATATATTTTCATGCGCTTGACTTGACATATATTTTGAAAAAATGACCTAACTTTGACTCAAGTCATTTTTTTTTTTTTTTCGTTACATATTTTTACTTGGTTTAAAATTAAAGTTTTAATTGAAAATTGGGTTATTTTTCTCAGTTTTTGCACGTTAAACTTTTAAATTGCATTATTTATCTCAATTTTAGTACGTAAAACATTTTTTTAATTTGCAAATTTTTGTTATTCTTAGTTGAGTTATTGCTCATATTCCGACGAGTTTACCAATTATTTTTCTATGACTGGACTTGATTTTTGCAAAATGCCTGACTTAAGCTGGAGTTATTTGTCAAAAGACCTGATTGTGACTTGAGTCATTTCGAAGTGACTTGTTTTTAGGACACTGATATGTGACTTTGGTTAAGATGGGTTTGAGACCCGAACAAGCGACAGTGATGGATCTGGCCCGCGCAAATTTTGTCGTGCGGGCCGCAATAGCCCGTCAAGCACGTACTGCACTTTACTGAGCGGGTTTGGGTTCAAATATTGAGCGTACGGATAGAATAATAGAGTACATACATTGTCTTATGGGCAAATGATTTCACACGTTTAGCCAAATTGATGGTAACATATTACGAGTTGTCCAGGATTACTCACGAAAACCCAACGGATTTAAAATAAATATTGGAATCAGTTTTTATTTTGCTGTGAATAAAATTCGAGTAAGTCAAGGTATAACATAATTTACGCTACATTGACATATGAAACGATACTTTTAACATATTGAAGTAATACAAAAATATGTTAAAAACACTTCAGTTGTTCTAATTAGCGTTATTTATTTAGCTTCTGGATAAAGCTTTTCTGACATTGTGGAAGTTTTTGAGTTATTTCTAGGCCTAAAGCAAAAAACAACAATTTATGTGGCTGTAACTGGACGAGTTTTCATCAGAAACAACAGTTTTTTTAACTTAAGTCACCGTTTTTAAATGACTTTTGGACCAAAGGCTTGACTAGGAATTAAGTCATTTCAAAATGACTTGTTTACAACAAGGAAACACAATAATATTTTCGAGCAGTTTCAAGCCCGTATTGTTTTACTGTTGTTATTACAGCAGGTCGACTCGGATATAAGGCTAGAGTCAGTGGCATACAGAGCAGGTCACAAATGCCCGGCATTTCACTCTGCATTGCAACTCCCTTAAATTGACGCCTGGCAAAAAACTAGAGTCGGTACACTCCCCGCTAAACCAATATTTACATTCCCAATAAACCGATTTCTGACTATGCCCGCCTGGCGTTTTTCCCGGCTGTTTTCCGTCACTTTTTTGTCTCCCCGATCGTAAACACAAAAAACTGGCCTTTTTGAGTGACGTTGCCTCTTTATGAGCGAACAAAGCGGATGTTTTTTGTTTGCTTTTGAAATGTTCGAATCGGGTGACAAATGTTCGCGCAAACAAGACCATGATTATTCAGTTTCGTAACTGTTATAAACAGTAACCGCAGCAGGTGTAGAAACATCTCTTCCATAAAATTCCGAAACTTGTGCAATATTCAAGTCTAAACCCGCGTTTCATTTAAAATTTCACTCAAATCGCTTTCTAAATCGCATTTATCTTTCTATGGGCGGAACAGGGGTTTAAATTTACAGAAATATCGCGACTCTAGATCTCCCATACCCGCTTAGCAGACGCGATGACCTTTTCTCTGCTATGTTGATGTGCCCCTAACGCTAGACACCCGGCTTCGGGTTACACTGCTTGATTAGATCAGATGAAAGCCTTTGCTGGGTTTAAATTGTAAAAAGAAATAACTATATTGCAATGTAAACTATGTACTACTTGGAACTTAATGCACTGCTATGCTTAAAAGTCTTTGGCCGTAGTTATTCTTAAAAGTCGTTAAGTAAATGATAAGCCAAGTAAAACATGTTTTTTTCTATTTTTATTGACGTTAAGTGTTTCTTTGGCACCCAAAGTACACTTGCAGCAGCGGTTTTTTTTACACCTTAGTCCGCTGCCATGGTTTGCGGTTATGCACTGCTTAAAAATGCATAGGAGTCTGAAGGGCGATTTGATACGCTAGGGTGCATAATGAACTACTTACTTACAGGTTGTTCTGTAGATTTTGCAACACTGTGTATCTCAATAATTTTACAATTGACAAGGCAATAAAGGCCTTTGTTTTGTCACAGGGCGATGTTTTGTATGCTGGCAAAAAGAAACGCCCATTCAAAGGGTTGTGACTTTTCAGTTGCTGCTGTTATAATACACGAATTGCAACAGCAATAGTAAATTTTTTGCTGTGTTGCAATGACTTTAAAGTCAATGACTTGACTTAAGTCACTGTTTTCAAATGATTTGGTCATTAAATCAATTGACTTGGTTTTAAATTAACGTTTTAATTAAAAAATGGGCTATTTTCTCCGTTTTTGCAGGTAAAACTCTTAAATTGGGTTATTTATCTCAGTTTTTGCACGTAAAACCTTTTAATTGGGTTATTTATCTGAAGTTTTGCAATTAAATTAAAAAACATTCGACTTGGACTCAAGTTATTTTAAAATGCCTTGACTTGGTTTCAAGTAATTGTACAAGTGACTTGACTGTGACTTGAAGTCGTTTCAAAGCGAATTGTTTATAACACTAGTTTCTTGTATGCAAGACCGCAGCGACGTTTTCACGTGCATTTTGATCCCTATTACGTGTACCCTTGTGTACGAAGCGACGATTATCGCTGGCCGTCTGTTTTGACACCCACCCGTCTGTAAAGTCGCTCGGACAGACGATCGGTCATTGTGATATGACGTGTGGGGGTCGGAGGTTAATCCATGAAAAACGCGCGCTCGCCCAATTTAACCGCCGGCGCGCAAAACTGTGGGCTGCTGGACGCGCCTTGAGCTTTTAATTTGTTACAAACAATGCACGAAAAAAAGAGGGGGGGTGGGGTGAGTTGGACAGACGCAACAAGTTAACAAGTTGTACGGTTGGTTTTAAATGGTAGCTTTGAATGCCAAGATGGGCGTTCTTTTGAAAAAATATTGTCTGTCTGTTTTCAACCAAGTTTTGATCCCTCTGAAAAAATAGAAATAAAAATTGTCTGCTTGTGCACAATTTAATAAACTTTACAAACTAAAAAGGAAGGTTAAAAATCTCGAGAAGTTAAAAATCGGAATAAATGTTATTATTAAGAAAAAAATATGCTTTGTAGTATGATGGTTGGAGGTTTAAGTTAGACGTAGGAATATCAAAGCCCCATAATACGCTATTTTAGATCCACAAAACTAACAATATGGTTGGATAATTACATCAAGGCAAAAAATGTACAAAAGACTAAAGCCACTTAAAAGCTGAGTAAGGATATCAAAGCCCGTACAGAAGTAGTTATATTCGAAACGTTTAAAATGTAACTTACTTCTGTAAGGCCTTGATATTCTTACTACGTCTAACTACAACATTTTAAAGAGCTTGTGTCAACTTGGCTTCTAGTCTGCCCTCGAGTCACAAATCGTTTGGGCGGCGTCAGTCCGGTTAAAATTTGGACGTGTCGGCCATGACAGTGACCAGACGGTTGTAGAATGACGTTTTTGGCTTTAATTATACGCAATCGAAAATCGGCGCCTTGCTGGGCAGACATTACATAATTTTCAAGCTGGTCTTGGCAACTGTCAGTCGCCATGTTCATTTTCAAGCTCTGACGCAGATATTTAGCTTTGTTATGATTTCGTCTGCGCTTTTATATGCTTAAGCCCATCATCAATCGGCGTCCAAATACCAAACAAAAGTTTTCTTTTAAGGATATTGTATTAAATCGCGTCCAAACACTTGGTGTTGATTTTAAGGGCTGTAGAATCCATGGTAAACAACATACCCGTTAGAAAGTATAATACCTTATAAAAATGTTTTGTAATAATTGTTTCCAAGTGCAAAAATAGCAACATCTTGTTTTAGCCAACAGAGTTGTAGAACCCATATAAACAACATACACCGTTAGAAAGCACAATACCTTGTATAAATGTTTTGGAATAATTGTTTCCAAGTGCAAAAATAACAACATCTTGTTTTAGCCAACAGAGATATAGAACCCAAATAAATAACAAACTTCGTTAGAAAGTATAATACCTTATAACAAAAGCTTATACAAATGCTTTAAATAAATGTCTCTAAAATCGAAATGGCAACATCTTGTTTTACACTTAATCGGATTGTATACTGTGCAACAGCATATATATTAATCGAATTGTGTTTGCCTACAGACATTAGCCGATACACTTCTAAACAGAATTTTTATGACACTTTTAAAACACCACATCACACAATAAACGAAATGCGTACACTTGGTAATTAAGCTGCGAAATCCAAATCACACTCGGCATAACATTCAGGT
Source organism: Ascidiella aspersa (assembly GCF_963924565.1). Taxonomy (NCBI): domain Eukaryota; kingdom Metazoa; phylum Chordata; class Ascidiacea; order Phlebobranchia; family Ascidiidae; genus Ascidiella; species Ascidiella aspersa. The sequence goes on from NC_139451.1 coordinate 4,302,909, forward strand.
TGGCTAAACAAGTACATATTGGGTATTCTAACGGAATTCTTGCGCTCGTCAAACGGCCGTAATTACAGGATTAAAAGCGTCTTGCTATAACCAACTTGGAAATTACCAGGGCTAGTCTTACTGGCTCCATAGAATGACATTGCGATCCTATCCACATCTAAGATCTCCCAGTGCTTGTGCAACCGCTAATTGCCGCTAAGACTTCAAAGCGAAAAGTTCTTGTATTTACAAGGGTTTGATTAAGCGATCGTGCGTAATTTGTTGTTTTAAGACGCGATCTAAAGTACATTGCGACAAGTTGTCCTGCAAGTTATTGAAGCGATTTAAACAATGCTTGATCTAAATCGCAACATATATACGTTAATATTATTTGTGATAAACTTTTTTTAACGTAAAGAAGAAGTTGAAAATGACATGTTGAAAATGAATTAAGTGTTATTCGAAACGTTAAAAATGCTACCTACTTGTGTATGGGCTTTGATATTCTTTCTACGTCTTACTACAACCTCCAACCATTATGCTCCAAAAAAGAAGCGCGTTGTTAAGTCGATGTGCTTAATTTAGTATCAATTACTTCATTTTGGGCATTTGCGAAACGCCAATCATTTATAGTTCCCGAGTAAAATACGCACCACGCTTTCGGCCGGCAATACTTAATTGGATTTAGCTTGTTTTTATGTGTGTTGTGATGACAGTCGATCATGTTTGTTGCTGGCCTTATTCCTGTCCGGCAGTTGTTTGTTTGTCGGCATTGCAAAGCTGTCGTAGCACAATCGCCCCGTCTGCCTTCGCCTTATAGTTTGACAGGCCCATATAAACACGGCCAAGTGGCAAAACGAGCGTCGACAGCCGCCCTTTGCAAAATGCTGCAAGGCGTTTAACGATGCAATAAACAGTGTATAGGACGTTCGAAGGTGCTGGTTCTGCCCTAGGGCGTCGCATCATTGCGTGTGGCTGTTGCAAACACACACCCGAGATGCGTATCTTTGGTTACGTCGATTTGTAGGTGGTCGTCACTTGCCAGATGTTTTCGTGGGAACACAGAGTGAGACCTACAACGAAACAATATGAAACAATAATAATCTATAGTACCATATAGCATTAAGACCTACGACCTAATAAAGCCACATTTACATTTATTTCCACGACAGAATAATTCTAAGTCCTCTAAATAAGACCTAATCTGGTCGGAATAAGTTCAAAATTCACCAGAATAAGTCCAATGACCAAAATAATGCATGAAACTGTAGGGGTATGGGGCGATCAGGGGGCCATCGGTCTGGCATTAGGAGTTTTGGTGTCGACGTTTGGGCGCTGCTATTTGGGCACCGGATTGCTTGTCCCTATTTAGGGTTAGTGTGGGTAGGGTTTAGAAGTCGGGTTAGGTTTACAATTATTAGTAATGTACTTAGGTGTTGGGCTTGGGATTAGGTAGTTTTAAATTGCCCCGATTCTAATATATTTGGGTCTTATTTCGACGGTTTTAGGACTTATTCAGATTTAGACGTTTTTACGACTATAAGATATTATCCCTATTTTGGTGTTTTTCCTCACTATGTTTTATTCCGACGTTGATGTTGTTCTTATTTCGGTCTTATGGCTGGAGTCCGTTTTCTCGTTTGCAAATCGCTACTCAGATTTCACAACGTTCTCACGCCCCTCCAGCCCCTCGATTATTCCCAGTGGCCATTTCAGTGGCGATCTGTCCAATTTGCACTGGGGCCGCTTAAACGTTGATAAGCCGACTCGTCAAATCGATATATAGAGTTTTAAAAGCGGCCCTTGGTCGTTTTCGCATAGCTGCGACTGCCCTGCGTAATTTCCATGCTTATGGGATCGATGCGCCGCGCTGGCTTGCAATCTGTGCAATCACAGCATGCCGCATAACCCGTTGACACGTCGGCATGTTGCATTGTGATTGATACCCGCCGCTCATGTTTAAAATCAATGCGGTATTAGCGAACCGCTGTTGCTGATACTTTCTGCCTGTGTTGTAAACAAGTCATTTTGAAATGAATGTAATCCCAGTCAAGTTATTTTGTAAAATACCTTAAGTCAGAGTCAAAGTCAAATCAAGTCATAATTATACCAAGTCAATTCCAACTACAGGTCATAAAAAGTAAACGTTAATTAAACTACTAAAATTTTTAAACTATCTTGATTACGAGCAATAACGAGCAATTAAAATTACAAAAATGCAGTATACAGCAAGCTATTTCTTTTTAAGTAGAAAAATTAAGATATATATAATCAAAAATTTATAATAAAGTGCTCAAAGAAAACACGTCGTTTAAAGTCATTTGACCGAAAGATTTATTCAACTCAAGTCATTTTTTCCCAAATGACTTAATTCAAGTCAAAACCTTAAAAAATGACTTGTTTACAACGCTGAACGCAAAGCTCACACCTACTCCATTATTTTCACAGATTCCGAAAGGACTCGACTCCCAGCATTAACGTGGCGCTCTACGACAAACTCGACATCATCTGTCCAAGACGGGGGAGAAACGACAAGGAAAAGCTCTTCTACTTTAAGCTCTTTCTAGTCACCGAGGACCACTTCAGGAACTGCAGTTCGGTCACTGGTCGTCGTCTCATAACTTGCAACGTCCCTGAGCAGGAGAAGAAATACACCTTCTACTTTCAGGAGCTTTCGCCGTCGCCGTGGGGCCTCGAGTTTGAACCCAACAAGAACTACTACGTTCTGTGTAAGTCTTTTAAAGTAGCTTGGTAATGAATTTTAAAGCCAAAGAGGTTGAGTGACATCATTTTTAAGTCGTGTGCAAGAAGCTAAAAGACAACTTACATTTCCTTTTCGTGGTTTTAAATGGAGATTTCAATAATCAAGAACTACTACGTTCTGTGCAAGTCTTAACCACAGATTCTTTAGAAACTATAGGATGAATAAGTAGGTTAGGATTTTTTAAGTTTTAAAGTTGTGTCTAAAGGTTAAGACAACTTACATAGGCATTTTATGGTTTTAACTGTAGATAAGCAAGACCCACGAAGTTTTGTGTAAGTTTTCGAGTCTTTTTTTTGTGACCCAAGATTTCTTTGTAGTGTTCGTTTACCGGCTGCAGAAAGTGCATATGCGCAAGCGGAACACTAGTTTAGACCACACGATCGCTGCAAATCATTGCAAAACCAACAAACGGTCCGGTAATTTGCAGTCTATAGTTTCACTTCATTACCGCCCCAAAAAACACCGCCAAATTTGCGCCCGGCCCATTGAGCAAATCACACTGCCCAAGACAAAACTGTTTGCTCAAGAAAGACCGCGTGATTTTTCACTTAGCGCTTGTGACGGAGGCGCTGACGTCACGAAAAGTTACGGCGGTTGAAAGATGTTTTGGGTCGTGTTAGTTTGAATTATTTATCTACGCCGTACGTCGAATTAGACCGACTATTGCCATAGGATGCTATAACTTGGCTGGTATAGGCAGCGCTGGATTCTTTATCGATTTACAATACTTGGCCAATCCCATGCGGTATACCAGTAAATAGTTCGTCTTGATCGATTAAACATGTGTAACGTACAAAATCGAAACACGTCACCCCTATATAGTAAAGTTTGACGCGGTGATAAATTTAAAGCGTTTTTTTTTCGAGGATATACCTTTAAAATTTTCCTAGACAAGTATAAAAAGCCTTAACTTTTCAAAGAAAATCACCCTTTTGGTGCTGAATTGTGGGGTAGCAGCCGATACTTGAAATTTTTGCCATTTTCGGGATTGGAATGTTAAAATCGACGAACTGTCTGACTCAGGGAGGCGATAAAAAGTGCGAAAAAAACACCCCTGAAACGACTTTTAATTGGTTCAGGTCGTTGCGATTTGAATTGCGCGCAGCGGCTAACAGGAATAAAGTCGCAAATGAGGGTAAAATAAAGCCACTTTTGCCCTTAGACGCGCTGGAATGCTGTCAATGCTGGGTTAAGTGCAAATCGCTGTGTTCACCTTGGCTGAACGTCTCGATTTTTTGTGTGCTGTTACACCAGTGTCTCCTCAACCCATGGGTCGCGACCCAAAATTGGGCGCCTGTTTGATTTTCTTGGGTCGCCTACTGCAGTAGATTTTTTTATATTGGTTCTAAGCAAGATTTATCCAATACTTTTGCCGAAGCAAACCGAAGGCAGAGCTCACATTGATTAATTTCGAACTTTTTTTGGAAATATTCTATGTATTGTTCGCCTTAAAAATTAATTAAAAGCAATGGATTTTTTTTTAAATGTTAAAACTTAAAAAAAAATTTAAAAAAATTTAAAATATGTTAATTTATTAAAAAAAAATTTTTAAATTGAAAAAAAATTAAAAAAATTAAATTGAGTCTAATTTGGGCCAATTGGTGACAAGCTTAGCTGTTATACTTAAACATTTAGTATTTTAAGTCGCGGCTGCCTAATTTTTTAGGTTGAGAAACACTATATTACGCGATACGGAATGTAGCTGTAACTCCTGTGCCGCCGATGTTATTCTGTCGTCCTTAACGCTCGACTTGGCGACGAAGTGCTCCTAATTGTGCAGATGTTTGCTTCTAGATTTTCTCCAGACAGGTTTCGTTGCGCCAACCAAAAAAAGCAACCGACTACACAAAACGGCATATCGCCTTACGCCAAGCCCATGTCTTTCTTGTGGCCCTGCTTGCTTGTATACATACACAGCACGTTGCACCCTTTGCGTGATAAGAGGCGTTTAGCAGTCAATTTTCGCCGTACAGTTGCTCTAACCTGACCCCAACGGGGGCTGCGTTGACGCTGGGTGGTATTTTTTCGGGGTAAAGCAGGGGGACGTGTTGTTACAGCGCCGACCCTTTTCGCAGCGGGGCGAAAATGTTTAAAGACCTCTCGCACAAGTTCACGGTCAAAAGTTGGTTTTGTTTTTTTCGCTCGGCCGCGCTTCCCTTCAAATGTCACGAGATAGCCTTGCTAAGCAGAACCTGTATACAGGGCTTTTGGAAGTGGCTCATCTCCGCCCAAACCGAACAACAGACGCAATCTAATCCCCCGGCGTTGCGCTATGTGGAAAGGGTTGGGCAGGACCCGCGAAAAAACAGTTTTAAACCTGTATAGACTACCCAAACGAAAATACTTGTAATTCACGGTGTAGTATAGTAGTGGCTTGTTAGCCAAGATGCCTTTTTATTGTGTTTCTATTAACGCAGTGGTTCTAAACCATTTTTTCATCCCTCTTATTTCTAAACCTTTTCAGACCGAACTTCCTATTACCACAAAAGTTGCATGACTTAAGTAAGAGAACTGATATTTAGGTTGCTTCTAAACTATAACAGTAAAATTTAGAAGCGATTTATTACTGGACAAACCTGCGATTTTCATTTTAGCTAATTGAACACACATGTGTGTGTATTGTTCACCTCTAGAACTGTGTTCATATGGACTCAAGACTCGGGGTTAATAAACGCTCTTCTTACGTGACATGTGCAACCTAACCCGCCCCTGAACCGTTACTAGCTACATAGCTTGTGTTGTTACGCTCCTAACAAAACCATGCAATTCACATTCCTTAAAATAACTGTTATCCGAACCGCATTCGGTGTAAAAATACGCCTTAATTTTTCCGGCATACAGTCAAAAAACGTATTTCTAACCATCCGTACCCCCGTTTGACGTACGACAACAAAATTTTATTCAAGCGATTATAGATTTGCTTTGATGAACGGCTCAATTTTTCCCCGACCCTAAACAAATTAAGCCTAAACTTGTGGTCCCGATTCGGGCGGGATTCAAATAAATTTCCGAGCGCGAATTGTCACTGTTGCGTGTCTAAAAGCCACACAGACGACAGATTGCGCAGGTGCGCTCGAATTAGCGGCTGTGTCGGGCAAATGAACGGGTTTTAGTGGTTCGAAAGTGCTGCTTAGCGACATTCTTTTTTGATACCTGCTTCGAGAAAGTTTTTCACTTTCTTTGGCTTTCAACTAGGTCGTGGAATGCTGGATTTGACACAGAACAGGTGCTTTGTGACGCAAAAGTTGTCATTAGAATTGCAAGCGTTCTGGTAACGACCGTTCAGTTAACCAGAGTGAAACCTTTTATGGGCATAAAACATCACCCCCAATTTTTTTTTGCATTAAAAAAAATCCAATTTTTCGCGTACGGAAAATTTTTTTTTCCAATTTTTACATGTACATCAAAAAAATGTTTTCAATTTTTCCACATATATTACAAGCACTTTTTTGTCAGATTTTTCACATATCTTACATTATAATTTTTTCCCAATTCACATACGTTCAAAAAAAAAATTCCCATTTTTCACGTACACTAAAAAAAATTCCGAATTTTTTTCGCGCACATTAATTAAACTAAAAACAGTTTGACACCGTCAAAAAAGAAATTAACTCAGATCAGGATCAAAAGAGGTTTTACAAAATCCCTTGTAATCCTCAAGGTTTAGTTTCAACCAACGGAAATAAGTAAGGCGGGTCAAACCGGGGACTTGGGTTTAGGCCTCATGGTTCGAACCATTCTCTGCTAATCTGGGCGGCGTTGACAGATTTGAACTGCGCAAGTTTCGGCTTTAAGGGGGTATAGGGGGGTGTTGGGGTACAGACCAGGTGCCGAAAGTCTATTTAAACCTCGGTATGTCACGACTCGACTTTGAATTGCCACTGACAGATGTCCGTCGCTTTTGAGGGATCTCAGATGCTCGGCAGACATCTCGGACCGCTTTTGAAGTCGCTTGCAAAGTGATAAAACGCACGCCGCCACTTCCCACCTAAAGGCAGCACTCTTGCAAGCGCAAAAGCAAATAGATTCAAATGCGAGATAAAGCGTGCCACAAGTGAAGGGCGGCTTATCTGCAAATGCCTAGACGTGGCAGATTTAATTGTCCATTAGCGCGTCTCACATTTGTCCCTGGGAGCTTGCAATGCAACTTTGCCTTAAATGTGCGCAGTTTTTTGATGCATTGAACGCGTAATGTCAAACTGCATGGGGACATTGCAGTAATTAACAGTGTTGAAATGACTCAAGTCAATGATTTGACTTTACTCTTTTCAAGTGACTTGACTTAAGTCTAAAGTGTTTTCAATAAAAAATTTTGTAAAATTGGGTTATTATCCTAATTTTTGCACGTAAAACAATTTGCTTGCTGGATATTGCGTTTTTGGTATTTTTTAGTTAAGGTATTGATTGAAGCGGACGAGTATACCCAATTTTAATAGCTTAACGTGTAATTTAAATGAGTTGAAGCTGACTTGCTCTAATTATGACTTGACTGGGACTTGACTTGTTATTTATTCAAAAAAGACATGACTTGGATTTGAAACAAGACTTGACTTAAACTTGAGTTATTTTACCAATGACCTGACTGGGACTTCAACTGTGTTACGTCATTTCAAACAACTCTGTTAATTGAATAATCAAATACGCTCAGAGTCGGCTTAAATGCATGTTCGCGGCGAAAATTTGCAAGCCTAAACTAAATGTAATCAGGCTTTGAAACTGCGCATTTTTACGGGGCTTGGTAATGATGTTTGTCTTGCTTTTTTTAGGCTTGATTATTTGGCATAAACGCGCCGAAATGCATTTTTGTTTGTTCGGCTTTACTAAACCAACAAAGCCTAAAGTGTTGCGGTGTTGTGCTTGGGCGAGTCACCAAAAAAAAGCTAAAAATACAAAGGTTCTAGTGAAAGCATTTGCTTGAAACTTGCGGGGGTCTAAACGCATCAGGGCAAAAATGCGAGCCTCGAAATAACGTCGAAAAAAGTAAAAAAAAAAATCAGACAAAAATTTTAAAAAATCTAAAAAGAAAATTGGATTAAGTAACAAAAGTAACATTACAAAAAGACATTAAAAAAATTATAAAGAAAATTATTAAAAAAAATAAATGAAAAAACTGAAAAAAAAAAATTAAAAAAAAATTAAAAAAAAATATTTAATAAAAATTAAAAGAAAATCTGTTTTATTTTTACTCAAACATCGCTTTACCTACTCATTCGCTTTGTAAGAACAAAATAAAAGCTTGCAGGCATTTGCTCTCCATATAGAAGCAGCTTATTGCGCCGCTATTGTTTATCGAGGGGGGTGCTCAAATTCCGCGTGTTCAGCCTGCGTGAAAATCAAAAGAAACCCAATCCCCCAAAACGGGGTCTCGCGAGCCCCAGGGGCAAAGACACAGGGGTCTATTTTCTCCCCTCCCCTATGGTGTTTGCGTCTGGCCTGTGTGGAACCCGTCCTTTGCACGGGTCGCTGGTTGAGGCGTATAGCGTTAAACAACACAGCAGGCCTGAAGCTGTGTGCCGTGGTTTTTGCGCCCTATATAGGAGTGGAGTTTTTGCGAGTCAAGTATTTAACCTCGTCTTTCCTGAAGAGTTGCAACGAGAAACACGAAAAACGACGCTAATGATCCTGGTATTAGGATGTCTGTGGGAGACTGCTATAACCATAACATGTCGCGTCGCTTAGGAATTCCACCTAATATTTAGATTACCTTGGAGCATAATGGTTGAAGGTTTTAGTAGGATGTAGTAAGAATATCAAAGCCCATACAGAAGTAGGTAGCATTTTCCAAGTTGTTATATTTTGCCAGTAGTAAAAATGCTCCCTACTTCTGTTTAGGCTTTGATATTCTTACTATTCGAATTACCCTTTTTGACATAAATGTGTATTTGGGACAAGATACACCCGGTTTTGTATTAATTTCAAAAAAATATAAAAGCTTAAAAAAACATATTTTTATGTGACATACACTAGTTGAAAAATTTATTAAATATTTTGGCTCATGAATTTTTTCTTTTTGAAATTTTGTTTTTTTATATTTTATTGAAGTTGTTCTTACACAACATTACTAAGCCTTTAGCAACCATTGAAAAAACTATAAGTGCTGAAACGGGTTACGCCATAAAATATATAATTTACAATTAAAAAATGGCAAATTAATCGGCCAATATACGTTACACATATAATAATAATTATTTAAATTACAGTTTTGGCATCTTTTTAATGCTTTATTGTGTGTCGTTTCTTTGGCGAAAACGTTCCCACGAATTGCATTGGTAATCGGATCTCTGGCCATGGCAGGTGTTATGGTCTTCTCGCAATTAACCCGAAAACACGGGCGAAAAACAAAGTCGAAACTTGATCGCTTTATATTTGTGTTTTGACCCTGAACGCGTTGTTGTACAGCAGTTTGTACGCGAAACATGTAGAACCGTTTTAGCGGGATTTGTAATGCATTAAAATTTGCACTCGTTGAGTGTTTAACAATTTTCAACCCTGTTAAGGAAACTTTTTTTTTAAGTTTTATAAAAAATTGTTTCAACTTTTTTTAGAAATACCTTTATGAAAATACTTGCCAGTGCGTTTGGAAAACGGGTTTGGCTCGGGTAAAAATAACACACACGTTTGACGCAGTGCGCCATCTGTAAGGCCGGTCTGTTGATTTTAATTTTGTTTAGGTTTTGCCCGAAAGATATCCTAAAAGCCAGCTGTGGGTAATCCTACACCTCTAAATTCGCCGGTCAACCATAGCCCTATACGTGGCCGTAGCACCGGGCAAAAATGACAAAGTTGCAACTATTTATTTGCTCTGGTTTTCAAGTCGAAATGTACACCTTATGAAAAAAAATGTTTTTTTTTTTTTATGAACGATTTTTTTCTTTTTAATTTCAACTCTAAACCAGCGGCAAAAACACACGAGATGTGTAAGTCTTTCCCCTTTATTTTAAAGCGGCTCATCTCTCTCAAATCTTGCCAACTTTTAAGGCGGACATAACCGCAAAATATGCCTTTTTAGAATTTCAATTTAATTATCTCCTAAGTGCTAGGTGAAGGCCGTTTGTACGGTTGACTTGGCGTCGTCTCGCTTGGCTGACTTAAGGTTTAGCTATGTGACGTTCTATCTTAAGCCTGGTTTTGCTTAGTCCGGTTTGCCCTTAAAACAACTCGTAAATATCACTGGAAAGGCGTTTTTCTTTGCAAAAGAGCTTAAATTTGTTTGCACAAGAGCTTAATTTTACCCCTTCGGTCAAAAAGGCATCAAATTCTTCGTTCAAGGGTTATTAAAATCCCATCGCTCCTACTGGCGTTTAATTGCAGGAGAATTAGACTGGTAATAGCGGGTACATCATGTTTCAACATTCCAAACAAAAGACGATCACGAGGGGGCCAAAAAATCAGGCCTTTGCTAGCACTTAAGACTTCCCTTTGGGGCAAAAAAGCCTTTGAACTTTTTGCAACCGAACAGGGGAATGTAAAAAGCAAACATTTTTTTAACCCCAAAGGTTTTACTTTTAACGCACCGCATTACGTTACTCTTGTTGCAAGCGATTTTGCGCTTCGAAAGGGGTAGACTTTTTTTAAGCTTTAGGAGAATTTCCCGTTTTGCATTTCGCACACAAACACAGCTTGCCTGTCGGACATTTCTGTCGTGTGCTTTCTACTTGAGTTAGCCTACCTACGTGTTAGCGGTGGCCTTATTTCAAATTAGGCGTTTCCGCTGTTTTGAAACTTACGCTTGGTTGAAAACTGCCCTTACTCACTTTAAAACACAAAAAATAAAAAAATAATAACTGAAAATGAATATAGAGTTATTCGAAACGTTCAAAATGATACCTACTTCAATATGGGCTTTGAAATTCTTACTACGTCCTAATATAATTACGATTGTAAAAAATAACAGGTTAAAAGCAACATACCGACATAGGCATCTTTGTTCGCAATTTTTAGCTCACTTACGTTGAAATAGATTGTGTTTGCCTAATTTTTCAGGCATAAATTTGGTATCAAATATGTTTTGCCCCTCTCCTACAATATCCGAAAAAAAAGAGTCAGCGATGGATTTCAGGTGTACTAATGCTGAGTAATCCGCAATGGTTGGTCAAAAAGCAGCTTTAGAAGGCCTAGATCATAGTTGTTGAACACATGAAAGGTGCATAGGGTATGAACTTATATCCCCCGCATAGCAAAGGTACAAATCACCGTATACAAGGTGTCAAACATGGAGACATGATGCCCAGCCGCGTCTTGTTTGTTTCAAGCGGTGCGTAGCGAAAGGCGATATGGCAAGGGTGTGACTAAGGACCTTGGCGTTTTTTTCGCGTACGTAGACTGCTGATGGGTAATGCTGAAAAAACGGGAAAAACAACTAGACATGCGCAGGTAATCTCGTTGCACCGATTTTACAAAAAAAATATGAAAAGCACACTTGCCGTGAACCTGTATGCCTGCTTAAGCCGGTACGCATCATCGCTTATAGCTGTTTTTAAGATTTCCGTTGCGGCGTCCTTGGGGATTGAAAATACGCTGGGGAACTAATACAAGAAATTCACCCTCGCGCCAAAGCAAAAAAACACTTTTAAATAAGTTTGCGGAATAATGACTGGAGGTTGTTAGTTTGATGTTGAAAATGAATTATTCGAAATGTGTCAATATGTGCTACCTACCTCTGTATGGGGCGTTGACAAAAATTCTAATTTTAACTAAGTTTATTTCAAAAAAAAAACAAGAAAAGTAATAGTAAGAATATCAAAGCCGATGTAGAAGTACGTTACATTTCGACGATTCCAGTATATATCTTTATCCATTTTAACGAATAAAGAGATATTCTTCGTCCAACTAAAACCTTCAACCATTATGCTCCAAAAAAAAAGTGTTTTTTATTAGGAAAATTTCGAAATAGCTTGGGTGCGCCATAACGTATCAATTCTAACACGGTTAAGTACGTAATTTAAACGAAATAGTTTTAACTCTTTAGTTATCGTTTGATGAAATGTTCACCACTGGGTGTTAAAATAAAAAAAAAGCGGGCGCGTTTTTAAAAACGTGTATTTTGCTGATTAACTTCCATGCTAGAGTTCGAAGTTTGATTGAACTACACCTGGGTGTGTATTTTTGATTTGGCCGATCTCGCGACTTTCAAACGCCAATGTCCGCACAGCGCCTGTCGTAAAACGTAGAGCGGTACTTTTGTAGTGACAGCGTACGTTTATGAATCGCCCTGCGTTGTCCGAGCACCCAACTCTCTAATCTGAGTCGTAAACCAGTCAAGGCATTGCGCCAAAAACTTGGATTTTTTCTTGGGTCTTGAAACGATGCGTTTTCGAGCGATGGACAGTTCTGTCCAAACACGCGTTTGTTACAGGTTTCGGTGATTTATAGCTTTACAAAAATGTCCAATGCCTTTACAATCCGCGTGGCTGTAAGACAGTTTTTTAAACTGTGGTCGGGGGTTCGTAAATTTGAAATCTTAACGAGTAAGAATTGGACGAATTTTGCAAAAATCTTAGCTAAATTAAAAAAACGATTTGGCGTCTTCTCCTTATATATATTTATACCTCGATTCAGTTTTACATTTGTTGGACCGCAAACAGCAGGTTTCCTCAGTCTACTTGTTTCATGACGTCAATTTATGACATCATTAAAATTATTTTCCTGTCTATAGACCACCTATAGGAACCATTATATTAAAGCACTTGCCAGAATTCCCACAAAAAGCGTGAACTTTGGACGACCAGTGACTGAAGTAAACCTTGTTTATGTTGCGAATAAATGATTCGCCTGCAAATAACCACCTGTAGTAACCAGAAAATATTAAGTTCTTTACGGAATTTGCACCAAAAGCAGCGTGAACTTTGGACGACCAGTGACTGAAAGAAAACCTTGTTTATGTTGAGCATAGATGATTTGCCCAGACGGCGAAAGCAATTTAAGAGATAACCAGTGTGGGTATCGAGTAACGTTTTGGCCAGAAGAAAGCTCTAACCAACACACACACAAACTCACACTCACTCATCCTTTATTTATGCTGGCAAAATAGCGACGGAGATGGCCGTGCCGATAAAAAGTACAAATTACAGGTTGGCCCGGGTTTAGCCAGGGTGCATGCATATTTCCAGCCTTGTCTAATCCAACTTGAGACGCGAGCCGAGAAATTGAACTGTCTGGCGTGTTCTGTGCGGTTAAGCAAGTCGCAAAAAAACGCGGCCAATCCGGTGGGCGCCAACTCTCGTTTTGATCCACACTTTGGTGAACTTTTACCCTTCCACGAAAGCCCAATTTACAAGGCTAGCTGGTTATTTTTAACCACGTTTTATTTTTGTCTTGTACAAGCGAATAGACAAGGTTGGCAGCTTCTATTTTTTTAAACTTTTTTGAGAAATACTTTGTAAAGCTTTTCTTCTTGCATTTAGAACTGTCACTCTACCAATGTGCATTTAGAACTGTCACTCTACCAATTAGCTAATTTATGTCACAGAATGCAAAAAACAAAATTTAGACGCTATCCTTTATTGTGCATAGTACCTCGTATTGCCAATGTAATTCGTGGCAGTAAATTTTCGGCTATATACTTGTTAATATTTCTCATGTTTGTGCTAAATAGGCATTTTTCAACTAACTTTTAACCTTTAGTTTAAAAAGTTCATTATACTAATCATTCAAATGCACAACATTCGTATTCAGTGGCCTTTTTCGCTGAGAAAAAGACAAATTAAGGTATACCCTACTCTCTGACGTATACACTACATATATATGGGAAAGCGATGTTTAACATTTGTCGTACAAGCAAGAATCACGGTATACCCTTTCAGTGCGATTATGTACGGGGATTTGGCGCGATAGGAACAGTGCGATATTAACTAAAAGAAAACCGTGTATCTAATACCCTTTGCTTGTGCATTAGCTCAACTGCTGACGCAGGCTGCTGTTTGTTTAAGATTTAATCGAGCCCGAATGAGACGGCATCTAGCCAGAGATAGGGGGCCGAGTTATATCAGTTAGAATCCTGCTTCTATCTAACACGGGATATCCATTACAAGTCGGGTTGGCGTTACGCCTTAAAGGCACCGTAAGTTGATTGCGTAACGACAGGCCTAATCCCCGCGACATTCTCACACCTTTGCAACATGATTTTATATAGGCCAACAGGAACTAGAATTTATTAAAACTCTAGTAAATTGGTCAGTCGCTCGTTTGAAATAAGTAATCTTGGAGCATGGTTGAAGGTTTTAGATAGATCTAGTAAAAATTATAAAGCCCATATAGAAGTATAAGTAGCATTTTCCATGGACCATATTAAAAATGAATATAAGACATATTCGAAACTTTCAAAATACTATACATATTTCTGAATTAACTTTGATATTCATACTACGTCAAAATAAATAATTATTCAACTTAGCGGCAACAGAAGTCGATTAAATCATAGTTTTACTTGATATTTCGATTGTTTATAAAAACAGGTATAAAGCATGAAACCTTTTCCTAAAATTTTACAGAAATGTATATTTCGCATATGAATAACTATACTCAGTTATATATATTTGTGTAAAATTTCGAGAAATAAATTTGATTATTATCCCTCTTTTGCCAAACAGTCTGAATATCGTCTCATTCAAAAGGCAAGAATTGTTCTTTTACATTTATTGTCTGCGGAAGATTCCTTATATTTGAAAGTGTTTTAGATTGGATTTACCTGTTTATATATTGTTTACCTGCTGTCCGAATTGCCTAAAACATCACCTATTTATTTAAAAAAAAACGGATATATTGCTTGGCTGGTGGAATAGGGTAGTTTCTTTAGCATTCACGCCTTGTGTAATGCTGGAACTTGACAAAATGGTCGCGAGCGGTTTATTTGCATTGCGGAATCTTGATTTACGGCTGTAGACATACTTTTGTGTGCGCACTAGAGTCAGTTTAAATGCACGCACGATAAAAGGCTTTATGGCTTGATGCGCGTGCTTATAAACTTAACGACTGTGTCTGTACCTGTTTAACGGCGTCGTAACTGCCGGGCACACATTGCTACCTTTGTAGACTACCGTGGAAATATAGGCTTATATTTGAATGAATCGACCAAAAACAAGTTTTACATTCGCGAATTTCGCCCCGACCGAATTTGCGAACGCTTTTGCACCGCGTTTTATTACCTTGGCAGGTCGAACTATATAAAAACGGACAATGGATAAGTGTTAGAGACTAAAAAATTCGAATTCTATAGCTTTTAGATGCGTGTTTATTTTGGCGTTATGTGTCTAGTTAACATAAGGTGTCTCTTTTGCCAGTTTGGCAATGAATTAAGTCAATAAAAGTGCACTTAAGTTACTGTTTTGTAAATGACTGACTTAACAAGTCTTTCGGGCAAAATAACTTTGCTTGATTTACCTTAAGAATTTTGGTCAAAATTACTTGATGTAAGTAGTATTTTTGCACAAGTGACTTGACATGAATTTTTAGTCAAATGACTCGGGTTGAAATTGTGTTTCTTTATTTAGCATTTTTTATAAACCTAAAAAATCCCGTAACCCCTGATTTGGGGTTCAAACCGCCAATTTAGCAGCCACACGTTTGTTATTTGTTATCATGCTACACGGGCAATTAACTTGACGGGTGAGTGGGTTAATTACTCCTCCCTCCACACACACACACTTCTATGTCTCGATTTTGTGATTCACTTTGGACTAAGTAAGACAACACGGGACTGACTCACTGAGTGCCCGCGATGAGTTGTATATCAACCGTAAACTATCGTGTCTAATACCATCAATAATTCTGCTGATACCACTTGAAAATCTTTACCTTAGTCATGATTGCGTTTATTTATGGCTACATTTCTTAAAACAGTCTCATCTGTTCAATTTTGGGTCTTTTTTGGCTTTAGAGTTGAAAATTCTTTGTTTTAGTTTGGTTTCGTTAATTGATCACGGTCATAAATGCTCAGTAAAGTCAACATGGCTACATTTTTGTTTTGTTTCGCCAATTAATCACTTGGTATAATTTTTCATAAATGTTCAGCAACTCAACATGGCTACATTTTGTTCTACAAATGATGATATATTCTATTTCTATTGTCTTCTGGCTTTTAAATTACAAATACGTTGTTTTAGTGTTGTTTCGCTAATTGGTTACTTGATATAATCCCTCAACGATGTTTAGCAAAGACAACAAACCTTTAAGCTGCTGATGCGACAAATCAGTGAATTGCCGGCATTGTGTTCCGCATAATCGCCCATTGTTTGCCATTCGAACAATAACAACAACAAAACAGTCTTGAGAGACTAGCAGTGCAGGGTTGCTGCTGTCTTACCATTGCAGTTGTGCCTGTTTGTTTTAGATTAGATAGTGCCCAGGAAAAAACTACGTCGCGATGGGGAATTTGTTGGTATATAGATAGTGGGAGTGAGCGGCACGGCGAAATTATCCGCTAAACCTTTTCGTTCCGGCCCCAAATCGGATTAGCGGCGTTATTTTTCGTGTCCACGAGCCCCCCTTCCCATCGTGCGACTGGTTTAGCATCTCAAAACTGACCAGTTGTGCTCGTTGGTCATCCTGCATTTAAATCCACCCAAGTTTTGTTATACGAATGTCGATTCTTTCTTTTTTTACAGTTTTAGGGTTAAAATGTCATAAAGATATGGTGAAGAAAGCAATTTCTTTGTTTTTCAAATGCCGATTCCTTCATTTTTTCACACTTTGAGGTTTAAAAAGTCATCAAAATGGGGCTAAAACAGTAGCTTTTCTGTGTCTATGAAAAGTGCTAGCGAGTTTTGGTAATGTGGAGTGTTTTTCGTATTACGTCTAACTTAAACCTCCAACCAATATGTTCCAAATTAGCTACACAAGTTTTATTAAATTTAGTATATTTTGTCTACTAAATGTACAATGTACATGGTTTACTGTACAAGATCAAGATGGATGGGTGACGTATTTGTTGCAAATTTGTATTCAAAAGAGAAAAATAACTTGAACATTAGATTTTTTAGGTGTTATGCTATTTCAAAGAAAATTACCCAGTAGTATTCTGTTTGCCCCTGGAGCCACAAGTCTGAATACTTTTAAGCTGCCTCACTTGAAAAAAAATCGCGTAATTCAGTCGCCCTAAAGTCTAAGGGCTTCGAAAAATTTCTCAGCTCTCTGGTGGCGCGAAACGAATTTTGTTCCCAATCGTTCGCGCCCCTGTCAAAACCGAGACACGCGAACCAGTTCCCGAGTGGAGTTTTCAGGCACCATAACGGGGCCACTGGGCGCTTCTATTCGCTCGGTTGAAATTGCTCTTCTCCCAAAAGTGCCAGGTGTGATAGGCTGCGCTACACACCAGTGTTGTAATGACTTAAGTCAATGACTAACTTGACTTAAGAATTAAATTAAGTAATTTGGGTAAAATGACTTGACTTAAGTATTTTGGACAAATTACATTACTTGACTTAACTTACGTCTTTTAGACAACTGACTTGACTTGACTTGATTTAAGTCTTTTGGACAAATGAAAGGGCAATTTTGTTTTTGTTTTTGTTTTTTTTATTTACCTCAACTTTTGCACAAAATACTATATGATGCGTTTTTGTTGCTTTTAGTTCAATTAATGCTTATAATCGGACGAGTTTAGTAATTTTATTATATTGACGTTTTATTTTTATGACATTGGTTGACTTTCTAATATAGACTTGACTGGTACTGACTTGTATTTTTTGGAAAAGACCTAACTTGGACTTAAATTATTTCACCAATGAATTTACTGGGACTTAAGTCATTTCAAAATGACTTGTCTACAACACTGCTACAATCACTAATACTGGTTGTATAGTAACACGGCAATCGTTCTGTATGCTTTGGCCCACCCATTGACGCTACACACCGGTCTCCTTGTTAACACATCGATACAAAAACAACGGGGCGGGTTGTAACGCCACGTTGTAGGACGTGCGTGTGATTTTGCGCTACGCTTACAGTTCCAAGTTTGCTGTTCTTACCGCTAAACGCATCCTGTGTGGCGCGAGCTATGGCTCGTTTTGTCACAACACAATTGACATAGCTGCCAGAGGAATTTATTTAGCAAGGCAATTCTCCTTCAAAACTGGTTACAATGTAGTAACACAGCTGCAGTGAAAACCTGTCTGTAACGGAATGGCCTTTCGTTGTATTTAGTGAACTTCTGTAACTTGGTTTGTGCCTAGTTGCCTAAACTATAAGTTCGGAAACAATGCAGTAGGTAGATATCAAAGCCCACACAGAAAAAGGTAGCATTATGAGAACGTTTGCATAAATCTTAACATAATGGCTGGAGGTTGTAGTCAGACGTATAATGAATATCAAACCCATACAGAAGTAGGTTGTATTTTGTGAATGTTTCGAATATTTCTTCATTCATTTTTAACATACAGTCGGTAACAAATAAATAAGGCTTTTTAAGCTACCAAAAATTATTACCAATCAAACTCTCTTTAACTTTACCATGGCCTATTTTTCGTTTCACAGCCGCTATTCATCGCTTTCTAAGCCTTATTAAGCGGAAATTGTTATTTTTTTAGCTACATCGACTGGTTCGCCCGATGGTATCGACAGAAAGAAAGACGGCGCATGCGCAGAACACCACATGAAGATTGTCCTACGCGTTCACGCCAAAGAAGGTATTTTGACTTCCATTTTTGAGCAGTTTTATAAGTACGTTAGTATCACGAATTATGCGAATGTTTTTCCACATTTAAAAGTAAAGTTGCTTTTGCAGTCTATTTTAAGTTGCTTTTGCAGTCTATTGTAGTAGCCTGCTTGAACAAAATTACTGTTAATTTGCAAAGAGACTTGGTTATCCTTATTTTAGCATGCTAAGTCAAAATTACTGTAAATTTGCAAAAGAGACTTGGTTATCCTTATTTTAATATGTCAGCCTGCTGCAAGCTTTTACTGAGCCTAAAAAAACAAATGTACCGTTTTTTCCCTAAACAAATCTAGCTCGTTACCCAGGTTTTTTAACCTGTAACAAAAAGCCGCTCAGCCCTATTTACAAAACATCCGAAAAACGTCACTGGGCAAATGTTTAGGCTTCTCTAATCCTACGTCCCGGCTCCACCCAAAACAAGCCCCTAATTCGCAGATGTCGGAAGCTATATAGTGCTATAGTTTCGCCCTGTCACACCCAAAATCGAAATCCCGTTAAAACGGCGTGTCCTCTGGCTCCAAAGCATTATTTTCGGTCGGCCAGTCGCCGCCATTCAAGGGTAAAACAGCTATGGTTATGGCACCCCTGAACTTTGTAAACATTTACGTGGGTGTGTGGCCGATATTAGCGAACGCCCTTTCATAACAGATCGTTAGGAATAAGGAGCTTTTAAATGTGTGTTTATTTAGACATTTGGTGACTATTTTGAAATGTTGACTTGAGTCAATACGTTTATTTAAGTGCACATGGATTGCTATTCTCAATGACTTGACTTAGACCTTGGTTGGAATTAAGTGTCTTAATTTATTATTTTTTATGTACTTGTTTTATTGATCTTAACTTTTGCACCGAAAACAATTTGCTTGCAATATGCTGAGTTTTAGTTATTGGTTAGTTGAGTTATTGCTCATAATGTTAGAAGTTTACCAATTTTAATACAATAACGTTTTAATTTTATATCAATAAGCTGACTTTAAGTTGTTTTGATCTAAGAATGACTTAACTGGGACTTGACTTGTTATTTTTTGAAATCACCTGATTTGGATTTAAGTGATTTTACTAATGACTTAACGGCACTTGAGTCATTTCAGAATAACTTGTTTACAACACTGATTTATGTTCCATATTTAGCCTTTGCTCTGCATTTTTCCGTTTATAATGTGCACTTATGTGTTATGTCGATCACGCGAAATACCGTTTAAGCCACCAGGCAATGCACACAATGGTTTAAACGCTTTTTAACGGAAGATTCGCCAAGAACCTAATTGGTTCCACCCAGCTAATTGACCTCGTTAGCGTTCAGACGATTCAATTTCGGTTTACAGACTTAGTTTCGCTTTTTTTTTTCTGCACAGAAATTGACCAGATATTTGCATGTAAAATAGTACTTTCAAACCCGCGGCTCTAATAGACAATTTAAACTCAGATTTGCTCAAAATTTAATGTGGCTGTTAGTTGTTACCACGAATGCTAATATCCACAATGATTAGTAGCCAAACACACTTATTTTGAAGCTTTTTAATCATATATGGCTGTAACTCTGGGTAAAAGTTCGCCAATTTATTAGTTTGACGTTTTATTTTAATATCAATGACCTGACTTGGAGTTGACTTCCTCTAATAAAGACTTGACTGGGACGTGACTTTGGCAAATTATGACTTGAACTGGGACTTGACTTGTAATTTGTTGAAAAGACTTGACTTGACTTAAAGGTTACTGGTTAGAAGAAAGTTTGTGCTGGTAAATCCGGAAAGGTTTGGGTCAAGCGTACATTATACGAGGCGAAATGCAGATTTGCGCGTCTTTATAGGCTTAGTAGCACTGCGTTAAGTCGTTCAGTCTAGTTCGGATCCCATAACTAAACCGCCCTCTTAACCAATGGAATGCAAACGACGACCAGCGCCTTGTTTTCAACATAAACACGCGGCTATTTCTGTCGCCAAATCGCCAACTGTCCGCTGCTTGACTCTGTATTATGCTTTGTAATACCTGAAGTCCTGGGCTCAGAATGCTTTAGCCTCTTTTTGGGACGTGAACGCCCGAAAAAGCGACGGCCGTAAACAAGTTGCCGCTGAACACGCTGTAATTAAATCTCGAGCCGCGATTTTCGCAAAGCTGCGTTTTTGCAGTTGAAGCGTGGAGGGTTGGCAGTCTTTTCCGCTGCTAATTGTGATTGGCAGGCCGGGCAAAAAGAACTCTGAGCTAAGCTCCATGCGCCTATGATGCTTATGTACATTGGCCATCAGGGAAAACCTCTAATTTAAGAGCACGTACAATAAGCGTTTTACAAAAATAGTTGATTAGCCAAGACTTTTTTGTATTCATTCGAATTAAGAGACTGAAGATGCCTGACAAATATATTCCTCTGTACACTTTATAAAACTTTATAAAACTGACTTTGATTACGACAGAAATGTCTAAAGAATACTTGCTTCAAAGCGTATGCATACTGAGATATTCAGACATTTAAAATGATACCTACTCCTGTATGGGCTTTCATATTCTTACCGCGACCTGCAACAATTATATGCTTCTAAAATTTGCTACATTTTGAGTCATTTTCGTCATTCACTTGCATTAGGAGATATCTAGTTCATAAACATTTAGATTGCAACAGAATTTACACCTAATTATATCCCAATTCAAGTTCCCACCGAAGTGGGCACATATTTTGGACGTTTCGAATAACTCTTTATTCATTTTGAACATCATTTTCAATAATAACCTTGTTAGGAAAAGTGTGTCCAAACCCGTTAGTATCGTTACGCGAAATACAGGCGGGCTTTCAAATCGTTTCCAATCCGCTTTGAAGTTAAGGTTCAAGTGTCATACGCGAAAGTTTACACCGAGGGGTGCAGTTAATTATTATCTGCGCAACCGGCAAAACAATACGCGAAAAGGTCTCTTCTTTCCAGAGAGCGCGGTTCCGTGGGCTTGGGGCATCGGGGGTGGTAACCCCACTGGGTAAGGCAACACTCAAAAGTCACCCTCCCATTCGTGGGAACCGCTAAGTAGTCTGGGTCTGCTTACACCGCCGCTCCTGCCTAATGACTCGTATGAGAAGGCGAAACAAAAAGGCGTGAACATTCTCATCTAGCAGTTCGAGATTTTTTTTTCGCTGCCTTTTCCCATTACCGCTTACCGTATCGTATGCGTCACCCCGTCTTTTATGCCCCTCAAGTGCTTGGGGCTACTGGGACCCCGCGTTTCGGCACCCAGGGTGTTGGTTTTAGACCCAGGGGGTAACTTGACCAGTTGTATCTCACCGGGTTGTCAGTTTTTTTGGAGCAACGCGAAAAATAAACTTGCCCCTTCGCAGGCAAAACAATAACGTGTTTACTGGCAAATAATTAGGGTTAATTAAACTCTTTAAAGGGTGAATTATTCTTCAACTTAAAAAGGGCATGTTTACAGGTGCAGCTAAACGAGGATTAAATACCAATTTCCATTCAAAATAAGAGATAATTTTACGTCACCATTTAGAAACCTTATTCAGTGTCAAAACCGTAACGTTTACATAATACGACTTTTGTTTGGGTGCTTGCAGTTTTCTAAAGACCTGTTTAATTTGCTAAAATGCTTGATAGTTGTTTTTGTTTTATTTTAAAGCAATCGTAATGATTTGCGAAAAAACGTAACGATATTCAAAAGACATTTAATTCCAAAAATCATTGAATTTTTACCGGTACCTTTTTACTATTGCGCTTCAAACCGAATTACATTACTCCCCAAATGAAAATATTGTTGATAAAAAATCTCAATGGACGTGTATTGAAATCCTTTTTCATTTTACGCAATTAATTTACATTACTCCTTCTATTTAAACAAAAATGTTGTTAAAAATGCCCGATAGGCGTGTATATTTGAGTCCTTTAGTCGTACATCCTGTCTACAAGGTCCCAGTTATTTCGATCGAAAGCTCAAAACGTTTGAAGTCCAGTGGTCCGTAACCAAAAGCAAATACTAATCCAGGGGGGCGGGGTAAGCAAGTGCAGGTATATAGCGCGCGGTAACAATGGGCCATTGTCTGTTGCGCGCAAAGTGCTCTATAACCCCTTAAAAACACCACGGCGTTATGGCCGACGCGCTACAATGCGTTTTCTTCTATCGTTAGGAGTGCGTGATGACAGGTAGACTTTTGCATTAAGGCTGGTGATGAAATATTCGCAGCCGGTATTTCTCGACTACAAACTTAGGGGACGATAAAAAAATTCGTTTAAAAAAAGAAAAAAAGTTTGGGAAAATAATTTGAAAGAAAAATGATAAAAAAAAAATTAAAAAAAAAAATTGGACGTTTAAAATGTTTTCTTAAATAAAATTAAAAAAAAATGAAGTTCCGGTCGCTAAGAGCATTGCTAACACGCTCAGCCACTTCAAATTCGACTTTACTAAAATAATACACGCTTTTAGCGACACTTACGAAATATTGCGTATGTTTTCCACGCCCCTTATAACCACACCCCAAGGGGCCTATTTCGGGGCCCCCATTTTTTCGCAAATAAAAACCGCCCGAGCTTGTGGGAAAAATGACCGGGGTACGTGCCTTTAGGCCTGGGAATCGATTCGGAGATATTTGAAAGGGCGAGAGGTTTGGACGGTGTTGGGTTACCCACTTCGTCGGGGCCCGGCATTTTAATGGGCCCCAAATTACCCAGGGCCCGGACATTACTGGGTCTTAGAGTGGTCTGGTAAATTTGGGGCAATTACTTGCCCACCCGATTGTTTTATTCCCAGCTAATGTTCTTGGCATTTTAAAAGTTTGACTTAAACGACCGTTTTTTTGAAGGGAGTGTTGATTATAAGTATAATTTCGACCGGGTGGCCATTTTGCAGTGGCATGAAGTGTTATAAACAAGTCATTTTGAAATGATTCAAGTCCCAGTCAAGCCATTTGTAAAAAAACATGAGTCTAATTCAAGTCATTTTTTTAAAAAACTTCAGTTTAATTCAAGTCTTTGTCAAAAAACATAAGTCAAAAACTTTTTTTTTTAAATGACTAGTCACAGCCAATTCATTTGTAAAAAAAACTTTAAGTCCAAGTCAATTCATTTTGAATAAAAAGAACAACTAAGTCCCAGTCAATAATTAGAGCAAGTCGATTCCAAGTCAAGTCCTATTTATCAAAACGAAACGTTAAACTGTTAAGATTGCTAGAAATAATTGATTAAAGTTCCAATTGAACAAGGTGCATTATTAACGTCATAGTGTTCTGATAAAACAATAGAGAATTTCCAAAAACTTACAGAAGTAAGTATACTTCTGTCGCTTTAAAATGACAACAAGGGTTTAAACAATACAAAATAATAGTGAAAAGAAATAAAAAATCGTAGGCCTACACAGGAAAATACCCGCTTCTGTATCAGCTCAAATATTTAACCAAACCTTAAAAGGCTAACAGCAAGTGAGCCATGAAAAAATAAAAACTTTTTTCAAGGAAAAAATCGTTTATCAGTGGTTAGATCGGACGGCATAAGGTGATAGCGATTTATCAGCGGGCGCGACCGGCCCTTCGGCAAACAGATAGCTACCGTGTTTACCTACGTGCCTTTACCCCAAAAAACACCACGTGACCCCCTGATGACGTAGTAGGGGGTCATCTCCCCCAATTCCTGGACGTGACTTATCGCTAGATATAAGATCAGAGACAAAAGGCTATAGGGGCTGTCGTCTATTCTCGACTTGACACGAAGGCCTACCTTACAGTTCTACGGACTGCATATCTCTCTAGTGCTTTTGCGTCACGGATACGGTAAAGTTTCGCAAAACGTGCTGGGGACCTGATACTTGGTCAAACAACCTGGTCAGTTTTTACCGATAAAAATGTCGATTTTCTTGGCGTTGTTGGACGGTTGCGCATTTAGTTTAATTAAAATCTCGCCGAAGCCTCTGTATCTTTTTCATTTCTACTTTAACCTGATAAAGCACGACAGTGTCAAGATTTTAATACAATTTGTCTTTATATAGTGCTACCGGATTACCTTGTATTTTGATATAATCCTAAATAAAGGGACAAGTTAAAACACCCTAAAACTAAGTACAAAAATGTAGATGCTCTAACAACGTTTTTGTTTTAATTTTATGAAGTTTTAAAAAACATAAAGTAAAATATGTCAGGCTCGGAAGTACACAAATGCACTTTTAATGTAAATGAAAATATGTAATGTTGAATGCTCTAAAATGCGAAACGAACAATGCATCAGCCGTGAGGTTAAAGCACATTGACGCGCGAGTGTGTCGGTACGCGCGTGCATCACACCAACGCACACACGCGCGTCGTAATCCTGATACTTTTCAGCTGGCCTTGTGCGTAGTCCCTGTCTTGAATTGCTTAGTGCTGAGACGTCAAAGCGGTTTAACGCTTGGCTTAAGGGGGCTGGGTTGGGTGGATTTAGGGGGCCTGGCTTTCACCCCGAAAGGTATATTGGCCCCACATCCGCCCAGGGGGGCTCGACTTCGCGTTTTGTGTTGTCTACGGAGAAGACGTGACAGTGTAATCCACTCTCACAGTCAGTAGGGGTCTTGGCGAAATCCGGCCTAAATCCCACTCTAAGGGTGAAACTATAGCAGAGGGTTTATGCTAAAAACAAAACTCTTGAAATATTGGCGACGTTTTTAAAGCTAAGGTCAATTATTAGCCTCAGATATGTTTTTTTTTGTTTGTATTTTCTCGCTACAATAAAATCACTTCATGTGTATTTGCCCTAGGGCAGTAGGTTTGTCAGTTATTCCCCCTTTTTTTGTAAAATATTTACCTGGTAAAATTACAAAACAAACAGCAAGTTAACATTCTTACATCAAAACTGACTTTTCGAATCAAATTGCCTGTTTTTTTTGACCAATTAACCCTTGTCCACCAATTTAACCAACAAAACCTAAATAAACGGTTAAAAAGGACAAACGTTTGGTGTCAAAACATAAGGTACTCTGGTAAAATGCAATTCTCATAAATAAGTTAACGAATGCACGGAATTGAAACTGCATTGCACCTTTGCCGTTGTTGTGCCAAAAAGTGACGTTTTAAATAACAAGGTGCGGCTTTACAGAGTTGCTGCCACCCCCCCCCCCCTCTTGAAATACCATGACCCCCCTCCCCCCTAGCACGCTAATACCGGAATCAGACTCAGCGTAAGCCCTCAGACAGGCAAAGTGTTGGAAATGAATATATATGCGATACGCGCACGAAATGTGAAGCCACAAGCGTAAATCACTGCCAAGTCAAGTTCTTGCCGCCAAATTATCTGATTTATTCATCACAAGGTAATAATCCTAAATATCACGGTTTAACGGCATTTTGAAACCATTTTTTAACGAGATTTTTAAGCTTTTGTTAGTTTTTTTTTTTTCCTTTTTTTGTAATAAATGTTGTTAAAGAGTTTAGTGTTTATCGTCTTTGTGAAACAATTATTTTGCTGTAATTTGAGAGGTTGAATATAGGTGATTTAAGTGTTTGACAGTTTTTGGTTATTTTTTTGGGATTTTGCCTTTTTTAATAATAAGTGTTTATTTACCATTTCTAAAACATAATTGAAAAAAAATTGAAA
The DNA here is from genome assembly GCF_963924565.1 of Ascidiella aspersa. Lineage (NCBI taxonomy): Eukaryota > Metazoa > Chordata > Ascidiacea > Phlebobranchia > Ascidiidae > Ascidiella > Ascidiella aspersa. The sequence goes on from NC_139451.1 coordinate 4,328,842, forward strand.
AAATCCCTGTAGTAAAGCAATACAATTTCGCACCAATGTTCAAATTTAATTTTCACTTATTTTCGTATATTTACAAAAAGTCGTGATTTTTCGACGGCGGAAATCACGTTGCATTGTGACGTCATAAGTGCGGTAACCCGACCCCTACCCCCATAGAACATGTTCTGGACCGTGTCGGGGTCTAATGTGGGTTAGGGCCGGATCTTGTCTCTATGGAAAGTGATTCATGCGGGGCGTTTTACAACTGCGACCAATTACATGTAAAGAAACTTGTGTAATTCGGCTCAGTTTTGATTCAATATAAAAATACCTTATTAAATGCGATCTTGAACCAACTAGTAATATATGCCGCTGTAAGGATTTCTTGTCAACCACAAAAATTGTTCCATAATATATTCCCTATTTTAAACCTATATTTCGGATCGTAAAGTTCGGAGGTTTTAGTTAGACTTCGGTATATCAAAGTCAATGATTCCTTTGTAATAAAAACGGTTTCGAAAATTTTGTAGCAATAACACTTTGAAAAACTTAGAACAAATGTAGACTTATCAAAGCCCATATATGTATAGAAGTAACATTTTGATATTAAAAGCGTTTAAAATGTTTCCCACTTCTCTATTTCGGCTTTGATAAACCTAAATGTTTTTTAAGTTTTTCAATGTATTTTGTCTGTAAACAGTGTTACTCGAAATCGATGTTTTGCAAAGGAATGGTTGCATGTCGTTTTATTTACGTCTTTGTTGACACGCTTCGCTGACGCGCGCTCCCATGCGTGACCAAAACCTCAACCCCACAACATTTGACCCTCGATAGGTAAACAAGCCTTTGTGTAGATTGCCACCAAAATGCAAAAGCCGTCAAGTTTTCACCCAAAAACGAGCTAAAACCGACTCGATTTCGCTTGGTTTCCGACTCTGTGCGCTACACCTTGACCGCGTTTCGAGACCGGCGTTCTGCTAAAGTGCCCTCGTTTCTTTTGGGGCTAATCCAGGGTGGGATTATCGTCAGCGAACCTAGAGATAACCTGTTCCTTAGTGTGCTTGAATTACGCCTACATGAAAAGGTTGCAAGATTTCGTGTGTTTCTCAGTCGCCTACAATATATATAGCGGTAAATAGCAGCTATCGGTAGACCATCGGGCAGTTAAGAATACACGTTACGTCGACGACAAACGATAACGGTGTAATATGACGCGACTGATAGCGTTAAGTCGTACATAAAAGCCTCGTTACACTGTTTGAGCAACTTTCAAACGTGTCTCATAGAAACCGTAATAACGCATACCAAAAAAGGCCATTGTATTTTTATGCCAACATTTGAAGTCCTTAAATAGACATAATTGGTCTTGAGTTTAAGTTGATAAAATAAAATTTGAGCAAATCCTCGTATTTTCATTCGGAGATTTTTGGCGTTCACCAGGTAGTTTAGGTCAAAAATGGGGCTTGAAACTTTAATGACACATATACCAAAATAAATAATCTTTGTAGTTTTACTACCAATGTTTCAAATTCCGTAACAACATTTAATTTTGTCTTGAATAATTTTTTAGTTAATAAAAGCGTTCGTTGGGTGTTTTAGGTAAAAAAACAACTCAAATTGGGGAAACCGTAATAATTATATACCCAAAATAGTTCTTTGTATTTTTACTGCCAAAGTTTCAAATTCCTTAACGACAAACTATTGGTCTTAAATAAATTTCAAGTTAATAAAATGAAAAGTTTTAAAATCCCGGTCTCAAGTTCGTATTTTGATTCAGGGCCGCATTTTGGCGTTATCTCGCTAATTTAGGTGATAAATGTGGCTTGAAATCGGGAAACATTACACTGTCCGGTCGCGCATTTCACGCCCAAAAAACCGACCCACTTGAATTTGGTGCATTAGCGCAACTACACCGCGGCCCATTGCCAAGCCAGAGCGGATATCTGCGCTATATTGGAGTCTGACTTTTCCGTAACCGATACCGGCCCGAATCGATTTCAAGTGCTCGTTTCGCTAGGATTCGATTGGTTACAGACGCTGTGAAACTGCAATGGTCACACACTGCTGTTTTGGCCTGAAAAAACGTTCCTTTTCGGCCGCAAATTGGCCCGTTCGGGACCTGAAATGACCGGTGGCAATTCATCATCATTTGTAGCCCAAAGGCCGCGTGCTTTGACTCGTAGCTGATTACAGTAAATTCATTGGTTTGTGCGCGACAGCTGGCCCCTGTAAAGCATTTATAAAAGAACGACCTGCCTTTGAAATGGAGAATGTCTGGAACACATTGGAAACTAGATACTACCTGCAATATTTGATGTGCCAGTCACAACTTATAAGCGACAGTTTATCAACTTCAAATACATGCTGGTAATTGTAGATTTTTTAATTCATATTACGCCTTTCAAATTTATATGCTGATAAATGAATATTCAGCTTTAATATGTCTTTAGAATTGGAAAATTAAACAGTGTCTAAAGTGTTAAAGCGAACTTTAATTGTTTAAATCAAAATTTATTATTTTAATTGTACGTCATAGTTGTCTATTGTCATTGGGGCATACTAAACTGCAGGGTAGATTTGATTCGGAAACTGTTTGGTGAGAACTGAACTAGAAAAAAAAGCTACGAAAGTGTTTTTACCACTTTTACATAATTACTTTTGTCATCACCCAAATTTCTTCTCACAGAAGCAAGCAAATTGTATATAACCCAATTTTTTTAGCAAAGTGCTTAGATTTATAAAAAGTGCTAAAAAAGCACTTCATTTCAACACAAGTCATTTGTAAGTCAAGTCAAGTCATTTGTCCAAAAGATTTAAGTTAAGTCAGGTAAATTAAAATAGTGACCTAAATGCACCTGAACTCAATTCATTGACTTACGTCATTACACCACTGCAGATAAGCTTTCAAATATGCAAGCTATTTGCCTAAGAAGGACGAATTTGCTTTCGCAAACGCACCATGACAAATACGGCTTCCTACAACCACCTGGTTTCAGCTTAGCAGCATAAATCGGCAGTGATTTTAATCTCACCAAGCTCCTTTAACAGGCGTATCTCACGATAGCCAATCGCAATGGTGTTAACTTAAACCCAGGTATACCTGTCATCTGTTTCGTGATCTTTTATGCTCGTTAAGCGCCAAATCAGATTGTTAGGGCTTAGGGCGTAAAATTGTACTCAGGGGGGCCGACACCTCGTAGAACAGAGTGTGGTTGTTGCAAAATATTAGCGTTGCGAATTGAGAAATCCGTGACTGGGCATTGGATTTGATTGAAAGCACCTAATTTGGTGTCAATCGAGGATTAACCAGGATTTAGCTTACATAATTACTGAAATAAGTCAAGTGGACCGTTTAGTTGGACGTAGCCTAATAATTAGGCGTTTTAAAACTTGATTTTCTTGTAAAAACATGCTCTTTCATTCGAGTCTTTTTGTTCATAATTAGACTTTATTGTAGCATAGCTTAATAATGGATGCCAAAGCCAAATAGGTCGAGCAAATCGTCATCAACTTAAAAAAGACGTTTCTATGCAAACTTGTATCACAATCAGCTAATGTGATTTTAAACGTCTTTTTTAAGATGATGTCTATGTACTCGACCTATAAGGCATTGACATTCATTTTCAAGCTACATTACAGATCCGTGCATAGTTTTACCTAATATTTGACTTGTTTAAAGATTTATACAGGTTCAAATTAGACTTTTCTGTCTCAATAACAGCCAGTTGTTTTATAAGGTGTCAATGAGATTCTACGCAAAAATATGTGCGTTTAAGTAAGGTTTTCGTAAAAAAATTCATCACAGACATTGCGGAGGTATAACAAATCGTACCCCATTGGCTTCTCAAAAAAACAAGCGTAATCGTTTGGTGTTCTCATTCGACCCGGGTTAAAACAACACTGGTTAAGCAGCGTGCTTGCATTTCATCAACACCAAAAGACCCACAGCAGAGTCGCCCATGCAGCTGCGGTGCCTTAACTAAACTCTTGGCTTGGAAATGTGAAACAAAAGATCAACTGAATAACTGCCAGTCGACGGGCGCTTTTCGTTGCTTCATTAGGCCCATGCAAACTCGAGAGCGTCTTATCGCGCGCGCCTAATTGTCTATCAAAAGATATGCGCTGGTTTACGGTGATTTTGACTTTTCGTGAGGGAAAGGGGGTGGGGAGTAGTCACCTAACTAATGAAGGGCAACTTCAAACACCTTTCGATGCCGCTCAGCCAACTGAGACCACAGATTATATTGGTTCGGATTTAGGCGGACAAGGCGCCTTTGTAGACAGGTTTCGACACCTAAAGTTGGGCTATTAGCCGGGGATTGAAATTGTACAACCGTTGTTTTGACAGACGGCATATTTCTCTGGCAATAGGTCGATTTACGCCTTAACGAACTGGCTTTATACTGTAGACTGGATAAATAGTTTTTTTGCACAAAAATTGCTTAAGACGTTTAAAATATATGTCGTCATTTTTTAAACACTTAAAATCTAGAGTTTGGCAAGGAAGCTAGAGATGGGATATTACCTTTATTGTTACCAGAAACAGCAGAATGGTCTAGCTAGAATGAGTCATCCGTTGGAATTAAGATATACTGATGATTTTTTAAACATCTTTAAAAAGTGTCTGATATTAACGCTATAGAATTGCTAGACCATTCTGTTGTTACTTGTCAGTGGTTTAAGATCGACTTTTGTTTGTGCAAGGGTCAGTGTGATTTCAAATATGACACATTCGGTGTTGCTACAAAGTAAATATTAAACTCCAAATTCAATTCAAGAATTACTCTTAATAAAAATGCTTGTTAACTACTTCTGTATGGGCTTTGGTATTTCTATTACGTTTAACTACAACCTCCAGCCATTATGCTCCAAATTATTCTTTACTTTTAAGTCTAGTCGATTCATATAACTTTGAAGAAGAAAAACACGATTTTACGCTCCGTTGCTTTTCACGGTTACGCCACTTCGTCGGGGGAGGGGCGAATGGGGGGTAATTACGTGCCACAGGGGGAGTTTGGGACAGGGTTTCGCCCCATTAAGGGGGCCCCATGTCTGTCGTTGGCCGGTTTATCTGGCGAGCGATCGCGAAGGGCCGAGATCTGCCAAGAAAACAATGGATTCCAAATGACGCCACTCTGTTAAGTCGTCGAAGGCAAAGTTGCCAGGTCGACTCTTTTTTTCGCCTATCGTTGATCTTTTTCTGCTGGTAATTAAAGTCTGGGGCTGTGCGCCTTTTTTTATCGCTTTGTTCCCAAGATCGCTATCGTTGGAAATATTTATTCTGGTTTTAGACGTAGAATGAATATCAAAGCCCTTACAAAAGATTTTTTTAAATTAATCTTAAGATAATGGTTGGACGACTGGGCGTTGTAGTTGGATGTAGTGATGCATATCAAAGCCCATGCAGAAGTAGGTAGCATTTTGTGAACGTTTCGAATAAGTCTTTATTCATTTTTAACATCAATATACATCCATAAAGATGGTTAACACCAATCAACATCAAATTTGTTTATTTTTAGAGTAACCTTACGCATAAAAACTGCGCCCAGTCATACAAGTTCAGTTGCACTGCGTTTTTTCGCCCTCAGCATCAAAAACCACCATTTTAAAGGCGATTTTTCACAATTATCCTCTTTTGTCGCGCAAGCCGCTTAAGCATTCTCGTGTGAAGTTCGACAAAAAAGCCCAAAGATCTTTGATGTCGTTTACACGAAGAGCGTCATTAACCTCAGTCGTTTCTCAGCAAATTTCAGCTTCCGGCCATTTGTCTGTCGCGCGTTTTTTTCTTTCTGATGGCGGCAAAACCTTCTCAAGTCGACAGGTCGAACTTGTTTACCTCTGTAGATCGCAAGTCATCTTTCGGACGTAGCCGTGGGCCTTGATAAGTCATGACGTTCGCGGTATTTAGCCTAAACACTAGATAACGCCGGTGTTGTAATGACTTGAGTCAAATGAATGATTTAACTCTACAATTAAACAACTAATTTCCAACGAGTTGATTTGACTTCGGTCTTTTTGGCAAAATTACTTTAAAAATTACTTCGGCAAAATTACCACTTTCCGGATGTCTTGTAAACCTATGGCTTTACTTAAGTCATTTTGTCAATTAACTTATATTAAATTAAGTATTTTTCATTATATATTTAGTATTAGTAGTAACGAAATCAGTAAATTAAAAAGTAAATACGCCTTATGAAACGTTTATTTTTGCAAAAAAAATACTTTTTCTGGCGTCACTGTTTTTGTTTACTTTTTCCATTTAATGTAAAAACAATTTTGAGCCAAGTTGAAAATATATCAATTAAGGCGATTTTAATTCTGCTACACCTTATAGAATCGTTTACCGGGCCCGCCTAATTGCCCGCAGTGTTTACCGCAGAAGATTTTAATGAGTTATGAGTAATATTCTCGCTTTATCAACGTCGGAAGAACGCGACTAATATTTGACAGGTGCGGGTTAAACTAGAGCCCTTTCTCCTTGACACATATTATACAGTGGGTCCAATAAGACGGGATTATTTTAATTCCTAACAAAAAATGCCATATTGTTAAGTGATTCAGCGATAATTAGTCATTTTCTAGCTTTATTTTGACGTCGTACCCTATCGCTTCAAAATTGTCAATATTTGGATTAATTCAACATTAGAAAAAAACGTATTATATTAATTTAGGAGTTCCTAACTTTGGACTACTGTTTTGAGTTTGCGTAAAACAAAAATTTAAGAAGAATCTATGAACTAATTTCTTTAAAACTTATAAAAGTAATTGAACACGATGTTGAAATTGACTAAAAAGATGTTGAAAAATCTACTTCTGTATGGGCTTTGATATTTTTACTACGTCTAACTACAACCTCCAATTATAATGCTCCAATAGTTTAACACGGTTTCACAGTTTAAGAACCGCACAATTATCTCGAGATGAAAGTCGAATTTTCGCGTACAACCGTGTTTCGTATATTGTCATGTTCGTTACGTGTTTCCGTCATATTATACATATACATAAATACAGCTGTAACCACATTATTAAAATCGCAAAGAAATAACGCCGCTTCTCACGTAACTCAAACATCGGCTTTTACTGCCCGGCTTATATCAAACGTGCAACAAACAGAACACACAAGTTACTGTTGTAAACGCTCTCAGGACCACACAGGTTATAACAGGTGCCTTATGCGCAAATAAAAAAATCGTTAATCCCGCGTTTCGAAACTTAGTACGTAGACTTGCTAACGAACGGGATTTGAATCGTATTTCCGGCTTCCGAGTTAAGCAACATGTCGGGTAATCTGCCGAGATTTTTTTGGCCAAATATCGTGGCCGATTTCAAAACTGTCCTGACCCTATTTTAACCTACCTGCTTATTAAGGCAACATTTGCGCTACAATTGAGATAAAATTTCATAAAACTTACAATGACTTGATGGCTGGAATTGAGTGCACTTAAGTCACTGTTTCCAAATGAATTGACTTGACGGACGACTTTGACATAAGTTATTGTGTCAAATAACTTTGGTTAAAATTAGTGTTTTCATTGAACAATTTCGGGTAACCACGTCATATGGTCTTATCCCGTCTGCTTATGTATTAAAGCAAAAAAGTGGAAAGAAAATGGAGCTTTCTAATTAAAACTATAGGCAAAGGAAAACAGATACTCCGACGTTAGATTGAAACTCTTTGAAGTGGTCCTGAACGAGGCAGAAAAAAAACGACAAACCCGGGCCAAAACGGTGCTTTTCGACCTTGTAAGCTGACCTCTGGTAATTTAAACAAGCCGCAGTTAAGCCGGTGTGCCTTATTGAAATTGTGCCGAGTCGCGTTCGAGCATTAACAGGTCACGGCAAGGGATTTGTTCTTTCGCCGAACGACCAGCACCTGCCCGACACCGGCTTAGCTTGTTTACGAACTCTCCGCCTGTGACGCGCCATCAATCAAAATTAGCGCGCGGCCCGGTGTCCAAGCTCGCGCGCTGTTGCTTTGTCTGTCTGATTGTGACGTAAGAGTTCGTGTCGCGGCCTGCGCCAACGCGCCAAGCGAACATTTCCAGTCGGATTTGACCGTGACCCCTTTGGGTCAAACGCCCCGGACCCTCTTTGACCCCCTTTGATCGGTGAAAGCTTGCGTTTATAAAAATCGAATCTTTCTCCAAACTGAACTTTTTAGAAGCTGTTTATTTGACATTAGTAAGAAATCAAAGCCAGAAGTAGGTTTTTGGGAACGTTTCAAATAAATATTAAAATAATGGCTGGAGGTTGTAGTTGAACGTATAGTAGGAATAATAAAGCCCATACAGAAGTAGGCAGCATTTTGAACGTTTCGAATAACTCTTTATTGATTTTCATGTAATAATTAGACTACCCAGATTGCGATGAACGTTTAAACATTTTTAAGTGTTACCTCTTTGAGATTTAAGCTTTTTGGCTTAATTAAAGAATGTCGTCTTCGCTTGCTCTGAATTAAGAAGCACTTTGACTGATTTCAATGCAGAGCTTAATTGGCAATCGACATTTTGAAGGCTCCAAAATGCGCTTATTTAGTCACTTTCAAAGCGAAACCGTTTACCGCTTTATCCCGTGTTATCTGCGTATAAGGATTTGCTTTTAATCTGTAAAGGTTGAATACGCTTTGAAGATAGGCAAGTTTGTCTGGTCGCTTTAACAGCGGGCTTCGTTGTACACCTATAGTATTTAGTGCCTGATGTTCACATATTTTCCAAAAACTGTGTGGGTAGAATTTTCTCTGTATCTATGTTAATTTAACAAGGATAAAATAGAATCAAAATCGCACTTTAAAAATATAACCTTATCGTGGAAAAAATGTAACCTTAGTTTTGAAGCATGATGATTTGAGGTTTTAGCTGGACGTAGTAAAAATATCAAAGCCCATATGGATGTTAAAAAAGATACATTCGAAATGATTAAAATGCTACCTACTTCTACATGGGCTTTGATATTAGTGCTCTCTGTATAACCTCGTCGGATTAAGAATTGGACATGTAAAATGGCCTATATGCGAGTTAGAGCGGCACAGAAAACGTACAAGACGAATAAACTCCGCAGCACCACAGCTTAGCGGGCGCTCTTCTTGGAAAAGTTTATAATTTCTGCGGCGATTAAACTCAATGTATGCATACCAGGACTTAACCTGGTGTTCTGTATGTGTGTGGATGTGTGTGGCAACGTAATTTAGTTCTTCCGCGGTTTGCCAGTTGAGTCTCAACTCTCTTTGAAAGCAAGAGTTTTGAAGTGGACTGACGTAACCTCTGTACGTAATAGTCAAATGCTCGTTAAACAATTGTACATTAATATATATGTGAAATGCAGTTAAACAGGTGTATAGCAAAGAATGGATAAAACAACTTGAAACACCCCAAAGTCGAAACTTTTAAGATCCGAACCTAGAGATTATAGAAGTTGTATCGAAACGTCTTTATCAATATGATGTCGATTTACTTTTTGACAATTGATTGACATTCATTATCAAGCTACATTACAGATGCATCTTCAACAGGATGTAAAAACGATATTTTGAGTATTTGCACAATTTAATTACAACTGTCTTGCGGTAAACTGGCTAATTCGCATACCTTTGTTTTTTACATGCGCAAAGTGTAAACCAGTGCAAGTTGAAAGCCTGCTCTTAACCGCGCTTGCCCGGGAGTTGTTTATTTACATGTAACAAACACACGGAGCGGGCCGCACAGTCAGCTGCAAGAGCGGATTTAAGTCGTCACGATTTTAAACCGTGCTCACGTAAACAAGAGAGATGTGTGAGGATTAATTCCAGCGGTGGATTTAAACGCGGGGGTTCGTCAAAGCGGACAGATTACAATAACACATTTCGATTCGTGCAAGGCAAAAATCTAAAAAAAAAAATTAGCTAAAATCAGAGGTAAAATTCCAAAAAAAAATTAAATTGGTTTATGTTTTTTTTGAATTTTGTTTTGTAGTAAAAATTAATGTTTTTTAAGTGACAAAGATTGTAAAATTGAAAAGAAATTCAGAGATGACGTCGCAAAATTACGTCATAACGCCATGTCTAATGCAATTAACCTTAGGAAACCTGAAATTATCGCTCAATGCAGTGCAAGAATATGCAACTAAAACCCTAGTTTAAATACATTCAAGGAGATAGCGAAATGACCTGGTAAAAATGAACATGGCCTGGTTAAAATGGACATTTTTAGTGGTTTTGGCGTACCTAGAAAATTGTTTTAACCAGAACGTCGTTTCGGCATACTTTTACTACTGTTTGAAATATTACGGTTTTAATGGTGTGTAGGTGAACAATTTTTTACACCTTTATCAATTTTCGGCTTCCCAATTTCAACATGCTTGTTTGCGTGTTGTCTGCTGCTTGTATTAAGTCCATCTGTTACAGTCAAACTTTCCAGATTAATTGCTTTCCTAATCTTGAACAGGTGTTTGACTCCCGAAAAGGCTAAGCCCATAAACCCGGCAACATCTCGTGTTGTGTTACCGCCTTTGCTGCGTAAAATCCAACGTCGTACACCTGCCATGTACCGCGCCCATCAAGCTAAGCTTTAGTTTGATAAACGCCCTATTCAAGTTTGAGCTGTGGCGCATTAAAACAACTAAACTTTAATCTTCAAAAGGCTGAGACGTTATCTGGGTTAGAGCTATAAGCCTGTGTATTGCACAAGCATCTTGTGAGCCGTGTGCTTCTGCACCTATGAATGTCGTGCTGGCCAACGATTTTGGAGCCACACGTGTTAATATCCCTTCAGGAATATAAAATGAATTTAGTCGACTTTAATTGTAATTTAAAAATAGAATTTGCTTCACCAGTTACATACTAATAAATATGAATTGCTCAAAAAACGAAATTCTAAACGCTTCGGCAGCAGATAGCAGCTGACCTCATCAGGGTTAAATTTTAAAACCAGATTACATTAGCAAGCTTCAAATCAAAAGACTGCTAAATTACTAATCCATAGATTTTTGGTTTATTTTTAGAATTTTTCAGTATATAAGATTGCTAACGCGTTCTTCCGCTTTAGTTGTTAACCCTTATGAGGTCAGCTGGTATCTGCTGCCGAAACGTTTATACCTTCGTTTCCATCAGACGAGTAATTTATCTCTTTTAACTACAGTTGCTCCTATCTCAATAAAACTTTTTGTGATTTAACGTTTAATCAATTTTGCTCCGTTTTTTGTAGAGGCTGATAGCAACAACAACAATAACAACAACAACAACAACAATGCTAACAGCAACAGCAATGCTAACAGCAACAGCAATAACAACAACAACAAAAACAACAACGACAACAATGACAACAGTGCCAACAGACGACCAACTCCGTCAGTTACAGTTATTCAACCACACATCAACAATATCAAGCCAGTGAAAAACACAAAAAGTAAGTTTCAATCTACCATTTTTTTCACTTTGTGCATCTTTATGTTAAAATACAATTTAATTTTTTTTCGTAAAAAAAGAACAAAAAGAAATAGGACAAGCACACGTTATGCGTGGTAAAATACAAAGCAGTTTAGTTTAGTTTTGTCCGTGTGAGTCTACTGTCTGATTAAATATGTGCTGTAGGGTCAATTATTTTGCGTAATTTAAGCAAGCATGGCCTTACTAGGACAAGCACGCTGTATATATATATTCAACATTCTTACATTCAGTTTGAAAACAATCCAGGTTACTTTAGTTTTGTCCGTGAAATATAAAATGCAAGATTATCCTGTACAGTCTACTGTCTAATATTAATTTGCTCTAGTAAATATTTTGCGTAATTAAGCCACCATGGCCTTACTAGGAACGAGAACAGGATTTAAATTGTTTAATCAGAGTGTATATAGGTGTGAAGAATGTATATTATGGCGATTAACAGCAGTTTTACACGATTTTGGCGGAAAACAGCAGTTAAGTGTTATTCTCTGGATACCGCGTTGTATCACGCCGTGCTTACATTCAGCAGATTAAAACAATAATCCGCTACAATTGCGCTGACGAGATTGCTTTTGTGTTTATCGTTACACCGCTAGCACCAAATTTCACTCTTAACGTGTACAAGAAAAAAACGCTGAAACGCCCATAATATGTTGTGATGATGGCACATTGTTTCGTGCGGAGCTCCGTTATGAATTACCCACAAACAAATAATAAAAAAAAAAAAATAAATAAATAAAATAAAAAAGTCGTTCTAATTTATCCTTAAAAAAATGAAAAAAATACATGTAGCCACACACAGCGCATATCTTTAACTTATGCCCGAAAAATTATTGGAGCAAAAATATTACAAGGTCATATTTAAGCTATCCTGATAGCTGGCTTAAAAAAAAAGGAAAAAAATGTAAAAAAAAAAGTATGTATTTTATAGGCTTACACGGTGCATATCTTTAAGCTATAAAGTATGAAAATTTATGGGAGAAAAAATTGTTACAAATTAAAGGTCATTTTTATGCTTTCCATCTATAGCTGGCTTAAAAATGTAAAACAATAGGTATAACCACACACAGTGCATGTCTTGAAGCTAAAGTCCGAAAATTATTGGAGCAAAAATATTACAAATTAAAGATCATATTTATGCTATCCAGCTAACTGGATTGAAAATGTTAAAAACAGCATGTAATCACCACATAGCACATATCTTTAAGCTAATTAAGGGAACAAAAATTAGTATAAATAAAAGATCCTAATTCATGCTTTCCAATTAGCTGGCTTATAAATCGTAAAACAGCATGTCATCACCACACATATATTTAAGCTAATGCCTGGAAAGTTAAGGGAGCAAAAGGTATTACCAATGAAAGGTCCTAATTTAAGAAGCATTCCAGTTATAGCTATATATATACAGGCTAAAGCACTTGTCTTGTAAAATAATGCCCGAAAAGTTGAGAGAGACAATTTTTTTAGACCACCGTCGTTGCACCGGCATAAAACGCCCAGCCATGCGAGAAAAATGTGGTTGCTTTGCTCACTTGTGTTCAGGTTTCCGAAACAGTCAAGTCCATTTATCGGCTTTAGACTTGGGGTGGTGTGCGTCGCTCAGGCAACTCATATTACTAGAGCAGCTTTAGCGACGGCTTTCCTGTTTTGAATTAAATATTTGCGCAGTCCTTAAACGCTAGTGCACTGTAAACACCGGTTAAGGTGCATACTTCAGAAGTTGACATAGTTTTATCGCTTTTTTGGCGCCTTCATTAATTGCGTAACCTGTAAAACTGTGGATTTTCAGTGAAATTGTCTTCGCTTCCGATTTCATTAGTTTCTAGCTAATTTTGGTCCTGATTTTGTCCCATTAGGCTCCAATCTTCAATCCATGCGCAAATGAACTATTTTCGTAGTCAACTATATCGATAAATATTTAACGTTTTCGAAAATACGCGAGAATATAGCGTGTTCTAAAACAAGAAGAGTCGCTTTATTTCCAGCCATTTTTACAAACTATCCGTTCTAGTGTCGTCTGCCTTGTAAGCCATCAATATGGTAATACGAAACCTCTTTGTGTGTAAATGCCTTGCTTGTCCAACAATGCCAATGAATATTTAACGTTTTCGAAAAAACGCGATAACTTAGCGTGTTAGAAACTGACCAGTCTCCCTTTTAAACATATAAGTGACTTGTTGGCCGCTTGTGCTGGATGGTCAGTCGCGTAAGCTGTCAATAAAGTAACACGAAACCTCTTTGTGTGCGAATGCCTTGCTTGTTTGGCTTTGCAACTTTGGCTCTCGGGAATAGGGGCATCTTTCCCAGGCGCGGGTTTTGTGAATCGTCCACAGCACAACAGTTCGCATCGTTTGTAGCAAAATAAGCCGATTCAGATAGCAGAGGCGGGCTGTGGGTTGTAATAACATGTCACCAAAACTGACATGTGCAAGTTATCAACACGTCTTGCTTTTGTTCTTAAACGTCGGGTTTTTTCCCGCCTATTGTCAGCGCTGCGAACACTATGTACAATCAAAATGGCAGCGCAATATACAACAAAGCGCTATAGCGTTTTTTCCTCGATGTCGCTTAGATCGCCTTTTCGCTTGAGAAACGGACATCTTTTATCTTTGGATTACTGTTGCAACAAACGGGCACCATTACCGGTAGGGTTACGGATATGTAAAGTCTTGCGGCGCGCGCAAATGCACCTAAAAGGCAGTCAGCCTAACCGCCAACTGACAGATGTACTTAGCAGTCCTAGAGAAGTGCGTCAGTATATTACACTGTGTACACACCATTACTTTTCAGTAGATCACAGTGCTTCCGTGTTTACTGTACAATTTGATACCAATGCATTCCGGTGTTGTTACGGTCCACATATCAACAAAGTGTGTTTTAGCCTTTTTCTATCGCATTCCTATTTAATATAAACCTATGTAAAATATGCGTACAGTTTATACTACGTAAAAATACAAAATTTTAACCTGATATGTAATTGTTAAAAATTAATATGCCAGGTACTACAAGTTTCAGTGATTTTTTGTCCAAACTTTATATTTTGCAATCAAATTACAACAAGTTTAATGATTTTTGTCTAAACTTTGTACTTTTTAAACGCAAGAACAAAATTTGTGTGATTTCCGCCTAAACTTTATATTTTTTATCGCCAGGTACCACATTTAAGTGATTTTAGTCTAAACTTAATATTTTTCAATCACCAGGTACCGCGCACGATGTTTCCGTGCCGACCGACGCCAACAGCAACGAGGTGGCGCCGAACAACGGGCTGGTGATCGGGATCGTGCTAGGCGCGTGCGCAGTCCTCTTCGTCGTTCTCATTGCTTTTTTGGGATACAAAGTGTACCGACGGCGGCGGCACATGAAGAAATATCAGTCGCCGCCCATGACGCCAGCCCGTGGCGCTACACCTCTGCAGCAGGTCACTCTACTTCCAATAGCACCCGCGTCCCACCACGGATTACACCATCACCATCACGGACGACTCCACTCGGAGTCGGAGCGACACCGGAGCGCGACATTATCGTCGCACAGCGATATGAGGCCACCTCCCTCGTATAACGAGTCATTTTTGGATAACGGAGGACCCGTGGTGGCCGTGTGAGGTTAGCAGAAAGGGGCGGCGCGACACAAATGTCGCTTTTGGAACGCAGCCGACCCGTCGCGGCCGTGCGAGGTGTAAAAACGGACGCGACACGCGAATGTCGCTTTGAGAACGCAATCGAACTCCCTTGGCCGCGTAAGGGGCGAAACGGACGCGACACATATGTCGCTTTAAAAAACGCAGTCGACCGGTCGTGGCCGCGTTAGGCGCGAAACCGACGCGTGCTGCTTGTTCGGCGACGCGACACAAATGTCGCATTGAGAACACAATCGACAGGCAGAGGGCGTGCGTTGTTGGAATCGACTCTCTTTTCGACGATTATTTCACAAAATTAACGCGCAGGGACTGATATACAGGGCCAAGCCAAGAGTATATTACTAGCACATCGTGAAACGGTGCTAACTTTGCTGCCTGCTGTTCGCTGCTTCGTGAATCAGTGGTTCTTAAACTTTTTCCACAATTGAAGTCACAAATCAACGTCATCAAACAAAAAGACTTTGGAAACTTGCAGTTTTCTGCTAAACAAATGTAAAACTGAATTGAGTCTATAAATACCTTTAAGAAGTCGCCAAAATGTTAACTTTTTATTTTGGCAAAATTGTAATTTATTTTTCCTAATTACACTTTAAAATCAATTAAACCTTTATATAACTCCCTAAAACTAATCCACGCCCCCCCAAAGGGGTCCATGAAAACAAGTTTAAGAACCCTTTTCGTAAGGCCTTCTTTCGCTTTCAATCGCACGCTTTTTAGCCCCCCAAAAGGCCCCAACCCACCCACACAAACTCTATACCCTTTCAAATCCAAACCTCCATGACAGAATGAACCAAGCGCAAACGTTAAGGGGCGGCAAAGGCCTTTTTACGGGGGCGAATTTGATGCAATTACGCGTGTGCTTTTTTTCTCTTGTTTCCCTTTTTCTACGCGCTTTCGCAAAAAAAGAATTTTATCACAATTATGTTGCGCTTTTTTCGCCGTTACTTTTTGTGTTTCGTTTTTACCGCTTTGCGCAACGTTTAAAGCTATAACGCTTTGTGTTATTTTTGTTTTTTCATTCATTCTCGTTCAAAAGTTTAAGCCAGATTTTTTGTCCGTTGAATTTCGTGTTTTTTTCGGTGTTTCCTTGTGAAAATCGCGTCTTGAGACAATCAGAAAAAAAAATCGAAAGTGGGACACTGGGCCAAATGTAATTTTTTTTGTTGTTTTTGTAAAATGGTGCAATAATACGATCATTAAAACTTTTAATTATAAGTGTTGATAATTGAAAGATTGCTTGTAATGCAGTAGGCGCCATACCACTTTGTAATAAGCTTTATCTTCACCGCTCCTGCTTTAAAAATGTAGGATTTTAATTCGGCATTTACTGCTTTTGTGTGAAAATATAATCGAAAAACCAAAATTTTCTGTTAAATTTCACGGTTTAGCTTTACCAAACACCCCCAAAGTGTATTTCGCAGTCAAACAAATTCTCTCTTTCGATTGTTGCTTTAATATCGTATGTTGTTGAACTGCTTTCAGCGAATTACTTTTTTACAATTTATCCGCAAGATGAAATACAAAATATGCTGAACATATAGTTGTTTTTTTAACAAGTGGACAGAAACAATACAATTTTGGAGCATAAAGGTTGGCGGGGTTTATTTAGACCAGGGATGTCCAACATTTTATTATAGTTGGCCGCATTAACACTTGAAATAATTTAATGGGCCGCAGAACCTATTACGTTTGAAGATTAAGTATTGCTTTTTAGAGTTTTAACGGGCCTTTAGAGTTACATATATATATTTTTTACCATACTATACTATTAGTGCGCCCCTAACAGCTGACTGGTACATTTTAGTTAGGCTAATATTGAACGTTAAAAATACTACTTGAGATTGAAAATGACTAGCGGGCCGCATAGAAAATTCAGACGGGCCGCAATGTGGCCCGCTAGTCATTTTCGGGCCGCAGGTTGGACATTCCTGATTTAGACGTATATTAGGACTATGGAATCCCATATAGACGTTGGTAGCATTTTGAACGTTTCGAAAAAAATTTACTATAATGGTTGGATTTTGTGGTAAGACGTAGAACGAGTATTAAAGCCAATAAAGAAGTAGGTAGCATTTTGTGAACTTTTCGAGCTAATCGTATTATAATGGCTGCGAGGTTGTAGTTAGACGTAGAATGAATATCAAAGCCCATACAGAAGTAGGTAGCGTTTGGTGAAGATTTTGAATAACTCTTTATTCATTTCCAACATAAAAAAGAATAAAGATGTTCGAAACGTTCAAAGTGACATCACTTCTGTATGGGCTTCGATATTCTTATACTGAAAACGATTTAGTCACGCCAAAATGTCGGTGTAAAATACTAAACTTAGTTGAGCAGACAAAACACCTATCTATAGAGAAATAACGATATACAGGATAATAGGAATTCCTGTCTATATTTTAGAAGTTAGAAAAATTTAATTTTTTGTACTTGTTAAGGTGTAAATCCAACTGTGAGAACCATTACATCAAATAAGTAAAAGCCTTTGGTATAACCACTTGTATTTCGGGGCAAATACTTTGTTTTCCAGGCAATCATGCATACCTGTATATATCAATATGTTCTCTTGTTAATTAATTCAAATCAGGCTGGCAGAAACTTGCCAGCAAACTAGTGACAAACATTTTAAAACCAAAATTCTTCAGATTTTTTCTTTCTTCAGAAATAAATTAAACCTTTCGGAAAAATACCAAAAAAAAATGAAATTCTTGGGAAAACGTTGCCCCTGGAATATAAACTTTTGTTCGCACTGTCGGTTAAAATCGTAAATTTTTATCCGAAATTCTCAAGTTCGCTTTCCCATTGAAAACCGGAAAAGCAGCGTGGCATTGCGGTTTCGTTTAATGGGGCGTTGTCACTGTGTCCGTTACAGAAAGTGCCAGCCCAGATAGAAGGACTGGCGCCGTTCAGCCAACAGAAGAACAAACTATATAGTCTGGTTCGGGTTTAAGGACAGGGTTTCAGACGATCAAATATTGACACCCAGACGGGATTTCTTGCTCCTTTTTAATTTGCGATACACCAGAGAGCGGTGTCTGTTTGGGGAAGGCAAATAAAACGCACACCTTGCAGAAGGCGTTCGTGACTCCAGTTTCGCTGTTAAAACACACTATTGGACAGCACAGGGCTTTAAATAAGGCATTTTGAAATGACTTGAGTTTAAGTTAAGTCGCAGTAAAAATATCAAAGCATATATACAAAAGTTTGGCATTTTGAACGTTTCGAATATCCCTTTATTCATTTTCAACATCAGATAATACAGAAACGAAATGATAACTACTTTTGCATAAGCTTTGAAATTCTTACTACGTCTTATAGCCAACAACCATTATGCTTCAAAGTTTAAGACAAAAAAATACACAAAGTCCTGGTCAAGTCAATATTAAAGCAAGTCAAATTTAAGTCAAGCCATTGACAATTAACGTTAAACTATTAAAAAATAAGATGTAACAAAAATGTTGATTAAAATTAGTTTTACCCAATAATTTGTCGCTGGTAATCTTTCTTATTCTGCGCATAAAAATGAGTTGATCTTTTCATTGACCCAGCACTTTTAAGTTCGTCAGGTAAACTTGATTCAAGGTCTTCAAGCTTTCTAAAAATATAAATAAACTTGCTCAAACAACAAATCACAGCAAAAAAACACTTTCAAGTTGATGAAATCAGACTTTTTAAACTTTTAATGCAAACGAGTCTAAATGGGCCACTAAACAACAGTGACCGGCCAGATTAATAACCCGGTACACTGTTGTAAACAGGTTATTTTTAAAATGACTTAAGTTTACGTCAAGTCGTAATAAGAACATCAAAGCCATATATAGTAGCTAGCATTTTTAAAGTTTCGAATACATCTTTATTCATTTTCAACATCAGATGAAATGCTACGTACTTTTGTATGGACTTTGATAGTCTTACTAAGTCT
Source organism: Ascidiella aspersa (assembly GCF_963924565.1). Classification (NCBI taxonomy): domain Eukaryota; kingdom Metazoa; phylum Chordata; class Ascidiacea; order Phlebobranchia; family Ascidiidae; genus Ascidiella; species Ascidiella aspersa. Next base: position 4,347,799 of record NC_139451.1, read on the forward strand.
CACTACAACCTCCAGCAATTAGTTTCAAAGTCCAAGTCAAGTCTTTTGAAAAAAATAACAAATCAAGTCCCAGGCAAGTCATTATTAAAGTGTTGTAATGACTTAAGTCAGTGACTTGACTTGAGTACACTTGTTTTCGAATGACGTGACTTGATTTAGGTCTTTTGGACAAATGACTTAGTTTGATTTTGTCAAATATCTTGGGACTACATTGAGTACTTTTTAATGAAGTTTATCTCAACTTTTGCACATTAAACATTTGATTACTGTATATTGCGTTTGTGTTATTTTGTAGTTGAATTGTTGTTCAATATCGTGCGAGTTACCATTTCTAATTGTTTTACGTATTACTTTTATGTCAATGACATAGACTTGAAAGTTGACTTGCTCTTATAATGACTTAACTGGGACTTGCATTTGCAAAAGACTGGACTTGGACTTGAGTAATTTTGCGAATCACTTCACTTGAACTTAAGTTGTTTCAAAAAGACTTGTTTGCAACACTGCACAAAAGCCACAATTTCGAGCTGTCGTTTTTGCTGTTCGGCAAACCAGCAAGAAAAAACGCTCAAAAACCCAGCATCTTTGAACATTTTGGCGCGCGGTATCTGGTGACTATATGTACTATGTTTGGGCTTGCTGCACCGCTGCCTCCGATAATGGCGCCGTCGAAGTCAATAGTTATGCAATTATACCCCCAAGAACATTTACCTGTACTATATAGTTCTTCAACTAACATGACATATGGTACTTCAATTGAGATTAGATGATTGACTTGCAATAATCATTACTTGATTTGTTGGGCTATTTTTTAAAAAGACTTGTCTTGGACTTATTTCACAAATAAATTGAGTGGGACGCAAGTCATTTCAAAATGACTTGTTTATAATACTGTCAACGCCTACTAAAAGATTAGCATTTTTTGATTAAAACACCATTGTGTTGTTAATATCATAATTGGAAGGATTGTGAACTTGTGATACCGCGACATACCGGTTGCGAAACACTGGTCTCAATTAACAATTTTTGTTGCGGGTTGTCTCTGGGAAAAGCGACTTTTTCGCGACGCACATAACTTTACGCCATCCGTCGCAATCTCGAACATGGCGGTAACGCGATCTCATTATGACGCATACAGTAGACGAGTGTCATCTCAAACGACCACCTATACAGTTTTTGTTGGACAAGTCATTCTGAAATAAGTTCCAGTCAAGTCGTTCGTAAAATAACTTAAGTCCAACTCAAGTCTTTTACAAAAAATACCAAGTCAAGTCATTATTGGAGCAAGTCATTTCCAAGTCAAGTCATTGACGTAAAAATAAAGCGTACAACTATTAAAATTTCTAAACTCGTCTGATTAAAATAGTTAATTGTTTTTTCTCCAAAAATTTAGATAAATATTCCAATTTTATTGATAAATATTTGATAAAAACACCCAATTTTAACCTAAGCTGTTTGACACAATGACTTAAGTCTAAGTCAAGTCATTTATCCAAAAGAAGTCTAGTAAAGTCATTTTAGTCTAAATAATTAAGTCAAATCAAGTCATTTGAAAACGGTGACTTAAATGCACTTAAGTCAAGTCATTGACTTGAGCCATTACAACACTGACGAGAGCTGTCAATTCGTTTAAGATGGAACGCCCAATCAGGAAAATATATGAATCACCCTCTATAAACCAGGGTGCAGATATGACGTCACAAAGTTAAGGTATTAAGTGACGCCATAAAGATGTAACCCTAATAGAACAATTTAGTTCTTTATTTTTTGCACGGAAATACAAATCTAAACCAGGCGCGAATCTAGGATATTTGTTTGGGGGGGACACGACATTTTTTTCTGAGATGACGACACAGAGTTACAAAACAAACGTGACGTCATAAAAATGAACCTTAAGAACACCACACAGTTCGTTTATTACGGTATGGTTTTAACTTGGAGAGGTGTTACTTCCAATATAAGAGCTATATTACAAAGATGTTCTAGATTTGTGCAAAGCGAAAAACGCCTTTAAATTGTTTAAATTGCCAAAAGGTTCATTTTGTAGGGTTCAATGAGACGCAAGACGCCTTTGGGGACTAAAAGCCTAAATTGCTTTAACCGCATAACATTATTCTAAAACCCTATTTATCGATTCGTATAATAACTTAATTACAGTAAGAAATCTGAGATATGGCTTATGGCAATTGATCGAATTAGGTGATTAATGTGGTAAAGAACACGTTAAAGTTTTTATCAAAATGATCTAAGATCAACTACATTATATAATCTGGTTTTGGAACTGTATTTTTGCATGTACTTATAGTTAAAGAATTTTTGTTTGCATTTCGCAGTTAAAATAGCGGGAAAATAGAGTTTTTTGGGGGAGGGGGGGGGGGCATGGTGGCTACGTCCTTCCTGGTTCCACCCTGGCACGCGTCAAAAAAGCCCCAGAATCGTAACGTTACCAGGTTATTACAATTCAATCCAAATTAACGTCAAGGCTCGGCTCTACTAAGTGCGTGTGCACTTAAGCATGGAAAAAATGCCTTCGCGTGGTTAAAGGTGCATTTTGCATTGGACTTGGGTTGCACAGAGTCTTTTCAAGATTTGTCAAAATTATTTTAAGTTAAAATCGATTAAAAATGCACATAAATCGTTTACAAACTTGAAAAACCTATAGTCAGATTTTTGACGTTTAGTTAACATTTTATCATGAAAAAATATTTTTGAATTATATTCAACGACATTTTAACTATATTATGTCTTTATTAGAGCAATATACGATATGAACAAGTTGGCACAACTAACCACCAGACATAGTTTATCGCATTAGGCTCAGCTTCGTTTTTGCATTATAGGCCTACAGTTGTTTATCTCTGATTTGGACAAATGTATTGAACAGTTTTTGCTATCTTTTTTATTTGTAATTTTCAATTAGCCCATTTCCTATTTCGATAAGTCTTTTTTTAATTTTCTGCAATTTTTTACGTTGTTTTTCAACTGTTTACATACGATTTTTCTAAAATAACCAGCGTCTTGTTTTTGTTTGGTATTTTTATAGTTGTTTGTCTTTTTTAAATAACAAAAATATCAACTATTAGCATTTTCATGAGTTTTGCATAAACCTGAAAAATTAACTTATTTGCGTTTGACCGGTAGTCAGTAAAGCATCTGAAACGTGTGATTAACGACGCCCAGACACTAATGCACTACTTCAAATAACAATATGTTGTTTAAAACTTTAAATCAATGTATTTCTAAAAGGTTAAAATTTTGTCAAAAAAAATATTTTTGGGTTAAGTTTTGCCCAAAAAAATATATTTTTAGGTCAAAATTTCTCATTTTGTAGAGGTCATATAATAATCGCCCTACTTATCACGTTTGTTGTTCACAGCTTTTATATCTTTCGTTACTGTAGCCCTCACACATTTTTCTCATAGGCCTGCAGTTTCTGGAAGGCTTCATAATAGTCGACAGTCAGGTTAGGCAACAGGTTAGGCAAATAAAGTAGCTTCCGAGGGGCTAGATCACAGTTGTTATTAAACACATATGTGTGTGTGTGTGTGTGTCTTTCATTCATTTAGGTTAGGCAAGGCTGGTATTACCACCTGGTTTAGATCGTATTCGTTTACGTCCGATTTTAGTCGCTGACCGCTTTATCACACGCCTTTTTATTGTTTAATGTCAGGGATTCATAAACTTTTTGTGCGGACCCCTAAAATTTAGTTTTGCTCCGCGTGGTCCACGGTGGGCAAGAAATTTTAAAAAAATGACGTCATAAATTGACGTCACAATACAAATAGACTTCAGAAATATGCCAATTTTGCTCCAAAACATGGTAAAGTGAATGGAGTCTAAATACATTCAGTGCTGCTCTTTTTTTAAACAATTGATTACTTTTTAAATAATACACTAATATTTCAATTATACTTTCATGGACCCCTAAAACTAGTTCACGTACCCCCAAGGGGTTCATAGACCCCAGTTTAAGAACAACCCTTGCAATATGTAAGTTCGCCCGTATCGTCCAATATTACATAAAACACTGAGAGACGTCTCGTGTAGTGCTCAGGCATCCGACAATCTGTAAAGTCGGGATGCGATATTTTTGGCCTAACACTTGTGCTGTCTGGGCGAGCGCTAATTAGCGTCTTCGCTTGGCAATGTGCCTCAATATCGACCAAACAGTCTAAGTGGTTTTGGGTTTGTCTGTACGAGAGAAATTTAATTGCCCTTTGCCCGTTATATAAAGTGTTTTAGATTACGTCAGGAATTCTAACAAACACATCATCGGGTGTTTTTTACTTGTATTCATCTTAAGTGGTAAATTCTATATTTAAATAAATGTTTCAGTGCTGTGATGACTAAGTCATTGACTTGACTGAAGTGCACTTAAGTCACTGTTTTCAAATGACTTGACTCGGCTTAAGTATATTGACCAAAATACCTTGAATTGACTTAAGTCTTTTGGATAAACGACTTGACTTTGACTGAAGTCGTTTTGTCAAACAACTTAGAATTTAGTTAAGTGTTGTTCATAAAAATTTATCTCAAGTTTTGCACATTAACCACTTTTATTGCTGTATGTTGCGTTTGTTTGATTTTTCTAGTTGAATTGTTGCTCAAAATCGGACGAGTTTACCAACTTTAGTAGTTTAACCGTTTACTGTTACCGTACGTAAATGAAATAACTTGAAATTTTACTTTCATAATGACTTATCTGAAACTTGTAGACATAAAAAATAAATGCAATACGATCTCATGCGAGTCCTTATGGACCCCTAAATCTGGTCCGCGTACCCCCAAGGGGTCCATGAATCCCGTTTAACACACCCTAATCTGTATAGTGTTTGGTTGACAGGCCAACTGAATTCAAACTGTGTTAAAGTTTATTATTATTATTAATATTATCTTTGTAAATGGCCGTATTTGTCTAATTCTAAATAGAGGAATCAGGTGGCACTGTATAAAGTTGTACAGTGCCACCTGATTCCTCTATTGTTAATATTCTTATTATTACGTTTAAACAACAAAATAGAAAGACGGGCGAGAAAAAAATTGAAGCAGAAATAAAATCTCCTGCAAATATTTTAGGTATTTTTTTTTAATTGTGTGTTTCCATCATGTTTCAACGTTTAAACTGTCGAACAAGAGAACATCAGCTCCGGCGTACAAACCCTGCTGAAGTTCATTATTATTATTATTATACTTGTAAATGGCTTGTTTTTTGACGCACAAGTATTCACACAACAGAATTATCAGCTATTAAAAGTAATAATTTGCTGGCATATAAGGACATTTGAAGTTTTGAATTAACAATAAGATTCATAGGTTCCCTGAATGTATTTGAAAAACAAAAGTTAAGACAAAGAAAATAAGATGTATGTTTTAGTAATGTTAGTTAAAACCATTGAAGCAGAAATAACATCTCCTGTAAAAATTGTACGTGTTTTTTTAAACGTGTGTTTTCACCATGTTTCAACGTTTAAACTGTCGAACAAGAGAACATCAGCTCCGGCGGCCAAGACAAAATTCGATCCTTCTGAAGACAATACTTCCAAAATACTCAAGGTTTGCTTATAACTTTGCAATTCTTTTCGGTTTAAGAGCAGAAAGTCCTTTTTATTTCTCATAACGTCAGGTTGGGCTAAATTCCAGTCCAATTTTCTTGATGAGTGTTTTAGAATTTAAAGCACAATATGTACTCAGAGTGTTTTATCAACATGATCATTAAAATAGATAGAAATCGCTCTTCTGTTGTAAACGAAGTATAAACCGGCGTTTCGGCAGCAGATACCAGCTGACCTCATCAGGGTTAATAATGATCATTAAAATCCAACATAGAAAGCGTCGGTAATATATTTGCGCATTTACAACGGTATATAACGAACCGCGCACATAACAGTAGGCAATTCAATCAATCATAGTCAACACTAGTTCCAAACAGGATAGTTACAGTTTTTTTTGAAAAATTGTTTTGAAGAGACAAACCGGGTAAAATAGGCAGCCTATTTTTTATTAGGTCCACAGCGACACCTTACGGTTATTTAAATAAATCTGAATAAAAACTTTTCAAAAAACTTTTTGTCACAACGTAATGTTGTGACATGGTGCTGCCCAACCCCTGTGCACAACTTATCTTCATCAATAATAGGCTATCATATATTCTAAACATAGCCCAAATCGGCCGTGATAAATAGCAAATATTGTTCAAAAACCCAAAAAATATTTAAAACATAGTAACCCAAAAGTTTGCAAATCGCAAAACTATAAACCGATCTTCTTCAGTTAGGCCTAGGCTACCTATATACACATGTGTCATTTTGATTTAAAGCATAGGGCAGGATGAAAACTGAAATAACAACAAACGAAGCAGGGAACCAAAATGAAAATATTATAAACATTAAATATTGGAGTTTAACTCGCGCCCCTAACCCTAAAAGTTGGTTCACACTAGACGCGTTTTGCTTTTGGCGTCCGCGTTAGCCTCTGGCGCACAACGCTAGTGTCGTCCAGTAACGCGTTGCCAGCGTTAATGGCAAATATCCTTTCTTCTAACGAAAGCGACAAAGTTGAAATATTTCAAGTTTGTGCAACCGAAAGCGTTTTTTTATAAAACGTTTACGTTAGCGCCAGACGCGTCTAGTGTGAACCAACCTAAAGAATTGGTCGGCAAACCTTGCTTAATTTTTGCGAGTCTTAACCGCACCAATTGTGTCACGTAATAATAAGGACTTTGATCTATTAATTATTTTAAAAAAAATTGTGTGCTATAACTCCAATTTTTCATTTATAATGCAATTTATGCAGATATTTATTCTAAATTGGCTAACATTGCTAAGCTCAGTATAAAAATTGTTTTAATCTAACTTGGTAAAAGTGATTTTGTTGATATAAGGAGCACAAATATAAGGATGGATAATAGACACATGATGTAAACTCTAACCGTTTTGTAGTATTTTGTAACGTTAATTTATCAAGTTTTATTGAAATTGCATTTTAAAAACCATAACTTGTGGTGTTAAAACCGTGTATTTTAGGAAGAACGATTTTACTTTTGTTTGGTGACTTTTTTTTAACACCAACACGACAAGTTCAATCATGCATTACAAATCCTATGCAGTGGTCTGTCAGCTGTTTCAGGATGTTATTAAATGATGAATGTTGTTAATCGTTTCCTGTTCGTAAAATACAAATAAAAACGGGAAAAGCACGTAAGAACTACGAAAGAACAATATCTAAAGCACAAAAATCTATAGTTCTGTAGCATTAAAACCAACAACGCAATGAAGCCAAATTTGCAGCAATAACCACGACAGACAAAAAGCCTAAAATGTCGAAATAAGTCGTAGATAAATTAAGTTAGACTTGAAGTTTTTAGCAAGTCAGTGATCAAGTTAGGCGTATGGTTTCATTTAGATTGAAAGTTGCCTTTTTCTAACTATTAAGTCCTATTCCGACGTGTTTAGGCCTTATTCCAATCCAGACGTATTCAAACTATGTTTTATTCCGATGTTAATGTTGTTAATTTCGGTATTATGACTAATGTTTTAAAAAATACTGCAACTTTATTTTGTGTTTTGTCATTTGTTTTATTACATAATTAATGGAGTTTAGTACATTATATAAGACTATTTGGTCTAGGTCTAGAATCCTACCACAGTTATAAAATCAACGCACAAAATTTGAGTTAGGGTGCGGGTTAGGGTTTGGGTTCGGTTGGGTCAAGTATTATTATATTCTTTATTTAATAATAACACCTGACCCACCCTAACCCAAACGCTAACCTGTACCCTAAACCCAAAAAATGTTTCGTTGTAGTAGGATTCTAGACCAGCGCCAAAAATTTATATAAGACTATGGTAGAATATACAATGTCAATGTTAAAATAGTTTATACTTTTGTATCCTAATAAAATTTAATGTATGATAACCATTAACGGACCATCATATGTTTGTGCAGTGTTGTTGTTATACCAGTTTATACTTTTGTAGTCTAGTAAAATTTATGGTACGATAAGCTGTAACGAAACTATCATTATTTTGTTCAGAAATGTCTACACCATGAGTGTTATTCGTTTTTCTCGGCTAGGACGAATCCTTGTACTTTCACTTTTCGGCAGCGTTTTGCTACTTCTATGGAAAAACCGTTCGATGTATCGCAACGAGCAACTAACCCCGATATTTCGACGGAACGGCTTTCAAGATGACACTTTACTGGAGAAACTATTCGTCGAAAACAACTTTGTTAACGATATTACACTACCAAGTGTTAGGCCAAAAGTAAAGGCAAATTCCAAATACGCGGTTGTAATCATGTCTTCGATGAGAACGGGATCTTCTTTCACTGGGCAACTTTTCAACCAGCATCCGGATATTTTTTATATATTCGAACCCTTGTTTCCTTTTCACGACTCGTAAGTAAACTTTAATTTCTATTATTTTGTCAGTGTTTTAAACAAGTCGTTTTGAAATTACTCAAGTCCAAGTCAAGTCATTCAAGTCCATATCAAGTCATTTTCAATAGTTAACAAGTCACTGTCCATTTCAAGTTATTAGTCGCAGGTCAATTTCATAGCATTTGAATGAAAAATGATATTAAAATTCCAAAAATGGTAAACACGTCCCATTATGACCAATATTTTGCAAAGAAACGAAACAACATTTTATAATTGGCTTAAATAGGTTAACTTTAATTTGCATTGTTTTGTGCAAATAGATTGGGATTTTAATGCAGTAAAATTTACTTAAATTTATTTTAACTTTATTTTTAAAGGGGGCCCTCTCTTAAAAATTAAGGTTTGTTATATTCTTAAATGCAATTTTCCATTGTTATAAACAAGTCATTTTCAAAATAACCGAAGTCCAAATCAACTTTTTTCAGCTAATGGCAAGTCAAGTTCAAGTCATTAGTTACGCAAGTCAATTTCAAGTTGCAGCATTGGTATCAAAAATTCATATTAAAGGTTCCACCTAAAAATTCTGTTCTTTTTCAACTGGTAGCTTCATAAATTATGTTAAGATGTTTGTTATGTTTAAAATTGTTTTCTATTTATCAGTTATTAACATCTATTTCATAAATCAATACAAGTTTTAATCAATTTTTTGTTTGGTTTTCTAAAGGATAAAATTTTCATATGTTCAATAGTTTAGCCTGTGTCTGTCAGTTGGTAGAGTGATGGTCGTGAGTTTAAACCTCACTACAGGCTGTTTGTTTTTCTAGCCTGCCTTGCTTGCATAATTGATTGACAGTGTCGGTTAGTCTGCGATGGCTGTCGGTGTTCTATTATATGTAAGCGGTAATTGTTGAATAAAAACCAGCTTCGCAAGGGCAAGGGCTATATCACAGTTGTTTAATACATATCTGTATTTATCTTTCATCTTTTCAAAGGGATTGAAATCTTTTGACTTCACCTTTTTAAATTTGGTTTTCAGATGCAGCATTGCAGTAGAGAAAAAGATAGCTGTCCTAACAGGTTTGGTTGCCTGTAATTTTACCGCCCTCAATTACTACATTGACGAGAGTTTAAAAGAAGCGCAACAGCTTCTGAACATTAACCAGTCTTCCTCAAGTCTTGACCATCTGCAGAGAAGAATAAGAAATCTAAACAGCTGCAAGGACACATCAATTTGCTTTAGGTGTGCAATACAACCATTTTAAACTTAACCTATTTTTCTGTTGAATGTCATTTTGGGGCAAAATATATGATCAGGAAGTGGATTAAAATATATAGTGTCCGAAATTCCTGCTTTAAATATATAATCCAAATCCTGAAAATTTCACAAGGCTACAAAATAAAAAAATAATTATATATTTATATTTATAATATTAACATTTGGTTTTATTATGTTTTTAATTAAATATATAATTCTTCTTATACCTTATACCCTTATCAAAATTTTCAATTCCTACTACAGAAAAATGCTGGTCTATGTTGATGATAGATTTGTCGTGGTTCTTAACCTGTGCTGCACGTACTATAAGGGGTGTCCGATTGCCTTTAAGGAAGGGGTTCTTAAACTTTTTTTTACCGCGGACCCCTAATTTTTTTTTTGGTTCGCATGAACCACGGTGGACCAAAATTACGTCACAATACAAAGAGACTTTATAAATCTATTATGTTTTTAATTAAATATATAATTCTTCTTATACCTTATAAATGTCAAAATCATGCGGCAATTTGGTTTGATAAGAGAAAACTAATTTTTAATATGTGAAAGCACTATGCATGGATACCTTACAGGTAGCTCATTAATGAACGTCCAAGGCCAATACATAAGCCAAGTAAATTGACATGGTCTTTTACATTAACTGAAAGATGATACAAGTGCTAATCCAGGGGTTCCCAACCTGTGGTACCACTAGTGGTACGTGAAGGTTTTTTAGGTGGTACGCGAGTAGCCTCGGCCATTCTTATTGTTACGTAACTATTCCTGTTGTTTCGAAACAAGCCAACCTTCAAAATACAGGTCATGTCAATTGTCAACAAGGAGTACAGTTGATATGAAAAGCTGTACAACGCTGTTGGACAGTGGGCGTTAATTATGTCAAATGATTGCTCTCGATAGATATAATCTACTGTTTTATAGCTTAAGCCATAAATAGCGTTGAATAATGTTAATTGTAAGCTAAAACTACATAAAAATATGATTCAATCAAATTAGTTGTTCTGCAAGAAGTGGTATGCGTGACACTACACAGCTTCCAAGTGGTACGAGAACGCAAAAAGGTTGGGAACCCCTGTGCTAATTGAAAAGTCTCGATTAAGATCATGTCGATTTACTTGACTTATTTGCCTTAAAAACCCAAGTCTTTGAATATATTTTGTGTCCAGCTTACGTTATGTGTTTTTAATGAGCTACTGTTAAACTAATTTCATCTATTGGGTATTGTGTTGAGCAGGGCATTTACACTTTGTTTAAAAATATATTGAAAAAAAACGCACAGATAAAGCTAGACATAAAATATATTTTTTTTTAAGAATATTCAAAGGCTTTTGGAAAAATAAAGACTTTTTAATATGCAATTATTTCAAGAAAATTAAATATGTATTTTGTTTCAGAATTATTTTCAAAAAATCATTGCATAATCCAGCAATTTTTTGGTTTTTAAAAAGTTAAAAAAAAAAAAAAAAAAAAAAAAATTGTTTTTATGAAAAAAGTCGTTAAATTGTTTCTAATTTTTTTCATAAAATTGTATGGCACCCCTGATTCAGTTTTTCGGTTTCTTGTTTTTCAGGCACAGTACCAAGGCCCTGTGTGGAAAGGACCTGTGTCCCAATGCCAAGTCCTGTGCAAAGTGCAAAATGAAACTTACGCAAAATCAGATTCAGCGAAAATGCAATCAGGCCAAAATTGTCGTGATTAAAACTGTAAGAACATGCCACCTTGACTGGCTTTCAAAGTAAGTTTCCCAATTATTTATTATTTTTATGCAACATTCCGTTTATTTGCTTATACAAGGCGCATTGTAAAACCTCCGAGTTTGGTGTCAATTTTTAATAAAATTTATTTTTTATATTAGGGTAGTTTGTTAAATTTGTCGGAAATGTCTGTACCTTAATACTTTTCTGCTGTTGTGATGTCAACATTTTTTTTGAATTGAATTTTAATCTCATCTAGCTCGAAAGAATATTAAATTGCTCTAATAAAAACTACTAAACAGTTTAACATGTGTTTGGTGGCTTTAAGGAGCCAAATGTTTTTTTACTGTGGCTCCACAGCCCTGATTAAGGGTTTTATCTTGAAAATGTTTTTTGCCACTAATTAAGCATAATTGTATTCCCAACAATTTTTTAACCACTCGTTTCTTTTTTATTGCCCAAAGCAGGGTTTCCCAAACTTTTTTGGACCACGGACCACTATTTGTGAATCTGTTTTTTACGCGGACCGCAATACAATTTAAGCTAAGTTACTGAACTTAACAACTAATTCAATGGCAGTATAATTACACAATTAAATTATCTCCTTCACTTCGTTTCTCATCTCTGCCTCACGACAAACGTTTTACTTAGTAATCTTCTCGCAGCAAGTAAGATTTACGATACTGGATAGCAAAAGCGTTCGAAATCATTAAGTTCTGAATAACTGTGGCAATTATTAAAAGGGTACGTACTGTACAACGTATAATTGTGACTTTTTTATTTTGTGTCATATCACCACAGACCACCTGTGCAGACGTCGCGGACCACAGTTTGGGAAACGCTGGCCTAAAGTATTGATATTTGACGAACAATTTATTGGTTTACTTTTTGTAAAATATTTATGTGCTTTTTACCAACCACAAGTTTTAAAATGTTCGTAGTTTTCTTAAAAAACAATTTATCCAATGAAATACACATTTGTTATTGGTTGTAAAAAATAGTATATTTATTATAATGACATAGTATAATGACATGTTGAAATTATACTAATTAAGAGTTGCTGAAGAAATGAATCCTGCAGTTAAAGTCATCCACCTTGTTCGCGATCCCAGAGCAACTGGATTATCCAGACTTACGATGCACAAGGGCTTGGGCAACGCAACGCATGAAATGTTGGGAAATTGCAAATTCGACGCACACAACATCCAAGCCTATCAGAAACAAGTTCAATCAAAATTTACCATGCAAAGCTGGGTGGAACATAACTACATGCCAGTCAGGTAAACTTGTTTTTCTTTACCCTTTCGGTTCTATAATGGTTCTATTTTTTTAATTTAGCGTTGTGCCAAGTGTTTTAGTATGCATTTAACTGTGCAAAAATTTTACTTTTTTGTTGATTATTTTAGCTTTATTTTTTGTTAATATTTTTTCTACTTATGATATTGACTTCCTTTCATTATCAAAGCCTTAATCAACATTTAAAACCATGTTGGTAATCTGTTGAAAAAAATATTTAAAACCTTCAAAATGCTACCTACTTCTGAATGGACTTTAGCCCATACAAAACTGGGTAGCACTTTTGATGTTGAAAATAAAAAAAAGAGATATTCAAAAACTTTTAAAATGCTACCCACTTCTGTTTAGGCATTGGTTCTTACTACAACTAACTACCACCTCCACCAGGCATATGCTCTACATTTAAACTTGGTTAACTCATTACTGAATTGCCATCAAATTTAACCTTTTTTTCGCTGTTTAGCCTATAATGCTACTTCTTTCCACAGGTACGAAGACATAGTGTTAAATGTGGATAAATTTCTATCGGACGTCACATATTTTCTTTATCGCGGCAACTGGATGCCTGAAACTTCCTCTTTTGATCTCAACCACAAAGATATCGTCAATTGGATAAAAAAAAACTCTCGCAAATCAGGCACGTCAATTTACAGCACAAGCCGAAATATAACAGAGCAGGCTACCAAATGGAGGACTAAAATTGCGCCGTCGTTGGCCTACAGTATCCAGAATGCTTGTTCAACAATGATGTCTTTCTTCGGGTATCGAACACTGCTCAGTACGGTTGATCTTAAAGATCTTTCTGTAAGTTTACTGAATCCAATACCTTCATTTACTTGACGTATTTAGCTTTCATTCAATGAATTAGGAAGCTGGTTATTAAGGTTGACCTTTCATAAGTGTGCTAAATCCAATTCCTTGGTATACTTGACGTATTTTAGCTGCCATTCTATGAATTTGGGCGTTGGTCATTAAGGTTGACCTTAAAAACCTTTCAGTAAGTTTACTAAATCCATTTCCTTCGTATATTTGACGTATTTAAGCTTTTGTTCTATGAATTGGTACGCTGCTTGATACCTGACCTTGAAAATCGTTGTTTGAGTTTACCAAATCCAATTCCTTCATATACTTGACATATTTAAGCTTCCATTCTGTGAATTGGAACGCTGTCAGTACGGTTGACCTTAAAGGAGTTCTGGTTTGACCTTGAAAAGTACAGTTGACCCTAAAATCATTCTGTAAGTTTACTGAATCCAATACCTTCATATACTTGACATATTTAAGCTTCCATTCTGTGAATTGGAACGCTGCCAGTACGGTTGACCTTAAAGGAGTTCAGGGTTGACCTTGAAAAGTACAGTTGACCCTAAAAGTCGTTCTGTAAGTTTACTGAATCCAATTCCGTTGTATACTTGACATAACTAAGCTTCCGTTCTGTGAATTGGGATGCTGGTCAGCACGGTTGACCTTTTCGTGAGTTTACTAATTCCAATTCCTTTGTATACTTGACGTATTTGAGCTAGCGTTCTATAATTTTGGGCGTTGGTCATTAAGGTTAATCTTAAAGACCTTTAGTAGGTCTATTAAATCTAATTCCTTTGTATACTTGATGTATGTGAGATTCCATTCTGTGAATGGGGAGTGTTATATAAGTCTATCCTAAAATGCGCTTTATAAAAATATTGATTATATATACCAAATCCCAAAAGCCCAAATCCTTATTGTGCAGAAGAATACAAATTGACTGCACTGTGACAAATGCATTTTTTTTAATTGGAACTTATCATGCAGGCATATTGTATGTTATAGGGATGTCAATACTTAGAATGTTATTCCCAAACCTATACTCCTATTTTGGGTAAAGCAAACATTGTAATACGATCTGATACCACATGACGTCAAAATAAATTAAAAAAAAGCATAATTCATCTATCTCAGGCCATAACCTGTCTACTGTGCCAATTATACTGGCACGCAACCTATTCCTTTATAAAGATGAAGTACACTTGTAATGTTGTCAATTGAAATTTCACGCTAAATTTTTAATGAAAAATTTAACAGAGCGACAATATATTAAAGCTCACTACAGTTTTTGCTGAATATTGGTTTAGAATTCCTCTGCTTACGCATAAAATAATCAAGTTGTACGCATAAAATAATCTCTAAGGGTGGCACAAAATTTTATATCCGCCATGCAATCAGTCATCCTCACAGTTATCAATCACTTTTTAAAAATATCAATGATGCAAGTAAGGCAGGCTAAAAAAACAACCAGTCTGCAGTGAGGTTCAAACTCACGACCTATGCCATAATGGGACCGTTGCTCTACTAACTGAACAGGCTGAGATAGGAGCGAGTCGAGAAACAACTATACGCCGATGCTTGCCACTTTCTGTTAGTACAAACCACTTCATATTGAAGGGGATTTCCAGTATTATATAACCCAATGAAAGACACACACATATGTGTGTATTAATCACAATGATCTAGTTTTTGACCAACGATTACGGCGTTTCTCTAGCCTGCTTGCTTGTATCATTAATCGACAAATTCGGTTAGTATGTGATGGCTTTCAAGCCGCAACCGTTAGTCAAAAAGCAGCTTCAGAGTGCTTAGATTGCAGTTATTAAACACACATGTGGGTGTATCTTTTGCTATCGAGTATCGATTCCTTTCATTATCGGACATCCCTAGCATGCTATTGAATATAAATAGTGTTCTTAACATGCATGTTTAAAATTAACGTATTGCCTTCCTTCAAGTTTTATTGCATGAAAAACTGAGATTTAATTCCTAACAATGTTGAGCACATTACCAAAGCCTCAATAGTATTGGGTCTAATTTTTGATTAAATTTTTATACTTTTCGATACGTTATGTAATGTGTCTATATCCTGTAAAAAAGGCTGTCTACAGTTTTTCTTTTTTTTTCGAAATCTGCAAATTGCGCTGTCTGAAATGTCTTGCACAAAGAGGTTCTCAACCGGGGAATTAATTTTCACAAAGGGGCGTTTGTTATTTATAGTAAACTGTTTCTAGTCAGTGTTTGTAATTTTTGTACAAACACTAGTTGTTTCGGCCAAATGTTGTTTGCAATTCAATATAATTTTAGTACAAACCGAAAATGCATGTGCAAATGCGCAAATGTGTTTCAATATAATTTAGCAAAGTTTAAAACTAATAAAAATAATTATTAATTAGGCACTAATATAGGAGTAAAAAACGCTTAGTAATTTTGAAGACGTTGTATTGTATTTGAATTGTTCAGGTGTAAAAGTGTTTTTGTTTTTATAAACTGTGTTTTTATTTAATGGGGGAATTTAGTTTTGAAAAGCATAAAACGGTTGAGAACCACTGTCTTGCGTAAAAGTTGCTAGCCCACCGAATTGCCTTACTTCTACCGTGTCTGCGTTGCTCTCTATTTGTGCGTTGCTCTCTATTTGTTTTGTATTTATTACTGCAGTAATAAAACCCTTAAACCACCACACTTTTTCGTTCATGAATATTTCCATTTATACGGTACTCTAACCGAAGTTGAACGATTAATATCAGGAATGTCCGATACTTGACATTGTATTCCGATACCAATATTTTCGACTAAAATTATCGCGATACGATACCGAATGACGTCATCACTACGCTAAAACAAGCAGTGTAGATTTTTCCAGGGAGTCGAACCGGAACTTTATGAACCGGTTTTGGTCCAATTTTTTCCGAACCGTAACCGAACCTGAACCATTTAACGTAAGATTCTAAGGAGCCGAACCGGAACTGAACCCAATATTTTGAATAAAGCTGAACCTTAACCGAACCCGAACCTGTCAACAAACGTCACAACCTCTATTTTTCAGAGTTAATCTATGTCCTGTTCAAAATTTTATGATAAATAATGAATAGTAACATAAAACGTTAGTTTTTTTATTTTTGAGATATTTCAATAACGATCAGCTTGTTTACGCCGCGTAGCTCTACATTTATTGACCCACATTTTCATCTCATATTGCATCCGAACCGGAACTTTATAAACCGGTTTTGAAAATAAATTTAGTCGAACCGGAGCTGAACTGGAACTTTTAAATTCCTCCGAACCGAAACCGGAACTGAACCGGATTTCGAAAAAATCTTTGAACCCGAACCGAACCTGAACCGGAAAAGTCAAACGGTTCGACTCCCTGGATTTTTCCGGGTTGTCAGACTAAAATTCGCCTTAGCGTGAAGTTTAATTCCCATTAAGTTATTAACTTACTATTTTCTGACAATTTAACTTTTCATGGCAAAAATTACTGCGGTGAATCGCAAATTACGGCTGAAATTCCCATATTAATTTGGTATCGGATCGGCACCGATACCACCAGAGGATACCACTTGGCATCTGGTATCGGTGCCATTTTTCAGGTTATTAGATAAAATTTGCTGTAGCGTGATAAAGTTTAGTTCCCATTAAGTTACTATTTTCTAAAAATTCAGCCTTCCGTGGCCAAATTCGCAAAATTAAGGATTGAAAAGAATCGCGAATTAAGGCTTAACTTCTATATCAATTCGGTATCGGATCGGCACCCTAGTATCGGACGAGTGTCGATATTACGACTTGCATCAGGTATCGGCTCCGATCCGATATTATGGGACATCCCTTATTAATATGTACTGCTTTAGTAATGATTGTGTGGCCGTGCTGGTTCTCTAAGCACGAATGTGATTTTTTCCGCTGCCTTTTCAATCTTCGTAAAAAAACCTTCCTTGATATTTTGCTTTTCGCTAATTTGAGAAGGTAAGACAAAGCGAAAAAACTAATAATTCGTACAAGAACAACATGTGTCCAAAAAAAATTTTTTTTTCGGGCCACATAATTATCTAAATCAACATACTGCAGATCGCTTAAATTCTTAAACCAAACAGATGATTTCAATAATTTAATAATTTGTTGCTGAAAATAAATAAAGAGTTATTCGAAACGTTCAAAATGCTACCTACTTCTATATGGGCTTTGTTATGCTTAGTACTTTTAACTACAACCTACAACCTGTATGCTCCAATAGTGTACTATTGCGTAAAGTCTACTATTCTACCTTTTTCGTAGTTTTGCATTGCGTCTACACAAAAAAATTAAAAAAACAAATGCTAACATAATTAACTGTAAATCTATAAATTTTAACCATTCTAAATTTTAATAAATTTGTAACTTAATGTACAAAACGTTCTTCTAAGAAGAAAGAAAATCAATGACATTCCGCTTTTCACATGTTTTTCCTCCCAATTCTTCTATATTAGTTTTATTTGCTATTTTTCTACCTCCAACCACTGAAATATTGGACTTAGAATAGCGTTTTAGTAAAAGTATATTGGATTTTAAATTGCGTCAATAAATGTTCGTAAAATAAATATACGATCCAAAATTGTATGTTATTTTTCACTTAAACAAACCAAAACGAAAAAATCGAATTACACCTCTATAGCCTACGTAAGGTTGAATAGCAGTGTTTAAATGACTTCGGGTAAAATGATTTTTTTTCCTTAATATTTAGACATACAACAATTTGCTTTCCATAAGATACGTAGATGTTTTTTGTTACCCGAGTACATTTCATAATGACTTTTTTTTCAACCCTGTTGAATAGATTTCAGTCAATAACTTTAGTAAATTGACATCATCTTAACAAATACGTTTCAATATGCACTTGTATCACCATAAGTTAATGTGACTAAAATCTATTTAATATGAAACTTAAAACGTTAACGTCAAATAATAACAATTGCGTTCCACCTATAGAATTGAGGTTGAATTGAACTGACAATGATACCTATTCGAAAGTCTTTGTTAGGATGGTTGTTTTACTCGACTTATTTGGAAAAATCTGGTTCTTATCATCACAAGAAATTGAAAATTACTGTCAAAGCACAATAGGTCGAATAAATCGACATCACCGTAAACAAGGCTTTTGTAATACGAACTTGAAAAATCATCAGTTGATCTATTAAATACACAAAAAATAAAATGTAAAACGTAATTTTTGTCATGCAAAGTTTCAAGTTTCTAATTGAATAGATTTCAGGAACATTACCTGATGATGATAGAATTGCTTATCGAAACGTCTTAATTGAGATGATGTCGATTCAATCGAACTATTTGGCCTTGACAGTCCTTTTCAAACAAAAAAAATGCTTGATTCCATTTTAGTTTCAACCTTGCTTTTGGATTTGACACCTGGTTTACAAAACTCATTTTGCCAAACAAAAACATATTTTGTTTGGTTTTCATAGCTTGTTCTAGATTTGTTAATTTAGTAGCATTTCCCAGTCCGAAAATACTGTAAAAAGTTTTACTTTTTTTATGGCCAATAAATTTCCTAAACCGTAATGCAAAAACATGTAGTCATGCAAAAACTCTGCCAAATCAATTCACTCTTAAAACGGAAGTAATTCTGGCTAGATAAAGCCACCAATACATCCTGAATCGCCGAATTGAAGAGTATATAGGAGCGTGGTAGGCGATGCCAATTGTTGCTGGAAATGCCTTAAGTAAGCAAAACCTTAACGGTGATTTTTCACATCTAAATAGTATTGCTATTTTGATTTAGTTTACTTTGCAAAGTAAATTAGCTCGCCGAAATAACATAACACCCTTTTTTTAAATTTTCTAATTGAAGTCAATGACATTTCTTAAGTGCACTTAGGTGACTGTATTTTTCAAATGAATTGACTTGACTTACGTTCATTAGAAAAAAATGACTTCACTTTGGACTTTTTTTAGTTGAGTTAGTGCTTGACTGAGAATAATTAATCGGACAAGTTTACTATTTAAATTGTTTAACTGTTTTTTATATATGAATGACTTGACTTGGAGTTAACTTGTATTAAGAATGACTCGACTTTTTGAACTGATGACTTGGACTGGGACTTAACTTGTTATTCATTTATAAAATAAACTTGATTTGGACTATTTACAAAAGTTTACAAATGATATGACATAAGTTATTTGCAACACCGCCGTTTTCTTTGTACGGCGAAATGAAAGTCAATATTTGGTTTTATAGAGAGGGTAAGTTTGGTCCTAAAAATGTATTTCAAAACTAAATACATGAAACATGGAGTACCGGTACTCAACCTATTAAGATATATGAATGACTTACTTGACTTGTAGTTAACTTGTATTGTAGAGAAACGACGCATGTCTGTTTGTGCTTGTAATTATAGCGTGTTCGCCTGGTAAAGTGTTAAATATTTCACCTAGATACTTATTTCCTTTCGTGGCCGTTCTGGCAAATCTAGCCGACATTCGACTCAGCTAATCTCCATCGCAGTCGCTCTTGTGCTATATAGTGTCATGCTGCTGTTGGATTAAACACTACAGTCAACTGAAGCATGCCTTACTTGCGACACGTGTTTTTACTGCGCTGTAAGCTCTTTTATTGAAAGCGAGCTATGCTAAATTAAGTGAATGTACAATAAATCTATAAGCGACCTGACAGTATGCACTTTGAAATGCTATGACAGTTTGTTTAGTTTCGATTTAGTGGAGTTCAGATAGCACGGCGGTCATGTCTCACCTGTTGAAATATACAGTATTAAGAATGACTTGAATTTTTGAAATGATTACTTGGACTTGGACTTGACTTGTTGTTTATTCATAAAAAAAAAACTTGATTAGGGCTATTTACAAAAGTTATTTTACAAATGACTTGACTCACGTCAAAATGAGGTATTTGCACTGCCCTTTACTTTATACGGCAACTTGGGAGTTAATATTTGGTTTAACGAGGGCTAAGTTTGTTCTTAAAACTGTATTTCAAATATAAATCCGTGAAACATGAAGTACTCTTATTAAGGATTCTTTGTTACACAATAAAACAATTCTTGTTTATATTCGAACCTCGGTGTTTCTTTCACGGATTTTTTAATATTTGCTAAAAATATTTAACAACACACGTGTGGTAGCAGGACGCCAAGATTTCCATCATTAAAACTAACGAAAATAAAAGAACTAAAGGAAATAATCACCAACACTGTCATTGTTAAAACTGGCGGAAAACACAACAACAATATAGTATTTCTAAAACTACAACATTACATCAGTTGAGAGAATGAAATGGTTTAAATTAATTGTTTTTTTAATATTTTAATACCACCGGTAACAAATTTTAAAGCGATTTGAACGACATTATTTTAACAAAACGTTACAATGTATTCAGCATAACTGATAAACACAAAAACTCTATTAAAAATAAAAATATGTGGGTTTATTTGTCAAAAAAAATATATATTTTTCGTCAAACAAAGTGGTTTATTTTTAAAGAAGAAGATCACAATAACAGCTTAAACTCGTAAATGTGTCAAATAAGGAAACATTCAAGGAGGAAAATGTTTCGTGCAAGCTAATCGTTTTAGCGTTTATGAGGTTAAAATTGTCCCACTTCTAATTAGAGGAGACGTGACATGAAGATCATATCGCAAAAAACGCCAGCCTGCAACATTTTGGAAATTTTAAAACTTGAATCAATTTATTTTTAGCAAATCGTTAAGATGTCATCAATAAAACATTTTAAAAGTTACAAGATAACTCAACTTGAAGTTAAAAAAAATCAGGGGTCCGCAGTAAATAGGTTTAAGTTTACAAGATCACACATCTTAAAGTTGAAAAAAATAATTAACGGGTCCGCGGTACAAGAACCCCTGATTTAGAGGAAACGCGACATAAAGATCATATAACATCACACAACTTGAAGTTGAAAAAAAATTAGGGGCCCGCGGTAAAGTAAGTTTAACAAATCCTCACTTAGGGGAAATGTGACATAAAGATCGTATCAAAAAAACGCGAGTCTATAAAAGATCACACAACTTGAAGTTGCGGGAACTTTGAAATCAAATCGTTCCCTAAGCTTCCATTGCTTGCTCTTAACTCTCCCTGAAGCTTTTTGATCTTCTCCTCGATCGTCAAATCATCGTCTTCCGGAGGAGCCACGATCGCTCCCAAATCCAGGAGGAACACAAGATCGTGTCTTCGGATCCGGATGAAGGCCTTGCGGAGCTTGCTGGCCAGCTCGTAGGCCGGAGTTTTGCTCCTCCACTTCTCCAGCATTAGATGTGCTTGGGCGTACAGGTTTTGTGAACTGCTGGCCGATGCGATGATTTGCGATGCCTGAAATGTTTCAAATATTCTTTTTTAACTTTGTGTTGTAAACCAGCTATTTTGAATAGACTTAAGTCCCAGTCAAGTGATTTGAAAAATAACTTAAGTCCCAGTCAAGTGATTTGAAAAATAACTTACGTCCAAGTCAAGTCTTTTGCAAAAAATATCCAGTCAAGCCTCAGTCCAAGTCATCGGTTGCCCATGTCAAGTCATTATGAGAGCAAGTCAGTGGCGGTCATGTCATTGACATATACGTAAAACGTTAAACACATAAAATCGCATTTCAAAATAAAAAAATTCAAATAAAAAGTTACGCGCAATAAACAGCAATTAAATGAATGGGCTTTAGTATTCTTACTATTGAAATATACTGTAGTAAGAAAGGGCGTCTGTATAGGTTTTGCGAACTGCTGGCTGATGCGATAATTTGCGATGCCTGAAATCTTTCAAACCTTTTTCAGCCATTTTGACTGGAAACTTGACGTGTTAGATCGAACGGTTTGAAATTATTTTGTAAAAAATTGCAAAATTAAAACACAAATTGTAATGAGCAGCACAAAATTTTTATTTACACTAGTTTGGTCTTTATTTTTGAAGAAACTTTGCTAAATTAAAAAGACGGGTGTTGTTTTTTATCCACTTTCTTTTCCCACAAAAATCGCGGAATATTAGAATTTTTCAAACAAATAATTTTGTTCAGAGGTATATTATACCTATAGATATTTATTTTAGGAAATGGATGTGTTATTTTAAGAAGTTTATGTATATTTATTTTAGGAAATTTAAGTGGTGAAAATGGTGAAAAAAAAGTTTAAAAATTGACTTACATCGTCGGGCAGAAATCCCAGCGCGTAAGCCAATCTCTTCCACTCTTCTTTAGCGAGGATCTGCCTGGAGAGGAAGCTGATCTTGTCATCGCTCAGCACCATCTTGTTGCTCTCGTAGGATGGAGGAAGAGCATCCGGTCTCTCTGAGATCAACTTCAGGAGCTCTGGTGGAAGTACTGGAGGTGTTTTCTTCTTCTGAGGTGAACCTCGTGGGGTGTCTAACAAACAAAATTTGAGTAAAATGCAGGGCTGCGGAGTCGGACTTTGCTTGAAAATATATACAGACGATCATCTATGCGTATTAACACAACTTAATTGTTAAAAGTAATAAACATTTTATTGAAATCTTTTTATTTTGCTATGCTGTATTGCAGTGGTCGGCAAACTGTGGGCCGCGGCCCAAATGTGGGTCGCAGAGTAACTTTGGGCCGCGTGATAACCGTACATTCATTGCGCTTTTTTTTTTAAATAGGTGTGACTCAGAGTCGAACTATATTTTTGGCCAACTTTAACTACATGGAAACGAAAAATTTTTGCGCTTCGTGCGTATATTCTTCGTTTTGTAGTAAGTTTTACATTATGGCGTTGCAGTGCTTAAGTCATCAGGGCGCAGTATACTGCTTCACCTTAAAAACGAATATATCCTGAATCCGCCACTGGTTTTACGTAGCGGGTCTTCTCTCAAATGAGGAGTTTGGGCTGCGGCAACAAATGTTTGCCAAAATGACATCATAAATTGACGTCACAGTACAAATAGACTTTATAAATCTTCTGATTTTGGTCCAAAAATGTGAAAGTGAAATTGAGTCTAAATAGGATTCAGTGCAAAACCGTTTTATTTTTAATCAAACGGTTTTCTTTAAAAACAGATTACTTCTTAAATATACACTAATAATTTAAGTAGGCCTTCATAGACCCCCTAAAACTAGTTCGCGGACCCCCAAGAGGTCCATGGACCCCAGTTTAAGAACCCCTGATCTACGGTGTAGAGTGGATTGCTGTTTATCTACCGTATAGACTACCGTGTCTCGCAAACTGGCCAGAGTCGAAGTGTGACTCAACAAGCGAAAACTTTACGCTAAAATTGACGATTCAAATTTGACAAAAAACATTTTTAAGTTTAAGTACGTGGACAGGTTCGGGGGGTTCCACAAAGGCCTAATTAAAATGTTAATATTTAAGCTTTTGGCGGCCATGTATTTCAGCTTCACATTTGTTGGAATTAAAAAGCAGGTTTCAAAAGGCTAATTGCTTTATGACGTTATCTACAATAAATTCAAGCCGACCCTGATCCGCTCAAACCTAAATATTTTTAGGGGACCGCTTGCTTTTTTAGGCTTCGGTCCTGCTTTAAAACTCCAGCGAACACTTTGGTTATTTACTTGAATTTGACAAACCACTAGTGTAATAAAAATAATTAAAAAATACATTTCTAACAAGCATTGCGTTACCGAATCCATCCGTAACTTTGAAGGATAAAAATGTAAAAAAAAAGTCTGATTCTGGTTTCATTCTAGTTTTTAAACTTTGAGCTTTATTGTTTACACTTTATGAGTTTTACTAAAATTTAACAAGCCACTGGTGTATTAAAAACAGTAAATTAAATATATCCAGTAAGTATTGCGTTACCAAATCCATCTTTACCTTTGAAGGACAACTCCAGTCCAACTTTCACCGCCAAATCGTGCCTGCGAATCCGCTGGAGGGCGTCGCACAGCCTCGGAAGTATTTCTTCGACCGGGGTTTTCGCTCTCCAGGTCTTAAGCATCATGGTACACTGGCTGTAAGAGTTTTGCGAAGAGCTGGCGCGGCCCACAAAGTGCGCGATTCCCTGATGATGTTAAAACATAAATGCTACGTAATGGTAATGCAATATTTTCCCAAACTAATAAAAAACGCAACCCACTGGTTGGAAAGCACTAATTTAGAAGAAATACAATGAATTACAATTCAAGCAGCGATTATGAACGAACAATCGACCGACACGATCAGGTGTCTAGCCAGTTGTTGCGCAATTCTACAAGGATCGAGCATTAAAGGAGACGCAGAAAGTAGCGGAATATTTCCATCTCGATGTGGCTGTCTTCCCAGAAAGCTTACATGAGGCGCGGAACTAGGATTTTTGTTTGGGGGCATGAATTTTCGTTAGAGATGACGTTACAAAACTACGTCTTAACATGACGTTGAAAAATTAAAATAAATCTTAAGAACAGCACACAGTTGGTTTCCTCTGAAGTTTAGTTCGTAGGGTTATTATGACTTTAAACACAAAATCTGTATTTTAAAGGAGATAGCAAATCGTGCAAAGCGATAAAATGCATTTATAGTTTGTTTAAGATGGCAAAAGCTTTTATTTTAGAAGGTTTCATGAGACGCATAGCGCCTTTGGACATTGAGTTTATCAAAATGACATACGCTAAATCAGGGCTGTGGAGTCGAAGTGGAACTAAGGACTCGAAGAAATCGATTTACTTCGCTGGACTCGAGTAAGACCACCCGAGTTCCGACATGCGCATGCGCAGTACCAAATTTTAAAACTAATATGTCCGCCAATTAGAAATTGTAAAGGTGGAATAGCATATGGTGGAATATTTTCCAAAATTGTATTATGAGCGGATGACTTATATGACACCCATGAGCGGATTGCTTATTATCCACGTTATTTTAGTTACGTAAATGGGTTAGGTCGGACTCGGGGTATTTCAAATAACATAATTTACAAGTCCTGCTCTAAACACAATTTAGATTACTTGAGATTTTTTTACATTCACGTAGCTAAAATAGGCAAAAATACAGTTTGGGGGAGGCATGGCCATGCGCCCCCCTAGACCCACCCCTGGCTTACATTGCGAAACGCTTTTCGAGATATAATGATTCAAGGTTGTAGTAAGACGTATAGTAAGAATATCCAAGCCCATACAGCAGTAAGTCCCATTTTAAACGACTACGTTGAAAATGAATAAAGAGTTATTAGTAACGTTAAAATGCTACCTACTTCTATATGGGCTTTAGTATTCAATCTACCCTAAAACTTCATCCATACTTTTCTAAAGATTTGTTCATTTCAAATGCTACTAACTTATATATGTGCTTTAGTATTCATACTACCGATTTTTTAAAATATTTTGTCTTTTTTACCTGAGGCAAAAACCCAAGGGCGTAGGCGAGTTTGATCCAGTCGTTGGTTCCCAGAGCTCTTGACAAGTTGCTGATGGTTTTGTTGGTGAAGGTTGCGTTCTGGAGGGAAGCAGCCGTCCTCTTCTTCCTCTTTCCTCCCTTGCTCTTTCGGGATCCTCGTCCTTTCTTTGCCGGAGCAACCTGTTCCTCTTCCTGGTGGAGTTCTTCTTCTATTGCCGACTCGCTCGAATCTTGAAACATGTGAAGAGGTTGCTAACAAGTCTTTTTTGTAAAGTTTGTCAAAAATAGTTTTTGAAATGACTTCAGTTCCAGTCAAGTAATTTATAAAATAACTTAATCCCAAGTCAAGTCTTTTCAACAATAACTTAAATTTAAGTCAAGTCATTTAAAATATAACTTAAGTCCAAGTCATGTCATTTATAAAACACGTAAGTCCAGGTCAAGTCATTTATGAACTAACTAAACTCCCAGTTAAGTCATTTAAACAATTACTTAAATCTAAGTCATTTATAAAATAACTGAAGTCCCAGTCAAGTTATTTATAAAACAACTTAAGTCCAAGTCAAGTCATTTGAAAAATTGCTTAAACTGGAGTCAAGTCATTTTATAACATAACTATAAAGTCCCAGTTGTAAAAATAAGTCCCAAATATTGGACAAATATTTTTTAACAATTTTTTTTAAAAAATGTAATAAAAACTCGCAGGAAATATACCAAAAAAATCGCGCTCGCCAGGTGTGTCCGGACTTCATTTATAGTGAACTATTAACTATTAAACTTATCGCGTTTCCTCAAAGTAGTGTTACACTTTTCATTAGTAGTATGGATGAGTTAGCTCGAAATAAATCAAACAAACGCCTTTTTCGCGTTAAAAAATTATTATGAGACGTTTACGAAAGTTCAAATAGGAATAACCTGGCTGACTTCGGTAGTACATCAAAAGACATCGCAGACTAGCCGAATTTATCGATCAGTGATACACGCAAGGCGGGATAGAAAAACAACTAGCCTGAAGTGAGATTCGGGCTCACGACCTCCGGTCATACAGAAACCGTCGCTCTACCAACTGAGCTACAAAGGCTTAAAATGGTAGCGAGTCGAACAACAACCATATTACCGCGGCACGTGTAACGCTAAAGTAAAACAAAAAAGTGGAAAATATCACTCAAAAAGACACCGCCTAAACCTCAACTCCCCAATCCGACTCAAAACCTCAAAAACGCCTAAATACCAACTCTTTCAATCCGACTCAAAACCTTAAAAAACGCGCTTCCAAAACCGCAACCAAACTCGATTAAAAACCTATCCCTCTTGCTCCGTCTAGCGGCCGCAAGGTCATCGAAAACCGCTCGCTAAAGGACAAAGAGAAGCTTGAGAAGTGTTGCTTGCTACATTCTGTTAGTACTAGCAACTTCATATTAAAGGGGATTTACAGTACCATATATTTCAATAAAAGATACACACAATTTAAGTATTTCAAATGGGCTAGATCACAGCTGTTAAACACATTATGTGTGTGTTAATTTCATTACCTGACTTCATTCCGTCGTTTTTGTCTTTTTTCTTTCCTCTTCCAACTAGACTCTTTAGAATCTTTGTACTTTTTGAAGACCCCATTGCTGCAACTGTATGAAAGGCAATTACCAAAACACAAAATATATTACCCCCTTAAGCATTCAGAGAAGAACACAGGTGTGTTAGTAAGGTTTTATCGTGGCAAACTTGATTGCTAAGTTGTTAAACTTGAACATAAACGAATTAGGACAGCTATATTGCCCTGACGCTGACGGTATTGGTGGACATGTTATACTGATAGCTTTAACATAAATCGACAACTCTAATGGAAACTGGACGATATTTTATGAGAATAAAGTAATTTATCCACCATAAAGGAAGATAGGAAACTGAACATTTTTTTAGATTGCGCTTAAAAAGACGTCATTCTTTTCTTTAACGCTAAATACGCCAATTCCAAAATTTGTTGTTCATACTGTTTCAGTTTGGGCCATTGCTAACAAGTCTGTAAAATAAAATGAATTATGTTACTAAGCTGGCGAACTTTTTTAAATATTAAATGCGGATATCACTTTTCGGTAGTCTGCTGGATGCATTGCATAAAACTACTGCTGTGCTTGTAAAAAAATTCATGATAATTTTTGAATTTTAGACAACTGTACTAAACTGCTGATATAGTCATATTCAAATAACAATCCAAGTCAAGCCTTTTCAAAAAAATAGCAAGTTAAGTCGTAATCAATGACACCAGTTGCCCAAATTTAGACATTGATATAAAAATAAAATAATAAAATTGGTAAACTTTTCCGATTATCAACAATAACTCAAAAGAAACATATAGCAAGTTAGTTGTTTAACGTGCAAAAATTGAGATAAATAATCTAAGTTTATAAACAATGTTCAAAGAAGTCAGGTCAAGTCATTTAAAAAAAATAACTTAAGTGTACATACATCAAGCCATACAAAACCGACTATACAACCTCTCTCGAGGTATACTACTTAAGCGATTGGATTGTACAACTAGATGTGTTTAATTATAACGCTCACCTGATATAGAGGCCTGGCGAAATCCATTGTGTTCGTGGTTTTAAAGTTTAAAGGAACAGAATCGGAGTTGCTTCTGTAAACGAGAAAACAATAGAAATGCGCTTTCTACAACGAAACGCGACACTTAGAACTGTAAAGTTACACCTCGCATGGTACTCAGATATTTAGCGTCCATACGCGTTCATAATAAATAAACACAAAGTTCGAAAGAGTTTAGGTTTAGAAAGAATACCAAAGCCTATAGAGAAGTGGGTATCATTTAAAACGTTTTGATCTTAAAAATCAATTGATAAACTTTTAAAACGTTCAAAATGCTACCTATACTTTTGTATGTGCTTTGATATTTTTACTACGTCTAACTACAACTTCCAACTATTATGCTCCAAGGTTTAGGTTTGAATAAATGTCCATGCCCGGTATAGGGAATGACCAATGACCATGTATAGGTTATAATGATCCTTAAAGATTGATTGCAAACGTTTGCGTAACAATAACTTCTTCTGTATGGGCTTGTGTTTATTTTTTGTCTGACTATACAGCATCCCTTTTCCCAAAGAATGGGTTGCAACTGAAACATTGGTCGTAGATAGCAAAAAAATGGTACGCGCCGTCCAGATTAAAATTTTCCGGAACTTGGACTGTTGTATATTTAACTATGGTTTTTTTATTCTATCAAGGCAGGGGTTCTTAAATAATTTTACCGCGGACTCCTAAAAAATGTTTTCTCGCGTGGACCACGGTAGGCAAAAATTTCAAAATGACGTCATATATTTACGTCACAAATCAAATAGACTTCATAAATCTGCTGAATTCGGTCCAAAAATGTGAAAGTGAAATGGATGCATTCAGTGCAAAACCATTTTATTTATTTTTCTTTGATAAATGTATTAATTCTTAAATATACACTAATAATTTAATTAGGTTTTTATGGGCCCCCTAAATCTAGTGCACGGACCCCCAATGGGGTGCATGGGCCCCAGTGTATGGACCCCAGTGTAGAACCCCTGTATTAAGGTTTATTCCATTTCAACATTGACTGCATCTAACGCACTTCTTTGTTTTCGTCATATTATATTGACCGGAATTATTGGATCACAAGAAGTTTTGGGGGTATTCGAGTCACTTCCTCCAATAAATCATGTATAAGTTCAAGTCAAGTTTAGTTAATTACGAAAAATCTATTGGAGCAAAAAAATGGGAATAGTTTAGTAAATATAGGGCAGTATGAGTTGAAACGCCATTAAACCAGTTCAACTGGGAATTTAATAATTTCACTAAAAAACAATAAATTTCACACTACAGTTTTCCGTGTCTTTTTGAATTGCACAGAAAACTCAAATTTAGATCGCACTCAAAAACGTTTGGGTGTTATAAAGTATTATAGTTTGAATTCTGCGGCAGGCGGCACACTATATTTTTATTAATTGGTGTACACATCAGAATAAGTAAATTGCACGCCTATATCACATCAAGCTAAATTTTGTCAGGTGATGAAGCCTCGTATGCAATAAAACAAACCCGAGATATGGGAGAAGTGCCCTGAAAATGCATACAACCAACCTCCGACCATTACGGCCAAAACTATAGACATAATTTCAATGGGCGAAACTGTTGATCTAAGCCAGTGGTTCCCGAATTTTTTTAGCTTGCGGCACACTAACCAAATCTTAAATATTTCGCGGCACACTTTTAACAGAGCAACAACATGGCAACTTTACAGTCGCCCGCACTACAAACTATATGTGACTGACTCAATATTATTAATTTGTAATGGATAGTGCGTATTTATGTCTAAACTGCTTGCTTGTATGACTATTGGTAATTCAAATAACTTTTTTCCAAAAGTGCAAAAAAAAAGTTTGGCTAAGCTGTTGCCCTACAAGCAGTTTGAGGTTTCGCCTCATTTAATAAATCAGGTATCTGTTCACCAGTCAAGTTTAGTTAATGACGGAATTATATTGGACCTAAATAGATTCACATGAATAGTAACTTATTCTACATAGTCTGTTATTGTCTTGGGTCGCGAGATGTTCAATAAACTCAACTTTGGGCCGCTCTTGAAAATGCTTGGTAACCACTGATATATAACACATTTACAAAAAGTTTTTTTTCACGCAAAAATACTCTTATATGTTATACGATTTACCAAAATTTTTATTTCTTATCGTTACTATTTAACAAACATGTAATTGAACAATGGTAAAGCAAAACAGTTCCTGTTCTATAACATTTATTGGTCAGAAACTCTTCGGCATTTCAAGCACACGAAAATGTTCAACAAGAAGTTATTTCTAAACTTGCCCTGGCTGTACTGCTTTTTCTGCCGGCGCAGTTTCTATACTAGAGGTTATGCAAACATTTCGGCCGGAGAAATTCTACCTTAAAGACCGCCTTGTCTAGGCGGACATTATTGCTTGCCGAGGGACAATGGGACAACAGATACTGTGTTGTTTTTAGGCATACGTAGCGCATTGTACGTGGGTGTATTTAACTCAACAAAATCTGCTCTTGATGAAAGGAAAATAACATACCTTTAAATTGCAACAAAGTGAGAAAGAGCTGTAATGACCTAAGTCAATGACTTTTTTTATATTTTTTTTCGTTATTTTTAGTTGAGTTGCTGCTTATAATATCGGACGAGTTTACCTATTTTACTAGTTTATGGAAATGACTTGGAGTTGACATGCTTTCACAATGATTTGATTGGAAGTTGACCTGTTACGTTTTGCAAAAGAATTGACTTTGACTTTTAAAGTTATCCAGGCAACGCCAAGACAAAATCAAAACTCCGTGTAATACCACAATTCCAAACAGTATGTTATCCTATTTAGGGGTTAATTTTTTCAAACCGGTGACGTAAATATCTCACGACAGGTCAACAGATGCGGTTCTAGTGGGGCATAAGATCATGACCTTTCATGTTTTTTAGCTAACTTTTTTCTTTGTAAATTTGAAAATTTTTTCACACTTGCGCGAAATTCCATATTTTTTCACTATGTTTTCATTCGTTAAAGGAATCAATTAAGCCCAATAGCGCTTTGTATACTCTTGAGCCGTGTCACTTAAACTATTCAAAGTGCAACTTATATTAAATTACTATAAATGTTGTTAATTCGAGCAAAATACGAATTTTTATATGTTTCCAAGGCACATTTAAAAATTTCGGCACAGACGTGGTCTTCCCTTAAATGACTTGACCCTGCCTTTCTCATTTGGAAAAATAAACAAGTAAACTGCGATACTTTAAGATTAAGAGATACAGCCATATACCGCACAATAGTTAACAAACGGTTTCTTATTTTTAACAAGCGACTTTTTGGAAAACTTTCTGGGACTTTAGATATATATATTGATGTAGTTTTAGGTAACATTTGCAAAGGTAAAATTCCAACCAACTTTGTTCAGAAAGTGTTCGTCCCTGATACTTTAAAAGGGTTGGTCGCCCATCCTTGCCATAAATATACAATGGACTTAAACGTGACTCGAGAGCTCAAACACAATTCGCGCAATAGTTCGATCACGGGTCGAGCACCTGAATGCTTCATGGGTGGTTGCAATCCACGCTCCGCATGGCCTCTGCCTATGCCTTTGCCGGCATTTTGTTCAACAAGCTCCAAGCATATTCCTATCTGGTACAGCACAACAGCCTTAACGAAAAATATAAAAGTTTTACAACCAATATCTGTATTAAATGTTATCCACAAATAAATCCAATCTTATCTTATTAATAAAGACCAACAAAACAGCTTTAAAGAAATTGTTTGTAGTGCTTAAAAGAAAGAGAGGCCTATGAGTACAGCACAGTACAACAGCCTTAACAAACTATGTTTTCTCCTTTAACGAAATACACACCGATGTCATGCAGGTTAAATCTTACCCAACTTATAGTTTTGCAAAACAGCTTCAAAGGAATATGTTTTGTGCTTTAACGAAATATATGAGCTTTACGAAAATATATGACGCCACGAATAACTCCAAGATTACCCAACTTGTCAAAGAAATGCGTTCAACGCTTAACCGAATATATGTTTAACCTTTAATGCCTTGCCTTGTTTAACCTTTAATGCCTTTGCCATCTTACGGAGCCACGAATAACCACAAGCCTACCCAACTTATAAAATTCAGAACAACAGCCTTAACCAGTTACGTTTAGTGCCCAAACAACTTATATCAGTTTTATAATCGCGGTAAAAGTTAAATCTCATGCCACCACGATTTTAAATTGATGCAACACCATATATAGGCTACTTGCTTTTTAATGCCTGAACCAGCGTTATTTAAAAGCTTTAACAAAACATATTTAGCTGAAACGAAACATACAAGTTCTATAAATGGCCCATGACTCTGCCGGCTTTTTATTTAACAAGCTTTAAGCCTATTCTTATACAGTTAAGCACAACAGCCTTAACGCAATGTGTTTAGTGCTTAAACAAAATATATGAGTGTTCCGCGCCAACAATCTTACCCAACTTAAACAGTTCAACAAAAGAGCCTTAACCAACTATGTTTTATGTTTCACGAAATACGAGTTTAACTATGTTTGGACGACCCTAAAGTTACAACAACCGATGTCTGGGTTAAATCTTTTTCAGCCACGAATAACTCGAACCTTAACCATCGTATAAAAAAACAAGCTGAACAGCCTTTAACGAAATGTGTTTAGTGCGTAAACGAAATATATGAGTTTAACAACCGACCTTAGGGTTGTCTCCTATCCAGCCACGAAAACAGATTGGTGCAAAATCCTGTATAGTCTCTTTTTAATGCCTAAACGTGCATTTGCTGTAAATTTTGTCGTTTCAAATCCCCCGCAAAAAAATTACAATGATAATTTACATTTCAAACGGCCAAAACTCAATTTAGTTAAAAACGTGCAATAATGTGCGATAAATATCCGGGCCATATACACACCGATTTCACTGACGATTAATTTAGTTTCTAGGGGAATTTTAGCGAGGACATGGTATTTTATTTTAATACCTAATATTTTTTTTGCAAAAAATATCGGGAACCGATACGATACCGAATGTATAATCGTTACTGTGCTCAAACAAGCAAAATATATAAAACTGAGCCGTTTTGCTAGGTCATTTTCCAAACCTTGCTTTAAAGTTAAGATGTTTAGTTATTTTTTTTCCAAGAAAATAAAATCCTAAAATTGCTGCATTTTATCGCAAATCATGGCTGATATTATTCCTATATCAATTTGTTACCTGATCGGCGTATAGTTTTGGACAAGTACGTGTACTGCCACTTGGCATCGGGTTCAGCTCCGATCCGAAATTATCGGACATTGTTAATGTTTCGGGAAAACTATATAAAAAGTTTATTTCGGAAAAAAAAAATGACCTGGATTACTCCAAACGGGCAGGAATGTTAACAATGCGGCCTTGCTATTTGGTGCCACTTTCCTTGTTGTCCCTAGTCAGGGGCGGGTCCAGGGGGCCACGTGGCCAAGCGCCCCTCAGATTGGATTTTTTGCCAATTTTAACTTATACGTAAATGCATTTTTTCGCACTTTGCGCCAACCTATTTGTGTTTACAGTATATCTTAGCCTATTTTGTCAAATAATTTTACCCAAAAGCGTCGTGCGTCCAATTGCACGCTCGAAGAATAAAAGGTTTTGGCCCTTAAAACGATTTATAGGCACTTTTTCGCTTCGCGCAAATCGATAACATTGTTGAAGCTTTTGTATTAAAAGTAACATATTTTTCCCTAAAAGTCAAACAAATTAAACCAAATGTGAAGCGTTCTCAAGATTACTTCTATATCACGTCACGTTAGGAAGAAATTTTGTGACCTCACGTTTTGACGTAACTTGACACGTGACGGTATTACGTAACTTTGTGATTTTGTGACCTAACGTTATGACGTAAAATTATGACGTCACGTCTGAAAAAACATCACCAAAGAAAGAAAAAATTCCCCCTCATGCCTCCCAAAATAAATTCTTTCTTATGCCCCCCCCCCACCTCCCCTAAAAAAATTACCCTCATGCCCCCCTCCACTCAAACAAATATTGTGAATTCGCGCTTGGCCCCAGCCTTAATTGATCTATTGTCGAACGCCAAGAATGTGGGCAGCAGCGCAAAAGTCTCCCCGGCAATTTAATTAGGACAAGTCATATCAAGTTCGTCGACTCCCGACTCCCGTGTTTTGAACCGCCCCGTCGCGCCTCACTGCATTCGGGGGAGTCGTGGTCAGTCAAGCGCAACGCAGCCTACCCCCCGGCCCGACGTTCTTTCGAACATTGTCGCGTTGTTTTTTCGTTTTTTTTGACAAATTGCGAAGGACGTTTAAGCAGACGGTATGCAGGACTACTACTGCTCGCACGACACACGTTAATTGTCGTGTAGTTCGAAGTGAAATTGATACGTTTGAGTCTATATTGCAGGTTACGCTGTATTCTTGGTTAATTGAATGTTACACATCAAGCTTAGAATAGCGGTTTCTTTATTGGAATGCTTTCAGAAATGCTGCTACCCAATCTCGTATCAAGAAAATACTGATACATTTGCGACTGTATTGAGGTTTACGCTTCTTTCCTGGATAACTGAACGTTACGCGATACTCTGAGAATAGCAGTTTGTTCAATTAAAGTGCTATCGCGTTGTTTTTTCGTGTCAAATTATGAGGCCAACAGACACACTTTAGGTTTAAGGAGTTATTAGTTTTTTTTATGTTCTACAAAGAGAAGTTGAAGAGCGACTGCGTTAAGGTTTACGCTTCATTCTGGGATTACTGAACGTTACACATTAAGCTTAGGACAGTGTTTTTTTTAATTAGAGTGCTATAAGAAATGCTACTGCCCAAACTCCGATCAAGACATTGCTTTTGTTTTTTATGTCAAGTCATGAGATCAACAGACACACTTTACCAAACAACTAATGTTGTTTTCTATACGTTCCGTACTTTGCTATTTGTGAGGTTTTCGAAGTTACTAAATTTTGTTTTAAAGTTCTACAAAGAAAGGGTTGAAGAGCGACTGTGTTAAGGTTTACGCTTCATTCTCTAACTGAACGTTACACATTAAGCTTAGGACAGTGTTTTTTTTAATTAGAATGCTATCGAAACCCCGATCAAGAAAATCGCTTTGTTCTTTTGGTGTCTAGTTGTGAGATCAATAGACACACTTTAAAAAGCAACTAACGTTGTTTTTTCAAGCTTCCCGTACTCTGCTATTTTGTGAAGTTTAAGCTTAGAATAGTGGCTTCTTAGTTAGAATGCTATCAGAAATGCTACTACCGGAACACCGATCAAGAAAATCGCTTTGTTCTTTTGGTGTCTAGTTGTGAGATCAATAGACACAATTTAAAAAGCAACTAACGTTGTTTTTACAAGCTTCCCGTACTCTGCTATTTTGTGAAGTTTAAGCTTAGAATAGTGGCTTCTTAGTTAGAATGCTATCAGAAATACTACTACCGGAACACCGATCAAGAAAATCGCTTTGTTTTTTTAGTGTCTAGTTGTGAGACCGATAGACACAATTTAAAAAGCAACTAACGTTGTTTTTACAAGCTTCCCGTACTCTGCTATTTTGTGAAGTTTAAGCTTAGAATAGTGGCTTCTTAGTTAGAATGCTATCAGAAATACTACTACCGGAACACCGATCAAGAAAATCGCTTTGTTTTTTTAGTGTCTAGTTGTGAGACCGATAGACACACTTTAAGAAGCAACTAATGTTTTTTTTTTATTTACTTGCGATACTTTTTTTGTGAATTTTACGAAGTTATTAGATTTATTTTCAAATCTACAGATAAATGGTTGAAGGACGACTGTATTTGAGGACTTTATATAACTGAACATTAAACTTCAATCTGATAATAGTAGTTTGTTCAAATGCTATCAGGAATGCACGTCGATTTGGGAGGATTAAGCTTAGAATCGTGTTTGTTAAATTAGAATGCTATCAGAAATGCTACTAACCAATCGCGTATCAAGAAAATTGCTTTGTTTTTTAGTGTCAAGATATGAGACCAATTGAACCACTTTATCAAACTTCCAATGGTGTTTTTTTTCTTCTTTTTCATGCTTTAGTATTTGTTAGGTTTCAAAAGTTATCAATAAATGGGTAAATTGTACCAACAAAAAGTTGAATCTTAGCGCTGTTTTATAATACGGCTAAGAAGTCTGACTGTAAACAGTCTAAGCTATGTCATTTAAAGCGTGACAGTACAAGTGTGCGCTTTTTTCTATTTTACCTATTTAGACGTCGTGTTTGCTGTCTATGCTTTGCGTCAGCTGTGCAAACTAAAGAACAACGATAGGCTATTTTTGCATGAGATTATTTCAGCTAATTAATCATTCTATGTCTATCGATTTGAAGCTCTTAAACTGAAGCTAGCTACACTTGGTACAAAGCTATTTACGGGTTTCCGTTTGAATTATTCACTCCGTTGGGGCCCGCTGGTATATGCAAAGGAAACGTCAAAATATAACTTAGTTTGCACTAGAAGTGCGATTTTTATCGAGTAATCTTCATGCGATGTTGTTTTTGCGCGAAGGCCATAAATGGTTTAACTTTTTCTTTGATTTTTATCTGAACAAAAATTGGCTTTGGAGCATAATGACTGGAGGTTGTAATAAAACGCCAAACTAATATGAAAGCCCATACAGAAGTAGGTGGCATTATGTGAACTTTCGGCATAAATCCTAAGACGGTGTCTGGCAGCAATAGTTAGACGCAGAAGGACTATTAAAGCCCATACAGAAGAAGGGAGGATTTTGTGAACATTTCGAATAAATCTTAACATAGTGGCTGGAGGTTGTAGTTAGACGTAGATTGAATATCAAAGCCCATAGAGAAGTAGGCCACATTTTGTGAATGTTCGAATTAATCTCAAGATAATGGCTGGATGTTGTTCCAAAGCTCGTACAGAAGTAGAGAGAATTTGTAAAACTTTTAACTAAATCTAAGGATAATAGTTGTCGGTTATAGTTAGCCGTACAAATAATATAAAAGCCAATGCAGAGGATGTAGCATTTTGTGAACGTTTCGAATAAATCTCAAGATTAGTGTCTGGAGGTTACAGTTAGACGTACACCAAAGCCCACACGGAAGTAAGTAGGTGGAATTTAAAAGGAATATGGTTGTTTCTAGTTTTTTGTGCTCAGTTTGCTTTTATGTGTTTGTTTGTTTCTAAGAACAAGTTGGGATTTGAATTTTGTTTTACAATGCCCGACGACGCGTAGGAAGTCGTATACGGCACATCTGTAAACAACGATATACGACCCCATATTCTTGCAATGGTTTTATCATAGGCCTAAACTAGTCTAACAGAACTTGTTAGTTGCGCTTATAAAATATAAGTCTAACTAAATCTATGATGTAAACCAGTGATTCCAAAACTGTGTGCCGCG
Source organism: Ascidiella aspersa (assembly GCF_963924565.1). NCBI lineage: Eukaryota > Metazoa > Chordata > Ascidiacea > Phlebobranchia > Ascidiidae > Ascidiella > Ascidiella aspersa. Next base: position 4,385,450 of record NC_139451.1, read on the forward strand.
GCACATGTGCATTTTCTAGAGTATTTGTATTACTGGGCTCCAGCATTTTGGACTTAAATACGTACTATTCATTACAAATTAATAATTTTGAGACAATAACATATAGTTTGTCGTGTGTTGAGGTCGATTATAAAATTACTCTATTTTTGCTCTATTAAAAGTGTGCCGCGAGTCAAAAAAGTTAAGGAATCACTGATGTGAACTGTAGGATGCCTAAGTTATCGGAAATTTTGAACCCTGTCAATAAACATTGTCTTTATAGGAGCAATCTGGGTTTTAGTTAGACATATATTGTAGGAACATCAAAGCCCATAGAGAAGTATGTTGCATTTTGAACGTTTTGATTATCTCTTTATTCGACAAACTTTATATTAAAAATGAATAAAGATATATTCGAAACTTCCGAAATGTTACCGACTTCTGTAGGGGGTTCGATATTTCTTACTACATTGCATTCGTAGTTAGTAATGTTTTATGAATTTTTGTGTTATGGTTTTAAATGTAATTTAATTGCATTTCTGGAATCTGGGTATTTTTTACTAGTGGCACTTGATATTCATCTTTTAGGAATTGCAATAAATTTTTCATCCCTAGAAGTTGATAATATACTTTAAAGTTTAAATATAGATATTAAAAATAATTACGAACTATTCGAAAAGTTCACAAAATGCGAACCACTTTGTATGGACTTTGATATTCATTATACGTCTAACACAGGGGTTCTCAAACTTTTTTTACTGCGGACCCCTACAACTTGCTTCGTGTGGACAACCGTAGGCAAAAATGATGTCATAAATTGACGTCACAATACAAATAGAATTTATAAATCTGTTGATTTTGGTCCAAAAATGTGAAAGTGAAATGGAGTCCAAATATACACACAGTGCAAAAACCGTTTTATTTTCAATTAAATTGAGGTTTTTTTTTTAATTCATAACTTTTATACTATATTTTAATAGGCCTTCATATACCCCAAAAACTAGTTCACGTCCGTCAAGGAGTCAATTGACCCCATTTTAAGAACGCCTGGTCTTACTACAATCTTCAGTCATTATCTGTTCAAAAGGAAGTGTTATCTAATTCTATATGGGCTTTGATATTCATTCCCCGCCTATACCTCCAACCATCATCTTAAAATTCATTCGAAACTTTACGAAATAAATATGTATGGAGGTTCATTCAACGTCTAGAACCTCATTATGCCCCCAAACATTTAAAAAGTATAGTTTTAACCGAGTTACACCGAAATGTGTTTATTATGCACAACGGTTCACATTCAAGATCCGTTATTCTCACAAGCGACGTCGGTTCGTTATTTAATTTAAAATTGTACGAAAAAAACGTTGGATACACAAATACATACCAGGGTTTGCCAATTCACAGCCCTTTCTTCTATTGGCGCATAGGCCCAGTGTATTGCGTAATTCTGTGCACCGGCATACGCGGGCAAATATTTATGTTGTGCCGGCGGGTTGGGTCTGTATGGGTATGTGCGCCGTTATAACAACAGTCTAAAAGGGCGGGCCTCATTTAGGCTTACCAACCGTCTCTTGGAAGCCGCTACGTTCCAATGCAACTCAATAGAAGACCCGGGGTTTGACACAAAGTATCGCTAGGCTTGATATTAAAAAAATACCTTTGCCGCCTTTTGCCGGTGGCGTGGCCGTTTTGTAAGAGGTTGAATAGGGGAACGGTGTTTTGGGGAAGTTCATTGCGCTGATGTAGAGTCGCTAAGGGAATGTTAAAGCTGCCTGGCTAATGTGGATGATAAATCAGATAAATATTGGTGTTTGTGTGGTAAGTAGGCATCCATTTTTGTGCTTAAATAAGGGAACTGGTGTTTTGGTAAAGTAAATTGCGCCGCTGTAGAGTCTTACGGTAATGTTAACGACTGTCTGTTTTTTCGGGATGATAAAACGGATAAATTGTGCGTTTGTTGGAAATGTTGGCATCAAGTTTTGTGCTTAAATAGGGGACTGGTGTTTTGGGCAAGTACATTGCGCTGCTGTAGCGCCGCTAAGGATATGTAAACGGCCGTCTGGCTTTTTCAGCCGATAAAACGGATGAATATCGGTGTTTGTCGGAAGTTTATCTTCTATTTTTGTTCTTAAATATAGGGGAACTGGTGTTTCAGTAAAGTTCGCCAAAATACATTATGTTGCTACCATAGAGTCGCTAAGGGCATGTAAACGGCTGCCCTGGCTTTTTTGGATAAAAAACAGACAAATATTGTTTTTTGTTGACAATTTGTAATCAAGTTTTTTCGACAAAAATTGTTGTTTGTTGACAATTTGTAATCAAGTTTTTCCACCGTACTTAAATAGGGTAATTGGTATTTCGCCAAAGTACATTATGTTGCTACCATAATATAAATGTAAGCGTCTGCCTGGCTTTGTTAGAAGAAAAAACGAATAAATATTGGGAGTTTGTTATAAATTTTAAAAAGTTTTTCGGCCGCGCGCGCGAGCAAGAGGCATTAAGTTTTTGTGCTTAAATAGGGGGAACTGGTGTTTTGTACATTGCGCTGCTGTAGATTCGTTAAGGGAATATAAATGGCTGTCTGGATTTTTTTGACGATAAAACAGATAAATATTGGACATTTGTTGGAAATTAGACATCTATTTTTGTGCTTAAACATTGAGACATTTTAGTAAATTACGTTACGCTTCTGCTGTACAGTCGCTAGGGAGATGTCAAATGCTGCCCGGTTGTTTTTTTAGAAAAAAATACGGGTTAATAGGGTGTTTGTTTGAAATAAGTCATCAAGTTTTGGGCTTAAATAGCGAAACTGGTGTTTTGGGCGAACAAATTGCGTTGATGTAGCGTCGCTAATGGAATGAATGTAAACTGTTTTTTGGATGACAAAACAGATAAATATTAGGCGTTTGCTGGAAATTAGACATCCTTTTTGAGCTTTAATTTGGGGAATGATGTGTTTCGGTAAAGCACATTGTTCTTCTGTAATGTTAACGGCTACCCTTGCTTTTTGAGTGAATAAAACTGATAAATATTGAGCCTTTGTTAAAAGTTTGCCATCGCGTTTTTGTGCTTAAATGGGGGAACTGGGGTTTCGATAAAGCACGTTGTGCTAATGAGTGGCCAAGGATAGGGTTAACGGCTACCTGGCTTTTTTTCTGTAATAAAACGGATAAATATATTGGGAGTTTGTTATAAATCTGGCATCCCTTTTTGTGTTTAAATAGCGAACTGGTGTTTTGGGGAAGTACATTGCGCTGATGTATAGCGTCACTTAGGGTATGATGATAAAACGGATACATATTAAGCCTTTGTGGTAAATTTGGCATCAAGTTTTTGTGCTTAAATAGGGGAGAGTTATTTCGCCAACGTACATTATGTTGCTACCGTAGAGTGGCTAAAAGAAATGTAAGCGTCTGCCAGGCTTTATTAGAAGATAAAACGAATAAATATTGAGAGTTTGGTATAAATTTATCAAGTTTTTGTCTTTCAATATGAGAACTGTTGTTTTGAGGAAGCACATGCTGATATAGAGTCGCAATGGTTAACGGCTGTCTGGATTTTTTAGACCATCAGACGGGTACATATTGAGAGTTTGTTATGAATTTGACATCAAGTTTTAGTGCTTAAATAGGGAACTGTTGTTTCGAGAAAGTACATGATGTCAACGGTATTTTGGGGCGATAAAACGGATAATTATGGGGCGTTTGTTGGAAATCTGGCAATATTTTTTATGCCTAAAAAGGAGGGGAGGGGGTAGTGTTTAGGGAAAGTACACTTTACTGCTAATTGGAATGTAAAAAACTACACGGTATTTTTTGGGATAAACTGGGTAAATATTGGGTAACTGAAAAGTAAGTAACACTATAGGGCCAGGTTAATCGTACTTTAAAAAACAGTTTTTGTACAACTGAGCTTCATTTTGTCAGGCTAAGGTATCAGAGTCGCTGTAGCGTAGTTTACAACATATTTTAACGCTACATGGCAAAATTAAGATACGTTAAAATACAGTCAATTCACGTGCTAAATGTTTGTTTGCCTAAAACGTGATAAACGAATGTGAAAAAATCGTTTCGCGTCAACGAAAAAGCACCTTCGTCGTAGTTGGTAAAACTGCATGAAATGTAAAAATAAGTAAAATAAAAGTTAGGGTTTTAGGTGATTGGTTAGTTTTGATTTCGAAAAAAAGTATATAGGTTGAAATGGAAGAGATATTTGAAATTATTTAGGATTCCAATTTTAGCTCTGTTGCTTCTTGATGCGATTTTTTGTGTACGATTAAAGTGTCAAAAGTAAAAAGGTTTTATCAACCTTGTTGCAAAGTTAGTGCGCTGCTTCAATCTCGTTTGTTGTAAACTAGTTATAATTTCTGTAGGATGCCGCAAGCCAAAAATGTTGCGAAACACTGAAGTAGCCTGTTACACATTTTCGAATGTAGCGGCGCCGCGCACCGGAGATCAAACTGTAGCCGCAGTACCACCTACTTTTGAGTTTTGGGATACGACAAAAACGGTTATCAACCAAGATACATATTGAGCGTTAACCATAAATTTTGCCTACTCTTTACGAGTAAAATGGGGCCCGGTGTTTATTGCTATGGATTGGACGTTAAAAGTAAAATAAATGGCTGCGTTGCGTTTTTTTTCTAAAAACGGTGAATAATGTTTGCTAAAATTTGGCATCAAGTTTTTACGCTCGAATTGGGAAACCGGCAGCGTCCAACTGACTTGACTTAGATGCACTTAAGTAACTCTTTTTAAATGACTTGACTTGACTTGTTATTTCTTCAAAAATAATTTTTTAATGGTTTATTGTTTTATTTTTATATCAGTGATTTCACTTTTAGTTGACTTGCTCGCATAATGACATGACTGGTATCTAACGTGTTATTTTTTGAAAAGACTTGACTTGGACTTGGTACCTACTTAGGTCATTTTCAAAATAAAGGATGAATTATATGTTTTGTAACGGAATTTAATTTTGTTGTGTCTATTCCGAAATTTTTCCGCTTATTGCGTATAAAATTATTGAAGAATAAAGGTTTTTAGTATTTTGTGACAAATTAATCGCGTCTTACACATACAAAGGCCAGTTGTAAACAAAACAGACTTTTTGCCGACCTAACTGCCATATTTTGTTGTATTTTTGTATTGTGTACATGGTTTCCATTTGATTGGATAAATGCACACTTCCGTTTTAAAATCTTATGGTTTTATTTTAGGTTTATCATGAATGAAAATATCAAATTTTGTTTGCTGATATAGCCTACAGTGTTTAATATAATTTATGTGAAAGAGTACACTATATTACCAGCGGTGAAGATTTATTTCCCGGCTTTATTGCATATACAGTTTTCTTTTAACAGTTTTAGTTGTTTTCTTTTAACAGTTTTAACGGTAATATGTTATTTGATTACTGAATACATTAGCTTGAACCCTATGTAACTTTGCATATGAAAAGTTCATACTTTTTCCTTCATCGATTCTACCAAGAAACATACTGTAGAAGGCCAGAAGCTTTCCTTAACGCGCTGGAAACAAAAAGTAAGCAAGATTCGTATTGGGCGAGATTCTCTTGTTTAAAGACATACCGTACTAATACTTTTTTGCGATTCAGGTTTAATAGATTTGCATTCAAGCTGTTTTTAAGTTACCTGTAAAAGTGGCCTACTGTAGATATAACGTGATTTCTTATGTGCTTTTTTCAAACTTTTGATAGCGGTCTTTACCATAATAACTATTAAATTACCAATGAACAACCATCTGATCATATACTTAAAATATCGAGGCTCTGTTTCATTTAGTCTACTCGAATTGGTTTGCTTAAGTTTAAGTAGCTTTTAAATATATATCAACAAAATTATTAAGTAATTTATTTAAGTTGTTTATCAGTAATAAGTCCACGCATTTTATATTGAAATTCTAGACGATAAAATTTTACCGAAATTAAAAAAAATGCAGATAAAAATTGATAGGTGAAGATTTCGATACTCTGAAGATTGGGTGACACAATTTGTTTCTGTGACCAGCAGAGAGAGAGACGTTTCAATTCGGTGATACAAGGGCAAAGACGAATTTTCCTTATGTTTATTTTGCCGCAGCCAACAGACAATGCTTTGGGGTTAGGGTGCGTCTTCAAAATATTGTCGTTCCGAACTTGAATGTGACTTTGGGCTCGCAAATAACAAAAAAAATAACTTAAAAAAGAGGCGTTTGAATTGATAAATAAATTTCCATTGTACAAGTTAAATACCAACTGGTGGCATATGACGAAAGTAATGACAACAGTTTCCATAGCGTTGGGTAATGTGTGTTATCAAAGCACAAGAAATGCTGGCGGTTTTAACGGTTATCTTCTCTTGGCAGAGTATAGTGTAGGCGGATCATTCAGCAGGCGAAGGTGCTACGAGGGGTTGCTCAATTGAAAGCTACTGACGACTGACGACTGACGAATATCCGAACCGAATAATGTGCGGCTTATAACTTCTGTGAGTGTCGACATATTTTACGTTTTAGAAAGGAAAAGGAGTCAAGCTTGAGCAAGTCGAATTGTAAATAAAAACATAAAAAATCGATTTGTTTGCTTAAAATAGTGTTTACAGTTAGTTGTTTAGTTGTTTTTATGTTGTAACTTTAAAAAGAAGTTTTAATTGTAAAAGTGCAATTAGACAAAATAAAAAATGAACAGATTGATTTTCTTTTCAAACGTTGATTTTTCTTTTTTAAACTGGTATAAATAAAAATTACCGAAAAGTAGAATTTCATTTATTCGTTTCTTTAGTTGCGCCCGTACGCCTGCTAAATTACAATTACGTTGTTAACTGACCAATTTAAAGAAGTTTAAAAAAATAAATAGCACTTTAGAAGCCATTGCTAATTCTTTTCAATACTTTCAGGATACCCACGAAGTTCCAATGTCTAGACAAATCATCTCATGGAAATTTGAATCCAGCTCTGATAAAAACTCATTACTTCGTTTGTCACTAAAAGTTTGTATGCGCTTTGTTCTACGTTTTAGTGTTTTTTACAAACGTAAAAACGAAGAAAGTTCATTGCCTAGCTCTTATCGGGGAGAAATTTCACGTCAGCTTTGACTTTGACGCTGTCATGGAGTTGCTCTCTTATTTGCGCTCGGGCGCCACTTCGCGGATATTTAATAATCAAGTGTGTTTTCTATGTTTATTGCCGCGTTCAGTTTAAGCTTCTTTTGGAAAGCATAAGATTTATCATTTTTTCTGAAAATTACCTTGTTTTTGATCCTATCGTGTTTTGTGCATTGTTGTCGTTTTTGTTTTAATTTCAGTGATTTACTTTTTTTATTTCAGTGAATAAACACATCCAAAATATTCACCTAAATGCATTGAAAAGCAGGCAATTAAATTATCTTGAATAAGGTACAGTGAAGTTTCTGGACCTAAAACGGTTCTCTTTTAGTCCGACTCGTTTTAGCACGAATTTAACGTTGCAGTTTTACAGTGCTGTAAACAAGTAGCGTAATTTTAAAATGACTGAAGTCCCGGTCTAGTTGTTGGTAAACTAGCTTAAGTCCAAGTCTAGTTCAAAAAAATAACGTCCCTACCCAAGTTAATAGTTACCCATAGGTTTAGACTAAGTCCGGTCACTCGCTTGTATTCATTTTAAGCAATATTTTTCCTAGCAAACATTAAAAACTAAACATGTACCGGTAGCAAGAAAATTTGTTTATGCAAAAACAAACTTAGGAAAAACATGTTATACGCAAAAATGTATTCAATTAAATACTCCCTAGTTTAAAGGTTTGTTCTAATGACTTTAGTTTAGTTGAGCAGTATTATCGGAAAGTCATGAGCCAAGTCAAGTGATTTAAAACAGTGACTTAGATAGATGCATTTAGGTCAATTCATGGACTTTAGTAATAACAGCACTGGAGTTTTGACACTACTAGGCTACATTAACTAAACGAAAGATACAGGGCCTACATAGGCTACACATATTTGCGTATGTGAGTCTGCGATGACTTTCGGCGTGCAACATTAACTTTTCAATAAGTTGATTATTTTGTTAAATTTAGTGTAAAATAGGGTTGAAATTTTACACTTTATTTTGCATAAAACAGCACACAAATCAATATTGAATATTTTTTAGCAAAGGTTTGTGCAATTGTTGCGTATTTAATATAAACAATGTATGGGGAGATAACCTAATGAAGTACCCATATTGGTTCAAATGCTATCCAAACATTTTTGTGCTTCTTTATTCCTTTTGAATCTTTTTTTTTACATATAACTCCCCACCATAAAAAAATACTTCAAAGACCGCGGCCGAATCACTCGGAACGCGACTCGCGACATACAGTCAGCGTCCGCGACACAAAAATGTAAACAAACAAAAATCGAAACAAGGAAGAAAAAGTTTGTGCAATTCAGCAAGTCTATTGACTTTAGTCAGACAACAGTTCAGGAAGCCTAAGTTCGCGCGGATATAAATAGCACTTTCAGCTTGTGCTGATGTAAGCATATTCTAAGGCATTTCTGTAAAGGCTGTTTCACAGTTCACACTAGACGCGTTAACGTCTAGCGTTAGCGTCTGGCCTGGTTGCATTCCACTGCCTTCCCGCCATAGATCTTTGGGGTGGAATGCTTGACCAAAACTACGCCAGTGACGCAATTTGGCGTGAAATATCGCAGGCCTGTTGAATTAACTAAGAAAAATAGCCGTTTTTGTCGTATATATTGTCCTATTTTGGCGTTGGATATCAGCCAAAACAAATTTTGGCGTAAATCTTTGGCGGCCACAAATTATGGAATGCAGTCAGGGCGTCTAACGGCTGACGTCGTCCAGTTCTGTCGGCGCTGGTATAGAATTAATTATATTAAATCAAAGCACAACATTTGGGTTAAGGTGGGAGTTAGTGTTTGGTTGAGGGTGGGTCAAGTATTATTAAATTCATAATTTAATAATAATAATATCTGATCCACCCTAACCCAAATAATGTGCGTTGTGGTAGGATTCTAGACCAGCTCCCAACCCAGCTTTTAAATTATTAAATCAACACATATTATTGGGCTTGGGCAGAGACTGTTTATCTAACCTTGAAATCCACACTATACTGTTAGTGTTAGTGTTACCAGATCTACAAAATTACAATAAGATTTATTGCTAAAGTCGTTTACAGTAGTTAGAAAACTGAAGTTCGGTAACCGGATACTTGGGTATAAAGTAGGGTTCCTCTTTTTCCCTGATTTTTTCACTCCCGGGAAACGGGATTAAAAATGAAACTTCCCGGGAATTCCGGGATCCCAAAGAAAAAATTATACATAAAATTACGTCATTTTGAGGTTTGTATTTTTTTATTTTAGCTCCAAACATTTAATTAAGCTCATTTATACAGTAGTTAGAAAACTGAAGTTCGGTAACGGAATACTTGGGTATAAAGTACTTTGGATTTATTATTTTTTGGAAATATTTCTAATTTATTCTTGTTGGATATTGCAAAACTTTCTACTCTCCATACATTAATTGATGATATATATATTTTTTGTTACAGTTGTAGTTTAAAACATGTGCATTAGGAAACTTTAAAAATCATATTCCAAAACAAACTCCTTCATGGAGAATTCGGTAAATTTGTTAATATTAATCAAATTATTTGTTGTTGTTGCATTATATATAATTGTTTGAATTTAGCTCCAGAACTTGAAATTATAAAAGCAGAAACTTTTTTTGTTTTAAAATATGTAGCAATACTGCATAAAAAACATTTTTGCAGATATTTATCAAAACATAAGTGTGACAGGTTTAATATTTGCTGATTGACATCAACTCGCCTGCCTGAAAAGTTTCTATAGTTGTAATATTTTTTTCTTGTAAAATCTATTGAACCAAATTTCTAACAAATTGTGTTAAACACCACAGATTGAAGGCCAATTATTTTGCATAAATTGCTAACGATACAAGCTTCACATTTACAGAATTAGGCAAGCATATATCGCACTTGGTCTTCCGCAACAATAAAGACTGGCTGTACGAGGACTATGTTTACGACATGTTAAATTATTAGAAAAACAATTAAAAAATTTGCAGGTGACATTTTTGGAAGTGCAATTTTGTTCGGACGGGTGATGATGGATTGGGTAAACACATGCCCTATTGACGAGTGTGAATTTTAACTCAAGGCCAACCCTGTGTGATACTTTGTTGTGAATATTAAAAACACCTCAACAATCATCACCATTTTTGTAGGCATTATTATCGGCGGCGGATGGGATTTCCGACGATTCGGACAAATCGTTTTTCAGCGATGACAAAGTGAAACTGCTCGGTTCGACGCAAACCGGTCCGTGTCGCAAGTACTGGTATCGCTGGTACATCTGCCTACTCTTCGCCATGTTGGGAATGTTCCAGGGTGCTATCTGGAATACTTGGAGTCCGATTGACGACTCGGCGAAAGTAGCGCTCGGTTTTACTGCCAGTAAGTAAAGGCTATTCAACCAGGCAACTAAAGCGCTCAAATCGACATATAATTACTAGCGGGTGCCAGCGTAAAAGAGCAATTCAGTCAAATACCCTATAGCAGGTGTAGGCAACTATGTGATTGCGATCAACTTATATATATTTTTAAGAGACTCTTGATTGACTGGTTCGGTGAAAAAAGTCAAGAACACTTTTATTAAACATTGCATTCCAAGCCAGCGATGGAGGTTAATTTGTTACGTCAAAGAACGCTTTATTATGTCCAGACAACATTTGGTGTAACACATATTCAACGCGATCGACCGGTTAATCACGATCAACATGTTGGCTACCCCTGGCCTATAGGAACTTCCTGAAAATATTTACCTGGCTAACAAAGTAATTTTAATCAATTGATTTCTGAAAAAAAAAACTAAATCATGCAAAGCTCCAAAAATTAAATTAAAACTTCCACCACCCAAACCCTATTGCTAACCCCAACCCAATCAATAAATAATCACGTATTGATACAAGTGTATAAGAGCGACTCGGTCAAATAGAGAATTTTTCAACCAAGTCATACAAAAAATTGGCTTAAATAATATGAATCCTGATGTGTAAATCAGCTTTGAAATTAAGTCACAGTAAAATATATAAAAAAACATTTGCAAGGGCTCTGCCAAGCTTAATGAAGAGCTAATCGTCCTAAATGCAACTAAGGTTTCCATTACTGTATAAATCCATTTTTTTAGATGATATAACTTTGTTAACCAACTGGGGGCCAATTCCTTTTTTGGTTTTCATGCCTGTATTTACTTGGATGAATTGCAATATTTCTTTTAAAGGATTTAATTACTGTATAAATCCTTTTTTAGATGATATAACATTGTTAACCAACTGGGGGCCAATTTCTTTTTTGGTTTTCATGCCTGTATTTACGTGGATGATGGACCACAAGGGATTAAGAATCACAGTTCTTACCGGTGCATTTTTTGTCGCCATTGGAACCGGTTTACGCTGCTTGCCATTGAAAAATGATATCCTAAAATAGTAAGTATTACCTTATTTTTATAAGTAATTAAATAAAAAAGGAGTAAAATATAGCAAATGTTTTGTTTTTAAGGTGTTACTCTGTTATCACTAAATTCTAAAATAAGTTAATTTAAATTAGGTTTAACCTTAACATACGTTTATTGTAGTTCTTCATTTAGTTTCCATCGATGTAAACCTAATAATTAATTGAACAACACAGGAAAAGCATAACAAAACAAAACTTTTAAATTTACAAATATATATAACATGTAATGTAATCAGGAATTGTTTGTGATAACCAGTCCACAATAACTTGCCCATTTATACAAAGATATAAATAAAGTGCACAGTGCTTTTATTTTAATTTATTTATACTCAGTCAAAATTTTAGTAATGTAACTCGTACCGAATTTTCTAAAAAATAGGAAGTTTGTTTGTTTTTCAAGAAAAGCTATATAATATCATACTTTCATAGTGAAATATCGCCAAAAATCTTAGCCCAAATATATATTCGTTGATTTCCAGTTACACAATATATCAGTCTTAGTAAAAATAATGCATTTGATGAACAAAAATATACTTTTTTGCCATATAGAAAAGGCATGATCAGTTTCTGGAATAAGCAGAATGCCAAAAATTTATGTTCAATTTTATATGTTTTTTGGGTGAAAATTTTTTAGCATTAAAACCGCACCTAATATTTTTATTTTTTGGAACATAATGGTTACAGGTTATAGTAAGAGGTAGTGTGAATATTAAAGCTCGAAAAGAAGTAGGTAGCATTTTGAACGTCTCGATTTAATCCTAACATAATGGCTGTACAAGGTTGTAGTTCAGGGATTCTTAAACTGGGGTCCATTGACCCCTTGGGCGTCCGTGAACTAGTTTTAGGGGTGCCTGAAGGCCTAATTAAAATACTAGTGTATATTTAAGAAGTAATTAATTTTTCAAAGAAAGCAAAATAATACTGGTTTTGCACTGATGCATTAAAAGTCCATTTCACTTTCACATTTTTGGACCGAAATCAGCAGATTTATGAAGTCTATTTGTATTGTGACGTCATTTTGGAAATTTGTGCTCACTTTGGTCCACGCGAGACAAAAAAAATTTTTAGGGGTCCGCGGTAAAAAAAGTTTAAGAACCCTTGTTGTAGTTAGACATAGAATAAATATCAAAGCCCATACAAAAAAAGGTAGCATTTTGAACGCTTTATATATACTTAGAATCAGTGCCTACTGAATAAAGAGATATTCAAAACGTTCAAAATGATACCTACTTCTGTATGGGCTTTGATATTCTTACCATGGTTTTCACTTTTATTAAATTTATTATTGTTCTCCAATTTGTTTCAGCTTCATTCATGTTGGTCAGTTTTTGAACGGGATTAGTGGTTGTCCTGTAATGGCCGTGCCACCAATGCTTTCAAACATTTGGTTTCCACCCGAAGAAAGAATAACTGCTACTGGAATTACTACTTTACTCAACTACTTTGGTAACTTACTTTATATTACTAGGGAGATTTTTTCTACTTTTTTGATTGCAAAAAAGTTAAACATTGTCAACAATTATATTTAAGTCAAAATTGTTCGAAAAAACGCACAAAAATGGTTTACAAAATTAACAAAAAACTATAGTGTGCTTTTTAAATAGCTGTTCAGCCTAATATTTTAATAAACTTAGTGTTGCTTAACATCATAAGATGTATTATATCTTCATTGGATCAATATAATGGTCATGAGACAGCAGAATTTCCCCAAGCCTGGTTTATCGCATTACGATTGATCAAATTTCATTTTTCCTTTGGATAGTTGTTTATCTTTAATTTGGACGAATGTATTGAACAGTATTTGTTGTGTCTTTTTTGTCATGTTATACATTAAACCAATTTCCTGTTTCAATAATATGTTAGGTCTTTCATCATTTTGCTTCGATTTTAACTTGTATTTCAACTAAACTGTTTGCTCAATACGTTTAAATAATAACCAACGTTTTGTTTTTACTTTTTAGCATTTTTTTATGATAATAACATTAGAGATAGACCCATATATCGGTTTACCGATAGTATCGGCCGATATTTGGCTTCTACCGATATATCGGTATCGGTAAATGTAGGTCGATACTTTGGCCGATATTTTAGTATAAAAATATGATATAAATTCTTCTGTAGAGCAAACAAATTACCCATTTTTTAATAAAAAAAAATTGTGTTTTAGCATCACACCAAGTTAATATGCAAAATATTAGTTTAATAATTAATAAAGTTATATAATCTAAAACATTAGTTGGATTTTATTTTCAATTAATTCAAATTTTGAACATTTCTTAGGTATTTAAAAAAATCGGTATCGGTCCAAAAAAGTGATATCGGGCGACCCCAAAATAACATATTAAAGGTTAGAAGTTATGTATCTATTGTTCGTAGTTTTAACTATACAGCCGATTCACTTAGTGGTCCACTGTGCTTATTTTAACCTCAAAGGGTAAGAATGCAAAGTGTGTTTAGCGAAATTCTGTAAATTTGTTGCCCTTTTATTTTAGAGTGCAGTTAAATTTAGTGCAAAAATTTAGTCTAAAACTTCCTATTCTTGCTTTGCGTTGCACTACATTCGTATCCAGGTTGCAAATATGATTGTATTGACTTTGGTATTTAAGTCAACATAATAAAGCTGAGTAAATACACTCTTTGCAAGTGAGCTATTATTTTTAACCATACAGCAACAGTGTTGTATATTTGAAATGACTTAAGTTCCAGTCAAGTCGTTTACAAAATAACTTAAGTCCAAGTGAAGTATTTTTTACAAATAACAAGTCGCTTCAAAGACAAGTCCTTGTCATACAAAATTAAATGTTGTACTATTAAATTGGTAAACTTGTCTGTTTATGAGCAATAAACTTAACTAAAACACAACAAAACGCAGCATTTAGCAAAAAAATTGTTTTTAGTAAAAAATTTTTTAATGAAAACACTTTATTTTAACCCAAGTCACTAGTTCAAAAGACTAAAGTCAAATCACTGTTAAGTGCTCTTAAATCAAAAGTCATTACAACACTGTAAACCATGCTTAACAGTTTGTGATGTTCTTTTAAGGTACCGGACTTGCCTTTATCATTGGGCCTTTGTTCGTTCAAGAGCCATCGAACAACACACAAAATATGTCTTGTCTTTTATTGGACAAAGATACAAACAGCAGTTGTGCAGAAATATACCTTATAAGGTTCGTTCGATCGCATTGATTTTTTGTAGCTTTTCAGCGAAATTTGTAGTGATATTTTTTGTTGTTTTGCTTATCTATCTATTTTAAATAAAGATCATACTTGAATGCTAGGTACATGATACCGGCGTTGTAAACAAGTTATTTTGAAATGACTTAAGTCCCAGTCAAGTCATTTGAAATAACTACTTAAGTTTAAGTCAAGTCAATTATAAAATACCTTAAGTCTAAGTCAGGTCGTTGATTTTCTGTCCCCATTTTCGTTGATTTCTGTTTTAAAGTAATTCAGGGTTGCCACAAAGCCTTCATATATAAATATATATATATATGTATTTGAATGTCCTTGAAATCAAGCTAAAGTTAATGTCATGTGTTTACAAAAGTTCCACTGTTATACTAATTTTTACATTATTTTTAATTATGTGGACCATGGCAATTATACTTATTTTTCAAATTATATTTACCAAAACATTGAACGTTCCAATTTTACGTCTTTGAAGAGCAATACATTTTCAAAATGTCTTTGAATGTCTTTTTGAAATTTTTTAAACAAATTGTGTGCCAACCCTGTAATAACCGGTCCCTAATTTTTTTTTCAATTTTTCTCCTTTTAAAACTTCATGAAAGTCATAAAATATTTGAAGGAACCAAAAAAGTAACAAAAAGTTTAAAACTGGCAAAGAAAATAATTATTAAAAATTGCCAATTTTTTTGTATCTCCTGCGCTCTATAAATGTGTTTTCAATTATTCTTATTTATATTTTAGACATCAGATAGAGAATGTGATGTACTTTGAATTCGCCGTAGGTTCTGCCATATTCATTGCGATGTTAATTTTCTTTCCTGATAAACCACCAACACCGCCAAGCATATCAGCTTCTACACAGCGCCTTAATTTAAAGGTAAATCTGCTAGTTTTTTTTATTGCTGTTTTAAGAAGTTTTTCTAATTGCTTTACAATAGTGACATTTGCATTAAAATTGTACAATCGTTATGAATAACCAATTTAAATCTTTTTTTTTTTTCAATAAAATCAAATTTATACAGGGTTTATATTATTTTCATTGCGACCGAGCTTCATTATTTAGTAATACAAATATGCGTTTAAAATTACTGACCGTGAATAACAAAGTTTAAAAAATTAGTCTAGTTTTACTTATCAATTGAATGACAAGCGGATATTACAAATGTTAAAAGTTTTGGTGTAAAAAAATGTTGTCCTAAAATGTTTTTAATCAACTATAGCTAACATCAGTTGTAAAACTTCTTTTTTTTGATAAAATCATTGGTTTTTCATTTCTAGGAAGGTTTACTGAAGCTACGATACAACCGTCGTTACTGGGTTATAGCCTTGGTTGGTGGACTAATGATGGGTACTTGGGGTGGATGGTCGGGGGTCATGCCTATTTTGTTGAGACCCCTCAACATATTGCAGGTAACTTGTTATAAATAGCAGTTGATTCGATATATGTTGGTGTGTTTAAATTCTGTTTTACTTAGACATTGTATGCAGACTTGGATGCTAGATAATTCTAGTTTTCTAATGCATGTTTGCTCTAAGTCTAGTTTTAATTTCATTCGGATTTTACCAAATGTGCTACTTAGTTTAACAGCATTTATAGTATTTTAGTCAAAACATGCTTCTTTGAAAAAATGTCTTTCTCTTAAGACCTAACAACTGATAAACGACTGACTTTAATTAAGACTGGAAAGTCCAAAAAGTATTTTTTTAACCTTTTTTTTTATTTTTTTTCGCAGGACGAAAGTGACTCCATGGGATTTGTAACAACATTAATTGGTTGTGGAATTGGCATTATTATTGGATGGTATGTTAGAAAATTGATACTAATAATTAATTCGTGTAAAATCTGAAATTATTGTAATGACTTGACTTAAGTTACTGTTTTCAAATGACTTGACTTAAGTTACTGTTTTCAAATGACTTGACTTAAGCTACTGTTTTCAAATGACTTGACTTAAGTTACTGTTTTCAAATGAATTGACTTAAGTCTTTTGGACAAATGACTTGACTTGACTTAAGTCTTTTGGACAAATGACTTGACTTGAGTCTTTCGGACAAATGACTTGACTTGACTTAAGTCTTTTGGACAAATGACTTGACTTGAGTCTTTCGGACAAATGACTTGACTTGACTTAAGTCTTTTGGACAAATGACTTGACTTGACTTAAGTCTTTAGGACAAATGATTTGACTTGACTTAAGTCTTTTGGACAAATGACTTGACTTGAGTCTTTTGGACAAATGACTTGACTTGACTTAAGTCTTCAGGACAAATGACTTGGGTTAAAATAAAATGTTTTCATAAGGTTTTTTTTTTTTAAATTATGTTATTTATTTTCATTTTCCACATTGAACAAGCTATGTGTTGCACTATTGGTATTCTTTAGTTAAGTTATTGCCTGTAATCAAGCGAGTTTCCCAACTTTACTCGATTAATGCTTAATTTTATGACAAGGACTTATAATGCCTTGACTTGTGATTTATATAAAAAGACTTAATTTTTCCAATGACTTGACTTGGACTTAAGCTGTCTTATGACTGACTTAACTGGGACTAAGTCATTTAAGAATGACTTGTGTACAACACTGGTGAAAACATGAAATATTCGGCATATATCAGTTTTACGTCCATTCCTATCTGTTTAGGATCAGCCACATTTAGCCACATTAACTGCGATGATACAAGTGTGTATCGAAACGTCTTTATCAAAATGTCCGGAGGCCGTGAGTTCAAACCTCACTGCAGACTAGTTGTTTTTCTAGCCTACCTTGCTTGCATCATTGATTGACAGATTTAGTTGGTTTGTGATGGCTTCCGGTGTACTGAATTCTGTAAATATTAGAGTTCAGGTGAAAGTTAAATATTTGGCATATTTTAGTTTTAAGTCTGTTTATGTCTGTTTAGGATTACTGATCGAATCAAAGGAAAAATGAAGCTCATGCTCTTGATTCTGACTTCACTTACCTTACTGACTTTTTCCTATTTCGTTATCATTGCAAACCAGTGGTTGAACTTCCACCCATTTTTACCAGGAAAAGGTAACAATATAACATCTGTTCTATTTTGAAATATTAATTGATTGATTGAAATGACGGTTGCAGTGCTGTAAAATGGCCTTTTCGGTTGATTTTACTAAATAAAATATGTACTGATGAATCCTTTTTTATTTATAAAAAAAAAGATATGCTAAGAATGCAAAACACTACAGCAATTAACAGCTGACAAACGTAATACTGAAGCTATTTTTAATAAATAATTTAGTTTTTATTAATCTTTTTGTTGAAAGTAATTTATTTGAACTTAACAAGATATACAGTGATCGCAAAACACCTACTTTTTTGTCAAACATATATTTTGTTAACCTCTTTTTTCAAAAATTTAATAAAAACAAACGATAAAACATATTAAAAATGTGAATAATTTGTCTAATTGCATTAACTGTGCAATATTTAATTTGTATAAATTGTATACGTAATTGCCAAAATCGATTTTAATTGTTTGAACATTTATGAGACTTGTAAGTACCACAAAAGAGAACAGTATACAATATCAATTTTATTTTCAGAATTATGTAGGTTTTACAATATGCCTGGACCTGTAAAGTAGATTCAAAATAAATGTGAAAACCAAATAGGTCGAGTGAATTGACATCATACTGATAAATAAGTTTGAATACATACTTTTAGTAGTGCGAAAAAATGTGTTTTCATATTTTTATTGAAGTTTTTAACATTAGGGTACACTATGCATGGATCTGTAATAGACTTGATAATAAATTGCAAAGCAAAAAAGACAAGAAAATTGTCATCATCTGGATTAATATGCAGGTTCTATACAAGATGATTCAAGTCTGTGAAACGTCTCTATCAAGACAATGTCAATCTACTCAAAATTTGTTGCTTTGCAATTTTTAATATTTTTTTCCCAAATAGACATGTTAGGAAGCCAATTCCTGTATTAACCATGTTGAAAATGAATAAAGAGTTATTCGAAACATTCAATATGACACTTACTTCTGTATGGGATTTGATATTCTTATTATGTATTCACCATGTTTTTTTATTACACAGCTGAAATGTGGACGGTAATGGTTATCCTTGGTATTACATGCAACGCCTCCATTCCTCTAATAATGGAAATGTCGGCTGACTCTGCGTATCCAGTTGGTGAAGGTACCTCAAGTTCTGTCGTCGTCTGGCTCATGAACCTTCTTTCTTTTGTCTTTCTGATTGGCCTAAATGTATCTCCAGGTTTGTGACAGACAAAAAAACTAATCGTATTTATTTAAACTGTTTATTGTTTTGAAATTGAAAAGTTAGTTTAGTACAGACTGGAGAGATGGTTGAAAAATTATTGAAAAACATAATATCAAAAAATTCTAGCTGTACATTTGTTTCTATATAAAATAAACAAATTATAATTATTTAGTAATTTTTTGAAAATTGAAAGTTAGTTTTTTTAAAGTACAGACTGAAGAAAGGGTTAGGAAATATATTAAAAATATTAGGAACAAATTATAATAATAAAAAATTCTAGCTGTACATTTCTTTATAAACATAATAAACAAATCATATTTATTTAGTACTTTTTTTTAAATTGAAAAGTGATATTTTTAAAATACAGATTAAAGAAATGGTTGAAAAATTATTTTAAAAAATAACAAAAAATTTTAGCTGTACATTTGTTTATAACATAATAAACAAACCGTATTTATTTAGTACTTTTCTTTGGAAAGTTAGTTTTTAAAGTACACACCAAAAAAATGTTTTAAAAATTATTAAAAAAAATATTATTAACAAAAAATGCTACCTGTGCATTTGTTTTTTTCCATACTAAAATATAGTTTCTTATTTTTCAAATATTAGTTTTTGTCAGCAGTGATATCACTATTTATATTTTATAAGATAGTTATCACACTCAAAACCAAAATGCTTATCTTATAATTAAGTGGTAATGTCACTATTTTTAAGATAGTTCTTTAAGTTGACTAAATTGTAAAATATGTTGTTTGTATAAGGAAAGCTGTCTATGACATGCTTTTCATACCCCAAACCAAAATGCTAATCTTATAATTGCCCATTTTACAAATATTAATTTTTTCAAGTGTAATATCCCTATTTATAAGATAGTTCATTTAACTAAATTGTAAAATATGTTGTTCGTATAAGGAATGCTGTTCATACTCAAAACCAAAATGCTAATCTTATAGTTAAGTGGTAATATCACTATTTCTAAGATAGTTCTTTAAATGGACCTCCAAATTGTAAAATATGTTGTTTGTATGAGGGAAGCTGTCTATGACATGCTTTTCATACTCCAAACCAAAATGCTAATCTTATAGTGGCCCATTTTACAAATATTAATTTTTTCAAGTGTAATATTCCTATTTATAAGATAGTTCATTTATTGGAAATCTAAGTTGTAAAATATGTTGTTCGTATAAGGAATGCTGTTCATACTCCAAACCTAAATGCTAATCTTATAGTTGCCCATTTTACAAATATTAGTTTTTTCAAGTGTAATATCCCTATTTATAAGATAGTTCATTCATTGGAAATCTAAATTGTAAAATATGTTGTTCGTATAAGGAATGCTGTCTTTCACACTCAAAACCAAAATGCTAATCTTATAGTTAAGTGGTAATGTCACTATTTTTAAGATAGTTCTTTAAGTTGACTAAATTGTAAAATATGTTGTTTGTATAAGGAAAGCTGTCTATGACATGCTTTTCATACTCCAAACCAAAATTATAATCTTATAGTTGCCCATTTTACAAATATTAATTTTTTCAAGTGTAATATTCCTATTTATAAGATAGTTCATTTATTGGAAATATAAATTGTAAAATATGTTGTTCGTATAAGGAATGCTGTTCATACTCAAAACCAAAATGCTAATCTTATAATTAAGTGGTAATATCACTATTTCTAAGATAGTTCTTTAAATGGACCTCCAAATTGTAAAATATGTTGTTTGTATAAGGAAAGCTGTCTATGGTATGCTTTTCATACCCCAAACCAAAATGCTAATCTTATTTCAGATCCGGTCTTTGCAAATTACATTTTACTTGGGTGTATAGCAGTCTCGGTTCCTATGATTGCATTCGGAACGAAAGAAGTAAACCAGAGGCTTCAAATGGACTTGGATGCCAATAAGAATGTGCGTAATACAAGTGAATCAAGCTACGGTTCTATCGATAACGATAACAAAGTCAACACTTAATAATATAAAGAAAAATTTGGGATTTAATTTTTTGTTTTGAATGTTCTTAAAAACCATGTAAAATCGTAACCCCATTGATGCAATACCAAGTAACCTCAATTCAAACTCTACACTTAATAATAATGCGGGAAATTTTGCTGTGTTTTTGAAATATTAAATAAAGAAAATAAACATTCTTTTTGGGGGGAATTATTTTTTTGCCACAGCTAAAATATATATTTTTTTGAATGTTCTAAAAATAAATGTACACTTGTAGTCCCAAAGGTGCAATAATCTGCAGTCAACAGTTATTTTAAAATATTATATAACGAAAAATTATTATTATTTTTTGGGGCTTTTTTTGGACACAAATAAAATCGATATTATATTGAATGTTCTAAAAATAACTTGTAAATTCGTAACTCCAATAATGCAATACCAAGTCAGTTCAATACTTAGCCAAAAATACATACAAAATTGTAACCCCTCTTTAAAATACCTTTTGACTAACAACCAAAAATAACCCTCCATATACTTCTTTATAAAACCTAACATTCTGTTTATTATTCTTAAACCTTAATTTTCTATGAATTTTTGCATTTGAAAAATAGATAAATACTACCCTTTTTGTTATTTGCAAAACTTCGCTGACTTAACTAAATTGCTTATTAATATTCATATTCTTTCTTTTTTTGTCTTTTGTTGTTGCGCAATCCAGAGTTATTATTGCATTGTGATGGTTACTTTTGCTGTACAGAATATGTTATTTTCTATTCATTTACACTTGTTGGTTTAGCATGCATCAGTGTTATATGCAATGTTTTCTCATTTTCATAGCCTATTTGCAGATTATCTCCTTAAAAAACTGTTCCATTTCTAATAGAATAATCAATTTGCCTATTTCTTTGTGTGCATAATTACTCTTTTATGTTGTTTTCGTAATTTATTTTTGCCTTAAACGCTCTACGCTACCTTGAGATTTGAAACAAGTGCTTTATTTACAATTCATTGTTTTGTAAACGTGTTAACCATTTCATGCCGTTAGTAATAAAGTAGCTATTGATCTTTATTTTCTGTGATACATAAATTAAATAAAATTACGTGCTTGTTTATGTGGGCTGTTTTTTTTACGTTTTTAGATATCATAAAAACACTAGGCATATTCCAACCAAAACCTTAGAGATGCATTTTGATTTCAATGACTTAACACTTAAATCACTGAACTTTTCAAATGTCCTGACTTGACTTAAGTATTTTAAACACAATTTAGGTTGCAATGGAGTTTTCCTATTAAATAAAATTGCCGGCTTTTGTGGGCTGTTTTTTCACCATTTTTAGAGAGGTATATTCCAACTTAGCGGGGTATTAGGTGTCACACCCTGTAATTTACTACCGGTACACCAAATGAATAAAAAGTAATGCAGTATTAAACTCTTTGACGTGAGGTATTTCTAGGATAACATTGTGCTACAGTCATATTATAATAAACAAATAGCACTGATCTCTATGAAACCTGGATAGCGCAACTATATTCGACTTTTAACGTATAAATTATGCTAAGCTTTTACGTTAGATTTTTCATGTTAATGGAGATTGTAATGTTTATTTGAATGAATTCAGAGGCGTAGCTAGGGGGGGTGCGGGGGTACATATGTCCCCGGGCGTCAAGGTACAGGGGCGCCATAATGAGGCTTACAAATTTTTCACCACAAGGGCAAAAAACGATCACAAGCAAGATCGCAGCAGCGGCTGTGGCAGACGTCATCTGATACGCCACCCACACCCAGACTGATGCTGTTACCAGCCATCACAGCAGCCAAGATACTGATTCTGCGTGCAGCTGGTTTCGTCTAGCTTAGTGTTCTCAACCTTTTTTAAACCGCGCCCCCCTTTGCTAATTGTCCTGCGCTTTGCTCCCCCTACGAAAAGCATTTCGGTATTTTGGAATTACATATTAGTTAGACAACATAAAAAGGAGTAAAGTGTATCGTTGGTCGCACGTAGCGCGAAAAAGTTCTGTTTATTTGGTTAAATTAGCTAAAAAAACGTTCGTGTCTCTCTGTGTTTTAGCCTGTTATCATATATAAATTAGTTGGAAAAGGGATAACTTTTATCGTTTATCTATTAGTTAGCCAAACTATAATTTACATTGGACCGTTTTTCTTCGAAAAACGTGCAATGGTACTCATATAGACTTTGTGCTAAATACAACTGTCAACAAAACAGAAAAAAACAAGAAAATAAACGAAAACTTTTTAGAAGTTTCATTCGTTAAGTTGGGCTTAAAACCGGAGTTTTTACAGTCGTAATAGTGGTGCCCAACCCAATTGCACAACTATACCGTATAATTGTTCCGACTAAACATAGCCCCAATCGGTCGTAAAAGTAGCAACTATAGTCCAGCAACTGAAAAACTATTAAAAATTTTTAGCGAAGCTGGCAAATCGCAAATCGCAAATCCATGAACTATGTCTTCAGTCAACTACACGTGTAATTTTAATGTAAAGTATAGGACATCATAAAAAACAGAATAAACATCAAACTAAACCATTAAAATCACTATAAAAGCCAAGACTCATTTCGTAATGGTTTGAGCCAAGCTGCTGTAAAACAGGCCAAAACAAAATACTCGATCTGGGGATTGAGCTGGACAAAAAAATCAGGTGACGTAAGAGAATGCCTGGACAACTGGCAAGAGATGCAGGACTTTCACCAGAAGAAGAAATTTTGCGCGTTATGAAGAATGTATTTCATCGGCTTCAATATAAGATGTCAACACATTTCACGACTAAAACACCTGAACAATAAATTTGGATATTTGCTGGACGTTAAAGAGTCTTCTATCTGACACAGATGAGGATGCAACGAGTCGAAATTGTGCAGATTTTGCGAATTTCTACGACACGAACATCAATGGCAACGATCTTTTCATTGAAATTGGTGATTGCCGAATGCTCCTCAGTAACCGAACTTTACCAGAAACTCCTTTATAGTTTATTGGTTTTATTGTGTTTTATGATGATGAGGTATTTCCAAATATGCGATCTTCACTACAAATTTTGTTAACAATAGCAGTTTCAATTGTAAGTTGTGAGCGGTCGTTCAGCAAATTGAAACTTATTTTGTCGTATCTGCGTGCAACGCCGTGCATCAATGGGACAGGATCGTCTCAAAGATTTTGCTATTCTTAGAGTTGAAAGATAAACAATAGAAACAACAGATTTCGATGACGTCATTGACCAGTTTGCGACAGTGAAATCAAGAAAATAATCTATAGTTGTTAACAGTGACGTGCGGTGAGGTTCCTAGATGGTGAGGCACATATTTTGTCGATTCAAGTTTTTCGTTAACAACCACAAAAACGTTTATGACGTAACAGTGCATGACAATTAAAGGTGTGACATATCTATGATCGACTGTTGTGGTAGGCTACTGCTCATAAAAGCCACAAAACAAATTATTATTAAAAGTATAATATTTATAAATTTTTGGGTGGCCATGGCCCCCTGGCTACGCCTTTGACAGCCACACATCCACTCCTTTTTTACCAAATCTCTTTGAAAGTAGCGTATTATTTTTTTGTCCAGTTGTCTGATGCAAAACTGTTAAGTTTGCAACAGTTCTGCCTTTATTTATGACTTTAACTTTAGAGCTTTACACTACAAGAAGTCAATGTACAGTTGTACGCGTACTATGTGGGCATTCAAGCTGGACGAAGAAAGGTTTCATAGCTGAAACGTCATAATTGAGGCATGCCTCAAATCATAGCTAAATCGTTCATCATGTTTTCCGAGAGAATTTGAAAGAAAAAAGCACGCATAAAGCAGTGTATGGCACTTTTGTGATCTGAAGAGAGGCACGGCTTGGCACTGCCTCACTTCGCGTATTTAATGGTTTTTACCGCGAGAACGCTTGATATTGACAACGCAGCAGAATTAGAAGAAAAAAAATAAAGCACGCTTTAGGTATAGAAACGTAAAATTTGCGGTTGAGATTAACTGATATAGCTTTTGCTTGATATATCTTCTGCTTTGCCAGATGTTGGTAGGTGAGGCAGTGCCTCACCTGCCTCCCCTGACTGCTCGTCCCTGGTTGTTAATCATTCATGTTTGACAGTAACTAAGTGAGTCATACGTGTAGTTTGTATAACCAAAACGCTTTTTAACTGTTTTTCGTATAAAGTACGCCGGTACCTTATATTATGTTAATTCAATAAAAAATGTGATTAAACATGGAGGAGGGGGCGCCAAATTTATAGTTTGCCCCCGGGCGCAAAATACCCTCGCTACGCCTCTGAATGAAGTATGTATTTTGGGTAAAGGGGAAAGTGTTTGCTTTGTATTAATATTTATAGAACATTTAGTGCATGCTTCACTTGTAAGATAGCGGCACACTAGTTTAGTTCTTTTAAAACAGGAACACAGATAGGTTCTGTTTCATTAGGACTTTATTACAGGGGGCTAAAATTCACCAGGTTTCGTTGTTAAACCTGTTGGTGCTTAACGAAATTTCCGGAACTACAAAAAGTGTTATTACAGAGGGCCGCATGATCTACAATGTTAATTTTGGTAAAACGTTAACGCGTAACAATTCCCTTACATTTCAAAGAATTGGTTATACTGCGACTTTCCTAATACATTAATGATAAAAATAAAAATACACAAATCTGAAGGTTTATAAAAGCATATTGGACAGATTTCATAATTCCATAATGCCAGCCTATGGCATGGAAGATAATAGGTTTCGGCTGTAAGTGTTTACATACTTGCATATGGCGTTCCAAAGCAGAATGTACGGTACTCCTTTGCCGGAATCTGTTTAGCTGCTTTCACAGACAGTCTCTATAAACCGGTAACGTTCTAACCAAAGAGATTATAACCATGAGGACAAACTATCACTTTTTCTTTTTTTCTTTTGCCTTTAAGTAATGCATTCTACTTTCGACAGCCGTCACGGTCTGATTCATAATAAGGAAAACATCATCTTTTCCATTTAAGCCTGTTATAAAAATGTACGCTTTTGGCATAATTTGTTGTTTAAAACCCTCTAATTTTTTTTTTAATTCGGTTTACCTCATACACATTCGACTTATAACACCAAATAAGGCTAGCAGAGGTTGCGTAACACTTTTTTTGATTTCTACTACATATTTTCGCAAGGTTTGAGGAATGATTCCGTCACAATGTAGGTAATGATTGGGCTCCCAGTCTACATTTTACTTGTGTTATGTGCTACATAAGCATAAAAAGGAAAAAATTCGCAGCTTCAGGATTTATTCGAACGTTGTAGACAAAGTTTTATTTTACTATAGTAAATGACTGTTTATAACAAGAGTGGTTTATTCAAATGTGTAAATTTTTTAAATTTATTTTCGGTAGGCATAGAAACAAAAATGGCTAATCTGTGTTGTCTACCATGTTGCAATAACTGAGCAACAACAACTACTCTGTTTAAAGTTCCTTCTCGGAAAAAGTATGCAATCAAAGCAAAATTTGATTGGGCCTGCAATTTTGAAAATTTAATTTTGGGGATTCGAGCTGATAAGCATATCCAAGATTCTAGAGATGATCTAGAGATGCTGCAAAAATATGTGAAATACATTTCAAGCAATCTGATATTTTATTAAGTAAGTCGATTTTAGGTGATATGAGTCTCAATTAATTGTCTTTTGTGCCTCGGTGTATCAACCTCACGACTACAAGTTAGATACTGTATTCATATAGAATTGTTCATTGTCTCTGCTTCTAACATACGAGCACTTCAATTGGTTCCTTGAGTAACAGACAACCCTTTATTCGATACGGATCTTCATAATAATCATAATGTTAACGATTATTAAATCATATAACGCTCAACCTTATAAAGAAGTTTAAAAATAGATTTGCATAAAGAAGGCAAGATGTACATACGCAATAAAATAGTTATTTGTTACATTATAATACGTAGGCGTCACGTGATAATTAGGCGGTTCCAGCTTTTTCTCTCGACTCTCTTATACACGAAAATAACATTTTTGTCCCAATATGGCTAAAGCAAAAGCCCTTCGATCGACCAAGCCACGTAACTGGCCAAACGCATATTCAATTCTAAAAATACCGAATTGTTGACAATAACGCGAATTTCAAAACATGCGTCAACATTAAACGGATGTACGTATGAGCCGGCGAGGCCTGACTCAGTGAAAAATGGTGTTTAGAAAGCTTAGTTTGCAAAATCTTGCTAGATCGGCAATTGATGTTTTTTTTACAGTATTTTTCCATGATGAAACATTTTACAGCGAAACAGCGATACAAGAAATTCTCTGTGATAAATAACAATGTGATGACGTGTCGCTACACATCCAAGTATTACTTTTCTATTTATATACCCTACATATTCTAACCAGAAGGAAACCGGAAGGAGCTGAAAAACGGGGCACTACCCAGCTTGGAGATGCCAAAAAAAATTGGCATTCCAAAAGTAAGAGCTTTGCCAAAATTCAGAGGTGGTGCTAACCATAAACACTACAAAACCATTTCCACTTTCAATAATGATATGCTGCTGCCCGCAAAAATTCTCCTCTGGCGTGTCCCAAGATTTTATTCCCTCTGCATGCTGTTTTGGGTGGAAAGCCAATAAGGAAAGTTGTGTGGGAACCTTTCGTGTACATGAACACACCTTCTTGATAGCAAATTTTATTTGGAGTACAAATAAACTATTCTATTCACTGAAGTGTCGAATAAACAATTGCCGATCAGCCAACCTGAACGAATAGAGCAGCGGTTCTCAACCAGTGGGCCATGGCTCACTGGTGGGCCATAAGAACGTTTGAGGTGAGCCACAGACCAATTTAAAAAAAGTTAGATTTGGTTTCATTTGTGTCACTATATTTAATTTTGCAGGAATAATGGCTTGGGGAGGAATAAAAAGTAATGTAAATTTATTGTTCAGCCGTTGTTAAGTATCTCACAGTTAAATAAATAATCTGTTTTGAAATATGTTCTCCTGTGTATTGTTCTAAACCTATTTTACATTTTTTTCTTTCATAAAACTATTGGGCCACAAAATTTTTTTGCAACGTAAATGGGCCACGAAAGAAAAAAGGTTGAGAACCACTGGAATAGAGAAAGGTAACAGAGAAAAAAGTCCAGTGTTTACAGCAGGCCCAGGAGAAAACAAGAGACGAAAGACAACGTTTATCGAGTTTGGCCTTGCATTAGCTTAAGACATGTGGCTGAGTTGCATCATAAAAATATTTTGCTTATTCACCCCCTGGTTACGCCACTGCATTTAATCAAGTTTTATAAAGTGGGACTCTGATAATGTAAAACTGTGACAAAGAGGTAAATATTATTTAGATATTAACAGTGATAGGTATTAAAAGCAATTAGGCATATCATCCAACAAAAAATATATTTACATCATCCGTTGTAAAAATCTATGAATTGCACACAACTTCTACCGTTTCTTCATCCAGAAATTCAACAATTGCAAACGACATCTAGGTACAGTGAAAGATAACTATTTAAGGGAAACAAAAAAACATTTGTGCAGTACATTCTAATCTTATAAATACAAGAAAGCTTTAATAAGAAGTTTGAAATATTTCAAAAGAATACAGAAAAATCTAGCAAACTACTATACCAAAGCTGTTTCACATGGCAACCATGTGATCCATTTAATTCAGGAAAGCTTCTTTTCAATATATTAATGTAACCGTTTATTTACAAACTAATGTTTACCTTACTTTGTATCCATTTTTTGTTACTATGAAATTGAAATATAAATGTATCACATTTTAACAAAAAAAACCTAACAAAAAGGGTCATTTTGTTAGTGATTTTACCGAAACGTCGGCCAAATGAATGATAATACTATACATTATTTAAATGCTTTTTTTCAATATGGTAAATTATATAAAAAAACACATTTAAATTACAAATCTTCAGGTAGTCAAAATTTTACAATAATTTCTTTGCGCAATTCATCCAATAAATATTAATAGATTAGACAATATCATGCAAAACAGAAAGAAATGTGGCTAATATCATCGACATAATAAGATTAAATTCGTTTGGATAAGACATAAATCTGCTGAAATAAGTTTCAAATTCATTAAAAAACACCTAAAACTGTAGAAAAGAGGTATAAGACGCAGGCATTTTTGAAAAATCCAATTTACTAACAACGTGACAATTATCCTTACACTAGCCTAATGTTCACTTTGAACCCTTAAGGCCAACAAAGATTTTTTGTAATTAAAACAGTTTGAAAGAGATTCATAAAAATCAGTATGAATTTTCGGAAAAAGGAAGATTAGCAAATGTTCTTGTTTCTTTTATCGAGTTGTAGAAAGTTTCCGACTATTCTTTTGGGTAATTTTAATGCAAAATTAGTTGATATAAACGTGTTTTGTAAATAGACACAGTCACTTGCCGAGTCAAGGTTATAATTGGATCAACGGCAAATCATAATTAAGCTTAATATTTTCATGTTTCTGTAAATTGCTAAAATATTTCACAAGTTTTTACTTTTTAATTTTGTAATTTAATGAAAAACAGGCTTAATAATAAAGTAAAATATTTTGACATTACAAAAAAACATTTAAGTTTTACCACAGCGCAGTTGTATTAAAATTGAAGGCAAACTAAAATCTGCTCTCACCAAACACAACTTCTGCGCTCTACTCGGTCCCACGTGACATAATCTTTTGAAACTAAAACCTGCTTTCCTCTCTTATACCCAGGGTTACCAAATCGTGCTTATTTCTAAGATTTGGGATATTTTTTTGGTGCAGTGTCTTGGAAAACATTAATGTGCTTTTTTCGAAGATTTAGGTTATTTTTGACTGCAGTGTCTTAGAAAGTATTAACGTGCCTATTTCTAAGAAACGTGCCTATTTTTGAGTTTTGTGCTTAGTTTGTCGTATTTAAGAATTTATTAAGCGAAACTACTGTTTTTATTGCATGGTTTCTTATATTTCCTTCGTTTAATGATAATCAAGTTAATAAAGCTCGACAACAATATTATAGATGGTCTACAAACGTTAATCCCATCAGTCATTCGGCCCCCGATGGCCAGGCCTTACAGTTATCTGGTCCTTTATGAAAAACGTTTCGTGAACCGTGGCCGAATCGTCACGTCTTATTTTAAACTCTTGCTTTGTGTGATTAAGCTGCTTTAAGATGCATTTGGCCCAAAGGACAACAATTGTTTTTAGGATTATTTGTTTTTATATGCCTCCCCCAACAAAATCCTGGATCCGCGCCGAGTTATCAGTAGCGTGTTTGCTTTTTGGTCTTTGCAGATGCTAACCCTGCTTATACCTTCTGTATGGAGTGCAGCTGGAGAGGAAAGTGATATTCTCTTTGTTGATTGAAATGTTGGTGCAGAGCTACCAACGCTTGCAATGAACGCAACTTTGCCTTTATTGGGTTAGCTGCAGTTGGAAAGTTCATGGTTGGACTGAAGTGCAATAGTTATTCAGTGGCGGTTAAGTAGCAGGAATTATATTTTAATTTAACTACTAAAAAGAAGTCAACATGCGGCTTAACTTGCCGGTAGAGTTGAACCAATTATTCGTACGGTAGCGGGCAGTTATTTTGCTAATAGTTACCGCTAGCGGTTAAATGTACATGAGTCTTTCTGTTCTGTTAGCATAATCACCTCAAAAAATAATTATCAAAATCAAAATAACTGGGAATACTTTTATTAAAAAATGTAAATATTTAAAGAAAACATTTTACCTTATCCTAATCCCAGTGGTGGAATTCAAATGTTTTGTCAGCCGGTTCTATCACAAAAGTCATATTTTTTAGCCGGTTCTGTTACAAAAAGTCATATTTTTTAGCCGGTTCTGTTACAAAAAGTCATATTTTTTAGCCGGTTCTGTTACAAAAAGTCATATTTTTTAGCCGGTTCTGTTACAAAAAGTCATATTTTTTAGCCGGTTCTGTTACAAGAAGTCATATTTTTTAGCCGGTTCTGTTACAAGAAGTCATATTTTTTAGCCGGTTCTGTTACAAAAAGTCATATTTTTCGGCAATAATTAAAGTAGTTGCAGGTTGGAACCGGCTGAATTTTATCAGTGCTAGTGCTAACAGCCACACTAAAAGCCAGGGTTGCCAGACTATGAAAAGGTTTTAAGGCCAAAATAATACAAAAAAGGCCAAATAAATATTTACCCGTTTGTATTCAACATAAAGGGGTAAAATATAATAATAAGTAAATATAATACACTGACACCAGCTACAAATTGAAATTACAGTAAATTTCTAGTTTTTGTGCAAGCTTGAAGTCAACTAGAATAACCACAATAATAAATATAAATTGTGCTTTTTAAGTGTAGCTTATGTATTAAATAGGTTAGGTTAAAATAATAAAACTAGATAACTTAACCTGCATCTACATAGTTCTAATATTTATTATTATGGTTGTTATCCTAGTTAAATTCCAAAAAAAGGAAAATAAAAAATGCGATGGGAATTATCTTAGTAGGCAATATCTTAGCAAGGTCCAACAGGAGTCCTTGTGTTGAACAGAGCTGAACACTTTTATAAGAACGCCAAATAAGATAGCAATCGATATAAAAATGTCATCATGAATCAAGCTAAATTCATCATTGTATTTAGGACTATGTGAGGAGCCTATTACCACCTTAATTAATATACTTGTTACAAACGAGATTTTTTGTGAAAAAACAAAAAGGATTTCTCGCACTGTTGGTGTGTCCAAGAAGATGATAGACACTGCTACGCCAACAAAAGATTCTTTTGTAACAAGTCTATGATCATTAATGTTATTTACTCATCACAAAGCATCACAATAACGGTAATTTAAAAGGTATTGCTCAGCAACTGATTTTTTGAAAGCGTATAGATTAAAAAGTGAACACGTTGCGTTTCTGTATACCAAGTTTGAAGAGTTGACACTATAATTCTAAAATGATGTCTATAATATTCATATTTATCGATATTTTATTACTTGCAGTGAATTTCAAATTAAAAAAAGCCAAATGTAAGGCCAAAACTAGAAAAAGGCCAAATGTGTAATTTCTAAGGCCAACCGACTCTAAAAAAAGCCAAATTCAAGGAATTTGGCCTTAAAAAGGCTAATCTGGCAACCCTGCTAAAAGCAGCAGTCATCTCTTGACTTATACTTATGATGCAACAATGCAATTTTCAGACAAACTACCGAAAAGGACAATTATTACAATTATAAAAAATTAACCCTATTTTACGTGCGAACTTGAGCATTGCATTGCACTTAAAAAAACACGTGAACTACTTTTCAGATAAGATGCAAAATTCCATTGACAATAACCAGTAATGCTAACCGGTTCGCTGATCTTATAAAATTTCGTTCGACGGTTCGATAGAACCGGTGCGAACCCGCTGAATCCCCCCACTGCTTAAACCCCACCCCTAACTTCCTTAGTAACTTCAGCCCTAAACCGATTTCTTACTACACCTATTACCCAAACCTGCCTCCAAACAGGGGCAAACATTCCGGTTCAATAACATTAAACTAGAATGTCGGTTTTATTTGCTAACAATACTGTTAAAATTTGCCAATTATTTTACAATTACGTAATGCTACAGTTTGTTTCTCCCTAATGCTACAGTTTGTTTCTCCCAAATAATGTCCTTTAATTCTTTCACCTAACGCATCTCGCTCAATAGACTGTCAGAGGTTGATTCCTAAACCACAATAGACCAATAGTTATTGACCTGTCGTTGTAAATTATCGACTGAAGCCAGTCTCGCCATTTCCCAACATCTCTCTTCACAGTTCTATGCCTTGGTTTTCTATGCTTATGCCTATTGGCCTGGCAGTGATTCTCAACTTTCCGTTAAACGCTTAACACTTGTTTTGAAGTTTATGCTTGGATCTGCCCACATAACTTTGTGGCCACTTATATAAAATGAAAAAATTTTTTTTTCTGGAAATTTACTCAATGGCGTTAACAATTGTGTTGTATATGTGAAATAATAAATGTATTCTCGTTCATAAGCTGCGGTCATAAGATTATAGTCGTTTAGTATTCTCTATTGTATTTTTATGCATTTGTGTTTTTTGCTTTTATTTTTTATATGCTTTTTTGTATGAAGTCTAGGTCATCCAAAAGCCTTTTAAATGACAGAATGAGGTCTATGCATTTTTCTTATTGTACATAAATTTGTGTTATTTTTGTGTATTTTTTCGAATTTGCGTATTAATTATTATCTTAAAAGATCTTCCAAAAAATCCTCCTTTTAGGCGATGAACTATGTTCGGCCTAATTCACACGTATGTACAAACACCAAATCGAAATTGACTTGTTATCAATTTATAGAACTGCCAAAACTAAAGCATTGAGCCTTTGATTCTTTCACCAAACGCATTTCGTTCAATTGATTAGCAGAGGTTGATTCCTAAACCACGATAGACCGATAGTTTTTGACCTCTCGTTGTATATATATTGCTATTTGACTAAAATCAGGTCGCCCTTAAACTAGCATCTGATCACCTCAACAGTATTTAATTTGTTTCCAGAACCTATTGTGTAACTTAGGAAAGGATAGTAAGAGATTATTATATAAACGGTCCTCACAAAAACACAGTATGCATAAAACGCTATCCATCCAATATGCACCGAATATCTTTTGATTTCTGTTGTATAAGAATCGTAATTCAAATTCATCAGTTTAAGTCTAATTTGCAAACGTTTAAAGCTATGATTTGAATGTTTTTTATTCCAGACTCGTTTTTAGCCTAAATCCACTTTTTTAATTTTATTTATTAAAACTGTAGTTGTTCGGATTTGCGACTGTTTGAAATGTATTGCTGTATTTTTGCTCATGTCACTTTTGCTCGTGTAAAATTAAAAAAAAACAATCGTTTGTTAATCTTTGAAAGATCGTATTGCCGTGTTTTTGTATTTTTTTATTGATATTATTGGCTGTAAACAAGTTTGTTTGAAAAAACAATATCTTGTTGTGTTGCTGTGTTTTCGCTCGTGTTATTTTCACCAATATAATGTTTTCACGTACTTTTTATGTTGTTTAATAGACATTTTAAGTTACGATTAGTTGCTCTGCTTGACTAAATGTCTGTTCTACAAAATAAAATTAAGCCGTTGTAGCCCCTGCAGCGTGTTAAGCGAAGCGTGTCTTGTGTGCCTTTTTATGTACGTGTTCGCATTTGCCTTTTTCGTGTGTTTTTGTGTTTGCGTGTCGCGCACGTGGCAACTGGTGTCATTCATCAGAACACGCTGACAGAATACAAGCTTGCCACTACATTTAGTGACCCCGGTCCAAGAACCGAAATTTCTTGGCTATAAACGAGTTTAATGTTCGAAAATCAAGATTCCAGCATGCAAAGCGTCGTTTCTCTAAAGCTTCCGACGTTTTGGGTCGAGCAACCTCGAGTATGGTTTCAACAGTCCGAAGCGCAATTTCACTTAAGAAAAATTACGTGCAATGAAACGAAGTACTACCACGTCATATCTGCCTTGGACCAGCATACCGCAAGTAGACTGATCGATTTATTGGAAGATCTACCAGAAAGAAACAAGTACAACGCTATAAAGGAGCGATTACTGAGCATATTCAGCCTCTCCGAGTATGAACGAGCAGCAAAGCTTTTGCACATAACTGAGCTTGGAGATCGCAAGCCGTCGCAGCTTATGGACGAAATGCTCTTGCTTATGGCTGGCCATGTTCCATGCTTTCTTTTCCGATACCTCTTTCTACAAACTATGCCAGAAGGCATTCGTGTTGTTTTGGTAAAGGAAAGTTTCGAAGATCCTCGCTTTCTGGCTCAACGTGCTGACATGTTGTGGCAAGCGCGAAATGATGATCAGCAGTTTACTGTCGCAAAAATCAAGAAAAAGCCTACAACGTTTTCAACGACAAAAATACAAAGGAACGAATCCGGCGGTTTGTGTTTCTTCCATGAAAGGTTTAAAGACAAAGCGAGGAAATGTCAGCAACCTTGCTCGTTTCAGGGAAACGACACAGCCGGCCGCTACTAAATGCTTCAGCGGTCGGCAAAAGAGGGAATTTGTTTTACGTATGGGACAAAATATCCGCAAGAAACTTTTTGATCGACACAGGAGCGGAAATCAGCGTTTACCCTGCCTCATCTCTTCAAAAACGCAAGCAATCCAGCGGCCCCTAACTTATTGCAACCAACGGAAGTAACATAAATACATATGGAACGAGAAACGTATGTTTAGATCTGGCATCCGGTAAATTTTGCTGGCGTTTTACTTTAGCCGCTGTAGCAAAGCCTCTTTTAGGCGCAGATTTCTTGAGAGCGCATTCTCTCTTAGTAGACCTCCGGCACAATTGCCTGCTGAATGCTAAATCATTTGCCAGCATTCCAATCAGCAACGCAAAGCAAAGCGCGCCGCAATTGAACACGCTTGTTTCGGGCAACAACGTGTACAGAAAGCTTTTGGAAAAGTTTCCAATCATCACAACGCCAAAACTATTCAGCGTGGCTCCAAAGCACCAAGTGGAACACTTCACTCCAACAACAGACCCGCCAGTGCACGCAAGAGAAAGACGGTTATACCCGGAAAAGTTGCAAATAGCAAAGGACGAATTTCGCAAACTGATGGAATTAGGAATAATCAGGAGATCATCCAGTCCATGGTCGTCACCACTTCATATGGTACCAAAGTCATCTGGCGACTGGAGACCTTGCGGCGATTACAGGCGATTGAATGCAGCTACCCAACCTGACAGGTATGCTATACCGCACATTCAGGATTTCTCCGCACGTTTAGCGGGAGCAAAAGTATTTTCTAACATTGATTTGGTAAGAGGTTATCATCAAGTACCGGTTGCCAAAGCAGATATAGCAAAAACTGCGGTTGCGTTGGGTCTACCCCACACCTTTTGGTTTGTTTGAATTTCTACGTATACCGTTTGGGTTAAAAAACGCCGCACAAGCGTTCCAACGCCTTATGGATACAGTGTGTCAAACACTTGATTTTGCATTTGTTTATTTAGACGACATTCTAGTTGCCAGTAAGTTGATAAAGCAACACCTGGTGCACCTTAAACAAATTTTTCAAAGACTTGCAGATAACGGACTTGTTATTAAACTAAACAAGTGCCTGTTTGGAAAGCCTACAATTGACTTCCTTGGTCATCGTGTCGACTCGAATGGAGCAAAACCACTCCCGGACAAAGTTTTAACAATCCGTCGCTTTCCTAAACCAACAACGCTTAAAGCACTACAAGAATTTGCAGATATAGTCAATTTTTACCACAGATTTATTCCAGCTGCCGCACGAATAATGGCCCCGACATACAAAGCATTGTCTTCCAAAAGCAAGACATTGGTTTGGACTGATGAACTTCAGAGTGCTTTCGACCAAGCAAAGGCAGCACTGGAACATGCAACTACGCTGGTTCATCCGCAGCATCAGGCCCCAACCGCCTTGACAGTCGACGCATCAGAAACAGCTGTCGGGGCAGTTCTCTAACAATACATTAACAATACGTGGATGCCGCTTGCATTTTTAGCAGGCATTTACGACCAGCCGAAACTCGATTGAGTGCGTTCGATCGCGAACTCCT
Source organism: Ascidiella aspersa (assembly GCF_963924565.1). Classification (NCBI taxonomy): domain Eukaryota; kingdom Metazoa; phylum Chordata; class Ascidiacea; order Phlebobranchia; family Ascidiidae; genus Ascidiella; species Ascidiella aspersa. The sequence continues at coordinate 4,421,873 of NC_139451.1, forward strand.
TGCGTTGCACCTGTCCGACAGACATTTTCGCTACTTTCTCGAAGGAAGAGCATTTACAGCGTGCACCGATTACAAGCCGCTTACCTTTGCTTTTAAAAAAGTTGCTGATCCTTGGTCTGCGAGACAACAACGCCACCTTACTGCGATCTCCGAATATACTACAGACGTCAGACATGTAGAAGGTAAGCAAAATGTGGTCGCAGATGCACTTTCTCGTGTATTTCTGAGTTCGGTTCAGCAGGGCCTAATTGACATTGATTACTTTCAGTTAGCAACAGCACAGCAGGATCCGGAAGTGCAAGCCTACCGTATCGCTATTTCAAAATTAAAACTCGAGGATATTTCTATTGGATCGTCCAGTGTAACTATTTTGTGTGACATTCCACAGGTAATCCACGGCCTATTATACCAAAAACTTGACGAAAAAAAGTTTTTGACGCAGTTCACGGTCTAGCCCATCCGTCCATTCATGCAACTCATCCGTCCATTCGTGCAAGCTCATATCATCTAAGTTTGTTTGGCATGGTTTAAACAAACAAATACAGGAATGGAGCCGACAATGCATCAAGTGTCAAACAGCAAAAGTGCAACGCCATGTTCATTCACCATTGGAGACCTATCCCATTCCAACAGCTCGATTTCAAACGTAGATATCGTTGGACCTCTACCCACATCGAAAGGAAACAGGTATTTGCTAACAATTGTAGACCGATTTTCCAGGTGGCCGGAGGCAGTTCCAATGCCGGACGCTACGACAGAAACGTGCGCATGTGCGTTTGCGTTTCATTGGATTTCCCGCTTCGGCGTTCCTTGGGAAATGTCCTTCAATAGAGGGCCACAATTTACGTCGCAGCTGTGGGCTAAAGTCACTCGGCTTATTGGAATTATGCATAGATACACTACAGCTTACCATCCCCAAGCCAACGGTCTCGTCGAACGCTTTCACCGGCATTTAAAAAGCGTTTTAATGGCTCGAATGCCGGCAGCAAACTGGACAGACGAATTGCCCTGGTTCCTGCTAGGAATTCGGGCTACGCCAAAATAGGATTTGAAAGCATCAAGCGCGGAGTTGGTCTATGGAACAACTATTTCCCTACCTGGAGATTTTATTCCTCACGCAACTAACTTGGGTGAGCCAACAGAGTTTCTTCAAACACTTCGAAACCTCCTTTCTCCCTACGCCAATGTCAAAGCATCGTAATGTTACCGTTAATGTTCCGCGTGTCTTGTTAAGTTGTGCATATGTTTTTGTTCGCAAAGATGGTTACCGCCCCCCTTTAAATCCTTCTTATGAGGGCCCATATAAGGTGTATGAACGCCACGCTAAGTATTTTGTTGTTGACATTGCTGGACAGCGACAGACTATATCTGTTAATCGCCTTAAACCTGCATATGTAGACCCAACGCAACCAGTGCAAATGCACGTTCCTAAAAGACGAGGTCGGCCACGTAAAATTTTAAACCCGCTTCTGAGGGGGGGTAATGTAGCCCCTGCAGCATGTTAAGCGAAGCGTGTCTTGTGTGCCTTTTTATGTACGTGTTCGCATTTCCCTTTTTCGTGTGCTTTTGTGTTTGCGTGTCGCGCAAGTGGCAACTGGTGACAGAATACAAGCTTGCCACTACACCGTAATATTATTTGTTATATTAACGACCGGCAACCGACTTCGTTCGACATGAATTTGCGTAAAACGTTATGGACTTAATTAAAGCTAAAGTAAAAGTTCAAATAAATTATTAAGTTATTAAAGATTAAAGTTTAGCAAAAGTTAAATTGAGTGATTTTTTTCTGGGTAAAAATTCGTTTTCGGGGTATGTCTTGTTTTTTGCCGCAACTTATTTTTGGTTCAATATGTTTTCAGACCAATTTTTATCGTAGAACTTTCAAATTGGCGCAGAGTGGTATGTAGACAGCTCTAGGTGTAGGTTTGTAGGTGTATTTAATTGGTAATTGGGGGCAAAACTGTTGTATACTGTTACCGCTATCGTGTGGTTCACGACCACTATCTAGTTATAGGTTGTTTTAATTTTTAAAATGCGGTTTGCTTTTGGACTACCAGACTAAACATGTTGCCCTTGACATGTATACTTAACATACAAAACTGTTTTTGTGGCCTTTATAAACTATCGCCTTTGCTGAATGGTAATGGTGTTGCCATTACAACACTGGATGAATCCTTAAAAGATTTTATTTTAAACTTGTATTTCGACGATTTATTCTAGACACAATACGTAACATTACCAATCGTTTACATGCTAAATTGCCACAAGTAATTGTTAAATCATCGCTTATAAAGCGAGATATGACGACACTGACACGTTGTGGGTCAAATGAGTTAGTCTAACGAAAAAAGTTTAATGTAAAAAGTGATGCAAGTTGCCAATAAGGTGTGTATTTAACAATGACTCAAAATGTTAGCTGTTAGCGTTTTAGTTCCGCAATTAGCAATCCGTGGTTGAACAGTTGCCATAATGTGGTATTGCGTATTTCCGCATTACGTGTTTGGCTTATTCAAAGGAAGGTGGGAGCGATTAGTTCTTTGGCGTCTCGTTTAATAATTATTAAACTGACCAGATAGAACAACAGTTGCGGTAAACAGGTTAGACATCAGATACAGGTTCCGTTAACCAAATGTACTGGTGTAATAATTTGAAAATATTTTAATACTGCGATAATATCTGCGAAATACTAGTAAAATATCATTGTTTGCATACCAAATAAATCGTGAGTGATGTATTTTTGATTTATTTACCCAACAGCGCTGTCTTTCGACTTTTTAAGTTTACAATTTTGCTCTGTTAGTAAACATTTTAATTAAACGAGCGGTGTACCGCTGGAGTTTAATAAACCTATTTGTCATCGTGTACATTGTGTAACGTTAATGCGTGTTGTTTCGAATCAGTTCGTTGTTAAATTAGCTTTTAGTCTCAGTGAAACAGCTAGTAAGGATGCCGCAAACTATTTATCATATTGGCCGAAAATTTATTTTCGGGACTTGTTTTTCCTCGTATTCTTTTGTGGTTTGCTATTGTGTGCTGTGCATGTTTCAGACCGATTTTTGTCCGGAGCTTTATAGAAAAAGTAGACATGGTAGAACTTTCAAATACTTTTTAGACATGACGTAAAGCAGCATGTAGGTGCGCTGTAGAGGTTTATGAGGCTGCACCCCTAGATGCCTTTGATTTGGGGACAAAAAAACAATAATGTGACGTCATCGCTTTAGTTCGCTGTAGCTATCGAATGCCATCTAGTCTTTTCTGGTTTGCTATAGTTTGCAATGATTTGCTATGGTTTGCTTGGTATGTTTCAGACCAATTTTTGTTCGAAGCTTTATAGAAAAAGTATATATCGTAGAACTTATAAATTTTCAGATCTCAGCTACGTACAGAAAATAGTGCCCAAATTAGTTTTATCCGAACTACATACGCTCAAAAAAGTGCCCAAATTAGTTTTATTGGAGGTATGCACTACCACAAAAGTGCCCAAATTAATTTTGTCCGAGCTACGTGCGACTAACGAAGTGCCCTAATTAGTTTTATCCGAGCTACGTACTACCAAAAAATTGCCCAATTATTGGACGAGTACAGATACCACCGCTCAGTATCGTGTGTCGGCTTCGATATTATCGGACGAGTACCGTTACTAACACCTGGTATCGTGTGTCGGCTCCGATATTATCGGACGAGTACCGATACTGCCACTTGGTATCGTGTATCGACTCCGATATTATCGGGCATGTACCAATGCTACTAATTGGTATCGTCTATAGCAGTGGTTCTCAACCTTTTTGTTCTCGGGACCCCTTTTAAGTTTTCGATAACTTGCGCAACCCCCCAATAGTGTTTGATGCATAAACCTGAGTAAATAAGAAATACATTTTAAAATTGGCACAATTCAAATACGAAAAAAATATAGTCTAGGATTGTATCAAAATTTGGCTAAAATGTGCTATGTATAACAAGCTAAAGTTATGGTTTGAGTCCGGGTTGCCAGATGCTTGGTTTAGGATTTGGACATTGTTGGTATGGTCAAATAATATTTAGCATGCACCTATCGTGCGAGACCAAAGGGAATCAATGGTGATAACTGTTCTTGGTGATAGTCGTTAACAGCAGTGCAATAGGAAATCTGTCTGTAAATTATATTTCCTTTTGCCAAAATTGCAACACCAAAATTTATTACTGAAATTCTGTGGATGTTTTGAAAAAGGCTATGTAAAAATGTATGTTGCCCCGGAAAAATAGAAATACTTTGCCTGCAACCTATTGCAAAACTAGCACAAATTTAATGTAGCTTGGCCTAAATTTCAATTTGGAACTAGAGGAACCTATACTACACCTGACCTAACGCTTTTGAGCTGCTCAGAGTCAGTGTAGAAATACGCATCAAATCGTATTTATATTGTTAAAGTTGGTATAAACAAAGTTTGGAGGCCTCGTGAGCCCGTGGTTTTACTTCATCCCACAATGTTTCAAATAAATTAGGCCAAATTAGGACAGAAAGCTTATTGTTTTCATGATTTACAAACCGTCGGACACAGCAGTTAAAAATAGGACAATTTATCGTTTTAATTCAATTTATAGCAGTTTATCGTCCTTACTTTAGGCCATTCGCTCAAACTTTAAGCGTTCATTCATTTTTATTAGACATTGTTAGACTGAAACTACGTTTGATTCATTAATTTATAAGTGTAATGGTGACGTCATACACGCGTCAGGTTCAGTGCAGCAAAAATCACACAAATATAATTGCTTTTGCTTCTTCTATAGACTATAGTGCTAAACTTTTAGTTCATATTGCCTAATTCTTAATTATTTTCTTTAAGGAATTGCACTTGGCGACCCCCCCTAGACAACCCCTTGCGACCCCCATTGGGGTCGCGAGCCCCAGGTTAAGAACCACTGGTCTATATGCTCCGACTTCGATATTATCGGACGAGTACCAATACCACCACTTGGTATCGTGGTTCGTTTCCAATTCCGATATTATCGGACGAGTACCGATACTACCACTTGGTATAGTGGTTCGGTTCAAAGTCCGGTATTATCGGACGAGTACCGATACTCCCCCTTGGCATCGTGTATCGGCTCCGATGTTATCGGACGAGTACCGATACCACCACTTGGTATCGTGGTTCGTTTCACATTCCGATATTATCGGACGAGTACCGATACTACCACCTGGTATCGTGGTTCGTATCCAATTCCGATATTATCGGACGAGTACCGATACCACCACTTGGTATCGTGGTTCGTTTCACATTCCGATATTATCGGACGAGTACCGATACTACCCCTTGCCATCGTGTATCGGCTCCGTTGTTATCGGACGAGTACCGATACTACCACCTGGTATCGTGTGTCGGCTCAGATATTATCGGACGAGTACCGATACTACCACTTTTTATCGTATATCGGCTCCGATATTATCGGGCGAATACCGATACTACTGCTTGGTATCGTGTATCGGCTCAGATGTTATCGGACGAGTACCAATACTACCACTTGGTATCGTGGTTCGTTTTCAATTCCGATATTATCGGACGAGTACCGATACTACCACCTGGTATCGTGTATCGGCTCCGATAATATCGGACGAATACCGATACTACCACCTGGTATCGTGTGTCGGCTCCGATGTTATCGGACGAGTACCGATACTACCACTTGGCATCGTGTATCGGCTCCGATGTTATCGGACGAGTACCGATACTACCACTTGGCATCGTGTATCGGTTCAGATATTATCGGACGAGTACCGATACTACCACTTTTTATCGTGTATCGGCTCCGATATTATCGGGCGAATACCGATACTACTACTTGGTATCGTGTATCGGCTCCCACTCCGACATTATCGGACGAGTACCGATACTACCACTTGGTATCGTGTGTCCGCTCAGATGTTATCGGACGAGTACCGATACTACCACTTTGTATCGTGTATCGGCTCCGACATAATCGGACGAATACCGATACTACTACTTGGTTTCGTGCATCGGCTCCCACTCCGAATATATCGGACGAATACCGATACTACTACGTGGTATCGTGTATCGGCTCCCACTCCGATATTATCGGACGAGTACAGATACTACCACTTTGTATCGTGTATCGGCTCCGATATTATCGGACGAATACCGATACTTTCACTTGGCATCGTTTATTAGCTCCGAATCCGATATTATCGGCAGAGTACCGATATTTTCACTTGGTATCGTCTATTGGCTCCGAATCCGATATTATCGGCAGACTACCGATACTTTCACTTGGCACGTCTATTGGCTCCGAATCCGATATTATCGGCAGAGTACCGATACTTTCACTTGGCATCGTCTATTGGCAACAAATCCGATATTATCGGACGAGTACCGATACTTTCACTTGGCATCGTCTATTGGCTCCGAATCCGATATTATCGGACGAGTACCGATACTTTCACTTGGCATCGTCTATTGTTTCCGAATCCGATATTATCGGACGAGTACTGATACTTTCACTTGGCATCGTCTATTGGCTCCGAATCCGATATTATCGGCAGAGTACCGATACTTTCACTTGGCATCGTCTATTGGCAACAAATCCGATATTATCGGACGAGTACCGATACTTTCACTTGGCATCGTCTATTGGCTCCGAATCCGATATTATCGGACGAGTACCGATACTTTCACTTGGCACGTCTATTGGCTCCGAATCCGATATTATCGGACGAGTACCGATACTTTCACTTGGCATCGTCTATTGGCAACAAATCCGATATTATCGGCAGAGTACTGATACTTTCACTTGGCATCGTCTATTGGCTCCGAATCCGATATTATCGGCAGAGTACCGATACTTTCACTTGGCATCGTCTATTGGCTCCGAATCCGATATTATCGGCAGAGTACCGATACTTTCACTTGGCATCGTCTATTGGCTCCGAATCCGATATTATCGGCAGAGTACCGATACTTTCACTTGGCATCGTCTATTGGCTCCGAATCCGATATTATCGGCAGAGTACCGATACTTTCACTTGGCATCGTCTATTGGCTCCGAATCCGATATTATCGGCAGAGTACCGATACTTTCACTTGGCATCGTCTATTGGCTCCGAATCCGATATTATCGGACGAGTACCGATACTTTCACTTGGCATCGTCTATTGGCTCCGAATCCGATATTATCGGCAGAGTACCGATACTTTCACTTGGCATCGTCTATTGGCAACAAATCCGATATTATCGGACGAGTACCGATACTTTCACTTGGCATCGTCTATTGGCTCCGAATCCGATATTATCGGCAGAGTACCGATACTTTCACTTGACATCGTCTATTGGCAACAAATCCGATATTATCGGCAGAGTACCGATACTTTCACTTGGCATCGTCTATTGGCTCCGAATCCGATATTATCGGCAGAGTACCGATACTTTCACTTGGCATCGTCTATTGGCAACAAATCCGATATTATCGGCAGAGTACCGATACTTTCACTTGGCACGTCTATTGGCTCCGAATCCAGTATTATCGGCAGAGTACCGATACTTTCACTTGGCATCGTCTATTGGCTCCGAATCCGATATTATCGGCAGAGTACCGATACTTTCACTTGGCATCGTCTATTGGCTCCGAATCCGGTATTATCGGACGAGTACCGATACTTTCACTTGGCATCGTCTATTGGCTCCGAATCCGATATTATCGGCAGAGTACCGATACTTTCACTTGGCATCGTCTATTGGCTCCGAATCCGATATTATCGGCAGAGTACCGATACTTTCACTTGGCACGTCTATTGGCTCCGAATCCGATATTATCGGCAGAGTACCGATACTTTCACTTGGCATCGTCTATTGGCTCCGAATCCGATATTATCGGCAGAGTACCGATACTTTCACTTGGCATCGTCTATTGGCTCCGAATCCGATATTATCGGCAGAGTACCGATACTTTCACTTGGCATCGTCTATTGGCTCCGAATCCGATATTATCGGCAGAGTACCGATACTTTCACTTGGCATCGTCTATTGGCAACAAATCCGATATTATCGGCAGAGTACCGATACTTTCACTTGGCACGTCTATTGGCTCCGAATCCGGTATTATCGGCAGAGTACCGATACTTTCACTTGGCATCGTCTATTGGCTCCGAATCCGATATTATCGGCAGAGTACCGATACTTTCACTTGGCATCGTCTATTGGCTCCGAATCCGATATTATCGGCAGAGTACCGATACTTTCACTTGGCATCGTCTATTGGCTCCGAATCCGATATTATCGGCAGAGTACCGATACTTTCACTTGGCATCGTCTATTGGCTCCGAATCCGATATTATCGGCAGAGTACCGATACTTTCACTTGGCATCGTCTATTGGCAACAAATCCGATATTATCGGCAGAGTACCGATACTTTCACTTGGCACGTCTATTGGCTCCGAATCCAGTATTATCGGCAGAGTACCGATACTTTCACTTGGCATCGTCTATTGGCTCCGAATCCGATATTATCGGCAGAGTACCGATACTTTCACTTGGCATCGTCTATTGGCTCCGAATCCGGTATTATCGGACGAGTACCGATACTTTCACTTGGCATCGTCTATTGGCTCCGAATCCGATATTATCGGCAGAGTACCGATACTTTCACTTGGCATCGTCTATTGGCTCCGAATCCGATATTATCGGCAGAGTACCGATACTTTCACTTGGCATCGTCTATTGGCTCCGAATCCGATATTATCGGCAGAGTACCGATACTTTCACTTGGCATCGTCTATTGGCTCCGAATCCGATATTATCGGCAGAGTACCGATACTTTCACTTGGCATCGTCTATTGGCAACAAATCCGATATTATCGGCAGAGTACCGATACTTTCACTTGGCACGTCTATTGGCTCCGAATCCGATATTATCGGCAGAGTACCGATACTTTCACTTGGCATCGTCTATTGGCTCCGAATCCGATATTATCGGCAGAGTACCGATACTTTCACTTGGCATCGTCTATTGGCAACAAATCCGATATTATCGGCAGAGTACCGATACTTTCACTTGGCACGTCTATTGGCTCCGAATCCGATATTATCGGCAGAGTACCGATACTTTCACTTGGCATCGTCTATTGGCTCCGAATCCGATATTATCGGACGAGTACCGATACTTTCACTTGGCATCGTCTATTGGCTCCGAATCCGATATTATCGGCAGAGTACCGATACTTTCACTTGGCATCGTCTATTGGCAACAAATCCGATATTATCGGACGAGTACCGATACTTTCACTTGGCATCGTCTATTGGCTCCGAATCCGATATTATCGGCAGAGTACCGATACTTTCACTTGACATCGTCTATTGGCAACAAATCCGATATTATCGGCAGAGTACCGATACTTTCACTTGGCATCGTCTATTGGCTCCGAATCCGATATTATCGGCAGAGTACTGATACTTTCACTTGGCATCGTTTATTGGCTCCGAATCCGATATTATCGGCAGAGTACTGATACTTTCACTTGGCATCGTCTATTGGCAACAAATCCGATATTATCGGACGAGTACCGATACTTTCACTTGGCATCGTTTATTGGCTCCGAATCCGATATTATCGGCAGAGTACTGATACTTTCACTTGGCATCGTCTATTGGCAACAAATCCGATATTATCGGCAGACTACCGATACTTTCACTTGGCATCGTCTATTGGCTCCGAATCCGATATTATCGGCAGAGTACCGATACTTTCACTTGGCATCGTCTATTGGCTCCGAATCCGATATTATCGGCAGAGTACTGATACTTTCACTTGGCATCGTCTATTGGCAACAAATCCGATATTATCGGACGAGTACCGATACTTTCACTTGGCATCGTTTATTGGCTCCGAATCCGATATTATCGGCAGAGTACCGATACTTTCACTTGGCATCGTCTATTGGCTCCGAATCCGATATTATCGGCAGAGTACCGATACTTTCATTTGGCATCGTCTATTGTTTCCGAATCCGATATTATCGGCAGAGTACCGATACTTTCACTTGGCATCGTCTATTGTTTCCGAATCCGATATTATCGGCAGAGTACCGATACTTTCACTTGGCATCGTCTATTGGCTCCGAATCCGATATTATCGGCAGAGTACCGATACTTTCATTTGGCATCGTCCATTGGCTCCGAATCCGATATTATCGGACGAGTACCGATACTTTCACTTGGCATCGTTTATTGGCTCCGAATCCGATATTATCGGCAGAGTACCGATACTTTCACTTGGCATCGTCTATTGGCTCCGAATCCGATATTATCGGACGAGTACCGATACTTTCACTTGGCATCGTTTATTGGCTCCGAATCCGATATTATCGGACGAGTACCGATACTTTCACTTGGCATCGTTTATTGGCTCCGAATCCGATATTATCGGACGAGTACCGATACTTTCACTTGGCATCGTCCATTGGCTCCGAATCCGATATTATCGGCAGAGTACTGATACTTTCACTTGGCATCGTCTATTGGCTCCGAATCCGATATTATCGGACGAGTACCGATACTTTCACTTGGCATCGTTTATTGGCTCCGAATCCGATATTATCGGACGAGTACCGATACTTTCACTTGGCATCGTCCATTGGCTCCGAATCCGATATTATCGGCAGAGTACTGATACTTTTAATTGGCATCGTTTATTGGCTCCGAATCCGATATTATCGGCAGAGTACTGATACTTTCACTTGGCATCGTCTATTGGCTCCGAATCCGATATTATCGGACGAGTACCGATACTTTCACTTGGCATCGTCTATTGGCAACAAATCCGATATTATCGGCAGAGTACCGATACTTTCACTTGGCATCATCTATTGGCTCCGAATCCGATATTATCGGCAGAGTACCGATACTTTCACTTGGCATCATCTATTGGCTCCGAATCCGATATTATCGGACGAGTACCGATACTTTCACTTGGCATCGTCTATTGGCAACAAATCCGATATTATCGGCAGAGTACCGATACTTTCACTTGGCATCATCTATTGGCTCCGAATCCGATATTATCGGACGAGTACCGATACTTTCACTTGGCATCGTCTATTGGCAACAAATCCGATATTATCGGCAGAGTACCGATACTTTCACTTGGCATCGTCTATTGGCAACAAATCCGATATTATCGGCAGAGTACCGATACTTTCACTTGGCATCATCTATTGGCTCCGAATCCGATATTATCGGACGAGTACCGATACTTTCACTTGGCATCGTCTATTGGCAACAAATCCGATATTATCGGCAGAGTACCGATACTTTCACTTGGCATCGTCTATTGGCTCCGAATCCGATATTATCGGACGAGTACCGATACTTTCACTTGGCATCGTCTATTGGCAACAAATCCGATATTATCGGCAGAGTACCGATACTTTCACTTGGCATCGTCTATTGGCAACAAATCCGATATTATCGGCAGAGTACCGATACTTTCACTTGGCATCGTCTATTGGCTCCGAATCCGATATTATCGGACGAGTACCGATACTTTCACTTGGCATCGTCTATTGTTTCCGAATCCGATATTATCGGACGAGTACCGATACTTTCACTTGGCATCGTCTATTGGCTCCGAATCCGATATTATCGGACGAGTACCGATACTTTCACTTGGCATCGTCTATTGTTTCCGAATCCGATATTATCGGACGAGTACCGATACTTTCACTTGGCATCGTCTATTGGCTCCGAATCCGATATTATCGGACGAGTACCGATACTTTCACTTGGCATCGTCTATTGGCTCCGAATCCGATATTATCGGACGAGTACCGATACTTTCACTTGGCATCGTCTATTGGCAACAAATCCGATATTATCGGACGAGTACCGATACTTTCACTTGGCATCGTCTATTGTTTCCGAATCCGATGTTATCGGACGAGTACCGATACTTTCACTTGGCACGTCTATTGGCTCCGAATCCGATATTATCGGACGAGTACCGATACTTTCACTTGGCATCGTCTATTGGCAACAAATCCGATATTATCGGCAGAGTACCGATACTTTCACTTGGCATCGTCTATTGTTTCCGAATCCGATATTATCGGACGAGTACCGATACTTTCACTTGGCATTGTCTATTGGCAACAAATCCGATATTATCGGCAGAGTACCGATACTTTCACTTGGCATCGTCTATTGGCAACAAATCCGATATTATCGGCAGAGTACCGATACTTTCACTTGGCATCGTCTATTGGCAACAAATCCGATATTATCGGCAGAGTACCGATACTTTCACTTGGCATCGTCTATTGGCAACAAATCCGATATTATCGGCAGAGTACCGATACTTTCACTTGGCATCGTCTATTGGCTCCGAATCCGATATTATCGGACGAGTACCGATACTTTCACTTGGCATCGTCTATTGGCAACAAATCCGATATTATCGGCAGAGTACCGATACTTTCACTTGGCATCGTCTATTGGCAACAAATCCGATATTATCGGCAGAGTACCGATACTTTCACTTGGCATCGTCTATTGGCTCCGAATCCGATATTATCGGACGAGTACCGATACTTTCACTTGGCATCGTCTATTGTTTCCGAATCCGATATTATCGGACGAGTACCGATACTTTCACTTGGCATCGTCTATTGGCTCCGAATCCGATATTATCGGACGAGTACCGATACTTTCACTTGGCATCGTCTATTGGCTCCGAATCCGATATTATCGGCAGAGTACCGATACTTTCACTTGGCATCGTCTATTGTTTCCGAATCCGATATTATCGGACGAGTACCGATACTTTCACTTGGCATCGTCTATTGGCTCCGAATCCGATATTATCGGACGAGTACCGATACTTTCACTTGGCATCGTCTATTGTTTCCGAATCCGATATTATCGGACGAGTACCGATACTTTCACTTGGCATCGTCTATTGGCTCCGAATCCGATATTATCGGACGAGTACCGATACTTTCACTTGGCATCGTCTATTGGCTCCGAATCCGATATTATCGGACGAGTACCGATACTTTCACTTGGCATCGTCTATTGTTTCCGAATCCGATATTATCGGACGAGTACCGATACTTTCACTTGGCATCGTCTATTGTTTCCGAATCCGATATTATCGGACGAGTACCGATACTTTCACTTGGCATCGTCTATTGGCTCCGAATCCGATATTATCGGACGAGTACCGATACTTTCACTTGGCATCGTCTATTGGCTCCGAATCCGATATTATCGGACGAGTACCGATACTTTCACTTGGCATCGTCTATTGTTTCCGAATCCGATATTATCGGACGAGTACCGATACTTTCACTTGGCATCGTCTATTGTTTCCGAATCCGATATTATCGGACGAGTACCGATACTTTCACTTGGCATCGTCTATTGGCTCCGAATCCGATATTATCGGACGAGTACCGATACTTTCACTTGGCATCGTCTATTGGCTCCGAATCCGATATTATCGGACGAGTACCGATACTTTCACTTGGCATCGTCTATTGTTTCCGAATCCGATATTATCGGACGAGTACCGATACTTTCACTTGGCATCGTCTATTGTTTCCGAATCCGATATTATCGGACGAGTACCGATACTTTCACTTGGCATCGTCTATTGGCTCCGAATCCGATATTATCGGCAGAGTACCGATACTTTCACTTGGCATCGTCTATTGTTTCCGAATCCGATATTATCGGACGAGTACCGATACTTTCACTTGGCATCGTCTATTGTTTCCGAATCCGATATTATCGGACGAGTACCGATACTTTCACTTGGCATCGTCTATTGGCAACAAATCCGATATTATCGGCAGAGTACCGATACTTTCACTTGGCATCGTCTATTGGCAACAAATCCGATATTATCGGCAGAGTACCGATACTTTCACTTGGCATCGTCTATTGGCAACAAATCCGATATTATCGGCAGAGTACCGATACTTTCACTTGGCACGTCTATTGGCAACAAATCCGATATTATCGGCAGAGTACCGATACTTTCACTTGGCATCGTCTATTGGCTCCGAATCCGATATTATCGGACGAGTACCGATACTTTCACTTGGCATCGTCTATTGTTTCCGAATCCGATATTATCGGACGAGTACCGATACTTTCACTTGGCATCGTCTATTGGCTCCGAATCCGATATTATCGGACGAGTACCGATACTTTCACTTGGCATCGTCTATTGTTTCCGAATCCGATATTATCGGACGAGTACCGATACTTTCACTTGGCATCGTCTATTGGCTCCGAATCCGATATTATCGGACGAGTACCGATACTTTCACTTGGCATCGTCTATTGGCTCCGAATCCGATATTATCGGACGAGTACCGATACTTTCACTTGGCATCGTCTATTGGCAACAAATCCGATATTATCGGACGAGTACCGATACTTTCACTTGGCATCGTCTATTGTTTCCGAATCCGATGTTATCGGACGAGTACCGATACTTTCACTTGGCACGTCTATTGGCTCCGAATCCGATATTATCGGACGAGTACCGATACTTTCACTTGGCATCGTCTATTGGCAACAAATCCGATATTATCGGCAGAGTACCGATACTTTCACTTGGCATCGTCTATTGGCAACAAATCCGATATTATCGGCAGAGTACCGATACTTTCACTTGGCACGTCTATTGGCTCCGAATCCGATATTATCGGACGAGTACCGATACTTTCACTTGGCATCGTCTATTGGCAACAAATCCGATATTATCGGCAGAGTACCGATACTTTCACTTGGCATCGTCTATTGGCAACAAATCCGATATTATCGGCAGAGTACCGATACTTTCACTTGGCATCGTCTATTGGCTCCGAATCCGATATTATCGGACGAGTACCGATACTTTCACTTGGCATCGTCTATTGGCAACAAATCCGATATTATCGGCAGAGTACCGATACTTTCACTTGGCATCGTCTATTGGCAACAAATCCGATATTATCGGCAGAGTACCGATACTTTCACTTGGCATCGTCTATTGGCAACAAATCCGATATTATCGGCAGAGTACCGATACTTTCACTTGGCACGTCTATTGGCAACAAATCCGATATTATCGGCAGAGTACCGATACTTTCACTTGGCATCGTCTATTGGCTCCGAATCCGATATTATCGGACGAGTACCGATACTTTCACTTGGCATCGTCTATTGTTTCCGAATCCGATATTATCGGACGAGTACCGATACTTTCACTTGGCATCGTCTATTGGCTCCGAATCCGATATTATCGGACGAGTACCGATACTTTCACTTGGCATCGTCTATTGTTTCCGAATCCGATATTATCGGACGAGTACCGATACTTTCACTTGGCATCGTCTATTGGCTCCGAATCCGATATTATCGGACGAGTACCGATACTTTCACTTGGCATCGTCTATTGGCTCCGAATCCGATATTATCGGACGAGTACCGATACTTTCACTTGGCATCGTCTATTGGCAACAAATCCGATATTATCGGACGAGTACCGATACTTTCACTTGGCATCGTCTATTGTTTCCGAATCCGATGTTATCGGACGAGTACCGATACTTTCACTTGGCACGTCTATTGGCTCCGAATCCGATATTATCGGACGAGTACCGATACTTTCACTTGGCATCGTCTATTGGCAACAAATCCGATATTATCGGCAGAGTACCGATACTTTCACTTGGCATCGTCTATTGGCAACAAATCCGATATTATCGGCAGAGTACCGATACTTTCACTTGGCATCGTCTATTGGCTCCGAATCCGATATTATCGGACGAGTACCGATACTTTCACTTGGCATCGTCTATTGGCAACAAATCCGATATTATCGGCAGAGTACCGATACTTTCACTTGGCATCGTCTATTGTTTCCGAATCCGATATTATCGGACGAGTACCGATACTTTCACTTGGCATCGTCTATTGTTTCCGAATCCGATATTATCGGACGAGTACCGATACTTTCACTTGGCATCGTCTATTGGCAACAAATCCGATATTATCGGCAGAGTACCGATACTTTCACTTGGCATCGTCTATTGGCAACAAATCCGATATTATCGGCAGAGTACCGATACTTTCACTTGGCATCGTCTATTGGCAACAAATCCGATATTATCGGCAGAGTACCGATACTTTCACTTGGCATCGTCTATTGGCAACAAATCCGATATTATCGGCAGAGTACCGATACTTTCACTTGGCATCGTCTATTGGCAACAAATCCGATATTATCGGCAGAGTACCGATACTTTCACTTGGCATCGTCTATTGGCTCCGAATCCGATATTATCGGACGAGTACCGATACTTTCACTTGGCATCGTCTATTGGCTCCGAATCCGATATTATCGGCAGAGTACCGATACTTTCACTTGGCATCGTCTATTGGCTCCGAATCCGATATTATCGGACGAGTACCGATACTTTCACTTGGCATCGTCTATTGGCTCCGAATCCGATATTATCGGACGAGTACCGATACTTTCACTTGGCATCGTCTATTGGCTCCGAATCCGATATTATCGGCAGAGTACCGATACTTTCACTTGGCATCGTCTATTGGCTCCGAATCCGATATTATCGGCAGAGTACCGATACTTTCACTTGGCATCGTCTATTGGCTCCGAATCCGATATTATCGGACGAGTACCGATACTTTCACTTGGCATCGTCTATTGGCTCCGAATCCGATATTATCGGCAGAGTACCGATACTTTCACTTGGCATCGTCTATTGGCTCCGAATCCGATATTATCGGACGAGTACCGATACTTTCACTTGGCATCGTCTATTGGCTCCGAATCCGATATTATCGGACGAGTACCGATACTTTCACTTGGCATCGTCTATTGTTTCCGAATCCGATATTATCGGACGAGTACCGATACTTTCACTTGGCATCGTCTATTGGCTCCGAATCCGATATTATCGGCAGAGTACCGATACTTTCACTTGGCATCGTCTATTGTTTCCGAATCCGATATTATCGGACGAGTACCGATACTTTCACTTGGCATCGTCTATTGTTTCCGAATCCGATATTATCGGACGAGTACCGATACTTTCACTTGGCATCGTCTATTGGCTCCGAATCCGATATTATCGGACGAGTACCGATACTTTCACTTGGCATCGTCTATTGGCTCCGAATCCGATATTATCGGACGAGTACCGATACTTTCACTTGGCATCGTCTATTGGCAACAAATCCGATATTATCGGCAGAGTACCGATACTTTCACTTGGCATCGTCTATTGGCTCCGAATCCGATATTATCGGCAGAGTACCGATACTTTCACTTGGCATCGTCTATTGGCTCCGAATCCGATATTATCGGCAGAGTACCGATACTTTCACTTGGCATCGTCTATTGTTTCCGAATCCGATATTATCGGACGAGTACCGATACTTTCACTTGGCATCGTCTATTGGCTCCGAATCCGATATTATCGGACGAGTACCGATACTTTCACTTGGCATCGTCTATTGGCAACAAATCCGATATTATCGGCAGAGTACCGATACTTTCACTTGGCATCGTCTATTGGCTCTGAATCCGATATTATCGGACGAGTACCGATACTTTCACTTGGCATCGTCTATTGGCTCCGAATCCGATATTATCGGACGAGTACCGATACTTTCACTTGGCATCGTCTATTGGCTCCG
Source organism: Ascidiella aspersa (assembly GCF_963924565.1). Taxonomy (NCBI): domain Eukaryota; kingdom Metazoa; phylum Chordata; class Ascidiacea; order Phlebobranchia; family Ascidiidae; genus Ascidiella; species Ascidiella aspersa. The sequence continues at coordinate 4,439,573 of NC_139451.1, forward strand.
AATCCGATATTATCGGACGAGTACCGATACTTTCACTTGGCATCGTCTATTGGCAACAAATCCGATATTATCGGCAGAGTACCGATACTTTCACTTGGCATCGTCTATTGGCAACAAATCCGATATTATCGGCAGAGTACCGATACTTTCACTTGGCATCGTCTATTGGCTCCGAATCCGATATTATCGGACGAGTACCGATACTTTCACTTGGCATCGTCTATTGGCTCCGAATCCGATATTATCGGACGAGTACCGATACTTTCACTTGGCATCGTCTATTGGCAACAAATCCGATATTATCGGCAGAGTACCGATACTTTCACTTGGCATCATCTATTGGCTCCGAATCCGATATTATCGGCAGAGTACCGATACTTTCACTTGGCATCGTCTATTGTTTCCGAATCCGATATTATCGGACGAGTACCGATACTTTCACTTGGCATCGTCTATTGGCTCCGAATCCGATATTATCGGACGAGTACCGATACTTTCACTTGGCACGTCTATTGGCACCGAATCCGATATTATCGGACGAGTACCGATACTTTCACTTGGCACGTCTATTGGCAACAAATCCGATATTATCGGACGAGTACCGATACTTTCACTTGGCATCGTCTATTGGCACCGAATCCGATATTATCGGCAGAGTACCGATACTTTCACTTGGCACGTCTATTGGCACCGAATCCGATATTATCGGCAGAGTACCGATACTTTCACTTGGTATCGTCTATTGGCTCCGAATCCGATATTATCGGACGAGTACCAATGCTACCACTTGGCATCCGTTGTTAGTTGTTAGCACTTTGCTTTTTTTTTTTTTCTTTGCTAGTTGGTATTTAGAATATGGTTAATTCATACGTTGTTAGAACTTGTACATAACGCACAATGCTTACTGTTTGTTTAGGAAGAGTAAATACTGTATTGTCTGTTTTAAATTGTATGTTTTAAAATGGCGGAAGAAAACACAACAAGCATCATTGTTGAAGTAAGTTGAGTTTGTTTTAAATCTTAGTTTCATTTTCACTATAATTAGAAACTAATAAATCAACCTGATAAGCAAAATTATCGCATTTTTTTCAAATAAATATATACAAGGGTAGGTCAACCAGTCAGAAAAAATCCATATTCCTTACTTCGTTAACCACAAATAGTCACATCTTTCACATGTGACCAACATAATTATATCCTTTGTTTTTCTTCCATACCTTTGCTCAGAAAAATATGGTTAAAATGTTGGAATTAAAATGTCCATTACAAGGTGTTATAGAATGTTTGAATTATGTTCTAAAATTTTACAAAAAATATAATATTTTCTATGATTAGTTGATTTTCTACCAAATTCCTGTGTAAACTTTTTCTAACATCAAACAAATACTTTGAAATATTTTATGTAGAACTTTATTGCTGGTGATCAACAAATAGAACACCAAGATGTTACAATCGAACATCAGACTGTTGCAGGAATGCACGAACAGAGAGCACAAATAAACCGTCAGAACATAAATGATTTACAACAACAACAAGCTGTTATCCAACGTCAAGATGTGAGTGGGCTGCAACATCAACATGCGATGATACAAAATCAGGCAGTAGAAGGACTACAACAGGTGGCCAGTATCCAGCAACAGACAGTGCAAGTTCAGCAATTAAGCATTCAAAAGAATGTTACAGTGGTATTACCACAATCTGCTATTCATGTAGAAACACCACTCAGTAATAGGCCATCAACTTCTCAACAAGGTATTTTAGATAAAATATATATTAGAAAATTAGTTTACAAAATTGCGTCTTAAAGATTAAAGTTTTTCTACCTTAAATTAAGTGGTCTATTTTCCAGTACACTTTAGGATGTTGCTCCTAACCAGAAACCTTAAGAATTGTTGTTGTTTACTGATAAATGCACTTAAAAAGCACCAAAGTTTATATTGTTTTAATCCAAATAGACACTACTGTCATAGTAAAGGTTTGGCACTGATAGTCTTTTCTTTCTCAAGCATCTTATAAACTATATATTTTACCTTTTTTTAATTCTTAAGCAACTTTAAACTTTGCAAATTTCCGCTAGGCACAATAAAAAAAAATATTACACAGGTAAAAAAAATAATTATGGTGCATCCTATTAAAATTTGTATTTATTACAAAATATGTACTAATATACTAAGAAATAGAACACAATATGCCTTCAGAGAGGCTTATCGAAAAAAGTTAGTCTGATTGTTTTAGTTGGTAAGAAATAGATTAACGTTTTATTTTAATATACAGGATCTTAATTTATCTAAGATAAAGTAGCAAAGGTAGTTTCAATCTTCTAAATATTCATACATTTATCATAAAATTAGAACAAAGCGATTTATAGTTCCGTATACGCGCACATCACGTCCGTATACACACACATCACATTCGTATACGCACACACCACGGCCGTATATGCATGCAAAACATCCGTATACGCACACATTACGTCGGTATACGCACACATTACGTCGGTATACGCACACATCACACCAAATAACACGCACACATCACAGTCCGTATACGCACATACATTATGTTCGTATACGCACAGACATCACGTCCGTATACGCACAAATCACGTCCGTATACGCACACATCACTTCCGTAATGTAATATATCTCGACAACGTAATAACAATGAGCTGATTGTTCAAAAAGTAAATTGTACCCTAGAGCGTGGTAGCTTGTGCCTTGTGTTTAAGTAAACTTTCGTTGAAGTACGTTTAAGGACCTAGGCTGATATTGTACGTTTGTATGTTCTTGTCAGGATTGTAGATTAAATGCTTGCGTCGTCCAATTTGCACACAAAAGTTGCCAGCTTTAAAAATTCCTCGCTCCTAACCGAAAGCGTCAAAAATGAAATAACGTTTTTTACCTTTTAGACGCCGAACGCAAAACTATTCTCAAGTGCATTTTGATACAGATTTATTACAAACCAAACACAATTTATAGAAAGAATAACTTTAAGCATGTTTATCATGATGAATATAAAGAAAAATACTGGAGAATATATGAATTCGCTGTTGTAAAAAACTGCTGTGAACCTATCCTGTTTTTGTAGCTTAGCTTATCTTCAGAGAAACTATGAACGGTGTTCAAATTTGAACACCAAAACGGTGTATACACGTTTAAAATTTAAACACTTAAACACCTAATTTAAACACCTTCGTGTTTAATTTTAGTTTTGGTGTTATAAACACCTGAACGATTTCATGTTAAACACCTGATATTTTGACGTGTTTAACAACGATTATTGGGTGATTTTAAGCACAATTGACGAATTTAAACATGTTTACGATTAAACACTTCATATTTTAACACGTCAATTATTAGACATGTTTAATTCGATACATTCTTGTAAAGTAATAGCTCAAGCCATTTATGTTGATGTAATAAAATGTTGATGAGGGGTATTGGTATTTTAAAGCACTGATCAGTTGTTTTATGTACGATTTCGTTAAATATTTAACTATACAAGTTTGCATGTATGATCGTAACAGATCACAATATACGAAATGACTTAATTCATGGTTTCACTTGACATCTGTACGGTTTATTAGGCGTCATTTCATTTTTTAAATATAACGACAATCATGAAAATACGGGTTTGTGTTCTTGACGTGCCATTAAATCCAATATTTGATTTCATTATGTAGCTTGCGAATAACTTTGTACCACCCAAGTAAAAAGCGAAGCTGTGCGGTCTTGTGCCGCCATGACCTATTTAAATTGCGCCAGCAATAAAATACGCGTGACGAAAACAATCATTGGAAAGGATTTTTTCTAGGGCAATGCTGTATCGCCGTAAAGCTTTTATATATTTCAAGCTTATATTGTTTAACGTATGACGAATAGTAAGTATTATTTATTAAATGTTTGATTTACGATATATTTTAACTATTTATAGTAAAATTTGTTTTGTTATAAAACAAGTTTTTATCATATTGTACATACATAGTACATTCAATAAATCACTCATGATTGAAATTATTTGAAATTGATTCGGTCCGATGAACATCAACAAAGCATCCACTGGTCTGTGACTGTGACTAACGCGGGAATTCAAAATGTTTGGCTTTCGAGTTACTAAGATTGATTTTAAACAAATACTAATGTGTATAATGGTGATTTATATATATATATTATTTATATTAGTTTGCTTTTTGAGAAATGTGTAGTGATAATGTTTTATTAGCTGTGCAAGACGCTTGAAGATGGGCAGGTCTAGATCTAGAGTGTGAAATTTATGTTAAAAAGAAGTTTTCCAAGCGAAAACGAAATATCTAAAATTGGATTTTTGTTTCAGAATTTTAGGTATTTCATTCATAAATTCAAAAGCAATGAAAGTTGTAAAATACTATTTCATAATAATTTGGTGCCATAAACATGTACATGAAAAATTAAACGAAACAGATTTGTAAGCTATTTCTTGTCTAAAGTAGCACTTTAGTTATTCTGTTAAACAATCAAGTATGCTTTTATTAAATCATTATTATTAAAGGTATTTAGATTACACTGCTTTGTTTCAGGGCAATCAATAACAGCAAGCCATTTGCTCTTTTCAACTTAAAAAAAACTTAGTTCACAGGAGATTAGGTTAAAAATGTAAGTAAATTTTACTTACATGTTTTACATTAATATAGTTTATTCCCACTTGGCTTTTATTTTGTTAGTAGCAGCCAGCAAATTAATTTTTTTTTATCTCTGTAAAATTTCTGAAGTCTTTTAATATGTGTTTTAGTTTTAATTTATCATTTCCATTGTTTAAATCTTACATTGAAGCTTTGAATGTAAAATGTAATCTGTAGTACGTTTGGTATGCTACTGACGCTTTAATAAAATGATATGGTTTACATAATTAGAGTTTTTATTTATTTACAGGAATTTTATCTGCAGTGTAAGATGGTAAAATAAAAGTCTGTGACAAAGTTCAAGTGGAAAACAACAAAAGAGTATAAATCTACTAAACTTGATACACAAGGTAAACAAACTCAAATTTTCTTCTTAAGTTCATTTATCGAACTTTAAAATTTGTGGTAAATACATATAATTGAATAGATATTTAATTTGTGTGTTGTGTTCCATAACTTGTGTATAATGTTTGGTCTGCATGTCCCAGTAATGGGCGACTTTTTTGGGTCAGATTGTGTATCACTAGTTTAAGCAATTATTTATATGAAATTATTTAATGAATTAATTGGGTTTTCATAGTAGGGTTTAAAATTGTAGTGGGTCATGTAGATATCAATACAATAAAAATGAACTTGTTTTGTAATCATTGCGCTGTCTTTAGGTTACAGTGTAACATAAATAATACATTTTCTAATGCTATGCTCAAAGAGTACATTGCCACCACACCTATGTCATAATAATATGCTTTTGTAGTGATTGGTGACAAACTAAAATATATTTTTATGACATGACATGTAGTGGTTCTGGTGGATAACCGATAACTTTTTTTTTTTGAAAAATTTATTATGAGCAAATAAATAAATAGTTATTCAGTGACAGTGTATAATTTAATCACTGCAGGGTATTATATTGATCTAAATTTTATTTCTTAGGCAGCCAAGCTCAACTCGTCTTCTAAAAAGAAAAGCTCTTCGAGGCCTTTATTGGGCAAACATTTGGACGGCACAGCAGCTTTTCTGCATTTGTATATTAGTGGATGGAATGGACATTAAATTTGTGGAAGAACAACAACAAATTGTTAAATTATATTTCATTGATATTCGAGCCTGTTAATATACACGGGATTTAAGTTATCCATCCTGTTGCTCTGTGTTTTTATATGTTTTTAAACAATGTACGAAAGGCCCCACCTTGAAAAATTGCCATATATAGCAATTATAAATATTAAAAATAGGTTTCAAATTTGTAAAATACCTTCTTTTCCTGTGTTTTTCTTTTTATCGCATACGAATTTTTGTTTGCATAAACACCTGCATTGTATTAAACATGCGATATTTATATTATTACTCGTTTTGTTTGGTACGATAAAATTGGATACCTCATAATATATTGTGAAATTTGTTTGGCAACACTGAATACTAGTGTAAGTTTTTGCCTTTCGCTATTGCTCCATTTCTCGTTTTTGCGCGCGCATAATGGCGCGACGCATCGCATACGTACACTCACTTAATTAGGCGTGGTAGTGCGCGCCTCTCACGCTAAGCATGCAATTAGATTCTAGCCTTTGGGGCCTATTTAGTTGCTATATAAAGCCTTTGTTTTGCGGTGCCTGGTGCAGTCACCACCAGCATCATTACTGAAGACGCTATACACCCCAGACATCAAACTTTGGGATGTTTTATTTCATAACCTTTTGTGTTTGTCTATGAAGTATTGAGCGCTAACAATTTCCTTTTTCGCCTTACAGAAAACCTGCACCGATTTCTCTACTGTTTTGCTTTGTACCGTGCGAAAATTGTACGTTCGCTATTGTCCTTGTAGACGCAAGCAATAATAGAAAGAAGTGCTGAGTATTGCAAAGCTTGATTTCTACAACTAGCATTAAACACCTGGCAGAATAAACGGCAAAAGTCAAATCACCTGGAATTTAAACATGTTTAATTTTAAACGTGCTGACATTTCGCCCCTTTCAGGTGTTCAATTTTGGTGTTTAATCGAATGACAGTGACTTATCTTGATTCCAAGCATTACTAAGCCAAGCTGTTAAAATTGTTACATTATTACAAAGCAGCATGCTTATTTGTGACTCTGGCTGTGGCGCTCTGATATCAGAATCGAGCTTTTAAAAACTCTAGTGATAAGTTCGTAAAAGGATATTTATATTGTTAACGGTACAACAGTGTCAACAAGCTGACTGAAATCTACAATCGAGAATATCTGTCCTATACAGATTCAGATGCTGTGAATTTTTGCGTCACAAGTTTGATCGGCAACTATCATAAATTATATTACAAACTTATTCCTTTATTTTACTCTTTACAATCTCCACTCTTATTTCAACAAACCATATATCTCTACTTCTTTCCTTTTAAAACATTCACAAATTACAGAGCTTAGCATAGCCAGAGCAATGGCCATGTAGAAATCAAGCTTTGCAATACTCAGCACTTCTTTCTATTATTGCTTGCGTCTACAAGGACAATAGCGAACGTACAATTTTCGCACGGTACAAAGCAAAACAGTAGAGAAATCGGTGCAGGTTTTCTGTAAGGCGAAAAAGGAAATTGTTAGCGCTCAATACTTCATAGACAAACAAAAAAGGTTACGAAATAAAACATACCAAAGTTTGATGTCTGGGGTGTATAGCGTCTTCAGTAATGATGCTGGTGATGACTGCACCAAGCACAACAAAACAAAGGCTTTATATAGCAACTAAATAGGCCCCAAAGGCTAGCAGCTAATTGAATTCTTTGCGTGAGAGGCGCGCACTACCACGCCAAATTAAGTGAGTGTGCTTATGCGATGCGTCGCGCCATTATGCGTGCGCAAAAACGAAAAATGGAGCAATAGCGAAAAGCAAAAAACTTACAAACTCCCCCCCAAAATAGGATACGAAAAGTATCGTATTTTTATACAACAAAAACAAAGTTTTGCCACTCGCGGCTAGCGCAATGTTCGTTGCTATGGAAGTAGCGTAAAGATTTGCTACTCTTGGAGTAGCATGGATGGACATCGGGGGATCACTGATGTGCCTCCAAAATGCGTCGGCGGCGTACTGTACAAGTTGGTAGCGTTGTCGGGTGTAGCAGTCGCTTGCATCGGTGACGAGCGGGGGAAGGCTGATCGCAGGGTTAATCTTCAGGAAGTGATTTGGAGTAAGAGGTAGGTCTGCTCCGGCTTCCAATGGAACTTTCGTCAATGAGCGGGAGTTCACGACATCTTCAACTTCTATGAACAGTGTGTGTATTGCGTCGTCGTCAAGTTGCTTGTCGGACACCACTGCCAATAGAACTCGGCGTACCGATCGAAGCATACGCTCCCAAGCGCCTCCAAAATGACTAGCGCTCGGAGGATTGAAGTGCCAATTAATTTCACGTTGCCTGAAGAAGGTCTGTAAGTGAACCAGATTCCATTCTCGTATTGCTTCACGCAGTTCTCTTTCTCCTCCCACCAGGTTAGTTCCGTTATCGGAATATATGTTGGTGACTGGACCTCGTCTGGAAATGAAGCGCCTCATCGCGTTGATAAGAGAGTCCGTAGTGAGGTCTGGGGCGACTTCCAAATGTATCGCACGAGTGGTCATGCATGTAAAGATACAACCATATCGTTTCAAAGTTCTACTCCGGTATGGGAGAAAGGTGGCTTTCGGATTTGAAGTCTAGCAGTCGGCAAGTCGGCCATCAACTGCTCCCCTGGTTTGGCACCTCTTCTCACGCAAAACAAACACTCGCGTATGATGCGACTGACTTCTACTCTGGCGTTCAAGATCCAATAGTGTTGACACAAAGCATTCAGCGTGTGATTGACGCCAGAGTGACCGGTTATGTTTCGATGTGCGTGGTCGATGATGAGGTATGTAAGAATTGCTGGGTGTCTGGAATCGAAGGGAATTTGTGCCTTTTGCAGCCTTCCTCCTACACGTAATACCTCGTTTATCAATTTTGGGTTAAGTTTGTAGAGAGGCGTGGGCTTTCCCGTTCGTCTAGGTACCGCGGACTTCATCCACTGCGTAAAGTTTTCGTGTTGTACATATTTCACTAGAGCTTCTTCTGCTCTCTGTAACTCTTCAACAGGAAGGGGTGAGCAATCAAGGCTGGCTTCGGGTTCGTTTTGTTTTCGGGACAATAGAAATGTTTTCAATCGTAAAAAACACGCTGCGGCAACCTTCAGACGCTAGAGCGAAGAAAAGTGTAAAATTATGCGATCGTTAGCCGGGACGTCGGACGTACACAGGAACACTTGCTTTGGTGTCTTATCGAGGTTGAAGCTTTCATATTGCGGGGAAGCGGTCGGCGGTTGGGCAAAACGGTTCGGCCAATTGTCGGGAGAAAGCTGTAGGAAAGGCGGACCGTTGAACCACATTCCAGACTCTGCCAGAGCTTGGGCGCACATTCCTCGTGAAGCTTGATCGGCCGGATTTAATTCGGTTGGAACATGCACCCAGTCGTAGGATTTCGTATGTTCGAGGATTGGCGATAGGCGGTTTCGCGCGAATGTCGGAAAATTCTTGGTTTCTGCTCTTAACGATTGAAGGACAATGGAGGAATCTGTCCAAAAGATACATGGACAATCGCGGATTTCCAATTCTTTCTGGATACGACGGGATAGCTTCACGGCGTCCAGTGCAGCCTCTAATTCTAATCTTGGAATAGTGTGTTTTCCAGCACCCGACAGCAAGGACTTTCCCATAACGAGTGAACATTTGACGTCACCTTGTTCATTAAACTTTCGTAAGTAGCAGACTGCGCCACGTGCAGAATTGGAAGCGTCAGCGAAAAAGTGAAGTTGAGTTCCTGTCCAAGGACGGATATTCAATGGTTCGAAGCAACGAGGAACCCTTACGTCATGAAGATGACGTAGGCTGTGGCGCCATACCTTCTTATGGCAGAGGTCTCTATAGATCAGCCTTGCTTCGAGTATGACCGGCGCAACGAACCCCAACAGGTCAAATAAGGAGTTCGTGATGGACAACATGACACGGCGTGTTAGAGGTTGTTCGGGGAAGCTGATTTCGAACTGAAACTCATCGGCCTTTACGTTCCATATGATTCCCAATACACGCTGCTGCGTTGCTTCGCCCAGTTTACTTCCTGTACAGCCTTTGCCCTTTCTTCAACATCACTTGTTGACAACCATTTTGTCAGTTTAAATCCGCCTTTAGCAAGTAGCTTTCGTAAGTCTTTTACTAGTTGGACTCCTGTAGTCGAGTCGTTTGCTGTGGCAAGGCAGTCGTCTACGTAAAAACCCTTCAATACGGTTTGCGCAACTCCAGGGTGAAACAATTTGCCGAACTGTTTGGCGGTTTGGCGCAAGCAAAATGTTGCACAGTTGGGAGAAGACCGGGCGCCGAAAATATGGACGGTCATGCGATGTGGGAAGGGCGTTTTGGACATATCTCCTCCTGGCCACCAAAGGAACCGCAGAGCGTCACGGTCTCGATGCGCGACAAGTACCTGATGAAACATGGCCTCTATGTCTGCCACTATTGCAATTCGGCCTTTCCGAAATCTCATCAGTACACCAACCATTGAGTTCACTAAATCAGGACCTTTTAGCATATCGTTGATGGCGATTCCCTGGCATCTTGCAGCGCAGTCGAAGATGACTCGAACCTTGTCCGGCTTCCGTGGATTTATGACTGGATGGTGCGGTAAATACCAAGTGCGACTCGTTGTATCACTCGGATCGAAGGGTACTTCTTCTGCATATCCTTTATCGAGTAGAAACTTAATATGTTCGATGTATTGTTGGCGAAGCCTTGCGTCGTTCGATAAGCGTTTCTTTAGACTTGTCAAACGTCGACGTGCCATCTGTATACTGTCGGGGAGGATTACAGAGTCGTTCTTCGATGGAAGAGGGAGCTGGAAATGGCCGTTTATAAGTTCCACCAGTCTGGACATCATGTTGTAAGCTACAACGTATTCTCTGGAATACTGTAAACCGAATTCGGCCGCTTCCTTGTGGTTACTTATCCAGCTCAGGAGAGAATCCACGTGCGTTACGTCAGTTTCGTGTGGAGAGGGAATAACTTCTCCCTCGTCATTGACAATAGCGCTTGCAAGTTCGTCTACCTCTCGTGGTATACCCGATGTTCTAAACAGGAAGTTAGCGCTATCATCGGTTGATCGAGTTGCGAGTGAAGGTCCCTTTAATAGCCATCCTAAGGGTGTCTTGATAGCGTCTGGAAGATAACGAGGGTTTGGTGCGAAACGACTCTCCAGGCAACGATGAGCAAGGGCGTTGTCGTTGCCGATCAGTAGCATTACCGACCCGCCAGTAATGCGTGGCAAATTAACACCGCGGAGGTATTCATGCCGATCCAATTCGTATTGAGGTGGGGCAACAGTTGGCTTTGCGGGGATTTGGTCGATGAGCAACACATTCGGTAAGAAGATCTCCCCACTGCCTTCCAAGGTGCGTATTAATAGCGATATAGACGCTGTATTGACTTCCCGCTTTTCGGAACCCAACGTGCTTAGGTGGATGCTTGTTGACCTGTCAGTAGATGTAGCGTTCAGTAAGCTGGCCAACTTGCGTTCGCAAAACGTCGTGTTAGAACCGGAGTCTAACAGCGCATAAGTTTGAACTTCTTTATCTTCATAACGAACGCATATTGGAACCATGTCTAGATAAGCAGAAAGTTGCTTCGTATCCGCATCCTTCGATAAAGAATGTAGGCAGTTACTTCGTGCAGAGCTTTGACGAGCTGCGGTCTTTTCTGTGATATTGGGACGTTAAGTCTTGACGAAATGCAACAAAAAATGTTGAAAACGGCTTCTACAGCCACTTTTACTGCAAGTGACGTCACTGCGACAGTTTCGAACAGTATGGCCGTGGCGCAAGCATCTGTAGCAGCGAAATGCAGTTCGCAAGTACTCTTTTCGGTAGGAGATGGCCTTTCGACGAAATTCTTCGCAGTTCTCCATGCGATCGGATTTTTTACAAAGCGGACATTGTCGAACAGCCTCGCTCTCAGTAGAAGTTGGTGCGACGAAGGTTGTGTAAGTTGTAGCGAATTGTCGCTTAGACTTGGAGGTGGCAGCTTTGTTGCTATGCGGGGCGACATCTTTGACGTATTGATCCGCCAAATGGAAAAAACTTCTTCCATAAGGTGAGTTGGCCTCCTTACTCTGAAGATTGACGAATTCGGAAAAGTCTGAAAACGCTGCAACTCGACCGGCTGTATTTTGTACTTGTAGAGAAAAGGTCACCCAACGGTCCCTCAATTTAGCTGGCAATTTTGCTGCTATGGCCGTTATAAAGCCAACATAATCGACTGTAGAAGCGCCGCGTATTTGCCCAAGAGCTGCGCAGCAGTTGGTTAGAAGGACGGCGTATTTCTCTAGACCTTCGGCGTCGTTAGCAGCTAGCTTTCGTTGTTCGTTTAGAAGGCTTTCACAGCGACGAGCTACTAAGTGTGGCTGCCCGTAGCGGTTGTATAAATCTTATAAAGTACTTTCGAAAGCATCCTGCGGATTCCGGTTTACAGCATGATGCTTTACCTTATCGCAAACATGTTTTTGGCAGTGCTTTTTGGCAAGGTAGTTGAGCTTCAAGTCAAACGAATCGACCTTCCTGCCAATATGTATGGTGTATCGATTGATGAAGCTCCAATAGTCCATCGGATCGCCCTCGAACTTCTTCACTATAGGTTTCGGTAGAAAGTGTTCGCCCACTTCACCCCTGCAACAATGATTCGTGTGAGCACGTGGAAGTGACCCCGTATTGTACAAGCTCTCCCTAGGGGCTTGAAGGTGTCGGGGTTCATTCGGAGGACTATAACGAAAAGTGTCGACGGTGGGGTGAAATCTGGTCGAGCGTTGGGTCACGTTGCGGAAATCCGGTGCGTGGCTTGTTGTAGTGAAAACTGGAACTGTCGACCGTTCTGACGACGTAATTGCAACGGAAGCGGAAAGAGTTGAACGGGGGACATGGCCAAGACTAGCCGGACCGCTCAATCTCGGAGTAGAAGAAGATGAAATGTGCTGAAACTCGATTTCGGGAAGAAGCGGAGTTATAGAACCCGAAAAATTGCTCTGCGAAAGGCCTCTTCGGCGAGCTGAACTACAGTTTGACTCCGCAGCTTCTTCTTTTCTTGACACTGGAGGGTTAATCGGATTTATGGAATGCGAATAGTTACATAGAGAGAGCCCTCTTCGACGACTAGAGCCGCAGTTCGATTCCTCCTCGTCGCAGGCAGCTTCTAGCTCCAACAGCTCGTGTCGATGACGAGTCTCGCGTAAACTTTCTTGAAACTCAAGCTCCAATGCCTCTCGTTCACGTTGGGTCTTCCGCTCAGCCGTTCTTTTAGCCTCCTCGTTCTGACGCCGGGCCTCTTCTACCTGACGTTGAGCCTCTTCCTTTGCTTCTTCTGTCTGTCGCTGAAGTTGTCTCTCGGCGGCTTGCTTTTGCGATGCGAGACGTTCCTCTTCGTGTACTCTAGTAAGGTGAGCCATTTCCAACCTTTTTCGGCTCTCCCGCTGTCGAATGCTGCTTTGCCTCGAGGATGCTCTTGTTGTGATGCTTCCTTGGACTGAACGACGAGCTGCATCGTCAGGGGGGCTGTCAGGCAACGGCGTATGCGCTGGGCCTGCGGAAGAACTTCTCACTAGATCAAGCCACTCTTGCACGTGCTTTTCAAATTCAGTGTAGCCAATAATACACTGTGCCTTTGTAGAGCTGGATCCTGGAACGACTTGGTTGTCGAGGATATTGCCACATAGAGACATAAGGTAAAGGTATTGGACGTTGACATCCGGCAACAATGAGATGACTGTAGGGCGAACTTCGGCTTGCTTCATCTCACTTTCAACGTCTACGTACAATCGGTTTAGCGCTTGCCATGCGACAATAATGGGATCCATGGTGTATGCGCAATGTGCTGTACTTCAGGTAACGATGGAGAACAAAAAATATGACGTATCCAAGAAACAAAGCCTCGGGTCAGAGCGTAGAACAGAATGCAATGAAAAACTTAATGCTGCAGGAAATTAAGCAGAGCCCTGCAGGCACGATGCGTTGTGACACAAGACGACGGACGTTGTGCTTTACTACAACGGAAACAAAGAGCGCAAATGGCACAACGTGCTGAACTTGAGCGTGTCGAAAGCACTTACGCTGCACTGTGGTGCAACGTGACAAGTCGCAGGCGCTTCTTGCCAAGCGACGATAGATTCGTACGCTGCACTTTGGTGCAATGGGACAACAGGAGTCGCGGGCACTTATTCCCGAGCGACGATAGATTCGTACGCTGCACTTTGGTGGAACGGGACAACAGGAGTCGCGGGCACTTATTGTCGAGCGACGGAACTTCGTACGCTGCACTTCGGTGCAATGGGACAACAGGAGTCGCGGGCACTTATTGTCGAGCGACGGTACATCGTACGATGCACTTCGGTGCAACGGGACAACCTCACCAGCTGTAAGACGGGAGACTTTGAAAACTTTTGTAGAAATCAAGCTTTGCAATACTCAGCACTTCTTTCTATTATTGCTTGCGTCTACAAGGACAATAGCGAACGTACAATTTTCGCACGGTACAAATCAAAACAGTAGAGAAATCGGTGCAGGTGATGACTGCACCAAGCACCGCAAAACAAAGGCTTTATATAGCAACTAAATAGGCCCCAAAGGCTAGCAGCTAATTGCATTCTTTGCGTGAGAGGCGCGCACTACCACGCCAAATTAAGTGAGTGTGCTTATGCGATGCGTCGCACCATTATGCGCGTGCAAAAACGAAAAATGGAGCAATAGCGAAAGGCAAAAAACTTACAGGCCACTTCATTTGCAGTATCAGATTTTCCGAAACCGGGTGATTTGAGTTAATTGAGAAGTTTGTCCTTTTTAGACTTGAGTTCGTTTAAGGTAACATCTGCTAGCTTTAGCACATGAAATTAGCAAAATGTAATATATTGTAGCCAGCAAGTTTCTGTTGTGTTAAAATGTAATAATATATGAACTCTAAACACGGATCTGTTGATTATCTTCAGTAGAAAGAGAGTGGCCCAAATAATTGATAAAAGATTCATTCTTTTATTAGCAAACGTTTCGGCAATTTCTTTTGCCATCATCAGTGCAGACTTGTGCAGACTTACTGCACTGATGATGGCAAAAGAAATTGCCGAAACGTTTGCTAGTAATAATATAATTTTAGATAACAGCCAAAAATTATGGTTATAATTACAAAGATAGACAACACCTAAAAAAGCTTTCAAAATTATTTACCCATCTGTAAAAAAAAATAGTTTCGAGTAACAAACACACAAAGTTAACCAAAGCTAAAACAACACTCTCTATGTGTGAACACTGTGCAAATGTTATGGAAAATAAGCAGTCTTAATCAAAACAGGGATGTTCAAAAATCCTGATTACTTCAGCTAAAAAACAATCAATTTTGGCCCATAAAAAAAAATCCACAATCAATTTTGCATCAATTTAAAGAAAAAACTAAATCTAAAACTTATCTTTTATTAAGGTCAGTTTGGAAATGAAACTGTTAAGGAAATATCAGAGCTTCTGCAACAAAACTTCAAGGTAATTAACCCAATGGGCTTAAAATACAACGAAGAGACTTTTCCACAAGATGTCCACCCTCAGTTAGCAAACGTTGATAACTTTTATGAGGGTCAATTGGCCAAAAATAAGCAATACAACCCGACATCACACCAGAAAAATAGAGATTTTGCGAGGTCACGCAAAGTTAGTTTTGAACAAATAAAGGAAATTATCCATTTTGGAAAATATAGCATTTTAGTCGGGGGACCTGGTTCTGGTAAAACCACCCTTTCAAAGAAGCTTGCCCAATCTGATGCAAGGCTCGTGATGCACCAGAGATGCCTGGAGATTAACAATGACGAAAAATTATCTTTAAAAGAGATGATAGTCGACAATGCTTATCCACATCTCAATGAAGAAGCAAGTGACAAAGTCTTCAACTGGATAAAAAAGAATCCTTCAAAATGTGTCTTTATTTTTGATGGTTACGATCAAGCCACTTGGTCACTTGACAATGTAAAGCCAAGAAATGATGCAGTTCATACTCGCTTGTCGGTTGAACAAATAATTGCCAATCTTTGTGGCAAGAAATTCCTACGCGGTGCCTCAATAGCTCTTACGTCCAGGCCACATTCCATTATTTTCCTCCCGGAAGAATTACGCCCTGAAAATCTGTTTTACCTGATAGATTTTGAGTTTGTAGATATGCGAGAAATATTTTTTGCTTTTGCTGGTGAAGAAGCCCAGAGAATATGGGACACATTGAACAGACAAGCACCCATGTTACTTGATCTTTGTCTTATCCCTATTATGCTTCAATTGACCCTTTTAGCTGCTTTGGGTGCAGATGATGTCACTGAACTTCGCAGCACCACTCAGGTTTTCACTGTTTTGTTGAAAAACTTAAGGCACTCGGAATATGCTAGGGCTGGCGATATTAAATCAATGTACAGCACCTTAGGTGAACTTGCTTACAATGCTACTAAGAACTCAACTGTAATAATGACCCATAAGCAAATAAAGGAAAAGGGCTTAAGTGACAAAGATGTGCAGGATTTAATCATATCTGTCCCTGGGCTAGAAAGGTTTAACCAGAAGCTCTTCGAAGGTCAACAGAAACTAATATTCCATCATCAAACTCTTCAAGAATATCTCTGTTCTTTGTACATCGGCCAGAACATGAGTTTAGATGAGTTTAGTCAGATAGTTGAGAAATTGGTCTCTGATCCTCACTGGGCGATGGTGAGAAGATTCGGATGTGGACTTCTCCTCGGCAGCAAATTCACTGTTCCAGAACCTTCTATACAAGCTGATATCGATCAATCCTTACCTGACACTTCGCAAAACAAGAGTAAGCAGCTATTTAATGCTTTTAAATGTTGAAATTTATATTTATGTTTTTATTATTAATGGTCCCTAATTGCACTTTGACTCTGAAGTTTATAATAACTAAAGAATCACTTGTATACCTAAAATTTAGAAATGGACTTGTTTCTCACATTAAACTTTAGTATTTATTTAAATCCAACATGCAACCTCGGTATTATACATTCCTAAAGGCAAAAGACCAAAAATGTTTTTTCTTAACCAATATAGCACTGATTTCTTGTAACCCCGATTATTTCAAAGAAAATTCTTAACCATGTGCCTTTGGGCAATTGTAAATGGTTTGATGCAAACAATATGTTTTCAGAAAAGCCAATTAGGAGGTTTATAAACATTATGCGAAAGAAATTCAGACGACAACCGAGACAATCACAAGGTAATACTGAGGTTTTGCTGTTTTATATATGTGTTTTAATCTTTATACTAGACGTTGTTTCCAAATTTTAAAGTGTATATTTACATTAGTATGATAAAAAAATGCATTATAGCGGACTCAAATCTCATTTTCTAACCAGTAATTCCCTCTATTCCTGTTTTTAATAATATCATCATCTTTCAATGGTTGCTTGAATTTAAGAAAATATTTTTTAATCGTGTGATACTTAATATTTACTTTGGATGCAATATAGAATGGTTTAACCCTTTTCAGGAACGACAACTCGTGGTTCAACGGATATTTCACAGAAATTTGATGGCGCACCACCTACATCACAAGTAGATATATAGTCATTTAAACATTAGGATTTATTCTAATAAAAATGCGTGTTTGGGAAAGTAAATTTAAGAAAAAAGGTTTAAAAGCAGCAGATAGTTCACAGCAAATCTAAAAGCCACTAGGTTCAACAACTGTTTTTGGATATTACATATTGATGGCACAAACATTTAACTCAATATGTTACTAAAAGCAGTGTTTGTGGTGTTTATGTTTTTGTGGTATTAGGTCAAGTAGCTGTGTTTGTATGCAGGTTGCCAATCAACAACCATCAACATCTGCCACTAGACCAAGTCAATCTGGTGTCGGTCAAACCTTAACTGACACTTCGCAGAACCAACAAAATAAAAGTAAGTGGCACAGCATTTAAACATGGCTATACCTAAACTTGTTTTCAACACGAATAAACCAAATAACCAAACCTTGCAGTACTAAAATATACTTAGTGTGCTAAGATGCTTTTATGTCAATTGCTTGTTTTACAGCTGACATGTCAGCTAAAGTGACAATTTAATCCAGTTAGAGCAGTGGGTCTCAACCTTTTTTTCACTGCGTACCACCTCGAGCTTTTATGATCTTGTTGCGTACCAACAAATTGTCAAAAAATTCAACTTTACTCAAAATGCATATAGGATTATTAACAGGGTGGACACAGCAAAATAATCTAGCAAAGCTAGCAATTCAGGTCAGACACATTAACCAGATCTTAAAAAGATATATATATATTTCGCCAACTAAGGCATCGTCAGTATATCTGAATAAAAACAAACGCAACAGTATAAGAAAGAGTCAGAAAACATTAAAGTTTAAATAAAACAAAGTAAAATAACTAAAATATAAAAGCTGTTAAATAGTAATGGCATCCAAGTTGTACAACCCCTGTACAGAAGCAATAAGAACGGGTCGAGAGAAACGCGGCAACGCAAAATAACGGCACAAAAACGGCAAGGCAAAAAGAAAAAATGGAGTAGAGGCGTAAGAAAACGATAAGAACTAGACAACTACTTAATTTGGGGCAGTACCATTTTTTGAATATTGATTCTGGCTTTAATTTTGTTAAGCCATCTATCCTCACAAATGTCTAACATGTGGAACGGTGGCTGGGCAACAAACTGAACAATATAACAGCTGTTAAGCCATCTATCCTCACAAATGTCTAACATGTGGAACGGTGGCTGGGCAACAAACTGAACAATATAACAGTTTTTTTGTGCCGTTATTTTGCGTTGCCGCGTTTCTCTCGACCCGTTCTTATTGCTTCTGTACAGGGGTTGTACAACTTGGATGCCATTACTATTTAACAGCTTTTATATTTTAGTTATTTTACTTTGTTTTATTTAAACTTTAATGTTTTCTGACTCTTTCTTATACTGTTGCGTTTGTTTTTATTCAGATATACTGACGATGCCTTAGTTGGCGAAATATATATATATCTTTTTAAGATCTGGTTAATGTGTCTGACCTGAATTGCTAGCTTTGCTAGATTATTTTGCTGTTACTGATCAGGAATTAAGGTCGACATTTATCTTGCAAGGGTCAAGGTGATTTCTATTATTCACATATTCAGTGCAACATTAACAGGGTGGATTAGATAATTAGTTAGCCCGGAAATTTTTAAACAAATGCGGCCCAATACTCTCAAAAAAGTTTCCCTTTTTTAACTTGCAAGATACTGGTAGTCAAGTTTTGTGATTGTTTGTTGTTTTGCTATGATGTCATAAAAGAAATTTGCATAGATGTTCTGGAAAGATAATAGTTCCTATCGTTAAAGAAGCATAAAATATTTAACTGTAGAATCATTATAATGAATGTATAGTTTATTACAATAAAAAAGATGCTTGACCTTTTGGTAAAACTGTAATTTTACTTAAAAACATATAATGCGTATAGCGTACCACCCAAAATGACTTCGCGTACCACTAGGGGTACGCGTATCACAGGTTGAGAACCACTGAGTTAGAGGTTATCATTTAAACCAGACGTTCCCAACGTGGGCGGTACCGCCCCCTTGTGGGCGATGGCGAGTTACAAGGGGGCGTTTTGGGTCTGTTTCTAATTTGGGGGGCGCTGAATGCACATAAGGGGGCGTTACATAAAAGTGCTTATAGGCTAAATTTTATAAAAAGTTCACTTAACAATAGTAACAAACAACACTGTAGGACGTATGTAACTTTTAACCTTAAATGGCAATTTCCGTACTGCGAACTTGTAGTAGTTTTCCGACCATGGTTACGTAATAATTGACTTTCTTATGTAAAGTTGTTGGTTGTTGTTGCGTTCACAGTTTTATACGCGGCAAATTTTTTGTATATTTAAAGCAGGGGTAGCCAACTTACGGCTCGCCACCTCTTTGACAACTAGACACGAGTCCATTTTAAATACTTTTTGAATACTTTAACGGACTACGGGCAAAATTTTTTCGCGCTTCGCGACAAGGATCTTACTATGTCCAGTTTGTTTACGTTTTGATGCTGTCTTTGGAATAAATTAGGGATTTTTTACCGTTGTGGACAAACGGAAAACGTATTCAAAAATATTAGACATATTTTTTTTAACATTTTTTTATTTTTTTGGCAATGTAGTGAATACTAGCACAAAATTCAAAAGAAATGTTTGTATACACCAAAAAATCGCGCTCGCTTCGCTCGCCAGGACTTAAACAGCTAAACAAACACTGAATAACACTATCTATAAACACTAAGGTTATCGCGTTTCCTCAAACTAGTTTTATAACACTTTTCATTAGTAGCATGAATGAAAAAAAGCCGAGGTCCGCCTGATTTACAGTTCTTCTAACATTCCAATAACGCAATTCTTAGTCAACATTTTGTGCGGCCCACAGAGACCTTTTTGAGTTTGATTGGTTCCCGTGACAAAAAAAGGTTGCCGACCGCTGATTTATAGTATTGGTGCAGAAAGTTTAATTTTTCCTGATAATGACATAACCTGGTGAATTAATGTATCCATAAATTCCTATAGTGAATGTATGTTAAACAACCTAAAATAAGACTGACAGCTTATCAAAACGAAAGTGAAGACAATATGATGTTAGACAACGATTAATATAATACTTTACTGTAAAGCAAGATGAGGGGGGCGATATGAAACAATATTGAGCCCAAGGGGCATTAGTGTCAAAAAGGTTGGGAAACACTGATTTAAACTGACTTTTAAATCCTGAATTTTTTTATATAAATTAAGTTGTCCAACCTGGTATTATTAATTATAAGTTTCAAACCACTTTGTGAATTTATTCTTACTGTAAACATCTTACACAACAAACATATTTAATAAAACACAGCAATAAGCATGAGATTAAACAAGGCGACAACTAACATCAAAGCATTCACTAGTCTGCTGACACCTTATGGTCAAACAGTCGTCTGAACAACAAGTAAATTTCGACAAATAAAACATAGTTATGATTATTAATAATAATTTCCATGTTCACAGTCAAGGCTGAGATGTTCTACGAAAACTTTCTCGAGGAATTCAAACAAAATCCTAATGGTAAGAATATAAAATTTCTGTTACTTTGTGATATTTTACTCGGTTGATTTATTTTAATTTTTACATCCGTTAATAAAACACTATCGTTTTCATACTTGTGATGTCACAATGACCGTTTACTACATTTGTTTATTGTTTCTTTGTTGCTTTTTCTTGATATTTGTTGAATATATAGGGTTGTGTTTAGATATTGGAATGATTGTTGATTTGCAAGAATGCAATGAAGAAGTGCTCCAATCTTTCGCAAAGCACTTCCCTGTGGAGGCTGGGTTTAGCCAAGAACCCATCGGAACAAATGCAGCCCACGCTTTGGGTCGGATACTCCAGCATGTCGATAAACAAATCAAGATGTTGGATCTGTTGAGCTGCAACCTGATAAGTCAAGGTTTGGAACACATTTGCAAAGGAATCGGGAAAATGACTCGCAAGGTAAAGTGCTTTTTTATCGACTTTTTATTGTTGAATGTTACCGCGATCAACTTTTATATTTTAATTTTTAACAATGATAAAGATTAAACTAATTAGATAAATCAGTAAACCTAAAATCATTTTTTTTGATGTTATATGATAAAGATATTTCGCTACTAAAAGCTTCATCAGTATATAAAAACATAACAAAATATAAATGAAGATATTGCTAATAAAAACCTAAACCAACTGTTCTAAGCAAGTGGTGCACTAGGCAAGCCGCAACTACTACAGCTAAATGAAATTTAGTCAATAAAATGACGTTACAACTGATAACACAGATAATAATACAGCTATCAGAGGCTGTTGGTTTGGTGTAGTCTTTTGTGATAGAACCACATGGTGAAGACGTTTTGGTAACATGGAGAACATCTAAAAATTCAAGTTGGTTACCATCAGTAGCAGTGTGGATTGTTCTAAAAGTGAGCTTTAGGTTGTTTCGCTCGAACACTATTTCATTAATGGTTTCTTGATCAAAAGAAAGACAAATTATATCTTCGACAAAAAATATATTTATTATATAAAATCTCCAAACAAACTGATTTTCGGTTTGCTTAGCCCTGTATTAAGTTCCATCTTATCATTTATGTGCAACCAGAATTGTTGGTTTTTCATCATCCGGATTCTGGCAGATTCTGTTATTCGAAAGAAAATTCTGATTACTTTAAAACATGTTGAAAGTTCGATTTGACCTTGTGGCTCACTACAATCGACCTTTCAAAATCTAATCCGCTTGTCAATTTGTTGTTTCAGATCAAGCGGCTGGACCTGAGTTATAACCACTTCGGCGACGAAGGATCTCTTGCGCTTTCTCGCGTCCTCCCAAACATCGATGAGTTGTATCTGATCCACTGCAACCTGACAGGTCAAGGTTTGGAACACATTTGCAAAGCAATCGGGAAAATGCCTCACAAGGTAAAGTGCTTTATTGTCAGCATTTTGTTGTTGAATGTTACCGCGAGAAACTTTTATGTTTTACTTTAAACTTTAAAGTGTGTTGAAAGCACGATTCGACCTTGACCTTGCAGCTCACATTAATCGACCTTTCTAAATCTAATCCGCTCGTCAATTTGTTGTTTCAAATCAAGCGGCTGAATCTGAGTCATAACCGCATCGGCGACCAAGGAGCTCTTGAGCTTTCTCGCGTCCTCCCAAACATCGAGGAGTTGGATCTGTCCAGCTGCAACCTGACAAGTCAAGGTTTGGAACACATTTGCAAAGCAATCGGAAAAATGCCTCACAAGGTAAAGTGCTTTATTGTCAGCATTTTGTTGTTAAATGTTACCGCGGGAAACTTTTATATTTTACTTAACCTCGCTCGTCAATTTGTTGTTTCAGATCAAGTGGCTGAATCTGAGTCATAACCGCATCGGCGAAGAAGGAGGTCTTGAGCTTTCTCGCGTCCTCCCAAAAATAGAGCAGTTGTGGGTATATGATTGTGGCATCGAAGGCGAGGAGGTGATCAAATCGAAACTGAGAGAACTTGGACGTGACGTGAGTAACAGCAATAAATAAATAAAAAACCTATATCACTGACACGAGAAGCCACTCTGTTACGTCACAATGTAAATAAGTTGATCTAACACCAACCACCAGAGGCGCCAAAAAAAGAAATAAATCCGGGGAGAACTGTAAACATTATTGCGGCAAAAATTAAAAAATAAAGTGTTAAACAGCGAAACGTAACTTTTTATATTTATGTTCTACAGATAATTTACTGACGTAATAAAATAATTACTGCCTTGAGCTAATGCGGTTTTGTTTGTCTCGCCCAAAATATTGCCAGCCTTTTCTGGTGAAGAATATTTTGGGCCCAAATTATTCGTTTTTTTGGTCGCGCCCTAAAGTAAATGCTGTATTCGCCTTAGGAATATATTAGCATCGCCATGTATTAGTGGTAAACTAGGCTATCACCTAATACATAAGGGGTATGCTATAGTACAAACTGGGGCCTGAGGGTGCACATGTCTGCTTTTCTTACTCTAACACTGTTACAGAGATAAGCTGTTTCAACATGCAGCACAAAATCAGATTTAAAGCGCGAAACAAATTATTGGGGTAAATTGGGAGAATTTTTAACACATACTGCTCGAAATAACGATAATTTATAATCCATATTAATATTTGTGTCGAGGTTAAAGTCACACAGTCAGGCTGAATAGATATGCTTAAAACAGAGACACAATCATTGCAAAACTTGATTTTTTTGCGTTTATGTAATTAAAATAGCCAAATATATAGTTTAGTTGTTTATCCTCATGCGAATGTCACCTGTCTATTTAACAGGAATTGCGACTATCATGATTAATTTTTTTATTCAATATAGGAGTACTTAATAAAACTGCCAACACATAGCAACTATAAAATCAAAATTGAGTACTTCTTCAAATCTATATGCCTAACACTGGCTTTTTTCACATTTGAGGAAAATGTTTGGTTTACCCCAAAAGTTTGCATGACTAAGCAAAAACAATCTAATTAGACAAATTATTTTGTCAACTTATGATGCAACAAATCAATTTTTCTTTCAGCTTATCACAAATTCTGAATAAAAATTAATAAAATTACCATATTACAAAATTTATTATTGAATGTACATTGGGAAAAGTCACTAAATATTGTGTAAAAAACACATTTTATTTTTTAATTTAGTTTAATCTTTATTTCCCTGATAAACAAACTTTTGGCAACTAAATCACATCGTAAATATAAAAGTTTTTGAAACTTTTAGCTGAAAAAGTTTCCTACCCCTAACTTACTTTGTCATTTTATTCCCTGATATTTTGTGTCGAAGCCATGGACGCATAGTTTTGAATTTTATTGGATGAAATGACGTAATTTTTGAAGATATACTCATAAGGTAATGCTGGTCACACGTTAAAAAAGCTAAAAAGAAATTATAAATAAACTACTCACTCAATAATCCGAGCAGCTGGGCTTATTCTTGTTAATTTGACTCCGTGATGTGAAATAGGCTGAAAAGAAACCAAAGTTACACTTGCATTAAATCCTTCTACAGCATTTGAATTGCTTCCATCTTGTGTTTTGCAGAGCAACAGCGTGCGTTTTGGTCCCTTTAGAATTTTAGATAGTTGAAAGACGGAAGAAACTATATGATTCTGTGATGTTCTTTTTATGCAACACGCTTCAGCCTTCCTGTTCATTTGGTCGCCAACAACCTTCCAATACTCAACAGTGTTGTGGTTGTTTTGAAAATTACACTAATGTACTCAATTGCAATCCTCGTTTAAAAATCTAACTTACACTTGACTGTTACGCATTAGTCAACGCCAGGCGCAAATATTTTCTGTATGGGGGCATAACGTTTTTCAAAGATGATGCAACAAAGTTACATATAAACGTGACGTCATAAATAAATAACCTTAAGAACGGGGGGGAGGGTAATGTATGCCCATCTAGATCGGCCCCTGGACAACACTCCATTCTAACCGTAGCTGCTGAAAGCATTGCGTGTATTTTCTAAATCGCCCAAGTTATCTAACTTCCAAATATGGTCCTTTAATTCTTTCACCAAACCCATTTCGCTCAATAGACTGTCAGAGGTTGATTCCTAAACCACAATAGACCAATAGTTATTGACCTGTCGTTGTAAATTATCGACTGAAGCCAGTCTCACCATTTCCCAACATCTCTCTTCACAGCTCTATGGCAGTGATTCTCAACTTTCCGTTAAACGCTTAGCACTTGTTTTGAAGTTTATGCTTGGATCTGCCCATATATGTTTGTAGCCACATGTATAACATCTTGGAAATTTACTCAATGGCGTTATTAACTGTGTTGTATATGTGAAATAATAAATTAATTCTCGTTCATAAATTATAGTCGTTTCGTATTCTGTAATCTATTAACGTTCTGCCATATGACCTCTTTAAAAATGATTTGTGAAATAAATATGAATAGCCGTTTGATAATCACTGAAAATGCTCAAATGTCTTTTCATGCATTTGTGTTTTCTGTCTTATGTCTTTATATGCTTTTCTGTATGAAATCTAGGTCAAACTTTTTAAAGACAAAACAAATCTCATGATTTTTGTTATTAATGTAGATATCGTGTCATTTTTGCTGTTAATTTTTCCGAATTTACGTACTAATTATTATCTACTGTCCCCTTTTTAGGCGATGAAATATGTTCGGCCTAATTCACACGAATGTACAAAACACCAATTCAAAATTGACTTGTTATCAATTTATAGAACTGCCAAAACTAAAGCATTGAGCCTTTAATTCTTTCACCAACGCATTTCGTTCAATTGATTAGCAGAGGTTGATTCCTAAACCACGATAGACCCATAGTTTTTGACCTCTCGTTGTATATATATTGCTATTTGACTAAAACCAGGTCGCTCTTAAATTAGCATCTGATCACCTTAACAGATTTAATTTGTGTCCAGAGCCTATTGTGTAACTTAAGAAAGGATAGTAAGAGCTTATTATATAAACGGTCCTCACAAAACACAATATGCAAAAAACGCTAGCCATCCAATGAAATATGCACCAAATATCTTTTGATTTCTGTTGTATAAGAATCGTAATTCAAATTCATCAGTTTAAGTTAATTTGCAAACATTCAAAGTTATGTTTTGAACGTTTTTTTATTTTAGACGTGTTTTTAGCCTAAATCAACTTTTTTATTTTGTTTATTAAAACTGTAGTTGTTCGGATTTGCGACGTTTTGAACTGTAGTGCTGTATTTTTGCTCATGTCAATTTTTGCTCATCTAAAATTAAAAAAATTCTTTGTTAATCTTCGAAAGATAGTATTGCCGTGTTTTTGTATTTAGTTTTTTTGTTTATATTATTGGCTGTAAACAAGCTCGTTTAAAAAACAATATCTTATTGTGTTGCAGTGTTTTTGCTCGTCTTATTTTCACCAATATAATGATTTCATGTCTTTTTTATGGTATTAAATAGACATTTTAAGTTCTAGGCTTTAGTTGCTCTGTTCGACCAAATGTTTACTATTTGTTGCATGCGACCGGCAATATTCCCGAAAGTTGTGCCGCTAATAAGGTGAATTTTTATACGGTCCTTATATTGGCTTTAACAATTCGGCAATCACACTTTAGTGAAAATATAGACAAATGTCATGACCTTGAGTTTCGAAATTCGACATTTATCTACAGTTGTACACTCATTCATGACCGTAGCCGCGCATTTCTAGAAAGAAATCGTTGTGAAATGCGTTCAGCCTCAAATAGTCAGTCAAACACGCAAAAAATTCAGTCGCGCTTTACGGGTTTCACTCAGTAGTACTAATGAACCGGCAACACCAACTAACATGTTTCAATATTGTGGCTACAAGAATATTAAGCATCTTCCTTAAATACAAAGCAGCTTACTAAAAAAAAAGTTAGCAGACCAAACTAGGACTTCTGCAATTAAAACCCACGTGCATTTGTTTAGACACGTGACCAAAATCACGCAGCGGAACGAACGCATCCATGATAAATCATGCGTGACGCACTCGACAAAAATATTTCACGAAAGGGACTCAAGACCGAAATAAGAACAACATCAACGTCGGAATGAAACACAGTTAGGAATAAGAAAAAAATACACTAATACCTATAAATGTCGTGATAACGTATAAATCAGAATAGGACCTAAATAGCCATAATTAGGCGCGTACAGCATTTTGTATTGGCTTCATAAGTGATCGGGATTCGACCTATGGTCAAGTCTTTTTGGGACTCACAAAAGTTACTTACGAGTTCACTAGAGTTCCTTGAATACTGTTTGTTAAAGCGCCGATGTCGTAATAAGTATAGTAGCTTTTGTTAACTAGTAAACTCGCTTTCAGACAGGATTCCAATCGTCGTGCTTTAATGCGTCAAACGAATGCGGTTTCTAAATACAAATGAGTTGGGTAAACCAATAATACAGTAGGCCTACAGTCAACAATCTATAATTTAAGGTCATTAATATTATTGGAACAGTAGCTTAATCATCCGGGTTAACATTTTCAAAAGTATTATCTTATTCGCATAAACGAATTACTCACAATTACCAAATCAGCAAGCAACAAAACAGTTAACAATGAAACAAACTGCAGTAGCAGCAGCAAACAACAACCGTGTGACGTAATAGACGTATTTGTTGTAAGATAATTTGCAAATTTTAATCAACACTCAGCGGGTGACGTAACAGTACTGTTAGCAATAATCTATAAAACCTAGTTTGATCTTATTCCACCGGATTGTTTGGGGTCATGGTTGGGTAATAGGTGTAGTATCAAATCGGGTTAGGGCTAAAATTACTAGGGAAGCTAGGGGTGGGGTTTATATTTCCATTTTTAATAAAAGTAATCCCAGTAAAATTGATTTTAATAATTATTTTTCATTATTTTTTATCTAATTAATTATTTTTTGAGGTGATTATGCTAACAGAACAGAAACTCATGTAAATTTAACCGCTAGCGGTAACTATAAGTAAAATAACTGACGGCTACCGTACGAATAATTGGTTTAACTCTACCGGCAAGTTAAGCCGCATGTTGACTTTTTTTTAGTAGTTTATTAAAAATAAAATCCTTCTACTTAACCGCCACTAAATAACTATTTACCTCTCGCACTTCAGTCCAACCATGAACCTTCCAACTGCAGCTAACCCAATAAAGGCAAAGTTGCGTTCATTGCAAGCGTTAGTAGCTCTGCACCAACATTTCAATCAACAAAGAGAATCTCACTTTCCTCTCCAGCTTCACTCCATACAGAAGGTATAAGCAGGGTTAACATCTGCAAAGACCAAAGAGCAAACACTCTACTGATAACTCGGTGCGGATCCAGGATTTTGTTGGGGGAGGCATTTAAATACAAATAATCCTAAAACACTTGTTGTCCTTTGGGCCAAATGCATCTTAAAGCAGCTTAATCACAAAAAAGAAAGAAAAAAAGCGGTTATTTGGTTATTTTGCCAGGTATAATATTCGTTGTCAAACTTTATTAACTTGATAAATGATTGAAAATAAGAAACCATGCAATAGAAACAGTAGTGAGTCTTAGTAAATTCTAAAATAAGACAAACTAAGCACACAACTCAAAACTAAGCACGTTTCTTAGAAATAAGCTCACAAGTATTTTTTAAGACACTACAACCAAAAACAAGCACAAATTTTAGAAATAAGCACGGTTTGGTAACCTGGGTATAAGAGGAAAACTGGTTTCGTTTTAGTTTCAAAAGACTGTGTCACGTGGGACCGAGTAGAGCGCAGACGTTGGGTTTGGTGAGAAGAACTGGAGTTGGATCAATTACCTGATTTCGGTTTGCTTTTAATCATAATACAACTGTTAAAACATAAAAGTCTTTTTTTTTGGGAAATTTTTAAAAAATATGACAAATAGTTTACGTTACTCGTAACTCTGTTTTTGATTACAGTACAAAATTAAAAACTAAAAACTATGTAACAGAAACATGGAAATATTAAGCTAATTTATGATTTGCCGTTGATCCAATTATAACCTTGACTTGGCAAGTAACTGTGTCTATTTTTAAAACACATTTATACCAATTAATTTTGCGGGTAATTTAATGTAAAATTGTCCCAAATGAATAGTTGAAAACTGGGTTCAGCTGGGTAAAAAAAACACTTGCTAATCCTCCTTTTTCGTAACATTTGTACTGTTGTTTTTTTATGAATTTTCTAAACTGTTTTAATTCACAAAAAAATATTTGTTGGCTTTAATGGTTTAAAGTGAAAAGCACGCTTCGAAGACTAATCAAAATAGACGCTTAAGGCTCAAAGAAACAGGCGCTGCCTAGGTTAAGGTACAATTTCAAAAAGGTACAAATTATACTGTTTTTACAACGCAGGAAACCAGATGGAAAATTTACGGTTTGAAAGTAAAGTGAAATGGGCAGTTTAAAACCCAGGTGAAAAGTGCAATTTAAAGCTGAACATTGAGGGAAACATATACAGTCTGAAACTTAATTGAGAAGTACATTTAAAAATTTAGAGAGGAGTAAACGACTGTAAAAAAAAGAAAAAGAACAGTGGTCGGAACAGGTACAGTTAAAAACATGAACTCCCCAAAGACAAATACATCTAAAATAAAGTCATCCTTATTCGGGTTTTAGTTAAAGTTATTGTTTTCGTTAATTTTACAAACCTAACCTAAGATAACTAAATAAGCCAGATAACTAAAAAACTAAACAGCTCTAATTTTTTACTCAATCTAATATGGAATAGTAGAAAAAAATCTTCGTATATTTCTTTGTAGAGCGGAAGCAACCGGACAAGTAGTTCACGTGCAAGTGAAGCAAACAACATTTCACCAAACCTGTGTCGTAGCTGGTCATGGCTTGTGTGGTGGACAAAAGGCGTTTAAACGATTGTTTGGTAAAAAATTATTTGTTAAAACTTCGAGTTGACACATCGTCATCCAATATCTATACTACTAATAAAAAGTATAATAAAACTAATTTGAAGAAACGAAATAACCTTCATAGTTATTGTATTTTTTTTTCATTAAAACATTTTTTTATTACGCTGAAACAACAAAATAGAAAGACGGACGAAAATAAAAAATAGCACCTATCAAGAAGCGACAGGTTGGGCTAAAGGCCAGCCCACTTATCTCTATGAATTTCGAGATTTTCTGAATTTAAAGCACTGATATATTCAGAATGTTTTACAGACTTGATCATA
This sequence comes from Ascidiella aspersa, assembly GCF_963924565.1. Classification (NCBI taxonomy): domain Eukaryota; kingdom Metazoa; phylum Chordata; class Ascidiacea; order Phlebobranchia; family Ascidiidae; genus Ascidiella; species Ascidiella aspersa. The sequence goes on from NC_139451.1 coordinate 4,469,465, forward strand.
AAAACAAACATGGAAAGCGTCGGTAATGTCTTCGCATACTTAGAACGGTATATAACGAAGCGCGCACATGACAGTAAGCAATTCAACAAATCATTGTCAACACCAGTTCCAAACAAGAGAGTTACAGGGTCGTTTTGCAAGGAAATTAAAAGTTTTGATTGCTTTCAACATGAAGACAATAATAAAATATGTGCGAAATAGTTTCAGGGGCATTTCGACAGAAAACACATTGGTCGAAGTCAAATTTCCCAAAGGAGTGTAATGTTTCGTTTCATTCGTATTTTATTGCCAATTGGTCATAAGGTATTCTCCCTCCACATTGAGTAAGTCTGAGTATTTGGGGGACCGAAACGGTCCCCCAAATTTCTCCAGCGGTTTCCCAAAATTTGGACTTGCAACTGCAGTAGAAAAGTAATGGTTGTTTCTCGCTAGGTCTTGTCGATAATACAAATATAGCCTATACGATCAATAGTTCACGTCCGGAAAAAAGAATAATTGGAGGTACAGCTAACAGCTGAATCAGAGAGTTATTCACGAAAGAAGTGCACCTTCGATACTCGTCAATGTTTATTTCTGATTTATGGCGCATAATGATCAGTTTTTACGTGTGATGGAAACGTAACAAGCAGAAGCCAACAAGCACACTTTGTTTGATTGTGCAGCAAACTTGTTTGGCGGCCGTGTTGGGCAGGCTATTTGGTCGCTGTCACAATCATTTAAGCTGTGCCTTGTCGAATAATTCATTTTATGTTGCGTTGATTGTATGTAGTTTAAATGCCTAGGTTTGTACCGCATCGAGAGATTAATGTTTGTCCTATAAAGTAAACATGTCGCTATTGCATGCGATGGAGCTGCTGCAATGATATGCCGCCGAAATTTCCTCTCACAGAAATTGACTGCACAAAATCCGATTACCTACACAATGCACTGCCATGCAAATTGCTTAGCCTTGGCATGTGCGGACACGGTAAAGGAACTACAACACATCCAGGATTGCGAACGTGGCTTAGTCCAGACATGGATGTACTTTTCAATTTCGCCGCTCAAGACCGCAAAATTACAAGAAATGCAAACTGTTGATGTTGATTCGTCTGCGAGAAAATTAGTTAAAGCCTGCCGTACTCGCTGGCTATCTCATGGTCAGGCTGTAATCGCATTGAAAGCAGAACTGCCTGTTGTATACGCTACGCTCCAATATTTGCTACCGAGAAGAAAGATTGCACAGCAGTTGGTATTCTTCATTTAATTTGCTCCAAACGCTTTCTTTTCTCCCTTTACTTGCTGAATGCTGCTTTGGTCGATCTCAGCAAGTTATCATTGTTGTTTCAAAAAGGTAGTTTTCACTTTTCTCACATGCAGTCGGCACTTTCAATATGCAAAAGAGATTAGAAGCATTGTCAATTCAGATCAGGTTTTAAACAGCCTAAAACTTGACTGGGAGAAGATTTCAAAAATTTTACCAAGATCTCAAAATACACTTTTAAGATGATTTTTTCTGCGATTCACCACAGAAACATACTGTGAGGCACTGCTCTGCAATCTCGAAGAACGTTTCCCTAAGCCTGAGGTACTCTCTGCTTTTCGAATCTTTGATGCTAATGAGATTCCTCTTGATACCCCTCAGCGCCAGCTTTATGGGAATGATGATCTCTCGCTGCTTATCAGAAGATTTGACATTGTTCCTGCTGAACAAACCTCGAAAGTACTAAATGACTATCAAACGTTGAAAGATAGAATGACAATGCCAGAATTTGAGTTCTGCCAAGATCCCGGTGATGTCTGCAGCAAAATTGCTCGAGACAAAGTATTCCAGCAAATGTTTGCAGAGCTGCATCGACTTTGCTGCATTGTATTGTCAATTCCTCTAGCAACCGCCTGGCCAGAGCGAGGATTTTCGACTCTATGTCGTGTTACAACCAGTGACGTGCGGTGACGTTCCTAGATGGTGAGGCACTAATTTTTTCAAGCCACGCTTTTCATTAACAATCACAAAAACGGTATCGTAATAATAAAGGTAAACAAATTAGCGGCATGCTTTTGTGGGGCGCAGCCACAATGAAAAAATGTTTATACAATGTTTAATGTTTACATTCTTTCATTGTGGCTGCGCCCCACACTTTCACGTTTATTAGAAAAATGAAAATAAGAAACAGGGAAAGTATAAAAGGCGATATTTTTAAAGCACAGCCACCGGTAGCGTAGCCAGCCAAAAATTTAGGAAGGTGGGGTCTGGGCAAAAAGTTCAAACTTTTGTTGTTTAGCTTTTGCCATTGTATGAACTGCGTATCGAACACAAATAAATACGCTAGCAAACCGTTTCGATCAGCAACTTACTTTGAGTTTTAGTTAGCGCTATACTAAAAAATCATTCAGAGAGCAAAAACAAAATGACTAAAAAGTAAAACTACATCAATAAGTAGCCTACAGCGAATTTAATAATAACTAAATCGTTTATGACGTAACAGTGCATAACAATTGAAGTTCTGGCATGCCTGTGATCGACTTTTGTGGTACTGCAAAACAAATATTATTTAGAGTACACAATATTTATAAATTTTTAGGGGGTCATGGCCTCTGTTGCCCCCTGGCTGAGCCTATGACAGTCACATCCACTCCTTTTTTTACCTATCTCTTTGAAATTTGCGTGTTATTTTTTTGTCCAGTCGTCTGATGCAAACCTTTTAAATGGGAAACAGATTTGCCTTTATTTATCACTCTAACTTTAGATTGATTGAAAGTGTAAATTTTCCTCCATTTTAGTTAAATTTTATATAAAAAACAACCATTTACACTGCAAGAAGTCAATGTAGAAATGTTTCATAGCTGGGACGTCACATTTGAGGCATGCCTCAAATCCTAGCTAAATCGTTTATCATGTTTTCCGAGAGAATTGGGAAAGAAAAAGGCACGCATAATGCAGTACATAGAACTTTTGTGATCTGAAGAGAGAAACTGGGACGTCACATTTGAGGCATGCCTCAAATCCTAGCTAAATCGTTTATCATGTTTTCCGAGAGAATTGGGAAAGAAAAAAGCACGCATAATGCAGTACATAGAACTTTTGTGATCTAAAGAGAGGCTCAGCTTGGCACAGCCTCACTTCGCGTATTTCAACAATTTTGAACGCTTGATATAAATAACGCAACAGAAATTGGAAATAATAACGCTTTAGGTATAAGTGTAAAATTTGCGGGAGAAGGAGTATGGACTACAGGAATCCATTCAAATTAAAGCACCCAAAAACATGCAATGTGTACTGTACTTTAGCAAATAATATAATATTTTGTGATAAACATCTCTTTAATATACGTTTTGCTTTGCCAGATGTTGGCAGGTGAGGCACTGCCTCACCTGCCTCCCCTGACCGCACGTCCCTGGTTACAACCAAGCAACGAAATAGGCTACTAGATATCACCCTGAATGCTCTAATCAACATTTCGATGAACGTTCCGGAGGAGCTCACTGACGAGGATGCACAAAATATAGCTGAGAAGTGGCAAAAAACAAAGGACCGACGAACAGTGACAATTCAAGCATTGAAGGCGTTGGAATCTGCAAACAACGAAGAAATGGAAACTGGCGGATGGGAACGAGATTGCGAATCTGTTTTGTTGCATGAGATAGAACCTGAAAAATTTGCTCTTTAATTGTGCACTGCCAGTAGCCTAATAAATAATTCGTTTAAGCAAATGTGGCTATTTATATATATATATTTTTTTTTTTTTTTTTTTTTTTTTTTAAAACCCTGGGCAGGACTGTTGGCGCGACTTATTTCGTGTTCGAGCGCTTCAATATTTCTCTCCAGTTCATTCTGGCGAGCAGTGTTTTTTTTTCAATCAACACTAAATTCAATCGAAACGCCGCGAAGGACAGCTTTAAGGGCATCCCACCTAACATGGTGATTGACGTGATTTGCCGGGTTGGTTATTATGTAATCGTTAAAGTTTTTTCCATTAGGTCGGTATATTGTTTGTTATTTAACAAGCGTGTGTTGAACTTCCAGTATCCCTTACCGTGTTCATTTGGAGCTAGCTTCAAAGTCAACGTTACGATTTTATGGTCAGACATAATACCTGTGACAATGTTGGCGTCTATAATGTTGGTCAATAGTGATTTTGAGGTTAGAAAAAAGTCTATACGAGACGCTGCCATTGGTTTTGTTTGAATTCTCGAGTACTTTCTTTTTACCCCATGAACATGGCGAAAAGCATCATACAATTCAAGTGAATTCATGTAAGCCTGCGGAGTGGCTCGTCATCTTTTGTTTGTATGCGGGGGCCCGTGACTTTTATCCAAATTCGCATTAAGAATGATATTAAAATCACCTCCCACAACCATCTCGCCGTCAGTAGCTGTGATAACGTCTGCAAAAAGGTTGTCAAAAAAGGCTGGTTTATCATTGTTTGGCCCGTAAATATTTGTTAATGTTAATTCCTTATCACCAAGTTTAATGGTTAATATGAGATACCTCCCGCATGCGCCAGCTGTCAATTGATTAATATAATACGTTAAGTTTTTGGAAAATAAAATGGCTACCCCCTTGCTGCGATTTGTAACATGTGACCAAACAATTTCTCCTCCCCATTCCATTTGCCAAAGTTTCTCATCCCCAAGGGTACAAAGTGTTTCCTGTATTAAGGTTATATGGTATTTTTTGTCTCTGATATATTTAAAAATAGATTTCCGTTTGGACGGATCACGGATTCCCGCAACGTTAAATGACGCAATATTAATATACATTAGACAAAAAACACAAAAAGAAATTCACAAAAATAATACAAATACAATTGGGCTATCATTTCTGTTCCGCCCCAAGTTCTATGTCACCGTCATATTCGAGTCCACATGGACATTGGATTTTTTTTAAAAACGGTTTACTTGGCTCGATACATTTATTGGATTTTTTCCCGCAACTATACAGTTGATTAATTTATAGTTACATGAGCTATTGGAGCACTCTTTGCTCATTGCGAGATTCGGAACTGAATTAAATGTATTACACACACATGCAATTGAGTACCTGTTACATTGTACGCATTCAAATATGTTGTCCTTCGTCACAAACTCCGGTTGAAATTGTTTGCAGCAGGGCATCCAACGCATCACCGCTGTGCATTTCGGGCACCTGATAGCCTTTTCCTGGATAGGAACCAAAATTGTAGTTTCTTCGTCGCAGCATGCTTTGGATATGTTGAACTGATGTTTGCACTTGTAGCAATAGAATTGGGTTGCTTCTGGCCAGGCAACTTTCGGTGTGGCATTCTGGACATACAAGCGAGATCGGCGTTTCACAAATGCTTTGTGATTTGCTGTTTGGTAGCAATTCGGGACTTCCTCGAACTCTCTTTTTAGGATTCGGGCTAGTTATGATTGGTTTACCAGTATGCTCAATGCTAGAACGGCCCGGTGAAAAGCCAATTCCCAAACTAAAAAAGATGTACATTTTTTTTACTTAATAGGCAGCTTATTTTCGCGGTTCCCCAGGTAGTATGGCCTATTTTCGCCAAAATAAAACATATTTTTAAGCTTTGTAGTGGTGTACGAGCTTATAGCGCCATATAATGAATATTTCAAAAAAAAAGGTAAAATTCGTTTCGCGCACTCGCGCAAAGCGGCGTTTTTCAGATTTGCAGAGACGGCTTAAGTGACCGTACGCTGACCTTGACTATATAACAACTAACTTAAATCCAAGTACAATTAAAAGCTTTTTTGTTGTTAATGCACATCAGTATCAGAACCAGCCTGCCAATATATTTCATCCGGCCCGCCGCCTCTTTGACAAATTAGACACGAGTCCATTTTTTATATACGTTTTGACTATTTTATGTGTGTAAATGTGAAAAATTTTCGCGCTTCGCGCTAATGATCTTTATGCATCCAGTGTGTTTACGTTTTGATGCTCTTTTTGAACTAGATCAGCGCTTCTTTACTGTTGTGCCGTGAAAAGCTGCCAAGTGCGTCGCGGAAAAACGGAAAACGTATTCAAACATAATCGACAAATATTTTTTAACCATTTTTTTTAAATGTAACAAAAATAAGAAATTAAAAGAAATACCGGTATACTAAAAAAATCGCGCTCGCTTCGCTCGCCAGCTGTGCCCCAAATGGTTAACAAACACTAAAATACATTAACTATCAAATTTATCGCGTTTTATCAAAGTAGCTTTATTACACTTTTATAATAGTAGTAGGGGGATGACGACGTGTGGACTCGAATTTTAAACCAAGTATACGCTTTTTTTAGCGAATTGGCCCACCTGATTCACAATTGTTATAAAGTTGTAATAACACAAAATCTCATTTAACATATGTTGTGCGGCCCGCAGAGACCTTTCTGAGTTTGATTTTGGCCCGCGACTACTACACAAAGGTTGCCGACCCTTGTGTAAGGATTTGAATAACCTATCCAATGTTAGGATTAACTCTGCATAGAGTTTTGCACATTTCAGCAACCTTATTTGGCAAAAAACAACTACAGTAACTTAAAAATTGAGAGAAGTGCCATAAAAGAAGCACAGCCGGCCGCAGCAGACAACGCTATGCGACGTGGCCTCGTCGCTTTTTCGGTGGCATGTGCGGTTGCTCTCGCCTTTGCGGGACGGGACAAAGCAAGATGTGTAGACAATAGACATGGTAGTGTCTTTCAGCAATATTTTTCATACCGGGTCAAACTAGGAAACCAGCCAACTGTAGAGGCTAACCTTATTACTTTTTCGTGCTTTCAAAAGGTCTGTTTTTCGCGTTATTTTGCAGGAGTTAGTTTATTCGGCCAGCCGATGTTATTTTTACCTGAATTATGACGTCAGGCAATGGTATACTTTTGTGACGTCATATATGAATGAATTGTGACGTCATATCTGAAAAAAATTTCATGCCCCCCCAAACTGAAATCCTAGATCTGCGCCTGGTCACATCCACCTGCGTTCCTTTCATTTCTGCAATTTCCAAGTACTTTACTGATAAGAAGTGCACTCCTCGAGTGTGTTCATTTTAACTTCAAAGCAAGCGCATGGAGGTTTGCCACTTGGTCTATTGGCCACCAGTCCTGGGCCACGTTGAGGTTTTGTTTTTGTTTTTTCAATTTTTTTTTTATAATTTTTTTCTTTTGTAATTTTTTTGTATAATTTTTTTTTTTTTTATTTGATTTTTTTTTAATATATATTTTTTTTATTAATATTTTTTTGTAATTTTTTTTTTTTAGTATTTATATTTTTTTCATATATATATATTTTTAATTACTTTTTTTGTTATTTTTAATTAATTTGTTTTAATTAACTTTACCTACATTGCTGGTTGGTTCTTCCAAGAATTGTGCGGTATAAGATCTAATTTTATATATATATATATATAATAATTTGTAACCTACATTTACTAATACTACTAGTGTTGCTTTTAGTTTTACTGTGTTTTCACTTTCAATTGTTACCAACCAGTTTGCGTTGTTGCTTATTTGTAGAGACTCATGGTGCCTCTTTTTGTGGCCAAATATATTTTTCTTAATTACTGATAAACGACTGATTTTGATTAAGACTGAAAAGTCCAAAGAATATTTCTGTAACCTTTTTTTTATTTTTTTTTCGCAGGACGAAAGTGACTCCATGGGATTTGTAACAACATTAATTGGCTGTGGAATTGGCATTATTGGATGGTATGTTAGAAAATTGATACTAATTAACATAAATTCTGAAAATATTGAAAGTTCAGGTGCCAGTGTTCTAATAACTTACCTAAAGTGAACTTAATTCACTGTTTTCAGATGACTTGACTTGACTTAAGTCATTTGGGCGAAAATGACTTCAAAAAAAGACTTTAAAATAACACGTTTTCATTGAGTATTTTTTTACAAAATTATAAAACATATTTTTCTTCGTAAAACATATCGCTTGCGCTATTCATATTTTTTAGATGAATTATTGCTTGTAATCAAGCTAGTTTTCCACTTTTAAGTCGTTCACTGTTTAATTTCTTTGACAAGGACTTGACTTGAAATTAACTTGCACAAATAATGACTTGACTTGTGATTTACCCAAAAATACTTTTATCAATGACTTGACTTGGACTTAAGCTATCTTACAAATGACTTGACTGGGACTTCTTAAGTCATTTAAAAATGACCTGTTTACAACACTGGTGAAATTTTTAAATATTTGGCATATTTTAGTTTTATGAAAGGTAACAATAATATATCTGTTCTATTTTAAAATATTAATTGATTGATTGAAATGACGGTTGCAGTGGTATATAATGGCCTTTTCGGTTGATTTTACTAAATAAAATGTGTACTGGTCAATCCTTTTTTATTTATAAAAAAACAAAATATGCAATGAATGCAAAACAAAACAGCAATTAGCAGCTGATAAAATATGATACTGAAGCTATTTTTAATAAATAATTTAGTTTTAATCAATTCTTGTTGTTAAAGTAATTTATTTGAACTTAACAAGATATGCAGTGAACGCAAAACACCTACTTTCTTTGTCAAACATATATTTTGTCTCTTTTTTCAAAAATTTAGTAAAAACAAACGATAAAACATATTAAAAATGTGAATAACAATTTTCTAATTGCATGAACTGTGCAATATTTAATTTGTATAAATTGTATACGTAATCACTAAAATCGATTTTAATTGTTTGAACATTTATTAAACTTGTAAGTACCACAAAAGAGAACAGTTTACAATATTAATATCAATTTTATTTTCAGAATTATGTAGGTTTTACAATATGCCTGTACCTGTAAGGTATATTCAAAATAAATGTGAAAACCAAATAGGCTGAGTGAATTGACATCATACTGATAAATAAGTTTGAATACATACTTCTATTAGTGCGAAAAAATGTGTTTTTATATTTTTATTGAAGTTTTTAACATTTGGGTACACTATGCATGGATCTGTAATAGACTTGATAATAAATTGCAAAGCAAAAAAGACAAGAAAATTGTCATCATCTGGATTAATATGCAAGTTCTATACAAGATGATTCAAGTCTGTATTGAAACGTCTCTATCAAGACAATGTCAATCTACTCAAAATTTTTGGCTTTGCAATTTTTAATATTTTTTTCCCAAATAGACATGTTAGGAAGCCAGCTCCTTTATTCACCATGTTGAAAATGAATAAAGAGTTATTCGAAACATTCAATATGACACTTACTTCTGTATGGGATTTGATATTCTTATTATGTATTCACCATGTTTTTTTATTACACAGCTGAAATGTGGACGGTAATGGTTATCCTTGGTATTACATGCAACGCCTCCATTCCTCTAATAATGGAAATGTCGGCTGACTCTGCGTATCCAGTTGGTGAAGGTACCTCAAGTTCTGTCGTCGTCTGGCTCATGAACCTTCTTTCTTTTGTCTTTCTGATTGGCCTAAATGTATCTCCAGGTTTGTGACAGACAAAAAATCTAATCGTATTTAATTAAACTGTTTATTAGTTTAGTACAGACTGGATAGATGGTTGGAAAATTATTGAAAAAAATAATATCAAAAAATTCTAGCTGTACATTTGTTTCTATACAGTATAAACAAATTAGATTTATTTAGTACTTTTTTGAAAATTGAAAGTTAGTTTTTTAAAGTACAGACTGAAGAAAGGGTTACAAAAATATTAGGAACAAATTATAATAATAAAAAATTCTAGCTGTACATTTCTTTATAAACATAATAAACAAATCGTATTTATTTAGTACTTTTTTGGACATCGAAAAGTGATATTTTTTAAGTACAGATTAAAGAAATGGTTGAAAAATTATTTTAAAAAAATAACAAAAAAATCTAGCTTTACATTTATTTATAACATAATAAACAAATCGTATTTATTTAGTACTTTTCTTTGGAAAGTTAGTTTTTAAAGTACACACCAAAAAAATGTTTTAAAAATTATTTAAAAAAATATTATTAACAAAAAATGCTACCTGTGCATTTGTTTTTTTCCATACTAAAATATAGTTGCTTATTTTTCAAATATTAGTTTTTGTCAGCAGTGATATCACTATTTATATTTTATAAGATAGTTATTTCACTTGAAATCTAAATTGTAAAATTGTGTGTAAAATATTTTGTTAGAATAAGGAATACTATCTATGACATGCCGTTCATACTTAAAACCTAACTGGTAATCTTACAGTTGCTTATTTTACAAATATTAGTTTTTTTAAGTAGTAAAATCACTTTTGTAAAATAGATATTTTATAGGAAATCTAAATTGTAAAATTTTATGTATGTTGTTTGTATAAGGAATGCTGTCTATGACATGCCGTTCATACTCAAAACCAAAATTATTATCTTAAAGTTGCTTATTTTACAAATATTAGTTTTTCTCAAGTGGTTCTCAAGTGGTACTATTTATAAGATAATTCTTCTATTGGAAATCTCAATTGTAAAATATGTTGTTCGTATAAGGAATGCTGTCTTTCACACTCAAAACCAAAATGCTAATCTTATAGTTAAGTGGTAATGTCACTAATTTTTTAAGATAGTTCTTTAAGTTAACTAAAAATTGTAAAATATGTTGTTTGTATGGGGAAAGCTGTCTATGGCATGCTTTTCATACCCCAAACCAAAATTCTAATCTTATAGTTGCTTATTTCACAAATATTAGTTTTCTCAAGTGGTAATATCACTATTTATAAGATAGTTCTTTTGTCGAAAATCTAAATTGTAAAATATGTTGTTTGTATAAGGAATGCTGTCTTTCACACTCAAAACCAAAATGATAATCTTATAGTTAAGTGGCAATGTCACTATTTTTAAGATAGTTCTTTAAGTTGACTAAATTGTAAAATATGTTGTTTGTATAAGGAAAGCTGTCTATGACATGCTTTTCATACTCCAAACCAAAATGCTAATCTTATAGTTGCCCATTTTACAAATATTAGTTTTTTCAAGTGTTATATCCCTATTTATAAGATAGTTCATTCATTGGAAATCTAAATTGTAAAATATGTTGTTCGTATAAGGAATGCTGTCTTTCACACTCAAAACCAAAATGATAATCTTATAGTTAAGTGGTAATGTCACTATTTTTAAGATAGTTCTTCAAGTTGACTAAATTGTAAAATATGTTGTTTGTATAAGGAAAGCTGTCTATGACATGCTTTTCATACTCCAAACCAAAATGCTAATCTTATAGTTGCCCATTTTACAAATATTAGTTTTTTCAAGTGTAATATCCCTATTTATAAGATAGTTCATTCATTGGAAATCTAAATTGTAAAATATGTTGTTCGTATAAGGAATGCTGTTCATACTCAAAACCAAAATGCTAATCTTATAATTAAGTGGTAATATCACTATTTCTAAGATAATTCTTTAAATGGACCTCCAAATTGTAAAATATGTTGTTTGTATGAGGAAAGCTGTCTATGACATGCTATTCATACCCAAAGCCAAAATGCTAATCTTATTTCAGATCCGGTCTTTGCAAATTACATTTTACTCGGGTGTATAGCAGTCTCGGTTCCTATGATTGCATTCGGAACGAAAGAAGTAAACCAGAGGCTTCAAATGGACTTGGATGCCAATAAGAATGTGCGTAATACAAGTGAATCAAGCTACGGTTCTATTGATAACGATAACAAAGTCAACACTTAATAATATCTCCGGAAATTTTGCTGTGTTTTTGAAATATTAAATAAAGAAAATAAACATTCTTTTTGGGGGGAATTATTTTTTTGCTACAGCTAAGATAGATATTTTTTTGAATGTTCTAAAAATACATGTACGCCAAAGGTGCAATAATCTGCAGTCAACAGTTATTTTAAAATATTATATAACGAAAAATTATTATTCTTTTTGGGGGCTTTTTTTGGACACAGATAAAATCGATATTATATTGAATGTTCTAAAAAAACATGTAAATTCGTAACTCCAATGATGCAATACCAAGTCAGTTCAATACTTAGTCAAAAATACATACAAAATTGTAACCCCTCTTTAAAATACCTTTTGACTAACAACCAAAAATAACCCTCCATATACTTCTTTATAAAACCTAACATTCTGTTTATTATTCTTAAACCTTAATTTTCTGTGAATTTTTGCATTTGAAAAATAGATAAATACTACCCTTTTTGTTCTTTGCAAAACTTCGCTTACTTAACTAAATTGCTTATTAATATTCATATTCTTTCTTTTTTTGTCTTTTGTTGTTGTGCAATCCAGAGTTATTATTGCATTGTGATGGTTACTATTGCTGTACAGAATATGTTATTTTCTATTCATTTACACTTGTTGGTTTAGCATGCATCAGTGTTATATGCAATGTTTTCTCATTTTCATAGCCTATTTGCAGATTATCTCCTTAAAAAACTGTTCCATTTCTAATAGAATAATCAATTTGCCTATTTCTTTGTTTGCATAATTACTCTTTTATGTTGTTTTCGTAATTTATTTTTGCCTTAAACGCTCTACGCTACCTTGAGATTTGAAACAAGTGCTTTATTTACAATTCATTGTTTTGTAAACATGTTAACCATTTCATGCCGTTAGTAATAAAGTGGATATTGATCTTTATTTTCTGTGATACATAAATTAAATAAAATTAAGTGCTTGTTTATGTGGGCTGTTTTTTTTCACGATTTTTACAATTACAAAAAACATTCGAAGCATATTCCAACTTAGGTGTCACACCCTGTAATTTACTACCGGTACACCAAATGAATAAAAAGTAATGCAGTATTAAACTCTTTGACGTAAGGTATTTCTAGGATCATATTATAGTAAATAAAGAGCACTGATCTCTTTGAAACCTTGATAGCGCAACTATATTCGACTTTTGACATAAATTATGCTAAGCTTTTACGCTAAATTAATCCTCTTAATAGAGATTGTAATGTTTCTGTGAATGAAGTGTGGGTGAAGGGGAAAGTTTTTGCTGTGTATTTATATTATATTTATAGAACGTTTGGTGCATGCTCCACTTGTCAGATTGCGACAAACTCGTTTAGTTCTTTTAAAACAAGAACACAGGCTTAACCCGTTAGGTAGGTCGTTAGGACTTGTCCATTACAGGGGCTAATATTCACCGGGTTTCGTCGTTAAACCTTTTGGTTCGAAATTTCCGGCACTGCAAAAAATATTATTACAGAGGGCCGCATGACATACAATGTTGTTTTTGATAAAACGTTATAGAATCGCGCAACGATTTCCTTACTTTTTAAAGAATTGGTTAACTGCGATTTTCCTAATATATTAATGATAAAAATAAAAAAACACAAATCTAAAGGCTTATAAAAACATTATGGACAGTTTTCATAATTCCATATAGCAGCCCATGGCATGGAAGATATTTAGGTTTCGGCTGTATTGACATACTTGCTTCTGCGTTCCAAAGCAGAATGTACTCCTTTGGCGAAATCTGTTTCGCTATTTGTACAGACATTCTGTATAAACCGGTGTCGTTTTATTAAGTGTATTTAAAAATATTGCTACCGCTAGATAGAAGTACAAAGCTAATATCTATTTTGCAATAACGACACACTTTGTTTGCAATTTCTACCCCCAACTTGTGGCCCCTAGGTTAACAGACCCCTAAGCCCGCAAAATGACATCTACACATCAGCCTCCATCGTGTCTGGATATTTGAAGTCAACTAAACTCTGAACAAAAAACGGTCAGAAACAAACCATAAAAATATTCGAGCAAAAACAAGATATGTCACGAAAATAAATTTTTAACCCATATAACTAGAATTATCTGATTGTCCAAGTTTGGTTTTACAACACTTACTCGCTTTCCTACCATCAGGGCTGGATTAACCATTAGGCTAATAAGGCTATAGCCTTAGGCCCTGGAAAAATTCGGCCCTCAGTTAGTTTTATTTTATTCAATTGAATTCAATACAGTTGCTGAGTGACTGGCGTCTATTGTCAACGTTATTAAGCAATTTCTGCGAATTAGGTTTGGCGACATGGCACATTGTTGCATCAGCATTGAATTATTGTCATTCTTTTTTTCCAGTTAGCAGACTTGATTATGATTGACTTATATGTTATGTCTTTGCTTGCCTAGTTAGAATGACAATCGTATTTGGGTATTAGTTGCCAGGTTAGTTAGAGCAGTGTTTTAGCTTGTACGGTCTGGTAAATTTCAAAACAAGTTTTGCGGACCGATGGACCTTCAAAAATCAAAATTCACCCAAAATGTAATTACGACAACAGTATGCAACTTTACAGCAAATAATTATTAAAACTTTAATTTAATGAGCGATTTTATGCTGTCTTTTTGATATCGTACGTGTTGTAAGTGGTTCTATTGAATTTTTTCACATACAACTAGTGTTAAAGTTTAAGACTGAAACGAGTTGTAACCTACTTTTAAACAGTTGGGCAGAACACTTGCAGCATTGTGACGTTCGATAAACTGATAAAGTCAAGCTTTTAACACAGTGGTTCTCAAACTGGGGTCCGCGGTCCTTTTGAAGTCCACGAGACAATTTTCTGGGACCGCGAAGCACCTAATAAAAATCAACACGACGCTCCTAAACAAGAACATTTTTTATGCAATAAAATTTTCAGGCAACTTAATTTCAACCAAGCTTAACAAACTAAATAATATTAACTATGCCGTACATAGGCCTAAATTGTGGGACAAAATATGGAAAGCCAAACTCAGGCTCGACCTATACGAGCAAAGTGACATTACTAACGTAATTCCAACGTGTTTGTGTTCGTCATCACAATTTACGATTAGTTGTTCATTCACGGGTTTGCGTGATTTAAGAAGAATTGTGACTTGTGACGTCATAGTGTTGCATTGTGCTAATGAGAATTACGTTTTACAGCTTGCTGCTGCCACTGTGGGCGTACGGTCACGGTTATCAAACTGTTCGTGATTGCTTCACTCAAATAAAGTGATTTCGTTAGCGTTACATTACTAAATACGGTATCAACAAGTCTATCTTAGACTGCAAGTGCACCCGCTTCATTTGATACCATTAAAAACAACGAGTTATTTTGTGTATATTTTTAAGGGGACCGTAAGCAATTAAAAAAATTGCTAGGGGACCGTTGCGTAATTTTTTGAAAAAAGTTTTTGAGAACCACTGTTTTAACATCTTGCGTTTTGCAATTGAGATATAAAATTGTAATATATTTGGCGGCGGACCAGCAGGAAAGTTGACGCGGACTGGCCGTTAAGATCCACTGAGTTAAGAGTGTTTTTTTTAAATTAGGTCTAGGGCTCTAGGCCAGTGCTCCGCAACCGGTCGGCCGCGAGACCATGTCAGGTGTGCCGCGACGTGCTGTATAGGTGTGCTACTTTTTAAGGGTACTTTTTAATAATTTAATCAGTCTAATTAACGCGAAAAATGTATATCTCACCAGAGTATCTTCTATTACCGGAAATCAATATAACCTGTTTAATCTCTATTGATCGGAAATCAAAATATTTTAACCGGCTAACTATACGAGGACTATCAACTTACAACAATTGTAACTCAATACCAAACCGAGATTAACCATACGCATTTTGTGCTGGTATAATTTGCCTGGGCAGCTGTTACGAAAAAAAAATTATAAAAAAATACAAAAGCACCAAAGTCAGGTTTCATTTTTCGACTGCTTTTAAAGCCCTCTGTTCTCTAACCAGCTATTGCAAAGGGGTAGAATTTCCGCCCATTTGTTTTAGCTCTGTTGGATTGCCACAAGTGAAAAAAAGCTCGCGGAGCACTGCTCTAGGCTTATGGAAGTTATTGTAATTATGCCATTCTCTAGTAAACAGCCTTAGGCCTATAGTACCCTTAATCCGGCCCTGCCTACCATTGCCTTTTTCTGTGACACGTAATGTCATTCTGCTTTCTCTTTCGTTTGCTTCAACTTGTATCATGAATAGGGCGATTTTTTTTTTTAATTTACACGTGAGGTCAAAATTATTTCTAGTCAAAATCAAATACAAATGCATAAAAATCGTTTAAAAAAACGATTGTCAGCGTTTCGCAATTTTCATTCTTTTAGAAATTTGTCGTTGAACTTTACCAAAAAAAAGTTAGTTTTGATTTTGAACAGTATTTGTTGTATTTTTTAGCCTGTGATTTGCAATTACCCCATTTCCTATTTCGATAGATCTTTTTTAATTTTCTGCAATTATTTTTACGCTGCATATCAACTGTTTACACCACTTTTTTAAAAAATAACCAGCGTCTTGTTTTCTCTGGCATTTTTGTAGTTGCTTTCTTTCGAAATGACAAAATATCAACTAAGCATTTTCGTGAGTTTTGGATAAACCCGAAAAAATAAATGATTTGTCGATAGTCAGTAAAACATCTTAAACGTGTGATTGATTGTCAAAATAAATTTTTCTTAGGTAAAAATTTTCACAAATTTTAATTTTTTCGGTTAAAATTTCTTATTTTTAGGTCAATAATCGACCTAATCATGAGGCGAGGCGAACCGTGCTGTAATGTTTGAGTTTGAATAAACCTGGCACTTGTCATTAGGTATAGTTGGGTCGATGTTAGCTACCTCTGATAGGAATCAGATATAAAGGAGTCTCAACGACCTCGTAACAGCCTCCACAGGCAACCGACATCCTTCAATTGTCATGCACTGTTACGTCACTAACGATGCAGGGTTGCCAGATTGAAAAAATAAAAAAGCCAAAATTAATCTAAAAAAGGCCAAAAAAAGCCAAATCTACTACAAACTCTAACAAGCCTATGTTTTTCCTTAAATAAATAAAAAAATGCAATAAATGGTCATACATTGAATTTCTCTTTTTGTGGCAAATTTTCCCAATTTTTTTCTTTTTGTGTTAGTTTAATTCCTTCTTAACATAACACTCGTGACATTTTTGAAAAAAAACGAAAAAAGCCTAAAAAAAACAAATTTCATTTGGATTTAAAAAAAAAAAAATGAAATCCAATGAGGTTCAAAAAAGCCTAAATTTTCAAATTTGGCTTTAAAAATCCTAACTGGCAACCCTGTAACGATGTAGGCGTAGTTATTATTACTTACTGTACACTTATTAATGTAGTTTCACTACTTTTTAGTCGTTTTGTTTTTGCTCTTTGAAGGTTTTTTGAGTATTGCGTTAAAACTTAGTCAGTTGCTGCTCGAAACGGTTTGCTAAATTATTTATTTGTGTTCGATGCGGCATTTCAAACAATGGCAAATGCTGACAATAAAAACGAAACTTTTTAGCCACCTGGTTCGACGCAGTTTTAGTATCTCAGTTCGAACAAATAATTTCAATTAATACTGTTCAATGAAACGGATTGTTAGTGAATGTTACAATCTCAAAAATACCAGTTTTAGCTCAGAAATATTTATCATTTACATTCTAATAAGAATAAACTGCAATATAACTTAAATTTATTGGGAAATAATTGAAAAAAGGCACAAGCAATACCAAAACTATAAAACTAGCTAGCGAAATATTTTTTTTAAATCTTTTAGGGCTCAAAATACGTTTTCTGTATTTTACATTTAAACATCGTTTTGAATTAACGACGTCACCACTTTGATCATGGACGTTCTTGCACAGGGCGAATTAACAACTGTGTAAAATCATGATGTCAAAAATCTAAAAAGCAGAGTCCAAACATAACAGCGATACATTAGACTCCATTTTTTAGAGTTTTTTTCTAGCCTTGCACGGTCGAAGGCGAATTTGCAATCAAACGAAATAAACGCACGTTGTTAACAATTTGACTTTATACAGTTGCATATTCGCATACTCGAAAACAGTAGATTACTCATAAATACCCAATTTATGGCATTACGTTATGATGTTATTTGTGACGGCGTTATCTTTAAACATTTTTATTATCCCCCAATTAAAAAAAATCTCTAACCTCACTAAAAAATCTCTAACCTCCCGGTTTCGACTTTACAAAGATAACCTCGAATACAGAAAAAAAACTTTGGAAGAAAACCAACTATGAAAAAGTTACTATACGAAAGAATGTCCAAATATCTCACTAATGTGTAGCCGCCGAAACAGAAATGCTTCAGGAATAGGACTTGTTTGAAATTCTGGGGGTCAAGGCATACAAAACTTACAATGGAAAATGAACCACCGGTGCGTAGAAGATGGTAGAAGCGGGAAAAAAGAACTAAGGGTAAGCAAGTAGCGGGGCGGAAACAAATGAGAA
Source organism: Ascidiella aspersa (assembly GCF_963924565.1). Taxonomy (NCBI): domain Eukaryota; kingdom Metazoa; phylum Chordata; class Ascidiacea; order Phlebobranchia; family Ascidiidae; genus Ascidiella; species Ascidiella aspersa. The sequence goes on from NC_139451.1 coordinate 4,487,566, forward strand.
ACAGAATAAGAATGTACAAAATGAAAAAATAGCGAGCCAAAAGAATGGAGTAAAAAATAAAGGAGAAATGGACGACAAATAGAGAGTGAGTAAAAAGATAAAAAAGCAAGTACTTCTCTTTGTTTTTGTTTGTTTGTTTTCAATTACACCACTTATTTTTTTCTAGAAATGACGTCATTTGATATTAGATAGGGGAAACTTTTCGCCACGAATATCAAGTATCGGTTTTGGAATCAATTAACAAGTTTCGGATGCACCTTGTTGAGAATTCGCAAAAGAATTTCAATAAATCACCTAAACATTTCGGACATCCTTAGTATTAATTGCAAAGTGTCATTTTATTGATGGCTTTGTAATTCATTTTAAAGCTGAATGGAGACTTTTGTGGTTCCTGCAATGCTTTCGTTTGCGGCTGATTCTGAAACAAAATTAAAAATGGCAAGCATAATTAATCAATCATCGGAGGTTGTAGTTAGACGTAGCACTAACAGCCAAGCCCATACAGAAGTATAAACTGTAGCATTTTTAACGTTTTAAATGACTCTTAATTTTTTTCAACATGGAAAACAAATGTAAATTACTGAAGAGCTAGTCTAAACGTTCAAAATGATAACAACTTCTGTATGGGCTTTAATACTCTCACTAAATCTTTTTACTGATATTATCAATACAACTCAAAGTTTGAAAATCCAAGTAACACCGGGATCGGACATATTTAAAGGAATATACATATTTCGCCTAATACTGGTATCTTCAGTCCCTATAACTACAGTAAAATATATATACATAGCAAAGTAATAATAAAATTAATAAAAAAGTTAAAACATATGAAATCAGTGTTTGTATAGGATAGTGGCAATTTCGTTTGAATAAAAAATAGTTCCTTACCTAGGAATATAACGTGGGTACTTTTAGTGAAAGGCAGGTCGTGAGTTCGAATCCCACTGCAGGCTAACACAATCAAAAAAGCTTTTATACATTTCACGTAAGGTGGTAGTATTTTGAGATAACGTAGGCCTATAGTTAACACTTTACCTTGAAATATAACGTGGGTACTTTGGATGTCCAGCAGCGATCCAGCAAAGAATCGCGTCTTGAATTCTCTTCCTCTTAGAGAATGTTGAGAGCGAAGAGTAAAGACGCTTTGTAGCTGGTGGAGCCTTTCGTCGTATTGCCAATCTGACCCCCGACCCGAATTACCGTTGATGTCATCGCCTTCTATGGTGGGACTGATTACAAAATGATCCTCCCTGAACACAAAATATATTACAATACATGATATTTTCGGTAAAGGAAAGGAACAATTAACGCAACGGCCGCAACGTTATTTTGCAATTACCGTGTTACATCACATACTTACCACAAAGGTATCTTGCATTTTAAGAGGCAGTTTTGGTCGTTGTCAGGGTCGTCCCTTTTAAGTGTGCATCTCACGATTATTATTCTGCCGTCTTGGGACATTTGAACAAGTTCACATAAAAACGTTGATCTCCTTTAAGATATTAACACACAACATTTTACATGGGATTACGTAATCTACCTTAACACATTCCGATTTGGGATTTACGAAGGCTTAAAAACCATACTAGGTCAATGCTTTAATTTATTGTAACTACCTTATTAAAATGTAAACATTTACAATGTTTAGTCAAGCAATTTGGCACACGCATATATGCGAGTTATTACGTAGGTTGGTTGAAATAGCATAGGACAGTGCTTTTCAACCCGTGGGATGGTACGCAGTTGTGCGGATCAAAAAATTCTAATGCGGATGAGTTACAGGTACAGTAATATAGTCTCGTATAGTGGTTCATTTCACCTTAAGCTATCTATAAAAATGTGCGGATGGAAATTAGCAGCTTACCGATCTTCGACGTTTGGCATCTTATAGTTCAGTAAGTTTAACAAGTTTTTAGCGCAGCAGGCCTATCTCCTAAACATGACCTACAAAAACAAGTGCATAAAAGTGATTATAGTACAAAAACTAAATGATAATATAATAAGGGTCCTAAAACAACAATCCATGACAAAATTGCAGAATGTTTGACAAATACTGGTGAAAATAAAAGTACGTGATAAATTTATAAATATGGAAAAGCAGATTGCGCCAAAAACACCAATACTGCAAAAATACGTTTACATAAACTTTACAAAATTGTAATGAAACGACATTTTAGAGTAAAAACTCTACCTCTCGATTATAAGAACCAATGACCTCTGTTAAAATCACGCATTGTGTGTTATTTTAAACAAAGCAGAAACCAGTGCTGTGGGTTCGGAGTCAAATTGAACCTACTCTGGACTCGAAGACTTGAGTAAGAGTATGGTGGCTATCCAAGACCCGAGTTGCGCATGCGCAGTGCCAAGTTCTTAACCGATAAGGCCGCAAAATGTAAATAGTAAAGGTGGAATATCATATGGTGGATAGTTGCCAACCACATATTGTTTGGGGTTAGTTGTAGCACTCCCTAATCAGTGAATTGCTGAAAACAGCACTTTTGTCGGGAGTCTTACTCGGTTTATTTTTAACCGACTCCACATCCCTGGCAGAAAGTACTATAGAAAATATTCATAGCAGAACATACACATTAAAACTATCAATAATACTGTTTTTTTTTTACAATTACACAGTGTTCTACGTTCACAATAAAACAAAACTAACAATTTGTAAACTTTTTCAAAAGATGGATCAAAATAAAATACACCATCATCTAAAAAAGGAAAAATGTCTTTTCTAGAATGACTTGGCTTTTATCGCCAGATGATCTGATTTCAACATCCAGACGACTGAAAAGAAGTTTGCTCGGAGCTATTGCTGTGATGACGTAATGAGAAACGATGGGGTTGCCTGACGTCACCATGCTTTCTTTCTGTACTTTCACATCGTCACTGCTGACAACTTCAAGTAGGTTGACGTCATGCCTTTTTGTTGTCATGATAGAGAAAACAAAATATTAGTAGTTGAATGCCTTCAGAACAGTGGTTCTCAAGTATCTTGTTTTGGTACCTTTTGGTGCCCTTAAATAGGTAACTCTAACTCTAACTAATGAAAGACACACACAAACATATGTGTTTAATAACATCTGTGATCTAGCCCCTCGGAAGTTGCTTTATGACCAACGATTACGGCTTCCGTATCAATAGTACACCGAAAAGCCATCGCAGACTCGCCGAATCTGTCGATCTATGATGCATGCAGAGCAAGCCAGAAAAACAACTGGCCTGCAGTGAGGTTCGAACTCACGACCTCCGGTCAAGCCGGGACCGTCGCTCTACCAACTGAGCTATGCAGGCTCAGAGAGGAGCGAGTCGAGAAACAACCATGCGCCTCGCTCCTCTCTGTGCCTGCATAGCTCAGTTGGTAGAGCGACGGTTTCCAATTGTTTTTCTGGCTTGCTCTGCTTGCATCATAGATCGACAGATTCGGCGAGTCTGCGATGGCTTTTCGGTCTAACTCAAATCTATGAAAAAAGTGCGCACATTTTGGAAGGCAGTTCAAAATGTGCGCACATTGTTAAAAAAGTTAGGTAGGACCTGGAAACAGATTAGCTGCTCAAACCGACAGGATTCATTATCTTTCTAATGTAAGACAGCAAGTTTCTTTGTAGTAAATTTATACATACAGTTTTATCCGCTATATTTTTGCGTGGTTTACAATATCTTGTACATTAATGGCTATGCTCTTTTTATCGGCAACTTTAAATCTTTTCCGAAATGTTAAAAGACGATTATTTTCAGAACAACTATAAGCTAATTACTTCTTCAAGAAGCAAGTGTTGAGAAGTATCTTTCTTTCCCCAGTTTCCTGCAGATTTTTCGATATCTCATTTGAGTCGGGGTCACCAATTGCAATAACAAGTTTTCCATCAACGGCTGAGAAGCTCACGATAAGTTGTTGAACTGAATCCAGGTGATCTTTTTTTCTTTTGCGCTGGTTACCATTGACCTAAATATTGTGGATCATTTCGAAATATTTTGAATCACAAACGTTGGTTGATGTTTGTTTGTTTTATGTTAAGGTTGGATGATCATAGCACTTGCAGACGTGATTTAGCTAAAACAATGTTTGAAAAGCATTTCAACATTTCTAACAAAACGTTATTAGATTTTTAAAGTTGGAATTTGATTTACAAATATGTGCCAAATACACCAATTAGTTTAGACTTAAAGTTTAGACTTAAGTGTACATAAAGCGTAAACTATCTCGAGTAACGTTGCGTTACATCGCTATTTTAAGCAATAGTAAATGCAAACCAGATAAAACTACATTTACTTTTTATTTCGCAGCGTTTTACCTTTTTCAAACCGTTAAAATCCGTATCATGTGCGACAAAAGCGTGTTTTTCTTTTGAACTAGCTCCATAAATATCACTCCTATTTGACCTGTGAACAAAGTTTTTTTTAAGGTTTGGTTTGGGTGACCGCTAAGTAGTTTAGAGAGACCGCAAGTGTTTCATTTAAATACCAACAAATAGCCATATTTAGTAACGAATTATTTATTATTTTTTGGGAAACCGCTGGAGAACGGTCCCTTAAAACACCCTAGAAAAACACTGCCTGTGAACATAAGCTTTTTCATCTCTAATAATGGCGTTTTCTCACGAAGTGAATATGTACCAAGTAAAAAACAAGATACCTTGTATAGCCTTAGTTTTATTTCGAAATGATGCTCAATTAACCAGAAGGCAACTATCAGGTTGTATTAGCTTAATTGCTAAAAAGATTCGATTCGACTGCCGAGAATCGATAATCCCCTTTACTATTTGATAAAAAATAACTATACTTCATTAATCCTTTGCTTCAATGAACATATTTCGAAATAAGCTACAGCCAGGTTTTTAGGTATTAGATTTTAGATATTAGATTTTAACAAAAGCCGATATAATTGGGCAACTTTTACAAAAATGAAAACGCCAATAAGGCGCCTCTCTTACCGCAAGATTGGAGAGCTCATCGCTTTTAGTTAGAGATACAGTCAGAAAGCTACTTAAAGAAAATCAGAATATTATTATTTTTGCTTGAAAGAGAAAAGGCAACTTATTATTTGTGCTTGTCATGTAACTTTACTCTTTTAAGTAAGCCCATCTCAAGTATTTTTTATTATTAATCTAGCGGCTTATTTCACTAAGAATTTGTTAAGCTTCCACAATACAACGTAGTGGCAAAATTATTTTTAACAAATAGTCCAGTGTTTCTCAGCCTTTCATGGCTCGCGGCAAACCTCAGAAATAATAAATAGATTGCGGCACCCCTACAAGATTTTTCCGTAGACGGAACTGGAACAACACACGTCAACTCTACACAACGTAGGAAGTTATCATTTGATTTATTTCACTCTAATCTTACACAAAAGTTGTAAGAGTTAAGCACGAATAAGATTATAAAGATTCTCAATTATCTCTTAGCACACTTGAGATTTGAAATGGTACCAAGGGTGCCGCGGCACCCCGGTTTAGAACCACTTGATTAATGCAATTAGAAGCAAAGACAATGAAAACAGTATAAGCAATTCCAGAATAAACAAATTCGCGAAAAAATGGATAATACCAAATCAAATAAAACAATTAAGTTTTTGTACGTAGGAGACTATTTTTCGCTTTACGGACGTTGTGCAAACGTTAAGGTTTTATTTTTCTATATATCTTTTTTATAAATTATTAAAACTATGCTGGAAACTGTAGCGAATCAGCGTCTGTATTTGTTATTTACAGTACTGTGTTTGTTGTGCGTGTGCTAAAGTCTGCTAAAGTCCTTCTGGCTTGTTTCCTGTGCGCTGCATCCTTCTAGTTAACTGGCCAGTTTTAATCCTCAACGCATTCGCTTTGAATGCAACTTAGTCGTGCCCTTTCTACTGCAAAACAGTCAACGATGCGCTCCTTACTGGCAACACGTGTTTTTACTGCGCTGTAAGCTCTTTTATTGAAAGCGAGCTATGCTAAATTATGTGAATGTACAATAAATGTATAAGCGACCTGACAGTATGCTCCTTAAATTACAATGGCAGCTTGTTTTAGTTTCGATTTAGTGGAGTCAGATAGCACGGTGGTCATGTCTCACCTGTTGAAATATACAAAACTTTTCCGTAATCTAAAGGTTTTTTAAAACCTTCCAGAGCATTTTTCTTTTAACACTAGCATTATTGTTTTCAACCATAGCACATTTTGTTAATAAACTTTTAGAACACACTAAAGTTAAATTGTTAACTATAAGTGTCTGAAACTGCTAATAATGCTGTAAATAGCTTTCAACTCATTCTTTTCTTCTCATCGGGGTTTACATGCTATCAATGTTGAACATATTCTGTTTGCCTTTATAAAGATAGGATAATTAACATAAAGAAAGAAAGGAAAGGTTAGCGAACTGTCAATCTCAAATAGACAATTTAATTTTGAATAAAGGCTATTAGACGTAAATTGGCCACGAAAGAAAAAAGGTTGAGAACCACTGGTCTAGATGATATACTAGAGCCTATGTTTGGTTTAACATTCATTGCTTATAACCAGACTTGGACAACTAGATAATTCTAGTTTTCTAAATCATTGAATTAGAGCAAAATGCGGCAAATTCTAATTCTAATCTAATTTATGAATCGACTGTGTGCTCTAATTCTAGTTCTAATCTAATTCGGATTTTTCCAAACTGCTACTTTGTCCAACGGCATTTTTAGTCACTCAGTTGAAACACAGAATTTCAATTAAAACTCTTTGGCTGGAACGACTTGTATGTAATTTTTACAGTCTAAAAAGCATAAATAGGCTTACAAATTAGCACACACATATTTATCATTCACATTCTTATAAGAATACTTTGCAATTAAATTAAATTGGTTGTATGTGATTCTAGTTCAAATTCTAATTGAAATTTGTGTTTTTAGGAATTCGATAATTCTAATTTTAATCTAATTTGAAAAAACTCAAAACAATCTAATTCTAATTCTAATCAAAGTTAGAAAAACTAAAATGCTCTAATTTTAATTCAAATCTAATTTTAAAAAACTAAAAATAATCTAGTTGTCCAAGTCTATACTTATTTATAACCAGTGGAAACTTTGTAAACATAAGTAAAACTGCAGGATCAAAAGTTTGGTAAACTTTAAGCCATATCTTTCACCTAAGCAACATCACAACACATACCTACATTTGAACTGCAGCTATTATTTGTATGCTTGTAATTATTTTTTGCGCTTTCAGAATTTCTAAAAAAAAACATTTCTATAGATTATCATACAAGTTCGAAATAACTGTTGAACTTATAAGCAGTTATGAAATTTTTGATCGCATATCAAAGCCTAGCCCGATTGATATTGACTACAAGCGATGGCTCTTTTTAAAAACATGCCTTGTAGTTTATACTGTGAAAAAAGTAGCGAAAAGGCTCGACAATTAGGTGTTAATATAGCTGAATATTAATCATCACAAAAATAAATATTTTTATAATTTTTTTTTTTTTAAAGTGTAATTGCTGGAAATATGTAAACAATATAAGAATTGTGTAGAAATTTCAACTCTGTATCGTCACAACTTTCGGAATATTGCCCAAAACCGATCCGGCGCGCAAAGTTCGCCCAGGTTGAAAAAAAGGAAGGGTGAACACAAGTTGAAACTATAGGTCCGCGATAAACTTGTCCAGTGTTTTTAAGGTGTTTTGGAAATTTCTCCAGCGGTTTCCCAAATTTTAGACTTTAATTTTTGTTATTTAAATGAAACACTTGCGGTCTCTTAAAACTACTTAGCGGTGACCCAAACCAAACCTTAAAAAAGACCTGAACTTGTATATCCTTATGACCCAAAAGGCATAATTGTACTTTTTTATAGATAGAATACAGCACCTATATATCACCTTGAACTAAACAATGCACGTATTGTCGTATTGTACAGTGTGACTTTCGAAGGAAGGGCGTGCTACAAATGGGTTGATTTTGTATTGATAAGATTTGCATTGTTTCCCATTGTTTCGCCGCAATGTCTTAAGGCAGTGTTTCTCAACCTTTTGCACCCCAGGGCGCACCTGTAAACCTTTCAAAACCTGGCGGCGCACCTGACGAGCGAGTCAACTGCAAACTTTCTTTGCATATTTTGTTTCTTGCTGACAGCTTTTATTACATCAGGTTCCTAATTTTATTATTTATAAAGAAGCCTGTGGAGTGGGTTAAAAATAACCCGACTCCAACTCCCGAGTCCGACTTCGGCCAAATGAGCGATTTCGTCAAATTATGAGTCCGGCTGCCACCCTACACCCATTTACGTAACTAAATTAAGGTGAATTTTCAACAATCCTCTCATAGAGGTGTCATATATCTCATCCACCCACTATACATTGCTCGAAAATATCCACGATATGCTATTCCGCCTTTTTAATTTGCAGTTGACGGCATTAACAGTTTTAAAATTGGTACTGCGCAGGTTGGGCGGGACTCAGGCAGTCCGACTTCAGCAAAACAAATTGACTACGGTACGTCGAGTCCCAAATGTGACTGCGACTCCACAGCCCTGCTATTAAATTCCATGTGTTCAATAAGATAGGCCTAAAGAAAAAAAAATAAAATAGGCTTTTCATGTTGCTAATTATGAAAACACACGGTATGTTAGTTAGAGTTCGATGAAAACACAAAATAAGCCCCCAAAGCAACAACATCTAACTCGGAATAAAACGAAAATTTAACGGAATAAAACCTAAATCGACAAAATAACGCCCAAAAACAGTAAAAACAGGGCATGGGACGGTTAAGGGACATCTTCTTTTGCGTGGTACTGGATTGTTTGCCTCTGTTTGGGATTAGGCGCGAGTAATGGGTAGAATTAAAATTAGTTCATGGTTCAAATTATTAGGGGAGTTAGTGTTGAAGTTATGGGTGGGGTTTGGGGTTAAGTAAAAGGTTGTAAAGGCCTTATTCTTACAATTTAGGCCTTATTTTGATTTAAACGTTATTACGAGTATTAGGTATTTATAGTTCTGTGTTTTGCAGCATTAGGCCTACTTTTTCCATTTAAGGTTTAAAGTTACCTACGTCCTACATTGCCGTTTGTTACTATTTTTATGTGAACTTTTTATAAAATTTTGATATAAGTACTTTCATATAACGCCCCCTTATGTGCGTTCAGCGCCCGCCAAATCATGAAAAGACTCAAAACGCCCCCCCTTGGAATTCGCCAACGTCCACAAGGGGGCGGTACCGCCCACGTTGGGAACCTCTGATATAGCTGAATATTAATCATCACAAAAATCAATATTTTTATAATTTTTTTTTTGTTAAAAGTGTAATTGCTGGAAATATGTAAACAATATAAGAATTGTGTAGAAATTTCAACTCTGTATCGTCACAACTTTCGGAATATTGCCCAAAACCGATCCGGCGCGCAAAGTTCGCCCAGGTTAGAAAAAGGAAGGGTGAACACAAGTTGAAACTATAGGTCCGCGATAAACTTGTCCAGTGTTTTTAAGGTGTTTTGGAAATTTCTCCAGCGGTTTCCCAAATTTTTGACTTTAATTTTTGTTATTTAAATGAAACACTTGCGGTCTCTTAAAACTACTTAGCGGTGACCCAAACCAAACCTTAAAAAAGACCTGAACTTGTATATCCTTATGACCCAAAAGGCATAATTGTACTTTTTTATAGCTAGAATACAGCACCTATATATCACCTTGAACTAAACAATGCACGTATTGTCGTATTGTACAGTGTGACTTTCGAAGGAAGGGCGTGCTACAAATGGGTTGATTTTGTATTGATAAGATTTGCATTGTTTCCCATTGTTTCGCCGCAATGTCTTAAGGCAGTATTTCTCAACCTTTTGCACCCCAGGGCGCACCTGTAAACCTTTCAAAACCTGGCGGCGCACCTGACGAGCGAGTCAACTGCAAACTTTCTTTGGATATTTTGTTTCTTGCTGGCGGCTTTTATTACATCAGGTTCCTAATTTTATTATTTATAAAGAAGCCTGTGGAGTGGGTTAAAAATAACCCGACTCCAACTTCCGAGTCCGACTTCGGCCAAATGAGCGATTTCGTCAAATTATGAGTCCGGCTGCCACCCTACACCTATTTACGTAACTAAATTAAGGTGAATTTTCAACAATCCTCTCATAGAGGTGTCATATATCTCATCCACCCACAATACATTGCTCGAAAATATCCACGATATGCTATTCCGCCTTTTTAATTTGCAGTTGGCGGCATTAACAGTTTTAAAATTGGTACTGCGCACGTTGGGCGGGACTCAGGCAGTCCGACTTCAGCAAAACAAATTGACTACGGTACGTCGATTCCCAAATGTGACTGCGACTCCACAGCCCTGCTATTAAATTCCATGTGTTCAATAAGATAGGCCTAAAGAAAAAAAAATAAAATAGGCTTTTCATGTTGCTAATTATGAAAACACACGGTATGTTAGTTAGAGTTCGATGAAAACACAAAATAAGCCCCCAAAGCAACAACATCTAACTCGGAATAAATCGAAAATTTAACGGAATAAAACCTAAATCGACAAAATAACGCCCAAAAACAGTAAAAACAGGGCATGGGACGGTTAAGGGACATCTTCTTTTGCGTGGTACTGGATTGTTTGCCTCTGTTTGGGATTAGGCGCGAGTAATGGGTAGAATTAAAATTAGTTCATGGTTCAAATTATTAGGGGAGTTAGTGTTGAAGTTGTGGGTGGGGTTTGGGGTTAAGTAAAAGGTTGTAAAGGCCTTATTCTTACAATTTAGGCCTTATTTTGATTTAAACGTTATTACGAGCATTAGGTATTTATAGTTCTATTTTGGTCTTATTCCGAACTGTTTTTATGCCGAAGTTGATGTTGTTTTAATTGCGGTCTTATGGCGGAAGCCCCGCTAGATATGTTGCAATAGTTCCTCTTTCTTTGTTAGCGAAGAGCCAACATCAAACATTGGGACTTCAATAAGGGCTACGAATCTAATCATATTGCTCAGTGTTTATTCACAGAAAATAGTAACTAGAGTTTATTTACAGTCATAGTCCTTTATTAAAATAGATAAATCTAAATGGTCATTTTTGATTGAAGAATCATCTCCCACAGCCGAATTTAACTTTTCCTCTCCTATTTTTTAAGAAAAGCTTTAATTTTATCTGTGGATGAGTGTTTTCAGTTTGATTCCGCATTGACAATTTTTAACTAGTCAAATGTTGGAATATGTCATTTAAATTTTTAACTTTGAATTCCAGAATTGACCAACGCCATAATAAAACCCAATATACTTTTGGTATAAGATCCAAGTGGCCTAAATAACATCTTGATCCGCAGAAAATTGGTACAAAACGATTAGGCGCCGCCACCGCCTTATAAGGGCCATGTTTTTTAAACGGCGGCGTTTGTAGACGCTGTTTTGACACTGGACTGATTGTCCGATAGGGGTTTGGTTTTTTTTTATTTATTGGTCCTCTTTCGATCTTATTCCGAACTGTGTTATATTCCGACGTTGATGTCATTCCGAATTTTGGTCTTATTCCGGGAATCCACTATCAGTCGCAAATTCTAAAAATAATACAGAATTTTTGTAGCATTTTTTCTCTCATTTTCTCGCGGCGCCCCTGGCAAACTTCCGCGGCGCACCCGTTGAGAAACGCTGTCATAAGGTGACCATTTCTAATTTAAATCACAAATTTTGCTAACTTAAACGGATTAATGGCGCGAGAATTTATTGCGTTTCCGTTAATCTATTTGCGTTAATCTGGTTTATGAAACTTTTTCGTAGTCTGTACTGATCGAATATGGCGGTTTTATCGTAAAATTTAACAAACTTTTTACAATGAACCGAACCATGTTTGTCATACAGCAAGTGTGCCAACTTATATTTGATTGCGTTTGACTGATCAACTGGTTCAGTAAAAAAGTTACAAGAACACTTTTAATTGCATTCCATCAAGAGGAGGATAATAATGAAGGTTAACTTGTTGTGTTGTCAAATAACGCTTTATATTAGGCTTGTCCAGACAAAAATTGGTTATTTTAATGTTCCGCTTGTGTGCGAAAGCTACTGTAATGATTTAACACATATACGACGCGATTAAAGACGTGAAATGCGGCGATCGACCGGTCGATCGCGATCACCGTGTTGGCTACCATGGATACAGTAAAGCTTTTTGCATTACTACTCAACACGGATCTTAACAAACCTGAAGACCGGTAACTGAAGGTAAATGTCTAACTGGCATATATACCAAAGCATGTGCACGGCAACCTTTTCCTGGTCGCCGGCTAAACTAAACTCAAGTAAGTTCTCGTCGAGCCGTAATAATTCCAACTAACAATTTTGTTATAAAAACGTGTGGCTTTCAGGCATTTTAATGTATAGTTACTCTTTATCAATGGTGGGCCATACGAACATGTGAGGTGGGCCACAGACCAATTTAAACAAGCTAGATTTAGTTTCATTTGTGTAACTATATTTAATTTTAGAGAAATAATGGATTGGGGAGGAAATAAAAAGGAATGGAAATTTATTGTTCGGCCGCAAGTATCTCACTAATGCACGGTTGAATAAATAATCTGTTTTGAAATATGTTCTGCTGTGTTTTGTTCCAAACCTATTTTAAAAAGTTTTTTATTTTTTATTTTAGGTTATTTCTTTCATAAAAATTCTATTGGGCCACAGAATTTTTTTGCAACGTAAATGGGCCACGAAAGAAAAAAGGTTGAGAACCACTGGTCTAGATGATATACTAGAGCCTATGTTTGACCTAACATTCATTGCTTATAACCAGCGGAAACTTTGCAAACATGAGTAAAACTGCAGGATCAAAGGTTTGGTAAACTTTGAGCCATATCTTCACCTAAGCAACATCACAACACATACCTACATTTGAACTGCAGCTATTATTTGTGTGCTTGTAATTAGTTTTTGCGCTTTCAGAATTTCTAGTGCGCCCAATTACCAATCAAATAAGCCTCAGAACGATACGGTGAACAAACAAAAAACATGTAATAACTCCAAAAAATTTCAATAGATTATCATACAAGTTCGAAATAACTGTTGAACTTATAAGCAGTTATGAAATTTTTGATCGCATATCAAAGCCTGGCCCGATTGATATTGACTACAAGCGATGGCTCTTTTTGAAAACCTGCCTTGTAGTTCATACTGTGAAAAAAGTAGCGAGAAGGCTTTATACAATTAGGTGTTAATATAGCTGAATATTAATCATCATAAAAATAAATATTTTTATAAATTGTTTTTGTTAAAAGTGTAATTGCTGGAAATATGTAAACAATATTAAAATTGTGTAAAAATGTCAACTCTGTATCGTCACAACTTTCGGAATATTGCCCAAAACCGATCCGGCGCGCAAAGTTCACCCAGGTCAAAAAAAAGGAGGGAGAGCAGAATAAAAAAATAGAAATTGTATAGAAAATAGATTTCTATTTGAATAAGAATCTTAGCAGAACTGACGACGCTATTTGCGCAACTATATAATATTCCTGGCAGATGCTAGGCCACTGGTGCACCATGTTATTATTATACCTCAACTATAACAGATCCCGATGTTAACAAAAACAAACAATAATAATATTATTATTTCATCAACTTCAGCTTTCTATGTGAGCCTTCTAGTTTTGGCAATAAATTTTGACAGTGTATTTAAACTCTATTTCAGTTTCACATTTGCGCACGACGGAGTAAAGCACGCTTTATAAGGTTGTCCGTTTTATTTATCGTCAGGATTTGTTTGTTACGTGAACTCGGATCTTATTATCACCCACTCCCGGAAGCAAAATTCTGGATTTCCCTTGGTGGAAGCCGCGTTTGAAAATATAGGCCTACACCCAATAAAATTAAGTATTATGTGAAACGTACATTGTTACAACAAAAAATGTCAAATGTTACATTTACGTTAACTTTTAAAAGATCTGCCGGCTTTATTAAAGCTGGCTGCTTAGGATTTCAGCATTAAACGTGGAACAAGCAAAATTAAAATTCGAACTGTAACGTCCAGAGGAACACTTTTGAACAACGAACTGTGAAAACACGAAGATTGTTAAAACGGCAGGGTTTGTTTTTTAGGAGGGAAGGGTGAGATTAAGTTTTTAAATGATGATTGTAAACGGCCGTCCGGTAGAGTAACTTTAAAGTTCACTGCGAACTGCCGTATATTTATAAACAACCATGGTATAGGTTTCGTACAGACGCTCAAAGTTTAAAATAGCGCGGTCTGTAATCTTTAGCACTGGTAAATGCCCATGTTTGGCAATGTGCCTTATGGCTTTCTTTTGCTTTCCTGATAAAAAGTTGATGAAAGGTCGTCGCTTAACTGCGACATTTTTTTGTAATATTCTAATCACAAGCTGGAAATATTCAAATATTTTTTTCAAGAATTATGCTACTTTCCCCTATGTTTACGGTAACAACAAGATTTTAATATTCATAAATTTGTAGTTAACTTTAATTGTTGAGACTTTTCTGGCAATTATCAAAGTCAGTCATTTTAAGAGGATATACAATAGATTGATACATTTGGCTGGCAAGTTTGTTCTTTCAAATTGAGGCGAAATATTTCTCTTTAAAATTTCTAAAATCGCTCAATTTGATCATCTCAGAATAGTATAAAGAATATTTGCGTACATTTGAAGTCGTTGTCGCCATTTATGCGCACAGGCAAGAAAACATATTTTTAATTAACCTTTAATTTGACTTACAGTGAATGTAAATTCCGTTATAATCCATTTTAAACCTTTTTTTAGTTCTCCCAAAAGACAATATCTGTTTGCAGGGAAAACTTTTGCCTGCTCGACGGATTCGCCAATGTAAATTATCAGTCCCGCTAGCTCTTTTAAAAACTGGCACGAGGCCTAACAGTTGTGTGTCAAAAACTAGCTATAAAACATTTTTTTAATTACTTTAGCTATTGTTCGTGTTTACTCGCATCATGTACACTAGCAGTTAAACTCAACAGACCGCGAGACTTTGTCAGTAGCGAGGTGGGAAAAACAACTTCCTGTTAAAATACCATCGACTGAGCGGTCTTCTGCTAAGTTATTGGTGAGTCTAGACTAGACCATGCGATCAAATAAAAGGAGGATAATATATTACAGTCCTTATCATAAAGAATGCTTTGACAGCTACACCAATTTGTTTTTATTTAAATATTTGTCGATTTAGTGTAATAACAACTTTCAGCTTCGAAGAATTTATAATTCAGAATTTAGATAGTACGACAAAGCATTAATAGCAACATCAATTCACTTGCTCGTATATGAAAATTTTAATTAAACAGTGCAATGCTGCGCTTGCCTTTTTTATCCTGAAATTGTTATATAGATAAAAACTTTTGCGTGGGCCGTTCGAAAATAAATTATACTTTCCAAAGGTTTGGCTTGCCCTGCTTGAAGCTGGATGTTGTGAAACTACTTTTTACTTTTCATGCACACTAGTGAATGACTTTCATTTCCCTTGTATAAATCGTAAGCCTTAGTAAAATATTTGTATAGTGGGCTGTCGTTGACTAACGTATACCACATTTGACTCTAACAAATAAACTCAAAATAACACGTTGTTTTTAATTGTATCAATAGTACGGGTGCACTTGCTTCTTTGCTATCAGTTATGTTAACCTCTAATTAACGAATCACTTTATTTTAGTGTAGCAATCACGAACAGTTTTAAAACCGCGCCCACAGTGGCAGCGCAGCAATTAGCGTCCAAACGCGGGGTAATGTGCTAAATTTTTTGGTAGTTGAACTTTTTGCAGCGCTTGAATTCTGCGTTCTGGTGGTCGAACTCCTCTGCCTGATATCACATGTCCGAGAAATTGCAATTCCCGTCTTGCGAGCTCACATTTCTTCGTGTTGACATAAAGGTTGTATTCGACAAGTCTACCAAGCAAACGTCCTAAGTCGGTTTGGTGCTCTAGGTCCGTTGTTGAAAATACTAGGATGTCATCTAACTATACCTGGCAATTTAGTATGTCTTTAAGCACGTCGATCATAAATGTTTAAAATCATCCCTTTTTTAGGCCTTGTGGGAGTCTCGCCAAGCGAATAATTTTCTGCCTTGTGCTATTGTGACTGACTTGTGAACCGATAATACTCGTCTTTTAAGTCAAGTTTCGAGAATATTGTCGATCCTCTGGAAAATCAGTGCAATCTTTCAATATTGGAATTGCCTTGTTGGTTATATATTCCTAAATCTCAGAACACACGATAAAATAATACGGTGATTCAAGCAGGGCTGCGGAGTCGGTTAAAAATACTCCGAGTCCGACTCCACCCAAAAATATCAACCCGAGTCCGACTCCAGTCAAATGTGCTATTTGGTCGAGTTCATAGTCCGGCCCTGACTGTAAAGCCTGTATTCCGCCAATTGACGTAACTTAAATAACGTGTATATTCAGTAATCCACTTTAGGGGTGTCGTATAATTTATTCACTCACTATGGTTGAAAAATATTCCTCCATATGCCATTACACCTTTACAATTTCCAGTTGGTGGTCATATCAGTTTTAAAATTTGTTACTGCGGATGCGCATGCCGGACTTGGGACTTGGGTAGTTTTACGAGGTCTTACTCGAGTCCCGAGTCCGACTCCAGCAAAAAAGCCGACTTTTCGAGCCCGAGTCCGACTCTGACTCCACAGCCCTGGATTCAAGCCGCTAGTCTATTATAAAACGTATATCGTAGAACCAAACGCGATACGTCAGAAACACACGATTCGGCTTATGGTCACCCGTCAGTGGATACCGGTCACATGTAGAGGGTCGTCAAACTAAGCAATGCAGAATAATAATGTTTAATAAAGGCTACACAACATACTTAGCCAAGTGTTGTGTGCTATAGTCGATTATTTAGTATTGCGAAAACATCACACAACATTGCACTTTGGTTGCATATTAAATCCAAAGGGCGCGCGTGCGACTTCTCGCAAAACCACTTGACGTAAAAGGGTTAAACGCTTTATTTAAGCTTGGCAACACCGGGTATTTTATCTAGTTTTTAATTAATATTTCAGCTTGGGGGAATTTTAAGTTGTCTATTCTCGCGCTTCATTGATTGATTGATTGCGAGCATGTAAGCACAATCCTGGCCCAATCGAGTTTCCACTGTCACGTGATGTTGTTTTCCGTCATCCGGGGCGAGGGCGTTACTTTACAGCGTTTATATCTTTTCATGAAAAAACGGCGAAATACCACGCGTTTATTGAAAAAAATACATATTTTTAATATATTACTGTGTTTTTCTGTTTAAAAGTTGTTTTCGAGCACATGGAATATCGCAAATGTCGAATGTGTTTGCCAAAGAAATTGTTAAAGTCTCTTTGGTGTGTGCTTAGAGAGGAAAATTTGTTATCAAACCATGAGATACGGGTAGGCTATAGCATTTTTGTTAAAACTTATTTTAGTGTAAAAATATATCACATTCTATTCATTTGTACTCCAAATTGTAAATCTTTAAAGATTGTATGTGTGAACATTTTTGATCTCTAACGTGAATGTTAACTGCTCTTTGGGGACTTCGAAATCAAAAGGCCATATGTCGAACTTGGAGGGGTGTGCGTCCGATTAATGAGTCTTCATTTATATAATTGCCAAGATAAATCGACCACACTCCTACAAGATTTGAGATGGCCTGTCTTCGTGAGGCCATTCAGGTCCAATTCTTTCCTTTATTTCAGATACATGAACAGTCAATTTTGCTGTCTTAGTAAAAGCTATAAAAGCCTCTTCTGCACTAGGCAGTACTGGGTGATACTGGTTGATACTGATTTTTATTCGATTGTGCGACTATACTTATAGACGAAAAGATTTCTAAAATGCACAGGAAATATTGACGTAGATATTCTTACGATTTTCAATAATAAATCACGTGACAACAAGGCGTGGTCTAAACCTTTTTCTCTCGACTCTTATAGACGGAAATAATATTTTTGTCCCAATATGGCTTGAACAAAAGCGCTTCGATCTACATTGCGACGTAACTGGCGTTCGATTCTAAAAATTCTGGATTGTTGACAATAAGGCGAATTTCAAAACAAAACGCTCACATTAAACGGATATACGTCACATCACATACAGCTCTGACGCATAAAAATTGGTGTAACAAGGCATTCGTTGCAAACTCTAGCAAGAGATATCGGCAATGGAATTTAAACAAAAACTTTCATGACGCAACATTAAAGCGATAAAACAAAGAATTAATTTGATGTGCTGACGTGTTGCGACAAATACTCCCTTTGCAAAGGTTTTGCAGTCATTTCGAATATATAGGAATGACATTATTTTCCAATTGTTTTCGTGTGTTGTGTTTCAGCTGTTGTGAAATGCTTATGGAGCATTGGACGCGAAATTGTCCGATCATTTAACGCATTTGCGCAATTGTTTTTGGTTCGATTCCTGATTCCTCGAGAAAATGTTCGTTTGTGCCTGAACTGGCAACGAGGATTTTGATGTCAGCGTTCGCTGGTTGCTTGAAATGTGTTTCATCGACACGCCAGAGCAGTTTGCTGTGGCTTTTTGCTTTTCAGGAAATCTGTGCGGCTTGCAGGAGAAAATCTCTGCACGGTGCGTTGCAATTCTGACGTCACCAGGAAGCCGTTGTTTTGCGCGTTGCATCTCGATCTATCGCTTTGTCCAACGCTTGTTGTGTTTGTTTTCTGAAATTTTAAAATATTTTTCCGGCAGATGTGTGTTCGAAATTATCTATAGCAACACTCAGTATTCAAGTTATTTATATTTTGGTTATAGACACACATATTTTCTATACTTATATATATATATATATATAGGCGCGACAGGTTACACTTAAAGTTTGAGACAATTAATTACTGCAATTTGTAATTACTCACGTTACATCTTTTGCGATTCAATACAAAATTAAATTCTTTTGATTTTTAACATTGAGCAACATTTCCTTAAAAATTTGCATTTTTTTTTTAGTTTGCACAATTCGTTCAATGTAAGTTTTAAAATAACGACGCATCACAAGAAAATACGCTTTGAAGTTGCTGCTTATTCACTATTGCTTTCAACAAAAGGCAGGAAATGGGGTGTTCCTAAAGTTGTGACTTGAAAGCTAATGTTTCGCGTGTGGATAAATCATTATGCTTGATACGAGATGTTTAAACTCGTGTGTAAACGCGGCTGCGTGATGAGAGAAAAACAGACAAAAACCCAAAACGTACCAAATGTTTAAAAGAATTCGGAAATTTAACACGAAATTATTTCGTGCACAACAAAATTAAGTCGTGATTCACGAGTTTAACGCGTTGATTTCAAACTATTGAGCTCCAAGCACAAAAATTAAGCTCTTTTAACATTTATCAAAAGATCGTGCGATCGACGTTTAAGCTTAGACTTCATAGATATAGACTATACATAATTTGCGAAATGCGATACATAATGGTTTAATAGAAAGTCGCATTAAAACAATTTACAGACCTTTCAGTCGATATTTTTACTTATTATATATATAATTTTGTTTTTATTTTAAAAGATAATAGATTTTTCACCTGATAAACTAGGCAGAATCAGTTATTGTGAAATCCATAATTCCGTTTCGTTTTCCATGATTCCAAACGGTGGTGATGTCTTTATCGGCAACGCTTGTTTGTATTTCGTGTTTCGAATTCCAAGCAAATGCTTTGCTGACGCTATGGAGCGTCTCTTCACGTATCTTTCGATGAGATTAATTTCTTCTAAAGCTGGCTTCTTGCAAGTTCCAAACATGACAGTTTTTATGCGGCTGTTTGTAGATGGTCCATACAGATTAAGGCACATATTTTTTTCTTTGAGCTTCGTTTCTTCAGTCTTCTTGGGAAAGTAGTTTGCAGGTGGTTCGTTCGTCACACGCGGGCATCAATTTTGAGGGGATGGGTCAGTTAATGAGTCTTCATTTATATAATTGCCAAGATGAATCGACCACACTCCTACAAGATTTGAGATGGCCTGTCTTCGTGAGGCCATTCAGGTCCAATTCTTTCCTTTATTTCAGATACATGAACAGTCAATTTTGCTGTCTTAGTAAAAGCTATAAAAGCCTCTTCTGCACTAGGCAGTACTGGGTGATACTGGTTGATACTGATTTTTATTCGATTGTGCGACTATACTTATAGGCGAAAAGATTTCTAAAATGCACAGCAAAATATTGACGTAGATATTCTTACGATTTTCAATAATAAATCACGTGACAACAAGGCGTGGTCTAAACCTTTTTCTCTCGACTCTTATAGACGGAAATAATATTTTTGTCCCAATATGGCTTGAACAAAAGCGCTTCGATCTACATTGCGACGTAACTGGCGTTCGATTCTAAAAATTCTGGATTGTTGACAATAAGGCGAATTTCAAAACAAAACGCTCACATTAAACGGATATACGTCACATCACATACAGCTCTGACGCATAAAAATTGGTGTAACAAGGCATTCGTTGCAAACTCTAGCAAGAGATATCGGCAATCGAATTTAAACAAAAACTTTCATGACGCAACATTAAGGCGATAAAACAAAGAATTAATTTGATGTGCTGACGTGTTGCGACAAACTTAAAAAGTTATGAATTTTTGATCGAATATTAAAAGCATAGCCCGACTGATATTGACAACAAGCGTTGGTTTATTTTGAAGGGTGTTTGAAACTCGACTTGGGTGGCAATAGGGCTGAATACTAATATTTCTCGAAAGTGTGATTGGATTGCTAAAGCCATTACAAGAACTCTATAAAATTGAACTCTATAAGTGTGATTGGATTGCTAAAGCCATTACAAGAACTCTATAAAATTTCAGCCTATTAGTGGCCCAACTTTCGGAGAAAAAATCTCGGCGCGTCAAGTTCGCCGAGGTTTAAAACACTTGCCATGCCGAAAACACAATTTTAATTAAAATCCAATACTTAGGTACACACATTCGATATTCCGTATACGGAACATAAAACGTTAAAACGTTGTAATTAGTCGAAATTTGTGTTTTTACTTTTCATATGTAGAAGAAAGGGCTTTGTCCTACTATGGCAAAAAATAGTTATTCGCACGAGAGAAACAGCATCACGTGACAGTGGCAACTTGATAAGGCCAGGATTGTGTTTACATGATTACATGGTCACCTAGAAATCACCCGATCCGTCAGAAATCAGTGCATATCTAAGCAAAAAGGTCTATGACAATCAGCGCATCCTAAGGCAGAAAAGTCTAGACTTTTAGACCTTGAGGTCTTGGACAATGCACTGATTGTGAGCCCTATGCAGATTTGGTTTGTAAGCGTTCACCCCATCCGTCAGAAATCAGTGCAGTTCTAAGCAAAAAGGTATACGACAATCAGTGCATTCAAAGGATCAAAAAGTCCGACTTTTAGGTCTTGGACAATGCACTAATTTGCATTAACAAATGTGCATAAGAAGATTAAGTTTAACAATACTTGACCCAACCAAACCCAAACGCTAACCAGCGCCCTAACCCAAATAATGTGCGATAATTTAATAATTATAACGCTTCAGGCCCCAATACCTCAATTTGTGACGTAATAATCTTAAATGCAATTGACGAGAAACAATCTTATGCCCATCCGAGTTTGGGCTTTTTTCCCCAGCATTTAAAGAATTATTAAAATAACGCACATTATTTGGGTTAGGATTCGGGTTAGCGTTAGGGTTTAGGTGGGTCAAGTGTTATTAATCCTATCTCATACTTTTTGTTATCTTTTCTGAACTTTTAATGAATATTTTTAATTAATCTACGCCGGGAGTTTACCTAAAGGTCCAAATCAGTGCATTGCCAGGACCTCAAGGTCTAAAAGTCTAGACTTTTCTGCCATTGAATGCACTGATTGTCGTAGACCTTTTTGCTTAGAAATGCACTGATTTCTAACGGATCGGGTGTAGAAATTGATTAATTTTGTTGTGTATTTTTTACTCAACGGCTGCTATCTGTTGCAATTGCTAAACATCGCGGTGCAGAAATGTCTTCAAGGTCCAAAGAATACTCGGACATTGCGACCCAGGCAACATGTGACGATGCTGCCTCGTGCAAAAGGTAGCGTATGTCTGTATTAAACGCTCCAGATCAGAACTTCGGATTTTGCAGCTTGAAATTGCGCAGCTGTAATAGCATTTCTGCCAAAACTTGCGCGGCCGGAAATGAAGTACTGTACTAAAAACGGCGCTGGTCTAAAATCCTACCACATTTTTGTCCAGATGTTGATATTGCTAACATTATTTGGGTTAGGGGGGGAGGTAGGATTTGTGTGGGTGAAGTATTATTTTTATTTTTGTTCTCTACACATATTTTTTTACTTTTGCAAAATTGGGATGATAAATATCATAATATAGCTAACTCACACCCTAACCCAAATGTTGGTTGATTTAATAATTATTTGATTGGTGTGCTAAGGAATAATAACAAACTTGATTGAAAGTGAGCATAAAATATAATTTTTCGTCCGGTGATTTATTATAGTATAGCATTGCTAACATTATTTCGGGGTTCGGGTTAAGCATTATTATCATATGTTGTGTCCCATATTATTTCTCCCTTGCAATTTAAATTTTGGTACCTTTGGTTACTGTAAAAAAGAAAAAAAGTGGTAGGTTTCTGTCCTTGCTTTTTGCAATTTATTTATATCTTACCACATCAAATAAATACGAAACATGTATCAACTTTCCAAAAACGTTACACCAGCCTACGAAATAGAACTTAAAAGCACCCTGCAACCAGATTAGAAAATTTGGATATTGCATGGGGAGTCCGTTATGTACCTTAAATATGTGCGGCTAGTAGAAAACATTTTTTGCTAAAATTTGAACGTCTGAAAATGAAGTTTTTCCAACCTGGCACTGCAAGTGGCACTAAACTTGAAACACTCGTAGCTGAAATTCTTTATAAGGTGTTAGATTGGATGTGTTCATGCTCAGTATGAAACTTGCCACCTGAATCCACCATTTTTGGCCGCCTAAGATACACAAATTATTTTGTCAGAATCGTACACCACAATTCTGCTATATATTTGCCAGAAAGGACCATTTTTCATTTTAAATCCACTAGGTCGACGATAGTTCGCTCAAAGTAATGTCAATGGCTTGGTTTTGGGCAGGCATTTTACCCAAAGATGTCTGTAACTTTTTTTGCAGATATGCTGTGCGCGTTGGATATTGGAAAGATAAGTACTTACAGCACATGGTGCATGGCTCGATGCAAAAGAGACAACCTGAGATTAATAGAGGTATGGCCTTTTTGTACATACAGCTTGTCAAGCTGGATGGTTTGACTTTGAGATTTTAGTTTAATTTGTCAAGGAAATGTATCAAGCAAAATGCAGTTAAAATTTATTGCCGTGTTTTTCCAAGCGATAAACTTTAGTACAATTATATTAGAGCCTTTGGCTTAATTTAATAATTCATTTAACAAGGCATTTTGAACAAAAAATCACTTTACTTGTGGACTGACATATCCATTTTCTAAAATTCGCCATTTTAAACAAAACACTTTTTTTTGCACGATTAAACAGGCAATATTTTTAATTTCACATTTAAAACACCAATTTTTCTTGTCTCTAACTTTAGAAGGCTTTTTCAGAATACACAGTTTTTAGGATAATTTCAGCCAACCGATTAGAGCTGTTCTATGAAACAATAAATAAAATATGGAAACTTGATTTGTTACAAAAGCTGACATACCCCAAGACTAAAAGATTTGCACAACTTAAATGTCACAAATTAGTACCTGACGATTGTGTATAATAGCATTCTTTCCTTAAGCGTTAAAATTTATATTTTATTTACGACTAGCCTTCAAGTTACATCATAATGCCTCAAAAGTGGCGTGATGTTTTTACGGTTAAACCACATGTGATTGTATGTGCTCCAGAAAGCTAACTGAAATTTAACACTTTTGGGTAACTAAGTTGAAAAGCATCAAAGTATTTCCCAAATAGCAAGCACATTATTTGTGTTCGTTACATTACACTTTTTTAAAGATTTGTTGACAGACTAGCAAGATGTATACAAACACAAGTTGACTTTGAAGAACAAAATTTAAAACCCTACCACAATCCAACCTCTTTTTGGAAATTTGGGATTGCATTTTACTAATTCAGGTGTGCACAGGAATTGCTTCCAAAAAATTTGGGTGTCCACCTGTCACAGAATGCAAACTGGTCTTGAATAATTACTCAATTTGTTTTGTTTCTTCCAAAAAAAAAGTTGCTATTTGTGTATGTTTTTTTACTAGTTAAGTTAGCAATAACTTTGCTGACAGCCTACAGATGCTCCAACATTTGTTGAATATATTGCTGTAGACCTTTAAAGAACAAAACTTGCTTTATACTATGCATAACTTAATACTAACTCTGAGAAATAACTTTGCTAACAGCCATCATCATTTGCTTTTTTGCTTTTCTAGGGTATTTTGCAAGAACCGAAAAGATTTGGCAGCTCATCAATCGATTTATTTCCATCACAAACAGACAGTGTCAAATCGTAAGTCTTGGCTGTGGTTTGGACACCACATTTTGGAGATTGCACGAAGTTGGTTGTCTGCCTGTCCGTTATATTGAGGTTGATTTTCACGAAGTTGTTTTAAGGAAACTTCATGTGGTCAGGTAAGTTACTGTAGCTATATAAGTTTTAAACCTAAATAATAGTGTAATTTTTTACTGTAGGAATATATGGCTTTGTAGCAGTGTTGTAAACAAGTCATTTTGACTGAATATCAAGTCGAATCATTGTCATAAAAATTAAACGTTAAACTATTAAAATTTGGTAAAATCGTCTAAATATAAATAATAACTTGAATAAAAAATAACACAAAACGCAACAAATTGTTTTATGTGCAAAGCTTGATTAACAACCTAATTTCTTAGTGAAAAATGCTTGATAAAAACACTTCATTTCGTCAAAAGTCATTTGTCTAAAAGATTTAAGTCAAGTCAAGTCATTTGAAAACAGTGTCTTAAGGGCACTTAAGTCATTACAACATTGCTTTGATCTGTTGCTTCTGTATATATAATGCAAACTCTGTATAAGCTGCGGCATAATTAAATTTTATGAAAACTAATATTTTTTAATAGTTGATGAAATTAAGAAAAGTGTACTTGTATATATATATAAATATTTGTGTTATTTTTTTAGCTCCAAAGATGTTTTAAATTCCTGCGTTGGTCAAGTACAACGTTCTAGCAAAGGTTAGATTTTCGCTCAATAAGTATAAGTGTTGAATTATTGTAAGTAATTTTTTACAGACCCGCCATCGATGCATTGTGAAAGATATCACATTGTTTCCGCCGACTTGAGACACCTGGAAGGTTTAATAGATTCATTAGAATCATCGGAAATTGACTACAGGTGCCACATAAATAATTTACTGGATGGACATACTATTATTATGGGATGATAATTTCTTTAATTGTTCCAACAATCCCCGCTGTTTAAATAATACAAGTTTCCCAAATAAAATATAAAATTTAAAAATGCTAAAACAACTGAATTTAAAAACAGAACACTGTTGAATGAAGTGTTATTTGGTACGAAAAAAAATCTAAACTTATTAACATCTTAATATATGTTTTTTCTTCTATATGAGAAATAACCTTTCTTATATAAGTTATGTATATATTTATTTTGGACTTGGATCATTTGTAATGCTCTGGTGTTAAAAGGTAATTCTCAGATGCCACAAAGACTTTAGATCTAAAGGCCTTTAAATAGAGTCTCTGAATTTTGTTGATGTGTTGCTTTAAGTTGTAAAACGTTTGAAAAACAATATTTTTCTATTGTGTTGACCATTATGGTTTTACTGTTTTATTTTCGAATTATGTTAAAAAAACATAAAGCGAAACTATTTTAAGTCTTTGAAAATCTCTATAATACCTCTTAATATTTTCTTAAATCTTTATGCCGACAATGATATTCAAATTTGGTTTAAATGTTTGTTGTTAACATGTTAAAAAAGCAAAATCGTCAAGGTTAAGCTTCAACAGGTTTAAGATCTTCTTGTACATTCAAGTTTAAGCGAATATTAATTTATTCGGAGTGATTCCATTTTTTTGTGATTTAAGGTTATTTTTCTATTTGGATTACGTTCATTGTAGAAAACTCATATTTTATGTTTGAAAACAGTTTCATCCGCCGCATGCTGTTTGAGCTAAGGGTTTTGCATAAGGCAGCTCCGAGTATATTCTGTGTGTTAAAACTTGAAAAACAGTTTTTAAACCGCCCTATATGTTCAGATTCTTTAAATAATAAGGTTCTTTAAATTACCAAGAGAAAATCCTAATCTAATAAAATTCGCTTTTATTTTAAAGTTATGTATTTTATTTTGGAATTAGATAATTTTTAATGGACTGTTGTTAAAAGATAATATTCTATACAGCTTGCCCACTCTTTTCTTAACTGAGTGTGTAATGGTTTACATGCCGCCCGAAAGTTCAGCGAAGATCATAAAATGGTCTAGTGAAGCGTTTTCTAATGCCGTCTTTGTCAACTATGAGCAAATCAACATGGAGGACACTTTTGGACAAGTCATGGTTCAAAATCTAAAGGTATTTGACCACTTATACATTCTTGCTTTGATATTAATTAGGTTATAATTATTCATTGACAAAATTTTAAAAAATTACACCGAAAATGGCATGCGTACTTCGAACCACACTTGGACAACTAGATTTATTTAGACTAAGGGTTTGATTTAAATTGATTGACTTAAAATGCTATTGAACAAAATAGCGTTTCTCGTAACATCTGAAATACATAAAAACTAGAACTAGAGCACACAAGCAATTCATAAAATACATTAGAATTAAAATTAGCCACATTTTGCTTCAACTCGTTGATTTAAAAAACTAGGTTCATTTAGTTGTCCAATCTACTTTAAACAAAAACATTTTTGCGACATTTTGTCAAAAAGACTGTGATTTAGACTTTTTTCAAAATTTCGCACACATGAAAGTGAAAAAATTGTTAATTTCAAGAAAGGTAACAGGTATGAATAAACACTGGTTTAACTACTAAACACCACAATACTTATGAAAAAGCTAGTGCATGTTTTTATTTTAATATTGTAACTTTGTATTGGCACTTTACAATGTTGTAATGACTAAAGTCAATGACATGACTTAAGTGCACTGTTGCCATATAACCTGACTTAATTGGAGTCTCATAACTAGTTGAGGTATTTCCCATCATCGGACAAGTATGTATACCAATTTTATTAGTTAACAGATTTATATTGATGTCGTTGACTTGACTTGAAGTTTGCTCGTTCGAATAATGACTTGTCCTGGATTTAACTTGATATGTTTTGCAAAAGGCTTGACTTTGACTTAGATATTTTTAAAAACTTAACTGGGACTTAAGTCATTTCAAAATGACTTGTTTAGAACACTGGCACTTTACATGTCTACATCATCCTTTAATACAGGGGTAACATACAGCCCACGATGGAATTTTGAGCGGCCTGCAGACAGTTTTGGGTCTTACATGATAATGGTGGCCCGCGACTGCAGTCTGCCTCAGTCCCCCACTACTTGCTTAC
The DNA here is from genome assembly GCF_963924565.1 of Ascidiella aspersa. Classification (NCBI taxonomy): domain Eukaryota; kingdom Metazoa; phylum Chordata; class Ascidiacea; order Phlebobranchia; family Ascidiidae; genus Ascidiella; species Ascidiella aspersa. The sequence goes on from NC_139451.1 coordinate 4,515,031, forward strand.
TACGTCCAATAAAAAATGTTGTTAGTTATTCTTTAGTTGTTTGTTTTCTTTGTTTTGGGTTTTTCGGATTTACAATAAATAAAAACTTGTTGATAAATTTGATCTACCATAGATGTCTCATTGACTTCAGCAGCTATTGAAGTACATTGCGCTAATATATTCATTAATATTGTTTTTTGGTATCTATGCTTTAAACTTAAAGTTAACGTGAAATACGATTTATTTCTTGTATAAAAGGATAGTACACGATTAATGTAACGATTGAGGAATCCGGCATGGCATGTACTTTATTTTTTAAAAGCAGACCCGCCAACTGGAAAAGCTGCTTTAATGTATATCAACTGGTATTTTTCTAGGCCAGGGGTTGTATATTGGCTGGAGTTCAACCATGTTCAAGTATTGAGTCACAGAAGGAACGTTTCTTTTCATTGGGATGGCCATCTATCTGGTGTGAAGATATGTGGTGCATATACAACAGTTTGCCAGACAAAAGGGTAAGTTATGATTTTTTATGATACCGTTATAAATGCTTGAATGTTCTATTAACCTAATACATTATATCTAGAATTATTAAAATGAATGTTAAAGCCAAATAGGTCGAGTAAATCAAACTTATCTTGATGAAGATGTTTCAAAACGCACTCGTATTGTCATCAGTTAATGTGCAAGTGACATTAAATGTAGCATTTACTGATGTTGATACAAGTGCATTTTGAAAGGTCTTTATCAAGATGATGTCGATTTGCTCGACCTATTGGACGTGTATTTCTAAACTTTAATTTCTTTTTATTCAGGTCTCCCTTAAGGTTGGTTCACACTAGACGCGTTTTGCTTCTGGCGCAAAACGCTAGCGTCGTCCAGTTCACACTTGACTAGTTAACAGCGTTAACGGCAAATTTCCTCGCTCCAAACAGAAAGCGTCAAAGTTGAAATATTTCAACTTTCCGCAACCGAAAGCGTTTTAAAAAAAACACATTTCAAGTTTACGCCAGACGCGTCTAGTGTGAACCAAAATTTACCGGGGTGAATGACAATGATTGATAAACACTAATTGCCCTTTGTAATGGCCAGTTCTAAAACTTTTTTAAGCCCTCCTCTCATAAATATATGTCTCTTGGCAAAAAAATGCACATTTTCTTGGTTTCATGTAGAATGAGTGTTGTACATTCTTTTTAGGTTTATATAAACAGTGCACAGAAAGTGCAAAACGTCAAATAGCCCCCTCCATTTCGCAAGCCTTGTATCGAACACTTACCAGAAGTGTTATAAACAAGTTAATTTAAAATAACTTAGGTCACAGTCAAGTCCTTGGCGAAACAATTCAACTCCAAATAAAAGTTAAAAAATAAAACATTAAACTTTGAAAATTGTAAACTCGTTTGAATATGACCGATAACAACATTAAACAAGCAAACTGTTTTATTTGGAAATTTAGGAAAAATAACCCAATTTTACGAAACACGCCTATCCGAGGCTTTTGTCCAAAAGGGGTCAAGTCATGTGTACAAAGACTTTAAATCGAGTTAAATTAGATTGTGAAAACTGCTTGTTTTGCAGCAAATTGAAAGGCTTGAATTCTTAGATGAAAGTGAGCTACTTCAGCAACTATTAGATCATTACTGCATTTCTGTTGCAATAAAAGACACCACTGATATTGGTAAGAGATAATTCTCATATAATCAGAGATATCGGATAAGCGCTGATACCCAATGTTAAGTGTTAGAATTGGTACTCATCCAGTGAGACCGGTATTGACTTAAAATCGAGTTGGTATATTAATTTTAGCTATGCCGTTTCTAGCTTGAAAGGTAAATGTATTAAAAAAAATTGTGGTCTAACAGCATGAAATAAAACCTCTTTAATTTTTTTTTCAAATTCACCTTGCCGATTTGAGCATAGCAATGTCTTCATTTGGTATTTTTTGACCAAAATATTTCTATTGGTGTATCCAAAAATACCGAAAAAGTAATTCGTCCAAGAAAACTTATCACATTTAGATTTATCTTTAACACTTTCAGGTAGTTCCAAAGTAAGCTTGATTTCTAAATATTTACTGTTATTTTTGTGCAGGTTTGTTGGAAATGGTATCTTAAAAAGAAAACTGTGCCATAATAGGCCATGAAGTTCACTGTGATTTGCTTCCGTCAAACGTTTCCACCAATTGCCAACGCATATAATTGTTTTACCACTTTCGTTTATCGTGCTTTTATTTTCAATAAATCAATTTTATCGCTTTGTATTCGATTTAAAGCTTTTGATACGTTGCATTTTAAAAGAGGTTTTTAAACTTTAAGGAATTACTTTAAAGGGGCTGTTGACAATTTTAGTAGTAGTTTAAATTTAGTAAAGAGGTTCGTATTTTACTTGTAAAGGAGTATTTTTGTACAAGTTCTCGGTGATACAATCAAAACAATTTAACCAAGAATGAAAGCTGGAAATTAACAACCAAAACACGCCGATTTATAGTTTAAACTAGTCAAGATATTTCAGAGATATTGGGTATCGCATAACCGTTGATTAGGCAACTAGTTACGTTAAAATAATTCCAGATTTTCTGTCAAAAACGCATAATTTTCCTACAAAAAATGTCAAAGTCATTGAAAAGTTTGAACAGCTAGATTTAGTGGACAAACAAACTGCGCCAAGGTTTTTTACAGCTGATGGATTCTGTTAAGGTTTAGTAACTTAACTTCATATTCGTTTCTCGTAACCTTCTGGCAATCAATTCCAATAATCACATGTTTATATATTTTTACAATAGGTGCAAACATGTCATTTTATCGTTTTTAAAAAAAACCTGCAAACGGTTTTTATAGCTGTCATATGCTTCTTTCGTTTTTTTTTGACAGGCGTATAGGTTCGGCAATTGTCACTCTTTTTAAGGTGTGAGTATTTTTGACTAATAGGTGCCTATGACCCCCAAAAAGCTCTTCACATTGCCAGAAAATGTTCAGCAGCACGAAGAGAAGTCAGAAAATTCGTAAGTTTTAAATTGAAAAAGTTGTTCAATGTATAAGAAAGATAAGAAATCTTGGCGCTGGTCTAAATCCTACCACAGCAGACATTATTTGGGTTAGGGTGCAGGTTAGCGTTTCGGTTTGGGTAATTTAAGCAATATTAATACTTGACCCACCCTCACCCAAACATTAACCAACACCCCAGGTTCGAAATCCCCCGCATAGTTTCTTGCTCAGCCTCGCATCTCATCTAAAATTCGGTCAGCCACGTAAGATCGCTAAAACACGCAAAACTTATGTCGCGCTAGTGGTTTTAAGTATAGTACTAATTTTTCAGCCGTACAAATTTTGCAAATAACGTTATTACAGCCGTGCAAATATGGGCGGAAATCTTATTACAGCCGCACAATTTCAAGCTGCAAAATCGTCGCCCGCACGCAAAATCTAAAGTTTCTAATCTGGCCAACACCCTAACCCAAATATTGTGTGTTCCTTCAATAAATGTTTCATCGCTGTGGTAGAATTCTAGACCAGTACTGAAATCTTGCGTTTGTAGCGGCTTGCATATGATTGGGTCAAACTCCGGACGACGAATTGGTAACTACTAACATTTTTTTCTAATGAATTAGTAACTACTAACATCTGGACGTCGTAGGCCTATACGAAACAGTGAAAATCAATATAACCAGCAGTTACATATGCTGTTTACAGATGAAAATGTTTTATTAAACTAAATTTATTTGTATAAACCCAAACCATTCAACTCGTCTGATTATTGAGCAAGAACTTAACTAAAACAGAACAAAAATACAGCATATAGCAAGCAAATTGTTTTATGGGACAAAAATTTGTAAAAAACTTGTGGTGTTGGGTTAACATTGCTAACATAATTTGGGTGGGGGTGCTAGTTAGCATTTGAGTTCGGGTGGTTCAACTATTTTTGTTATATTAACCACCCATGTTTAGTTGTTTTCTGCAATTTCATTTTTAACAACTTGTTTTGTTGCTTAAAAAAAGTGTTAGGTTTCTAGACCAGCGCAAACTTGCTTAAACTGGAGTCATTTTATTTCAAGTTATTTGTCCAAAAGACTCAAGTCAAGTCATGTCATTTTACCCAAATCTTTTAAGTCAAATCATTTCATTCGCAAAACAGTGACATAAGTGCAAGTCATTGCTATACAGTTGGTTTTCCGATATGTTTCACAAGCTGCCCAGGATAAAATTTGACCTTATTTTCTCAGGAAAGTTTTTTATGAATCCCATATAGAAAGTATGGTATATTAAGTTTATTTTCCATAAATATTTTTCATGAGAAAATATTGTCAGAATACCTCTGGCAGAGGGTGTCCGGAATGCATTCTATATTTTGTCGCAACCCAAAATTATACTATAAAAAATTATACTATATTTAGGCCAAATTATACCAAATTATACTATATTTAGGCCAGAAAGGACTTTTTTTATTTAAATTTACCTTGGCAGAAAGGGATTCGATTTATGCTATCAGGCTGAGTTGTAAACCTTAAAAAATCAAAGATTTTAAACTGAACAGCTGTTATAATCATGTTTAGTATTTCTGATTTTGTAGTTAGTCGAAACTGTTTTTCTTTGCAGAGGAGTTTGTGGGCCACAGTTCAAGCGTAACATGTGCCGCCCTTGGCCACAAATCCGGGCGAGTGATGGCCACGGCCGGCGAGGACGGGAAAGTTAACCTTTGGCATGTCGGATCACCCAACTGCATACTCGTAAACGTTTACCCAATATTTATTTTAAACTTTTATATACTTGTGATAGTTCAGTAAAGCAAAGTTGATGTTGTCCAACAGTCAGTGTTTTAGACCACTGCTTTCCAACCAGTGGGTCCTATTTCAGGTGGGTCGCGAAGCATTTCTGAATGTAACAGTTTTCTATTAAAGCGGGAAATTATTGCATTATCATTACATAACATTTATGCAACAATGTAACAAATACAGAACAATCCAATATGCAAGCTCAAGTTTCGCATTATTAGTAGCCTAAATTGCATGTTTTTTTTTGTCATTAATTTGTTTGGTCATACTCATATCTCATTGTGGGTTTCACAATTAAACTTGCATTAAAAGTGGGTTGCGAACTGAAAAAGTTGGGAAGCACTGTTTTAGACCCATAAGAAAAAAAATGTTTTCATTTAGGGAGTGTTGGATCACAACGCATCGCTCAAATGCAAATAAATAATTTATCATGTGACATGAAGGGACACCACTTTAGTATTTAACCAATATTGATACCACTCTTGACATAGTGTATTGGCCATATTTTCCCAACTAGACATCCACTGCTATCACTTTTTCGGGAAGATTATTTACCCAGTCAAAATATAAATTAATTGAAAAGAAAATCCAAATAACACAAATATGTTTATTAAAATTTGTTACATTTTCAGAAAAAAAAATATATCATATTTTCGTAGTAAATATTGTCCAAAATATAGGTCAAAATTTACTGATATATTGGCACGAAAAATCGGCCAATATGTCTCTAATCCTAATAACCCTAGTTTTAACGTTAAATAAAGATTAGGGTACAGCTTCTTAAAATTAGATTAGAATTAAAATTAGAGCATTTGTGTTTTCCAAATCCAAATTAGATTAGAACTAGTATTAGAGCACACAAGCAATTCACAAATTAAACTGGAATTAGAATTACTTTCTAGTTGCTCTAATTATAAAACTAGTATTATCAAATTGTCCTAGTCTGATTCAATCCCAATTGTAAAAATAAGTCCATTTATTTGCACAGAGCTTATCACCCCTCCCTGCCCCCGTTCAAACCGTTCGATTCAACGCAACCGAAGAACTGGTTTGTGCCGGTTCGTTGTCAGGTGCAATCAGGATTTGGGACTTGGATGCTGCCAAAGGTAACTAGCAATTAACTTTATCCAGAAAAAACGCCCCTAACTGGGGTGTACTTTGCACTAAATGTTTTAGTCGAAATTTCACTATTTTAACGTTTAGATCTTTAGGGTGGTTTTGTAGAGTTTAATTGTGATTTTTATTTTTAGGCTTAAAAAAAATCTTACATAGCTCTTCTGACTAAAATTATTACATACTATTATTACAGCAAATCGTATTAGTATCGATTTGTAGCCAATACCTATGTTGACTAACTCAGATGTATTAAGCATAAGCACAAAGAAATGTAAGGCCACCTGTATATCTTATCATGCTGTTTTACATTTCACTGTTTTGTTGTACAGTCTTTATGAGGATTGTTTAAAAGTTTGTGGCTTAAGCTTTTATCAATGAGGCTGTAACTTTAAGTATACACTTTACATCTAAAACAATTGCTGGTTACCTGTCATGCTGTTTTACCTTTCACTTGGATAATAATAAATAATTAACCTAATATTTTTTGCGTGTCAAATATGTTCAGTGTCCAATAATATAATTGATGTTCCAAATCGCATAGCCTCTTTCAGGGTTCATAATGTTGCCTTTTTAAATCGATTATTAATTGTACTTTACATCTATAAATTGCTGGTTAACCTCTATGCTGGTTTACATTTCACTTATAATTTGTATACTGCTCAGCAGGGTTGTTTCAAAAAAATTGTGGCCTAAGCTTAATGTTCCTAATCATGAGATGCACAAAAAGACGCTGTAGAAGTGTTTTTTTATAATTTAGCCGTTTTACGAAAACTGTTTTGTAAACTTCAGCGTGCAGACAATAATTCTGATTAGGGATTTCTGATAGTATTGGATCGGAACAGGCACCTGGTATCAAGGAATAGTATTGGTAATCAGATGATATGCTTGATAGGTATCGGTGCTGGTCTGATACCAAATTAATTTGTACATTTGAGCCTTGTTTTGCGATCCAACATAGTGTTTCTGTTTTCTTCTTTACATGAAATTCATTATTGAGTAAATATTCTGTTCAACATAAAAGACAAAGCTTCAAATGCAGATTTTAGCACAATACCATGGAAATCATTGCCATTGCTCGTTGCACTTATTAATTTATTAAATTTTGCCTTTTTATAATGGCAATGCTTTTTGCCCAAAAATTGGGTATCAACATTGAAATGAAATATCAAGTATCAGACATCTCAATTGTGCTACAATTGCAGCAGAATACTCTTGCAAAGCTAGCAATTCCAGTGAAACACTATTAAAATATCTTAGAACATGTATATATATATAAATGTTAGACGAAATACCCGGCGTTGCCCAGGTTAAATAGAATATACTACAAAACTTCTAAACAGTGGTTCTCAACCGGGGGTCCACAAAAACTTCTCAAAATACCTATATTAAATTAACTAACGCTGGGGCCTGGGATACACAATCTTGGTAAGTGATAAAATCAAATTGTAACCTGTTGTAATTTGCATTGAGTGTAACGTAACACTTCCATTGTGATGTAACACAAATATATTGTAGACTTACTGGGCGAGCATGTTGCCACACATACACTTACACACAACTCACAAACTTTTATTATGTAGATATATATATATTTCACCGGCAAAGGCACTGTCATTATATCTTAAATATCTTAAAGTATGTTGTTTTTAAAATATGTTTTAACAGTGTCTGGCCTGAATTGCTATAGTAGTCAGCTGTTACTAATCAGGAATTAAGGTCGAAATTTATCTTGCAAGGGTCAAGGTGATTTCCATTGTTATGTATTGGGTGCTACATTGTCCCACAGTTGTTCGTCACTTATCCGGTCACAAAGCGTCAGTCCGAGCGGTCGATTTTCATCCTTACGGAGAGTTTGTGGTTTCTGGATCGGACGACCATAAAGTGAGAATGTGGGACGTTCGAAGGAAGGGTTGCATATTCACCTACAAGGTAAAACTAGTTTATACTATGACTAGGATGATTAAAGAATGAGAAATTTTAACCTGAAATATGAAATTTTGGCCTAAAAATGAATTATTTTGACAAAATTTTGACCTGTTAGAAATACATTGATTTAAACAACATATTATTGTTTGACGTACTACATTAGTGTATTGAAGCATCAACCACAATTTTTTTAAGTTTTACATACAAAACAGTGACTATATATTTTTTTTAATTTTGTGTTTTTTTTCTAATAGGATCATGACTCATGAATGATAATAGCTTTAGCTTTTTATCCAGAGTCCATTGCGGCATAAGAATTTAAACATAATATTTTCCCCAAACATGCGCATTCAAACTTTAATTGTGAATAAAAACTGCGGGAATTGATTACGATATTCAAGCAAATAAAGAAGTCAATAAAAATTATTGAATTACTATATAAGTTCAACAAAACTTTTCAAATGCAAATCATAAAACAAGTTTAAAATTCCGCTCTTTAAAATTGATCAGATTAAATATTTGAATAGCCTTTTTTCATATTTGGACACCAATGGGTTTAAATGCTGCTTGTTTAATTTTTATTGAATTGATTTTTCAAATCTGCTTTGTATCTAGAGGTAAATTGCGGCAAATGAATGTAAAGATATTATTATACCCAAACATGTACATTAAAACTTAAAAAAATCCAAGTATTACTAAAAACTGTGCAAATTGATTATGATAATCAAACAAATAAATAAAAAACTAATGCAGCAAATAAAAAAGTTTATAAACCACTGTGTTAAAGTAAACAGGTTAATTAGTCAAATTACTGTTTTTCTAATTTCTACATCATTGTGTGTAAATGCTGCTTTTCTATTTTTAATCCAGTTGAGTTTCCTTGTAGGGTCATGAGAACAGCATCAGTGATGTACAATTCAGTCCCGATGGTCGATGGATTGCTTCTGCTTCACTTGATGGAACTTGTAAAGTAAGCAATGTAGTTATACTGTTACTTGTTGTAAAGAGAAATTGTGGGTCAAAAGCAGCTTTAAAAAGGTTCCATCACAGTTGTTAAACATATATGTGTGTGTGAGTTTCATTAGTTGTAAGAAATGTTAAAGTTGCACACTTAGAGAAAATCAAAAAATATTCTTAAGGTCCTTTTTGGTTGATGAATGATTTACATACACTTGACAGTAAATGATAATGACTCCAGACACTGGGAGCCTTTGATAGACCTGGAAAATCAGAAGATCAAATATAGCCAGTGGTGAGGTTCTAACTCACAACCTTGGTCATACCGGGACTGATGCTCTACCAACTGAGCTACACAGGGCCAGAAGAGAGAAAGAAACTACCATGATTCCATTGCTTGTTGTGTCTTTTTCGTAAAACTAGTCTGTGGTGGGATTCAGACTCACACTCTCAACCCTACTGGAATGTTGCTTATCCAACTGAGCTACACAGGTTCAAAGGGTAGCAAGCCGAGAAACACTCACAGCCCCAATGCCTGATGCATCCTGTTCGTAAAATTAGTCTGTGGTGAGATTTGAACTCACGACTATAGACATGCTGGGACCGTCGCTTAGCCAACTGAGCTACACAGACTTAAAGGGCAACAAGTCGAGAAATACAATAACACCATTGCCTGGCGCATTCTGTTTGTAAAACTAGTCTGCAGTGAGGTTCGAACTCACGACCCCAGCCAAACTGGGAATTGCTATACCAACTGAGCAACACGGGCTCAATAAGCGGAAATCAAGAGAACAACAACCCATTGCTCACTAAATCTCTTGTACCTTATTCAGCTTTGGGATATAACCGCTGGCAAGTTACTACACGAACTAAAGGACCACCAAGGTGCCCTAACAAGCTTGCAGTTTCACCCGAGGGAGTTCCTATTGGCCACTGGAAGCGCAGACAGGTAAGCAATTTAAAGTATTAAAGAGGTGCTTCACAGTCTACAGCTGACATTCCTAGTGATATCTTATAATATAAAAAAGCCATTTTTTGATCAAAACAACCTGTTAACTGTTGTTAAAATGTGACAGTTATACCATGACTACCCACTTATTAACTTTAAAACAGGTTTATTTATAGCTATTCCATTGCAAGCAATTTAAAAAAAGTTAAAAATAAATTTCCTGAAATTTAAAAAAAAATGTAACCAAAATCAGAAATTTCAAATTAATACTGAACCAAAAGTGCTCCAATTTGGTATGTAGGGTTTATTGACGCAACAATTCCATGAGATCCCCACTGAAGTTTGACAAAAAAAGTGTTTTTTTGAACAACACTAGTGTACCTGCATGACTTGACTTAACTTAAGCGTTTTTAGACAAATGACTTGGGTTGAATCGAAGTGTTTTGAGTAAGCATATTTTTGTGAAATTGGGTTGTTTATCCTAATTTTGCACATAACAATTTGTTTGCTGTAAATTGCTTTTGGGGTATTTTTTAATTAAGGTATTGCTCAATGCTCATAATAGGACGAGTTTACCAATTTTAATAGCTTAACTTTTAATTTTTATGACAAGGACTTGACTTGGAGTTTACTACCTAATTTAAAAGCTTAACGTTTAATTTTTCTGACAAGGACTTGACCTGACATTGACTTGCTTTTATTATGACTTGACTGGGACTTGACTTGTTATTTATTCAAACATACTTGACTCGGAATTAAGTTATTTTACATAAAATGATGATTTGACCGGGACTTAAGTCATTTCAAAATGACTTGTTTACAACACTAGTAAATTACAGTGTTATACTTATTTGTTCTTTGTTGTAGAACGTGCAAAGTTTACGACGTCGAGCAGTTCAGACTTATTTCCAGTACACTGCCAGAATCGAATGCGATTCAGAAAATATTATTCGATGAAAGCGGAGATTGGCTTTACACTGCATCCCAGGTAAATAGCACACATGTTGAAGTAGTTTTTTGTGGGGATTTTGCCCAACTTTAATGTAAAAAAAGTCCTATTCATTTCTGTTGGTGGTATACAAACTAACATCCCAGTTAAATTGGCACATTATGTTAAAGTAGTTTTTTGTGGGTTTTGGTCTAAGATTATATTAAAAAAGACTACAAGCAATAAAATGTTTCCACTTTATTTTTTATAATGCTATATATACACAATATTTTGTTTATGGTCTAATGGTTATTAAGTTTTGTAAAAATTTGAAACAATTCAGATAAAATGTTTTGTTTATCTTACTAGAGCATCCAAGAATCAATAAATCTGGCCTTCAAATTATTTTGAAATCATATGTCCAATTACATAAACAACAATTAAAATATCTTTGATTTTTTATAAATTGTTATTTACTGTTTAAAACATTTTAAAAAAAACTAAAAACGAGAGCCAAGGAATCATTTTTCTAGTTGCGGGCTAAAACCATACTCAGACAGTTCTCTGCGGGCCGTTAAATATTAACTGTGTAGACCTTATTTTAATATAACAACGGCAACGACTGTTAATCAAATATGAAACTAGGGTATTTTGCTCTTAAAAAGGCATAACTACATGCCACAGTTGATGCAGGTACAAGATTTTTGCATTTACGTAGTTGAAATACCCACAAAATTGTAAGGAATCGCTTTTTATGTCCAGTTTGAAAAATAGGTCGCGGTCGCATGATTTGCCTTTTCAGCCTGATCTGGCCAGCATGCCGTATGTTGCTCACTCTGACCTACGTAGTAGTAAAATAGTTCATGTAAATGTGGTATTTGTAATGTTCCAGGATTACTGCAAGGTGTTTCTTTGGGAGCCAAAATGTCAGCATCTCGATACTGTGGCCGTTAAATGGGGAAAACCTGCCGACATCACAATATCCGCTGAACAGCTGGTAAGTACAGACATTCCAAGGCGTTTACACTGTTCCTATAATTTTGTGACCAACATGTTGTTGTTTAGTGTAAACTAGAGATGTCTGATAATTAATGTACATTCTATTCCAATACTAATAATATGAAAGCCCATACAGAAATACTACATGCAGTTAATGTAGGACTACTCCACACTCGTCACCCCTAAAACACTTTTGCACGTACCACAGATTGGGTAGCCCTGATTTAAACATTATAGTGTTATATAACGAACAATTGTTTTTTACATTTATCATTTCCTTAAAATGAGTAAAATAACATTTCGTTTTTTCTAGAGAAACAAGTGGGTCATTAAAAATCTGTGCTGGGTCACTTAATGACCTGCTGCTCAGTGGTTCGCCATTACCGACCTATAATAATTGTTGGTAAATTGCTACTATGTCCAGCTTCCAACCATTATGCTCAAAACTTTTAACACATTTTTTCATCTTAAAGCCCAAATTTAGGCTTTAATGATTGAGACCACCAAGAATCAGTTTTTAGCCTTTCGGGAAAATTTAAAGTTAACAGCTTTAGGAAATGTGACATATATTGTGTTTTAATCATTAATTTTGACAACCAATTAACAACAGACAATTGCATAAAAAAAATTGCAAGTGTAATCTCCTATAAAAAATAGCAACAACCCTGTTAGTTGCATGTTGTTAGTTGCCTGCATGCTATTCTCTTAGGTCCCAAATAATTAATGTAATAATAACTTATAGGTAACTGAAACATACAGTGTATACAATGCATATTCTCTGACTAAGCCCTTTTAGAGTCATAATGCATCTTGTTTAACTTATATAATTAATATATGTGTTTGTTTTTCTCTAGGTTTTCTAAAGTCTCGTTGTTTTACTTTCAGATGGGTTGCTCCTTTAATCAAAATGTTGTGTCCGTGTATATCGTCGATTTAAAGGTATATTGTCAAATAATTATCATGTGAAACCAAGCACCAAAATAAAAAATAACGCACTGTTTAATTTATCCTAATTATGGACTAGCAAATCAAAAGAACGAATTAAAATATTAATTTGGAAAGTTGGATAATCTAAAAAGTCAGCTTCGTAACTACGAATCTACATCAACATTTTTTGTTAAAACTGTATTTAGTGATCTTGGACTGTTAATGCTTGGTCTTGGTAAACACAATTTTTTTAATTTGCTCAGTTTACCTACTCAAAAGCTGCTTCTTACAATATTTTCATCGTATATGATTTGTTAGTAAATACGTCATATTAAAGTCTAAGTCCAGGCTTTTTTTTAAATAAATACCAAGTCCCGGTCAGGTCATAATAGGAACAAGTCATTATCAAGTCAAGCCCTTGTAATACAAAATAAAATATTAAATTATTGAAATGGTTAACTCTTCTGAGTAGAAGCAATACCGAACTACAAAACAACAAAAACGCTCAAATTAGCAAGAAAATTGTTTTGCAAAAAAAAGTGTGCAAAAACACAAGAAATAACCCAACTCAGTTAAAAAAAAGCTCAATCAAAACATTTCATTTCAACCTAAGTCATTTTGCACAAAAGACTTAAGTCAAGTCAGTTCTTTTAAAAACAGTGACTTAAGTGCACATAAGTCAAGTCATTACAACACTGGTATATATATGATTTTTTTTCATACTCCTTGTAGAGCATTAAAACAGAAGCAACGAAAAAGGAGGATAACATTGCTTCCCCATCAGGAATGCCACCACCTAATTACCCACAGCCAAGGTAATGCACAATAGGCTATTGTAAGTTTGAACCGTACTCTAAGCTTTAATCCAAATACTGTAAGCTTGAATCCAAATGCATTGTTTTGATTTGGGTTATTTTGGTCCCTGATTTCAGGCAACCTTTCCATGTTCTGCATCAAATAGCGTGAAGATAGTTGAGTGTTTTTTTTTAAATCAGTATTCGCCAAATCAAAATAAAATTCCGAGAACATGAAATCTGTTTTACAACTCAACAAAATTTAATTGAAAAATGTAAATTTACTTTCTTATAAAATAATAATGCAATAAAATAAGCTTTAAAACACTATATACGGATCTGTTCATAAGTTTAATGGTGAAAATAACGGCCCAAATAGACCTTAAAAGCGACACGCTTTATTTTCAAACGTTTCGGCAATTCCTAATGACACTGATGATGGTAATAGGAATTGCCGAAACGTTTGAAAATAAAGCATAAGCTTTAACGTTTAACAATAAAATAAAATCTGAAATTATGTTATAAAATAAATTCTGATTGTAACATATTCCTCAGATAGAATGCATTTGTAATAGCCAACCACTTGTAGAGAACATAATTCCTGCAACATGTTTGATTTCAGACGAACGAGCAACGTAACAACTCGTCCCCACACTTCTTGTGGAGTTCCTGCCAGTGATGCTACTTTTACGTCACCACAGACAAATGTATACCTAATATTTTTTATGGATTACTAGTGCTATGTATAAAACTATATTCGACCTGCCACCAAATGTATGTTGTTCTATCCAGCAATTTAAAATTCTTAAAAAAATATAGCCCTTATTAAATATTTTCCATAACCAAATAAACATCATTAATTTCTACAAAACTAGTGTTCAAACCTTACTAAAAAGCCAGCAACCCTTGTGTTTATATCAGCGGTCGGCAAACTATGGGCCGCAGAGCTGATAGTGGGCCGAGAGTTAATTTTGAAAAGTTTAGTGTTTAACATGTAGTTGTTGGCCGCGTGATTGCCGTACATTCAATGTACTTTTAACAGTTGGTGTGGCATAAACATTTTAAATTGGCTCAGCTTGTAAAGGCCCACTTGTCAATGTGACCCTGAGAGTGCCTATCGAACTCTATTTTTTGCCAACTTTAACTTTATGTAAACGAAAAAATTTAGCGCTTCGCGCGTATATTCGTTTTATGGCATGACAGTGTTTTGGGCATCAAGGCGCCGTCTAATATTTCACCTTAATATCAAATCTCCTTAATCCGCCACTGTTTTCGTAGTGGTTTTACGTAGTGGGCCTTCAATAGCTCTGAAAAGAGTACTTTGGGCCGCGACAAAAAAGTTTGCCGACCACTGGTCTATATCAAACAAAAAAAATTATATCAACAAAAATGTTTCCTAAAAAGTGGACTTTAAAATAAGCAGGGTTGCGGAATCAGAGTCAATCCAGGTTGAAAATTAGAAAGTGCACTTTTTTAAACTGTTAATCTTTTGTGCAGGCCATTCAGTGCAACAACAATAATTCCGAATCATATCGCAAAGCGGCAGAAATACCAACAGATCCGGAAAAAGTTTTCAAACCTACGTCGACTTTACGTAAGAAACCTGTTTTTTTTTTCATTCTTTTCGTTTTCCTGTTTAGCGGAATCTATTTAGTATGCAACGTTATTGTCCCAACTTTACCCTTTCAATTAAATAAGTATACTGTAACTATCATAAAGTTAAACTTATTACCAGGAAGTTGGGTTATATGCAGTTTGTAAATCAAATCAAGTTAAAAACATGATTGAATTTGTGGTCATTTTTTCCGAGCTACCATTTCAAAACATTTTTATTTGGAGGTTTTAATTCTTAACAAAGAGCTATTCGGTCGGAATGACCCTGATTAACATTGTGATTTTCGATAAAACAATTTTTTTCTCGTCTTGCCTTGCAAACCGTGTTCCGCTGTGTTTTTATTGTTTAGCTACATATATAGTTTTTCCCAGTTGCAAGTTCATTGCCCTGATAAAAAGTTCCTGTATAGGTCATTGAAACGTTGGTAGATTTATAAATAAAAACATTTGCCTGAAGAACAATCGTGGTAGCATCGTCTTATTTGTGCCAAGTCAATTTGTTCTGAGATCGTGTGCATTTGTGTGCAAAATGAAACATGCATTTTATTTCTTTTAATGGTAAATACCTATTTTTTACCAATTTTATTTAGCTTGCAGGGTACTCTTTAATGCAGTTTCTAAAAATAGATATTCTGCAACTCCTGGTTGCAACAGTATATTCATTAAAATAAATTTATTACTGTAAATTTAAATTTTAGCCCGTTCACTTACAAGGTTTCTTTCAACCATAAGGCCATCACCTGATTGTCGTTAAAGTTATAGTAATGACACAAAAGTAAAAAGAGAAAAGTAAAGTCTTTATGACCCTTGTTGTTATTGTGATTACAACTCAAGAATATAAATTTAAATTTCAGCCCGATCGCCAGTAAAAGATCAAAACGAAAACGCAGCTCCAGAAGCTTCAAAGCCACCGACGCAAGCAAAAAAACAACAACCAAACGTCTACCAAGTGTCGAAAAGCGACACGTCCGTCGCTCTTTCGCAGCAGAAAAAGGCGACGGCCCAAACAAAAAAAGACATTCCAGTATCGATATTCGAAAATCCCAAGAAACCGAATCCTCAAGCTACGGCGAACGCGGCCAAACCAAAACTGCCCAAAAAGGAAGAAGTCCAAGAAAAACCGCAAGTTTCGGAATCGAAAAAGACTCCGGTTTCTTCGAGCGAAAACCACCAGCCGACAATCGGACAAAGCAATGTCAAACCACCACTAGGGGGTGCACTGCAGTGGCATGACTCGAATCAGATTCCGACTCGAGACAAGGATGTTCCAGAAAAGCCGGGTGCATGCGATCCAGTTACACCGACAGAACCGAAACAGGTTAGATTTAAAACGGAAAAGTTTAATGTAAAAATGTTTTGTAATAAAATATAAACACTCGACCAGTGCTTCCCAACCAGTGGGTCGCGAAGCATTTCTAAAACTGTTAATTTTATTTCCAATTAGCTACATTTTAAATTATGGCTAAACAACGGTTAATTTTAATTATTTAAACTCTCTAATTTTGTTTGATTGTTTTTATAGTCACAAAATGGATAGTTTTTTTTTTTAAAGCAAAAGCAACTGAGTAAATGGAATGAAAAGGAAATCTAGGAAAGTTGTAATGAGGAAATATGACTCTGATTACACGAAATGTGGTTTTATTTAATTTTTTATCCAACTAGACTAGACTCTTTAGTCTAGTCACTAGAGGAATAACAAAAGTAGCAAATTTGTAACAATATACCATGACTCATTTTATTTGTGCTTTTGGGTCAGTTTGTTGAACACGTTTATATACACGAAATGTGGACACAAAATGACCTTAAGCCCAAAGCACAAAGTGTGCAGTGTGCAAAGATATTGCCGAACGCGTCATTGAAACCACCGAAGCTTAAGAGGCACCTAGAAACAACAAGTTCAACGAAATATCGTTCTTGGTCGAACAATACAACTTGCATTAAAAGTGGGTCGCAAACTGAAAAGGTTGGGAAGCACTGCACTAGACCAATTTAACCTTTTTCTCCGCTGTATACCTTCAAAAACCCAATTATACTATGTTTTGTTCTATTTCAGCAAACAGTTCAGCCTTCAAAACCCCTGGGAATGTCGACGGTGATTCCTTCAGATCGACAAGACCCAGTCAACTTGGATGTTAACGCCTTTCTACCGGTATGGATCAGTATTTCGTTTTCATTATTAGGGATGCCCGGTATTATCAGATCCTAGGGATGTCTGATAATTCCAATGTCAAGTGTTTGTATGGCACTGGTCCGATACTGGGGTGGTAGCAGTGCTGATCCGATACGAAATTAACAAAGGACCTTCAGTTTAATTTATAAAAGCAGAAATAATGTAGGTTAACAACATAAAGTAACTAGGCATATGCTGTTGCTACCAGGCGTTGTTTCAATTGTAAAGTTACTCTTCGGGAAAAATTTTATCGAAGTACCAACGTTTCGACCACCTATTCGGGCAATCTTCTTCAGGTCAATATTATACTTCATTAAAATTTTGCCAGAAGAGCAATTTTACAATTAATAAGGTAACTAAACATCTTAACTTTTTTTACTCCAAAAAAAAAAAATAGATTTGAACGGCCGGTACAATTTTATCTATTTTTGCCTTTTTGAGCATAGTAATGATGTCTTTTGAGATCGGTTTGGTTTGTGATACAAAAAAAAATACCCGGTATCGGTATTTGAATTAAATATTAAGTACCGGACTTCCTTATCATTAGTGTTAACCAGCATTTTCTTTAAAAAAATTCTTTAAAAAGTCCTTGAGTATCTTTAAATATTTTCATGAAATTGTGTGACAACCTTAAACTAAAACGGAAGCCAATTTGTATGTTGTTAGCTTTTGTTTGCTTTCTGAACAGTATCAAAACTACATCTCTAGTAAAAGCAATGTATTTGTTTCACTTAAGACTTTTCTGATATTTTTTTAAGAAAAAAATTCCGAGATTTTTAAGAAAAAAACAAATATTTTCAAAATTTTTATGAGAAAAAAAATAATTCCGAACTTTTACGAACTAACCTAGTTATGTGAGTGAAATTTTTGTTTTTGTAGCCTAAGCGAGATAGTGCCAGTGTAGCCACCCCAGCTTCTAATGACAAGGAAGCTATCACCAACATCCGCAAGGGGTTTGAATCGATGAGGGTGGTGCTGACCAGTAGGCACAAAAACTTAGAGGTTGTTCGTGCACTTTGGACCAGTGGTGATGTAATGGTAAGTAAAGGGCTACAAAGAACTCTTTTTGATAAAGATTCTGCAAGTTTTTGTTACCAAGCCATTTTCTGTATTTTCCGAGATCAGGCTAATTGCGTAATTTGTACCTTTAATTTTCTTTAATTTTTGTAAATGGCAGTATTTGACATTGTAAATATGTTAATCAGGTGGCACTATATAAAGACAAATTGTATTAAATCCTCGAAAAGCTTTCACACAACCGTGCTTCGTCAAAGTATAAAATCAATTTCTACTGATTTTTTATTTTATTTTTTTATTTTGACCTGATGAAGCACGGTTGTGCAAAAGCTAGTCGGGAATTTTGTTAACTAAGCCTGAACGTCCGTATTAAATATGGTCAATTTTTTAAATTGATATCTATAAATTGCCAGTTGCAACATACAGCTCTTACACCAGGGGTTCTTAAATTAATGCAAACCTGTCAAAAATGTTTTTGGTTCACATGGATCAGGGTCGGCATGAAATTTTATAGATGACGTCATAAATTGACTTTATATAAAAAACAGGTCGGTTATAAACAACCCGATACCGACTCTGGCCAAGATACATTTTTTTTAGATTTTTGGTCCGGCTTGAGACTATACAGGGCCCAGTATTCCGCCAATTTACACAACTAAATACGGTGGATATTCAGCAATCTACTTATAGTGGCGTCAAATTATCAACCCACAATACATGGTTGAAAAATATCCACCATATGCTATCCCGCCTTTGCAATACAGTTTAAAAATTCAGTACTGCGCATGCGCACATCGGACTCGGGACTCTGGTAGCATACGTGGTCTTACGCGAGTCCCGAGTCCGGCTTTAGAAAAACGACTCCGTTGAGTCCTGTTTCCAAGTCTGACTCCCCAGTCCTGATAAAAATAGATTTAAAAACCTGCTGTTTTTGGTCCAACAAATGCGAACTGCAATGGAGTCTAAATATATAAAATAAGTAGATGCCAAACTTTTTTTTTTATCTTTTAACCTCACTTCAATTGAAAAACTTTTATACACCAAGATCTTAATCAGACATTAATGGACCCCTTAAACCTAACCAACGTGTGGACCTAAGCTTAATAACCCGTGCTTCATACTGAATTACGTTGAGAAAATTCATGAAACGCGATTACTGTTTAGACATGGCATTAAATTGTATTTAAAAAAAAAAAATGAGAATCAAGGTAAACATTTAATCTACAAAAAATATATTTTTATACAACTTATGTAATTAACTAATTATGTGTATAAGTTTAACCTATAATATAGGGAAGCAAATTATTATGAATGCAATTACATTTTTAAGAATGTTTAAATATTTTTTAATATGTGATAAACCCAGGATTTACTATGGTTTATAAAATTTGCTTCAAACAACAAATTGTTTTTCTAAATGTTATTATTTGTTCTTTTGTTATAAACCTATTGTTTTTTTATCTTTTTCAGACGTCCATTAATGCTGCTGTAAAAATGAATGACCAAGCATTAGTAGTCGACATTTTAAACATCCTTGTCCTAAAGCCGTAAGTAAAATGCTTTCTTGTTCTACTGCAAAGGTCGGGAACCTCTATGGCTCTTTCTGTGACGCCATATGGCTCTTTTGATAGAATCTTGCTATAAACAGGGCTGGGGAGCCACCGTAAAATAGCATTAGCTCCGGCTCCAGCTCCGGCTCCAGCTCCGAGGCCATCAGGCAATTATTAAATGGCTCCGGCTCCAGCTCCGGAGTCGTAAAACTCAATCCTTTGGCTCCGGCTCCAGCTCCGGAGTAGTAAAACTCATATCCTTTGGCTCCGGCTCCAGCTCCGGAGCCATCAAACACACACCCAATGACTCCGGCTCCAACTCCGGTGCCACCAGTCACTTATTCAATGGCAAGTTTTAAAAATTGCTTTTGGCTAAATAACGTTGGAGATGGAACAAAATATAATTTCTTAGCTCTAGCACCACAAATTGAAAAATGGCCCCAGCTCCACAAAAATAATAAAAAGGGTTCCGGCTCCGGCTTCAGCTCCACAAAAATAATAAAAATGGCTCCGGCTCCAGCTCCACAAAAATAATAACAATGGCTCCAGCTCCGGCTCTGGCTCCAGAGAAAATGCTTAGCGCCGGGCTCCAGCTCCGGCTCCCCAGCCCTGGCTATAAATCTAAGCTATCATTTCACAGCATGATCTGAATAAAAATACAAGCGGCCACGACCGCTTTCCTAACTTTATATTTTTTTTATTACACATAGCAGCAAATTTTCGGCGCTTCGCGCGAATCTATTTTTGTCCAAAGGGCCCTATTCTTCAACGGAACTCCGAAATCAAAGTTGTGCACTTCGCTAATTAATTTTTGCATATTATGTTCTGTCCTTTAAATGAGAATAAAAACAATGGCCCTGCTCAATTTACTGATTTTGATAATGTTTAATAGTTTTTGCTTGTGCAAACTTAGCTAATTTTTGGTGCTTTTTATGTTCTGTCCTTTTAATGAGAATAAATACAATGGCCCTGCTCAATTTACTATAGTTTTTGCTAACCGATAACTAGATGTTAAAACGTATTATATGGCTCTCATGGAAATACAACCAAGAATATTTAGCTTTTATGGCTTCCTTATCTTAAAAGGTTCCCGACCCCTAATCTACTGGTTTATATATTTTTTTGTGTGTGTTTTAAAAAAATGCTTTGACAGATCTCTATGGAGTCTTGATCTTTGTGGTGTTATGCTGCCAGAAATCCAATCCCTTATCACCAGCAAGTATGAAACGTAAGTGCTAAACGCAGAAAATTCCACCCTCCTATCTTTTGGCTAAAGCTTGTTCTTTTATTTTAGATATTAAACTTATTACTTCCGAGCCCTGAAAACGCGTGTTTTGTCTTTTCAATTTATTGCTTTTAAGGGGATGTTATACATTAAGATAGAACGAAGGGGCACACAATGTGCATTTTTCTTAGATCCTCACTTGTTTTAAGTATTAGCATGGGTTATTAATATGGAAAAGTTGTTTAAAATGTTAAGAAGCAAGTCTAAATAAATATACTCACGTTTTTTTTTAAAGTATGCCCCTGTTGAAGCATAAACCCCTCTAAAATCCTGCAATAATATTAAATTGTAACAAACTGTAATACTTTGATGAAAATGAACCTGTGAATACTGAAATTTCGAAACCCACTTTTCATCGTTAAAAATGTCATTTTTTACCATTAAAACGGTTTGTAATGTTTTTTTTCGTAGGTATATGAACGTAGGATGCAACTCCCTCAAGTTGGTTTTGAAAAACTTCGCGCAAGTAATTCGTGCCAATATGAAAACGCCGCCGTCGTCAGTTGACATTTCGAGGGAAGAAAGGTGAGTTAAAGCCCTTGCCTATTTTCTCTGCTGCAATATTACATGTGGAAAAGTGGCCCTTATAATTCGTAACAAAGCAAATGTATCAAAAAGGCAGTGATACTGCCTTAAAAGCAGTATTTAATTATTTGACTCAAGTTTACATTCTGTTTTCAAATGACTTGACTTAACTTAAATCGTTTTTGACAGATGACTTGACTTGGACTTAAATCATTGAGTTAAGTGACTACAGTCGAAATCAAGTGTTTTATTTAACATTTTATTATAAAATTGAGCTATTTATCTCAAGTTTGGCACGTAAAACGATTAGATCAGAGGTTCCCAACGTGGGCGGTACCGCCCCTTGTGGGCGTTGGCGAGTTACAAGGGGGCGTTTTGGGACTGTTTCTCATTTGTGGGGCGCTGAACGCACATAAGGGGGCGTTACATGAAAGTACTTGCTATATTTTATAAAAAGCTTCACATAAACATAGTAACAAACAGCACTGTAGGTAACTTTTAACCTTAAATGCCAACTTCCGTACAGCGAACTTGTAGTAGTTTCCCGACCATTGTTACGTAATAGTTATGTAAAGTTGTTGGTTGCTCTTGCGCTTCACCGTTTTATACGCGGTAAAATGTTTGTATATTTAAAGCAGGGGTCACCAACCTACGGCCCACGGGCCAGGTTCGGACTGCCGCCTCTTTGACAACGAGACACGAGTCCATTTCAAATGCTTTTTGACTATTTTACCTTTAGTACGGTCGAAAAATTTTCGCGCTTCGCGCGAATGATCTTTCTACGTCTGGTTTGTTTACGTTTTGATGATGTCTTTGGACTAAATCAGCGCTTCTTTACCGTTGCGCCGTGGAAGGGCTGCCAAATAAATGTGCGTCGCGGACAAACGGAAAATTTTCAAACATTTTTTGGTTGTTTTTAGGCAATGTAATAAAAACTAGCAGGAAATTTAACAGAAATGCCGGTATACCTCAACAAAAATCGCTCCCTTCGCTCGCCAGATGCGCCCCCACTTATTTATTAAGGTTATCGCGTTTCCTCAAAGTAGCTTTATTACACTTTTCATTAGTAGTATGGATGAAAAAAATTCGAGGCCCGCCTGATTCACAGTTGTTCTAACATTTTGTTAACACAATTCGTAGTTAACATTTTGTGCGGCCCACAGAGACCTTTCTGAGTTTGGTTGGCTAAAAAAAGGTCGCCGCCCCTGATAAGTCTTGGTGCAGAAATTTGAATTTTTTCTGGTAATGACATAACCTGGTGAAATAATGTATCTATAAATTCCTATAATGAATGTATGTTAGACACCCTAAATTCCTAAAATATGAACGACAGATTATCGAAACGAAGGTGAAGTCAAAATGATGTTACACAACGATTAATATAATACTTTACTGTAAAGCAAGATGAGGGGGGCGATATGAAATAATTTGGAGCCCAAGGGGGCAATAGTGTAAAAAAGGTTGGGAATCACTGGACTAGATCATACATGTTTTTTTTTGTTATTTAAATTATATCTCATAAGCGTATACGAGTTTACCAATTTTAGTAGTTCAACGTTTTATTTTATGACAATGACTTGGCTGGGAACTGACTGGCTATTATTTTTTTTTTAAATGACTTGACTTAATTCATTTCAACATGACTTGTTATACAAATTGCAGCACTTTTACTAGAATTAAACCGATATGTATTACGGAAAATATTTTAAGTGCATTGCACTTCATTTGCGCACAAATGATTGTTCGAAGAAGCTTACTAATAGAGCAAATAATAGAACCCTAAAAAATCAAAAATATACGTCTTCACCAGGGGTTCTTAAACTGTTTTGAACGAGGACCCCTAACTTTTTGGGGGGTTCGTGGACCAGGGTCATAGATGACGTCGTAAAACACCTAGAATCAAGAAACATGTAGTTTTTGTCCAATTGGTGTGCAAATCAAGTCATTACATTTAAATTTCAAGAAAAAGATACCAAATGTTTTTTGAAATACATTTTCTTTGTTTTTAAATTCACAGCTTTTTTATTTCCACTAAAATATCAATAAAGCCGTAATCCCCCCCAAAAAATAAAAAATAACGATAATAATCCGCATAGGGTGCCTGGCCCAGTTAAAGAACCCGGGTATACACACCTATAAGCATTAAAACCAACACCTCGGTGAGAAATCACTACTATAAGGGCATGGTTCACCAAAAGTTAAAGTAGTGGCTTAATGACGTCATTCAATTCCCAGAAGCGTTGCAAGATTTATGGTAATGACGTCATAATATTTCCCCAAAACGTCGCACAACCCCTTTTTGGAAAGCCCTGCTGTAAACGTTCGATATGTCATGTGCAAAAACTAACATCATCCAAATTTACCCAATCTTTAGACACAAGAAGTGCAAAGCCTGCTACGAAAAACTGGCCGCCATACGAGATATCTTGGAATCGAAACAGCAGACTTCCGGCAAAATCGGGAGTCAGTTTCGAGAACTGAAGATTCTCATCAGCACTTTGGAGTGAAGAAGAGCAATTGCTTCGAGTTCTGTTGTTTCGCCTGATTTTTCAGAATTATTTTCACTGCGTCGCCGTCATATAGGTTTCATCTGTTGATTTTATTCTTTGCATAATGTTGGTACATCAACATTTTTCGGATCACTATGTAAGATTCTTCAGTCAGCAGACGAAAAACAAATCGAGGTTCAACGCAACCATGATTTTAAAGGAGCAAAAATTGTAACTTATTGATAAAAAAAATATCTGAAAAATTAAAATACGCAGATAAGTCAGCATTTGTTCTGAAATCGCATTTTGTGGGATCATTATGTTAGATATTCTTCAGTCAGACGAAAAACATATCGAGGATCAATGAAATACTGATTTTGAACGAGCAAAAATTTTAATTTATTGATAAAAATATCGGAAAAATTAAAATACACAGATATTTAGGCATTTGTTTTGAAATCTTAAACACTTTTTTGGTGCAAGTTTAATGTTTTTGTCAAACATATACATTCCATTTTTGTTTAATACCTTGTTCCTTTGCCTTTTTGGTGCTAAAGATTTTGTTTACACTGTAAAGCGACTTGATACATCTGTGGATACTGTTCTTTCTCTACTCTTTAATGTCAACTTAATAAAATTGAAACCTTCTCAGATGCAACTGACAGTGTATTGAGCAATACAAAGAGATTAGGTACACTATATACACGGATATGTAATGTAGCTTGATAATGAGCTTGATAAAGTAGATCGACATCATCTTGATTAAGACGGTTCGATACGAGCTCGTATCATCTTCTGTTAATGTTACTGAGAAATAAATCAAAGCTTCACCTCTAAAAGGTGTGACGCAATTGTTATCATTCCGAGTTTCTAGCAACTAAATTAATTATGTTAATATTAAAAAGCGAACGAAACACTTGCTTAAAGACAACAAAGATAAAAAAACATTTAAATTTATGTGAAATGTGGATATTAAACATACCTCCGCATAGTTATTACCTACAATTGTTAGAATATAATGAATAAAACAACTATTCAGCTGTTGCTTTATTCCCAACAGCTCCTTAATTCTGTGACAGCAAAAATGTTTAATTATGCCATAATATACTTTGCAAAACCTTGTATAAGCAAATGAATCACAGGTTTCAATTTACCCTATATTACTACTCTCGGACCAATTTCAACCTTACGGGATTTTGGCCAGAATAAATTTGAAGCCGTCACTTTCATGTAAGGTACAGATTGAAAATTTGTCCAAAATACCGGCATAATAATTTTTGTGTTGGAACCCATTTCCCTGTTAATTTCAGGGAACCGTTTGACTTGGATTTTGCGGAATTCGATTCAGTTCCGGTTTCGGTTTCGAGCATTCTAAAAGTTCCGGTTCAGCTCCGGTTCGACTAAATTTATTTTCAAAACCGGTTTTGAAGTTCCGGTTCGGATGCAATATGAGATGAAAATGTGGGTCAATAAATGTAGAGCTACGCGGCGTAAACAAGCTGCTCGTTATTGAAATATCTGAAAAATAAAAAACTAACGTTTTATGTAATCACTATTCATTATTTTTCATAAAATTTTGAACATGACATAGATTAACTCTGTAAAATAGAGGTTGTGACGTCATGCTGGAGTGAACCGCTTTTATTGACAGGTTCGGGTTCGGTTAAGGTTCAGGTTTATTCAAAATATTGGGTTTAGTTCCGGTTCGGCTCCTTAGAATTTTTCATAAAACGGTTCAGGTTCGGTTACGGTTTGGGAAAAATTGGACCAAAACCGGTTCATAAAGTTCCGGTTCGACTCCCTGGTTCATTTCAATTTTCGCCAAAAAGATTGCAATAGTAAACCTACATTTTTTAGAATAATTGAATTTCTATTTTCATGAGTATAATACAATAAAATGAGTTGCAGAACATCTGAATATTCCTATGACTGATTTTCAAAATATTTAATTATCCTAAATCACTCCGAGAAAAATATTGTTGTTGTTTTTCACAAATACAAACAAAATGTGTTTTCACAGACAATACGAACAAAAAATTTCGATTGAATTTATTCATTGATCAACCATACAGCGAGCATAGCAAAAAGACACAGTTTTAGCTCATTGATTAGTCTGTCCAGACAAGATTTTTTTTTTTAATGACTGAAATTTACTCTAGTACGTCACATGTAAATTTTAGGACACAATGGCACCAAAGGCACTGGACTTAATTAAAGTTTTGCGAAATATCAATACACTAATACAGTACTTCCCAAACTTTTTCTGTTCGCGACCCACTTTGAATGCAAGTTTTATTGTGCGACCCATAATGAGATACAACCAAACGCATAAAAAAACAAATTACCGAGGAAACAAGATTAACATTTACGTAAACCTGCATCTTTACTACTTGCGTATGTACTTAAATAGTTAATGCGACTTAACACATTTAATTGTTACGTATTTGTTACATTGCTGCATAAATGTTACGTATTGATAATGCAATAATTTTTCAACCTAATAGAAAGCTGTAACATTTAGAAATGCTTCGCGACCCATTGGTTGGAAAGCACTGCACTAATATTTCCTACTTCGAATATGCCTTACATTGAATTATTATGGACATGTCACATGACAGTGTTGTAAGACTTGACTTAAGTCTTTTGAGCAATAAAAATGGTTTAACTTAGTCATAAGTCATTTATGAAAGACTGGACTTAAATTTAAGTGTTTTAATTGAAAGCAATTGTTTGTTAAACTGCAAAATATTGCTCGGAATGAAACGCTTTCACTATAGTTTTACAAATTTAATATTATTTTTGATGCGATTGTGACTCCTTAAGATATACAGCGCTGCCATACAATAATAAACAATAAAACAACAATATATGAAAAAACAAAAACAAGTCAATCTTCTTCAAATCTTAACCTCCTTTCTTTGGAAAGTTCAATTTCGATTGTTAAGTTACTTTCGGGTTCGTACTTGCGCTTGTGACTTTGTGAAATTTCTACAATGGTTTGAACTTGCGGCGTTGCGCTCACAATTTCTTCTTGCGTAACATGTTCCATTACACTGTCTTGTAAATGTTCCAAGGTCATCTGTGTGAAAACAAAAGACAAAAATTAGTAATATTATAACAAAGCAATGTAAAGCTAATTTTAGGGCTAAGATAACAAATTTGTCAGGCAGCGAGTTAATTGCAGTGTTGTACAGGCTTGAGTCATTGACTTGCCTTAAGTCTTTTGGACAAATGACATGCCTTAATTCTTTCGATTAAAAATGAATGAAAGGCAAAACTCCATTTTTTCTTATTTATGACGTCATAGCCGTTATGATGAATTCGGTACCCCTCCCCTTTTTAGATTTCTGAATACGTTCCTGCCCCAGTTTAATAAACCCAGGTAAAAACATTTAAAGATGCAAAAATAAAATTGCAGTTTATGTAAAATTGTTAGATAGTTCTGTCTAGTCTTATCCACTGATGAATTGCAAAGCCGGTAACATTAATTCAATGAACGAAAACGTTAAAGGCTAAGTCAAGATTGTGTTTGTGTTACAAAATTCCAGAAAACAAAAAAACATTAAAAATATGACTAAATAAATCTGTTATTTAACCACAAAAAATCAAGTTTTATCTCGTTACAATTTAAATGACTTGGTTGTTAGTTATTTGAAATTAAACGTGTTACTTAAAAATATATAACGCTATAAAAAGAATCCACAATCAAGTTTTGTTTGACATTTTTCTTAAAATGATTAAAATTGTTTAACATTTTACTCAAAGGTTGTTAGTCAACCCAAGTCATTTAAAAACAGAGAAGTCAAGATATTACAACACTGGCCTTACACACAAAATAATTTACCAGGAGTCCTTTTAAATAAGGTCCATCTTGTACACTCCCAGTGGCTTCACTGATCGTCTTGGAAACTTCAGAACACTTTTGAATCAGAAGCTGCGTTTCGTCTGGTTCGCTTTTAACGATGGCTGCTGGTGGCAGTTGAAGATGCTGCGCTTGCTTGGCCTTCAATGCTGAATTTCTGACGTCCTGTAAAGATAACGTCCTTGTAATGCTGTATTGCAGTGTCAATCACCATACATATAGGGTTACGCAGTTGTTGAACACGATTATGTGTGTATGATTGACTGAATGAATATGGTACTAGATTTCCTTGAATGTGAATTTGCCTGTACTAACAGTCTACATGGGAAGCCTGGTTGTTTCGCTAATCGCTACCCTCTGAGCTTGTGTAGCTCAGTTGGTAGAGCGATTGTCCCAGTATGGCCGGAGGTCATGAGTTCAAGCCCCACCACAGGCAAGATTTACGAACAGTCTGTAGAAAACAATGGTGTCATGGTTGTTATTCAAATTGCTACTCTCTGAGCCTGTGTAGCTCAGTTGGTAGGGCGACGGTCCCCGGTATGGCTGGAGGTCATGGGTTCGATTCTAACTGCAGGCTAGTTGTTTTTCTAGCCTGCCTTTCTTGTATCATTACTGTAATTGATTGACAGATTCGGTTAATGTCCAATACTTTGTATTTTATGCGTCAGTGATGCACAATATTTTGGATAAAAAGTAGCAATTTGGTCGGTGACAAAATAATTTTAGTCAAATAAGTCAATTGATCAAATTTATAAATCCATTGGTAATGATTTTAAGGATATTTGGTCGAAATTTGGCATTCCATGTCTATTTTTATTCCTTTTTTATTGTAATATCATTTTAGAAATTTAACCTTGCAAAGCTAAAAAATCTCTGTTTGATATCATTATTACTTTGTTTGCAGATCCAGCATAACTTGATTAATTAATTAAATTATTGGGCGAACACTTTTAGATATTAACCCCAACCTAATATTTCCAAACATCCCTAAAACACACAAACACAGTAGTTTAATATGTTCAAGTTGGACTTCATAGCAGTTACACCTCTAATAGTAAAAAAATGTTAAATACGGTAATATGGCTAATGTAAAGATGGGCAACCAGACTGGCAAAATCTTGTTAACCGTTTGGTGACAAGCATTTTGGCTAAAATATTTTGTTTTTTTGGGTCTTGTTCCTAAAGTTCCTAAATGCTGTCTTAGCCTAACGAATGTATAAACCTTGCCTTGTTTGGGTGATAAACAAGGCAATTGACAAAAAAATATTGAACCAAGAGTTGCGCCGAAGGTGAGAATTGTTTTGTTCCATTAACAAGTATGTAAAGGTTTTGCAAAAGTACAATCTGTGGGTACACAAGTCTACCATTCCTACTCTGATACTGTTAAAGCTTCAAAAATACATTAGATTTTATCTGTGTGGAAACGACCACAAGGTTTATTTTGTAAAAAAAGTGAAAGTTATTTTTTTTTTAAATTACATTTTTTTGCACCAATAACCTCGGTTTTCTGGAGAATTCTTCGTCAGACATTGTCGCCAGCATTCTGCCATACTGAGGACAACACTTTATCTTTATTGTCCAATATATATTAAAATCAATAATAACGAGAATGGAAACACAAACCTCTCCTGTAATTAAATGTCCTTCGTGGTCGGTTATCACCGGCATTTTTGTGATGAAGTAAATGTTGTAACCGACGTCCACGTCATTGGCTAGATCCGCTTTTAAACGCTTCGCTGATTCTCTTCGGTCTTTTCCCGTGTTTTCATTAATCTGCTCAAAAAAAATAGTTTACAGAACATTTGTAAGGATGAAGTTTCAATTGGGGTTTAATCGATATAACTCTTTAAACGATAACCGATATTTACTATTTGGTAACTGATACTTTTTTTTTTTAATCTATTAAGATTAAGATAATAATTCAATTAAAATAAAAAAAAAGATTGTTTAGTTAATATATACTTTGATTTATACAAATCCTACTTTGTATATTAACTTGTATTATGCTAAATGTCGAGAAACCAAGCTTTGTCTTAAATCCCTCAGCCATGAAAATGAAAGCAAAGGACAATTTTTTTAAGTTCAAAAAAGGATTTTGTTTTGGAAACAGCTGTACAACATTTTCAATTGCAAAATATTGAAATAAATCCAAAATTAAAGATAAAATCAAAATGTCGGTCGATGTTATTAATCAACAAATACTGTAACTGTTAAATCTATGGTACCAACTACCAATATATTTAATTCAAAGTGTTGAATAATGATTATAACAGAACATCTTTTTTTGTAATTAGTTAAACAAAGCACTTTAAAAAAAAAATATTTTTTTAAACTTACATCATATTCAGGAAACTTGGCAATCTGTAGGCTGTAGATTTGCGCAGGACAGTTAACTTTCTTTGAAATCCGAGGCTTTCGAGGTTTGTAATTGCTGTTAGATGTCTCGCCCTCCTGAAAAAATAAAAACACAAAAATGCTTCCTGTTTATTTCTGTATGGGCTTAAATACTCATTCTACGTCAACTCAAACTTCAGCCATTATCTTAAGATTTATTTGAAATGTTCACAAAATGCTATCTACTTCTGTATGGGCTTAAATATTCATTTTACGTCACACTACACTATCCATCTACTACCATAAGATTTATTCGACTGTTCACAAATTGCTACTAATTATTGTATGGACTTTAATATTCATTTTATGTCTAACTACAACACCAAGACATTATCTTAAGATTTGTTTGGAAATGTTCTCAATATACAAACTACTTCGGTATGGGCTTATGGACGCATGAAAAAAACTAATTGACAAACGGTTTAGATTTCCTTTTTTCAAACTACATTACTGATGAAAATTTACGTCTTATTCCACATAAATTTAAAAAGTGTTTCCTTTGCCATACAACTCTTTTCAACCCAGCTATACATAAAATTCCAGCGTTGTAATAAATTAAGTCAGTGGCCTCACCTAACTGAACTTACAAATGACTTAAATTGGACTTGAGTTATCGCATTAAATAACTTGGGTCAGAATCAAAAGTTTTTATTGCAATTTTTTCATAAAATTGGTTTATAATTTGTGCACATGAAACAAAAACTATGTTGCGTTTTTTTTTTAGTTAAGTTACTGCTTATAATCGGACGAGTTTATTAATTTTAATAATTTAACGTTTAATCATATCAATGACCTGAACTGGGAGGGACTTGCTCTAAAATGACTCACTATGACTGGGACTCGACTTAAATTTTTTTAACCAACTTGACTGGGCCTTAAGTCAATTCAAAATTGTCTAGTTTACAGGAATGTAAAATACAGAATAACCCATTAAAATTTAACCTGTCGTTTTAGTAGTGATCGCTTGTGTTTTCGTTCTTTGTCTTTATCCACTCCTTGATGACACCCCATCACTTTTCGTCCGACGAACATGAAGGGCTGTCCGTCGAACGGAATCGGGATACTTACCCCATCTTCGGGACTCGGGTGTTCCCAATAAATCCTTCCTTTTGAAGTCGGAATCCAATCTGCAAAAAAATAACAAATTCAAGGTAATTACTAAAGATCGGCCGATATCAATTTTTGGACCGATTTCCGTTTTTTTTTTGTTTATGCCAAACAGATTCCTAATCTAATTTTTTATAAGTCTGAAATATGCTTAAAATTTGAAATAATTGAAATCCAACAATTCAAGTAAACTACTTAAATGTACATATATATTTTTCTAAATATATATGTTTTCTATATATATATATATAAATATTTTCTTTTTTGGTATGTTAACTTGGCATGGTGCAAAACAATTTTTTTCCTATGCCAAATTTGTGTTCATTTTTTCAGAAACAGCAATTTTGTGAATCGGAAGAAACTGATGTTGATAAATATTGTTGTGTTATTTTTTTCAGACACGCCTGGCATATTAACTGGCAGACATTTAACACTTAAGCATCAATCGAACACGCTGTAATCACAAGCACAAACAGACACGCGTCGCTGTTAACACAGTCGTGCCTTGCACTATTGGTAAGTATATAAAGGTTGGTAATGTTTGCCAAATTAAAAAATGAAACAAGTTTTAGTCAGATAATTTACCAGGGTTTCCATAGTTCTTTTGCTTTTGCAAGACAACGAATCTTGTGCCTGTTGTTTGTTCGTGGGTGGCAATGAGTTCCTGCGTTTCTTGCAAAGAATAACGCACTTCCAACAAGGGCGCATCAAGGTCAATTATGTTGGTGTCTTTCCATATTTCAGGGTTGTTAATCAACTCCAATGTTTCCTTATTAAAAAATAATATGTAAATATAAGTCCTCAACTATGAGTGTACGAAAGGATTGCAACTCATAAAATGTCCCCGAAGTCAAAAACGACTAGAAATTGGTAAAAGCACAATATTTTAAAAGTCGTGTTTTATGTCATAATCGTTTAGTCGTTTTCCGGTGCGCGATGTATTGCGCAATCGCTTCACTTTAAATTAAAACAGTTCAAAAGCTTTTTTTACAAAGAAAATTTCTAGCTTTTGAAAGACTTGGGAATATATATTCAACTGGAATATTCGACGTGTTTTAAACAAATATAATTTAGAAAAAAAAACAACAATATAATGTCATCTCCAACTCAATAAAAATTGGTGTTAAAATTTAATTGTAATGGAATTGTCTAAAAACATACCTTAGGTTGGACATAAATCAAAAGTCTATTTACCAAGTTTCAATACGCTAATAAATTTTCGGACATTGAATGACTTTGAAAGATCAAAGAACTTGTAGCAACCAAGTTAAGGTTTTCTGCATCATGTGGTATAATACCAAATATATAAACTGCACCAAACAAATTCGCCCCTGTACAAAGTATTGATTTTGTATATGAAAGTGACTTTAAACAGACCAAACCGGCACCAAAAAAATAGAATGCACACAACAATTAAAATCGCTATTTAGAAAGAAACAAACCAATCATTTTTTTAAGTCGTTTGGTTTCCTGGCGTTTTATAATTTGGTGAAAACCTCCGGGCGCAATTTTTTGCCCGTGTGTAAGATCTCATTGAAAATTGGAAAACACGGAAAATTGAGCAACTAATATGTTTATGCAGAATAAAACTGTGCAGCTGTGAGTAAACTACTGCTAAGACTAGGTGACTGTGCTGTTTAATTTACTAAACAAAATTAGGACCTGGTCTAGAATCCTACCACAGGGTTGAAACAATTATGAAATCAACGCACAATATTTTAGTTAGGGTGCGGGTTAGCGCTTGGGTGTGGGTGGGTCAAGTATTAGTATATTTGCTGTTTAATAATAATACTTGACGCACTCAAACCCAAACGCTAACACCATACCAAAACCCAAATAATGTGCGGTGTGGTAGGATTCTAGACCAGCGCCATTATATAAAATACGCGAAAACTATTGGAGGTAACCAGCAGTCAGTACATTGAACAACACTAAAGAAATAAAGCTAACATTTCCGGGCCAAATAACCGCGTAACTTTAACGGCCTTAAGCAGTTGAAATAGCGTTAGAAACTGGCTTAACTACAACTCAACTTACCTCGAATGCGGAATGGTTTAAATCCATGGCGTCGGATGAATGCAACGTAAAAGTCCAAGACTCGTTTCGAAGATTTTGCCTGGCCGAAGCGGAACCACTCAAGCGTGAAATCACGTGATAACGATAAATTATTTTCGCTTTGTGTCTCTTCAGAGTTATAATCATTTTTTTTAATAATCGAATATATTTGTAGATCATGGTGCAATTTTAGATAAACTGGAATGTTGAGTTTTACTTTAATGTGATTGATGCCATACTGTTAAAATCAGTGAGTCGAACCGTTTGACTTTTCTTGTTGAGGTTCGGTTCGGGTTCAACGGTTTTGTTTAGCAGTTCATTTTTTAAATATCTAAAAACTAAAAAATCAACGATTTATTAATTGAATACTCTTTCTTTTATGGAAAATTTTCAAAATGGCATACCTTAGCTCTGTAAAAAACAAGTTGTGATGTAATGTCGGAGTTAACCGCTTTCTTGACATGTTCGGGTTCGGTTAAGGTTAAGATTCTTTCAAATATTTGGTTCAGTTCCGGTTCGACTCTTTAAAGTCATAAAACGTTTGTGTTTTTATATTATCGTGGTATATTGTGTGTGTGCAATAAACAGTGGAAAGGTACAGTTGTGTTTTTGTCGGCTTGACTTTTGTTTTAGCAAACGTGTAGCTTTATTACAGCAGTTGGAGTCCATTCGGTTAACTAACGCAAGCTTATACGTCCATGTTTGCACTTTGTTAAAAGCAGGCCCTGCTTAACCTTACTCATTTTTTACAGTTCTCAGTTGTTGGCACAAATAAACAGATTTTCGCTTTTCACAGTGATGCATACAACGTCTAAATGACGTTTTAAGTGTTTCCCAATTTAATTTGTTCGGTATACATTGACGTTGTTTGGAATCTAACCTGCGTGGTCTATATTAGGTTACAAATTATGGTATCAATTTTTAAAACATGTTTTGGACTTATATAAGTCAGTTTGACATAATTATATTTAATCTTCGCATTTGAACTTGAGCCTTAACTTGCAGTCATCCAAATACGCTTTTTTTCACCTCAAAAGTATTTAGGTTTATTTACGTTTTATGAACCTTTTAGATCAATTTGTTGGGGTATAAACACTAACAATTAAGATAAAGAATATCGTTAACTATTAATTAGGTTTTAGGTTACATTGTTTAAAATTTTAAAACACTGAACCAAGGCAAAAACACTTGGTTTTAACATAAAAACAATGTGCGGCCAAAACAAATAAATAACCTAGCAACACTGTCAACTGAACCTTATGGCATGGTTTAAATCAGGGTGGTCCAAGGTTGACAGCATCGCGGGCCACATTATTTTCTTTGATTGCGGGCCACATAAAGCAGGCTATTTATGCGACATGCGTGCCAGGAGCGATCAACGATTTTCGTAAGATCGGGGCATGAAATGTTTAAAGATGACGACAAAAAGCATCGTCAAAAAGTAATGTGATAATGAGACTGCTGGCAAAATGGTGCGCGCGAAGCGCGAAAAATATTGCGTATTTGACAAAACAGAATACTACATTTATAAGCGTAGAATGTTTTTTAACTAGATATATTTGGCTAGAATTGCACGATGGAAAAGTCCAGGGCGTTAAACTTTAGTCACAGTAAAATCCTGTAAAACAATACTTTGCCGAAGCTCTACATATTTCATCGTTAAATTACCTCAAAGTGGCAAAAATAGTAATTTATATAGGGTCGTACTTTTTATGTTATGTTTACTGGTCCATTAAAAAGACTAAAACAAAACGCAAATCTAACCTACCAGTTCGCAAAACAGACATTTTGGAAAGTTCCAATAGGACGTATTGCGACTTTCAAACCGGTCTAACACATACCAAGATTAGGCGTTCTTGCCACCCCTGGATTAAAACTTGATGGGCGATAGTAAACCAGTTAATTTATTTAATAATGTAACTAGGCCTATAACCAAACAATTGCAATATGCTTGTCGATGATCGTTGGTCAGTTAAATTTATTTGATTAAACCCTCAACTTTTACGTATTGCAATAACGCGGGCCACAAAAAATGATGTCGCGGGCCTTGGGACCACCCTGCTTTGAATCATTTATTCATGAACTTTGGAACAAGTTTGACTTAGTAGCTTGTTAAATTATAAGTTGACTTGGTTTAACATTGCAAGTTCTCAAGGAATGTACTTTTTATAATCATGTAATGACTAATTTGTGTGATAATTTCCAGGACATTTGGAACGAATCTAAAACCCTTTCCAGTATTAGAAGTAGCTTTAAACATGTTTGTGTCTTACTAGTGCCCCTCACCACATGTCAAGGCGCAACGCAAACATTTTGTGACATCTGTGAGAGTTCCCAGGACATTGGGAGCAATTCCCGAACACTTCAAAGTTTATTAGTTCAAGTTTTCCCTTTCTGTGTGTTTGTGGCGTTTTATCATATATTGTGTAGATGGGGAGAAATAGGCGTTAGAATGAACAATTTATAAATGGTGTTGGAAGAGCTTAGCAGTTTATACTTTAGAACGACTTGCAACATTTAACACAAGTTATCAAAAATTAGAAATATGTTGAAACTAACCCCATGTCTGGTTTTTCTTGGTTTGGTTTGCGAGATTTCGTCGGTTTGGTTGCAATGTGAAGTCCCAGGCAACCAACCGACCAATCCCGGTGTGAGTTTGCCTGACAACATCACTAAAACTTTCTGTCCTTGCCCCGATGTTAAACAACTTCAACAAGAGTTAAATGACCTTCAAATAGAACACGATGACCTTCAACAAGAGTTAGATGTTCTCAAAACTGTACTGAATGCTGTATACTCAGGTAAAGTTTAATACTAGTCAGGTTAACAAACACAGTGATAACTTTTCTATTAATAGACATCAGCAAATTTCTGCATTCAGCTTTTTGGGAAATTCGTTTCTAAGATCTCATATCGTCTTACATAGACGGAGAACAATTACAAGCAAGGTTTATCCTTGCAATTTTTTTGTGTTTTTTTTTCGTTTCCCAATTAGATTATGTTTTTTGTCAATGTGTAGCGCAATTAGTGTTTTAAAGAAGAATAAAGTTTTTTTTCACAACTTATTTTTACTCTAGAGGTGTTTAAAAACACAAGTTGTGAAGATGTTTGGAAAAGCGGAGAAACAAGTGACGGAGTTTACACCATTTATCCTTTCTCCGATCGAAGCAAATCACTTGAAGTTTTTTGTGATCTCAACAATGATAACAAACCTGGATGGATTGTAAGTAATAATTATTCAAAAACTGACGAAATCTAAATTAATTTAGCTGACTGAAATACACAATAGCAAAATAATTTTTAAGTTGAAATAAAACTACTAATTTTCTTGTTAAGCTTCTCACTACAATTCATTTTGTTTAAATATGAGTTAATTTTTCCGCATTAGATTGTGCCTGTAAAAATTCTTTAAATAAAAAACAATGATATAATCTTCAGTGACTAACGCACTACTGTACGTTTGAAATCCAGGTGTTCCAGAAACGAACCGATGGTTCAATCAATTTTTATCGATACTGGAACGACTATGTGAACGGCTTCGGTGACAAGAGTAATGAATATTGGCTTGGTGAGTTAAATCATAATTTAAACATTTTTTTAATTTAACGGAAATGACATTTGGGTGTTGTCATGCTAATGATTCTATTTAACTGTTTCAAAAGGTCTTGAAAACCTCCACCAACTACTTTCGCAAGGAGAGTTCGAACTTCGTGTCGACATGTCAGATTTTGAAGGTCAATCGAGATACGCCAAGTACAGGTGAATTAACGCCATATTTGCTCAGGTATCTTCACTTGTGTGTGATAAATTTTTGTTTTAGTTCATTCAGTGTGGGCGAAAAGAGTGGATACACAATGTACGTGTCAGGATACAGCGGCAATGCAGGTCGATTTTATTAAGTACCTTTGAAATAATTGATCTAAATATGTTAATGAGGAATTTTTTTTTCACAGCACATGTTAAAGTAATTATTAAGTGAACTGAACAATCTCTATATTTGTCAACAAACACAAGTTGAATCTTGTTGTGTTCCTTTAATTTCATTCTTTATGTATAAAGAGTTTTTATAACTATAGGTCATAATATAGAATTTATCAAGTTGCTTATCAACAGGGCCTTGAATGTTTTTTTTTCATTTTCGCTAGTTCAAAAAGTAATTTCTAACCGAGTATTGCTCATCCAGCAGTATTATATAATTACAGTATTATATAATTTGTTATTTGTCGCTTGACGTTCTCTGTATAGGACGTCGAAACGACGATTGTCGAAACGACGACCACTCGGTTATATATTATGCCTGACAGCATCAATAGCTTATTTTATTAGGATTTATTTTTCTCCCATCGTGTATTGGTTTCGCTAAGCAAAGTAATTGCATGACAACTCGTTTTTCGAACTTAGGTGACAGCATGGCATATCACAATGGAATGAAGTTCTCAACAAGAGATAAAGAACAAGATAAACACAATGAAGATGATTGTGCAGAGAAATATAAAGGGGCTTGGTGGTATAACTATTGTCTCCACACAAACCCTAATGGCTTGTATCTAAGTGGGACACATTCTTCAATCGCAGATGGCATTGCATGGTACACATGGCATGGCTATTATTACTCACTAAAGTCAATAGAGTTTAAAATCAGAAGAAAATGGTAACTTAACTTAAAGCAATAAACCAGTAGTAACCATAATTGTCCTGCTGGTTAATGCAACATTCTCTGGTTTAAAAGGTGTCGGTGTTTATATAATTATACAACTTGATCATTCACCATTTGATTGTAATTGTGCAGCTTTTAATTCCCATTAATTGAAAAAATTCCCATTAATTGAAATGGTAGTTATTGCGTAATATGTGTGCTAAGCACTAATACAAATGTGCGGACAATTCACTTGCATCTTATTTAAAGAAAATATTAAGTCAGGATAATTAATTTTAGGAGCTATCAAATATCACAAATAGAAGATTCTAATTTTATAACTAAAATTGGAAAAGCAATACTAATAGGCTATGTGAAATAAATTAGAACGTCAAATTAAGTCAACGCTTTCAAAGTACAATAAGGCATTTTCTAGCTAGGGTGCAACAATAGGGAGTAGTGGAAACTTCAATTAAAAAATGTATTAGAGACAAGCCCATGTAAAAAATGTAACCCATTGCAGAACGCACGAAAGCATTGCTATAAGTTTTATTTATATGGCGTTCGTAAACTGTGTCACCAGATTAGACCACAAGCAAACAAGAACTCGAAAATTTTCTTGAAGATAAAGCTTTAAAGCAGGGGTCGGCAACCTTTTGCTAGTCGCGGGCCAAACCAACCTCAGCAAGTTCTCGGCGGGCCGTAATAAATTTCCAAAAACATTGGTTATAAATAGGTGGTTTTTTTTACCACTCGAATTTTTTTTTGCATTTTTGTATGGTTCAAAAAGTTAAAGGAGACATGGCCTTGTGCCAAGTTTGAAAAAGAGGTGGCGGGCCGGATCCGGCTCGCGGGCCGTAGGTTGCCGACCCCTGCTTTAAAGCGTCAAGTGACAGTGTGTCAAGATGCATTGAAATTTCATTCCGTTTCTGGTCTCCGATTTCGATAATTGTGACAGTAGGAATCCATATGACCCGATGTACATGCTTCACGATGTCCTCGGTATTAATTTGTCTTGCCCACAACAACGTAGATTAAGGTTTTAGCCTATTCGTTCTCTGTTTTCTTTCACCTGCTTTAGTCAATAGGAGCTAATTCTGCTGAAAATATTTTTAGTTGGTGAGTAAAATGTTTGTAAAGGCCTATAGGCTAATAAAATTTCCAGATGGTTTTCATGTTCATTTGATAGTTCAGATTTTATCTGTAAACCACAACAATGGTACCAAATCAATGTAACAGCCAACGTCATTTAGGTATGATAACCTCAGGTTAGTAAGGTGTATTTGTCAAATTTAGAAGGCGGAGTAAAGTGACTACATTTTTCCTAGTTTTTACGCCTCTTTACTATACCTACTGTGCTTTTTCTAAAGCTTCTGATGGACCTATGGCGCCTTCTGCAAACCCCCCCGCTGTTTACGTAAAAATCCGACGTTTTATAAGATGTGTTTTGCTAAATTATGGGCACTTTGGTCGTATAATCAAAAGACAAAGGGTTAAAACTCGCGCAGTGACAAAAAATGTCTGGTATGAACAGTCTATTAGGCTGCCAGACATATAATTTTCTAGACATTTCTTGGGATTGTATCTCCATCGCCCCCTAATTTAACGGAAATTATGTTTCGTAGAGTTCAAAAGTTCACACGGCGTAGTATGGCATAGTCAGCATGCAGCGCGTTATTCAGCTGAAGGCATTCCTTAAAACGGACACAAACAGAAACGCCAGAAAGAAGTTCACGAAAAAATTGCATTACTTAGTTAAATTTGGCAAAACAAAATATTTTTCAGGGGAGAGGCTGATTTTAGACTCGGATTGTGTTTTGACCTTTCAAATGTAAACCAAGAACATGATATAAGTACTTGGGCATTCAATGCTTGTTGAATTCGCGACACTCCTTTTCAAACTTACGTTTCTCGGCAAATCCATAGGAAAATATTTCTTGTAAATTCTAAATATAATTTCAATCCAAAACAAAAAATCTAAAAACACAAAGAAAACAAAGATCCAAAGAATAACTAACAATCTCTATAAATTGATGTAGTAAGCAAGCAGTGGGGCCGCGGGCCACATTCTCCTGTAACACCAGAAACTGTCTGCTCAAAATCTCGTCGCGGGCCGTATGTTGCCCGCCCCTGCGAAGTCCATTAAAACACTCTTACAACACAAAATCCACAGTGCACTATTTTTGTATTTGACGCAAAATGGTTGACAAAAGACGAAATGAGTACTTCATACAGCATGAGGCCTAAAATCAACGATCGCAATCATATAACTGCACTATTATAAAAATAACTCTTTCATCATAAATGCGTCTCTTTGTACAATAAAACTATATCGCCTCGCGTACCGAACTATAGGTAGGAGCGAAACGCTAACGAATACAAAAAAATTAAAAAAAGGTTTACCATCTTATAAATATTGAATGGAAGATAACAGAGCAATAACATAAATAATTTTTTATTCCAATTTTTCGAAATATCACAGTATTTTTTAGTGAAAATTTAGAAAAAAATATGTGCGTTTGTTTATTGCAGCGGATACCGAATCTTTTATGCAACCTCCGAAATGTTTATGCGTTATAATAAAATTTAGAAATTTTGACCTAAGAATACTTTTTTGACAAAATTTTAACCCTTCTGGAAAACATTGATTTAACAACGCATTTTTATATGAAGTACTATTTGATGTTTTACTGGTGGGACACAAATCACTTATTTTTTTCGGGTGTAAAATGCAAATCATTAGAAAATGCCTTGATATTTTTGGCATATTTAAGGTGAAAATAAGTGCTCATTACATTTATCCAATCCAATCTGTGATCCACCACTATCTAAAGCAGGGGTCGGCAACCTTTTTCTAGTCGCGGGCCAAAACGAAACTCGGAAATATCTCTGCGGGCCGCAAAAAATGATAACTAAGAATTGTGTTATTTTCATGTTAGAACAACTGTGAATCGGGCGGACCTCGGTTTGTTTTTGCACTTAAAAACGTGTTTAATTACGTTACGGAGGCACTAAAGTGTTGGCGCAAAGCGCGGAAAAAAGGTTTGTTGATTTAAAATTTGAGTTCACACGTCGTCATCCACACTACTAATAAACAGTGTAATAAAACTACTTTGAGGGAACGCGATAACATTTAAAGTTAATCTAGCCGAGTGTTTTTTAACGTTTTAAGTGAAGACAGCCCTGGCGAGAGAAGCGAGCGCAATTTTTTTGGGTATACCGGTATTTCTTTTAAATTCCTTGCAAGTTTCTATTACATTGCCGAAAATAAAAAAACAAAGTCAAAAAAATATATGTCCAATATTTTGAATACGTTTTCCGTTTTTCCGTGACGCACTTGGCTGCCTTCCACGGTGCAACGGTAAGAAGCGCTGCTCTAGTTGAAAACACCGCATCAAAACGTAAACAAACCGTAGGTAGAATGCTGATTCGCGCGTAGCGCGAAATTTTATGCACTTACGTAGTTAAAATAGTCAAAAAGTATGTGAAATGGACTCGTGTCTAATTTGTCAAAGAGGCGGCGGGCCGGATTTGGATGTAATTTAAAACTGAATTTTGACAAAATTTCAAACCGAACAAGAATTTTAAAAAGCGTATTACAGTTTTTGTTACATTGAAACGATTTTGACCTTAAATAATTTTGACCTAACTAAATTTTTTTTATTTTTTTTGTCAAGTCAAAAAATAATCGCCCTTTTATAAGGCAGGGGTCTTAAACTGGGGTCCATGGCCCCTTGGGAATACGTGAACTAGTTTTTACGGGGTCCCAATTGAAATATTAGTGTACATTTTGAAAGTAATCAATTTTTCAAAAAGAAAAGAGTTTAATTAAAGAAAAACGTTTTTGCACTTATAAAACAATTTTGCACTTTAACTTTTTTTTGTTCCCCAAAACAGCAGATTTCTGACGACTAATTGTAATGTAACGTCAATTTATGACGTCATCTCTAAAAATTATTTCCCACCCTGGTACACGCAAAGTAAAAAAAAAAATAGTAGCCTGCGGTAATAAAAATCTAAGAAC
This sequence comes from Ascidiella aspersa, assembly GCF_963924565.1. Classification (NCBI taxonomy): domain Eukaryota; kingdom Metazoa; phylum Chordata; class Ascidiacea; order Phlebobranchia; family Ascidiidae; genus Ascidiella; species Ascidiella aspersa. Next base: position 4,557,102 of record NC_139451.1, read on the forward strand.
CATTGCTACAAGGTTACATTATAATGTGACGACAATTTATGACGTCATTTCTAAAAATTTCTTGCCCACCCTGTTTCATGCGAAGCAAAAATTTTAGTGGTCCGCGGAAAAAAGTCGAAACAAACACTGTTATAAGAATACATCGTAATGTGACGTCAACTTATGACGTCACCTCTAAAAATTTCCGGCCTACCCTGGTCCACGCGAAGCAGAAAACAAATTTGTGGTCCGCGGTTACAAAAAAAGGTAGCATATAGCAGCAAAAAGTGTGTACTGATTGCAGCGGTTATTAACTTGATTCCATATTAACTATATCTATTCGTTTTCTTTAGTGTCAGATCTAGCAGTTGAGGCTTGTGACCTTGCGGTTGAGACGTGTGACCTTGCGCTTCTCCTCGCGGAAAACAGCGAGCCCCCCTCGTCAAGGTCACCCACCAGTCCCAAGGTCACGGTGCTCCGCTGGAGGGCGTGCTTGTGGAAAGGCAAGAGGTTTCGTTCGACTGCTTCGAGAACTGCTTCCAGGGCTTTAGTGTAGGCTGTAAATAAATGAAGGAAACTTTAAACTAGGTCTGTAACCAGGGCTGCGGAGTCGGACTCTGGACTCGAGTTAGACTACGTAAGACCAGAGTCCAAAGTGCGCATGCGCAGTACCAAACTCCAAACTGATAAGGCCGCCAATCGTAAAGGTGGAAATATTTTCCAACCATGTATTGTGGGTGGATGAATTATATGACATCCCTATATGAGTGGATTGCTGAACATCCTCCGTATTTAGTTACGTAATGGGGTGGAAAACAGGTTGTAGAGGTATAACCACTGTTATTAACCAGGTCCAGGATTTTCGCCAAAAAGGTAAACTACTGAATATTTGCCTTGCTTGTTTGAAATGTTGGCTGAATTATAGTTGAAGACGCCGAACTCTAAAATGAAGAAACGTCACTGGGTAAATATTTCGCTTTTGTGCGAAAAAAGCAAAATAAAACGTTTGTTTGGCAACAAGATGATATCGATGGGAAAACATGCTTTTAAAACTACTTGAAAATGTGCAAAGAACACAATACAAGTAGAAATATTTTAAAGAAAGGAGTCGGTCTAGGGTTGTTTCCGCGCCCCTTGATTTAACTCAGCTTCACTACTTTGGGGTCGCTTAACGTATTTTGATTTTATTTTTTTCCTTCGATGTAGGTATTTTAATATTTACACTTACGACCAATGGAATAAAAAACTACTCAAACTTGTAACAGCGCAGTAAGGAGGCGGTTTTATACAGAAAATGTTAAACCTTTATGAATTTCGTTTCTGCTTTTCGATATACAAATGTCAAAGCGAATGAAAAGCAAACGTTTCAACCCGAGTTTCACTTGAACTTTCAACAACTGCTTGCAAAAGCAGAAAAAAACGTACGGTTTTGTTTTAATTTTTTTTCTAGTAAAATACCATAAAAATCACTTTAAAAGTTTGGGAATCGCTAAGTTGAACATCTCTGTTAAACCAACAAATTGTATTAATTTTCCTAAAAAGCTTCCAAAAATGGCTCCTAGGCTGCTTTATCCTACTAATGTTTTATCAGCCTAATTCATTGCACAATTTAGACGGTTCGAAGTAAAGATAGAACGATATATCGGCCAAAATTTTGCTTCCACCGATATAACGGTATAGGTAAATGTAGGCCGATATTTTAGTACGAAAATATGATATAATTTTTCCTGTACAACAAACAACTTATCCATTTTTTAATAAAAACAATTGGGTTTTTGCATCACGCCAAGTTAATATGCAAACTAATAGTTTAATAATTAATAAAGGTATATAACCTAAAACGTTATTTAGAATTTATTTTCAATAAATTCAAATTTTGAACATTTCTTAAGTATATAAAATATCGGTTTCGGGTATGGAACAAAAATGTAAAAATCGGAAATCGGGTATCGGTCAAAAAAGTGATATCGGTCGATCTCTAGTTCGAAGTCAATTTTAAACACTATAGCCAAGTAAAGATCCAGTTTGGTCAACAATTCTTCTCGTGCAACGAAAAAAACAACATTAAAGTTAGATATAAACATTTAAATTGCTACAATACCTTCGTGGTTTCGATAGAAGAGGCAATTGTTGGCGCATGTCATGGGGTCGGTTTGCCAGAAGGTTGCAGCACACTGACACAATGGGGGAAGTTCAAGCTTGTTGAGCTCAACTCTCTCCTTCAGCTGCGATTTCATTGCGGCAATAAACCTAAACAATGATTTAAACAGGTGACAGAAAACTGGTTGATTTTAATGCTTCCCGGCAGACTTGAAATAGATAATTCTAGCTTTTTAATTCAATGAATTAAGAGCAAAATGCGGCTAATTCTAATCTATTTTTTAAATTTTTGTGTGCTCTACTTCTAGTTCTAATCTTGCTCGAAATTTACCGAAAATCCTACTCTGGACAACGGCATTTTTAGTTTTTTTAAACTATTTGGTTGGAACGACTTGTAGGTTATTTGTGCATTCTGAAGAAGCATAGGCTATAAATAAACGTACAAAAATTGCCAAACTAATATTTACTATTTCACATCCTATTACAATATAGGATTGTTTAAGAATTCGGTATTTCACATTATAATCTATTTAAAAAAAACAAAATGATCTAATTCTAATCCTAAAGTAATTCTAATGCTTGTCTGTCCAAGTCTGCTTACGAGATATTGAAATACGTGTCTTATTGAACTGAAAAAAAAAATCTGATCATAAGCAGTTTTGGCGGCGTAAGACTACCCGAATCCCGAGTCCGAAAACCGTAATTTGTAAAGGTGGGGTAATTTCCAACCATATAAAGTTGTATTACACCCATATGAGTGGATTGCTAAATATCCACCATATTTTAGTTACGTGGTAGAGACGCAACCGGACTCGGGACTCGACTCAACAAAAAAAAAAAATTGGCTAGAGTCCGACTCGAGTTACTTTTTCTGCCGAGCCGGACTCGGGTTCAATTTTTTGGCTGAAGTCGGACTCGTGTTATTTTTAACCAACTCCACAGCCCTGGTTAAAAACCGACTCCGCAGCCCTGACCAAAACCGAATCAATGTCCATCTCTGAATATTTTATTACCATTTATTTAAAAAAATCAAAGACCTTACGGCAAACTTGAAATATGTTAACAAAAAGAAAATACAAAAAAAAAATTCTTTACGTTAGTTTGTGTTTCGGATTGTCATCTTTAAGCTTGGCAACTAAACTGAATGAATTAGCAAAGGTGTAACAAAAATATTAAAGCCCATACAAAAGTAGGTGTCATTTTGAACGTTTCGAATAACTTTTATTCATTTTTAACATCTAATACTTATACTCAAAATGATACTAATACTTCTGTATGGGATTGACCGTCTTGTTAAGTTTTACTAAAGCCCCCAACCATTAAGCTCAAAAATTAGCAAAGGAAACATAATATATTACCTTTCTTGTTTTTGCTCCCTTTTTCTCTTCTCTCGCACGACCTTCTCTTTTTTCTTTTCGTCGATCTTGATTTGTTTCTGCTTCTGTTTTTCGGCGATTTTTGCGGCTTCGATTTTTTCGCGCAATTTTCTTTCAACTTCCTCACGTTCCTGTTCTTTGGCATTGCGAATTCTGGAAAGTGATTGGGTTTAGTTTAATTAGGTTTAGTGCCAACAGTTTTTTTCTCGGCCAAATGACGTGAGTATTCTCCCTGTTAAAATGCCCATTTGTAATACACATAGGTTGTTTTTTTAAATGTCCAAGTCAAGTCATTTGTCAAATAACTTAAGTCCAAGTCAAGTCATTTGTCAAATAACTTAAGTCGAAGACAAGGTTATGTGTTTTACAAACGTTACTTTCCAAATTTGACATTGATCAGCAACAATATTTTTTTCTTTTTCAAGACAAAATCTTGAACGTTTTCTTTATTCAATCTTAAAAGACTTGCATCTTCTGTTTAATTACTGTACAGTGAGCATATTTTATAAAAAAAAAGTCTTACTCGGTTTAGTTTTTTTTTTTAAAAAATTCCATGATAAAACGACGACAAGGTTGAGCATTTATACGTTTGCTCAAAAGAAATTTAAATGCTTAACCAATAGTATTTTCCAAATTTGACATTTACCTTGACAAAACAAGTCTTTATGCCAAAATACTAAATTTTAAAAGATTTATTTTTTTCTCGGCTATGCAAATTGATAGGAAAACAAGAACATATTTAAAAAAATCTTTAAAAATAAACGAAAATTGGCGTTATTGCAGCAAAATATCACCTAACCAAAAAATTATCCAGAAAAACCTGAATTGAAGACAGGAAAATAATTAATTTACTGATCAATTGTAAAATCAGGAATGTTTTCTTTGTTCAATCTTAAAAGATTTGCATTTTCTTTTCAATGAATATAATTTTAACTGTACAGTGAGCACGTTTAATACATGTTAAAATAAAAATAGAAATGATAGACGATAGACATGGCATCTAAATTTAAAAAAAAATATAAACATTATGGACTTGCATATATTCTAGTTTTAGCTATTAGAATTTATTGGAATTCTTAAGTGAAAATGTTGACAAGAAAAAAAGTTCTTCAAAAAGTCTATAGATAACTTCAAAAAATCGTAGTAGTTTTATAGTAATTAGTGGATAGTATTTAGTTGGACAGCGACTTAAAATCTTCTAACTTAGACAGTGTGTAGTGATTAAATCCAGCTTACTTAGTCTTGAACCACGGAGTCTTGCCTCTCAAAAAAAAAAAAAAAAACTCTACCGAATCCAGTATATGGGCCAAATATAGTTTTATTGTTATTTTTGTCCCAGTAAAATCAGTGCAATTTTTCCTGTGTGTTGGATACACAAGAAAAATACTTCACCTGTCTGCTCTTATTTTATGTTCTTTCATCCTCGCTTGCTCTCGAGTTCTTTCCCTCTCGGCATCTGCGAACACTCTTCTGGAAAGCCACCTTGCTCTTTCCAGCGCCTTCTTCTCATCAAGTTTGACGGCTCCCGGGTGAAGAACGGGAGGAAAATTTCGTTCAACTGAAAAAATGTTAGGTTTTTATGGGTAAAAAGAGTTAATTATGAACATCATGGGATTATTTTTTTGTTTCCAGGTCTTTCTAAACTTTTTCTGAAAAAAAAAATTGTTTTAGGGTCTTTGAAAACCTTGTGATTTCAGGTTTTTTTAAAAAAAATTGTTTTAGGGTCTCTGAAAACCTTTTTTTTGTTTTAAAAAAAAAATGATTTTTAGTCTCTAAAAAACTTTTGATTTAGGTTTTCTAAAAAAATTGTTTTGGGGTCTCTCTAAAGCAGGGGTTGGGAACCTTTTTTACTAAGGGAGCCATAAAAGTCAAATATTCTTAGTTGTATTTCCATGAGAGCCGTGTAATATTTTTATACATCTATTATAGGTTGGAAAGATAGCAATTTGAATAGGGCACTTACAGCCAGGGCTGCGGAGTCGGTTAAAAAAAAAAAAAAAAAAAAAAAAAAAAATACCCCCGAGTCCGACTCCCGAGTCCCGAGTCCGACTCCGGCCAAATGTAATATTTTGTCGAGTCCCGAGTCCAGCTCTGACTCTACAGCCTGTATTTTACCCATTTACGCAACTAAATTAAGGTGGATTTTCTGCAATCGACTCATATTGGTGTCATAATTGATCCACCCGCATTACATGATTTAAAAATATTTCACCATTTGCTATTACACTTTTACAACTTACATTTTGCCGCCTTAACAGTTTTAAAATTTGATACTACGCACGCGCACGTCGGACTCGGGACTCGGGTAGTTTTACGCGGTCTTACTCGAGTCCCGAGTCTCGAGTCCGACTCCGGCAAAACAAACCGACTCCGTCGAGTCCCGAGTCCGACTTCGACTCCGCAGCCCTGCTTACAGCACATACTTTTGAATATAACGAGATTCCATTAAACCGGAAAACGGCTCTAAAATAAAAATAGGATTTGCGCGAATCGCCGAAAATTTACTACTATATGTGTGTTAAAAAATAAAAAAAATATTTTATTTATCTGCAAGCAAGATTCTTTCATCAAGAGACATATGGCCTCACAAAAAGAGCCATAGGTTCCCGACCACTGCTCTAAAGTATTGGCGGTGGCTGTGCAAAACGAGACCTAAGGATTCGTGTGTTTTCAAAGTTGAAGCTTACTTATATTATTTTTTCGGCTTTTTATTGAAATACTTTAACCCAATGGAAAAACGAATTTCGACAGATTAAATCGTCATAAATGCATTAGGAATGTTAAATGTATCGGGGATAAAATGCACCTAGGGATGTCCGATACTTGACATTTCTTTCCAAAACCGATACACGATATTTTTGACTTGAAGAACGGGAGGAAAAAATATTTTCGTTCAACTGAAAAAAAGGAGATTATGATATAAAGAGTTGATTGTGAAGCATGATTGAAAAAAGTTTTGTTTTCTTATTGAGGCTATTATAGCCTTGCTAAAATTTCAAATTCTACCAAAAAAACAATTTTCGGAGAAAAAAAGTTTAGTTCAACTAAAAAAGCTCGTTGGTTATCGGGTGAAAATAGTTGATTGTAAAACATCATTGAAAAAACGTTTTATTTTTTATTTTTTTATTGATCTAAAAAATAAGAAAAACGTGCTCATGGGTAAAAAACATTTTTTTTTAAATTTTCGTTGTACTGAAAACATGTTAGGTACTTATGGGTAAAAAGAGTTGATTGTGAAACATAATGGAAAAAAAATGTTTACGGGTTTTCTAAACTTTTTAGTCTTTGAAAAAAAAATTGTTTTTGGGTCTCTGAAAACTTTCAAGAATTCGGCAATTCTAATCTAATTTGAGGAAAACCCAAATGCTCTAATTTTACTTTCAATGTAATTTTAAAACGCGAAAATTGGTCTAGGTGTCCATGTCTGATTAGGTGTGTTTAATTAATTTACCTCCTAGCTTCTGTTTTCCCAACACTTCAGTTCTGCTCGAAGTTGTGTCTCCATCGGGCACAGGTTTGCTCACTAAGCTTGAAGATGTGACAACGTCAAGCGCTTTCACTGGCTCACTGAAAGCACAACAAAAGTACAGCAATCTGGAAATTTTTTTAAGTAAACAAATTACTTATTTAGGCCTAACAAACTTAAACATGCATATAGACAATGTGCATTGTGTGATCAAGACCATCTGAAGTCGTACTGGCCAACATGAGTACAAAGGATACTTTTAAAGAATACAGGGAATGTTTGCATAAAGGGAACTTTAAAGCAGGGAACCGAACCGGAACTTTATGAACCGGTTTTGGGTCAATTTTTTCCGAAACGTAACCGAACCTGAACCGTTTTTTATAAGATTATAATGAGCCGAACCGGAACTGAACCGAATAATTTGAAAGTACCTGAACCTTAACCGAACCCGAAGCTGTAAACCAAAGCGGTTCGCTCCAGCATGACGTCACAACTTCTATTTTACCGAGTCAAGTTACGCGATGTTCGAAATTTTATGAAAAAAATATGAATATTGAATAAAAAAAAGATATTTCAATATTGAGTTGCTGTTTTTTTAATAAGTCACAGAACTTAGATAAAAAGACTTACAATTCAAAGATTATTCTCTACATTTGTCGACCCACATTTTGAGATTTAACGCAAATAATATTGTATCTGAACAAGAACTTTATGAACCGGTTTTGAAATAACGATGTTCGAACCGGAGCTGAACCGGAACTTTTAAATTAGTCCGAACCGAAACCGGAACTGAACCGGATTCCGAAAAAATCCTTGAACCCGAACCGAACCTGAACCGGAAAAGTCAAACGGTTCGACTCCCTGCATTAAAGCCCATATAGAAGTAACTGAAACGTACATATACAAATGGTTTATAATCTGTGATCAAGGCCCTTCTGGAGTCGTACTGGCCAACTATAACGACTCACATACATAGTACACTAGATGCCTTTATAGAATAGAGAGAATATTTGAATAAAGAGAATATTAAAGCCCAAATAGAAGTAACTGAAAGTACTAATACAAATGGTTTATAATCTGTGATCAAGGCCCTTCTGGAGTCGTACTGGCCAACGATAACGAATCACATACATAGTACACTAGATGCCTTTATAGAATAGAGAGAATATTTGAATAGAGAGAATATTTGAATAAAGAGAATATTAAAGCCCAAATAGAAGTAACTGAAAGTACTAATACAAATGGTTTATAATCTGTGATCAAGGCCTTCTGGAGCCGTACTAGCATAACGACTCACATTACATAGTACACTAGATACCTTTATAGAATAGAGAGAATATTAAAGTCCAAATAGAAGTAAGTGAAATGTACATGTACACAATTTGTGTACTGTGATCTTTTTGTAGCTATAAGTATTTAAAGAGTTTTTGACCTGCTCTGATAAAACCATACATATAGACCAGTGGTTCTCAAACTTTTTATAAAAAAATGACGCAACGGTCCTCCAGCATTTTTTTTAATTGCTCACGGTCCCTTAAAAATAGACACAAATAAACACAACATAACTCGTTGTTTTTAATGGTATCTATGGGACGGGTGCACTTGCTTCTTTGCTATCAGCTCGGCTATGTTAACAAATCACTTTATTTGAGTGGAGCAATCACGATCAGTTTTAAAACCGTTACCATACAGCCCACAGTCTGTCAGCGCAGCAAACTGTAAACACGTAATTCTCATCAGCACAATGCAACACTATGACGTCACAATGCACAATTCAACTCTAGGCGTGCAATTAAGTGAATGAAAAACTAATCAGCTTTGTTCGGAAAAGTAAGCTGTCTGAAAATTTGAATGCACAAAGAATTTATTCTCTAAGAGCGTTGTGTTGTCTTTTTGTTAGGTGCTTCGCGGTCACAGAAAATTGTCTCGCGGACCCCAGTTTGAGAACCACTGATATAGACAATGTGTATTCTGTCAAGCCCTTTTGGAGTCGTACTGGCCAACTATAACGGCACCCATTATATAGTAGGCTACAAGACGCCTTCGGAAAGGCTTACCGAGATTAGGGAGCCTGATCAGGATTGTAGTGCAATCAGGCCAGGCTAGAAAAACAACTAGCCTGTGGTGAGGTTAGCGAAGAGCTATTTTTGATTCAGTATGACAGGAAGTAGACTTGGACAACTACATAGGCGTAGCCAGGGGGGGTCTGAGGGGCCATGCCCCCCCCCCCCAAAAAAAAAGCATTTATGAGCAGTACCACAACAGTCGATCACAGGCATGCCACACCTTCAATTGTCATGCACTGTTACGTCACAAACGATCTAGTTACTATAACATTTAGGCTAAACATTAATGTACTTTTACTACTTTCAGACAGTTTTTGCTCATTGACTGTTTTTTGAGTATTGCGTTAACACTCGGTCAGTTGCTGCTCGAAACGGTTTGCTAGCATTGTTACTTGTGTTCGTTGCGGCAGTTAATTCAATGACAAAAGCTAAACAAAAAATTCCAACTTTTTCGTCCACGACTGTAGGCCTAATAATAGTAAAACATTGAAAAAATACCTTTGCCAGTTATTGTCCTTGCTGAAGTGGACAACATTAGGTATCTTAGATGAAGGATGTGCTTGGGGTAGCTGAAGATTACCTTCTACAATGACATCTTGGTCAGGTTGCGAAATATCGCACTCTTGTAATTCCATATGTTGATTTTTCTCACTATTATCTGTAATTATGTAAAGCAGTGCTGGAATTACTTAGCAGTTGAGGAACTGTTTTATTTTCGACCTAAATAACTTGACAATTATTGTTGACAAATGACTTGGCCTGAACTTAAGCCATTGTTTCAAATGATTTGGGCTAAACATAAGTGTTTTCATGTATTATTAAAAAAAAAGTAATTTGTTTATCTTAATTAATCTCGCCTTTATCTTTAATTATGTAAAGCAGTGTTGAAATAATTAAAGTTAATAACATGGCTTACTTGCACTTAAGTCACAATTTTTCGATGACTTAACTTGACTTAAGTCTTTCGAGCAAAATTACTTGACTTGACGTAAGTATTTTGGACAATTTGCTTGACATGTTGCGTTTTTGTTATTTTTGTAGTTGAGGTAATGATCAGTTGATCACTATCGGGCGAGGTTAGCAATTGTACTAGTTTAATGTCTTATTTTTTTTGAATAACTTGACTTGAAGTTGACTTGCTTAACTAATGACTCGACTGCCGACTTTATTTGACTAGTTATATTTTGCGAAAGACTTGACTTTGACTAAATTATCAATTTTATTAAAAATTGTAGAGAGAACACTTGAGTTTAATCAAAGTTATTTGCCGAAATGGCATTGGCCCAAAACACTTAAGTCAAGGTAATTGAAAACAGTGACTTAAGTACACAGCACTTTTAAAAGTCATTACAACGCTGGTTAGAAATGACTTAAGTCCAAGTGGAGTCATTGGTCCAAAAAACTTAAGTCAAATCAACCCAGGTCAGTTAAAAACGTACACTTAAGTCTAGTCATTACAACACTGGTAAGTACCTAGTACTATCCCTTCTTGCACAGATGTCAGTGCAATATGATCAGGTGCTGAAACTGCGGGGATTGTTTGAACTTCGTCAAGCAACTGACTGGCTTCTTCGTCGATTGGGGAAGGCGTGTCTTCAGGAAATAAACGGGCTGCTGATTTCTGTAAGATAAAAGGATATGTAAATGTTTGGAAACTAAGAATGTCCAATAATATTTCAGATAGAAGTCAATACATGATGAGATGTGGTAAAAAACAAAATTAGATTAAAAAAAATTAAATCAAAAGTTAAGAAGAAAATTTAGCCATAATTTTGAACACTTTAGCCAAACAATTTATTAAAAAAATTGAATTAAAAATGAATTTTAAATGTTTAAATTTTGTTTATTTAACTGTTCGAGTGCAATTATGGGGTAATTAGGCATTAAATCGGATTGTAGCACTTTTGTCACAAAATTTTTGATATCCGTATCACAATAAAACCTTAGTATCACACATCCCAATTGAAAACTTATCAAAGGTGGTCTTATACAATGCCATAACCACTGATATACCTGGTTGAAAAGTAAGGATTAATCCCCTGTGCAGTTGCCTGATAAGTAGGGCCATTTTTATTTTAACCTAAAAATTTTTTTTTTTAACTTTATTGTAAATTTTAACTTTATTTTAACCTATAAACTTCTTAGAAACAGTCCCCTAGGTGCTAAAAACAACTTTATTCTTTGATTTGTGGACATACGAGGTCCTTAAAAAATTTTAACTTTATTGACTTTTGCGGGTCCTACTGATAAGTTGCGGTTGGAGCCCTATGTCGTGTAAAATCAACGTAAAATGTGATCAGTCGTGAAAAGTCACTGCAAGGCGCATAACTTTTGCCGTGTTAACGGTATAGTACTTTATTTTGTAACACTTCTTGCTTCCAACTTCACAGAGTAGTCTAATTCAAATTCAACCTGGATTAATTTGTGTGATTTTTATTTGCGTCCCATGGATCTTTCAAAATCATCGAATCGTGCAAATTTTGCAAATAACGTTACCAGAGCCGCGCAAATTTTGGCGGAAATGTAATTTCAGACGCACAATTTCAAGCTGTAAAATCGTAAGTTTCCAAACTGTAATATGTACAGGTTGATTACAACGCCAACGTCCTGCATCTAGGCCGTTATATTGAACAACACATCTAATGAAATGTATATGTTTTATTACAACACCAACATACATCTCTTGTACATCCAGTAGCCCAAATTCCTCCAGGCAGTGGAAATTCCGGTGTCTTTTCTCTTTGTATTTCAATCTGAGGTTCAGGAGCTAGTAGATTTTTGGCCAATTTCATTCTCGCTTTGCGAGCCTGCGTCTCAATCAGCTTGGCTTGGTTGTCAAGTTCAGGTTTTGCCTGCGAGAAAAATATTGCAGGTCGTCAACATAGCAAGGAAAATATGACTTAACAAAAGCTACACTGAAAACATGCAACAGATTAACCCAAATCAGATGATCAATCCTGCAAGCGGGGCAGGCTTGAAAAACAACTAGCCTATGGTGAGGTTTGAACTCATGACCTACGCCCAGTGGCGAATCCATTGGGGATTCGGACCCCTTTTTTTATAATGACATTATCGTTTTTTTTTTTTCTTTTTCTCTCTGAAAATGTCGAGTTAGGCGGTGCCGATGCTTCTCGCTGTTTGCTGTCCGCGTTATTATAAGAGCTGTAAGACAGGGGTCGGCAGCGCCGGATAGGCCCGCCGCCTCTTTGACAAAATATACACGAGTCAATTTCAAATACTTTTTGGCCATTTAACTACGTAAGTGCGAAAACTTTTAGCGCTTCGTGCAAATGATCTTTCTACGTCCGGATTTTTTTTATTAATTATGACGTCACTACAATCGCTATGTTATGACGACATATTCTTCACTATTTTATGACGTCATTAACGTCAGACGGAAAAACGGCGAATTCCCTAAGTTGAAAATTCGGGAGCCCCCTTTTTGAATTTCTGGATACGCCCTTGCCTACACCATCCAGTTATACCGACACTGTCGCTCTACCAATTGAGCTACAAAGCCTTAGATTTAGAGAGAAGCAAGTAGGCATAAGTGTTTTAAAAAGAAACAAAAAACCTAGAAAAACAGGGTTGCCACATGAATTTATAAAAAAAAATTCACTCGTTCAAAGACTTTTTAGAAAAAAAATTGTAGGTTTTAAGGACCTGAAATTGAATCGCTGGAGATTTAAAAAAATAATTCGAAAACAAAACAGTATAAATGCCACTATTAACACAATTAAATAAAACAAACATTTAAATGACCATTTCAAATATATAATATCTTAAGCTGTACATAAACCTATTCAAAGACTTTTGAAAGAAAATTTGAAGATTAAAAAAAAAAAACTAAAATTTTAGCGATAGACTTTTCTAAAAATATAATTTGAAAACAAAACAGTATAAAAAACATGGACAACACAATCAAGAATAGCTGAAAATGTTTTTCAATGGCATTTAATAAACATATATCTTAAGCTGGACACAAAATCATTTCAAAGACATTCAAATACTTTTAAAGATTTAAAAACTTTGTGGCAACCCTGAAAAACTTGAACCATATAACTGAGAATCACTGTTCTAGGTTCTAGTTTCATAAATTAATTATTTCCTTAAATTTACTATTTCTCAAAAACAATGGCAAAGATAACAAATTTAAATTGTGAGTGCCAGTTAACTTTTTTAAGCATTTGTTTTTCATTCTCAAAACGCAGCATGACAAACGAAAATTCCAACAAAACAAACGGGATCTAGTATGAATTCCAGCCAGAAAAATTACCTACCAAACCAGTTGCTTGATCTGTACTGATGTCCAATGCGGCAATTTTTCCAGTACAATCGATGGCGATGGGGTTAACATTATAGGAACACCGGTTCTTCTTGGGTGAGCAATGCTCGGCGGCGGAGGCACTTCGGTACAGCACATCAATTTCATGTTTCATCTACAGTTTGTTAAAATATTGAAATTAGACTTTTATTGTAATGAGCTAAAAATGTTTGTTTAAAAATCGAGCATCTTACGGTGGGGACAAAAGAAAAATCGAATTAATGTTATCGTCAGCAGTAGATTTAACCTGATTTTTTGTTCTGCCTTCTTAGTAAAGCTATCATTTTGCTAAAAATTCGCGATTAAAATACAAACTATTAGATAAATATAATACCAACCATCAGCAGCATTAATATAACGCTACCAACATTGTTGCACATTACTCAAAAGTTTCATGCTGAACAAAAGGGACATTAAAACTAGCAGATCACACCATTGGCGTAACTGTAAAGAGGTGTTGTAAACGAGCCAATTTGACATGACTTAATGTCAAATGCTTCTACAACTTTTAAAACTTGGCAGGATGGAAATCCAACTCTTCCAAAATACAGAAATCGCTTTTCGGGTGAAACCTAAATTTCGGCAACAGATACCAGCTGACCTCATGGGCTAAAATATTTTAATTTGACAATTTTCCAGCATCAACGATTGCAAATGAAATCTTGTTGATTACACCAGAAGAGCGGTTTATATTTATTTATATGTTGCCTTGTAGAGCAAATTCTATTTTTTTAGGCCAAAATATGTACAACCTTAATTTATATCCAGACATTTCCGACGGTGAAATGATTTGGCTAGCAGCGTTACAGATTCCATACTTTTGAAATGTTATGACTTTAAAGAACTTTGAATGTAATTTGCATTCAGAACAAATAACCACATAGTGTTTTAAGAATTATTTTTCAAACCAGCATCCCCATAATAGTTGGCATAGCAATTTACTATGTTTTGTATTTGTTAATCATCATATTTATCTAAAGTAGGTAATACTGGTTTGCATCTTTACTTAAGGTTTCCTTTTCTGAACTTACGCTAATTTTTATTTATTGTTGTTTTGTCTGTAGGCCAACAAAGAAGATTTATTTTTCTTTGCCAAAAAAGAAATGCCGGTTAATCATGAAAATGATTTTGTTACGCAGAAAGAAAATCACTTAAGCAGAACCAAAAAATAACCTATTTTCACCTAGTAGTCAAAATTTTAACACATCATATCTTAGAAACCGAACATTCCACATTGCTCAAATATATTGCAATTTGCAATCTAATTTTTTTCTAAGATCATAAATAGTTTGAATTGTAAAGAAAATCTGAGAACATGGGTGAACAAATTGAAAAACTTTTACCTAAGAAAAGAATGACCCCTATTTTTCTATTACGAAAATTTGATGGTGGACTTTGGAAAGAAAATGGGATGAATTGCAGCCCAAAGTTATGGCTAACAGGCAGGTGTATCATTGATATACACTATGGAAAGTATGGCAAGTGCACCCGAAAGTTTTGTTTTTTGCCACCCAAACGGTATGCCGAAAAATCATTAAGACAGCCGATTTTTCCATAAGGTATATTGCTGTCACTTCATTTTTTCAGCCACAAGATCCCAGCAACATTATTTCTAAACGTGCATTGTTTTCGCTCTAATTATTAGGTTTATAATTTTTGGGGTTGATTGATAGGCTTCTTGATGCAAAATAATTTTTCATTATACCTTGAAAATCCTTAGTTTCATTATATCATGCTTATTTGATGATATATTAATGATTTTAGTATACATAGAATCGGATTACATGTCATTTTTCCAAAATTATCCGCAGCTAAAAAGTCCTTGCTTCTCACTTAAAAACTATTCGTTTTACCTTTCTTGATTGAAAGTCGACCATGTCAGATCTTTGTGCACTAGCGGCTCTTGAAACCCGTCGCTGCACGTCCTTCTGGAACTTTTTCAATCTGTCGTCTCGAACATTGTTGGCATTTGCAATGCGCATTTCTTCGACCTGGGCATTTTTCTAAAACATGAAAACACTTATTAATAATGGAAATTAATTAAAGATTTGGGAGAATAATGAAAGAGGTAGTTGTAGTTAAACTCAAATAAATATCAAAGTTCATACAGATTGGAACCTTTGGATTTTGCGTGGTGAAGACTATTTTCCAGTTTAAAATTGTGCGGCTGTGATAAAATTTGATTGAAATAAGTGCTGCTCTATAACTTTATTTCTAAAAATTGAAAAAATTAAGTATTATACCTAAAATTTAGCGCATTTGGGCAGCTTTCCTGGCTAAACGCATTTTGCGGAAATTTTATGCACGGCTATGGTCAGGGCCTTACTTTCAACCTGGTACAGAATAAGAAAGTAATTAATTGTGACTGTTTCAAATTGTTCTTTTTCAATTTAAACATTAAGAAAAGTAGGAATATTTTATTATCCGGTATCATTTTTCTTTCAATTTGACTCCGATAATAATTTTATGAGTAAAGTAGAGAATGCTAATTGGCGCTGGTCTAGAATCCTACCACAACGAAACACCATTAGGGTTAGCGTTTGGGTTAAGGTGGGTCAAGTATTATTATTAAATAAAAAATATAATAATACTTGACCCACCCACACCCAAACGCTAACCCGCATCCTAACTCAAATTTTGTGCGTTGATTTTAGAACTGTGGTAGGATTCTAGACCAGCGCCTGCTAATTAAACTAATTAATCATTTGTTATTCTCTACTTTACTCATACCCCAGTCTGAAAAGTGTTGCATATTTCGACGAGATCGGGTGCACAGCCAAAAAAAAGGGGGACAGGGTGCAACAAAGGTCAAAAATGTGCACCTCGGGTTTTTTCAAATTTCCGAATGCACTTTATGATTTTTTCGATGCATTCTGCATACATTGCAGTTCAGATTAATCTTTTTTTGGGCAGTTTAGATTTTTTTTGAATGCACTTTAAAAAGGTTGAAAAATACACAGTAGGTCATACAGTTACATAAATAGAATGTATTTATGTTTGTTTGGCTGTTGGATGAGATTAAGATAGCGTTTTGGTCTTACAGAACACCTTAAAGTTTTAAAATCGAATACTTGACGTACCGCGGCTTCATTTGAAGAAACGTTGGGTTGTACTTCAATCCATACGCCATCTGGAACTATGCATTCTGGCCTGGTGCCCATCACGTTCAAATTGACGAGCGGGAGACGCCTTGTCGATGGAAAACTCGTCATTTTAAGAACATAAACTACCTAAAATCGCAGCTGGCAATCGTAAACCGGTAATTCTAAGCCGATTAAAGTTTGTATTTTGAGATTTCCAACTCAAATCCTTTTCCGTTACGCGCCGCTGAAAACTTTAGTTTACAATCGTCACGCGCAAATGAGCACACGTGACGTCACGCCGCAATTTGTCCAATGAGATTAGACGGACACGCCTGACTGCACGCGGCGCACAGACTTTGAAATAAAAAACTTGAAATTGTTTGCGATTTTATTTAGTGGAATATAAGTGAATGTTGCGGTGTATTTGCGGCATCATGTTTACGTTTAAGACAGATCTAAGAAAAATGTAGCATAGAAGATAAAGCCGTACAGACTAGAACAAGTTTGGGCGCTGATCTAGAATCCTAGCACAACGCATATTATTTGGCCTATAGGGTGTAGGTTAGCGTTTTGGGTTAAACTTAGGATGGGTCAAGTATTATTATTAAATATTGAGTATAATAATACTTCACCCATCCACACCAAAACGCTAACTCGCACCTTAACCCGATTTCTGTGCGTTGATTTAATAATTGTGGTAGGATTCTAGAGTCTGGACCAGCGCCCAAGTTTGTTTGCAAGATATGCTAAATTAAAAAAAGTCGTTGATAGTGAATACTAAACCAGGTTGCATTCCGTGGCAGGTCAACCAAAATTTAGGCATGAAGATGCTATCACTACTCTATATGTATATCGAACAATTTTTATGTGTTACAGAAAATATGAAAAGTAAGATGGTTTAACATTGCCTGTTATTCATATTTGCATAAAGATATCACTGATTTGTTGCAATCATGGATCTGAATGAAGCAGAAGAAAAGGTATTTATTTCAGCATACAAAAAGCATGATTGACACTTTTCTGTGTAAATTACTAATTTTTGCTTTAAAATTATTGTGAATCTCTATTTATTTCTATTGTGTTTAGTGTAAGAGCTTGCCAGATCATCTTGCAATGAAGATATCTGGTTCTCCTGCTTCAAATAACACTTTGCCAATAATCGATCAGCTCACCCCTGTAACGCGCATTCTGCAAGCTCGCAAGGTGCCTACTTTTAACAATACTTTTTCATCGCTGGTCTAGAATCTTACCACATTTTTTTAAATATGCGAAACAAGTTGTCTAAATTGAAATTTTTGAGAAATAAATATGGGGACGATTAATATATTAATAATACCTGACCCACCCGATACTAAATGCTAACTTGACCCCAACCCAACTAATGTTAGCAATATAACCCCCCGGACTAAAATGTGGTTGGATTCTAGAGCAACCCCCTTTTTTTCTTCTAATTTACATTGTGTTAATGTTGTAAAATTCCTTTTTAGTTTAAAGTAAAGTTGTTTCTTTTTGATGTATTAACTAACAAAATATTCTAAATTCCTAAAAACCTACTGTATCAATTTCTAAAACCTAATGTAATGATAGTATGGGTAACTTTTTAAGCTGAACTTTTTTATAGGCTGAAGACATTTACCAGACGGAGTCACCCGGAATGTCACCATGCACACCAGGGATAAACTATTGGGTAGATAGATAACTCATGTTAATCACTTGTTTCTTCTGCAATTAAAATTTAAAAGTATAGACCAGTGGAAATTTTTTGGCTCGCGGCACACTAAACAAATCTTAAATATTTCGCGGCACACTTTTAACACAACAACAATAGAGTAATTTTACAATCGCCCTTGACACACGACAAACTAAACGTCTCAATATTATTAACTTGTAATGGATAGTGTGTATTAAAGTCTAAAATACTTGCGTGTATGCGTATTGGTAATACAAATACCCTTATTTCCTAAATTCCCAAAAGTTTCGCGGAACATTTGACAGTCTCTCGAGGCACACTAGTGTACCGCGGCACACAGTTTCGGAATCACTGGTATAGATAGACCGATAATATCGGTCCGATATATTTGTATTTGGTCCGGTTGATATTTACAGTGAATATGTGATGTAGTTTTCCTACATATTTCCTTTTTTTTTTTATTTAGCATCATGCCAAGTTAATATGTGAAATAAGAGCTTATATAACAGTTCTGGGTAGATAAACTTAAATATTTTTCTGATTTTCTTTTCACTTAATTTAAATTTTTGCTATACTCCAGTATAGGTATATCTAAAAAAAATTTGCTGTTAAAAATCGGTGTCAGTATCTGGCAAAAACATTAAAAATCAGGTAGGTGTCGGTCCGAAAAAAACAAACATGTTAGTTGATTACTAGGTTTAGGCTTGCAAAATTTGATTTTTTTGTTTAAAAATTAAATCTAAACAATTTTCTACTCTTGACAGGCAAAGCTGCAGGAATACGAGCAGAAAATTGAACTTTTGAAGAAGGAAAACGCATTTCTGCAATCCAACCTAATGACAGAACAGCAAACGAGGGAAAACTTTGAGAACACAAACCAAGACCTGGAGCAAAAATTAAAAGCATTAAGTAAGTAAGACTTTAGATAGGAAAAATGCCACTGATATGTAGTAGGGGTGACAAAACTGTGGTTAAATTGGCAGGACTTTTCAAGTGACATTTTAGGGACACTTGCGCCTTTGTGCTGATCAGATTTGCTTAATGCAGAGTCAATAATAGGAGTACTTAGTGCAAATCAAAACTTAAAACACACAACAATTCTATAATCGAAATTAAATAACTGTAAAAATCATAAACTATCTATATGCCTAGCACTGTCAGTATCCTGCTAGTCATTTTTCCCACTAATCAAAAAATCTTTTTTTTAATATTTTCTTTGGAACCAATTTCTTAGGTTTTCTAGCTGATTGCTTTGCTGACATTGCTGCTAAGTCGCCAGCAAACTGCAAAGAACCAAAGGCGTTTTTTTGGCTTACTACCCTAGAATTTATTTATGCTCGATTTCTGTTGTTCACAAGACTTATTTTATGGCATCACATTTTTACAGTGCCGTTTCAAACAAAATTATGGGATCCACCAAATCCTTTTGTACAATCAAATCAGCAGATTTAGGACACTTTGACAGCGTGATGGCATTTATTTGAGTCCTGCCGTGAATAAAAATTCACAAATTTCCAAAAAAATTTTACCCATTTATTGTAGTTTACCAAGTAAGAAATGTGGTATAATCTTCAGTTATTTCACTTCAAAGTGGCCCCCAATCACCGCTCCGTGGGGGGGATGCGAGGGCTACAGCTGAGTAACCCTGCTTTATCCTATGCAGCATTTATCAATTGATAAAGACTTTTATTCCAGTTTTCTTTTTAGTGATTTAATGCAATCAATCCACCTTGCCTTCGGTCTTCTTTCTCTGCCAGCCTTTCATGCACTGTTTTTCCAAATTATTACTGTTTCATTGAGTGATATATTTAAAATCGAAGTAGATTATATGTGGCATAGAAGCTGTCTGTAATGTGCAAATTTTTATCCCAGATCAAAAATCATTGCGAAATAAGAAAGAAATTGATGAGCTGAGACATGAAAGTGATGAGATATGGACATTAACTAAGGAAAGAGATGATTTACTGAACAAAAATGAATGGTGGGTTTGGTTTGAAAATATTAATAAATACTGTATGTAACATGTACACTGGAAGCCATCGCAGACCAACCAAACTATCGATTAATTATGCAAGCAAGGCAGGTTAGAAAAACAACTAGCCTGTGGTAAGATTCAAACTCATGGCCTCCGGTTATATTGGGACTGTCGCTCTACCAACTGAGCTGCACAGGTTAAGAGAGGAGCGAGTCGAGAAACAACCATAGCACCATTGTCTGTGACATTTTGTTCCTAAACGCAAAACTATCTGATGTGTGGTTCGAACTTACAACCTCGGCAATACCTGGACCAGTGATCCAACTGAGCTACACGGGCTCAGAAAGGAGCGAGTCGAGAAACAACCATTCGCCAATGCTGCTATCACAGTTGTCGAACACATATGTACATGTGTATTTTTCTTTTATGAGACATGTATACATATGTGGGATCATTCCTTTTAGTTTAGTTTAAATTTTAGTGAAACAGAACATTTTAATTAAGAAGTATACAAAAAGAACCACAAAGGTTAAAAAACATCTGAAAGAACTTCATTCAAACACAGAGTACAACAGTTAGGCAAAACACAGCATCTACTTCATTCTAATTAAATTTTTAAGAAGAACTGTTGATGTTGATTTTGGCGGAACTGTGGTGCTCCGTGTTTTAAAATAGTTGTTTTAGATATTTTTTCAACTTTTGTTGGTTCTTTAAACAGAAATAGATCCTAATTCAACAACAATATTACTATTGTTTAATCAATTGAAACAGGTTGTTTGTTTTTTTGCATAGAGAAAAATCTTCAGTATTAGATCCAAATCAATTATTTAAAAAAAATTCTTATTCCCAAATTATTTTTCAGCTATCGCCAAAAGCAAGCCAAATATAATGAACAAGAAGATACTATTGCAGTGCTAAAGCGAAATCTTGATGATTTGACAAGTCAATACAAAGAGGTTGAGTCAGAGGTAATGTTTTTTTTTCTTATTTTTGTTCCTTCATACACTGTTTATGAAATTCATAAAAAAGCATAGTTTTTGAACGTTGCAAGCATCTTTTTATTCCTTTTTTAAACAAAAAAGTGTTATTCAAAATGTTTACAAAACGCTACCTACTTCTGTATGGGCTTAGATATTTTTCAACCTCCAACCATTATGCTCCAAAATCAAAAACAAAGCTTCTCTGGCAATTGTATATCATCTCCAACATATCGGCAAGCCATTCAAGTTGCCTTCTTCAGGTTAAATGCTTTAAAATGCTTGTAGTAGTACAGTTGAATAGGTCGCCGAAATGTTGGAGAAAAGACATAAATACCAGAAGAGCTGGTTTTTTATCAATATTATGCCTGGTAGCATAGATGCAGACTTTCTGTTTTTAAAGAGGTGCTCAAATTTTTGCGATAAATATGTCGTCACCAAAATGCCTGCTGACTGCTGTTAGGGGGGAAAAAGGTAAAATGAGTTGCAAGGTATTAGAAATAATTGACTAACTGTAGAAATTTATGTGAAAATGGGGAAAAAATGGTCTACAAATACTGAAAAATGGTCCACAAAGCCCATTATTTGGGTTTGGTTGTCGGTTTGTGTTTGGATGGGTCAAATAATACTTGCCCCACCCTAACCCCAAATAATGTGCGTTGCTGTATGCGGTATTTGTAGACCTTTTTTTTCGTTACTTTATACATATCAAATTGAAAGAGTTCCTAATTTTCTTACTGGAACAATGAAAGGTTTTAGCCGACTGCGTGAAATTTTCATACATGGAATACTCACAAGTTACGTCATAACAGGAAACAAAGTAACCTTTATAGGGGGATGGTCTGAAAAAAATGATATTTTTTATCGAATCGCCGTTCTGGACCGTTCCGGCTTATTTTAACCACTATGCAGTATTTGTAGACTGTTTCCCCTAATCACATGCATCCAAAGAAATGGAAAAAATTTGCGTGTAGATTTATATCACCGTTTTAGGGGGTGCTGGGCACCCCTAGGAGCACTCTTAGCACCCCAAATTAGGCATCCATGCCTAGTAGCAACAGTTTATCAATTTGTGTCACAATTTTAATTATCGCAGCCCTTTTGTGCCGAACTAATGTTCTTGGCATTAAGATGCGCTACTCATGGACTCGGTTGCCGTGGGGAAATATCACTTTGTGTTAATTTTGCAGCATCTGTTTTCTCAGCAATTGTGCCCGAAATAGTCTGCAACATATTGTTTATGTATTATTATTTTTTCATAAAGATATCAAACCTTATCCTTAGCAGCTACTTTGGGGATTGTGTCCCGAACTAGTTTGCAACATATTGTTGATGTAATATTCTGTTTATTTTTCTCATAAAGATATCCACTCAGAAGTACCTAAAATGTGACGTGAGGCAACTAAGTCAAAGCGTGGTTGAACACCAACAAACGATTGAAGAATACCAACAAACTTTAGCAATGCAGGTAACAACAGAAAATTTGTTTTTATACTTTTTGAAATTTATGCTTGTTTATGTTCGTGCATGTAGTAACAATTAAAGTGAATTTTCAGTCATGTAATTTGGTGCCAAGCAATTTTGAACCTTGAATAGATTTCTTGTTACATTTACACTTAGGGCGATTATTTTTTTAACTTAATATTTTTTTTGTCATGTTAGGTTAAAATTTCCAAGCCAAAATTCATTACAACTTGCACCGAGATCGTTACAAAATTTTGAAAAATGTAGTGAGCTTTTTGCAATAGTCGTTCAGTTAAAATTTTATCAAAATCTAGTTTTTAATTACATCCAACAACGATTTTTTTTCTGTAAACTTTTCTTCATCACTGAAAACCAACGAATATATTAGGACAAAAATGTTGCATAATATGGATTTGTGTTTTTCATTTAATGCAGGAACACCAAATAAGCCAATTCCTAGAAGCAGAGAAGCAACTGAAACAGGAATATGCCATGCTAAAGGAAATGTTTGAGGCACAAAAGCTGGAGATTAATTGTCGCAGTGGAATAGGTATATAATTATGCTTAGCAGTGTTCAGGGTTTCCACGAAGTCTTTAAATCTTTAAAACACTATGTTTTTTCAAAAGTCTTGGAATAGTCTTTGAATATATTTCTGAAATTTTGAATTTAATGTTCTTTTTTCTCATTTGATTTTCCATTTGAGTTTGTTTTTTTAAGTTATGCGTTAAAAGAAGTTTTTGTTATAGTGAGCATAGCATATTATATACTACATTATAACAATAACCTACTAAATGAATTGACTATTTTTGCCAAGTCAAAAAAATAATCGCCGTAGTTATAAATTTAACAAGAAAGCTATTATTCAAGGTCAAAATTGCTTGGCACCAAAATACAAAATTAACCTTTGATGTTATTACTTGCACACATATAAACAAGAAAATTTTAAACCAACAAAAAAGAATTGAAAACAAAGTTTCTTTTGGTACCTGGCATACCTGCATTGTTAATGTTTGTCGGTATTCTTCAACTTTTTTAACTAATGATTTGAGTTAAATTGCATGCTATTTTTGAAATGTATTGATTTAAATGATTTAAAAGATAAAAAAAAAGATGTTCAAATACTTTTATTTAGTGGGTTTTTTGTGTTACTGCATATTTGTATATAACGCTGTTTTGAAATGGTATTTTTAGTAAATGGCATAATTGCATAACAAACTGTTCTATAGGAACCCCAGATGTTTCATTTGTGCAAGGAGAGTCTATGACTGTGGTTGAGGTAAGATTTAGTAGACCTAAAAAATATGATTGCCTGACTAGTGATTATGTTTACATGATTGCGAAAAAGTTTTTGATTTGTTAAATGTTGTTGAATTCAGTCTTTGGTATTTTTCTTGTAGTTATCTTTTCCTAGATCAACAAAAATTTGAAGTATAGTTTCACCCTAAGCACCCCAAACTCGGCGTCCATACATATGCCAAGTTTAATGTAAATGTCTTAAAGTTATCAATTTTGTAATAAATTGAACACTGCATACTCAAGTCTGAAATGCTTGTAATATACAGACAACATAATACAAATAACTTATTTTCCGAAATTATGTAATCTGAATAACTACTTTTCCAAATTATAGAAATTAAAAAAATACTACTAGTTAAAAAAAAACTCTTATTCAAAAAAAAAAGGTTTTTTTTTCCAAAAAAATCACAAAGTTTCACAACACACTTAACAATCTCTCAAGGCACACAGTTTAGAAATCACTCATGTAAGTAACACAACCTTCCTTTTGTAGATTCAAGAACTGAAAGAAAAGATAGAGGAAATGCAATGTAATTGGCTTGAACCTGAAAAAGCAAGTGAACTCAAAAATAAACTGGATGCTGCTGAAAAACTTGCGCTTTCAGAAAAGGTAATTTTTTTGAACTTTATTAATATTTTATTATTTTTTTTTATATATAGTTTTTACTATTAGAAAATATAATTAAGGAGATTCTTTTTGTTTTTTGTAAAAATCTAGTTGTTGCCTAAACTTTTTTTTTAAGGTTAGAAAAACTTTGTCGGGTATATAACAAACATATCGCTTCTATTTAGTGCTGGAAAAATTAAAATCAAGTGGCATATGGGCAAACTGTATTTTAAAGTTGACAATATTTCGCACAACTGGTTCAATAAAAAATTAGCAATGTAATAATTAGAATTAGAAGAAACCGCTATTAACCTAAACTGAATTTATGTCAAGACAAAAACCAAATTGCTCAAACCCAAACTAACAAATAATGTAATGTTTCAAGAATTGTATGACTGCTATAGGCGAAATATACTGATTTCAATTTCGGATGTCTGATACTTGACATTGTGTTGCGATACTGGTACAGTCATACCAGATATTTTGGCAGATATTTTGGATATTTAAGTACAATTAGTATTTTCAGATAAGTATACTTTTCGAAGTAGAAATGACAGAGTTAGATCACAAATCAGGACTGAAACAACTTTGCCTAAAAAAAAAAAATTAACATGTCGCAGCTATACGCAATAAAGCACCAACCGCTTTAATAACATACTTTGAACATTTACAGCGGTTCATGGCATTTCCGATAATATTGTATCGTAACAGATAACCGATACAAAGTACCAACATCCTTACTCGTCCGATACTAGGCTGGTATCGGTGCCGATACGATACCAAATTTAGTCATGGAAATATTTTCATTTGCGTTTTTTTTAATTTCTTTATAATTTCGTTATCATGTTGGCACTTATACCACGCTAGTATAGCATGAGTACCATTGTAACTATACTTGCCACTTGGTATCGGCACCGATCCGATATTATCAGACATTCCTAATCTTAATGTATACATTAAAGTAAATAAATAAAAAATAAAATGTTTTCTTAAACATTTTTGGACATCTGCCTAGTTTTCAACCACTTAGGATCGGGTACCGGCCTATGTTATAATCCCAATGTACATTATTGGAGGAAAAAAGTGAAAAAACAAACAAAAAAAAACTTTCTTTCAAGAAAAAAAAGGAAAAGAAAAAAATTCTTAAAAAAAAATCTTCAAAAAAAATTCCTAAAAATTTCATATTTTTCTTGATTAATTTTGTTTAATTATTAACAGGATCATGTCCATGAGCTTTTAGCCGCAGCAGACAAGCATCTCAGCGCCATCGGATCTTTAGAGCAAGAAAACAAGCAACTTCGCCTGGCGATAAAAGACGCAGAAGACCGGTTCAGCGACGTTCAGCAAAGCATGGAAGCGATTGAGAGAAGCTCCGAAGCAGTGATCGCGAATCGTGAAGATCTTTTTGTCGAACTTACTGAGCTCAAGGGACGACTGAACGCCGTTGTGGAAGAAAGAGATTGTTTTGACCAAGAGCGCGGAAAACTGAAGGAAAAAATCGGTAAATTACACTTGGAATAATTTGAAAACACCAAAAAAGTTAAAAATCGGTAAATTCAACTTCCATCGGTAAATTGAACTTGGAATAATTTAAAAAATAACATTTCACAAAAGTTTGGTATAAAAATAACTCTTAGTTTACAAAAAAAAACATTTTTTGTTAATTTATTTTTAATAATAAGTTTTTAAAATTGTTTTATTAAAAATTACATTAAATTAAGTTGACAAATGAGTTGAAGCATACCAATTACCAACCCATACAAAAATACTATATATTTTTTCGCTTGTAGTTTTTATCCAAAATTAATTTGTATTAATTCAAGCTTAAAATGAATAATATAGTTTTAATTGGGTCGAAAAATCAGTTGCATAATGCAACATACTAACCTATACAAGAATCCAACTAAAAACTTTTCTTCGTACTAGAAAAAGAATTTAACTTGTTTTATTAAAGATAATCCATTAAAATGTTCGTTGCCAAAATTTTTTTTGATTAGTGCAAGCTTGAAAAGATTATACTATACTTTAGATCAGTGGTTCTCAACTGGGGGTCCACGGACCCCTAGAGGCCGCAAAACGTTTTCAGGGGGTCCGCAAAAACTTCTTAATATACCTTTATTAAATTAATTGGCGATGGGAAATATGCTTAATCAGAATTTTGGTAAGTGATAAAATCACATTGTAACATGTTGTAAATCGCATTGAGTGTGACGTAACACTTCCATTGTGATGTAACACAAATATATTGTAAAATGGAAGGCAGCATTATTACAGTTCACATGTACTTGATTTTAGTTTATGATAAGGTTCGCAAAGATGACATGCGTTTAGCATAGTCAAAAACACAAACCCGCATTTCAAGACTTACTTTGTAGATGTAGCAGCAGAACACACATTAAAATAAACGTGCCATAAGGCAATTTGGTGTTGTCTGTTACTTTACCCAACATAAGGTGCACTAGGCAGATATACTGATTTTTTTAAAATAACTAAACGCACATATAAGTAACACCAGAAAATGTAAGGGGTCCGCGACTATTTCAAAGCATCAAAAAGGGGCCACGGGTACAAAAAGGTTGAGAACCACTGCTTTAGATTAAGTTGATCATTTGCAGCATACCACCCATACAAAAATACTATTAGAAAATTGCTTAAAGTTTCTTTAAAAAAAACATGTTTTTATTAAACACAGAATTGGAATGCGAAAAAGTTGAATTAGGTAAGGTCTTTCGCCGTTGACCTATACTCTGGTCCTAAAAGTAGGAAAGTTTCACTAATACTCTTTAGTGATAGTTTCTTTGAAATTATCAGGTTAAATCTTAAAACTCCAGTATCCTATACCTTTACAGATACGCTACAACAAGAGCATTCGAACCTTAGGGAACAGACTGAAATGTTGCAGTCTTACAACTCGGAGGAAAATTCCAAATCAATTTCGGCTTTGCAGGAAATAAAAGCGGAGGTTTGTGTTTGTTTAACCCATTTTTGCGTGATTTATTTTAGAGACAGAGTGTAACGTTTTGTAAGTATTTACGATTTAACGTTATCGAATATAAATTTTAGATATTATAAATAAGAATGTCCGATACTTGACATTTTAATCTGTTACCGATATATTTGACATAAAAATCTCGCGATCTGATCTAACATCTGATACCAAATGACGTCAATAATCTGCTCAAACTAACAGAAAAGATAAATATAACAGAGTGTTGCTCTTCCAGCAGAATATATAATAGATCGACGTTTCGACGTGCTATACAGATTCTGTTTTACATGTGACGTCAGTATCCTGATGAAGACGTTCTGTATAGCACGTCGAAACGTCGATCTATTATATATTCTGCTGGAAGAGCAACACTCTGTTATATATTATGCCTGGCAACAATAGCTTATTTCAGAAAAGATAAAATTAAATCGTTTCACGTAATAAGAATATCAAAGCCCATACAGAAGCAGGTATCATCTTGAACGTTTCGAATAACTCTGTTGAAAATGAATAAAGAGTTATTCGAAACGTTCAAAATGATACCTACTTCTGCATGGGCTTTGATATTCTTATTACGTCTTACTACAACCTCCAACCATTATGCTCCTAAATCGTTTCAATATCATGTTTTTCCAGGTTAATATGTCAATTTATTTAGGTGTTATTAGGTTAGCTACCTCTATAGTTGTTAATCTAAGATTTTTTTAGATGAATTTGTGTTTCAAGGTAAAAGTCGCTTGTTGGATTGCAAATCATGACTGAAATTCCCCATGTCAATCTGGTATCGGATCAGCACCGATACCAGCCTAGTATCGGACGGACAAGTACCGATACTACCAATTGCCATCGGGTATCGGCTCCGATCCGATATTATCTAAGTGAAGGCAGTTACCGATATATTTGTTTACCGTTATATCGATCAAAAATTCGCTCATAGTAATATATCGGTATCGGTAAATTTAGGCCGATATTTTTTTTTTCAAAAAGTTATAGCGTTCATATTTTTGTTGTATAAATATCCGTCTTTTTCCGTTACCTAAAAGGTTTAATATATAATATGCAGAGAGTCTGTTCTGTACCGGACTCCGAACTTCGCACATTTGTTTGGAGTCGGCCTTCGGGCTTTGGCTCAATTTTTGGCTGCAGACTCGGTTATTTTTTCTGATGAGTTCTTTTTGTTTTTAGAACGACCGGCTACAGCAGATCAACCAAGAACACTTTGAAACCATTCAGGCGATGCAAATTTCCTGGACGACTCCAGCTAATGCTAGGAATCTTAAAAGTGATATAGACACAACCAAAGGCGAATTGTGCAAGGCACAAGTAAGAAAAAAATATTCAAAATTAAATTTTCGATAAAATGTGGCCCTTGTGTTAAATTTGCAGGTTTAGCAATTACATTTAACATTTAGTTTTCTGAATATTCTGTTGACTTTCCTGTCTCAATCAAAGTCAGTCATTTATAGGTTCTAGTCGTTTATAAGAGAAACGTATTTCGCCACAAAATGAGGCAACATCGGTCTCTTAAATCGAATAAACTTAATCATTTTCTTATAAATTACTGACTTTAATCAAGACCGGAAAGTCTAAAGAATATTTGCTTCCATTTAAAGTCATTGTCGTCATTTAAGTGTAAGGGCGAAGAAATATCTCCTTATTTTACATATTCGGCTTGCCATTACCCATACGATAAACTGACAATGCCTTATAATGTGTGGCGAAATATATTTTTCTTTTAAATCACTAGAAGTCTAGAACTTCTAAATGACTGACTTTAATCAAGACAGGAAAGTCTAAAGTATATTTGCTCCCTTTGAAGTCATTGTAGTCATTTAAGTGTAAGGTTGAGGAGATCTTGATATTTTAAACATTCAGTTTACAATTGACTATACGTTAAACTGATGGAGCCTTAATTTGTGGCGAAATATATTTCTCTTTTAAATGACTTACAAAATGACTGACTTTGACGAAGACAGGAAAGTCTAAAGCAGTGGTTCTCAACCTTTTTTCTTTCGTGGCCCATTTACGTTGAAAAAAAATCCTGTGGCCCATTAGATTTATGAAAGAAAAAACTGTAAAATAGGTTTAGAACAAAACACTGCAGAACGTGCATTAGTGAGATACTTGCGGCTGAACAATAAATTTACATTCCTCTTAATTCCTCGCCAAGCCATTATTCCAGTAAAATGAAATGTAGTGACACAAATGAAACTAAATCTAGCCTTTTTAAGTTGGTCTGTGGCCCACCTCAAATATTCTTATGGCCCAACAGTGAGCCATGGCCCACTGGTTGAGAACCGCTGGTCTAAAGAATATGTGCTTCAATTTAAAAGTCATTGCAGTCATTCAAGGGCGAGGATATAATATTCTTATCTTGCACATTAGGTTTTTGAATTGTCCATTAGTTTTCTTTATGTGCGGTTTCTTTTTAAAACTGAAATTAAGAACTGTGACAATCTTTTTATTTTACTGCTAAAGGCCGCCTTTTTGTATTAAACTTTTACCACGTCTTACTTTGTTTCAGGAAAAATGTCAAGATCTGGAATCAAAAGTTGAAGAACTAGAGAAAAATTTCTCGGAAGCCCAAAATCAAGTTACTATCATATCATCAGAAACGGAAAAGCGTGAGATGAATAGCAAGTCGCTAGAAGCAGAAAAAGGTACATTCGTCAAAACATTAGTTTGTGTATGTTCCATGTGCATTACCGTAAATTTTTTTTGTATAAAAAATGTATTTTTATTATAGGTTTCTATTTTTTGAATTTTTATTTTTGTTTGGATAGATTTACTTAAGGAAGTTTTTCCTAATTGTTATTTTTTGCTTCTTATTTTGTTTTGGGAACGGTAACATCTCTGTGCGTTTTTTTCAAATAATCAAAAAAATTGTATTTTATGTATAGGTTTCCGTTTTTTAGAATTTTATTGAATGTTTAATTTTTTTTACCAAGACCTACTTTTTTTTCCTAACTGTTTAGCTTATTTTTTGTTTTTAGAACCACTAACCTTACGGTGCGATTTTTGTGTAAAATATAGGTTTTCGTTTTTGAGGATTTTGTTTTAATTTTTTGAGTTAGGCTTACTTTAGGAAAGTTTTTTTCATTAACTGGGTAGATTAATTTATTTGTTTTGTGACCGGTAACATGTTATTACCTTTGACATTGCAATATTTCCGCTTGACATTGCAGTAAATTTTGTCTAACTTACTTCTTCCCACAGATGCATTGAAACGAGAATATGAAAATGAAATTAAACGGCTTGAAGCTGTCATGAACCACACACTTAATACAAAAGACCAGGTGTGTTAACATGTACAGAAATGGAAAACTGGTATATTTTACTACAGAATGGAAAACTGGTATATTTAAACTACAGAATGGAAAACTGGTATATTTTAACGCTTGAAAAAAGTAGACCATTTGAAAAAAGAAAGAAAAATTTGTGAAAAGGAAACGTGTTTTGTAGAATATTAAAACTTAACAAATAAAAAAATAAAAAAAGTTGTACCAAGAAAATTTGATTTGCAATATATTAACACTTGAAAAACATTTAAAAAAATATTTTTTTTTAAAAGAACAATTTATTTGTGTGACTATATTAACGCTTAAATATTAAAAAGAATTTTTTTTTTAATTTTAGGATAATTAACATTTAGGAAAATAAAAAATAAAATGTTTTTAAAAGAGAAATTTTATTTGTAGGAATATCGGAGTCAAATTGAAGGAAATTTACGTGAACTCGGTAGAATATCGGAAGACAAAAATTCTGAAATTGACAATCTTTCCAATTCTTTAGAGCAAAATAAAGAACTGTTAAGTGCGTCTGTTGCTAAAACAGGTAATTATATTTTTTATGAAAAAAATCGCAAAATTATTTAGAACTGTGTTTTAACTTTCTGAAACGCGTACCCCTAATCAATTTTTTTTGTTCGCGTGGACCAGAAGTAATTTTTTTAGAGATGACGTCATAAAAACAAGCAGACTTTGAAAACCGTTTGTTTTCGATTCAACAAATGTGAAACTGAAATAAAGTATAAAAACATTTAAGAAGAAGACGCCAAGGCTTTTTTTTTAAATAAATTATTTTTTTTTTGCAAAATTCATTCCAGTTTTCGAGTTATAAACCACGATTTTAAATAGGTCTTGATCGACCCCTAATACCATTAATGATATAATATTGTGTTTTTTTTCAGTTTTAACCTAATTTTTCTTTTATCTTTATTTAACAGAAGCTTTAGAAGAAACTCTAGCCGAGTTACTCGCTCAAAAAATGAGGCAAGCCAGCGAAAATGAGAAGCTAAGAGACGAGGTGGACAAAATGCAAACTGAGAATGCTCAAAAGGTAGAGTAAATAAGAAAATTGTTGGTTCATACGCCTTATATTTACCTATACCCAGCTATGTAGGAAAAGTTTATTTTGAGTTTTTTGTATGATTTTTTCTTTAAATGCTCTGGTTAGGTTAATTTATTGTAATTAAAAAGAAATAACTTTGCTTTTCACAACAGAATACTTTAGAAAAGCTAGCAATTCAAAACAGACTGGATATCTGTAATGATTAAAGATCGCGGGTCGGATTTGAAATTTGTTTCGAACTTATTTGACTTGATTTTTATTATTAATCTAAGAAACATTCAAAGTATTTTACAAATCATAAAATGAGCGTTAGCTTGGATTCGCACCCGATAAACTTTTCCGTTAATAAACTATTTATGACCGTAATTTGGGATCACTACGTATTACGTAAGTATGCAGCCGGCCAGGAGTCCTGTCATAATAATACATACCTTGTTATTCCAGCAAATTGAACTGGACGCATTAAACAAACTTCATTCTGAGGACCAAGAAACTTTAAAAACACAAGATATTCAGTTTGAAGCGCTGAAGCAGGTTTGTAAATCTTTTATAGAGTTTCGAATAAATCTAAGGATAATAGTCAGGTTGTAGTTAGGCGTAGTAAGAATATCAAAGCCCATACAGAAGTAGGTAGCATTTCGTGATGTTTCGAACAATTTTTTTATATCATTTTTGACCCTTGTTGAAAAATATACTTCCTACTTCTGTATGGGCTTTTTCGGTATTCCTTCTTAGATTTGTTGCTCGGTATAGTCATTCGGATATAACCAAGCTTTCTAGAGTTTTTCCAGCATTTAATTTTTCTGTCTTTATAATGTTGATAAGCCTGAAAATATTTCTATCTTTCAATGCCAGCCGTATAATGTGTGAACTATCAACGGATGTGTACCGCACTACCGTCCAGAGTTTTTTTTTTATAAAATTGTATGAAATGAGTCGCTTAAATTTAGTGCTGTTTTAAAAGACTGGACTACTGACTTTAACATAACAAACAAAATTTCTAGTTCCAAGTAATATTTTTGATAAATATTTAAAATAAAAAAATTTATCAAAATTTATAAACTCGTCCATGTATAAAATCTCACTCAAAAAATAACAAAAACGCAATATTTGGCCAGCAAATTGTTTGACTTGCACAAACTGAGCTAAATAACCTGACTTTTAGCAACCATTGTAAACACTTTATTTTAACCCGAGTTGTTGGACACAAAGACTTAAGTCAAGTCAAATCATTTGTTTAAAAGACTTAAGTCAAGGTAATTTTGGTCAAAAGGTGTAAGGCATGTCAAGTCATTTAAAAACAGTGACTGAAATGCACTTGAGTTAAGTCATTACACACTACCGTACACTGTGGCATAAATTTGCGTTATTGTTAGCAATACCAAAATGATAAAACTGTTTTAATAAAACCTATTTTTTTACCAGGAGCATTCTTTTCGTGAAACTGAGATCAAAGCCGAACTTGACGAAATGAAGTTGAAATTCAGCGAACTAGTTCAAACCCTACAACAGGATGACTCGAGAATTTTAAACAGCTTTAATGATAAAGGTATGTATTGTGTAATCAACATATAATCTAGCGATATCCGATACTTGACTTTTAATTCCTATACCGATATTTTGGACAAAAAGTATCGCGATGCGATCCAATACCAAATGACGTCATTACTGTGCTAAAACAAGCAAAATAATTTGAATTGAAACGTTTAAATGTATTTTTTTTTTTTTCATTTTACGCCAAAATTTTAATTATCGTTATGGAGTTTAGTTACCTCCAGGTGTTAACCTACTATTTATGTATACGGATAAATTTACCTTTAAAGGTTGAAGAGCTGCGTTTAATCGCAAACCACGGCTAAGGTTCTTATGGTAATTTCTTACGGCACCGATATCACTCTAGTTACAGTATCAGACGATTACCTGGCCAGTGGCCACGTCTGTGTCCTGTGTGGAATATGACGAAGGGGTCGTGATTCTCCATAAGTAGTTGTACACAAAGCCACAAGCGTGTCACGCCGTTCAAGTGTTGTATATATACAAGGTGGCGATGTTTATGCGGATCAACTTATATTGGACAAACCTAACGTAACCTACAATTATACCTATGATTAACCACGACCCTTCGTCACATTCCACACAGGACACTAACGTGGTGGCCAGGCAATTACGTGTAAATCCTGGTCATATAATGGACTTCGAAAACCCCAAGATCCGTGTTAGCGTCGTCTTTTGATTAAGTAAACCATATGACTAACACGTCGCAATTCCGATATCAATGCAGACCAAGCTTCAATATCAATATTAATATTCTTTTTAATATATGAGTCACGTGGGCGTTATATATGCTTAGAATCAGTGCTTTCTCACTATGCTGAAACTCAATAAAGATATATTCGAAACGTTCAAAATGATACCTATTTCTGTATGGGCTTTTATAAGAACATCAACATGGAATTATTTATTTTTTGCGATTTAAAACAGCGATTCTAACTTAAAAAAGGTGAATAAATTATTACAAAAATACTACGTTAACTACCAGTGTCAACTAAACGTCCTAACCTTATCCAGTATCGCTATCAGAATAATGTGTGAGTGAAATATCGCATATCGGTATCAGAATAAAAAGTATCGTACATCCCCAGTATTGTACTTGTTTGTTTTTTCGCAGATCTCTCGTTCGCATCGGAACATAATTCATCTTCGTACACTTATCGCAACAAGAGCAACAGCATGGGCGGTGCTGACGACAGTTCAAGCCAAAATATGGAGGGTAAAAATACTTTATTCGTAAAGCTTTGAAAAAAACAAAATGGAAAAGTGTTTTTTTTTTATTGGTACCTAGCATGAAAATACTGTTAATGTATTACATAAAGCAGGGTTGTCACCAATTCTTACATATTTAAATGTCTTTTAATCGATATATACAGTATGCATTAAAAAGTCTTTGACAAAACCTATGTTTTTTCAAAAGTCTTTTGAATTTATT
This sequence comes from Ascidiella aspersa, assembly GCF_963924565.1. Classification (NCBI taxonomy): domain Eukaryota; kingdom Metazoa; phylum Chordata; class Ascidiacea; order Phlebobranchia; family Ascidiidae; genus Ascidiella; species Ascidiella aspersa. The sequence continues at coordinate 4,591,831 of NC_139451.1, forward strand.
TTATGTACGGCCTAACCTAAGGTATGTGTTTAATAAACAGTGCTGATGAAAACTATTTTTATTGTGTTAACCACGGTATTTATACTGTTCTCGAAATATTATTAAAAAATATCGAGCGATCAAAGTTTTTTTGGAAACTGCCGAAATCCTAGATATTGCTTAAACAAAACTGAAAACAAATCAACATAACCCAATTTGAAAATGTTTAGTTTTTCGACATTTCACAATACTCTCTGTCTTCAGAAAACCTACGTACCACTGTTGGTGAATTGGAAAACTCACGACTTGAAAACGCGGAATTAAGTTCGAAGATGTCGGAATTGAACGAAGCTCTCAATGACAAGGTACCTCACGTTTTCTATTATTATTATTAATTTGTGTCTTTAGATTGGCGCATAAATATATAACAATAATAATACTCTTCTGAAATGAATTATAAATAAAACTACTTTATTGTCACCTATAACCTTTACATTTTAGTGTTGGTTTACTTCAGTAACTTTACTGTGCATCAGTTATAAAATTACAACACGGTTTTTTATATAAAAGGACGTGGAAAAATAGTGCTTCCAAGAGAAAAATTAACAATTAAATACCTTTATTCCGATAAAAAATCTAAAACTTAATCCTGCTACATGTTTTGTTTTACAATTTTGTTTGGTGTTTTAAGATTTTAATTACTGCAGTAACTTAACTGTACATCGGGTATAAAACTACAACACGGATAAACGCTACTCAGTGTCAGGTTTACCAACAATAAATCGTAACTTGGTGAGACAGGAAAGAAAAAATGTGTAATTTGCAGATTCAACCCAAACTTTAAATAAGAACTGAAATTCGGCAATGACCCCAAAACAGTAAGGCTATTTTTAAGAAAAGATTAAATCTAACGACAAAATGGGTCTAACCAGAAATCTTGTGGATTAGGTTATGTTGCACAATTAACAAAATCTATTGTAACCTTAACAATAAAATCCTTAAAAAGACAGCTAACTTAATAATAAAGCTTTTCTCAGTTTGTTATAGGTTGGTTAAATATTTTTTTTTAATTTTTTCATGCTGTTACATTAGTTCTTTCTTTTGCTTTGTGCGATGCTTCAGGGGGCTTTTTATTTGCCTTTACTTTGCTTCAACTTTTACTTTGTTCCATTCCGGATATGATTTACTCTCAAACATGGGCGCCGAAGGTGGGTGTGCAGAGCGTTTTTAGACGCCCTGGATTTCTCGTAGAGCATTGCGTGGACTACGGTAGGCAGGATATTTTAAAAATGGCGTCATAAATTGACGTAACGATATAAATTGACTTAATAAATTTGCTGATTTCGGTCCAAAAATGTGAAAATGAAATAGAGTCTAAATACATTCGGTGTTTTATTTTAAGTTAAACTGTTTTCTATAAAAAATTGGTTAATTCTTAAATATAAACTAATATTTCAATGTGGCCTTCACAGACCCCCTAAAACTAGTTCACAAACCCCCACGGGTTCCATGGACCCCAGTTTAAGAACCCTTGTTGTAGAGCTTTAACCTACCCCTGGAATTCGACCAAGTTATCAATAAAAGTAATAAAAAATAATTTCTGTTGCACAGTCTTAGTTAAAGTGTTTGAACTTCCCCGAATTACCTTGTATAGGCACGATGCCATAGAATCCCCAAACTATATTTTTATGTTTTATGCATTATTTTTTAATTATTATTCCTTTAGCCGAAAGGTTCGAAAATAAGGTTTCAAAAGTAGAAATGGTTGACTCAGTGATAACAGGCGAAAGCTATTATCAAAGAACTCACATTTTTATCTAATTAAGAAGAAAATTTGCATTGTCTAGAAAATAACGCCCTGGAATTTTAAAAGTTCGGCGCCTATACTCTTAAACAATGTTTACTTAATTAACCTGAACTTAATAGGAACATCATAGCCCATGCAGAAAATAGGTATCATTTTGAGCGTTTCGAACAACTCCTTCAAATGATACCTACTTATGTATGGGATTTGATGTTCTTACTACGTCTTACTACAACCTCCAACCATTATGCTCCAAACCTGAACTTAATTTGTCAAAAAATAGCAGGTAAAAAATCGACACTGTTAAATCGTCCATTTCATATCGCTCTCGCAGACCAGCTCACACGCAAGCGCCAACAAACAGCTCCACGAATGCCAATCCACAATCTTACAGCTCCAACAAAACATTGCGGACCTACAATCCAAAATGCAAGCTCAATCGGCCAATCGCGACCTGGAAAACTCACAGGTGTCAGAGGCCGTTTTCCGCCGGGAATCGGAGCTCAAAATCCGGCTGGAACAGTTTCAAGTCCTCGAGGTCCAACACGGCCAGTTGAAGGAGGAACTACGCAATGCTTTGCTGGAGGTTGAAACGTTCAAAGAGCGGGAACTTGCTACCAGACGGGAGTTAAATTTTAAGGTGTGTGTGGGATTCGAACAATGTTAAAATGTGTAAGGTATACGCAGACTTGGACAACTAGTTAATTCTAGTTTTCTAATTCAATGAATTAGAGAAAAATGCGGCTAATTCTAATTCTAATCTAATTCCTAAATGCTTGAGTGCTCTAATTTTAGTTCTAATCTAATTCGTATTTTACCAAAAATGCTACTTTGTCCAATGGCATTTTGAGTCTCTTAGTCAAAACAAATAATTTGAATTCAAACTCTTTGGATGGAACAGAATTTTCACAGTCTAAACAGCATATGTTATTTTTAAACGCTTAAAAATTAGCACACACATAATTATCATTCACATTCTTATTAAAATACTTCCCGATTTGAACGTAATTGATTGTGAATAATCAAATGTAATTCTAGTTCAAATTCATTTTGTTACGAATTCGGTAATTCTAATTCTAGTCTAATTTCAGAAAACTCAAAATGATCTAATTCTAATTCTAATCTAATTTGGAAAAACTGAAATGCTCTAATTTTATTTCTAATCTAATTTTAAAAAGCTAAAATAAATCTAGTTGTCCAAGTCTGGGTATACGTTTGAGGTTGAATGGATATCAAAGCCGATGCAAAAGTAGGTAGCTTTTGTGAACGTTTCCACCATATCGTAAGATATTGGCTGAAGGTTCTAGTTGGACGTAAACGGAATATCTAAGCACATACAAAAGGGGGTGGCATTTTGTAAACATTTTAAAACGTTTACAAAATGTTTCTTACTTTTACGTTCAAGTACAATACCCAGCCCTTGCCTTAAGATTTTTCGGAAACGTACACAAAATATTTCCTACTTCCCTGGGCTTTGCTATTTATTCTACGCCTAACTAAAGGTTCTTAATTGAGTTAATTGGCGATAAAATGAAATTGTGTTTTTTTTTTCCAAAGAACACATCCCAGAAAAATAATTTATATCATTTCTTACCTAACTTTTAATTTCAAGGAGCGTTTAGGATTGCAGCACGAAACCGATGGGTTGATTGGTGAAGAATTTGAAAAGTGATAGCATTGTATCCCTTAAAACCAACTCATATATGTTAATAATAAGTGAACAATCAATTTGAGGTACCAAAAACTATCAATACTATCCCTATACATCGGATTTTTAAAAATTATTAAAATTTAAATGGACTGTATTCCGTTGCTTTTCAGTCTTAACTGTTTTTTGTTGATTTATTTCTCAACTTCTAATTGCAATATTTTACTTATTGCACAGGAAAGCGAAATGAAAATGCACGACGAGCGCTTTAGCGACACCGAGCGGCAGCTTGTCGAGGCCAAAGTCCAACACAAGCTTGCGCTAGAGAGCCACGACGCTCTGGTAAAGAAACTCGAATCTGAAACGAAAAGCAAGGCAAGAAGGCCTGTACATTTTTCAGTTTTACGCCTACAATATGCCACATAGATGTTCAAAGTACAATCCCAGGGGTTTCTAGAATATTAGGTTTTGGAATCCAGAATTTCGAATATTTTCAGTTAATTTCCATTTTCTAATATTTAGCACGTTGTACGTTTAAATGTAACTTTTGCAACCTAAAGCTTTTTAGCAAATTGCGAACTCTGCACCCTGCATTACACGTTGGTCGCTCGCCCAACAACACTTGATTGGCGAAGGTTATCGTCAAGTATTTTTTTGTTCGATTTTCCAATTTAAATTCGAATCTAAGGATCCGATATTCTACTTAAAACATCCCAAAGACTTGTCACCCCGAAATTGCACCAAAACTGTTTAAAAGAAAAGCAACACCTTCTGCTGTGCTAGACAAAGTTAAAAAAAAACGATTATTAAAAGTTGCGATGTTGAATTTGTACCGTTAGGTAAAAGCTTAACTTGATTTGACGCGATTGTCTTTTTTCAGCTGAAACTTTTCTTATTTAGGGGGCTAAGCACCCATGTTCCCTTAACACCCCAAAATCTGCGTTCATGCATTGCAGGGGGGCCCCAAGCTAGAGCCCCAGGGCTTGTGAATCACGATAAAGTTGCATGCTAAATTGAACATAAAATGACACTTTACGGCCAATATTGCGTTGAATGTCTGTATAGTTGCTCCTTGATTACTTTTAAGCCCATGGTAAAAAGTATGTGTCTTTAAATACACAACGTTATAATTAATTTACAATTCTGTTTAATCCAGTATGTTCGATAAAAAATGAATAATTAGTTGGTTTTGTCGATCCCCTTCAATGTGAAGTTGCTTGCACTAACAGAATGTAGCAAGCATTGTCGTATGGCTGTTCTCCTCGCTGAGCCTGCGTAGCTTAGTTGGCTGGGAGCGACGGTCTCCGTATGACCGGAGGTCGTGAGTTCGAACCTCAGTGCAGGCTAATGGCTTTCGGTGAACTGTATATACGAGAAATTTAATAAATATTATTCACCTTGTAAAAACGTTTAACTTTATTTGGCGCATTTGTATTTTCAGCTGGAACTTTCTGAAAGCAGACTTGAGCATTACGCGAAGCAAGTCAAAAAGTCCGACGCTGCTCTCATCCACCAAAAAGTAGAGTATGAGAGCAAGTGAGTATCGCTTTAAAATACCATTTTTATTTGGCTAGGGTTTGCAAACTGCTTTCGCAAATATTAGGTTTTTGTTCGTAGTCATGCAATTTACACAATTTTTTTTAAATCAGCCTGGCATTTTTTACAACTTTTTTTCAAAATGCGTTGAATTTAAATTCGCTTACGTTTGTATAAAAATATAATACGAGTGCTTATTTATTTTAACAGAAACTACTAAAAATTTAAACAAATTACCACAAAATTGCACAAATTGCACATTACCACACTCGGAATAAAATCAATTAATATAGAGGTTTGCATTTTTTAAACTGAAAAATTGTTTAACCCTAAAAGGGTGAAAATACACAGCCTCAAATTTACGCTTAAGTGGTGCATTTTACTTTTTATATTAAGAATTGCAATTTCTAATTTAGTCAGCCAACAAGAGTTTTTATTTAAATTGTTTTCAGAATTATAAACTTGGAGCGAAGGGTTGAAGAATTGGAGTTCGAAATCTCGCAAAACGTGCACCTAAAAGCAACTTCCATGACTTCTTTCAGCGATTTTAACGAGGCAAGTTTAATTATTTTTTCTGATACCTAACTAATATGAAAAACACAGGTGCACATTCTTGTCATGATTCATCTGAAAAAAACAATACAGTAAGAAAATAAATTCTTTTTAAACACCAGGTCGAATTAGTTTATTATTGTTTTAAATTATTTAAAAAAAAATAATTTTAAATTTACTCGTGTTTATATTAGGTTCAATTTAAATCATTTTTCTATCTAAAAATATTAAAGTTCGTTTAAAAACTTTCCTAGACTGCTAAGAATTAATTTTTATTTTATTTTGAAATACTTAATAAAAATCTAATACGGATGTAGGTAGGATTTTCCATTTGAATATCTCACTATTCATTTTTCAACATTAGATATATTCGAAACGTTCAAAATGTTACCTACTTCTATATGGTCTTAGATATTCGTTCTGTCTATAAACTACAACCTCCAACCAATATCTTACGATTTATTCGAAACGTTCACAAAATACTACCTACTTCTGTTTGACCTTATATTCTTACTCTGTGATATTATACTCCAACCTTCAACCATTATTTCCCAACGTTTATTTACAATATTATGTATTCGTCGTAAACCTAATTCCATTAAGCGACTATCTTCTCGTTAACACACATACACACGAGTTGTTTACTTTCAAAAAAGCAAGACAATCGCGCCCTTTATTACAGAACAATCACGCACTGACCCCGAACAAACTGCTGCGTTCGCTCAGCGAGGATTGCCTTTCGACGCCAACCAATAAAATCAGTTTCGCAAACAGAGTAAAGTCGACCAGCTGCGATTCTTTAGACGATTCACTGGTAAGTTGTAATTGTTGTATTGTTTTTTTAGTTTTTATCTAACCTTGGTATGCCTTTACAGTGATTTTTAGCCATTAAAATGGCTCTTTTACAGGCCAACTAGGTTTATTTTAGCTTTTTTGAAATTAAAATTGAAGCATTTCAAATTGGAGTAGAATTAGATCATTTTTCTATTTTTATATTAAATTAGAATTAAAATTAAAGCATTTCAGTTTTTCCAAAGTAAAAAAAAAAGTCATTTCAGTTGTTTCCAGATTGGTTTGGAATGAAATCATTTTAGTTTTCTCAAATTAGATTAGAATAAAAAAAACGAATTCTTGTAGAAACGAGTTTCCAACTAGAATTACACTAAACTATTCACCATCAATTTAACTTAAGTCGCCATCAATTCTAATAAGAATGTGATTAGTAAATATGTGTGTGCTAAATTAAGACTAACTTTGTGGTTGGACAAAGTAGCATTTTTGATAATCTGAATTAGATTTAAAAAATCGAAACAGACTTGGTGAAAAACGCCATGTTTTTTTTAGATATTGAATTTATTTTATGTCCAGCTGGAGTTATGTGTTTTTCGAATTTCCATTAAAAGGTTTTTATTTTTAATTGCGTTGACCATGGCGTTTCTACTGTTTTGTTAACGAATTCTATTCAAAAAAGGTCGAGTGGTCCAATTTTTAATCTACAAAACACCTACTAATTTTTTTTAATAGATTGGTGCGGCAACCCTGTGCTAGGACTTATCAAAATCTTTATCAATAAGGCAAAGCCTTGGATGTTTTTATTTGAGGCAGCCAAAAAGAAATCAGTAGATCAGTTAAGGATTGTTGTGCTTAAACGTTTGGAATATCTCCCGAACTTATTTTCAACATCAATAATGTTAGTATATTGGAAACGTTTAACAATTGTTAACTACGTATATACGGGTTTTGACATTCCCACTACGTTTAACTAAAACCTCCAACCTTTTAATTTTTGTGATGCCAATATGTGCTCCATCTGTTTGTTGTAAATTGATCCCCACTTTGCAATCCGACAAATGTAATTCCTCATAAACTGAAGTACTTAGTTGCATTATTGATGGATTTATTGACCTATCAGTTGTTAAAAAGAGGAACACTCGGACAGCTTGTAGCATTGAGTGCGGAATTATTTGTCATTCTAACTATATAGAAAGCAAATTGTGCAAAGTGTGTAAGTTTTAATTGCGGGACGGATATAACTCGCCAAGTTAGATGAAAGATCAATAAAAAACTGTAGCGTTCAATACGCTAAGGCTGTTCGCAAACCAAGTCTCTGAAAATTTATTTGAGATCAATGAATTTAAACATTAAAAAAACGCACCTATAAAACAGAAATAAACGTGCCATTATTATTAGCCAGTAAAACGCCATTTTGACAAAATGGGAAGCATGATTCTGTAAACGTTTATGTTTCAGTGCGAACAACGGCTTTTTAATTTATATCAAAGTTCTTAAACTTTTTTTAACGCAGACTCATAACATTTGTTTTTACTTCGCGTGGTCCAAGGTAGGCAAGGAATTTTAGAGATGACGTCATAAATTGACGTCACAGTACAAGACTTTATAAATCTGCTGTTTCCGTTCCAAAAACTTTAAAAGTGAAATGAAGTCTGAAATTTAAAAAAATAAGAATTACTTTTTAAATATACACTAATATTTGAATTAGGCCCTAATATACACCCTAAAATTGGTTCAAGTGTCCCCAAGGGGTCCATGGACCCCAGTTTAAGGACCCCTTATTTATGTAAAGTAACGAAAACTCAAGTTTAAAAATCTGTTTAGACGATTTAATAAAGCCACCCAGCGTGTATGGCAAATATTGTCCATCTAAGTGTAAAGAGAAGAAAAATTATTTATTGTATCTTGGTCTTAGTAATCCTAATCAGAAGTAAATACAAAAGTGTTTTACGAAAGTACAGTCTATTTTGTTGCTTTTTATGTCTCCTATTTTGTTGCCAAATTGGTTCGTCGAAATATTTTGTAATGTATCTAGACTAAGATTCAAGTATTTAGACTCAGATTTTTAGTTGAATCTCTTGCGTTGTATTTTTGATTTACAAATCATTAATAAGGAGCATCTTTTTCTTAACAGGAACTGTTCAAATCTCGTGTTGTTTCTCCACGAAAGCAATTTCTCCACGCCCCCGATTGTAAGTATTCTATGGAGGTTTTACGATTTTTGTCAAGACTTGTGGCTTATTAGTTGTAGTTAGAGTACATAAAAATTGCAATTACGGTAAAAAGTGTCTTTTAAAAAAATTAAAAAAAAATATGTTCTGTAAAGGTCAACTTGCTTTTAGCTTTGATACCCAGCTGGAAAAAAACGCAAATGCAGTGCGACATTTAGGTATATTAAGGCAGCTATAAAATAAAATAGTTGGTCAAAATACGCTAGTTTTGTCTACGGCGTAAAAAAATTTAAATTCCACGCCAAAATGGCTTGAACGTACAAACGTACAAACACCAGCTGTGTATAAAGATTTATTTTCAAATTTCATCCAATATAACCTATTTCTATGGATATTCCTTTTTATAAGTTTCTGTTTAAAAATATATTAGTTTGGTTAAAATGGTTCGATTTATAAAGGCAACTGTTTTTAAATGGTTTGTTTTTCGCGAAATCAATGTATATCGATTGAAACCGGAGCGATCTTGATATAAAATCGTTAGGTTGACTTAAACGACGTTTAAGTACTTTATTTTTAAAAACGTTTGGAATAAGTTAAGTTATTTAAACGCTTCGCAAATGTTGCACTTATTATTTCAAAAGTTGTGTTTTTTTTTTTTAAATGTAAATTTACGTACTTTCATTTTCTGATTTACGCCCAGCTTTTTAAGTATAATTAAGTTAACGTTTAATTGGAATACATGAATAAAGTGTCATATAGTTGTGGGAACCGGTCGAAAAAGGTCTAAAAAAATTGGGAAACAAAATTTGTGTTGCACTGACACCGACACTTGGCCTTCCCTAATTTTGTGGTGCTTGATTTCAAATATTTTTTCTAGAAGCTACAGACATTTTGAAATTTAACCTTTTTCTTTTTAGCAAATGTTACGTTAATTGGCGTTTTTTTTTTAAATGTTGCCATGCATGTGTGTAGAACTGTGATATTTAAATTCGTATTGATCAACGAAAGAACAGACGTTTTATATAGTACGCACAGTGTTTTTTTAAGGTGTTTTGGGGGACCGAAACGGTCCAGCGGTTTCAAATTTTGGACTTGCAACTTTTTGGTATTTAAATGAAACACTTGCGGTCTCGTAAAACTACTTAGCGGTCACCCAAACCAAACCTTAAAAAAACCCTGAGTACACAGGTAGCATTTTACGGCTTACCGAAAACGCTCTTAAATTTTGTCCTTTTTACAAAAAGAAGAGCTATAGACTACAGACGGTTTCGAAATAACCTTACCACAAAACGTTGTTTTTGTGTTATCAGTGAGTTCAGCAAATTAAAAAAAAAACAGCAAAACAAAATACTAAAAAGAGTTAAACGCCAAACGCAATCGGTAAAACAGACTTATAAAGCAAAATATTATAATAAGACTTATAAAGCAAAATATTAGGTGCAATTATTTATAATACCATAATATTAAGACCAACGACAAAGTTAAATGCACAGTAAAGTCTACAACTTTGCTAAAAGATAATTACTTCTGCATATTACTGTTTGCAACTTTGAATTGTTACGTACTTAGCGCGATGCCCCAAGTTGGTATTAATGCTTTTTGCACAAAATTGAACGCGCGGCCTAACGTACTTTACCGTAAAATATTTTCACACTAAAATATTTTTTTTATGATTTATGCCAAAACTTGTGGCATATTAGTTATAGTTTGTTGTACGGCGTAAACCTAATGTTGTTTTGTGTTTCCAGTGAGTTCAGTACTAGGAGCCAGCACACCAAACAAATCTGCGCTTAGCAGAAGCTGCTTGAGTGTTGAAAGCAGTCTTCTGGGGCCTCCTCTGAACCAGAAACAGCAGCAACAACAGATGCACGCCTTCAGTAAGTAACTTTACTAGGCAAATGTGGACATATCAGTGTTGTAATGACTTAAGTCAATGACTTGCACTTAAGTCACTGTTTTTAAATGACTTGACTCAATTATTTTGATCGTAATGACTTTACTTAAGTTCACTTAAGTCACTGTTTTTAAATGACTTGACTCAAGCCTTTTGATAAAACAACTTGACTAGACCCAAGTATTTCGACCAAAATCACCTGACTTGAGTCTTTTGACAAAAGTGACTTGACTTGCTTTATTTGCACTTCATTTCAGTTTTATATTAAAACAATCAGTTCTGAATTACATTCAAAAATCATCTAGCGATCCCATTTTACGTTTTTAAAAACCTGCAAATTTTCCTATTGTTTTGTAAGATTGTTTGGCAACCCTGTACTCCTAACTTAACCCATAGATCGATAGTAAAACAAAATATTTAGGAATAGCATGACAAAAACAATTGAGTTTTAATTAAGACGTTAACATTTTACCTTCGAAGATAAATGTATCACGAAATACTGTAGGTTAACAACTCAAGTTAAGTATTCCACAGCAATTTTGGCGCAATAACCTGAAAAAATTGCCTAAAACGATTACATTTCAACTTTTTTGCCGAGTTGAGCAAAGTAATGACGTCATTTTGTATCGGAACTTTTTATCCGAAATATCGGGTATTGGTATCGGAATAAAATGTCAGGTATCGTACATCCCTAAACTCAAAACCTCAGTAAGACCCTAACCGTGTCCGGCTAACTTCTTCATTAATACAAAATAGCGTGTTTTTCACAATGTCTATAGGTACTGGCGATCTGACCAATGAGGATCCAGTATTTCCTTCGCCGTCACGCATCGGTGACAACGACCAATCAGCGATGAGAAGAGCTACTCTTGGCCCAATGGATTTTAAGAGTCACAATGGACGACCTAGCTTGCTTGGTAAGAAATGCTTTGATGATCGCTATTTTAAAACTTTTTTTAAATCTAGAAATAAACACAATGCCCCAAGGCTATCACGCAGGCAAAGTTGGACAGCTGGATGTTTTTTAGCCTCTCGAAATTATATTAGAAGTAAAGTTACTTTTTTTTAAATTGAATTAGAATTTTTTTTTTAATTGATTTGGAATCCACGATTTGATCTTCTGAGATTTTAGGTTTAAATACTTTGATATTATTTTATAATACCGCTATTTTAGAAGTATTTTTAAATCTAGAAACGAACAGAATGGTCCAAGGCGGTCAGATAGGCAAACTTGGGCAACTGGATGTTTTTTAGCTTTTCGAAATTAGATTACAACTAAACAGCTTTAATTAAAAAAAAATGATTTAAAATCCTTGATTTAATTTTCTGAGATTCTAGATTTAAATACTTTCATGTGCGCTATTTTTTAAGTTTTTTTAATCTAGAAATAAACAGAATGACCCAAGGCGGTCACACAGTCAGACTAGAAGATTTTTAACTTTTCGAAATTGAATTAGAAGTAAAGTAAAAGCTGTTATTTAAAAAAAATGATTTAGAACCAATGATTTGATCTTCTGAAACTCTAGATTTAAATACTTATGATGTGCGCTATTTTTTACATGTACAGCTTACGAATCAGGGTTTTATAAACTGGGTTCCGTGGACTAGTTATATTGGGTCAGTGAAGGCCTGATTAAAATCTATTAAAAACTGGAATGAATTTTTTAAATCCGCTTTGATGCGAGCTAATTTATAAGTTCTTTACATGTGCAGCTTATAAAGCAGGGGTTCTTAAACTGGGGTCCGTGGGCCTCTTGGGGGTCTTTTTATGGGGTTATTGAAGGTCTGGTTAAAATCTTGGTTTATTATAAAAATGGAATATTTTTTTCAAATCAGTAAGATAACTGAAAAACAAAAACGCTTGAGCGCCTTTTCGTTTTCCTTGAATGTATTTCGACATTTTTTGAGTTTAACGTTTGTTTGGCCGAAAACAGCAGGATTTACTAGGTACTTTTTTTCATCTCTGGACAATTTAATGACAACCCTGGTCCACACCAACCAAAAATAGTGTTAGGGTATCATGACTTTAGAAGGGCTAGATCGAAGTGTTTACACATACGTTTGTGTGTGTGTATCTTTCTAACACAGTACACTAAAAGCCTTTGATAAAGTAAGCGGATTATTCGATCAAAGATGCAAGCAAAACAGGCTGAAAAAAACACTATAGTCTGTAGTGAGGTTCGAACTCGCGACCTCGGGCTATACCGAGATATACAGTACCATGGCTTCAGAAGGGCTACAGTGTTTGTTTACGTATGTGTATGCAGACTTGGACAACTAGATTTAGAGAGTTGGTTAATGGCTCAAAAGATGCAGAACATACATGTTTCCATCCACTATAAAATAAAGTTTTCTTCTAAAAGGAGAAGAAGCCCTTGGAATTTACAAAACCACTCTGTAACACATCAAATAAAATCGTTATGGCCGTTTTGGCTATTTTACCCCTGCTTGACCTTTAGGAGAAGGTAGCCAGGTCAGTGCTACGTGTTTATCACACATTAAACACCCAAATTAATTAATTGCCATCAGCAAAATCTTAGAGTTCATATTAACATTAAGTCATATTACGAATTGATAAATAGGGTTTTAGATTACGCGTTTCAGCTTTCGTTTGCCAAATATGTTCTTCAGTTACATAATATCATATTTGATGATGTAAAGTTTTCCGTATTGTTGTGTGTAAAATTCCTGAGTTTTCCTGCTTCAGTTCGCCTCGTTTCAAACTTGACAGTCAGTTAAGGAGGCAGCTCCCCAAATCCTTTTTTTTTGATTGTTTTTAGATATTTTGTCAACATTTAAGACCCACTCAATTTTGATTCGGAAGAAAAATGATTTTTCACTCCACCCTAGTGTATGCATTCTTCTAACAACAGCGGTCAATTCGCAGGCTTCGCTCGCCGTTCCTCGTTTGAAAACGAGGGCGAACTTTGGGAGGAGATTTCCACGCTTCAGCGCGCCCGCGGAATGAGTAGGGATCCGGCACGTTACGTCATTGTTTTGTGTCTGCACTTTTCGCGTGTCGGCTTAGCTTGGCCCGGGAGTTGCACGCATGTCAAATTGCAAATCCCTTTCTCTGTCAAGATTTCGCCCGAGAGCATTTCGAAGCATTACTACAATGCATTCGAGTCATCTTTATTCATTCCTGGCATGGTTTCTCTTTTAATAAAGTTGTACTAACAGGCCAAGTGGCCCTCAGAGATTCCTTTAGCAAAATGTGGTCCAATTATGACAAAAAATTGTAACTTTATTAGATGGCAGAGTAAAAAACTTAAGCGAAAATCTTAATTCGAATAAATCTTTTATGGAGAAAAGGTCAAAATCTGGCAGTTCTGCAAATTTGTAAACTCACACTAAAGTCGCAAGTTGAACAGGCTAAAATATATTAAAATTCATTTGAGTCATTTTTGTTTATTCCTGGCATGGATACTGAAGTAGTTCGGAACAAAGATTCAAAATACAAGCATGTAAATTTCAATTAAAACTGCTCCAGAACTACCGAATTAATTTAGCGTTTTCTTCCTAACTTTTTCACCTGGCAAGAAAAAGCTAAATTAATTTGGTATTTTTGGAGCAGTTTTAAGTGAATTTACAATCTTGTACGTAAGGTTTGCAAGTTAGAAACATAATGAACATTACACTGAATGTTCATTAGGACTCCATTGCGATTTCACATTATGGACCGGAAGCAGCAGATTTATAAATTCTCTTTGTATCATGACTTTGTGACGTCATCTTTTAAACTAACTGATCCAGGCGAAGCATAAAAAAGATTAGGAGGCTGTACATCTTTATAACATAGCATGCGTGGTTTGCGCTGGAGCTGGTTTAACCCTTGACTTTTACTTCTGGTATTAGCGACCTAACCGATATGCCTACTGTACATTCATAACTGTGATGTGTGATGCCTAATATTGGGTCTGTGCTAACATCTGCATGATATTAACGCCTAACATTATGTCTATCAATGGGTGTCCGATAGTATCGGATCAGAGCCGATATCCGATACCCCATGTCAAGTGGTTGTACCAATACTAGAGTGGTATCGATACTGGTCCGATGCCGAGTTAAGTCATGGTTTGCCTTTTTTAAAGTTTTTTATTCTAATAATAACATCATTTAGTATCGGAGCAGATACTAAAGCAGGGATGTCCAACCTTTTAGTAGAATGGGCCGCATTGCCACTTTAAAAATTTCGATGGGCCGCAAAACCTCTCAAATTAAAGGGGTGACGTCATAAGTTACGTCATATCGTGACGTCATAAAACAACTTAACTTATAAACACCCGCTCTTGAGTGAACTTATGCGCGAATATACAAGTAATCTCGACCTTATTTATTATTTTTATTATGGCGAAGCGCGAAAATTTGTGGTTTTACATGTTTGGGCTGATACATTTCCTTAAAACGGTCCGGAAAAATACACATTTAGAAAAACACACATCTTGCTTAGCAATGATAGGTGCACAAAGTCGATGGATTTTGAAATGCGACATTAGACTCGATAATAGTCTCAGAAAAAACATAAGATTAGGCCTACATCAAATACTGCGCCTTTTACACGTTTGATGATAGTCGAAACAATTGTTTTTAATAATGGCTACCAAAAGTGACAATAAGTGGTGGGCCGCACGTAAACATCAGGCGGGCCGCAGGTTGGACATCCCTGTACTAAAGGATGTTATTATTAGGATAAAAAACAGTCGCTTTTGCTGGATCATCGGGTATCGGTATAGGATAATATATACGAAATATCGTACACCTCTGATATCAAGCCGCTCATACATCAGCCCTGGCATGCAAGCAAGCATCAAATATTGAACATATATTGATATAATCTTGTTATTGTGATGATTTACTGATTGGCCACTGGAGTTACATAACATGCATTACTCATATAACCGGTGTCAATGAAAAGAAATAACCTGCCTTTTTAATAACGCAAGTTATAATTTGACCATTACTGATGTATTGATTTGAGATTGGTATCTTGTTCTCTCCTATTTAATCGCAATTTTCTTCAAACCCGACTGTTTTGAGTTAACATAAACAAAAAGTTAAATTACGCAAACTTAAAAAAGCAGCGTGTTATACTTTTTACCCACAACATGCCAGATGCACTCAGCAAATAAACCGTTTGGGCAGTGTTGTAAACATGTCATTTGCCAAGTCCAAGTCAAGTCATTACAACAAGTCAATTCCAAGTCATAAAAGTGAAAAGTTAAACTATTAAAACTTGTAAACACATCCGATTATGAGCAATAACTCAACTGAAAAATAATTGAACTCAATTACAAAGAAAATTGTTTTACGTGCAAGAATTAACATAAATAACCCTATTGTGACACTTCATTTAATACAAAGTCATTTGCAAAGTAACCGAAGGCCAAGTTAAGTTTTTTGGGTAAATGACAAGTCCACTTAAGTCATAATTAGAGCAAGTCGAAAGTTTATTAAAAACACTTCTTTGTCATTTAGCCCAAAAGGCTTAAGTCAACCCAAATCATTTGTCCGAAATACTTAAGTCAAGTCATTTAGCCTAAAAGACTTAAGTTAAGTGAAGTAATTTTGCCCAACAGGCTTTAGTCAAGTCAAGTCATTAAAAACAGTGTCTTAAGTGCACCTTTCAAGTCATTACAACACTGGTGAATAAATCCCCGCGTGCGTGTCGTAACTCCAGTGGCAGCATTTCATCGCGCATCGCGCTCACCATTGTGACGTCATTATGACGCAGGGTTGCCGTCGGTGCTTGAGGAGCCGGACGACCCGAACTACTCGTGCTCGATGTACAGGATCGCCGAGCTGCAAAAGAGGAACTCTAAGCAATTGGCGCATCTCAAGTCGTCCTATCCTGTTGAAACGCAGGTATGATGATAGCTTACTTGTTAAGGAAGTGGTCGCATTTTCCCACATTTGTGAGTTCGAATCTTACTGGCAACTGGCGCACTTTAAGCCCTCTATTCTGTTAAAACACAGGTTTGATGACAATAGCTTGTTAGGGCAGTGGTCGCGTATTCCCACATTCGTGAGTTCGAATCTCACTTATAATGGCTCATCACAGAATGATTGTAAATTGGTTAAAGATATATACTTTTTGTTCGGAATTTAGTTTAAAGTACAGGTTTCGCGAAAATTATCTGAATCTAAATGAGAAAACTAAAAAGCTTTAATGCTAATTATTGATGGCAAATCTACTGGCGCAATCAAATTGTCCTGTCATTTTAATACACAGATATGCCGGTATTTTAGTTGCAGCGACTGTGTTCGCGCATTTTAAGTTGAACTACTAAGCAAAAAATCCAATTTTATCTTAGAAAGTACAATACCTTTTTTCCTTGATCGTAACCTTGAATCGTAATGTACCGATGCCACGAGACAGTTAGCTGGTCTAATAAGCGGTTTTCTTCTAATTTTGAATTCATAAAAAAAGGAGATTTTTCTGTCTCGGCAAAAGCAAATAAATGCCAAAAAACTACTAGCATTGTTTTTCTCAGCGTTGTTTTACCCGTTGTATTTTTGCCGAATCGCACAGACTTACAACCAACAAAACGAAGCTGGTGCTATCTTCATCGTAAGTTGGTGGTTTTGGCGTTCCGATGGTCACTGTGTGTAAACGTTTGCCACATAACACACGTTTGTTCTTTGCAATAAACACCGATTTACTTGTGTTATTTATGTACTAGAGATAGACCGATATATCGGTTCACCATAAAAATCGGCCGATATCTTGCTCTAACGATATATCTTTATCGGTAGTTTTTTAATATCTCAGTCGATATTAACTTCGAACCCTGGATATAGTTTCTCCTATAGTAATTCCACAAAAATTTTTTTCTAATTACAAAAATTTTTTTTTTGTTTTACCCCCAATTTTTTGGTTTAACTACATGCCAAGGTCACATGCAAAATAAGAGTTTACTAAATATAGTTAGATAAACTAATGTTATTTGGATTTTCTTTTTATTTAATTCAATTTTTCGTTATATTCCAGGAATCCGGGTATGTATAAAAATATTGTTAAAATTGGGTATCGCTTCCGAAAAAGTGATATTGGTCGATCTCTAGTATGTACCTGGATCATTTTTCTCATATTTGTGTGGCGATACAAATCATAGCCTAGTTCTGTTTGACATGTTTGTTTTATGTGTTGGTGTGATATTTCCACTTTTAAGAAGAAAAAAATTGACCAAATGCCAAAATTTATACCTCACTGATTGTTCTTTTTTACACAATTCAAAAATTTTTCAGTCTTTTATTGTAATTTTTTTGCGTTTTTTGTTCAGTTCACGATCGAGTATATTTTTTCCTTTTAGGGTAAAACCCCCAGCAAATGTGACGAAACAATACGGATCGGCAACGCGAAAGAAACCATCAGGAAAATAGACTCGAAAAGTTTGCTATCCACCACGCAACGTAGCGAAGGTAACGAGTGTGGTAATGACAATGGCATGGCTTTGAGTGCACTTAAGTTGTTTTCAAATGATTAGACTTACTTAAGTCAGTCTATTTAAATTGTTTGACCTGACTTAAGTGCAATTAAGTCACTGTGTTTAAATTCATTGACAATTTTTTTCAAATGACTGGTCTTGACTTAAGTCACTGTTTTCAAATTGCTTGACTTAAGTGCGCTTAGGTAACTGTTTTCAAATCGTTTGACTTGGCTAAGGTGCATTTAAGTCATTGTTTTCAAAAGATTAGACTGGACTGAAATCTTTTGAATTAATGACTTGACTCAGACATGTCAAATCTTGTGTAAAGTAACTTTGGTACAATTAAGCATTTTCGTTCCCTTTACTTTTTAAGTTAAAAATTGAAATGAAGTATTTTTTAATAAAACTCATTTTTTGTCTTAATTTTGCATTTAGCGTCAATTTGGCATTTTTAGCGTTTTTATTAATTTTGGCATTTTTAGCGTTTTTATTAATTTTGGCATTTTTAGCGTTTTTTTTTCAATTTGGTATTTTCAGCGCTTTTTTTTTTCTTAATTTGGCATTTTTAGCGTTTTTTTGTCATTTGTATTTTTTTTCTTAATTTTAGCATTTTTTCAGCCTTCAACATAATTTTGGCATTTCTAGCGTTTTCCACATAGTTTGCCGCCCCCGAGTGACCACCACTACTTATTTTCCCACAGTGCGAGCACTTCCGGGTTACCGTTCCTCGTCGACTCTTGCGCAAAAATCATCATCCACAAACCTCGCGCAGAGCTCTTCGCTTCACGGCACCAAGCGAAAACAAGACGTACTCACACTACCGCACATGCAGTGGCAGTCCTCATCGCCCAAGGTACAACTCGCCTGTCGCGAATTAGGATCTAACTGTTGTAATTAACATTCGTTCGATATACTTGTTATTGTTGTTTACGACGGAGGATACTTTGACCAAACCTAAGGTATGTCTCTGGTAGATCAAGGCACTTTAGAATATGACGTAATGCGTACTGCAGTTATTAACTGGGGTTAGGGTACAGGTTAGCATGCTTCAAGTATTATTATATTTATACTGCTAGGTCAGGGTGTTCCAGCTTCTTTTCATCGCGGGCCAAAAACAAGGTTTTTTATCTTGTGGGCCAATGTTTTTAAATTGCGATTCTTAGGCTTATTGCTGACAAATTATACATAGTCTATGGCGTATATACTAACTTTATGGAATGTATACCTTTGTTCAGTTACGGTAGTTATGAAATAATTTCAACACCAAAAAATTAAAAAAACAAAAATTGAAGTGATATTGCCGCATTGAAGCAAAGCTGACTATCAGTTCGCGTGCCAAAAAAGCTGAAACTCCAAAAAAGCTGGGCCTGCAGTTAAACCACGCTGTCCTAGGTCAATAGATGGCAAAAAAATATCGTTGCAAATGACTGATTAAGCATCACGTCATACCTCATCCTGCCTTGGATTCAAAATTTGGTCAAACTACTTTCCGCGTTATGTTTACTGCGTTAAAGTCTTGCGAGGTAAACACGTGTGCTTTTTGTGCGACTGAAAAAAACAAGTTGAAAGCGAAACTAACAGTTAAAGGTTGAATTACATTAGACGGGTTTTGCTTCTGGCGTCAGCGTCTTGCGTAGACAGCTAGCGTCGTCCAGTTTACACATAACGCGTTTTTCTCGAGCGTCAAAGTTAAAATATTTAAAAGCAACGGAAAGGATTTTTATTCGATAATTAAATTGATTTGTCCGCTTTTTGAAGATAGACCGAATCGACTGACAATTTACGTTTTTTCGCAGTAAAGTAAACTTTAAATGTAAATAATTAAAAAACCCTCCCTTTAAAGAATTAAAAGTTTCAATATTGTCTCCACTTTTAATGTAACTTTTTCTGCCTAGAATCGACGTGATACCATCGCAGGACCGTTCCTAAGGAATAACCAACCCGACGAAATAAAGGTAACACTTATTTTAATCAGTGTTGTGAGATATCAATAGCAACTTTTAAAATACCAAGGCCGTATCAATGCCAGTTTGATCGGGCAAGCCGAATCTCAAATATTGACTAAAATAACAGATTTGAATATTTTTACTTGTGATTACTTATAAAAATTTTTGTTTGTATTTTCTTTGTGTTGTTTTATATCTTTTTAACCGTTATGCTTCGAAACCAAATGAATTACAATTGAGGCCATAACTCCAACGCAGCGATTTTTCCTTGAAAAGTAGCAAAAAAATAGCAGTAACTGCATTTTATATAGTATAGCGTGATTTTTCAAGCAGTCATGCTGAACAGGCACCAGTTAGGAAAAAAATTTAAAAAAAGTTTTTATGTTCTAGCGCAACCCCCGACGGGAAAGCACCATGTTTGAGATCGCCAACACCCCGCCTGTCAATCCAGGATGGAGAAAAAGACGAAATCGCAAGAAACAAGCCGAAGACCAACTCTGTAACAACAGTTTTGTATTTTTCCTATACTTAAACAAGTGTTTTTTACATTATTATACTTTCTGTATTTGATTTTTTCATGACAGCAAATCTTTGGTGAACGAATTTGCTTTTGCGAGCCTTCTATAAGCGAACAAAATGTAAGAAATCAGAAGATTGTTCGAATTTAATGAATATATTATCCATGTCATAAGGGGCAGTTAAACTTGAACACCATTTTAAAAAGGGGGCAGTTTCGTATTATACGAAGGGCGTTTTCTGTTATGGGCAGCTTAAAAATAATGGGCAAAAAACGATTTTTTGGGGGCGTTGGAAACACTTTGGAATACAGACCACAATGGTCTGCGTTTTTTTTTACTTCTAAAAAAACTTTGGATTTTTCGCGTTGATAAAAATAAGTCTACTCGCAATTTTGTCAGTCGGTGCGTAAAAACGAACGAAAAAGGAGAAAATAAAATAGTAAAATTTTGTGATGTATTTTTATGTTGGTGTTGTGTCGTCGGCGCGAAGTTTTTCGACGATTTTTTTTTAGAGAGATCTCGCTCAGAATCAAAATATCTAATCATATAAACTACTGCCGTCGGCGACCCAGCAAAATTGAACTGCGACCAAAGTGCAGAAGCATTACCTTTCAAAATAAACCAGTCCCGTATAAAACTGAAAAATCAGTCGATCACTTTTCTACTCCAGATGCTTTAGTTTGACTGTCAACTAGGTTTGTCCGATATTATCGGTTCTCGTCCGATACTAGGGTGGTATCGGTGCCGATCCGATGCTTTTCTGTCGTGATTTTTCGTTTAAATACAGTGATTTAAACCTTAGAAGGTAAATCGATTTTAAAATAGTAAAATTTCAAATATCGGAATTCCATACTGTCTGCAGTATTTACTTTTTTTATGACATTAAAACAAACGTTACATTTTTCGTATTTTACTGGACAGTTTAAATATTTAGTCACGCAAAAAAATATTTCCGAAAAAAAACATTACCCTTTTTTAAATATATTTTTATCTTGCCTGGATCCCCACATTGCAGTATTTGTATGTTTGGTAAAGTACCTGGAGAGTTTTTTCCCAATAATAACGAACGATTTTTTTTCCTTAGCAGTTTCAGTGATTAGCAAAACACGCAAAACGCCCGAGAAATCGTCAAGCAGTCGTCAAAAGAAAGCCACAGAAGGCGGGAAGCGAACTCCTAGCTTGGTAAGTTGAAAAGGTCTTCTTGTATTCAAGGAAACGTCGTTAAAGCACACGCTAAGTCATTTGTAAAATAGCAACAAGCAAGACTAAGTCAGTCTTAAATATGTCATTGTGTAAAATCCCGTACAATGTAGCTTGATAATAAATTGCAACGCCAAAAAGGTCGAGTAAATCGACAGCATCTTGATTAAGACGTTTCTTAAAATGTCATTTCGTAAAAAGAACGTTTTCTTAAAATGTCATTTTGTAAAAATCACGTTTTCTTAAAATGTCATTTTGTAAAAAGAAAGTTTTCTTAAAATGTCATTTTGTAAAAAGAACGTTTTCTTAAAATGTCATTTTGTCAATAGCACGTTTTCTTAAAATGTCATTTTGTAAAAAGAAAGTTTTCTTAAAATGTCATTTTGTAAAAATCACGTTTTCTTAAAATGTCATTTTGTAAATAGAATGTTTTCTTAAAATGTCATTTTGTAAAAATCACGTTTTCTTAAAATGTCATTTTGTAAAAAGAAAGTTTTCTTAAAATGTCATTTTGTAAAAAGAACGTTTTCTTAAAATGTCATTTTGTAAAAAGAAAGTTTTCTTAAAATGTCATTTTGTAAAAAGAACGTTTTCTTAAAATGTCATTTTGTCAATAGCACGTTTTCTTAAAATGTCATTTTGTAAAAAGAAAGTTTTCTTAAAATGTCATTTTGTCAATAGCACGTTTTCTTAAAATGTCATTTTGTAAAAAGAAAGTTTTCTTAAAATGTCATTTTGTAAATAGCACGTTTTCTTAAAATGTCATTTTGTAAAAAGAAAGTTTTCTTAAAATGTCATTTTGTAAAAAGAAAGTTTTCTTAAAATGTCATTTTGTAAAAAGAAAGTTTTCTTAAAATGTCATTTTGTCAATAGCAAGTCTAAGTCGGTCTCAAATAAAAGTCAAGTTCCAGTCCAAGTCATCAGTTGCCCAATTCAAGGCCCAGTCAAGTCATTGACGTAAAAATAAATTAAATCCAATTCGAGCATTTTTAATTAAATAACAAAGTCAAGTCATAATTAGCGCAAGTCAATTCCGAGACAAGTCATTTTCACAACAAAAACCTTGAAATGATAACTCACCGACAACTGTGTTATTTCCCCAAATTAAATAAATAGCCCTATTTTATTAAAAAAAATGCCTGAGGTAAACAGTTTTTTTCTTCTACCTTTAGATGGATCGCATGAGGAAACCACTCGGACTTCGGAACTCCAAGAAGTAATTTGGCGAAAACAGAATTTCGCACCATATTGCACAAGCGAGTGGCAAACGGTATATTAGCAACGAAATCAAAGATGTTTAAGTTTTTGAGCAAATTTTCAACACGATAATGACTTATTCGCAGTATTTCTTAATCTTTTTTCGCGGCGGACCAAATATTAAGGTGTTCACGGTGTTTCTTAATCTTTTTTCGGCGGACGAAATATTAAGGCATTCACAGTGTTTCTTAATCTTTTTTCGCGGCGGACCAAATACTAAGCGTAAATGTAACAGCAAAGCTTTTAAAAACAAATCTTAAGATACGAGTAATAATTTGGTCGATTTATTAAAGAATGCCAAAAAATGTCTCGTTTTTTTCGTTGCATGATCAGTAAATATTCGGCAGCACTGCCTTCTTTCAGTAGCGTTGTTTTATTGTTGCTTTTTTCGCTTTTTTCTGTGCGTCTTTGCACAACTTTCGACAGTTCAAAGCAGGGGTGCCCGATAATTAACATTTTTATCCGATAACCGATATTTTAGTCAAAAAATATCGCGATTTCGATCCCATACCAATGACGTCATTGCTATACTCAAACAAGCAAAAAAAGGAAATTTAAACAACGTTAAAAGCTAATTTTTATTAGGTTTTCAGACAAAATGCTTTAACATTTTCTGCTTTTTTGATGAGGTGAACTTACAACGTTCAAAGTTATTTCTTTTTATGTTTTTAGGTTAAACTTGGCTTTAACGTTGAGAGGTTTAAATACCTTCTCTTGTTAACTTACTACATTGTTTTAACTGCGTTGTATCGTAAATCACAGATAAAATACCTGTATTAAATTATTATCGGATCGGTACCGATACCACCCTAGTATCGGACGAGTACCGACTTTCACTTGGCATCGGCCCCGATCCGATATTATCGGACATCCCTAGTTCAAAATCAACTTTTCCGAAGTTTGTATCAAGGTGTAGTGGTGTTTGATCTTGTTTAAAGCTGCCGAAAAATGGTCTAACAAATCTACTGCGTTGTTTTATTAGGCCTCTGAGATTAAATTCGGGAAAAAAGACTCTTCTCAGATAATGGTAGCACTTAATGATCAAATATGGCTCATCTGGTAATTGTAATTAACCAACGTTTCGGCAACCTACATAAATTGCCTTCTTACCTTCGGTGTAATTCACCCTAAAGAAGGTGATTTGAATATTAGGTTGCCGAAACGTTGGTTAACAATTACCAGAGGAGCTATTTTTGATTTTGATTTTTGTGGTAGCAACAGTTTAAATAATAACCTTGCCTAATTCTTCATAAAAAATTTTATTACCTAATTTTTCGATCATTGTCCGGTAATTTTGATATCACTAACATCACATAACTTATCATATTTCTGTTAATCCCTTTACATTTTTACGTTATGTAACCTATTGCTCTGATGATTAATATTCTTTCCCGTTGTCATTTTTTGTGTTAAAACAAGCGTCTAACATCACTGCTTTATATTTATTGATTTTCAATTAGCGTGTCTGCCTGTAAGACTTTTTATGCTTGTTATATCGGTACGTTTCGCACGAGATCAAAACAGAGACACCTGCCTAATGTAGTGTCTCTCACTCTTCTAACACAACTACTTGTAAATAAAATGCCGAAGGTTGCAAGCGATTGATCTGATTTTTTGTAAAAGCATCAGTTTTTGAGAGCAAGCTTCATCGAAGACGCATCAAGAATTTTTAAACTTACTATCGCGTTATGCTTATTATCCCCAAAATAGATCGAGCGTTTAGCCATGTATTACAGGGTTGTCACAAAGTTTTTACATCTTAAAACGATTTAAATATTATTTGAGCTGAAACTATGTGTTTAGAAAGTGCCGTTAAAAAAATATTTTTTTTAATTGTGTGAAACATGACATTTACGCCGTTTAGTTTTCAAATTATATTCAATGCAGGTCGAGCGATCCAACTAACCACAATTTTCTTTGAAAAGTATTATAATGCCCAGCAATCCTGCATTATACACCAGGTTACCAGATAGTTTTTTAGCCTTAGCTTAAACTTAGTAGTTTGGTGTTAGCAATAGTCAGTGGTTTTTTGAGAATCAGTGGTTCTCAAAGAGAGCCATTTGGCTTCATGATGGTGGGTTTTTTGAAATTTGTTCCAGGGAGGAAATTTGGATAGAAAAATAAGTTTTTTAATCAGTTATTGTAAAGAGTCTATTTGGCCCATTTAAAAGAACTATACAGCAATGCAGGCATTTTACATATAATAAAATTAATACGTCATACGTTCGAACAAACTCAACTTTCCGATTAGCGCATCCAAATTTTGTAACAAGTCCTGGCTTTTGGCGCATATGTGTCTTTTGTAGTTCTATGTTTGATTTTCTGTCAGCGGGAAACATCGAAGTAATAAATAAAAACGGTAGAATATGGCGTGGTTTTTCCTGGGAAGGAACAGACAGTGTTTGGGCTCGTAAGGAAGAAATATGAAAAAAAATTAGAACCACTGCACTAAATTAAAAGCGCACTTACATTTGCGAACTTTGACTATTTAACGAAAAACTAAAAGAAGAAACAAGTTAGCACTTCTCGTATTACGAACTGGCAATTCCTTTTTTGAAACAATTGGTGAATCCGAAGGGAAACAAACTATTCTAGTTTGAATTTAGTAGCGAAATATATTCCTCATATAACATCCAAACGAACTGATTTGCGATTTACTAAGTTTGGTGCTTGATTTTTTCTTCTTTTAAAGAGTGGTTCTTTTTATTTAAAATGGTGACAGGCAGGGTTGTAAACTCAAGTCATTTGTGAAATAACTCAAGCCCAAGTCATCAGTTGTCCAGGTCAAGTCGTTATAAGAACAGGTCAACTATACACGATAACCATTAAAATTCATAACACGTCCGATTACGGGCGATAATTTAGTCAAAAAATAATAAAAAACGATATGTCGCAACTGTAGAGGACACAGCGTCTGCATTTTGCTAAAACCCTGCTAAAGTCGTTCTGCCATAATTCCTTTATCCTGCCCGTTAACTGGCCAGTTTTAATCCTCAACGCATTCGCTTTTACTGCATTAGTCGCTTTTACTGTTAGTCGTATCCTTTCTACTGCAAACCAGTCAACGATGCACTCCATTATGGAAACACGTGTTTTACTGCGCTGTAAGCTATTTTATTGAAAACGAGCTATGCTAAATTATGTGAATGTACAATAAATCTATAAGCGACCTGACAGTATGCACTTTGCGATGCAATGACAGTTTGTTTAGTTTCGATTTAGTGGTGTTCAGATAGTACGGTGGTCATGTCTTCCCTGTAGAAATATACTCAACCTATTCGCCTTACTTGCAAGACTTGAGGGGAGTAGCTCATATTTATAATAAAATGTTAAATGGAAACACTTTTCATCCGAAGTCATTTGACTCAATGACTGAAGTCCAATTCAACTCATTTGTCCTAAAGACGACGTAAGTCAAGTCATTGTCATTAGAACACTGGCCAGTGGCCATACTTTCCACTGGGCTATTTTTGCTGTTCAAACTATTATTGTAGAAAATGTAGGCTTATAGTGATAGCGCTAAGTCATTTGACTCAATGACTGAAGTCCAATTCAACTCATTTGTCCTAAAGACGACGTAAGTCAAGTCATTGTCATTAGAACACTGGCCAGTGGCCATACTTTCCACTGGGCTATTTTTGCTGTTCAAACTATTATTGTAGAAAATGTAGGCTTATAGTGATAGCGCTAAGTCATTTGACTCAATGACTGAAGTCCAAGTCAACTCATTTGTCCTAAAGACGACGTAAGTCAAGTCATTGTCATTAGAACACTGGCCAGTGGCCATACTTACCACTGGGCTATTTTTGCTGTTCAAACTATTATTGTAGAAAATGTAGGCTTATAGTGATAGCGCTAAGTCATTTGACTCAATGACTGAAGTCCAAGTCAACTCATTTGTCCTAAAGACGACGTAAGTCAAGTCATTGTCATTAGAACACTGGCCAGTGGCCATACTTACCACTGGGCTATTTTTGCTGTTCAAACTATTATTGTAGAAAATGTAGGCTTATAGTGATAGCGCTAAGTCATTTGACTCAATGACTGAAGTCCAAGTCAACTCATTTGTCCTAAAGACGACGTAAGTCAAGTCATTGTCATTAGAACACTGGCCAGTGGCCATACTTACCACTGGGCTATTTTTGCTGTTCAAACTATTATTGTAGAAAAAGTAGGCTTATAGTGATAGCGCTATTTATTCTTCGTTAAAAAAAATCACAACGCAAAATACTTAGTACTTGGGATACATGAAATCTTTCTGGAACCGAAAAAAAAAATAAAACACACGACACAATTCAAACCGACCAAGATATGGCGGCATACAGGATGTAACATAAAAGTGGAAATGTACGCGAAAAAGTAATTTCAACGTTTATCTGACAACGCTTTGTTAAATTTGCAAACAATTGGTCGAAACAAAATTTTGTCATGTGAGGTCCAGAAATAAACAAGGAAACAAATCAAATCAGCCAAAATTAGAACAACTTAAATAAAAAAAAACTTTTATTGATAAATCATGCAGGAAACACTCGGGTTTAGAGCGGGAATGTAAGTACAGTGATGTTGTTAAAATGTTAGCTTTTTAAACTATTTTTTTACTGGAAAAGGGGCAGTCTCAGTGGTTCTTAACCTGTTTGTTATTACCTCCAAAGCGGTAATTTGGCAACATTTTGACGCTATTTTTGAAAGCAAAAAAACAAAAATGGGTATATATTCTTGCAATTTTGAGTTTTTTTCAAGGTATGTTAAAACCAATCATTTTTTGAATTTCTGGAGTTGTTTATTAGTGAATATTTAAAACAGGTTCCTCTGGCAATATATATTATATTATATATTGCCAGAGGAACCTGTTTTAAATATACTATGCCTGGTAGCAACAGCATATTTATTTATTAATGAATATTGATCAAAAAGACACCTAACCTTAAAAAAGATTAATTGAAATACATCACTGAAAGATAAATAACAAAAATCAGTAGCCATTCTTTTATTTTTTTGTTTTTAAAGTATGGTAAACCCAATAATTTTGTTGGTAACGGCATAATCTTAAAAAAATGATTTGAAATCAGTGTTTCTCCAAGGTATCGACACTAAAAGGTTAAGAACCACTGGTCTAGACCAAAGGCGTCGTTAGTAGGCTAATTTACAACGCTAAGTGCAATAATAAAAGTCCCCCGGGAACGAAAAGAAGTCAGAAAAAACAGGTTAGGAAATACTACGCGGTAAAAACAACACACATACCTTTGAGATTCATCAGAGCTATATATGTACAAAGCCAAAGGGTGGGAAAAGTACGCCAAAGTTGTTCTGCTTGGAAAAGAAAAAAAAGCGAAATATCGTGAGCGTAAAACGTAGAACGATTTCAACCAGCAAATGGTGCTAACGACAATAGTAACTTGGTACGTAGCATACTGATGTCAAGCGCAGAGTGATAAAAGGGAAAGTAGCGTGTTCAGTTCAACCCGTAATCCCCCCTGTAAAGTTTTAAGGGCTCGAAAGGTTCTAAAGATACTTCTGCAGATATAGCAGTAATTAGAACCGGGGTTCTTAAACTTTTTTAACGCGGAAAATTTTTTTGTTCAAATGGACCAGTATCGCCTTGTAATTTTTAAAGGTGACGTCATACATTGACGTCATAAAAACCAGAAGGCTTAGATAAACCTGTTTTCAGTCCAAAACACCTGAAACTAAAATGGAGTCTAAAAAAGGCGCCAACGGGTTTTATTTTTCCTATTTAACCCTTGTTTTTAAATATACACCAAGATTTCAATGTGACTTTTTTGACCCCCTAAAACTATCCCACGTATCCCAATGGGGAAACGGACCCCAGTTTAAGAACCCTGATAAGAAGTAGTAGTGAAATGATATAATGGCGGTCTCTAGAAGCTTCTCAGCAGTAACAACAGAAATTAAAAAATAAAGTTTTTACTGGAGCTTTCTTAAAAGGATACCTGCGCTTTAAAACGTTAAAAAACATTATCGTTTAAAATGTTGCCCGCTAGATAAAATTAAAGCTAACAGCAACGACTCATTTAAGGGTGTCGATGATAACACAATTGGCAAGCAAGCAATAAACAGAAAAAAACAAAAAAAAACAGGTTTCACACTTCGATTACCAATACAGAGAGAAATAAATAAACATCATCGGCTATACGCACTTAAAATACTTTGAATACTCTAAAATGAACTGAGAAAAAAAAGCGACTTTCATACACGGAATGTCACACAAATTTTGAATCATATTTTAGATAAAAACAGTATAGAGCTCTGGAGATAAGGTTGATTCACACTGGACGCGTGTTGCGTTAACGGAAAACGTCGACGCCCAAAGCGTGAAAAACGCTTTCTGTTGCGGAAAGTTGAAATATTTCAACTTTGACGCTTTTGATTAGGAAAATTTGCCATTAAGGTTGACAACGCGTTGCTTGTTAACTGGGCGACGCTAGCGTTTTGCGTTAACGGAAAACGTCGACGCCTAAAAAACGCTTTCGGTTGCGGAAAGTTGAAATATTTTCAACGATTTCGGTTTGGAGCGAGGAAACTTGCCGTTAACGCTGGCAAGGCGTTATGTGTCAATTTGTATCTTAGAAGAGCAAGAAAAAATATTTACTTATTTAATTAGTTTTCTTTTTAAAAAATAACCGAACTATAAAAACACAAAGACTTAAAGCCTGTTTATTCTGCTTTAAGTTGCAGTTTGATATTGGGCAAAAACTGTAGTTTGACATAATCGACAATTTAACTTTATAACGATTGTAGGGAGTTATTTTTTATGATAAATTTTCCCGCTATAATTTTGCTCCAGAAAAGCGTCTAGAGTGAATCCACCTTTAGGCTTGTATTTTGTTCTCTCGTTTAGTTGTCGTTGTCCGTGATGTTTTTTCTAAAGCAGGAAAACATGGACGATTGACCGTTGGACGTTGCCATCATCATAGGCACTTGGTTTTTATGGCTGACGTGGATCTAAGGATGAAACGCGAAAGAAAACGTTAAATACAAAGTTTTTCAACCAGAAGCGTTGATATACACAATGTGCGCTGTTTTTTAACTTTTTATAGTCTTATCAAGCATTACTTCATTACTTAACCTAGTATGACGTCACAGTACACGTGAACAGGGTTAAATTGACTTGTGACCAACACTGAAGTAAGCGGTTTCGGCGCTTCGTAGGGATCCTACGATATGTTATTCGACTGGATACAGTTTGATACTAGCGACTTGAATCACTGTGTTACGTTACCGTGTTTACTGATGTTTGTGAATATACCGAACAAGCAACTTCAACTAAGTGAAGTGATTCTGTCTACAGTTAAAAGGTTATATGGACAGGTATTTTTAGCGAACTACTCTTGGCTTGGAGTCAGGTGTGCCTTACTTACCTACCCGCTGAACGCTAAATACGCAATGTCAAGCCCTTCTGGAGTTGTACTGGCCAAAGATACGGGCACCAACATACAGTATATAAGCTGCCTTTGAATAGGCAGGTAAGTATTATAATTCATGGTCAAAGTAGAAAAACAACTAGCCTGCGATTAGGTTCGAACTCACGACCTAGGTCATACCGGAACCATCGCTTTATTAACTAAGCTACACAATTGCGTCTATATTGCTAGTAATGACGTCATTCGGTATCGTATCGGATCGCGATAATTTTAGTCTAAAATATCGGGTATCGGAATCGGAATAAAATGTCAAGTATCGGACATGCCTAATCAGGAAAATATAAAATTATGAGAAAAAACGTGAACTTACAGTGCAGGGAACTTGCATCCACGGCTCCCCATCAACCTGCATTGGAAACAGCTTCTGCGTCCTGAAACACAAAAACATTAAAGATTTAAATCAGCGAGCTGATATTGTACGAAATAACACTTGTCGACAACAGAGAAAAAAAATTTAAGTCTTTCGGACAAAAAAATGACTTGACTTGAATTAGGTCATTTGGATAAATGACTTGACTTGACTATGGTATTTTCGACAAATGACTCGGGTTAAAACAAAGTGTTTTTATTAATTATTTTTCATTATAAAATTTGGTTATTTATCTTGCACATAAAACAAGTTACTTTGTTTATGCTGCGTTTCATAATAGGAAGAGTTTACCAAGGGGGACTTGATTTGTTATTTATTCGAAATGACTTGACTTGCACTTAAGTTCTTTTAAAAATGACTTAACTTGGACTTAAGTTGTTTTATAAATGTCTTTACTTGGGACTTGCGTCATTTAAAAATTTCTTATTTACTACAGCAGAATACTTCAGCAAAGCTATCAATTCAGGTCAGGCCCTGTTAAAAATCCGAAAAGATATATATAAATATATATATATATTTCGCCAACAAAGGCATCGTCAGTATTTCGAACGAAACAACGCAATTACAACACTGTCTCATAGCACTTACGTTATTTTGATGTCTTTTCCTTGAGCGAGCCTCTTTCCAGCTTTGAGTCCGGAAATGATCTGACCGACGTCCATAGCTCCTTCCAAACCAACCACCTCCAACATCTCGTCACCCATCTCTGCAATGGAAGTTCGGTTTAAAAATTCTGTCATCGTTTAATAAAAATAATCAAACAATTAAGGAAGAAAAATGACGTACATGACGCGACCGGCCGAGGTTGGCTGTACGTGTCTTTCTCCTAAACTAATCTAATCCAGGAACTCCACACATACCGATTAACAAGAAAAAACAACCTTTTATACCAGTGCTCCATAGATTTGCTTAAGAACATAAACCGATCGTATTAAATTATATAATCGTATAGCTTTTGTTGTTGTATCAACGTTATGCGCCAAAATAATAAAATTGAATTGAATTGAATTTTGAATTGATGATGTACATCAAGATGATGTCGATATACTCGACCTTTTTTGCTTTGAGATTCGTTTTTCAGCTACATTACAAATCCGTGCGTAACGATTTCAGGTTTTTTCAGACCAAATTATTTTTGTCTATTTTTCTCCAAAAACAAAAATTAAACGGAGAAAGAAGAAAAATGACGTGCACGAGATTAGTTGTATCTAAAGATTTTCGATACTTGCCATTTCAATCGAAAACCGATACTATGTGACGTCATTATTATGCTCAAACAGGCAAAAAGATGAAATTAATTATTTCAAATATCATGTTTTCCAGGTTTATAAGTCAAACTTTTCTTAAATCTTATGAGGTTAGTTACGCTTAGTTGTTAACCTTAGATTATTAGATAAATTTTTGTTTAGGACATGGGCTTGTTGGATCGAAAATCCAGGCTGATATTCCTATGTTAATTTGGTACCGGATAGGCACCGATAGCACCACTTGGCATCGAGTATCTGCTCCGATCCGATATTATCGGACATACCTAGTGCCGACCCTATGGATTACTATCAGCATGAAAAGATTGCAACTTTGGAGCATATTGGTTGGAGGTTGTAGTAATTTGCATGTCTTTATCCTGAACTAACGTAATCCAGAACGCAAAAAACAACGTTTCAGATAACCGACAACTTTTTGCTTACCTTGGACGGCGTAACGCAGGTCCTTGGCGCCGGAACCGTCTTTTGCCCCCCTGCCCTTTTTTTTTGTGGTTCCCCAGAGGTTGGTTCCACCGTAGACACTTGGAATGTTAAGGATTGCGATTCCCTGAACTCGGTTCCTGGCAAGTTCTTCCAATTTAACTCCGTCCACCTAAAAACGAATTTGATCGATTAGTGCTTCAGTTTTTTGAAATACTTTCTTATTTAAGGGTTAACACATTAGCATTAAAATTTCAAACAATGATTTCCTTGAAGCAATTTTGTAATGACTTAAGTCAATGAAGTACACTTGATTTATTTTTTCTTTAAATTTTATCACCATTTTCGGTGTTAATGACTAGACTTAAGTGCACTTAAATCAATGCTTTTTTTTCAAATGACTTGACTTGACTAGAGTCCTTTGGACAAATGACTTTACTTGACTTAAGTCCTTTGGACAATTGACTTGACTTAAGTCCTTTATGCAAATGGATTGCGTTGCCTTAAGTCATTCGACTTAATTCCGACAAATGAGTGTACTTGGACTTGGATAAATGTTTTTTCAATAAAATTGGGTTATTTTTCTCCTAATTTTAACTGTTGCTATGTATCACCTACTGTTTTAAAAGAAATCATTTTTTTTTTGTGAACGAAAATACACAGACTGAAAAACACAAAGAGAATCGTCAATTTTCCCAGTTTAACTCCGTTGACCCGAGGAAAATTTGTGCGTTGAGATCACGAATCGGTATTTTAGATACATGCTAACTTATTTTATACTTGTTATAACGCATTTAGAACAATTAACATTCTCTTAAAAACTTGTTTAGTTTATTAGCTTTTTTACTGATCAAAGTGAAACATATTGCGGTCGATTTATCTTATCCGCGAGGTGGCAGTGTTGAAATAAGCGAAGATGTTCCATGTGACGTCACCGTAGTGGTAGACAATCGACGGTTTAATCGTCACAATGTGCAGGGCAGATTGAAGCGAATATGAGAAACGGTTACCTTTCTGCAGTTTGTGAAATGTTTTGTGTTCCAATGATCAGAATAATTACTTGATTTAGTTTATTAGAAACTTTGATTAGTTTATTAGAAACCATCTCCCTTAAAATTCGCCGCTGAATTAAACAACTTCGTTCTGCTTTCGTCGTTTCAAGAATTACTTACGTTACGGTCCGCTGCGCATATTTTTTTTTTCCTTTTCGGGTAATTTTTTGTGCATGGCTAATGGAGTCATAATGGCTCGTTTGAACGAATATTGAAAAAACAAATGTAATGTTGTTGTTGTTTTTTTTTGTTTTTTTCAATGTTATTTGAATTTTTATTCAAAACTAATAATTTGTTTTTTTTCGCAACTGACATTTTATATATTTTTTCAATTTCAAAACGTATTTTTGGATTTATTTAGGGTTGCTCACCTCTAACACACTTCATGCTGTCGCGCGTTATAAAAATGCCTGCAAGAGTTCGTTTGTTCGGTTTGTGTTTTAGTCTTAGAAAACGCTTTCCCATTAAAGTTACCACAGAAGCATTCAAATTTCAAACAATTATTTCTTTAAAGTAATGTTGTAATGATTTAAGATTTAAAGATTTAAGTCAATGAAGAACACTGGAGTTACGATTTTCGAATTTCTTTGACTTGACTTTAGTCCTTTGGGCAAATGACTTGGACATAAATATTTTTTTGATAAAATTGGGATATTATCTCAAAATAAATAAGAACACTACAAAATTTGATATCCGGCCAAGAATTGTCAAACCTTATAATTATCCGACCTTAGATGAAAATAATTGGAGAGAAAAATAATTGGAGACCGATGATGAAAATAATTGGAGACCGATGCTCTAGATCAGTGGTTCTCAACCGCCGGTCCGCGTCAACTTTCCTGCCGGTCCGCCAAATATATTACCATTTTGTATCTCAATTGCAAAATGCAAGATGTTGAAGGCTTGTCTATCCAATTTAGAGCCTTTTTTCAGATCCGTAATTTGCAGAATTGCGACATAACATAGAGTTGATGGTCTATTTGACTTTATCAAACGTCGCTGCAAGTGTTGTGCCCAACTGTCTTAGAGTGGGCTACAGCTCGTTTAAGTCTTAAAATTTAAGACCAGTTGTATGTAAAAGCTGAGAAGGTTTTTAGTTGCATACTTTTGTTGTAATTACATTTTGGTTTGATTGTTGTAGGTCCACGGGTCCGCAAAATTTGTGCTCTAGATCAGGGTGGGCAACCTACGGCCCATTGGCTAAATCAACGCAAATCATTCGGCCCAAGACCTTTTTTACACACTAAGCACGAGGCCATTCCTTGTATTTTTAGGATATTTCAACTAGGTAAAGAAAAACTTTATTTGAGATTTGCGCAAAACTTGTTTCTACATTGAGTGTAGCATGTATAGTTAGAGCCTTTTCAATTGCAAAATACCCTAATTTGATCTCCGAATAACAGTCGTTGTTGTCAACACAGTTAAAATGTAACGGCCCGCAGAGGAAACCTTTTCGAGTTTGGTTTTGGCCCGCGAATAGAAAAAGGTTGCCCAACACTGCTTTAGGTGATGACCGATTTCATTGGAATGTTTGTTTATATTAACGCAAAAGGATTCAATTACCTTATCTCTCCCTGTAGTTAGAAAATAACGGTCGTAAAAGCGCCCAATTTGTCGCTTCAATGCAGTCACCCTACACTATATAGTAAATGGCAGGCCTTTTTAAACCAGTTGTTTCCATGAAAGCAACGTTATATGTCAATATCGTTGATGCGTGGCTAACTGACTTTTCAAGTGGGCAACTTGTCCTTTTTGAGACGCAGCGATGCTAGACTGCATTGTGTGGGGTTGTCGTGTTTGGAAACAGGTGCGAAGGTCATTTAAAGACGCACCAGGAATGCTCAAGTAGTTTATTTATAGATATTTTGGGCATTAGATTTCTTTTTGTGTAGCCTACTACCAAGAAAACTTCGTTATTCATAAACTTCAAGATTTTCGCGACCGGAAGTTACCGCTATAGAGCCCCAAATTTGGGTCGCGACCCACTATTTGCGGACCCCTGTGTTAAACAACCATTACTATCCTGTCAGGCGAGATAAGGGCAGAATCGGACAAAACCACAAAATACTTTGGGAAAGTACGTCCAGTTAACGCCTGCAGACAGACTTGGACAACTAGATAATTCTAGTTTTCTAAATCAATTAATTAGAGCAAAATGCGACTAATTCTAATCTCATTTCTGAATTGCTTGTGTGCTTTAAACCTAGTTCATATAATTTACATTTCACCAAAAATGCTACTTTGTCCATCGGAATTTTTGGTCTTTCAGTTGTAAAAAAAAACAATTTTAACTAATACTCTTCGGTCGGAACGATTTGTATGTCATTTTACACTGTTTTCCTGCATTAATGGACTCACAATGACTTCAAGGTTGTCGTGTAGTTTCTTGCACGAAGCGGCGAAGGTCTCGGTGGTACCGAAGGCAGAATACCAGAGCTTGTTCTTCATTCGGCTGTTGAACTTTTCCGGGTGCTTTTCGCGCATCACGTGGAACTTGCGGCAAATCATGGCGTCCTGCGAGAAAGCGACTTCATATTAATAATGTTGGATTCCCTGGTGAAGGCAACCTGTATAAGTAGCCGAAATAATTTACTTCCCTTTAATTGTATTTTATTTGTCCTTTACTTTCACATGTTGCAGCATGCTTGCCATTTCTGTAATTGACATGGTGCTGTCCATATGTTATCAGGTGTTAGCCTTTGTTGTATGTGCCTAATTACTTTTTATTACATGTAATTTATTCATTGGAATTAATGATGCTTCATGTTAATAATCATTGACTTGCTATAAAGTAGTGTAATATTTAAGTGCACTTGTGTGCAACAAGCCTATTCTTCACATCATTGGTGGCTTCATGAAGATAAGTTTACATGTTAGAGAAAAAAACAGGAAACCGAAAAAGTTTCTTTTTAGTTTGTATTATAAAACGCTATTTTTAGCCCAAATTCGCCTTATTTTATTTGATATAAGGAAAACCAGGGCTGCGGAGTCGGTTAAAAAAAAAACGAGTGTGACTCCGATCAAACATGATCCCGACTACTGCCAAATGTGCCGATTTCATCGAGTCCCGAGCCCGGCTCTGACTCTACAGTCTGCATTTAACTTATTTACGTAGCTTAAACATAGTTGGACAACGACTGTTTCATGGGGTGTAAAATAAATCATCCACCGACAATAGGTGGTTGGAAAAAAATCAATCCTATGCTATTTTATCTTTACAATTTACTGCTCGCGGCCTTAAAGGTTTTGAAGTGTGGTACTGCGCATTCCTACTATGAGAACAACTGCATTTGGACCATCTAAGTTTACCAATTTAGCTTATTTGGCCATATTAATAACATTCTATTGTAAGTTTGTAACACATTGCAGTACGCTTTGCCCAGGACGTCGAGTGTCGGAATAAAATATCGAGTATCGGACGTATTTAAATTATCGTTTATTGGTATCGGAACAAGATATAAAGTATCGGGTATCGCTCATCGGAAAAATATACCAAGAATCGGACAATTTTAAGTTTTACATACTTACCACTCCGATTGAGAAGTAGTTGTTCATTATAGAAAGCGGGACCGGGTCTCCTTTTTCGGTTTGACCTTCCTTGGGTGTGACCTTCAAGTACCATCTGTCCATCAGAAGCATCTCACTTGATTCAACTTGCTGGAGATATTTCATCATACTCATGCCCTCGTAACCTGCAAGTATAAGAACATTTTTTGGTACGGAAGCACCTAATAAGACTTATAAAGGCAACAATATCTAAAGCAGAATAATCTATAATGCTGTAGCGTTAAACGTAATAAGAATATCAAAGCCCATACAGAAGTAGGTATCATTTTGAACGTTTCGAATAACTCTTTATTCATTTTCAACATAGAGAGAAGTCACTGATGGTAAGTGTATATGTAGTGCTAAGGCAGACATCAGAAAGAAGGAAACGTGGATAGATACATAATCTAAACCGGATGTGTGGCGAAAACTGTAGCGTTAAGATCAACGCCATAAAAAGCCAACTACGCAGAATATTGTTGACAGAATAAGGACTTAATCGTCTGAATAAGACATAAACATGTCGGATAAAGTTCTAAATTCATTGGAATAAAGTCAGGGGTTCTTAAACTTTTTTTACCGCGGACCCCTAAATTTTTTTTTTTTTTTTTTTTTTTTTTACCTTGCGTTGATCACTGTCGGCAAAAAAATTCCTAAATGACGTCACAAAATTGACGTCACAACACAAATAGACTTCATAAATCTGCTAATTTTGGTTCTAAAATGTGAAAGTGAAATAGAGTCTAAATAGAATTCAGTGCAAAACCGTTTTAAATTTAATCAAACTGTTTTGTTTAAAAAAGATGACTTCTTAAATATACACTAATATTTCAAGTAGGCCTCCACGGACCCCCTAAACCTAGTTCGCAGACCCCCAAGGGGTTGATGGACCCCATTTTAAGAACCCCTGGCCTAAGTTGACCAAATATCGCCCGAAACTGTAGAGAGAGGGTATGGGATTCTCGGGGGGCATGGGTTGACGTTTGGGCGTCCTAGTCTGAAATGCCCCGTCGGGGCGCCGCTGTTTTGGCACCGGATCGTTTGCCCCTGTTTTAGGTTATTTGGGGTTAGGGACGGGCCATAGGTTGCGTTAGGAATGGGTTGAAATTACTAGAAGAGTTTGTAAGATTGGGGCTTGGAGTTAAGTAAAAGTTTCTATAGGCCTTATTCTGGCCATCTATATCTTATACGACGGGTTAGGTCTTATTCCGATTTAGATGGTTTTACGACTATAGTGCTTTTTTGGTGTTATTCCAAACTGTGTTTTATTCGGACGTTTTTCGGGCTTATTGCTGGAGTCCTTTGGAATCTTTTTAGGCACCTTTTCAAGCTAACCAAACTCGGTAAAAAAAACTATTTTTTGAGTAGCGTTTTAAACTCTGTTTAAGGTATTTTAATAGTGTCTGAACTGAACTGCTAGCTTTGCTAGAGTATTCTCCCGCGACTACGAGTTTTTATATCCACATAGACATCTTACCTCCACCCCACTTCATGCATCTGGCAAGGTCATTTCCAGTTCCCAAGGGCAAAATGGCAACGGGCGGGTTCTTTACAAGTTGGCTTTTGTCTGCAAACATAAATTTTATGAGTATTACATTTTGTATTTCCTAAAACAACAAAAGAGAAAAAACTTTTCATCAAAAAATGACTAAATTGAATTAAAGTCCAAAAGTTTCTAAAAACAGAAATTAAAATAAGTGTATTGAAAGAAGAGAAATAATATCGTTAATTTGTATGGAGCAATTGTGGTTTAAAGTTTTAGTTAGACGTATAGCAGGTACTGGGTAAGACTTTTTAAAGAATTTAGTTCGTAGTAGGTATATTAAAGCCCATATGGAAGTAGATAAAATTTTGAACGTTTTGAAAAACTCTTAAAACGCAACTTACAAATCGCATCAACGCAACTTACATTCAAACTAAATCATTATCTTAAAAACTCCTGACCAGCGTCTAAATGTAGAACAATTCAGTTGAAATGTTAATAAGTTATTACTGGGATTTCTGTCAACAGGCTTAATCTCTCTAAAAAACACGTAAAACCTTAACGTCTTCTCCCAAACTCAACAGCAAACTATATTGCACTTAACGCAGTTATAAATGTCTCACAGGCGTCATTTTGCGTGTTTTTGAGGAGGGGAGCAAGATTGAAATTTTATGTTGTACAAACTGGCGACAGGACAGACTGAATCAGCTATGGGCGGCTATTTATACAACGTTTCACATTCCTATCATTTACGCGACTTTTACGATCAAATTTCACTGTGGTAAACAACTTATTTCGATAAGATCCAACTCCCGGTAAAGTCACTTGTAAAAATAACTTATTGTTAGGAATCTAATTCGCTGAATGATGTATTAATGAAAACAATATATTCGGTCGTAGTAAATAACAGAGACCACACAGTGCGCATTGTGAACTGTGCCATTCAGTCAAAAATTTGTCTCCCTTGTGAAAAAGACCTTCACTGTTTAGATTTTCAAGTGGTCTCTGCTTATAATTTGCGTCAATATAAATTTCACCCTATACACTAAAAGGTTTTTCGATTTTCAATTTTTAATTTTATTATATTTTTACTATCAATATAGGCCTTTTTACATGATTGTTTTTGTACAGAAACTGACGATGCCTTATGGGCGTAATATATATTTCTGAAAAATTCTAACAAATGATTTTATGTTTTATCTGTTTTAATAAATAAACCGTTTTAAGATCTTAAATTAATAATTGTTTAAACTCTGTGGTGTGTCATTCTAGGCGTAATATATATTTCTGAAAGATTTACAAAAATGATTTTATGTTTTATCTGTTTTAATAAATAAACAGTCTTAAGATCAAACTAAAAGGTGATTTTTGGTCAAATCTAAGTTTCATTCTTGAAACTTCACCCCCGCACAAATCCATAAAAATGTGTCTGTTAGCTTAAGTTGAGCTCATTTATACTAGGCATTATTGTGTAAAACACCATTAGAAACAAAACTAAAGCAAAAAAGCACACGACTCAAAACTAAGCACGTTTCTTCGAAATACAATAGTAAATTTTAAAGCCAAAAGTGTTGAGCAAATCGACATCATCTAGACTAAGAAGTTTTGTCATACTAACTGAAGATGGTACAAGTTCATCGAACG
Organism: Ascidiella aspersa; assembly: GCF_963924565.1. NCBI lineage: Eukaryota > Metazoa > Chordata > Ascidiacea > Phlebobranchia > Ascidiidae > Ascidiella > Ascidiella aspersa. The sequence continues at coordinate 4,631,777 of NC_139451.1, forward strand.
ACTTAAATTTTTACTTTGTCTTTTAAGGCTTTAAAATTCATTATTAAGCTACAATACAGATTCGTGCATAGTATACCTAACATTAGTTTTTTTTAAGACACAGTTCAAAAAAAATTAGCACAAAATCATAGAAATAAGTCAAAAAAATAAGCACAAATCATAGAAATAAGGACGGAATGATAACTCTGGTGATAGCCCAGTTTAGTATTTGTTGGTCTCGTACAGCAATATCCGTAGCTCCGAACTGGCCAAAAAAATTCAACAATTTAGCAAATATGGCCCAAAAAGTATTTGTTAGCCCACCAAACCGTCCCATAAACCAGTGCTTCTTAAACTTTTTTAGTTTTGTTCACCCCTAGCATTGATCTCCAGAATTCATTCACCCTTGTTTCATAATATGATAAAACTATCTCGTCTATATATAACAGCACAAAAAGATTTAGGTTGTTTCGATTTTTGTTAAGATCAACTCAAGCTAAGTTTTACCATTGAAAATCTACAATTTCTCGAGTCTAGCAATATAAAGCTACAAAAGCACAAAACACACTAACCAATTTTTTGTACTTAAACACTCAGTGCAAACCAACTTCACTATTACAATAAGCAAAAAACACCAAAAACACCAGTTCAGTAGTCGATTTACTGCAGAGCTATCATCCATTTCTGACGGTCACCCTTATTCACCCCTTTTGATTGGTTCACCCCTGTAAAAATTTCGTTCACCCTGGGGTGAACCATTCACCAGTTTAAGAAACACTGCCATAAACTTACCTATACAATCCAGCACCCAGCCCACTGTGCCATCTCCACCGCAACATAGCACTCTGAAGTCCTCCACATCGTGAAAGAAGTTGAGTCCAGGCATCGGTCCTCCCTTGCTAAGATCGTACACCTGACGTGGGTTGAGGAGTCCCTGCATCTTTCGGAGCAACCTGGCAGAAATGAAGCTATTAGCGTTAGGGCAAAAATTAGGCCGAGTGGTTGAGCAGATGGGGGACAATGGTGGTGTGTATCTGCTGAATTATTCTGTATCTCGATGTGTATGTATGCGATAGCGGCTATAACTGTGAGAAGACAAGAGTTGACGCCCCTAGGTCGCATATACATCGTTTGCTTTTTATTGTAATTGCAATTATGGGAAAATATATATATACCAGACAATGAAGGTAAAAACACAATGGACCATGTTTGTGAAGCAAACTGAGGCAATGCCTGGCAGCAACAATATATTAAAAACTTTAACTACAGAAATAATCCCCAGCAAAAAAGGAAATTAATTAAATTCTACGTGATTTAATTTAGTACTTTTTACTGCATTATATAGTTTTATAAATTACCTTTTTCGTTTTGCCATTCTTAATCACTACAATTTTATGTTTCTGTTTTAACGGAATTCACACATAAGATTGCAATTTAGAACAACATCAACGTCGAATTCAAACACAGTTCGGAAAAGACCAAAAATAAGCTTGATCCTTGTTGTGGAACGCAACCGCGCTATTCCCGAGCACGCGGCTTTGCAATTACTTCGTGAGCCTATAAAAGGCTGTTCACTTACTATGTTACCATTCTATTTTACTGATTTCGACTAAACACAACCTAAGTTACAACAACCAAACTGTGCTTATTTGGACTCTGTAAAGAAGCAAGGCGCAAACGTGATTGAAAACACAGCAATCCTCATGGTCGTAATAAGGTCTAAATCGAAATAAGTCCTAAATCCATCAGAAAAGCTAAATGGCCAGAATCAGGCTTTGTTGTTCTACCTAAGAATCTACCTAAGTATAAGTGAGGAAAGTATTTAGATTTTTTTGATGGCAATATTAGGAAAGAAAAAATTCCCTTTTATACCATATGAAATAGCTGAGTTTGATTAGGCAGAAAATTCTCAAGGACACCTACTTTATGGCCATATAGTTTGAAGAGACAGAATTTCCCTAAATCTTTACCGGCCAACATTTTTCCCTTTGAAGAGAGTAAGCATTTAAACTCTGTGTTTGGCGAACTTTGACCGCAATTGATAAAATGAAAGTTGTTTCATTCAACCAATGACGCACGAAAAACTATATTTGGCAACAGTCTGGGCTATTACGCCAAGCATCACAATTTGAACACTAAAATAATGTCATAAAAACTGTAGTTTTAAGCTTTCATTCAAACGCCTTGTCTAATTTGTACTGCATTGTTCTAGCCTTACGGGTTAGCATAGGAGTGTAAGTAGAAAAATTATGCGAAATTGAACGCGAAACTTTTAAGAGACGATGTCACAAAGTTATAGCGTTTTTAAATTTATTTGTTTGAGGATTTAGAGATGGTAAACCCAAGCAAAATAGTTTCTTTTCAACCCAAGTGGTATGCAACAACAGTAAAAATGGTTGAAAACCACTGGTTTAAATGGAGATATAGACCTAACGTTGTTATCAAATGACGACAGATATATTTTTGCTTTTATTATTGAATTATTTTCTCATTGGTTATGTGATTATCGATTTAAAACCACAATATGAGAAGTTTCAAAGCAATTAAAAAATGTAAAACGTAGAACGTTGGACAGAATCGATTTTTTTTCTTTGTTGAATATCTTAACAGTAAGTTAAGTCACTCATTTTCAGTGTAAAATGATGTTAAATGAAAAATTCGGGTCACATTCACTGCGACTAGTTCCATATTTGGAATATTAATATGACGAAGTCAACAACGTGCGACCATAGTTTGTAATATCAGGAGCCAAAAATCCTTACGTTATAGTAAACATCATTGAAAGACAATTAGAAAACAAATCGTCCGCCCTGAGAAATTTTAAGAAGGAGGCTGTTAACGACATGTGTCATTCACAGCAACCAGCATCGATTTCTGCTACGATGGAACTTCCAACGCAACAGCTCCACTCACAATTGGCACAACAGTTGTAACCAGTGTAAGTTAATTGTTATTGTGTTCCACACAACAGCTGAAATCATGTTTTTCAATTTCTTATGAAAAACTACGTATTAAAGCATAAATAAAAACTAAAATGTCCGATTTCCGCGCCATTTTAAGTAACAATATTCCTAGTTCACTTACGACCATTACGAAATATTGGCGACATTTTCAGTGATATACCTCAATTTTGGCTGTTTTTTATTAAAGCGTGTTTTGTTGCAGAAAGTATTTTTCTCCTTACAATATTGTAGAAGCCAGTGTTTCTCAAACCATGGGTCGCAACTGAAAATGTGGTCACAGTTTGATTAAGTTAGATCTCCAACTGCATGAGTTTAACATGGTAAGATGTTTTGAGATTGGTTCTGAGCAAGAATGCTCCTGAATTTAAGAAAACTGTGGCTGAAATACGAAGGCATGGCTCATATTGATTAAATTCGCACCTACAACAATGGCATTTTAAGTTTTGTTCACTTTCAATGAAAAAAAAATAAGTTCAATGAAAACGAATTTCAATGAGAAAAGTTCAAAGAAAATAGTTGGAGCGCTGGTACACTTAAGCTTGAGATTCGGGTCGCCTCGAAAAAGGTTGTGTATGATCCACTGATACATGCTAAATCCCGTGGTCTTCTTCAAAACTTTCGCGCTTATCTTTGGATAATTTGTAGCTTAGAGAGATTTAACTGTGTTTTGTGCAAATCGAGTTTTGGCCACATCTTATACTTTATTTCTGCAATTATATTTCGGCTGAGGGTTGCCTTTACGTTATTTAGGTTTTCAACATACAAAAAAATGATTAAGACTTGGCATGAATATCGAAAAAGTAGGTATAGCATTTTGAAAGTTTCGAATAACCCTTTATTCATTTTCAACACAACAGATGAATGCTTGTTAACTACTTCTGTATGGGATTTGATATTTCTACTACAAATAACAACAACCTACAACCATTATGATCCAAAAAAGGCTTAAAAATGAATATTTCCAATTTATTTTGCAACGGTTTTTAATGAGTTTTACTTATTTTACGAATGCATTTAATAGGATACAACATGGCAATTTTCGTAATAAATTTATTTTGAAAAAACTTAATATACTTAATATTCCTGGTTCGTAATTTTATTATTAGAAAGCACTTAGTCAAGTCGACAGCCATTTAGGGACATTAGGGCGCATTTTACAAAAATGATTTAAAAATAAAAATCACATTTTCTCTTCATAATGCAGCTGGTAAAACATAAGCTTGCTGTGAAAAACCATTTCGCTTTGTTAATGAGATTTATCGCAGCTAAATCGCAACTGTTAAGTGTCAAAATAAAGAAAACTGGATCGAATTTCGATTTGGCGAAATAAAAGCGTAAATATTAACACAGTACAACTAAAAACACATTTTCGATCTGGCGGTCTCTAAAACATACATACATTCGATTTTTCGCAAAAACGTCAATACGTTACTCCGGGCATGTCTACATAGCTTGTTTGTGAAACGTACAGCTTTCATTTTAAACCTTTTTAACCATTTGAAAAACACATTTGAGTTTTCTTCATTGCTTATGATCAGACGAGTTTACCAATGGTATTAGTTTAGCGTTTTATTGTCATGATAACGACTTGAAATTGACTTGTTCTAATTATGACTTGACTTGGCCTTGACTTGTTATTTTTCAAATGACTTTACATGGACTTTAGTTATTTTCAAAAGACTTTACTTGGACTTAAGTTATTTTTCAAATGACTTTACATGGACTTTAGTTATTTTCAAAAGACTTTACTTGGACTTAAGTTATTTTTCAAATGACTTGACTTGGACTTGAGTTATTTTTCAAATGACTTTACTTGGACTTGAGTTATTTTTCAAATGACTTGACTTGGACTTGAGTTATTTTTTAAATGACTTGACTTGGACTGAAGTTATTTTTCAAATGACTTGACTTGGACTTGAGTTATTTTTTAAATGACTTGACTTGGACTGAAGTTATTTTTCAAATGACTTGACTTGGGATTAAGTTATTTTTTAAATAACTTGACTTGGACTTAAGTTATTTTTCAAATGACTTGACTTGGACTTGAGTTATTTTTTAAATGACTTGACTTGGACTGAAGTTATTTTTCAAATGACTTGACTTGGGATTAAGTTATTTTTTAAATAACTTGACTTGGACTTAAGTTATTTTTCAAATGACTTGACTTGGACTTGAGTTATTTTTTAAATGACTTGACTTGGACTGAAGTTATTTTTCAAATGACTTTACTTGGACTTAAGTTATTTTTTAAATGATTTGACTTGGACTTAAGTTATTTTTCAAATGACTTGACTTGGACTTGAGTTATTTTTCAAATGACTTGACTGGGACTGAAGTTATTTTTCAAATGACTTTACTTGGACTTAAGTTATTTTTTAAATGACTTGACTTGGACTTAAGTTATTTTTCAAATGACTTGACTTGGACTTGAGTTATTTTTCAAATGACTTGACTGGGACTTATGTCATTTCAAAATGATTTGTTTACAGCACTGGAAAGCACCCTGCTGGAAGTGTAGCGAATTATAGGCCGCAGACGGGTTCCGATCGATAGATATATCAGTGACAAAGCCAGGAGCAAATTAAATCTGCTTGCGATTAAAAACGGAAAGCCACAGTGGGTTCATTCATTATTCAAAACCATGTAACAACTTATATCGTGGATCGATAACGACTACTGTCTGATAATACGCATCTTTAAGCGTTTTCCCGGAAAAAATTGGAGAATTTCTACGACCAGTTGCTTGTAACTTTTTTTTAGAAAAACAAAACTTTACTTTTTGAAGCAACATTTAACAACAAAAGTTAAGCACGAATATTCGAATATCAGACATAGTTTTCAATCTTTAAACGCTTGGCAAACACCTCGTTGGTTTGCTATATTTTTCTCATGTCTGTTTTATATATTCTAGCTTGGTTGTTTTTTTTAATATTTTTCGGGCAGGGGTTTTAAGCTGAATTTCACTCCAAATAAAAGGACCCCCTAAAACTAGGCCGCGGACCTCAGTTGAAATAACCCTACTTTTGGGAAAGGGGAATAAAATATAAAAAACAAAGTGGTTTGGGAAAACGGTTATAGTTGAGGGTGCGAGTGAACTTTGGAAAAACAAAAATAGTCGAAAAATATTTTTAAGGCAACATTAATACAAAAACCTGTACTTAGAGTTTTACGAATAGGGCAAACAAAATTTAAATGATGTTTATTTATGCTCAAAAATCTCAGGATTTTTTGAAAAAAAATCAACAAAATTAAAACTATATTCTATCAAATAATTCCAAAACTCACCTTACGCCTTGTTTCCCGCCGCTTTTAGGGTTGATGAACACGAGCAGGGGGTGGGTGTTAGGTAGAGGGGTCACTTGTAGCCCCTGCCCGTCCCACGTCATCGAGTTCATGCGTTTCATGTTCCGCGCTGAAAAAACAAAAGGGTTGATTTTAGGGCGAATCGAAAAGATTAAAAATACCAAAAAGAAATAGGTTTAAAATTTGAAAACTTGAAAAATTAAAAAAATTATTAAAAAAAAAACAATTCCAGCACTTGCTCTACGTTGAACCAGAATAAAATGATAAGCTTTACTAAAAAAACATGCAAAGAGTTGACATTTATTAAACACAATGAAAGATGATACAAATGTTTACAACAAATGTGATCTAGCCCATCCGAAGTCGCCTTTTGACCAACGATTACGGCTTACGTATCATTAGTACACCGAAAGCCATCGCAGACTCACCGAATCTGTCGATCAATGATGCAAGCAGGGCAGGTTAGAAAAACAACTAGCCTGTGGTGAGGCTCGAACTCACGACCTTCGTTATACCGGGACCCTCGCTCTACCAACTGAGCTACACAGGCTCAAAAGGGGTGCGAGTCGAGAAATGACCATCACACCGTTGCCTGTTGCATCCTTAGTGTAAAACCAGTCTGCAGTAAGATTTCAACTCATGACCTCTGGCCATACGGGCCGTCGCTCTACCAACTGCTACACAGGCTCAGAAGGGGAGCGCGTCAGGAAACAAGCATACGCCAATGCCTTCTGTATTCTACTTGTAAACTAACCTGTGGTGAGGTTTAAACTCAGTTGTGAGCACCATTGCTTGCTACATTCTGTTGCTACAAGCAACTCCGACTTAAGATCTTTAAAACAACCTACTTTTGTCCACTTGTTGTGGGTTGTTCTCCATAGCGTCGGTTGAGCTGTTTTCCCGCGATCTCGGGCCCACTCTGTCTTGTTGCTGAAAAATCAACAAAAGTATAACTTTAAACACAATGCAGATAATTAATATTTAGCGATGTACAGTGTTGTATTTGGGGATATGAGATAATATCGAATCGGAGCCGATACCCGATGCCGTCTAGGGCAAACAGTTAAATACCACAAGTCACTGTCATATGCCAATTGTAACGTGCCACCTGCCACTTGTCACTGGTAACTTTGCATTAATTCCATTATATCGAGCAATGCAAGTGTTTTTTTATATCTTTGTTCTTCCAGGACGCTTTTTAATTCAAAGAAACCTCGACATTAAAGAGTTATATGGTTGTTTACTTACTAGCAGTCCAGGACAAATGCAGCTTGGGGGAAGGGTGTGGGGACGCATCTTACCCAGGGTGCATTCGGGGGCTATGTGGGACGCGCACTTGTTGTGGTACTAAAACGCAAAAGACGAACAATTAAGTTGGTTACACTATGCACGGATCTGTAATGTAGCTTGATAATGAATTGCAAAGCCAACAAGATTGAGTAGATCGACATCATGCTGATTATAAGCGTTTCGATACGAGCTTATATCAAGACTATGTCCATTTACTTAACTTTTTTGACTTTGACAACAAGTATTACAAAGCTGGATAAATGGAAGATTTTAGCAGTTAATGTTTCTTTTCAGTAAATGTGTCTTTTTTAGACCCGTCAGTCACTTTAACTAAAGTTGACAAATTGCATCAAAACGTCTTTATCAAGATGATGACGATCTACTAGACCTACTTGGCTTTGGCATGATTTATCAAACAAACGATTAAAACACGAAATTTAAAAATTGAATGGTTCACACATTAAATTCGGTATTCAATTTTTCGCGCTTGACGAACTTATTATTTATTTAATATTTGAAGGCAAATCTATTTTTTTGTTTTTTTTTCCTTACGTGAAAGAACATGGATGTTTAACGAAAATGAAATAAACAAACGAAATGTAATGATCCAAGACTCTATATTGTTTTTTCCCCTATTTAGTTACGTAAATCAGAACCGGGAGTCGCACTCGGGTTATTTTTAACCGACTCAGGATCCCTGCCTGTAACAGTAGAGAAAAAGCGTTACACTTACAGTAGCTTGACACCATCTGCAGTGGAGCCCGGTCAAACCCTGGTAGCACTTAATGGGTTTCTTACATCGATCACAAGGACCTGCGTTGTTTCCCTCCATCCAAAGATGGTCCAGTTTCTGCGTGTTTTTATCAATGTTGACATGTGCTCGACTGTAGCGTCTTTTACAACATACTTTGTAGGCTACATAAAATATAATATCTAAGTTAATATAAATTGGTTATCATTTTAACGGGTTACGGAGGTCAGTAGGTCTACAGCAGTGGTTCTCAACCCTTTTTAACCGCGTACCACCTCGAGGTTCTATGATCTTGTTGCGTACCAACAAATTATCGAAAAACTCAACTTTACTCAAAATGTATATAGGATTATTAACAGGGGCGGATTAGCTAATTAATTAGCCCGGAAATTTCAAAACAAATGCGGCCCACTAATCTTGAAAAAGTTTCCCTTTTTTAACTTTGCAAGATACCGGTAGTCAAGTTTTGTGATTCTTTGTTTTGGTCTATATGTCATAAAATAAATTTGCATAGATGTTCCGGAAGATTTAACTATACAATTATAACGATGAATGTATAGTTTATTACAATAGAAAAAAATTCTAAACTTTTTCGTAAAACTGTAATTTTATTTAAAAACATACTGCGTACCACCCAAAATGACTTCGCGTACCACTAGTGGTACGCGTACCACAGGTTGAGAACCACTGGTCTACAGGCAAAATACAGCCTAATCTGAAAAGTCACCGTAAGTGTCTTATATCTCCCTCTGAAAACGGAACTTTGATTTTATATGCAGTACGTGCTGTAATTTTGCATATCAGTGTAAGTTAACTTGGTTTCCCGTCTTTAATATACTACTTTATTTTACTGTTTGATCTTGTGTTTTTAGAATAGACAGAATTTTAGCTGAGCAGTACAACTAACGTCAGAACTCAAGGTAATCGAAAAAAATCTTAGTAACGGTAAAATTAATTGGCTCCTTATCCGATTTAACCTATAGGTCTGAATAAAGTTCTACTTATCCAACACAATTCTTACATTTCACTAGTTATATATTAATTGTGGAACCTGTCACTTACGGTTGACTCCTTGGCCGATTTGACGTGAGTCTGAATACAGTTTACTGACACAACAAAAGTGTCGCATGTCACACGTCTCTAGTCACTAGTCACTGTCACATGCCACTTACCGTTGATTCCTTGGCCGACTTAACGTAGGTCTGAATACAGTTTCCCGGCACTCTGCTAACGCAACGCTCGTGAGCCGTATAATGGCAAACTGGAAAACAAAAAGGCGACTATAAGCGCGTATGAAAACCCATCAACAAATAAGTAAAAACAAGTTTTAGTTGAACCCAAACAGATAACCTAAGCCGGGCAATAGAATAAGTAGGACAGAAAGATTAATGACATCACTGCAATTGCTTGAAAGTACCTTTTAAGCCAACTCTCGCTGGTAAATGCGCTGACATAGATTAAATAAAAAAATGGACTGAATACTGCTAGACATTTATTCGTTTTAAGAAACAAATATTTGGCCATTTGTAATTGTTATTATAACCTTTTTTCTTTTCGAACTTAAAGGTAAAACTATAAAACGGGAGAAAATACTTGTGATATAACCTTCCTAAAAACTAACAAGTGACTCAAAACACATTTAACCACGGAAGTGCGTCAAGATCTAAACGACGTCAAGATCTATACGATGTATTCAAACTGACGATCGAAAAATGTCGAAAGTCAACTGGGAGGCAAAACGCGTCATTAAGGTTAAAGCCATGACAAAGAAATGTAAAACAAGAATGTAAAAGAGATTTAGGCCATTGTCTAAAGCAGGGGTGGGCAACCTAAAGCTCGCCAACGCAAATCATACCGCCCGCGGCCTATTCTTAAATCTAGGCACAAGACCATTCGTCATATTTTTTTGGCTATTTTAACTGCTCAGAAGCAAAATTGTTATGAGCTTTGCGCACATCTTATTTCTGCACCAAGTATAACATGAAGTTAGACCCTTTTTAATTGAAAAACACCCTAGTTATCTTCCTGATTAACAGTCGTTGTGGTTGTTATAATGAGATGCGTAAAGTCTACACCAGGCGTTCCCAACCTTTTTTTACACCGTGGCCCCTTTGAAAATTTTGAGAAATCAATGCCCCCCTATTTTTTCAAACTTTTAAATATACATTGACCGACAGTCAGAATGACAAAAAGATATAGATACAACACACAATAAACAAGATAGTACATTAGGCTAATTAGATATTACATATTCAGTTAATGTGATGGTTGAGCTTGTTTTTGCTCTGACAATGTATTAATTGCTGGTTTAGTGGTGGAAAGCGCCAGCCACACGTCATATTGAATATCCAAGACACTGCGCTGTTTTAAGCTACGGGGGCCATGGCCCACAGGTTAGGAACCCCTGGTCTACACAGTTAAAATTTAACAGCCCACAGAGACCTTTCTGAGTTTGGTTTTGGCTCGCTACTAGAAAAATGTTAGCCCACCCTGGTCTTAAAACAAGACAGCTTAGCTTAGAAGGAACTCGTGTCAAAAATATACTACGTCGAGACAAGACCTGTCGTAAAATTAGCCGAGATTGAAATGATAACGTAAGGAAACCTCGCTCAGTCAATCCCATGAAAATAGTTTCGACCAGTTCCCGCCCAATATCCACTAGTGTGTCACGTAGGTAAACGTCACAAACCTGCAACGTGCGGTAACATGTGACGTCAAACGAACGAAATGTGAGGTCAGTGACCTTTTCGCTGTCTGTCTAAATGTTCGGAATTTAATACCAGGTTTTATACTCGCGAAAGGTAAACAAGCCGATATGAAACAAAAAAATGGTCATTCCAGGTTAAAATTATTTATATTCTCAATCAAAAAGGCTCTTCTGGTAATTGTACAGTAACAACTCGTATCACGTCTGACAAGAATTTGATGAAAATCATTACTGATGTGACCATGAAAGTCATTTGTTATGTAAAAAACAAATAATATCTAGAAATTATTTTCACCAAACAAAGGATATGTTTGGAGCCTATAGAAGTAGGTGTCATTTTAATCGTTTCAAATAAAACTTAAGATTGCATCTGGAGGTTGTAGAAGGAAATATCAAATCCCATGCAGAAGTAGGTATTATTTTGAACGTTTAAAATAAATCCGAAGATAATGGATGGAAGTTTCAGTTTGACGTAGAATGTAGTTAAAATCACATACAGAAGTAGGTACCATTTTCAACGTATCGAATATATATCAATTTATATCCAACTTTTTAACAATGAATAAAATATATTTGACTTGATTGGGACTTGACTTGGGCAACTGTTGGAAGTGAAATGGGGCTTGACTTATTGTTTTGTTGAAAAATAAAAAGACTTGCCTGTGACTTAATTCATTTCAAAATGACTTGTTTAAACAAAAACTAACTTGGATCTTATGACAAAAGCCATATAATCACAAACCCAATGCTAAAACGTTTATAATTACAGAATTACCCAGGGTTTGATGCCCGAAATACCCACACCCTAATAACTGTGTAGAAATCTGTATTGTGACGGGAACATAATGTCGTCCTGGTAAGTTAGGTTCACGTCAACAAAGTACTAGGAGATTTTCTTTCAATAATTAGGTAAAAAGAATACTGTTGTTCTGGGCACAAGTTACGGATTCTTTTTACATTGTTTATATTTTGATTTGAAACTAGATGGGCAGCCACAGAGAGCAACGAATTTGGATTTAAATAAAGGTCAGATTAAATGCAACGATCAAGGCGACATTTCCAAATATTCGCGCCAACGCCCCACCCACGCAACCACGACATGACCTTCACAGTTCTGAAGGTCACGCACGCTTGCACGTGGCATTTTTGGCAGGAGGACTTCGTTTTACGTTACAAACAACACATCAAGAACTGACGGTGAGGGCACGGTTTAACATTTGCAGAAACAGACCCGGGGTTACACAGGTTGAACTGTGACTTATGAGAAAATTGATTAGCATTTGTGAGATATGTCATTTCGATATACACAAGTTTGCCATTCCGTATGTTTTGTCAAAGATTTGCCCTCCATTCTAGTTAAAATATCATTACTTCTGCAAAACGTCATTCTACTTGAGTTGTAATAAAGGGTTTTCATCATTTGTGAAACTGTTTTGTTTATCTTAATTTTCGCACATATGTTGTTAACTCCATAAAAAGAGTCACAACAATATTTAGTTTACCTATTCAGTCAGCACTTTAACTAAAGTAATATTACGGTTAGAAAATCAAGCAAGTCATTTCAATATATCCAAATCTGCCATTCCGTATTTTTTCAAAGATTCGTCCTTAATTCTAAGTAAAAAAATATCATTATTTCTGCAAAAAGTCATTGTATACATTAAATCATCAGTCAAATAGAGGTAAGACCATATGTTTGTTTGCTAAATCACGTGTCACTATTCGTAAGTTTGGTTTTGATGATGTGGAATTGTCCTTATATTTGGGCCAAATCGACTGAAACAACCCGTTGCACAGACATTCATAAAGTTATAATTGTGTGCAAAATTACTTGATCTGCGTATTTCGGGCAAAATGCCTTTGCTTGACTTCCAAGTCTTTTAAACAAATGACTTCCAAAGAATTTTTTCATAAAAATTGGGATATTTATCTTAATTTTCACACAAAATCAGTTTTCTTGCTATATGTTTTTTTTTAAGTTTAGTTAGCGCTCATAACCGGACGACTTTACCAATTTTATAAGTTTTTGACCTGCTTTAAGAATTCTTGACTGGGACTTTTGTTCAGAAAGACTTAGCGTGGACTAAAGTTATTCAAGTGCAAATATGCTTTTCAACAGTTTCGCTTTAATATACCTTTGGCAAACAATCCGAGTTTGTAGACACAACTCTTGTGCCATTAGAATAGGCCATTAGGAGGAAGTAATGCGACACATCGTCCACAAAACTCTTGACGTGGTTAGATATTAATGTTATAGTTATAGATTAAAGGTGGGATAGAGATTTCGAAATGCAAACTGAAGGGTTAAGATAAGTATTTGGTTAGTACTGTGGCTTAACCAGTGCTTTACAGCATATATATAGTTATACTTATTAAATCTTCATTTCATTTATTTAAATGAATAAACTAAAGATATATACACCAGTGTTGTAATCAAGTCATTTTGAAATGACGTAGGACCCAGTCAAGTCTTTTGTGAAATAACTCAAGTCCAATTTAAGTATTTAAAAAAACTAACTATAGTCAAGTCATTAGTTGCCAAAGTCAATTCCAATTCAAGTCATTATAGGAGCAAGTTAAATACATAAATACAAAGTCCGAAAAAGTATTATTGCTGCGATAATAAAACTTTGAATCGCAAACTTTTCTGTTGCTGTAATTATGGGGTCAAAGTTCAAACCTGTAGTACTGTGAATTAAACGTTAGGCATCGGATATCCCTGTGCACGCATGTATTTGTGTACATGTTTCTACATGATAGATTGTTTATCTGTTATCATTATACGTGGTATTTAAAAGTGAAAAGCCACAAAGTTATTTCACACATGATTTAACTGCCACTTTTAGTCATTTAAAAATGACTTGTCAATAACATCGAAATTTCGCCTAAACGATATCTTCTTTCTTTAATTCGAACGTATATATTGAATATATAACATACATACCCGCAATTGAAACTATAAACAACCACTTATTTGTAGACCTTACAAAGTGCGGGACAACATGTTGCCATTGGTGGTGCAAAGCGATTGAAAAAATGTCCTTATTTTTCCTCGATGATTTAACGTTTGGCCGCGACGTGCAGCCACAGACATTAAAGGGATTTGCCGTGACGTCCAGTCGCCGTGAAAGGATTTTAAAAGCCAAGGTCGATAATGTTAGTGGCATTATGGCTTCGCGTCTAAAAATAGCCACGCTTTCGACAAAAGGCCTGTTGCAAAATTGCCTAATCGGGCCTCGGCTTTTTTTTGTTGCCCTAATTTCAAGGCCCTTACCGATCTAAATGTCCAGACAAATAAAATGGATTAGGTACGAAAAACGCTATCGCCCATTTGGAAGTCTTTTAGACCTATATATTTAGCTTGTTATATGTTGTTATTGTTCTTGCTATTTTTTAGCTTAATTTAAATCATTTCGGTGGAATGACTTGAATACAATTAACTTAACACTGACTTTAGAGAGTCGAATGACTTTTGTATGTAAATACTTAGCTTGCTATATTCTGCTTTTTCTTCTTTTTTAGTTTAGTTATTGCTCATATTCGGACGAGTTTGCTACTTTCAATAGTTTAACGTTTTATTTATTTTATCAGTGATTTGACTTGAAGATGACCTACTTCAACAATTTTGGGCAACTGACGACTTGGACTGGGACTTATTTAGAAAGACATGAAATGGACTTAAGTTATTTTACAGATGACTTCTGGAGTTCAGTCATTTCAAAATAACTTGTTTACATCACTGGTAGTATTTGGTCAGGTGTTCTTGAAATTCTTCTCACGAGGACCACAAAAACAACAACAAAGGGCCTGTTGTAAAAATTGCCTAATCGGGCATCGGCGTTTTTCTGTTGCCTAATATCCAACTTCTGAATGTGCGACGTCCTTCAAAACAGAAGGCGCCGTAGGAAAAAAGGAAAATTTGCCAATCGATATTTTGCGTAAATTTGCTTCTCTGGCACTAGTGTGTTCAAACGGTCTTGTTATTAGCAGTGGTTCTTAACCTTTGGTAACCTGCCGAACCCCTATGCTATCCTATAAGAGTTTGTCGAACCCCAATTCGCTCAGTATTCGTTTCTTCCTCCTAGCAGCTGAAACTAGGCATATTCAAATTATAAACTTGCATTTATAGGTTAAATTGGCCAAATTTTCAATTAACAACGTTACATGACACTTTGGCACATAAAAAAGATTCAAATTTAGCTTGAAATAACAGAATTTATGTTTCAGAGGACGTTCTCACCGAACCCTTGAAACAGCTGCGTCTTTTCGAATAAATAACAAGTCCAGTACCAGTCCAAGTCGTTGGTATGGGCTTTAAAATTCATTCTACGTCTAACTACAACCTCCAGTCATTATCGTAAGATATATCCGAAACGTTTACAAAATGATCCCTACATTTGTGTGGACTTGAATATTCATTCTTCGTCTACAAATTTCAGCCATTGTGCTTCAGTAATTTGAACAATATATAAATAAAACATTATAGCCAAATATTATGGCGTACATTATTTTAAACGAAATAGAAAAACCCTGCTTACAGGTGCAACAGAGCCCTTGCTTTCCAACGCCGACCAACATTGTGTGGCATAAGTTACAGTAGGCTGGCGAGTTGTAGTGCTTCAACCTCCAAGAGTGCGTTCCATCATCTTTGATATTCTGCACGCGAAAACATAAAAGTTGAACATAAGTTTTAGACCGACGCCGGCCGTAAGACCGAAATAAGAGCAAGACTTACGTAGGAATAACACACAGTTCGGAATAAGGCTGAAATAGGACTAATACCACATAGTCGTAATAACGTCTAAATCAGAATAAGTCCCAAACCCGTCGGAATGAGACCGAAATGGCCGAAATGAGGCATATACAACATTTTACCTAACCCCACATCCTACCCATAAGTACATCACTACTCCCTTAATAATTTCATCCCTAATCCAATTTCTAACACAAATAAAAAAAAAAAATAAGCCTCATTCCGTTGCAGACAAATAAGCGGATGATTTACAGAAGAAAAGAAAAGAAATCGTTTCTTCAGGCAAAAAGTCCCACAAGCTCCAAGTTCGCAATATTTTTCGCATCCCTGGCCCTACGGGATTTAATGTAAACAACTTGACAGTCATATCGCTTTAAGACTTTTCCATGAAAGACTTCCTATTAAGACTAACTATCGTATAAATCGGGAAATCAGGTGGCACTGTTTATCGACAAATTGTATTGAAATCTCGACAAGCTCTCGCACCAACGTGCTTCATCAAGTCAAAGTAGAAATGAAAAATCACGAAAAAATGCGAAAGCTGGTCGTAAACGACATTTACAGCATTTTACTCCTGCAATATTTAAACATTTAATCTCAAGAAAGCACATATAACAAATAAGACTTTTTGCGCTTGTTTGTTTTCTAACGTTTAATGGCCGGAATAGAATAAATAAAGATTCAGAAAGATATTAGTATAATACGGTATATACTATGAATTATTGATTTTTTAATTTGTCTTTTGATAGTGCCACCTGATTGCCCTCTCATGCCGATCCTGAGTCTCATGCCGATCCTGGTTCATACAAAGTTTTTAGGTTTGAAAACCCCGGGGTTATGCATTGCGCTCTTTTAAAAAAACTGTTTTCAAATAATGTCGCAATATCCGCCAAAAAACAACACCACCTTTACCTCAACAATCTCATCATCATTGTCAATAGGATGAACCCGGCGTTTCTTCATTTAAAAATGTCGCCTTTCGAATGTTATAAGTGCGCTAAAATATCTCGCTAACTTTGCAGCAGCCCATGGCCAGTCAATCACAGTGTAGGCACCAGTGTTGCAATGACTGAAGTCAATGACTTGACTCGAGTGCAATTAGGTCACTGCTTTTAAATGATTTGATTTGATTTAAGTCTTTTGGGCTGATTTTCTTTACTTGACTTAAGGCGTTGGGGCAAAATGTCTTTACTTGACTTAAGTCTTTTGGGAAAAATAACTTGACTTGAGTCTTTTGGGAAAGATGACTTGACTCAAGTCAGGTGGGCAACAAAATAACTTAACTTGACTTAAGCCTTGTGCGAAAAAGACTTCACCTAACTTAAGTCTTTCGGACAAATGACATGGGTTAAAGACTTAACTTGAACTTAAGTTCCTTTACAAATGACTTGACCGGGACTTGAGTTAATTCAAAACGACTGTTTACAACACTGGTAGCAGACACTCATATTCTAATCGGCTCTAAGCCGCTGCATTTGGTTAGCGTATGCTTGAGTACACATTTAAGCAGCACTGGCCGAGACCCAACGATCAAGTAAAATCTACCAGCCGAAAACGTTTAAACCCAAGTCGATTTTACGATCAGCGGTCACACACATACACACACACGCTCACTTAGGCGCGGTTATTTATAAACGAGGTTGTTGGCTCTCATAGTGACGTCACAATGCCCCGTCTCGGTGTGATTCGTCTGTTGTTTTTTTTTAGTCACTTCGCCGCCTAGGGTGAACGCGCTTTGAAAGCTGTTTGAAGGGAAAACGACTTGTGGTCGGTCGGGTTTTATTTGATTTTCTGAAATCGGCGGGTTGGACTTTGTCGATTTACGTCAGAACGCAAATAGATTGGCTTTGTTTTCATTTCCGCCGGGTCACTATATCTGACAACAGAGAGTATAATCGGCTGAAAAGAATGGGTGGGTTTAATAGGGGAGGGGGGTCTTACAGCCTAGTGCAGTGGTTCTCAAACTTTTTTCTTTCGTGGCCCATTTACGTTGCAAACAAATTATGTGGCCCAACACATTTTTATGACAGAAAAAACTGTAAAATAGGTTTAGAACAAAACACAGCAGAACAAATTTCAAATCAGATTATGAGATATTTGCGGCTGAAAAATAAATTTAAATTCCTTTTTTATTCCTCCCCAATCCATTACTCCTGTAAAATTAAATATAGTGACGCAAAATGAAACTAAATCCAGCTTTTTTAAATTGGTCTGTGGCACACCGCAAATGTTCTTATGGCCCACCAGTGAGCCATGGCCCACTGGTTGAGAACCGCTGCGCTCTTTCACTATTGTGCGTAACAATTAATAAGAAAAAAAACTTTCTTCAAATGCCGCATACCACAACACATATTGTTTGGGTTAGGGTGCGGGTTAGCGTTTGGTTGAGGGTGGGTCAAGTTATTATTAATAATAAACATAATATTACTTGACCCACCCTCACCCAAACGCTAACCCGCACCCTAACCCAAACAATATGCGTTGTGGTATGCGGTATTATTTTGTTTTGTTTTTTTGCATAACTTTTCACGTACATAAGTAAAAGAGCGCCGCTAAATGTCATGTTTTCCAGGTTAATATGTCAAAATTTTCTTTAGTATTATTAGGATAGTTACCTATTATTATGTGACAAATTTGTGTTCCAAGACTAATCGCAAATTCAGCCTGATATTCCTGTTAATTTGGTACCCATACTACAAACAGGAACCGGGTAATATTTTTGGACGCTTTTTAACAACTAACCCTAGTATAGTTTTTGACGTTTAATTGCAAAAGGACCGGATCAAACCATCCAGAGGCCCTAAATATGTGTGAGTCCCTATACGTGTTATTTAAAATATAAACACAATAAACCAAAATTTCTTTACTGAAATTTTTCCAAGCTTAAACTAAACAAAGCAAAAAAATAAGACAGATAGCATTAATGAATTCAAATTCAATCAATATTCGTCATGTCTTTGTGTTAACTCCGCAAATTTTGTAAATGTATTGATGTCTGCCACGCCAATACCATTAAACCCTGTATAATTTTAGACATGCTTTAAATTACTGTCCGCAAAAGGTGGATACAAGTTTATAGGCTATTAACGTACGGCCGCCAACACTTGTATTTTTCTGTGCACGCGCATTCGTGCATGAGCGCAAAAGGTATAAATAATTGCCGATTATGCACCCCTTGGAGTATAGGCTTTGATGCTGTGTTATTCCAAATTCCTATATTTGGAGACTCGCTCAGGGAATTGAACACCTGAGACCCAGTTTTCCATAAATAGCCGTACGCATCGATTTTTTTGCGCAAATCAATCATTCCAAATGAACTGCGCGAGTAGAGTGTTATTCGGCAATGAAACGTGAAACTTGGAGTGAAATCAGTTCTCCTGGGAATTCTAACCAGCTGCTGTGAACACGCTAAAGAGCTGAAAAATGATTTTAGGATAGAACAAAACTCGGAAGAGGGAACCTATTTTTTCCTTCAAAAAATGTATCTTTCAGTGATAAAATGTTGCGAGGGGATTTGAAATATTTTATCCTGGTAATACATTTCACTTTTCTGCAGTATTAACGACGTCGTTTGACAAATTTTATTCTACTGATTTATTCGTTTCAGGTTGTATGAGTTTATTAGGATGTCCCTTATTAATTCTGGTGTGCTTCATTTTCGGCCCAATTTAACTGCAATTTTTTTCGTGCTTCGCGCAAAACATGTTCAGCTTTACAATACAAGAAATCTCCAGCATAAACTTGTTGTCCCTGTATTCGCAAAACATTAGACGGCTCGATATGTCTCTTAAACCCGACATAATTCATTACGAGTAGAGTGCTTTTCCAATCTTTCGACTGTATAATTAAAATACTGTATAGCTCGAACGTGTAAAACAACTGCGTTTTGACAAACAATTACGGCTTACGTACGATAGCACACAACAAGTCATCTCACATAATCTGTCAAAATTATGCCAGCTATACATTATTATGCAAGCAAGGCAGACTTGAAAAAACAACTAGCTAGTAGTGTTCGATGATACGTTATTATGCCAACTATACATTATTATGCAAGCAAGGCAGGCTTGAAAAACTACTAGCTAGTAGTGAAGTTCGAACTCATAACTACCAACTGAGAGTCAAGAAACAACCATCGTAGCACCATTGGCTGCTGCATGCTATTCGAAAACTGGCTTGTGGTGAAGTTCGAACTCACAACCTCGGCAAAATCGGGACCGTCGTTCTACCAATTAAGCTACACACGCTCAGAGCGGAGAGACTTAAAAAAAAACGTTTAATAC
This sequence comes from Ascidiella aspersa, assembly GCF_963924565.1. Lineage (NCBI taxonomy): Eukaryota > Metazoa > Chordata > Ascidiacea > Phlebobranchia > Ascidiidae > Ascidiella > Ascidiella aspersa. Next base: position 4,651,806 of record NC_139451.1, read on the forward strand.
TCTTTATCTCCGACACTCGATTACGCTTTTTATCTACCATAACGGCTAACGTATCATCCAACACCGAAAACCATCGCAGACTAACCGAATCTGTCGATCAATTATGCAAGCAAGGCAGGTCAAAAAGCAACAAGTCTGCAGTGAGGTTCGAACTCGCGACCTCGGCCAAATCGGAACGGCGCTTTATCAAGTGAGCGATACACAGGCTCAGAGGGTAGCAAGTCGATAGACAAGCATAGCACTATTGCTCGGCACATACTGTTCGTAAAACTAGCCTGTGGTGAGGTTCGAACTCACAACCTCGGTCATACCGGGACCGTCGCTCTACCAACTAAGCTATACAGACTTAAAGGGTAGCAAGTCGATAGACAACCATAGCACTATTGCTTGGCACATACTGTTCGTAAAACTAGCCTGTTGTGAGGTTCGAACTCACAACCTCGGTCATACCGGGACCATCGATCTAACAACTGAGCTATACAGGCTTAAAGGGTAGCAAGTCGATAGACAACCATAGCACTATTGCTTGCCATATACTGTTCCTAAAACTAGCCTGTGGTGAGGTTCGAACTCCCAACCTCGGTCATACCGGGACCATCGATCTAACAACTGAGCTACACACGCTCAGAGAGGAGAAAGTCGTGAAACAAACGTATAACTAATTCAACTAAAATCTTCGGCTAAATACAGTTAACCGACAAAGATTGTGCGCTTTTTTGCGATTCAATTTATTTAAATTGGCGGAATATAATTTTGGCACATGGCCCAGTGGAAAAATAATATATCTCTGACCGGTAACGCCGTTAGTATTTTTTAGTATTTTTTTTTTTTTATTCTGGGCTTTATTTCGCTGCTTCGAGTTTCTCCAAACTTTACTTTTGCCCAATATGTCTTGATTTCATAGTCTTATAGTCTTATTATAGTCCAAGGGTGGGTAAATGTATTCAATGGAAGAGCCATTCGCAGGAAATACAAGTACCAGAGAGTCCCAAAATTATTTGAATACAAAAACGGTAAATATAATGCAAGGCCAGCCGCAATACTACCAGAATTGTAATATAACAAAACGGTAAATAATCAATACAATAATAATAACTGTAATAGTAAAATATCACGCACAATATGTATTAATATTAGTCTTTTGTTAACTAACTCTTCGGACTCTATGTCTAGTGTTACGTCATTAACGAAATGCTGGCCTAAATAAAGGAAAAAGAGAAAAACGTTTATAAGCGGTACTCTTGGTGACCTTAACAATTTTTTGGAATTTTACGATTCAACTAGAAGAGCCACAAAAAACATGCCGGAGAGCCGCAGTTTGCCCACCCCTGTTATAGTCTTTTTTTCCATTATGGCATGCCAATGTTTTTAGCATAAAGCATTTTTTCACTTTTGTTTCTATGTTTCCACGGTTTAACTCTGTCCAAAAATTAACTTTTTACGGACTGGTACAATACTGCGTAACTCGAAACTATCTGTACTCACCGTCTCCAGTCCGAGTAGAACGAGTAGCGGAATGGTGGTGAGTCCGCCCTGGATCCATTCCTCAAGAGTTACAACTCCGTCGCCGTCGTAATCGATCTCGAGTAGCATCTCCTGCAGAATCTGAGTACGAGAACGTGTTTTTAAGTACTCGTTACCACCACGATTGTGTTTAACATTCAGTCGGGTTTGGGTTTAGTGAAACTTATAAAAAATAAAATTTAAAACCTTCACATTTCCAATTGTACGTTCTTGATTGGTGTTTTGTTTAAAAAGTTTGGAATTTTTATTCAAAAAGCTTTTATATTCATATTTCTATTTATATGAAATATAAAAAAACAAAATATTTATGTTTATACAATATCGGTTTTGAGATTTGGCCAGAATAACTAATTAAAGCCTTTCCAAATTTCAGGTTTCCAAATGAAAGCAAAATCTTCGTAAAACTATAAAAAATAGGGATTTCCAATCCATGACATTGTATTCCGATACCGATACCCGATATTTTGGGCGAAAAATATCGCGATTCAAGTCGACGTTAAATGACGTCATTACTGTGCTCCAACAATCTTCGAATGAAGTATATACATATTTTTTTTAATCTTTTTAATTAATCTAAATTGCTTTTAAATGTTTTTGACTTTTTTATTAATCGTATTATTACTTTGCGTATATGTATTTTACTTTAGAGCAGTGGTTGTCAAACTTTTTTAGAAAAATTGCGCAACGGTCCCTCAGCAACTTTTAAAATTGCTCACGGTCCCTTAAAAATATACACAAAATAACATTTGTTTTTATGGTATCTATGAGATGGGTGCAATTGCTTCTTTGCTATCAGCTCGGTTATGTTAACCTCTAACGAATCATTTGTTTGTGTGAAGCAATCACGAACAATTTTAAAACCGTGACCGTACAGCCCACATTGACAGCGCAGCAAGCTGTAAAAACGTAACTCTCATTAGCACAATGCAATACTATGACGTCACAAAGGACAATTCAACTCAAAGTGTATAACAACGTGAATGAGAAACTAATCAGCTTGCTTTGGAAAAGTAAGTTTCCTGATTTTTTTTGCACAAGAAGTTTTCTTCTTCAGGATCGTCGGGTTGTTGATTTTTTGTTGGGTGCTTCGCGGTCCCAGAAAATTGTCTCGCGGACCCCAGTTTGAGAACCAATGCTTAAGAGCAGGGGTCGGCAACCTACGGCCCGCGGGCCGGATCCAGCCCGCCAATGTAATTCATCCAGCCCGCCGCCTCTTTGACAAATTAGACACGAGTCCATTTCAATTATACTTTTTGACTATTTTAACCACGTAAGAGCGAAAATTTTTCGCGCTTCGCGCGAATGATCTTTCAACATCCGTTTGTTTACGTTCATGATGCTGTCTTTTTAACTAGATAAGGTCAAACGGAAAACATATTCAAAAATATTGCCAATATATTTTTTAACATTTTTTATTTTCGGCAATGTAATAAAAACTTGCAAGAAATTTAAAAGAAATGGAGGTATACCAAAAATAAATCGCGCTCGCTTCGCTCGCCAGGTGTACCCTCACTTAAAAGGTTAACAAACACTGAACTAGATTACCTATTAAAGTTGTCGCGTTTCTTCAAATAGTTTTATTATACTTTTCATTAGTAGTATGGATGGTGACGTGTGGACTAGAAATTAAACCAAACAAACGCTTTTTCACGCTTTTCGTCAACACTTTTTACAGCCTCCTCAAATGTAATTTAACACGTTGTTAAGTGCAAAAACGATGCGAGACCCGCCTGAATTACAGTTGTTTTCACATTTTAATAACACTTTTCTTAGTTAAAATTTTGTGCGGCCCGCAGAGACCATCCTGAGTTTGGTTTTGGCCCGCGAATAGAAAAAGGTTGCCGACCCCTGCTTTAGAGGAACTGACGATGACAGTATAGGTGAAATATGTGTTCCATTGACAAAATGTATGATCCTGGTTTTATTCAGGTTGTTAAACTTTGAGTTTTATTTGTTGAATGAAGTAAAAACGTTAAAAGTTTTTACCAGGTTATTAAACCGAAAAGTTACAGTAGCGTTAAGAAGCTTAGTTGCCTCCAGTTGTTAAACCCTTTTTAATAAATTTACTTATTTTTAATAAGGTTTTAATAAATTTACATGTCAAGGTAGAATCGCTACGTTATGTCGCAAATCAATATTTAATTGGTATCGTATCGGCACCGATCCCAGCCTAGTATCGGACGAGTAGCGATACTAGCACTTGGCATCGGGTATAAAACATGTGCTTTAAAACTTTTTTCTCGGTTATCCAATTTCAATCTTCTCGTTTATCCAATTAAATCCCTACAAAAACGGGTTAAACTTATTGAAACAAGTACAAAAGATCCAAAATTGGTTTAAACGTTCGCTTTAGTTGCCAAATGCTAGCTCAGTGTTTCGCAAACTTTTTTCCTTTTTTTCCTACATCCATTATAAATAGTTGGCGGCACCCTTGCTCGTATTTTTTTGCTGAGTGGTTCAATAAACGGGATTGAAACAGCCCATTAACTGGGCAAAAAAGTTGAAAAAAGCTTTTTAATTTTTGGCACTTTTATCGTACATAAAAAATTGTAGTATCAAGAAGCTTACAAATAGAGCAAAAATTAAAATCCTAAAGAATTTGGAATATCTCTCGGCACCCTTGGGCGTTAGAAATGGCAACATAGAACCCGGTTGAAAACCACTGTGCTAGCCCTTTTACAAGGCGTCTAACCTCGTTTAAAACCCACCAAAATGTCAAGCCTTTTTGCCAAAATTCAAATAAGACTGTCGCTTTCAAGGTCACGGAACGTTTGATAATAGTTTTGACATTTACCTGGCCTTCGCTGTGGGCTGCAACAATATCCGTTTGGCAATTGGTCCGTGGCTATTATAAGGTCAAGGTTGCTACTGAAATTTACATCTATATCCATTACGTTGGTTGTATAAGCACGCCATTTTAGCTGTGACTAATATAACCCTGAACCAGACCCCCAAACAGAATTTTTGGGTTTATTTTAACTATATGTAAATGTAAAACAATTCACGCTCAGCTAAAAATATTTCGCCTTTGCGATCTTTATCATGATTCTGCTATGTCTATGCCTATTTAAAAAAAACATTTTAGCCTAAAGGCGTGGTACGTCCTATTGCGCAATGGAAACAAAAATACTTAAAACGATAAACGAAATAAAGGCATTTTTCGCTTTGTGCGAATAGATAACATATTTGGAGCATATTGGTTAGAGGTTACAGTAAGACGTTGCAAAGCCAATAACATCTTTGTAATGTATTTTTTGTGTTTAGAGTAACACCTCTCCAAATTAAAATTTAACGGAATACGAACTGTGTCTTGTTCTTAAACTTACTTCTTTATGACTCCGCGTTAAGATGCAACCTTGTGACGTCGCATTTTACGTAACTTTGTGACGTCACTTTTTACGTAACTTTGCGATGTCACATTTTACGAAACTTTGTGATGTCACGGTATGACGTAACTTTAAGACATCACAGTATGACGTCACGTCTGAAAAAATCGCGTCTGAAAAAAAAATGCCCCCCCCCACCTAAAATTTCGGGATCCGCGCATCATTTGAACCAAAAAAAAATTGTGTGTGGAAATTTATCATCGTGTTATGTGTCATCGTCGTATTCTACAGTTTAATTTTGTCCGAGGTAAATGTTTGCTTTAGATTTTTTTCATTAGGCACCTACTTTTACAGACATTAGGGCATTTAGAAGTTAGTCCATCGTCTTTGAGCGATGTTTCTTGACTTTCTTTCTCGGATAAAAAACTAAGAGCTTTGTCGATACAATAATCTTCACTTCAATTTTCGCAAGCGAATTAAAAAGCATTTTCTAAAATTTTGGACAAATCTTGCTTAGAACCAATATCAAAAATCTATAACCATGTAAAACTACTGCAGCCGGCGACCCACCAAAATCAAACTGCCAACTGTCGCGACACCATAGGCATAGCCAGGGGAAGCATTTATGAGCAGTACCACAACAGTCGATCACAGGCATGCCACACCCTCAACAGTCATGCACTGTTACGTCATAAACGATGTAGTTACTATAACGTTTGTTATATATTAATGTAGTTTTACCACTTCATTCAGTTTTTGCTCTTTTAAGTGATTTTTGTGTATTGCGTTAACACTCAGTCAGTTACTGCTCGAAACGGTCTGCTAACATTGTTATTTGTGTTTGTTACGGCAGTTAATACAATGACAAAAGCTAAACAAAGAATTTCCAACCCCCCCAAAAAACAATATTTGGCTGGCTACGCCACTGCGCGACACATGGGTTAAGCAACACCGCCTTGTAAAGTAAATACAGATTCAAAATGTAGAAAACTCGATATTCGTTATGATAACATTTAAGCTTAACTATTGTAATGATTTATCATTAAATAAGATAAATGTTCAGTGACTGGCGGTATACGTTGTTTAAATAACAGTAAGGCCAAATAGCCTAATGGTTTGAGAGTTTAGTCTTTTTTATCAGAGCCTATTTTTCTACTTGGACATGATAAAGCACGGTTGTGCGAAAGGTTGTCAAAATTTGATTACAATTTGTAGTTAAAGAGTGGCATCCTATTTGCCAAGCTCTATAGCAGTGCTTTTCGACCTTTTTGCTGGAGTGGAACCCTATGGAACCATTCCACTGGCTCGACGAAGCCCAGTGCAATAATTCCACTGGCTCAAGGAACCCCAGTGTAATAAACACAACTCAATTAGCTAAATAATCTAGAAATTGTGGAACCCCTTGACTGTACTAGCGGAACCCTGGTTGAAAACCACTGCTCTATAGAAAGGCTTAAATTTGCTGATGTTGTCAGAAAGGCGATCAACTTCAAATATAGGTGGCATTATTACCCTTAAAGGATTCGGTAGATTTTCTACTGTAAATATTGTTTCCATTTAAGCTTGGCAGGAACGATTTTGAGTTGGGCGATAAAATCTTAACCAATATAAAAGCTTCGGCGTTTTTTACTATGTTTCAATCACATATTGAAATTGCAATTTCTCGCATTAAGTTGGAGTTAGCAAAGTTTTGATTCGTACAAAAATATATATGTTCGCATAACTACAAAAAAGCTGTTTTTTTTAATCAGTTTCCTAAAATCGGCTTTATTGATTTGACCCCACATAGTATAGCTGGGATAATGTCAAGCCGGGTTTGCGAATATATTTACTTTGTAGATTGTGCGTTTGCCTAAGCCAATTTTCACAACAAACAAAGCTGTCTTTAAAAACACATACAGTGTATACAATAGTTTCCTATAGTAAAATTGCACAAACCACTAGTTTATCGGTCTCAATTCGGTAGCAATGTTTAGCACTGTTTTACTTGACGTATTAATAATTTATTAATAGATGTAGTGCTATCGCTGGTCAGTACTAGTTATGTCCGATAATATCGGATCGGAGCCGACACCCGACGCCAAGTGGAAGACCAACTTACTATAAGAATTGCCATGATTTGCAATCTAGCGCAGTAATTTTACCTTAAAAGGTAAATTATCAAATAATGGTAGTTTAACAACCGAAGGTAATTGAAACTTGTTAACCCTAATATCAAATTTTGTTTCAATGAACGAAAGAAAATATCTTCAAACGTTTCAATTTCGTGTACGGTATTTTGCTAATTTGAGCATAGTAATGACGTCATTTGTTATCGGATCGGATCGCGATACTTTTTGTGTAAAATATCGGGTATCGGTATCGGAATAAAATGTATCGGACACCGCTATTGATTACGTATTCAAAAAAGATAAATAACACAAGCCTTATATAAAATCAAAAATCAAAACCAGCTGCTCTGGCAATTGTGATTGTCAACCAACGTTTCGGCAATCTTTTTAAATCGTCTTCTTCAGGGTGAATGACACCAAACGATGTTTTGCAACAGTTTACAAATATAACATATATACGTAATAAGAATATCAAAGCCCATACAGAAGTAGGTATCATTTTGGACGTTTCGAATAACTCTTAGTTATTTTCAACCGCAAGCTGGAGAGTTGAAAATCAATAAAGAGTTATTCGAAACGTCCAAAATGATACCTACTTCTGTATGGGCTTTGATATTCTTATTACGTCTTACTACAACCTCCAACCATTATGCTCCATAACATAGATACATTAGTAGCTTCCATAAGATATCTTACCGGTCTCAGTTCGGTTACATCCCAGCCCAAGTATTCCGCCACGTGCATCATTTGGTTCACTATGCGCTCCATTTCCTAAGAAAGATGCAAACTTTATGCGACGAAAAATATTATAGAGGGGTAGGCAAGTAAAAGACAGAAAAAAAATTTAAAGTTTTTCTAACCTATTTAAGATTTACTAAGGAACATGTTTTAATTCCTTTTAAATGTTTGCAGCCCTGTCAATGCAACTTTGTGAAAGGAGAAATATTTTGTAATGAAAAAGTATACATTTATAAACTCCGAACAAGTGAAGCAACAAACGCCAATCTACAAAGATTGCGGCCGTATGTCAAACAGCGACGTCAACACGAACTACAATGATCGTCGTTTTTTTCCCTTAGCAGATGATTCGTGCAATTCTGAGATAACATTTAACCCTGGAGGGTAACGTTTAACTTGGTCATATTTCTTACTCAGGTGGATGCCAGTCCAGGAAAAGTATGAGCAAAATAATAGTTTCAGGTGGAAATTTTTTAAATTATTTTTTACAAAACTACAAATTTGGTACATGAAGTAAAAACAGAAAGTATCTTTATTGAAGTTTTTTTAATTATGTTACTAGGTAAAAAGTCTTAAAGGCGTATAGTATGCAAACTCTATAATTAATGAAAATAAGGTGCAAATAATATATTCCACCTTTAAATTATTTACTGTTGAAAAAGAGTACGGCCTAAAACAAATTTCAGTTCATCTTAAATTATTATCCTTATGTAGTTGTTTTTTGGTTAAAGTGCGTATAGTACGATAACTATATAATTAATAAAAATAAATTTCAAATTCTAAGCATTTATTTTAATCTTAAGAAAGCTGTTATAATTTAGTAGCTGTTTTTTGTTAAAATTCTAGAAAAAATCGTATATTTATCGTTTTACGGCTTCAGAAAGGCTTGGTCGCAGAATATACATTGTGTATGATATACATTTATGTCCATGTTTAAGTTACTTCTATATGGGCATCAGTATTCCCTTTATTCAAACTTTTTTCTTATGTAATATATGATGGATGCGGTTATCATTGGCCAGTAAGACTCCAGAAGGCTTCACCACAAAATATACATTGCGTATATGTATGTTTTTAACTATAATAGCTTTTGTCGCTAAATTACCACGTTCAAAGTACTTAATATTAGTTAAAAACATTCAGTTTTCAAACTTACCGAGCTATCCAGGCTTTCATTGCCGTCTGTATCGTACAATTTGAACACAACTGCAAAAACGAAAAACTCGGGTTAAGTCGGCGGACTAGCCAGCATAATGCAAATTGTGTCAGGCGAAATTCGGGAAGGCCGAAAAATACTGGGAACCTGCTAATACTGTAGAGATCGACCGATATAGCGGTAACGGTAAATGTAGGCCGACAATTTTCCGTTATTTTAGAAAAAGATAACGCCACGAAGTAACGTTAAAACCCGACTTAAAAAAGAAAAAATAACCTGCCTTTTGCGAGCGAACTCATGCGAAAATATGTAGCTTCAACGTTAAGTGTAATTTGTGTATATTTATTTTCACTCGCCCAAACAAGTTTTAGTTATAAGGAGACGTGACGCTTTAAGCGCATAAGTGCATTTGCATATTGGCCGAAATAACAACATTTACATTCTAATTTAACAGAAAATTGCACTTTGCAGAATGCGTGTTACACACTACAACATGCCATTGTATCAGTGGACTGACAAAAATTCCAGAAGGGGCACATAGAATACTAACAAAATAAACCAGTCACTAGAATGCCCTTTATGTCAAGTCAATGACTTTAATTGAGTGCACTTAAGTTACTGTTTGCAAAAAACTTGACTTCTATACTTTGAATAGAAGTGTTGTCATTAAGTTTGTTTTGAATCGAGTTATTTATCCAAATTTTTGCACATAAAACAATTTACTTGCTATATGTTGCTTTTTATATTTTTTGAGTTCAGTTATTGTTCACTACTTCTCGTCGTATTAACTGAAGAAATACAAGCTCGTATCGTCTTAATAAAGATGATGTCGATCTACTCGACATTTTTGGCTTTGCAATTCATTATCAAGCTACATTACAGATCCGTGCACAGCGTACACAAAATTAATAAAACCCGGCCTATATTTTCGGTTTGACCATATTTCAAAAACACTCCGTGGCATTATTAATGTTTTTCATATTGTGCATCTTAAATTTCGCGTCCTAAATGTCAATATTAAATACGCATTTCCTCTCTAGGGTTCAATGTGCCCGCACACACTTGAAAAAACAACACAGCGCCTTTGCTGGGCCTGAGGTCAGACAGCGGGCACCTGCAGTGTTGTAAACAAGTCATTTTGAAATAACATAAGTCCCAGTCAAGTCTTTCATAAAATAACTTACGTCCAAGCTCAGTCATTCGTAATATAAGTAAGTCCAAATATAAAGTCCCTCATTATATACGTAATATAAGTAAGTCCCTCATTTGTAAAAAGTCCAATTAAGGTGATTTGTAAAATAACATAATTCCAAGTCGAGTCATATTTAGAGCAAGTCAATTCCAAGTCAAGTCATATTTAGAGCAAGTCAATTCCAAGTCAAGTCATAAAAGTAAATTTTAAATCGGCAAATTTGTTCAATTATGACAAACTGTTTCATGTTTAAAAAATTAAGAAAAATAACCAAATTTATGAAAAAAATGCAAGCCCAGTCAAGTGATTTTGCCCAAACGACTAAATTCAGAACAAACTATTTTTCATTGACTTAACTCATTTAGAACGTTAGACTAAAGTCGTTTAGAACTAAGTTAAGGCAAGTCATTGACTTAAGCCATTACAACACTGGGTTATTGTACCAAATCATCAATGCCGCTTCCGATGTGATTCACATCGTCAAGTGTTGTGTGTGATATTCCAGCCTGGCTGTATCGATCTTTTAACACACAGCTCGCCATAGACTAAATCCTTTGTTTTCCATGTCTTGCCGATACCCGATATTTTGACTAAAGAGTACTGCAAACCTATTGGATGTCAAATGGCGTAATTGTCATGCTTTTAAACAAGCGAAATAAATTAAATTGAAGAGTTTGAAATAGGGAAATCGGGTATCGGCTTCGATCCAAAATTTTCAGGCATTTTTTATCTTGGGGTTCATAAAACAGCAACATGGATTTGCTACACATAACTTACATTCTTTAGATTCTTGTAACTGCACTATAGTTTTTAATTGTGGAAATCTGTTATACTGGCTTTGTGGTAACCGCCAAGCAAAAAAAGGCCTTCGAAAATGATAAAGAATAGAAAATAAACAGCAAAATCTCAGACTTACACTGCAGTTTGTCTTCGGGCCTTCCGCCTTCCAAAAGGGAAAGGTAGCAGACGATGTCCTTCAGTTGAACCGACTCGTGTTCAGAAGGAATCGTGTCAGCTTTTGTTGGAGAACCGAGGACACCTTTACCAGATGTGATCGCCTTTAGAGGTGCAACTGGAAAAATATTTTTGCTACATAAGTTATTTGTGAAATAACTTAATTTAAGACCAAGTCAATTATGTTTGAATAAGTACCAAGCCAAGTCACAATCCAATCATCAATTGCCCAAGTTAAGTCATATTCCGGCAAATCAACTTCAAGTCTAGTCCTTGTTATAAAAGTTAAACAAAAAAAAAATTAATTTTTTTTTTAATATTTAGTGTTTTTGAAACTTTTAAATTTACGGCACAACTAGCGATTTTTACTTTTTATTTTTATTTTATAGTAAGCAAATTACTTTATGTAAAAAAAAAAAACAAATTTTACAAAACAAAATGCTTAATGAATACATTTGATTTCTACCATTTTGCCCCAAAATACTTAAATCAAGTCGGTCATGTCAAAGACTTAAGGAAAGTAAAGTTATTTTGTCCACTAGACTTAGTCAAGATTATTTTTCTAAAATACTTAAGTCAAGTCAAGTCTTTTGTTCAAATTTTGTTCAAAAGATTTTGGCCAAGTCATTTTCCCAAACGACTTGAGTCAAGTCAAGTCAAGTGATTTGAAAACAGTGACTTAAGTGCAAAGTCAAAGCATTACATCAGTGGCAGAACGTTAATCTTCGTAAAAACACTTTTTTTTCGACCCAAGTCATTTGTCCAAACTGCTTGGGTCAAGTCAAGTTGTTTTGCCCAAAAGACTAAAGTCAAGTCAAGTCATTTGTCCCAAAAATTAAGTCAATTCTAGTCATTTTGCTTAAATGACTTAAGTCAAGTCATTTGTCCGAAAGACTTAAGTCAATAGAATCAAGCCGAGTATTTTGTTTAAATTTTGTTTAAAAGATTTTGGCTAAAACATTTGCCCAAAAGACTTGCGGTAAGTCAATTCAAGTCAATACATTTGTCTATAATACTTAAGTCAAGTCAAGTCATTTGTCCGAAAGACTTAAGTCAAAGACTTAAGTTAAGTCAAGTCTTTTGTTCAAATTTTGTTCAAAAGATTTTGGTTAAGTCATTTGCCCAAAAGACTTACGTCAAGTCAAGTCATTTCTACGAAAGACTTGAGTGCAGTCAAAGCATTACAGATTACACCAGTGGCAGAACGTTGGCACTTACCTGCAGTAAACAACTTCGATCTGCGGTCGGATTTCGGTGTTTCGCTGGTAGCTTTCAATGTGTCTGATTGATGACCGTCAGTGCCTGTAATTCCGTTGCCTACAGGGCACAATGAACTGCGTTAAACTGCGTTCGCGCATGTGTTTACGATGCGCGTTTTGCAGGGGTTTAGGAGACAACTTTTATGCTTTTTTGAAAAACAACGACTTTTTAAACCATTATATTTTTACAGCATGAAAAATTAGGTGTTGGGTGTTGGGTAAAATGCCTTGAAATTAACCGTGTAACACGTTAGTCGTTAATGGACATATCCAACTTTTTCATACGTGTATGCATTTTCAAGGTTGGCAATGCTTATATACTTAAGTTAAGCAAAGTTATTAGGTAGTCGGGAGATGTTTTCATTGTTTTCTGCTCAATACAGGCCCAAATAAGGCATTTCTGCCCAATACAGACCTAAATAAAGGTTTTCTGCCCACTATAAGCCCAAATTAATTTTTCTGTCCAATTTAGGCCCAAATTAAGCTTTTCTGCCCAATTTAGGCCCAAATTAAGCTTTTCTGCCCAAATAGGCGCAAACTAAGAGAGCCGAACTAGCTATATTGGCTTAGAAATGAGTCACCGGTGTCAAATCTTGATAAAGTGCGCCAATTAGTCAAGATGTACTTTGGCTAAAGTACGTACCATACAACCCCGGTGACACACATCAACAATATACAAGGCAGGATACGCGTAGCTCGGCCGCCGAATATTACTTTAGTCAGAGTTGAAATAAAGGCTGTGGTTTTTCAACCCTTTCAGTCCTTTTTTAGACAAGCGGTTTCAATTGGACACTCTTTCATTCACATCGCTTTTATTAAATCTATAGGAAATCACTTAAAAATTACTTTCAGGTTTGGCTGCAGAATATCGATTATTATTATAGATCGATTTAAATTGGCAAAAGAGGAAATATAAGTTAATTTTTCTGTAAAGACCGTCGGTGTTGTAAAGACTTAAATGCACTGAAGTCTATGTTTTTTTAATGACTAGATTTGTTTTGAACAATTGACTTGACTCATAAGACTTTTGGGTAAAATGACTTGACTTGACTGAAGTATTTTAAACAGATGACTTGACTTGACTTGACTTGACTCAAGACTTTTAGGTAAAATGACTTGAATTGTCTTAAGACTTTTAACTAAAAGGAATTAACTTGAGGCGTTTTGGGTAAAATTACTTGACTTGAGACATTTGGAAAAAATGAGTTGACTTGACTTAACATTTCGGTTAAATGACTTGATCGACTCAAGTGTTTTAAACAAACGACTTAATGGGCCACTCAATTTAGTTTTGTTGTTTGCTAGCCAAAATACCGCTCCGAATCAAACGAATCAAATGTAAGATTTTTTTTTCGCAAATGACTTGACTTGGACCTAAGTGAATTGCCTTGGAGCTTACTGATTTTCTAAAAGACTGGACTTGGACTTGACGCGACTGGAACTTGAGTAAATTGAAAATGACTCATGGACTACACCGCCTATTTGCACAAGCAATTACCCCGCAACGCTTTATTACCGGGATATATGAGGAAAGCGAAATGTCACCAGGACGAATTTACACCACGGGGAAACTAGACGAACAAATTACGAGTTAAACAGGCTTAAGTACGAGGGTTTTTTATAGAGTAGGTGCTCCTTGCGTAATACCCATTACAGGGTTTCAAGCTAATGCTATTTCGCAGTAGTATTATTCGCTGTGATGTAAGCCACCATACATCCCATAGGTCGTTAAGTCTGTATGACTACTAATATGACTTTTTTGATGTTAGTCTAGTTCAGGGGTTTTCAACCTTTTTTTGCTCATGGCCCAATTATTTAGTAAAAAAATGGCGGTGGCCCATTAGCGTTTAATAAAAAACACTAAGTTTAAACAAAACAATAAATTAATACATTTTGTACATTATTCGAAATGTGTTACGTCGGTCCTAAAACCATTTTAATTGTAGCACACCAACAGGGCTAAAACAATCGGCAGAACAACTACGAAATATACAACTACGAAATATATGTTGATCGACAACATCAGCAAATTTAATTGGCAGTCAATAGAAAAAGGAGCAGTTTATATATTTTACGTATTGCATTCCTTTATCTTCTGATTTTGCGGTTTCACAGACTTTCTGAAAATTTGTCCTAAACAATTGTACTCCCTTGCAATAGCGCATGGTTAATCTCTTACGCCTGGAATATTGCATAAGGTCAAAATACCTACCTTGATAAGATATACATTTTCCGCGACAATTCGACTGATTAAAAAGTACCCTGGAACACAACCAACACAATTAGGGGAATGTCGCGGCACACCGGTTGCGGAGCACTGTCCTAAACCAGCAGAATTACTGCTCGCAACAAAACCTAACACATTGTAAAAAGAAATAATGTCACTAACATAATTTAGGTTGAGGTGTTTGCTATTTATCCGTGTTCATAATTACATGATTTTTGATATCGCTGTATGTCAAGCTCTGTGGCCCACTGAAAACAGCGCCCATAGGTTGAAAACCTCTGGTCTATAGTTGGAATGTTTAATAAAAAATAACAGATAAAATCATTAGTTTTTTAAGAATGAACATAAGTACATATTTCGCCGTATTACAGAAAGTCTAATATTGTTGTTAAGCTAGTTAAAATGTTTAATAAAAAGCAGATAAAATAATGTATTTTTAGGCATAATACAAACTCATAGTTCGCCGTATAAAAACAGGCATCCTTAAATGTTTGAAATATTAATATTTAAAAAAAAAACGGTATACAAAAATGATTTGAATTGTGAAAATCAATGATGTTTCATACGGCGAAATCCATGTTTGTGTTAATTTTAAGAAATGATTGATGCATAGAATGGTTGCATCAATTTTAAGAACTTATTTTCGTCGGTACACCTTAACGCTATGCGTTCGTATCATGGTAAGGCTGTCCATATAGCTGGTACAACAACCCTTTGCGCAGAAAAGTGCGCATTATATTAGCGGAAGTTGTCATTTATCTTACCAGCCTCATTACAGCTTGCCACTTGGTCAAACTACAGAAAGGCCTGTTAAACAAGTCAGTATTGGTTCTTAAACTGTGCGTCGCGACGACCTGGTGCATCGTTTCAGTCCTTCAAGGACGTCGAAAAATAAATTTCTAACCTTAGTAAAAATATCAAAGCCCATACAGAAGTAGGTATAATTTTGAAAGTTTCGAATAGATCTTTATTTTTGTTCAACATTTGATGAGATGAAAACGATGATGATGAAAATGGATAAACAGTTATTCCAAACGTTCAAAATGTTTCCTACTTCTGTATGGGCTTTGATATTCTTACTACGTCTTACTACAACCTCTAATAATTAGGCCGTAAAATTCCTAAACTTAACTGCAGTAATAAAATGCTTCCTTCCTTGGCGTGGGTGTTTGAACTAATTATTACAAAACGTTTGATTTTGATTTTTCATTTCTGATTCACGTGCGTCAAATAACTGCAGTAGAAGTCAGCTATATCACTGCCTATACGTAGTTTTTGTGCTGGCTTTTTGGACATTAAACTATATTTTGTGCGTTTATTTTATACACAAATAAGTACATAAAAAGTAGTAAATTGCTATCGCTTGGTTGCTTCGCAATATCAACAAACTTTTACAAGGCGAGGATGTCCAAAAAAAGTTTGATAACCACTGATAGTTTAGGGATAACTTTTAACGCTTATTTAAAGCCTCTAGTCAATTTATTAGACTCTGGTATATGTAGGCTCCATATAAAATGTGCATGCTGACATAAACCTAAAAAGCATTAACGTATCAGTGTTAGAAATGATACATCTTAAGCGTTACTAGAAATGTAGTTTAAGTTAGATTTTCATGCAGTGAACGATACCTTGGCAAGACAGCAGATGTTAGTATATGTCGGGTTTCGACTGTGAGACGTATTTTTGCCCCATATAGATGGTTTATCGCATTTAAAATAAAACGCCAAGCATCATACGTCCCTAATTTAGTGCGCCAAATAATCGGCGAAAAAAAACCTAGTTATGCAATTTTTTTTTTTCAAATAAATAATGCCACCCATTAGCAAGAAACCGCATTTTCATAAAGTACAGGGGATTCAGGTGCACACCTGCAGGCTTATTGTCCATCTGTTCCTCGTTGTTATCGGAAGACAGGTTAGCCGAAGCCGGTCTATTTCCAGCGGTAGCAGCGCCCATACTTTTCAGTATGTCGTCGGTGCAGTTCCCTGCGTTACAACACCGAAAGCAGGCTGTTAGGCGATGTTGTATTAGGCCTCCATTAGACAAACAGCTAGCACATACAAACAGCTAGCACATAGGCATGCAATATTGAAGTAGACAGTAAATATGATGTTCTACCAGGCATGGTATATACTGAAAATAAGCTCTTCTGAAATATATTTGTTTGTCCACCGTTTCGGCTACCTATCCAAGATGCCTTCATCACTACTTTTCCTGATGATGGCATTCTGGATAGCTAGCCGAAACGTTGGACAAACAAACAAATACCATAACTTATTTTCAGTATGTAGGGTATACAGTAAATATGCTGTTGCTACCAGGCATGTTATATACTGAAAATAAGCTCTTCTGGTATTTATTTGTTTGTCCAACATTTCGGCTACCTATCCAGGATGCCTTCACCATTACTTTTCCTGATGAAGGCATTCTGGATAGCTAGCCGAAACGTTGGACAAACAAACAGATACCATAACTTATTTTCAGTATGTAGGGTATACAGTAAATATGCTGCTGCTACCAGCCATGTTATATACTGAAAATAAGCTCTTCTGGTATATATTTGTTTGTCCGACGTTTCGGCTACCTATCCAGGATACCTTAATCTGGAAATGTGAAAGGTAGTCGAAACGTTGGACGAACTAATCAATACCAGAAGAACTTTAGCATGGGTATACAGTTTAAAATAGTGCTCGATTTTTAATTTTATGTAATCAAATTCAATGGGAGTTGCTTAAAATAAAGTACTTAGGAACGCAATACACGTTTTGCTGTTCTGTATAACATAGGGCTCCATGTTAATATTACACAAAAACGCAAAAATTGGGCAAATTTACTCGTTTAAAATACACTCTTTAACCCCCACTTAAAGCACAAACAACTGTACTTAAAGTAGGAAACACGTTTACGGTAAATAAGGGACTTAGAGCACTGTTGATACATGATATTAAGTATAGGTACATATATCATGGAAAATGATGTTATGCTATAACATGCACTACTGTGATAAACTACATGCAATGTTGTTAATAAATCCAGTATCTTGGACCAAATTGTGGTCCATAGATACTTTTTGTTTACCAAGCAAAGTTAATATGCCTGCATTTGGCTTTACATTTCTATAACAAAAGCTGTAAAGCTAAAGCACCCAGTGTTGTATTGATTTAAGTCAATGACTTAAAAGTGCACTAAAGTCACTGTTTTTATATGGCTTGACTTGACTCAAGTCTTTTGAGCAAAATGACTTGACTCGACTTAAGTCTTTAAAACAAACGACTTGACTTGGACTTCTTGGATTAAAATTAATTGTTTTCATTAAAAATATATATATTTGAGGTAACTCTATTTTTGCACGTAAAACAACATGCTTGCTGTATATTGCGTATTGTTTTTTTTGATTGAATTATTGCCCGTCGGACGATTTCTGATTTTTTAGTAGTTTAACATCTATGACAAAGACGTGACTTAAAGTTGACTTAAATATGGCGGACTTGACTTTGTGTAAAATCTTGACTTGAACTTTAAGTTATTTTTATAATAGAGTTGAGTTGGACTTAGACTTAACTTTTTTCAAATTGGCTTATGTACGACCCTTGTGATTCGCGATCCACTATTTTAATAGTAGCCAATGGTACAACTTACTATTTCTCTGTGGAACACAACTTTAAAATTAAACCCTAAATTCTTGGCGAGCCACACATTACGCAATATACTTTTCGGTATATGCCGGGAAAGTTGAATTTCCCCACGTCAAACCTCTGCTTACTTAACGGCTGGCTTTCTTGTTGAATCAATAAACTGCCAATTACGAATGGACTTGCCTTAAAGGTAAAGCACTGGAAATTGTCGCTTGCAGCGCCGCTGTTATATAAGGTTGTATACATACTGTTATATAAGGTCTCTGTCAAATTAAAAGTCAGCTAAAAAACTGGTTTCTGGTTAGCGATTAAATTGGAACGTCTTAAAAGGCGTAAAATACGCTCTTCAAAAAGTAACTATAGTCAACAAAATGTTTCGGATGAAGTCCAGTATTTCTCTATTGCATAATTCGTTTATTATTCGGTCTTAGTTTTTTTCAACCACCAGTCTTCATCGTAAAGAGCTTAAATGTTCTTTATTCAATACATTAAGCTCTAAAAAAACGCTGTCGATCGTACTTTAAAAGCTTTACCATGTCTTGTTAGCATTTTTGTAATGACTTAAGTCAATGAATTTTTGACTGTACTTAATTATACTTCTTGAGTACATTTAAGTAACTGTTTTAAATTACTTTTGTAAATTGACTTGACTTATGTCCTTTGGGCGTATAACTTGACATAACTTGACGTGACTGAAGTATTTTTGGTAAATTGACTTAGGTTGAAATAATTAAGCAACTTTCTTTTATTAAATTGGGTTATCTATCTCAATTTGCGCACGTAAAAATATTAACTTACTATAAATTTCGCGTTTTTGTTATTTTTTTAGTTAAGTTAATTGAACGAGTTTACCAATTGTAATACTTTAACGTTCACTGTTTGCGACAAGGACTTGACTTGCTTTAATAATGACTTGACTGGGAGTTGGCTGTTTATTCAAAAAGACTTGACTTGGACTTAAGTTAATGTACAAATGACATGACTTGGTTTTCAGTTGCTTAAAATGACTTTACTGAGACTTAAGTCATTTTGAAATGACTTGTTTACAACACTGGTTCATTTCACATTGCAAACAGTTTTAATAAAAGCTGCAAAGTGAATTTCGATTTATCATGTGTGTATTGATTCGGAAAAGGACAGAATCTTAATAAAAGATGAGTGAAATCGAATCAAGGCGAAAAAATCGAACTCAATCTGACATCCGACATCCAAGTCGCATCAAATTGACTTTACGCTCCGCTGGGAAAGCTACATTGCGGTTTGATGTCCCAAGGGCACAAAACAAATCTCTGCTGCCAAGTCAAAGTGTGAACTACAGGCCTAAATCGCTGCTACAAGCCTCTGCAAATCGCTCGATGATTTGTTATTGCGCTTGCGGCAATAGAATTCCTTTGACACATTTTGGCGGCGTTTCGGTAGGACATTTTTCTGATTTTGGATTATTGCGTTTCGACTTTTTGGCATACTTTTCGGTTCAACTGACAATAAAAGTAAATTCATGATAACAGTTTAACGGTTAAACCAATACCACGATACATTGCAATACCTGGTCAAATTGTTAGACACAGTTAAGCAAAAATATTTAAAATTTCAACTAAAAGTGAAAGTTTGATTGATGCAAATACCATGTCAAAATGTTGGACACAATTGAGCGAAAAATATTTACAATTTTAAACAAAAGTAGAAGTTTAAAGGTTAGCATTATGCAAAAAATTAAAAATTTCAACTAAAAGTGGAAGATTGATGGTTAGAATTACATACATTCCAAGTATTACGATTAAACTACTGCCTCATGGCTCAGGGTTAACAGATATGGATTAAGTGTATCTCAAAATCAAAATGTTGCACTGAATGTGTGATAATGGAAATCACCTTGACCCTTGCAAGATAAATGTCGACCTTAATTCCTGATCAGTAACAGCAGAATGCTCTAGCAAAGTCAGCAATTCAGAAAACTATTAAAGTAGCTTAAAAAAGAATTCTATTTGACGAAAATAACGTGTAAAAAAGAAAAAAGTTCCCTACAAACTAAATATAACTAGATTTAATAGGACAAGCGGACATGACTTTTCTTGTGTTATACTCAGGGTCCAATGCTTCAATTGTATTTGTACAATACGCAAATGTCGGCCAACCCTGGTCTACGGTTTTCTGGGGGCACATTTTATTTTAGGGGGGGGCACATTTTTTTGGGGCGATAACATTTTTTTTTAAATCTAAACCCATTCACGGCGTGAAGCACGGAAAAGAACAGTGTAAAGTCATGCGCGTGAATGATATGTGATGTGAAAAGCGCGCGACGCGTGGCGCGTTCGAACACACGCGCGTTTTGTGTGTGTGACGTCACAATGCATGCACGCCAACCTGTAATAGAGGCGCACGCTAGCGCGGTGGTGTAGGTAAGGTCGATGGTGGCGGTACCTGAAAATGCTCGGCCGTTGTAAAAATCCAAATATCGAAGCAGTTTGACAAAAATAATATATATATATATATAAAAACAAGAAAAAAATCACAAAAGGGAAAGAGTTTCATGTCGTGCATAAATATGCAAATCAAATATTTTATTAGAATAAAATCAAGGAGAAGACGGGATAGCCTGGTAAAAAGGGGACAAAGATCAGATTCTCAAAGAATTTCAACTATATTTCGGCATCCTTGAGCATAAGTGGCACCAAGGGTCAGCCGTTGTATAATGCCAAATCTCTAAGCATTACCACAAAATAATATATATACTGTATATAAGAAAGATATATATTTAATGGTGAAAATAACGGCCCAAATAGACATTAAAAGCGTCATGCTTTATTTGCAAACGTTTCGGCAATTTCTCACTGATGATGGCATTAGAAATTGCCGAAACGTTTAAAAATAAAGCATGTCGCTTTTAACGTCTATTTGGGCCGTTATTTTCACCATTAAATATATAAAAAAAATTCACAAAATATACAAAATGGCAAAAAAGTTGATGTCTATAGATCAGTGCTTCTTAACCTTTTCAGGGGTAAAAAGTAAACGTTCGGTGAAAGGTAAACTTTCACAAAAATTGAAAAGAAAATATAAAAAGGTTTTACAAAATATGAAAAAAATGACAAAAAAGTTCATGCCTATAGATCAGTGTTTACTAAATTTTTTTTCGGTGTGTCGAAAGGTGAAATTAGCAATATATGGGTAAAAGTAGAATTATTTTCTTGTCGGAAGGATAAAAAAAATTTTCGTGAGCGCTATATAGGTTGCATATTTCGTGGGCGCTATATAGGTTGTACATTTCAATTTAGACTGAAAAAAGGGATTTTCATTAAGGTTTTTGTAGGTCAAAAATGGGCAAAATGTATGTTTTTATGGGTTCCGGACGGTTCCGATAAAATAATTTTTCGACATACGCAGTACCAAAAAAAATGTTCTGATTTTCACCAGGCAATTTTCATTTTTACCTGACCATCGAGCCATGTCTTTAAATGTATTCAAACTGGAAATTATATATTTATGCACTAGATCGAACAATAGCCTCACGAAGTAACCTTGTGACGCTATTTTATTTTTTACACAAAGTTTTATGTTATCCATAAATAAAGAAAAAAAGTTTGCTGTGACCAATATTCGCACTGGTTGGGATTAAATTAAATTAAAAAATATAGTCATCACAGCACATATTTGTCATACTTCTGTTCAAATGAACACCTTTTATAAATGAAATATTTTCGTTGTTGTGCGTAGTGCTATAAATTGTATAAGGGTGCGAAATAGTTTTAAATGTAATGCTATGGTAAGACATCATGGTATGGTATAAGTCCATATGAAGTAATAATAAACAGCAAACGCGTTTCTCACACATTTAAAGTCAATATATAAACTGTTGCTTCCAACTCCTCTGGTAATTGTAATTCTTAACCGACGTTCAGCAACCTATGCAAATTGCCTTCGTCAGGGTAAAATACATAGGTTGCCGAAATGTTTGTTAAGAATTACCATTACCAAGGAGCTGCTTTTGATTATTATTTTAAAATCAATTGGATAACGTAATCAAGTTTGGTGCAAATTA
This sequence comes from Ascidiella aspersa, assembly GCF_963924565.1. Lineage (NCBI taxonomy): Eukaryota > Metazoa > Chordata > Ascidiacea > Phlebobranchia > Ascidiidae > Ascidiella > Ascidiella aspersa. The sequence continues at coordinate 4,673,967 of NC_139451.1, forward strand.
AAAAACAGGAAATCAAGCGATTCACATGCGTTATTTAACACGCTTATACATCGTTTGATGTCAATATATACAAAAATATATAAACTGTTGTTACCAGGCATAATAATAATAAAAAAATATCTTTTTTGGTAATTTGTAATCAAACGATTCACATGGGTTATTTAACACGTTGTTCGATGTCAATATACACCAGGGGTTTCTCAACCTGGTGTAGAATCCTACTACATTATTCTCTCATAATGATTTCTCCCTTGCAATTTCAGTTTTGACGACTCGCCTCGTTACTGTATGTTTTGCTATGGTAAAAAAAATTGTACGATTCTATGCCAAAAACTGTCTATAACTTTGCAGGCGCCTGTCTAGAATCTTACCACTTTTCTACAGTAACAAAACAAGTTGTTAAAATTGAACTTGCAAGTAAGAAACAAATATGGAAGAATAAATATAATAAAAGAATAATACTTAAACCACCCAAGCCCAAACTCGGACCCTTCTAACCCAAATAATGTTAGCAGTGTAAGCCACCGAACGAACACGTGGTAGGATACTGAATCAGCGCCCATTTATTTGCTCGTTACTAATTTTTTTAATTTAAATTAACCATCGGAGAACTATTTGCAAGGCAATTATGTAGCTTACCGGCGAGTCCCGTAGATTTGTGGTTTGTTTTCTGGAACGATCGGAACATATGCGTGCAGAAATCGTTAGGCAGCTCTTCGACGTCCAAGAAGGTCTCCATGAAAACTTTGAAGCCAGCATAATCGATTGGCTGTCAAGTTTTACAAGAAAAACGAGTGTTAGCACGACTGCTAAGTCAATTGTGTATAACCACTGTGACGTAACAAGCACAAGGCATCATTCGAATCTGCTGAACATTTGAATGTAAGTACCGGCAAAATACATTGGGTGTCCACGTTTAACAAGAAAAACGAGTGTAAGCATGAATACAGTTAACTTATTAAGTCGATTGTTTAACGACTGTTACGTAACAAGCACAAGGCATCATTCGAATCTGCTGAACATATGATTGTAAGTATAGGTAGTTATGAAAACTTTCAAGCCGGCAAAATACATTGGGTGTCCACGTTTAACAAGAAAAACAAGTGTTAGCACGAATACAATATTAACTCACTAAAGTGCATTGTTTAACGACTGCGACATAACAAGCGCAAGGTTTTATTCGAATCTGCTCAACATTTCATTATAAACAAGGTATTTACGAAAACTTTCAAGCCGGCAAAATACATCGGGTGTCCACGTTTAACAAGAAAAACGAGTGTAAGCATGAATACAGTTAACTTAATAAGTCAATTGTTTAACGACTGTTACGTAACAAGCACAAGGCATAATTTAAATCTGGGAACATTTGATTGTTTAACTTCGGGTTTGGCGAACGCCTTTTTAATTTTGCATGAGTATATAATGTATCAAAGGTCGGGTGTATAAAATTTAATGAAAATAAAATCCCAAACGTAAGGTAAGGTGCGGTCTCTGCCATTGCAGGAAATGTAGGCCTGCATTTTTAATGAGCCGCATCTTGTAAACTGTTTACGTCGTTATAAACTGGCCGGGGTTTGTCTGTCTCCGGTGGTTTACAGAAATGTGGCATGTTTACTTGACACGCGTGCCAAATTATTTCAGGAATTTTCAAATTGTGTATGAACGCTTGTTTTATAAACATTTGTAGCCGACTGAATTTCTGGCAAAAAATAGCCTATATTATAAAGGTGCAATTTTAGGAAGACAACCCACTTAAACATAAGTATTTTATAGGATATTGTTAGGGAGTGAAATTGTCTCTTAAATTTCTCCAACGGTGTCCACCGAAAAACGCGCTGATAATAATAACTAGTTGGTTTTAAACGATTATTTTGTACATATTTGAATAAAATAGTCATGGTTGGCGATGTACGATACTTGACAGTTTGTTTTGATACCGATATCCGATACTTTGGACAAAAAGTATCGCGATCTGATTCGATAGCAAATGACGTCATTTACATGCTTAAGCAAGCTAATTAGAGAATTAAACGTTGGAGAGTAATTTATTTTGTGCTAAACTTTCACTCACGCGTACGCTTAAGTAATAAACCACTAATGAGCACCCTTTTAGTGCGCTATTTATAGCCATAGGCGCTTGTATAAACAAATCGTTTAAGTACCTGATTGAAATTTATTTTGGGGACTTGAAAAAAAACTAATTTAAAGAAGAAATTACGAATTTCATAGCGGCCTAAACGTATACTAAGTATATTTAAATTGGCCAGAGTTTTGGTAATTTTGTTGCCACATGACGAAATAAAATAAAACACAAGTTGAGAAACGTGCATTACGCGACTTTGCAAAAACGTGAAATATTTAAAGAAAATTAGAGATCTATTTTGTCCGTTAAAACACCTAACAAAAACACCAAATAAAAACTAAATCTAAGGATTACCGATACTAGAAATTTAAATCCGATACCGAAGATTGATATTTTGGAAAAAACTATCGCGATTCGATCTGGTACCAAATGACGTCATTATTATGCCCGAACGAGAAAAATATATCAAAGTAAAACGTCCGAAGGGACTTTTTTAAGTTGTTATATCAAACTTTGCTCTAGTGTGAAAAAAGTTTAATTTCCTTCAGGTGTTAAAACAAAAAAATTTTATCTCAAGGTTGAATAGTTGCGCTAGATTGCAAATCATGGATGAAATTTGCATATAAATTTGCAATCGGATCAGCACCGATACCAGCCTAGTATCGGACGAGTACCGATACTACCACTTGGTATCGGGTATCAGCTCCCATCCGATATTTTTTTAAGTCCAAAACGATGGATAGTGCAGTAATAATAAAAGTAACATAAAAAAGGCAATATTCTCTGCAATAAAAGCTGTTATCCAGAAATTTAAGTAAATGTTAGTAAATAAAATATAAAACAATAAAACTCGTAGTTTAAAAACCCAAGTAATACCAGGATCGGACATACTCGGGTTTTAAACTTTGAGTTTTGTTGTTAATATACGCGTCAGCGGAACAGTTAAACACAGTTAGACAAGCAGAAACCTTCTGTCAATGGTTTTTATATCCATAAAGATACACCCTTTTATATAAATAAAAAATATTTCGCTTTATAAAAGCCAGCAAAATTCCTAAGCCAGTGACGAAGCGAGTTTATTCAATCACTGCATTATGCTTACAAAATGATGAAGACATAAGTCTACTTGCAATCGCTTTGACACCACTTTGCACGACATTTAGAAATGGCAATGGCTTGATGACGGTTATCGCACTATATACATTTAGCAACGACACATAGCAGTTTATATAACATTTTGCAACATAGTGGCTGGAGGTTGTGGTTAGAATAAATATCAAAGCCCATAGAGAAGAAAGTAGCATTTTGTTAACGTTTCGAATAATCCTTAAGACATGGGGGGTTCTTAAACTTTTTTTACCGCGGACCCCTAAATTTTTTTTTTGCTTTTCATGGACCCCGGTAGACAAGAAATGCTCCAAAATGACGTCATAAATTGACGTCACAAAACAATTAGATTTCATGACTCTGTTATTTCGGTCCGAAAAATGTGAAAGTTAAATGGAGTCTAACTATACATTCAATGCAAAACCGTTTAATTTTTAATTAAAGTGTTTTCTTTTAAAAATTAATTACTTTAAGTATGCACTAGTTTTTTAATTATGCCTTCATGGACCCCCTAAAACTAGTTCACGGACCCCCAGGGGGTCTATAGACCCCAGTTTAAGAACCCCTGCCCTAAGACCAGAGCCGGAGGCTTGTAGTTGAAATGAACACCAAAACCCGTACAGAAGTAGGTAGCATTTTTAAACGTTTTGATTTGTTTTTACTCTATTTCAACCATATATGTTCAAAGCGTCCACAAACTGTACCAGATTTAATCAAATTGTTCACGAAATGCTACGTATGCCCCTGTATGGTCAGTTGACGAAAATGTTTAAGACTACGTGGAAAGCAACATTTCAAGTAACGACGGACAAACGAATGAAGTGAATCGATGATTTCGAATGAAAGGCTTACTATATGATCTATGCTGCTCGTCTGAAGAAGTTGCAGGCAGGTTAAAAAAATATAATTAAAAAAAATTTATATATAGACAAAAATATTTATTAGAAAAGTTTTAAACAGAATAAAATATTTGTTATAAAATTATTCGAACACACAAATTTTTTTTTAAATATTAACGGATAGTTCGTCTTTAAATATTTTAAATTCGACCTTGACAAAATCAAAATTAAACCTATAGAAAAATAAATATGTCGCTTAAGATAAGCATTACCTATGGTAAACATGCGAGCCGGTACACAACATTTTAATATATGACTACCGTCATGAGTACGTAACAGTGTTTTTATTAGCGCAGCTATGTTTTGTAAACAAAAGCTATACTCAAATTTGTTAACTGACTGAATGCAGCCTGAAGAATGATTCGCATGAAGTGGTATTTTTCTAGCCTTGGGCACCGCAAATTATATAAATAAATATTCGCGACACATTTTCTGAAATTTAACAATTCTATTAATTGACATTCGCCGTGGCAAGGCATTATAGTAGGTCAGTGGTCGGCAAACTTTTTTATCGCAGCCCAAAGTCCTCTTTCCAACGCTATCAAACACCCACCACGTAAAACCAGTAAGAAAACAAGAAATATTCATTTTGTTAGAATGACATCAAAAGTTAATTAGAAGCATATTTATTTTAACGTCTTATAAAGGACTTACTTTGATTCGGACAAAAATATAGGCCTAGAGAAGATTTGTCAAATTGTATTATCGGCGTTTATGTGAAGCGACCGGTTTCCAAAACGTTGCCAAAGTGATTTGCATGTCACAAAAAGTTCCAAGTAGGTTTTAACGAGGCTTGTTTGAACGTTAAAACCACGCAAGCGTTCGGTTTGGCTTCTGCATATCCGTGTGTGCTGCTTACCTTTTCTTTATTGTAGGCGGCTAGCACGCCTCCGTCGTTAAATTCTTGCAGAACGTTCACCAGCTTTTTTGTCGAATCTGAAACACAACCAATAGCGTTTCAACCTGGACCTATATGTTGTAATGACTAAAAACTTGATTTTTAACTGCTCTTAAGTCGCGGTTTTAAAATGACTTGACTTAAATTGAGTTTATAGGACAAATGGCTTGACTTGACTTAAGTCTTTGGACAAATGACTTGACTAATTTGTAATTCGATGTTGTATTTTTTCGTTTGTCATTTACGTCCGAATGCCAAGAAGTTTTTCCAAAAACTCGGTATTACGACCGGATCTGCACTTTACGGCCTGCAGCTGTAGCAAAAACAAACAGGGTATTGCTCGTTAGCCTTACTTCGGCGCGTGTTGTTTTAAAGCTGTAATACACGCGCGTAGGAAAACAATCAATAAAAAGGACGGGGGGGGGGGCTACACTGTATTAAAGTACAGTCGACATCTATATCCTTGTAGAAAACTCGCAATATTTCATGTGCAAACTATAACACAGTGGTTCTCAAAGTATGGGTCGCGTAAGGTCAAAAAATGGGTCTCTCTATATGGTGATTCAATCCTGCGCAAACGAACTTTTTATTTCATTTTTCAAATATTTTCAATTCAATCATAACTGAATTATGGCATGATAAGCTTTTCACGTGGCTTCAAATCTGCAACCTGGATTATTACATCATAAGTGGTTTTATGAAGGTTTTGATGGCAGCCAGCTACAGTAGCTGCTAAGAGTGGTGTAAGCTTTCAGTCACCAAACAAGCCACACTGATATTATATAGGAAAAAAAATCAGTTTAACCAATCACACTAAAATAAATCAATAATTTGTTTGTAATCAATTATTGTTTCATAGAACTGTGTACTACATCTGGTTGTCTGTGTCTTTTTCTCTGTCATGCATATCAGAAAAGTAGGCCTATATTTTTTGATGTTTGAGGCTTGGGTCGTGAGATGTTCATAGAACTCAGATTTGGGTCGCACACAAAAAAGTTTGAGAACCACTGCTATAACATTTAATTGACCTCCAACACATACTTTTAGTAGCTCCATTTCGCATTTCTTTAAATATGTATTACTATTTATTGTTGCAGGAAACATTAAACGGTAAAGGTTTTACATTTGGATAAGATTTTGAAGTCCACACTTAGGCAATTGCTGCAATTTTGTCTATAAAACGGTTTAAACACATACGCAATGTACTCAGCACAAGCAAATTGTAAAACAAGTCCTTGAAAATAGTATATTTCGCATGAAACTTTCTAATTGACCATCCCCATTCGGCTATACTACACAAATTGCGAACTAATTAGGCGAAGTTATCCTACAAGCAATTTATGTACGACTGGGTGCTTAGTGTGGTAATTTGACTTTCGATATAAGCCTACTTTTGAAAGAGCAAGCATGCAAAACTGTTTTATACCGTAACACTGCATTAAAGGAATGTCAGTCGTGTCTTTGAACTAATCATAAAGTGGTCGCCCTATTTTTCGTTCATTTGATTGAAGGCCAATTCTGATTGAGATCAATTGATGAAATAATAATAATATTATTACTATTTTTGTTAATTTTGGGATCTAAGCCTGCTCCAACATTGCTAATGAATCATTCGAATTAAGTATATTAGCAGAACTGACGATGCTTTTTGCGTAACTATAGTATTCTGCTTTTGTTGAATAAAGTTGTTTTTGGATCTCTTTTACAACCTTTGTGGTTTTGCTTGAATCTTGATTGAGATCAACTTAGTAGTTTCTTAATGTCGTATTATTATTCAGTTAGCGGTCGACTATTTCGGAGGGGGGGCTATAAAGTGACAGGCTAAAAGGTGACTTACATTCGGCGTACTTCTGCAATCGCTCAAATTCTTCGGGACTTAAAGTCACAAACTCTCCGTCCGATGTACTGCCCATTGCGCTGGTCAGGTGGTCAATTTAGAGGGATTAATGATGTCCAAGTTCTTCTTTAAAATGTCACTGTGCACATACGTGTTTTGTTTTCCTATCCTTATACGTTTACTAAGCCTGTACGTAAGAAAGAAAATAAGTAAAAAACAGAATTTTACAGGATTAAGGATGTATGAAAAAAATAGGTTAAAAACAAAGCGTCATATAAATGTCAAAGTGTTTTTTAAATATCTTTAAAATAACACTTTGAACATGCGATTTTTGCGTGCGCCTATATCCTTTACGTTTACCAAGCCTGTACGACTACGTGAGTGACAAAATATGTTAAAAATAGCGTCATATAAATGCCCAAGTTCTTCTTTAAAATGTCACTTTGAACATGCATTTTGTGTTCACACCCTTTTACGTTAACCAACCTGTATGTTAGTAAAGAAATAAGTTAAAGATATAAATTTTCAGGATTAAAAATGTCTGATACTGGAGTCTTTATTCCATAACCTCATAACAAAAACAGGTTAAAAACAAAGCGTCATATAAATGTCAAAGTTTTTCTTTGAAATGTCACTTTGAACACGCGATTTCCTGTACGTTAACAAGCCTGTACGTGAGTTAATAAAATATGTTAAAAACAGAAATATAAAGGATTAAGGATGTCTGATAGTTAAGTCTTAATTCCGATACCTAAAACGCGACATTTTGAACGAAATGTATCACGATCTAATCTGATACAAAATGACGTCATTAGCGTGTTCAAACAATCAAACAATCAAAAAAGATAAAATTGAAACGTTTAAACGGATATTTTGGGAAATTTTGAGACCAAATTTATTAAGTTTAGTGCCTCGCAATTGTTAACCTATTAGTTTTATTAAGTGCAAATGATGAAAATGCTAATCAGATCGGCACCGATATCACCTTAGTATTGGACTAACATCAGATGTTGAAAATGAATCAAGAAACGTTCAAAATTATAACTACACTTCTGTGTTGAACTTGATATTTTTACTACGTAATGATTCTAGCTTTTTAAATCAATGAATTAGAGCAAAATGCGGCTAATTTTAATTCTAATCTAATTGCCTTTGTGCTCTAATTTCAGTTCTAATCTAATTCGGATTTCAGCAAAAAATGTTACATTGTCCAACGGCATTTTTAGTCTCGCAGTCGAAATTTTTCCATTCACTTTCTTAAAAAAATAAATTGCGTTTTAAACTAAATTTATTGTAAATGTAAAAAATATAATCAAGTTTGAATTCTACTTTATATTAGAGTTTTCCAAATACAGCAGTTCTAATTCTAATCTTAGTTTAAAAAGCTATAACAAACCTAGTGGTCCAAGTATGCCATTGTGCTGGGCAATATTAGCATTAAAACTCGAGATCAATATGGATAAATTGATTCCAACCATACCACTCCCACTAATGGAATATTCTTGTCATAAACTAGGATAGTTTTAAACCGAGGTTCAGCCTTTTTTAACACTTATATCTAGACTTGGACAACTAGATAATTCTAGTTTTCTGTCAATGAATTAGAGCAAAATGCGGCTAATTCAAGTTCTTATCTAATTCGGATTTTACCAAAAATGTAACTTGTATGTCATTTTTACAGTCTGAAAGCATATGCTATGCTAAAAAGCATAAAAATGAGCACACGCAGATTTACCAATCACATTCTAGATAAAATAATTCGCGATTTGAATGAAATTGATTGTGAAGAATCAAATGTAATTCTAGTTAAAATTCGTTTTTGTTAAGAATTCGGTAAATCAAAAGCTAGTCTAATTTGAGAAAACTCAAAATGATCTGATTCTTATTCTAATCTAATTTGTAAAACTAAAATGCTCTAAATTCAAATTCTAATCTTATTTTAAAAAATTAAAATAAATCAGATTGTCCACGTCCGCTTAATGCCTTATGGCAGAGCTGCAAAGTTAAGCAGTGCTGACAAAACACACAACAACATACAACATAAACAAGACCGCGGCTACGCAAAACAAGCAAAGTGTTTTGCTGCATCGAAGATGCTTCTTGTTACGTCGAATGTTGCATGAATAATTCAGTCGCGACGTCTGATATCACAGCCTCGATACTGGCCTAAAACACACGTTGCTTCTAGGCATTTTGCCGACGATACGACGGCTATTTCGGGAGCGGAGAAAAAAGGTTAGTTGTCTCATAGGAAAAGAGCACTTTTGGGGATAATGGTTAGAGGTTGTAGTAAGACGTAGTAAGATTAGCAAAGCTCATACAGAAGGAGGTATCATTTTGAACGTTTCGAATAAATTTTAAGATAATGGCTGGAGGTTGTAGTAAGACGAAGAATGAATATCAAAGCCCGTACAGAAGTAGAAAGCATTTCGAACGTTTTGAGTAAATCTTTTAAGATGATGGCTGGAGGTTGTAGTTAGACGAATATCAAAATCATAAAAATATATTAATATTTTTAAAAGAAGACCAAATACGGCTGCTATATAACATAGTAACATTATTGAATCCGTGGAACCAATTAAACGCAGCCAAGTATTTTCATCTAGAACAAAACGTTGTTATTTGGACAATCAATAAATTACAAATTAAACCCGAAAAATACGTATGAATGAATATCAAGGCCAATGTACATTGTAAAATGCATCTTTATTCGAAAAATTCGCTAAATATCGCATACTTTTATATGGGCTTTTATATATTAATTCTTCGAAACTGCAACATCAAGCCATTAACTTAAGATACATTTTAAACGTTAGAAAACTATTTCTGTATGGGCTTGGGTATTTATTCTACGTCCAACTACAACCTCCAGCAATTATCTTAAGATTTATTCATAAGGTCTTAAGACTATTCATTTATCAAAACAGATAAAACATAAAATCATTTCTTAAAATCTTTCAGAAACATATATTACGCCTAGAATGAAATTCATTCGAATTAAGAAACTGACGATGCCTTATAGGCGTAATTTATAATTCTGAAAGATTTTAAGAAATGATTTTATGTTTTATCTGTTTTAATAAATAAACAGTTTTAAGTTCTTTGGATACGATAACAAGAATCTTTCTTTTACATTTTTTTTGTCCGCGGTTGATCCTTAGTTTTCTAAAGTGTTTTAGCTTTATTAAAAAGGTTCACAAAACGCAACCTACTTCTGTATAGACTTTGATATTATTTCAACATCTAACTACAACCTCAAGCTATTATCTTAAGATGTTTTCGAAACGTTTACAAAACGCTACCTGATTTTGTATGCACTTTATTATTATTTCTATAATTTTAACCTCCAGCTATTATCTTAAGATTTATTCCAAACGTTCAAAAATACTTTGTTCACTTTTTTATCGGCTTGGGTATTTATTCCACGTCCAACTACAACCTCCAGCAATTATGATAAGGAGTATTTAAAACATTCACGAAATGCTGCATAATTTAATATGCGCTTAAGGTATTCTTTCTACGCCTAATTACAACCTATAACATTTAACTTAAAATTAATTTTAAACGTTCATAAAACTACTTTTGTATGGGCTTTGATATTAATTCTACGTCCAAACATAACCTCCAGCCATTATCTTAAGAATTATTCGAAACGTTCACAAAACTACTTCTGTATGGACTTCGATATTGATCATACGTTCAACTACAACCTCCGGTCTAATTCTTCGAAACGTTCACGAAAGTAATCTACTTCTATATGGTGTTTAAATATTCATTCTGCGCCTAACTACACAAGATCCGGACATAGCGCTCGAAAAAACAAACAAATTGCGTTAGCGAAAGGTTAACAAAATGCGGCGCCTTTGCGTGTCATTAAATCAGCAAAGCGGACGTGATAAGAACGCCTAGGCAAATATAAAGCACCAGTCAACAAACGTTATCACGACTTCTTACGTTCGCAATATATAGGGTCAATAGTGGATTACGTACAGCTTAGAAATATGCACGTTCCAGCTCCAGAGCTTCAGGCACTACGAAAGTGACGTGACGAGGTCATGACCCTTGACACAATGAACTACGTCACAATGTGGTGCATTCCAGAAGGAACCATTTTCCTGGTTCATCTGGCCTTGCTGTTAAATCGCAAGTTTTCAACTCTGTTGAAAATGCTACCTACTTTTGTATGGGCTTTGGTATTTTTACTACGTCTTACTACAACGTCTAGTCATTATCTTAATATTTATTCGAAACGTTCACAGAATGCATCCTACTTCCGTATGGGCTTTGATATTCATTCAAACCGTCATTTAACCGTTATGCTCTGAAACTATTCACGTTGAGCACAATAGCCAATATTAAAAATTCCAGGAAGTTATTTTTAAAGCATCGAAACATCGCTTAACGCCAAAACTGGAGTGCCACAGTCAAGTACCCTTACTGATGCATCAGTACAAAACGGTAGCACAAGGCCTTTACAAAACACATCACGCATTGGACATCATTGTATGGTCGAGTGCAATTTGCGTTCAAAACCCAAACCCTTAATGTCTATTCGTCTGTACGTTTTAACCTTTGGGACGTGATAAGATCTTAAAAACGCGAGGCAAGCGACGTTAGAAGCACGTAGATGGAAACGCGTAAAACGTACAAACGTGGCTGGCGTAGGTTTTAAGCGCTCTATATTGAACAGCGTTTTTCAACCTTTTACGGAACACCTCAATTATAGGGCACTGAGATTATAAAGTTGCTATTTTGCCGGATTGCTATTTTAAGCTTGCAGCAATATGTGATGATATATGGATTTGGATTGGGTTAAGCGTTTGTAAATTGCTGTTTGCGGGATATTCGAATAACTCTATGTTGAAAATGAATAAAGAGTTATTCGAAACGTTCAAAATGATACCTACTTCTGTATGGGCTTTGATATTCTTATTACGTCTTACTACAACCTCCAACCATTATGCTCCAAAGTTAATTGTCCGAGTTTTACATAAGGAGGTGGCTATTTGACCGGATCGTTCTTTTACGCTTGCACCAATACGTGATTATTCGGAAATTGATAATTACTTTTTTAGCCGGGTATATAGCCTCAGGTGGTGCCACAGCGATATCTGGGCCTGTTAGGATGATCACAAAATTGCAACTTTTTTATGTCGCCTGAGAAACAGAAAATCGCATGAAAAACAGAAAAGGTCTGAGGGTTAAAAATACTCTTAAAAAAGTTCGATTTTTTATATAAAAAACTATAATTATCCCTAATTCGACAAACTGGTAAGACTAGGAATAGGTGATGATGCCTTACAAGCGGAATTTATTCAACAAAATATTAGAAAAAAGGTAAACAAAAAAACTTTATTCTGTTCAAATATATATGAATGATGTATAACGCACATATATATACATAAATGATGTATAACGTATCCAACACAAGTATTTTATTAAATCACGAACATTTTGTACAAGAAAAAATGGTAAATGCTTGTTTTTCCTGAAAACTGTTGATAAAAAATGAGCTGTGGATAGAACTGAATTGCTTAGCGAGCTGGACCGTATAGTTAGCCCGGGTCTGTCATAGAGCAACCAGCTATGGCTACTTGAGCATTGCATATAACGATCAGGTTCAAAAGGTAAGCGTGCTTTAGTACTCGGCAATTTGAGATCAGGGGTGCAATTTTAAATCGCTACCTTTCATGACGCAGCATATAGTGTCCTTAGATTGGAGAAATTTGAGTTACACTTCATTGGCATTCTATAGCATCGGTAACATCTTATACCAGAAAGTTTGGCTTATAAATATAGGTTTCTCACGGTATCAAATTGCTAAAAAAATTGACAAAATCGACAAAAATTTCCTACATTTTGGAGCATAATAGTTGTAGGTTTAAGGTAGACGTGGTAAAAATACCAAAGTTCATATAGGAGTATAGGAGAACTGTTAAATGTTTCGAATAAACATTTATTCATTTTCAACAAATACATCTGTAAACGTCTTTGATATTCCTTACTTCAAGGTAAGCTTGATAGAAAACTTGCTAGCTAAATCCACGAGCACGGAGCAACCATTATAATGCAATTGTCAACCTATCCAAAACGTCCAGCAAATATCTCATCCTCGAATTGGTACACTATTCATCCGGACACCAAAGCACTTCAAATCGACATATAATCACTAACGGAGACAAGCGTAAAAGAACGATCCGGTCAAATAATCCATAAGGCACCTCCTGAGACTATTTACCCGGCTAACATAAAACTTGAAATTGTGCAAAAGTAGGACAAGTAAAAAACACTAACGAATGTCCAATTGTCAACCTGTCCGATTAAAAGTAAAACGTCCAGCTATTTTCTCAGCTTTGAATCGGTGCGTTTTCGCATTGGAAGAGGCCATTCGCCCGTACACAAAAGTAGTTCAAATCGACATATAATTACTAACGTGTGCATTGCTAGCTTAAACAATAAAACTCAAAGTTTAAAAACCACAGTAAAATCAGGATCAGACATTTTTTTTAAAGGCATATATATTATATATTTCGCCTATGCTGGCATCGTCAGTTCCTATATAAGCAGTGTTTTTTCTAAGGTGTTTTGGGGGACCGATACGGGAAAAAAATTCTCCAGCGGTTTCCCAAATTTTGGACTTGCAACTTTTTGGTATTTAAATGAAACACTTGCGGTCTCTTGAAACTACTAGCGGTCACCCAAACCAAACCTTAAAAAAAACCCTGTCTAGTAAAGTAAAATACATAATATACAAAGCAAAATAATTAAAAAAGCTTAATACACTCAACCTATCCGGGTAAAACATCCAGCAAATTTCTCAACTTTGATTCGGTGCGTTTTTGCATTGCAGTCACAGCCACAGCCAAGTAATGCGCAGCGCGAGTGCGACGTCGGGTAGCGGCGTCCCAACAAGCCTGACAGCTACGCCGTTCTAAATCACCCGATACAGCGGATATGGCTTGTGCGTCAGCAGAGTCCTATCACAGCCGTATCATCGCTTGCTCGAGAGAAACAAAACACGCGAAAATAAGCTGGAAAGAACGCCGCGCGCTACCTAAGGCCAAAAGACTCCAATGCTGAGGCCTTATGCGTGCTTTTAAAACGAGTTCAGTTGAGTAGCGTAATGGCTGAAGGTTGAAGTAAGACGAAGTAGGAATGTCGAAGCATGGTATTCTTACTATGTTCAGCTGTCAGCGTAAACATAGTATGCATTGACTGTAGTACAATGTTATTTAAAAACGTCTCCGTAAACATTTTATGTAGAATGATTAAAAACTTAGTTTTTAAAACTCAATAGTATGATACTACAGCGTAGACATATTACGCATTGGCTGTAGTAGTAGTACTAAGTTTATTTGCTTTCTAGCAGACTAAGGAAAACATCACAAAGCCCTACAGGCCATCCTAACCGGACACACAAAAGGTCATAAAAAGTCTTTTCTATTACTCATGTTTTCTAAGAATAACGGCAACTGACCTATATTACACAAAAAGTGTTGGTCAGTAATATCATACGGCTAACTATCTCTTCCCCTGGATAAAACTAATCACAAGATAACACTCCGTAATTTACAACCGGTTCTAGTTACTTGAAGCGCTGACTAGGACAACTAGATAATTCTAGTTTTTAAAAAAAAAACGGCAAAAAAATAATTTAAAACTTTTTGATCGGAACGCCTTGAAGGCTATATTTTGTTCTGAAAAGCATACGCTATGCTAAAACGTATTAAAATATCTAATAAATATTAACCATTGCAATTCCTGTGAAAATTAAATGCTAAATTAAATGTGAAAAATATAATTAAACGTAATTTCAGTTCAAATTCTATAGTTGAAATTTGTTTTTTTTTAAGAGTTTGGTAATTCTAATTCTAATCTTATTTGGAAAAAAATGAAACGCTCTAATTCTAAATGTAATCTAATTTTAAAAAGCTAAAATAAATCTAGCTATCCACGTCTACTTGTAGGTAGCTGGCGGTACACTGCGTAAAGATTGTTTATATGGCACGCGTCCTATTCAAACTTAGCGTATTACGAGGCTGTATCTCCTCTGCCGCAATTCAGCTGCGGCTTAGTTCTTGACAGCAGTTCAATTTAAACGCCCGCTTCAAAAACGCAGTAACAGCAAGATTCCAATTTGGCACAGCTGATAAAATGCTGCTTTCAATCGACTATTAAAAGAAGTCGTTATCGAAACTTTTATAGCTTTCAGTGTACTAAGAAAATATATATGAATACATATGACAATCCAATAATACTGCAATAACTTGAAAATCGCCTTTACTACAATACTACAAGTCTATGCAATAGATCAACTGTGTAATTATTGGTTTTAAATTGGACAGTACGTCTGGCATACCTGCCTGTATGCCCACTGTTATTATAAGAAGAACTATTTACCGACATTATAAAACTTGAGAATCTCTTAAAGCACAATGTTGGAGAACCACTGGAATAAAAACGCCTAAAGTTGCAATAATATTGCCCTGAAAAAGATTACCCGAATAGGTGGTCGAAACGTTGATACTTTAATAAAATTTTGCCTGAAGAACAATTTTCCAATTGAAAAATCCTGACAGCAGAAGTATATTGATTTACTGACTAATTGCTAAAGATTGTCCGAATAGGTGGTCGAAACGTTGACAAAATTGTCGTAAAGAAACAATTTTACAATTGAAACAATGCCTGACAGCAACAGCATATTAACTAAAATACAAAAAGTTGTCAAACTGGCAAAAAATAGACACACATCACCCACTTAAATAGACGCCTAGCCTTTTGGTCATTCAAAACCTGTTTATGAAAACGAAGGCTGCGTGCAGAAAAACAGCAAGGGATGACCTTTACGCAAATAGATTTGAATGGCGCGCTGAAGGACCTTCGTGGCCTTTTTAAAAAGGCGCAAGCAGCAGCGTAAACACAAAACGTCGAGCAAAACAGCAAAGCGTGCAATGAGCAACAACGCAGTCATCCCTTGTCGTAATAACATTGTGTTACATCAGACCACTTAACGAACGCGGACCTTTACTGACTAATTGTTGAAGAAGATTGCCCGAATAAGTGGTCAAAACCTTGGTAAAATTTTGCTGGAAGAACAATTTTGCATTTGAAATATTGCCTGACAGCAACAGTATATACATTTACTCACTAATGTAGTGAATTAGCATTATGGGATTGTAAACAAAAGTTTAATAACATTGCAGCCAGGCCAATGGAAAACTGCAGTAGTTTTAGAGGTGGCTAGTTGGCCTTTAACAAGTTCACACAAAGCCTTACATCAAAGTATATTCTGCCTATTCTGAATTTCGAAATATAAATGTCAAACGCATAACACAATTCCTAAGCCTAGAGAGTCCCAGATTTAAAAGTTTCGGAACATACACGACGATTCGTTTAACTACGTGCAATGAATTCCAAACCTACTCAATACAACCATCGTACTTAAATAGCTTTATTAATATAGAAAACAAAGCTGCTGACAGGTCTAAAGTTATTCCTATGTGTACGGCGCTAACCAATCAATTGACTACATAAAGCTATCAACGGGCAACAAAGACAAACCACCATTGACTGACGGTTTGCTGCAGCAGAACATCCAGCAACGGATATTGAACCGAAAATCAATCCGCGTTGACAGATGCACTTCAGTCCACAAACTAGAGTTCAACTTTATAAAGCAAGCGAGACATACCTCGTATACCATACCTTTGTAAATGACGAATTTTAAATGTATTTTGAGGCAAGAGGATATTAAAGCAAATGACATTTAAGCACTGACAGATGTACTTCCACTTTGCTACGCGGATATTACACTATGAACAATGTTTTCGCCGCTACTAAAAAATTCTAACTTACATCAAAATCCAATCCAATGCTAATAGCCTGCGAAAAGCGTTTCATAAAGCAATACACAATTAACAACAACACAGCAAAAACTGTAACTACACTTGCCAGCACTGTACTACAGCGAGTGCGTCTAACTTTGTAAAAAAAAGCTGCTGGGCGTGCCTTGAGCTTACTGCAGCTATCAATAAAAGCAACGTGCTCTGAACGCCTACATCGCTTTGCCTATCTGATACTTGACGCCCTGGTTAGCGCTTCGAGCGTCGGCGAGCATTTTTACGCGACGCGTCTTTTCTCAATTCGGACCCAGCCGGGTTTCTACGGTCGTACGCACGTTACGCAGGGCCGCGTGAAAATCAGCGACCCGTGAAAACGTGCGACAACTACTTCGAGCAGTTATAAGTGTGATGGTTTGTTTGGCAATATTGCGCGTTTTAACGCACTATCTCGTTCATGTAAGGTTATTTCGTATATCCTATTGTAGTGCTGCTAAATTGTATTTAAAATTGAAAATACTTCAATTGTGGTATTCTAAAAAAAAACAGAATGTCAGGTTTTGAATTTCTTGGATTCTTGAAGACGTTTTCGAACTTTCATTTATTCTCCGTTAATTTCCTCTATGCACATAAGATGCTTACACTGCAAATGCATAACACAGTTTACTTTCAGGTCAAACTTGTCAAACTTTCAAAGCTTATCTACAAACTGTTTTGTAACCTTAAAAAAAGTTTAAATAAGGGCAAACAGTTATATTTACAGCAGTGTGACTGGTAATTTAAGCCTAGTTTTACATGATTGTAGTTTTACATGGTTGTTCTGATGATAGGCTAATCGAAAACTGATTGCATCCGTTTATACTTTATAGTGAGTTTGAATGCGATAAAATTACCAGGAATAATATGGCCTGATTGCCTTGTTACTCTTATGGCTGAAATTCATTTCAATTTAACTGCAAATGCTGCAATTAGACCAAGTTCGTTGCGAATAGCAGCTAGGCTGGGTAAAATTTCAGTGTTTGCAACTGAATAAAAACTAAGTTAGTGCAAGGTTTTTGTACATGTAGTTTTAAATGTAATTTTTGGACAAATGATTTGTATGGACTTTTGTCTTTCGAACCAATGACTTTGGTTAAAATGAAAAGTTTTATTCAAGCATGTTTTTTAACTTAATTGGCCTGGACAGGGTTTTCAGGATGCAAATCTGTTTATAGAATCCCTGCAACAAAATAAATTGGCTGTTAGCTTGTTTTGGTCAAGGCATTCTGCTAGCTTAAAGTATCTGTTGACTTTTTCGGGGCATTTTAGTTACAAGTTGTAGCCTATAGTCGCGAAACGCTTAGGTAAACGATAAAACGTTATTCAAACAAGCCCCACTGTCGATATGTAAACAATGATGATAGCTCATTTAAGGGCCTTAAATGTTTTGATGAATGGTTACAGTTCCCTTTCGTGCAAATCGGTTTGCTAAAGCCAGACTTCACCAACTAGATTTATTTTAGCTCTTTCAAATTAGATTAGAATTAGAATTGCCGAATTCTAGAACAGGCCATGTTTTTCAGACTGCAAAAATCACCAACAAGACGTTCCGACCGAAGAGTATTAGTTCAAATTCTTTGTTTCGACTTGTAGGTAAAATGCCGTCGGACAAAGTAGCATTTTTGTGAAATCCGAATTAGGTTAGCACTAGAATTCGAGCATTCAAGCAATTCACAAATTAGATTAAAATTAAAATTAGCCGCATTTTGGTAGTCCAATACAATGTTTTTGGAAAACTAAGTCCAATGCAATGTATTGGAAAACTAGAAATATCTAGTTGTCCAAGTCTGACTAAAGCACATCGTTTTTTTTTTGCACAGCGTTCAACGAAATGATGTGTGTTACATACAACAGTTAGTAACTATTACTAGTTAAGGACAATTCTCATTCAAGTATTTCATAGTCCCGGTATCCAAAGTGTTACAACAGACAGGAAACACATTTTAGCATTTAACAGTCATAGTTTGTTTTGACCAATCCTAGTATTTCGCAGTCATTTGCAGCTAGTTATTAAATCAGAATTCTGCTGATTCGAAAATTGAATTTTATTGTTGTTTTACTTGGATAACTATACACAATTCAAGTTTTATAATGAACTAGAGCAGGAGTTCTTAATAAAGGGTTAGTGTACCCCCCGGAGTTACGAATCACCAAAGTAGGGGATACGACATGCAGTGTAAAATTATGCGCTATTTAGGCATATTTGTGAAGAATGCGTAATTTACGAAAAGCAACAACAAAATGCCATTAGTAAATTTACTGATTGTTAGTGTGTTGTAACTATTGTTGAACTTACAAGACTGTTTTTAATACATGCATTCAACCCATAAGTTATAAATACATTGATTTTAATTCTTATTAGGCCCTATTACAATTTTATACAATTCCGTCGGCCATTGTAGACAGGGTCACGAGAAAATTTCATGAACGCTTAAAAGGTACGAGCGCTAAAAAGGTTAACAAACACTGAATTAGAGCAAACCATGAAATGCTGTAGTTCTAATTCT
The DNA here is from genome assembly GCF_963924565.1 of Ascidiella aspersa. Classification (NCBI taxonomy): domain Eukaryota; kingdom Metazoa; phylum Chordata; class Ascidiacea; order Phlebobranchia; family Ascidiidae; genus Ascidiella; species Ascidiella aspersa. Next base: position 4,693,176 of record NC_139451.1, read on the forward strand.
AATCTAATTTCAAAAATCTAAAATAAATTCCGCTTTAATCAATTTTGATTTGACTGCCTAGAAAACGCAGCATATAATTTGATGAATTAAATCAAGTTTCAGTTAACTGGATCTACTGAAAGCCCCGTTTCCTTATTGCATTTAAATAAATCAAGCCTTCTGCCGTTGAACAATAAATCAAATTACGCTTTCCTGACTTTGTTCGTATTCTTGTGGGTTCCACAGCCTAAAGATTGCGGTAACGGTTTACCAAAGCACATATACTAGCTTGAAAAGCCCTGATTTACTCAGTTGAAAGTGACAAGGCCAAGCAGTGACAAGTGACAAAGATCAGCTGATTTGCACAATAACTGAAGAAAATTGTTCAATTTTCTTTTTTTTGAGGACGAAATTATTTTGCAACGTTATTCCTTGCACATTTGTTACTTGATGTTTGTGAGGGAGCATTTTTTGTCGTGCTAAAATACTGACTGTATATTTTACAAACTTTTATAATGCGATAATAAAGACAATTTGTTAACTTTATTTGATTTCCGATTATTACAATATTTAAACAAATTGTAGCTGTAATGATTACCAGTTTACTAAAATTAACAAAATACACAGTTCAGCTTCAGAATATTGTCGCTTAATTCTAACCTAATTTAATAAGGCTAAACTAAATCTAACGGTTTTCCAAAGCTCATTTCAGCTGTGCTTATTTCAGCCTGCGCGTCGCAATAATGTAAAAGCTGTATCCTGACCGCAGCAGCTATAAACTGCCCTTTCATTTGCACTTGCGCTTTTGTCATGATTACACCAAGCCCTTCTAACACGATGCAAACGCCTTCAATACACGACAAACCTCTTACAAAGGGGTTCGCGTCTCGAAATTATGGATTTCTTGCGCTCTGTTAAAGCAGGGCGCCGCCAATTTTAATGAACCTAGCGCGCCAGAGTGCAGAAGCAACGCAATCGCTGGACGCTTAATCTGATTAAATCGCGTCTGAACGCGCTCTCTTGCGTAATTCTATGCGCTAATTGAGTGGCAACGCCGCGGCCGGTGCGTATCACAAAGACGCCCGCTATTCAGACTCACGCAAAATCCCACCGTTTTTACACGTCTACGGCATTGTATGTCCCCCCCCCCCAAAAAAAAAAATGAAGCTCATAGACAACGGCAGCAATTAGGCTTTGGCGTTTGGCGTCCAATTTTGTTTTTTTGTTGTAGCAACCATAGCTTGGGTTGGGTTTAACTTCGATTTGATCACGAACTTTGCAAGCGGAATTCTGCTTGATAATAATATATGATGCTGTTAATGAATAGATATATATTCGAAACGCTAATAAAATGCTATCTACTTCTGTATGGGCTTTGATATTATTTTACGTCTAACTACAACCTCCAACCATCATCGTAAGATTTATTTGAAACTTTCACAAAATGCTACCTACTTCGTTATGGGCTTTAAGAATTTTTTTATCAATCTGCGTATAACTGCTACCTTCAGCCCTTATACTCCTCAAAAATATATGTTGTTGTTCAAATTTGTTTTTTTAACCTTAGTTTGAGTTGGCGACACTTCTGTCATTTAGCTAAAATATTTCTCCACGTTTATATCGCATTTCAAAAAAGCAACTTCAATTTAATATCTTGATTGCAAAAATCGTTATGATTTCGTAAATGCTTTGACAAAATACCCCAACACGAAGAATTGTTCGTGTTTTTGCCACATTATTTGGCTAAAAAGTTGAATTGAAATATATTTTGAAACACTCCAGTTCCCAGGGCAAAACATTTTGAAAGAAAATGGTTGGAAAGTGCCCAACAATTAAATTACGCAGATTTACGTCAATTACCAATAATAATATCCAATAATAACCATCAGGTTGTTCAACTTTAAGAGAAGAGTTAATGTCGACAAAAGCTTTGAAGCCTGCGTAACCAAAATTAGTCGCATTTGAATTGTTGCTCGTTCAGAGAATGGAACAAAATATTTTGATCATGATTAGCTACAAAAAATAAAAAAAATGTCGTTCCGTTTTGCAAAGTTTTGCGAACAATTTTGTTCAGAATATTCAAGTCGGTACAAAATTTGCAATTTCGAAACAAACGCTGAAAATTGGGGAAAAAAAAAAAAACGAAATTGGGAAAAAAATACTTCTTATGGAAAGGTTACTTTTGTAAATTCTCTAAAAAACTATTTGTTCAGATAAAAAAAATATTTATCACCCCTGAGTAACGATGTAGTTGGGTTGTCGTTTATTTTATTCAAATGTAAAGTAACAGTTAAACTTCAAGCTTTGCGCATTTTTTTCAGATTATTTGCAACAAAGCAGTCGCCGTTTGGCTCTGTTACATCACCTAGTGGATACTTCTATTTGAATAAATAAGTTTACTCCCTGTGAAGTCATGCCTGATTCAGTAGAACCAGGCCTTTTTCGAAGGGAAACCTGTTTTTTTGTGTGAGACATAACTAAAATTTAAAATAACTCAACATTTGCTGCTTACCTATACTTACACAAAACTTATTATAACCACCACCAGAAACAAAAGGTTAAAACGTTTACCTTCTGTCTTGCGCAGTTTACAACTCGAACCCTACCTCCGTGGCGGCACGTGCTCCCTAGTGAAGACAGGTTGTCAAAAGACTGGGCTCAGACCACTACTGACTTTGCTCAGAAATTCCCGGCCTTTTCTTTGGCCAATGGGAAGAACCATGCCACAAACCTTACCTACTTTCTTTTAGATTTTGTTACTTCCTCTCAGTTAAATCCTCCATTGTTGAACAAAAAATCACCTATAGCAAATAAAGTAATAAGGATTCAACATGGTTACTTATATGGAGAACATTGAAAAATTGGTTAGCGCAACGCGAATAACACACTTTAACATTGAGCAAACCGCAACTATTCTGTCTTAAATTACGGAATTTGTGAAAAAACAACTATATTGGCTTTTTTAAATTTGTTTCAGATATTTTTAATTTGTTTTAGATATTAATAAAAAATACATTATCTTGTCGGTAATGCATGTTGGTTTATTGGAACGTTACCGCTATACTCGCTAGTTCTAAATTGGCTTCGATGCTTTTATACAGAAAAAAAATAAACAATTTGCTTGACACCATTAAAAAGCTTCTAGCATTGCAACCATCTTTCAGAAAACAAACCATCTCCACAGAAAAAACATATTTTTAAACATCTTTAACCATCTTTTCAGAAAACCAATCAAAAAAACAGACAAAAGCTGTTTCTCTGGATGTTCTCTTTTTAATTTGCAGTTGAGCTTCCTACACAAGAAAAGAGCTATGTCTATCAGTAGGCGACCGTTACTTTATTAACAAGTTCAAATATAATAGCGACAATAAAACGCAGATTTTTAAAATGGGATACATTTCCAAGTGTATGCACTCCATAACAATTGTAAAAACTACATAAGACATGGATATGTTATATAGTGTGGCATAAACACTTACGTGTATAAGAAAACTGGTCTAGAATCCTACCACATTTTTTGCGGTAACGGAACGAGCTGACAAAATTGAATGCAAGGAAGAAATAATCATGGAAGAATAAATATAATCATAGAACTTAACCCACCAAAACCTGAACCCCCAAAAAAAATAAAAAAAAAAAAAAAATACTTTGGCTGTTCAGTTAGAACAGGTTCAAGCATAAAACCAGCAAACAAAATTAACGGAAAAATGTATTTCGCCGTGTAAAAATAGGCATTGTCAATTTATGTTTTTTTCACACTTTTTTATATACTTGTTTATAGTGTTAGAAGTTATTTTATACTCGCACCTGTTTCAACAAGCAGTTTAAGTATTAATACATATAGCTTGTTTATGAATGCATTAAGCCGAATTCCCAAACCAATTTGGTTGCTATTCATCATTATGGAAAAGTAATTTTCATCCAACGTCAAATCAATAGCACTTTCTCCGATTGATTACTAAATGTCATTAGAAATAAACCAGTTTTATCAGTAAAAATCGATTGTAGCACACGGCGTAACTGAATGATCAATCCTGAGTTAATTTTTTTCAATCAGAAATCTTTTATCTGGGTAAACTGTGCACGGGTCTGTAATTTATCTTGATAATAAACTACAAAGTAAAAAAGATCGAGTAGACAAACATCAACGTCTTAATCAGGATGATGTCGATTTGCTCGACCTTTTGGGGATTGACATTCATGATAAAGAATTCTTTCATTAGTACTGACTGAAATAAATTATGGATGTTCTAGGCAAGTTAAAGGTCTTTCTGCTAATTGTTGCACTCACGCCTTTTTATTAATATTCGATATAATCCAGCCTTTCATTTTATTTATTTATAGTGTTTTGTAATGCCGATTTCCAGACTATTTTAAAGGTGTTTAGCAACGTATTAATCATGATATATGTTACGATGTTTGTCGCATTCAAAGTTATTTATTTATACGACATAGAGAGAACGAAATCGTGTTAATAATATTCAAAAGCGGAGAATTTCTGAGCACAAACGAAAGTAGGTAACACTTTGTGAACGATTTAAATAAATATTAAGACAATTGCTGGAAGTTTTAGTAATACGTAGAATGAATATCAAAGCCCATACGGAAGTACGTAGCATTTTATAAACGTTTCAAATGAATCTTAATTCCTTCTCCGCAACTTAGGCAATCGACATGAGACATAGAGAGGCGATACGTGATGCTAGGTGGTAGTATCGGTACTCGTCCGATACTAGGGTGGTATCGGTGCCGATCCGATACTAAACTAATCTAGGTATTTTAACCACGATTTATCAACCAAAGCAGTAATTTCCACCTTAGAGTAATATTCAACAAAAATAGTAGATTAACAACTGATAGTAATTACATTTCTTAAAGTAAGTAAGTAAGTAAGTAATGTTTATTTTTCCGTTAGCGCTTAAATTAAAATACAACTACATAGCAGTTTGTTTTAGCATAATTATGACGTCATTGGCATCGAATCGTGGCGCGATACTTTAAATGTCGGGTATCGTTATCGAATTAAAATGTTGAGTATCGAATAAATCTTAAGATAATGACTACTGGCTGTAGTCAGAAGTATAAGGAATATCAAAGTCCATATATGAATGGGTAGAATTTTGTGCACGCTTCGATAAATCTTACGATAAGGACTGTTATCGGTTTAAAATATTGAGTATCGTAATGGTACTGTTAGGATTGTTTCTCAAAACGAAAGTTCGTCTGTTTTGGCACAACTTTTTGTGTGTGTGTTTTTACGCCTCAATCAGCGGAAAAATATTAAGATAATGACTGGATGATTAGCTAGACGTAAAACGAATATCAAAGCCCATGCGGAAGTATGTGAAATTCTTACTTTATAGGATTGTTTCTCAAAACTAAAGTTCAGTCTGTTTTGGCACAAAATTTGTGTGAGTTTTAACGCCTTAATCAGCGTCTCAGTACAGTTGTCTCATAGCGGTTTGTAAGCTGCGTCGCTGCTAGTTGTTCCAGTAGTAACGACCGTTGCTTGACTGGATCCGTAGTTGGCGTGGTTATCTTCGATTGTGCAACGGAAAACGTCCATCTCTCCTTCGCTGTCTATCGCGAATGCGTCCTCCAAATCAACACTGTGATAAAAAAGGGTTGCGGTTAGGAATCCTTTATATCGCAGTGCTGTAAACGGGTCATTTTGAAAGTTGTAAAGAAGTCATGTTAAAAGTCAAGTCCCAGTCCAAGTCATCAGTTGCCCTAGTCATGTCCCTGTCCTGTCATTTATGAAATAACTGAAGTCAAAGTTAAGTCTTTCTAAATAAAAAACGAGTCAAATCTTAGTCCAAGTCATCAGTTGCTGAAGTCAAGTCCCGGTCAAGTCATTTATGAAAAAGTCCAAGTCGAGTCTTTCTACATAAATAACAAGTCTAGTCCAAGTCCAAGTGACCAGTTGCACAAGTCAAGTCCCAGTCAAGTTATAGTTATAGCACGTCAACTACAAGTCAAGCCACTGATACGTTAATATAACGATAAACCGTTAAAATTGATAAACTCCGAATACCAGCAATAACCCAACCAAAAATAACAAAACACAAATTTTAGCAATGATCAAGTCATTGACTTGAGTCATTACAACACTGCAATGTCGATACACAATGGAAAGTGCAAATTATGCGTCCTCCAAATCAACAATGTCGCGGAAAACAAAAGTTTATTACACCAAACGATCTTGAGCATTTCGCACTTCGGATTTAAGGCTCCAAAAATGTTTTTAAATTTCAAATTTTAAGACTTTCGAAAATGATGTTTAAATTAAATACAGCTGAACTAACAAATTTAGAATTTCCCTGGTAAAAATTTTTTAAAGAAAAACCAGATAATTTTAGCAACGTGGCACACAATTAGGGTTGCGATGTCCAATAATATCGATCGGAGCCGATCCTCGATACCTAGTGTTAGTATCGGTAATCGTACGATATTATGTTGTTATCGATTTCGACCCGACAGCAAACAAATTTTTTTATCAGTCATAATTTGCGATTCAATGCAACAATTTTACCTTAATATAGGTGCATTTATTGAAAAAATAGAAATATATAAAAACTGAGAGCAATTTAAATTAACGTTAAAGTAAAGTTTGCCGAAAAAATCTTGGCAATGTCGTTTCAATTTTATATTTGCAAGTTTCAATTTCATCTTTTTTGCCTGTTTGAGCAAAAAACAATCATTTTTAATCATTTTTTGTTAAATATGAATTTCTTCGTTGAAATCCAACTTTGTTCCTAAATAAAAATAATACGTGGAAAAAAGTGTAGCAATTCGTGGCGCGTTGATTACGATAACTACACAAAGTTAAGCTAACAATCTTATTGCATAGATTTTTATCGCAACTAAACCGCTTTACACCAAACCGCCTTGCTCACAATTTTTTTTTCTCTGACTGCTACAAATGCAAGATTGTTGGAGGTTTTATGCGCAGGACGCCTCAAAAAAAGCAATATTAAGACAAAAGATAATGACGAAGTTAACTCACTTGAGAACAAATTATTAAATAACTTACTCGAGGGGACGACTTTGCACGGAAGGCTCAGAAGTAAGGAGTCCCTGTTCTATTCCTTGGGATGCTTCCTTCGCTCTTAGTGTGATGTATTTGTAGAGAATAGGGATGAAGTAGACCTGAGAGGCATAATAGGATTTTTGAAAAATGTTAACTAAATGGTATCAATAAGAAGGTAAATACTTTGACCTGGTAAAACTAAAAGTGGGGACGTCAAATTCATAGAAAACATAATACATTTTTTAGAGACTGAGTAGCATTATATAGAGTTAATGTTATATTTTTGCCAATTTATATGCTAAAATTTCTGAAGGCTAAAACAAAATAAAAAAGTTTATTTAAATGTTATCAGACAAATAACTAAAAAAATGTGTTAAGTATTCTATGAATTTGCCTTCCCCACTTTTAGTTTTACCAAGTTAAGGTTTACCCAACAAGAAAGCTCTTAGCCTTACGACAATGACCTCAAATCGAAGCAAATATTATTTAGACTTTTCTGTCCTAATCACAGTCAGTCATTTTATAAGAAGTTAAGAGAAATTATGCCCTTTTTGGCTATGTATATATTTCTCTTAACAGACTTTAAAATGACTGAGTTTGATTGCGACAGAAAAGTCGACAAGAGCTTGTTTTAGAAATAGTTCATTGTGCATTTCTAAGGGATAGGCCACCTTTGACGTTGGAAAAAAGTTTATCAGAAAGTTTAAAATCAAGGAAATTGCAACTTTAGTCGTTGTAATCACAAAAATAAAATTAGTTCAGTTGTTTTGTTACCATTAGCCTGAATATAATTACTACAATTTTACCAGTTTTTCGTGGCAGAAAAAATAAAATAACTAACGATTTTTGTAACTAAAAATTTTAAAAACATATTATTTAAATTGTATTTCATGTTCATTGTTGCACATAATTGTTAAACAGAGGTTGAGTTTAAAAAAATCAAAAATCACACAGTTTATTAGCCACAATTAGACAGAGCTCTCGTTTTCAAATTTACTGTTCAATGGTACAGAAAACATTGGTTGTTAAAAGCAGTATTTGGAGCAAAGCTTTTGGTTTACTTTTTTGTTGTACATGTGGAACACGCCTATACATACATAACGCACGGTTTTAGTGGAGTACGAGCAATACAATACAGGCACTGTGAATTAAGTAAAAATAACCGTTAAAAATCCTTACGTTGAGTGCTGCGTAGATCCCAAACACGAGCCACACAGGCCAAGTTAGGGCAGAGAAGCCCTTTTCGACCAGTTTCTTGTTGCCAAACCCGAGAAATGAAAGCTGCATAATGGTTTGAGCGAATATTGCAAAGATGTACGCCATGCCAGTGTAGCGAACGTACCATAGAGATCTCTGCAAACAACAACACAGTTTTTCAAAATAAAGTATTTTTCTTGTATTGCCGGGGGTAAGACCTTTATTCTACCAGCGTTCTAATGGCTTATTTCAATGGCTCGGTTTAAGTATTTCGGACAAATACTTGAGCTAGACTTAAGTCGTTTGGTCAAATACCTTGACTTGACTCAAGTCTTTCGGACGAATGACTTGAGTCAAGTCATTGTGTTAAATAAATAATGGGTTGAAATTAAGTTTAATCATTAAATATTTTTTTATAAGATTTAATTTTCTATCCAACATTTTATGTAGCATAGAGATCTCTGTAAACAACAACACATTTTTTGAAGTCATTTTCTCTTATTTCTGGGGGTAAGTCCTGTATTCTATTAATGACTTATGTTTATAGCTTGATTTATTGAACATACTTGCCAAGTCATTGTTTTTAATTGTAAAATTGTTTTTCTTGCAACATTTTACTTAAGTACCAACGTTTCGACCACCTATTCGGGCAATCTTCTTCATAATTGCAACTTTTTCGCGCCTCGTGGTTTAGAACGTGGCCCATTGTTGTTCTCCTTTTACTGTTTGTTTGTTTGTCTGGTATGTATATATATATATATATTGTTTGCCAATAATTGCAATTATATTGCCCTGAAGAAGATAGCCCGAATAGGTGGTCGAAACATTGGTACTTTTGCCGATAGAACAATTTTACAAGCTGGATTTAAGTATTTTGGACAAATGACTTGGCTTGGACTTAAGTCTTTCGGACAAATAACTTGACTTGGACTCAAGTAATTGTGTCAAAAAACTTGAAGTGAAATTAAGCGTAAGCATAAAATATTTTGTTGTAAGATTTAACTTATATATCTCAATTTTTGCACATAGGCCTAAAATAATTTACTTGCAATATGCTGCGTTTGTATTATTAAGTTGATGTATTTCTCATATACAGCAGACGAGTTTACCAACTTTGTCGATTTCGACTCCGGCCGGGGAAATAAGGTCGAGTCTCGACGTCGGCCGGGGAAATAAAGCCGAGTTCGACTCCGGCCGGGGAAATAAAGTTCAATTCGACTTCGGTCGGGGAAATAAGGTCGAGTCTCGACGTCGGCCGGGGAAATAAAGCCGAGTTCGGCTCCGGCCGGGGAAATAAAGTTCAATTCGACTCCGGCCGGGGAAATAAGGTCGAGTCTCGACGTCGGCCGGGGAAATAAAGCCGAGTTCGGCTCCGGCCGGGGAAATAAAGTTCAATTCGACTCCGGCCGGGGAAATAAGGTCGAGTCTCGACGTCGGCCGGGGAAATAAAGCCGAGTTCGGCTCCGGCCGGGGAAATAAAGTTCAATTCGACTCCGGCCGGGGAAATAAGGTCGAGTCTCGACGTCGGCCGGGAAAACAAAGTCGAGTTCGAATTTGGCCGGGGAAATAAAGTACGATTTTGTATTTTATAAATAACTTACCGATTCGACAGCCGTAAGCCAAGCAATGCTCAACACAAGAAGAAAACCGGGAATAGCAAGACTTTTGTACATAATTGGCACCAACGTTTTTTCAACTGGCAAAATAAAAACACAGCGGTTAGTTTTGGTGCTTTCGATACCTGTGCTAAAAATGTAGCATTTCTTATACAATGATAGATTTATACACAAACGCGTACAACAACTGTGATCTAGTCGTTTCTGAAGTCGTTTTTTTATGACAAAGACTGGACTTGGAATTGACTTTTTATGGCTTGATTGGGACTTGACTTGTTGTTTATTGAAAAATACTTCACTTAGTTTTTTTCAAATGACTTAACTGGGACTTAAGTCTTAACAAATGACATTTTTTGCTAAATGCAAATTGAACAACAATGTTTTGCTAAAAGCAAGTGGTAGGTAAGAAGAGCAAATAGACGATTATGGGTAGCACGTGTACAGAAATAATGTTGAAAACCAGTGATTAAGTAAATTGGACTTACTGTAATTTAAGACGCATTGTGCACAGGTAATCTCATCGCCTTCACAAACAGATACGTTGCCGGATGCAACTGAAAAAAATACATAAGTAAACCAATCAAGTAGTGTATGTATTTTGGTCACCGAAGTGGCCTGCTTGGTTAGACTTGCACAACTAGATTTATTTTAGCTTTTTAAAAATATTTTCGCTTTTCTGTTATTTCCTAATTAGATTACAATTATATTGAGAGCATTTTAGTTTTTCCAAATTAGATTAAAAATTAGAATTAGATAATTATAGTTTTCTCAACTTAGATTAGAATTAGAATTGCCAAATTCTACGAACTTTATCTATTCTAGAATTTGAACTTGAATTAAATTTAGGCCTAATCAATTTAATTTAAATCGCAAATTATTAATAAGAATTTGAATGGTAGCCTAAATATATGTGTGCTAATTTTTACGCCTTGGCTTAGCATGCATTTTAAACTGTAAAAACTTCATAAAAGTCGTTCTATTTTTAGCTTTGATTGAGAGACAAAAATGCCATTGGACAAAGTAGCATTTTGTTAAGATCCAAATTCTATTTTTTGCTTCTGAGGTACTAAAAATGCCATTGGACAAAGTAGCATTTTTGGGAAGATCCGAATTAGAATAGACCTAGAATTGGATCTCACAAGCAATTCACAAATTAGATTACAATTGGAATTAGCCGCATTTTGAAACTAGAAGTATCTATTTGTCTAAGTGTGGCGTGTGTAAGAGAAGTAATTGAATTTATTTACATATCGCTTTATTACTGTATTCTGTTTTCCAATTCGTTGCTTTAAAATGTCCATATATTAATTTATTTTTGAGGTGCAGATTGATTGGATGTACGTCAGGTATTTTTGCTGTCTGATGCAGTGTTGTAATCAGGGCTGGGGAGCCACCGTAAAATAGCATTAGCTCCGGCTCCAGCTACGGAGCCATCAGGCAATTATTAAATGGCTCCGGCTCCAGCTACGGAGTCGTTAAACTCAATCCTTTGGCTCCGGCTCCAGCTCCAGAATAGAAAAAACTCAAATCCTTTGGCTCCGGCTCCAGCTCCGGGGCCATCAAACACACACCCAATGACTCCGGCTCCAGCTCCGGTGCCACCAGTCACTTATTCAATGGCAAGTTTTAAAAATTGCTTTTGGCTACTAACGTTGGAGATGGAACAAAATATAATTTCTTAGCTTTAGCACCACAAATTGAAAAATGGCTCCAGCTCCAAAAAAATAATAAAAAGGGCTCCGGCTCCAGCTCCACAAAAATAATAAAAATGGCTCCGGCTCCGGCTCCAGCTCCACAAAAATAATAAAAATGGCTCCGGCTCCAGCTCCACAAAAATAATAATAATGGCTCCGGCCCCGTCTCTGGCTCCAGAGAAAATGCTTAGCTCCGGGCTCCAGCTCCGGCTCCGGCTCCCCAGCCCTGGTTGTAATGACTAAAGTCACTGTTTTCATATGACTTTACTTGATTTAAGCCGTTCGATCGAAATGACTTGACTTAAGTCCTTTGGACAAATGACTTGACTTGGACTTAAGTCATTTTGTCAAATATCTTCGGATTAAGTATTTTTGCAAATTACTTGAATTGGACTTGAGTTATACGTTTTTTTTTTGTCATTTCCAAATGACTTTTATACAACACTGCTATTATGTGCCAGTCTTGTTATGGTTAGAAGGCTCACAACAATAAAATGAAACTCATAGTTTTCTAACTTAGCTGGAACCTTTCATATTTTTAGAAAAAAGTGTGTGGGAATACCTAACACATTTCAATTGCTGGTTCGCCTACATAAAATTTAAAGTATTTTAAAACTTGAATAAACAACATACTAGTGCTTTCGTCCTTCAATTGAACAACAATATAGAGTCATTAGCGTCACTTGTTTAAGGCCTAACATCTTACTTACAGTTCACACGAGGTGCGCAAATGCATGGATCGCTGATATTCTTTCCCATGTGCAGGCAAGTTGGGGTTAGAGCTTGTGTGTACACTAAAAACAAGGTTTCAAAGGTTAACTATTATGGATGTCCGATACTATTGAATCGTAAACGATGCCCGATTCCAAGTGGTAGTATCGTTACTCGTCCGATACCAGGGCGGCATTGGCCCCTTAAAGGTAAATGTATCACAAAACAGTAGGTTAAAAACAGATAATCAGAATTTTCTTTCGATCAACAGAATCTGCCTGATTCCGAATGGTGAAAACAAACGATTATGGTTGCACATCAATGATAAAAATTAAACTAAGATAGTTTGAATTGTCAGTTGGAATTAAATCTAATAAACTGAGAAAAATGATCCTCAAACGTTTTAATTATTATTTTGTTTGTTTTAAGCATAGGTACGACGTCCTTAGTATCGCCAAAATGACCGTTTGTCAAATAAAGGAAAAATTGCATAATAATTAAGCTTTCCTTTATGCTATAAGTTTCACGAGTTGCATTGTAGGCCCTTGTTTTAAAACAATAGCATAACAATGGGCTATTGTTTGTGATTTTATTCGTGGTGTAATTTACTTTGCGGTCAAAATGACGGTTGGCGGTAATTTAAGGTAAACCGCTTTCCCCCTCCTTCATACTGTGAATATTCTAATAAACTAAAGATTTACATACTAAAAGGTGACCGACACTTCGGTAAGATTCAATATTTTAACAGTGACCTAAGGAATAAAAGGATTAAAAAACAAAAACGTTTAAAGTGACCGCACAGGTAATCCTAGTGTTAATAAAAAATAATTTTAGGATCCCATTTTGGGCCACTTTGTTGTTTCGCAGAGACAAAATATACGAAATATCTTAACTCTAAACGTACAAAATATACTAAAAAGCGAATGTGACAAAGTTTTATGTCGGAGGGTGCACTAGCACACTAACTCAAATATTGTGCGTTGATTTATTAATTGTGGTAGGATTCCAGACCATCGCCAAAACTTTTGCACTTATTTATTTTGCTTACTTTCCCAGAAAAAATAGGATGCAGCGGGTGCATTTAGAAGAGAAATGAAGCAATTGGGTTTTAAGAAGCAGCTATGGGTTTTGTTATATAGAGGAAACTTAACTTCTAAACGCTAAATACAAAATATGCATAGTTTCTTTTATTTTCTTCTTATTTTTATTGACGTTTTTACATTAGTACCTGAAGACTTTTAACGTTCGAAGCTAAAAAGTTTCTTTGTATTTAAGGCATAATTATATTGAACACTTAACAGTCAAAAAAAATATGGAAGGTACCTTCAATTGCTTGTGTAGAATCGGGAACACCGGATCCTTCGGTTTCAACTTGCGTAGGGGTAGATGTCCGAGGCATCCTTAATTTAAACGTAAGATAATCAGAACTCCGTAACTTTTTATAGGTTAATGACAGTGTCTTTATGACTTACGTCGATGTCTTGACTTAAGTGTACTGTTTTTAAATTTCAAGATTACTTGACTTAAATTTATAGTCTGAACAGGCTTTAGGGTGCAGTGTTTCTCAGTGTTATTATGACTTAAGTCGATGACTTAACTTAAGTGCTCTTAAGTTGCTGTCACTTTTTTAAAAAATGACTTGACTTGACTTAAATCATTTTGAATGACTTGAGTCAATGGATTAACTTACGTACATTTGGGTTCACTTTTTTCAATGACTTGACTAGACTTTTTAATTAGTATTTTGGGCAAATTTACTTGACTTGACTCAAGTTATTTTGACAAGTGGCTTCATTTGGACTTATGTCATTAATATACGAGTTTGTCAATTTGTATGGTTTAACGTTTTATTTTATCTTTATGACTTTAATTGAAGTTGACTTAATTGCTCTCCTAATAACGTGACCGTGATTTGACTTGGGCAATTGACGACTTTGACTGGGACTTATATTTTTTGGCAATATGGCTTGGAAGTTATTTTGCAAATAACTTGATTTGGACTATAGTTATTTTACAAATGACTTGACTGGGACTTAAGTCATTTCAAAACGACCGCTTACAAACTTAAATTGTGTCCTAAATCACAACAAACACCTTTAAAATTAAGATTATTTATCGCATATAAAAGCAGGACCAATGCTTCTCTATTGTCAAATGATTTCTCTATATTTTCAACACTATACAAACCTAGTTGGAACATCAAACTGTAGTTGCTCTCCCAATTCATCTTGTATTTTTGCAAGTGAAAGGACCATCATACCGACATACAGGGAATTGAATATCTGAAATCAATCACCGTAATATATAAATTTAAAAAGAAGCTCATAATCAACGCACAAACAGAAACGGTATAGGATAGCATATTTTGAGCATTTCGATTATTTCTTGATTCACATTTCAACAGCAAAAGTTCACAAAATTCTCCCTACTTCTGTATGACGTTTAATATTCATTATAGGTTACGCTAGGGGTCGGCAACCCCTGGCACGCGTGCCGAAAGTGGCACGCGAAATGATTTTTCAGAGCACGCCAAATGATTTAATGCGCACGTTATATCACCTTGAAAAATGCAGCCACATCACTAACACTTGCGCGAATTAAATGGTTGCACACAATTCCAGTTTGATCTGCAGCGTTCCTGTCACAATTTAGCGTCTTAACTGTTGTATTTAACTTATTTTTGTGGGCCATAAACTTGTTGTTTACGACTAACCGTTCGTATTACGTCACAATGCCCTAAAATTTGCGTGATGTTTACTGCGTTAAGGCAGGGCATTCTACATTAAAAGTAAGTACGTGTGTTTTTGTGCGACTAAGAAACCAGGCGAAAAGCGAAACTAACAGTTAACACCTCTAGGTATCGACTGAAAAACATCGTAGTATATTCCAAAGTAGCGGGCACAGTTGTGTGTTCGCGACAGTTCGTTTTATTTTCAGCAGGGTTGGGGTATCTTCACAGAATTTAACTTCTGAAATTAGGTTTATTGGCGTCTCCCAAGATGCGTAAAATAGATGTCAGATTACAGCAGCGCTGATGAGTTGGATGGGGCTCGAGTAAGACTAGGTAAAACTACCCGAGTCCGACGTGTGCGCATGCGCAGTACTAAATTTCGAAACTATTAAGGCATCAAACTGTAAATTTTTAAGGTGGAACCTTATGAGTGGATTGCTGAAAATCCATCTTATTTTAGTTACGTAAATCGGTGAAATAAGGCTGTAGACTAGAGTCTGATCCGGACTCGGGACTCGATGAAATTGCACATTTGGCCGGACCGACTCCGCCAGTGCAAAAGTAACTAAACATAGAAAAATGTTTGGCACGCGACTTGTTAATATTTTTAAATTATTTATAAATTGGCACACTGTATACGAAAGGTTGCCGACCCCTGAGTTACGCTAACTACCACAGTAAGCCATTATCTTAGGATTTAATTCTAAACGTCAAAAAAAGTTTTTAGTAAACCGAAAATCAGTTTGTTTGGATCTTATATGATAAATATATTTCGCTACTAGGCTAAAATCGTCTTAGCATTTTTTCACCATTCACATTCAGGCAGATTCTCTAATTCGAAAGAAAAGGTTGATGATTACTTCTGTATGGTCTTCGACATTTATCATACGCTAGTCAATATCTTAAGAAATATCGGAAACTTTTACAAAGCGTTATGACTACTTTTGTATGGGCTTTTATGTATATTTTACGTCTAACTAAAACCTCTGGAACAGTGCTCTTAAAATATGCTTGCGAGTTAAATTGCTGTTTTTTGTCAGAGTTCGGGTAGCACAAATAGTAACGATAAACCAAGTAGCACAAGGCGTTCAGTATTCAATATATGCTAGCTACAAACCTAAGGCAATATTTTAGCTTAAGGTTTATTCATAACTTCCAAAAAACGCTATCTACTTCTGTATGGGCTTTGATATTTGTTTTACCTCAACTATAACCTCTAGCAATTAATGAAATGGCCCGAAAATACTAACAATTAACTTTAATGTGCGTGTAGTACCAGATGAATATAATAAGTCGTGGAATACTCACAAAGTTAAACCATCCGATTACTGAAGCGCCAGTCCTCACGCTACAACAGCAGCAGAATGTTTTTCTTCTCCAACAGCAGCCATTTGATTTGTACTGAGCCATGTGTGACTTTTAAGGACTAAAACTTCTAGTAGAAACTCGCTATGTAAAATTAAACAGGTTTAAATTAAATAGGCAACTATGAAAAACTACAATCAGAAGTGAAATAAGAAAACTGATATATTTGTAGTTATTCTATTTAGGTAATTTTGCAAATTAATTTGAGTATTAAACGCATAGGTGCTGTGAAACACTTGGCTTTACACAATCAAGGTCAATAATGTTGTGCGTTTAATCATTTCCATCAGGTCAACACTGGAAACTTCTTTCGTAACCCGTATTTTTTAGCCTCCACCTTAAGCTTTACTATTTGAACATACCCTTGACTTGTGCTTTATAATCTTGATTTAATTTTCCATAAAAATCTCTTAATTTAAATGACTCGATTTTGCTGAACAAGTTTACCAGTCTTTCTTTTAACCCTTTTCAGCCATTTCGTAATTCGTGACCCTTAATTTTTAGTCGTTATGCTTTCTATTTGAGCATAACTTTAACTTGTCATTTATAATCTTGTTTTTATCGTCCGATATAATCTCTCACTTTCAATGACTTGATTTTGCTGAACAACCTTAACAGCCTTGTTTTAGCCCTTTTCAGTCATTTTTTTCGTAACCCTTATGTTTCATTCTCCATGTTAAGCTTTACTATTCGAATATGACCTAAGCTTGTGCTTTATAACCTTGTTTATATCTCCCAATATAATCTCTTACTTTAAATGACTCGTTTTACTGAACAACCCTTACTTATACACACCGCTGTCACTAAGAATACATCAAATTCACAGCAGTCGGTTGAATATCAGAACTGAACATCCAGCTAAACGACGCCCGCGGCGTTTAATTAATCGTCTCGTTGCTAGAATTCGCGAGAAAATAGTCTTTGTATTGCGTTTACGTGGCAGCAGTAGCCGGCCATTTTCCAACCGTGTCTCCACTATTGTGCCCTTTACAAGAAACAATTATAGGTTAAAATAAGAACTGTATGTAGCCTAACTGGAAAAAACAAGAATGGTGTCCAATAAACACAGCCTTGGACGTAGTAGACGTCTGGCGATGTTAAAATTGTTTGGAATTAAGAGATTGGTGGCGGCTATGGATGCAATTCTCTATAACATCATATCTCTACAGACCTTAAATATTCTGTTTACTGAGAATGTATTTTGCAGCATATATTGTGCCCACGTACCGCACTTCAAACATTTTTGAAATGAAATAAAAAAACACAATTTAATGAAATAAAAAAAAACACAATTCTCCCTAAGTCAATCAACCACTAAGTGACTAAACCATTGATGTAGATAGGCCAGAACAGATTCCCGTAAAACAATTTTTGCTCTTATTTACCAAGCCATTTGCCTTTTTCACTAATCCATCCCGAAATTTCCTTGAATGTATTTAAACTAGGATTTCAGTTGCGTATTTGTGCACCAATTTAACCGATACACCCCAAGTTTCCGAAGATTACCTGTTTTCAGACATCCCGCTGATACCTAGCTTGGTGACTTGATCTCTGAGAGTTGTTCTATTTGATCCGGGATGACAATTATTCTACTTTCACTTCTGCATTAAACATATAATGTACATTAAAATCTCCAAACGAGTCTTCAAAGAGTTTTTTTTTACATAAAACATAAAGTACTACATGTGCACTTTCAGCGTGGTCATAAGATATCTATTAGTTTTACAAAAAAAACGTTAACGCATTTTACGTTCAACAATAACAACATATTGCGTTAAAAGACGATTTACGAGGATAAGCATAAAATGTATTTGGGGCAATTTTGGAGGCTTTTTACTGCAGCTTGCAGCTGTACATTTTGACATGTGCTTATACAACTTATCGTTACGCATTTAAGAATAATGGCTTGGAAGAGTGGTTTTCCTTTTTGCAAAATGCAGGGTAACACTAATTTACGGAATGATGGATGGTCGGAAATCGGAATGGTCGGAACGCTCACTAATTTAAGTGTTACCCTGTTAAAACAATTTTTAAACCAACGCACAATATTTGGGTTATGTTGGGGGTTAGCGTTTGGGGAAGGTGGGTCAAGTGTTATTATATTTAATAATAATACTGTGAGCGTTCCGACCATTCATCATTCCGTAAATTAGTGTTACCCAAAATGCATTTGCGGCACAGTAAAAATATAAAACAGCACACCTTTTTCTCATAAATATGCCTTCATAATCGCCTGAACTACACGGAACTGTTATCGAAAATACAGCGCACATTCTAGTCTTAATTTTCATCAATTTTTTGGAAAGTTTAGAAGAGTATTATTTTATGGCACAACCACTCAATGTTTTTCTGAAACTCTAATAGGAAAACTGTTTATTAAGAATTTAGTGTGAAAACAATATAGGTGTTTCCACTTAACCAATTGGTGGAGCACCAATCAAAGAGACGTACAAAAAGTAAGTTAAGCACTGGTCTAGAACCAGTCTGAATTCTGTCCTGATTGCATTCTAGTGTCTTTCTGCCAGAGATCTTTGGCTTGGAACCTGACTGCATTCCATAATTTGTAGCCGCCAAAGATTCACGCCAAATTTTTTTTCGGCTGAAATCCTACGCCAAAATAGGACAATATATACGCCAAAAACGACTGTTTTGTTTTGGCAAATTCACAAGGCTAGCGATGTTTCACGCCAAATGACGTCACTGGCGTGATTTTGGGCAAGCATTCCACGCCAAATATCTCTGGCGGGAAGGCACTGGAATGCAATCGGGGCTTGGAATGCTTGCCCAAAACCACGCCAGTGTCGTAATTTGGCTTAAAATATTGCTGACCTTGTGAATTTACCAAAACAAAATTGTCGTTTTTAGGATATATATCGTCCTATTTTGGCGTAGGATTTCAGCCGAAAAAAAATTTGGCGTAGACATTTGGCAGCCACAAATTGTGGAATGCAGTAAAGCATTCTGTGGCAAGCGTACACTGAGTATTCAACAAATGTGCACACCTGAATTGTGTTAAGAAAAATAATCTAATTTATTTGTCTATTTTTAACTCAATGTCTAAGCCTAAAGTAGTTTTTTAGCTAACAATTTTTTTTTGATGTAGATGTCCTACAAAATAGACAAAGATGATCCAGAATTACTTGAATTTATAAGAGTAAGTCGTAATTTGCTCAAAGATATTCAATGTATATTTATATTTTTTATGATTCCAACCTACCTTAAACCACAATTTTTATTATCACATCATAATTGACAAAGATATTATTTCACAAATAATTTTTAGAAGGTAAAGGAGAAAGCAATGACACAATCGGGTGCATATTAAAATAAATGAGCCAGATAAAAAGATTACCCTAGTCTAGTATAAAATGTAAACTTTTTTAACATTTTTCAACAAATTTTTAAATAATTTCAAGTCTTTTCAACATCCATTTCAACATGTTGATATAAGTAAAAAGTTATGTGAAGTATTTACAAAATTGTCCTTACTTCTGTATGATTGGGTTCGATGTATATATATTATTAATGTTGTTTTCAATTGGCGGTAAAACCTTATTGTTGTCATCAACATTTAATGTTTCGCTTGCATAGGTTCGGAAACAAAAGGCGGCCGATGCTCCATCAGACGATATCAAAACAGATGAATATGTATGTATGAGAGACGGGAGGTTTACTTGTCTTGTTTGTGGCGCTCACCATGTCTTCGAATCGATCGACTCGCTCCAAACCCACAATTCAACAAAAAGTCACTTAAGAAGTAAATCTAAAGTTCTAATTTTACAAGTGCACCAAAAGCTGTACAGAAAATCCATACGCCAAAGTCCTCTTTTTATTTAATAAATTTTTTTCGGAAAAATTCATTCTATTTATCAGAAAATACACTAATATTCCAAATAAGCCTTCATGGACCCTTAAAAGTACACCACATACCCCCAAGGGATCCACGGACCCTATAGTTTAAGAACCCTGATTAACCGAATCTGTTGATCAATGATACAAGCAGGGCAGGCTAGAATATCAACTAGCCTGCGGTAAGATTCGTACTTACGACCTCATACCGGGACCGTCGCTCTACCAAATGAGCTATGCAGGTTTAGATGGAAGCAAGTCAAGAAATGGCCATAGCATTATTGCTTGCTGCAACCTGTTAGTACAAGCAACCTCAAAAAACTAGTCTGCGGTAGTAAGGTGCGAACTCACAAATTTGACCATACCTCTCCCTCTCGTTATACCAACTGAGCTACACAGGCTCAGAAGGGAGAGAGTTGAAAAACAACCATACGTCTATGCTTGCCACATTCTGTTAGTACAAGCAACTTCATTTTGAAAAGGATTAACATTTACCCTGCTTGCATCGTTAATCGACAGATTCAGTGAGTAAATCACAGTGTTTAACACACATATGTTTGTGCAGGATTCATTGACTAGTTTTACAACTGTGTTAATTTAAACAAAAACAGACCCTGCAATCTTTAAATGTCTTTCAATCAGTTTGCAATTGAAAAGTTTTTCAAAAACCTTGATTTTTTCTGAAAGTCTTAGAATAAATTTTAAATTTAATTGACGTGCAACAAAGGTAATAATGTTTTTCAAAAGTGTCAACAGTAAAATAAGTTTTTTTTGCCGTAGTAAAACATTATTTTTTTATTTTATTTATACTGTTTTGATTTTAATTAGATTCAAAACATTTTGAGTGATGCTATTTTTTTGATGATTGAAAACCTATAAATTTTCTTTTAAAATTTGTTTTCGAGCAAATTTATAAAAAACAACACAATTGAGACTGCAAAGGCTTATTTACCCTAGGTTATGTTTATTAACATTCAAGGTCGATATCTTGCTTTAAATAGTGTAAATTATTTTGGTGCCTCTGTGTTATTAGTTTTTTTTGATCATGCTCTTTATCTTTTTGTAGAGTTGTTTGTTTTCCAAAAAAGAAAAGCTGACAGATTGCAAAACATCGAGCAGCGCCTAAGCGACCCCAACTGCAGTGTAAGTGTTCTTATTATAAGTTTAAATAGCTGTTCGTGAACTTGTTGTCTTGAGACAACTTTGGAAAAGGATTTATACAGAGTCAGGCTCAAAAGATTCGGTTTATTTTGCTGTAGTCAAACTCTGGACTCGAGTTAGACCGCATAAAACTACCAGAGTTCCGAGTCCGATGTGCACATGCGCATTGCGCAGTACCAAATTTTAAAACTGATGACCACCAACTGGTAAATAGCATATTGTGGATATTTTCCAACCATGTATTGTGGTTGGATGAATTATATAACACCCCTATGAGTGGATTGCTGAATATCCACCGTATTTAGTTAGCAGAATTGGTGGAATACATGCTGTAGAGTCGGAGCTGGACTCGGGACTTAACAAACTCACACATTTGACTGAATAATACTCGCGTTTATTTTTTTGATCAGAGTCGTACTAGGGTTTACTACTTTGACCTTTATTTTTTGGGCCCGGGTCATACTCTGGTTTATTTTTTGTACCTAAATATATTTATTAAGTTCTGAGTTTTCATGTTAACTTAGAAAATTTGTTTGTTTTTTAGAAAACAATTTTACTATATCATATTTTCATAGTAAAAAATCGGCCAAATAAATTTTACAAATAGTGATATAACATTAGTGAAATATAGCTCTATTTTTAACAAAATTTGGTTTTGGAAATAAAAAAATAGAAAATTTATTGATTTTCAGAAAAACTATATTCTATTTTCGTAGTGAAAAAGTTTAAAGTTTACCAACACCAATATATTGGTAAAAGAGAAGTATCAACCAATTTTATTGGTATGCTATATTTCAGTCCATCTCTATTTTCAACAAAATTTGCTTTTGCAATAATATTAGTTAAATGTGTTTGTTTTACAGAAAACAACTTTATGATAATTCTGTAGTGAAAAATTGGCTAAACTTTACCATTGGTAAAAGCGAAATATATCAACCGAGATTATCAGTATACTAATATTTTAGTCTAACTTTATTTTCAACAAATTTTCTTTTGCAAGAATATTAGTAAAATCTATTTGTTTTTCAGAAAACAACTTTATCATATTATTGTAGTGAAAATTCGGCCAAACTTAACCGTTACTGATATATGTCTACTATTATTTTTTTCCAAAACTTTAATCTATGGTTATAAGCAAAATATAAACTGATATATTATTCTATCTCTATACAAAGTTAAAGATAGTTTACTTACAGGAAGCAGACAGAGCGATATTTCTCGAGAAAAGGCTAGCGCTGATGGAAAGAGACAAGTTTTGCAAAGCGAAGGGTGCAAAATTCGGTCGGCAACTTGCGGCTCCAAAGGTGAAGGTTGAACTAGCGAATATTTCACCTTCCGAACTTTCAACTGTAAACCCATGGAATGAAGGTATGTCGAACAAATTGGAAAAAAAATGTTTATCCCCCCAAAAAATATATGTTTATCCAAAGATTAAAATCAG
Source organism: Ascidiella aspersa (assembly GCF_963924565.1). Classification (NCBI taxonomy): domain Eukaryota; kingdom Metazoa; phylum Chordata; class Ascidiacea; order Phlebobranchia; family Ascidiidae; genus Ascidiella; species Ascidiella aspersa. The sequence goes on from NC_139451.1 coordinate 4,715,950, forward strand.
ATTCTAAAATAAATCACTCAGAGTTATTTTTCCTAAAAATAATAGGATGAAAACTGAATATCAAAAGCCATAAAAAAGTAGGTACTAGTACTACGTATTATATTTAACACGTTTCGAAAAAACATAAAAATTAATAAAAAAACTATTCACGTTTACAAAATGCTATCTACCTCTGTATGAACTTTGATATTCATTCTAAGTATAACTATAAACCCCAGCCGTTATCGTAAGATTTATTCAAAAGGTTTACAAAATGCTACCTACTTCTATATGGGCTTTCATATTCATTCTACGTATAACTACAACCTCCAGCCATTATCTTAAGATTTAGTCGAAACATTCAAAATGTTACCTACTTCCGTATAAACTTTAATATTCAATCTATGTTTAGCTAAAACCTTCAGCCATTATCTTAATATTTATTCAAAAGGTTTACAAACTTTTACCTACTTCTGTATGGGCCTTGATATTCATTCTACGTCTAACTACAACCTCCAGTCATTATCTAGAGATTTATTCAAAGGGTGGACAAAATGCTACCTACTTCTCTATAGGCTAACTACAATATTTTTTTTTACATTCAGCCGGCACTTGGAAAAACATTGACACCTGCCCAGATGGAAAAACGGTGAGATCATGTTTCGACAAAGTTGCAGTAACTATTCGTGTTAATCCTTATTAGGGGTGTCCGATGCTTGACATTTGAATCCGATACCAATACCCGATATTCCACACAAAAAGTATCGCGATCCCATCCTATACCAATGTAGTCATAACTATGCTCAAGCTAACAAAATAGTTTAAGTTGAGTTAATTTTTCTCTGGTTATGAGGCCAAAATTTTATTTAGTTTTAAGAAATTAAATCGACATCAGTTGTAAACCTAGTATTCTGAGATTATACCTTTAAAGGTGGAAATTGCTGCATTGGGTAAAAATTTATGGCCGAAATAGAAATATTAATTTAGTATCGCATCGGCACCGATATCACCCTAGTATCGGACAAGTACCGATACTAACAATTGGCATCGGGTATCGGCTCCGATCCGATAATTATCGGACATTCCTACTCCTTATCCTTAGATTTGTACAGTGTACACATTAGTCCATTTTTGCACCGAAGTGCCCAATGATTTGTTCATCATTTTTTTTCTTTTTTTTTCCAAGGAAAAATAAGCTTTTACTTTGTTTTCTTGATTTTAGTATCAAGAAATTAAAAAAAAAAAAAATTATTTTTTTTTTGTATGTTAGCAGTCATTTCAAGATGACTTGTTTACAACACTGACAAATAATGACAGATTCGGAATCAGTAGTCAAAAGTACACTATTTATCCTTGTGCTAGAAAAATGGTGTTGACCGGTGTTATGCAAAAAAACATACAATGCCAAATAATAACTTGCTGAAAACCCGTTTTTCAGTATTACCACAGCAGATGCCTTATTTCGAGGGAACTGAGGTACCAAGCAAGCAAAAGGGAACTCGATATGTTAAGGTTTTTGCAATTTGTTTCTATAGATTTTTGTTAGATTTCAGGCTTTGTAAACGTTTTGCGTTTAAGTGAAAATGAAAAAAATAACCTTCCGTATCAATTTTCTGGAACCTTCGATGGAAAAACCCAATTTAAGACGTAACATCTAGCCACTCTTTACTAAGCTTTCGCACAAGCGTGCTTCATCAGGTCTGAGTAGAAAAATACTTTGACCAGATGAAGCACGGTTGTGCGAAAGCTTGTCAAAATTGTAATACAATTTTTCTTTATATAGTGCCACATAATTACCCTATTTAACCAGCAGCTATAAACAACAAACAGCCTAAGTTATGTTAGGGCCTCGGGAGTCGGTTAAAAAAACAGAGTCCGACTCCTGCCAAAAATATGAACCCGAGTCCCGACTGCGGCCGAATATGAGATTTTTTACGAAGTTCAATGGAATAGCATTTTTTTTAAATTGCCGAGCTGACACTAAAGCCAAACCTTATATCAATACTTTAAATACTTGAATATTGATAATATCACTCAGTAATTGCTTTTAGTTTTTATCATTTTTTCTTCACCTTCTTTCTTTACGAGCGGAACAAACAGTCTTAAACAGGTGTTAACTCGTATTAAATAAAAAAGCAATAAACTGATTGGCAGAACTTGGTCTTACGAAGATAAATCGAACCGACTGAATCCCATCACTGCTATATGTCACACTAAAAAGCAGCAGTCGTCTCATGACTTGTACTTATGATGCAACAATTCAATTTTCAGACAAACTATTACAAAAGGAAAATTGCTATATTTACACAATGTATAACTCTGTACGTGCAAACTTGACCATTGCACATTAAAAAAAATACGTAAGCTTTTGGATCTCAAAAATATGTGTATGAGATAAGATGCAAAAATCCATTGACGGCAATCAGTAATGCTAACCGGTTCGCTGATCTCATAGAATTCTGTGAAACGGTTCTATAGAACCGGTGCGAACCGGCTGAATCCCACCACTGTCCCTGTCCTATTTAAACAATTGTTTTGTTTTTTGTAGCAAGGGCTGGTTACGCGATGATAACGGTGACTGGGTGCAAGACCCAAATGCTGAATACGACTCTGACAACGACGGTGATTTGCTAATGAGATAGTGACTCGAATTTTCCCCAAAATAGAGCAAGTCTATTTGTAATGTATTTATTAAATTCGCTTCTGAGAGTGCTAAGCATTGTAAACAACGGCCAAGTCTTACGAATGGTCATTGGATTGTTTTTTTCTGCGTCAATTTTGCTTTTATAATTTTCTTATCAAACTTATCTTTTAAATAGTGACCTCGAAAATAGATCCTTTCTTATTAATCTTTTCTTATGACGGTGCAAGCATTGTTTTTGTCACTACTATAACCTGTTTGAGGTAACTAATTCCCTAAATGCTGTTTTTGATTAAACTATACTTGGCCAGTCTAAGTAGAAGGGAAAGTTTTTTTCGACACTGTTTTATTTTATTTTTCCATCGAATTTTTTTGTACGTTTTAAATTATGCAACGAAACGTAAAGGGTTCTTTTTGTGTGTTTTTTGGCTTTTTTGATTTAGTATGTTGTGTGTGTGTGTGTAATCTAAATAATTCTTTTGTTTGTATAGCAATCAAATTGACAAATTTTTCAGCATTGCGTTGTCACCAAAAAAAGTTCAATAAATATGATTTTTATAACACTTGCATTTTTGTTTCAACGGCTGTGTTGAAATTCCGGTAGTCCATGGCAGACTGGCAGAATCTTGCCAGCCTTCTGGTATTGAAATTGCTTGTACTAACAGATTGAGCAAGCATTGGCGTATGGTTGTTTCTCGACTGGTTCCCTTCTGAGCCTGCATAGCTCAGTTGGTAGAGCGACGGTCCCGGATTGACCGGAGGTCGTGAGTTCGAACCTCACTGCAGGTTAGTTGTTTTTCTAGTCTGCCCTGCTTGCATCATTAATCGACAGATTCGGTGAAGAGTCTGCAATGGCTTTCGGTATACAACCTTCTGGTATCAAGCATTTTTTGCCTAAGTTCTTCGGTTTTGAGGCTTGTTCCTACTGTCAAATGCTGTTTTCACATTACGAATGCATAAAACGCCATGTTTAGACAAAAACCAGGGAAAATAGTGATCCAAGTGTTTACGTAATTAAAACAGCCAAAAATAAAGTTTAGGCCAGTGGTGGGCAATTATTTTTGACTGCGGGCCACACAAGAAACAAAAAATGTCTTGGCAGGCCGTGTCAAAAAATTGGATCTCGAATAGGCCTACACATAATACAACATGTTTTGATTCCTTTTAAAATATTGTTTAAATGTCCTTATTTAAACAAGCTGGTAAGAGTAGTAATAGCTGAGGACACCTTACTAGAGTAATATGTTCAATAAAATATTCAGAAATCAAGAATAAAAATGTTAAGCTTTTTTTTGCCGAAGAAAGTTTATTGAAAATGAGTCGCGGGCCGGGTTATATTGCTTGGCGGGCTGTAGTTTGTCCAGGTCTGTTTTAGGCTTTAGGTTGGGGAACATGACATGTACTTTTATACTTTCTTATTTGACTGTAACCTCCACCGACGTAGTCACCAATTCGCCAGCATTCTAGCATACTGGTCCATGGTATATTTCACTTTTAACCAGAGAGTCGAATTGTTTAACTATTCAGCTGCAGGTTCGGTTCGGGTTAAAATAATTTTTCGAAATCCTGTTCGATTTTTGTTTTGGTTCGGAGCAATTCTTATGTTCCGTTTCGACTAAATCTATTTGCAAAACAATATCAGTTGCGTTAAACCTTAAATTGTAGGCTAATAAATATGGAGAATAATCAATTTGTAACTCGTATTTAATTTAAGTTTTATGACCTAGAAAAAAAAGCGTAGTGAAATGTTTTTTGATAGGTTCGGTTAAAGTTTAAGTTCTAACAAAATAGTCGGTTCATGTGCGATTGTGCTGTTTAAAATCCTGCAAAAAAGGTTCAGGTTAGCAGAATATGGCCCAAAACGGTTTATAAAGTTCTGAGCTCCCTGTTTTTGAGCTGCTTTAGGTTACGGTACTATTCATATGATGAATGACAAAAATTTTCGGCAATCCAGCTGTGCACAAAAGACAGACAACAAATAAAACTAAAATGTTTGTACAAGATTCCATGTGCTATGGCCCCGATTCGATTAATTAGGCCTACCTCCAGGTATTATACAGAAATTCGAACGGTCGCGCGGCCCTAATCCATACTATTTACAAAAATAACTTGAAAAGTCTAGTAATTCTTACAACTAACAAGTCTTATCTCAGTCCATTAAATTCATTAAAAAACTCGATGTAAATAGAAAATCAATAAAAAATACCACATCAGGAATATATTATAGTTGCTTTTACTGTGTTAAATGTAGCCAACGTTAATCACATACCTACATTAAAAGCCCTGGCAAAAAGGGACATAGTTTCTTACAGTGCAAAAACATAAAGGTTAAAGATCTAGCCCTATATATTGAAACCGAAGATAAATATGCTACGAAATGTATTTTAATTGCAACGCACAAAAATACCCAAAAAGCAACAATAATACCTGAAGCAGAAAAATCTATAAAGCAATAGTAATAAGAACGGAAATTTACGCAGTAATATCCTCGTCAGAATAAAAACTTTCGTCTGAATAAGACCTTAACGTTTCGGAATAAGGTCTATGGCCAAAATAACTCTTGAAACCAACGTATTGGTGGGTAATGGGTGGGGATAGAAAATGGGTTGAAATTATTATGGAAGTTAGTGATGTACCTAGGGTTGGGTCTGAAGTTAGGTAAAGTGAAAATTAAAGTTTTACAAATTAAACAATAAAATATCGTTTTTTTTTCGCTTTGCACAAATAACATCTTTGAAGTATAGCTTCTGTAATAAAAGTAACACCTCCCAACCAAAAACTTTGTAAAGTTAACGAAATGTAAAGTTAACAAAATAAACGTACTTTGTAGTGTTTTTAAGATTACTATGTGATGTCGCGTTTAGATATAACTTTGTCGCGTCAAGTTATGACGTAACTTTGTGGCGTCATGTCTGAAAATTTTTCCATGGGCTTCACCAGACAAAATGGTAGATCCGTGCCTGCCTAAAGTCACCATCCGTTGTTAAAAAAAGTACACCAAAATACTGCGTTAAATAGACTTTATGGTTGGTTAAATTTTAAGCATTTTACTGGCGTAAATGAACAAAAATCAAATTGTTTCGACCTAGTACATTAAGTTCGAATAAATTCTACACCATCAATATACGTTTGTTCTAAGTGTTAATACTTGATTGGAAAAATGTATTTAGAAATATAGGAGTTTGTAGTTTATAATTATTTTGCTGATAACACACACATGTAAACACAAACACACGCTCACTCTTTATATAAATCGAGTGTAATATAAGTAACACCAGGATATATTAAATACTTTGCCTAAATTTTACACCCAAAGTTTCAAACATGTTAGAACGTAAAGAAACGTTGGGAAACATTTATGTTAACAGGTTACTGTAAATAGCTCCTAAAACATATTACACCAGTTAAATCGTATGTTGCTGCAAGTTACTCAAGTAACTGCTGAGTGAACATAAATCAACTTTTCACTGGTGCTTTTTGCTTTCATTCCATTTACGAATCTGCCAGTCGACCAAAATGCCAAGAAGGTTAAGAAAGGTTATGACGAACACCTCGGATAACGACTCTTTCCATAACCCAGTAGTTAACACTGAATCTGGGATTAACCTAAACATAACAAAGAAACAAATAGTTTAATTGAATTGAAGTCAAGTCATTGGCTAAATAAGTGAAAAACTTTAGTAAAAGCTTATTCATTCGTAGTAAAAGCAATTGTATTACTGTGGCAGTAGCAAGTAACATTCCCTAATATCTTGAATCTCCGGGCTAGTTTGCCATGTGTTTTTGGATTTTACTGTCAATATACTCTACGAGCAACATCAAAATAGAAAATTGACTCTGTCTAGAGTTCAAGAATTCAAGGACAGGTATTTTTAGCGGCCTGCTCCTTGGAGTTAGATATATACAAGAAACGTGTAAGGGCCTCAGCCGGCCTTGTTTCTTACTTACCCGTAGCAACAACCCACGCCAACTTTTTACGATAAAATTTAGAAGGATAAACAACCTCAATCGAATATTTATTTATAAAACAGCTCAATTTTGAGATGATAGCCGTATATATTTCTCACAATGTTGTAACCAAGGTTTTGTTTGATATTATTAAAAAGGAAATATGTCTGCGTTTTTAATCGGTTAGTTTAAGGTTGAGTTTTGATTTTGTTTGTTTTGCTTGATTTTGATTCTATATTTGACTTCTCTAGTACGTTTGTTCAAAACTGGAGTTCATTTTGGGAAGTAACTTGTTAACAAATTAAATATTTGACTTCATAAACCATCTATGGCAGGGGTTCTTCAACTGGGGTCCATGGACCCCTTGGGGGTCCGTGAACTAATTTTCGGGGGTCCATGAAGGCTTAAGTGAAATATGGTGTAAATTTAAGAGATAATCAAATTTTGAAAGATAAGAGTTTTATTAATAATAAAACGTTCTAGCACTCAATGTAAGCTATTTAGGCTCTATTTCAATTTCACATTTTTTAGACCTAAATAAGCAGATTTCTAAATTCTATTTGTATTGTGACGTCAATTTGTGACGTCATCTCTTTGATGAAATTTCTCGACTACCGTGGTCCACGCGAAGCCAAAATATTTAGGGGTCCGCGGTAGAAAAGTTTAATGACCTCTGATCTATAGTGACCGCCGGCCCGTTTTTCGAATTTTGTACTTGTTTTTTTGTTTTCATTTTGTAAAAGTTTTCATTCAATTTATATGTTTTTATTTTTTTTTAATTAAATGGTTTATGTTTTTTAAAAAAAAATTCTTACAAGACTAATTTTGAAAAAAGTCAAGAAAATAATTTAAAAATAAAACAAAAAATGTAACATATAAAAAAAATTAGTAAAAAATAAACACAAAATTCGAAAATCAGGGTGGCATTTGCGGACTAGTATACCATATAATAATCAAACTTACCCGTTTTCAATTTTAGCTTTCACTTCTTCGACGAACAGAGTGTTCATTTCGCCATGGTAATACATCATCGCTGCTATGAGTAAATGCCACAGCTGATGCGAATTACCCACCATTGCGAAAGTGTCTGAAAAACATTCAAACAGGTTTTCGTCTTACCAAACACGCAGGATACCTTTTTTATACCGATACCAAGTGTTGTAAACAAGTCATTTTGAATTGAAGGCTCAGTCAATTTTATTTGTAACAATACTTAAGTCCAAGTCAAGTCATCTTTGAAAGAACTTACAACCAAGTCAGGTCTTTTTGAATATAAAACAAGTCAAGTCCCAGTTAAGTGATAAATATAGTAAGTGAATTCCAAATCAAGTTCTTGTCTTAAAAGTTAAACGTCAAACTATTAAAATTGCTAAACTCTTAACTCCGATAACTCAGCTAGTAAATAAAACAAAACGCAACATAGGCAAGTAAATTGTTTCGTCTGCAAAACTATAGATAAATAACTCAATTTTATAATAAAAAATTGCTTGATGAAAACATTTCATTTCAACCAAGTCATTTGTCTAAAATACTTGAGTCAAGTCAAGTCTAAAATACTTGAGTCAAGTCCCAAATGACTTAAATGAAGTCATTTAAAAACGGCGACTTAAGTGGATTTAACATGATAAACCTAAAAAGTTAAAAAGGCATTTCTATAAGTGTTATTAACAAGCCACATTAAAATGACTCAAGTCTCAGTCAAATCACTTGGAAACGACCTCCTAGTCAAGTCTTTTTGAAAGAACAATAAGTCAAGTCCAAGTCATCAATTTCGTCAAGTCATTATAAGAGCAAGTCAACTTCAATTAAAATCATTAACATAAAATTAAAGCATTAAACCAATAAAAGTCATTTGTCCGTAGTCAATTCAAGTCATTTGAAAACAAGTCATTTAAGTCATAGCAACACTGGCCTTTGTTCAAAATTGTCAGGCCTAAGGCTGACTTAGTGTTATTTAGAAGTTAAGTTAACTCTAGCTAATAACCTACAATTTTGTAATAAAATGAAAAATAATCCTTTCGATGTAGAAAGCGTTGCTTTTGACCAAACCGGTATCGAAACCTTATTAGTGATAAACGCAACATAAGCAAGTAAATTGTTTCGTGTGCAAAACTATAGATAAATAACCCGATTTTGTAATAAAAAATGCTTGATGAAAACACTTCATTTTAACCCAAGTCATTTGTCCAAAGGACTTAAGCAAAGTCAAGTCATTTGAAACGAGCGATTTTTCATTTTTATCCTGCTTGGAAACGACTTAAGTCTAACCGAGTCCCCTGAAAAACAAGTTAAGTTTAAAGAAACATATTTAAAAAAACAATTAATTTCAACCCATGTTGTTGGCACTATGACAGAAGTTCAAGTTAAATCATTTGTCCGTAGTCAATTCAAGTCAAACAGTGACTTAAGTGCACTTAAGTCAAATCATTTAAGTCATAGCAACACTGGCCTTTGTTCAAAATTGTCAGGCCAAAGGCTGACTTAGTGTTAATTACAGTTTAAATATCCCCAGCTGATAACTTACAATTTTTTATTAAAATGAAAAATAATCCTTTCAATGTAGAAAGTTTTTGATCACTGCTTTTTATCAAAACATTGCTAAAACCTTAATATCGATTTGGTATTTGACTGCCTCCGATAAAACTCTATCGTACGAAGACCGATACTAGTCCTTGTTATCGAATATCGGTTCCGATAGGATATTATCGAGCATTCCTAGCAGTGTTTCAATGACTTGATTTGACCTAAGTCTTTTGGACAAATGACCTGAATTGGACTTTATTGCGTTTGTGTTATTTTTTAGCTACATTGTTGCTCATAATCAGACGAGTTTGTCCATGTTTATAATTAAACGGTTTACTTTTATGTCAATGACATAACTTGAAATTGACTTGCTCTCATAATGACTTGACTTTGGCAACCGATGACTTGGACTAGGACAGGCTTTTTTAGGCAAAAGACTTGCCTTCGACTTATGTTGTTTTGCAAATAACTTGACTGGGACTTTTGTTTACAACACGGATTCTAACTTACTGACCTGGAGAAAATCTTTCTGGTATTTTAAAACCGTACAGAAGAATGCCGAACAAACCAACCAAGGCCGCCCATAGAAAAAAATCGGACGGGAAATCAGCATAATAGCTCAGGTGTTCCATACGGGGACGCATTCCATAGAAAAGCCTGGAAAAGGTGGTTTTTAGAAAACAAAACAAACTCAGAAACAAATTACCGATACTATGAAATCGAAAAATGCATATTCGGATTTTAGTAAGCTGTTGTTTGAAAAAAAAGGTAAATCCAAACGCGACAAGAATTGTAAAAAAAAAACAGAAAACAAAAATTTTTAGTCAAAATTTCCTAAATTTTTAAAATTTTTAAAACTTAATTTCTGTTTAAAAATTTAGTTTTAAAATTTCCAAGCTTAAATTTTATTTTTTAAGTACTATAAAACCGAAAAATGCATCTTCGTACTTTAGTAAGCTGCTATTTGAATAAAAGTTAAATCCAAACGCGACAAGAATTATAAAAAAAAACAGAAAAATAAAAAATTTTAGTCAAAATTTCCAAAATTTAATTTCTATTTAAAAATTTAGTTTAAAAATTTCCAAGCCTTAAAAATTTTATTTTTAAGTACTATATAATCGAAAAATCGCATCTTCGATTTTTAGTTGCCTTCTATTTGAAAAACAGTTAAACCCAAACGCGACCAGTATCATAAAGTTTAGTTTGAAGGTATGTCCATAATACTACATATTTAAAAAGTAAAATGCATTGAAATATAAAGTTTGAATTGAAATTCTTTTTGTAATAGTAATTTTTTTCTGCTCAGACATCCAAGGAAGGATCTTGCAACTTTCATACGTCGAGCATTAATTGTTCCAAAAAAAAAACTGTCGGCAAACAGGCGATGAAATAACTTTATGTAAGGTATTATAAAAGTCAAGCTTCGCCTAAATTGTTTCTATGGTTCTTGTCGCATTTGGATTTAACTGTTTTTCCAATAGATGGCAACAAAAAACCGAAGATGCAGTTTTCAGTACTGTGATGACTTAAGTCAATGACTTAACCGATTATCTTGACTTAAGGCACTGTTTTTTAATGACTTAACTTGACTGAAGTCGTTCTGGTAAAAATACTTGACTCTACTTAAAGTCTTTCGGACAAAGGATCTGACTTGGAATTTCGTCATCAATTCAAATGACTTGGGTGAAAAATAGGTATTTTTATTTAACGTTAAGTTATAAAATTGTGCCATTTATCTCAATTTTTGCACGTAGAACGATTGGATTGTTACATGTTGTTTTTTGTTATTTTTTGTGGAATGCTCATAATTGGACGAGTTTACCAATTTTAGTAAGTTTATCGTTCTATTTTGATTTTAGATTTGACTTGGAGATGACTTGCTCTTATAATGACTTGAAAAGGATTTGACTTTGGCAACTGATGAATTGGACTTGTTATTTTTTTTTTTAGTTTTGACTTAGACTTAAAGTTATTTTACAAATGACTTGACTTGGGCAAATGATGACTTTAACTCTACTTTTATTTATTCTAAAGGACTTGACTTGGAAAAGCAAGAGACTTGAACTTATTATTTTTTCAAAGACTTGGCTTAGACTTAAAGTTATTTTACAAATGACTTGACTTGGACTATTTTAAAAAACTGGAATTACCTGACAAAGCAAGGGACTTAATTATTGACCTTGTTATTTTTTCAAAGACTTGGCTTAGACTTAAAGTTATTTTACAAATGACTTAACTTGAACTATTTAAAAAAAACTGGAATTACCTCACAAAGCAAGGGACTTGAACTTGTTATTTTTGTAAAGAATTTATTTAAACTTAAAGTTATTTTACAAATGACTTAACTTAAACTATTTTTAAAATAATTGGAATTACCTTACAAAGCAAGGGTCTTGAACCTGTTATATTTTTAAGTTATTTTACAAATGACTTAACTTTGACCATCAAAAAAAAATGAAATTACCTGACAAAGCAAGGCGAAATTCCAACCCCCGATACAATGGTCCCGGAGATAGCAGTGATTACCTTTGCGTATTTCTTGCCACGGGAAAATAAAGTCCACCAAAAGCAGATCACCACTAGTATCTGATGTGTGCGAAGCGAAAAGAGTGTAATGGGCCCTGAAACAGTAGATTATCAAGTTATAGAGAACAGTGTTTCTCGACCCAAAGTCGGTCGACTCATTTGAATCCTCGTGAGATTTAAGGTGAGTCCGCGAGCACAACTTTGCATTTTTGTTCAATAACTACATTTTCTCCTATATACGTTAGACCAGTGGTTCTCAAACATTTTTTTTAAATTACGAAATGATACCCTAGCAATTTTTTAAATTGCTCACGGTCCCCTTAATATTATACACAAATAAACACAAAATAACACGTTGTTTTTAATGGTAAATGGGACGGCTGCACTTGCAGTCTTAGAAGGCTTGTTGATACCGTATTTAGTATAGTAACAGTAACGAAATTACTTTATTTGAATGAAGCAATCACGATAAGTTTTTAAATCGTGACCGTACAGCCCACAGTGGTAGCACAGCAAGCTGTAAAAACGTAATTCTCATTAGCACAACGCAACACTATGACGTCAAAATGCACATTTAACTCAAAGCATGCAATCACGTGAATGAACAACTAATCGTAGCTTGTGATGACGAGCGCAAACACGTTGGAATTAAGTTAGCGTAATGTCACTTTGCGCGTATAGGTCGAGCCTGAGTTTGACTTTCTTTTTTTCCCACAATTAGGTCTATGTACGGCATAGTTACTCTAATTGTTTGTTCAGCTTGGTTTAAAAAGTAAGTTGCCTGAAAATTTTGTGGCACATAAAATTTTCTTCTTCAGGAGCGTCGTGTTAATTTTGTTAGGTGCTTCGCGGTCCCACAAAATTGTCTTGCGGACCCCAGTTTGAGAACCACTGCGTTAGACCCATGTACACTGAAAGTGTCATAGACTCACCGAATCTGTGGGTCAATGTTGCCTGAATTGAACAATGATATGGCACTGGAGATACCCTTTAATATAAAGTTGCTTCTACTAACAGAATGTAGCAAGCATTGGCGGATGGTTGTTTCTCGAATAGCTCCTCTCTGAGCCTGTGCAGCTTTGTTGGTAGAGCGACAGTCCCGGTATGACCAGAGGCTGTCAGTTCGAACCTCACCGTAAGCTAGTTGTTCTCTAGCCTGTCTTGCTGTGATCATTGACCGACAAATTCGGTGAGCTTGTACTAATCGTTGGTCAAAAATCAACTTCAGAAGGGATGGATCACATTTGTTTAGCACATATATGTGTGTCTATCTTTCATTGAACGTTAGAACCATCTGTGAATTTTCATAGATCCCAAATGTTCTTAACATCATAATTTTAGTTTCAGTCCACCATGGATTCGCCCTTGTCTGATAGTTTGCAGTAAACCACTTTGTTTGAACCTAACCTCACTCTTATACGCAGTGGTGTTTCAACAGTCACTACTAACCTCATTTCTATCCCTGTAGTCAGCACTTTACTCATTTCCACCCTTGCAGTCAGTACTTTAATCATTCCAATCACTTTGTTTGTACCTAACCCTACTCTTACATGCGCAATGGTAGTCCAACACTCACTAGGCCTACTTGACCTATTTCCACCCCTACAATCAGTACTTTACTCACTTCCCACAGTAACTACTTATTCATTTCCGCCCCTGACATTAGTACTTTACTCATTTCGACTCCTGTTATCGGTACTTTACTCATTTCTACCCCTGTAGCTAGGCCAATTATTATTTGTACCAAACCTCGCTCTTACATGCGCAATGGTATTCAAACATTCACTACTTGTGTCATTTCCACCCCTACAGTCACTACTTGCCTCACTTCCACCCCTGTAACCACTACTTTACTCATTTCCACCCCTGCAATCAGTACTTTGCTCATTTCTACCCCTGCAGTTAGTACTTTACTTATTCACAATCACTTTATTTGTACTTAACCTCGCCTTACATGCGCAGTGGTGTTCCAACTCGCAAATGTAGTGCTGTACTCCGGAGATTCCAGCGAATACGAGCGAGAAAATGCAGGATTTGTCAGCGGAGAAGCAACAGTGGTGAACTGCAGCGGAATAAGAGTTGAACATGTGCGCAACTGTGCTGGATAGAAGGGCGAGGCAAACGGCTGAAATAAAACAAGAAAAGTTATGTTACCTTGCCGGGACATGTACAATAATATTTTTGTTCCAACAACTTTCTGTTTAAAAAGTTAACGTTGTGTAGGTTTTTGTTAACAGCATGTCAATCAAAGTATCTTTGTTCGACTAAACATTCTAAGTAACACGATTTTGTTTGTTGAAATAAAGCAAGAAAAGTTACTTTGAAGCTCTTAACGTACTACAGACACTTGTTCAAAAACAAAAGGCTAAAGTCATTCGTCAACGTTGGTTAACAATTACAATTACCAGAGAAGCTGTGTTTTTTATTAATGTCGGATGGGAATCGCTACCCGATACCAAAAGGTAACATTCCAAAATTCTAATCCACTTTTGCACAAATATAGGCTACAACCAGAAAGTCAAACCAAATATAGTTTGTTTTAACGGCACAGCTTATTTTAAATACCATACTATACACATTTTTACCAAGACCATAGGTGTAGAAAGGTAGCATGTATGGTTCAACTTGGTATCCATCATCAACGAAACGAGATATGTATTTATGGATGAAGTAAATCAAGGGTAAAAAGTGCGTCCATATGTTGAGCGTCTCATTGGTAAGACGAAATGCGCTGAAAACAACGATAACAAATAGTTTCTCTGGGACTTAACTTATTTCAAAATGACTTGTTTACAACATAGCAGGGCTGCGGAGTTGGAGTCGGACTCGGGACTCGAGGAGTCGGTTTGTTTTGCTGGGCTTGGACTCGGGACTCGAGTAAGAGCACGTAAAACTACCCGAGTCCCGAGTCCGACATGCGCATGCGCAGTACCAAATTTTAAAACTAATATGGCCGCCAACTGGAAATTGTAAAGGTGGAACAGCATATGGTGAATGTTTTCCAACCAAGTATTTTAAGTGAATGAATTATACGACACCCCTATAAATGGATTGCTGAATATCCACGTTATTTTAGTTACATAAATGGGCGGAATACAGGCTGTAGAGTCAGGGCCGGACTTGGGACTCCAAGAAATCGCACATTTGACCGGAGTCGGACTCGGGTTATTTTTAACCGATTTCGCAGCCCTGCAACATGGTCAAATCATTTATTGAAAATGACTTGACTTTATCTTTAGTGATTTTCGAAATGACTTGACTATGACTCGAGTAATTTCAAAATGACTTGTTTACAACACAGGCAAATCATTTATTGAAAAGGACTTGATTTTGACCTAAGCGATTTTTCTAACGACTTAACTGTGACTCGAGTTATTTGGAGGTGACTTGCTTAGAACACAGGAAAATCATTTATTGAAAATGGCTTGTTTGCTGTCGGCGCTGGTCTAGAATCCTACCACATTTTTGTTACATAACGAAACTTGTCAAAAATCAAATTGAAAGGACGAAATATATGTGGGACAATAAATATAATAAAAATACTTGTGGTAATGTATAAAGGTTGTTTACCTTGCAAAATAGTAGGCAGGATGTTGGTAGGGGGGCATGTAGCCCACCCTACAATAAGGCTTGTAGTCCACTGCTTTTGATTGTTCAACCAACTGCCTTCGTGAATACCATCTTAATGGCCTGCAGTATATAGGTATACCATCAAAGCGGTTTACCATCATGTTGCAGTGTTGTAATGACTTAAGTTAGTGACTTTACTTAAATGGATCTAAGTCACTGTTTTTAAATTACATGAATTGACTTAAGTCGTTTGGTAAATGACTTGTCTTGACTTAAGTATTTAGGCCAAAGGACTTAACTTGACTTAAGTCGTTTTGAAAAATGGCTTGACTTACGTATTTTGGCCAAATAACTTGACTTGGACTTAAGTGTCTAAGTCGAATGACATAGGTTCAAACTAGATGTTTTTATTGAACATTTTGTTATAAAAATAAGTTATTTATCTTAATTCCTACACGTAAAACGATTAGATTGTTACACGTTGTTTTTTGCTATTTTTTAGTTTACTTATCGCTCCAAATATTTACTACTTCAATAGCCTAGGTCTTTTTGATAAAGCGGAATGTTGAAGGAATAAATTACAAAGCGAAAAACCTCTAGTTTAATAACAGACGAAAGTTATTGCAATACCAATCTATAAAAACCTAAAGTAATTTTGTGTACAAAGTATTGCTTCGCTAAAAAAGGGTAAATATATTTCGTTTACAATACAAAATTCTTCTTTTATATCCTGTTTGGTTATCTGGCTTGATCAAATGCTATCGGTTAAGCATAACTGTCATTCATTCAGTTGTATAACGAATACTAAAACCTAATGTGCTTATAGTCTTTATCGTAAACTTATATCCGTTAATAATAGTAAAAGTAAATATTTTAAGGTTTTCTCCTTTATTTGCATAATACTATAACCAGACTTGGACAACTGCAGAATTATAATTTTAGTCTTTATCGTAATCTTAATTACAGTCTTTATCGGAATATTATATCTGTTAATAATAGTGAAAGCAAAAAGTAAAAACCTATTTTAGTTGCATATATTATAACAGGCTTTTCAACCCTTGTCATTTATTGAATGTCCGCTACCAGACTTGGACAACTAGGTAATTCTAGTTTTCTAAGTGAAGAATTAGAGCAAATTGCGGCTAATTCTTATTCAAATCTATATAGTTGGTGAATTACTTGTGTGGTCTAATTCTAGTTCTAATCGATTAAATGCTATTTCGAAGTGGGTGTTTATAGTTTATTATTTAACGCGCAATGAATAGTTCCGGTAACACCATATCTCATTATTAAGCGCCTGTTTTGCGATGACCAAATGGGCGTTTAGTATTATCTCAATAAGTGAAAACTAAATAATTAAGTGTAATTCTAGTTCAAATTCCAGTTTAAATTCTAGTTTTTCAAGTACGGTAATTCTAATTCTAATCTAATTTAAGAAAACAAAAATGATCTAATTCTAATTTGGAAAAAATGAAATGCTCTAATTTTAAATCTAATCCTATTTTAGAAAGCTAAACTAAATCTAGTTGTCCAAGTCTACCCGTTACAGATTGATTTGGACTTATTGCAAATACACAAAGCACATAACTTTTTACTTACTGCTGTTGGCTTTTGCGTTTTGCAGACATCCCTTAATTTGCCTGTTACACATTAAATGCTATTTCAAAGTGTGTGTTTATAGCTTATTATTTAACGCGCAATTAATAGTTCCGGTAATACCATATCGCATCCTTATGCGCCTTTTTTTGCGACTACTAAATGACGTTTTTTACTATCTAAATAAGTGGAACAAAATTTATAAAACCTATAAAATGAACAACAGATATACAGGGTGTCCATAAAGTCTCTTTACAATTTAAAAAATATTGAAAAGTGAAATGATGAGATATCGCAATGAGGTTTGTTTTACGTTGATCAGTATTTCATAAAGTTTTTATTGACACTAAAATTTATGGTTTCAGACAAAATTTCTAAATTAACCGTTTAGATGTGCTTCGTGCAACTAATGGTGCACATATAGAAGTGTATTGTATAAAGTAATACCATTTTTTCTGATTTTTTAATTAAATGATGATTAAATGTTTAGAAGTGAATTTAATGTGTTAATAAAATCTTTATGAAATACTGATTAACATAAAACAAACCTCATTGCGATATCTCATCATTTCACTTTTTAATATTTTTTTAAATTGTTAAGACAATTTTTGGACACCCTGTACATTAACTACGCAAGTTAAATTAACAAGAAGTAAACCTTGTCACCAGTAGGATTTTCAGCCATATCACAGTAAATAAAGATTTGGCAAGAGGCATTTTTTTACTGTGGGTTTTTAATAAAGAGAAAATGGCACATTACAAAAACACTATTGCGTCATAAACATAACATGTTGCTAGAGGTGGGTCTGGTCTCGAAACGGCTATAAGAACAGCCACAGGAACAAAATAATGGTTAAAATAACAGATTTTTTCAGTTAAGGGATTTCAGGTTTTAATGTGAATTACAAGCATTAGTGTTGTAAACAACTTATTTCAGAACGTCAAGTCCCAGTTAAGCGATTTGTAAAATTACTCAAGTTCAAGTCAAGTCTTTTTTTTCAAATAACAAGTCAAGTTCCTGTCCAAGTCATTATTTGAGCAAGTCAACTTCAAGTCAATTCCTTTTATAAAAATAAAATGTCAAACTAAAAACTGGTAAACTCATCCGATTATGAGCAAATACTCAAGTAAAAAACAACATCAACGCATCATATGGCAAGTAATTTTTTGTGGAAAAATTAAGATAAATAACCCAATTTTTATAATAAAAAATGGATAATGAATATATTTGAATTTAATCCAAGTCATTTTGCCCAACATACTTCAGTCGAGTCTAGTCATTTGAAAACAGTGACTAAGTGCACTCAAGTCAAGTTATTGACTTAAATCATTACAACACTGTTAATATAAATAGAATACTTTTTGACAGCATGTGAATAGGAAAATGATTTGGAGGTACGGGTCAAAAGATAAATTGGAGATGTCTACACCGAAATGCACATTACAAAAGTGTTTATAATTTTATAGATCAAATACATTTGAAGCCATTATTGTCGTCACTTATGTGTAAGGGCGAGGAGATATCTTCCTATTTTACACATTCAGTTTGGCATGTATTTTAAAGAATGCTGAAAAATGACATTTTTTGACAACTTTAAAGAGTAGAAAAAGTGAGGTTCCTTTATCGTAAAACCTAATCGATTAACTGTTTCAAAATCAATGGGTTGGATTTTTATGTCCGAACAGAATGAATTCTTTCACTTTGGCCATAACTGGAAACAACATAGATACCAACTGTTAAATATTTTACGAACATATTTTATTAATATCGTGCTTTACACCTCAGTGAAAAAAAATCTTTTCTGAAAAATCGAAAAGCCCATTTTACAAACAGTAAATATGTTTTGGAACATAATGGTCGGAGGTTTTAGTTACACGTAGTAAGAATATCAAAGCCCATAAAGAAGTAGGTATAATAGAAGTGGGTAAAAAGGTCTGTTTTAAGCTAAACTGTTTTAAATCTAACCTAAGTTAAGAAAACTCAAATTTTATGAAAAAATACAATTTGCCTTACCAATATAATCTGATCAAATAACTGTTTGAAAACCAAGGTAAAAATGTGAAAGGCTTATTTTGCTCAAAAAACATTTCATGGAAAATTTTAAGCCACAGGCCGTATAGTTTGCCCAGGTATACAACATAAGCTACTAAAAGCAGTGGGTGTCAGCAGTTCTACGCCTACACTTCCAGTCTGCTTAGATAGAGCACCAGAGCTTAATGTTTTACTGTTGTTGTGTTAGTCGGAAAAGTAATTTACTATTAGCAATTAGAAGAATGATATTGTTTGCTTTGCTTTGTTCTTTGGCAATTGTTGAGAAACAGCAGTCCGTTGCAATAGATTCGGAAGCATGTAAGTTGTTATTGTTGGCGTAAAGGTTAAACTGTACAGAAACAGTAAATAAACGAGGTGTATGCCTACTCTTCCACTTTGTTTTATAAACTATGCTTAAAGTTACAATCGCAACGCCTTGATTCAGTGTTTCTCTGCCTTTTTGCGGCAACCAAAATAGTTAGAGCAGTGGTTCCAACCTGGGGGTCGCAAGGGGTTGTCTGGTGGGGTCGCCGTGTAGTATTTGATAAAAAAAAAACTTTATAAGAAATAGCAATATGTACTAAAAGTTAAGCAGTATAGAAGGAGCAAAAGCACCGTCAGTCTAACATTTGTTTCTGTCGTCTTTATGACGTTACCATAAAACTTTTCAATTAATGAATCAAGCTTCAGTCAAACAATGTTTAATAAAATGAATGGACGCTCAAATCGTACCATTAGCTTGTTGTGCATACTTAAATCCGGACATTTTAGTCAATAAATATGCTGTTGCTACCAAGCGTAGCATATTAAAAATTAAGCTATAAATAAGTCAGGCCATTGACCTAAGTCAGGGGTTCTTAAACTGGGCTCCATGTACCTCTTGGGGGTCCGTGAAGGCCAAATCCAAATATTAGTGTATATTTAAGAATTAATCGATTTTTCTAAGAAGAGGTTAATTAAAAATAAAACGTTTTTGCAATGAATTTAAACTCTGCTTTACTTTGTGTCCCGAAGACTGCAGATTTCTAAAATCTATTTGTATTGTGATGTCAATTTATGACGTCATTTTTAAAAAGTGCATGCTTACTGTGGTCCACGCGAAGCAACAAAATAAGATGCCGTGGTTAAAAAAGTTTAAGAACCCCTGGCCTAAGTCATTACAACACTGCAAGTTGGTGGTAAATCGCTGTGATTTCAGTCAAGTCGAAAAAAGCTTGAAAAGATTTATTTAAAAGTCAAACACACTAGATGCATGAACACAATATTTGCGCAAAGTCGAAATATTTTAGCGTTTACTTATTTGCATCAGCCAAATAATATGAGGAATGGCCTCATGTCCGGTTTGTAAAAGAGGTGGCCGGATGATTTACACTGGCGGGTGGTCACACTTTCAACCAGTGCTCCGCAAACGGTATTCCGGCCATGCTAGGTGTGCCCGCGACGTTCTCATAGGTGTGTTACTTGCGTTTTTAAGTATATATTTTTTAACAATTAGTCGAATTAACGCGAAGAATTTATATCTTATAAAGCTATCTTAAATCACCGGAAATCAAAAGAGTTTTTTTTAACTAACTCAACTACCAGAGTATAAACATACAAAAAATGTGTTACCTGTACAACAAATTGCAATGGGAGATTAACCATACGCTCGAAACCCATAAAGCATTATTATAAATATATTATTGGCATTTTCTGATTGTAATTTAACCTTGGAAGCTGTTATGAAAAATCAAATTATTCAAAAAATACAAAGCCATAATGTCAGGTTTCGTTTTTCGAATGCTATCAAAAGCCCTCTATTCTCCAATCAGCTATTGCAAAGGGTTACAAGTTGTAGGACTTTGACCGGCTTTCGGAAACTTTAGGAAGTTTTTCTTCAGGAAAAACCGCAAAACCAGAAAATAAAGAAATCTAATACATAAAACTTTTTTCGCCTTCGGCGCGTTTTGTCACAAAATGATCCTTTTTCTCTTGGTTGCCTGGGATATTTGCTGATGTTGTTGTTTTGTCAATCGACACGCATTTTAAAACAGATGTGCCGCCAAGTTATTTTAGCTCCGATGGTGTGCCGCAAATTAAAAAAGGTTGCGGAGCACTGGTTTAAAGTAATGTATTTAGTGTTTGCAAAAAATGTCTTCGTTTTTTCGGACTGCATTAACCGAGTAGTAAAGCACAATTTTAATAATATATGTTTCGCAAATATTTCACAGTTGGTCTTTATCTCTATGTTGTTTCCAGTTATGATCACTGTGAATGAAGTCGATGGGTTCGGATATAGAGCATACACGAACGCTTTTAACAATCTCACTGAATCTGAGCGTGGGGTCGGTGTTTTACTAAACAGTTCCACAAAAATGTATGAAACAAGTAAGTGTCATAGTGGATTATCACGATGATGTCGTTTTACCTATCAAGCTACATTAAAGCTCCGTGCATAGTATACTCAAGCATATTTAATTTGATTTTCATTATATTAACGTGCTGCATTATTTTATAGTAGGAGACAAGTTTGCCCTTAAACAACCTTTGTATTTTTATATTTAGTTTCAGAAATTTGCAAATCCACCCTTAACAAATGCAATGTTAACGCAAAGTGCGTTGGATCTGGCAAACCGTCGATTTATAGATGTTCCTGCAAACCCGGATTTAAGGATACGAGTTCAAAATCATACGTTTCTTTCTATAATTTGGCTTACGTCCCGTCTGGAACGAACTGCACAGGTAAGTGCCATTAGCACCAGACTATGTTAGTATTAGACCTGAATAACTAGATTTATTTCGCCGTTTTAAACTTTGACCAGAATTAAAATTAGACTATTTCAGTGTTTTCAAATTCGATTAGAATCAAAATTGGATCAAATTTTTACGTTTTCTCGATTTAGATTAGAATTAGAATTACTGATTTTTAAAGCCAGAATTTGAACTAGAATTTGAACTGTAGGTATTCACAATTAATTTAGTTTCAATTCATTCGCGTAGGAACGTAAAGTGCAAACTTTCTATTTTATAAGTTTTAGTATAGCGTATGCTTTTCAGACTGTAAAATTCACTTATAAGTCGTTTTCACCAATTCAAGATTTTTATTTCAACTGGGAAACTAAAAATGCGGTTGAACAAAGTAGCGTTTTTGGTCAAATCCGAATTAGATTAGAACTAGAAGTTAGAGCCCACAAGCAATTCACGAACTAGATTAAAATTAAAATTAGAATTAGCAGCATTTCGCTCAAATTTAACAGAACTCAAATTATCTAGTATCCCATGTCTAGTTGAAACCGGACACAGTAGCCTATCTGTAGCGTTAGGAAGTAGTTTTCCAATATCCAACCGCTGCCTTGCCCAATTTGACGTCACTATACACGTGACTGGTGTTCACTGACCTGTGACCAACGCTTTGGCGAGTAGGTTTGGCGTTTCGCAATTTGATTCTACAATTGGCTTATAATACAGATATGTACACTTACAAAATATTTGTATCCACTTAGATGTGAATGAATGCCTTTTAAACGCCAGCAGTTGTCCCCACAACGCAAATTGCAGCAACACGATCGGAGATTACCAATGCCAGTGTCCACTTGGCTACACCAGCGAGGCTAAGAACTGTCGAGGTGAGAATTACATAATTTATCCAAACAAACACACATGGCGTTAAATCAGGGACGAAAGTACGGCATTGCAGAGTCAGAGACGAAAAAGTACTGCAGAGTCGTGAAACGCCAACTTAAAAACGTGAAACGCCAACTTAAAAAATGTTCTATAATGTCAAAGTTTAATTTTAACTTGAATATTTTGTTCCCAAATCGCAAATTTATTTCAGAAACAATTTTCAGAAGGAATTTGTTTCGCAAAATTTGTTAGACGGAACAAAAATTGGCGAAATAGCCCAGTAAAAAAAAAACATTTTTTATTATCGGAACGATGTTTCGGACCGGCCCGGCATTCTTGCGCCACGCGAGGGAGCCATAAAGACAGTCAGTAAATTGAACTCTGTGTTTTACGCAGACTGCTGAGTGGGGTAAAAACAACCCGAGTCCGACTCTGGGAAAAAAATAAACCCGAATTCTACTCCGGTCACAAAATAAACCACACCACGGCCAAACTTGCTAGCCCCGTCAACACTTTTTCTAAATATTAACTTTGCATGATGCTGAACAATATAAACCAACCACTGTTGAATCAGTCATTTGTCAGTGATGTTGAGGCAAAATTGTATACCGTTTTCATGAGGACTGGTGAGTCATATAAAAGTAACTAGAGTCCGACTCCGGCCAAAAATATTAAGCCGAGTCCTAGCCTTGATTCCCGAGGCCGACTCCCGCTAAATGTGCGATTCCGTCGAGTACCGAGTCCGGCCTCTACTCCACAGCTTATATTCCATCCACCAAAAACTAATTATCCTTTATACGATGTTCGTTCAGATATTGACGAGTGTGCCACAGGGACTTCCAGTTGTTCCAAGTTGGCAAATTGCAGCAACACTGTCGGAAGTTACGCCTGTTACTGTCCGCCAGGCTATAACCTGATAAACCACACTGAGTGCATTGGTAAGTTGCTCGTATTGGTTGAAATAATATATGCGTATATTTACGCTTATAGCAGTGTTATAGGTCAATGACCTGACTTAAGTGCACTTAATTCACTGTTGCCAAATGACTTGACTTGACCTAAGTCGTTTTGATCAAATGACTTGACTTGGACTTAAGTCATTGGGTCAAATAACTTGTGTTAAAATTAAGTGCTTTTATTTACCATTTTATTTTTATAAAGTTGAGCTGTTTATATCAAGATTTGCACGTAAAACGATTTGCTTTCTAAATGTTGTTTTTTGTTATTTTTTAGTTGAATCATTGCTCTTAATCGAAAAAGTTTACTAATTTTAGTTGTGTATTGTTTTGTTTATTTATATCAGTGATTTGACTAGGAGATTACTTGCTCTAGATTACTTGCTCTAACTTAAGCAACTGATGACTTGGAGTGGCACATAACTTGTTTATTTTTAAAAAAGATTTGACTGGGACTTGAGCCATTTCAAAATGAATTGTTCAAGACACTGGCTTTTAGTATTGTATCCTTCTTTCTTGTCTGTATTAGACTTAATAGCTTGAGAAACGCACCGTTTCGAACAAACATTAGCTAACAATGTGTTAAAACTTATATTAGAAAATATGTATTTCGCCAATAAATGACATCATCAATTTATCCTAATTCGAATGAATCAGTAGAATACAGTTACCTTAATCGGATAGTTTTACGATAATTTTTTTATTATCAATATCAATTGCAGATTTGGATGAATGTCGACAAAACACGTCGAGCTGCCCAAAGAACATTACTTGTGCCAATACGGTTGGAAGTTACGTCTGTCATTGTCCAGCTGGTTACAAACACGTTGAAAATACCTGTCAAGGTAAAGTTTGCTACAATTGCAATAACGCTTCGCGGTTTTAATACTATATTAAGAATTTTTTTGTGAAATATGTTTTTGACCCTTTTAATGTAAGAAAACACTATTTTTTCAGATAGCCATTTCATATTTAGTCTAGACCAGCGGTTCTCAACCAGTGGGCCATGGCTCACTGGTGGGCCATAAAACATTTTGAGGTGGGCCACAGACCAATTTAAAAAAGCTAGATTAATCGAAGAATTTAGTTTCATTTGCGTCAATATGCTTATTTTATAAAAATGTAAATAAAATGTAAATTGATTGTTCAGCAGAAACTATCTCACTAATGCACGGTTAAATAAATAATCTGTTTTGATATGTGTTCTGCTGTGTTTTGTTCTAAACCTATTTTATATTTATTTTTCTTTTATAAAAGTGTATTGGGCCACAGAATTTTTGTGCAACGAAAATGGGCCACGAGAGAAAAAAGGTTGAGAACCACTGATCTAGACAAAAAAAATCGTTGTACAATCTATTTTACTAAACACTGACTAAACAATAAGCAATGACATGGAAAGCTGAAATAAAATTATATTTGGAAACGATAAAACATGTTGATGTAATTTTAGCCCTTGCTTAAAGTTTTTGGTGTTTATTCGCATTTCGCGTTTATTTGCAATCCGTGACGCGAAATTTGCCCAAACACTTAAAAAATTGCGTCGAGGTTCAAATTTATCTATTTTGCATGTTTGAGCGTATTGTTGCATTTTGGTATCGGAACAGATCGCGATTCTTTTTGTCCGATATATCGGGTATCGGCGTCGGAACGAGATGTCAAATATCAGGTCCCTATTTGCCCTTATTGATAAATTATAGTCTGTCTATAAAAATGTCGACATTGAACAGTTTTACCATGTTTTGTTCCCTTTTTTCCAACTGGTCTATTTTCAACAGAAAAGATAAACACCTGAATGCCGAAACATTGATATATGTTTTTTAAACTCTTTTTCAGTTGTTATGCTAGGGATGTCCGCTACTTGACATTTCAATCCGACGCCGATGCCCGATAGCTAGACCAAAAGTGTCGCGATCGGATCCTAATGACGTCATTACTATACCCAAGCACATAAAGTTTATTGAATTAAAACGTTCTAAAACAATTTTTCTCAGGTTTCAGGCCCAATTTTTTTTTAAGAAGTTCAATTACGATCATTTGTTAACCTACTATTTTTTTATAGAATCACATTTCAGGATAGAAATGCACTAGACAGCAATTAATTGCTAGAATACCTGGATTAATTTGGCATCGGATCGGCACCGATACCACTCTAGTATCGGACAAGTACCGATACTACCACTTGACTCGGGTATCGGCTCCGATCCGATGTAATCAGACATCTCTATGTTTATATTAGAACCCTCTGCTTAACTTTTTGTACAGATAATGACGATTAGACTTTACTTGACATTTCAATCCGACGCCGATGCCCAATATCTAGACCAAAAGTGTCGCGATCGTATCCTAATGACGTCAATACTATGCCCAAACAAATCAAATTAATTGAAGTAGGACGTTCAAAATTTGTTTTCTCAGGGTATTAGACCTAGCGTGAGGAAGTTTAATTACCACCTGTTGTTAAGCTACTATTTGCTGATAAATTCACATTTTAAGATAGAAATCGCTTCCCTGGGCAGCAATTGTTGCTAAAATACCTATAATTTTATACTAGGCAGCAATTGATTGCTAAAATACCAATAATATAGAATCGAATCGGCACCGATACCCTAGTATCGGACAAGTACATCGGGTATCGGCTAAAGTTCGATATTATCGGACATCTATATGTTATACTGTACCCCTCTGCTTAACTTTTTGTACAGATATTGACGAGTGTACTACTGAGACGTCCAGATGTTCAAAGTTGGCCAATTGCAGCAACACTGACGGAAGTTACGCCTGTCACTGTCCGCCAGGCTATTACTTGGGCGACCAAACTGAATGCTACGGTAAGCTGCTCGTATTGGTTGAAAGGAGATTAATAGCTTAAGTCCCAGTCAAGCCTTTTCAAAAAGAATCACGATCAAGTCCCATTCAAGTAATAATTAGAGAAAGTCAATTCCAAATCAAATCCTTACTGAATGCTACATTAAGCAACTGAATGCTTCAGTAAGATAGGGAAAAGATTTGCGTTTATATTAGAGGCAGATCAATATATCTGTTTACCGATAACATCGGCTGATATTTCACTTCTACCGATATATTGGTTCAGTAAATTTGGTCGATTTTTTGTCGATATTTTTATGAAAATAGTATACAGTATTTTCTTGAAAATACACAATTTTCCTAACTTTCGAACTTTCGGATTTGTAATTTTCTTTCATTTACATGGCTGACTGATTAATACAGTGTTTGATTTCTCGTGTGTGCTTTGCATAATGCAAAGCTGATATGCAATAAAAGAATTGTATAATTTAGAAAGTAAATAAACTGAATGTAATTTTTTTTTTTTTTTTAATAAAAAAGGATAGTTATTACTTTGTCTGAGTTACCGCATATAAAAAATCGGATATCGGTATCGGGTATCGGTTGGCAAAAACATTAAGAGAAACTAAAAATGCTTTTTGGTAAAATTCGAATTCGAATAAAACTAGAATTACAGCACACAAGCAATTCACAACCTAGACTAGAATTAAAATTTTGTAAAATTTTTTCTAATTCTTGAAATGAGAACTTGAATTATCTAAATGTCCAATTCCGCTTATAAGGGCTTTACATTTGAAGTCCCATACAACAGTACACATTTGTTAGGTTACAACCTATCTGATTTAGATATCAACGAATGCATCGGCAACTACACTTGCCACGAGCAGGCCTTGTGCGTGAACCAAGTGGGGAAAGAATACATGTGCTGGTGCAATTCGGGCTGGTCGGGAAACGGCAAGACATGCATTGGTAAGTTAAAAAGGGAACACACAACAAGACCTACAAGGCAACAACATCTAAAGCAGAATAATCTATAATACCTTAGCATTGGGACCAACGAGATAATAAAGCCAAATACACAGTAATATCCAGCACGGAATAATATGTAAATCATCGGAATAAGGCCTAAACCTGTTGGAATACTTTCTAAAATTAGAAAAAAGGCCTAAATGACAAAACTAACGTATGAAGTTTAGACGCCCAGAAGTGAAATTTATTCCGACGTTGCCGTTGTTCTTATTTCGATCTTATTGCTGGAGTCGGTTAAAAATTCCGTATTCGCTTTCCGTAGATATTTTCAGCATAATGCAGACTTTAAATAAATGTCAAATATTTGAATAAAAGCAGAAAGGTTTTACAGATGAGAATGATTTTTCGGTAAAAACGCATGGTAAACATAATAACATCGGCGGTTTGTAAATACAGGTAAATATTGTGTAATAACCGTCGTGATTTGACTTGTTTATTGTTGTGTAATAATAGGCTAGCCGTGTTATATTAGGATCACAATTGCGTAGGCGTGTTTCTGATGAAGTACAATACAGTCCGAATCAATTTTCTTTTTGTCCTAACAGGCAGACTGCCAAAACGTAAAAAAAATAGAACACAAATATTTACCTTTATATTCTTTTAAAAATAAATTTCGATGACTAAATTTATTGTGAATGCTTAAATTTAATTCTAGTTCAAGTTCTAGTTTAAATTCTGTTTTTCGACAATACCGCAATTCTAATTCGAATCTTATTTGAAAAAATTTAAATGATCTAATTTATTAAACTTATATTAAACTAATAAATTCTATAATAATTATTGTTTGCGAGGTTATTGTAATGCATTAGGTGTTCCGTGGCTCAAAAAGGCCTGAAACCTCTGTTCCAGGAAATACGCCCACGAAAACACTCATCTGGCCTATAGCGCGCTATTTCCGAATAGATGGTTTTAGATCGGAAATAAAATGACTAACATTTGCAGTGGCCAGCATACGCTTTTGGACCAATACACGTGCAAAGTAAAGAGCCACTATGAATAATAACATAATGCCTTTCTAACTCGAAGGGTCTATGTTGGGGAAAATCCATAATAAAGTGTACGAATTTTGCGAGTTTTGCATAATTGCAATGTTTTTTTTTAAATCGATGTTAGCCGGTTAGATAGTCTCGGGAGTTGCCTATGCTATTCGGCTGGATCGCCTATTTACGCTTGCACTTGTTGTTGATTAAATGTCGATTTATACTGGGGTACCTCAGTGTTCTTAAATGGGGTCCGTGGACAGTCAATGAATGAAAATAGCTTGGCTTGGGTAAACTTATGTAACCGTTTGTCAGTGATTTGACGTGACTTAGCTATTTGGGGTAAAATGACTTGACTTAACCTAGGTCATTTAGACAAATAACTTGGGCTATGTTAAGCTTTAGTTTTATCGTTTTGTTATTTTGATTTGTTTTAGTCAATTAGTAAATGGAATAAAATGTCAATTTGCCATTTGTTTTGTTTTTGTGTTTGCTGTGTGAAATCAAAATGGAACATTTGCACAATTTCTAGAAGTTTAATATTAATATTTGTATCAATGCTGTAACATGAAATTGACGTGAGTAGCTAATGATTTTAACCGGGACTGTGACTTGCTTTTTGCTGAAAAGACTTAAACTTAAGTTATTTTGCAAATTACTCGACTGGGACTTTCATTATAAAGTTACTTATTTACTACAACAAGTCATATGAACTAAGTTTTAGGGGTTCCATGAAGGCTTAATTAAAATATTGGTGTGTAATTTAAAAAATGAAATAACTCTTATAAAACAAACGTGGCCATAATTATCCCCCAAACTGTATTTTTGCCTATTTTGATTGTTTGCGCTGCGTATAGTCCAGGGTTAAGTTTCTAAACCAATTTTAATCAATTTGTCTTAGCCTAAGGCGTAGTTTTGGTTTTAGCCCTAGTTCGTCGTTAAAGCGAAGTCGGGCAACCTAAAAAATATAAAGGCATTTTTTTCATTAACATCTTTGTTATATAGCTGTTGCTTTGAAAGTAACACTTTCTTCAAACTTTAGCAAAATAAACCAACCGTGTACCGTTCTTAAGTATACTTTTTCTTGACGCCCCGTTTGTATACAACTTCGTCACGTTTTGACGTAACCTTGTGACGTCACATTAGGACGTAACTTTGTGACGTCATCTCTGAAGAACAAACTCATGCCTAGATCCGCACCTGTATCGGACGTACCCTGTTAGCAAGCAGTTTTACTTCGACTTGGCAAGTACACCCATATTGAGTTTAAAAAGCAATTACAACAGTCTCCATTATTGTTAAATAGACAGGTATGGGAGTATGTAATTCGCAGTGGCATAACGGGGATGTACTGGACCCTATAGGCCAGTGGTCGGCAAACTGTCGGCCATGGAGCCATTTTTAGTGGGCCGCGAGTTACTTTTGGATAGTTTAGTCCTTTTAAGTAGTTGTGGGCCGCGTGAAAGCCGTAAATTTATTGCATTTTATTTAAAAGTTGGTGCGGCATAGACTTTTTAAATTCACTCAGCTTGGAAAGGCCCATATGCCAAATATGGCCATGAGGGCCTATCGGACTATATTTTTTTCCAACTCTACGCAAACAAGTTTTTTTCGCGCTTCGCGCGCATAACCTTCGTATTATATTATGTTTCACATGATGACATGGTGTGTGTTGGGCATCAGGGCGCCGTGTAATGTTTTAACCCAAATTGAAATATCCTAAATCCGCCACTGTTTTCGTAGTGGTTTTACGTAGTGGGCCTCCAATATCTCTGAAAAGAGTAAATTGGGCCGCGACAAAAAAAGTTTGCCGACCACTGCTATAGGCCATACTGTTCCATCTAAGGCTTACATTATATTTTTGGTTGTTTTAATTACCGTACGTAACAAAAATAATTTGCGCTTCGCGCAAACGTTGGCCTTGTTTTCCTATAATTCTGTCTCTGTTTTAAGCATATTTATTTAGTTCATAGCCCAAACAGAATCACTTAAAACATACTTTGACGTTTCTAGATCTTTCTGCGCCAAGCACCCTCGTAAAGGTTAGGGACGGAATCCTTAACGCAGCAATCGTGGTGCTGGTGCTCTGCTACATTGCAACCTTCTTCAACCTGACTGCCATGCTGTGTCCCAACCGCTTCACTGAGACTGTGGTCGTTTGGTTTGAGAAGCGACTTGGTGACAATCAATCGACTAAAGATAGCACTGCTGCATAATGCTTTTTGGCTTCATGAACTTAAAAAATTCAATTATATTTTATACTCATCTCAAGGGATGCCTGATAATGTCAGATCGAAGCCGATAACCGATACTAAATGGTAGTCTAGGTACTCGTCCGATACTAGGATGGTATCGGTGCCGATCCGATACCATATTAACCTAGGAATATGAGCCCATAATTGCGATTTAACCAGCGATTTTTATCTTGAAACAGAAAATTATCAAATAGTATTACGTTAACAACTAGAGGTAACCTTAATGGTGAAAATAACGGCCCAAATAGACATAAAAAGCGACATGCTTTATTATTCAAACGTTTCGGCAAATGCTCATGCCATCATCAGTGGCCGTTATTTTCACCATTAAACTTATGAACAGATCCGTATATAGTGTTCCAGAGGTAACCTAGTCACACAAAATAAACTTTTTACATGTTAACCGGGAAAACTTGATATTTAAACGATTTAGTTTCATCTTTTTGGCTTATTTCAGCATAGTAAGGACATCCTATTGGATCGGTTCTCGATACTTTTGCCAAATATCGGGTATCGGTTAAGGATTAAAATGTCAAGTATCGGACCAACCGCTTCACTGAGACTGTGGTCTTTTGGTTTAAGAAGCGACTGGGTGACAATCAATTGACTAAAGATAGCACTGCTGCATTTTTTTGTGCTTAAACTCAAAATATTTAATCATGTTGTTTACTTAGCAGTAGGAATGTCCGAATATCTGATCGGAGCCGATACCAGATTCCTAGTCGTAGTATCGGTACTCGTACGATATTAGGGTGGTATCGGTGCCCATCCGATTTTAGATTAACATAGAAAATTTACCGTGGATTTGCGATCCAACCAACGATCTTTACTTGAAACACAAATTTATCATATATTCCTAGGTTAACAACTAAAGGTAACTAACCTAATAACAACCTTTTAACATATTAACGTGGAAAACATGACATTTAAAGATTTAATTTCACAATTTGTGCTAGTTTGAGTATATTAATGACGTCATAGAATATCGGATCGCGATACTTTTTGTCCAAAATATCGGGTATCGGTATCGGTATAAACTACAGTATCGGACATCTCTATAGAACAGCTAGTAATTCAGGTCAGACACTTTTTATAGATGTTAAAAGCTCTATATATTTGCCAATAAATGCATCGTAAGTTTATCTTGTCTTAATTCGAATGAATCATTTATTACATTTAGTAATTGTGTCCGAACCGAATTACTGGCTTTGGTAGACTATTCTGCTGTTACTGTTGAGGAGTTGAGATCGACATTTATTTTGCGTTCAAAGTAAAAATCATATTATACTTTAAAGTAAAAATCATATTATACTTTATATCAGTGATTCTCAACCTTTGTTCGCTGCGACTCAAATGCATAAGTTTAACATCGAAGGTTTGCCGGATTAATTTTCTTGACTGAACACTTAATAAGCTTAAAGTGAACGAAAGATATTGGCATTAATAACTTCGAATTGAATAATGTTGAGTCAAGTCTCCTCATTGCTTTTGTTTTTTCAACTTTTGGTGAAATCTAGCTCGAACCAATTTCAAAAATATTGGGTCTTCGTTTAATTTGGTTGGGCCGCCGACTGAAGTATCACCCGGTTCGATTTGTTTTAGACGCCTGTAGCGCTCAAGTTAGGATAATTCGGGGCTTTGTAGCGTCTGTGTTGAAGCATGTGTTAGAGCATGTGTTAAAAATTGTACACTTCTTCATGCGAACTGTGTTACAACTGGATACAGGTGATCAGTCAAACAGCTATCCACTATGTATAACACATTCGAAGAAAAACATGAAAAAATTGGAGGCACACCACTACAAAAGTAGTTTTAATGTGCGATATAAACTCAATAACTCGTACTGCAATCTATGCTTGCACAAATTAACCCCAATGTGTTTTTTAAACCAGAAATTTCTAGTTATCCCCGTGTTAGTTTTGACTTGAAATTCCCAATAATTTCATTGAACAGCCAATAAATATGTAAACTGTTGCTACCAGGCATAGCAATATAAATCAAAAAACATCTCCTCTGGTAATTTTAATTCTTTACCAACGTTTCGGCAACCAATGAACAGCCAATAAGTTAATAAGGCAATTAAAAGAAACATAAGAGCACCGTAAAAATAGTTGTTTTATGACGCAATAACGTGACGTTAGATCAGGTGTGGCCCATTATAGTTTTGTCGCGTTAGAAACAGAAAATGTCTTGGCCGGGTGAAAAAGGGAGATTATAATTTCGTATAATATAAAGCGTGACCCCTGTAATTAAATACTGCAATTATGCCTGGTCTTGACAAAGCTATGATAGGAATAGATGAGGATGTCAAGTGTGTATATTTGAACAGGTGAGACATGACCACCGTGCTATCTGACTCCACTAAATCGAAACTAAAACAAACTGCAATTGTAATTTAAAGAGCATACTGTCAGGTCGCTTATAGATTTATTGTACATTCACATAATTCGGCATAGTTCGCTTTCAATAAAATGGCAGCGCAGTAAAAACACGTGTTGCCAGTAAGGCGTGCATTGTTGACTGTAGTTTTTTATCCAGCAGTAGCGTGACACATATAGCACAAAAGCGACTGCGATGGGGATTAATTGAGACGAAATGCCGGTTGGATTTGCCAGAACGGCCACGAAAGGAAATGAGTATCGAGGTGAAGTATTTAACACTTTACCAGGCGAACACGCCATAATTACAAGCACCAACAGACATACGTCGTTCCTCTACAAGTGTAATTTATTCAATATAATATTCTAAAATCAAGAAAACGTTAAAGGCTTCTTTTTGCTCAAAAAGTTATATGGAAAATGAAAAAGCGGGCCTTACTAAACTGCTTTGGTCGTAGTTTGCCTATAGGTCTGCGTTAGATATTCAATCTTTGAGACATTCCACTTAAATAGTTCTGGCGAAGCCATTAGCTTTAATCCAAGCTATTCAGCCTAAATTTTACCCAAAGATAATATTTGGCGCGACCCATAATGATCACAAAGGTAAAGTGTGGGTCAGACGTCTTGAAAATGGCAACTTTGAAGGCCATAGGGAGTTATAGTATTACTAGATATAAAACGGATATGAAGTATGAACTGTAAGCGGACTCGTACAAACCTGATGATTCTATAAATATGCTGTTGCTACCAGGCATTACAATATACAGAAAATAAGTTCGTCTGGTATTTACTTGTTTTCCGACGTTTGGGCTACCTATCCAGGTTGCCTTCAGCATATTTATAGAATCATTATTTTTAAAATTATGTTGATGATTCTAGTTGTCTAATTTGACGAATTAGAGCGATATGGCACTGATTTGAATAGTTGCAATCTAATTTCCAGTTTGACGTAAAAAGCTACTTTGTTTAAGTTAAGGTACCTTTCAGTCCTAAAATCCTAATAAGCTTTAAGTCGTATTAACAGGCAGAAAACGTAAAATGAAGGTAATCACTCTAGCGTTTATATTGTTTTTAGAGATGTTCGATTTTTGTAATCTGCAGTGTTGTAGACCTGTCATTTTTAAATGACTCAAGTCTCAGTCAAGTCATTTTTAAAATAACTGAAGTCCAAGTCAAGTCCCAGTCCAAGAAATCAATTGCCAAGTCAAGTCATTGACATAAAAATAAAATGTTAACCTAAGGTACTAAAATTGGTGAATTCGTTCGATTATTAGCAATAACTGAACTAAAATTCACAAAAACGTGCAACCAATTCATTGACTTAAGTCATTACAACACAGGTAAACTGGTTGTAAATTTACGTAAAAGAATTTAATTGTTGGATTTTAGATTAATTTCCAATCGAGTAATACTATTTCTAATCTAATAAGGGAAAACCAAAAAGCTATAAATTTAATTCTTACAAAAACTGGAAAAAACTGAAAAACTTCTAGTTTTCCTATTCAAGCTATTTGTGGATTGTTTGTACTGCGCCAAGCATAACAAAGTGCGCTGTGTTACGTCATAAAGAAATTTAAGGTCAGAGGCTTTTAAATAGAGAACGGCGCAGCCCCACAGACAAGCGAGAACGGTGTTGACAACACAATAAGACCTATAATGCAACAACATGTAAAGCAGAATAATCTATTATAACATAGTATCAAGACCAACCATATAACAAAGCCAAATACGCAGTAATATCCGCGACAGAATAAGAACTTAATCGTCTCTGACATAAACCTGTCGGAAAGCAATATAACCTAAATTCATCAGAATATAGCCTAAATGGCCAAAATAACGCCTGAAGCTGTAGGGAGAGGGCATTGGCCGATCGGGGAACACCTGGCCGACATCGGTCGTTTTGGTGACGAGGTTTGAGCGCCCTAGTTTTAATAGCCCCGTTAGGGCGACACTATTTTGAGACCGAAATTTTTGTCCCAATTTAGGGTTATTGGCGGGTAATGGGTGGGGTTGGAAAATGGGTTAGGGTTGAAATTATATAGGGGAGTTAGTGGTGTACATAGGAGTGGGGTTTGAGGTTAGATAAAGTGTTATTTAGGCCTGATTGTAAACATTTAGGTCTTATTCTGGAAGGTTTACAAATTATTCCGATTTAGACTGTATTACGACAGTTAGATATTAGTCCTATTTGGGTCTTATCCCTAACTGTGTTTTATTCCGACGTTGATTTTGTTCTTACTTCGTTCTTACGGCTGGAGTCCGCGCGAGAGTCTATGTTTTTTTAACTTTGTCGTTTTAGGCAATATTTTTGTATTTCAATTCTACATGGGTATTGCGTTGTTATTGTATTGTGTTTGTTTGTGTTGTTACAGACAGTTAAACCACCATGTGATGTGAGTGTAAAATCGATTTACAGCATATAAATTGGTTAATGAAAAAGTGCTGTGCGATACAGACTTTATAAAGGGTAAATATCATAGGATCAGTTAACGCCAGGGTTTCTTAACAAGGGTTGCTCGCACCCCATCACAATTTGGTATTGTGGTACTGTATTATCAGTTACTTCTATAAAAAATAAAATTACAACGGTTTGTTATTTAACCAATTCTAAAAGGGGGTGCGGTATTTATTTGGTGATTTGAAAGGGTTGCAGCAAGGAAAAGGGTTAAGGAACCAGTGGCTAAAGCAGCCCTTTTATGAATTCTAGTTACATCTTTTTAAAATAGATAGTTATGAAACACAATTAATTTACCACTCTACAATAAATTAATTTGCACTCCAATATATATTACATTTGTTAAAGATTGCAAAGCTTTGGACACAGTGTAGCTATTCAGCAGTCAACCACATAGCAACGAATGTTATTGTCACAATTATTCCACATAATGTAAAATTAACCTTGGGAGTTAATTGTCGTAAGTTATAAACCACAAAGATAAAGGTTATATCATTAAAAACGTATAAAAGGGCGTATCTTTATGGAATCCAAAACACTTGGCAGCAGGTTTCTCCTTTGTTTTCTACTGTTCCGCTCACGCGTGAATTAAACAATAAAACTTGAAGTTTAAAAACCCGAAGGGGGGCCAAAAGTAGGCTTACAGTTATTCCACAGCGTTGGCTTGAAAGAAGAGGTTGCATTGAATAGCCACCACGCTCACCTGACCTGACACCAATTTGGGGGTGTTGTAAAGAAAGGTGCACCGTGTATGAGAAGAACCCCAAAACAATAAATTTACTTTTACCCTACTTTTTATAACTGTAAGCTTACTTTTGGCCCACTCTGAATATTCCTTTAAAAATGTCCTATACTGGTTTTACTCGGATTTTTAAACTTTGAGTTTTACTGTTAACTGAATAACGCATATGCGATTGCTTGACTTGCCCCTTTTACCTTGTAACGTTCTTGGACCCCGTTAAGGAAACGAAAGCACTGAGTGATACGCGTGACCGAATTGCGCTCAAGCGAGGCGTTATACTGGCCTGACAACACAGTCCGTACACCTTTATATGCAAGGTTCCGAAACAGGTTGACGCTTTTTACGGTTTTAAGTGGTAGCTTTTAGAGATGTTTAAATAGCTTGAGAGAATTTCGCGTTTTTTTTAACTACTCGTAAGGAACTAATAACAAATAAAATTATATGTTTGGCCTGGTACGGTTTTATTTACCGAAGCTTTTGGGATTTTAAGATATTCTGAGGAATTCGTATTTATATCCGTATTTTTAATAAAAATGATGTAGCCTACTTGGGTATAATATGCACGGCTCTGTAATGTAGCTTGATAATGATTTGAAATGTCATAAAGGGTAGTACATCGACATCGTCTTGATCAAGACGTTTCGATACGAACTTGCGTTCCATCTTTTAAAGGTGGTGTTTTGATTTACTTCTCAGTTACATTAACTGATGATGATACAAGCTCGTATCGAAACGTCTTAATTAAGATGATGTCGATCTACTCGACCTCTTTGGCTTTGAAATTCATTATGACTATTAGGCTACATATCTTACATGTTCTTTGTGGAAAAAAAAATTCGCATTAGTGGTCCATCTGTTTATTAAGAACTTCAATGTAGCCTACCATCGAGGAATAAGTATGATGTTGTTTTTACCATTGTGAGTGAGTGCTGTGAAACAAGTCGAACTATTTAAGAGAAAATTCGCTTCAGTGTTCACTTATTTAAAAGGATCTAAGTAGGCAGGTAGTCAGAAGCAATGTTATCAAACACAATTTACCAGTTTTGGATTTTCATTAAGCTATAGATATCTTATTTTTATTTTTTATTTTAACGCAAGACCTTTTTGTGGACCGGAAAATATTTCGAAAAAGTTGTAGAAAACCGCTTTAAAAAAGCCGTACTCGAAATCAGTGGTTTTAAACTTTTTTATCTTATGGCATTTTCTAAACAATAATTCCAAGACATGAATACGGACCGAAAAAAAAGTATTCTGTTTTACCCAAGCGGCTTTAAACCGGTCAAATTACTTCTGAAATAATTATTACTAATTAAGAGAATTATTACTATAGTTTCTAGTTGTCAAGGGCTACGTAAGTAACCAACACAATAAAGGAATTCTGCGCTTATACATATACTTTCCGACTAAAAAGTGTTTTGTTTTTACTGATCTTTGTACTGAGAAGTTGATGGCCTTTAATGGTGTAAATAAATTGCTACAGAGTTAAGTTATACCCATAAAGGACGCATAGGTAGGTATATCACGTTGTATACGAACCGAAAAACGGAACTGCTTGTTAAGAATGTCAAAATAAATTTAATTGCCCGTATATTTATATAGTAACCGATCAATCTAGTTCTATACTGGTTGTAGTGCGAAGATGTACACGACCGAAAGATATATTGCATTTATGGTTTTAATTGGAAGTTATTGATGAAGTTGAAACAGATAAACCGTTTTAGTTATTTATCTCCACATATTTAAAAGCGAATAACGCTGGTTGGCATAACATCCCTCTATACCAGTGGTTCTCAAACTTTTTGTAAAAAATGACGCAACGGTCCCCCAGCATTTTTTTTAATTGCTCACGGTCCCTTAAAAATATACACAAATAAACACAAAATAACACGTTGTTTTTAATGGTATCAATGAGACGTGTGCACTTGTTTCTTTGCTACCAGCTCAGCTATGTTAACCTCTAATGAATCACTTCATTTGAGTTAAGCAATCACGAACAGTTTTAAAACCGTGACCGTACACTGTACCGCCTACAGTGTCAGCGCAGCAAGCTGTAAAAACGTAATTCTGACTAGCACAACGCATCACTATGACGTCATAATGGACAATTCAACTCAAAGCGTGCAATAAAGTGAATGAACAACTAATGATAATATTCAGCTTGGTTTGGAAAAGTAAGTTGGCTGAAAATTTCATTGCACAAAAAATTTTCTTCTTCAGGAGCGCCGTGTTGATTTTTTGTTAGGTGCTTCCTAGAAAATTGTCTCGCGGACCCCAAAAGGACCGCGGGCCCCAGTTTAAGAACCCTTGTTATATACATACAGCTTGTAAAAGGGGGGATATTGTTTTATAATTAAGAGGAAACGGTTGAAAATAGGTTAGAAATAATTCGTTGCAACGATTTTAAAGGAAGTAGTTAAATATAAACGAGCTTTATATAAAAAAAATGAGTGAAAAGTTCTAAGATGTCCAAATTGTACGCTTTACTATGTCCGTATTAGCTTAAGAAGGAGTAAAGACCTAGGTAGCCTATAAACCTACTGGGGTCCGACTAGGAAATAGTATTGTTCTTATTGTGAAATCAAAAGTTGAAATAGATAATCCGTTTTAAGTTTTTGTGTCTACATATTTAAAAGCAATGATAAAGATTGACATATTCTTCCTCGAAATATAAACTATACAGCTTGGAAAAGGCGGGATATTGTTGTATAGTTAACAGGAAGCAGTTAAAGTGGAAATTAGTCTATACGAATTCGTTGAAGCCATTTAAAACGTGAAAGATAAAATCAACAAGCTACGAGTATATAAAAAACATAAATGAAAAGGAACAAGATGCTCAAATTTATCTAAAACAATTGCTTTATTATGTCAATATTTACTTTAAGAAGCAAAATAAGTATGTCTATAGTGTATACCGTGTGTCCGACCAGCATAATAATATTGTTCTTATGGTGAAATGAAAAGCTTTACAGTTTACACTATGTCGAAACAAAATTAAGGTATTCAGTGTTGCGTTTTTGTAGATAGGATTGCTTCGAAAGGTTATAAAGGTTACCGCATTTTATACATAGTTATACACTTTCCGCTTTATTATGCTTTAAGGTTGCTGATTTTAGCATTTCGCATTTCAACAAACGTTTCATTTCAACGTAGTCTTTACACTCTAAGAACTTAAACCTAACGACATAGAGTAGTTACTTGTTTTAATACAGTTTATCACTACTTTTATAAATGTCATTTCTACTTTAACTACAGTTTATCTTAATTAAATGAACGTGATAGACTACCGTACACGTTTTTTAAATGGGGATTTCTGGGCTTTATTTGGTGTCAATTGAACTGTGTCTAATGACATTTAACTATTTGCTTGCCTGTTTTTCAATAAACCATTGATTATTTCGACCCAATCGCAAGTACATTGTCTCGCGTTATGTGTAAAAAGCATCGCAAAACGACAAAAGCATTCCACAGTGCGACACAGCGCTAGGCTTTAAAAAATACAAATATTGACTTTGGTTAATGATTAATCTCGCCGTCTTATATATTTGTCCCTGTCGTATTTTGAGTCATATAGCTTTCGACTGATATCTGCCTTGAAATAGATTTGATACTGAGCCGTAAGAGCTAGAACAGTTCAGAAGGCTAAGTCTTTGTTTCTGTGTTGCACTGTGAAAAGAAAGTGTTATAGATTTTATTGGCTTTTAAAAGGCAGACATTTGTTGTAAATGTATAGGTTAAGTGGTAAGGTATTCTCACATTTGTTATGATGGTGGTGTTCGACCGTTTAACTAAATACACTTTGATTTTTTGGACTGTTACAGAAAGGAAATGATTTGTTTTTTGAATTACCAATAAAATCTACCACTGGGTAATTTTTACCTTTTTTAAATAATTGTATGAGCGTAACAAAATATTTAGTTAAGGGCCAAAGTAAGACATACTTAAGTCTAAATGCGAAAAACTCTTGTCCAATCAGCTAAGTCAGCTACTTATATTTTTTGAGCAGTAGGCTAATTGTTGCCGAAAACAAAGAAGTCTTAGTTTCTCTATTGTACTGTGAAAGGAAAACGCTGTAGATTATATTGACTTTTAAAAGGCAGACATTTATTGCAAATGTATAGGTTAAATCAGCGCTTCTCAACCTTTAGTCACAGCGACCCAAATATTAAGCGTTAAGTATGACGACTAAGCTTTGGCGACCCGTTGGTTTTCCTTGTAAGCGAACAAAAAATAGGCACAGAAAATTTCTCATTTTAATAATTATTATAAGACATTATTTGTATTG
Source organism: Ascidiella aspersa (assembly GCF_963924565.1). Classification (NCBI taxonomy): domain Eukaryota; kingdom Metazoa; phylum Chordata; class Ascidiacea; order Phlebobranchia; family Ascidiidae; genus Ascidiella; species Ascidiella aspersa. The sequence goes on from NC_139451.1 coordinate 4,756,250, forward strand.
CTTCCTTAATTTTCATAATTGAGAAATTTTGCTCAGAACCAATCTCAATTAATATAAACATGTAACTGCGTTCGGCGACCCAACCAAATCAAATAGCCACCCGATTTTGGGTCGCGACCCATAGGTTGAGAAGCACTGGGTTAAGTGGTGTATTCTCTCATTTTTCTATGTTAGGGTGTCGACCGTTTTTCTGAATACATTTTCAATTTTGGGACTGTTAAAAATGTGATTTTTACCAGATAAGTTGAAAAATATTACAAATAAAATCTATCTGGGTATTTTTACCTTTCAAGCATAACATAGCATAACAAAATCTTCAGTTAACGGCCTATTTTTTCAGGTGAGACATACTTTTAATGCCAATAACAAGTAAAAATACGGAAAAGTCAAGTCCAATCATCTAAATTAGCTACTATATTTTTTATTCTCACCATAAACATAAGCAGTAATTGTTGCCAAAAAATATTTTTATTTTAAAAATAAAATTTGCCATTTGGGCTTCCCACCTTTTATAAGTGATGTTTTGATTTACTTCTTAGTCACATTAACTGAAAATGACACAAGTTCGTATCGAAACGTCTTAATCAAGATGATGTCGATCTGCTCGATCTTTTTTGCTTTGACATTCATTATCAAGCTACATTTGCCATTTTCCTGCTAATGACTCTAGTCATCCCAAAATCTAAGGCGCTTTCGGTCGTACAGACAAAATTGACCGTTACTGGTAAGGTGTTTAGCATGCCAAGCAATTATCCAACCTCGCAGGATATTTTGTACGTTAGTTCCGCTATATAAGCAACATTTTCGGAGGCGACAGCAACGCAAAGCTGGATTTTGCTGACGACCCTTACGTTTTATATTTTGTTCTACTTTAAAAAACCTTAGAAAATTAGGTTTATATATGAATAAAGCTTTTATTTGTTCTTGAAAAAATACGTTCTCGAAAAAATACGTCCACATTATCATATCTGTAGTGTCACGATCTTTAAAGCCATGCTTCGGCGACTAGTGTTGTAATGGCTTAAATCAACGCACTTAAAAAACTGTTTTCAAATGACTTTACTTGACTTAAGTCCTTTACACAAATGACTTGGGTGGAAAGAAAGTGTTTTCATTTACCATTTTGTTATAAAATTGAGCTATTTATCTCAAGTTAGTTTGATTAGATTTGCTACACGCTGTTTTTTGTTATTTTGTATCTGAGTTATTGCTGATAAAAATTAGGCGAGTTTTCCTATTTTAATAGTTTATCGTCTTATTTTATATCGGTGATTTGGCTTATATTTAACTTGCTCTAATAATGACATGACTTGCTTGTATTACAGAAAAAAAGTGAGAAAGAGTGAGAAAAATTATTACAAATTCAACAAATAAATCCTAATAAAGTTTAATAGTGGCATAGGTTTCAATAAAGTGATAGCTTCAAAAAGGCTATTAAACAAATACGCCTTTTGTAAAAGTTATAAATTTTGGATGAAGTCAACTTTACAGCATTGTCTCCACAATTAAAAACGCAAAATCGATTGCAAGCCACCTGTAGACAGCACCATTGACCATTGTCCACTGTCCAGTACTAGCCCTAAGGATCGTAATCGTGATTGAGCTAAACGCAGTCACTCAGCCAAAGGCATACAGTAAGTCGCACAGTCGTGCTTGCTACAGCTCGTCAAGCCACGCTTGGTGTAGCACAAGATATGCGCCTCCCTTACTTGCATAATTGTGTGCGTTTGCCTTCTGTCAACAGCCCTGTGTTGTGAGATAGATGATTTGGCCGCATTTTCGCACCTAGCCTATAGTTTGGTTGTTATTGATCAGACCTGTGAGTTTTTTGGCTGAATTTGTATAATGTGATATGAATGCAATGGCATTTTAAGTTTTAAATCGTGATGTTTGTAGTTTGTAGTTGGACGTATAATGAATATTAAAGCCCATACAAAAGTAGGTTGCATTTTGTGAACGATACGATTCGAATAAACTGAAGATATTCGCTGGAGGTTTTAGTTAGATAAAAAACGAATATCAAAGCCCATACAGAAGTAGGTAGCAATTTAAACTATTCGAATATCTCTTTATTCAGATATTTGACATATTTTGAAGTTGTTTTCGAATTTAGGTACTTGTGATAAGTTTTGTGGGTTATTATTTTTTTATTTGTGAATCTAGGTTTTCTTCTATAATTCGTTTTTTGCTACAAAGGTCGTTTTGTTTGCAAAATTTGAGTTTTGTTTCTGATTGCCGATATTGCTTAGGTCAGGGGCGTGCAACCTGCGGCCTGCGGAACCAAAATATGGGGCCCGCGGTGTGCTTTGGTTTTTGGCCCGCACCACTAAACATTCAGATAACTGTTAAAATATTAAAACTTCCTGACTGTTCCTTAATTAGTCTAGGTCGCCTTATATAGCATGTAAATTTTTAGTTTATTAGAATTAGAATAGAATGTGACCTGCTAAATTTTAGAATAGAATGTTGCCTGCTCACAAAATAAAACAAAATGTGTTTTGGATGCTGTTGCGGAAAGTGTACAACTTTGTGTGAAAGTGAATTGCACTGAGCGCTGCAATTTTTTTGTTCTTGAAATGCTTTCGAATAGCTACTTATGGCCTTGTAAAGAAAGCATATTAAAAATGTCCGTTTGAACTTTTTCGCTCATTTGAAATGTAATTGTTTTATATTCAATTTCAATGTTCATGGGAGTTGTAAAAAAAAGAAACAAATTTCTCTGCTCAGCGCAGCTAAAAAAGTAGTTTTTTACCGCGAACATCTCAATCTAAATAAGTTTCCACAGCTTAGAAAGTTCGTCGCTTTTAAGGTGGCTTGTTCGGTTCAACGTAGTCCGCGTGCGAGCAATTTTTTTTTGTTGTAGTCACTTACACAGTGGTAGGCCAACTGTGGACCGCGAGTTATTTTTGAATAGCTTGGTCTTATCATGTCATTTGGCAGTGTTTTGGCCATTAGGCGCGGTAGAATATTTCACCTTAAAACCAAATCTCAATTTATTTTAGCTAAATTTTTAGGGGTATGAATTTTCAGACTCGATCCACTTTATTTTTTCGGCCGGAATCAAGTCTTGTTTTAACCGATTCCGCAGCCCTGGTTCAAAGTATGAAAGTACCGAAATATGGGTTCCACTCTTAACGGTCTCGTTTATTTTTCAAGCGCAAACCGTTTTCTATGTATTTCAGCAATCCATTTTTTCCACCTAAAATCAAAACAAAGCGTATATAGCTTAAACTTGCACAAAAAAGAGCCCTAAAATAATAAAAAAATTTTCTATGTGTTTCAAGCAAGTTGAAGCAAATCGTTTTCTATATTTTTTAAGCAAACCTTTTTCCATGTATTTCAGCAATCATTTTCCCGCCTGAAACCAAAATAACAAAGCTTACATCTTAAACTTGCACAAAACAAGAGCCAAAAATAATGAGCGGTCGTAGCTCCAACGGTAGCGGGCACCGACACTCAACCAGGGATCGCTACCATCAAGACGAACGTCATCACCGCAGAGACCGACATCACTCCGAGCGCCAAAGAGACGAAAACGACCGCTACGACGGCTACAGGCGCGAGCGTAGGGTGCCTGGTCATGTGACCGATCCCTACCGCAAGCCCGAGGCGGAAATCAAACGCGGTCAGATCGAGAGTGTGGAGAGATATAGGCGAAACTCTTATGATAGGAGCTCGCGCAAAGCCAAAGACGCCTTAGCGTCCAGTGCGCAGCCTTATACGGTGACCTCCAACCAGCAGGCCTATTTCCCGCGGTCTCATGTAAATTACGGAAGTACGGCGACAAGTAGAAGACGAAGGTTGCCGGTTAATCCTTCTATGCTGGCCGCTTTTGCTGGTTTGGTTGGCGTTGGAGTCGTAATTGCGGCCATTGTAGTCGCGGAATGGCAGATCTTGACTGTACCCAAGTCTGGCAGCATCACGGTAAGTTGCTTGACGATTTTTGTGGCACTTAACTTGCTGTAAGCACTTATTTAAGCTAGGCCTACCATATGTCCTCTTTTAGTAGGATTTGTCCTATTTTTTAAGAAAATTGAATGGTCCACCGAGGACGCTCAAAAACGCCCAAATGACATTTTTTCGCATTTCGACTTAGTTGCTTATACTTCCAACCGGACTTTTAGGCGAGACGTTGTATTTAATTCCAAAAAATACTGTAGCCATGAAACATGCTTAATTGCTGGTTTAAAAAAGGTTTTCCAACAAGTTGCCCTGCCAGCCCTACCTTCTTGATTGTTATTGCAAACTTTGCGCCAGAAAAATTGCAACCGAACCTCACATGAAGGCCCAGTAAAAAAGTTTGTGATTATTCACTTTAAAACGTTGGATTTTAAATCGTCACTTTTATTTCCGTTGCCGCCAACAGCAAAACCATCGCGCTCGCAACAATGAGCGCTCGAGTTGCCAGCAACACCAAATTTCCTATCGAAAATTAATCCGAAAATTCCAAAACAACCAAACATCCCGAAAATTAGCATGAAACATTATTAAACTCAAACTTAACAATTCTACTTTGGTTTTACTTGCCGGCAGAAAAATGTTCCCTTTTTTTTAGGTGCTGAAAATATGGTAGCCCTATTTAAGTGCTTTTAAGTGACTGTTTGGACTTAAAGTAAGTCATTGGGAGAAAATGACAGACTTGGCTTAGTCATTTGACTTGAATTGGGTGCACTTAAGACTTAAGTCACTTTTCTCAAACGACTTGGCTTAAGCCATTCAGCACAAATGACAGATTTGACTTAATGGCCTGGCTTGTTTTTTACTTGGTTCGACTTAAGTCTTTTGGACAAATCGCTTAACTTTTGAACCAATAGCTTGAAACTTGGCTTAGCGAGTTGCTTTTCACTTTTTTGTACCACTTGCCAGGGTTTTAATGACTTGAGTCAATAGTTCGACTTTAGCGAACTTAAGTCACTGTTTTCAAATGACAAAACTTTACTTAAATCATTTGGAAAGAATAACGAACTTGACTTAAGGGTCTGACTTAGGTGCACTTAAGTCACTGTTTTCAAATGACAAAACTTTACTTAAATAATTTGAAAACAATAACGAACTTGAATTAATCACCTGACTTGGTGCACTTAATTCTGTGTTTTTAAATGAAACATGCCTTAACTTAAGTCATTTTTGTCAATTCAAAAACAATAAGTAGACACTATCCAACTATACGCGTTGGTAAACCACGAAATAGCAATAATATTGACACAGGAACCAATCCTGGCATTCGCAGGCGTTACGGCCGTCAGTCATGCGACCAGCAGACCGTAAAGAGTTTGTGTGTGTTTTGCATCATTGACTGTGAAATAACTTCTATATTTGCGCGCAAAGGCCTTTTGTATCCTCCTTGAGCCTTGTGTAGCTGTGTTGGTCGAGTGAAATGTTTTCTTGCCTCGCTTGTATTAATTTTATTGATCGACTGATTCGGTTATTCTGTTCATCGCTCGAAAGCAGGGGTTCCCAAACTGTTTTGGTCTGTGGCCCAAATGAGTATTTAATATTTAAATTGCGTGGCTCACCCCTGCTCTAAATTTGGAAAAACATTTCCAACAATAAGAGAAAAATCAAGCTCGAAAACACAGAAAAAAAAGAAAAAACAAGCCCAAAACAAGCAACCCCAAATTTAAAAAAACGCAAACTCAGAAAAAAACAAGCCCGAATTCGCTTGAAAAACGCAAGGTTGGCAACATTACTGCTCACCCACTTTGAACTGCTATCTCCAACACAGCAGCTAAAACCCATTGTTAGGAGACAATGACCTTTCTTGCTAAATAATTATTGTTTTTCAAAACAAAACGCATAATATCTACAGTAAAACAAAACAGTAGAATCTGTTCAAATGGCTTTGTGGCCCATTGAAAATGTGTTGGTGGCCTAGTACTGGGCCATGGCCCACAGTTTGGGAACCACTGCTCTAAAGTATTACTTTTACAGATCATCAAAACGGGCTTGTTTCGCTACTGTACCTACGAGAACAGCGCAACAACATGTGGGACAATAGATAATCTGAGTCAAATCGGAGGTCTAGGTACGGTTTATAAATTACTTTTATTTTAATTATCAATTAGATGTAAAAAAAATACCAGCACAAATTTAAACAGGTAAAATTTCATTTTTCTAGGTTCTAGTCCTCTTCAACATTTTTCTACCGGAATTAAAACTATTGATGTGAAAATAAATAGCAAAAACACCAAATCTGCCTAAGCCCGAAAAATTATTTTTAAAACTGAGTTAAAAAAATTAAAAATTTTGTTAGCCAAACGTAAACAACTTGGTCATATAAATTAGAACTAATCTAGGCCTAAAACCACATTTTTAAAAAGGGTTTAAAAAATTAAAAAGCCTAATGATTTGAGAAGAACAACTTGGTTATATAAATTAGAACTAATCGAAGTTGTAAGTTTAGTTAATAACCAAACTAGTCTGGTTATGGATTTTTCCACAATTTTGCAAAACACAAACATCAGAAGCTTTTTATATTTGGTGAAAAACACAAATCATAACAATTTAAATTGTTAGCCTTCAGAAAGGCTTACCGGCACCAGTCAGCTAAGCCAAGATTTAGTGTACTGTACTCTATATAATATAATGGGTGCTGTAATCGTTGGCCAGTACGACTCCAGAAGAGCTTGATCACAGAATAATCACCAGGGCCAGATAAATGTGGATTTCAGGCCGGTAAACTATACATATTCAGGCCTAAAAAAAAATTTTGTATTGAATTTTTTTGACTATTTATTAAAATACATAGAAGAGTTATTCGAAACGTTCAAAACGATACCAACTTCTGTATGGGATTTGATATTCGTATTACACCTTACTACAACCTCCAACCAGACTTGGACAACTAGATAATTCTAGTTTTCTAATTCATTGAATTAGAGCAAAATGCAGCTAATTCTAATTCCAATCTAATTTATATATTGCCTGTGTGCTCTAATTCTAGTTCTAATCTAATTCGGATTTTTCAAAAACTGCTACTTTGTCCAACGGCATTTTTAGTCACTCAGTTAAAACACAGAATTTCAATTAAAACTCTTTGGTTGGAACGAGTTGTAGGTAATTTTTACAGTCTAAAAAGCATAAAAAGGCTAAAAAATTAGCACACACATATTTACTATTCACATTCTTATAAGAATGCTTTGCGATTAAATTAAATTGGTTGTATGTGATTCTAGTTAAAATTCTAGTTAAAATTTGTTTTTTTAGGAATTCGGTAATTCTAATTCTAATCTAATTTGAAAATTCTCAAAACAATCTAATTTTAATTCTAATCTAATTTTAAAAAGCTAAAATAAATCTAGTTGTCCAAGTCTGCCTCCAACCATTATGCTCGAAAAATATTAGTGCAGTTTGAAACTTCATTCAAAAAATTTGGCAAGCTTTGTATTGGACTGTTTATAGGCCTATACATAATATGTCAATAACTATGTTTTTTGAAAAAAAAAAACTTTGTTGTGCTGCCGGCCGGACAAAACAAACTGGCGGACCTTGGTCTGGTGGTCCCCTGTGCAAAGTTTGACTTAGGATACTCTTAAATGTAGTAAAATCTTCCTAATTTTGTTGGCATATCATTGGGTGTTGTTGCTAAATTGTTGTGTTCACATTTCACAAATCACAACGTTCATTGTTATTTTCACACCGTTTAACTTATATCTATTTACATTTTTATGTGCTCTAATTATTTGTTTGTTAAAAAAGGAAAAATAAACATTACTTACTTACTTACCTTTAGGTAATCCATAAAATAAACCGTGTTTTTTTTGCTACATAGACTCGCACTTTGCGTTTTTTGGCACCGTTTTTTCTGTTTAGGTTTTCTGACGGACTTAGAGCAAGCCACCAGAGGGTTAATAATTATCGCCGCCATTATTGGTTTTGCCGGATTCGTTGTGAACGTAGTGTTCGGTCTGCATCATTTCCAACGAAGGAGAAGCGCGTTCTACAGCGGTGCCCTGTATTTGCTGGCAGGTAAAGGCCGTTTTGGAATGTCTTCAGTTAACAACTTGACTAAAGTTTATATAAGTCATTGTTTTCGAATGACGTTAATCGAGTTAGGTCTTTTAAGTCTTATGAACAATGTCTTGACCTGGACTTTATTGCGTTAAATAACAAGGGTTTAAATATTTGCTGGCAGGTGAAGGCCGTTTTTGAATGACTTAGGTTAACAACTTGACTAAAGTGTATTTAAGTCATTGTTTTCGAATGACTTCACTTGAATTAGGTCAAGTCTTATAAACAAATGACTTGACTTGGACTTCATTGTGTCAAATAACTTGGGTTTAAATTAAGTGTACAGTTTTGCAATTACGTCTTTTGAATAAATGACTTGACTTGAACGTCATTGTGTCAAATCACTTGAGTTTAACTAGTGTTTTTTAAAATTGTTGTCTTAAAAGATACTTTTTAAAATCTGCCAAAATCAGCGGCTTACGTCTATATATATATATATATATATATATACGCCTAATAGTAATATGCTAAAGTACTACAAGTGGACTAATTATTTTAGGGATGTACGATAATATCGGTTCGGAGACGATACCCGATGCCAAATGTTAACATCGGTACTTGTCCGATACTAGGGTGGTATCGGTGCCGATCCGATACCAAATTAATATAGGAATTTCAGCCACGAGTTAAAAGTATAGTTCGCGACTTTTTGTCCGAAATATCGGACATCGGTATCGGATTAAAGTGCTAGACATCCCTAATTGATTGTTATGTACATGTAAATGCGTCTTTTAGTCAGCTTAATCCTATCTCTTCTTGCCCTAAACCGGTTCATAAAGTTTCGGATCGGGTTTTGGTAGACTTTTTGTAACACTGACAGGTCATCCTAATTGATAATTAAAATGAATTGTAATGCGTAAGACAAATTTCATTAACCAGCCTATATTTTCTGCAGGCAAATAGCAATGGACTAATTTAGTATAGGATCGCGGTATGTTTTTAGAAAATTATCGGCTATAGGTATCGGAATACGTAGTAAGAATATTAAAGCCAATACAGAAGTGGGTAACATTTCAAACGTTTCGAATAAATCTTAAGGTAATGGCTGAAGGTTGTATAGTTAGACGTAGAAGGAATATCGGGCATTTATCATTTCAACTTATAATACCAAGTATCCTATCAATACCAAATTAATATTGGACTTTAGACATGATTTGAGCCGAATACTTATTAAAAAATCGCGATGTTTTTTTACATTTCTTAATTGTATATATACAAATGCATCTTCAATTCACCTAAACTTAAAACCTCTATCTTTTCTGTAGGTATTTGCGGCGTATCGGCCATGGCCTGCTTCTCTTTGGTTCTTTCGAACAACATCAGCCAGTCTGTCAACTCTACGGTCACATTTGCCGGCCTATCCTTCTATATGGGCTGGTGTGGCGTTTCTCTTTTGGTCATAGCAGCAGCAGTTTGCTTTTTATCTCACGTCACAACGTGGGCGAAAAAATGAACGAAGTTGCAATAGAGAATTAGGCAGAATCTTATAAGCCTTGCTTTACGACATGCAGAACGCAGGCGTAAAAATACCTGACAAACTAAATAGCTGCGTAGACTGGGCAACTTCCCAATTTGTAGCAAGAATTTCTTGATTTTTTTTGCATTTCTTGAAAGAGTAGGCGCCCATTAATGCCCTTACAAATTTACGGCAGTTGCATTACCAGTAGCATAAACAGTCACAGTTAGATTGTCATTTAACAAATCGTTCCATCTACAATATCCAAAATAATATGAAACCAAAAACTTAAGATAAAAGATATTTTTAAATAATTCGTGTCGAATTGAGTAACGTGAATGTCAGACAAACAACGAAAAACGCCAGCATCTTAACAGTATACCTATACCTGTATTAATATTAAACCCACGGATTTTTTGGCCAGATGTGTACAAAGCAATAAAGGCTATTATCTTCATTATTATTTAACTGTGGTTTAACATTTTTCATTTTTGTCAAAAATAGGTCGCTGATGGTGGTTTTTTGAATTAATCTGGTGCTATGTTTTTGTGGTATTTTCTAGATTTTCCAAACATCAGAGTTTTACCAATGACACTTAACCCAGGAAATATTTGCATTTTGTCTGTAATCAAGTTTAATATATAAAGAATTAAAGGCTGTCATCCTAAATACTATTTAACTGTACTTAAACATTTTTCATTTTTGTCAAAAATAGATTACTTATAGGATTTGGTTCATTGAAACAAGTCTAGCGCTTTTGTTTTATTTTCTCGATTTCCCAAACATCCAGAGTTTACCAACAAAATTATTAACCCAAGAAATGTTTGACCAAAATTGGCTGCAACCCAGTTTAATATACAAAGCAATAAAGGATATTATCCTCATTATTATTTAACTCTAGGCTACTTTAACATTTTTCATTTTTGTCAAAAATAGGTCGCTTCTGGTTCATTGATAAGTCTAGTGCTAAGTTTTTGTTTTAATTTCTAGTTATTCTGAATTTTGGCTGCAATCCAGTTCAATATACCAAGCAATGAACACTATTATATTCATTACTATTACACATTTTTCATTTTTGTCTAAATAAGGTTACTTTATTTCATTGAACGAAATCCGGTCCTATAGTTTTGCTCACTTGGTTTACATTTAAAATCCATTTAGGCTACTTTATTGTACCAGACAAAGCATATAACAAATACAACTGGCAAAATATTAAAAATGGTCTTGCTTTGCTTAAATTCAAATTGAAAACATCAAGGTAATAATCAGTTTACGCCACCAAAAAACTAACTAAGGTTTCTATCTCAAATCCAATATTAAAACTAAATCAAAACATTATCATTATCTACCGTTTATTACATCACTTTCTGCCGTTTATAATGTCTATTGTAAAGAGTTCTTATCGCCTTGCAGTTCCTTTATATAACAACTATTTAACCGTATGTGTTTGTGTTTTTGTTTTTTATTTTATACTTGCGTTTTTATGCGTAGTAAAGCGACTTTTGCTATTGGCGAAAAACAGAAGTCAAAACCATGGCAAAATTCTATTGGGTTTAATCAGTGGTTCTTATATGGGGTTCTTGAGATCTTAAAATATGATAATATTACCTGGGTACACTGTTTTCGATATCTTATGTCCAGTAAATATAGTTTAGTTTCAAATACATTTAAATGTCAGAGTACTGTTTTCAAACATTAATATTGAGAGCCGCCACTGCTTTAAAAGAAGGCACGATTTAAACGTTTAAAATGTATGATTTAACAAACATGATCTGTTTTAACGTTCTAAATCTATCATTTACTAAATCCAACATGTAACCTGTTTTTTGTCCTTGTTTTTGACTTCATGTTATGCTCTTTGTATCTTAATTCAAAACCTCTTCATATGTATGCCGTTGTTTTATACTTTTTACCGTTAATGAGATTGTATAGAAACGTTAGGGAAATAAAACTATTGATTTCTATACCCAAACTTTGTCAATGCTGTTACTTGTAGCCTTATTGTAATGACTTAAGTCAATGACACCGCAAAGTCTTTCGGATAAATGCCTACTTGGACTTAAGTCATTGAGTGAAATGACTTGGGCTAAACTTAAGGTTAAGCATTTCTAATAAACGATTTTTAATAAAATTGAGCTATTTATCTCGTGTTTTGCACATAAACGATTATATTTTTTAGGTTATTTTTAAGTTGAATTATTTTTCCTAATCGGACAAGTTTACCAATTTTAATGGTTAATCTTTTTTTTTTCTGAAATTTCACTTGGAGATGACTCGCTCTGATAATGACTTAAACATCACATAGGAAGCTGATGAGTTGAACTGACGATTGACTGAGAACTTCGTCATTTAAAAATGTCTTGTTTGCCATACTGGTAACACTCTTTACTCATATATGGCATCAGTTTTTCATTAAACGTTTACTGTGTGGTTCGTAGGCTACTAACCTAAATAACCGCGTGACCGTTTTAAAGCTTCCGCAAAACTGTTTTTACGTCCCGTCCTACTTACACCGCTGATATAAATCCCCTGGCGCAGCTTAATAAATATTTTACCCTCTTGGTGGAAATTCACCTGAAACCTCACCCTAATAACTTTTATGGTTTTTATCAGAGTGTTGTAATGAATTCAGTTAATGACTTGATTTAGGTACACTTAAATCACTGACATTGACTTGAGTCATTTTGACAAAGGATTTGTCTTGGATTTTAGTCTTTGTGTCAAATGACTTAGGTTCAAATTAGGTGTGTTTATTGAACATTTTGTTATAAAAATAAGATATTTAACTTAATTGTTGCACGTAAAACGACCAGATTGCCACATGTTGCTTTTTTCTTACTTTTTGGTTTACTTGTTGCTTCAATCGGACTAGTTAACCAATTTTAATCTCGATAGTTATAATAAGTGATTTGACTTGTAGGTGACTTGATCAAATAATTGACTGGGACTTTACTTGGGTAACTGATAACTTGAACTGGGGCTTGACTTGTTATATTTGCAAAAATACTTTACTTGGACTTCAAAATGACTTGTTTACAACACTGTTTTAAGCCTTACGTAATGTTGAAAAGTAACGAATTGCCCAAATAAGGCCACCACCGCTAATTTGACACACCCTTAAATCTGTATCGTCCCAAGCGGGCCTTTACCTAAGGACTTCTTTCGTGACTGAATTGTACAAATGATATTTATTACGGTATTAAGCTTTCAAAATCACAACAAAGCCGCTATAATTTGAAGTCACCGTTTCCCGGCTGAATATGTGACCCCGGTCGAACGATGTATTGTGAAAGATGATATATGAACTATAGCGCAATGTTTTCTTACAAAGGGGGAGGGGTGTGTAACACCACCGTATCGCTTGTCTCAGCGCTTTTAGATTGTATCATTTTCGTTGACGTGATGCATTGCGTTTGTACAAACCCGAAACACTTGTAAACTCTGGAGCATAATGGTTGGAGGTTGTAGCAAGACGTACCAAGAATACCAAAGCCCATGCAGAAGTAGGTGGCATTTTAAACGTTTCTTCTTTTTAAATATTAAATGAAACGTTCAAAATCCTACCTGTACTTCTGTATGGGCTTTGATATTCTTGGGGTCTTTGTAAACTAAAAAGCAAAATCGAACTAGAGTCAAGTAAGAACTATAGAGAGAGCTGAATGCGTCCAGCATTTTATACGTTTGGCAATGAGAAATGCTTAGAAATTTAAAACAATGGCAACGACCAACTTTAAAAAATTTGTAAGCTGGATTTTGGGAAAGCCAATGGAAAAAATTAAGAAACCCTCAAAATACCTTAAACAACATTGAGTGCGAAAACAATTTTTACACAACAAAGAGATAAAAACGTCTAGGATTTTTAAGATTTTGCTTAGGTCAATGCTAAGACCGCTTGTAAATATTTGCTGTACATTTACAGAAGTATAGGCTATACATTTTGACCGTTGGAGTATATAAAGAGACGGTCCCTAGAAACACCCTAGAAAAGCACTGAATACGTCTATAATAATAATTTATACAGTAAAATAATGCCGCAAGACAGTTTAGAAGAATCCCAGTTTGCCGAAATCCACCCGAAAAGTGGTTTCATGAAGTTCGAATATTGGGTTCTCATGATATTCCTGGCTATCGGGCTGATTTCTATTTTGCTGTTGTGTTTGCGATTTCTATGCTGTCGCAAAACGAACAGCAGCAAGACGTTTGAAAAAAGCGCCGAGGTGAAACTTATGGAAGTCGCAGAAACTGAAGAGATCAAAAAAGAAGCAGCGTCGGTTTGTGACTTGCAAAGCATCTTTACAGAAATAAACGAAAACCCTAAATCTGACCAATCAAGAAAGACCGAACACCAGGCGAAACTCCGTCAAACTGAAATCATTTACCCTAATGGCGGAACATACAAAGTAGGTTGCTATGAATTTCACTTTCCAAGCGGCTCGGTTAGCAGGGCAACAGAAGTACATTTCATCATCGGAAAAGTAACCAAACACAGTGAAAAGGCATTCTCAATCGCGCCTGTGCTAACCTGCCTACCTTGCGGCACAACGTTCAAAGAAAAATTCAGAGTTTCGGTGAAAACAAGCTTTTTCGAGGCCACGCAAATGGCTGTCACCGCGAAAGTTTCGGTGAGAGATAACGACAACTCAGACTGGCGCGACGAATCAACCACTGCACTTGGAAAAAACGGCGAGGTCGTTTTTACAGCTGACCATTTCTCAGACAGGGCGATTGAAGTGGACAACAGTGCTGTGTCAGCGGTGGGCAGATCAATGGCGACCCTAGGCTTCGTGAAGAATCTACATCCCGGCGCCAAGGTGCTGGCGTGGTACGTTTTCGACAAGCTGGACGTGGCCTACGATCGCATTTTGAAGCTTCACAAGCGAGAAGAAACGGCCATCAACTACGCAACGTTCAAAGTCCGGCTCGACAGGGATCTTATCTTGGAACTGGAGCTGCCCGAATCTCGCCTTGACATCGACCAGCCTCGGACCAGCTTTCGCAGCTGTAGAATAAGAGATGAAGAATCACACTCGTCATCCATTAAGATCAGCTCGGTGCCCGAAAGCTCGCATTCCATCGGTTACTCGATCGCTCAATTCGCCCAGGGTAGCTACCACCAGAAAGTAACCGGCACCCTGCACATGTCATTTCTAGCACTGCGGGATGACGTCACCGAGCGCGATTCTGTCGTCATAAACGCTCACGACGTGATCATTGCGGACCTTGTGAACCAAATCAACAGCAACTCGGACAACAGAGGAGAGCAAGCAACGGTCAATAGACGAAGTAGAGTTAGCGACAGAACATCTGTCAATCAAGGAAGTGATGATAAATGGTCCGTAAGGCCCGCCTCCCATTTTTCGACGTCATCTGGTCCCAGAAGCCGGCCTAACTCTGTAACATCGCCATACTCTACGCTAGGTTAGTTGTTTCGCTAGTTGTTGTTTTGCAAAAAATGTAAAAAACTAAAAAAACAGAATAATACAGGGTTATCAGGTAGCACTATACAAAATCAAATTGTATTGAATTCTCGACAAGCTTTCCAAAAACGGTACTTCGTTAGGTCAAAGTAGAAATGCTCAATGCTCATGTCTTCTTAATGAACGCACGGTTGTGCGAAAAAGCCGCACAAAATGTTAACTAAGAATTGTGTTATTAAAATGTTAGAACAACTTAAAATCAGAAGGACCTCGGATCTTTCAAAGCACTTTTTTATGGAAAGTTAAATGAAACTACTTTGAGGAAACGCGATAACTTTAACAGTTCTTTTAGTTCTGTGTTTGTTAACCTTTGCAAATAGGGGCACACCTGGAAAGCGAAGCGAAAGCGATTTTTTTGGTAAATCGGCATTTCTTTTAAATTTTTTGCAAGTTTTTAATACATTGTCGAAAACAAAAAAAATAAAAAAATGGTTAACAATATATGTCCAATATTTTGAATGCGTTTTATGTTTGTCCGCGACGCACTTAGCAGCAACCTTCCACGGCGCAACGGTAAAGAAGCTCTAATCTATAGTTCAAAAGACAGCATCAAAACTTAAACAAACCGGATGTAAAAAGATCATTAAAAAAATTTTTTTTTGCACTTATAGTTAAAATAGTCAAGAAGTATTTGAAATGGACTCGTATCTAGTTTGTCGGCGGGCCGGATAGTTTACATTGGCGCGCGCGCCTTAGGTTGCCGATCCCTGTTATATAAGGTACCTTATAGCCCTGTTTCGAGTTAGACAATTACGGCAATCTGAAAACAATAATACAGGAGTGAACCTTGCCGCCTTTTTAATTTGTCGACAGCAATTTTAGTTTAAACATCCCAAACAGGCGATAAACCTGTGTAAATTCTGCGATATTAACTCCTCTGCCATCGGGAAACCGCAAATATTGGTGTTGCACACACAAAAAAGAAATGTTATCAAAATAATTTGATCTTTACTTTCAGGAAGTCGTTCAGAAGCATCGGGATCTTCATCGCGACAAAATTTTCAACTTTTAGATAAGTTGCGCCAGTTGGAAGACGTCAATTTTTCAAGGGCATCAGCAAATCCGTTCATGCGAAAATGATAAGACGCTTTTTGTGTGAACCTTCATTTTTTGCTTGTATATAGGCCTACAGAAATTGTATTTCTATTTTTGAGGATTTAAATCAAATATGAAAAGTTGTTATGTAAAGAAGCTGGAAGTTAGAAATTTCTAAACTAAGACTAAACTTAGTATGAAAAAAAACGAAGCTTGGGCACAATTCTCTTCACTGAACTTTGTGTAAGCGAGCAAAATATAATACATTAGAAGGAATAAGTTCAAATTTACAAAATATGAATCATATTTTTATAGTGCTTCCACAATTTTCTCAAATTATGTGAACTATTGCTTTCGGCGACCCAATGTCTGGTTCCAGTTACGAAAAAAATGAGAACTTTCCTTTCCGTGCTTGAGAATATTTTTTTTTTTGGTTATAATAAGTCATTTTATATTGTTTTGGGAATCATGTTTTCGTTTTATTTCTTTTTTTGGGGGGGGGGGGTGAAACGTTTAGTCTGAAAACCGACAATTTACCATTTTAAACTGCTTTACCAAACAGGAAAGTGGTTTGCTTTATTTGTGTAAACTAACTGTTTGTTCGCTCAATGTTCCAATTAATTAGATTTAAAGCTGACAAACAAATAATAAATTTATTGCCTTGAGCCCAATATTCTAATTATTTTCTACCTGAGTGTTTAAATGTTAGTGATGCTGCCAAACACTTACCTGAACATACAACCAGAGATTTTTAACATTAAAACATGTGATATCAAAGTCCATAGGTTGATTTATGTTTTCGTTTAAAAGCATCGTCCTTGATTCAGTTTTCTTTGTATTGTAAAGTCAATTCATCAGTCATTCTCAATGACTGTATTTCACTGTCGCCACCTGGTTTAAAAATAACATTTTTCAATCACAACTGTGGCCACCCGGGCTTTAAATGTATTGAAAAACATCTGTTGCACTTTAATTATCCAGCCGAGATGTTTAATGAGTTATGTGTGCCCCATTCTATGTTATATACAAACGACAAAACTCAAAGTTTAAAAAACAGAGTAAAATCAGGAAAGGACATTTAAAAAAAGGAATATATATTTCGCCTATACGGACATCGTCAGTTCCTTATTCAAATAGAATGCGAATTATATATTCCTTTTTTAAATGTCTGATCCTGATTTTACTGTTTTTTAAACTTTGAGTTTTATTGTTTATAATTTATATATACGCGTCAGCGGAACAGTTATCGACAAGCAGAAACCTGCGACTAAAGATACGCCCTTCTATATATATGTTATATATAGTATTTAAATTCCCTTTGAACGCACGATTTAAACGTTTAAAATGTATGATTTTACACAATGAACTGCAACTTCATAAATCTATCATTTAAAACATTTAAAAATCCAACATGTAACCTGCTTTTTGTCCTTGTTTTTGACTTCATGTTAAGCTCTTTGTATCTTAATTAAAACCTCTTCATATGTATGCCGTTGTTTCTACTTTTTACCGTTAATGAGATTGTATAAACGTTAGGGAAAAAAAACTATCGACTTCTATACGCAAACTTTGTCAATGTTGTTACTTGGTAGACTAATTGTAATGAATTAAGTCAATGACATAACTTAATTGTACCCAAGTCACCATCTTCTAACGATTTAAATTTAAAAGTCTTTACGGTGGACTTAAGTCATTGAGTCAAATGACTTCCAAAAATTTGTGTAGTCTCGATGTAACCTGTATGCATATACACATGTGTAGCGCAAAATTAAGGAAATTTAGAATTGAAAAGTAAAAACCTGAATAAAGCATAGGAGCAGTGGCATAAGTAGCCTATTATGGAGCAGTGGCATAAGTAGCCTATTATGCTTTTAAGGAAAATTGGGTGGATTAACGTTAGATTGTCAAACACATGTGGTACTTGATGATTGATGACTATACACCGAACATTTTGAACAGAAAGCATCGCGATCCGATATCAAATGACGTCATTGATAATGCTCAAACTAGCAAACTGTGTAAAATTGAAACGCCCAAAGGTCTTTTTCAGCTCGGGTGGCCAAAACTTGCTTCAGGGTTAAGAAGTTCAGCCACCTCCAGTCGTTAACCTACTTTTTAACAAATTTACCTTTAGATCGCTGCGTTTAATCACAAATTATGGCCAAATTTCTGTGTTAATTTAGTATCGGATCGGCACCGATACCACCCTGGTATCGGACAAAGTACCACTTGATATCAGGTATCGGCTCAGATTGGATATTATCGGGCGTCTCTTATGCTGAGAATAAGGGGGTATGCAACTTTACTCAATGTTATTCCTCTAAGTCTAAGTATTTTAGCATAGTTTCAAAAAATCCTATTTATGTTAACTAAAAGCAGAAAAATGCTTTATTGTGTAGCCTTCTTTTTAGAAATCGAACTTTAAGTCTAAATACATTTAAGGAAAAGACGTCAAAGCGTTTTTTTGTTTTTTAAATTTTACTTTTGATTAATTATTTTCCTTTTGTGAGACCGAGATTTTAATTAGGTCTTGACGGACCCCTTAAAACTAGACCACGTACCCCAAATGGGTAAATGGACCCCAGTTTATAGGCCCTTTAAAAACTTGATTTGGATCTGTTAAATTTATTGTGCTAGGCTACTATTATAATTGAATAGCAACAAAAACAATGCAATAACTTTAATAACTGAAGCTGTGGCGAGTAAAGCTATGTTTACAGCACGGCAGCGAAATATGCACGACTACACGTTGAACTTATAAGGCAAGGGGGGGCTGAAGCGTTCATATACACAATGTGTATTGTGTGATCAATCCGGTCTGCAATCCTATTGGTCAACGATAACGGCACACATATATAGCACACAAGATGCTTTTAAAGAATAAAAAGACTATTTGAATTAAGAGAATAATAAAGCCCATATAGAAGTAGCTGAAACATACATATATACAGCCACATTGTGTATTACATGATCGAGCCTTTCTGGAGTCGCGCTGTTCAACGACCACGGCACACATATATAGTGCACAACATACCTTTACAGAATGAAGGGAATATTTGAATAAAGAGAATAATAAAGTCCATACAGAAGTAACTTAAACATACATATACACAATGTGTATTATATGATCAAGCTTTTTTGCTTTTTTCTTTTTTTTTATAAGGGCACCATTGTATAAGAGCCTACACAAAATTGTTTCGCAGCATGTTATATGTACAAACACAATTGTAAAAGCAGCGGTAACGTATTTTAAAAACGACAAGGCACCGTTAAAACAAATGAGCACGATATATAACAGCATTTATGGATTGCATATTGTAATGTTAGCGTATAGGCATTATCTGTATGATGTGTGTCAAATGTGATCGAAAAAATACAAAAACAAGTTCAGTAGATAACAGCACAACAGGATTGTATCGCAATTATCAAAAACAAAGCATATCATACAAAATGTTATTGCAGTCTATTTCTGGTTACCCTAATCGTAATGTGTGGATTGACATGCAAATGTATAACAAAGCAAGTGTTTTTTTACTTCATAAATTGACTGCATCTTTATATGAACGACACTGCAGTCATTTACAGGTAGCTTATATACAGCGTTGTGTGGTATAAATGCAAAATACGCGAAATAAAAAAAAACATGTATAGAACAATACAAAGCTAAATTTTAAACAGAACAGGACAGCAAGAAATATGTAGATAAGGACGTTATTGAAACCTCTTTGGAATTTATCTTCTTTTTTCGCATAATTTATCTAACTCAATACATTTTTGGACAATATCCACCATATGCCATTCCGCCTTAACAATGTACAGTTGGCGGTCATATCAGTTTTTAAAGTTTGGTTCTGCGCATGAGCATGTTGGACTCGGGACTCGGGTAGTTTTACATGGTCTTATTCGAGTCCGACTCCAAACTGACTCCGTCGAATCCCGAGCCCGACTCCAGCAAAACAAACTGACTCCGTCGAGTCCCGAGTCCGACTCCGCATCCCTGGCGCAAAGTCGAAAATTTTTAACTTTGACGCTTTCTGTTAGGAGCGAATAAACATGGCGTTAACACTGGCAACGCATTATGGACGACGCTAGCGTTTTGCGTTAAAGGAAACATCGACGCCTAAAGCGTAAAAATCGCTTTCGGTTGCCGAACGTTTGGGGTTGCGGAAAGTTGAAATATTTCAACTTTGACGCTTTCGGTCTGGAGCGAGGAAATTTGCCGTTGACGTTCGCACGGGGTGAGGTTAGCGCTCAACGCCAAACGTTTAGTTTGAACCAGCCATTACACCGGAGTAGAGTAATATAAAGGGTTACTAGGTAGCAGTGTTGTAATGACTTAAGTCACTGTTTTCAAATGACTTGACTTGACTGAAGTCTTTTGGGTAAAATCACTTAACTTGGCAAGTCTCTTGGGACGAAATACTTGACTTGACTTTGAGTATTTTGGACAAATTATATGTGAACTGGAAGACGCTAGCGTTTGACACCAGACGCAAAACGCGTTTAATGTGAACCAACCTTTAAAAATTAATTGGCGCGAGAATAGCGAGAAAATCTCACTTCATAAGGTGCTTGTTCGATTTGAACTGGTCGACGTCAAATTCAGACGCTCGAATAGTTGACGCCGTTCGGCCACCGACGTGAAAACATCATCATTTGGTGAAGCGAGCGTCGAACCCCTTCCCAAAGTCGATGCGGGGGTGGTGGAACTGCTGCTGGATCTCGTGTTGTACCGACAGGCTGGCGTACCGTGAATGCTAGTCTCCCTTACAGTTTCAACTTCGCCGACATAATCAGTCCTTCCGTTTGCGACCTGGAAAGCTCGTTCCATTGTGCTTGTGTTACTGCGGTCACTGTAAAGCACAGTGTTGTGTTCAGTTCCGACGTAAGCGTGCTCGCTGTGTATGGTGTAGGTTGAACCTCCCGCTGCCAACCGATTCCAATTCAAGTGGATGCTGCCCGACGGTTGCTCGTGCCACCAGCTTTCCGCTGCATCCGGCATTTCCTGTGTGATTTGATAGGAAAGAGTCGATATTTGTTCACCTTCATTAGAAGCAGCTGCGGTTCTTCTAAGGTCAAACGAACTCGGGTGCGAGTCTTCGCTTCGCAGTGTTTCCCGTTTGATTGTGACCTGTGGATTGCTGCAGTTCACGCAAGTACCACTGGCGTCCAGTTTGAGGACAAGGTCCCTGTCCACTTTAGCCCTAAAAGTTGCGTAGCTAATGGCCCTTGTTTCGTTCTTGTGCAGTTTCAAGATACGCTCGCAGGTCGTTCCGAGCTTATCAAACACGTACCAAGTGAGGATTTTCACGTCGCTGCCCTTGTCAACCACAAAGCCAAGCGTAGCCATCGACCTTCCCACGTTTGGAATGTCGCAATTCTCTACTTCAACAGCGCGATCTGAAAAGTGGTTCGCCCTGTACGTTACAATGCCGTCGGTGCCGAGAATAGACGACGATTCTTTAGCCCAGGGCGCGTTTGAATCGTTCCTTACCGAAACGTTGACGGCGACAAGTGTTTCATTTCGGTTTGCCGAAAAGAATCCGGTTCGCACGGAAACGGCAAAGTCCTTCTCGAACTGGATTCCGCAAGGTTTGCAAGTCAGCACCGGCGCGATAAGGAACGATTCGCTGCTCTGTTTGACTGCGTTGTCAAGCGAGAAATGCAATTGTGTCGGGGTTTTAACAGCACCTGCTGGAAAGCTAATGGTGTAACACCCAACCTTATAAGTTGCTCCCTCCGGTTCCAACAATCCTGGTTGCGTCAAGTTATAATTGACATCGGTCTTTGTGCATTGATGAACAGACTTGCTTAAATATTTTTGCGGGTACGATATATTGGCTTGCACTTCAACAGTCTTGTACGAGCTCGTGTGACATTTGACAAACGCCTGTCGTTCGCTATCCTTGGACACAAAGTCACGCAGCTTCAAATTGTTTCTTTCAGAGTACTTTTTCGTTCCAGTTTTTGGATTTTTTGCCTTGGAACTGAAGGAAGTGTTCTTTAAGATCAACAGAATCACAATCACGAAGACGACAGGAATGATATAAAGCACTGGAAGCCACGGGAAAGATTGAATAGATGTCGGTGTGCGCAACACGACAGGTTCAGTCGGCGTGGTGTTATTGAAAAACATTTTTTCATCAAAATCAGGAAAGAATGTGGTTGAACGTCCTTGCCAACTTCTAGGAGTTGCCATGTCAGTTTTAAAGCACTATTTCAGTTGTCCGCTTTTAAGTTAATTTAGCTTTTAACATCGGAGTTAAATGTTAACCTTAAAAGCAAATTCGTCAACATAAGCCCTAAAATACAACATGTTTGTTATATTTCCGTAAACAATTGACACAAGTTGTAATGTACACAAGATTCTCACGGAAAGGCTTACTGAAATAAAAATATAGTACTGTATATGATTCCGGTAAGCCTCTAGAAAGGCATCTTGTGTACTATGGGGGCCGTTGCAATTTGACCAAACAGGCCGCCTTTCAAAAAAAGTTGCTCATTCCAGCTCTAAAGCATAGATCTCGAAGTTTTGAAATGTCAAGGGCAGAGTTTTGTGTTCTGGCTTGGTATGACATGGATTCATTTTGGTATTTGCTTTTCGGAAAGTCAATACGCCCTCATCCGTTTTTCGAGATCTTCCTATATTTCGAATTAAGGTATACCTAACAAAAGAACTTGAATGAAGAGCAGAAAGTAAGGGGTGTTAAATCTTACTCTTAAAACTTTCGCTTTTGCTGTATTAGCTGTAACAGTGTAACAGCAGTCCCTGCTGTGCAGGCCGCTGCCGTCGGACTATACAAGCTAAAAGTGGAAAGCCCGTTTTCCGCCCACACGTTTACGATTGTCAAACTTTCCGCATCACAAGACGTAAAAACGCAGCGCTTGCGCCACAAGGTACATATTCGCTTTACTGAGGTTCGGCGACTGCTGTCAACTAACAAAGGTTGCTGAATTCTAGCTGTGACTTACGTACGGTTGAATAAGGCTCATACTGCAATGCTGAAATGACCTAACTGAAACCTTTATTCCATAGTAGAATAACATGTCAAATATTCACGTTTTAGATAAAGCTTGACAATTTCCGTAAAGTTAGCAACCTTCGTATTGAGCAAATATTTTTCCCTAGTCTCACTTTAACTTTAGATATTTATGCTAACAAACTTTAGAAAATTCTAGAACGTCTTGGATTTCAGAAGTCATATTTTGTCAACTTCAAAATCACTTCCTGGTTATATCGGAGCCTTTCTTTTGTGCGTTAGTGTTTATTCTCCTTATACGGCTTTTAAGGCGAGGAATACCCGTAAATCCCCGTAAAAAAGCACCCGGGCAATAACGGGAAAAATAAATGGGGAAATATTACTAAAGCAAATCGACGAACAAAGAACGGGTTTTGCCAAAGGTGTGGTGAACTAAATTTAATAAGTAAATATGATTATGTGGGCAGACTTGAACAACTAGATAATTCTAGTTTTCTAATTCAATGAATTAGGGCAAAACGTGACTAATTGTGATTCTAATCTAATTTGTAAATTGCCTGTGTGATCTAATTCGAGTTCTAATCTAATTCGGATTTTACCAAAATGCTACTTTTTTCCAACGGCATTTTAGTCTCTTAGTCGAAACAAATAATTTAAATTAAAACTCTTTAGTTGAAACGACTTGTATGTAATTTTTTTTTTGCTAAAAGGCATAGCCTAAAAGTTAGCACACACATATTTACTACTCACATTCTTATTAGAATAATTTGACAATTTGATTGCGAATAATTAAATGTAATTCTAGTTTAAATTCGATTTTTCAAGATTTCGGTAATTCTAATTCTAATCTAATTTAAAAAAATAATTTGCTTTTGATTTAAACTGAAAAAGCTCAATTAAATCTAGTTGTACAATCCTGTATGTGGGAGCTCCATGTCAAGAGAACTTGTTTAAAACAATATTATTTTTTCTATATCGCTATAGAGAGCACAGTCTTACATATATTATTTACATACTTGGGTACACAACATAAATGTGCCCTTGATAAGTTTCAAAGGGAGTTTAAATACTACATATAAAACATAGAAAGGGACACACATAGCTCATCAAACATCTCGGTTGGATAATTAAAGTGCAACAGAAGTGTTTTAATAAATATAAAACCCGGGTGGCCACTGGTGTGATTGAAAAATGTGCTTGTTAAATTCTAATTTGGCGGTTCTCAGACTGCCCAATCAAGAAAAAAGTCGAAAAGATGACTCTCAAAACAACATAAAATGACTTCTATAGCCCACCTTTAAAAATGTTAGCGTACAAATTAGAAAATAACAAAAAAGAAAATGTACTCAAGCACGGAAAGGAAAGTTCTCATTTTTTTCATAGCTGACACCAGACATTGGGTCGTCGATTAATTGCTTGGGTCGCCGAAAGCAATAGTTCACATAATTTGAGAAAATTGTGGAAGCACTAGGAATATATGACACACATTTTGTAAATTTCGACTTTACTTCTATAATGTATAATGTTTTGCTCGCTTACACAAAGTTCAGTGAAGAGAATTGTGACAAGCCTTTGTTTCTCGTGCTAACGCTTAGTTTAGACTTCCAGCTATTTACATAATAACGTTTTTCATTTGATCAAAATCCTCAAAAATACAATGCAATTTCTGTAAGCCTATATACAAGCAAAAAAAGACAGGTTCACACAAAAAGCGTCTTAGAAATTTCGCATGATCGGATTTGCTGATGCTCTGGAAAAATTGACGTCTTCCAAATGACGCAACTTTTCTAAAAGTTGAAAATTTTGTCGCGATGAAGACCCCGATGCTTCCGAACGACTTCCTGAAAGTTTAAAGATCAAATGATTTTGATAACATTGCTTTTTTGTGTGTGCAACACCAATATTTGTGAAAAGGTTCCCGATGGCAGAGGAGTTAATCTTGCAAAATTGACAGAGGTTTAACGTCTATTTGGGATGTTTAAACTAAAATTGCTGTCGACAAGTGACCTCAGAAAGGCGGCAAGGTTCACTCCTGTATTATTGTTTGCAGATTGCCGTAATTGTCTAACTCGAAACAGGGCTATAAGGTTACCTTACATAACAGTGATCGGCAACCTAAGGCTCGCGCGCCAATGTAATTCATTCGGCCCGCCGCTTCTTTGACAAACTAGATACGAGTCCATTTCAAAAACTTTTTGACTATTTTAACTATAAGTGCAAAAAAGAAATTTCTGATTGATCTTTCTACATCCGGTTTGTTTACGTTTTGATGCTGTCTTTTGAACTATAGATTAGCGCTTTTTTACCGTTGCGCCGAGGAAGGCTGTAAGTGCGTCGCGGACAAACATGAAACGCAGTCAAACATATTGGACATATATTGTTAACCATTTTTTTTTTTCGGCAAATAATAAAGACATGAAATTTAAAGAAATGCCTATATACAAAACAAAAAAGGCCCTCGTTTCGCTCGTCAGGTGTGTCCAGACTTACAAAGGTTAACAAACAACTAGAATACCTTTAAATGTTATCGTGTTCCCTCAAAGTAGTTTTATTACACTTTTCATTAGTAGTACGGATGACGATGTGGGAATTTTAAACCAAACAAACGCTTTTTTTCGCGTTACACTTTATTGCCTCCTCAAATGTAATTAAACAAGTTTTTATGTGCAATAAAAGATCCGTATAATTCTGCCATTTTTTTTACCATTTTAGCAAAACAACAACTTGTGAAACAACTAACCTAGCGTAGAGTATGGCGATGTTACAGAGTTAGGCCGGCTTCTGGGTCCAGATGACGTCGAAAAATGAGAGGCGGGCCTTACGGACCAATTCTCATCACTTCCTTGATTGACAGGTGTTCTGTCGCTGACTCTACTTCGCCTATTGACCGTTGCTTGATCTCCGCTGTTGTCCGAGTTGCTGTTTATTTGGTTTACAAGGTCCGCAATGATCACGTGGCCATCGTGGGCGTTTATGACGACAGAATCGCGCCCGGTGACGTCATCCCGCAGTGCTGGAAATGACATGTGCAGGGTGCCGGTTACTTTCTGGTGGTAGCTACCCTCGGCGAATTGAGCGATCGAGTAACCGATGGAATGCGAGCTTTCGGGCGCCGAGCTGATCTTAATGGATGACGAGTGTGATTCTTCATCTCTTATCCTACAGCTGCGAATGCTGGTCCGAGGCTGGTCAATGTTCAAAATCACATAAAACGTTTTCTTTTATGATCACGCGACGTTTGTATCATTTTCGGCTGTTTTAGCGTGTATTACTGACCACAGGTTTACGATTAATCTCTCTCCATATCAGGGATTCTTAAATTTGGGTCCATGGACCCCTTGGGTGTACGTGGACTAGTTTTAGGGTGTCCATAAAGGCCTAATTTAAATAATAGTGTATACGTTTAAAAATGGAATAACATTTTTAAAAGAAAGTAGATTAATATAAAAAGTATTTGCCGCATTTTGCTTAAATGTATTTCGCCTTAGTTTCAATTTTCCATTTGTTGACCTAAAAAAGCAGGTTTCTTCAGTCTCAATATGCTTATGGCGTCTTCTATGAAAAACTTATGTGGTCCTGGCCCACATGAATCAAAAATGTTCTTCAGGGGGTCCACGTTAAAAAAAAGTTTAGGTAGCCCTGCTCTGTTATGACCTTTTTAAGTGGGTGACAAAGGTGTAAAGGGGTATTTGCACAGATTATTTTATTGTTTGTGTTTGCCTGGTAAAGTTAATGTGATATGGGAGACCGACTATTTAAGCTTGACCAATCAAGGAAAGCAAGTGTTGAACCTGGCTTATTTTATTTTGTTATTTATTTTGTCAGCCGGGACGCAGCAGATTTCAGATTTCTTCCTTCAGTGAATCGATTGGACTCCACGTAATGTCGAACCCGGTACAACTCACGGATTATTTTTTCATCCACAATCTAATAAATTGAACAGCAAGTATACTGTTTCCCCGAATATTTTACCGGTTATGTGCGCGTTAATCATTGTTTCTATGTTCTATCGTTTGCACGTGTGTTGTTCTTACACTTTCCGTTCTCACTCACTTACAAATTATACCGCTTTTTCACTTGTGCACGTCATCTTTCAGATTTTATTTCTCATCTAACCACGTTTCCTGCTGGCATAATTAGTTAATTAGTTATTAGTATAATTAGTTTCGGCATTTGCACCCTTTTGTTATATAGTTGTTTGGGAAAGCGAGAAAAATTTTGGCAGTCGGGTTTCGGTAAAGCTTGAATAACATTTGGAGGTTTTTGTAAAAAAAAAAAAAAAAAAAAAAATTTCTGCCCTAAAGTGAAATGGAGTCTGCAAAACCGTATTATTTTTAATTAAACTATTTTATTCGAAAAAATGATTTCTTCTTAAATGTAAACTAATATTTTAAGTAGTCCTTCATGGCCCCCCTAAAACTAATTCACGGACCCCCAAGGTTCCATGGCCACAGTTTTAGAACCCCTGGTGTAGCGCTTGGCATCCGACAGGCTGTTAAGTGGGGCTCCACTAAATTGGCGTGATACTATGACGATTTTATGTTTGTTACATAATAAACCGGGGATCGGGTTGGGTTAAGGTACATGCTCTTCAAAAAATGTGTCAGGTTCGGTTTGGCTTCTTGAATTATAATTACAAGTTCGGGTTCTGGAAAAATTAACACCAATTCATTTCATAAATATTCTGTTCTTGTTCGGTTTGACTCCCCGCATAAATAACTCAATTGGATGTGGTGTTTTGCAATATTTTTTAAGTTTCATATCGAAAGTTAGAAAAACTATGATTCAAACAGATAATAGGCTACATGTAGCATTCGCTTATATTAGCCTACTCGTGGTAATTGTGCTGCGTTGCCGTGTATGACGTCATAAAACACATAAACGATGTCCACTGTCCACTGACGTAAAAAGCAAGCTCTCGACAATTTTCAATTGATTCTACCTGCTCTCCACTCCGCTTTATACTAGCGTCTTATATTACCAGTTTACGTTATCCTGTGTGTTGAGATTCAAGCAATATACTTACCAACGAGCAATATCAACTGAGTAAATTGTCTCTGTCTAGAACAGTGGTTCTCAACCTTTTTTCTTTCGTGGCCCATTTCAGTTGCAAAAAAATTCTGTGGCCCAATAGTTTTATGAAAGAAAAAAATATAAATAAAGGTTTAGAACAAAACACAGCAGAACATATTTCAAAACAGATCATTTATTCAACCGTGTATTAGTGAGATAGTGGCTGAACAATAAATTTACATTCCTTTTTTAATCCTCCCCAAGCCATTATTTCTATAAAATTAAATATAGTGACACAAATGAAACCAAATGTAGCTTTTTTAAATTGGTCTGTGGCCCACCTCAAATGTTCTTATGGCCCACCAGTGATCCATGGCTCACTGGTTGAGAACCGCTGGTCTAGACTCTGGATTTCAAGAAGTTACTGTATAAGAACAGGTATATTTAGCGGCCTGCTTTTGAAAGTCAGATACCTACATTTGCAAGCAACGAGGGACTTAGCAGTCGGCCCTCGCCCTAAGGGTCAGCACCTTGCTTACCCCTGGCAAAACCAGTCGCTAAATACACTATACACTTGTATGAAGTAATAGCCTATGTAGCCTAATAATTGCGCAACGCAATGTCGGGTGAAAATTTACAGTCTCATCATAACACATGTTTTAGGGCCCTGCAATATACTTAAATTAATGCAACAGAAAAAGTCCAACGAAGAGCAACACGTATGATTATGGAATTAAAAAGCAAATCTGACATAGCTAAATTGGAGAAAACCCAACTTTTACGCGTGGTAATGAGAAGATTACGGGAAGACCTGATAGAATTGTGAAAGATTATGCATGGAAAAGAAGGTTTAAATAATAAATATTTTTTTATATTTCAAAGAAATACAATACGAGGCCTTTCTTGTAAAGTCTTCAAGTGTTCAGTAAAATATAATTGTAGTAATTTTTGCTTTACACAAAGAGTTATTTCTTTATGGACTAGTTTTGACAAACCAGATAATTTGAATAGTTTTAAAATATTAATAAAAAAAGGTGCGCAATCAGCTGTGTTACATGAGAAAAAAATTTCCCCTACCCGTCAGTACTATTTTTCCAATAACAACAGCATTAAAAACAAACAAATATTAAAGACTGTGCCGTAAAGGACGTAGATAAATTAAAGCGTGCGGCGCGACGGATTAAGCCGAGCTTTTTTCCTTTTCTTTCTCTCTTTTTGCTCCGATATTATCGGATAACCCCCGTTTCACAGATGCTCTTAACTTGTTCGTGTCCTGATTGATGTTGTGCGCTTACCTTTTGTTTTTAGTGCGTTACCTACGATGTGTATTGCAAACGACCCAATTTTTTACCAAACTTTTTGCAAGCGAAAACAAAATACCTTAGCATAGAAAGTTTAGATCTAATTAAATGAGCCAAAGCTTCGTATTGCTTTCAATTATTTCTAAAGTTCTTAGAAGATGTTGTACCATTACGAACCTTCCTTGAAACTAAACGACCCAATGCAAAAAGCAGCAAAACCTTAAAGTTGGGGAAAATCTTATCAGATATAACCAGGACTACCACGTTGTCCTTATCTCTAAGATTTGTCCTTATTTTAAGGTAAATAGCAGTGCTTCCCAACCTGTGAGCCTTTGAGAGATTGTTAGGTGTGCCATGCAACTTTTTGCATTTCTGGAACACTCTCGTGTAAATAAACGTGA
The DNA here is from genome assembly GCF_963924565.1 of Ascidiella aspersa. Classification (NCBI taxonomy): domain Eukaryota; kingdom Metazoa; phylum Chordata; class Ascidiacea; order Phlebobranchia; family Ascidiidae; genus Ascidiella; species Ascidiella aspersa. The sequence continues at coordinate 4,785,923 of NC_139451.1, forward strand.
AAACATGTGCCTTTGTTTGAAGTTGATCAGGCCATGGAGTATTTTCCCACCGTGGGCGAAACACTTATATTACGACTCTATGAGTGGGAACGACTTTATTAGGATTGGCAAAACTTTTATTTCATTCGAACGAATTTAGCTATAAAAATATAGACATCCATCTTTACATAAGGCAATATGCTTGTTATATGTTGCGTTTTTGGTAGATTTAGTTTAATTATTGCTCGTAATTGAGTTAGTTTCCGATATTTGTAGTTCAACGTGTTAACAAATCACATTCCAAAGGGTACGGTTTTAATTCAAAACTTGTACAGCAATTAAAATCCACGTATAGCGCAGTTAACCGGATTTCAAAACAATCTGCATGCAGCGATTAGTTTAGAAAACAAACAAAAAAATGCATAGTTATTTTTTGCTTCGATACATTAAAGAGACTGATTCGTAGTAGGCCAAGGTTTGCAATCTGGAAAAGCACTTCTAAGTGCAGAATTTGGCCGGAATTTGAACTTGTGTGAATTTGAGGTAGAAAGATTGCTGTACTAAAAAATTAGATAAGTTTATTTGGCCAGGTTGGGCAGTACAGGCATAGATATCGGATCCATTACAATTACAAAAGTGCATACAACTAGTTAATTACACCACAATATAATCTTCAACCTTTGTACAGAACTAATCAGTGTTGAGTTTCTAGCGAGCTGATTGGTCGCACAAAACTGCAATATAGGTCGGCGACAAATCAGAGTCGTCCTTGACCTGATTTGTCAATTCGAAAACGTGGAGATGATACGATTGAAGCCGATCTCACGACAAAGTTTTCTTGATTCATAAAGTCATAGCATCAAAAAATAGGGATGTGTAAAACTCTGATTGATCGACTAGGATAAACATTTAACATACAATCAAGTAGGAAACAAATTTCTAGAAAGCAGGTATTTTTTTTCAAGGTTGTCAAACCAACATAATAAAAAAAGATATTTTATCCAAAATTAGTCCGCAAAATAAACAAACAAAATTTTTCAAAGAATTTGTGAACCAAATGAGAAAAAAACAAATGTTCTCAAAAATTTGTCATCAAACGAATTCTCCAAAACTTGTCAACCAACTAAGAAAATCATATCTGTTTTGAAAAAAACAGTCGAGTGAGAAACCAGAAACTGCTCAAAATGCCGTCAAAATGAAAAAAGTGCATCAATGGCTCAAAAATCAGGCAATTCAGCGCAGAGTGACAAGTTCTTCGGACGAAGTGGGGTGGATTGCGACGCAATTATCGAAGTCGGCTTTTGTGGCGCCCATTTTGACGGCCACCCCGAAGCCCTGAAGCATCTCGTCGACCCCTATGCCTTGCATGTGCAGACCGATCACCTAAAAATAGTCTTTTTTATTTAAGGAAATTGTAAGCGTCGTCTCGACCGATATACCTATATAGGAAATAAATGGCTAACAGTAATTTTCTGTTACAACGTACCGACGTTGCGATGGCCTATTCAGGCAATCTTCGTCAGGGTAATAAACTGTGTTTGTGAAAAGAATACAGACTTTGGGTTAAATTTATTATCACAATACGTAAAGTTTGCCGGGCTGCACCTAACATAAAACTGAGAAAAATGACCAATTTTGTAAACGCACAATAAAAATCAAACTACTTTCATATTTTTTTACCTTTTCCGTGGGCAGAAGGCAAACCAGTTTCATTGCGCACTTTGTCTTCCTAGTGGTCATGACGTGGTACATCGGGTTGAAGGTAGATTTGTAAATCTTTATCTTATCGTCGCCGTATTCCTTTCTAGCCTCGTCTGCAAAATCAAGAAAACAAATTAGGCTACTGTCGCGGATGGCAACATGAATTAATGCTCAAAGGCGGTATAAAGCTATACTCAAAACCAGGGCTGCGGAGTCGGAGTCGGACTCGGGACTCGGGACTCGAGTAAGACCGCGTAAAACTACCCGAGTCCCGAGTCCGACGTGCGCATGCGCAGTATCACATTTTTAACTGTTAAGGCGGCAAAATGTAAGTTGTAAAAGTGTAATAGCAAATGTGAAATATTTTTAAACCATGTAATGCGGGTGGATCAATTGTGACACCAATATGAGTGGATTGCAGAAAATCCACCTTAATTTAGTTGCGTAAATGGGTAAAATACAGGCTGTAGAGTCGGAGCTGGACTCGGGAGTCGGACTCGGGTGTATTTTTTTGGCAGGAGTCGGACTCGGGAGTCGGCCTCGGGTTGTTTTTAACCTACTCCGCAGCCCTGCTCAAAACCATCACCGACCTTAAAACCAGGGATGTCCAACCTGCGGCCCGTCTGAAATTTTTGTGCGGCCCGCTAGTCATTTTCACTCCCAAATAGTATTTTAAACGTTCAATATTAGCCTAATTAAAATGTACCAGTCAGCTTTTAGGGGCGCACTAATAGTATAGTATGGGTAAAAATATATATATATAACACTAAAGACCCGTGACAACTCTAAAGAGCAATACTTAATCTTGAAACGTAATAGATTATGCGTCCCATTAAATTATTTGAAGTGTTAATGCGGCCCACTATAATAAAATGTTGGACATCCCTGCCTTGAACATTCATACAAGTGCGTACAACCAACTAGAGTGTTTTCAGATGAGCTAACTAGCCTGTGGTGAGATTCGAACATATGGGTTTGGAGGACACATGTACGGCATCGACCGTTTCAGTATTGACGTTTAGACACCCTAGTTTAAACAGCGCCGCTGTTTCGGGTTAGGGGTGGGTAATGGGTTAGGGTTCAAACGATTGGGGGAGTTAGCAGTGCTGCAAACAAGTCATTTTGATATGACTTAAATCAAGTCATTGGTAAAAATAACTTAATTCCAAATCAAGTCATAATTATAGCAAGTTAATCTCAAGTAAAGTCCTTGTCATAAAAATTAAACGTTAAACTACTAAAATTGGTAAACTAGCTCGATCAGGAGCAAGAACTCGAATAAAATTAAAAAATTCAACATATAGCGGACAAATTGTTTATTGTAGAAAAATAAGGATAAATACGACTTCATTTTAACCAAAAGAATAAGTGAAGTCATTACAACGCCGGGAGTTAGTGAATGATAAGCCTAGGGGTGAGGTTTGGTTTTTTACCTTCAGTAAATCCAACTGTGCCAATGGGCGGGTGACTGAACACTACAGTTGGAATGTTGCTGTAGTCCAGCTTCAAATCTTTCTTTCCATCGAAGAGGCGGTGGGCCAGACGTCGTCCTGCTGCTATCGCCACTGCACACCATAAAAATATACACGTAATTAAAATAAATGTTAAATTTTTGAACAGTGAAAAACTAATATGCACAGCTGACAGTATAAAAAAATTTTAGGCCTAAACGAAAAATATAAATATTTGGAAAAATTATTTTGAAATTTAAATAAACAAGTTGAAATATCGGAAATAATAGCTATCACAAACCTGGTGTGAGCAGAGCTTTTCCCTGCACGTCTCCCACAGCGTAAACTCCCTTCACGTTTGTGTTTTGGAACTCGTCCACGATAATGTTGCCCCGCTTGTCCATTTCCAGTCCCTTAACGTAGAAAAAAACTAAATTAAAAAACACGGCCAAAATTTGGCGCTCGGAAATTCCAATTTCGTGAAAATCGCTCTTCTTCTATATATTTCAACATCTGTTTTATACACAGCAGTCGAAACTAGAGATACTATAGGATCGGTACCGATACTGGATGCAAAGTGGTAGTGTCTGGAACCGTCCGATACTAGGGTGGTATCGGTGCCGATCCGACACCAAACTAATATAGCATTTACAGCAGTGATTCTCAACCTTTTTTAGAGCCAGAGCCGCATTTCAAAACTTAAGTTCGCGAGGAGCCGCATAAAAAACAACAGTAGGCGTGTAATTAAAAAACATTAAGAAAGCAACAAGAAAACAACAAATATACATTACGCTAGCCTAGGCTAACTATTTAGCACTGTTGAAACAGCTATTTCTTATTGCCATAGCTTGTCGATCAAGACTAAATATATTATGACGTCACAAACCACAAAATTATTTTAAAGAGCCGGACGGAAGTAGCCCGGGAACATTAGTACTTCGTACTCGGGATCCTTGCTGATCAAATTCTTTCACTTTTAATTTCTTTTACTTCCTTTGTTGCAATTCTGCTACTACTAACTAATTTTTCACTCCGTTAGTGAGAGCCGCAAAATGTACAGTTGAGAGCCGCATGCGGCTCTGACAGCCGCGGTTGAGAATCACTGATTTACAGCCATGATTTGCATTTAAACGCAAGAACTTTTACTTTCAAAGGTTAACTTTTCAAAAACAGTATAGGTCAAAAACTGAAGGTAACTAACTTCCTAACTTTGAAGCAAATTTTAACCCGGAATAAATGTCAAGTATGGGTTATTCTTGGTCCAAATGAATCACACTTACAATGTTTTCGATTCCGAAATCGGTGTTTGGGCTTCGTCCGATCGCCCAAAGCAAGCATTCGACGTCATCGACCACCTTTGACCCCGCAGCGCCCTCTGGTGGCAAACTGTCGATGGTGACCGAGAGTTTTCCGCTCGAGTCTTCCTTGGAGACGCTTTTAACCTGCGAGCGAAAGAAATAGTAAGGAAATCCTATGTAAGGAAACACACAAGACCTACAAGGAAAAAATACCTAAGGCACAAAAATCTATAAAAGCATAGTATTTCGACCAGGGGCGTATCCAGAAATCCAAAATATGGGGGTTACGAATTTTTAACTTAGATAATTACCCGTTTTTCCGTCTGACGTTAATGACGTCATAAAATAGTGACGGATGTGAAAATATTGATTGTAATGACGTCATATATAAATAAAAAACTAATTAGAAACCGCCCAATAACGTCCAGCAAAAGAGAAACTTCAGACGCAAAGCGAACAGGTGCGTCGTCAACAATCCTGCCAGGGGCCAGCTGCAAAACCGCTTCGTATGCAATCGTTAACTTTAGGAAAAAAAAACTAAACCAAGACCGTGAAATATATCTCATTGATTTTGGATCCAATGTACACGGGAGTACGCTAAATTGCAAGCACGTCTCTCGCCACCTGCACTACTAAACGAAGATCGTTTTCCCGGGTGTTATTCGATTAGCGCAACATCTGCGCCGGGCTGTGTGCCAAGTCAGCTAAAATACAAGCACGTCTTGCAGACTTACACCAACATCGGATTTTAGCGCAGACAGTGAACAGCGAGAAACATCAGGTGCGCCTAACTCAACGTTTTTAGCAAGAAAAAAACGAAAACCGCTTGATTTATTGTTTTTAATTGTCAAACACACTTGCTGATCAACCAACCTGAACGAATAACGATAGAGAAAAAAATCCTGCGTTTACGATCGACCAGACAAGAAATGAAAAACGGCGTTTTGCGTTTATTTTGGTTTCCCATTAGCTTAAGACGCGTGACGTAATTACATTAAAAACATTGCCGCTTAGGACGGTGAGTAAAACCCTGACGAAAACGAACAAAAACCGATAATAGCACTAACGAAAAGAGGGGGGTCCGGTCCGGACACCCAACACAAAAATATTGCACAGTACTGATTCTGACAAATAAGGTCTTATTCCGATGCATTTAGTGGTTATTACGACTGTTAGGTATTGTTGTGGTTCCGCTTCGTGTACTTTCCTTAAGACAGTAATCGCGTACGCTCATTCCACAGTCACGTGATTCGTTAATTGTACCGCATTACCGTTTTGCCTGTGGTGATTACTATTCGTATGTGCTATGTAAATTGGCAATTATCCAAGCTATAAATGCTTGTTTCATTACTCCGTGACTGATTCTATTTTACTCTTCGAGCAAATATTACAAAGAAATACAGGTATTATCCTCTTTTAGTCTTATTATTCCGACCTTGATGTTGTTCTTATATAGGTCTTATGGCTATGAAGTCTTATTGCGAAGTACAAACCTTTGAGAACTTCTCGACTATAATGCCGGCCGCTTCCATTTCGAGCAGGTTATTTTCGCTGATGAGAGAGTCGAAGTTTCTGAGGGCCGTGTGTCGTCGGATGACCAGTCGTACCTGGGAGCCGAGCGCGTTCAGAATGCCTGCCAACTCTACGGCGATGTACCCGGCTCCAACCACCACTGCTTTCCTGTGTTGAAGATAAATACGCTTTTAATGAAGTGTAGGGTCCCGATCAATGACATAACTTTTACTTGTTTCCAAACCAGAGTAAAATCAGGATCAGACATTTTTTAAAAGATATATATATATATATATATTTCGCCTATACTGACAAAAAAATGCCTGAGCCTGATTTTACTCTGGTTTTTAAACTTTTGAGTTATATTGTTTATATACGCGTCAGCCGAACAGTGATCGACAAGCAGACACCTTCTGCTAATGGTTTTAGATTCCATAAAGACACGCCCTTCTATATTCTCTTAATTGTGAAATGACGTTCGTTTAATCTGCGCGCTTGAACGCTTTTGAACAATGAATGTAGGTTTAAATTAGTATATACGTTGAACTAGTAACATCACTAAAAGATTCATATACACAATATGTATAATCTGTGATCATTTCTTTTTAAGCCAACGATAACGACACCATAATATAACACACATGATGATGCCTTCGGAAAGGTTTACCGAAATCAGTTGGCTTAAGCAGGATTGTAGTACAAGCTGGAAAAACAACCAGCCTGCGGTGAGGTTCGAACTCACGACCTGGGACCGTCGATCTACTAACTGAGCTGCACAGGCTCACAGGGGAGCGAGTTGAGAAACAAACATAGTACGGTTGCCTGCTAAATGCTGTTCGAAAAACTAACCTGCAGTGAGGTTCGAACTGATGACCTTGGTCATACAGAAGCCGTGGCTCTACCAAATAAGCTACACAGACTCAGAAGGCAGCAAGTCGAGAAAACAAGCATAGCACCGTTGCCTGCTGCATCCTGTTCGTAAAACTAACCTGTGGTGAGGTTCGAACTCACGACCTCGGTCATACCGCGACCGTCGCTCTACCAACTGAGCTACACAGGCTCAGAAGGGAGCAAGTCGAGAAACAAACATAGCACCGTTTCCTACTGCATCCTGTTTGTAAAATTAGCCTGCAGTGAGGATCGAACTGGTGACCTCGGTCATACCGTGACCCCAGCTCCACAGCCTCAAAGAAGTGAATGACGGGAAATAACTGTGATTTTCTTAATTGGTCGACAGATTAGACTAGTTTGTCGAAGGCTTTCGGTGCACTATGATACACGTTATGGTTGATCAAGAGAAGGCTTAAAAATGATTAGATCACAGTTGTTGTACACATGATGCGTATATATCTTTTATTGGATTAGTTGGAAATTAAAATTTCCGTCTTTTGGGGGCATATTTTGAAATAGGAGTCGCCTTGCAGGGGTTAAAAGATTACAGGGGTCAGCAAATGGAAATTAACAGAATCCTAACTATTTAAGTAGATTACGTCGATGCGATAGCTACTTTTATTTTAAAGTGGCGTGAAATTAAACGAATCTGATGTTTGTATGATTGTTTTAAGTCTACGTAATTAGGATATAAAAAGTTTAAACTTTATTTTTTTGAACAAACCTTTCAATTTTTTTCAACTAGAAATTCTGATACACACTTTGATCTTGATTAGTAGGACGATTATTTTTTGACCTAGTCCTAGCACTTAGTAGAAAAACATTGATTTAAACAACACAATGTTGTATAAAGTACTGCATTAGTGTCTTGGCGTCGTGAACCACAAATTAGCTATTTTTTCGGGTTTAAAATGCAATTCTGTTTACCATGCTTTTTTTGGCATGTGAAATAAACATTTTTTTTTAAATCTTCAAGATTCACAACTATCTAACCTGAAGCAAATTCGAAGTTCGCTGAACCTAACGCGATAAAGGTATATCGTATATTACTTAAATGGAAATATAATACAATTAAAAAAGTTGGATGTAATTGAAAACTAAATTCTGATTAATTTTAAACTGAACTACAATTTCAAAAAGCCTTTTTGAGTTTTTACGATTTTTTGGCATTTTGTAAACGATTTTAACTTGAAATAAATTTAACAAATCTTGACAAAATTTTTTTGCTTTTTTTGGTAAGTCAAAAAATAGTTTCCCCACTTCTCAGTTAAAATGGTTTAACCTTACTTTGGTAAATCCTCGAGCAGAAAGAATCCATCACTGCTGATCCCGTATGAAGCTCCAGGTATTTCGTCGTCCGTCGGGACAGCAGGGTAACCCCCTAATATTCACAAAGATGCAATGTTTGTTGGTTAAATTAGAAAATAACGGTTTGGTAAAGCCCCTGAACGTAAAAGCAAAATCAAAATCAAAAACATAAAGAGACTGTGTTTTTTTGATAAACCGACAAATCCGGCTTGCTAAAGCCGCCATAGGTTTGCTATTTCTTGTGTGAAATACGTTTTATTTATTTAAATCAACGTTATACGTACAACAGCATTGAACGGATAATTGTCGTTTTAATTCCAAAAAAAGTAAAGGTAAATTAAAAAAACGAAAAAAAACATTGAAAACCCACTGCCTCAGAGATACATCACATAAATCAGAATCTTACCTGTGGCGATAAGAATATGCGGTGCTGTGTACTTCTTCCCAGCTACTGAAATAACCGGGGTTGGGTCCATTTCGCCGGTGAATGCGCCATGGCCTTGTATCTCCTTCACTTTGGCCTGCAAAATGCAAAACGTACGTTTATGACCATACGTGGAGTAAAATATTATACACATTTGAAATGCACAACTGTGATCTGTACTAGGGATGTTCGATAATTTGGGATTCAGGCCGATACCCAGTATTGTAATGAATTGACTTAACTTAAGTCTTATGGACAAATAACGCTGTATGTTGCGTTTGGTTCATTTTTACACGAGTTGTTGCTCATAATTGGACAAAGTTACTAAGTTTTATTAGTTTAAAGTTTTGTTTTTTATGCCAATGATTTGACTTGAAGTTGACTTGCTCAAATTATGACTAGGACTTACATGAGAAAATGATGACTTAGGCCGGGTGGTCCAAGCCCAGGCCCGCGGGCCACAAGTGGCCTGCTACATCATTTTTCGTGGCCCGCGAGCACTGTTGAATTATTGCAATGCGTACCGTTGATTGTTTACTCAAAGAAATCTAAGTGACAAACGAACAGTAAGAATACTGCAATTGTTTGGTCATGATCACATTTTTCCAGTTATACCATGAAATAAACCAGATTCCTATCGCTCACCAAATTCGCAGACTGGGAGTAGCAAGGACGCCTAAGTTTGGTATGTGTTATAACTAATGACCGGTTTGAGCCGCAGTGCGTCTTATAACGAAACTTTTCTAAAAATGAAGTTTTCACTGTGACTTTACCCTAACGCGCTGACCCATTCAATGATGAAATTTCAGCTAAATTTATCTGGTTAAAACCTTTTTGCGCAAAACGAAAACGTCTTTGTATTTGGCGATTGTGTAGTATGCAACATCTCTCTTAATTTTTTTGGTTTCCGTGAACATTCTACGCTTATAAAATGCTGTCTTTTAACTGAAAAGTAATGGTCAAATACGCAAAAAATTTTCGCGCATCGCGCGCACCATTTTTCACAGTCTCATACCCTACGATTTCATTACGCACAAGTTCGACGATAGTAGCAGGTTTGTGAAACTTATATGTCTTGGACGATTATTTGTGACGTCCTCTTAAAACACGCATGTAGCCTACTTTATGTGGCCCGCAGGCCGCAAAGAATATGCAAGAAATATTGTGGCCCGCGATGCTGTCAGGACCACCAAGTCTTAGGCTATAATTTACCAACGATTTCTACATTAAAAGGTAGATCTATCCGAAAATAAGTAGGTTAACAAAGCCAAATTATCTGAGAACAAAAACCTTTGAACATTTCAATTTCATCTATTTTTCTTGTTTGGTCATAGTAATGACGTCATTGGCTTTGGATCGCGATACTTTTGTCTAAAATATCGTTTATCGGGATCGGATTTAAGCCTGATCTGTACATTTTTACTATTTAAGTTTATTTAATGTGTTGACTGTGGTTAGTTAGCACGATACCTAAAGTAGGTCAAAATGCTTTTACGTTTTAAATAATGTTTGTTTATAGCTTTAATATCTCGAAAAAAGCAAACTTTGTCTGTATTTTGTCTTATAAAAATTCAACGAACAATAACCAAATGTTCAGTAAAGTTCAGTTTAAATAATCTTGCTATGAATCCAGTTAAAATCTGTTTAATCTGAATTATTTCGAGCGCGAGTTTTAAAACATTTGAACTACGGAATACTTTAATCTGCCAAGTGTTATAGGTTACAAAATTTTCGAATGCGTGGCACTTAAGAAAGTTTGGTTTAATAGCCATATTAGTCTATTTTTAAAATTTGGAAACCAGGTGACACTGTTAGCAAATTGTATTACAATCTCGACAAGCTAAATTACACAGTCCCTCAGGTCAAAGTGGAAATGAAAGCAATTTAAATACACTAACAAGCGTGTCTTAGTGCGGTGCTCTTCAACCTTTTTTGGTTTGGTGAACCCTTAAAGTTGTTGTGACGAACTCACGCACCCTGTTTACTTAAAAAGTAAACTGAGTAAAAAGCGATATGAAAAATCTAATGCAAATTAATATCATCATGCCAATTAAACCGAGCGAAGCTGCCAAAGTTTTACACACTGTCGTTGAAAGTTCGAATATGGCTGTAGGCTGCTTTCGGGTACTATGGCATGTCATTAAACAGCATTCAATCTCTACACAAAAAACAGAAATACAACTTGCACCACGACAGTCAGGCAAAATAGAAAGACCGCATGTCTTAGAATGTTAGTATAGAACGATTACAGCACCTATGTCTCATAAAATTACTGGCAAATACGATGTAACATTAATGGTTAATTAAAATTGTGTGATGCACCCTTGTATACCTTTTCGTACTGGTGAACCCATGAATATTTTGGTTAACCCTAAAGTACTGTCTTAGTGTACTCGCAAAATTGCAATAGTATTTGTCGTCCAACAATCAACAGTAGAAGCTTGGTATTGCATTGAAACTTGCACTTACCATTAGTAGACACTCGCCCGGTGAAAAAGCAGTCGCCAAAAAATGTCGACACGCTGTCTGCGAATTTACGAATTTACGTCCTACCTAAATGTTTTTTTCACCAAAATTTTAAATTTTAATGCGTTTGTATAATTCTCGTACGACCAGCTTCGATTGTTTGCCGAATATTGAATGCATAGGACTGTACAGAGACTCTGTATTTTAATGCCGTATTGTATATATTCGCAAGATTTTAATGCGGACCGTATTAAGTTGCACTCCAGGCTTTATTGAAAAATCTATTTATCTTAGGCCTTATTCCGATGAATTTAGAACATATTTCGACAGATTTATGTCTTATTTAGACGATTTCGATGTTATTCTGCCATTGATATTACTGCGTATTTGGCTTTATTATGTCGCTCGTCTTAATACTATGGTATTCAAGATATTTCTGCTTTGGGTTCTGTTGCTATTTATGTTTTATTGTGTGTTCTCCATAAATTGCCAAGCGGTACACAGTCCTGCATTGAACAAAGAACTTTTTGCCTCGCAAGTATAAGATAATATTCATATACGAAACCATCGCAAGTGAAACGACATGTTAGCCCCAATCTACCAGCCAGCAAAACGCTGCAATGCTTGAAGTAATGTCGCGCACGAATTGCATAGCTCAGTAACGTTTGCGTGAAAATAAACACGACAAAATGACGGCAGGATGTTGGCTTAGAACGGATACCACGAAGCATAACGCAACGGCTTATCGAAAAAAGTGTTTTATTTAGCGCATTTTAGGTAATAATGGTTATTTTCCCAATCTAACAGTCTTTGCAATTTGTAAGTCAAAAAAAACAGTCGCTTAAGACTAAATTGCCGAGTACTGGTCTTACGATGAATGGCATTTTAAAAAGCGTGCCTATCTTATTTGTCACTTCAACCATTTCTTGACGGCTAGCCAATTTTAACGAACCAGCCAATTTTAACGGCCACATAAGCTTTCTTTACATGGTCAGTACCAATTCCACGCCTAAAAAACACAAAAAGCATAAAAACGGACTAATAAACTTCAACGAAAACCTAGAGTTAGAAAAAAATGTAATGTTTCAACTTATTTTGGCTTTAGACCCAAAGCGCGTTCAATCAAGTATATAACTTTGAATTTGATTTAAAAATAAACAGTAAACAGTCAATAACAAAACAGTCATATTTTAGGTTGAAAACGCGTTTTGGGCGATAGGAAAAAAAAACTTTTAGGTTGTTCGGCTTTCAAATGTACAAAAAATGTACAAAAATGTACGTTATATGGTGTAAAGTGATTTAGGGCATTTTGCTTGAGGTAGCTAATCGGCTTACAATTAAGCTATGACAGTTCCCTAACGTGATGGTTCTAAATTAAGAGGCAATAAAATTTCCCCTTGTGTTGTATTACTGGAATAACGAAACAAGACCTCTGACATTTTGTAATGCAACCTTATTAAATATTTGTTAGTTTGTCGTCGTTAAAGACAAATTTAAACGCAGGCGTGTAACCATACTTTAAGAGTTCCTAAACGGCTGGATCCTACCTTTTTTAAAAGGAAGCATTTGCAAAAGACGTTTTATATTTTATAATCACCAAACAACGTTTTTACCTTCTCCAACAGGTTCGCGTAGATTCCGTTGAGCCGTTTAATGTAGGCGTCTCTCTTTTCTTTGATGGTCCTGAAAGCGACACGAATGGTAACTTTAGGCAGGCAATTCGCCGGCCGCCTTTGCCCAAAGCAATACGTGCGGTAATGCAAATAAAAGCGGCGTCATTCCACGCTTGAGCTGAGCGCTGCTACAGTGACTCAGCACACAGCACGGCGCGCACCTAGTATTTGCGATGGTCACTATGACAATAGGATTTTCCGACGTTCGTAATGATGACATTGAGTAAAAAATAAGACTATGGAGCACATATTTGGGCTTTTTGTCATTATTGTAAGTTAAAGTAACTCCAGCATTGATTTTTTAAAACATACAAAACGCAGTTAAATGATCACATAGTCTCAGAAAAATCCTAAGAACATTAGGAAATCAATACAAAAAGTTTTCTTGAAAATTAAAAAAACATGTAGCCTTGCTATTCAAAAAAATCAAGATTTTGCTGTGTTTGGCTGTAAAATGTTTATTTTGCAAGTATATTAATATTTTCACAATTATAATAAACTTTTAGATACTTTTTTTTTTGGAGTACATTTTCTTGAAAAAATTTACAAACAAATACAATAGTTTTCTCAATAATTCAAAAAACAAAATAAAGCCTAATATTCAAAGAAATCAACATTTCTCTGTTCAATTGTTCCTTTCAAATGTTATTTTTAGAAATATTATTATTTTTATGGACATGTTAAACTTTTAAATAAGTTAATGGAGTACATTTTCTTAAAAAAACAAGAGAAAACAATAAAAATCACATAGAAAACACACCTCCATGTAAAAGTAGCCTTTCCGTCAAGAGAAAAGCCATAATCGGCGTGATCGTGAAGCATTTCTGCATGCATACCAGCAAACCACATCACCTTTTTCGGGACACAACCAACATTGACCTACAATACGAAATGCAAATGTTTTAACAGTATTAACTTTTTAAGGATTGCTATATATATTTTTTTGCCAATGCTTTTATGCATTTATGGTTTAAAATATATTTTAATGCATCAGATTTTTATATATTATTTTAGAAAATATTCTACTGCATTAGATTTATATTAAGAGTTTATAACTTCATACATGTCATGAACTCAAAACTTAAAATAAAAAAAATTGCTTTGTAAAGCAAGCGATAATGTTCTGTTGTATTTTACTTCACCTTTTCCTGAATAAAACATCCAGTAATGCAAAAAGCATGTTGAAATTGCAAGACAAGCTTTAAAATTAATAATAACGTATTCTCATGACAAATAAATAAATAAATAAATAAATTCAACATTAATATACTGTCAACACATAAACAGTTTTTGCATGTTATTTATCATTTGGATCCTATTGTGTGTTGTGCTTTCAACACAAACTGAAAAGCATGGTTTTGACAGAGAGAAGTTCCTAATTATTTTACATACTGTGTAACCAATCTGCTTTTAATGGCAATTTTCACAAAAAATGTTTAGAGTACAGCGCCAAATTTTCAGAAGTGCAACTATGGAAAATATGGTGTATCCTTATTTTTTTAACAGACTAAATCTTCCCCACACAAAAATGAATTTTTATAATAGTTGCACTAATTGACTATCGTTTTATGTAAAACAATCACCAAATACTAAATGGTACCAAAGTTAGTGATTCTTGTATGAGTTCCATTGGGTCCCATTCGCTTTTTAGTATTGCTTTTACAGACCACATTTTATTTTATCCCTTTTGTGTTCATTGCAACCCTCATAGGTCCCATACATTTTGAAAATCCTCTCATGTGATTATATGCTTCAGTGTGTAATTCAATTAGATTTAGAGAGTATAACAGATGTTTAGATTTGTGACTCATTGTTAGCATTCACTTCCATGTGGTTCCATTCGGTGCCATTTAGTACCACCCAACAAAATTTGATTCTAAACCAGCGCCCTTAATGCTTCTAGCAACCAAAAAGCCAAATTTTTGAGAAAATAAGCAGGCTTTTGGCAGTTTAAAGCAATGTTTACCAATCTTTATTTCTTGTTTAAACTGCGTTTTAGGGAAAAATGAAATATTAGCAAATTGCACACTCACAAAAAAGAAATACAAGCTTCCTAAATGAGTAACCACATATTGATTAAACCTGCTTTGTTGGCCGCGTAATAGCCTCTTCCATAAAACAAGAATGTTTCAAGTTTAAGCAAGGTTTTGTCAGTTTTAAGAAAAGTAAATTCTTATTGATTACCAAAGGCTGCGTTATGGATAAAAATAATGCACACTCATGTAAAAAAAGTAATTTTATAAGCCCGTAAGTGTGTAACCACAAAGTAAACAAACTTACGCATGTTCCGCCAAGTCTGCCGTGCTCGATAACTGCCGCCGTAATTCCGAATTCAGTCGATCGCCTTGCGCTGGCCACACCGCCAGAACCGCCGCCCAAAACCAGGTAGTCGACCCTGGTGATTTCTTTTCCACTTGCCATATTTCTTAAAGCTGTTTTCTGCGAAGTTTGAAATCTGTGTCTTGCGGCAAAGCGAACTGTTCGAGTGACGAAATTCATTTGCTGCTGAATTTGCGACTGCAAAGCTAAAAGAGAAAAAAAAGAAAAAAAGCTCGGCTTAATCCGTTGCGCCGCACGCTATAATTTAGCCCCATCCTTTACGGCACAGTTTTTAATATTTGGTTGTTTTGTTGTTCTTTTTTGCTGTTGTTAGATAGTGACGGGGTAGGGATCAACTTTGTGCTCATGTAAAAGCGCAGATTGTGCGCCAGTTCTTTCTAGTAATGTTGTGAAACTATGATTTGGTTTTGATTTGTGCTGTTTCCCAATAAAAATAAAAATTGCTTACTATAAAACTGCTGCAATAAACGCAGTATTTTGCGAACTCTTCTTAAATGTTGCGTGGTTAAACACTTTGTAAGAAGTCATTAGGTTTTGGCCTCAATCACTATCAAATTATTTTTGGGAAGGTTGTTGTACGAAATCCGTGTAGGTGTATGTTTAGTATACGACCCGTGTGGTAGCAGTATTTGTTCCACTTGCGTAATATTCAAGCAAACACGTAATCCCGGTACCAAATGGCGCACAACGCAAGAAAAATCTGTATCGTGTTTAAAAGTGTAAATTGCTAAACCTCTGCACTAAACGCCATATTCAGCTGCGTCAAACATCAGACAAACCCGTAATATAAATTACCAAATGTTCAAACCAGGGAGTCAAACCGTTTGACTTTACGGGTTCTGGTTCGGTTCGGGTTCAAGCATTTCTTCGGAATCCGGTTCAGTTTCGGTTTTGAGCAATTTAAAAGTTTCGTTTCATCTCCGGTTGGGATACAATATAAGTGGCGTTAAATCTGAAAATATGGGTCAATAAATGTAGAGAATAATATAATCTTTGAATTGTAAGTCAATTAATCTAAGTTTCGTGACTTTAAAAAAAAAACAGCACTCATTATTGAAATAGCCTACCTGAAAAATAAAAAAATCAACGCTTTATTTAATCAAGATTATGTATTTTTTTCATAAAATTTCGAGCATTTTGTAACTTGATTCTGTAAAATACAAGTTGTAACGTCATGCTGGATTGAACCGCTTTTGTTTACAGGATCGGTTTCGGTTAAGTTTTACGTTCTTTCAAATTATTTGGCTCGGTTCCGGTTCGGATTCTTAAAATCTTACAAAAAAAATGTTCAGGTTCGGTTACGGTTCGGAAAAAATGAACCCAAAACCGGTTCATAAAGTTCCGGTTCGGTAACGGTTCGACTCCCTGGTTTAAATTGCGACAACAAACGCGACATTTTTGCAAACTCACTGCTAGAAAATTTTTAAACTTCAACCATTACTCTATTTAACTCTCTTTTTTGTAACAGCAACTGATTGTAATTTGTTGACTAAAGCCAAGTAAGCGTACTTGACGTCGTTTATTGTTAGTTAGTTCATTAGGGAAAAGGTAAACCTATTTTGACTTCTTAATCAACATTATTTATCTCCAATAAATAATAACAAAAAAATTATTAGCAATAATAAAGCAACTGCCGGTAAAAGGCTGAATATTTTGTTGGATCAACAAAACACTTTTATGGTTTACGGGAATTTACACCTTAACATCACAATTTGTTTTTTCACTTTTGTTTAGGTGCAATAGTAATGGTAAGCTAACAAGCGCAGTTTAAGACAATTGCAAAAAGGCAGCACTTGCTACCTTCCGTATAGATTTTTTTTAACACAAAGCTCAATGCCAAACCAATATACAGCAATGATGAATGAAATCCACGTCTTAAGACCCGAAGTAATACTGACCTACGATAACTGAATACTCTTAACAATAATATGTTTGGTAACAACAAATTTCATAACACATGATGTTTTTTCCGTTTACGTGTAGCCTACTGTAAAACAGCAAATGTGTTGGTCTTCCCTTGACTGTTTGCCACTGACTGTGTCTGAAACGAGTTACCTTACTGCTTTCCCACAATAAAACTAAATTACCACCTTATTAGGATAAGATCTGTGTGGAAGCTATACATTGAATCGACTGGTGTGGTATAATTATTATCCCTTCAATCCGCGTGACTGTAAAAAATCAAATTTAATTCTTCGTCGGGTGACATTAAATTAGGCCTACTCTTTTTTTACACAATTTTTTAAACAATGCAACAAAGTAACCAAAAGACAGTGCTGTGTGCTACCAAACTACGTCAAACGTTAACATAATCCCTTTCAAAAATGAAATTGGCTTTCTATTAAAATTGCCGCCATAAACGCAGCATTTACCCATTTAATTATATCTGGTAAAGGACTATTGGTGTTTTTTAGTCGATGTAAACCAAATACAACTGCAATAACCACAATAGTTTAAATTTCATTTTTATGTTTATACGCAGGTAATTGTGCTTGAAAATAAGATTTGCGCGGTTATGTTAAGAGTTTAACGATACGTCGTGCGCGCGCCCATGGAGAAGCGAGTGCACTTTGACGCCGCCGCTCCTTTGTTAGGCGACGATGACGTTTGCTCCGCCTACTTGTCGTATGCCAAGCGCTATACACGTTTCATAAACTGTACTAAAATAAGGTAACGTAAATAAAACGATAAAACACATAAAACAATAAGAAAGGTGAGGTGCAAAAGTGGAAAAGCGATATAATTTACGTGAGTGAGAAAGAAAGAGGAAACGAAAACACGCGTACAAACGATAAAAAAGGAAAGGCAGTGTTTATTTTTTTCCTTGTTTCCATGAGACAAAGAAATAGATTGCTCTTCTGTAGCGGTAAGCCCTTGGTTTTGTGTTTGCCGCACGAACAAATGAAATTGTAGAAGCTCATCAGTCAGTTTTGGGTCAACATTTTACGGGTACGCTTCCTTTGAAAGTTCTACGCCTCGTAAAATTTCTACCTTAGTTGCTTTCAGATTAGCAAGAAAGAGGAACATTTGTGCAATGTCACTGTACACATTAGCTCTTCTTCTTAAATTGGCTTCAAGTGCGTCGAGCATAGGGACAAAGGAATTTATTTTAAACATTTTCTTTGCAGAAAGTTCACTCAAAGCGTTAGGTGCATTTCTTTGCCTCCTAGCGACAGCTCTGTAGTTAATATTCGGCAAGGTTGCTTTTGCTTCCTGATCAAACTCGTCAAACCCATCTCTAATTTCGCTTAAAAAGCCCTACAAGTGAACTGTATAATTCGGCACAAGTACTTAATAACGATTCAGATTTCTGAAGAACTTTGCTAACCCTACGAAAACGAATTAGCAATGCGCCCCCCTTATTAAGATGCAAACGACGTAATAATGACTGCTTACAACAGGGTTCGGCAACCTTTTTCTAGTCGCGGGCCAAAACCAAACTCAGAAAGGTCTCTGCGGGCCGCACAAAATGTTAACTAAGAATTGTGTGTTTTGAAATGTTAGAACAACTGTGAATAAGGCGGGCCTTGGATATTTTTTGCACTTAAAGCGCGAAGACGTGTTTAATTGCATTTACAGAGGCAGTAAAGTGTTGCGCAAAGCGCGACAAAAAGCGTTTGTTTGGTTTAAAATTCGAGTTCACACGTCATCATCCTTACTACTAATTAAAAGTGTAATAAAACTACTTTAAGGGAACGCGATGACATTTAAAGTTAATCAGCTCAGTGTTTGTTGACTGTTTGAAGTTAAAAGCGAGCGCGATTTTTTTGGTATACTGGTATTTCTTTTAAATTTCTTGCAAGTTTTTATTAATGCCGAAAAAAAAAATAAAAAAGTTAAAAAAAAAATTATATGCCTAATATTTTTTAATACGTTTTCCGATTTTTCGCGTCGCACTTGACAGCCTTCCACGGCGCAAAGCGCTGATCTAGTTGAAAACGCAGCATCAAAACTAAACAAAGCGGACGTAGAATGAACAATCGCGCAAAGCGCGAAAAATTTTCGCAATTAAGTAGTAAAAATAGTAAAAAAGTATGTCAAATGGACTTGTCTAAGTTTGTCAAAGAGGCGGCGAGCCGGATGAATTAGATCAGCGGGCCGGCTCCGGCCCGTGGGCCGTAGGTTGCCGACCCCTGGTTTTCAACGTGGTTGAAACCAGTTGTGGATAGAATTGTCTACTCTTGAATATATATATATACTTTAGGTAGGGTTAAACTTGTCAATTTTTGTCAATTTCGAAACCGAATTTCGATGCCCCTGAACCATGAGGCCCTAGGCTTCAGCCTGCCTAACCTATTGGTAAATCCGGCCCTGCATAGGGGTAGCAATTAGTAAAACCTTTCAGTTGCTACCCTACTCCAGTGCTCTTTAACCGGTGTACAAGGTACACCCTAGGGTGCAAAAATATATGCATGGGCCATTAGGAAAAGCTATACAAGGATGCATCACAAACTTTTAATAAACCATTACGTATTTGCCAGTAATAACCGATTTCTATGAGACAATGGAGCTGTAATCGATGTGAACTAACTTTCTGAGACACGTGGTCTTTCTTTTTTGCCTGACTGTCGTGGTGCAAGTTGCATTCCTGTTATATCTGTAAATTTTGAATGCTGTTTTGTGACATGCAATAGAACTCGCAAGAAGCCTACAGCCATAATTGAACTCTCACCGACAATGTGTAAAACTTCGGCAGCTCCGCTCGGTTTAATTGGCATGATGATATTGTTATGCATAATAATTTTTCATATCGCTTTTTACCTCAGTTTACCATGTTCACCTTTCAAGTAAACAGGGTTCGTGAGTTCGTCACAACCACTTTAATGGTTTACCGAAACAAAAAAGGTTGAAGAGCACTGCTCTACTCATCAAAAAATATTTTGTGAAACTCGACTTGAAACATTTATCCCGTAAGGCAGTGCTTCCCAATCTTTTTTACATCGCGGCACAGGAAAAAAATCCTAACTATTTTGCGGCACACTTGTAATTTTACAGTCGCCCTTAACACACGACAAACTATATGTAAATGTCCTAAAATTATTAAATTGTATTGAATAGTGGATATTTAAGTTTAAAATGCTTGCGTGTATGCCTGTTGGTAATTATAGAAATAACTTCGCAATTTTTTTCACAACTGCAAAACGCTGGTGTAAAACAAATCTCCAAGCCATTTGAATGGCTGATATTTCTGCATTAACTTCAAGCAAAAGCACTTGTTTTCACGTTTATTTACACAAGAATGGCGCGCATAAGTTAGATGAGATCACATAAAGTACGTTAACAGTCTCGGTATTGGCGCTGTTTTAACCTAAGCGCCAACACTCGATTTTTTGCCTATTTACATCAATGACGGACATATTTATGCAATAAATCGTTTACGCGAAGCAAGCATAGCTTATCGAACAAGACGCAACGGTATGCACAATAAAGAGAAGGTGAAAAATAAGTTAAATGTGAGAGAAAAATCAAAACCGGAAAAAAAATCGGACTTCTGATTAACACCTACATTCTACAAGGATAAACGAAATCTTAAATCGTTTAAGATACTGACATTTTTCAGTGACTCACATCGCCTAAAAAAGTAAAGACAAATGTAACATGGCGACAAACTTAAAATGTTGCGTTTGACATTTGAACAGTGTTTGATATAACTGCACCGATTTTGTTTCAAATTAGGGCACCTCTTAAATCATTTTGGTTGGAGTTCATGGCTCTTACATATAAAAAGTTTCAAATTTTTTGTATAAAAGTTTATTATAGAACCTCAAGTGTAAGATGTAAAAATGTCTATTCAGGTGAACAGTGAGAGCGAATGTTATAAAATTACTTGAAAATGGACGGGCACAATTAAACGATTATGACATTTTGTGTATATAAAAACAGGTAGCTTATGTGTATAACTTACACATAACTTGATGAACAAGAAATACGTGTTGTTTAAATGCTGTGCACTCTGTGAAATTCAAAGACAAACTGTTGTGCTGATAGAACATTAGACTTGTGTGCATTTCATGGTAGCAACAAAGACAAATTATTGTGCTGATAGAACATTAGTGTGCATTTCATGGTAAAAACAGTTGCGTTGCGTTAGGTTTAGCAAATGGTTATTTCGTTATTTTTGGCGCAATGAAATTTGCAATACGCACTGTAGGTAATGCACTTAAGATGAAAGGTAAGCACACAACATCAAAAGGAGCGAATGGGGTTAAAAAAACATCAGTGAAAAAGGGGGGTGTCCGATAATATCGGATCGGAGCCGATTCCCAAAGCTCGTTTTTATTTTTATAAGTGACAAGTGCATTGCAGGTGGCACCACTAAGTTCTAACTAAGTTTTCAGGCCAATAATTATAAGTTACCATGGCACATTACGCGATGTGTTTAATATTACAGTCGCCCGATGGTTTTCCCTTTTAAGGATATTTTTTGGCAAAAAAGCAATCGAAAAAATATTTCCCCTTGGATTTTACACGCTTGAAATTCAAGCAAGTAATCCCCATTTTTAGTCGTTTTGTTACGGTGTGCATTTTGACTCTGAAAGGGAAAAAAATTTAAAAAAAGGCGACACACAGACAGAGAGACAGTAAAAGACAGACACACGGACCATTGGAGCACCCGCGCGCGACAGAAAACACGAAAACATGGCTACGCTGTCCAGTGTCCACACACGCACACACACTGTTACGGAGCCCGACCTGGGGGGTTAATTTACACGCGTTCCCCCCCGTGAGAGTTGCCGTCCATGTCCTTCAAGGGCATCTTCATGTTGCCATCGTCACGGTCGACACTCACCGGCACTTTGTTGCTAAAAAAAAAAAATTTTCAGTATTTTGAAATTTTACAAATTTTACAGTTTTTTGCTGAAAAGAAAAGGCAATATATTTTCAACCACTACAAAATGACACAATTTGTTGGTAAAAAACACGCAATTTATTCACATTTTACACTTTGTTGCTGAAAAAAATGGCAATATATTTTAACCACAACAAAATGTTACAATTTGTTGGTATAAAACTGCATTTTTTTCAATTTAGGCCAAGAAAGAAAATCGTATTTTTATTTATTTAGACAAATTTAAAACTTTGTTGCAGAAAAAAAATCGCAATTTATTTCATTTTGACCAACAAACACAATAATTACGTCTACATACCACGCAATGTCAAGTGGGAAAAATGTATTTATACAACTTATATTATTCCTATAAAACTAGACATTGGCTTTTATAAATTTTTAAACTGTACAAATAATTTAGTAAAGCTCAAAACAATTTTTACATTTTGATTTCCTTAGTTTTACAATAATTAAGGTAATAGTTTGACAAAAAATGGTATCTTCCCCGCGATAGTCAGGCTTTAAAGTTGGGGACCTTTATGAAAAGATTTTCGGGGGCTTGTGTATCACAAAAAACTTGTGTATTAAGAAAATGTGATTTATTTTTCAATTCAGACCAACCAATTTTGAAATTGCGTTTTTAAATTTTTTTTGAAAAATAATTAATTTTAGCAACTTTAGAGCAAACTGACTGTTTCAGAACTAATTTTTGCATTTTGGTCCGCGAACAAACGTTAAATTGAAAACTTGTAGTGAAATTATTAAAAACAGTGTACAGCTCAAGGTTGGTTTGAAGCTACTAATGAACAAGCCTTTAAGTGGTTACTGACAAACAATTTTGGGGGGGACCTTATGTATAATGCTTACCGTTTAGCGAACAAGTTGCTAATCTGCTGGAAGGTTCTTCCCTTTGTCTCTGGCATCACAATTGCGAGGAATACGGTGATTGCGATGCAGACGAACATGAACAGAATGAACACGTACGGACCGGTCAGTTTCTGTGGGCAGAGAGCGAAATTGACGGGTTAAAGGATTGTATTATATTACAACCTGATTGTGTCAGACCCGGAGTCTGATTCGGGACTTGGGTAATGAAAATTGTAATGCCTGGTGGTAAGACCGTTCTCACCCCATAGGTGGACTTTTTTAAATGGGACCCCTAAAAATATGTTTGGTCCGCTTTGACAAGCTTGACGTCATTAATTAAAATCACGTCATAAAGTTACGTAATTAACAAGCACAAATATTTTGTTTCTAGCCAAAACAAAAACAACAAAGATTTAAGTAAATTCAAGGACCCCATGAAAATAGTCCACGTATTCCCCCAAGGGTCAATGGACCCCAGTAATTCTCTGGTTTGAAGTTTATAGATCAGAACATAATCCCATTGCATCACACTGAGGTTGACGCATTAGTTAAAACTTTGACAAGGAGATTGCTTCGGTTTAATTTTGTCAAAAGCGTTTGAAAATGAGTTTTTGCAATTGATGCTTAGAGTCGATACCAAATGCCAAGTGCCAAAATTAACACAGAAATTTCAGCTATGATGTGCGATTTAACGTTCAAATTTTTTTTTTTTTTTTTTATGATATTTCCGTAATTAAAAAAAATAATAGGCTAACAACGTGATGTAATTTTCTAACGATACTTTTTGACCAAAATATCGGCTATCGGTATCGGAATAAAATGTGAAGTATCGGAATAAAATGTAAAGTATCGGAACTCCCTGGTGTCGAATTTACCATTAGAAGAACAGTTGACAAACGGAATGCAATCACAGTGCTTAGCTGTCATCCTCCCCCCAAAAAAACAGTTTTATTGTTGTTGTAAAATAAACTTTAATAAAAAAAAAGAATATTTTGCGGCAATAAAACATAGGCAGGGCTATCTGCTTTAAGTATTTAGATTTATTCGACAATAAAGCATACACTGTAAACAGGAGGTTTACCGTTAATGAAAAAAGCGAAATTGTTGAATTGAACGCTCACCTGTACAGCGGGAAAGCTGATTCCGATGATAAAGTTACAAGTCCAGTTGAGCAGGCAGGCGATCATGAAAGCAGGGGGACGGGCGGCTTGGCGGAACAATTCGGCTGTGATAAGCCACGGGATGGGTCCTGCAAGAAAATACGGCGTTTTACGAAGGGGTCTGCGACAATTTCCCCAAAGATGGAGTTGTATGAGGGTTCCGCGGCAATTTTTGGCGAAAATTTCCACGAAATTGGCGTCGAATGAGGAATTAGCATATTTGGCGAAAATAAAAAAATGCGTTTTAGGGAGGGATTTGCGTATTTAGCCAAAATTTACCAAAATATGGCGTGGTACGATAGGTCTGCAACAATTTTTGGCGAAAATTTCAACAATATTGAATTGTATATTTAGCGAAAGTTTCCACAAAATTTTGCGTTTTTTGAGGGGTCTGCGAGAATTTTGGGCGAAAAATTCAACAATATTGACGTTTTATGAGAAAATTGCATATTTGGCGAATAATTCAACAAAATATGGCGTTGTATGAAGGAATTGCATATTTCAAAATTACTCAAATGGCAAGCCAAGTATTTTTTTTTAAATAACAAGCCCCAATCAAGTCATAATAAGTGCAAGTCAAGTCATTGGCATAAAAATAAAATGTTAAACTAACAAAATTGGTAAACTCGTCCGATTATAACTCTAAAAACAACGCAAAACGTAACATATAGTAAGTTAATTGATTTATGTGCAAAAACCAAGATAAATAACCAAACTTTATAAAAAAAAAATTGCTTTTAAAAAAAACAAAACTTTATTTCAACCTAAGTCATTTGTTTGAAAGACTTAAGTCAAGTCAAGTTATTTTATCAGAAGACTTAAGTCAAATCAAGTCATTTGCCCGAAAGACTTAAGTCAAGTCAAGTCATTTTATCAGAAGCCTTAAGCTACTCAAGTCATTTGCCCGAAAGACAAATATTCAAGTGAAGTAATTTAAAATAAGTTGCTTAAATGCCCTTCGGTCAAGTCAATGAGTCACTGTCTTGAGTCATTACAACGCGGTGTCACACATTTTGAGGTTCTGAAGAAAAGAAGGCTACAGGCGGCGCACCAATCCCAAACAGGACATTACTACAGCACTAGGACAAATCTGATCAAACCTGTTTATCTGGAATTCGTGGCATACGGACGCGGGTGTTTAGTAAAAAGATAACAGACGGCGCGATCGCGCAAAGCTTGAAGCGTAATTGGAAGGATCTTGGCGTTTTAGAAGCATTTTGATTGCGCCTAGGGGCATTCGCAAACCAAAAATCGCATTACATGTAAAACAAAAATGAACCGATGGGCGAACGAAACACCGTAATCTATCTGTCGATAAATAATGCAAGCAATAATTACATAGTTAAATGCTGAAAATATTAAGCGAATACTCATTTAAGCAATTGAAAATTAAACTCTCGGCAATGATACACTGATGTAGGCTAATTTGGCATATTCTCGCCTACTATCCAATAGATATAATTGATTTTATTACATCATGAGTTCCATTTTGCCTTACTGTGTTATAAAGGGGATTGGCCAAGTCGTAGGTCGATTTTGTTTTCTGATTAGTTAAAACGTTTAGGAAAGTATAATTTCAACAACGTTTAATCATCACTAGGGTTTCTACACTTTGCAGTTATTACAATTTACAGTTTAGTTTGCTGGCTTTTCAAGTGTCTGAAACGATTTATAATGCGCATATCAAAAATGAACCGACGAGAATGAGTTGATAAACATCTGAACATCAGCTATAGGCGGCAATGGACTACCTTGTATAAATTCCACTTACAAGACAAGGTTTTTAGGGATGTCCGATAATATCGGATCGGAGCCGATACGCGATGACAAGTGTTAGATTCGGTACTCGTCCGATACTAGGGTGGTCTCGGTTCCGATACGTAATTCATTATTGATTTGAAACAACTTGATTTGACTTGACTTAAGTCTTTTGGACAAAGACTTGAAATAAATCTTTCGGACAAAAACTTGACTTTAGTCTTTTGCACAAAAACTTGATTTAAGTCGTTTGGACAAAGACTTGACTTTAGTCTTTTGGACAAAGACTTGACTAGCCCAAATCTGTCAGTGTTTTCATTGTTTAAATATGTTTTCATTGTTTAAGTTTTTTTTTATAAATTATATTGTTTAAATCAAAGGTTTTTACCTGGTCCAATCGCGAATCCGACAATGTAACCGATCACGCATGCAATGCTCAGGTAAGAAATCCAAGAGGCGTGCTGAAAAGTTAAAAAAACATCATATTTTACATAAAGTTGAAAAAAATACACGTTTTGTTATTTTAGGCCATAAATATGGAAAACATGCTGTGTGTTTCATGTTTGTGAAAAAATGGAAATCACATTTGTGAAAATTAGGTTCAAAATTGAAAAAAAAAATGTTCCTTCATAAAATTAAAAGCTTCTATTTTAAGGAAAACTGGTTACTATAAGACCAAAAAAACATCTGGGGTTTATTTCACTCTTAATTCATTTTGATTACAGTTTTAAGCCATTGCTTAAGAATGGGCCTTAACATATTATTGGGCTTATGTACTCTTATTTATTTGTAACTTGACATAGGTTTAAATTAATTGTTTTAATTTTCTTTCTAGACTGTTGTTTTCTATCAAGTAAGAAAAATGTTTTAGGCTACTCATAATTAAACTGCCACGTAACCAGTATGCGTCACTCGTAAGATGAGTAATAAATAAAGTTCATCCGATGTTAAAGACTCCTTTATTTAAAGCCGTCAATAATCCTAAGCCACAAGAGTCAGAGCTGCCAGATTGTGAATAAAAATAGAAGTAATGCTTACCCCGAGAAGGTTAAGCACGACTGTCATGGCCAAACACCAGAAAATCATCATTCCGAAGCCGTACACCATCAATGCTTTACGACCAACACGTTCGATAATTCCAACCTGCAAAAAAGAATCAAACCCGTTAAAATATGCCCCCTACGTCTAACTACAACCTACAGTTATTATCTCAACACTTATTCAAAACATTAAAAAATGCTTCCTACTTCTGTATGGGCTTTAATATTCATTCCACGTACAACTACAACCTACAGTTATTATCTCAAGATTTATTCAAAACATTAAAATATGCTTCCTACTTCTCTACGGGCTTTGTTACAGCCTCTTACAATAATATTGATATGATTTCAGGCACAAAACAAAAAAAAATCTTTTCAAATGTGACAATTCTATAGGGGGTTTAGAAAGATTTGAAAACTTAATGAATATACTGTTGCTGTCAGACTGTATCATTTGTAAAATTGATCTTCAGGCAAGTATTTTTTATTAAATGCACCGACGTTTTGATAACCTTTACAGGAAATCTTCATCAGGGCACTGATATAGTGATATTGCAACGAAGTTATTGCCGGAAGAACAATTTTATATTGCAAGGCCAAAAAGGTTAAGTAAATCGACATAATCTTAATTAGGACGTTTCGATGCGTGCACTTAAACTGATAACAATTGCATCCCACCTTTTATAAGTAATGCTTGAATTGCTTCTCAGTCACATTAACTGAAGATGATAGTTCCGAAAACGTCTCATTTAAGATGATGTCGATCTACTCGACATTTTTGGCTTTGGAATGCATTATCAAGCTACATTACAGATCCGTGCATATAGCGTACCTAGCCACTTTACAATTCTTAAAAAACCCACCGAAATGATTGTCATGATCACGTTTACAGTTCCGACCGCTACCGATGCAAGATCTTGGGGGTTACCCTTGGGGATTCCCGCTTTGTCGAAGATGATGTTTGAGTAGAAGAAGACCTGAAGTACAAAACAATTCGAGATTAGAAAAATAGTACTCAAAAACGACTGTTTTTTTTCTACATGTATATTTTAAGCAATGTTGTTGTATACCAGTGTTTCGAAACTAATGTGTCGCGGTTTGATTTGGTTGGGTCGCTGAATGCAGTTGTTTTACATGCTTATAGTTTTTATCTGACAGCCTGATATTTTGTTAATTTCTTACGTAACTTGTACTGCTTTCATATGTTTTTGACATTATTACTTTTCCATGTATATGTATTTCACTTTACATAAGAACTGACGATGTCAGTATAAGCGAAACAAACAATTCCTTTAGAAACTGTTCACTCTTTTGTTTCACTCGGTTTTTTTCTAACTTTGAGTGTTTATATACGCGTGACAGAGAAACAGTGATTGACACGCAGAAACCTGCCGATGGTTTTGGATTCCAAAAATATACACTATTTTGTGCAGTTAAGGTTATGGACAGTTGAGAACTAATTGCTTTTTTGCTAAAAATACGCTTTAATGAGTTGTATTTTTTTGTGCGATAAATATGTTTTTATTAATATTGTTCCAATATCAAAAATTGTTCCAATTTTGTTTCAACATATTTCTAATATTTTTTACTATTTGCCCACAGAAAAACCAATGACGCCATTTACTTAGCAAAATGCATCTTTTTAAAAAAAACAAGTTCTAAAACCTTTCTATCAGATTGTTGTTTGAAGCAGTGCGTTTTTCAAGGCATTTAAAAAAAATTATAACTTTTTCGTCGGCATTATGTGTTCTGTTGAAGAGCCAGATTCTGTTGTGGAAAAAACAATTTTAACCATCTTTGGGATTAGGAAACCGAAATTTTGTAATCAAAATCGTGCGTGAGTTCATTATCACCGACTTTGTTGCAAGGTTAGCTTTTGAAGTAAATATGAGAATCAGGTTAAAAGTAAAATCTCAAACAGTACCAACTGGTTTCCAGATTTTTAAAGTTAGACAATTGCGGCATTCTACAAAGATTAAAACATTTTAAGCTTATTGTTCTAACTTTTTTTTTTGAGAAAAAAACAACATGTCTCCTATATTAAAAAAACACGTCCCCCCTTAAAATAATAAAATGAACTCCAAATAACACCCTTTAGCCTAACAACAATTACACGTGAATTTGCCCTTAGGGTTAATGATTCAGGACGTAAATAAGCAGCCTTACAAAACGTGTGCCATACACGTAACAGGAAAAAAACTTCAAAGTATGATTCACGTTCAAAACAGCCTACGCCTTACACGACCTAATTCCAGTTTGACGGGACCAGTTTAAGCCACATATCAGCAGGTAATTTGTGGTCCTACAAAACGAGTTCCATGAACTTAGAGAGAAAGAAAATACACACGTGGTATGATTCAAGTACAACAGCCTTACAACATTATTCCAGTTTGGCGGGGCCAAAGCCACATTCAACAGGTAATTTGTGGTCCTACAAAACGTTTGCCATAAACTTACAAAGAAAGGGAAAAAAACCACACGTGGTATGAATCAAGTACAACAGCCTTACAATCTTATTCCAGAATTGCGGGGCCAGTTTAAAGCCATATTCCAGCAGGTAATTCATGGTGCTACAAAACGTGTTCCATAAACTTACAGAGAAAGGAAAAAACACACGTGGAACAATTCAAGTCTAACAGCCTTAAAATCTTATTCCAGTTAAGCGGGCCGGGTTAAAGCCACATTCCAACAGGTAGTTTGTACCGTTTGTGTAAGTAGCCCTACCGGTTTGACCGCCTATTTCGCCTCATTAGCTGAGCTGGTCATATTGAGGCCGACCAGGCGTAAAATGGGTGTGGCATTAAAGTCATTAGTGCGTGGCGTTTATCACGCGTTTGACGAGAGGTGGAATTCTAAGGACGCATGGCGCTTTGATGATATAAGCTATGGGCGAATGACTTTGTTACAACTTTGCTGGAAAATATTTGCTGAAACTCGTATTTGTGTAATTTGAAATTGGGGATATCGGGTGGCACTGTTTAGCGACATATTGTATTGCAATGTTGACAAGCCTTCGCACAACCGTGCTTCATTAGGTTAAATTAAGACCTTGCTTGGTTTAAGAATGAAAAAAAGATTGTACTATGATGGTTGCTGTTCAAAGAAAATATAACATACCATCTATTTTAGCCATCATTTGTGTCGAACCGGTGTACAAAGCCACAATCCTTTTATTACATTACAAAAAATACATTTCTTTCTGAAAAAAAAAACGCGACAAAAATGTTTTAGCAATCTTTGGCTTTATACTGGGTACAGTGCTAGAACTATCTTTGTATCTCAAAACAAACCAATTTCTTCTAAAAAATCATTGTTGAGCGTATGTCTAAAATCTAGATGGTATTTAGATATAAGCTCTATACTGGGTGCAGTGCTAGAAATGCGCAAATAACACCAGGGAGATGTAAAGCATTTCGAGCATGCAAAGTCTAATGTATGAATTAGCAAAAAGTCTTAAGACGCAGCCTCAAACCACATTAAACTGCAGGCTTTCAAACTTATTCCGTAAACTCAGAACTTTTCGAGCTATACGTGTTCAACGAATAATTTAACGCCAAGCGGGCGTGTTTAGCTACTGATTGAAGTCATAGGTGTATCTATTTTGCCATTTCCGCTTTTGTGGTTGTTTGGTATTGACGGTTGTTGGTTGTGGTTGGCGCTGTTGTTTTTAGGGACAAGTAATGCGCCTTGAGATTACTTAGAACCGTTGGTATTCCGGTTGAAACAACACACGACGGCTCACCTATTTAGATAGCATTCCAAAGAGATCCGTTGGTGGTTAAGGCTTAACTTTAGGGAAATCAGTTTAAAGAAAATGTTACTTACTTCTATGTGGCCTTTGACATTCCTCCTATACATCTAACTAAAACCTCCAGCCATTCTCCTAAGCCTTATAGGAAATGTTCACAAAATAATGCATACTTCTGTATGGGCTGGGGGTTAATGACTTGACTTAAGTCACTGTTTTTAGAAGACTTGACTTAAAGTCCTTTGACCAAAATTACTTGATTTGACTCAAGTCTTTCGAACAGATGACTTGACTTGGACTAAGTCATTTTGTCAAATACTTTGGATTAAAACTAAGTGCTTTAATTGAATATTTTTGAATAAAATTGGGTCATTTATCATAAATTTTGTACGCTAAACAATTTTTATGCTGTATATTGCGTTTTTGTTATTTTTAGTTGAGTTATTGCTCATGATCGGACGAGTTTATAAAGTCTTAAAGTTTAAGGTTTTACTTTTATTTTAATAACTTGACTTGCTTTAATAATTACTTGACTGGGACTTGACTTGTTATTTTTACAAAAGACTTGACTTACCTAAATGAAATTGACGGGGACTTAAATGAAATTGACCGGGATTTTTAAACTAACTTGTTTATAACAACGTATCATAGTGTTAAATAAAATTTATTAAACTGGGACTTGACTTTGTTTTATTTTCCATTCAAAATAACTTGACTTGGCATAAGTTCTTATAAAAATGACTTGACTTGGACTTAAGTTCTTAAAAAAATGACTTAAATCGGACTTCATTTACAACCACTCAACATAGCGTTGAATGAAATTTCTTGACTGGGATTTGACTTTTTTCTTATTTTTTATTCGAAAAGACTTGACTTGGACTTAAGTTATTTTTCAAATGACTTGACCATGACTTTTTTAGTTATTTCAAAATGACTTGTTTACAACACTGGTGAAAGATATTGCTTTTAATGCGAGCAATGGGACCATCAGTTAAAAGGCTTTTGAACCTAGCGGACGAGCATTATTGCCAGGGGGCGTGTCTTACTGAGGCGCCTTTATCATGAAAATCAGCGCTATTCTCGTGGGACTAGCTCCTCTACGTAGCGGAAATATGCTACGTAAGCCGCTTCTCCGTGTAGTTAGATCACTAGCTCTCTAACCACCTGACATATACGCCCACGCACACGCCTACCGCTCAGCCAATCAGCCTCCAGCAACGAGCAACGCCTTTAGACTTACGTAGACGGTTTAGAGATCCTTAAAGGTCGCTTATGTGGCACCTTGGTGCGAGATTTCTCGTACGATTTTGGAGCGATTGCTTCTTGTAGAATCGCGTTTTAAAGGTTTGGATAGTTCGCTGAAAAATGTCAATTTCTAAACAGAATCTTACTAACTACTCTTGAAAAATGGTTATTAATTAAATCATACTGGTGGTTAAAGGTACTTGACTAATGACTATACCATGTTACCTTTTTATAATCAAAATTTATTAAAAAAGAAAACCCAATGCAAAAAATGCAGCAATTAAACTATTTTTGAAAAAAAAAAACTTTATTTTTGTTAAATTATCATATTCATAACTTATTTTAGTTACAAATTTGTTTCTGACAATTTTTTTTACAGACAGAAAGACTAATTTGAAGTACACAATTTTACATAATCTTAGCGTTATCCTCATAACCACTATTTTTAAGTGCAGTCAATTAATATTTACACAAACCAAAACTATACTATGAGCTGTTTTTTTTTTGGGGGGGGGGGGGAAACTTGGTCAACTTGGTGCGAGATTTGTCGTACGATTTTGAAGCTATTGCTTTTAGTCGAATCGCATTAAGGGTTAGGATAGTTCGCTAAAAAATGTCAATTTTTGGACAAAGATTGAAAAATTTGCGGAAAAAGTTGTGTTAATTTTTTAGGAATTTTTACAACAAACTTATCACGAATTCAATTTGTCAGTTGATTACAATTAAAAAATTGAAGTTTATTTGCAGTGCATTTTGTTTAACACTTCACAAAAGACAGTGCAACGTAATTGTGGCATATTAGGTGGAATTTTGGGGTAACACGGAACATTTTTTTATGTATACGGTACAAGGCAGTGCTGTAATGACTTAAGTCAATGCCTCGACTTAACTAAAGTCTTTTAACTGTTTTTATTAAGCACTTTTTTATAAAATTGAGTTGCTTATCTACATCTGCTTGCTGTATTTTGGGAATTGCTGTATTTTTGGGAATTTGTTGATTGAGTTATTGGCTTATTGCTCATATTCGGACTAGTTGACCAATTTTAATAGCATATGCAAGGTTAAAGGACTTAACTTAAAGTTGACTTACTCTAGTTATGATTTCGGACTTAAAAAAGACTTGACTTTGACTTCAGTCATTTCAAAATTTACAACAACAAAAGTACAAGGTATAACTTGTTCAATTACTTTGCCATTTAAAGCATGGTCTAACTTTGCCGGTAACAAAACGACTCAAGTAAAAAACAACAAACCTTTTTCACCCCTCTTCATATAACACTCGAAATGGCGCTAAAACAACCAGAAACGAACTTTGGCCATTAAAAAAACACAACATTTTCTAGCCTGTGCGTCCGTCAAAATCAGTAAGCTCGAATTTTGTTTTGCAAAACCAGTTTTCGAATTTTTTTCATGCTTAAACATTGCTAAAAAATATAGAGTTTTTTGGTGAAAACTGGAGTTATTAAGTCAGGGTGGTTTAAACCCCCAGGCTACCAATATTCGGCCCACGAATTCTCGTTCAATTTGGCGATGCGCATTTTTAGCCAAGTTTTGTACATAAAACAATTTGCTTGTAATAGGTTGAGTTTTGTGTTATATTTTAGTTAGGTTACAGCTCATAATCGGTCAAATTTACCAATTTTACTAGTTTAAAGTTTAATTGTTATGACTGTAGTCTGTAGGACTTCACTTGAAATTGACTTATTATAATTAAGACCTGACTGAGACTTGGCCTGCGACTAAGTCAAAAAGACTTGACTTGTATTTAAGTTATTTTACAAATGACTTGACTTGGACCAAATAAGCGTAAACTCGTTTTATCGGTTCCAACAAAATTGTAATCCCTATGTGTGTGGTAAACTATATCGGGTAACAAGAGGACAGCCAAGCATTGGCGTCAACAGGCGAGGTTCGTTTCCGGCCATACTGCTGCCGAAAACGTCGCTTTGCTTGAAACGAACGAATACAAAATAAGTCACAAGCAGTAAGCTGTCAATCAAATAGCGTTTGTTGCAGGCTTCCTAAAAGGTTCGAAGAAACGCCTGTACCGAGTGACACGAGTCCAGTTTTTCTGTTAAGGTTTGGCCTAGCCCTTTGGCACAGCCTACACCAGCAATGGTTATTGAACTTTTTGCAACGCAAACCCTAACAATTTTTTTGGGGGCTTTTATGGACCGGGGTCGGCGTCGAGTTTTTAAAGATGACGTCATAAATTGAAGCCGTAAGGGAAAGTAGACTTTAGAAAGAAATCTCAAAACTGAAATGAACTCAACATAATTTTGGTGTAAACGTTTCTAATAAATCTTAGATAACGGTTGAACGTGTTGTAGTAAGACGTTGTAAGAATATAAAGCCCGTACAGAAGTAGAAGTAGGTAACATTTGAATGTTTTACACCCTCTTTCACAAATCCGGTTATTCTTTAAAAATCCATTAGGATTTCAATTAAGCCTTTATAAGACTCCCTAAAATTAGTCCGCGTACCCCCAAGGGGTTTACGGCCCACACTTCAAGAAACCCTGGTTTAAACAGATCTAACGACATCTAAAAACAACCAATTGAACACAAAGGCACCGTTTGTCGGTTTCGGATAAATTGGCCGGAAAAACGGTCCTACCCCGTTTTGTTCTAACTGTGTGTGGTAGGCGTTAAACATCCTGTGATGCAGTATGTATGTCCTAACGGTTTTAGGAGACTTATCACTGGTATTGTAATGACTGGGTCGAAATTAAGTGTTTTTTATTTCATATTTTACCATAAAATTGAGCTATTTATCCCATTTTTTTGCACGTAAAACGATTTTATTGCTACATGTTGCGTTTCTGTTGTTTTTAAGTTGTTTGATTGCTCACAATCACACGAGTTTACCAATTTTTATAGTTTATAGTTTTATAAAGTTCACTTTAAACTTAATTGGGACTTGACTGGGTATTTCTTTATAAAGACTTGACTTGGAGTTAAGTTATTCCACCAATGACTTGACTTAGACTCGAGTTATTTCACAATTGTCTTGACTGGGACTTAATTTGTTTACCAACTGACTTGACTGGGACTTATGACAAAAATATAATCCATAAAAATATTAAAATCAAATCTTAGTATAAAACAAACTAATAGAACTATTAAAATTACCAGGTGGCCAAGGACATTAATTTCTACATAAAAAATATATACACCTCAAACAAATATTTAAAAAATCCTAAAATCAATGCATCAAAAAAAAGTTTTATGAAACCAAATTCATACACCCCATTAAAAAAAATACCGATGGTACAATTAAAAAAAGCTTACCGCATTGATTCCTGACAGTTGCTGGGCGATTTAGATTTTTTACAATTTACACAAAAATACCAAAATCTAAATTAAAAACATTGTCCAAAACAAAATACCAGGTGCCAAGGGACTTAACGATGCACAAATCAATTGATCAAAAAAAAGTTATAACAAACAAAATTCATACACCCCATTAAAAAAAACCATAGTTAAACCATAAAAAAAAAAACTGATTCGGGATAAAAACATATTTTATCACCAAGCACAAATAATCAAAAACCTTTAGCTTTCTTGCGATTTACACAAAAATATTGCATAAAAAATAAAAACAAAATAAAAAAATTTTTTTTAAGAAATTATCTACAAATCCATCCACCCCATCATTAAAAAATACTCACGGTATAGAATTGAAAAAAAAAACTTACAGCATTGATTCCGGATAGTTGCTGGGCGACCATCATCAAAAGTACAGTGATGAGTTGCCATCTGACCGACCTTTCTCGCACGAGCTGGAGGATCGAAAGTTGGCCCTCGGCCGTTTGGGAAGCCGCTTCGTTTCGCATTTCGTCCATTTCGGTCACCACATTGTCGGTTCCTCGCAATTTCACAAGCACTGAAAAAAATCGGGTTTATAGATTCCCCGAGAGTTTGCACAAAAACCGACCGCTTTAGTTTATATCATCTCTGCTTTAGATTATATCAACACAATCGTATTAACACCTGACGTAATTTTGCACATATAAAAAAAATTAAAAATTAAAATTTTGAACATAATTGTAAAAATTTGGAAGCTGTGATCCAGCTATATGACGTCATAATTCGAGTAGTTAACTAAAAATAATCAGAAAACGAGAAACACTAAACAAAAGTAAAGAAATTGATTAGGACTAGCTTTAAATATGCACTACTAAACAAAAACTAGGAATACCTTTAAAATTAACTGTTATAAAATTTAAAAAAAAAATTTTACAAACGCAAAGCTTTTCTTCTTTTCAATTTTGTTTTTTTTTTACTCAATTTACAGCTTTTTCTCAAGGTTAAAACTTAACGGTTTGGGGAAAAAAAATGTTATTTGAAGTTGCTTTAACTGTAGATAACATGTTTACCTTTTTATTACCAAAATTTATGTTAAACTATAAAAATTGACCAATTACAAGCAATACCTCAACTAAAAAATAATAATATTAAGTCAAGTAAAGTCATTTGCCCAAAAAGACTTAACTCAAGTCAAGTCATTTGACAACAGTGACTTAAGTGCACTCAAGTAAAGTCATTAACTTAAGTTATAGCAACCTAATCTTAATACTCTTCCACTCACCGTTTCTCGCCTCATCTTCCTTTTGTTGGTCGATGAGCAGGAATCGAGGGCTCTTTGGCATGAAGGGGATGCTGACCATTTGCAGAAGGGAGGGAATGCACGTGAAAGCAAGAAGGTAAGGCCACATGTCGGCTGTTCCAAGAACAGACTGAAGTCCGAACAGCTGCAAGCAAAAACTTGGATATAGCACCTTGTAGTAAGAATACAAAGCCCATACAGAAGTAGGAAGCATTTTGAACACTTCAAATAGCTTTTTATTCATTTTCAACGTCTGATGTGAGATATTAAAAATGTTTATAATGCTCTGTCTTACTGCAACCTTAAAACCATTATAACGCCCAGTGATTTGTTAACCTTAAGAAACAATAATTTAAGTAGGGCTTGGTTGTGTCAACTTGTGTGTGTGTGGTAAAGTTATTTGACATTTCTAAGAAAGTCTTTCAACCCTGTACTTATACACAGTATTTTAACATTTATTAACTTTAGGTTTTATTTTTTTTACTTTGGGTTCCAAACTACTTTAATATATACCTGAAAACCAATTGATATTCACCATTACATCTATTCACCGGTCCTATAGCATACTTAAATAAATTTGTTGTAAGTTTGTCAAAATTGAATATAACATGGTGCTTCCTAGCCTTATGAATGAATAGTTTTATTTGGGCTTGTTATGTGTGGTATTCCATTTAAAAGCCAAGACTGAAACTGAAACAAGCGCAGACTGAAACTGAAAACAACTGGAACAAAAACTTAAATATAGCACCGTACTTCCTAACCTCAATAAACAATATATTTATTTAGGGGTTGGTTTGTTGTATGTTTAAAAGGGTTTTAAACTGTGAAACTTCAAGTTTGAGGTAAAGTATCTTAGTTTCCGTAATGTGAATGGAATTTTTTCCTGTCTGATATGCTTATAGGAAACTGTGTTTTAAACTGTTAAACCTGAAGTTTAGGTTAAAGTATCTTACTTCTTGTAATTTAAATGGCAATAAGTATGAAGAGATATAAAACCGCAACAAAATGTTATATAACACGGGAAATTGTACCTGTGCTACTAGGATTCCAATTGTGATGAGCAGTTGGTTGAGCACTCCAATAGCACCTCTCCATTCCTTGGGGGAAATCTCACCAATGTACATCGGCACAATTCCAGTTGCAAGACCTTATATACATAACAAAAGTGTTACAAGGAAGTGCGAGAATAACCAGACGTTCATATTTAGACTGTTCATATAATTCCTAATTGATTTTCAACATTTGAAACCAACTACTTTTGTATGTGGTTGGGTATTCAGTCTATGTCTAACTAGAACCTCAACAATTGAACCTATAAGCAGGGCTGCAACCTTGAACGCGTAAAGCGTTTTTTTGCTGGGTTTGGGTCGGGACTCGAGTAGGACCATGTAAGGCTACCCTAGTCCCGAGTCCACACATACGCATGCGCAGTATAAAATTTGAAAGGCTGCAAATTAAGGTGGAATAGCATATGGTGAAACATTTTCCAACCATGTCATGGGAGTGGATGATTTGTATGACTTCCCTATGAGTAGATTGCTGAATATCCACCTTATTTGACTCGCATAAATGGGTTGAATCATGCTGTAGGAGCTGGACTCAAGACTCAAATCACACATTTAGCCGGAATCAAACTCTGGTTGAGTTTTTTGAGTGGAGTCGGTCTCGGGTTATTTTTAACCGACTCCACAGCCCTGCTTAAAGGTATTGGAGTTTTTCCTCTATGTGCTGGCATTAGACACTGCTAAATAGAGATATGTGCATTTTTCTAATACCCAAACCGAACATTTTGAAAAAAATTGAGATGTTAAATTTGAAGCCAAAGCCAATTATTTATGTTCTTATATAAAATGGTCTGTCAGGCAAATGACAGAATTAGCTCATTATTGACAAGACAAAAATTGAACATTTATCTTTACAAGTAGAAAGCATCGCTGATTATGAGATCACTTTACAAACTGGGTGTTTGATGTACACTAACACCTTTCTACTTTTGTCATCAAAGAATGTCCAACAAAGTATTCGGTATTACAAATCAAGCTTAAAAGCTACATTATAGTGCTTTGTGGCTGGTAACTTAAAACTGTTTTGTTCTTGATTAGCATTGTGTCAGCTAACACATTATCGGATTGTGTTAAGTCTGTGTGAAAGATAC
This sequence comes from Ascidiella aspersa, assembly GCF_963924565.1. NCBI lineage: Eukaryota > Metazoa > Chordata > Ascidiacea > Phlebobranchia > Ascidiidae > Ascidiella > Ascidiella aspersa. The sequence goes on from NC_139451.1 coordinate 4,824,376, forward strand.
TAAATATGCTTGGACAAATTATGTGTCATAATTATATGGCTGGAGGTTTTAGTATAGGAGATATTAGAAAAGTTAAAAATACTGCCTTCTTCTATATGTGCTTTGTTATACAACATTTCAATGGTCAATTTGTGAATCGTATTAGATTTTTTTGTGCTTAATGTGCTAACTTAAAATTAATGGGTTAATTGATACTTCTCATTTTGGTACACATGTGTAGCCACATTTTTTTTTAATTGTGTATAATTTAGGCATAAAGCCATAAATGGTCGCTCCTGTTATTTAGTTCAAGCATTAATTATCAGAAAATAAACTGGGGTAGCATGTAAATGCTGATTTCATTTATTAAAAAAAAGGTTGGAGAAACAACGTTTGATTACAAAACAAAATTAAACCCAGAAATTAACTTGTTGTGCACAGTGGTGTATTTTCTTGAATGAACCAGAGCATCCAAAGCTCCTATTGTTTGTGAAACCAAACTTCAGGAAACAAAAGCTCGAATGACCCTCTTTATAGCTAACTGGGCATTCTGCCGGGCAGAACAAATGACCCTTTTCAATTGACTTCTGTTTGTAGGGATAAAACTGGGTCACATTCTAAGCTGTGGAGCGTGACAGCTTTCAGTGTGCTGCATCAGTGTAAAGCATGGTGTTGTAAATGTCATTAACACTTAAGTACATGACAGTATATCAACGTTAGAATTAGTAAAGTTTAACACCTATTCATATGGGATTAGCGTTTATTATAATGCAAAATGTCCTGTATCGTTTTATTATTCGAATGCTTTGTCCAACATTTAAACTAAAAAAAGAAAGAAATACAGAGGGAATGTTGGATTTTCACTGTTTGGTTTTCTAACACTTAAAAAGTACATGACGCTTATCATTGTTAGAATCATGTAGTTATTAATGCATATCAAAGTTTAACACATATTCATATGGGATTAGCATTCAAATGCCATGTTTGTAAAACATTTAAATTAAAAAAAATTAAATGAAGAAGCAGTAACTTTAAAATATTGAATCTTCATTATTTGATTTTCTAAAACTCTTATCAAACTATAAAATGCTGTAGACTTTTTTAGCAGTTAATTTTCAAATAAAAACTTTTATTTCTCATTATGTAACATTTGAAAAAAAACACTGCGTCATTCAAAGTGAAAAATCTTATCTTACCGGCAAAAATACCAATGAAGATTCTGCCGATCACGATGAGTGCAAAACTGTTTGCCGGTTTTGCCAGTCCGAGACAAAGCGCGGCAAGAAACGACGCCAAGTTATTCACCATAAGACCTCCACGCCTGTAAAAAAATATAAGACATTAATGAAAATACTAAGACAAAATCTTGAAAATTGAAAATAATTTGCACAGGAAAATACAACACATAGACATAGTAGAAAAATCAAATCCAATACTGAGGTAGGTGTTTTGAATAACTCTTTATTCCTTTTTAATATCTTGAATAAATAGTTACTCGTAATGTTTAAAATGCTACGTCTTTCTGTATGGGCTTCAAAACCCTTACTACGTCGTACTACATCTTCAGCCATAATCTTAAGATTTATTCGAAACCTTTACAAAATGCTAATACTTTTGTATGGGCTTTGATATTCATTCTATGTCTAGCTGTAACCTCCAACCATTATCTTAAGATTTCTTCGAAATGTTCACAAAATGTTACCTACTTTAGTATGGTCTTTGATATTCTTTCTACATCTTACTACAACCTCTAATCCAAACATTACGCTTTAAAATACATGAACAGTTGTTTTGATGACAATCAGTTTTTGATAACAATCAGATTGATTGTGTGTAACTTACAGTTCAAAACATTGGCAACATCATAATACGTTTCTAAAGATTATGATGCAAGACTACGAATTCTAGCAAAAGCTCCATAAAACTTTAGCACATTTTTAAAGAATAGAAAAGAAAACAGCAATTTTCGTGAATATTGATATTTACCTTCCAAACTTTCCAACGATTGGCCCGACCATTAAAGACCCAACCATTCCAGCTGCGGCAAAAGCCGAAACTGCGATGGCGAACATGTTGTCTCGGTAGTCGGCCAGGCCTGGTTCTTGCTACAAAGAATAAACACATGAGAAATTTTCTATCAAAAAATAATGCATGTATTTCATTATAAAGTCTCATAAAAGAAGTGCAAAGCCTATAAACAAAAACTATATATATATATGTATAATCACGTCAGAGCGGATGCCAGACGCCAAGCGGTATTATCAATATTCGTTGAGGTATCAGTGCTGTTTCGATACCAAACTTTATTGGAATACAATTTGCCATCCCATGCAGCAATTTTTACCTTAAATGGTAATTTAACAAAATATCATAAATAAGTGATGGTAATTAAACTTCCAGAAAATGATGTCCTTCGACATTTTTATTTTTATCTAATTTGCTATTTTGATCATACTAATGCCGTCATTGGTTTGGCAATGGATTAAAATGTCAGGTATAGGCAATTCCTATATATTTATATATATATAAATGTCTATATAAGAAACTATACTGCAACTATGCTTACCATACACGTAGTCTGAACAGTGCTGAAATTCGCAGTGATGTTCATGGTGTTGGTGTTGTTCTCACACAGCTCGCCAAAAAAGAAATCCTTAATTTCCTAAACAAAAAACGGGAAGTTTCAAATCGTTTCTTATGATGTTCGCATCGAATTTTAGTTCGAGTTGACTTACATCTGCAGGAGCGTTGACCACTGCTATGTTGTATCCGTATTGAAATGAAGCACCGATGACGGCCATCAAAACACCAATAGTCAGGGAAAAGGTAGCAACCGGTTTCTGAATAAATGCATCATAAATAAATATATGGTGAATATATATAGCTGTATTTACGATACTCGAAACTGTTTTTTTTTTTTTTTGAAAAACATTTTTTTTTATGTTTTTAAATAATAACCAAATCCATAATACAATTGAGAAATCTACACAACTATATTTGCAATATATAACATTTTGGCCCTTACTTTAAAGTAAATTTGGCACAGTTAACAATTATATTTGGAGTCTTTAACAATTTAAATGTTTTAGCGACAAATTTTTCAAATTTCCTCTTTACAAAAAGCAGCATAGCAACAGATACCTTGAGTTTGTCGTGCTGTCCATTTTTTAGATTAAGTTAGTCTAACTCTTTTATTTTACACTAAATTTTAAGACTGCTTTTTGGCTACTTTAAACTGTACCATACTTTCTTTGGAGCATTACACTGAAGTAGTTTTTCTTCGCTGAATATCTGGTCGAGGAAATCTTCAGGATTAAAATCTTTCTTGAAAAAAAAATAACAACCTAATACTTTTTTACCTTTCCTATGACTGTAAGTCTGTAAAGTCATAACTGCTTCTGATCACAAATCATAACAAAACTGCGATTGATTTTACGTTGTCGCATTAATACTACACCGACTGTCTGTCAATGATTAACTTTTCTCAGGTGATGTTGACTAGCAAGCTGTAAACACAAATTAGGATGTTTACCGAGTCAACAAACAAACATTTAACTGTGTAAAACTGTCACTTCTAATCTGATAAATAAATAAGGTTAAACGCTCTACAGACGCTTAAAAAGAAACACTGAAATCTTATATTGAGATGGACAATTTCTTAACTCAGACTCGAATTTGCAATTTTGTAATAAATTAAAATTTCTGACAAATACTTAGGTTGTATTTCTACATTAAGCTAAATGTTTTCTTGAGGCTTTCATTTTTTTAAATCTTATAGTGAGTTGAAACAATTCATTTTCCTCATAGTAGGATTACCAATCTAAAATCAAAGTACCTAGGTTGAATGTAAAATAAGGTACATAAATTAAGGTGACTTTTAACAATTTCACTAAAGTTACACACAAAAGTATACAAGTAGGCTATAGGACTTTTGGATCTCCATTATATTTTTAATTGACAGAAAAATCAATTTTAATATGTTAGGATGACATGTCACAACCATCCTTAAAAGGCGTGTTTTCCGCAGGCTTGACCGACTATTATTGATGTTTTAAAGTCCTTCAAATCTTAACTTGGTTAATAAATTATTTAAAGGTATTTCTACTTTACATTACAGAACTAACAAATAAATACATACCGGTGCATATTGATCAACAAGAACATCGGAGCCAGACATGCTTTTTACGTTTTTAGAGCAAAAAATGTTAGTTTAATTTAAATCTGTAATCGCAAATAAAACGTTAGGTTTCAGCAAAACGTCCAGATTTTATTCTACAGCATTTCAAGACGTAAAAACACAAAAATTGTGCGCCAGAAAAACTCCTTTTTGATAGAATTGCCCAAAGCTAGTTTTTCTACTCTATCATATGTTTACGTCCGCCGTTTAAAAGCGGGTCATAACATAGGTCAACTCCAAAAGTAAAATCACATTCATCATTGGCTCGCATGCTGTTACCCTTCCTTCATATTTAGCTTCCATTTCTAAGCGTCCCTCTGTGAAAACAAGCTGGTATCGTATCCTGTTACGTTAGCGCCAACGCCCATCTTACACCTCTCCTAGTAAAACCTCGCGTGAGTTCAGTCCATTCATAATGAAGCGATTTAGACCCCTCTGGCATTTTTTAAAGCTCTATCGGGACGACGCCTAGAATTGTGACCAATCAGAAGAGAGCCAGCGTACAGCGAAATAAAAGCCACTATGACTGTACGAATTATAGTAAGAGAAAAAATGGTTACGCAACCAAAAACAAACAGTGTTGGAATTATAACACTTATTTAAACAATTACGTACGACGGATACTGCACTTTTTCTTGGTAAACAGAAAACACTTCAGAGTATATGTTGTGTGAGGGAATTTTATTTGGAATTATGTTGACATTATTACTTAACCATTTTATTGAAAATCCATGATTGTTGGGAGGAAAAACGCCCCAAAAACCTGGCCAATGAGAAGCATTTGGAGAAAGTACTCGTAATAAAGCATACGGACGCTTGGTAGAGATGAATTTAAGTGAAAGAATCCACGTATGTTTGACTTGCCACGTTGCATCTTTGTTTTACAATTGCTGACAAGGAATCGGTTTGATTTTTATGGGCGCTTTTTGTTTTTCAGTCACAACTGTTAAAGCGGCCTCGTATCATAAATAGATCGATCTATAAAGCTTAATGCACCACACGGTACAGTATAACTGAATTAGCTTTCAGTAACTGCGTACTGTTTGGATATTTTGCTGTTAAATGTATATATTTTTTGAATCTACAAAGAAAACATCTTCTTAAATTTAGGTTGTGTTAAAATGTTGATATTCCAATCGTATATTGTTGTTAAGTTCATGGACGTTATGTTCCTATACTTTAAGAAAAGATTTTGCGTGAAATCCTTTGTCGTGTGAGTACGTAACAAACGAAACTACCCAACAATGGCCTTTGTCCTAAATTTCCCCATTGTTGTTTCACTTTGTTTATAAAAGTGATCCATCTATTGGTTAACTGTAACTGAGACTCAAAATCCTGTTAAGAACATAATGTAGTAAATACGTAGTAAAACGAGGCGAACTGTCCATAACTTGGATGACGCAATTCTCACCTAGGCAAGAAATTCTTAAGAAGAAATGGCTGAGCTACCTCAGAGTCTAAGGTCCAAAAAGCAGTCGGAAAGACTTGTGATGTAGTGAAACCACCTTCACTGCACGTGTATGTGTTAAAAGGTGCCTTTCTCGATCTAGATGACATTGACGATTTGACGTCATCAAAATTGACGTCACTTTGCATAACATATTGCTGAACGTTTGCGTAATGGAAATGTTCGCTTAAATTGACCCCTTTTTATTATAATATCGAAATACTTGTGGCATTTTTACATTCGAAAAGAATTTGAATGGCCAATTTGTGCAAAAACGAAATTTATCGTTAACATAGCAGCTAATTTATCATATAAAAATTGATTAACTTATGAAAACAGTACCAATGTTATACACCAATAGCACAGACACTATACCGGGGGTTCTCAAACTGAACTCCATGAACCCTTGGGGGAACATGGTCCATTAACTGAAAAAGACGCTTAAGCGCGTTACGCGTACTTCTTGAAATTATTTAGACTACAGTTTTATTTTACACTATTTCTTCCGAAAACTGTAAGCTTCGTAATAAGTACTTGTTTCATGACGTCAAAATATGACGTCAGGTCTAAAAATTTCAGGCCGACCCAGGTCCACAAGAAACAAAAATGCTTTTAGCTGAAAAAGTTTGAAACCACTGCAATATACCAAACTAAAATCGAACTCTTTGAACTGAGAAGCGGTCTAACAGAGAGGGTGTGTCATGCATGCTTGCACGTCCTTCTTGGAAGTAAAGAACGCTTAGACAGGGCGTTTAAAGTGTGGCCGCAGCACTCTAGACATGCAACACCGCACGTACACTAGGCTAGAACTCAGCTGAGGTGTCTGTCTGGCTTCGTGTCTGTGACATTGAGGCCGCCAGCCCGCCATATACCATTTTAGAAGTGGCTTAGAAGCTGTTGGAAGGCACGATTAAGCTGTAGGCTACATGGTCTAGCTCTAGCTGCTTATGATGCCACGAAGTTCTTAGGTCCGATTCAAGTCATTTGTCCAAAAGACTTTAATAAAGTCAAGTCATTTTTTCATACGGAGTCAATGCTCATATCATTTATATTTGACTCTATTAATGCTACTATCTAGTTTGTGTTGTGTTCAATTTAAGCCTGAAAAACAGTAAAGACGCAATTGGGTCGACAAAGCTTCGCTGTTAAACTTAAGCTTAGTATAGTTGGGTCGCCGCGAAATAAAGGTTGCGAAACACTGCGCTAAGGAAAACTGAAAATCGATTGGATCAGCCGTTTTAAATTTAGCCCGTACAGCGAACGTGAGACTAGCTGCACGTTCCAATCCAAATTGAAACCCTGTCTGACGTCATTAGCTATGACGCAAGCGTGTCAATACGGTCGGGGGATATGCGGATGACGTAACATGCTTGAAAGTTGTTACTACGCAAGGTCGTTTGACTGAATGTCGTAAGCCAGCCTATTCATGGTTTTACAACTTATATGTGCTAAATTGCACGTTGCTATTTACTATGTGTCGAGGGCAAAAGCAGTAGCGTTTTTTATAGGTAAAAATAGAAAGACAATATGGATTTAAAAATAGTGCGCCTTAGGAGAACTGATGTCCTTTATTCTAAAAAAAATGTGCACTGACATTTTATTCGTATATTTATAGGACAGATAAATCGGGGCTGTTATTCGAAAAAGGATTTTTTTGTCAAACATGCTACGAAAGTTGCACCCTTAAATACAATAAAGAATATATAGAACTCACATCTAACCGTCTATATTTGTTTAAACTTAAAGCTTCCCAAACTGATAACAATAAACAAATTTCAATGATAATAAGAGACAATTTATGAAGTAAAGGCTTTTAAAGACGATCCTAATAACATGGCAAGTCACCATTGCCACGAAAATATCAAAAACTCAACAAAATAAGCCTTTTAGCAAACTAACATCATTTGAAATACACAGAAAGCTGTCCTGCTGTGACTAGAAATTTCTTACGCTACTTGACTCTGCAAAACGTCCACCTAAAACCCTAACACAGATCCAAAACCACTAGTGCAGTCACAACTAATACCAAAGCAATGTAATTGAATTAGCAGCAGGCTATTAAAACGCCGCACAGCCTGGTATGCAACAGTCTTATCTTGCAGTATCTGCCTATTGCAATATGCAGCTTAATTTGTTATCTTACAAACAATGCACTGCTTGAGGCCATTAAGAAAACGTGGCAAACAGACTTGGACAACTACATAATCCTAGTTTTCTTATTTAATCTAACCAAGCAATACGGCTAGTTCTAGTTCTGCAAATACGTCTAATTCTAATTCCAATCAAATTTGTGAATTGCTTGTGTAATCTATTATAGTTCTAATCTATACGTCGGATTTGACTAAAAATATTACTTTGTCCAACGGCCTTTTGTAGTCTGCCAGTCGAAACAAATTTATGTTGACAGTTTTGGATTTTTTACAGAATAATAAACATGGCTATGCTAAAACGTATAAAAATTAGCGCAATTACCATTGATATTTTATAAGAATAATTTGCGATTTAAACTAAATTGATTGTGAATAGGCTAATGTTATCGGGTAATACTAATTTACGAAATGATGAATGGTCGGAATGGTCGGAACGCTCATTAATTTAAGTGTTGCCCCGTTAAAACAATTATTAAACCAACGCACAATATTTGAGGTAGGGTGTGGGTTAACGTTTGTGGGTGAAGGTGGGTCAAGTGTTACTATATTTAATAATAATACTGTGTGCGTTCCGACCATTCCGACCATTCATCATTCCATAAATTAGTGTTACCCATGTTATCGAGTTCAAATTCTGTGTTTTAAGAATTGAATATTTTCACTTATAATATAATTTAAGAAAACTAAAATGATCTAATTTGGAAAAACGTTTTTACGTTGCGCGAATCTATTGCATCGTTGTAGCTTTTTTATTTAAAGTAACAACTCTCCAATCTACAACTTTAACTAAAATAAACGAACTGTGTGATGTTCTTAAGGTAACTTTTTGACGTCACGTTTAGATGCAACTTTGCGACGTAACATTTTGACGTATTTCGTGGCCTAACTTCTAGATGTCACGGTATGACGTAATTTTGTGACGTCATTTCTGAAAATGCTTCTACTTTAATAGGTTTCAACGCATTCAACTTTAAAACGTCTTTAAACACTATTTACAGCTTTTCAACGACCTAAAGTTGGATCGCCAACGTTTTTGTTGTGTAGAATTAAAAAGTAGCATACACAATGACAAATAGCTGAAAAACTGGTTTTACAACGGCCTCTTTTAGCATTTATCTCAAGCTGAACATAAAATAAATTCAGAGACTATTTAAAGACTTGGGAAAAAACATAGGGTTTTCCAAAGACTTTTCAATACGAAATCTAATTATTTGTACTCGTCACACTAAACAAAAACACTTGCAAGACTGCCAAATCATACCTAATTTTTTGTCTTTATCTTTTTGCACGTTTTTTTGTATATAATACATATATTATACAAAATTTGCTTTTGTATGCTATACAAAACTTGATGCGCCCCTTTAAAATCATCATACAATTTACCCAGAGTTTTTGCCTTTAAAAATGCTGCTATATTCAAAAAAAAAAACTAAAAAAAAAAAAACTAAAAAACTTTCCTCTTCTATAATTGCTTAAATTATAAAAACCGTTGTAATTTTATTTTTATACAAGCATCTGATAACACGGTTACCAAAATGTGAGTTGCACATTTAACTGAGCAAATAAATAAATTACAGAAATGTATTTTCTGTGTCTGATTCAGCATCACTACATCTCCTTGGAACAGTTCGAGCACCCCTGGTTAAGAAACCCTGCACTAACATAATCCAACAAAAAATATAGACGCTAAAACTTCTAAAACCAGCAGCGCTGCTTTATAGTTAAGTGATGTCTCTCATGCTGGAATATTACGAAACATTTATTTCTAGCAAGCAAGAAGTTTTGCGCCCTTTGCCGCAAACTCTTGTTCACAAGGAAATTCTGCTGACCAGGTGTCTACGAGTCTAAAGTCTCTTAATATGCAAATCAACACGCAACAAGCTCGTGCATATACAGTCGTTTTTTTGCAGGTGCTTTTATTCTGCTACGGTTTTTTGCGACGCTGACACACACAGCAATGGTGACGTCACAATGCAGAGTATTGCGTCACATTGGCACGGAAGAAACTTTTGCGGAGGGCCATTTAAACAACAACAACGAAACACAAAAGCGAAAGACGAACACGTTTTAGTTTTTTTCAAGGATTCGTAAGCAAAGCAAAATCACAATGTACAAATAATAAAAACAAGCGCATGGCAAAATTACAACAATGTTCTCAATTTGGGGCAAAAAGTGTTATTGACAGTATTCGAATTCTGGTATTATATATACATTACCCAAAAATTAAAAAAAAAGTATTAGCAATTTTCTCAGTTTTTGTTGGTAGACGTACTTGTCCAATTCGAAATCTGGAAATCAGGTGGCACTATATAAAGACAAATTGTATTGTATTTTCGACAAGCTTTCGCACAACCGTGCTTCATCAGGTCAAAGTAACAATAAAAGCAATTAAAATAGAGCCAGTAAACCACCTGATTTTCTTAAGATATTGATTTGCCCAAAATTACACAAAACCAAATAGCGCAAAAACAAACCAAAAAGGGGAATCAGTAATACTGGTTTCGGTAAACCTAAGCATACGCGACGCACTTGATTTTAGACAAAAAAAAATCGCTCTGAAAACTATAGTGCAAGAAAACGTAGCAAAGGTGCTATGTACAAATATATATATACAGATAAACGGCATAAAAACAAGCTTTTTATGGAAAAAAAGCATTAAAAAAATGGCGACAAAATTCAGTGTTGAAATGACTTGACTGAACATAAGTCACTGTTTTCAAATGACTTGACTTGACTTAAGTCTTTTGAGCAAAATTATTTGACCTGACTTAAGTTTTTTTGAAAATTAACTTAACTTGACTCAAGTATTTTGGACAAAATGACAGGACTTTACTTAAGTGTTTTGGGCGAAATAACTTGACTTGACTTAAGATTTTTAGGCCAAGACCTTGACTTAGTTTTAAAATGTCCTAAGAAGGACTTAAGTTACTTCATAATGACTTGTTTACAACACTATCAAAAACTCCAAAAAGTGTTCAAACGATTTAGCGCGGCTCAATTGGAAGGATAATACCGGTTTTGACTTGAAGCGACAAGACAGGAAATATAGCTTCCTTTTAGCACGTAGTTATACGACTCGGTTCCGCATGATTGGTCACAAGAATACGCCACGTAGTTACGTTAAAAGCTTGAGGCGGATGGCAGGGCAACGCCCCTAAAATAACGTCACGATTGAGCTTTGAATTGAACAGAGTTAAAACCGCAACGCTGGATTTTTACATGCTGGTGTTTAAAACGCACATACCAGTTGTCTGGAGTAGCTAACCCGGGAAAATGCAAGAAAGAAAATTTAAGTTTTTTGTCTATAATGTTTGAAGGTTTTAAGTTAGACGTAGTTTCCCATATAGAAGTAGGTAACTTTCTAACGTTTCGAAGATCTCTTTATTTATTTTCAACATCAGATTAAATAAATAGATATTCGAAACGTTCAAAAGTTACTTACTACATGGGCATTTCATATTCTTACTAAAATGATTTCGTTTAGGTTCTAAATTAAAACGAACTGTAGTCGGAAATGTCACTTCAATCCGCGTGACGTAAAAATTGTATTTTATTCACTGACATTTTGCTCGTCAAGAAATTTATTTCAGGTGCCAACTTTTAGTTTTTTATAAGCTTTACTTATTTTTTTTGTGTATTACGCTGCTTTACTAGTTAGTGACGTTATATCGTTCAGGTTCTAAATCAAAGCGAAATATTTGGAAATCTACTTTACGGCATAAAATTTGTATTTTTTGCGCTGAGATTTTGCCATGAATTTCGCCCAGCCGCCAATTTTATCGGTGAAAATAAACCCACGGGCAAAACAACGCGGCGCAACGGCCACGCACCAGCGATTCACGTGCGTCACATAATCTCGTAACGTGGCACACGATTTCTTCCAGTGACGTCACAATGGGAAACAATCGCGACTGACAATGGAGCGCGAATCAATGAATGGCGACGCTTTACTACGCGCCGTGAAAGAACTTTGTTGGATGTGATGTTTACACACCAAAGTTTGACTAACTGTTGATATATCTGTCTTTTTTGTATATGAACTTTAAAAAAAACCTTTGTATGAGTGCTGTAGATCTTTTGTAAAAAATTAAACACTAAAGGCTATAATAAAGTATATTGTGTTTTGAAGAATCTAACACTGTTACCTACTTTTCATTGGCATTTGATATTTATTCTTAAAATCTGGGAGTCTTATCAACTGGAAATTTGTGTGTATTTATATTCAAACTTCGAAGAAACAAGTTTAAACTTAACTAAAATGTCTGTTGTAAGCTGTATTAAACTGTAAAGCCCATACAAAAGTAGGTAACATTGACGTTACACATAATAAAGGTTTATACGAAAAGTTTACAAATGTTGTCTACTTTCTATATGGGGTTTGGTAATTCTTAAAACGAATAAAAACGTAAATCTAACCAAGAACTGAATTGTATGCGAAATGTACTTTAAATCTGAAATTTCCCCCTTTTTGGGGAGTTTAATGGTTAGATTTTGTACATTGACTATTAAAAATAAAAATTGAAAGTCAAACAGTAAACCTATGCTTAAAAAGCGAATGAAAAGCCTATCCGAAACTTTAACACAGCGTTATATCCTTACGTCTGTCAACAATTTGTTTTCCATTGTCAAGAGGCAAACATTCCATCTTTTGACGTCATCCTGACGTAAATCGCGCACCCCCAAACGCGCGCAATTAAAGCGTAATAAAACACCCCCGGCGTGGCGAAAGAATGTTAAGTACGTCTCGGCCAGTCAACAGTAGGAGGCGTCGTTTTACAAAAACAAAAGTGGGGATTTATTGTTTGGCCTTGCTTTGGTGTTTGCACAACGCAAGCAATTCCCACCCTTTAACCAGTTGTCGAATTCGGGAGAGACTGGGCTTTATTGACCAATGGGGCGTTTTCACGTTGGAATTATACTCCTGTTTTTTTGGTGCGAAAATAAACAGGTTGATGCCTATACCGGTCAGTTTTGTTAAAACTAGTGATGTCCGATATTTGACAGTTTATTCCGATACCGATACCCGATATTTTGGAAAAAAAGTATCGCGATCTGATTCTGTACGGGCTTCGATATTAATTCCACGTATAACTATAACCTTCAGCCAGTATATTTCGATTCATTCGAAAGGTTTACAAAATGCCACCTACTTCTGTATGGGCTTTAATATTCATTCTGCGTCCAACTACATCCTCCAGTTACTATATTTTAAAATTTAAATGTTAATTTGATTTCGTCGATGGCCAAGAGCGCCTTTGATAGCTGTAAAGTTTTGGAACCAAGTTTAGCACAAGGTTCGCTTTTTCAGTCCCCGAAATTTTGTACGCCTTCATAATCTACCAAATACAATTGACCTTTTTAAAATATACTGCAAACTTTTGACAATTAGCTTTAAAGTTTTTTCAAAAAAAGATGGGGTGATCATTACAGTGATTTGCAGTATTATATTCATTATACTCCTTTCAATTTTTTCATTTTGGGGGGGATTTTTATTTATTTTATATAAACCTCATAGCTTAATAATGAGAGCGATTTTTATCGAATACCTGTCATTTCAAGGTAGTTTGAAAGGTAATACAATATAAATTATTATGTAAATATCAGCACAACGAATTTTAAGTTCCTCCTTGAAAATGAAAGTGGGCGTGTTATTATGCTGTTGTGAGCAATGACAATGAACCGAAACGTATTGTGAATGAAGAGTTGTGCCACAAATAGCTTACAGAACTAGTGCGTGCCAAGGCCTTTATGATGTATTGTGTTATGGCGCAATGAGGGATTAAGGGCAACAATAAAAAATACCACCACGTCTGTGATATTTCGACGGCTACATACAAACGAAACTGCCATTACGATTCGTAAGAATAGCAAAGCCCATGTAGAAGAAGGTAACATTTTTAAATCCAAAGATAATGGTTGGAGGTTGTAACTGTACATAGAATAAATATTTGAGGCCCATACAGAGGTAGGGGGGCATTTTGAAAGGTTCCAATATCTCCTAATTCATATTTAACATCGTAAGAAGACACTGAATCAGTTATTCGAAACGTTCACAAATTCTGTATGGGCTTAAAAATCATTGTACGTCTAACTAAAACCTCCAGGCATTATCCGAAACATCTGTATGGGATTTTGATCCTTTAACCAAGCCGATTCGTTTTAAGTAAGTATAAACTTTGATGTTGTAAAATACGGCTTTGAAAACTTTCGCTGGATAGATTAAGCGTCAGATTTGAAAACGCCAACTCAAAAAATAGTCCGCTTTTGTTTCCAACTTTACAAATGAATAAAATCGGGGTTTAAAATCTATTGGTATTTTTGATGCAAATTGTCAATGTAGGCTATTTTTAAAAAAACATTTAAAAAGGCACAGAACCATGGCAAAAAAGTGGCCTGAGTGCATTTGTAAGTTGCTACGAAAAAAAAAATTTATCATTTAAAATAAACTCGTTAAAACGGGCACAAAACGTTCTCTCCCTGTTTTTTTTTAAGTTACCTTGAAAATACAACATAAGGGCTGGAAAATGCATTTAGGGAAAGTTGCCCCTGGTTAAGTTTTAAAGTTGCCGTAGAATAGGATAAAGGCACAAAATATAAGCCGATAAAAAAAAGCCAAATACAAGACGAATTAGTTACTTGTGGTAATTAGGTTTTTCGCTTTGTACTTTACAGCGAGATCGAAGTTTAACCGAGCACCTAAACGGCCCCAGTTCCCAAAAATTTGGCAATGCAATGCAAGAGCGCCCTACAGCGGGCAAACAGGCGTAAAATCTTTATCGCATGGTGGAGCTAGAGCTGCCACCAGCAAAATAACCAGAGGTTAAACGGATTGGGCTCTTATATGTACACTGTACAGTACAGACCGGGAGCGAAGTCGTAAATTCCTTCGACCGCCTGATGACGTCACAAAATGACGTCACGGCGCTGCTCACTTAAGCTCCAATTCGCTGGACGAGCTGGGCGTTGCAGTTCTTGCAGAGAACGCGGTTGTCGAGGGGGAAGCACCCGTTTCCGTCCTTTTCTGACGTCAGTTTGAGGCCGCAGAGCTGAGAAAAGAAAAGTGTTTGATTTTTTTTGGAGAAGGGTATTCCACAATTTACAAAAAATTAAAACGCTCAAACATAATTTTGTTCAAGTTATTGGGCCAAAATTTGATTTAGCGCTAAAAAAGTATAATTAGTTGTAAAAACTATAGTTTTTTGACGAATTAACGTTGTAAGGTAGAAATCAATCGCTGAATTTTTCGAATCAACGAAATATCAAACAGAAACAAAACGTACTGCTCCTGTCAGTTAAAAAATACAAAAAAAATGTGTGTTTATATAGACCAGTGATTGTCACACATGGAATGTCGAATAGCTTACCTCGCACTTGTAGCAAAGCACGTGAAAGCTGCGATCTAGCGCCACTATGCGGATTGTTTCTTCTTTGCCAGGTTCCGGCATTATTCGCTCGTTGCACACCGAACACTTGGGGGCGTACTTCCTGAAAAAAGAAGGCAAATTAAAATTACATAAGGACAGTGTTGTAATGATCTAATTCAATGATTTCATTTAAGTGTTCTTAAAGTCACTCTTTGCATCTTGACTTGACTTCAAGTCATTTTGCCAATTAACTTTCAAATGAAGTGTTTTTATAAGTTAAATGCGTTTTGATATATATATAAGTAAATTATTTTTCATACTTAAGTATGTAAGCTTTTATTGAGTATAAGTTTTTTCTCTGGTAAAACAATTTGTGATACCACCGAGTAACAAGTTACATTGCACATTGTGACGCACATAACTATTGGGACGTTTCACGTCGATTTGACTTTTTCTCAAGACATTTTTGATACGAATTGACTTGACTTGAGTCTTTTGAACAAATGACTGGATTTAGCTATGATTTTTGTTTGGTTAAGATTAAGTGTTTTCATTTTTTTTGTTTGATAGATTTTGGTATTATTTATAGAAGTGCGGGTACTCCTAATCGCGGTTATTCTAAACGCAGAAAACAAACTAATGACTGACTTGACTTGAGCCTTTTAACTGAACAACTTGACTTGGCCCTTGAATCTTTTTATCAAATAACTTTGGTTAAAATGAAGTGTTCTCATTACTTTTTTTCAATAATATTGGGTACTTTTTTATAGGTTTTTAGTTATAAAATTACCACAAAAAATTTCAAATTGAAAAAATGTCGCTTAAGAATGTGAGTATGCCCTTGAGTCATTTTGTCAAATAAAAAAAAAGATTTTTATTATTTTTTACAAAATTGGGTATTTTTAGAAAGGTGTGTGAGTATTCTCACTTGTGGTAATCGTCCACGCAGAAGATCAACTTGTTGTCGTCCACTGTGAAGGGAATTCCGTCAAGACTCTTGTTGCAAACGGTACACGTGAAGCAGGTTGGGTGATAAGCCTTACCGGTGGCCCGCAATATCTGAAATAGTAAAAAAAGAGGCGTTATTTTTTTAAGGGTCCGCGTTACGAAAGGTCTAAGTTCAGCTTTGATACTCTATCCTCGCTTTGAAATAGTATCACGTTTTTCAGTTTATTTGTTTTGCTTTTTTGACAGTTTTTCTTTTTTTTTCAAACTATTTTTTGAATTTCGTAAAGGGTCCTGCAGTCTATTTTATCTTTTGTGCAGGCTGCCGTAAGCCAAAAAGGTTGGAACAAATGAGCATAATATGAATTTTTGCGTTTTAACTGCAGTGTTGCAAACAAGAGATTTTAAAACGACTTAAGTCCAACTCAAAGTCATTATTAGAGGAAGTTAATTCTAAGTCAAACATAAAAAAATGAAACGTAAACATCAATTGAACTAAAAATAACAAAAACGCAACATATAGCAAATTGTTTAATGTACAGAAATTGAGCGATAAATAACCTAATTTTATAAAAAATGCTTTTCGAAAACACTTAATTTTAACCCAAGTGATTTGTTTGAAAGACTTAAGTCAAGTCAAGTTATTTTTCCAAAAGACGTGAGTCAAGTCAAGTCTTTTAAAAACAGTGACTTACGTGCACTCAAGTCAAGACTTAAGTCATTAGTCATCACAACTCTGTTAAACTGTCACCGATATAAACTTACCGCTGGTTTAAAATGTCACAGAAAAAAACAGAGAAATAAACTTACCCTGTCGGTAATGGTCTGGCTGCAGACGTCACACTTATCCAGTGAGTTGGTGTAGCATTCTTGGCACCAAGGCTTGTTCTTAACTGCGAAGAACTGTTCGCCGTGAAGTGGAGTTTCTGAAAACAAATACATAGTTTGTATATAAACCCGTTTTTTAGAATCGGTTAACCGTTAAAGCCACCGTTACTAGGTGTCCAAGGTCAGAATAACTCTATACATACTGACTGTCGTCAGTGTAAACGAGTTATTGAATTAAGTGAAATGACTTAAGGCCCAGTCAGGTCATTTGTGAAATAAATTAAGTTCAAGTCTTTTTGCAGAATTTTCTACAGGTAAACAAAACAAAAAATGGTTGCTTTTATTTTCTTTTCGACCTGACAAAGCACAGTTGTAAGAAAGTTGGCCAATATCGAACAACAATTTGTGTTTTTTATCAAGGATTTTAAAAATGAAAATATTTTCGAAAGGTTCAAAATGCTACCTATATTCTTTATGCTCTTTGATATTCTTACTACGTCTTATTACAACCTTAAAATATAAAAACAAGAAATTTGAGTGTCAGGATGCAGTTTTGTGCGTGAACTTACGGCAGCTTGTGCAGTTGAAGCACTTGATGTGCCAGATTTGGTCCATGGCTTGACATCCAACCTTTTCACCTTCCACAACACCGTTGCACTTCGCACAGAAACCATACATGTCTTCGTCCTATAAACAACGAGGGTTTAGAGCAGGGGTTCTTAAACTGGGGTACATGGACCCCTTGGGGGTTGTTTTAGGGGAGAGATTAGCATGTCATTGCAACTACAGACGTACTATGAACATTTTATTCTTTAACCGATACACGATTTTGAGATTAGGTCCCACCTTTTTTTGATACTTCTCAGTCACATTAACTGTAGATGATACAAGTTCGTATCTAAACGTCCTAATCAAGTTGATGTCGACCAATTCGACCTTTTTGGCTTTGAGATTAATTATCAAAAAAACAGTCAATTTACCAAAATTAAGTTGGTTTTGCCCTGGAAATGGTGAATATTTTTTGTAGGCAGTGTTTTTTAGTGTGTTTTGAAAAGAACCGAAAACGGCTCTCTCAAAGCTTCCTATCTCTCCCTCAAAAGATAGCCTACTTCTGAAACACCAGCCGACAATTTCTGGCAGCTAACTTTAACGCCAAAAAAAACAGCATTACTCTTCGTAAGCGGTCTCTTGAAATTTCTCAGCTGCCAAAAAAACGCCAAATCTTGGAAAAAACTTACCTTAGGGTTGTCCATTCCCTCGAACAATGTCCTGGTTACATAGTCGAGTTCGTCCTCAACAGACGCCTTAGGCACCGGTTTGATTTCTTCAGAACCTGGGCCGACCGCTGGTCGCTCACTCTTCGGGGCAACTTCGGGTTTGGAAGAAGGCTGATTGACTTGCTAGAAGGTTAACAAATACATCTTTATTTTTGTGTATCTGGTAAATACCTAATTGCCTGTCTACTGGTGGAGCATTTGAAAAATCTTTGAGTTAGGCTGATTTGTCAGCTGTACGTAGGAACAGTGTTGTAATGACTGGACTGAAGTTCACTTAAGTCACTGTTTTTAGATGACTTAACTTGACCTAAGTCTTTTGGACAATGACTTGGCTTAAAATGAAGTGCTCTCATCAGGTATTTTTCTTATAAAACTGTGTTTTTTATCTTACGTTTTGCATATAAAACAAATTGCTTGTATATGTTGCGTTTTGTGTGATTTGGGTTTGAGTTATTGCTCATATAATCGGACAAGTTTACCAATTTTAATAGTTCAACGTTTAACTTTTATGACAAGGATTTGACTTGGACTTGACTTGTTATTTATTCTAAAAAACTTGACTTGGACTTAAGTTGTTTTACAAATGACTTGACTCGGAATTAAGATAACACCCTAGGAAAAGTGCCGATTTTACCGCTGGGCATCGGGCACCGGCTCCACTCTGATATAATCCTCCATCTCCAATAACAATCGAACGATTTAGATGCATTCAATGAAGATACATACACGTATGTGTTTAAGTACGAATCGTTGCACATAGCGTTACACCTACGAAGTGCAGGGCAATAAGGTGCAGTATATAAAGACAAATTGTATTGAATTCTCGAAAAGCTTTCGCACAACCGTGCTTCATCAGGTCAAACTATGTAGTTTGTACAATTTGTCTTCATATGGTGCCACCTGATTACCTTATTTAGAATTAGACAAATACGTCCACTTTGAAAAATACTTACAAAGCTTACTGTGTTGATGCCGGTGTGGGTCGATTTGAGCGGGGCAGATCTGGACGGCTTTGGCATCACTGGTGGGGGTCCGGATGTTGGTTTCGACATCACTGGAGGCGGTTGTTTCTTCTTTGGCTGTCGAACAAAGATGCAAGTTAAATCTGGCTGTTCGAAATCGCAAGGGTGCAATACAGCGTTTCTCAACCGGTGCGCCATGAAAGGCTGCCAGGTGCGCCGCGAACAAAAGGAAAAAATAATGTTTGTCCTATCTTTTACTTTCCTATTAAGCTTAGATAATTGATTCCACAAGCCAGTGATTCCCAAACTTTTTTTCTCGCGTACCATTTTGAGCTTTTGTACAGTATTCACGTACCACCTAAGTTACAACTGACTAGAATATCTCAAACTATAACTATTTTAGCAAATAGATAAGAAAATGAGTATGTGGCTGTATTAAAGTTTAACAAATGTCATGAAGACATAAAAGCCATAAATTATACAAAATACAGCAAATAGTTTTAATGCGATGGATGTTAGAGCCAGCGCACCTCCGTGTAATTGAGCAAACAGGTGTATTTGGAACTGAGATTCTCACAAAGACGTTTAAACAACCGAGTATTAAGGGCAGATGTTTTGACGAAATTTACTAGTTTGATCACTCGGTTAAAGCATGATAACATATTTTATACAAATACACATTGTGAAAGAGCTTCTCCATTGTGTTCAATAGCTATAAACCCGTACTTTATGTGACCCTGACTGTACTTTCATTTAGACATGTTCCTAAATTTTTAACAAAATTTAGTTCTCTCGCTATTCCTCTATTTTAGAAGAAATTATAGTAGTTCAATAATAATATGATTTAAATACCAATATACAGAGGACAATACTACACTGTTGCCATCAGTTGGATTCATTATTAGTACATTACATACATATTAAACCCAGGGTTGCCAGATGGAAAAAATAAAAAAAGCCAAACTCACCTAAAAAAAAAAGCCAAAAAAAGCCAAAACTACTACAAACTCTAACAAGCCTATGTTTTTCCTTAAATTAATAAAAATACAATAAATGATCATGCTTGTACATTGAATTTCACGTTTTGTGCCAATTTTTTGGCGCATTTTGTAAAATTTTATTGGTATTTTATCTCTTTTTGTACATTTTTTTGTGGCAATTTTTCTCTTGTTGTGATAGTTTGATCTCTTCTTAACATAAAACTCATGAAATTTTGGAATGAAACAAAAAAAGCCTAAAAAAGCAAAATTTCATTTGGATTTTTTTTAAAAAAAAAAAAAACCCAAGAGGTTCAAAAAAAGCCTAAATTTTCAAATTTGGCTTTAAAAAATCCAAACTGGCAACCCTGATTAAACCAGCTAACAATTAGCGTTTTATTATCTCGAACAGATAAGTGTTACGTCATAAATGTACAAAACCAAAATTACTAAAACGACATGACAAAATACCCAATCTAAAAGTTTTAAAAGTTGAAGGTTTTCGCAAATTTACATGTATGCTAAAGTTAGTCACGTACCACCTGAAAGACTCTCGCGTACCACTGGTGGTACGCGTACCACAGTTTGGGAACCACTGCCACAAGCCTTTTAAAAAAAAAAAAAAAAAAAAAACGAAATAAGACCTTCAAAGCAACAATATCTAAATCAGATAATTAATCTATAATAGGCTACCGTAGTAGGCCTATTAAAACCACCGACATAATAACGCCATATTCGCAGTAATAACCACGACAGAATAAGATCTAAAATAGACTTGATAAGACCTAAACATGTCGAATTAATCCAAAATTAATTGGAATAAGACTTAAAATGGTCAGAATAACGTTTTTAGTCTTAAAGGCTGGATTCCTTTTACAGATATGCAACTATAAAACCTATATAATAAAAAATTGCAGGAAATTTAAGAGAAACACCGATACACCTAAAAAATTTCGCGCTCGCAAGGTGCGTCGCCACGTTTTTATACGTCTCTAGGTGCGCCCCCAAGAAAAAAGGTTAACAAACACTGGTGTAATACAACTGCATAACATGTGTAGAGTGCACAAGATGCCTTCGTAGAGGGTTACCGAAATCAGTAAGCCTGGTCAGGATTGTATTGCAGGCAAGACTAAAAAACAACTAGCCTGCGGTGAGAAGGATATTATGGGCGATTTGTTTCGAATGAAAGTACACTTGACCTAAAAAGCTGATGGATAGGCAAGGGATGGCGAACTTTTTTTTTATGACAAACGAAACCAACTTAATCCTTTGTAAAAAGGCACAAGTGGTTCATGCATTTAATAACGTGTAATCCGTGAGTTGCTGCTGCATTCTAACTACAAAAAATTTAAAATATTATCACTTTCTGGTAATTAATAAGTTTGTTAGGAGGACTGATCTGATTGTATAAAATAATTTCACGAAAATCAGGATTCGCACGAATATTAAAAACAAACAAGGTTAAAAAGCTACAACAAATATTTTCATGGTGTTCAGCGAATTTGCCAGGGAGTTTAACTCTAAAAGTATATATATATTAACTTAGATAAAATAGGAGCCTTGTTGCAAATACTTGGTAATTAAATTCTTTAAAAATATTTCATTGTATTCTGTTGTTTTTTAACTAAAAAGTGGGCCGATAAAAATCTGTAATGTGGTTTTAGGCCTTGTCACTTTGGGCCTTGTCACTCTGGGCCTCATTGAGCTGTTAGTAGTTAATGACCGCCATTCGAACTCCTTGCTGCTTGTCATAGCAGATAGAACATCACAAAATGATTTGTCGCAAAGGGAAATGACAAATCCTACGTTATTAGGTTAACACGTGGAGAGGCCTTAACACAGTTTTTCTCAACCTATGGGTCTGCAGTAGTTTACATGGTTAAATTTACTGAGATTCATTCTGAGCAAAATTCTGTGATACTTGAGAAAATAGGAAGATATTTATTCAACATATTGAATTGATATTTTGCGTGCAAGTTATTTGCTTTAAGAGAGCAGTCGTAAATAATTCTAAACTACTTTAAACGTGTTCACCATGACATTTATACTTTTTGTTTTCTAATATTACTAAGAGCGATGTAATTTTTTATACAAATTTTTGTTGTTTTAAACCTATGAATTGTTTTTGAGAAGTCGTTTCCATTAAATAGCTCATAATAATTCAATTCAAACTGTTTTATGCTAATGTCTAGGGATGTCTGATACTTAACATTTTATTCCGATACCAATATTCGACGTTTTTAATAAAAAGTATCAGGATCCGATCCAATACCAAATGACGTCATTGCTGTGGTCCAACAAGCCAAATAGGTGAAATTGAAAGACACATTTTTTCCAGGTTATTGGGTTAAAAATAATTCCAGTCGCATAATGCAGCTATATTAATCCAATCTAATCCAATCCACAATGGCATCTGTAGACTGTAGAATGATTTGATTGGGAAACGAACGTCCAGCAAAGTTACTGTACCATGGTTTATTGTCAGACTGCAATGAAATAGTTAGATAATAATGAAAGCGATTTTTAAATTTACTGGGATAACCTTTTTGCAAAGTTATTTTTCAGATTTAATCTTTTACATTAAAAAAAAATTAGTCACCTTCGATAAATTTACCTTTCAAGTTTGATTCGCTGCGCTGGGTCGCTAATAATGGCTAAAATTTCTATGTTTATTTGGTATCGAGTTCCGATACTAATACTTGTCATCGGATATCGGCTCCGATCCGATATTATCGGACTACTAATGTCTTATACAAGAAGCTGAGTGAATAGAGCTGGTTCGCCAAAGCTTCGCTGTAATATTTCCTGCGCTTAGCATTTGCGCCGCACTGCCTTGACATATATGAGGAAACACCAACACGCTAAAGGAAACCGGGGATTTGTGCAGACAGGCGTAGATCAAAGCAAACTCGTGGAAGTGACACTCATAAGTCGGTAAACACAACACACGTCGTGGTGTTGAAAGTGTGCGCTTCAGTCTGTGTGTAACTTACCCGAGGCCTTTAGGGTTGCTTTCTGTTTATAGGAGAGATTTAAATGTGCCATTCAAAGGGAAGATTCCAAGAATTTTTAAAGAAAATCTCTACGTTTTTAAATGCCTAAAATTGGATCTCTAGACGATTTCTGAATAGTTGAAAAACAAATCAGTATATCGTACTGCCATGGACTAATGGTCAACATAACTATAAATATTTTTTTAGTTGTTCTTAACGGCTCTTTTTTTAAACATAACTTAAGTTAGATCTAAAATAAATTACTATTCATAGATTTTTAAACATACATAGTTTTTTCAAAGACAATGCAATGCGTAAAAAAACCTAGGGTTTCCCAACCCTAGCCCAAATCATAAAACTAATCAAGCATTAGTGCAAGCGCAAAATAGCGATCCAGTCAAATAGCCACTTCCTTTTTAAAATAACCACATAATATACTAACCGTAATCACATGGGACCCATTATGCCATGGGAAACAAAAAAACAGTAAAATGTTTTTGCAATCGCTTTAATGTATATGAAATATAAACTTCACTAAAACCAATTAAAAAACACTTTCATTACACACGAAATGATAAGCCGATACGAAAATAGGCGTTCATTGCGGAAAGCTATAGTACCGCCTACTAAGCAAACAATCCATTACTCATCAAGCAGAAAAGGTATACACCTGTAGTACACCAACGTATGTGTAATACCTGTTTACATAACTTAATAAAATCTTACATAACTGCTTACTCTGTCACACGTTATAATATAATTTAGAAAAAATTAAACTTGTGCTTCTTGGTTTAAAGGCAATTAAATGATCACTTTGTTGAAAGTCTGCAACTTGTTTTACCTGTACAGGTGGTGGAGTGGGTTTGTAGTTTCCGTTGAGTTTCGGGGGTGGGGGCAGGTCGGGACTTTTTGGAGCTTCTTGTGAAGGCTGTTAAAAAACACAGGGGTGTCTTTATTCCATGGGTTATTTGTCTCAATTTTTCGACATAAAACATATTGCTTGCTGTGTGTTGCGTTATTTGTGTTTTTAGCAGGAAGGCATTAAAATACAGCTAGGTATTCGGGCTTACTTAGTCTGAGCTTAAACAGGGCCCTGTCCATAAGGCAAAAAATCGTTTTTTCAATTTTTTTCTGTTTATTAAATAAACTGAAAAAAAAACTCACCACCGATGTGATGAAATCGTCAAGGTCAGGCGGCGGCGGAAGGTCAAATCCCTGGTAAGAGTCGGACTTGTCTTTCTTTCCGTTGCTCAGTCCTTCGATCAGCTGACTTGTCAGTTTGTCCACTTCGCTTTCAGCGCGCGGCAAAGTACTAGTTACCTATGGCAACAAACACACGGGTTATGACGTCATTCAGTACGTCACGTCACAAAAAATCTTTTTTTTTGGCAATTTTTTTTATTTCTGCAATTTTTGTTTTTCAACATAAAAGGTTAAAAATAACAAGAATATTTGTATTTGCCGAAAACTGCAGGGAAGTCCGATGAAGTTCCACGTTTTATTTCGATACCGATATTGGATATTTTGGACAAAAATAACAATTTCCCATGATAATGACGTCATTACCATGATCTTATAGGCAAAATAATTAAATCGATAACGGTAATCGGTAATAGTTTTCTGGATTTCCGGCTAGATTCCGCTTTTGCGTAAGAAAGCCTATAGGCCTATTTTCATTTTCAAGATGTTGAAAATAAATAAAGAGCTATTCGAAACGTTCAAAATGCTCCCTACTTATCAATGACTTGATATTTCATCGCCCCTCAACTTTAAAACTGTAAATTTTGCAACAAGCAGAAAAGCAAAGGAAAACGTCATTCTCGTTTCCGGTACGTTGTACAACGTGAACATTGCCTAAAACGCTTATAATACCTTTCATGGCCTTTTCTGGCTATCGAACTTACAGCTAAACTTTTAAAACCACAGATTATACACTTGAGCTCTATAACGTTTCCGTGATGTTAATTAATTACTTCAAATGGCGAATTAAAAGCGCTATTTGAAACTATTAATACAGTCGCGTTGTTTAGTTTACTTGTTTTATGTCGCCATCTTTAAAAAAAATGATATCCAACATGGTTGGGTTTAGTTGCTTTATTTACGATACCCTTAATCATTTAACCATTGATGGTAAGATTAAATGATTTTTGAACAGTGCATTACCCTAAAATGGCCAATTTTATAAAAACATATAAAATTTGGTCAAAGAGAGGCACTACTAGATGTGAATATTTTTCAATATTCTTTTAGAAATCCTAATGTAATGAATCTAGAGAATGTTTTTGAATAGGGCCAAAATAACTACTACAATATTTAAAACTTTTGAGGGTCACTGGCCTCACCCCAAACCATGTGGTCTTTTAGGGGTCCGCGTTAAAAAAAGTTCAAGAACCCCTGTTTTAAAGCGTCATTATAAAATAGTCAAGCGATAAAACTTCTAATTAAGCCTCTATAAAGAAGTAAATATATTCGTTAAAAAAAACGCTTCTCGGATGTATTTAGACCATATTTTAATTTCACATTTTTCGTACCCGAAAACGGCCCGGTTTTAAGTCTACTGTATTATGACGTTACCTCTGAAAAATTCATGCCGACCGTGGTCCGCGCAAATCAAAACATTTTTTAGAGGCCTGCGTTAAAAAAAGTTTAAGAACCCCTGTTCTAAAGCAGTAATATCAATTATTCCAGCAATAAACCCGCTAATAAACCTTGTAAAATGATCTAAACCAGCAGATTTTATGTCACGTTAGAGCCATTCCAAAGCGGTTTAATATCAGCTTGTAAAACAAGTGTACTTAATCTCAGGCTAATGTGGTTTACCTAAGAGCTATCTAAGCATTGTTGCAGCTTCTGTTGCCTTGAGTGGCTTTTTTATGCTGCCAACTTTTGAAGTGCGATAGAAAGTCACTCGACTGTGTCCTTTATCCTAACAAAAAGGTTAAGCTTTATCCTAAACTAATCAACCCATTCAAAATGTTGCTGTACATAGCTGATGCCCTACCTGTGATAGTTTGTCTGTTATCTAACTGACTATAATGCCCAAAGGTTCGCGAAAAACGCATAAGTATAAACACATTACCTGTTTTATATTCGCTGACATCTTGCCTTTAGGGTTCTTTCGAAGAAAAATGTTTGCAAATCTTTGTAAACGGTCGTATTCGTCTAATTCTAAATAGGGCTATCAGGTAGCACTATATAAAGACAAATTGTATTGAATTCTGGCCAATCTTTTGCACAACCGTGCTTCATCAGGTCAAAGTAGAAATCTTTAAACAGTAAAAGTAGATTCGAACTTTGACCTGATGAAGCACTGTTGCGCGAAAACTTGTCGAGATTTCAATACAATTTGTCTTTATAAAGTGACACCCTTGATTACCCTAATACAGTTCTAATAGTTCTTCTATATCACAGTTAAAAGTTCTTCTATATAATGGTAACTAGGTGACATTATATAAAAACAAATCAGTACAAAATGGAAAATTTCTTATTGTGGAGTATCAATACAATTTGTCTTTGGATAGTGCCACCTGGTTACCCTATGCTTTTTTACGTGATGTATACCAACTGCCTACCTGTCCATTCGTAACAACGCAAGTGTAGCGCTGTGTGTAACTTGTAAGCGTTGTAAAACCCTCCGACACTGCACGTCACGCATTTTTCGTGAGTAATAGCGAGAGAATAAGTTGACTGCATCCTGTCTCGCTCTAATGATAAGTGACGAACGTACCGAACGACCGATGGTAAATCTTTTACAGGGGCTATTAGCAGTTTTATTGGAACGCTTTAGGGCTGAGGTCTTTAAACTTTTTTAAAGCGGGCCACACTTTTTTTTAGCGCATACCCTAATCTAAAAAAATGTGAAATTAAAATAGACACTAAATACATTCAAGTAAAAGGTGCCAAAGCATTTTTTTTACTGATAAAATTATTTTTTACAGGGGCTAGTGGCCGTTTTATTGCTGGACTATTTTTTAATGACGCTTTACAACTAAATATTTTTGAACGCGGATCCCTAAACAAATATTTTGCTTTGCGTGGACCAGGTCGGTATGCAGTTTTTAGAGATGACGTCATAATACAACTAGACCTAAAACCTGCTGTTTTTTATAATACATTTAAGGAGAATATGCCAAAGCGTTTTTTTTATAATTAATATATTTTATGATAAAAAAAAATATACAAATAAAAAAAAGATAAAAAAAATAATTTTATTTCAATTTTGTCAAACAACTCCGAAATATTTTAATTATAGCTTCATGGACCATTTAAAACTAGTTCTCGTTTAGCACAAAAATCCCCTAAAACTAGCCCTCGCTTAAAATGTTTCGGATCACGCGCTTAAATGCGACGGTATTTCTTTTGCCAACTAGACCGACATCTATTATTTATTGATAAATTGAGCCATGGTACGGGTCTGCGTATCGATTTGTATTCCTTTCGGTTTTCAAGTCCCATATCACTAGGGTTCAATGGCTTAGCTGTGCAAATTCCAATAGACTAGCTTGAGCTACAACTGAAATATTGTAAAAAGAGTAACAACATAGAGACAAGTCTACACTGATGTCTTATCATTATAAAATTCTCTATTGGTTATTCGTACAGAATAATCTAGCAATTCCGGTCTGAAAAATATCCTATAAGGATCCTATCTTAATTCGAATGAATACATTTTCAAATTGTTTTTTTTTTACTGAAGCTATAATTTCAGCATCGTCAGTATATCTTAAGTCGAATGAATTAATTTTCAAACTGCTCCTTACTGAAGCTATACTGTCTGGCATGACAAAGTTTCTAGAACTGACTCTGAAAAGGCAGAGGAACAAGGGGTTATAAGTAAATAGCACTCGCATGTCGCAGCAATAATAACACTGGGAGCCCACATGGTCGGCGCTAAAAACACACTTCAAACTTAACAAGAAACCAGCTGCTAGAACACAAGGGCTCTGACGAGTTAGCGCCACTTAAAATAATCATCGCATTTCAAGGCACTTTCGCGCCATATTTTACTTTACACAACTCACGGGTGTCATGAAACAGTGCGAAATCTTCACCCCCAAAGAGGTACTTATACAAAAATGACAGCACCTTATACGCACAGATTTGGACAACTACATAAATCTAGTTTTCTAATTTAATGAATTAGAGGAAAATGCGGCTAATTCTAATTCTAATATAGTTTGTGAATTGCTTGTGTGCTCTAATTTTAGTTCTAATCTAATTGGGATTTTACCAAAAATTCTACTTTGTCCAATGGCAATTTTCAGTTTCTCAGTCTAAATAAAGAATGTAAATTAATAACCTTTGGTCGGAACGACTTTTTAGGCGATTTTTACAGTCTGAAAAGCATAGGCTGTGCTAAAATATATAAAAATTAGCACAAAAAAATTTACCATTTACATTCGTATAAGAATAAAGTGCGATTAAGTTAAATTGATTGTAAAGAATTAAAAGTAATTGCAGTTCAAACTCCAATCTAATTTGAGAAAGCAAAAACGGTCTAATTCTAATTCAAACCCAATTTGCAAAAACTGAAATGACCTAATTCTAACCCAATTTTAAAAACCTAAAATAAATAAAGTCTGCTTACGCAACGAACACACAAAAACCGTGCGTTTTATAGCTCGCAGCCGCTGCTGCGTACACCAAGGCAAACTACTAGACTCTCGTTTTTTTTCAGCACGCTGCTGAGACCTTTGAAAACAGACAGAGCAGCGATGTATTGCCTTATAAGGAGCGTCGACGGCACGGCTTTTTACGCAGACGAAATGGAAGCTTAGATAGCCGCTTTTCCAACTCGAGAAGTTTGGCATTTTTGTGGTGTCTTGCTTGCGTCGTATTTACGCTCACGGTATTTCGGTGTTTACTAGCCCAAAAAGAAACGCTATTTTTGGTGTGATAAAAGCTTTGCCGCTGACAAATAAGGTAAAGGCATGTTTACCGATGCTGTTTTTTTTTTGCGAACTTTTTGACCAATATTTCGTATTACATTAGACCAGGGGTTCTCGAATATACGTGGACTAGTTTCCATGGAGGCGTAATTATATTTATAGTTATTATTGATAAAATGGAACAATTTTTTTATAAAACAAGACTTTTGACGTTTAATGGATTTAGACTTCATATAAGTTATACATTTGTCGGACCGAAAACAGCAGGTTATATAAGTCTATTTATTAGATGACGCCAATTTATGACTGCTTAAATTTCAATGCCAAAATTTGTCCGTACCAAACCCCCAAAAAATTCTAGTGGTTCGCGATAAAAAGAGTTAAAAAAACTGTATTTAACGCGAAATAAGATTTTGGAGCGTAATGGCTGGAGGTTTTAGCAAGAGGTAGTAGACATTTTAGGCCCACAGAAGTAGACACCTTTTCGTAAGATTTGAATAAATATTAATATAATGGCTGGAGGTGTTAGATAGACGTAATAAGAACACCAAAGTAACATATTGAACAGGTAACATATTGAATGTTTAGAATATCTCAATATTCATTTTTGCCATTGGTGAAACCAGTGGGTGTGCTAACCATATTCAACCGGCCACTTTTAAAAGCAATCTATCGCCTAGTCCAGTGGTTCCCAAACTGTGGGCCGTGGCTAAAAATGTTTATAATATTGAAAAACGTTTGTTAATCAATATGCACTAGTCATAACTAAATGTAAAAAAAAAACGATGGCCGCCATATGTTTTGTAAAAAAACATCAGGCCACGGAATGAATAGTTTGGGAACCACTGGCCTAGTCAAACCTTTGTAGTATTGCTACATCTTATAAGAAATTCGTAAATTTTTATTAAGCCCTTTATAAAAAATGTAATGTTATGAAATAGCCATCAATTATTATTAAATAAACGATATGAGTTAAGACCTTAAAATTTGCATTTAAATTTGTAATAAAGATTAATAATTTCAGCAGCCATATATAGTATTCCATATCATTGTCAAATATTTTGAACACAATACACGTTTTTTTGGGGAGAATTTCAACAAAAATGTCAAAGCCATAATATTCGATAAAATCGACATTTCGCAATTTACAGACGTTTCAGCAATAACCCATGCCATCATCGGTGTAAAAATCCTACTTAATTCTGTATGGACTCTATATTATTTTTACGTCTTACTACAACCTCCAGCCATTATGCTCAAAACCTTGAAAAAAGATTTCCCACAGATTACGCCAATAGAAGTTTACGGTTAAACAGGAAAAGAGCTTTTCTTCGCCACTTCGTGACTGTACACCATCGACCAAGATAAGTACATTAAATGATGAGGCGCATAATGAGTCAAGCAACTGGTGCCAAAGTGATTTGTAGGGCACGTTTTGTGACGATCTAATACGCGCAGTTGAAGGTTCAGGCTATTTACCGGGTGAGTAAGTATATTTTGCCTAACAACTTAAAATATACATTTACACGCTTCGGTTTTATCAATTAGGTTAATATATCACAGTAAGTAACACTGCGTTCCGGTGAATTAATTTTGGGTAAAAATTAGGCACAATTTTATGTAAAAAAATTATTTTTACCGCAGGCCATCCTGACATTGCTCTCAAAAGCATTTGTTTTACATTGAAGCGTTTCAGTTTCCTTAAACAATTAATTAATTTCCTTCAATAACAAAAAAGTAAACAAATATTAAATATGTGAATCCCATAAAGCCAAACTAATATAAGTCAATTTTTTTTGGATCGCCTGGACAACAATATAAGGTGAGTAAGTATACCTGGGAGGGGCTTAGTGTGCAGAAATTGGTACAGTTCTAAGAAAAAAGATTTACGTGATGATTGAGTAGCAATAGCAATATTTAAGGAGTAAGGTAGAGATATTTTTTGAATAACATAATCTAATATAATATCAACGTAAAGGTTACTTAATTTTTGGAAATTAGCCACGGGTCGAATCAGATTACTTAGCGGGTCGCATTTTGCCCAGGTGTGATATATTACAATAATACAGTTCTTACGTAGCAGAATTCAATTTAGGTACATTATGCACTATGCACGGATCTGTAATGTAGCTTGATTATAAATCTCAAAGTCAAAAAGGTCGAGTAGATCGACATCATCTTGATAAAGATATCGAGATCTCTCCAGAACAACAGGATGTAACTTTGTGACGTCATTCTACAAAAAATCATGAACCCAAACAAATATCCTGGATCCACCCCTGTTGTTGTAGTGGTTTCACGGCCTTAAAAGCCCTCGAAAGAGAAATTTAAGCCGCGGCGAAAAAATTTTGCCGACCACTGGTTTAAATGATCGTGTTAAATCAAGTTTTGTCCACAAAATTTCACCACTCACACTGGGACTTGGCTGTTTTTGCTGACAAATGGATAGTGAAAAATACCACTCAAATAGGCCTTCTATAGCGTGGTAACATAACCTACTACTAATTTAAGGCCAATCATATTAGAAACGCTTTTGCAACTTTTTAGCCACCAAGCGGCAAAGTACACCACAATTTTTTACCGGAAGGTGGCGCTTTTGAGTTTGGCTACTTCATACACAAGTCGGGAACTGATTAACCCGAAAATTTGAAACGAAAATGTTTAAAAATAGCAGCGAACTAAAAGTTAGGTTATATTAGTTCAGGGTTTTTTAAACAGGGCTACGCGGACCCCCAGGGGTTCGTGGACAAGTTTTAGGGGGTCCATGAAGGTTTAATTTGAATCTCAGTGCAATGTTTAAAAAAATGAAAAGTAATTTTCTAAATAAACTAGTTTAATTGAAAACAAATGCTTTGAAGCCAAAAACACGTTTAGTTGAATCTAATAGTTTAATGACGTCATTTTCAAAAAATATTTGATATTTTGCCGTTTAGGGGTTTGCGTTAAAAAAAAGTTTAAAGAGTTAAGAACCCATGTATTAATTCTGTTCTTCCGAACCAGTGCGTCGCGATGCATTTCTAAATGGTATAGATTTCTATTCGATCGGGAAATTATTGCATTATCATTACATAACATGAATGCAACTATGTAGCAAATACGTAAGAATTAGATGTGCTGTGTCGCATTAACTGTTTCACTACGTACGCCAGTAGTAAAGATGCAGGTTTTATGTAACTTTATTTGTTTGGTCATACCTTATTATGGGTTGCATAATAAAACTTGCCTTAAAAGTTGGCTGCGAACTGAAAAAGGTTGGGAAGTACTGCATTAGTTGAACCACAGTACCGCTGCAAATATGCATTTGATTTGCATATAATATTGCAAGAAAGCCGCATTCAGCGCAATTAGAGAGACACGGAGCAGTCCGCCAACATTTAATTTAAGCTTTTTACTGGGCATATCGTGACTTCTAATTGCAGTGTTGTAAACAAGTCATTTTGAAATGATCCAAGTCCCAGCCAAGTCATTCGTAAAATAATTTTAAAAGTCAGTTATTAAAGTTTAAGTCAGCTATTTTCGAATAAATAACAAGTCAAGTCTTAGTCCAAGTCACTGGTTGCAGTCAAGTCGTTGTTATAAAATAAAGCGTTAACTGATAAACTTGTCCGATTATAAGCAATTATATTTTATAACTGTTTTTCTTTTGATGTTAGCTAACCTTAGGTAGCCTTTTAACAATTTTAATGAAAGTCTAATTCAGAAATCATACACCAGTAAAAAAAAAATTCCCCAAAAATTTAAAAACATAAAAACACGTAATAAAAATATGAAAGCCAAGGAGTATAGCTAGCATTTTTGCTACCTAAAATGCTACCCACTTCTGTATGGGCTTTGATATTTTCACTATGTCTTACCACAACCTCAAAACATTATGCATAAAAAAAAAAACAGTTTTAGAATAGTAAATATATTTCAATGTGTGGCAGATTGGCGCCTGTATATAAATAGATTAGGCGCTATGTGCTGATTTAGAAAGCCAATTCTTGATTGGCAGACACGAAATACGTACAGGTGCAGGCTTGACATCGCCTGAAGGCCCACTTCTAACCACTGGTGGAGCAGTTTTTGTAGTTTCTTGCGATGCTGAAATAAAACAGAACGAAATGGCAATTAGAACTCACCTTGAATTTAAGCATGGCGTAGATATTACTGCATAACAGGCAAGCGGCGACGTTTTCCTATGGTATGGTCCAATCCAGAAAGGTTGAAATTTTATTTCGCTATGCACAGAAGTATTTGGGAGGCCTATAGTGTTTTTAAGTCACTGGAAATTTGAATAAAAAGGTAGACTTTAAAATTGGGAAAAGTGTTTCTTTTTTTCTATTGCTACGAAAGCGCCGAATCTCAATCCTCATCTACTGTTGAAATTGATCATGCTTTTAGGAGCGAATTATAAACATCGAAAACAAACTGATTTTCGGTTGTTTTGGTTCAATCTTTATCAAGTTGAAAATGAATAAAGAATTATTCGCAACGTTCAAAATACTACCAACTTCTGTATTGGCTTTCATGTTCTTACTATACGCCTTGCTACAACCTCCAACCGTTATGCTACAAAATATTCAAAACAATTTTACAAATTAAAATGTGACAGCATCCACATTGAACATATTGCAGTCAGCACCTTCTAAAACTTTCGAAAATTTGTAAATAACTGGATCAACACGCCTAGACTTTCGACAGGGCATTGCTGACAATTGCTACGAAAATTCGACAGAACGTTAGTAGTTCATCTTAGTGTTTTTCAACCTTTTTTCGCTGCAATCCGAATACTAAGCGTTAAGCATGACAGCGAATTTTTAGGACCCAAAAATCTTTCACTTGACTTTTTTCAAGTTTAAAGAAATGTTGCTCAAAAATTTAATAAATGTAACAAAACACGAAGCACTGGCGTTAGCACGAATGGTATTGCCTGCTCAACTTTCTCGAGATTTAGACAAATCTTGCTCAAAACCAATCTTAATAAATCTAACCATGCTACTGCAGTCGCCGACGCGAACAAATCAAACGGCATCCTAATTCTAGGTCGCGACCCATGGGTTGAGAAACACTGAAGCACCAACTAACAATTACCTACTGTAGTTACACAAGTAGCCAATACTTATTTATAGAACGTTTAGGCCCTTTATACCGTACCAAAGGCAATGAACACAATCTTGTTTTATATGTGCAAGAGTCAAAACAGAATCTTCTGCATTGAACTTAAGCCAGTACGAGATAGAAATTCTTCGAAACAGCCTAATAGGCGCTATTTAAAATGCGGAGTCACTGCAATTTGTCACGAAGCTATATTCGCATACACACTACACAGCCAATCATCATGGGCGCCGAGTTTAGTAGGGTGTTTACGGTACAAAGAGCATCCCTGGTGAAAACTAGGGGTGCTCAGCACCTCTGAAATAATAATCAATCTTCATGCAAACTACTTTATATTTCTGTTTATGCGTACGATTTGAGGTCACATTTCGACATTAATACTGACAGTTGTATCGTCAATTGTTTACTTTAACTTAAAAACTTAAAATACGTTTTAACACTTTCATTTCACCACTTTGCGTGTAAACTTATCTTTTCAGCGGAAAAAAATGTGTGACGTCATAGCGCAAAAATTTTTAAGCACCCCTTTTTAAAAAACAAAAAAAGATCGACCTATACACAGCCAATACAAACTTCAAGCCCAAGCGTCGAACAACACAGTGATAATAATAGTTGAACAGAAAAAGTGACTGAGGCGCCAAAACGGAATTAAAGCATTAAAAAAGTCGTGATGGGCAGTTGGCTGCCAAATTGCAACGTTCCCGCAATACGTGGAAGGGGACTTGGACAAGTAGATAGTGAGCAAAATGTGGCTAATTCTAATTTATACTTTAGTTGTGAATTGCTTGTGTGCTCTAATTCTAGTTCTAATCTCATTCGGGTTTTACCAAAAATGCTACTTTGTAGAACAGCATTTTTAGTCTCTTAGTCGAATCAAACAATCGAAATACATACTCTTTGACCAGAACGACTTATAGGTGACTCTTAAAATCTGAAAAGCATAGCCTATGCTACAACGTACAAAAATTAGCCCATAAATATTTACCATTCACATTTCAAATTGCGATTCAAATTAAATTGATCGTGAACTACTAAATGTAATTTTAGTTCAAATTCTGGTTTAAATTTTGGCTTTTAATAAGTCGGTAATTTCAATTCTAATCCAATTTAAAAAAAAAACTAAAATTATCTACTTAATCTAATTTGGAAGAGCTAAAATAAATCAAGCCTGCGTGTAAAGGGGATTGGCGATAGCGAAAGTACGACTTGGCGGGTTAATCAAATCGTTGGTGTCTGCGGATGTGGCTATTTATACAGCGTGGATCCTATCAATGGAGTTCAAGTACTTGACATCCGGCTAAAGAGATCAGGTTTATCAGGTGAAGAAGTCAACGAGCGCAGTATTGAAACCATTGGATCTTTTCACTAAAACGGTGATTCTCAACCTTTTTTGCGGGCCTAAATGCTAAGCGTTACGTATAACAGCAAAACTTTGGCAACCAATTTATCTTCACTGAACTTGTTACAAGCTTAAAGTAAACAAAGAAGAAATAAGACAGTAGCATTGATAAAGTCCATTTCAATATATATGGGCCTGTTGTCTTCTTATTGCTGACGCATTTTTTCTAAACGTTTGGAGCAATGTTGCTCTTAAGTAAAATTGTACAATGTGATCTACTGCAGTCGGCGACCAAACCTAACATCCTTTTCAAAACGACTTTTCGATACACACCTGTATCATCATAATAACATGATGAATGACATTAACCGATAATGATACAAGTTTGTTTCGAATCGTCTTTTTAAGACGATGTCGAATTACTCGACCTATTTGGCTTAGATTATTTTCAAAGTTACACTACAGATTTGTGCATAGTGTACCTAATTGTAAAACTTTCGTGTCGAATATTTTACTTTTCTCTGAACCTAGAAAGGTGCCCTAAAAAAACTTTGCAAAACAATATCACCGGCATAGGGTTTATCTCTTTAAAGCTGCAAAACATGAATTTTAAAACATCCAGAAAAATATGCACAAATCCACATCCACGTTTTTCCCGATGCTAAAAACAACTTTGCAAACCGACATTACTAACTTAGAGTTAAACTCATTAAAGCGGAAAAAATGAATTTTAAAACATCTATAAAATATATGCGCATTCTACTTTTCCAGTGAACCTATAGTAAGGTGTCCAAATGCTAAAAACAACTTTGAAAAACGAAATTACCGACATAGAGTTAACCTCTTTTAAGCGGCAAAAAATAAATTTTAAAACATCCTATGCGCATTTTACTTTTCCTGTGAGCCTACACTCAGGTGTCCCCATGCTAAAAACAACTTGACAGAACGATATCAAGTTTTCTCTCTCAGAAAGACAGCGGCGAAAACATGAGCTGTTTGGCAAGAGATGGGCCAGAGTGACTTGTTTTGAAATACGAGCCTTTTGTCAAGGTGCAGACAAAATACTAGGAAAGGAGAAGTAGCCGGATAGCCTTATACACTACTAGCTTGGCGTTAAAAGGATTCTCACAACTATTATAATCCGCCCGGTATTATTTGTCTGTTATGATAAGCTTGGAATCGAACGTTCTAGTACTTTTTTTTCTTGACGAATAAGGACTGATACATTTAAGCAGTGTTTCTCGACATTTTTTCGCGGCGACCCAAATATGACTTAGAGCAAGCATAACAGCAAGGCTTTGACGCAATTCTCTCTAGTGAACATTTTGTAAGCTTAAAGTTAGTGCATAATATACTTTATGGCAGTGATTCTCAACCTTTACTGAATTTTTTGTAAGCATTAAGTGACACAATGACGACAATACAATTAACAAACTTAAATTTAATTATTATTTAGAAACCATTTCTTCTTTTTTTTAAACGATAACTTTGTCATTTCTTAATGAAATTTGATGCCGTTTCGGCTATAGACTCACGTGCAACATCTGAGATCAAGCAGAGAGCGCAAGTCGCGATCAAGTTAATAATCTCTGCAACAGCGCGTCTACGAGCTGAGGTGGCGGCCGTGGAAGGAGAAGAACATCTCTCACTACTTTACAGACTCGTGTACATGCTAGTGCAATGTATGGTGACGCGTGCATTGTATTGTGGTGTATATGTAGCGCGCACTCGAATATGTATGTACGGTGGAAGTGCTCAGATGTTGCACGTGAGTCTATAGCCGAAACCGCATCAAAATTTCTTCTTTTAATTTTCTCCAAAATTTTAGGAAATTTTGCTGATCGGTATTAGTATACCTAACGACACGAACTACTGCATTCGGCGACCCAACCAAATTAAACGGCAAACCAATTTTGGCGCAACCCATTGGTTGAGAAACACTGTTTGAAAGTAACAGGTATTTTTCAATAGTTCTTCACTTATTAGTGTAAGTTTTTAAACGAATTGAAAAAAAAACTTGCCTGAAATCTACCAAAAGAATAGATTTGTGCTAATTCTGCGCTTTTAGAAATTTAGGCTTACTTTTTGCGAAAATATGCTGTTAAAATCAAAATGAACTACCTGCTTCTATGTCAAATTAAAATGCATTTGCAAAGGGCTTTAGTTTAGCTTTGGAAAAAGTAAATCTGCCTCAAAAGAGAAACTCCTGAATGATAAAACAACATGTAGCTGTCGACAAAAAAGCCATCAATGGCAAACCAAACTGATAAAAAAAAACTTGCCAATATATTAAATTATTAAAAAAAGAAACGATTAAAATCTAGCGGTAATACATTATTCACGTTCTTAACTAAACTTACAATTGCAGCAAATTTAGAACGACATGAACTTGAAAAATTGTCTGAATACCTATGTTTGCAATTAGACAGACTTTTTGTGCGCCGATTTTTAATTCGACTTCCAAAAATACAATTTCTCTCTATGCGCGTTAAAAGTGCGAAAAGATAAACAATTAGCACAAAAGTATAACAAGGCTAAAAAACTGAAGATGTACAATAGGAGGCCCTCCCGTAAAGGTTTTAAAGTTTTCTTTGTTGACGAGGTAAATTATGCGGGCGCCCTAATAGCTATAGGAGATAACGGGCCTCTGGTTACTCATTAACGGCCAACCAAAACTGTCACCTTACTCCAGAGATAAGTGGGATAAGAGAACTCGGTAACACACTCGAAAACTTGCTTTCCTGCCAGTGTTGTAAACAAGTCATTTTAAAATGACTCAAGTCCAAGTCAAGTCATTTGTAAATAAATCAAGGCATCACTTATCAAAGGTGGGGCGCAATTGTTATCATTCTAAGTTTCTATAGTCGAGGGATTAATTTACTTCTCAGTCACATTAATATAGATGATAATACAAGTTCGTATTGAAACGTCTTAATAAAGATAATGTCGACCAACTCGACCTTTTTGGCGTTGCAATTCATTATCAAGCTACATTACAGATCCGTGCATAGTTAACCTAAGATTAACAAAAAAGTTTTTTCTAGTTTTATCAAGGAATATGAAAACTGATGATGATAAAAGTTTGTATCGAAACGTCTCAATAAAGCTTATGTCGATCTACTCGACCTTTTTGGCTTTAAAATGTATTACCAAGCTACATTACAGATGCATGCATAGTGCACTCAAACCCAATAGTCGGTTATTTTATGGATATTGTGCTCACGTACTTGTCTCCGCGCCTATATTTGTAACACGAGCAGGTTATTTCAAAAAATGACGAAAAGTTTCGCGCACACTTGAGAATCTCTCGAGAAATACTTGTACGCCGCGGCACACACTTTGAGAGCCACTGGTTTATATAGGCGTTGCTATTTCATCTAACTCTAAAATTTCCAACATACAATCATTTTTATGTGGCCCACCAATTTTTTTTTTGGGGGGGGATACAATTGTTTTTATTGGAATTGTTGTTTTAATTTTTTTTAATAATTAAGTCTAACATCAACAAGCATTTTTAAATTTGTTTTAATAAATAATTCTAACATAAAAAATCTTTTTTTTTCAATTTTTTTTAATAATAAATTCTACCAAAAAACAATTAATTTTAATAACTAATTCGAACATAAACAATCATTTTCTGAACTTTTCCGAGATCAAATTGGTCGCATGTAATTTTCCGCAGCCCTAAATTTAGAATAAACACTAATCGCCAAAAAACACCTCGATTTTTAGTCAACTTTGAAAAACAATCCGAACTAGGCCCTAACGTTATTAGTACTAAACCGCATTAAACGAACTTAAAACTCAGCCCCCCGCACTATTACCCCTGCCGCCTCAAACCACTGTGACGTAACAAGGAGGACGGCGAAGCGCGACGGGCAAGTTCTTCGATTTTTCGAAAAGTTTGCGCACAAGACAGTAGGTCTTTTGTTGTTGATACTAAATTTGCCCGCACCCCTATTTTCTGGCATTGTAGGGTGACCGCTAATTCGATTATCGGATTAAGGGGCGTTTAGAGCCAGGAATGAAGTAGCAGTATCTTTGGGCCTGTTTGCAAAAGCTGCCTATCTCTTTACACTGTATCGTTAAATAAACACGCTGATTTTATTATTATAAAAAATAGTAACTTGAGAAGCGCTACCGCTTGGAACAAAAAACAGCCAGCAAGGTGTTTAAAACGTACAGTCTATAATATGAATTTCGCCAGGTAAATGGCATCATCTGTAAATTTCCTATTTTTCTTCTCGTTAAATGAGCGCTTAACCGCAATTCCAAATCATTTACAACAAAGTAAGAATATCAATCCCATATAAGAAGGTATAAAGAGATATCCTAAACGTTCAAAATTTTTTCTACTTCTGTATGGGTTTTGATATTCTTACTACGTCTAACTTAAACCTCCGATAAATAGGCCAAATTACAAAATAATTAGGCAAAATTACAAAAACAAAATATAAATAAACAACAAATTTCTGCACAAAACAACTGAACAATTAGTCAGGCCAAAATTCCTATCCAAATTTCACGACCTACTTTCACCAGTAGCCGACCACAAGCTTATTCAGGCTGGTCTGCGGCCTCGTGGCAAACTTATATATTACCGCAGTTGTGCGTGGGAGGGTTTAGGCGTTCAACGCAACACGGGCGACGCTAGCT
Organism: Ascidiella aspersa; assembly: GCF_963924565.1. Taxonomy (NCBI): domain Eukaryota; kingdom Metazoa; phylum Chordata; class Ascidiacea; order Phlebobranchia; family Ascidiidae; genus Ascidiella; species Ascidiella aspersa. Next base: position 4,864,455 of record NC_139451.1, read on the forward strand.
GATTAAACTGGGTGAGTAATGGGCTTAGATTTGTCATCCAAAGCAAGCGAAGGGGTTCGACCGACATCAAAAGGCCCTTTGGCGCGAAGTTAAGAAACGAGGTGTCGTGTGTGGCTGTTATTGTGGCTTCTTTAAAAACGACGAACGTTATTTTTTTTTAATGTGTTTTGTGCCTTATTGGCTCTTTGTAGGCCAAATTTTGAAACAATTGTTTGTTTTTTAATGATTTTTCCAATATTCTAGCTTATAAGTTGTTTAATTTCTAATGAGAAAAAATGCTATGCTTTATTTTACACCTCGGCCTCTTTGTTTGTAGTGTTGGCAATATTTTAGCTCGTTACAAAATTAGTTTCATTCACCGTTCGATTTCGATTTTAAACTAGGTTTTGTTAGTCTATGTTCAACTCTGTCGTTTGTGGCCTTTGCCTTTTTATAGACAGTTTTTTTTTCTTTGTTATTGCAAAAATACGGTTTATTTTTTTTTACTAAATATTCTAGCCTATAAATAAGTCAGTTTCCAAACTTTCCATTGATAAAAACGCAATACTTTCAATTTAAACCGTGATATCTAGTCCATTGGTTGATTAATTTATTATGGTCACTAAAAGATTGCCTGGCCCTCTTTGTAAAGTGCGTTACGGTTTTTTTACAGAGTAGCATTACAATTTTTCTTAGCGATGTAAAACTTACAAATTGTACAGTGTTCAAAAATTCAAACAGCCACCTATAAAACGGCTAAACTACCCGGCTTATAAAGAGTAAAATCACGCAACGATAAAACGGATGTAACCGGTTCAGGAGTTGTTTAATTGGGAAATTCGCCGATGACATCACATAAATACGTAATAAAAAGGAACACTGGTGTTAATATAAATGAGATGCGTTTCCGCTATACCTGTCAGCTGCCGAGCTATTTTTAACTAGGATATGACAAAACTATGTAGACAGGCGCTAATGTTCGCATTAGGAATTTTATATTTATTTAATGCGCTACGCCACGTGATAATACGTATCACCGGGATGGTATTAATTGGGATTTTCTACATTACGTATGCCACGTAAGGCGTACCTGCATTAAATTTAGCGTCAAACATGTGAGTTTTAATCTATTTAAGGTTTTAGTAATTGATTCGTGGATTTAAGTCTATATTGTACACTACAGCAATCCAAAAACAATTATAAAGGTTCAAAAAGAACTTTACTTAGCACAATAGTTTGAGGTTGTAGTAAGTCAGTAAGAATATTGAAGTCCATACAGACAACAGATGTTGAAAATGAATAAAGAGTTATTCGAAACGTTTAGAATGAAACCTAATTCTATATGGGCTTTGATAAATTTTGCTTTGACTTCATAATAAGTCTTAAAGCCAAAAAGGTCGAGTAAATCGACGTCATCTTGATAAAGAAGTTTTCAACACGCACTTGTATCATTATCAGTTAATGTTTTTTTAACTGGTGATAATGCTTTGAAATCCATTACCAAGCACATCATAGATCCGTGCATAGTGTACCTAACTTTGCTTTAAAACAAGGAATTCTGAAGTTTGACCGAATTTCGTTTTATCAGTTCTAGGAAAAAGCCTAATTTCTTATACGCTAATAACAATTTCATTAAAAGGGATGAACTCGTCCGATTATGAGCAATAATTTAACTAAAAAGCCATTATGCAGCAATCTAACCGTTTTTAGTGCAAAAATGAAGATAAATAGCACAATTTTATATTAAAATCTTAAACAAAACACTTAATTTTAACCCAATTCATTTGACTGAATGACTTGAGTCCAAGTCAAGTCATTCGTCTAAAAGACTTAAGTCAAGATATTTAAAAACAGTGCCTTAAGTGCACCTAAGTCATTACAACACCGCAAAATACCTACAAAACGGTAAGTTTAGCCGCAACTTTACTTTTGTACCTTATTCTTGTCAAACGCCTGTGTAATTTAGCATCACTACCAACTGGCCTGATACTAACTCAACCGCCTGGCAGTTGATAAAAAAGCTGTGGCAGTTCACTAAAAAAGGATTGACATTTAGAAAATGTTGTACTATTTATGCGGCCAGACCTGCGTTCGCATTTTATAACGTAGAATAATTCAAAGCTATTTGTGTTCCTGTTAAATGTCAGCGTCTGCGCGAAACGAACTTTCATCAATAGTTGGTCGACCAAAATATTGAGTTTTCCACGAAGCAATTATTATAAAATTCGCTGTAACTGGAATCAGTCTGGTAATGCCCATTCTATTCTCCAGCCAAAATCACTATCTGCCGTTTTTGCCGTTTTACTATAACAGCGTTGTCACATGTGGTAAGAATCTTAAAGCCTATACAGAAGTAGGTATCATTTTGAGCGTTTCGATTATCTCTTTATTCATTTTCAACATAGTCAAATTGCAACCTACTTCTGTATAGGATTCTATATTTTTTCTACGTCCTACTACATCCAACCATTATGCACCAAGGGTTGTTACACATTTTTACTGAATAAATACGAAGGTTTAAAGACTTTTTAAAGAAAATAAAAAAACTGTCATAACAAAAGGCTTAAAAAATTGCTTTGTTTCTAAAGTGTTACGATTTTTTCAAAACTAGTTACTTAAACTGCACCTAAAATAAATTCGAAATATTCAAAGACCTTCGGTAAAAAAACGGGTTTTTTCAAAGACTTTTCAATATTCAATATGCAATCAATTCCAAGGGTCCCAAAGAATTTCAACGATTTCTCCTGAATAACAAACTGACCACTTTGCTAAACTCTCACCAGAAAACGACTATAGAAAAATCCATGGCATCTCCCCTTAAATAGAGACACATTGAAAAAAGTGTCCCACCCAGTTTAAAAAACCAACAGAGATTAAAAAGCGCAATTATGACAACCCTTTGTGTTCTATATGTCGGGCGTCGGCCTTCAAAAGCCGATCACTTTTAATAGGAGATTATTAGAGTTTGCAGAACTGCGCAGCTGACACGATTAAAGGCTTACAAACTGTGAGGCAATCTCCAAAGCAAATATCTTGTATATTCGATAAATATTTGTGTAGGGCTGATATCGGCAAGTCAAAGGGGTTATTTATGGTTTAGAAGCTTTGAAATGTGTTTATTTGGGCCAATTATGTCTGTAACGAAGGCTGCAAAATTCTAATTCAAAGAAGGTTTAAAGTTTGAACGATATTTAGATAACAGCTTACTTTTACCATATTTAAACAACAAAATCGCCTTTTTATTTTTCCGTTTTAGCTTTTTATGCTCACGTTGAGATAAATCATTCGTTTTTTGCTAGGTTGTCGTTTTCAAGCAATGTCTAATACATTACAATTTTATGTGCTTCAATTTCCTTAAATTATAATGTTACGGTTTTAAAAAAGCCAGGCTACTATTTAAACTTGTCTATTATCAAAATTAAAATGTGTGCGCTTAAAATATTATGGGGTAAAAATAATTTTATTGTTTAAAAAAAAACAGACTATTATTTTAACTTGTCTTTTATCAAAAATTGAAATTTGATGTCCATAAAATATTCTCGCCTCAACATAATAATCAAACAGCTCTAAAGAAACAGGCTTTTATATTAATCTGTTATTTATCGAAAATGACAATTTCATGTCCTTAAAATATTCTCGCGCCTAATAATCTAATCATTTAAAAAAAGCCAGGACACTATTTTAATCTGTCATTTATCAAAAATTAACATTTCACGCGTTTAAAATAATATCGCGCCACAATAATTTGACCATTTAAAAAAATCCAAGCCATCTTTCAACCTGCAGTTATCAATAAATACACAATTCGTATGCCTAAAATATTCTAGCGTATAAACTAATATATCTCGAACGCCAAATCTTCTGTTTTTCTTAACTTTTTAGCAGTTGTTTGCCCTTCGCTACTCGTCCCGGCTTAATTGGGCCTAATCGGATACACGACACAGGTTAAGGGCTTGCCTATCTTCCATCGTGTTTTGCAAAGGGCGTCTCATACGCGATGGTGCAGTCGATTAGAAAAGGGCAAGCAGACAGCTTTTCCCACGATATTTTGAGCGGTTAAGGCGCGCAAATTGCTGCTGCTATGAGCGATATAATAGGCCAGTGTACATTGTTCAGAACAATCTGTTCTAGATAGGCTTTTGTGTATTAAAATCAACCTAAACGTGCAATACCATACATTTTTGTGTTGGAATGGCAAGAAATATAACATATTGTTATCAAGGCTAATATATATATATATATATATATTAAGACAGTAACTTTTTCTAAAATCTTACTTAAAAGTTTCGTAGAAAACTATTCAATTGGCTAGCCTTTAGTTAAACAACAAACTTAATTATTGCAAATAGTTGGTAATTAAGAAAGTTTCTTAAAAAGATAAATAAGCGGATTTTCATGCTAAAAATCGCAGGGGAATTGGCCGCGACTGAACTCCTAGTGTTTTCAACCTTTTTTGAGCCGTGTAAAACCTTTTCTGCAAAAAAATTTTGCGGAACAGCAGACGAAAGTGAATATTAGTAATACTACCAAAGCCGATACAAAGCCCGTAGGTTGCTTTTTGAACGTTTTCGAATAAATCTTAAGATATAATTGTTGGAGGTTGCAGTTGAACGTAGATTGCATATCAAATCCCATAGAGAAGTAGGTAGCATTTTGAACATTTCGAATAACTCTTAATTCATTTTCAACATCAAAAATGGATAAAAAGATATTCGAAACGTTCACAAAGGGCTTTGATGTACTTACTACGTCTTATTACAACCTCCAACCATTATTTTAATATATATTCGAAACGTTTAAAATGCTGCCTACTTTTGTATGGGATTTGACATGCAATCTACGTACGTCTTACTACAACCTCCAACAATTATCTTAATAGTTATTCGAAACTTTTAAAATGCTACCTACCTCTGTACGGGCTTTCTAACTAAAACCTCGGACCATTAAGCTCCAGTCTATTAAAAATGTGAAAATGAAACCAAAAAGATGCAAAATTATCGTGAAAAACAGATCCTGAACATTTTTTAATTTAACGTTAAACTGTAACGATTTTTTTTGTAAATAGCGTTGCTTAAAACAATTATTTTCATTTTTTTCCGTTCTAAAGGCCATATTTCATTTTCAACAGACAGGTTTTAATACAGTTTACTCCCAACGGTAGCGGCACTTTGGTTTACGCTATAGGGTTGCAATCCTGGTAAAACGATGTTTAGCTTATAACCAGACATCCCGAAAGGTTAAAAACATCCCACACGGCCGAAACTTGTGCCATAAAAGTGGTAAATCTGTTCCTAAGGGTATATACACGTCCTGACACCTTCGACGGGAAAAAAAATGAGAAAAAGAACATTTTATTCTTACTGAAAACATTCCTTGTGAGAACGACTACTGTGATCTGGCCCGTTATAACTTCTAAGTTTAATTAAAGAGTTTCACAAATTCTGCAGTTTGATTTTGACGATAAACTAACTTTAATAAGTTGACACTTCTGTCAAATAGCCATGGTAGACGACGGAAAAAACGAATGCGAAAAAATACCAATTTATTCTTTCTACTGTCTTAATCAAAGTCAATCATTTATGAACCTTTCGTTCGAATTAAGAGACTGACGATGCTTCTATTGTGGAGAAATACACTTTACTTAAGAACTCATGAATAACCGACTTTGATTAAGACTCTAAAAACTATTTTAGATTGATAAAATGTATACACTATGCACGGGCTGTAATGTATCTTAATAATAAATCTCCAAAACAGGTATCAAGCTATAAAACGTTTAATTTCTGCGAAACACTTTCTTTTAGTAAACATTGTAAAAAGGCCATATTCGAATTCGTCAAAACCAGTTTTCTCGTTTCATTTCAAAAAAACGACTACACCAAGCTGATATTGCTCAAACCTGTCTGCACACAATAACGTTTTCCGCGTCGCCGCTAATCTCAAACAACTCGGAGAATGCGAACCACGCCGTGTGTACCAAACCGCAAATATGCAGCATCGCACCGCACCGCGCAAAACACTTGAATTGTATTTAGAAGCTCGACAAAAAAGGCTAACCGCTGTGTTGTAAACAAGTCATGTTGAAATAACTCAAGTCCCAGTCAAGTCAATTAGTCATTTAGAAATGACTTGAGTCCAAGCAAAGTCATTTTTTGAAATAACTGAAGTCCAAGTCAAGTCTACGGCGCCTTTGACGGTTTCACAAATCGTAAAAAAGCTCAATCTGCAAGAAAATGGATTTTTGCACCATATTAACTGTTACAACGCTGTGGCCTTCATTTCAACATTATGCTTTACCATAGTTTGTGCGCTTTTCGTGAAAAAAAAATGCAAAAAACTACTTCTACTCTGCGCTTTTTAAATTACCAATGCAAACTGCTCAAATGACAAAAAGGTAAAATAAACACAATAGGCCCGCCACGTTTTAAAGTGCCCAATGCAGCCTGATGGACCAAAAAAAAAGAAAACTCAAAACGCTGCTGAAAAAATGTAAACTTTACGCTACCAACTAAACACTCATGCTGGCCTATAAAGTGCACAATGCAGCCTGGTGTGCCAAAAAAATGCAAAACGCTGCTGTAAAAATGTAAACTTTACGCTTTGAAGTAAAGACTCAAGCTGGCCTATTGCACATAACAGCAGCGTCAAAAAAAGTAAAAAAAATTAAGCCCGCCACGTTTTAAAGTGCCCAATATAGCCTGTTGTACCAAAAATAAAAAATAAAATACAAAACGCTGCAGTAAAAATGTTAACTACTAAACAGTCAAGCTGGCCTGTTGCACGTTACAGCAGCAACCGGGTTGGTTTCCGTACATTTCTTCCGTCCAAAAACGCCGCTAAGAATGCTCAGAACACGCGCCCGCCCTGCTAAAGACACGCTTACTTGCATTTGCTCTAAAAGCGCGTGTAAAAACTGGAGCAGTTTTTTTTTCAGGGGCGGCCACCCTGTTTAAACGTGATGTTTCGTGCGGATAGACCTTGTGGCAGTTTTTGTTAACCTCTGGGTCACTTTAAACTGGCAGAGCCGTTTTGTATTTGACCAAATACCACAGACAGTACTATAAAAAAGTTTTTTTTTACCAATTTTTTTTTAGATTTTTTTAAATTTGAATTTTTAAAGCTATTCATTTTTTTGTGTTCTGTACACTTAAATCTTGCAAAATACAGTGCAGAGCATTTGGGTCACCAAAACCTCGCTGTTTTACCTACGCTTCGGATTTGGGTCGCCATGAGAAAAGGTTGAGAAACACTGCCTTGTGGGCTACAGGTGCTGATGGAAGGGGTCAAAGGTTATCCCAGTGTTAGCTATGGTTGGTCAAATGTGTGGCATGCCGACTAAGTTTATACTAACCCTTGGTCGGAATACAGAATCACTGCTTCATACGTCTACCACTTTTAACTTGTTTCGGTAAATTTTGAAATTTCGTTTTTACGTTACATAGAGAATAGTTTTTTTTTTACAAGTTGTTATACTTTCGACAGACAAAGCAACGAAATCAAGATTGCAAAATTTAGTAGTTTTTAGCGAATGATAGGTTTTTTTTTTAGAAAGAGAGTGGCCCAAATAATAGATAAAAGATTCATTCTTTTATTAGCAAACGTTTCGGCAATTTCTTTTGCCATTATCAGTGCTGTAAGTGAGGCTAAGATAAAAACGACTCTCTTTCTACTGAATATTATGAACAGATCCGTGTTTAGTGTTCATAGGTTTTTTATTGTATGTTAAAAAAAATTAGCAATAATTTTTTTATAATGTATTAACCTTTCGACCAAAAAAAAACAACGGCGAAATTAATTATTTTTTTCAGCCTATTACATTTTTCTTAAAACGACATATAATTTTGTCTCATTGATTTTTATTTTTTCTAAATTTTTTTCGATTGATTTCTTGCTTGTAGGCTACTAAAATTTTCTATGAAAAACAAGTATGGGGTGCTATTTTTTCAAACAGTCTCCAGATTTTAAAGAGATAAGAGAACGAAACGTTTGAGATACGGTTATAAAGCGGTGATCGATCAATATTAAAGGGGACAATTGTTTCTGCGGGAAAACCAAACACCCCTAGGCCTTAAACCTAAACTTTTAAGTAAAGTAATAAATGTTTTATCGCAAAAATCGCAATCGCCGAGGTTTCTTTAGTTGCGGTATAGATTTCGCTAAACGTTTATTTAGGCGTGGTTGGAATATTAAATCCCATCCAGAAGTATATAGGTAGCATTTTGAATGTTTCGAATAACTATTTATTCATGTCGAAAATGTTCAAAATTTTACCATCTTCTATAATTATATCGGCTGTGATACTCCTACGTTTCACACATACGGAAAAATGCTAGTCTGAAAAAAAGCTTAAAATAAAAAAAAATTCTGACATTTTGTTGAAACGTTGTAAAGTATTTACTTAAAAATGTGATTTTTAAGTTTGTGGTAAGTTTAACAGCCAAGGTTTATTTAATTCCTCAATCTGTCCTTATATAATGGCAATTGGTATTTTAATAACAAGTAGAAAATCACAAGTAGAAAGTTACAAGTAGAAGTAGAACAGAAAAAACAAAATACTGAAATACCACCCTTTTATTGCAAGTTAGTTTTACTCATTCCCATAAAATCCAGTAGTTGTTTACTAGCGCGAAGAAAGTAAAACGCCCTTAGGCATCAAACGCAAAATTTCAGGAAAATTAATAAAGGCCTTTATCATTTAAATAAATCTCATGGAAAGATGTTTTCCAGCGTGGTTTCGTTCTCACACATCAATCAAGCGACCGCGAAAAAAGTTGCCTCGCACCCCGCCTCATTACGTCACAATCCACCCATTGTGTCAACAAAGATAAGGCCGCGCCACAAGAGGCCATTGTGACGTCACTCACCGGGCGTTTTAAATAATGCTGCGATAAGAGATGCATCGTATTTATCCAGATAAACAATATTAGCTATGTTTTTTTTTCACTTTTTAACCCAATCAGACAACTGTTTTATCCAAATCAGTAAATCTACTAACTGCTTTGAAAGGTGTAAAAAACATGGCGTAAAGCTAGTTTCCAACCAACTTTCCAGTTTCAAATCCTCTTCAATATGAACTAACCCATGTTTTACGTTTTGAATGTATTTTGACTCAATTTAAGGATGATTGGAAACAGAAGGAAACAAATTTATTTTTTTACAGCCAGGGCAAATTTTATAAAAGAAGCGCGTTTGTAAAAAGTAACAACAGGGTTGCTTGAGGGAAATTTGGAAAAACTTATTACCTCGGGCTAAAAAACAGGCTAACAATAACAAATCTAATCGCTTGATCAATAGAACGATTTCTAGAGCGGCTTTCGAAATTAGAGTACTAGGTTGCACACAAACAACACACCAGGGGTAGATTATTATTAATAACGCATTATTAAAGATGGCGTCACAAAGTTTGGTCATAACTGGACAGGACGTCTAAAACAAGCAAGCTTAGGGAAACCTGAGGTTATCGCTCGATGTAGCGAGCAAATATGTCACTAAAATCTAAGTTTAAACACATTTAAGCACATAAAGGGGTCGCCTGCTAAAAAAGACATGCCATAGTAAAAAAAAAACCTTTTTATCGCTATAGCGTTCCTGTAAAAAATTATAAGTGCTGATGGCCTGTAGATAAAGCACAAGGCGTGGCAAAAAATAACCTTTTTATCGGTACTACTTATCGAAACACCGTTCTAGCTTTCTTTCAACAAAGCGAAACACCTCATAGATGAATCACAAATAATGCAAACCATAGTTTATCGACTGTCTGATACATCACACCTCTCTTTTCTAAACTAAGGACAAACTTTAAACTGAGCATATTTTCGTACTGACTTATTTCAACCAAGATGTTGACGCTAATATTACAAGCTTCAAAATCTTTGTCTGCCAGTTCGGCAAAATTCATGCTTACTAATACACAGTTCGAATTGACTTAAAGTCAAGTCCCAGTTAAATCAACTGAAATTAATTAAGTCAAAGTTAAATATTTTGCAAAAACCACAAGCCTGGTACAGGTCAAGTCTTTCATTGACATGACAATAAAACGTTAAACAATTAAATCTCGTCCGTGCAAAAGCAATATCTCAACTAAAAAATACAAAACACTTAACACATATACAGCAAGCAAATTGTTTTATGTGCAAAATTTGAGATAAATAACCAAATTTTATTAAAAAAAATATTTAATGAAAACACTTGATTTTAACCCGAGTTATTTGACACAATAACTTGAGTTAAATTAATTCATTTGTCAAAAAGACTTGAGTCAAGTCGAATCATTTTGCCTAAATGACTTAAGTCAAGTCGAGTCATTTAAAAACAGTGACTCAAGTGCACTTAAGTCAACTCATTGAGACTTAAGTCATTACAACACTGCTAAAACAAACATCTGCCTAGTACAAGAATCTCTATATAGAGGGTACAAACACTGTTTCCAGTCCAACCACTGTATTTTCGACAAACCGTCGCGAATCTTCGGCGAGAGCACACAAAGCCGAAATCGTCAATCCAAACATGTTTATCTTTTCTCGACTCCTTTTCACGCCAGGCCAGGTAACATGTCGCCCCACAATAGCGTGGGTCGCGCAATTTCCCACTCGAGACGCTTTTATTAGGCCACTGAAGGCGAACTATCGTCGGTCAAAAGTCAAAACTAAAAATGTCGCTCGCCAGTTGCAAAGCGCACTCTCTTTCTAAAAGTGCCTTTCTCAAATGGCGCAAGCATCAAAACAACCAAGACTCTAGACCAGGGATTTTTGACCTTTTTAACGCTTGTACCCTTTGAGCTTACCACCTGTCTACAATGGCCGACGGAAGTAAATAAAATTGTAATAATATGGATTAAAATCACTGTATTAATTACCTTTGTGTTGAATGCATGCATTAAATAAATACAGTCTGGTAAGTTCAATAAACTTGAATAAACCTTGCATTTAGACAAAGCTACTTCTGTATTAGCTTTGATATCCATGATACGTCTTACTACAACCTCCAGCAATTATCTTAAAATTTATAAGAAACGATTACAAAATGCTACCTATACATCTGTATGAGCTTTATATTTATTCTACATCTTACTAAAACCTCCAGCACAAACCCTTTCATTGAAAATAAACTGAAGGTTACAAACTTACTGTGCGGTTGAAAATTTTCCGAAATAAAAAAGTGCGGATGGAAATTGTAAAGGTTGAAAAGCACTGGCTTATAAAATAATAGCATTTTGACTAAAACTATAAAACAGGAAACATCTGAATGAGAGCACCGGAAAGATTTATTCGAAACGTTTAAAATGCCACCTACTTCTTTATGGGCTGAATTTTCATTATACGTCTAAGTATAACCGCAAGCCATTATTTTGAGATTTACTCGAAACGTTCACAAAATGCTACCTATTCTGTATGAGCTGTGGCATTTGTTCTACGTCCGCCGTCCAACTACAACTTCCAGCCATTATGTTTCGAATCAAGCACTGCCGGGGAATTGAAAATATCGCCTCTGCTATTAAATTACTTGGGGTCAGTGAAGCGAGCAGGCGGCAGCTCATAAAACGACCAAACTCCCTCCGAAGTAATAACACCAACTCTCTTCACTCTGCACGGCACTTGTAAACCAAACTCTGGATTTCTCTATTTTATAGAGAAGCGGTTCCCAAACTTTTCTGAAAAAATTGCCTGGTGGACCCGTTGTAATTATTTTGCTATTTCGCGGCCCTATGGAAACTTGAGGGTCAGTTGGCCCATGTTTCTTGTAGTACACTAGTGCACTAACGATTCTTTCTAATGTAACAACTTTCTAACTAATGCGAACGATTCGCTGATAGCAGTTTGTACAACATAAAGACATCAAAAACACGCTATATGATCGAATATTAAAGCATAACTAAAGACAATAATGATGACACATAATGTTTAAAAACATTGGCTAAAGACCAATGTTGAAAAAGTTTAAGACTAATTCTTCTAGCGGACCCTCTGAAACTGCTGTACGGACCCCAGTTTGGAAACCGCTGCTATAAAGCTTTTCAAGGCGAAACTCATACCGAAGGAAAAACACCATTTTAAAATGTTTCGAAGATGTGAATTTTACTCAGATGAACAGTACAGTAGTAATAAAGTTTATCCTATCTCACGTCGTTGGTCTTATACTTTGAAAACAAAAACGAACCCCAAAAAATGACTTGATTATTTTTTAGTCTTACAAAATGTCTGTCAGGCGTTATTGCGATCAATTTCAAGCCCTAGCTGTCGCGTCATAAAGAGAGCTTTACGCAACAGTTTTAATATACCGCCAGTAAACTTAAAAAAAAGCAATCGCGTACAGGTTTATCGCGGTGAAAAAACACGCTTTCAATCAAAATCAATCAGACTACTTTGTTTGTCCACAATCCACAAATTCACCAAAAAAATAAGTCCATACAGAAGTAGGTAGAATTTTGAACGTTTCGAATAACTCTACATTCAATTTGATGTTGAAAATGAACAAAGATTTAATCGAAACTTTCAAAATACTACCTACTTCTGTATGGGCTTTAATATTCCAACTATACGTCTTACTACAACCTCCGATCATTATCTTAAGAGTTATTTGAAACGTTCAAAATGATACCTACTTCTGTATAGGCTTTGATATTCTTACTACAATCTCCAACTACTACGCTCCAAAGAGGAATAAAACTCGCCAGTGCCCATTTGCTCCTAATCGTGTCACTGCAGATCATCATTAACGGTCACGACGCAGACATTAAATCATTCAGATCCAAATTATATCGGTTTGTCTGCCAAAAGGGCACTGGTCAAGTAACGCTAAACCTCCCAATGGTTCAATTGTGACGATTCGAGAATCTTAGTCCAAATTTCGCTCGCAATTTTGGTCCAAATAGGGTCGCTTCGAAAACTGATATTTATGGTGTTCAAAAATATTTTTGGGGGTGCAAATATTCGAGCTAAACGTCTCCGGACGAAAAAATGCGGAAAGACCTGTCGGTTAAACCATTTATGGCTGTCGCATTTCGTCGGATGCTAAGACGTGACAGACGTTCATTGTGACGTCATAACGAAGAATGAATGCCGGTGTCACGTATAATCGAAATAAATCACCGCCCTACCGTCTTTCTACGTCACACGTATAAGACTTAATTGCGGTTGACCTCAATATTGAATGTTGTTGTCGTAAAGCGCGAGTTCGAAAGCAATGCAGTCCGTAGGTGCACTATGCACGGATCTGTAATATAGCTTAATAATGAATGTCAAGGCCAAAAAGGTCGAGCAAATCGACATTATCTTGTTTAAGGCGTTTCGATATGAACTTGTTTCAATGCATCGTCTTTAATTAACGACATTAACTGAAGATGATACAAGTTCGTATCGAAACGTCTTAGTCGAGATGATGTTGATTTACTCGACGTTTTTGGCCTTGACATTCATTATTAAGCTATATTACATTCAGTTTTCTGGCAATTTTGTTTACACCCACCGATGTTGTTAACTATCAAATAAAATGCATTTTTAGAGTAAAATTTTTTCGTTATTTAATTTTCTTAAACTTCACCTAAGACGAATTTTGCTCAATCTGTTTTAGTTCTTGTAAACACAATGGTTGGGGCTTGTAGTTAGATGTGAAATAATATCAAACCCCATACAAAGGTAGGTATCATTTGTGAACATTTTGAAGAAATCCAAAATTAAGATTTATTTCAAAACGCTTAAAAATACTTCTTCTGTTTGGGATTTAATTTTTTAACTCCATTTATTAAATGCTATCGTTTTGTAAAACAACTGTTCTAAACGGGGTTTATTTCATATTGCTAGTAGTGGTAATTATAAAATCCTACGTCTTAAACAAGTGTTTTGGAAAATTTTATTTAAAACAAATGTGCTTCCTACTTCCGTGTGGGCTTCAGTTTTAAATCCATTTATTAGTGTTATCATATTGCAAAAATAACAGTTATATATTATTTATTTCCTATTGCTAATATGAATAAAATCGTACGTCTTAAACAAGTGTTTTTTGCAATCTTATTTAAAAAATTGTGCTTCTTCCTTCCATCTGGGCTTTAATGTTTTTATCCTAGTCATAAATTTTTTTGTCTAAAACCAATGCTTTCAACACGTTTTTTAGGCAACTTGGCGAGCATTTCTAAACCACAACATTACTAACGTCACATCACATCCTGTAAATTAGCACAACAATCCAGCTAGATTCGTGACCTTACTTGGGGCTTTGCAAACCAAACTGAGATTACCATGCCGATTATGGCAATTACGTCACAAACTGGCGGCTAGTTCTGACGCAAAACAACGACAAAATTTTAAGCTGCAAAAAATTATGTTCGCTTTAAACTTAAACTGATCTGTAAAGCTGAACAGTTTTGCAAACCAAACTGAGATTGTGATGCCCATTATGGCAATTTGTACACAAACGAGGAACGGCTAGCTTTGACGCAAACTATCGACAAAATTTAAAGCTGGGAAAAATTATGTGTGCCTTAAAAGTTAAACTGAACTATAAGCTGAAACACTTTGCGAGCGATAAACGCCAAAATCGGTATTCGAAACGTAATCCTGAGCGACATCTCGCGGTAAATAAAAACTCGCGATAAAACTTTGGAATTCAAGCTGTAAACACTGCGTGATTACATCGCTTTAGCCGATGAACCGCGCCTTTTTTCGCTGATGTTCGACGCAAACCTAACCACTTGGAACTGCCACTCAAAAAGCCTGCGCGTTTTTTTCGACATGCATGGCGAATTATCTACGCTAAAACTGCGGCGCCGCCTAAATAATGAGCGGTTGCGTTTCGGCAGCACGATAAATGCGCCGAGGTATTAAAACCAGCCTCCGCGAGGTTTGAGAAACTTTTTTGTACGTAACTTTGCCTTGATAGCCAGAGGCTAAAGCTGTCAAGTGATTTAAGGCTTAATAAGGCCGTTAAATCGGCTACGGCGCTGCGATACTGTATCACTAAAAGGCACTGGCATTTTATATACGTGTTTTTCGATATTGCTTCTGCTTCAATTTGTTTTTCTGGGTTGGACCATTTTTAAAACAAACTGATTTTGCACAATTTTTATGGAGAATTTAACGTGACATTATTTTTGTACAATTTAAAATTCATAAAAAAAAACTTTATGTAATAGCCTAAAAAATCAAATAAATACCTTTGTTTAGTTATGTTTTCATTGCATAAGTTAAAATCGAAATTATAGTATCATACAAACAGCTTTTTCATTTACAAGAAAGACATGTGCATTAAAAGGCAAGTAGATTTCTTTGTTGCACAATTTAAAATCGAAATTATAGTATCCCACAAACCTCTTGTTGATTTATAGGGCAGATACACTTATGTTTAATGTTTGCATTAGTAGGCCTAATAACTTTAATCCCATTTAATTGAAGGTTAATAAATAATCCACTTCTACACACGCTTACCTGTATTGTACTTGTTAGGAGTAGGGACGAAGTTTGACATTGTTTCTTGGATGAATTTCTCGGCCTGATCTAATTCTTCCAGTTCTTGATCCAACCATGATGTGTCCATTTTGGTTTTGTGTGAATTTAAACAAATTAGCGAGAAAATTTATTGAAATGTTATAATTGTGTTGAGCTAAGCTTGCTTGGCAAATACCTAAATCAAAATAAAAAACAATAAGATTTTATGTTCAGTTTTATTTTGTAAATTGTCAATCTTCAAAGATAGAAATTTACTTAAATGTTCAACTATTTTGAGCTTGCTTGACAAATACCTAAATCAAAAAGAAAACACGTGACTTTAAGAGTTAAGGTTGAATTTTATTGTGTACACTGTTAATCTTCAAAGGCTGAAGAAAAATAATTAACCTTAAAAAACATGATTTAAAAATTAAGCTTTTCATTAAAATTAAAATCTTTTCCTCACCAATATATAAAGGGTTTACATGATTTTAACATTTTAGGTTGTGTATTTTGTACACTGTTAATCTTTAAAGACATAAGAAAAATAATTTGGTAAAAAGTGTCAATTAAAAATAACACTTGTTCCTTAACTATAAAAAGTGTCTTGGTGATTCTACGAAAATACAGCTTACAAATTCTTGTTAACTTCCAGTTTAAAATGACAACCTGCCAAAATTGTACACAACATTCTCACTACCATAATAGTAATGGCACAGCTGGCAGTCTGTTTACCGACTTCCCTGAAAATGACTTGCTGTATTTCGTGACAGCTCAGCACCCTTCATAAGCATCCGCTGTCATGAGCGCCATGTCAAAAACTCAGTATAGTTTCCTGAATGATTGAATTAAGTGCGCAGACATGGGATGTGACGCAATTTCACCGAGCATTGCAAACGACCAGGAAATTTCAAAGCTTTCGAAAGGCATTGTCCGCCCATACAAAGTAGTACATGGTCTATGGATAGAAAGGTTAATTTTAGACACGCCTTGAAAGTGATACTCAGCAAATGAATAAATTACATTTACTTTGCTTAATATTTTTTCATCATACTGACTGTTATTTAAATGTACCATTATTGCTATTTAAATGTACCATCGTTATTAGTTAAAAATCTACTTCATTACAGAAAAATCTAAAGTTTTAAATTTAATAGTGAAAAATATGATTTGCATGTAATTTAATACAGTGGTATTCCAGAGATTATATTTTAACCCAGTCAGAACTATAAACTATGAACTTTTTACGAACCATCTCAATTTCGAAAAATCTAAAAGGTTTTAAATAGCTCATCAAAACAAGATTTTCATGTAATTTAGTACAATGACTACAAAATTCTCAGGCAAACTATAAACGTTTTAAACCTTTAGGTTTACATTACAGATCATATCTGAAGTCAAAACTACAAAATTCTTACAAAATTCTTATTCTTTTTTAGACAAACCATAAACGTTCAAAATTAACATACATTTAATCTGTGTAAGCAAAAAATCCAATAGGTTTTAAATACATATTCCAAAAATGTAAATTTTATGCATTCAATACAATGGCAGATCATATCTTTTCAAAGTCAAAACTACGAAATTCTTAAACGAACTATCAACTTTTAAATCTTAACTATCATTTAGTCTGTGTAAGCATCATTAAAAACTCCCTCACTAGCGTTTTTATGGAGGGCCCCTCCGCAGTTAATTACAATTCCTAAGAGGCACTTGAGTGATTCAGACTGTGACACATTAGAACAGTTTGCACCAAATTCACATGGGAAATAAAAACGCTTCCGTAGATACAAGCTGTCTCCTGGGCAACCGCTATGCACTTGCTTGCGTAAAAATTCACAGCTAATTTACAAGCAACGCTAGTTTAAAAACCTAAAGGACCAAAGTACACAGCATACAGGACGCAACCATGCGATCAACACACCAGATGCGCTTTCAAGCCTAGGCGAAATTTCAGCTATGCCGAATGATCTTATGTGTAGATAATTTCGCTGACTGGCTAAAATAACTGCTGAGCGCGTATATAGTTAGCGTGATCGAATATCTCTCTTATACGGTTATGGTAAACGTGTCTCCAAATAAATACGAGAATGCGTTTACCAAGCAATGTTGACATACAGTATTCGTTTGATTTCAAGACGTGTGTCTGCGCCGCACCTAAATTTTCTCTCGCTGTGGGAGACCTGTTTGCTTTCACTGCATAATAGCCGAGCTGTCGGAGACATCGTGACGTAACGTCGACAACATGGCGTCCCGCTGCGGCCTGAATTTCGGCAAAACAAGTTCAATTTCAAGTTTCAAGCCGGAAAGTTAACGATTTCAATGTTTACGAATTCAAACACGTGGGCTGATTGTAAAAACACATTTTTTGGGTGTGGTGTTATTCCAAATGTAATTTAAATAGAAAATTTTGGCATTCTTAGTTAACTGTGATATAGATATGTAGAAGTAAAATGGCATAAAACTATTTAACTATTTACCCCAGTTCTTAAAACAATTATTCACGCATGAATAAATAGAAGAACGTCCATGCGTAGAAATTACCCAGAGTTCCTTTCGGTAAAGAATAGCTGTAAAACATGTAAGTAAATTTAATACGTTAAAAATCGTTTATTTTCATTAATAACCTGTGGATTTTTGGTAAAATACAACGCGAATAGAACCTATACTATGTGGTAGTTTTTGTTTAGTCGATAGTTGTGCTTTTTGTGTAAATATAGCCTTTTAAATCCCTCTAACATTAAGACCTAAATTTAACCCATTCTAGATATCGTTTTGATTCCAAGTGTCCTATACCAAAATTATTAAATCATTTCTAAGTTTTGGACAGGGATTTTAATTAGCAAAATTATCAATGCTTGTTTGTACTTTTACCCATAGGGCCATAAACACCTATGACTTAACCCTCAATTGTTTACCAAATAAAAAAAATAAGACTATTATATTTTTGGACTGTGTAAGCTGTGCGTGTCACACTGGAATCTATAATACCATGTTACCAAGACCAATGACATAATAAAGCCAAATACACAATAATATGTAAAATCATTTAAATAAGAACGAAATATGTCATTTGTCAGTATAATCCAAATTCATCAGAATAAGCCCTAGGTGAAACAAAACACTTATTAGAGTGGGTATACAATAATTGGGGAACACCTGCTTGCCATACGTTGTTTTGGTGTCAAAATTTGGGCGCCCAAGTTTGAATAACACCGTTGCTTGCTCTGATGTTCTAATTTTGGTTTTATTGATTAAGTTCTGATTAAATATGCCTGTCGACAAGCTGCTGTTTAACATAGTTGTATTTATCTATTTGTTTAGAATCATGGCTGTCATTCATGATATGGTTGTTGGTATGACCAAGGGTCATAAGGTCACAAAGAACCCACAGAAACCTCGCCACAGCCGAAGACGTGGTGTAAGTTATTGATGACTGTATAGTTTTATTGCCGCAAGTATAGCTGTGGTTCCCAATCATATTGGCTTGCTGTCCCTTTTAAAGCCTATCAACTAGAGATAGACCGATATTATTTTTTAAACCAATAACCGTTTTTTACCAACCGATTTAGTATGTGTTGTAAATACTTCATTACTTTGCAACATACATGACACTTATTAAACAAGTGTAATCAATTAAAAACCAATTGTGTAATACAGGATGCACAAATTTCTAAATGTCCTGCAACGATTTAAAATGATTTGGATGCTGGCAAAGCAGAATTTAAAATTAAAAAAAGTGAAATATTGGCCGATATTAATCAGTCTACCTCAATCGACTAACATTTTTGCCAAGTGTTTTTTTCTTGTACTATGAAACATACGTTTCTTGCACTATATACACAGGAAAGAATTGTCTATATAAACTTACCAATTGGGAAAATTAAAATCTTATGAATACTATATATATCCCTTTGTATATTTTTAGAAAAAAAATTGGAAGTCCTGGTTTGTGTTCCATTTGCTTTGAACTTATTATTTCTCGCTTCAATACCCTTATGGTTTTGAAAACATGCTTTTCATGTTTGCTTCATTGGTTTAATGTTTTTCAACAGAAAATCACAAAAAAGAACAAGTTTGTGCGTGACTTGGTTCGGGAAGTATGTGGCTTCGCTCCGTATGAAAGACGCTGCATGGAATTGCTTAGGATCGGCAAGGACAAGCGTGCCCTCAGGTTTTGCAAAAAGCGGGTACGTGTAAAATTAGGATTTCATTTAAAATGAGTGTTTTATGTTGTTACAGATTGTATTTGAATTTTGTATTGATTGCATTGCAGTTTAGATTTAATTTTAGTGCATTGATCCACAAACAAAATGGATCTCAGTTTTGTGGTACTTTTGAATCTTATAAAACCCTAGATACATTAGCAGTCAAATATTATATTTCAACTGATTTATTGCTGGACCCTAATCTCCTGTCTAATGCCACTGGCATTTAATAGTATAACCCGTTGGAACAGAGTTCTTCCAACTTGTTCAGAATAAAAAATATATGAAACGTTGGTTAAATGTCACTACTAAATTGGTCTTCTATTTTTTGGCTATTTCATACACTTAAATCCCCGTCTGCATTTTGAGCAAATATTTTCAGCCAAAATTTTGTGTTTTTTTACACCTTTTATCCTGATTATGGAAGATGCCGTATGGCCCAAATTTTAAACCCTTGTTTATAGTTTATCCAATCACAACAAACCCTAGGTTCACCCCTGATCAACAGTCAGCGTAAAAATTTAACAGACAACAAGGAACTTTTCTAAAAAAAAGGCCCTCCATTTGACAATCAGTGTGTTTTATAAATTTGTTGCCTTAGAGATTAACTTTCTGTTTCTTACAGTTGGGCTCCCATGTTCGTGCCAAGAAGAAGAGAGAAGAAATGCAGGCCACCATCCAAGCGCAAAGAAAAGCACAGAAATAAACTTTTCGTCTTTTCTTGAATAAAAAACCATCAAACCAAAACTTTGGGAGTTTTTTTTTATTCAGATAGCTAACAACAAATGAAAATTGTCTGTACAGGGTTGTAAAAAAATAAAAGATATATATATTTATATGAAATTAAAAGAATGTTGACACACAAAGATGTTTAACATATTAAAATTGAATGCAAAAGCTTCAGAGGAGTATGATAAAGCCTATACAGTATTACGTATAATTTTGAAGGTTTTTGAATATCTTTATTTATCTACTTCTGCAATTCAAAATGGAACAAATTTTACGACTTTTGTTCTCAATCAAACTGCGAAACTTCTGGTTAATAAAGTGTATCAAGGACTGATATTGATCTCACCTTTCTTAATAATTACGCAGCATTATTATGGTTCTGGTAAAAGCAAGATAATTTAAAAACAACTTTAACTCCCAAAGAGTTCAGAGCTGTGTTTCTCAATCAAACTGCAGAACTTCTGGCTCATTGCCAGCCACATTTTCCTCTTGGTCACCCATTTGCTCTGTTTGGAACTGCTGGTTCTGTTTAAAAGCTGAATACAAACTGAACAGAACATGCAAGGACTGTACTCTGTTCTTGTGCACAGGGATGTCCAGCATGCCACATATCAGATCAACATAGGTTTGCAAGTTGCAGTCCAACTTGGCTGTGGGTAGTTGCAACTTGGACAAGATTTGTTCCATCTCTGGTGGCCATTCTTGCATTAGGTGGTCCACGTCTGGCATACTCTTGGTGTAGTGTACATTGGGGGGTGGCTTGGACCTGTAAAAATATTTGAGTACTTGAAAAGGAGAAACAATTATGCCTAATATGGTAGTGTTTAAAGCGACACTAAACAATGTTAAAACCAGGGCTGCCGTGTCAGACCCCAACCGAAGGCGCTCTTGGCTTAATAACGTACCTCGCAGCCCTGGTTGCAACATTAGAATTATGTCAAGATTAGAGATAGACCGATATACACAAATATGATATAAATTTTCCTGTGAAACAAACAACTTGTCAATTTTGGGGTTTTTGCATTTCGCATCACGCCAAATTAAAATGAAAAATAATAGTTTAATAATTAATAAAGGTATATAAACTAAAACATTATTTGGATTTTATTTTCAATTTATTCAAAAAAATCGGTATCGGTCCAAAAAATGGATATCGGTCGATCTCTAGTCAAGATAAATAGAAAGGTGGTTAACCCCTTAGGCTGAATCCCCACCGGTTAGACAAAAACGCTTTAAAGCAGACTGATCGCGACTAATGAGATGGAACGCTATTTCTTTTGTTGTCGCGTCTCCACCGACCAGACTTGACGCAAATCTTACGCACAGCAGACAGACACAACTAAACGCGTTTTTAGCGAGATAGCGCGTGCACTTTTTTTACCGTGTCTGAAGATGCTTTTTGATAGAAACCATTAGTTTTTTACGGGTTCTTGTGGGTTTTATATTAGGAATGTTATTTTAAAAGGTTAAGCCGGTTATTTTTTTTAATTCCAATAAAACTATATTCCTGGAAAGGTCGAAAAGCCTTTTAATTCGTATCTTTCTTTTCCATGTATGATTTTACCAGCTTGACTAGTTCAAAAAACAATTTTGAAGACACCCTTGCATACTTTTGAAACTTATCTTTATGTTTTAATAAAGTGTGAAAAAGTACATGGAAAGAAAACTCTCTATACCTTTTTTTAACAAACAAAGTATACCCACTACTTGTGTTGTCGCATAAACTGCTGGTTACGTTTCCAAATACACATTTCTTCCAAAATTTACATGTTATTTGCCTCCGCAATGATCACAACTGAATTATATCGCCTAGCTTTGACCAGTTCAAGTTTCGCGCGCTTTGTCGGTGGGGATTGGACAGAGTCGCTTTCAGGCACGACGCGACAAGTCAACAGACAGACATGTTTCGTCGCGTCGTGTCTGAGGTCCGGTGGGGATCCAGCCTTACAGTTAGTAGGCGGCATATGATATTTTGGAGATACGGTTTTAATTTATGAATTGCTTTGACTATTCACTGAAGCTATTAAAAACATTTTCGCCAGAGAACTACACCACCAATGCAGAATCACAGATCAAGAGCAACAGAACATATCTAGATGACAAAGCTTCACAAATAGCGGGTTGACCAGTAAGTAGGCCCACATGAAAAGATGACAAACCTTTTAAAGAAAACTAATCCAAACACAATCTATGGCAGTGTTTCTCAACTTATGGGTCATTTGATTTGGTTGGGTCGCCGACTGCAGCAGTTTATTAGATTTATTGAGAGTGAAATACAGAGACATTGGTCGTATTAGTTAAATAGGCACTTGAAAGAAAGACGTGTTAAATTTTGTTCTCTTCCCAAAAGTTCACTGAAGATAATTGGGTCGTTTCGCTGTTATACTTACGCTTGGAATTTGGGTTGCCAGGAAAGTTTGAGAAACACTGCTCTAAGGATAAAGTTTTGGTTTGGTTTATTAAGGTCATAAATCACCTGTGAAGATCATTGATGCTTTCCACCCAAGCGTCGATAGCCTTCGGGTTGCGATCTGCGTCTTTAACACTTCGCACCTGCATCGCCCGGATTCCTGACGTTTTGGAAATATTTCTCAACTGCAGATCCAAGACGGTTGGATCGGACTGTTTGGCGCAGGGCTCGTCCAAAACGGTCAACCCCAAAGTGACCGGCTTGCCGTCTGGCCGGGGAACTTTCAAAAACGCATCGATGTCTCCGACAGCGGGGATATAGTCGGGATTGAAGGGCTTGAGTTTGTGTTCAAGCTCAATCGTCTGCGGAGTGTATCTTGTGATGTACTGAAAGAGCTCCTTTACTTCTTGGCTCACGCTCAAGTGCTCATAGTCGGCGGGATCATAAGCGCCTTCCGGAGCATCAACGTCTTCATCATCCTCATCAGATGAGGACTCGCTGTCATCCGAATCACCCTCACTGAAGTTGTTTTGCCCTGGTGGCCCCTGGGGTTGTTTCGATAGTTCCTGGGGTGCCGACGGTCTTGCTCCTTCAAAGGTGTCAATGCTCGCGTCCGACCCTTCGATCGATGGGTCCGTCATTTTGTCGTCCAGTCTACCTCGGGGCTCCAGGCGTTCCAGTCCACCGGTCGGGGTCTTTCTGGGTGTGGGGCTGTAGAGACTGGCGATTTCTTCGGGGTCGTTCACATCCAAGCTTTCGTCATAATGCTGATTGATCACCAGTTTGGTTTCGTCTGGTGCAGCCATGGAAAACGGTTTCTATGACAATACTATTTTTTATAGTTTTTGGGAAATTTTGTTGTTGGTTCCTCTGGAAATAGTTTGTTTTGTATTAACAACCTTATTGGGCTTTTGTTGTAGGTTTGTTTTTCCTATAAATACAGCAAAAGATAAAAAAGATAAGACATTTCCACCCTTTTAAAGTATGTCCAGTTAGTATTGTTTGAATAAATATGCTGTTGCTACCAGGCATAGTATATTTAAAATATATGCCAGACGAACCTATTTTAAATAAAATAGTATTCTTTGGCAGGTGTATACCAAATTTATTTTTCAATCCATTTGTTTTTACAGCAAAATTGTGGTAGGATTTCGAACACCACGTGTGCAAAAAAAATTATTGCAAACCTGTACACCTCAAATTATTTGCTTCACACCAGAGTTTGTGGCCCACTGTGAAAAGTACGGCAAGTTCACCCGCGAGATTTTAAAAGTGCACCCAAAAAAATCTGAACTGCACCCGAAATATGTAAAACGCTTGTGCGGAATACGTTTACAGTGCAATGTATGCAATACAGAATGCATCGGAAAATCATAAAGTGCACCCGAGGTGCACTTTTTTCCCCTTTGTTGCACCCGGTCACCCAGATTTTTTTTGGGCCGTGCACCCGCGAGATCTCGTCGAGATCTGCCATACTTTCCAGCAGTGTTTGTGGGCATGTAGTGCCATATAATGAAGACTGGTTAAATTGTAAATTATCAACATTTTTGGTTCACACTTTGAGTTGCAAACAATATAGTTTTTAAGGCGTGCTTGAAATTTTATTCTCCACAACTTGTAACTGATGGTGCACATTTTATATCTCTGTATTTCGCAACCAAACCGAACTAATAAATCAGTCGATTTTACTAACGCATTTTTGAAATGTAAGTCAATACAACTTTATGTAATTTTGAATGCCAATGAAGCACGCTTTTAGAAACTGTAAATGTTTCGTGTCTAAAAGCTGAGTTTGTATGTTCTTGTACGTATTTATCTAGTTTAATCAAGTCTCTAACAACCAAAAATCACCGATATTTATTTTAAACAGGCGGCCCTAGTTTCCATCGTTGGAATTTCCTTAATCCGCGGCAACAGAGCTTATCTCTCGCTTGAGTGAGAACTTAAATATATGATTTTTAGCTTTTAGCTATCCACAAACGTAACTATTTTGTTATATGACTGCTAACATTTTAGACATAGGAACCATTCAAATGAGCTATCCCAAATGAATGGGCATGGAAGTTTTTTGTGGAGGCGAGTTTAAGTTTAAGTGCACTAGCCTGCGGTGAGATTCGAACAACAGACCTCGGAAATACCAAATACCTGGCGGGTAGGCAATATCTTGCTCTATTGACTTTTTAAGTTAGTCCCAAAGGGAATTTGCTGATTACTGAATACTACGTGGCCAAACGAATTGCTCTTAAAGCTTTCAGTCTAGTGATAATCATGATCAGTTAGTTCGCCTTAATTTGGCGAAGATTACAGTTAAACACATGATAACTCAAGTGTTGTAAACAAGCCATTTTAAATGACTGAGGTACCAATCAAGTCATCTGGGAAATAACTTAAGCCGTAGTCTTAAGTCAACTTCAAGTCTAATCACTGATAACATAATCCTTAAAAACTAATTGTTTTGTGTGTAAAAAAATGTCATAAAGCTCTTTTTTTTAAATTGTAAAATGTAAACACTTAATTTCAATCCAAGTCATTACAACACCGCAAACTCCAATAAATAATTTCATGAACCTAGCGTTAAACCTACTACGTGTTTCTGTCTGGTTGCCCTTATAATGATTTTACATCACATATCTATTCACTAGAAATTCAAAACGTGAAGTTGTATTGCCATATTTGTCACTTTTGTACAACAGAGCAAAATGCATTCCAGCACTGTTTTTTTAAATTAAACGCCAATAAGTAAATGCAGTTTTAATAAAAAAAGTATTTACCCCAGATCAGATTTAAACTGTGGCAAACACAAATTGTAAAAAGATCCTTTGTCAAAGCTCTCAACATTTTTCCAGCCCAACCACTTATCTTTAATTAACTCTTCAAAAGTTAGTTGCCTTTCATAGCAATGTGGATCTAAAACTAAAATGGATTGATCATCATTAGAATTTGAAACGCCCAGAATACACTTTGAAGCAGCGTCTCGGTCACCACCCATCATAACAGGGCTTCCAAATTTTGAAAAATGTTCCCTCAGTGCAGCTATCACGGTTGTGAAGTCTTCGCCAGCCCTAAAGTGTTGTATTTTGCATGGAATGTCATAAAAATAATCTATGCACAACGCAATTTCAAAGGTGCCAATCCAATCTTTTGAATTGAGAAATGAACTCGTCTTGTCCTCCATTTTAATCAGTGCTTCTTGAATTTCAATAATCGATGGGACAGATGTAGACTTAGGGACCGATTTTTTATTAAAACAGGCCCAACTACACATAGTTTGAAGTGTTCGGTAGCCACAACCCCACCCTCTATCGTCCACACCATCACAGCAATAATGGTAGTATTCGTACTGGCCAGAAACCACATGGCTCATGTTGGCATCCTTAGTGCATAAGTGTTCATGGGGACTTTTAAGTAGAGGTTTGCAAAGTGGATCAGCCATGCTCTAAAAATCAGCGTTTAATAAATTAAATTGCTAAAACACAAATATGCAATAGTTAAGCTGTACAAACAGTTCAACCATACAATCAAAACTAGAGAAAAAGGTAAAATAAAAGGCAAATCAATTAAAATGAACAGTATTTTAATATTTAGTACAGTTTAGGTTGTTAAAACAGGAATATTTTGTTATAGTTTGTAAGTTTTTAGTAGCTCTTCAAAGTCACTTTGATTATTGATGTGTGCTTCATCTTTAAGCCATTCTCTAATAGTATTAAATATTTCCGATAAATTGTTGCGGTCATCCTTTGAAAGAAAATCAAGTAGTAGCGAAAAGCGTTTGCATTTTCCTACGGTTTGGAATACAAACAGCAGTTTATTGAAATCTTCTCTCTTGTGATTTTCTTTAATACAAAGCAACATCTCATCAAGTGGACATTCAATAGCAAAGCACTTCAATAGAACTTCAGGCTCAATACTTAAGAGATAAGAATATTTTTCTGCTAAGGTTGTGCACTGTCTTTTCCAAGCTTTTGTAAATTCATTACTTGAAGTTGGTTGTTTGAAGTTTTCTTCTTGATTTTCCCCAGGGTTTTCATTTTGGCCTAAACCTGCAGCAGGCAATGGATTTGAAGAATGTGCGTTCCATCTTTGATAAGCCATTCCGCCTAATTTATCGCCTCTGTCCAATGGTGTCAGATGGGAAGCATCAACTATATCCCTAAATTCCTCATAGGATTGAACCTTTTGATGGATGGCCCTGAATTTGGCATCATTTTCCCGCTGATATTTTTCATCCCTCGCAATAGCATTCGCCACCTCCCTATCCAATGCTTTAAAATCTATGTCGTCTTTGAAATTTGCCATGGCAAATCACAAATGTTTTATCTGTCTGAAACAATAAAACATATTTGTCGCAGGGTTGTAAACAAGTTATTTTGAAATGACAAGTCCCAGTCAAGTCATTTGTAAAATAACTTAAGTTCAAGTCAAGTCATTTTTGAAAGAACTTAAGTCCTAGTCAAGTCATTTGTAAAATAACTTAAGTTCAAGTCAAGTCATTTTTGAAAGAACTTAAGTCCTAGTCAAGTCATTTGTAAAATAACTTAAGTTCAAGTCAAGTCATTTTTGAAAGAACTTAACTCTAAGTCAAGTCATAATTGGAGCAATTCAATTTCCAGTCAAGTCCTTGCTTGAAGTAATAAAACTAGGAAAACGAAACCAGTTTGATTATAAGCAGTAACTTTAACAAAAAAATAACACAAAACGCAACATATAGCAATCAAATGAAGATAAACAGCCCAATTTCATAAAGTAAAATGCTAGCCTTTTATCCAATCAAGGCATTCGTCCAAAAGACTTGAGTCAAGTCAAGCGATTTAAAAACAAACAGTCCAGTCATCACAACACTGCATTGTTGACATATAAGCATTTGCGTAAAACACAATTATTAAAACGCACAGTAAAAGTACTAATTTCGTCGTGTAAACCTCACCAATATTGTAAAATTTAAATCTTTAAGTTTACAAAACTTCGCGAAATTTCCGACCAAACAAAAATAACGTTACGTTGTTTTGATCACGTGGTTTACAACAAGAAAACTTTGCCTTTAAAATAACTTTTACGTTTCATCAAAACCTAAATCAATCTAGTAGACGAAAATTTCTGCCTAGGGAGATAAATTGGTGAATAATTCCTAGAATAAAAGCGCTTAGTAGATACTATAACGAAATAAAATTAATTTGAACCGCTTGATTTAGGACAATTTCGGCGCAAAATACAAACCAGGTTTGAACATTTTAATTCCCCTAAAATAGGAATACGTTGTTCGTGAAACGAATTGAAGTTTTTATTGGCTATTAAAATGCTTTCTTCTGTTACTTCTGCTGAGTTTTTGGAATATTTTGCTGTAAGTATTTGGTTTTCTAACATTTAACCGTAAATCCAACAAATAACGGTAATATAAAATAATCAAATTGCCAGTATTGTAAATGACTTTAGTCCCAGTCAAGTAATTAATGAAGTAAGTTAAAGTCAAACCCTTGTCATAAAAATAAAACATTAAACTATTAAAGTTGGTAAACTTGTCCAATTATAAGCAATACCTTAACTTAACAATAATAAAAAAATGCAACATATAGGATTTTCAAACAAGGTGTACAAAAACACATGATTACCCCTGATTACCCCTGCTGTAGCGTATTGAAGTCTTTAGTTAGGTGTAAGTAGGGGGTAACACTAATTCACGGAATGATGAACATTCGGAACGCTCACAGTATTATTATTAAATATAATAACACTTGACCCACCTTCACCCAAACGCTAACCCCCACCCTAACTCAAATATTGTGCGTTGGTTTAGTAATTGTTTCAACGGGGTAACACTTAAATAAGTGAGCGTTCCGACCATTCCGACCATTCATCATTCCGTAGATTAGTATTACCCGTAAGCAGGCACTGACCCTATATACGAGAGTTGACGGCTGCCTTAGTCTCTTACAAGTTCTTAATCCAACTCCAAAGGAACAGGTTGCTAGAATACCTGTCCTTAACTTCTTCTACTCTAGGCAAAGTCAATCCACTCAGTAGATAATTGCCCGTTGAGTATATTCACAAATCTCAGAAACACAACGATAAACAGAGCGGTGATTCAAGCCGCTAATATGTAAGACAATTTCAGTACGATGCATAAGGTAGAAATGAATTGTGAAACGTGGAAAGCAAGTGGCTAGGCGCTGCGGTCACACGTCATTCAACAACAGTCATGTATAGTAACGTAAAAGTAGGCTAAATGCTACACCTGCACACCTCAAAATTTTGAGCTGCTCACCTGAGATCTCGGCATGAAATGCAGGCTGGTATAGCAAGCTAATTGTTAAACAAAAATAATTGTTAATGCAAAAATTATAAATTTTGCTTAGGTATTCTCATAAAAACAAAGTCTTCAATTGCACAAACCAACACAGTGGACCTTTTGAGCCAACATGATATTCAAATAGTACATGGTTTTGATTGTACCATGTTACCTAACAAATTTTCTACACAAACAGGTTATCCAATGTCCGTACACTAGCGATGTTGACCCAACTTACCTTGGGGAATTGTTGCTTCAGCCAAGTCCTTATAGAATGCGGTTGCTAACATGGTTATTATCAAGGTAAACACAATGTTCATTTATTTTTTTTATTGCCCATGGGGGACATGCTTGACATTTAAGACTGACCTTTGTATCGTTGGCCGATAATGTCTGGCAATATTCAACTGCTATCAATAATAATTCAGTATCAGTTAATTTTTGGCAAAATTTTCCCCAATATTTTGCTATGAAATTATTATGTAGTGTTTCTTTACTAACAAATTATCTCATTTTAATTTTAAGAATTTGTCAATTGTCTTTATTTCCATGACAGACTGATTTAAAATGTAGAGTTTCTTTAGGGTGTTAAGCATCACGTTAATTTAGAGTTGTATAACTGATTTGTATATACAAGTTATTATTATGTTACATCTCCATGTACACAAAAAATTGCTGTTGTATTAAGGCAAGTTCTTTGTTTAAACCAACAATGTAAAAAATTTAAGTCTCAAATATAGTTTGAATGGTATTCTTTTTTTTTGTTTCTATTTTACAAAAATTAGATGTAATACTTTTTAATGTTTATATAAGATCAAACAGTTTTATTTATGTTGCCAATAAAGAAGATCAGCTATATTGATTTTGTATAATGAAATCCTATTTATTTTGCAGTAGTTATAGAAGCAAATTTATAACTTTAAATACAGCATTTTTTAATTTACAGCATTGATGATGATGTAGAGAAAACAATTGAGTCTCACAGAAAGGTTCATGGAAATTATGCATCGAATTTCGAGGGGGACGGCTTGATTTATTTATTGGCAAATATTGCTTCCAACTTACTCTTATGTTCTCAGGATGACGTTGAATTGATAAGGGTATTTATTTAATATAAATGTAAAACAGTTCTTATTTTGGATTTTCGGTAATATCGGCTCAGATTTGTGATGTTGTGTTGCGACTGATCCTAATCCAAATTAATAAAGCTATTTGAGTCTTAAATTTCAATTCAACACAGTGATTTCTATGGTTAAAAGGTACTTCTCGAAAAGCACTTTATTAGCAGTTTAAGGTAATTAAATTTCTTAGCTATAAACCAATATTCCCCTGATCACTAAAAAATTGCCTACGAAAGTTTTAATTTCAACTATTTGTTATTCAATGGGGTTATGTTTAATGTTTAAACTATTTTTGGTATCGATATAAAATGTCAAGTATCAGTCATCCCTAGTATTATTTATACTATATATATATAGAAATAAATTAGTTTAAACTAGATGTAAAAGATATCATATTTCTTTATTGTGCTTTTAAAAAAATCATTTTTTTCAAAGAATGTCATAATATAGCTGTTGCCTTCCATGTCAATTTTTTGTTTTTTTACAGGGAAATTGTCCCCAGAAACAACACATCGAATTCTGGCGAAAATTGTTGATAATATCGAAGCACTCAAGCATGTCTAACACTGAATCTAAAACAAATAGCATTCTCGCGATGCTGGAACATATGTTAAAGAAGTTTGACATATCTTCAATGATACAAGACGCATGCTCAATACTGCCACCTTCTTTGTTTAAAGAGCTACAGATTTCACAAAAACTGATACTGAAAGCCAAGTGAGAATAAGTAGTTTTAGTAGGCTTTATATGGTCAGGGGTGGCCAACCAGTCAGCGACCTTACACATGGGCAAAAATAAGTAAATATATAACTACAAAAAACGCTTGTTTATGACATGCACAGATACTGTATTTTTGCTCAACCAGATTTATTTTGAATGTTACACACCAAAATTAAAATTAAAACATTTAAACAAGACAACAATGTCATGTGTGTTATTATAGCAGTTAGCTGCCATGTGTGTTATAGCAGTTAGTTAACAAGCTTTCGAAAATGTTTGCATTTGTTTGTCCCCTTTTACCAATAGCATTGTCTGTAATGTCTTGCTATTGTTACAGGTGCTACTTTCAGCAAAATTAACATACAAAAATCCTAAATTTTTGCTACATTTAGTAACCCAACATTAAGTTCTCTGTTTTTCATTTGCCCGATCGCATTCCATTGGCTTTCCTGCAAAGATCATTGACGTGAAATGTTGCCGTATTAGTAAATTTCAAATTTTTTGGGATATGTCAGCCTAATTTGGCGTAAAATTTCAGGCCCAAAATTTTGGCCACAAATTACGAAATGCAGTAGGGTTGGTTGGTATTACTTTGTAAGCACTTTATTGGTGTACTAAAAATGATGATTTATTTTCAAATATATTTAAGCAAATTCCTTGCTAGCTCAGTTAATATATTAGGGCAGCATATATTTTGCATAAAAAAATCTTAATTGACCTAAACTCTTTTCATTCTACAATGTTTTGAAAATTATTCCTTTTTTAGACTAGCATCTGTAATGTCTCCATTGGATGCTGAGAACAGATTAAGCGATCTTCAAAAGGTTTTGGACCTCAAGAAAGAAAAACTCTCTCAACTGAAAAGCACTGTGGGTTTTCTGTGATCTTATTTGTTTTAATTGCATTTTTTTTTTAAATTTACTTCAAATTACAAGAAAGTGGCTTAAACATAATTGTAGTAATGATTTGTTTGCGACAAACAGTGTAGCAACTATTCTAGGACTTGATTTTTTAACTTTTCTTTTGTATTAAAAACAGTACTATGTAATCATGTCAGAAATAGACCTATATTATATTGGTTTACCAATAATACCAACCAATATTTCGAACATACCGATATATCAGTATTGGCAAATTTTGAACAGATATTTTTTCTGATATTTTATTATACAAAAATATTATATGTTAATGTTAGAGAGATCAAACGATTTCACTTTTTTCTGGCTGATGCCCGATACCGTTTTTTTATACAACAGGGATATTGTAATATATAATTAAAATTCATAGAAAAAATTCAAGTAACTTGTCATAAAAATTAAATGTTAAGCCATTAAAAATGGGTAAACTAGTTACGGGGAATATGCAGCAAGCAAATTATTTTATGTACAAAAATTAGAATAAATTTCCCAATTTTTGAAAAAAATGCTTAATGAAAACACTTCATTTCAACCCAAGTAATATGTCTGAAAAACGACTTAAGTGAATTCAAGTTATTTGCATGGAAGACTCAAAAGGCAACACTGCTTATAAAAATAACAAAAACTTTGCCCTCTGAGCCTGCGTAGCTCAGTCGGTAGAGCGACGGTCCCGGTTTGGCCCGAGGTCGTGAGTTCGAACCTCACCACAGACTAGTTTTATAAACAGGATGCAGCAGGCAAAGGTGCTATGTTTGTTTCTTAACTCGCTCCCCTCTGAGCCTGCGTAGCTCAGTTGGTAGAGCGCCGGTCCCGGTATGGCCCGAGGTCGTGAGTTCAAACCTCATCACAGACTAGTTTTATAAACAGGATGCAGCAGGCAAAGGTGCTATGTTTGTTTCTTAACTAGCTCCCCTCTGAGCCTGCGTGGCTCAGTTGGTAGAGCGCCGATCCCGGTTTAACTAGAGGTCGTGAGTTCGAACCTCACCACAGACTAGTTTTATAAACAGGATGCAGCAGACAACGGTGCTACGGTTGTTTCTTGACTTGCTTCCCTCTGAGCCTTTGTAGCTCAGTCGGTAGAGCGACGGTCGCGGTATGGCCGGAGGTTGTGAGTTCGAGACGCACCGCAGGCTAGTTGTTTTTTCTAGCCTGGCCTTGTTGGCGTGAATATCCTTAATTGATTGACTTATTTGGTTAGTCCAGTGTTTCCAAACCTTTTATGGCTAGCGACACCCCTCAGAAATAATTATAAATAGATTGCGGCATACCTACAAGATTTTCCGTGAGTAATTCACTAGAATGTCACAATAAACAGAACTGAAACAACACACATCAACTCTACACAACGTACGAAGGTATAAATGATCTATTCCACTCTAATCTTACGCAAAAATTTGTACAAGTTAAACAAAATTCAGATTCTTAAAGATTCTCAAATATCTCTCGGTACTTTTCGGCATTAGAAGTGGCACCCCGGTTGAGAACCACTGTCTTAGTCTGTTAAAGACCTGACGGTGTACATTGCATTCCAGTACGAACAAAACAAGAAAATAGCAAGCAATATTTTTATGTGCAAAAATTGGAATAAATATCCCAATTTTACAAAAAAAAGCCCAATGAAACACTTCGTTTCAACCAATTTAAAAACAGTGAGTGGCAACACTACTTATAAAAATAACAAAAACGTTGCGTTTCAGTACGAATATGCGGACGCTAAACCTGACGACAAGTCGCTTCTCAACAAACTGATGTGCTCGTTGACGTTGATGTGCGGAGATCTTGAGCAGCTTCAGACCTCTTTCTTGCAAACCTTCGCGAACAACCTGGAACCTTACTGCACGAGAACTGCCCCAAAACTAGGCACCCTTGGATTGACCATCTCCAGTTTCGAAAGACAAATGGAAATTTATTTACAGGTGAATGACGTGCATTAGGATTATCAACTTGAATGTACACATACACCAGCTGCAACACTTTCGAAAGTAAAAAAAAACTCCCGCAAACAATAAAATTAAAAAAAAAAAAATTAGACTGTTTGGAAAAAAACAGGTATAAAACATAAAATAATTTCCTAAAATTTAACAGAAATATATATATTTCGCCCTATGAAAAGGCATTATCAGTTTCTGTACAAAAAGTATAATGTAAATTTACTGATCTAATTTTTTCCCCAATCGAGTTAATTGCGTGTTAAAATTACCAACGTTTAAAACACAGTTTATTGTATATATGAAAAACATAATTTTACCTAAATATTTACCTTCAGTGATATATGTATATATCAAAATATGAATTTACTGATCTTTTTTTTTTCAACGGACTTAATCCCTCATGTTATTATTTTGTTTTGTGTTTAGATAATGGCAGACATGAAGCAAGTTTACGACGGTCACAAAAGTATCGTTTCCTTAGATTTATCCACCAATAAAGGTATTGTATGTCTAATTTATATTAAAACTTATAAAAAAAAGTACATTACATCGGCGGAAATAAACTACACCAACTCAAAATATGTTTTGCGCCTATTTCATAGCGATTCGTGTGCGCCACGAACAACCTACATGATTGTCAAAAAATAGCACTGCGAAATAATATATTACGGTGAATACGTTCACGGTAATATACCTAAGCCTGTGTAGCTCAGCTGGTACAGCGACGGTCCCTGTTGAGCGGAGGTCATGGGTTTGAACCTCACCCTTGGCTAGTTGTGTTTCTGGCCTTACTCTGCTTGCACGAAATCCTTAATTGATAAACTGATTTCGCTTATCCCCTTTAAATGCTTCCAGGAACTAAGACAAACTAAAATTTTGCATCTACGTAGTTAAAATATGCAAGATATACAGTTACGGCATACAACCCCAGAAGCCCACAAAAAATCAACTTTAATTAAACAAAAAACAGCCCAAAATAAAGGCAACTTTTGTATTTAATCTCTGGTGTTTGTAATGTGGCTTTTGCGTTTTTTGTGCTTTCAGATTCTCTGAGCGAAAGTGAACTTGATTGCTTGAAAAGCGCCATCGCTTTATGACGTAGAAACGGTACCGATATTTGATGTCAAGTGCGGTAGTATCGGTACTTGTCCGATACTAGAGCGGTATCGGTGCCGATCCGATACCAAAGTAATGTAGACATTTAAGCTTTGATTCACGATTTAACACAGCGATTAGCCTATAATGTGAAAGTAACCGTTTCAAACATATGTGAGTTAGCAACTGGAGGTAACTAAACTTGTTAACTCTGAAACAATTTTTTGCAAAATAAGCAAATAAAAATTTCCTGCGGAAGTTTATTTTTGCTTGTCATAGTGGTGACGTCATTGGTATCGGATCGGAACACGATACTTATCGGTATCGGAATAAAAAGTCAAGTATCGGACATCCCAAGAAGAACTGCTGCTTATGTTGATTAAAATTATTTGAGGCTTGTTAATGAATGATTTGGTGTTGGTGGTTAAAGTGGGTTGGTCGACCGCATGCTTTGTACTTACGGCTGCTGTTTCGCTATGTTCTGCAGCTGGAATATTTAGAAATAAACATAAGAAGGATTTCCGTGTAATTTTCTGAAAATTCCTAACACAGAATTAAGTGAAATCAACTTGAGCTATACAACTATGTACCTAAGAGCAAGAACTTTCCGTCACATTACCCGGAACCTTGAACTGAGTTTACTACCAATGGGCAGCGGCATAACTGGTGTTTAAAAAGCAGTATAAAAACAACTGAAGTGATTAGCGGATCGTAGAAGTATTTGCGACTTAATTGTCAGTTAATAAAAGCGCAATGTGGCTATTAGGGGAGCTACCATTACACACAAATGCCATACCTGTTTTTTTATGTTTTCCATTGCATTTTCTGATGTTGTATACTTGTTTTCTTTCGTATTACAAGAATTTTGTCGATATTGTATTATTGTTTGTGCAAATTTAAGAAGATGGGTTGAATAGCAAGTCGAAATACAGCAACGCTTTGTTCAAAGTTTAAGATAGCGTGATCTACCTTTAAAGTAATATTTATTTAAAATGATGTTGGAAATGAATAAAGGGGGGAATGTTAGTACAGCAAAGTAATTTAGAATAGGCCTATATGAGCATAATGGCTGGAGGTTGTAGATAGACCTAGAAAGAATACCAAAGGCCTATAGAAGTAGGTAACATTTGACAAGGTTGAAAAAATTGCTAAAAAGATATTCGAACGTTCAAAAATCTACCTCCTTCTATATTGACTTAGATATTCCTACTATGAATGAATGAAAGACACACACAAACATATGTGTTTAATAACATCTGTGATCTAGCCCCTCGGAAGTTGCTTTATGACCAACGATTACGGCTTCCGTATCAATAGTACACCGAAAAGCCATCGCAGACTCGCCGAATCTGTCGATCTATGATGCAAGCAGAGCAAGCCAGAAAAACAACTGGCCTGCATAGCTCAGTTGGTAGAGCGACGGTCCCGGCTTGACCGGAGGTCGTGATATTCCTACTACGTCTAACTAAAACCTCCAACATTTAAAATTACCTTGCTACTTTTAGATCCAATTACGTTCTTCGAAACAAATTATTAAATTGATCGATTACGTTGTAATTTGGCCAGCGTTGCAAACGATTTTCCGTCAGGGCGTCGACCCAGAAATTGCAACTTGGCAAATATATTGCCAGTTTGAGGCACAACTGGAAACGGATTAACTCCAACAGTTCTGTATGGCAGAAGTGCAGTCGTAAATCGTAGGTGATAACTTCTGCACCGTCGCACATGTTCTACGATAGCATTGGCGCGAGGAAAAAAGGTGGGATTTGTTATCTTGAAAAGGATGCCCCCGTGTCAGATGACCCACAAGGTTAAAGGCCTATTTAAGAAAGGAAAAAAAGGCTAGCTGAACACAGTTCAAAAACTAATCGTTTTTAAAACAAAGCCTTGAGAACAATGTCTGCGTCGAACTTTAAAACTGTTTGTAAATCTTTAGAGCATAATGGTTGGAGGTTTAAGTTAGAATTGGCAGGAATATTAAAGCCCATATAGAAATAGGGTACCTTTTAAACACCCGAATAATTCTAAAGGTATCCGAATAAAAAGATAGCCTACTGATACTTTTATATGGCATTTTATTTTTGCACTATTTGTTAATTTCATAGGTTACAATACATAATGGTTGTTGATTTTAGTTGGACTCCGTAGAAATATCAAAGCCCATACAGAAGTAGGTAACATTTTGAACGCTTGGAATATCTCTATTCTTTTTCAAAATTATGTACTTCTACATGGGCTTTGATTTTCATCTTTGTATACCTTTAATGGGTATTGGACTTAGCATTACATTAGCCAACATAAGAATTTTCAAACCACGTTTGAAAGCGCTGACAGTGTTTTGTTCAAAGAGTTTACTCTTTGGTTTTGTTTATAATAATAATAATGAAATGATAATAACTGATGTTGCGATGTTGTCATGCGTTGCGTCATCAGATTATTCATGCGTGGCCTCTTTTCCGGATTATGACGGCATAAAGGTTGTGATCAGTTTGGTCAGTGAAGTGTGTCAGCTGTTAGTTAGATGTTGTTGTTTTCTGTCGTGTAATCGTAGCTTGTACGTTTAAAGTTCGAGTTAAGGCTAGATTTAAATCTTTATTTTTATGTTTTTAACGTGTAGATTTTACGTAAACGTGGATTACCATTATCTAGTCTAGTTTTCTGCTGTTTTTTCTTCTACAAACCCACAAAAGATAGAAAACCCGTTAAAAACGAAAAGTTCGTTTGCGGCCGTTTTTCTGTGCCTTTGCTGTTCGGCGTTATTTTGCTTCGACTTTCCCGTGACAGCTGGAAAAAAGCATAATTCACCGTGAAAATGGCGTCACAACAGACTGCCAGGCCCAACAGTGAACCGTGGACCCAAAAGATTCTTTGCAGGTATGTTGTGATCTATTTGGCAGAGTTGTGATTTTGTAGTCAATTGGAATTTGTTTATTTAATGTAAAAAATTCAAACTAGGTGTGAATAATCCAATTTGGCGCTGGTCTAGAGACTCCTATCGCTTTTCAGGGCGCTGCATCGATTTGATACGTAGAACGTAATGGAAACAAACTGTCTATAAATAAAACAGTCAAAATGCAAAAAAAAGTCATTTGCAATGCACATATTTGGGTTAGGGTGAGTCAAGCCTTATGATTAATAACAAATATAATCATACTTCAAAAAAAAAAACACACCTCAACGCTAACATACAAAACCGACACCAAAATAACATGCGTTGCAGTATGCAGTATTTGTAGACTGTTTTATTGCGTTACTTTCTATCTACCAAATTTTATTTATTGTATTTAAATGAGTTGTTAAAAATTAAATTGCAAGGGAGAAATAAATATGGTAAAACAGCGTGGTCCAACTTCTTTTCATCGCGGTCCAATGTTTTTAAATAGGCATTCTTAGGCTTATTGCTGGCAAATATGGCCTATGACATATATACTAAAATGTACACCTTTGTTCAGCCACGTTAGTTGTAAAATTATTTCAACACCAAAATTTTGCAACTTCATTACCTTGAACCTTAGGTTTTGCGAAACTGGTTAAGTTTTAGGCTAGGTGTGTAACTAACAACAAAGAAATATTGTTGAACAAAGTGGTATTGTTATGCATCACAACCATTTCACAAATGTTTTATCAATTACAATAACAAAGAAACAAAAATTGAAATGATATTGCTAGATTGAAGCAAGACTGACTATCAGTTTGCTTGCCAAAAAAGCGAAACTCGCGGGCACAAGTGCAGTTGGACCACACTGTGGTAGAATAATAATAAAACTTGACCCACCCAAATACAAATATTGTTTGCAATATAAACCCCCATGATTCTAGACCAGTGCCCAAAATTTTTGAATTTGTGTATTTTATTTAATTTATTCATAAGTCAATATGCTATCATTTTCATTGTGAGTTGTTATCTAGTTTAACAGGCATCTTGAGTTTTTTTAGTATTAAATTGTTATTTTTTTGCTTTAAAGTTTATAGAAATTATTAATAGTTTGTTGTGATTGATCTTAAATAAGACTATAGTTTTAATGTGGATCAACTTGTATCATGTATATATCCAAATATTTTTAACAGTGTAAGTAAACTTTTTTGAAAATGACAAACCTTATTCATTAACTTTTAGTGCATCATAGAACACATCCATTTATTGTTTTTAACTCAAATAACAAATTTTGAAATAAAAAGAATCATTTTATATACGTATACCTATATACGGCAGTGCCACAGTAGCATCAATTTATAGAGTTTTGTTTTTGCACAACCCTGTTTTTGTTCAGATATCATCTTCACGGAATGTGCAAGTTTGGTTCGTCGTGCAAATACTCGCACGACCGGAAAGATCCGCTAGACATGGTTTGCCGATATTACCAAAGTGGAAACTGTGTTTATGGCGACAAATGCAGGTAACATATAAATGTTTTTATTAGAGATAATATCGGCCGACATTTGGCTTCTACTGATATATCGGTATCAGTAAATGTAGGCCAATATTTTAGTACGAAAGTATGATATAATTTTTCCTGTACAACAAACAACTTACCTATTTTTTGATCAAAAAAATTTGGGTTTTAGCATCACGCCAAGATAATGTGCAAAATATTAGTTTAATACTAATCAATTAAGGTATAAACTAAAACGTTCTTTTTTATTTTTTTATTTTCAATGATATTAAGTTGTAAACATTTTTAAGGCATATAAAAAATCGGAATCTGGTATTGCATATATTGACACTGGGAGACTGATGAAATACAAAAACATTTCATGGACCTTATTGTATTCCTATACCAACCATCCAAAAATCTTTTGGAATAAATGGATTACCCAACAACATGTCTTTAAGTTGGAGTAAATTCCAAGGCTAGAGTGCTGTGAACTGCTTTTGACGCTTTAGGCCAAACAGACTTCCCAAATAGGGCTTAAACATGCTAACAAAGCAAAAAAAAATAGAAAAAAATATTGCATTTGCTCAGTTAATGTTTGGCAAAACCAACTGCGCAACTGAAGCTGAATTTTTTATTATTAAAATTATCAAATCCAATACAGAAGTAAATATCGAATAACTCTTTATTCACATATAAAACGATACCCACTTTTAGTATGGGCTTTGATATTCTAACTAAACACTGGTATAGAGAATGGGTAAAGCAAAATTATGCATTAAATACCTTTTCAGAATATTATTTAGACAAAGTGTCCACAATCTATTCCACATATTCTCAATTATTTTGTCTTTGATTAGATGTAATTCAGGAGTTGTAATTTTAATAGGTTTAGTAACCCTTAAGCAATTTATTTAATAACACATTTCCTGCACTGCTCTTTACAATGAGCAGAAGATAAATCTAAGATAATCTCTGAAAATTATTTGTGGATCAATGGTTCAAAAGCATATGTTTCGAAAAGTGCACCGTGTGCCCCAGTAGAAGAGCACTGGCTTAGAACCTTAATATGGAATAATTGGAATAAAATTTTAAATTTGCCAAGGTCGCAATCTTGCATGCCCCCCCAATATTTAGAAATATTTTACTCAATAATTTGATTTTATATGCCAGTGGTTTTCAACCAGGGTTCCGCTAGTAGAGTCCAGGGGTTGTGGAATTTCTAAATTGTTTAGCTAATTGAGGTGTGTTTATTACACTGGGGTTCCTCGAGCTAGTGGAATGTGTCCATAGGGTTCCACTTCAGCAAAAGGGTTAAACAGCACTGATATATGCAAATACTAAAACTGTGAAAAAACTAGGTCCTTATATTTTGACAAGCACAACAGTCGGTTTTAAATGTAAAGTTGTCACATAAATGTAATTTTAGCATGTCAAGTCATTATGGGGTTACAGTATGATTTAAATACTTTTATATTTTTTAGGTATGATCACATTAAGCTGGATAAACCCTCAAAACCACTCCCAGAACCAAATACAAGGTAAGCTCGCTACTTAAAAGAAATAAATCTACTTGGGTAGAGTATGCACGGATCCGTAATGCAGCTTAATAATAAAAGTAAAAGCCAAAATGTTGAGAAATTAACATCAACCTGACGTTTTGATAAACACTTCATCATCAGTTAATGTCTTTTTCAAGGTGATGTCAATAAATTTACTTGACCTTTTTGAGTTTGACATAATTAAGAAAATAATGTATTATAAAAGCATGTAATTGTCAGTAATATATATGAGAGGTGTGTTATGTAATAAATAACGATTTCAGTAACAGTTATACCTTTTTACTCTGTAAACTGTACAGCCAATGTCTCATTATTACAATGTCATAGTGCACAATTTTTTTTTGTACATTACATTTCAAATATTCAGATATTGCCACTGTATAGTGGTGTTAAATTAAATTTTGTTTGATTTGATTTACTGTTGATTAATCAGTGACATATTTCAACAGTCCCGCAGTGCTGGAAAGCAAAACAAATGACGTTGATTGGGTCAATGCTTCAGAATTTGTCCCTGGAAAGCAATATTCAATGAGACGTAGGTTAAATTTGTTTTTCTTTTTTACCAAAAATTAAAAAATATAACATAGATTGATGTTGCAGTAGGGCCACTTAAAAATTTAAATTTTAGACAACCAATTTTTCCTAAACCTTTTAGTATGATGTTAAGCCTGAAAAACAGGTATAAAACATAAAATCGTGTCTTTAAATTTTACAGAAATATATATTTAGCCTTTTTCTGTACAATATTTTTTTTAGTGTGTGTTAATACAATTTTTAACTGATAATTGTAAGTTTGAACGGAGCAGTATAACACCCTACGATGTCGTCAATGTCTTCGTTGATAATAGTTTTTTCCATTTTCAAGTAGGCAAAACTTAGAGTGTATTCTACCATTACAATCATATAGACCTCTTTTTCCTAAATATGAACGAGGTTTGGTCATATTAAAACGGTTATGGGTCACAGCCTAAAATTTTCAGTTTGCTGTTCTTCGAAGTGCTTCAAATTTATCGTGATGTCGTTATTGTTAATGCTGTATCATTTTTAAACAGATGAAAGCACATATTGCAGTGCTTTAAAAACTGGAATTGAGCCCCAAGAAAGCCCTTCGACCGTTTCTGGAAAAATCAATGAAATATGTCCCTATGCTCTTAATGGTGACTGCAGGTAAGGTTTGCTAAGTTAAAGGTTTCAAAGGTAATCCAGGTTTTCAAAATATTGATATTATCTTGCGTCTATTAGGCTGACTAATGTTGGTAAATGAAAGCAACATTTCAACATATTTACAGTCTTTTATACATTTGTTTTTTTTTGTTGTTGTTTTTTTAATTTTTTTATATATTGATATTAGCTTGCGTCTTTTAGGCTGGCTAATGTTGGTAAATAAAAGCAACATTTTGACCAGATTTAACAGTATTTTTTTTACTCATTTGTTTGTTTGTTTTTTTTTTAAGTTTTAAAAATTTTGTTTTTTTAATTTTCCTTTTTTTTGAACTCAACGGTATAAACTTTTTTTTTATTGCTTTTCAGCAATGGTGAAAACTGTGCATTTGTTCATGGATTACTGTGTGATATGTGCGGCTTGAATATTCTGCACCCAACCGATGTGCTACAACAAGAAAAACACAAAGTGGTTTGTAAAACGACAAATTATTTACAGCAGTTGTTTTCAACCTTTTGACACCAAAATAATATGTAGATATATATTTGCCAAAAATAAAAAATAAAAATAATTTTACTGACTGATAACCAAATTTTGAAAGGATTCTTTACTGAGTCAACTAGGGCTACTAATAAGCCACACTTACAAAGTTGTATAATATTATAAAAAGTGCTTTAATTTTAAGTAATCAATTTAAACATTTTAGTTCAATTAACTATTTTAGCCTAGTGCTTTAGTAACCTTTTAGCTGGCTGAAGGTTGTAGCACAATGATAAACAAAACCCATACAGAAAGTCAAAAATGGCAGCATTTTGTGAATGTTAAATTATATAAATCTTAAAATTATAACTGAAGGTTGAAGTTAGACGTAGAATAGGGTGGAGTGAAAAAAATAAAAATCACTAATTTAAAACATGTCCCCTCTCAATAGTTGCCTTTGGTCCTAAAACTAAGTTTAAAAATGTTTTTTGGAAGTTGCCTTGAATACTCGGGTGACAACCCTGACGCAAAGGTCATGTAGGGGTCAAATCCCATAAAAATGCCACAACTCTTTAACCTGTGGTGCTAGAGAGTTAGTTTTGATGCCAAAAGAAGCAGAATGTGCACTTTCCTATCTGTCCTAAAAGAACTATTTGTCCTAATTTCATTAGATATCTGGTTATTTTCATAAAATGTCATTTTTGGTTCAAATATGAATAAGACATAGGATTATGCACAGTTTTACATCACAATAACATAATCACAACACAATAAATCAGCATAATGAGTATAAAATATCTCTAACCAATGAAACACACATTTGAGAGGTTTTAGATGAAGCACCAGCACAGGATGGTAACAGCAAACAAATACAAAATTGGGTTTCATAATATGAAATTAGCATAGACGTTCTGCCAGTTTTATGCAGGGAGAAAATGGCATCAGCACGAGGACCTAAGATTGGAATTGATTTTTGGTATTGTATCCAGGGCTGGGGAGCCACCGTAAAATAGCATTAGCTCCCGCTCCAGCTCCGGAGCCATCAGGCACTTATTAAATGGCTCCGGCTCCAGCTCCGGAGTAGTAAAACTCATATCCTTTGGCTCCAGCTCCGGCTCCATATCCGGTGCCACCAGTCACTTATTCAATGACAAGTTTTAAAAATTGCTTTTGGCTAACTAATGTTGGAGATCGAACAAAATATAATTTCTTAGCTTTAGCACCACAAATTGAAAAATGGCTTCAGCTCCACAAAAATAATAAAAAGGGCTCCGGGTCCAGCTCCAGCTCCACAAAAATAATAAAAATGGCTCCGGCTCCAGTTCCACAAATGTAATAAAAATGGCTCTGGCTCCAGAGAAAATGCTTAGCTCCGAGCTCCAGCTCCGGCTCACCAGCCCTGATTGTATCGCTTCATCAGTTTTCGTGACCGAATCTTTAGCCTGGTCAGGCCTTCACGTCTTTCGAAGCCAGCTATTGCTAATTAAGATTCGGTTACAAGGTGTTCTTAGGTCAAATACGACCTATATGTGCAGCATATAAATAACCTTGGGTGCAAGTTCGAGTGTTTTGGAAAGTAAGTCTTTAGAAACGCCACAAAACTGCCTGGCCATCTAATACGGCTAAGTCGTCGACTGCAGTAGTGAGTACAAAAATTAAATGAACAATTGAATTCATTCGACCCGCCGCCTCTTTGACAAACTAGATACGAGTCCATTTCAAATACTTTTTGACTATTTTAACTACGTAAGTGCGAAAAAATTTCCAGCTTCGCGCGAATCATCTCTCTACGAGTCTACGCCCGGCTTGTTTTCGTTTTGATGCGGTCTTTTGAACTAGATCAGCGCTTCG
Source organism: Ascidiella aspersa (assembly GCF_963924565.1). NCBI lineage: Eukaryota > Metazoa > Chordata > Ascidiacea > Phlebobranchia > Ascidiidae > Ascidiella > Ascidiella aspersa. The sequence continues at coordinate 4,908,695 of NC_139451.1, forward strand.
TTACCGTTAATGGAAAACTTATTCAAAAATATTGGACATATGTATTTTTTAACATTTTGTATTTCTGGCAATGCAATAAAAACAATTTAAAAGAAATGCAGGTATACCTAAAAAAAAATCGCGCTCGCTTCGCTCGCCCTGACTTAGAAAGGTTAACAAACACTAAACGAGATCAAGTATTAAAGTTATCGCGTTTACATAAATAAAGCACCATAAAAATTAAAGCGTGTGCAATATGTTTACTATTCGTATTTGGTGGAACATCATGTTGTCAGGTTTGGCTGTGTTGGATCATGGCAGAAATCATTTGAACACCCCTGGTCTACGCTATTTTAATATTATGAAACCCAATTTTATATTTGTTTGCTGTTACCATCCTGTGCTGGTGCTTCATCTGAAACCTCTCAAATGTGTGTTTCATTGGTTAGAGATATTTTATACTCATTATCTGATTTATTGTGTTGTGATTATGTTATTGTGATGTAAAACGGTGCATAATCCTATGTCTTATTCATATTTGAACCAAAAATGACATTTTATGAAAATAACCATAGATCTAATGAAATTAGGACAAATAGTTATTTAAGGACAGATAGGAAAGTGCACGTTCTGCTTCTTTTGGCATCAAAACTAACTCTCTAGCACCACAGGTTAAAGAGTTATGGCATTTTTATGGGATTTGACCCCTACATGACCTTTGCGTCAGGGTTGTCACCAGAGTTTTCAAGGCAACTTCCAAAAAACATTTTTAAACTTAGTTTTAGGACCAAAGGCAACTATTGAGAGGGGACTTTTTTTGAATTCGTGATTTTTATTTTTTTCACTCCACCCTAACGTAGAATGAATATCAAAGCCCATACAGAAGTAGGAGACATTTTGTAAACAATTAGAATAGTTCAACAGATGTTGAAAATTAACAAAGGTTTGTTGTAATAGCCATAGAATGCTACTTTCTTCTATAGGGCTTTAATATTTCTTTTACCTCTATCTACAACCTCCAACCATCTTTATTAAAAATTAAAAAAAATTCTACCAACTTCTGTATGGGCTTGCTATACATTCTACGTTTTAAACACGGTTGTGTAAGGTCTTGTAACATAACACCTCTATTCTGTTGTTTGATATGTATTGCATGACCTGAAACGAAAAACCTTTGTCTTTCAAGGAATGCTTTCAATACCACGAGGAAGATATGAAGGAATCATTCAAGATCGCCAAAAGCAGCAAACTGGTCTGTGGAATATGCATGGAAGTGGTTAGTTGAAACGTTTGTTGGTGATCTTTACTTTTCGTCCAATAATAATACTAATTTTAGCATCATAAAACTCAAGTATAGCTAGCTCAAAATGGAATTTACGCGTTATGAAACATGGAAGTGGTTAGTTGAAACATTTGTTGGTGATCTTTACTTTTCGTCCAATAATAATACTAATTTTAGCATCATAAAACTCAAGTATAGCTAGCTCAAAATGGAATTTACGCATTATTAAAAAAAAACCTAATCTTGTTAATTTACCAATTTTTAGTTATTACTTCAACTAATATTGTTATTGGTAAGATTTTTCAACAGAGTGTATACATCTGTTAGTTTACAAAAAAAAACTTGTACACATTCAACCTTAACCTTTGTCTTTTATGTACTTTAATCTTGTATATTATGGCAAATAATAATTTTACATATTATTCATTCGATGTTGGTTCTTTTCTTTTCGTTCAATATTAAAACTAATTTAAGCATCATAAAACTCAAATATAACTAGCCTAAAACAAAATTTAAACGTTATGATATTTAAAAGAAACAAACTAAAAAATTACTAGCATAAAACTGAAATATTGGGACCATGATACTAAAAAACCCTAATCACTGTCAAATTGAGAATGTTTTGGTTGTTACTTTAACATTTACTATCAGCGACACTTTTCCAAAGTGGGGTATAAATCTGTTAGTTTACAATAAATGTCTTACATATCTTTTACTATTTCATTATCATGTTGAATTATGGCATTTTTTGTTAATCATAAAATATAGAAAAGTCTTAGTGCGGTGGTAAAATCTAAAATATGCTACATAAATCTGTTTGTTTTGCTGTTAAATTGATAGAACATTTCATGGGTTGATTGTCTGGAGATGAATTGCTCACTTAACTGTCAAAATTTTTTTTCTTTCTGTAGCTTAACAATGAATGTCAAAGCCTAAAGGTCGAGTAAATCAACATTATCTTGATTAAGCTGTTTCAATGCACATTTGTATTATTATCAGTTAGTGTGACTGAAATATATCCAAACCTCACTTATAAAAGGTTAAACGCAATTCTAATTATTCTGAGTTGATAATCGTTTAGAGCTTTATCCTTTATTTTTTCACAACTAAATATTGATCCTAGATACTGCAAATCAGCTAGAGGAATAAAAAGCTAGAATGCCAAAGAAAAAAATGTAAAAATGTAAATAATGATTTTAGGTTTGGGAAAAGACGGAAAAGAAGGACCGCAAGTTCGGAATCCTGGAAAATTGTTGCCACACGTTTTGCCTGGACTGTATTCGAAGGTGGAGAAGTGCCAAAGCATTCAACAACACGGTCGTAAAGTAAGTTTTATACAACTTGTAGGGCAATCGTTACTTTTAACTGGGGTTTTTGTAATACTCTTTAGTTATTTGCTGTGTTATAAACAGGTCATTTTGAAATCCTGTTAAATCATTCGTGAAATAACATAAAGTCAATTTTTTTTAAATAACAAGTCAAGTCCTAGTCCTTTAAATTGATTTGTGTACCGAAATTGAAAAATTTTTAAAAAACTTTATAAGTTTTTGAATAGGCATTGAAATTATTTTATATCTAGCTTAGGTTACATGTTTAGAAGCAGTAAAACAACTTTTCAAACTATTTGTTATTGTGTTGAACATGTGAATTATACTGTTGTTTTTTTTTAATTATACTCAAAGCGTGGTGAGTGAACCTAATTTAGTCTTTAAATACCTTTGAAAAATTCTTAGAATTTATTTTATGAAATTATGTGGCAACCATGTTATTACACCCTTTAATCTATGGTATTAAATCTATTGGAAAAATAACATTTTTTTACCGGCAAGGCGTAACTGCAAACTTCTTTTACGTGAACACCAATCTAAATTTATTTTATCACTGGTTTAACATATAGAGAAATTTTTATTTTTACATTAAATTCAGTATATAATAGGGTTGTTTTATTAGGAACAGTGGTCCACTTAAACAAGTTAAATATAAGTGGTCTATTCGGCTGTGTAGCATACATTTTAATGAATAAAAAAATATGGTCATAAGACTTGGTCAATACTTTCTTAAAGCTGTCCATATCAACCCTTTATTTATTTTTTTTATGTCAAAGTCGAGCAATCTTTATAGTGTTTTCACACTGGTTTCAAATCCTATATAAAATGCATTGGCTCAAAGGTTGAATTAAATAGTTTCTTTTACCAGACAACTATCCATTGAAATTGCTTCCATTCCCTTTCATTTTCTTATATTTGACTTTCATTTCTATTTTCTGCAAGCAGGAAGTCTAACATACGGCAACAGTAATTGAAATTTTATTCAAAGAAATATAGTTATCGATTTATGATGTATGAACTTGGAAATAACATTGACCCTTGTAAGATAAATGTCTCTTGCAAGATATAAAAATACCTTATACCTTAGTTCGGAATAAGTAAAGCAGAACACTCTTGCAATGCTAGCAATCCAGGTAAGACAATATTAGAACAAAAAAAAGTTATTTATATGTATAAAAAAAGTTATTTATATGTATATATATTTCGCCAGCAAAATAACTTTCAGTATATTCTATTCGAATATATCTTTCAAGGTCTTTTAATAGTGTTTGAACTGAATTGCTAGCTTTGCTAAGTATTATGCTGTTATAGCCATTTAGTTATAGTAATTTGCCAACAAACCATTACATAACTGCCTTCAATATTGCTAGCTTGCCCGATTTCCTGAAACTATCAATCTATCAAAAATCTATTTAAAGTGATTAATTGACCACTGTTAAATTTAATGGCCTGCGTACACAATAGATTTTTTAGATGTTCTCTGGTTTCACTTACTTGAAAAACTGTGTCAAATTTGTTTTGTAGATTTATGACCTAAATCAACATTTTGTTTACGATATATACCAGAGAAAGTAGATTCCACAAAGAGTTAATTTTCAATGACAAAAAGCAAACCTACATTGTCCCCCAGTAAAAGAAAAAAAATACAAATAAAACTTGAGTTTCAAACACATTGTATGTTTTGACCTAGAATTCCGTTAATCAAGGTTTCTTTACCGATTTTTATTTTTTTTTGGACAAGGACTTGACTTGGACTTAAGTAATAATGTCAAATAACATCAGTTTAAAATAGGTGTTTTTATAGAATAGTTTTGGTAATAATTTTTGGTTATTTATCTCTCCTTTTGCTCATAATAATGATTTGCCTGCCATATGTTGAATTTTTGTTTTTTAGTTGATATACTTTTCATAATAGGAATGAGTTCATCAATTTTAATAGTTACGTTTTCTGTTTAAAGTCAGTATCTTGGCTTAGGTTGACCAGTCCTAATAAACAATTTATTGGGCAATTGATAACATTGACTGGGACTTTACTTACCAACAACACTATTTTCTACAGTCCTATTTAGTGATATCCAACACTTACAACTTAAACTGATACCAATGGTGTCATAACTATGCCTAAACAAACAGAATAGTTTGAAGGATAATTTTTCGTAGCTTAATAGGTCAATATTTTCTGTGGTTTGAGGAAATGTAACCGAAAAATCACTATATTAATTTAGTGTTGGATCGGCACTGATAACACCTTGATATCTGGCAAGTGGCAATACTTACACTTGACATTGGGTATCAGCTTTGATCCGATATTATTAGACATCCCTAGTGCTAATAATATCCTCACTTCGAATGCATCATATACCTAAGTCTCTCTATGCCCAAGAGCATTGAAATGTTGCACAGCATTATATCCTGCTTTACGCCACTACTCTACTTTCAATGTTCATTTTAACACGCAGAGCTTGTCCTCAATGTCGAGTGTCGTCGTCATTCGTAACACCAAGTGAAACCTGGATTGAAGACCAAGATGAAAAACAGAATCTTATCAAGGGATACAAGGACCATTTAAGGTGATTTTTTTTCATATTTCATAAGATTGGGTTTGGGTCTGTCGGACACCAACAATTTAATCATAGCATGTAAAAAAACAGAGCTACTAGCTTACAGAAGTGGTTGGAGAAATTTGTAAGACTGTTTCGCTATTTTAAAACCGGCAATGCAAAAAAGTCATTTCGCCTGGCCAGACATGTCCCTCTGTAACTGAAACATACATATACACAATGCATATTATTTTGAGATGAAGCCCTTCTGGAGTTGTTATGGCCAATGTTAACTGTACACATTGTATGTTGTACAAGATGCCTTCAGAAAGGCTTACCAAAATCAGTCAACCTAATTAGGATTGTAAGCGAGATCAGACTAGAAAAACAACTAGCCTTTGAGGTTCAAACTTACAGCTCGGTCATACCTTTTTCTGATTCACAAAATTTTGTCTTTTAATATTTTGGTTTTCAATGTTTATAGTGATTTCTAAATTTCAAACTCATATTCAAAGTGATCCATCAAATACATGTTTAGTTGATGTTTATAAACAATTTATAAAAAAGTAAATGCAATTATAACATTAAAAATAGATATTGTCTTATTAGTCTGGATTAACTGTTAATTATGTAAAGTGAATATACATACAAAAGTAAGCACTTATTTTTTATTTAAAACAAATACCTTTTTGGAGCATGACGATTGGAGGTTGTAGTAAGACGTAATAGAAATATCAAAATCAAAGCCCATACAGAAGTAGGTAGCTACTTCTGAAAATATCTGTGGTATTTTTAAATACATTTTTAATTCGTAAGTTTATTTTAGTAAAGCACTAATCTAGGCTGTGCCATATGTAATAAAAAACATCCATAATAATGTTTACAAATGTGAATCATGCCATTCTACTTACCTCAAGATATAATACCAGATTATAGTTATCCTATTGCAATGTAAGACTATTACTTCAGCCCTGCATTAATATTTATTAAGAGGGCTAAAGCTTATCCATTGTTTTATTAAATTGAATTGGATTACTGGAAGTTTGTAGCATAATGGTTAAAGGTTGTAGTAAGACACAAGAATATCAACGCCCATACAGAAGTGGGGAGCACTTCAAAAGTTTTGAATAAATCTTAATTCATATGTAAGATTTTCAGATGTGTGTATGGGCTTTGATATTCTTACTATGTGTTACTGGAAGTGATTTTTAAGTAGAATTGCTAGTTTCTCTAGTACATTAATATATTTCAAAAGAAAAAAGTTCCTATAGAATTGGATCGAATAACACTTTTCGACAAAAAATAAGTTGCTTTTTGTCTTTTGCTTCTTATTAATCTATTTAAAGGGCCGTGTTTGTCTAATTCTAATTAGGATAATCAGGTGGCACTATTTGAAGAAAAAAAGCCTACTTCGACCTGATTAGGCACAGTTATGCAAAAGCTTGTCAAGATTTTAATACAATTTGTATTATGATGCAATTTGTCCGGCAAACTAAAATGCTGAGTCACAATGTCCAGGTCGCATGTTTGCATTCAACACACAGTGACATCATGCAACATTTCCGTTTAGCGGCAGTGAGAAGTTGGTCGCAAAGTTATTGTAACACACCTTTGTATTGTAGGTGGCTTGCATGTATTTCCTGTTGAGTAGACTATGCACTATTTATAAGTTAAGGTAAAGCAATGACTGTTCGCATTAAAACTAGGCCACATACAATGTGTTGTTGAATCTTGCCAGCCTTCTGGTGACAAGCATTTTCGGCTCAAATTATTATATTTTTTACACCACTCTTTTTAAATGCTTTGTTTGCATGATAAATGTAAACCTTGCCATGCTTAGGCGATGAATAATGGGGTTATCAAGCAATATAGTCATCTATAAGTCAAACATTTGAATAATAACAAGAATAATATAGTCTTATACAAGATATGAGATTGACAATGTACAAAAACAAACACATTTGTTTATAACTTGTTTTGCAAAAGTCTAAATCAATTTTTTTAAAGGTTTAAAATGGATAAAATATATAGTAAGAATATAAAATCCCATACAGAAGTAGGTATCATTTTGAACGTTTTGAATAATCTTTATTTATTTTCAACATAATGATACCTACTTCTGCATGGGCTTTGATATTTTCACAAGGTCTTACTACAACATATAACCATTATACTCAAAAGAACAAATATACCTATTTAAAAATTTTCAACGTTTTTTTTTTTTGAACCAATTTCTTCAGTTTTTTGGCCGATTCTTTGGTCCACCTAATGTATTCTGCCATGCTGTTCTTAGCCTAATTACATATGTTAGTAACTGACTGCCAACCTAGTAATTCTATGTCTGCTTGGTGATAATCAAGTGAGAGAAACCACAAAATTGTACTACAAGGCTCCTTTGATGTTTACAGTTTACAGGTATTTCTTATTGCCCTTGTCACATATTTATCAAACCTGCGAATCAACTTCTTTTAAAAATTCACCTTAATATGTACCATAGCAATTTAGGTGTTTATTACTTGGAAAAGTTTGGGGTTAAACTTTATGTTAAATTCTGATTTTTAAGGACCTTGTTTATACATGCAAGAGTGCAATCTGTTTTAGAAGTTAAAAAAATAATTTACTCCATATGTGTGAAGTATTTTTTAATCATTTAGACATATTGTACAATTAACCTAATCTCATTTTTTCAAATCTAGTGGTCTACTTTTTGATATTTTTATTTTTAGTTTCATCCTATGGATGAAAATTATTTTAGATTTAATATAAAAGTGTATTTAGTTTTAGTGAATAAACATTAATTCTTAAGTTTTTCTTTCTAAAAAAATGTCAAAGCCAAATACGCCGGTCGTGTGAATAAACACCATATTAAAAAAACCTGTCCGTAAACGCTTGTGTCATCACAAGTCAATGTGAACTGGCTGCATTAACAAATGATGATAATACAAGTGCATAACAAAACAACTTTTATTTAACTGTTTTGTTTCAGGATTTTTAACAGATAAATATTTAAAATTTAGTGAAAAAAATCCTAATATTCTACATTTTTATTGTGTTCAGTGTAAAGGCTTGCAAGTACTTCGACAAGGGTCGCGGAAAATGTCCGTTCGGCGCCAATTGCTTCTACTTGCACGCTTACCAGGATGGCACCAAACAGGACAGAAGTAAAATTAAGACACGCACTGTAACTGGAAGCAATGGTAGATCCAGGGTAAGTTTACTCAAACTTAAAAAAAATTATAATTACCTTTTGAATTTTTTGCTCCATGAAATTGATTTTGGCGAACTTACAGGACATTGCTTTTTTGTTTTTCTTCTTTTAGTAATATGAATACAGTTAAATAAGGTAAATACAGTTTTTTTTTTCCAACTGATTATGGTTCACATTTTAAACAAAAATGTTGTTATTTGAACTTATAATATGTATGCAGAAAAACCTTTATTTCTAACATTTTATTCACCGAATTAAACTGTTACGAAGCATGGCATTGTTAACAGTAATAAATTAGGCATTGCTTCTCAGCTGTGCAATACATTGGCACAGCTCAAAAAGTCCTTATACAATTCATCAAACCTTTTGTTATGTGCGTTCAGTCGTACAGGGGTCTTTAAATAGTGTTTGAATTTATTTTGTGTGCAGCTTTAAGTTATGTGTTAGGTAAGTGCCATTAAGAAAACACATTTTTTTACTCTTTTTCAAATTATATTAGCAAAAAAAAACAAGTCATTTTGAAATGACCTAATTAAGTGCCAGCCAAGCCATATGTAAAATAACACGAAAGCCAGTCAATTTCAAGTCAAGTTCTTGGCATAAAGACTTTTTTTCACTAAATTACACATTAAGCTATTAAAAAATGCATGCGATTATGAGCAATGACTGATTAATATATACCAAAAACACAATATACATCAAGAAAAGTGTTTTATGTAAAAAACTAGGATAAATCCCAATTTTAGGGAAAAAATGCCTAATGAAAACACCTAATTTCAACCAAAGTCATTTATCTAACAGACTTTATGTCAATTCATTTGAAAACAGTTACTTAAGTGCATTCAAGTCATTACAACAACACTTCCTTACACCCTTTTGCCAAAAAATAGTTCACCATTTCTCATAGTGGCAGGATATATGAAACAAACATTTAATAGAAACGACAGTTGTTAAATGCGATTGCACGTTCTATGCACACGTATTGCCCTGAATAGCTATTACTTCTAGCACTTCCTATGTAATGATTGGTGGCAGCTGTTCGAGGTTAAACACCGGTTATTTACAATAAACAATTAGAGGAAAGGGTTATATATCTCAAATCAGTGCAATAGTGTGCACAACTGTTCAAATGTGAAGTTATATGCCTCAATAGAAAACCTAGTTTGTTATTCCGTTGATTTTATTTTTGAAAGCATATTTAAACATATCTTTTTTCCAACACTGATTGAAAGTGAAAAAAGGCGTACAAATAAAAACACTGTGATGACGGGACATCTTGAATCAAGCACATTTTAGTTTTGAAAACAGTTTAAAACAACGGTAACAAACTATACAGCTTCTCGGAAAAAAAAGCTAAAAATTGTTAATTTAAAATACAACTTTATTTCAATACTTAAAGTTGCGATTGTTGGACACAGTTCGTTGTCCTGGGCCAATATTTTAAATGAGAGAAATTTTAGCAACATGCTTATCTTCCTATTTTTTTTTGACTTAAATGCACTAAACCGTTAAAGTAAGTCGTTTGTTTAAATTACTTAAATCTATCGTTTTAATAACAGTGACTCAAATGCACTCAAATCAAATCATTTGTTCAAAAGTCACGTTAAGTCACTTATAACAGTGACTTAAATGCTCGTAAGTAAGTCGTTTGATGACTAAACCCAAGTTAAATCTCTTTCTGTAATAACATTGACTTAAGTGCACTTAACTAAGATATTTGTTCAAATGACTTAAATCCGAGTTAAGTCTACCCATTTAACAACAAAAACAAAAAAGTTCACTCCAGTCAAGTCATCCGTTTAAAATACTTTACCCGAGGCTGAAGTGCACTCAAATCAAATCCATTGCTCAAAAGTCAAAACCTAATAACATTGACATAAGTGCACTCAAGTCAAGTCATCAGGTTAAAAAAAACTACAAGTTTACCCATTTAATAACAGTAACTTAAGTCCTATCCAGTAAAGTCGTTCAAATGACTTAGCCAGATTAACTCTATTCATTCAGTAACAATTGCTTAAGTGCACTCAAATCAAATCTATTGCTCAAGAGTCAAAACTTCCTCACATTGACTTAAGTGCACTCAAGTAAGTCATTCGTTCAATGACTTAAGCCAATTCAAGTTTACCCATTTAATAACAATATCCTAAGTGCACTTATATAAGTCCTTTGTTGAATTTACCCATTTAATAACAATTTCTTAAGTGCACTCATATTAGACCTTTGTTGAAATGATTTGAGCTAAATGTCCATCTATTTATTAACAGTGACTGAAGTGGACTCAATTTAAGTCATCACAACACTTAATCTTCCCTTAATCCGTTGCACAGTCGATCGACCCGAGCACAATCTGGGAGTTCATAGACGAGAGAGACGGTGACGTTGCCGACCCGGAAACATTGCTCAGCCTTCTGCAGGACGACATGGACCTGTTTGACCTCATTTATCTGCTCGGTGACGATTCGATGACGTCAGAGGATGACGACAACTTCTCGATGGACTCGAACGGATTGTTTGGTGGCTGGGTGGACTCGGACGATTAGCCAGGTCAGTTATGGATAGTTAAAACCGGGACGGTCGAAAAAAAAGGTTAAAAAACATGAACTTGAACCCAACTCTTGAGAAAATAAATTTAATTTTGCTTGTCGCTCCACCGTTAATAAATCTTAAGACAATGACTGGAAGTTGTAGTTAGACGTGGGATGAATATCAATACCCATACAAAAGTCGGTAGTATTTTGCACGTTTTGAATAAATCTTAAGATAATGGCTGGAGTTTGTAGGTGGACGTAGAATGAATATCAAAGCCCATACATACTGCTACTTACTATTGTATGGACTACAACATCCAGCCATTATCTTAATATTTATTCAAAACGTTCACGAATTGCTAGAATATCAAAGGCCATACACAAGTAGGTAGCAGTTAGTAAACGTTTCAAATATATCTTTACGTTGAAACTAAATAAAGAGAGTTCCGTTCAAAAATGCTACCTACTTTTGTACAGGCTTTGTTATTTTGAATGTTTGTTGTCCGATTTTAAGTTGGTTGATAAGGTTTTTAGAAAAAAGGGCAACTTTAATTGGGTTAGCATACCTATGTATTTCACCTATCGCAAAAATGAATAAAGATATAATAGAAACTTTCACAATGTAACAAACCTATACTTTTATATGGGCTTTAATATTTTTACTGCGTTTAGCGACAACCTCCAACTATTACCCTAAGATTAGTCAAAACATTAAAAAATGTTACCTACTTGTGCATGGGCTTTGATATTCATTCTACGGCCGATTTGTTAGTTGATAAGGTTTTCAGGAAAAGGGCAAATTGAAGTTGGTTAGCACACCTATTTATTTCACCAATGGCAAAAATAAATAAAGATATGGTAAAAACGTTACCTATACCATTATATGAGCTTTAAAATTCCTACTACGTCTAACTACAACCTCCAACCATTATTATGTTAAAATTTATTCGAAATGTTTATAAAATGCCACCTATACTTGTGTATGGTCTTCGATATTTATTCTACGTCTAACTACAACATCCAACTAATATTATTTAAAACATTCAAAAATACAACGCACTTCTGTATGGGATTTGATATTCCTACTACGTCTTACTACAACCTCCAGCCATTGTGCTTCAAACCTTAATACAGTATGTTTCAAGAAATTGACAGCGTTTTTTTGTTTTTGTTTTTCGCAGGAGTCTCATTCCTTGTACATATAAGCAGTTCTTCTAATGTCGTGTGTGTCTTGTGCGTGAGTATCCTAGCGTATATACACAACAAAAGCAGCCGCCACGCCCCAAACCGGGCGGCCCCGCCCACAAACACCTGCCCTCCGTCAGCTCTCAAAAGCTACGCATAAAAAGAAAGAAGAAAACCCCGTTTTTTCGGGATTTTTCTGCTCAAGAACTCGGATTTGTTAAAACCCAGAAGGATTCGGAATCACAACTAGCCGCTAAAGCTACGAAAGTGCCGAGAATAAAGGATTTTTTGCCCAGTTTTTCTGTAAATACGTCGCCCCGTTTTATGTACATAGTCCTTTAGGCTTGGTGAAATAACCGCGGTCTCATTTTAAAAAACATACCTAAGCGACGAAATTCTTCCGATTTTTTTCTGGTTACGTCACTAAGCGATGACGTAATTGTCATGCATCATTACCTCTAACCGTTTCCGGCGTTATCAACAAATAATGCACCGCCTTTTTCGTTTTTAAATCTTTGTCAGACAATATTGTTGTTTTGCCCCTATTTAAGTTAATCTTTTAAACTGTTGTTTTAGCTATGAGAAAAAAATCGAGCCGCCGACTGAAAATCATCCTCTTCTATGCACTAAGTCACAAAAGGTCGGTTAAAAATCATTTATAAAAGTTTAGAGCCTCTTTTTTGACCATATTCACTCCTTAAGCGATTTAGCTTGGTCGCTTTAAAACAGCCGACTTTTTTAGCAGTTTTCTCGCTGTTACAAAGGTTTACAAACGCGGGGTATAAACCAGGGCTGCGGAGTCGGTTAGAGTCTGACTCCAGAGTCCAGATTTCACCCTAACAGCCGGTACACCACACATTTACATACCTAAAATAAGGTGGATATTCCGCAATACACTCAAGGGTGTCATACAACTCATCCACCCATAATACATGGTTAGAAAATATGTAAGAACATGCTATTCCGCCTTTCCAACAGTTTGTGGCCTAAAATCTAGTATTGCGCATGCGCACGTCTTAAAAAATCTGGTACTGCGCATGCGCACGTCGTACTCGGGACTTTGGCAGTCTTACCTCGTCTTACCCAAGTCCGACTCCGCAGCCCTGGTACAACAAAGGCTGTTTTAAAATCTGTCAAATAAAGACACTATTTCTTTTTACCAAGACACTATATAAGGCTCCTTTATTTCCTCATAAATGACACTGTGGACCTCAACACCGGCATTATTTTTCTTCTTACCGCAAAACTTCTCGCGCAAATTTGAAACGAAAAAAAATCGTGCCTTCCGCATATCTCAGTTCGCAGTTCTAACTTTTCCGTTTTAAAAAATTCATACCTCGATTTTTAAAGGGCGCTCCTAAAGTGTAGCCCCCAAAAGTCCGTGTTCCTATTCATATGCATCTCATCACTGATTTTTTTTCGCCAGAACTGCCCCTTTGATCAAACAGCAGTGCAATCTTGCAAATGAAAATTCTTTCACGAAAAAACTTTTTACATTACTAGGGTGTAAAATAGGGAAATTAAAATTAAAATAGGGAATTTTAACCATGATCAGTATTCCAACGCACCGATTCTACCTTGACGTCTAAATTTATCAAATAATATTTTAAACAGCAGGGCAATCTTGTAAATGAAATACTTGAAATACACAAAATAAAACTAGGGGTGTCCCATAATTTCAGTTACCCGATGTTAAGTGCTGGTATCGCTACTCGTCCGATACTAGGCTGGTATCGGTGCCGATCCGATATCAAATTAATAAGCAAATTTCCGGCATGATTTGCGTTCCAACGAATTTTTCGTTGAAAGGTAAATTTATCAAAAAACATTTCAAGGTAATTACTTGAGGTGTAGCTAAACCCCCAAACCCTAACTCCAATTTCGGTCCAAAACATATAAAATCTGTTAAGCGTTTTAATTTCGTCTATCTTGCTTATTTGGGCATAGTGTGTAATGGCGTCATTTACTGTCGGATAGATTCGGGAAACTTAGTTTTCAGAGCAATAGTTCTTAAACGTTTTTTGACGCGGACCCTTAAAATGTTTTTCTAGTTTGGGTGGACCAGGGTCGACATGGAATTTTTACGAGATGACGTCATAAATTTGCGTCATGAAACAAGTATACTTCAGTAACTTACTGTATTAAGTCTAATAAATTAAAAACTGTAATGGAGTTTAAGTCCATTCAAGGCAAAGCGTTGTTTTGAATATAAATATTTTATTTTAATAAATTATTTTTTGTTTTTCAAATTTCACACCAATACTTCTATTGGGCGTTAATGGGCCCCCTAAAACTAGTCTACATAGCCGCAAAGATTCCACGGACCCCAGTTTTAGAACCCCTGTCTAAAATTGCCTTTTCCGCTTGTTTGGTTATAGTAGTGACGTCATTTGGTATCGGATCGCGATAATTTGCGTGAAAATATCGGGTATCGGTATCGGGATAAATGAGTATCGGACATCCCAAGTTTAAACTTCGAAATTACGTAGCGCACAAAAATGTCCTTATTGAGCAAACTCTCTAGTATCCTGTTCGCAATTGAAAGCACGCTTTGGCAACCGAAATATTTCTGGTGCAAAATATTTAAGCGTCAAAAAAATTCCGCTCTGTAAAATTTCGTGTCGTCTCAATGTCGTCAACCCAAGTTATATGCAAAAACAATCTGTCGGTCGTCAATTAACAAAAACTTGCTTTTAATTATATCAAGGTTAACGTTTAGTTATTGTACTCGCCGTTAAAGCCAAGTAATACTAATTTTTTCTTGTATATACAGTTTTGCTGTTTTTATAGTTTAAAATTAGCTTGCATAACTACGTCGCCCACATATTTCTTTCTATCCCTATTTTAACGTTCGGTATCCACCAGTTTTGCATTCAAGTAAATTAATTATTCTCTTTTTTTCTTATCAGTGTTAACGCCTCCCCAAAATTGTCAAAAGCACGCACACCGCAACTATCGCAATTGATAAAAGTAGAAAAATTGTTTTGCGCAGAAAAAAACACCGATTATCTTGGCTCGTTTGTAAATATGAAGCGCAAAAATTCTTATACTCGGCGAATTCAAGAAAAAAAAATTTCAAAGAAAAAAAAAGATTTTTTTGGACGATTGAAGGTGTAGATCAAATGAAAGACAAGTTTGATTTATTAACACTGACGCGCAATCTCTGTCATATTTATTTACACTTGTTTCCCTAATCTGTTGCAATCCCCCTTCACGCAGTTTTATTTTCATATCAATCTTGAAAGATCAAACACTTCTTTTTTTGCATTTCTTCCACGCCTTCTATGACGTCAAACACCTTTTCTATTGTGACGTAACAGTGCGCGTCCAGTTGTCCAGACGATAAAGGCCAACGTTTTTGTTTAATTTTACAACCGTTTTACCCCTTTTATATTCAAAACAGCGTATCCTGTTGTACATGCGTTTTTTTAAAATCCCCACTATGTAATTTTTATTAAACTCTACCTTGTTCAGACCTTTTCCTAAAGTTTAAAGCGCCTTGATAAAATAAACCACTTCAAAAGGCGATTAACTATAATACGCCTGAAAATATCACGTTAACAGGCGTATAATGGTTTCACGTTGAAGGAAAGTAGTAAGGCATACGGTTTAAAGCTAAAACTGCGTGCTTATAGTATTTTCAACTTGTGTTCAAGTACGTCAGAATGTTAAACCTATGTTAGACATAGAGTTGCTGTCTTACACCAGTGTTCCTAAACTTTGTATGACCTAAATGCTAAGCGTAAGTATATAACAGCGATTCTCTGGCGACCCAATTACTTTCCGCTAAACTTTTGTAAGCAAACCAAGCATAAGACATTAAAATTAACATGTTGCAATTTATTCAATATTAGCCATGTCTTCGCATTCCTTTCACATTTTTTTCCAGTTTTGGACAAATCTTGCTCAGAACTATTTTGAGTACATCTAACCTTGCGAACTACTGCAGTCGGCAACCAATTGGTTAAGAAACTCTGGCTTATATATCAAGCGCCCCAAGAAAACGCCTTTTATCCATTTTCTACAAGCGTACTCTTTGCGCAAAACGGCTAAAAAAAAACTATTCACTTAAAGCTTAACTATAGCGTCGAGATTTAGTTTTAATTTTTCTTATTTGACCTGCAAAAACCCCACTGTGAAACGATATATATATATATACTAAGCAACGATAAAACGGCTGCGCACCTATTTTATTACTATTTATTATTTTGTCCCCCACCACGATAAAAAAAAAAACACCTCACTGTGACAGTTATGACATCATAAAGCGCGTCTGACGTCATTGATTTATATTTTTATTCTGTAATTTGGCCCTCGACGGGTCTTAGACCGTTTTGCACGCTATTTCATAGTACACACTTTTTTGACGCTGGTCTAGAATCGTACCTTTTTTACAGCAACGAAACGACTTGTCAAAATAAAAATTAAAAGAAAATAAATATGGGTGAATAAATATGATAATAATACTTGACCAACCCAACCCCATACGCGCCCCCTACGGATACTTTCATCCCTTAAATCTCATGCTATCGGTAGCAATTTACACGCTTAGGAGTTTTAATTCCCAACTTTTTCCACATGATGTTGAAATTTACCAGCATTTTTTTTTACAAATTTCCATCCCAAGGTGCAAATTTTACAGTGTAAACCAAATAATGTTAGCAATATAAACCTCCTCACGAAAATGTGGTAAGATTCTAGACCATCGCACCCTTTTTTGACAAAAGCCTTTATTCGCCTGGACTTTCAAGCTGGACGTGCATTGTTCTCACAATACAATGACTCTACGGATGTTTTACTCAACTTCTTACGGGTTTTATCTTTAGCGAATGGTATTATTTCCCAGTATACAGAAAACAGGCGATAAATGACAACTGTGATTTGCGTTTTGTATCAATGTTAATATTAATAAGCGGTCCGCATATATACATCTTCGTCTTGCTTTTATTTCAAACTGCTCCATATATATATATATATCCCCAGTGTCTTCACTTTTGCTACAATACAGTGTCAAAAATCGAATTTTTCAGGGTCACTTAACTAGTAAATATGCCCCTTGCCGTGCGAAATAATTAGTAACACGCGTCTTATCGCCATAAATGCTACCAGTCAACGTTTCAAGTGTACATACATACATACTCTCATCTTATAGCGTGAAACAACATGCAATCTATCGGACGTTTTTCACCAGTTTTCGCTTAAAACCATCTTTAGAAATGTTTTTTTAGAAGTGTAGCCGTTTCGCTATGGTTGTTCGTTTGTTTGTGTGTAGCTAGAGCGTGATTAGTTTGTATTCAAACGCTAAAAGGCATAATTTTGACGCTAAGGTTAGTATAACTTATACATCACACATTTTTGCAAACTTTTAAATTTTAAGGTTAATATAACTTTTATACTGCAAACAGTTTTTGCAAATTTTAAACTTTTAAGGTTAGTACAGTATAACCAATATATTCCACACATATTCTGCAAATTTTCAACTTTTCAGGTTAGTATAACTTTTATTTTCCACATCTTTTCTTGCGACTTTATTCAACTTTATTTGCCATTTGTTTTTAACATTGCTACAGAGCCCTTTTTTATTTTCTCTCGTCTTGTTGGCAAAGGCCACATCTCTCTGGTGAATTTTTTTCTTCTCGCGTTAGCTCGGTGCAATTTTAGGAAAAAAGAAACTGTTTTTGTTCAACGAAATAAACTGAAACACCGGAATCTTTTTGTTGGAATTTAACAAGCTTGTAAAAACAGAAAATTTTCAGGAAGAATGTTTTTCCGAAGGTAATATTTTTTTGTTTCTTTTAAGACTGTTGTTAACTAGTCATTTAAAAACAACCTAACTCCAACAATATTTTGACTAAATAACAGTTCCAAGTCGAGTCCTTGACACAATTTACAGTTAAACCGTAAATTTATTATAATTGGCTAACTTGTACGATTTATGTTGTAAATAACGAAAACGTTGAATATATTGTAAGTTAATATTTTACGTTCACAAATGGAGAAAAATAACCTAATTTTTAAGCAAAAATGTTAAATAAAAATCATTTTATAGCCATTTTGCTCGAAAGCCATTTTGCTCGAAATACTTAAGTTAAGTTAGGTTATTTGAAAACATTAACTTAATTCATTACAACACTGGGCTGGCTTTTCAACCAGTTTGCGCGATAAAATTTTGTACCATTTTTCCGAGTATATATACTCAAACAGGTAAACCCGGTACAGTTCTTCAAAATTCGGAAAAGCCCTGCACCGATTTCCGCGTACAAAACAGGCATATACTGTACCAAATCTGCTCTTAACCCTACTAGTTGAACAGAAATTGCCCCGCGCCGAACTTGGGCAAATAAAGGCGTTCAAACCATGTCCACGTTTTGTGATGGAGTTTACCCACAAGCGTTGCGCCTTTCCGACAAAGCAAATACAGGCTGAAAGGTTATTTAGCGGTGTGCCCCATACCAGCACTTAGCAGTAGGTGTGGAATACTGGCTGTTACTGAATATCGTGAATACAGTAAAGTGTAATTGATTTCATATTTCGGTAGTTATCAGTTGAAAGCTGTACAATGAAACGAGTTACATTTGAAGTTACAAATACCAGAAGTTACTATAGTTGTTTTATCGAGCTGGCAAAGTTACAGCATTCCATATTTATGTTATTATTACCTTGAACCATTGTTACATTATGTTTAACCGTCAAGGCCGACTGATTTTGTGTATAGTAGCTTTCCTAAAGGCACCAGTATTGTGATAATATTTGCGGTACATCACGCGTTGTAAGATAAGAACAGCATCGTACACTCGGCAATTCACGATGTTATAAGTCTTGTTGTAAACTGTTTAAGGCTGTAAGATCAAAAGCGAATATTTACCGAGAGATCATGAATCTGGTTCAATAAAAGTCAGACGAAATTTACTCAGCACTACAATCAAAGACTTGACAAAAGAAGCAAGTGAAAAACTTATATATAGACATTTGCAATAAAAAGGTTTAATGATCCGTAACGCAGTTATATATATATATATATGTGTGTATACATGGACGTAGTATCAGGGTCTAAGATTTGAATAATTGGAATGTATTGTGTTACTTCACGACACAAATTGTCCTGAGAGCTGTATTTTTATGGCAGAAAAGTCTTATTGAAAGGCGCCCATAGTTAAAATTTGGTGGGATTTTAATTTGTAAAAAACTAGTAGGTCTGGTATTTTGATTTCATTGATTAACTGTTTGTACATCGTTAATTTGCTGTCAATTCCGATACTGTTAAAGCAATTTGGATATTTTAACAGAAGTATTTAGATTCACATTAAAAATGTAATATTCACCTAGCAGTTTTATTATAAGTTGTAAATTTAATATTTAGCTTGCAATTTAATAAATTTCCATTGGCTAAAAAATTGTTATTTTGTTAGCAACCAACTAGACTTATAAGTTCACAAAAGATGACCGTTATTCCAACCTAAAGCCCTGGTTATCATTGAATAGCCAGGCCGATGAATCCAGTTATTAGTGTGATTTTAGGCGAATCATTAACTTGTGTGATTTATTGATGCCAGCCGCTTCTATTGTCGTGGAATGGGTGCTACTTATTTACGAAGCTGTTAACAGTACGGCTTCAAACGACCTGGCCGATTTCAGTAATAAATATTTTATAGGTTTCGTTGTTAAACTAACGCTTACAAAGAGCATAGGTTTGTATAAACTGTTGGTATCAGGCATAGCGTTATTCAATACTACAAAATCCGGTGTCATTCACCCCGAAGAAGGCGATTTGTATATAGTCCCCTGAAACGTTGGAGAACAAAAATAGTTACCTTTTTTGTAAGACAAATACAAATATCAGCGGAGCTATTTTTTAATATTACAAAAACATGTGTTCAGCTCAGGTTATACACAATGACGGAGCTTCTATTTTTTTAAAACAGGACTTTAATTTTTTGGAGCATAATGGCTGGAGGTTGTAGTAAGACGTAATAAGAATATCAAAACCAAGCCCCCCTGGAACCGGCCATACTGGCAGCCACATTGTTAATACAAGATAAATAACACGTGTTTAACCTAACGCCTTAAATATTCCAGCCTGTTTAACCAATTTACCTTAAAAACAATCAACCTAAAATGTCCAACAACAACAGCTGCCTATCCGACTCCTATCTCTACTCAACCTTCGCGTTCGCGGGTAGCATATCACTCTTCATAGCGCTGCTGAAATGCCTCACTGCACTAAGGAAGTTTTTCTGGAGAGAAGGCCACAATTTGGCCAAGCGTTATGGAAGAGGAACATGGGCCATGATAACCGCACCGACTTCGCCCACTGGTAACGGTTTCGCGGTACAACTGGCTAGACTCGGGTTTAACATCGTACTTGTGGGAAAGGATATTGAGCGATTGCACAAAACGAGAGACCTCTTGATTTTGCGCCACAACATAAAGGTATAGTGTAAGATATTGTTTCTAATTATATTTTTTACCATTTTACTGCGGCGTTTTCATTTCTAAATTGCCAGAGATTTTTTGAAGTCAAGTCTTTTTCCACAAAAGACTTAACTCAAGTTAAGTCATTTTCAACGAAAGACTTGACTTCAATTTTCGACAAAATGACTTAAGTCAAGTAAAATCATTTGTTCAAATGACATATGTTCTTAAGTCAGGGGTTCTTAAACTTATTTTACCGCGGACCCCTAAAATTTTTTTTGGCCTTGCGTGTACAACGGTAGGCAAAAACTTCGTCATAAATTTACCTCTCAATACAAATACACTTCATAAATCTGCTGATTTCGGTCCAAAAATGTGAAAGTGAAATGGAGTTACTTCTTAAATACACACTATTTCAATTGGGCTTTCACGAACCCCTAAAACCAGTTCACGGTCCATGGACCCCAGTTTAAGAACCCCTGACTTAAGTCATTACAACACTGGTAACAACGGTGTTACTTTTTAGGTTCGAACTGTTGTGGCCGACTTCGGAAACTCATACGACCTTAGTTTCTACACGGACATGTTGGTTCAAGTCGAGGACCTCGATATATCGATACTGGTTCACGCAGTTGGAATGGCCGCCTTGTCTAAGAAGTTCCATCAACAAGCAGCGGAATTGAACAAAAAGTAAAACAAATAAACGCAGTAAGAATATCAAAGCTAATAAAAAAGTGGATATCATTTCGAACGATTCGTACCAATCTTAAGATAATGGATGGAAGTTGTAGTTTGACGCAGAATAAATATCAAAGCCCATACAGAAGTATAGGTAGCATTTTGTGAACGTTTCGAATAAATCCCAAGATAATGGTTGGATGTTGTAGTTTGACGTAGTAACATATCAAAGCCCATACAGAAGTGGGTAGTATCTTTTTCTTTTCGAATATATCTTTATTTATTTTCAACATAGTGAGAAGGCACTATTTGTATGTATGTTTTAAGATACACACAGTACACACCCACATAGGACACAAACGTGGCCGGGCATTCACATCTAAATCCTAGATCAAAATCCGCTACTAATTCTAAATTCCCATAGGTGCCTCGTCACGAACATGTTCGCCCCGGTTTTGCTGAGTCAGCACCTGATCCCGCGTCTTCAGCACCGCTATCACAGGAGCGCAATCGTAATCGTGAGTGGTGAAAACGCTCACCAGCCTTTTCCCGGGATGGCGGTATCATCCGGTTCAAACTCGTTCCTTCGACATTTCGCCGGTAATTCAAGTTTTTTTTATTGTTATGTGCGATTTTAAGGTTATGTTGGGTATGGTGAACTTGCTCGTTATGAGTGATTTTAAGGTTAATCGAGGGATTTTGATCCAGTATGTTTGTTTTGGGGGCATGAGTTTTTTTTCAGACGTGACGTCATAATGTTATACCTTAATGTGACGTCATAAAGAAGTAACCTTAAGAATACCACACCGTCCTTTTAACATAGTTTTGCTTGTTATAAGTGATTTTAAGGGTAATTTGGGCGAGGATCAGAGGATTTTTGTTTGGAGTGTCATAATTTTTTTTCAGACCTGACGTAATTCAATTTTTTTGATTGTTATGAGTAGCTAGGCTCACCAATTTTTTTAACAGTTAGAGCGGAACTGTAAGTTTCAAGTTTAGTTTTGAATTGGATTCGACAACATTTCAAGTGTATCTTCATTAAGGAAATATTCCGCGGCCTGGATTAATTAAAATACTGCGAGCGCATCTGACCGTATTCACCAAAACCTAATGTTTCAAGTTGGATGTAGTAAGAATATCAAAGCCCATATAGAAGAAGCATGAGTTTGTAGACGTGACGTCATAACTTACATCTTAACGTGATGTCATAAAAAAGTATATTTAAGAACACCACCGTGTCCGTTTAAGTTTATTTTGCTTGCTATAAGTGATTTAATGGTTAATTTAGGTGTGTTGGATCCAAGTATGTCCGATACTATCGGTCGGGAGCGTATACTTTGTCTAAGCTAGTAAAGAGTGATTGAAAGGTAATTCGGGCGCGGAACAGGCATTTTTGTTTGGGGCATGAGTTTTAGCCACAATCTATTTTGCTTTTACGAAAACTAGTTGAAGTTCAACATCCATGTGTTATTGTCAATCCAATGTAAACTGAAATGTACAGTGTTATTTGTATATGTTTATTTTTTAATAAAAGTTTTGAAAAGCTAAAACATATCCAGTTTTTGGGTACACTATGCACGAATCTGTAATGTAGTCTGATAATCAATTGCAAAGCCAAAAAGGTCGAGTAGATCGACACCAACTTGATTAAGACGTTTGGATACGCACTTGTATCATCTTCAGTTAATGTCCTTACATTAAAAGTTGATGTCCTTACATTACATGATGTCGATCTACTTGCTTTATTTAGTTTTCCAAGTGATTTATTAAGGTTCTTTAATCGTTATTCAAATGCATTATTACGTCACAGTTGCCGCTTCGGTGGAGTACGAAGACAAAATCGACATCATGTCGGTTGAGCCGCTCGCTATCAAGAAGCGAAGTCCGATGCCGAAACAATCTGAAAGCATTTTCGTGAGTTTTTATCGTTTCGTGCTTTGTTTTTGGAAATAATTTTTGATCATAGGCGGAACCAATGATCGACCCCCGTAATTTCACATTTTGCAATCTCAATAATATGGTTTTAAATTTATGGGCAGTATAATAGTTATACGTTTCAGGCGCTCCATGGCCATGTGTTGTTAAATTATGTTACACTGCACATTATTTGTTACTGTTTGTTTCTACTTTTAAATAGAATTTTAATCTGTATCTTTATATTTTTTAGATTAGACGCCCCACTAGCTTAAAATTCCCGAAATGAGTATTTTTTACCTGCAGCCACCAGAAACACCAACCAGGCTAAACCCACGAGCTTACCGAACCAAAACTACATTATTATTTATTAAAAATTGAAACATTTGGCTACATCCTAAATTTGTTCACCACTTCTACTACTCTTACACACTTATATAACTGTCCCTAACGATTTGCTAACTTGTTTTGTACGTATGACTGAGTTATCGGTACAAAACAAGATTTAAAAACATTTCTATTATTACAACAATTACAGTAATGATTGTCCCATAATATTTCGAAGCAATTCCCGATACCAATTACTATTATCGATATACTGGTCCTATACTTGGGTGATATCGGTTCCAAACTGATGTTAAATTAATTCTATTCTTAACAATTTCAACCATAAAATGTTTCTCACCGTTTTAACAACTTATTGATTAACAACCAACATAAGATTGTAGGTTCGGGCGTTACAATTCGACCAATTTTGCATATTTGACCATAATAATGACGTACTTTTGTATCTAATCGGATAGGCCGTACTTTTGAAAAAACATATCGGGTTTCTGTATCAGGATAAAATATCAAGTAATGAAATACCTATAGATACAGTATGTTGCCTTGCATATTTCATTTCTAGGTGGTTGAATCGGATAAGTGCGACTTTTGTATCAATGACATGACTTGCTTTCATAATGTCTTGACTGCTGGGTCTTGACTTGGGCAACCGATAGCTTGGACTGGGGCCAAGACTTGACTTATTGGACTTTAGTCATTTCAAAATGTCTTGGGAACAACCCTGGTGCTTAAGCTTGTCAAGACTTTTAATACAATTTGTCGTTAGAGAGTGCCATCTGATATACAGGTTTAGAATTAGTCAAATACGGCTACCGACAAAGATAAATTCATTACACCAATGCAGTAATTTCCAAACTGTGTGCCGCGGGTCACTAGTGTGCCTTAAAAGATTGCCAAGTGTGTCGCGAAACTTTTTCTAAGACATTTACACATAGTTTGTCGCGTGTTAAGGGCGATTGCAAAATTACTCTATTGTTGTTCTGTTAAAAGTTGTCGCGAAATATTTAAGATATTTTTAGTGTGCCACGAGCCAAAAAAGTTTGGGAACCACTGCACAAATTAATTTTAACAGTAGATACAGCTATATGCCGCCTTTTGCTAGGTTGTTGAATCGGAGAAGTATGCACGGGCATGTCTGAAGCAACTCGGTCACGAAAGGTCAACCAGTGGTCACTGGATCCATCAGCTACAGTCTTGGGCCTACTCTCTCTTTCCTGAAGAGCTGAAACTACTCTTCTGGGTGAAGCTATTGCTGCCACAGCATCTGAAAACGTCCAGCCTGACAATTGGGAGATCAGATTCGACGAAAAGTCAAGCGACCGGCATGGATTACATTAAAAACCTGGCCGATGCAATCAGAAAGCAGTGAAAACGATAAACCATCCAAACTCGTTTTTTCCGGTGTCAATTTATTACGTTTTTGACAATTTTGAACGTTGTTATGATTAGGTATTTTTCGTAACTGCAAACATGTGAACTGAAATAATAAACACCTTTTAAATCGATTATGATTGTAAATTTCAGTAAACATAAACAAAATTAAAAACAACGTTTTGTAAACGTTTAAAGTCTATATTGTCCACACAAAAACAATCTATAAAAAATAGATTTGATCGATGCTTTAGCCGGAGTAAAACACGATAAACGATTAACTGACGTTAAGGCAGGGGTATTCCAACATGAGGCAACTAATAGAAAATGGCACGCAAGCCCCCCAAAAATACAGCCAATTGTCAAAAAAGCTAAATTTGTTATGCAGCCAATTGTCATTGTTTATTCACAATACAAAACAATCCCAGCAATTACGACAACAAACAATTACTTCTGATATTATAACTTTATACTGTTTTTATCTTTGTATAAAAACGCTTTTAATATTAAAAAAAGGTACTAAACTTTGGCACGGAAAGAAGTTATAAGATAAAAATTGGCACGTCGGCATGTTTGAGTTGGACACCACCCTTTATGGTAATACAAATTTGATCGGAACGCCCATAACACTGCAGGAACAACATTTTATAATAACATCACCCAAAGTTTAACCCCAAGACTAACCCAAATCGTTGTATAATCATTTATGGGTGTACGTGTAACGGAGCAAGCCGGTCAAATAGTCACTTCCCTGGTTAGTTACTGGAAACATCTATGGCCCCTTTTGCTGTTTTTAACCTTTGTTTTATTTGTTTTACGTAATGGCTATTTGTCCGGCTCGTATGGGTTACGCATACACCCATTAGTGATCGTACATTGTCTAAAAATCTTCACATTTTTTTTAATTTGCGCACATCGTTCTTAGAATTCTTCAAACATTGCACCATTTTAAGTTAAGGTTGGGGTGCATTTGGGTTCGGAGGGTCCGAGGGTTAGTATTACTAAATTTTCTTAGGTTTTCACTATTTGAAGATTTATCCCCTAATTCGTTCAAATTCCTTTATTCGGCAGGTACGCATACAACCATTGGTGTTAATGCACTGATATAAACCGTTTTGCTATCCGGGTACTTGTTGCAATGTTACAACATTGTAGATTTACATAATTACTTGAAACCAATTAACCTCAACCTTTGGTAGCCCGACCAAGATTGGAAGATTTATTTTGACAAAAAGGACAATGAAAAAAACCTTAAAGGAGTATAAAGATTAAACTAAGTATAGAACTTAGCAAACCGAAAATCAGTTTGTTTGTATGTAATAAAAATATAAATATATTTCGCTATAAAGCATCTTCAGTATCTAAAAACATAACACAACATAAGTCAAGAATACGCTTTAAAAACCTAAAGAAAACCTTGAAATATATTTATCAAAATATATATTTATCTTTTTATTACATACAAACAAACTGATTTTCGGTTTGCTAAGTTCTATACTTAGTTTAATCTTTATCATTGATGTGCAACCAGAATCGTTTGTTTTCACCATTCGGATTCAGGCAGATTTTGTTATTCGAAAGAATACTTTGATTAAAGGAGTATAATCAATTTTTTTCACTTTTATAAATGTCGTTTTCTCTTGAAGGGCATGGCGTCACATTAACTTAGGCTACAATTTTTTTAAGGCTTAAATAATTGTTGAGCTGTCCGGTATCCAATTCAGAAATTTATCCTTAAAATCGTAAAGCCTACCAAATTCGCTATAAAAAGTACACGTTTGATCTATGAAAACACACACAAAATGATCCGGTTTGGTTGTTTCAATCAGTCCCTGTTTATAACAATATGACCAAGTTCTTCCATTTCGTCCTGATCGATCCTGATCTTATTCCTTTTGGCGAACATGAGGTTTATCTCCTGGAAGGTCTTGTTTTTGGTTTCTGGCAGGATTACAATGACGTAGCCGCAAGCGAATGCACTGACCGCCAGAAAAATGACGAACACGTAAGGACCCATACCCTCCTGCAAAAACAAACAAAGTCTGTATGAATCAGGGGTTCTTAAATAGGTGTACTTGTTTTAGGGGGTCCATGAAGGCCAAATTGAAATTGTAGTGCAATATTCAAAAAATAAATTTTAAAAACCGCTAGGAAAACCACGAACACGTAAGGACGAACTCCCTTCTGCAAAAAACAAGCAAAGTCCGTATGAATAAGGGGTTATTAAGGGGGGTTCACATGTGGGATAGATTTTGGGGGACTACGAAGGCTTAGTTAAAATATTAGTGCAATATTAACAAAACAAAAAAAACGCTAAGAAAACCACAATACGTATGGCCCCATTCTTTCTCGCAAAAACAAGCAAGATCCGTATGAATCAGGGGTTATTAACCTGGGCCAATCGACCCCTAGGGGTTGATTCAACTAACTGAACAATTAGAATTATTTAGTCTCCAGGTCTGACATGCACTTAAGTGCCTTTTTTTTTTCTTTTGTTCCATATTTATATTGTTTTTCGTGTTTAGATGTTCCCTAACAGTTTATTTTCTATTTTTAGAAAAATCGGTAATTCCAATTCTAAACTTATTTTGAAATATTAAAATGGTTTAATTTTGATTTTAATCTATTACGATAAAGTGAAATCAAATTATAATTCTAATCTAATTTTGAAAAGCTCAAAAAATAATATCCAGTTGTCTGCCATAGGTTGACGTTGATAAAATATTGCTGCGGTTAACCTATGCTTATGAGTTTAAAAGTAAACAAATATATTTGTGTTCTTCCAGTTTGACATAATATTGTCCGCCACGGTAGACTTTGCCACCACGTCATTACTCGTGACGTAGCAAGTTACGTATTTAGTACTTCATTCAGCAGGGGTGGGGGGTTGTGACTAGTTTTAGGGAGTCCATGGAGGCCTAATTGAAATCTTAGTGAAATACCTCAAATGAAAAGTAATTTTTCGAAGAAAATAATTTAATTCAAAACAAATGCTTTGTGAGCCAAGAATTATTTAGTTTAATTGTTTAATGACGTCATCTTGTGGTTCCGTTAAAAAAATAACGCCCGTTTGACACTTACCCGCATAAAAGGGAAAATCAAAGCGACGAGAAAGTTGAAGGTCCAGTTCACACCGCAACCGATAGCTGAAGCAGCAGGTCTGGCCGATTGTCTGAAGTACTCGGCTGTAAGAATCCATGGCACTGGACCTGAGAAAACAACATATCGAAATGGTGTGAACGAGTCAAATCTAAAAGACTAAAGACACACACAAGTCATTTGAAAGATAACTTAAGTCCAAGTCAAGTCATTTTAAAATACCTTAAGTCCAAGTCAAGTCATTTTCATAAATAACGAGTCAAGTTAATTTAAAAAAGTTATTTGAAATATAACTTAAGTTCAAGTCAAGTTATTTCAAAATGAATCAGGTCCGTGTCAAGTCGTACAGTAGTTCAAGGTAATTAAAAATTAGTCTAAGTCAGGTCTAAATCGAGTTATTTCAAAATGACTCGAGATCAAGTCAAGTCATTTTGAAGATAACTTAAGTCCATGTCAAGTTATTTAAAAATGACTCAAGTCCCTGAAAAGTCATGTCAAGTCATTGCAAAACAAAAATATACGTCAAACTGTTAAAATTAGTAAATTCCTTTCATTCCAATTAATTTTATGCATAGAAAAACAAAACACATAAATGAAACAAATAGCAAGCATATTTTTTATGTCTAAAAGTGAAAGTAAATTACCCGATTTTACGGTTTTAATTGTTTCAATTAAAACACTTTGCCTAAATGACTTGTCCAAGTCAAGTTCAAGATACTTAAGTCAATTCGGCCAAATAACGTCCAGCTATTTGAAAACAGTGACTTAAGTAATATTGGATCGGAGCCGATACCCGATGCCAAGTGGTAGTTACGATATTTGTCCGATACCTAGGGTGGTATCGGCGCCGATCCAATATCAATTTGGAATTTTAGACAAGGCTTGCGATCAACCACAGCTTACAATGACATGTAAATTTAGTAAAAAATAGTAAGTTAACAAATGGAGTCAGCTAATAATAAATTTCAAAGCCAAAAAGGTCGAGTAGATCGACAGCATCTTGATTAAGACGTTTCGATACGAACTTGTATCATCTTCAGTTAGTGTGACTGAAAAGCAAATCAAAGCTTCACTTATAAAAGGTAGGCCGCAATTGTTATCATCAGAGTTCTCGCGTCCTACCTTTTATAAGTGAAGCTTTGATTTGCTTTTCAGTCACACTAACTGAAGATGATACAAGTTCGTATCGAAACGTCTTAATCAAGATGCTGTCGATCTACTCGACCTTTTTGGCTTTGAAATTTATTATTAAGCTACATTACAGATCCGTGCATAGTGCACCGGAGTCAGCTAAACTTATTAACCCCAAAGCAAATGTTGGTTTTGGTCTAATTTAGTCAAAATATCGGGTATTTGAGCATAGTAATGACGTAATTTGGTATCGGATCGATTCGCGATACTTTTAATAAAAAATATCGGTTATCGATATCGGAATAAAATGACAAGTATCGGACATCTCTTATATCGGTTATTGGTATCGGAATTATGTAATAAGTATCGGACACCCCTAATATCGGGTATCGGAATAAAATGACAAGTATCGAATATCGCTAATTCTGAATTACCTGGTCCGATAGCGAATCCAATAATGAAGCCGATCACAGCTGCTATGCTCATGTTCGACATCCATGGTAGGGTGCATTGAAGGGTAAGGGAAATAGTAAGTAGGGTACTGAAGAAAGCTGCAATTCCGTATCCACCTCCAAGTAGGGCTTTCCGCCCTGCTCTGTCCATCAGAAGCGCCTGGGAATAGATAAAGGGCGTTATTTAGTCCAGTGTTTCCCAACCTTTTTCAGTTCGCGACCCACTTTTAATGCAAGTTGTATTGTGCGACCCACAATGAGATATGACCAAACGAATAAAGTTACATATAACCTACATCTTTACTATTGGCGTACTTACTGAAATAGTTAATGCGACATAACACATCTAATTGTTGCGTATTTGTTACATTGCTGCATAAATGTTACGTAATGATAATGCAATAATTTCCCGATCTAATAGAAAACTGTAACATTTAGAAAAGCTTCGCGAACCACGCAAATTTATTTTTTCGGTTTACAACGTGCGTAGCTCTAAATTAGGGACCGGCAACCTATGTAGTTCTATGAATTGATAAAAGGCGTTTCATTTAACCCCTATACGTACGTTTTGTACTTTATGACGTATCAATTATAAAGAGGGTTCTTCCGACAATAATTTATTCTGTACCGACGTTTTGATAACCTATCCAGGTAATCTTCATCAGGGCATATAAACTTGTAACCTTGCAGAGGTATATATACAGTGAAGAAAAACGACGAAAAAACAAGGTGGCAAAACGAGGCGAAAAAAGAAAACAAGGCGCGAATAACGTGAAAATTATTATTGGCGGAAAGAACCCCCTTTATAATTAATAAAATGCCTGGCAGCAACAGTATATTTATGACGTATATAACTGTAAACCAGGGGTGGGTAAAGTTTTCCCAGTTGCAGGCCAAATCAAACTCAACATGGTCCAGCAGGCAACACTAAATTTCCACCAACAATTTTGTAGTAAAAATACATGGTTTTTAGGCAGTATGTCATAATACACTTTAAATAGGGACTAAACCAGGATTTTTATGCAATAAAAGCCGAAATAAATTTAAGGAAAAAGGCAAGGAGTTCGATTTTTTCAACGGGATTTAATGCAGGGAGTCGAACCGTTTGACTTTTCCGGTTCAGGTTCGGTTCGGGTTCACGGATTTTTTCGGAATTCGGTTCAGTTCCGGTTTCGGTTCGGAGTAATTTAAAAGTTCCGGTTCAGCTCCGATTTGACCATCGCTATTTCAAAACCAGTTCATAAAGTTCTGGTTCAGATACAATATAATTTGCGTTAAATCTCAAAATGTGGGTCGATAAATGTAGAAAAAAATGTTTGAATTGTAAGTCATTTAATCTAAGTTATGTGACTTATTAAAAAAACAGCAACTTATTATTCAAATATCTAAAAAATAAAAAAATAAAACGATTTTTTCATTCAATATTCATATTTTTTCATAAAATTTCGAACATGGCGTAACTTGTCTCTGTAAAATCGAAGTTGTGACGTCATGCAGGAGCGAACCGCTTTTGTTTACAGGTTCGGGTTCGGTTAAGATTCAGGTACTTTCAAATTATTCGGTTTAGTTCCGGTTCGGCTCCTTAAAATCTTATAAAAACCGGTTCAGGTTCGGTTACGGTTCGGATAAAATTGACCCAAAACCGGTTCATAAAGTTCCGGTTCGGTTCCGGTTGGACTCATCAAACTCAGTGCAAAAGTGCAAAAAAAACATTTCTGAGGTTGATCGGCCAACAGGATTGTTTTTGCACAAAATTCCGTTAAAAGCTATGGTGAAGCACAAAAACAGTATACGCTGGCAATATTTTTTGTAGTAGTGCCTAGAGTTTATAAAATGGGTCGCGGGCTGAATGATTTATGTTGGCGGGCCGCGGGATGCTCACCCATGCTCGAAACCAACACTGATGAGGTGAAATTAAGATTTTCTTAAGAATAAGATATTCTGCCTGAAAACGGATGATTGAAATCAAACGATTTTAGTCTAAAAATGAAAATAAGCAGTTTGTTTACGCTGCCTTACACAGAAACTCAATGTAGATTGGGAATTTTACTATTTTTTATTCATTCATTTCTTTGTGAAAATTTCCTAACTCAAAATCATAACCAGTTGCTACAGTTTTATTGTAGCAATGGTTTAACTTTAGAATGCCCATATCGGAGGATTATAATAATAATATATATACAAGCATTATATCGCTTTAGTAAAATATTGATACGTGCTTTTCCACAACTTTAAGTTGGATTTACGTTTAGTAATAAATCTGTTGGCAGTTTAACCTCACCAAATGTTTATTTACTGACGACATGTTTGCGCTTTGCTTAAGCTTGCCTTCGTTTTCTTAAATGCAATTAGACTTTTTTAATTGCATATAATCCTGGATTAGTCCCTGGTTGAGAGGTATTATATCATACTGCACAAAAAACATAAATTTTAACAACAAAACTGTTCGTAGAAGTTTATTATGGACCGCCAAGACCTTGCTAGGTTTGGTTTGGCCCGCAAATCGCTTGCCCAACCCTGACTTAGTTTTTTTTTTCTTGAAACGACGCACCAGGGTGATTACAATATAAGAATCTCTACCTTGCCTGTTTACATATTGTATTTTAGCTTACCGAAACAACAGTCATAAACACATTGACAGTGCCAACTCCAACTGCAGCATAATTTCTCGTATCTTCTGGCACTCCAGCCGTTTCGAAAATTGTGTTTAGGTAAAAGAAAATCTGCAACAAAAAAATTCTTGGATTATTTGTTGTTATAAATTAGGTTAATGACTAGACTTAAGTGCAGCTAACAACATGACTTGACTTAAGTCGATTAGGTGAAATGAAATTACTTAACTTGACTTAAGTCTTTTGGACAAATGACTTGGGTTTAAATGAAGTTTTTAATACAAAATTTTTGAGAAAATTGGGTTATATGTCTTTATTTTCTTACAAAAAACAGTTTGCTTTCTGTCATGCATTTATGTTATTTTAGATTTTCTCATAATTATACGAGTATATCAACCTTGATAGTTTAACCTTTGATTTTGATGAAAAGGACTTGACTCGAAGTTGACTTGCTTTAATTATGACTTGGGCAATTGATGACTTTTGACTGGGACATGTTATTTATTAAAATACCTTGACTTGTATCTAAGTTATTTTACAAATGACTTGACTGGGATTTAAGTCATTTTAAAATGACTTTTGTGAAACGACAAAACACTCGGACCATGCTCTGCAAATGCGTACAGAATAAAAACAACTTTCTAGTTATTTGAAAAATCGCAAGCTAAGTATGCAGTTTCCTGATACTGTAGATCAGGGGTCGGCAACCTTTTTTGCACTGCGAACCGGTTTAAAACTAAAATTTTGTCGCGGACCGGCCTTAAAAAACAAATCTTCAGGAAAGTAAAATTTATTGCAACTTTCAATGCGAACGTTATGCTTGTTTTGCCCAAAGAGATGCTCCCATCTAGGAATTATTGAACTTACCGAAACCCGCGGGCGGCCAAACAATTTAATTTAACTCAGCCCGCAGCTCATTTCAACAAAACTTTTAGGCCTTCACGTTTATTCTTAAATTACACTTGTATACCATTATTGTCAATTCCTATATTCTTGCCAGCCCGTCAAAAAAAGAATATTTAAAGCATTCTTTTAAAAGAAGTCACACTTTTGTATAACATATATTAATGTATGATCCCATTTTTGACCAGGCCCTACAAGACACTTTGAATAGTTAGCCTACCTAATATAAAAACGAAAACAATAATAACGAACCACAGACCGACACCTGAAAAGTATAGGATAGACATACGTACAAGGGTTGTCAGACTGGCAAAAAAAAACATTTTTTAACGTGGTTGATGTCAGAAAAATCATTAGGATTTTTTACTTTTTGTCATTTTTATAGAGTCTACATTACAATTATAGAGGCTAAAACTAATTAATATATATAGGTTTTTTCGAAACCTTTCCTGCCTATATCAAAATAATAAATTATTTCAATATGGGACATAGTTTTATAAACATTGTTTGCATGAAATTGTATTGCACTTTAAGGTGAGCATGAGCACGCTTAAAATTGAAACACGTGATATTTTAGCCCATTTTTCGATATATTGTAAGTACTAGAAGTTAGATTTTGTAATAAAAATATGCATTATGGATGTTGTGAACGTTCTATGTAACTCATATGGCCATAACACACTAGCTGTATTGTATTGAACCTCACGAGAGCTTGATACTAATTGTGATTTTTTTATCATACCATTCAACCATGGAGTATAGGCTATATTAAAACGAAGTTAAATGTGTTTTAATTATAAAAATGCATTTATTTATTTTTTACTTTTTACCAGGTTTTTACGTACAGTTCGTGTAAAAGACCGGTACCGGTCCGCGGACCGGCGTTTGCCGACCACTGCTGTAGATAATATTTAGTTTCGTTTTATAATAGTATACTTAGAAAAAAAAACTAGTGAATGGCATGGCAATCTACTGCAATTTTAGGTTTGGGTGCCGTTTGGATGTTTTAATAACAAAATTATCTGCGGCAAACTGAAGAATCTCTCGGAGAAAACAGTTTTAGAAACACTGTTAGAAGTACCAAGAACAGTGGTTCCCAACGACTACGGTTCGAGGGCCAAATCCAGCCCCTCCCCTCTACCCCTGTTTAATTCTTCCGGTCCAAAGTTTATTTCCTAAAATAACTATAGGTTATTAAATAGTTATTTAACAGGAATTTTGGTCAGAAGCAAAATTAGGCTAAATTTTAATAAAATTTCAAAGTAAACTACGATTTCATAAAGCTCACTATCTTGGTTAATAAAAAACAATTATTTTTTCAATTATTTTCGGCGCTGGTCTAGAATCCTACCACATTTTCGTCCGGGTTACATTATTTGGGTGCTATAACACTATTTAGGTTAGAGTGCGAGTTAGCGTTTTGGTTCGGGTAGGTTAAGCATTATTAATATATATATTTTCCCTTGCAATTTTAATTTTGACAACTCGTTTTGTTACCTTAAAAAAATGCGGCAGGATTCGAGACCAAGCGTCTTGTTTTCTTTTTTTAATAATATTATTCAGGTCGAATAGTGTCGATACAAAATTATAAATCCGAACGCGAATTTTAATCTTTACCGTTATCCGGCCTTTCATTAAAAAAATTGCTGTACCCCTGCCTAGTGGTTGTCAAAAAGAGCCACGTGGCTCCCTTTGGGAGGATTATTTAAACTTAGAGTGATAAATTGTTCCAGGGAGGAAAAATGGATGAAAAAAAGTTATTTAATTATAGTTAATGTAATACTGAGCTTATTTAACTGTAAGATTTTGCATTGTAAAGAGTCTAGTAGGCCCATTATCAAGTCCATTGTTTGCCCATAGTTACAGCCATATAAGAAATATACACCAATGTCGGCACATAGGTATACTTTCAGACGATTAGCGCATACAAATTTTGTAACAAGTCTTGGCTTTTGGCGCAGATGTGTCTATTGCAGTTTTACAATTTTTTGAATTTGTCGACTTTTTTCCTGTAGGCTTGCTTGTCGTTTTCTGTCAGCAGGATACATCCAAGTAACAAATAAAAAAAAAGATGTAATTCTTTTTTTTTCTGAGAAGAAATTTTTTTCTAGGAAACAAAATGCACAGTTTTCGGCGTTTAATGGAGGAATATGAAAAAACTTTCAGAACCACTGGCCCAGACCTATTTTGCAATTCGATCCAAGGAACTCTCAAACCCAGTAGCCACGGCACAATCAGTGACGTCATTACGTACCGCGTTGATGCCGCACGCCTGTTGCGTCATCTGTAGCACGACGATGGAAATCAGCTGCCAGCGGACCGTCTTGTCCCGTATGACGTCAAGGGCAGAAAGTTGTTCTGTGGCCGCCTCCGACTGAGCTTCGCGCTTCATCTCATTCAGTTCTTTGTCGACTGAATGAGCCGAGCCGCGAAAACGGATCAGCGCTGCGTTCGAAAATATATAAATATTTTTGAATGTCTGTTCCGCTATTTATCAAATTTTTTTTTCAAATTGTTGAAGTTTTAGGTCCAAGGTACTATTTTTAAAAAGAAAGCCACATTAACAAGAGGTTATCACTCAGCGCAAAGCAAAAAATTGTAATATCGTTTGAGTTGCCAAAACTATTATTTTCGAGGTTGCGACGATTTTGTTTAAATGGGATTTTGTTTAAAATAAAGGCATATTTAAAACTTAATACTTTAAGTTGTTAAAATAGGCAAAAATTACAGCTTGGCCCCTTGGATCTGCCCCTGCTTCTTTTGTTGGATTTTAACTTCAACTTACAACAACAACAACAACAGTTATGAACTCATTCACAGTATCTTTTTTTTTTTTTCGAAAACGTCAAGTAGGTCGACATCATTTTAATCAACTTCATGATACGAACTTTAATCGTCTTTGTTATATAACTGAAGATGATACAAGTAACAAAACGTCTTTTTTAAGAATATGTCGAACCAGTCGACATTTTGGTCTTTAAAATGACTTAACAAGCTTAATAAATTTAAATTGGAACAATTGAATAAAGCTTCGTTTACATTTGTTGAATAAATTACAAAAACATTGATCACTAATTTCGTTTCTTTTATAGGTTGGATTTTCTGCCCCAAATTGTTGTATTAAAATATCCAGGGTCGCAGTGCTGTTGTCCATCAAACCGCTGTATGCAATGTCTTGAAATTGTTTTAACAAATTGTGCTGCGATTTCTGCCCGTTTACAGTAAGTTACCTATAACACAGTCCGAATTTGCAGAGAATTAACATAAACGTAAAACATGGTAATGAAGGTTTTTTTTATAAATTCAAATGTTTATGGTGTGTATGAAACTTAATAGTCATGATTGTCAATAAAAATTTGAGTAAATCGCTACGCCTGACGAATTCAGGCGTCAGCAATCGAGTAATTTTGTTGTAACTATCAGGGAATAATGACTTGATCAGGGCAATCAACGTTTTTTGCCCGCTAACTACTTCAAGGCTTGTCGGACTGTTTACCACAAAAACACTTTAAAAACAGCGGTAAGTTGTGAGCACCTGTGTCTTTTTTTAATAAATAACAAGTCAATTCCAAGTTTTTGTCGGACTAGGAAACTTAAAACTTGTTAATTTTTGTGCACGACTTTATAAACAACTAAATACATGCGTTATTTTTGGGTACGCGATTGGTTATATTCAGTGTTGTAAACAAGTCATTTTGAAATGACTTAGTCCTAGTCAAGTCGTTTTGAATAAATAACAAGTCAAGTCCCAATCCAAGTCATCGGTTGCCCAAGTCAAGTTCCAGTCAAATCATAATTAGAGCAAGTCAACTTCAAGTCCAGCCCTTGTCAAAAAAATAAAACTTTAAATTGTGAAAACCGGCAAACTCCTCCGATTATTATGAGCAACTCAAGTGTAGTTTTACACACAATGTACAAATGTTTCGGCCTATTCTGCAGTTATTCCGCCTATATTTTTCATGAATTCACTTACCTTTCCTGGCAGCCTCTTCGTCTTCTTTGTCAATGAGCAAACACCTCGGACTTTCTGGAAGGAATGGCATCACGCAAAGCTGCACAATGGAAGGGATAACTGTCATCGCAAGAAGCAGGGGCCACAATTCTTCAGTTCCAAGCGCTTCATTGAGGCTCAGAAGCTGTGCAACCAATATGCCTGCAAGTAAGCAGAGTTTTAAAATATATGAGTTTAATCTGAAAAGCGGTGTTGTTATATTATTTTTAACTTGCATTTTTATATTTTTTATTTTCATATTTTTTTAACTTATATTTTCACATTTTTTTATTTTGATTTTTTTAACTTGTAATTTTATGTTCTTTATTTTCAAATTTATTTTTGCTTGTATTTTCATTTTTTATTTCATATGTGTTTTAGCGGTATTTTCCTTTTTTAAATTTTCATATTTTTTGAGCTTGTATTTTTGAAATTTTTTATTTTCATATTTTTTTAGCATTAGGTATAATACGAATCTTATGAAACGTCCACGGGCCATTCATTAAGTTACTTTTTTTAGTCTGATTTAGTTAATTTGAATTATTACAATAAATTGCGTATGACACACGCTGAATTCGCACAACTTATTAACACTTATCTTAACACTTAAGATGTGCTTAAAACACTATAATGTACGTTTGTTAGATTACAAAAGTTTTATGGTGAAGTTAAAACGGTATGTATTTGTTCGCTTATTATCTCATATCACTGTTGTAATGACTTAAGTCAATGACTTGACTGTTTTAAAATAACTTGACTTATTCGTTTAGGCTTTACTTCCAATGCCTTGACTTGTATTTAAGTCATTGTATCAAATAACTAGAGCTGAAACAAGTGATTTCATTAAATAAGGGCCGATTTAAAATATCTAAGTACATTTGTAAAAAGCAGTAGTTTTTTATCTTTTTTTAGCTTGTGACGCACTAAAAAGATTATAATAATTATAATTTGTGACGCAACTTCTATAAAGCAAAGGCACAAAGCTACATCTTGACGTGACGTTGTATAGAAGTAACCTTAAGAACACCACACATTTATTTTGTGAAATTTTAAGATTACATTTTTAAACATCCTTGACACATATCCACGATTTTTGTCATAAAACCATATAATTGGCATTCTTCTAAATTCACTTACTAAGTTTGTGTAAGTTGTAGAAAATGTTTACCTTTTAAAACATCTACAGAAGTTTAAGTTGTCAAAAGTTTATATGAAGGTCAAAATGCAAATGGTGTACAAGAGGGTTTATCTGTAATAAGCCGTCTGGTTAATGATCTACAGGATTGAAGGTTATATGGGTCGAACCGTTCTAATAGCAGATGTAATGTATACATGTAACACGTTGTCTGGCTTGCTGGTGAAGGCGCAAACACGTCCCCAAATAACCCCGTTCTATTTCATGTGTTTGAGTAAACGTCGGCGACACAAACAGACTTGGACAACTAGATAATTCTTGATAATAAGTTCCTATAATGATAGTTTTCTAATATAATGAATTAGAGCAAAATGTGGCTAATTTCAATTGTAATCTAATGTGTGAATTGCTTGTGAGCTCTAATTCAGATTCTAATCTAATTCATATTTCACCAAAAATGCTACTCTGCCAACGGCATTTTTAGCAAGGAGTCGAACCGTTTGACTTTTCCGGTTCAGGTTCGGTTCGGGTTCAAATAATTTTGCGAAATTCGGTTCAGTTCCGGTTTTGGTTCGGAACATTCTAAACGTTCCGGGTTTGTTCCGGTTTTACAGCACGAGTTAGCGGTTCGGGTTTGGTTCCGGTTCGGCAAAAATAGCTTTTAAACCGGTTTATAAAGATCCGGTTCGAGGCTAGGCCTATGTTTACGTCTACTACAAACCCTTGTTTTAATAACGTATAGAATATGTTTCAAAAGGTAGAAATATTCAATATAAACTACAAAGAAATTACACGCTGCGCTTGTTTAGCAAACGACATAAGATGGCTAGAAAACAATAACTTAAAATTAATGACTAAGTAATAATATCCATATCGCTATACACCAGTGGTCGGCAAATGTTTTTTGTCGCGGCCCAAAGTACTCTTTTCAGAGCTATTGAAGGCCCAAAAGTAAAACCACTACGAAACAGTGGCGGATTCAGGATATTTGTTTTTAAGGTGAAGTGTTACACGGCGCTTTGATGCCCAAAACACTGCCATGCCAATGTAAAACATACGATAAAACAACGAATCTACGCGTGAAGCGCGAAAATTTTGCGTTTACATCATTTGGCACGTGGGTCTGAACCACGCTGAGAAAATATAAAAATCATAAGCCACATGCGCTTTTATAACAAAGTGTAACGAATGTACGGCTATCACGCAGCCCACAACTACATGATAACACTAAACTATTGAAAAGTGCCTTGCGGCCAACTAAAAATGGCACTGCGGCCTACAGTTTGCCCAACACTGCTATACATGTTTGCTTTAACGACAAACTCAAAAATTGTCCAGTTAAGAATGTGCAAAATCGTGTCATAGTAAGTTTATGTAGTGTTTCTGTACACTTGAAATAGATATATGATCTCTCTATAATCGTCACCCTCACACCCGTCGCCGTTAACAAAGAGACGTACAGACATATTTGGGCCGCAAGTTTTTGCACGCCGAAATAAACCGTATTAAAGGGTTCATAGCAGTTCTGTTCAACATTATTGCACATGCAGTACTAATAACGCTTTCAATGTTAAACAGAAGAGTTCCCGGCTGAGGAATATTTTCCCGCTTGCGCATTTTTTTTAACGGAAGTGCGGCAGCAAAAAGATTAAATGTTTTTCTTTACAAATTCGATCTCCAGGTGTCTCCTGTAGTTTACACGATCACTATTTGCGAGGATTACTAAATATAATACTTCAGTAGCACTTGATTACTTCGCACAAGTTTTAAAAAGTGTCTAAATTAGTTTTATTCGAGTTACGTGCGACCAAAAAAGTGCCCGATTTTTTCGGATATGTATTTCTCTTCAAACCTTGTTATAGTTGGGCGTTTGAAAACATAAGTAGGCTATCCAAAGTACCTATAATTTATCGTCTGCCAACTTTTATAGAACTTACCAGGTAAATTACCTTAATTATCATGACGTCTATACAGATGTCATGTCTAAGCGGTTATTAAAATTAATTGCCATACAAAGAAGATGTGCCAATAGGTCATCTGCCGCGAACGTGATATTGACTTTAGCAAACTCTAAGAAAGTGAAGACTGAAAAAAAAAGCGGAGCGCATTTAGACACTTTGCGCATCGATTTTCGTCTGTATCGCAAATTTTGGGCACCTGCACACGTGATAAAAGATAGAGGAACATTGTTGAGCGTTATACCCCTAAAAAACTATACATACTCGTTCCAAAGAAATACAGCCAGACCCGAAGCCACACATTTTGTCGGTTAGCATTTCCACCGATTTTGTTGTACTGTATTTCAACTTTTTGCAACCAACATCATTGTCAAAAGCAAATTAACGAGAATATCGACCAGCAATCGACAGAAAAAACACAGGGTAACGAAAAGGTGTACAAGATCGGGTATGTTTATGTACAAGTTTCAGAAAAAAAATTCTAGTCAATTATTTTAATTTTAGAACTTTGGTATTACTGTTGAAATAGATGATTACACCGTATTATTAGTACATCCTCCAACACCGTATCCGTCATGTTTGTTCGCAGTGGCGAAAGAATAAATTTTAAACCAGAAAATGCTCTCTCCACGCTGACTTGGGTTGCTGGAACTGCCAAAACTACTTGTGAAAGCTGGTACAGTTCTGGCTTGTTATCTTTAGATGATTTCCCTCCAGTATTGTAGTACGTCTTCGTTTTTTTTAAGTCTTGGTTCGTTGACATAGGAGGTGAGCAGCGCAGCAATTGAGGCTTGCCCTTTTTTATTTTTGTTAAATTCTCCTCGCCGTTGCTCTGCTTCTTTCTCTCGAGCCTTAATAAGCAAGTCTAAATCGTCATCGGCACTTGAGAATCTATTTCTAACCCAGTCAAATCTACGGTGGGCTCTTGCTGCACAGAATTTAGACGATCCCATGTTCTTTGCAAATGCTGAGTCGCAATACTTTGGTCGCTTTCTGAAAGGAACATTTTGTACCTTGGGTCTAGGTACAGAGAACCCCAAAAAATACAATTCTTGAGTAAGTCAACTTCTCTTTTTTCCATGGCAGACAGCAACAATTGTGCGAGAGGAGAAGTTGTTAATTTTGAAATTTGTAATTTGCAGTTTACCCAAATTCCAAAAAAGTCACCAAATATAAGCTGCTCACACTGCAACGATTTCGTGGCAATTTTTGCAGGCTCCAACACTGAAAGAAGAACAGAAAACGTGTTCCAGTCAGATTTTTGTATATAAAGATCCGGTTTTGTTGTCGCCATGTCCTGACAAAATTCTTTGA
This sequence comes from Ascidiella aspersa, assembly GCF_963924565.1. Classification (NCBI taxonomy): domain Eukaryota; kingdom Metazoa; phylum Chordata; class Ascidiacea; order Phlebobranchia; family Ascidiidae; genus Ascidiella; species Ascidiella aspersa. Next base: position 4,950,060 of record NC_139451.1, read on the forward strand.
GAAGCATAAGACGGCAAATCATGTCATAGGTCGAATGCCATCTAGTTGGACTGTCCAATATAGGTTTTTTAAGTTTAAGTTTTTTCAAAAAAACACAAACTGATGGTGTTCTTAGCTTTTTGCACACCGACCGAGCCGTCGATATTATACTGCACAAATATGATTCCTTTAAAGCATCACTTACGGCTAATTGCAATGTGTGGGCTGCACAACGCACACCTCTCCACATAATATTTGAGTTTGAAGTTTCGGACAGTGGGACAGCGCTAAGTAAAACTTCCACGTTTATAAATTTATTAACATTATCATCATCTTCTTCTTCTTCGTCGGTGCTGTTTTCTATTTCCCTTTCCCAACTGCTGCAACCAGGCTGATCATCAGTATATCTCTGACTGGGGGCATCCTGCCCAGAAAACAAACGTACAGACTTTAACATATTGGCACCATTGTCTGTATAGTAACGCTGTATATTTGGGTGTTTGAAATGCCATACTGCTCAATGGTGTCGTTTATTACATTTTTCAAATAAATTGCTGTGTGACTCTCTTTCAATTCTTTGACGGCCAAAGTCCGTAGTTGAATTTTACCATCTGCCACGAATTGCAGGTTTATGCCCAATACCGACCTATCTTGACAAGTAGCTGCATCTACCTTTAACGATAGCAGCTTGCCTTTTAGTTCAAGCTTTATGTTATTTCGCACTTCATTCGCTTGCTTAGCGATTTTTTCACGTATATTTTCCGCATTTATAGTAAAATTGCTACGCAGACCACCTAGCAATGGGTTTAAAATTTTTCGAAACCCCGAGTCGTCCATTAATTTTAAAGGTCGACCATTAACTGTCACCAGTTCTAAACATGCTTTCTCTAAGGTTCGTTCGTCCATTTTAACTCTAATTGATCTTGTAAGAATTTCGTCTATGGAACTTTCACGCTTACGTTATATTTTGGGTCCGTTGAAGCCACTTGAATCTGCTGATCGTTGTTGTTTGCTTTCTTTGTTTTTAATAAATTCTTTGTATTCATTCCCATGAAATCTCTTAACATGTCTCTCCAGGTTAGAAGCATGGTTTCCTTTAATGGCAGCTTGACATTCTCCCAATTTACAAACAGACTTGTTGTCCCTCTTGTTATAGTTAAAATACTTTCGTATTTGATTGATAATAGTGCGCACCATCACTGTATATTTTTAGGCTACTGGTCTAAAACATTCAAACGTTATTTTCCATGGTTGACTAAATTGTGCACCATGCTACTTGTATTCGTTTGTAAATAGTAGCGAATGTTACCCATATTGGAAAAGCTGGCGCTCGTCTAGAATCCTACTACCGGTACATTTATATTAACAGTAACGACACGAGTTTCCAAAGTTAAAATAGCAATGAAGGCATAAATATGTAAGAATAAATACAATATTAATACTAGACCCACCCAAACCCAAACGCTAACTATCACCCTAACTCAACTAATGTTAACAATATGAACCACTGGACGAAAATGTGGTGGTATTAAAGTCTAGTCCCGAAAAACTCTTCGTTATCCCACGTACATGCAAATTACAGGCGATTTAATACAAATATATTATTAATTATTATACATAACTAGTAAAAATAAGCTATTCGTTTCGAGTTCAGCATCTAGCTTAATTTAATTGAGTCCCCATCTGATTTAAAAAACGATCTCTTTCTTTACTAAGCTAGTTTTGTTGACATACTTTCCACAAAGCTGCTTCTGATAATATCAGCCTACCTTTGTGGTTCGTTTTGTTTGTTGCACAATTTTCTCTCAAGTCAGTTGGACTATCACTTTTATGATGTCATAGTAGTAGGACTTGCGCCAAACCAACGATATAGAAACAATATATGTCGTTGGGCAAACCAAAGATACTGGTGCGCAAATCAAATATAAAAAACATATACTGGAGCGAACCGCTTTATTGATTGGGTTCGGGTTCGGTTAAGGTTCGAGTTGTTTCCAAATATACGGTTCAGTTTCGGTTCGACTCTTAATATCTCACAAAAAGCGGTTCAGGTTCGGTTACGGTTCGGAAAAAAATGGCCCAAAACCGGTTCATAAAGTTCCGGTTCGGTTACGGTTCGACTCCCTGATTTTTAGTCTCTAAGTCAAAACAAAGAATTTGAATTGATACACTGTTTGGTCGGAATGATTTGTAGGTGAATTTTATGCAGTCTTGAACAGCATAGGCTATTCTAAGACATATAAAAAGTAGCCCACAAATATTTACAATCCACATTCTTATGAGAATAAAGTTTTAATATTGGTTTTCAAAAATTCGGTAATCTCAATTCTAGGACTAATCTAATTTAGGAAAACTGAAAGGCTCTAATTTAATTCCACTTAAATTTTAAAAAGGTAAAATATATCTAGTTGTCCATGTCTGGTCGTGTCTAACAGGGACTATCCTACGTTTTGCATTCTCTGATGCTGTCTCCATTATTACCCTTGATTTTTGTAGGGATTTTTTTTTAATTGTTTGAGGATAAACGTAATATTCTCCTAGTATGAAGCGAGAAGTTTCCATTGTGCCTAAAATATGCAATTTTCCTAACTAGAAAAAGTCCTTTTGACGTGAAAAAACGGTTAGTTTACCAGTCATGGCTAAAATGATAAAATGAATTTTGTTATCGATACTATCACTTGGTGTCCCTTGGCTATGATCTAATATCATCAGTCACCCTCTATGGCAGTGGTTCTCAACCTTTTTTAGCTTACGGACCGGTAAAATTTTAAAACAAATTTTGCGGACCGGTGGACCTTCCAAAATTAAAATCAACCTAAAATGTAATCACGACAAAAGTACGCAATTGCTGCTGTTTTGACATTGTGACATACGATAAAGTTCAAAGTAGTTACCTCTATGTTATGTCACAATGCTGTCTATTACGGAACAAAGTTCTAAATTTGATAGACAAGCCTTCAACATTTTGCATTTTGCAATTGAAATTATTAAATTGTAATAACTTTGGCGGACCGGCAGGAAAGTTGACGCGGACCGGCACCGGTCCGTGGATCGGCGGTTGAGAACCACTGCTCTATGGGATTAAATCTTTTTGATGAGTTTCATGATAATTATGAAGTGATTTTGTTTTGTTCCGCTAAAATGCTTTACTTACCGACTGTCATGAATAGTTGGTTGACCACTCCTATCGCCCCGCGAAGGTGTTTGGGCGAAATCTCGCCAATGTAAAGAGGCACAACTCCTGTAGCCAGACCTGGAACATTTATGAATTAATATTGTTAGAGACCAACGGTTCTTTAATAGCCTATTTCACAGTGTTGTAAACAAGCCATAAGTCCCTGTTAAGGCATGTGGAAAATGCTTGAAGTCAGGGTCATGTCTTTAGCAAAAATAACAAGTCCAGTCCAATTCCAAATCATCAGTCGCCCAAGTCAAGTCCCAGTCAGGTCATAATTATTAGAGAGAGTCGTCTTCAAGTCGGTCATTCATATAACGTTAAAAAATCAGTAAACTCGGAAGATTGTAAGCAATAAACTAAAAAAACGAAACAAAATTTTAACCTAAGTTGTTTGACACATTGACTTAACTCCAGGTCAAGTCAATGTTATTGGAGCAAGTCATTTTTAAATCTGTTATTGATGTAACGTAGAAAATTTGGTAAACCAGGACGACTATAAGCAATAAACTAAAAATAACCAAAAACGAAAAAAACACTTAATTTGAACCCAAGTTGTTTTGACAAGTTGACTTAAGTCCAGGTCAAGCCAATATTATTAGAGCAAGTCATTTTGAAATCTGTTAAAAATATAACTTTCAATCCAAGTCAAGTCATTTGAAAACAGCGACTTAAGTACGACACGTAATACCAAAAAAAAGTCAAATTTACCTGCAACTATGCCAAGAAGGAACCTAGCTATGAAGATCATTTCAATAAGTCGGTCATTTTCTTTGGAACATAAATTTACATTTCTTTAGATCTCGCGTGTACCAAGGGTTATGCCAAAAAAAAAAAAATTCAAGTTTACCTACAAATATTCCACAAATAAGTCTTGCAATAAATAAGTTGTTTGACACAACCACCCAAGTCCAAGTCAAGCCATTTGTCTAGAAGATTCAAGTCCAGTGAAGTCATTTGGGCCCAAATGTTTATGTTAAGGCAAGCAATTTGATAGCAGTCACTGAGTTACAACACTGGGCATACCTGAAAAAGTCTATTTTACCTGCAAATATTCCAAGAAGGAATCTTGCTATGATGACCATTTCAATGGAGTTTGCCGCTTTGCAGCTTCCAACCATTATAGAAGCCACTATTGAAAGAGAGTTTGACCACAGCATGGCTCCCTTTCTGCAATAAAATAATTGCTTGAACTCAAAAAATAGTTTCCGACAACAAAACACTTGTAAGTTTACAAATTAGGTTTGAAATTTTTATTTGAGTACAAAAATGAATTGATTTCTCTGCCATATGCGAGCCGGTTACCTTCCAAATTTCTTGACCATTATGCCGGTGATGTAAGATCCAACCATTCCTCCAACTGTGTAGATGGCGATCGTGAACGACCAGAGAAACATTTCGGAGCTGCTTAATTGCACAGAGTCGGTGTCGCTCGAAGTGGCGTTCTAAAAAATTTGGATAAAATAAACGTGTTGCCAATTGTTTTGGGTTCCGTAAAGATATATATATACCCTTTTGTATATGTTTACTGTAGCCCTGTACGAAACTTTTGTTGTTTGTAAAATAAAGCAGGGTTTTTAAACTGGGGTCCATGGACCCCTAGGGGACACGAGGACTAGTTTCAGGAGTCCATGAAGGCCTAAATGGTTCTTAGTCTGTTATTGAAAAAAAAACATCACACCCAAAATATGTTTTTTTTTTTAGATTCGGTCTCGTTCGAATTGGCATTCTGAAACAATTGTCACAAGGTTTTTAATCCATGGGAACTAAAAGGTTTATAAATATCTAGATTTTTCGTATAATCAGTTACAACTGTACATGCAGCACTGCAGCCTACCGTTGTTGTTCCTACTTTTATAAAGAAAGTATTTCTTAAAAAAATTTAACGCGGACTTTTTTAAGTTCGCGTGTACCAGGGTCGGCCTGTTGTTTTTTAAAATGACGCCATAAATTGACGTCATAATACAAATAAACTTCAGAAACCTACTGTTTTTTGGTCAAAAATTGTGAAGCTGAAATACAGTTTAAATACTACCAGTGATAAATAGTATTGTTTGAACTGTTCTTTAAAAAAAAAAAATTATAAATTTTTAAATTTTTTTTATAAATTTTAAATTTTTTTTATAATTTTTTAAATTATACACTAATATTTCAATTCGGCCTTCATAGACCCTAAGACTAGTTCGCGTATCCCCAAGGGGTACTTGGACCCTAGTTTGAGACAACAGTCCACTTTCAGGAGTGGCGTAAAATTCATTGACTTACCATACGTAGTTGGAGAATCTCCGGTTTGTAGCCGCTAAAAACAAATGGAGGGTTACACATACAATTCTCACCCCCGAAGGATTGCACTGATCGTCTGAATTCGATGGTTTGTTGGTTGTAACAGTTTCGTTCGTAGTAGCGTTGTTTATCGTAACGTTACTTGTCATCGTTTCGTTTGAGTTGACTTGGCTTTCTCCGCCTCCGAAAAAGAACTCTTTCATCAACTGCAAAGTGACAAAGTTGTCAGACTAAAAAGAGGCCGTGATTTTTGATCCAATGCAATCAGACTTACAACTATAGGAAATTCAAACTCGGCTAACTGTAATTCTAATTTTAAATCGCTTGTGCGCTGTAATTCTAGTTCTAATCTAATTTGGATTTTACAAAAATTCTACTTTTTCAAACAGCATTTTTATTATCTCAGTCAAAACAATAAATTGGAATTGGTGAAAACGACTTATAGGTGATTCTTTACTCTCTGAAAAACATAGGCGATGCTAATACGTATAAAAATATCCACCCGTATGTTTGCTATTGATATTCAAATGGGAATAAATTTCGATTGTAACTAAATAAATTGCGAATAATTAAATGTGATTCTAGTTGATATTATGTTGTTTTTTTCAAAATTCAACATTTCTAATTCTAATCTAATTCAAGAAAACGTAACTGATCTAATTATAGTTTTAATCTAATTTGAAGAAAAAACCCTGAAATGCTCCAATTTTAATTGTAATCGAATTTAAAAAAGGTAAAATCTGTAAAATAAAAAAATAAATCCAAGTCTGCACTCACTACAGTTCGTTTATTCTTTTAAAGATAGGTTTAAAATAAACTTCAAAAAATTATTTACCTATAGAAATGTTAGGATTTTATTTGTTAAATTAATTTACACTAAAACTTGATTACCGCATATGTGAAATTGAAATTTTTTGCAAGTTAAAAATAAATCTACTTGTCCAAGTCTGCAGTCACAATTAGCCATTTATTCAATATATTTCTACTTACAGGCGCTGGAGCGTTCATGACTGCGATGTTGTATCCATATTGGAAGCTTCCACTGAACACGCAAATGAAGACGGAAAGCACGAGGATAAACGTTACTTTTCCTTTCTGAAATGAAGGCCAATGTCATTAAGCTCGTTGTTATCATTACATTGGTCACTTCGTTGGAAAAACTTGTGATTTGTGGAGCTGGCCAACAGCCAGGGCTTTGACTCAGTTTAACAGTGTTGTAATAACTTAAGTCAATTAAGTCATTGAGTCAAATGACTTGGGTTGAAAGTATTGAATCAAATGACTTGGTTGAAAGTAGCCCACGTGCTTTTATTTGGTTGACTTAGACTTTATTCATTGAGCCAATTGACTTAGGTTAAAATGAAGTGCTTTTATTTAACATTTTGTTATAAAATTGAGCTGCTGATCTCAATTGTTGCATGTAAAACGAATTGCTATATTTTTTTCTTATTTTTTAGTTGTTTATTGCTCCAAATTGGTCGAGTTTACCAATTAAAGGTTTTCTGTTTTGTCTTTTGGTAATATCAGTGATTTGACTTGGATATGACTTGCTCTAATAATACCTTCGACTAGGACTTGACTTGTTATGTTTTTAAAATACTTGACTTGGACTTATTTTTTTCTTAAATTACTTGATTGGGACTGTCATTTCAAATAAGACTTGTTTGAAACACTGCGGTTTAATAACCAGTGTTTGACTGCCGTATCTGACTCCCGAGTCTGACTTCAGCCAAATTTAGCAACTGCAACGTCATAATCGTGTATTTCACTCATCAATGTAACTAGAATAAGGTGGATGTTCAGCAATCCATACCACTCCACACAATGTCATACAACTTATCCACCCACAGTACGATGTTAGCAAGTATTCTGCCATTTACTATTCAACCTTTGCAATTTACAGTGTGACGTCTAACGGGTTGCTAACTTCGCCACTAGGCGTGTGCGAATCGTAAAGGGAACACGATAATACCTCAAAACAACACTATCTAAAGCAGAATAATCAATAATACGATAGCATTAAGAACGAACGCATGATATACCGAATGAACAGTTATGCCCAGGACAGGATAAGATTTGAATCGTGTGAAGAAGATCTAAACCTAACTGTGGGCCATGGCCCAGGAGTGGGCCACAAAACTATTTTTAGTGGGCCATAGTACTATTTAAAAATATTGCAACTAAATATGTGTTGTTTTTCTAAAATAATTGTTAGCATTTCAAAAACCATATAGGAATGAGGCAATATTATTGACCATTTGTGAATTATATACGTAAAGGCAAAACTTGACGGCCTATGTTTTTTATTCGCCACACCAGTGCTTTTCAACCCGTGGGATGGTACGCACTTGTGCGGATGAAAAAAATTGCAATGCGGATGACTAACGTCGTGCGGGTGAATGTGCGGATGAAAATGGTGCAAAATTTATTTATCATTATGTGAAATACAGTAGTCAAACCTGGTGCGCCCACTTGTGCGTTACAGGCACAGTAATATAGTCTCTCAGTGGTTCATGCAGCTTAAGCTATCTATTTATATCAGTCAGGCTTGGGCACACGGTTTTATGACACAAAACCGTTTAATTTCACAAATAAAACTAAAGGATGCAAACTTTCTGTGCTTGTTTCGTGCGGATGGAAATTTTCCGAAATAAAAAAGTGCGGATGGGAATTTTAACGGTTGAAAAGCACTGCCTGCACAATTAGCACGGCAGTTTGCTTTAAATTCAGTTTGTTGTCATAGAGATATTTAATTCCGATCTAAATATGAACTGGAAGTAAAAAGATTTTTTGTATGTTGCTAGAATCAATGCATTTATAAAGAAATTGTCCAAAAATATAGACGTGAATTACAGACAGACAATATTGCTATATGTATTCAGCCAGGGCTATATGTATTCAGCCAGTTTGACCGGCGCCGCTGTTTTGGCACCGGATTGTTTGCCCCTGTTTGGGGTTAGTGGTAGGTTATGGGATGGGCTAGGGCTAAAATTATTGGGGCGTTAGTGATGTAGGTAAGGGTGTAGTTTGGGGTTAGGGAAAAAGTTATATAGGCCTGACTCTGATCATTTCGTCTTATTTCAAATTAGACGTTATTACGACTATTACAGGTATTAGTCCTATTTGGGTCTTATTCCGAACTATTCGTTAATGTACTATAGCAATTAAAGATACAAGTACGCATCGAAACCCATTTATCAAGATGCTGTCGATTTGCTCGACCGTTTTGGCTTTGGGAATTAAAATTACCAAGCTACATAACTCATCCGTGCATAGTGTACCTACAAGTAATTTTGACAGGTGCTGTTTTCCTAAGAAGGGAATTGAGTTTTTTGGTTAAGGCGTTCATGTTTGAGAACGACTGGTGTAGGTAAACTTTATTACTGCCGTGTACAATGAGCACCTGAACAGTTAAAATTTAACTTGATGAACTTTAATCATCTTTGACTGTGTGTGCTTCAATAAGTAAGGCGTGTATAGGAAGTAGGAAAAATCATACAAGTTTACGATATTCTTAGTTTTACAAATAGAGAAATCAGGTGCAAAAGCTTGTCGATAATTCAACACAATTTGTCTTTATAAAGTACCACCTGATTCCTCTATTTAGAATTAGAGAAATACGGCCATATACAAAGAATATTTTTACAAATTTCCGTTTCTGACCATTTTCATGTTGTTGTTAAACTGTGTTATTCGACCTGCATAACTCCTAACTTAAAGCTGAACAAACAATAAGTTATAGTTTAACCGCCGGTTGACCTACTTGAGTTTACACACGTGTGCTTTGTAACTGTCGAACAAGGTGCAATATCATCGTGAATAACCAAGACCCCTTATAGCCTTTGAAAGCCCATATTGGTTCGCATCATTAGTATTGCCTTCAGTTTTAAGTGCTTATGATCTACACACTTGCCATATATAAAGTTATCAAGTAGAATTTGTTACGTTTTACTTTAGTGACTAATAAGAGCACAAAATTAATATTAGAAAACCGCAACTAAATAGAAAGTTTAACTTCTAGTAAACTGCTGTTGTTACAGATTTTATCCGCTGTAGTAATATTTTGAGAAACATTTTGATAAATTTGAGAAACAGCGTCGGCCCTAAGAACACCTTTTAAACAAACACTGTACGTAAGTTTAACACGTGTTTCTAAATTGTTACCAGCATTGTGACTGTAACTGGCAACATTGGTACACAAGTCACCTTGGCTAAAATGCTGCTTTGCAATGCAAAACGAATATACAATCACACATTGAAAAGAAGATAAACATCAATTGTTGAAACGATTGAAGATTCCCCCAAAATGGGCTTTGATATTCATTATACGTCTAAATCTAACTAATACATCAAGCCGTTATCTTAAGATATATTTAAAATATTTCAAAATGCTTCCTACTTCTGTATGGGCTATTCTTTGTTTAACTAGAACTAGAACATCAAGCCATTATATTCTGATTCATTCTAGAATCTAAAGTTTAGATTCTAAACCAGGGGTCGGCAACTTACGGCCCGCGGGCCGGATCCGGCCCGCCGATGTAATTTATCCGGCCCGCCGCCTCTTTGACAAATTAGACAAATTAGAGTCCATTTCACATACTTTTTGACTATTTTAACTACGTAAGTACGAAAAATTTTCGCGCTTTGGGCGAATGATTTTTATACGTCAGGTTTGTTTACGTTTTTATGCTGTCTTTTCAACCAAATCAGCGCTTGTTTATTGTTGCACCGTGCAAGGCTACCAAGTGCGTCTCGGAAAAATAAAAAAACGTATTCAAAAATATTGCACATGTATTTTTTAACATTTTTTTATTTTTCATTTTCGGCAATGTAATAGAAACTTTCACGAAATTTAAAAGAAATGCCGATATAAACCAAAAAAAATCGCTTCTTAATATATAACTTAAATAGCTTAACCAGACTTAGATAGATTAAATTTATATGATATCGCGTTTTCCTCAAAAGAGACTTATTATACTTTTCATTATGGATTATGACGTGTAAACTCGAATTTTAAACCAAACAAACGCTTTTTTTACGCTTTGCGCTTTACTGCCTGTTTAAACGTAGTTAAATACGTCTGAATGGCAAAAAATAATTCGAGGCCCACCTGATTCACAGCTGTTTTAACATTTTAATAACACAATTCTTAGTTAACATTTTGCGCGGCCCGCAGATACCTTTCTGAGTTGGCTTTTGGCCCGCGACTAGAAAAAGGTTGCCGACCCCTGTTCTAAACCTACACAAAACTTTATTTACTTTTTTGTGGGCTTTGATATTCATTCTATGTCTAACTACAACCTCAAGCCGTTATCTTAATATTTATTCGAAGCGTTAATTAAGTTTTACCTACTTTTATATGGGCTTTGATATCCATTATATGTCTAACTACAATCGCTAGCCATTATCATAAAATTTATTCGAAACGTCCAAAACGCTGCCTACTTCTGTATTGGTTTCAATATCCATTCTACGTCTAACTACAACTTTCAGCCATTATCTTAGGATTTATTCGAAACGTTCACAAAATGCTACCTACTTGTGTATTGGTTTTAAAATATGTTTTACATCTGACAACAACCTCCATCCATTATCTTAAGAACCATTTCAAACGTTCACAAAATTCTGTATTGGTTTTGAAATTCGTTCTCAATTATTACCTACAACCACAAAAGCCATTATCGTAACAATTATTTGAAACGGTAATAAAATGCTACCTACTTTTGTGTGGGTTTTGATATTCGTTCTACATATAGAACTACAACCTCCAGGCGTTATGTTTCAATCATTTTTACATGTTTTGTCATATCACTTACTTCTTCTTCTTCTTCGGCTACCATCGTCTATGTTCCTTGATGAAAAATTGCTATTTACAAAATTATGTACAGCAGCACAAAATTAAGCCCTTCAATTAAATTTTGGCTTACGTTCTTCCCGAAATACACCTGTAAAAATGGACTGTTTCTTGATTGTGAACCGCCGCATACTTAATGTAAATTAAAGCAGCACCAATATATCTGCAATCATTATTAATACAGTACAGTTGCCAATCACTAATGCAGTAGTGCCTATCAAGTTACACGTTTTACAAATGTAGGCTACCCAATAAATTCGGTTTCATTAAATCTTTACAAGCGGTCTCTTTGTTTCTACAATATACTTGCATTATAAAAATCAAAAAACAGCACCTCTGGTGGCAACAGTTTATATATTTGCACTATAACTGAAATTTTCAACACGCTTAGCTTGCTAAACTTATATATTTGTTCAATGACATATTGCAACGTGGTTGGTACAGTAATCTCTTAGCTCTTGCCGCCATTTTAGCTAATAATTAACCAGAGCAGCTTGTTGACTAAAAATGTTGGTAGCATTTCTTCTATATAACGCGTTTTATTGGGTGAGCAATTCATAGGCACAGTGTACGAATATAAAATACGCGAAAACTCCTTTATCAAGAAGAATAAAAATACTGTAACAACAATATAAAAAGCCGCTTCTAACAAACTTTGTTCATAATGTAGAAAAAGCTTGAAAGGAAAATAAAACATTCAATTGCATATACGTAACAACATATTTTATTTTGGATTTTTGTCACTGAGTTGTTGTATTTAATTAATCACTGCACAACAAAAGCATTTAAGGGGTGATAACAAAAAAACAAAAAAAGTTTTTCGTGAAACGTCAATTTTTGTTAAAACTCCAAAGGTACTTATTTGTTCATATTTTATGGTTCACGGCATCATGTGAGCATCATATAAAATCAGTTATTGCACATCACATGTTTGACACCTTTTCATAGCTCTATACAAATCAGTGTTGTAGACAAGCCATTGTGAAATGACTTAAGTCCCAGTCAAGTCATTTGTGAAATAACTTAAATCCAAGTCAGGTCAAAGTAAAAAATAGCAAGTCAATTCCCAGTCCAAGTCATCAGTTGCCCGAGTCAAGTACAGGTCAAGTCATTATTTAGGTCATTTCCGAGTCACTGATATAATATTATAACGATAAGCCATTAAAATCGGTAAACTCGTCCGGTTATAAGCAATAATTCAACTAGAATATAACAAAACACAACATGCAGCAATCTAATCGTTTTACGTACAAAACTTGCGATAAATAGCTCAATTTAATAATAATGTTGATTTAAAACACTTTTGACTCAATGACTTAAGTCAAAGTCAACTCATTTGTCTAAAAGACTTAGGTCAAGTTAAGTCACTAAAAAATAGTGATTAAGTGCACTTTTGATTGTCATTGACTCTAAAAAAAGGTGAATTTGCTCAAGGTCAATTGTCTAATTGAAAAACTTCAAAAAAAGAGAAAAAAATAAGCTGTTCTTTTGTTTTTTTACGCAAATTGTTCACGTTTACGTTAACTTTTTCTCATTTATTTATGAAACTTGAAGGTTGTTGTTCTTTATGCGCTGAAGTGCTGGTTCTTTTGCACATTTGCTTGTTGTTCTTTGGTTTTAATCGGGTAGACTTTGCTTTGCCGAGGCCAGACGCAATCGGCCAGCTTCTGCATGACTCTGCAAAACAAATTAGGCAAAAAAATGAAATTTTATTGGTCCATCGAAACATGTTGAGGTGGGCCACTGACTAATTTAAAAAAGCTACATTTAATGAATAGTTTAGTTTAATTTGTGTCACTCTACTAAATTTTACAAAAATATTAAAGGCTTAAGAAAAAAATTAATAAGTAAGGTAAATGAAATGTTAATTTTTTGTTAAGCGGCAAGTATCTGACACGGCTAAATAAACAATATGTTTTATAATATTTTCAGCTGTTTTGTGTTTTAAACCTAATTTTATAGTTTTTTCTTTCAGTTGTCTGATATATATATATACATTTTTTTTTGAGGGGGGGGGCACCAAATTAGGATAAAAATAAAGGTTTACCCATTGAAATGTAAAATAAATTGAATAAAGTTATAAGTTCGTTATTATAACCAAAAGAAAATTAGGATATATTAAGTAAACAAATTCAAAGAAAGATCATCGCCATAGCTGCCATCACCAAAAAAAGAGATTATTTTTTAAAGAACAAGAATAAATCAGTTAATATTATGTAAATAAGTTGTAGCTTGTATTATAATTGGTTAAAGTATAATATATATTTGGCACAGCAATTGAATCGTTATATATTGAGCCGTAGGCACGAATAAAAATGGTTGAGAACCACTGGCTTAAATAGAACCATACCTTGAGTACTCTTTCCTGAACTGCACGTTCATAGCGGCGTAAACTATTGGGTTGATCATTGAAGTCAACCAGGCCAGGTTAGAAGCAGCCATGAACAATTCCGGCTCGATGTCGTTGTACGAACCCACAAGGTTCAAGATTAAACTGAACAAAAGTTGAACGCGGTTTAAAAAACACAACATCTAGTAATCTCACTGAAACTTACATAGTACAAAATGTGTAATTGAAAAAAAAATTATGCACAAGATGCCTTTGGAGAGGCTTACCGAAATCAGTAAGCCTGATCAGGACTGTAGTGTATGCACGGCCAGGTTAAAATCAACCAGCCTGCGGTGAGGTTCGAACTCAAGACCTCCATAACCGTACAATCCTAATCACGATGACTGATTTGGGTATGCCTCTACGAAGGCATAAATGTTATGTAATTAATAATATTCAGCTTGCTTATTGAACCCGGTCAAAAAAGTACATCCTTTAATATTGTTGTACACACTAATAGGTTCAAAATTAATTCGACTATAAAAAAAACACAAATGTTTTAATTTAAACTTCATCTTCCAAAAAATGCAAAAGGGCGAATACAGTAACACAGTTTATTGCTGTCTCTGTACCCGTTTTTTTAAAGAGTTTTTCGGGGGGCTTACCAGCAGAAAAAAGTTTGGAAACACTGTTTGAAACTTTACCTTGGCAAGACGCAAAATGCGAAGGTGGCGCAAATAACTGTGCTCATGTAGAGCAGTTGTCGTTGGGCTTTGGCGTGTTGGACTGATTTCCTTCGCTGTATTTGCGTTCCCTGTAAAGTAAAAGCTGGTTAGACAAGTTTGCCTTTTCGTGTTATCTGGCTCTTTAAATGGTAGAAAGGTAGGGATGCCGATATTAATATTCGGATCAGAGCCAATACTACACTTGTAAACTAAGTCATTTTGAAATGACTTGAAGTCAATTTTTAAATAAATTAAGTCAAAGTAAGTAATTTGTAAAATAACTTAAGCCCAAATTAAGTAATTTTTAAAATAAATTAAGTCAAAGTCAAGTCGATCAGATGATATCAGAGTGTTTAGCGAAAATAGGTAAAAGCCTTAAATAATTTTATTAAAATATATTTTTTGCCGTATAAAAATAGGCATGGTCAGTTTCTGTACAAAACGATTTTTTATGTTTTTTTTTAATTAATCGGTCATAGTTAGGTTGATTATTTATTAACTTGTCAAAAAAGTAAAAATTTTGTTAAAAACTTACATTTTAATTCAACATTTGTTAAAACTATTTTAGGTCAAAATCGTTTACAAAATGCCCGAAAATCGTTACAAAATTACGAAAACTGTAATAAGCTATTTGAAATGGTCGTTTAGAAAATTTTATCAAAAGTTTAGTTTTAAATTTCATCTAATAACAACTTTTATTTTCCTACTTCTTTTTGCTTGACGAGGTCTATCACGCTGTTCAGTCGTCTTCTCATCTTTGTTGGACCGAGTGAACTGAGGGATAATGAGAGCGATCTAAACGTTAAGAAACAATTCAATGTAAAATACACACACACATAGTATCTTATTCAAATAGAATTAATAAGATACTGATCTATTCGAATTAGGAATTTGATGATGCTCTTAGGAGCGAAATACATTAATCATGTAACATCCAAACAAAAAAACTATTTTCGGCCCACTAAGTTCTGTACTTAGAAATGAACAACCACTTACCGCTTTATAGTAGGAGGCGCTAAGAGTCCAGTCGACTTAGCTTTGACGCCACCGTGCGGCCGCCCCGGCTTGAGAAAGTTAAGCGAGCGGGGGCGCTCGGGAGCATTACCGAAAAATTCGTCCGAATCGCAATCCTTATCAAGGTCCAAGCGCGTTTGGACGCTGTGAAGGTCGGAAAATGTGACGGACCTTGCTTTAGATAGAGTAACGTGTCGCTTCCCGAAGGCGTTGGTGCTGTTTAGTTTAGAATCGTTGTTCAGCAAGTCTCCAGCCGTTTGGGCACGGCATAAGGTCGCATGGCGGGTACGCACAAACTTACGCCCCAAAACGGCGTTCCCAGCTCCATTATCCGAGTGTGCGCGCGCGCAGTCATCGCTGTTTACTACAGGAAGCTCGTGCTGTAGTTCGGAGTGTATTGGGCTAAGAAATTGGGTAAATTTCTCCGGTTTGGTGGAGTTTTGCCGCCAGAGGCGCTTCTCGTCCGCCGGCGATTTTACCGGCGTCCGCGAGATGGCAGTAGTGAGCGTGGGCGAGTGGCTGAGACGGAGTTGGTAGTCCGAGTTGTTGTTGGTGCTTTTTCCGGTCGCTGCTCCAGTCGAATTCAGGCTTCCGTCGCTCTGTTCGGCTGCAGGATGGCAAAACTTTCACCGTTTTTTGTGCGTGTTCGAATTCAAAGAGATATAGATCAACATTAACTTATCACAAGTTCGTATCAAAACGTCTTTTTAAGATGGTATCGATTTTCTCGACCTTTTTGGCTTTGACATTTATTTTCAAGCTACATTATAGATCGGTGCATAGTGTACCTGAACTTGTATTTTATAAAAAATATAAAATGCCTGACAGTAACAGTGTGTTGCCCACTTGATAATCGCTGTTTTTATAGGCGGTATTTTATAATGTGTTAATTTTACATTTTAACCACATTTAAGCATTTATACATGTTTTTACATGTAATATTATGATTTTAATACAAGTGCGTATCGAAAGGTTTTTATCAAGATGATGTCGGTTTACTCGACATTTTTGGCTTTAAGATTCATTATCAAGCGTCAAACTTTTATATATTATGTAAAGATGCGCCGTGATTAATCATCATAATACCCGGGTTAAATAGATTGGTGTCCATTTATTCGACATATTTGTCCTTAACATTTATTATTATCAAGCTACACTACCAACCCCTGAACAGTGAACCATTTGTCCACATGTTCAACAAATAAGATAATTACCGATTATCCTTGGGTTGTCCACATTCGAATGGCTTTTCTTGACCGTGTGGAATATGAGGGTGTAGAGAACAACCATCCCAAGCAAGGGGACCAACTGGAACAGCACCCTCATAACTAACGAGTAAATGTCGGCGAAACCACCCTGTCTAGAATTAACAGAACGGTTTAATTAAGTTACTCTAAAGCAGGGGTTCTTACACTGGGTTTATTGGACCCCTTGAGGGTTCGTGGACTGGTTTTAGGGAGTCTATGAAGGCCTAATATAAATTTTGGTGCGACGTAGTAAGAATATCAAAGCCCATACAGAAGTAGGTAGATTTTAAACGATTTGAATATCTCTTAAAATAGCCACTGTTCTGAAATTGAATAAAGATATACTCGACACATTCAAAATGGTACCTACCCCTGTATGGGCTTTGATGTTCGTACTAAGTCTAACTACAACCTCTGACCATCATGCTTCGAAATCTTAGTGTATTATTAAAAAATGCAAAGAGTTCAAAAAAAGATTTAATTGAAAACAGCGCATTGGCACCTATTACTTGAATGCACTTAAACTCTATTTAACTCCCATAATACTTTGACCCAAAACAGCTAGTTACCTACTTGTTTCATGACGTCAAAATAAGACGCCAATTTTAAATAACATATTGACCCTTAAAAAAAAGGTTAGGGTCTTAGCGCTAAACAAGAGCCCCCCTGCTCTAATTGCCTTAGCAAGCAACAAAATGCACCAATAAAGAAAACGCGTGTACTGACAATATCTGAATAGTTCCTAATCTTTTTACCTCAGGGCGCACCTGTAGGCCTACACCTCTAAAAACGTGGTGACGAACCTGGTGAGCAAAGTGAGAGCGAAATTACAGTGTTGTTATAACTTAAGTCAATGACATAAGTCACTGTTTTCAAATGGCTTGACTTAACTTAAGGCTTTAAAAAATGACTCTACTTGGACTTATGTCATTGAGTCAAAGGATTGACTTGGACTTAAGTCGTTTAAAATTAACTTGTTTAGAATAAATTGTGGAAATTGAGCCATTTGTATTTACATTAAAAGGCGAATTCAACAAAACACAAACTTATATTTGGCCAAACTTTCATTCAGAATGTTATAAACTTAGTAATAATATTTGCTTGCTTCCCCACTAGATTTACCTTACACACAAAAACGGGTAACTTTATGACAAAGATACGACGCCGTATTAAAACAGCGCAATTGCATTGGACGACAATACGTTTAACAACCATTTACTAAACCAGCGTGGTCCAATACAGTTTTCATTATCCTTCTTTTATGGGCCAGTGATGAAATAAAAAATAATATTTGCTATTGTCCCGCCCGGCCACGCATTACTTTGTTTACTCCCTTTTTATTTCGCTGTAAGTCCCCCCAAAAACTTTATTTTTTCGAACTTTAACCCATGTAAACACATGCTTTCAAATATTGTTCGATTTTATAGTATTTTGAGAATAAAGGTGCCGTAATATATTCACTTTTTCCAAGTGTCCCAGTCCTATTGTTGTGTGAAGTCAATTGGGATAATTTTTTTATATGCCCACTAAGGGATGTCTAATAATATCGGATCAGAGCCGATACCCAATTCCAAGTGGTAGTAGCGGTATTCGTTCGATACGAGGGTGGTATCGGTGCCAATTCGATAGCAAAATAATATGAAAGTTGTAGCCATGTTGTTTTTTCATCGCAACGATTCTACCTTGAAAGCTAAACTTATCAAATATAGTAAGTTAACAACTGGAGGTAATTAAACTTATTTAGATACACTAAAGCAAACTCCGACTTAACAACCTGAAAAATTATCTTTGAACGTTCGACTCTTAAAAAAATTATATTAATTCGTGAAGGTAAAATCCTGATGTATCATGAACTTTCGCTTTACCGGATCCACGAAGCCCTTATCGAAATTTTAGTGTATATTTTTTTGAAAAGGAATCATTTTTTTAAGGCAAAGTGTTGAACTAAAAATAAAACGTTTTTGAACTGAATGTATATTTCGACTTCATTTCACTTTTGCTCTAGTTTTGGCATATTAATGACGTCATCGCTATAGGATCGGATCGTGATACTTGGTCCAAAATATCGGGTATCGGTAGTGAATTGAAATGTCAAGTATCGGCAAGCCCCCCAAAAAATTGTTCGACTAAAGAAAACGTTTCGACAACAGGAACCAAATAGACTATTTTTTTCCGTTTCGCGGGAACATCTTGGCTTCAGTTTTATTACATAATATTGTTTCGAGAGCAGCACGTAAAATTACTTGAATTATGACGTCATATATATGATTATGTCTACCCCCCATTTTACCAGGACTTTTTCTGCTAAATTTTAACCAGGAATTTTTGGCACGCCAAAATGCTCTTAAGATAATTATGTACACAAATGATTCGGCCGCCATTTTATATCAACAAACCGCTAGAAAAACCTGTACCTCGTAAACGCGCACATAAGACCGTCGGTCCACCAGCCGAATCCGTCCGTGAAAATGAGCGGCGTTAAAAGCAGCGGCGCAAAGGTCCAAATCAACAGGCCGACCAGTCGCCGCTTTTTCTTGGAAAACATGATTCGATAGGCGGCGTGAGGCTTTGATACGTGCATATACCTGTGGAAATAGGAATAAGCTTTATCAATTGAGAAAGCAGTGAAGTATAATAGGAAACACCAAAGAAAGCAAAAAAATAAAAAATACAGTGTTGCAATGACTATAGTTGATGATTTGACTTTACTTAAGTGCACTTATCTCACTGTTATTAAATGACCTGACTTGAATCTTTTGACCAAAATGACTTGACTTGAAGCATGATGGTTGACCTGATTAAAATGCCTAAAAGCAACATTTTTAGATCAAAATTGTCGGAGGAAATTTGTTACGATCCGCCGGGAACTTGCTGAGTTTGGTTTGATCCGAGATTAGAAAAAGATTCCCGCCCACTGCTTTTTTGCGTCTATTTTAATCTTAATGCTTCTATGTTTTATTCGAACATGCATTTAGCAAATTACGTTTTTTTCAGGGTTTACCGCCCGTATTATGCAAAATTCGCTTATATCCTCCTTATGTTATTCGTAGCTGATTTCGTTTATAAAAATAAAACTTTTATTGTACAACTGTTGCATGTTAAAAAGTTACTTAAATTCAAGGTAACGTTCATTGTCAATTGATAAGAGATTAAGTTTGTTGTTACACTTTTAAATCATCGTTTATAAAGCTTAGGATTTTTTTCCACAGCAGAATCTTGCCCTCAAAATAGAACACAAAATGCCGACGATAAAAGTTCTAAAAATGTTTATAGCTTAAGAAGCACACCGCTTCGAACAAAAATCATTCAGCAAGGTCTTAAAACTTACATTATAAAATAACTATTTTGGCAAGTTATGGCATTATCAATACAAAAATTGGAAGTTATAGTTCAACCTTAATACATATAGTTTTTCATACGTAACTCGTTTCCAACGCAAAATTGAAAACACAAACAAAACCGCGTTTGGCAAACATTTTGCTTTAAAGAAATGTTTCATTGCAATAAAATTTTATATAGGTTTTACTGCGTTTATTCAAACAGCCTTAGGTCTAAAAATAGCTGTGCGCGTCCTATTTTCGTGCCAGGCTAAACCCATTTATAAGTCGTTACGACTGAATCTGTTTTGATCACGGAATATGTTGACGTAATATGCCATGTTATTTCCAACTTGTTGTAAAAACATGCCGGTTAGCCGTTTAAATATTGTCCTCTGTTGTAAAGAAGTTATTTCGGAATTACTCGAAATATATTTTTTAAAATAGTCCAAGTCAAGTCTTTATGAACAAACAACAAGTCAAGTCCCGGTCAAGTCATTATGAAAGCAAGTCAACTTTCAAGTAAAAAATAGTCAAAAATAATTCAAGTCAAAAATAATAACACGTAAACAAAAAAACAAATCTAGCAATAGTTTGTTTTATGTGCCAAACTTAAGCTAAATAAATCAGTTTTGTAAAAAACAAATGCTTAATAAAAACACCTCATTTCAATCCAAGTCACCTTTTTGGCTTTTAAATTCATTATTAAAATCAAAAATGATTTGCAGTAACTTGGCATATATATATATGCCAATAAAACAATTATTATTTCACCAATTCCACTGTTTGTTTTTAGGGTACAAACCAAAGTGCTTTACCTATTGAATGAAATTGCGAGTAGGTTGACTGCAGACGTGTAGTGTAGGGCGTAGTAAAAATAGGCGAATACTTCGCACGATTTTGGCGAAAACGGCCATTCCTTGTTGGAGTAACCTGCACATCATATTATAAAAGCATTGGCAAAACACCTCGTGGCTTTAAGCATATTGGTTAGAGGTTGTAGTAAGACGTAGCAAGAATACCAAAGCCCATACAAAAGTAGGTTGAAATTTGATGTTGCAAAAAAAGAGACTTTTGAAAGGTTTGAAATGCTATACCTACGTCTGTATGGGCTTTGATATTCTTCCCACTACAGCTTCGATGAAGGGGCCTAATTAAACTACTTTGTCTAATATGAAAACTGAATTGATTTATTTAACAGAACAAATGTTCAAAGGAAAAATGAATAAGACCTAAACATGTCCCAATACGTCCTAAATTCATGTGAATAAGGCTCAAATGGACAAAAATTTCGCCTAAAACTGAAGGTAAAGGGTATGGCGACACATGTATGGCATCGGTCGTTCAGGTGTCGACGTTAGGGCAGCATAGTTTATACGGCGCCGTTGGGGGCACTGCTGTTTTGGTCCCGGATTTTAAGGGGTGGGTTATAAATTGGGTTGGGCTTAAATTTATTAAGGGAGTTAGTGATGAAGTTAGGGTGTGGCGCTTGAGGTTAGGCAAAAGGTTGTATATATAATTCTTGCCATTTACGTCGTATTCCGACGAGTTAAGGACTTATTCTGATTTCGACGTTTTAGATATTAACCCCATTTTGGTCTTATTCCGAGCTGGGTTTTATTCCAACTTAAAGTCACTTTATAGCCCTAGTAGAGCAGAATAGCCGTACTTTAGCACTCACCATATATGATCAGAGGCATGACGGAAGTAGAAAGAATAAAGTCCACAACCGCTAGATTTACGATGAGAAGGTTGAAAGCCGTTCTCATCCGTGGGTTGGTGGCGTACGCTAGCACTGTCATCAGATTGCCAACGGTTCCTGACGTAAGAAACAAAAGGTATATACTTATGTCAAATTCTGGCAGTGCTGTTATGACTCAGGCCAATGGCTTGAAAAGGGATTGACTTGACTCAAGTCTGTTCAAAAATTATTGTATTAAATAACTTGGGTTGAAATTACGTGAGTTCATTAAACATTTTTTATGTATCGCAATCTTTACACGTTAAAAAACTTGCTTGCTATATGTTGGGTTTTAGTTATTTTTTAGTTGAGATATTGCTAAAGCATACAAGTGAGTGGTTTTATATTTCGTGAATGACTTTTCCGGGACTTGGCCTGGGTAATTAATGTCTTGGACCGGGACTGAACCTGGTGTTTATTGCGAAAGATAGGACTTAATTTTTTAAATTACTTTACTTGGGTAATTGATGACTTGGACTGGGACTTTTTGCAAAAGACTTGACTTGAACTTACATTTTTTTTACAAATGACTTTAGTACGACATGTCATTTCAAAATGCAAGGTTATCAAAACTGCCGAAGGGTTGACTGTTAAATCAACTTTTGTGCGCGGAAGTGCAGCACTTGTGCGTGGGACAATTGTTGAAACAGTAGGTTATGTCGGCAATGATAGCAACATAGGGACTAGAATAGTTTTTATGACTGGGGCATTTATAAGGATTAATTTACCTTGCATACTGTTATATTTTCGTTTGTTGAAATCTATCGTATGCGGAAAACAAAAAAATATTTATTACTCGTTCGCTTGTAAAATAACAGAAATGCCATATATAATATGTAAATTTCGCAGCCTAATGGCTGTATGTATGCAATATGCAAATTGTTTTATTTACACAAATTGAGACAAATAACACAATTTTCTCACAAAATGTTTAATAAGAACCCTTAATTTCAACCCGAAGTCATTTGACTCAATGGCTGAAGTCCAAGTCAAGTCTTTTGTCAAAAGAAAAGATGTAACGTAAAGTCACGTAATTTTTCGTCATTTTGCCCCAATGACTTAAGTCAAGTCAACCCATTTGAAAACAGTGACTTAAGTGAAAACAGTGACTTAAGTAAAGTCATTTGTCAAAAAACTTGCGTAAAGTCAAGTCATTTTGCCCGAACGACTTAGGTCAAGTCAACTTATTTGAAAACAGTGACTTAAGTGAAAACAGTGACTTAAGTGTACCAAGTAAAGTCATTTGTCAAAAGACTTGCGTATAACGTTTAAGTCAAGTCAAGTCATTAAAAAACAGTGACTTAAGTGCACTTAACAAAAGTCAATATTTTGTCAAAAGACCTACGTAAAGTCAAGTCATTTTGCCTTAGGTGCACTTCAGTCAACATCTACTTATATCATTGCAAAACTGTCATTTTGTAAACTATGACGATCATACAAAACAGGGTGAGATAATATTACTTACCAACTACACACACCAGACTGCCAATGCATATGCCCAGGTATCTGAACTGATTCACCGATGAAGTCATGCTGTGGATATCACCGCCTTTCTATTTGCATTGGCTCATTCATATGGATTCCTAACTGATTCATGCCTTATCCTCTAAAATGAAGTAACCAATGATATACAATTTTGATAAAACCTGGAAATCGGGTGACACTTTTAAACGACAAATTGCATTAAAGCCTTTTTTCTACTTTGACGTGATGAAGCACGGTTGTGCAAGAGCTTGTCAAGATTTTTTTCTAAAATCGTAAAAATCGAAAAAAACGTCAAGGCTTCTTATTTTCAAATTCATGAAAAAAACATTTTTAGTTATAACTTTTACTTCTAACTGCCCAAAAAATTGGAATTAAACCAGTTAAAGGCGGTTATAACAGGTTTCTGATGAAATTCCGGTTAATAATTTCCAGATTTAGAATTAGACAATTGCTTTAATTATAACACGGCAACTACAAAATGTATAAATTGAAGTAATATACTAAAAGCGCGAAACGTTTTTATTCGTTTTACCGGCTTGTTTAACATGTATAAGGGAAAATATTGTAGCAAGTTTGCAATAGGACATGTTTATACTGATTAATACAAAACCTATTTTTTACGCCACTGAAATGTTAATGTTATGTTTTCAAATTGAAACTTTCAAAAGCTGTTACTATTGGTTTCATAACCGACAATCTTTTGCACCCAACAGTATCAACATCAACGCCCATACAGAAGTAGATGTCATTTTGAACGTTTCAAATAACTCTTTATTCGTTTTTTGATGTTGGAATTGAATAAAGAGGTATTCGAAACGTTTACAATGCCACCTAAGTATTCACAAAATGTTCTTACTTCTGTGTGGTCTAACTACAAACTTCATTATCTTTAGATTCATTCGAAAGGTACACAAAATGCTACCTACTTCTGTACGGGCTTTGTTATTCTTACTACCATACGCCTAACTACAACCTCCAACCATTATGCAACGACCCAACATGTTAGTTGACTTTAACTGGTCTCAGCGTATTTCTATTTACGTTGTTTATCAGCCACCGAAACCAAACTAACTTTCTTTCCAAGTAAAAATACTGTTTCGATCTAAAAATAAATCAACCAATACAATCAAGCAACCTGAATACACAGCTGGGCTAGTCATTGCACTTCTAAAAATATCACGAAAGTCAGTTTCCTTATTGCGCTGCAAATGCACTAAAGCCTGTAACAGATCATTTAACGTTATGTGCTTCATTCATGTTCTGTCACTCTTATACGCTCCTGTAAAAGCAATACCTTGTAAACTTCTATTTCAAAGCGACGCGCCAAACTCTTAATCGACTGACAGCCTGCAATTAAAGGTGCTTTTGATTTGCTAATTACATTTGCAATTTCGGGGAACTTAAATGTCTTTGCAAATTCTGATATACATCGCCTGCTGTGGAATAGTATTAATAATTGCTTCCAGTAGTTTATTTTTCACTTTTCACAAAGGTCTCCGTTATTAAGTTCAAACAAGCATCAATGTATCTTGTTGCATTGATTCAGTTAAACTTATAAGAAAAGCAGCAAATTAGTTTAAATTGAGCATCCGTAAAAACGCAAGAATTTTGCAACTGATTCAATTTTTGAACTTCATTCCTTTATTTTCTGTTCTTTTCGTTTTGAGATAGAGGTTGCTTTAGGCGTTTTCGATTTCTGGGATTATAGCAAGAAAGTTTTGATGCCAAAGGATAGCTTATGTACTTTTCCGATACTATGTGGTATTACTGTCGATCTGGTATCAAATTATTAAAGGAATTTCAGCCATAATTTGCCATTGGACGCAAAAAAATTATCTTTAAATGTAAATTTAGTAAAACATATAGGTTAACAACTAACTGAATCTCGTAACAGTAAAGCTAATTCTGGCATCATAATTTGAAAAAAATTACATTTAACTGTTACAGTTTGATATATTTTGCTTGTTTGAGCTAGTAATTACGTCATTTGTT
Organism: Ascidiella aspersa; assembly: GCF_963924565.1. NCBI lineage: Eukaryota > Metazoa > Chordata > Ascidiacea > Phlebobranchia > Ascidiidae > Ascidiella > Ascidiella aspersa. The sequence goes on from NC_139451.1 coordinate 4,975,201, forward strand.
ATCGCAACGCGATACTTTTAGTCTAAAATATTGGATATCGGTATCGGAATAAAATGTAAAGTTTTGGACATTCCTAGTTCAAATAATTGCGTACATATTTAAATTTGATACTAAAAAGAAGCTTTTTGAGTATACCATGTCTCTTATAGCAACTTCATATTTATGTAATTTTGATCTTGTCGTGATATTGATATTTAAGACGGTCTATTCATAAATTGGCCCCTTTTCAAGATTGGCCCCTTTCCAAGAATATTTTCGGGCTTATGCATCTATTTTTTTCAACTAATTTGATGTATTATGTGAGCCTTTTGAAGATTATTATTTTTAAAACCACTTTTTGACCCGGAATAAAGCCACACTCATATTACGTTAATCGCCAAGACGATTTCTGTCTTTTGAAACTTTTCATATTTATTTCAAACCAATAACGTATCAAAAACGTTTTTAAGGGATATTTTGTCACTGTCCGATTCCGTTAGAAAATGATTTTCTTGACAAAGACGTTTACCAAAACTGCCTTTTCCTTTTTTTCGTAACGTTTGAACCTAAATATCTGAAAAAAAATTTTTTTAAAAAAGAACTAAAAAAAACTTATTACCACTCTTATATTGCTCAAATGTCACATATCATTGTCAAAATATCAATGAAAACAAAAAAAAAATCGTTAAGTCGTTATCGGCCAGTATTTCTCAACTGGGGTGATGCGGCACTCTAGGGTGACGTTTTTAACACTCAAGTGTGCCGAGAGATATTTCAAATTCTTTAGGAATCCAATTTTATCATTATTGTTAAGCTTTTTGATAATTTTGATATAATTTTTGTGTACGATAAAAGTGCAAAAAATGGAAAAGGTATAACAAGCTTGTTGCACAGGTAATGTGCTGTTTCAATCTCGTTTATTATATAATGTTACAACCACTCAGCACAAATATGAGCAAGGGCGTGTCGCAATCCAAAAAAAGGATGGGAAATACCGATTTAAGCCAAAGTGACACAGTTGTTTGCATGAGACACGCCTTGGCGTTAAGGTTATTTCGGGGTTAGTTTAAAAGCGAAACCTCTCACTCGCCACAAAAGTGTTCGTTGAATGACGCATGTTTTAGAGAAATTTAGAGAAGTGTACATAACAGCTGCTGAGTTGCAATTAGTTTATCAAATTTCCCAAATCATATAACCTTTGTAATGAATTGCAACGCAAAAAAGGTCGGGTAGATCGACATCATCTTGATAAGATGTTTTGATACGAACTTGTATCATCTTTAGTTAGCATAACTCAGAAGTAAACCAAAGCAATAAGCACCGCTTATAAAAGGTGGGACGCAATTGTTATCATTTGTAGATTTTGGAGTCGGAGCATTAATTTACTTCTCTGTCACACTCACTTATGGTAATAATAGTTCGTATTGAAACGTCTTAATCAAAATGATGTCGATCTACTCGTCCTTTTTGGCTCAATTCATTATCAAGCTATATTAGAAATCCGTGCATAGTGTCCCAAGTATATTGGCAATGGCATCCATTACTATATAACCTTTACTTCTGTATTTGACTTGTTTGCGATTAAAACCAAAAGTACAAGAAACATAAACGTCAAGCAATAACTTTTTTAAAGGTTTTCTAGTTCGGCGTTTCTTAACCTTTTTTACGGCGTTTCTTAACCTTTTTTACGGCGTTTCTTAACCTTTTTTCCGGCGTTTCTTAACGCGGCGCCCTAAAATGTCAGTGCAAGTTTAACAGCTATAAGCTTTGGCGGCGAAACTATCTTCATTAAACTTTTTGTAGGCGAACAAAACATAAGAAATTAGCACTAACAAGTTCCAACTTAATTAATATGATAGATATTTCTCGCGTATTTTTTTAAGAAATATTGCTAAGAACCAGTCTAAGTTAATCTAACGAAGTAAACTACTGCAGTCGGCCACCCATCCAAATCAAACGGCGAAACAATTTTGGGTCGAGACCTATGGGTTGACAAACCCTGTTTTAATCCCTCTTATAGTTTAGGTTTGTAAATAAGCTATTTTCCGTTCAATTAATGTCATTGGATATGACCTTATATTGGCAAAAAACGGCACCAAACAGCTATAACCTTACACGTTTTACGTTGAGTTTTGGACAAAATCGAAAACGTATTGTTGTATGGTAATTAAATCAATTTACATGAACGATTATTACCGCATCAAAACAGGTTTAAAAATCGACGTGGTTCAAATACATTACATCATCGAAACCTAAAAATATCGACATCAAATGACGTCATTACTATACTCAAACAAGCAAATATGTTAAACTAAAACGTTCAAACTATGGATGTCCGACACCTGACATTTTATTCCGATACCGATATTTTCTAGACAAAAATATCGCGGCTCGGTCCGATACCGAATGACGTCATTGTTTTTTTTTCAGGTTATTAAGCCAAAAATGTGAAAAGTTAAATAAACCTTCCATTTTATTTTGTGCTGACGTCACAATCAGACATGACGTTAATCGTGGTACCTGAACCTCGCAGAAGCTTTTGAAGTGCTCGAGCATTAAGAATTTTATTTATCTCCAAAAGTTAACCTACTGCGTTTTGATAAATTTGCATTTCAATCGCTGTTTTGGTTTGCAAATCTTGGATGAAGTCGGGCTGTGATAAATTTTAACCGACAATAATGCATTTATATACAATGAGTTGGCAAAACTTCCATTGTTAATAGTTCAAGCCCATACCTAGGGTAGACATCATGCCTTTAGACCGAAAAATTTCCGCATCAACCTAGTTGGAACAGACAAACAATATGAGAAGTAGCCTCTTATCCATTTGATAAAGGAGGTGGCTGGCCTGATGATATTCATTGGCGGGCCGGATTTGGCCCGCGGGCCATAGGTTGCCTATTCCTGTTATAGGTCATACTTTGCTATGAGAGGCGCTAAATTAGCGTAGGACTATTGCGCTGCCAATAACGTATGGCTTAATTTGTTTGTAAGTTTTTGTTGAATCAATAGCGGCCTAATTTCCGCGACTGTGGTAAGCAAATATTTAGTATGCTAATTCGCTGCTTGACACAGCTCTTGTGCGTTAGTACAACGATTTGTATTAACCCGAATACAGTTCCCCAGTGCTGTAATGATTTAAGTCAATGACTTCAAGTCACTGTTTTCAAATGAATTGCATTGGCTTGCACTTAACTCATTGTGGTTAAGATAACTTACAAAATGAAGAGTTTTAATTGAATATCTTTTCATAAAACTGGGTTAGCCTATTATCTATTTTTGCACGTAAAACAATTTGCTCGAAATTTGTCCTTTTCTAGTTCAACTATTACTCATACACGAACGAGTTTACTTTTTGTTAAAGTTTACCGCTTTATTTTTATGACTTAACTGGGACCTAAGTCATTTCAAAATGACTTATTTGTAACACTGCAGTTTAAACATATTAACCTTTTTCTCAAAAATCTTTACACGTCATCTTTAGCTCAGTACGCGAGGCTAAAACGCCATCGGAATAATCGCCTAACATGTAAAACGAAAATATGAAATATCTTGTGGTTTGCCTAACAATTTCCCGATACACAATAAACACTGTAACATAAAACAAACATTTTTACTACAGCTTTGTCTGTTTTCTTATATCACCAAGTCTGCCAGAACATCGAAATCAGATTGACTTTCAACCTCAAATTTTTAGTTATTTTGAGCTAAAAATACTTTACTGACAACAGTAAAATATGTGTTTTCTGTGAGCAACATATGCATTATGACGCGAAATTGTTGTGTTACATAACAAAACGTTTACAAATGTATTTCATACGTTTCCGATACTCAGCTGCATTCAGCAATTGCAACAAATCGTGACCTGTATGTTATGCTCGATTTTTGACGTAAAATTAAACCGTAAATTCGATGGCGTTAACGGATAATACGTTTTGTATGCTACAGCATAAGTAATGAGGCTACAAAAAAATATTCGAAATCCTACGAGTATAAACACACATTTAGCCTTTCCACATGGCCGCTTGAAAGGTAGCTTTAAAGGTGGCCTGGCCATTTTTTTTACGCAGTCATATGTTTCATAGTAAAGGCAAGGTACACTTTAAAAGGTGTATTGCAATTAAAATTGATTGTATAGTTAACAGTTTTACTACTGACAAGCTTTTATCATAAATTTACAGTTTTCCTTATTTTTATAAGGGCAAACTATATTCGTATTTTTTTTGCTTTATAGCTTTTGTGGCAGTGACTTGACTTACGTAACTGTTTTTAAACGGCTTTACTTAAATACATTTTAATAAAATTGTGGTGATTAAGCCTTCTATTAAAAAAAATTATAACTTCTCAAGCTTAAAAAATGCCTACATAAGGCTGTTATTCTTCCCAGCAGTAAACTAAATTAAACTAAAGCTAAAGAACTAAACAGAAGGCCTGTTTTTTTTCTGGTACCCACAAAGACCTTCAAAAAAACATTACTAAAAAACTAGCTTGCAAACTTAAGCGTACACGAAAGTTTTTTCAAATTAGTTTAGAATTAGAACTACTGAATTCTTAAAAATTAATAAACTATAGACCAAATTAGAATTGAATTTAGTTATTCACAATAATTAATTTAGTTTAAATCCCCATTTATTCTCATAAGTGTGTCATAGTTTTTATACATTTTAGCATAGCTTAAGCTTTTCAGAGTGTAAAATCACCTATACTAAGTCGGTCAGACCGGAGAGTAATAGTTCAAATAATTTGTTTTAACTGAGAGACTAAAAAAGAGCACACAAGCAACTCAGAAATTAGAATAAGATTTAGTCGCGTTTTTCTCTAATTCATTGATTTAGAAAACTAGAATTATCTAGTTGTCCAAGTCTGACTGCACGTGTTATGTGAACGTAATTTCTCTATTTTGCGGTTTCGCCTGATTCTGCCCTATCTCGCCTGACAGGATAGTAAAACGTGTTTAACACAGGGGTGCGCAAATAGTGGGTCGCGACCCGAATTTGGGGCTCTATATAGTTCACTTTGCGTTTCGAAAACCTTGGAGTTTATGAATAACGAATTTTTCTTGGTAGTTTGCTACACAAAAAGAAATCTAATTCATAGCTGCTGTAATATTTTTTCTTTCAGCACTACCATTGACCATTGTATATTTGTGTCAATGTTTATCCTAACATGAAATACTTGAGCTTGGTAAAATGTTGCGCTGAATTAGGGCGGTCAAGGAATCGGCTTTCTACCACTGGAAACTAATTGTTTCCAATATTAACTATATATAGTTATTCAAATTTTTTGCATCGTAATAATCCTATTTTGCTTTCTAGTATGTTTTGTTTCGCTGTGAAAAAAAGTTTTTTAGCCCTTTCTTTGTAGGCAAAGTGTCATGGGAGCGTAGCACTTATTTCAAATGTAAACTTAATATATACAGTAGATAAATACATGTTTGCTTGAAACGCAATTCCTGTGAAAAAGAAGCGCAATGTTTGAGAAAAAGTTGCCAAAAAAGCCCCCAAAATGGCCATAATAAGCAACACGTTACATTAAAAACAACTCGCGAAAAATTTGGGTTGCACGACTTAAGACAGCTATTTTTGGGTCGCACCAATAAATATTTGCGGACCACAGACTAACGCAAATTTGTCAACTTTTAGATTGGCGTTTAGTCATCCAGCAACCGTTGGATTGTTTTTCAATTGTGAGTTTAAAAGCCTCGCAAAACGAGAATTGGCACTGTTAAAAAAAAGGTTCACTGGCTTTTGACTTATAAAGGGTTCTTTTATATCGGGAATTACATTTGTAAAAGATTCAAAAACTAGAATTGAGGTGGTTTTTGCAAATTGTTAAATACCTGAAGGCTGAAGGTTATATAACTGGCTTTGCTTCGCAAGAAGTCCCTTTATATCAGGGGGTTGTATTTTGTAGCACAATAAGGCGAGCTGGTATAACAACAGAGAACACATTTGAATGTTTGCAAATGTTGCGTAACTAAAACCAACTTGCAAACTGATAAACATGCCATTTATTTAGCTTTAACTTTTACTGATTAGTTTGAACAAGGGACCTACACCAAGCAGCTTTTTAAAGCCTTGCATTATAACCACACCTGTTTTCACTGTTTATCGACCTGGGGCTAATAAATTCGCAATTTAAAATGTACCGCTGAATCTTTGCAATACAGTAGTTTGTGATGAGCCCTTCTATATCCTAAAAAAATCAACAAATATTTTAAAAAGCCGAAATTGACTCGCGCGTACTGTGTTGTTCTTTTCAAGCATATAGTTCAAAATTTCAAAATTCTGGCAAACATTATTAATAACCCAAAATTTTGGCGATTTAAGCAAACTGTAAACTACAGCCTCAACAAAATCCATAAACCTCAAATCTCGCCAGGATGGAATGCGATAGTATTGTTTCCAGATTTCTGATTAAGCCTATTAATACTGAGGGCGACTCAAGCATTAATTACTTGGCATCCTGATTAAGTCACGAACTATTTTAAGACACTGAAAAACGCCACTATAGACTAATTATACTACTGTAAGGCGCCAAATGCTAAACACCGCATTAGACTTCGTTCCCTATATACCTGCAAGCTTTGTTTTCCCCACATTTGACACTTACATCTAAAAATACCCTTAATGATAGAACATATAGGCTAAGCAGACAGAAAAAGAAGGCGATATATAGAATACAACAGGAATATCGTTTGGCAGATAAAGTTACCGCAAGATGTACAGAGTCGATACAGTTTGTCGCCCGAAAAAAACTTTAAAATTCTGGCAAAGATTGTTAAAAACTTGAAATTTTAGTGACTCAAGTAAACTACAGCCTCAACAAATGACATCAACCTAACTGTGGACAAACTTACTATTTTATGGCACCAACTGCTAAATAACACTTTGGACGTCGTTCATTATATCACTGCAAACTTTGTTTACCACAGTCGGCCATTGCATCTAAAAATATCCGTTGAAAATCTGCTGCGAAAGTAGAAATGGCAACCGCCCGAATTTGCAAATTGCTGGCAGTAGCAAAACTAGTTCCTCATTCGGTTTCCAAGCACGCAATAGCTCCACACTGAGCCGCATTACTGCGCGATGTGATGCTGGTGTGTGTTTTGTGGCGGTAGTGGGCGGTTAAGGTTGGTGCGGATTGAATTGCGTCACCTATTTTTTCCAGGCGCCTTTGCGCTGCTGCTGGTGGCGGGATGTTTTTTAAAGGGTAGACTCGCATAAGAAGTAAGTATCGCTTAAAAGTCAACAAAAAAACAGTCATTTTGAAATGACTTAATCACTCAACATATCCCAGCAAGTCAATTTATTGAAATAAAAATAAAACGTTGAACCGCTACAACTGGTAAACTCGTCTGACTATAAGCAATAACTCAACTAAAAAAAGATTTTAGGCTAAGCAATACCTCAACTAAAAATAACACGCACAACAGATGATTAGCTCAAAAATCGGCAAAGTTTAGTGTTATAAACAAGTCATTGTAAAAAGCCAAGTCGAGTATTTGACAAAAAAGGCAAGTCAAGTATTTTGCAAAAAAATCAAGTCAAGTCCCAGGATCCAAGTAAGCAATTGCCCAATTCAAGTCGTTAATATAGCAATTTAATTTACAGCCATTGCCATAACATTGAAATGTGCAATCTGCATTCCAATAATAGACAATATACAATTTTCTCACAGTGACAACCAGTCCCTTCCCATTCATATTGCGTCTAAATCACTTAACAAATGCAAGAAAATTCCTATAAAAACCTTGTTAAAAATTACCTCACGCCACTGATCTTTTTTAGTTATTCAGGAGTGAATCAAATGAAAGTTGTGCGCCCACTTGATTACCGATTTCCGCAACGCGTCAACTGTGACTCTTTTGTGTGTTTACTGTGTGCCATTGCAAGCACGAAACTGCGGTTTGATCAACGGTTTATCTCGTTCAAGAGGCAGCTAATCTGTTTCTTACCGGGACAGTTAATGTTAACCTTTCGCATTTTGGTGCAAGGGACACTTAAAAAATCGAAAAATGAATCGGCACATTCTATTAATGTTTTCTGACTTTAGCAGAACTAGAAAAACATAAACAAAATAGTTTTGCACATTTTGATACAAGTGCTTTGTGACTTTTTCTAATTGTGTAAGCATTCTATTACACTCGCTCAATGGTCACTGAGCACATGGTGCCTTTACATTGTATAGTTACCACTTTGACTCTGTTAACTTACAACAGTCATGCTGTTTCAGTTTTGATACCATTGTTTGGAATTCATTCGAATTAAGCTATAGCTTCACATGAGTAGGCCATTGTGTTGTTAATAAATCGCTGCACCCTGATAGTTTTTAGTAACTACCTCTTGGTCGTGATGTTTAACTTACAGTGATGTTGTTTCTGTTTTGACAATATTGTTTTTATTCATTCGAAATAAGCTATGAATCCAATTGATAAAGTCATGTGTTATTAATAAATTCCTGCACACTGATAAAGACTTCAGTATCGAATCGTATCCACTATAGTTTTCAGATACTAGCCTACCACTTGGCAATGATGTTTAACATACACTGACGTTGTTTCTATTTTAACAACGCTGTTTTGCATTTATTTCAATTCAGATATGAAATCACTTGATCAAGTCATTGTATTGTTAATATATTTCTGCACACTGATAAAGACTTAACTATCAGATTGTATTCACTAGTTTTCAGTTTATTTTGTCAATGGTTTCTTCTCGTTTACAAGGCTGCTAATCAGTTTTACTAGGGCAGTTTATTTGCCACTTTGCAAAGCACAAAGGTCAATCAAAAGTAGTCTGCCCATTCTTTTTTCACCATGCTGTACTAGATAACGGGTGAAACAGGTATAGGCTGTTTGTCACTTAAAAGTGCGACATTCTACTTTGAAAAGGGCGACTTGACACTATACAAAATAGCGATGTAATACTTTAAAAAGCAGGAATGTGCTGGACTTTAATTCATTAGGCTTTCCGTTTCTTATCAAAGTCAGTCATTCATGAGTTCCTAAAAGAAATATATTTCGCCACAAAGTTAGACGTCATCTGTCTATGAGAAAAATCAACAAATCAATACACACACATAAACTCCTTATAGTAGCAATACTTTGTTATGCCATTTATCTTGCAATATCTAAAAGATTATTCACATATATCTTAAAAATAATACGGAGGTTGAGCGACAAATTGCACATAAAAGCAATTAGGATTCTACGGTTTGCGAGACAACTAAATGTTATGTAACATAACGTAATTGGTGTTGTAAAGTAGCCTTGTCTGAGTTGCAGCCGGACTTAAAATATTTCCAAACTAAGCGATGGGCCGTCCAACGCGCAGAAAACTCAAGAATTGCTACCAACCATGCAGAAGTAGTTATCATTTTGAACGTTTCGAATAACTCTTTATTGATTTTCAACATATTTTTTGATTTTGAAAATAGTTAAATATTATTCGAAAAAAATACTTACGTACTTCTGTATGGGCTTTGATATTCTTACAACGTCTGACTACAAAAACTTTTTGGGATGCTACTACGTCTTACTACAACCTCCAACCATTATGCTACAAAAAAGTATCAGACGTCCCAGCTCAGGGTTGGCGAACCTTTTCATCGCGCGGCTCACAAACACGACCTTAATCCTTACAAAATGCACAAGTGGGTCATATAATTAATTATATGCTAATTTTATGCGAAACTTTGCTGCTGCGTGGGTTTATAATGAATTCAAGGTTTTTAAATGATTTAGAAATGTTGAGTCCCAAGAATTTTAGGAATCTAAGTAGTTACCAAACGCTGCAGCATTTTTTATGGGATTACAGCAGTTCAGCATAAAGTTCTTCGGCATAGTTTAACCAAGGTTTTTACATTTTTTTAGGCTGCGAGCTCTTAATTTTTTTTGGCAGAACAAAATGCTTTAAGTTGTCTGCCTTTCTGCACGCATTTTTTGCACATTTTGGCGTGCACATTTTTGCGCACATTGTGCAAAATAACGCCACGTCCCCTATTACAGATTGGACAGCCCTAATTTACACAGTATAGTGCTTTCTAACGATATTTGTTTTTTTACATTTATCTTTTCCTGAAAAAGGTTTATAACATTTCGGTATTTCTAGAGAGACAAGTGGATCATGAAAAATCTCGCGGGTCAGTGGTTCGCCATCCCTGTATTGCTATTTACCGTAAACCTCCGTACGATTACAATTGTTTAAAGTTGCTCAAAAACTTGCATCCATACACCAATATCTTTTACATATAAAGTAGTTACGCTACCTGCTGCCTTTTTCGACAGTTTCAAAATTCAGGGAAAGGGCGTTAAAAGTCGTGTTACGGTTAAGCGTGTTTGACGCGCGACCTTTGACCCGTGACGTAACAAACACAGGAAAGGCAGGATCAAATGAAAAGACGCGACCGCAAAAAAGTTCAGCACGCTGAGTTGCTTTCTAACAGAGCGTTGTTTTTGCCTAGCAGTGCTGTAATGATTTAAGTCTATGCATTTAAATCACTGTTTTGAAATGGTTTGTTGACCTTGACTTTTCTTTTGACCAAAATGACTTGACTAACCTCTTTTGGGCAAATGACTTGACTTGACTTAAATATCTTCGACCAAAATATTTGGCTTACGTCTTATGGACAAATGACTTACCTGGAGACAAATGACGTATGGACAAATGACTTTTAAAATTATGGACAAATGACTTTACCATGACCAGGGTTAAAATTAATGTTTTTATTAAACATTTTTTAGTAAAATTAATTAATTTATCTCAATTTTGTTCACAATTGTTGTGTTTTTGTTACATTTTAGTTGGGTTAATGCTCATTATTATTGAACGAAGTTAACTACTTTAATAGTTTAATGTTTTATTTTTATGTGAATAACTTGACTTGTAATTGAATTTCTTAATCCTAGAACTACCGATTTTTTTTCGACGTTAATTACCAAGAGGGTCAATTGACCCGTGTGTTTAATATGACTGGGATTTTTTTTACAGCACCATTATTTCTGCATTAATTTTTTAGAAATTAATTTGTGAAGTGTAACTTTTATCTGTGATGATGTAACAGTGTTTTAATTGTTTCGCTTTGCGCAGTACCAATGTGTCACAGTAGGTATAGTCAGCAAGTATTTAAAACTTTATAGAAAAGCGTTAAATTTTGAACATAGCTTTTTGTTTCACAGATATTCTGGAGCTGTTTATCTAGAATAGAAATGTTTGTTTCTTATCTCATTTTAGTTATATAAATTTTTTACTGAAATCAGATTAGTGGATTTTAGAAAAAGCTGATACAACAATGTACAGTGCACAATAGGTGTTGCGAATTTTTTGAGTTGGTGGTGATTAAGATAAGGAAGACGTTGATAAGCCTCAACTAAACTTGACCAAGGGCGACAATGAGATTTGATATAGAATAGATCGAGATTTAAATAATGACATGGACTGGGACTTGACTCGTTATTTTTTTACAGACTTGGACTTTATTTCGCAAATGATTTGACTGGGAGTTGAATCATTTTAAAATTACTTGTGAAAAACACGACTGTCGAGTAGTCACCACATTTTGCCGGATTATTAAAATCACTGGCGTATATAAACAAGTTAAATCGTTTGATACACTTACGTACCTGCTTCGAAATAATTGTGAAACCACTTCGGGTTCGTTGTATTTGCTATGTTTCAAATACTACGTCCGACTATTACAGTTTTATAGTTGGCAGTAATACGGCGTTTAACCTTGTAAACTTTAACAACCGCCTATTCTCCTACTGGTTCCTATTAAACTCGTAACTCTACAACCTCAGTTTTATTCCCAGCATATAACATTGCTACAAAGTGGATATCAATTGGTATATCCATACAAATAAACTGTCAAAAATCGAACCTTGACAAAATTTGGCTGTAAAGCTGCAGTTCACTCAAAAGCGCGGCTTTTCAAACTGTGTTCTCAACCCATTTTTTCCTTGTTTAAACAATTTCGCGAAGCACTCTACACTAGTGTCACTCTACACTAGTGTAACAAAACGCTTCTCGTTATTTGATTTAGCGCAAATTTCTCGAAGCAATATGTAACTCTGGACACAATACACGGGTTTTCTTAGTAATTTTAAGAAAAATACTAAAGCCATATATTCGAAAAGGTCGACATTTCGTAGTTCACAAACGTTTCGGCAATACCTCGTGTTATTAACAGTGTAATACTACAGATCGTGTTATTCCAGCGGAAAACCCCTAGATCCGTCATTAAAATCCATGAAAACCCTTTTTTTGTGCTACAAGCGTTTTTTAACCTATATACGTATACAGGATGGTCGAACTGTCCACCTAATAAATGTTCAATTAAAAAAAATGTCCAAAAGTGATTTTGGATGGACAATACTAGATCTATTTTAGTATTTAAGGAGGCTTCGCACAAATATAAAGCAAATTTAAAAAACTTATTTAAAATATTTACGTCTTACACCTATATTAACATTCAAATTGCGAAACTGAACTTTGTGTTATTCCTTTAGTAAATAACTTTAACGTCTAACCAAACTTTTTATTGCTTCGCTTTAAATATTAACTGATTCTTTAATGCCAAGTCAGGTTTCGCAAATAAATTCTCACGATCAGTTTGTTGTATAATATCAAAAACGACCTCACATAATTATTTTACCTACATGTTACTGATTAAACAAAAGCTTACATAATTTTACTTGCTGCAGGATAAGCATAGCTACCTCTATGCGAGACCATACACTTAGCAAGCACCCACGGGTGTCAATCATTTATTTAGCAAGCCCATATTTCTATCGAAAAACGAATATAGCATTAGCAGCCGAGTTGTTCTTATATTCAGACTTAGACAACTGGATAGTTCTATAGTTTTCTAATTCAATAAATTAGAGCAAAATGCCACTAATTCCAATTATTCTTATCTAAATTTTATTGTGAATTGCTTGTGTGATCTAATTCTAGTTCCAATCTAGTTCGGATTTCCCCCAAAATGATAATTTGTCAACGGCATTTTTAGTCTCTCAGTCACAACCAAAGAATTAAAGTTAAAACTCTCGGTCGAAACGACTTGTAGGCGAATTTTACAGCCTAAAGCCAAAACCTATAAGAAAATAGCACAGGGACTTATGCAATTTACATTCCGATTATAATTGATGGTGTTCAAATTTTAGTTTATACACTGTTTTCTGAAACAATTCACCATTTCTACTTCTAATCTAAATAGCGAACAATGGAATGATCCAATTCTAATTCAAATCTAGTTTGAAAAAACTGAAATTATCTTATTTTATTTCTAATCTAATTTTGAAAAGATAAAACAAACCTAATTGTCCAAGTGTGCTTGTATAGGCAAGGCCGCTAAGTTAATGCGTTGCCCTCGCATGAGTGCATAAATCAACTGAGAAGCCGGGTAATACGTAACAATATCAACACACTTGCTGCTTCGCTGGGCAAACCGCATGCCCATGTAAGTCAACAGCAGAGATATTGCGGTGTTGGGCAAACAGTAAAAAGACTTGATCACGAATCGTGTTTAGTAAAATATATGGGCGGGCAAATTGACCTGACGTTTTTTGACGCTGGTAAACACCGTATATTTTACGTTTTGCGCACATAGCTTAACTGAGGGGTTCTTAAACTGGGGTCCATGGGGTTCAACAGGTAGTTTTAGGGTGTCCACAAGGACCTAATTGGAACATCAGTGTATATTTAAGAAGTAATCAATCTTTCAAAAAAAATAGTTCAATTAAAGATAAAATGTTGTTGCACCAAATGCAGTTCGACTCGATTTCACTTTCACATTTTTTGGACGTAAAACAGCATGACGTATTTTTGTATTATGACGTCATCTCTAAAAATTTCTTGCCAACCGTGGTCCACGCGAAGCAAAAAAAAAAATTAGGGGCCCGCTGTAAAAAAAAGTTTAAGAACCACTGGTTTAACTGGTTTTACTGCAATTACAGGCGACCAACAGTACTAAAAGACCAGGAATATTTATAGTAAAATATTTCGGTCGTAAGCTATTTATTTCTAGCAATATTCGAAGACCTTTTTTGCCTAATGTGCCACGCATCCTTTAATTTAAGTTTTGCCAACATTAAACGAATCAACGCATTTTTGTGTTACAAAACTAGATTTAAGCTGCAGATTTTCGCACGACGTCGCTCGCGAGCAACAGCTGGTTTTAATTGTTTTATGACGTAACCTTGTGATGTCATTCTAAATACATTGCATCCCTTGCAATGAGCACTCTGGTAAACATGCACTCTGGTAAACATAACGAAAAATGTGGAATATTTTAAAAATCACATTTTTAGGTTTTGTAATCACAACGTTGCTTTTATTGTCGTAAAGCGAACATCAGTAGAACGACAAGCAAAATTACCTGGCGTTTTTAGACGCGGGTAAACTGCGAAAAATATGTAAAATACATTTTTTTTACACTTTGCGGCCATAGCTTAACTGGTTCTATTGAAGTTAAGCGAACAACATTAAGAAAACCTAATCAGAAATCATTTAGAGTAAAATATTTGGGCGAGCAAATTGACCTGGCGTTTTTAGAGGCTGGTAACCATGACAAAAAGCGCGAAAATGTGCAAAATACATCATTTTTACACTTTGTGGCCATAGCTTAACTGGTTCTATTGCAGTTAAGCGAACAACAATAAGAAAACCTAATCAGAAATCATTTAGAGTAAAATATTTGGGCGAGCAAATTGACCTGGCGTTTTTAGACGCTGGTAAACATGACAAAAAGCGCGAAAATGTGCAAAATACATCATTTTTACACTTTGTGGCTATAGCTTAGCTAGTTTTGTTGCGGTGAACTGAATAACATTAAGAGGACTTTATCAGGAATCATTGGGCGAACAAAAAAAAATACTCTATCAGGAATAAAATAGAGTAAAATATTTGGGCAAGCAAATTTACCTGGCGTTTATAGACGCTGTTAAGCGTAACGAAAATGTGAAATATGTAAAAAAAATCATATCTTTTACGTTTTGCGGCCATAGCTTAACTGGATTTATTGGAGTTCAGCGAACAACGTTAAGAAGACTAGATCAGGAATCATTTAGAGTAGCATATTTGGGCGAGCAATTTTACGCTGTGCGGTCATAGAGTAAATGGTTTTATTTTGGTTGGGCGAACAACATTACGAAGGCTTGACCATGTAATAAAATAAAGTAAAATATAAGTGCAAGGAAATTTACCGGACGCTGGTAAACATAACTAAACATGCAACAAAAAATCCTATTTTTTACGCTTTGCCCTCCATAAGTTTTAACTACATGAGGGCCTAAATGTTAATTGGGACAAACAGTTGGAAGTTGAACTTTTGCATTCACTGATTTTACCGCAAAAGTATTAAACCTGTCGCTCCGCACGATGTCAGTGTAAAGTTTCCACAACTTTTTGTTGTGCTATATCTTCTTTAAGCAAAAAAATATATATATATCTTCTTTAAGCTGGATTAATTGACGGTGCGGATGTGGCCAATGTACCGTAGTTTGGTGACTACTTAAGGCTTTTGCAATGTGTAATACAATAACACAACTAAGCCACATTGTTCATATCTTGATGTCCATGCTATTGTCTTCAAATACAAATTCATCTTCCTCGAGCGGCGTATTAGCCAGAGAACCCGGTGACGTGGTTACCATTACGTCATTGCCCGCCACGTCAGAGCTGTTGACGTCACACTTCGTTTGGGGCGCGAACAACGATTCGCTCATGCGCCTGGAGACCACGTGACCGGGTCTCCGCGAATCGGTTTCGTCGAAGTTCCAGCGAAGTGTCCCGGATGTTGCCACGTGGAACTGTTTGCGAGTCTGAGTTCCGCCGCTGCTCCTTTTTGGTCGGTTGGTTCCGGCCTGTGAATACACGCAATATTTAGGGAAAAATCATTTTACAACATAAAAGAAGATTTGTAAACATTGTCATTTTGAAATGACTTGAGTCACAGTCAAGTCATTTGTTAAATAACTCAAGTCCAAGCCCAGTCTTTTACTAGAAATAACAAGCCCAGTCCAAGTAACATTTAGGGTTGGTTGGTCCACACCAAATTTACACAAAAAGAATAACTTGAAAGATTAACTAAAGACCAAGAAGTATTTTGCAAAAATAACAAGTCAACTTACTTACCAGTGTTGCAAATTTGTCTCCACGTAAAGTCATTTAGAAAATAACTAAGTCCACAACATTTGGGGTTAGTACAAACTAATTTTACACAAAATAGATAACTTCATGAAAGAATCATGAAACTCCAATGTATAAATGACTAAATTTATGAAAAACAATAATCTTGTAAACAAAGTATCAATGTTGCGCTTTGTATGGGTTAGAATGACCTTGTGTTTATAATGACTAAAACACAGCCTACAGTACTATACTAAGAATTGGATTTGTATCTTGTTAAACCCTGGTTGTATATTGTTTTAAACTATTTTACACTGTGATAAAAAGTCACTCATTTGTAATTTGTAAGGCGAAATATATTTCGCCACAAAATCTTCCATGTCAAAATATTACAACAAATGCAGCACCGCTGCTTTTTCTACGACGGGTTCCGCCCTGAATATACCCAACAGTAATACGTAGTAATAATATCAAAGCTCATAAAGAAGTAGTACACCGAAAGCCATTGCAGACTTACCAAATCTGTTGATCTATGATGCAAGCAGGGCAGACTAGAAAAACAACCAGCCTGCAGTGAGGTTCGAACTCACGACCTCCGGTCATACCGGGACCGTCGCTCTACCAACTGAGCTCATAAAGAAGTAGGTAGCAGTTTAAATTTTCCAATAGAAATAGATGGCATTTCAAACTTTTAAAATAACTTATAATCAGTGAGAAGGCACTGATTATAAAAAACGTTTTTGACTTTGATTACACTGAACTCTTTATACAAGAACATTCAAAAATTTATTGATTAAATTTTAATATCCAATGCATGTGTAGTTTCGTTTTACATTTTATATTTTTATGCTTTTAAAATGATTGAATATCGGAGATCAAATTTGTTGGAAATAAAATATAGTGTTTCTGCTGTTAATGTTCGGGAATTAAGGTCGACATTTATCTTTATCACATAATTGAGTGCTACATTTTTACTGAGTTTTCGTTGTTTGCATTTTTTTTTTGCAGTATTTTTTCGTTATTTTCGATTTGGGCAAGTTGTTTATTTTTATATGCAGTATTGAAAGCATTGGTCCACGCCTTATCGTGGTACTTACTTCGATTTTGAAATCTTTGCCATAATCACGAATTCCAGGTCGCTTTGCTCCGGTGCGACGTCTAGTGGTGGCGTGTTTCTCAGCTCGTTTCAAAGTTTGATCCAAGAATTTGCCCTGTTAACAAACGAAGAAGTGTCAAATCCAACGATAATTATATTGCCATCAGAAAGCGTGTATTAGTTATACAATAAGCCCTACCTAAGTATATAAAGCTAGTTTATTGACAATACGTAAGCCGTAATCGTTGGTCAAAAAGCAGCTTCAGAAGGGTTAGTTTACAGTTGTTGAACTCATATGTGTGTGAAAGTGTATCTTTGTGTATCTGTTGTAAATGTGTATCTTTCATTAAAAGATACGCCACGGTAGCATCCCTATGTGAAGTTGCTTGTATTAACAGAATGTAGCAAGCATTGGCGTCATGGTTGTTTCTCGACTCGCTCTTTTCTGAGCCTGTGTAGCTTATTTGGTAGGACGACGGTACCGGTATGATCAAGGTTCGAACCTCACTGCAGGCGACGTGGTTCCGTCATATCAGTACCATCGTTTTACCAACTGAGCCACAAAGGCTCAGAGCGTACAAAGTCGAGAAACGACCATACCACCATTATTGCCTGCTGCATCTTGGTCATACAAACAACCTTAAGGATATCAGCAGTATTCACAAACTGAAACTCATATACAAAATGTGAGTGAACTATGTGATCAACGTTGACAGCTGGGTGAAACTTACCTCTATATACTCAGTGTCCATTTCCTTTGCCTCTCCATCGTCATCAAACGCTATGTTTTCTTCTCCCTTCCGGAAGCTCGTTTTAATGTTAGCCGCCCTTTTTCTGTATTAAAGTGTTAACAGTTAACTTAACGCAAAATATAACTCAACAAATAACCGTGATACAGCAAACATATTATATGTAATTAGGGTTAAAATGACCGTTCAAGACAGGGGTTCTTAAACTGGGGTCTACTGGCCCCCTGGGGGCATTATCTAGCTTGAGATGGGGTCTTTAAAGGCCTAATTAAAATATTATTGTAATATCTGAAAATGGATTAAATTTTTAAAAGAAAAAAACTTTATAAATTTTATAACAAGAACCTTTAAAAAAGCTTTAGTACTGAATGTAATTAGACTCCTTTTCAGTTTCATATTTTTGATCGAAATCAGCAAGTTTTCTAGGTCTACATGTATAGCGTCCATTTATGATGTTATAATGCCGTCCATTTATGACGTCAGCTCTTAAAAATTCACGTCGACGCCGGCCAACGCAAGGCAAAAACATTTTTAAAGGGTCAGCGTTAAAAACCGTTTCAGAACTCCAGGTTTCAGGAAATATCTTGTTATGGTCCTAATTATAATGGAAATATATCCTCACAAAAAGTATTTATTATGACCGATTTATATAGCTGTATATCGCAGGTGTTGTATAAAGTTTATATAAAATGTTGCTACCGGGCATAACATTAATCAAAAAACACTGCTCCTCTGGTCATTATATTTCTTATGCAATGTTTCGGTGACCTATTCAAGTCGGTTAGAAGCAGAGGAGTTGTTTTTTGATTAACAAACAATATATAAACTATCGTTTAAATGCGTAATATCAATCAAACCACACAGCTCCGATGGCAATTATATTTCTTGACCTATATTCAAGTCGCCTTTTTCAGGGTGAATTACCTAGACCAGGGGTGTACAACACGCGGCACGCGACCTAATGAAAAAGGCACGCACGTCCCCTAAATACTAAATTTGTTATTTTTCCTATTGTCAAAAAATGTTAAATTTGTTGTTCAGCCTATTGTCAAAAAATACTAAATTTGCTAAACTTTCTCAATGTTATAAAACAATCGCGGCAATCACGACTACTTACAATTAATTCTGATATTATAACATTATACAGTACTGTAGTGGAGGCAATCATTCACATAATTATAAACTATAGCTTGGCGTGACCAAGCAAAACTTACACACACTTAGATGCAGTAGGACGAATGCGCATTTCTACTACACAGATTAAGGCCAATCTTCAGAGTTTGGCTGAAAACAAACGTTTGCAAAGAAGCAGTTTGGTCAATTGGTTTGCTTGATTAAATAAACAAGTGCTTTTGATGTGTAAATAAAGTTATTTTTGTTGTAAGAGAGAAGAAGAAGTTGCGAAACTTTGTTACGGAAAGTAGGTATAAGATAAAATTTAACACGCCGGCATGTTTGATTTGGACAGCCGTGCCTTAGACGATCATAGTACAACTTATGGCAAACCACGAAGGAAATAACTGTTTGCAGTTTTTTCTTGTCCTAAGTTCTACTAGGAGTGTTCGACGTCATTCACTTTAGTAGATCCCCGAAACAGAGAAGAAATATTTGACATGATTTGTGTAAGGATTACGCTTATCTTTTTAAGTCAACAGTTTTTTATTTCTCACTTTTTCAGCGACGCTTTATTCTTCCTTCTTAAGCTCGCCCTTGCTTTGTTGATTCTTCGGATGCTTGACCTGGTTTCAAAGAATCAAAAATAAATATTAGAAATAGTTTTTATTTTTTATGTTTACAGTCGGCAATACCTCATGTCATCATCGTAGGATTCGCAAACAGCGTTAAAAAGTTTAACTCCCCGCCTTAAAAACGTTCGACATAATTATACCGAACCTTGAACATTGGTCTGACGGCTTGGCGGAGACGTTTGTAATCGACGAACTGTCAATTTGATCATACCTTTAAGCTTTGATAGGTTTATACGTATTCTAGCAAATCTTCAAAAATTCTTCACAGAAAAGAAAAAAATAGTTTTTTCATCTTTTGGAAAAGCTGTATGAGCTTGAAACACAAAAATCATTAAGAATACACTACCTTGGAATGTAGGGGTGGCCGATAATATTGGACTGGAGACGATACCGGATGTTACTAGGGTAGCATCGGTACCGATCCGATAGGCTAACAACTGGATATAATTAAACTTAATAACAATAAAGAAAAGCTAGGTATAATATTCTGTAAAACTTGGCCTTTTTAAGTCTGAAGTCTAAAATCCATTTAAAGAGGTAATTTTTTTATGCTCTAGTTATAATACCTCGACGGTCTTTCAATGTCCCTCATATCAGTTCCCGATTTTTCTTCCTTCAGTTCTGCACCATCTTCTTCGTGTTTATTGTTGTACTTTCTTTCCTCCACCACATAATTTATCTCATCCTTGGCCAAGAGTTGGTTAAAAATGGCGGGAACACCGTAGTCGTGTTGCAGCTTCAGTTGATTCTCAGACCTGTCAAATTAACGGAATGTTAAATTCAGGGGTGTCATTGTTACCTTATCTTTCACGAGAAGAAACAATAAGATAAAAATTTGCACGCCTGCATGTTTGAGTTTGACACCTTAGGTTTAAATTATACCGGTTTAAATAATGGTTGAAATTATAGTTTTAATCGAATCTGTAAATCTGGCCGCTTTTTCAGTAATACTATGTTATGATTTTGCCTAGAATTTACTTCACAATGACAACATAGGCGTAGCCAGGGGTGCCACGGGGGACATTTATAAATAGTGTACTCATAATCATTTGTTTTGTAGCTTTTATGTGCAGTACCACACCAGTCGATTGCAGATATGCCACACCTTCAACTGTTACGTCACAAACGATGTGATTATTTCGTTTGCTATACTTATTAATGTAGTTTTACTACTTTTTATTCATTTTGTTTTTGCTCTTTGAATGGTTTTTGAGTATTGCGTTAAACACTCAGTCAGTTGCTGATCAAAACGGTTTGATAGCATATTTATTTGTGTTTGATACGGCAGTTCATACAATGGCAGAAGCTAAACAAAAAAAGTTTAAACTTTTTGTCTCCCCAAAAAATTTTCGGCTGGCTACGCCACAGCATGACAATATTACGGAAATCTTATTATTAAACCGGCGATATTAAATATAATCAAAAGTTGCTTAAAATTGACCAAATTGGGTTTTGAGTGCCATATGCTGTAAGGATCAGATTTCAATTTTGTAGCATAAACTTTGCAGTTAAATACAGCTGGGAACACTACTGTGGATTTATCTAACATTTACTCCATTTGTCATTCCTCAGAAATAATACAAATAAAAATCGAATGTTCTAGTGTTATAAACAACTTTTCTTTAAAGTCTTACGGCGATTATTTTTTGACTTATCAAAAAATGTTAAAATTTTGTCAAAATTTACACGTTAGGTCAAAATTTGTCAAAACTATTTTACGTCAAAATCGGTTAAAAATGCACATAAAACGCTTACGAAGTTGAAAGAAACTAAATCCATCCTTTTTAAATTGTCGTTCAATTTTAATAATTCGACAAATTGGGTTTTGAATTAGATTTAACGACGCTTGAACTGTATTATATCTTTATTAGAGCAATATACGATATACGCGAGCCGGCAGAATTTACTACCCAGGCCTAGTTTATCGAAGTGGGTTCAGTTCGAACTTCGTTTGGACAAATGATATTGAACAGTCTTTGCTGTCTTTTTACGCTTGGGATTTGCAATTTTACCATTTTCTATTTCTATAAAATGCTAGGTCTCTGTTAGATTTCTGTAATTATCTTTACCTTGTATTTCAACTGTTTACACAACATTTTTCTAAAAATACCAAGCGTCCTGTTTTTCTTTGGCATGTTTAAAGTGGCTTGTCTTTTTAAAATGACAAAAATATTATCAAAACATTTTTATAGGTTTTGCATAAACCCGAAAAAATAACTGATTTGTGCTCGACCGGTGGTCAGTTGAACATCAAACACGACTGGTTGACGACGCCAAGACAATAATGCAATACTTAAAACAACGGTATGTTGTTTAAATTAATATATTTCTAGTAGGTCAAAATTTTGTCAAAAAAATATATTGCAAAGTCAAAATTTGTCAAAATTTTAATTTTTCGGGTCAAAATTTATCATTTTTTTGGTCAAAAAATATTCGCCCTACTCATAATTGTCTAGAGTCACTTACCCCTGCTTTTTTCTTGTTGCGGCCTGATTCGTCTGTTTCTTTGCCGATAAAACCGTAAGACTGATTGAAGAGTGTGACCTTATAATGATCGAGATTGCCTGCGTATGGCTCGTATCTAAAAGACAACAAAAATATATTAAAAAATGTCTAAAATACCTTAATCGAAAGAACACCGAAAATATAACAATAAAAATCTATAAAAAATAACAAATGTAAAATATTTATTGAAACGGCTACGTATGTATTTCTATTTGATTGGAAATACATACGTAGCCGTTCAAAATTTATATTCTTTACCTGATATTTCTGACCACTCCTTCTCAAAAGACATTGGCAAAGTTTTATTTTCAAGTTTGAATCGATACTAGCGTACTATTAGTATTTTAAAACATTGTACGCAACTTGAAATTGTGAATGACCCTTTTCTTAATCTATATATCAACATTTGGTGATTTGCATAAACCATCTTGAATGACTTATTCGTAGAAACGTTAAGCATACTGTATTCAGCTCTTGAACCATTTCAATAGGTAATTGAAGTAATATTTCATTCGTATTCTTCACTATCTAACTGACGTTTTTTTTAATTTATTAGCCTTGATAAGCGCGCATAGTTAAAATGACTCAAATTTTGAAGCAGAATGGTTGGAGGTTGTAGACGCAGCACGAATATGAAAGCCCATACAGAAGTAGGTAGCTTTAGGAAGTTTTGAACAATTCTTATGATTATGATTGAACGCATAGGTTCTCAACTGAAGTGCCTCGACACCCTGGGGTGCCATTTCTAATGCTCAAGGGTGCCGTGAGATATTTCAGAATCTTTAAGATTTTTGCTCAACTCTTACAAGTTTTTGTGTAAGATTAGAGTGGAATAAATCCAATTATAACTTCCTACGTTGTGTAGAGTAGATGTGTGTTGTTTCAGTTCCGTTTATTCAATAAACGTTTGTGACATTCAAGTAGTGAATTACCTATTAAAAAATATCTTGTAAGGTGCCGCAATCTATTTGTTATTTCTGTGGGGTGCCGCTAGCCGTAAAAGGTTGAGAAACACTGCGTTAACGTTTAGGGTATCTCTTTATTCGTTTTCAACATTTGATTTGCTTTGTATTGCTACTAAATGTTAAAAATGAATAAAGAGTTATTGGAATCGTTCATAATACTACCTACTGCTGTATTGGCTTTCATATTCTTACAACGAATGACTCAAATATTTACCAAAATCTTCCCACTGGCGATTTCTTTATATCTAACAATCTTAATGAGCGTACATAGTTAACCGTGACTCTAATGTATCTCATAATCTCCGCACCTTTTGCGGATTCTCCATTAATTTCGAGCAGTCTGTCTCCAGC
Organism: Ascidiella aspersa; assembly: GCF_963924565.1. Classification (NCBI taxonomy): domain Eukaryota; kingdom Metazoa; phylum Chordata; class Ascidiacea; order Phlebobranchia; family Ascidiidae; genus Ascidiella; species Ascidiella aspersa. Next base: position 4,998,724 of record NC_139451.1, read on the forward strand.
CAGCAATCCAGCCTTCTCTGCTGCGCTCTTTGGCTGAACGAACTCAACGTACAGACCCTGGGAGTCCTCTTGTATGCAGAAACCGTACGAGCCAAACTGCTTGACGATCTGTTGCACAAAAATTATTATTTTCGTTTACAAAATGAACATATTATTATGCTTCCACAATTAATTTTGCAAAATATTAGTTAAAATCAAACCACAGCATTTTTTTTCAAAAGCATTGCTTCTTACAGCTGCATGTCGCTTTTCTTTATGCATATTTGTTTGTTGAAATCTATGGTTTTATGTTTAATTTATTATACGTAGGAGTAGGTTTGTATTTTCTGTTTGTCTCTCCAAGTTCCGTGTGTTACGTTGTTTTGTGTGTTTAAGTGAAACTGGCATTCACGTAAAAAATTCTTTACACCCAGGCTTTGTAATATTCAGTGTTAAATTAGGTACATTTAGGTCACTGTTGTTAAATGGCTTACCTTGACTAAGTATTCCTTTCTATGTCTTTTGGGTCAAAGTCTTTTGGGATTTTGTGGTGAAATTTGCTTACATTTTTTTGCTTATTTTAAGACCGTTTGTTTGCTGGAGTTACAATATTGCACTGGTATCGATATGTTTATCAATTGCTAAAAAATAACTTGACTTGCTATTTTTCGCCAGTAACTGGCTTGGACTTATTTATTTTGCGAAATGGAATTAAGGCATTTCAAAACACTGCTATTTATTTAAAGTTTGTTTCTATTAGATTCCTGTTGGATCTTAATCAAATGCTATCAAGGATTCATAAGCTCTGATCATAATGGCAAGACAAAGTCAAAGTTGTTGGTGACATACGTGGCAAGTCTTGGGTGCTGCTGCCACTTCGCCCACGTTGCCTCGATTCACGCTCACCACGTTCAAGGTCACAAGGTCACCGCTGTCGACCACGTGACCGACTGTCGCCTCGTGGTTTTCGTTCTCAATGCTTTTGCCGTTCACCTGAAAGATTGAAGTTCGAATGAAAAGGTATAAGGTAGAATTTATGTCGCGTTAATAATAGAATTACTTTCGCACCGGAACGCATGGATATCTTTAGAGATGACTTCACAAAATTACGTCATAACTGAACGTCTAAAACAAGGAACTTTATAGGGTACCTTAGGTTATGGTGCGATGTAGCGCACAAATTTGAACTGAAATTTTAGTTTGCATACATTCAAGGAGACGACGTGATGGCCTAATGAATAAAGGTGCATGGTCTGGTAAGAAAAAAAAAACATTTTATCGATATGGCATTTTTATCAATAACTATTTTATCCGGAAACGACGTCCTGGTTGGTTTCGGCTATTTTACCCGCTAGCATTACAATAAAACACTGCAAACATCATGGTTCACCAGTGTTGTAATGACTGAAGTCATTGACTTGTGTAATTTAATCACATTTTTCAAAGAACTCTACTTGAAATCGTTTGACAAAACTACTTGGCGTGACTCAATTATTTTGAACAAATGACTTGACTTGGATTTAAGCCATTTTGTCAAATATCTCAAACATAAAAAAATCGAATCAAACATAGAAATCTCACCTCCAGTAGTCTGTCTCCAACTTTGAGTCCAGCGGCGTCGGCTGTCGATCCGATGGTGACATCCTCTATGTAATGGCCGTTGTCGTCAAACCACAAGTAGAAACCGAAAGAGCCGTTCTCCTTACTGATGCTTACGTCATGTGGCAGTTGCACCTCTGTCGCAAATAGCAACGCACAATGTTAATTGAAGTGCTAGTAGCCTAAAGTTTATTCTTGTGTTGATTGGTTAATACTGATTTGCCTATCCTAAAAAAAATGCTCACAAATTATTTTAAATAAATGCCAACCTTGCAGCCACGGTAGTTGCAAAGTTAGAACCCCATCTGAAAACTATGCTTTAGTTATATGGAAACACACGATAAGACCTTAAAAGCAACAATACCAAAAGTAGAAAAACCTGTAAAACCATAGCATTAAGACCAATGAAATAATAAAGCAAAATACGCAGTAATATTCACGAAAGAATAAAAACCTCATCGTCAAAATAAGGCCTACGTAATCGTCTGAATAATGTTAGGTCTTATTCCGACGGGTTTAGGTCTTATTCCGATTTTGACGTTATTCCGAGCCGTGTTTTATTTTGACGTTTATGTTGTTCTTATTTTTGTTTTATGCCTTGAGTCCTTCAAAATACACCAAACCAGGGTTGCTAAGTCGGAATCGGGACTCGACTGAGTCGGGTTGTTCCACTTGACTCGTAAGACTACCCGAGTCCGACGTGCGCATGCGCAGAACGAAATTTCGATACGATACCGAAACCTCACAGGTCTGTTTGTGCATTTAAATGTGGTGCACACTCTAAATCGAAATTGTTTTCAGGTTTAATCACGGTTACGTTAATCTCACCTTCATCGAACTCGACGGTCAGTTCAATTCTGTTCTTCCCGTTTGCGTGGATGCGGATTACAGCTTGTTCGTGATCCTCGCTTTCAACGTTTACACCGTTCACCTGCAAGTAATGTATCCGTTATGTTTTGGTGCTGTTTGATAAAACCCATGTAAGGTAATGTTCGTAGTACCGATCAGTGTTGTTATGAATTATGTCATTGACTTGACATAAGTGCACTTAAGTCACTGTTTCCAAATGGCTTGACTTGGCTTAAGTATTTTAGACAAATGATTTGGGTTGAAATGAAGTGCTTTGCTCAGGAATTCTTTTGTAAAATCGGCCTATTTATTCTAATTTTTTCACATAAAACAATAGAAGTTTAACAAATTCTAATTGACTGAGACTTAACTTGTTATTTATTCAAAAAAAAACTTGACTTTGACTTAAATTATACAAATGACTTGACTGGGACTTAGTCATTAAAAAAAAAACTTGTTTACGGTGTTGATTCTATTCAGATGCTTGTCGTTATAAGGATGTCCGATAATATAATCGTATAATCTAAAAAATGTATTATCTTTAATCGTTGTAATTTCATATATTTTGTTTGTTTGAGCATATAACATCATTGGTAGCGGATCGGATAGCGATACTTTTTGTTCGCAATATCGGGTATCGGATTAAATTGACAAGTAACGGACATACCTGCATGTTCTCGTGATTATTTGTTCTACAAAGTAAGCGTATTTATTACCGGATTTTAATATTTTAACGTTTTATATACAATGACAAGTACTTTACTTGGAGTTGACTTAAGCATCTGAAATTATTCAACTAATTTGAACATGACTAAGTCTTTTACTTATTCACAACTCTTAATAGCAACACACAACTCTCTATAACGTCACAACTTCACCACTACGTATTTAATGCTTTTAAAAGCCGCGTAGTTCAAAAACAAACAACACGTTCCGAACCGCACTGTGACATCACAACCGCACCCACCTCTATGATGCGATCTCCGTCCCTGAGACCTGCCACGTCAGCAGCTCCTCCTCTTTGGAGCCAGTGTATCACGTGACCTCCCTTTCTCTTACTCCCTCCCATGAAGGAGTCCGAGTAGGCGAGGTGGAATCCATAGTCGTCGTCTCGCTTCAACTTGTGCAGTTCGACCTGGTGACGCACTGTGCGTGTTTCTCCAGGCATTGAGTGATGAGGGTCTGTGGTTGGAAGATATGTTTGTGGTGGAAAGGGGCGTGGTCGTTTCAAGCTTTTGGCAGCTCAGGTCTATTGCGTTTCTTTTGTTGTGACAGTGGGTCAAATCGCTCAAATTACTTGGATTGAGATTCAATGTGTTGTTTATTATAAAATTCAGCTATTGATTTAAATTTTTGCACGTTGATTTATGCGGGTCTGTGGGTGTAAGGTATGTTTGCGATAAAAAGGGGTGTGTCAAGCGGGAAAGGGGCGTGTTGTTTGAGCTTAGGGGTCAGCAAACTGTTTTCACAAAGATTGGATAACTGTAAATACCAAAGATATGTTTGTACTATACGGGGCAGGTCCAGGGAAAAGGGGCAGTGTTGTTATGACTCAAGTCGATGACTTGACTTAAGTGCACATAAGTCACTGTTTTTAAATGACTTGACTTAAGTATTTTGAGAAAAATGACTTAACTTGACTTTAGTATTTGGACAAATGATTTGACTTGACATAAGTCTGATTAACAAATGACTTGATTTGCCTTAAGTCTAATGGACAAATTATTTGACTTGACATGTGTCTTCTGGACAAATGACTTGACTGAAGTCTTTTGGACAATTGACTTGACTTGACTTGACTTAAGTCTGGGGGGCAAAATTACTTGACTTGACTTAAGACTTTTGAACTCTTGACTGTTGAAAACACAATGTTTTTATCGAGCATTTTGGTAACTAAGTTGGGTTGTTTATTTTATTTTTTAACATAAAACAATTTTCTTTCTAAGTGGATTTAAAAATTCACTCCTAGTCGCTGCCATTCCCTCACCTGAATCTGTTATGCTTTGTAACTTTTTCGAGCTCATTTCCATTGAGTTGCGTTTGTAGTGAGCGTGTGTCTTGGCGTCAAGGGCCAGCAAGGTCACCACGTTGGCGCAAGCCTTGATCCTGTAAAAGACGTCCTGGTGTGAATCCTGTTCCACGTTGACGCCGTTGATTTCAACTAGACGGTCTCCCGGCCGAAGTCCTGAATACAACACATTTGAACTGAACAATCAGGAAAACGACAACTCGTTAGAATAGTTGTGATTGTAAAGAATGTCGTTTTCTTACCTTGTTTGTTTTATTTGCCGATTTGTTTCTTAGTCGGTGCACTTTATAGAACTGCTTTTTTCAGCCCTGTTTCGGTGTTTTATGCTCTAATGCAGTGCTTTGCTTCTTAACCTTTTTTAGCGGCGACCGAAATATTAGGCCTAAGTGTGACGACTAAGCTTTGGCGACCCAATTGTTTTTTTTTGGTAAGCGAACAAAAAAATAGGCATTAGCATACAGAATTTTGAATTTAAAAAAATATTATAAGACATTATTTGTATTGCTTCCTTAATTTTCGTAATTTAATTCTCAGAACCAATCTCAATTAGTATAAACATGAGAGCTACTGCGGTCGGCGACCCAACCAAATCAAACAACGACCCAATTTTGGGTCGCCACCCATAGGTTGAGAAGCACTGCTCTAATGGTTTCAATGTTTTTTCAACGTAAAAGTTCATGATAAAATGAAAACGTTGAATAGCTTGCAAATGTTGATGTAGTAGCAAAGCTTACCAGCAATATTGATTTTAAAAATCGGTTTAGTTTAGATAGGACATTTCTATTAATAAACAAAACAATAAAACGTTTCACCCTGACTGTTTAATTTTATGACGGGGACTTGACTTGGGCAACCGATGACTTGGACTGGGACTTAACTTCGTATTTATTTGAAAATACTTGACTTGGTCCTAAGTTATTTTACGAATGACTTGACTGGGACTTAACTTCGTATTTATTTGAAAATACTTGACTTGGTCCTAAGTTATTTTACGAATGACTTGACTGGGACTTAACTTCGTATTTATTTGAAAATACTTGACTTGGTCCTAAGTTGTTTTACGAATGACTTGACTGGGACTTAAGTCATTTCCAAATGACTTGATTACAACACTGTCTACCACCATATGGCATCGGAGCGTTTAAAATGTGTCACAAAGTTTTGTGTGTGAGTTAAAACCAGTGCGTTGGACTGTAAAGCATGGCTTAAATTGCCATACAAATTACTCTCGGTCAGCACCGATAAGAGCCCAGTCCTAGAACCTGACATCGGGTATCGGCTTCGATCCGATATTATCGGACATCCCTAGTGCTCATAATTTAAAAGCTTCAAACTTCACCTCGTTAAGAATCCGCAAATATCGCTCATCCCTAAATCACAACAGTACAACGTTATTTCACCTGCTTTATCAGCCGGACTATCTGCGCTGACATCTTGGACGAAATGCCCGACCTCGTCGTACCACAAGTAAAAGCCGTACCCTCCCTTCTCGCGGCTGATACGGAACAGCGAGCTACCTCCCCGCACGCCGAAGTCGTCAGACCTCTCGTCGACAACCGTGAATTGGATGACGTTGCCGCAGTCACGAATTATGGAGACCACCTGGAATAAAGTAAAAATAATTTAATAATTCAAATTTTCTTTTAAAGGGATGTCTGACCTTCTATACCTTTACCGATACTTGATGTTTAGACCAGGGTTCTTCTGAACCTTACAAAATAACACGGTAGTTCTCAACCTTTAAACCCCCTTTTTCTTCACAAAAAAACTTTGTTGATCCCTTAAGTTTTATGAAACACAAAATCTATGAAATAGGTCAAGAAAAAAAAAACAGCAGAACATGTTTCCAAACAGATTATTTATTCAACCGTGCATTAGTAATATACTTGCTGCTGTACAATAAATACGTTTTCATTTACATTACTTCTCAATTCCTCCCTAAGTCATTATTCCTCTAAAATTAAGTATAGTGACATAAATTAAACTAAATTCTTCCATAAATCTAGCGATTTTAAATTGGTCTGTTGCCCACCTTAAAATGTTTCCATGGCCCACTGATTGAAAACCGCTATTTTGAACAAACACTCAATTAATAGTTGTTTGTACGAACAGATGCAGCAGGCAATGATGCTTTTATTTATCATTTGTCGGCTTGCTTCGGCCTAAGCCTGTGTAGCTCAGTTGGCAGAACGACGGTTCTGGTATGACCGAGGTCGTGAGTTCAAACCTCACCGCGGGCTAGTTGTTTTTCTGGCCTTGCTTGTACTGATCAAGGTGACTGATTTCGGTAAGCCTTTGCGAAGGCATCTTGTGTACTATATATGAGTGCCTTTATCGTTGGCCAGTGTGACTCCAGAAGGCTTCACCACAAAATACACACTGTGTGATATTTGGGTGATTAATATAGATGTTTGATAACATTGGATCGGCACACAAAATGTGTGATTATAATCCTGATCATGCTGACTGATTTGGTAAGTCTTTCGTAGGCATTCTTAGGCCTACTATATCTAAATACCGTTATCGTTGGCCAGTACCACTCCGGAAGGGCTTGATCACAGAGTATACACATTGTGTATATGTACGTTTAAGTTACTTCTTTATGTAAGCTTTACCTCATCGTGCTCGTATGCCTCCACATTTTCTCCGTTGATCCTTAGCACTCTGTCTCCGTCCATCAAACCCGCTCGTTCAGCAGCTCCACCCTCAACCACTCTGCAATGTTTAACAACAGCGTTTTGTGAATGTTTAAAAGTTATGACTTCTTCAAAAGAGTTCAACTAGAAAAAAAATGTCGTTGCACTGTATTTATTTCGATTTCATGCCTGTTTCACAGTTTTGGACCGGGAACAGCAGGTTTCTGTAGCCTATTTCTATTATGCTGTTAACCTATGACGTCATGTCTAGAATCTTTTTTTTTTTTGAGCCACGCGTTAAGAAAATTCAAGAAACCCTGATAAAAAGCATCTTCTAAACGTTTCGAAATCAAACAGAAACTGAATTAAAATCGTGGTATTTAACAATTCACCCGAGCTACAAGTTTTTTAGAAATTTCACATATTTTGTTAAAGTGTTGCAAGCAACGGACTAATCTCCAAGTCAAGTCGTTTTTTAAAGAGCTTCGCAGTCAAAGTTATAATTAGAGCAAGTCAACTTCCAGTCAAATCCTTTGACATAAAAATTAAACAGAAAACTATTAAAGTTGGTATACTAGTCCGATCATATGAGCAATACCTCTGGGAAAAAACACACAAAAAAATAGCACAAATAGCAAGCAAATTGTTTTATGTACAAAACGTATAATGAAAAATGATAATTGAAAGCACTTTAATTTAAGCCAAGTCATTGTACAAAAGACTTATGTCAAGTTAAATCATTTTACCCTAAAGACTTAAGTCAAGTCAACTTATTGGAAAACAGTGAATTAAGTCAAGTCAAGTCATTTGAAAACAGTAATGTAAGTTGCACTTAAGTCAAGTTGTCAAGTCATTGACTACAGTCATTACAACTCGGTCTTGTTATTTAGAAGACGAGCCATACCTTCTTATTATTTGTCCGTTTCTGTCGCGGTCAATGGCCAGGAAGAAACCATGATCGTCCTTCGTATCTTTCCTCAACACACAGTCTCTTGGGCCACTTTTTCGTTCAGTGCTGATGGGTTTACCTGTGACGGAACAAGCTAGTTTTAAGTTCAATATGCAGAAATCTGCAAAATAGCTTTGCAAAACCATATACGGACTTCACTAACAAGATCTAAATAGCAACAATAAGGTCGGAATAAAACACAGTTCGAAATAGGACTACTATCTAACTGCGTTAATAACTTCTAAATCAGACTAAGTCTTAAACCCTTCGGAATAATTGGGTAAAATCACCCTATACAAACTTTTACCTAATCCCTAAACCCAACCCATTATTACATCCCTAACCCCCCTAACAACTTTAGACCCAAACCAATATCTAACTTTAAGGGTCGACAGCAAAACTGCCCATACCAGACCGACTGCCCCCGATCGTCCCAAACCCTGTCCCTGGTCATTTACGCCTTTTTCCGATGAATGCAGGACTTATTCCGACAGATTTTGGTTTTATTCACACGATTAAGATCTTATTCTGCCGTGGTTATTACTGCGTATTTGGCTTTACTAGATCGTTCGTCTGAATACTATGACATTTTAGATTTTTTGCTCTAGATATTGTTAGGTCTTATTGTGTGTTTTTCCCCAAAACCGTCGCAGACTAACTGATTCTGTCGACCAATGATGCAAGCATAGCAGGCTAGAATTTCGCCTTTTACCTCTCAGCGAATCTTCTCCCGAAACATAACTAAAATCTCCAGACATTATCTTAAGATTTATTCCAAACGTTCACAACGCTTCCTACTTCTGTATGGGCTTTGATATTGATTCTACGTCTAACTACAACCTCCAGCCATTATCTTAAGATTCATTTGAAACGTTCAAAATGCTTCCCTTCTTCTGTACGGACTTTAATATTCTTACTACGCCAACTGCAACCTCTAGTCATTATGCCCCAAATTGTTTTATGTTGGCCATTTATCCTTTTACCTCTCAGCGAATCTTCTCCAGATACGCTCGGGTAATCTCTTGCTCCGAGGAGGATAATCGAGTCATCCATCTTGATCTCCGGCTCCCTGGATGCTTCATCCTCCGAGTCCGGATCCTTGGACACAAAGACCGGCTCCTCCGGGATTGAGATGGCGTCGTAATCCACATCGTTTAGTCCCTGTTGAAAAACAAAACTTGGATTAAATTTTGCAAAATAAAGTAGTTAGCAGTGTTGTGGACTGTGGTGCACCTAAGTCAAGTTAATTGAAAACATTGACCTAAGTCAATGACTTTGGTGTACTTAAGTCACCGTTTTCAAAAAAATTAACTTAAGATATTTGGACAAATGAATTGACTTTTTAGGTCGTTGAGTCAAATGACGTTGGCTGAGTTTACTAATGATATTACTAATGATATGTAAGCCGTAATCGTTGGTCAAAAAGCAACTTCAGAAGGGCTAGATTTCAGTTGTTAACACACATATGTGTGTACATATGTTTCTTTGAATGGCTGAATTTAAGTGATTTTATTTAACATTTTATTACAAAATTGACTTATTTATCTCAAACTTGGGGTGACTCAAATTGTACCGGGACTTGAGTTGTTATTATTTTTCAAATGACTTGTTAAAACGCAGGTAGGTGATCTACGTTACAAATAAGAAAAAATCACAGTTTGCGAGGAAAACTAGTTTTCGTGCTTCTGAAGAAAACTTTTTAAAAGCGAACAAGCTTTTTAAGAAACAATTGCCCTTAATTTAAAAAAATGCCCACTTTTGCAGTGAAGATATACGATACTTCACATTTTAGTCCGATAACGAGGCCCGATATTTTGGGCAAAAAATATGGTGATCCGTTCCTATACCAAATGGTATCATTACTATGCTCAAATAAACAAAATAGATAAAATTGAAATGCTGAAAGGCGTTAGCTTCAATTACCTTCAGTCGATAACCCCCATTTTATTTAAAGATATAAAAATCGACGCATTCAATGCAAATGATGGCCGAAATTTCTAGATTAATTTAGTACCGGAGCTTCACCGACACCGCAGCCTAGTATCGGACGAGTACAGTTACTTATACTTGTTATCGGCTTTAATTCGATATTATCGGACACTCCTATATATGAATATGTCCTTCATAAAGTTCAGTCACTTTTACAAAACAATTCGTACGTTTTAACTCTCTGCTTGCCGTTGTTTTGAACTGGCGGAAAAGCAAAATGCTGGTAAAACAAACGAAAAAAAATAGGAAAAAACACCAGCGACCAGGGTGTTTTTTGCTTGGCTTTGTTTATATAGTTAAGATAACAGTTGATGAACACGTATGTGTGTGTATTGTTCATTGAATGATATGTAACTGTAGGCCCCCTTCATTCCTGAGGTTGCTTGTACTAACAGAATGTAGCAAACATAGTTGTTTCTCGACTTGCTCCCCTCTGAGCCTGTGTAGCTCAGTTGATTGAGCGACGATATGGCCGAGAAACTGAGTGCGAACCTTAACGTAGCCTTGTGTTTACAGGATGCAGCAAGCAATAGTACTACCGTTGTTTCTCAACGTGCTTCCCTCTGATCCTGTGTAGCTAAGTTAGTAGAGCGACGGTCCCGGTATGACCGGAGGTCGTGAGTTCGAACCTCACCGCAGGCTACTTGTTTTTCAGCGTGGCCTTGCTCGCACCAGATCCTTATTTGATCAACTGTGCAGGCAATCGTACGTTATAACCCCTTGCTTACCGTTGTTTTGAACTGGGCGATTTGCTTGTAATGCTTGGCCGACTTGCTGTCAATCACCAGCAGCACCACCTCGCTCTCGCACGACCTCAGGCGGTCAACAAGCTCCTCGTTTGCCGAACTTTCAACGCTGGACCCGTTTATTTGGATCACACGGTCACCGATCTACGTAAAGAGAGATAAATTGTGCGGTGAGTCTACTAGGTTTTCTTAAGGATACTTTAATTTTATTTTTTTATTTATGTCAATATAGTTTGTCATAGGTCTGGAAACCGCCCATTGTTTAATACTTTAAAGCATAATGGCTGGGGGTTTTAGTTAGAAGTAGTATGAGTATCAAAACCCATATAGAAGTCAGTAGCATTGTTGAAAATTGAAATCGTTGCATGATTAGAAAAATTAATTCTATGTCGAAGCGCTGACTATGTTGAAAATGAATAAAGAGATATTTCAAACGTTTAAAATGGGCTTTGTTTGCCATTTTTTAATTTTTTTGGGTAAAAACACGAACATTATTGGAAATAAACAAAATGGGATGGGCCTTTAAATAAATCATAGTTAAAATTAAGATCTACGCTTTTAAAAAATAGAGTGTAATAAGAAAATAAATAAAAGTATCGGCGATAATAATTAATTAAAAGATCACGTCATAAATCTAGGAGACTTGGAAAACATGCTGGTTTTGATCCAGCAAATGTGAAATTGAAATAAAGTCTAAATGCGTTTGAGAAGAAGGTGTCAAGGAATTGATTTTCGATAAACACATTGTCTCACGAAAATCGTTTCAGTTTTTTAAACAATTTTCACTACGATTTCAATCAGGCCTTTATAAACCCCCTAAAACTAGTTCAGGTATCCCCAAGGGATTCACTGACCCCATTTTAAGAACACCTGTCGTTAAAGGTATTTTCGCTTATTTGTCTATTAACAACTTTTACCCATGAAAGTTTAATTTGTATTCTCTTTCATTGTGCCAGTGTTGCGTAATATACAGAGAACTTAAAATCTTGCCAGGTTTGAGTCTCCCTATATTTCCAGGTGTTTACGTTTAATTTAAATCATCTTTGATGCGTACGACGATTAAGTCAGAACGCAAGCTGGCAGAATTAACCACCCAGGCCTATTTTATCGTGTTAGGCCCTCGAACTTTATTTTTGCTTTATATAGTTGTTTTTGATTTGTACAAATGTATTAAACAGTATTTGCTGTTTTTTTTCTTTTGCGATATGCAATTATCCCGTTTCTTATTTTGATATCTAAAAATTTTCTGCAAACATTTTCACTCAGTAGAACATCTAAAACTTGTGATTGACGACGCCAAGTCACTATTGCAGTACTTCAAACAACAATATGTTGTTTAAATCAATGTATTTATAATAGGTCAAAATTTGTCAAAATTTCATTTTTTAGGTCAAAATGTCTTATTTTTAGGTTGAAAAAGAATTGCCCTATATGATGTCACAAAGCAATGTTCAAGTGTTCTTCTTTTTTATTAGAACACTTTTGCCTTTTTCTACTCTTATGTATCTGACACACATGGTTCCTATTTCTTTGTTTGACAAACCAAACTTGTGGCTTTAAGGTTTTTTTTATAGATTAAATTTTTGCCCAAAATACAGGACCTGGCTTTAATTTTGGCCAGCAAGAAACATGACGTCACTTACCGATAGCCCCGCCCTGTCGGCCGGGCCCCTCGGGTCCACTTCGGTGACGTAATGACCGTCCTTGTCGCTGTTGAAATCGACGCAGAAACCGAAAGCGTCGCGGTCCTTGAATATTCGGCACAAGCGAGGTTTGTTCCTGTGAAAAATAGGCAGCTTATTTTTTACATGTACTAATATTTAATCTACGTTAAAATTCTACCTCAAGTAATTATCTTAAGATTTATTCGAAACTTTAAGAAAATGCTAACTACTTCTGTGTGGGCTTTTATATTCGTTCTACGTCTAATTAGAACTTCTAGTCCAGTTTTTCTCAACCGTGGCCCTCGGCCCCCTTGGGGGGGGCACGGGCATAACTCTGTAACTATCGGTATTGCAAAACCAAAGCATCACTATGTTCAAAATTTGCAAGTTAACTTAAATGTGTCATTTCTATTATGACTGTAAAACTTTCTTGTAACGTTCGTAACAAACTTTTCTGACACGTTCTTTGACGCGTCAGTAGGCATGTTTAAAGTATAATACTGGATTCGTTCTATCACGAAAAGTTAGGCTTAATCGAACGTTCGCCATTGGCAAGTTTGGGTAAAGGCCGATCACTGTGGCTAAACAATTACTTTGCTGCTTTATATCTAGCCAAGTAGTGCGGAGCCAGCATTTTTTCAGGCGGCCTATTACTTTCCGATAACCTTCGCCTAATCATAAAGTGTGCGTCGAATGCTGTTGGGCAAGCAACTGACGTGTAGCCGCGTGGTCTGCAAACTGTGGGCCGCAGAGTCATATTTGATGGGTCCCGAATTATTTTGAATTGCTTAGTGTTATCATGTAGTTGTTGGCCGTGTGGTAGCCCTGCATTTGTTGCAATGTATTTCAAAAGTTGGTGTGGCTAAGAATTTTGATATTGTCTCAGCGTGGTTTAGGCCCGCGTGCCAAATGTGGCTCTAAAAGTGCCGGTCAAGGTATATTTTTTGCCAACTTATATATGAACGCAAAAATTTTGGCGCGCTTCGCGCGTAACCTTTTTTATTGGTTTTATATTATCATTATGGCTTGCCGATGTTTTCGATATCAAGCCGCCGTGTAAGTCGTGAGACTGTACAGTTAAATTTCTGTTAATTTATACTATAAATGATTTTTTCGAATCCTTTCATGTGCCATATGCTTCACGTATCCACTGTTTCCGTAGTGGTTTTACGTAGTGGGACTCTGTAAAGCGTACTTTAAGCCACGACAAAAACAAATTGCCGAACACTGGTGTAGCCTAATGCCAGTTGGAAAAATTCGCAATTTTCTTAAAGGGCATTAACTTGCAAAAGAAACTCGGAAAACGCAAGTATGGTGCAGGGTTACTCAAGGTCAGTTTTAGACTAATATTTAGCGAGGTTTTGCACAGCGTAAGTAACACATTTATAAAACGAAAATTCAGAAATCATCTCGACGATCTAATAACGTTCGCTTGGCTCAGTACAAAACAGAGCCGAATGTAAAAAAATACCTTTGGAATATAAAGCTTTGTAATGACTATTATGTTAATTTAAATTCAAATGACTGGTTTCTTATTTTTTAGAAAATTACTCATTTTGTTAAATTTTTAGAAATCTTTAGAAACTAAGTATACACTTATTCGTTGATTAATAGCCATATTTGTTAGAAAGGTTAAGAAAGAAGTAAAACAAGTAAAAAAACACAACGCTAGGTATTTCAAGTAAAAAAACACAACGCTAGGTATTTTTCATAAGCAGGGGGGCCACGAGGGTCGATGGCCTTTCAAAGGGGACCACGAACCATAAAAGATTGAGAACCACTGTTCTAGCCATTATGCTTCAGAGTTTTTATGGTATTTTGAATTCTTAATTTTTGCGAATATTTTGCTGTAAAGGCTTGCTAATTGAGAAAGGGTGCACATAGATTATTTGGGTCAGATTTAATTGAGTTAATAAAACACGAAAACATGTATCGCCAAGGTGTGTTTATAAGTGAGCTGACAATGGAAACCAAGCTGAAAAATTGTGTCCTTCTATAACTTCTAACTGATACCTCAGATATTTGTCGTTCTATACAGATAAGCCTGCAGTGAGGTTCGAACTAACGACCTCCGGCTATACCGGTATACTTGTTTTTCTAGCCTGCCTTTTTGTTTTGCTAGCCAGTTCAAACCTCGCACTACAGTCTAGTTGTTTTTCTAGCCTGCCCTGCTTGCATCATTGATCGACAGTATCGGTTAGTTTACGATTGCTTTCGGTGGACAGATATACGTCTTTGGATATTCAGTTGCGAAGTTAATGTTCGCGCAAGTTCGCAATGTTTCGGATCAATTTTCATATCGTATAAAGTAAACAAGCGAACTTAAACTGGGTTTACTGTGTCACTTGGTTTGAAAATATAAAATTATTGAAAAAAAGGTTCTAAGAACTCGTCTAAAGAAAAAATATCCCTAAGAAAAACAAAATGTACCATGAGACAATTGACACCATTTAAAATTGACTGATTTTAGGTTAAATTACAGTAAATTTTAGGACTTGTCTTCAAAACGAATCGTCTTTAAAAGTTGAATATTTATCTTCGACCGTGCGTTACAAATTTATTTGCGGCAACAAAACAAGCAGTTTGACTTGCTTTCCGTCAGCTATTCATTGCAGTCTGTCGCTTTCAAATCGGTAAGTGTGCAACGTCGTTGGAGGTCGTTGAACGTCGTTGCATATAATATTCAAACAAAAACCGACCTTTTGTAAACCACGTCGTACTCTTCGTCGACCACGATAAGGTCGGCCGTATTCTTGTTCGCGCAAATAGCCGAGATGAGTCTCTGGTGAGCTTCGTATTCCACGTTCTGGCCGTTCACTTCCACAATCCTGTCGCCGATCCTTAACCCTGCTCTGTCTGCTGCTCCACCGCAATCAACCCAGCGTATCACCTGTGTTGAAAGTATAAGGTTATAGTAGGGCTTTAACCCAGGGTTTAAAATATTTACTAAAATTATAATATTTACCTCATCATAAAAAATACTTTTTTTAAACCTAGCCTCATTACTTTCATATTGGCTGCAAAGTTTAAAACCTAGCCCTAAAATTTAAGTCCTTCGTCCAATTTTAACCCAATCCCCATACTGTGTTATTCACCCCAAATATTTATCACTCATAAAATAGTATTTTAATCTTCAAATTAAAAACAAATTTCCATCCTATCTACTAATTTTAACCCCACACCCCCGATATTTTGTACAAAAGTGTTGCGGCCCGATCCGATTCTAAATGGCGTCATTACGTTTCTCAGACAAGCAAACAAAGCGAAACTTGAACGTTTAAAGCAGGGGTTCTTAAACTGGGGTCCATGGACCCCTTGGGGGTCCGTGAACTAGTTTTAGGGGGTCCATGAAGACCTAATCGAAATATTAGTGTATATTTAGGAATTAATCTGATCATTAAAGAAAACAATTTAATCAAAAATAAAACGGCATTGCACTGAATGTATTTAGACTCCATTTCACTTTCGCATTTTTGGAGCAAAATCAGCAAATTTATGAAGTATATTTCTATTGTGACGTCAATTTATGTCGTAATTTTTTAATTTTTGATGCCTACAGTGGTCCACGCGAGGTAAAAGAAAATTTTAGGGGTCCGCGGTAAAAAAAGTTTAAGAACCCCTGGTTTAAAGGTAATATTTTTAAGGTTATTAAGTACAATTTTGCCTTAAAGTGAAGAAGTTTAGTTTCTAAATTTTCCCTTCACGGTAGAATCGCTGCAATAAAACGCAATTTACGGCAATTCTCATTAATTTTGTATCAAATTGGCACCGATACCACCCTAGTATCGGACTAGTAGCGATACTGTCACTTAGATCGGGCATAGGCTCCGATCCGATATTATCGCACATCCCGAGTTGCTATATATGATCGTAATTTGATCATAGCTAAAATACCTTCAGTAATTTGTATTGAATTAGAACCTATAGCACCCTAGTATAGGACGAGTACCGATGCTATCACTTCACGTGGGGTATAGGCAGTGTTGTGATGACTTAAGTCAATGACTTGACTTAAGTGCACTTAAGTCACTGTTTTTAAATGACTTGACTTAAGTCATTTGGGCAAAATGACTTGACTAGACTTAAGTCTTTCGGACAAATGACTTGACTTGACTTAAGTCTTTTGAACAAATGACTTGACTTGACTTAAGTCCTTTGAACAAATGACTTGGGTTAAAATAAAGCATTTCTTTAAGTATTTTTTAATAAAATTGAGCTATTTGTCCAAATTTTTGCACAAAAAACAAATTGCTTGCTCTATGTTCCCTTTTCCTTATTTTTTAGTTCAGTTATTGTTCATAATCATACGAGTTAAAATTCTAATGGGTTTAACGTTTTATTTTTATGACAAGGACATGACTTGAAGTTGTCAAGACTTGACTTGGACTTAAGTTATTTTGCAAATAACTTGACTGTGACTTAAGTCTTTTTAAAATGACTTGTTTACAACACTGGGCATAGGCTATAGGCTCCAATGGGTGATAGGCTCCGATCGGCTCCGATGCGATACTATGGGACATCCCTATCCTCAGCAATTGAACAAACATCCACCAACTATAAACTACTTACTTGTCCGATTCGATTGTTGTCGATGACGACGTAAAGTCCGAACTCTTCCTTGTTTCTTTTCACCAAACGACAATACCTCGGCTTCACATCACGCCTACTCTTGCGACGAGCTGAAGATATACAAAAAAACACCTGGAATTAGATTGTGTAGCTTACAATGCTAAAATCCGCCACAAGTTTCAAGCAAAAAAGAATATTTTTTTCACCATATAAAGTTTAATTTTTAACTGTCAAGTTCATCATAACGCAATGAACGATTCACACACAGGTATATACATCTGCGATCTGGAAAAAAACGCTTGACACTAACTCTCGAAGCTTTTAGTGCTAAAATCCGCCAGAATTTTGAAGCAAAAATGAAAAAAATGCAATTTTTTTACCATATAAAATTTAATTTTTAACTGACAAGTTCATCATAACGCAATGAAACATTCACACACAGGTATATACATCTGCGATCTGGAAAAAAACGCTTGACACTAACTCTCGAAGCTTTTAGTGCTAAAATCCGCCAGAATTTTGAAGCAAAAATGAAAAAAATGCAATTTTTTTACCATATAAAATTTAATTTTTAACTGACAAGTTCATCATAACGCAATGAAACATTCACACACAGGTGTATACAAATGTGATCTGGACCTTTAGAAATCGTACTGACCAACGATAACGGCACACATATCATAGTACACGTGAATTCTTCAGAGGGCTAACCGAAATCAGTCGATGAGTCAAGGATTTAAATACAAGCAAGGCTATGCAAGAAAAATCTCGCCTGAGGTGAGGTTCGAACTCATGACCTCGGCCATACCGGGACCTAACTCGACCGCATTCCTTGCAACTGCGAATTGGCTTTAGAAAGTCCAAACGACCAACGATAACAGCACATGTCACAGTACGCCGGATGCTTTCAGAAGGTTTAGCCGGAGATGGTGAGTTCGTACCTCAACTCAGGCTACTTGTTTTATTACCTAGCCTTACTTGCACGAAAT
Organism: Ascidiella aspersa; assembly: GCF_963924565.1. NCBI lineage: Eukaryota > Metazoa > Chordata > Ascidiacea > Phlebobranchia > Ascidiidae > Ascidiella > Ascidiella aspersa. The sequence goes on from NC_139451.1 coordinate 5,016,722, forward strand.
CCTTAATTAATCAACTGATATCGGTTAGTCGCGTTAGTAGCTTATACTGCTAAAATTTCGCAGCTTATAGTGCTAAAATCCGCCACAATGTTCAAGCTTAATCGAAAAAACGCCATTTTTAGCATATAAAGTTGAATTTTTAACTGTCAAGTTGAACTGAAAGCACTGAAAAATTCACACACAGGTGTATGCAACTACAATGTGACAAACGACAAGAGCACACATCATAGTAAACCGGATGCCTTCATAAGGTTTAGCCCGGGGTTACTCAAACTTTTTTTTACCGAAGACGCCTAAAAAATATTTTTGCTTCGCATGGACCAGTGTAGGTAAGAAACATTTATAAATGACGTCAAAAATTTACGTCACCAAATAGACTTCAAAAATATGCTGTAATCCGGTCCAAAAAATTTGAATGTAAAAGTGAAATGGAGTTTAAATACGTTCAGTGCAAAAAAGTTTTATTTCAAAATAAAACTCTTTTTGAAAATTTGATTAGTTTTAAATATACAATACCACTTCAATTAGGCCCTCATAGATCCCCTAAAACTAGTCCACGTACCCCCAAGGGGTCCATTGACTCCAGTTTAAGAATCCCTGCAAAAGATCAAGAATTTGGCAGCCGTAACAACTTGCATAAGCCTAATCGGCCATCGCAAACACACCAAATATATGTAGCTCGTTTGGTAGAGCGACGGTCCCGGTATGACCGGAGGTCGCGAGTTTGAATCTCACCGCAGGCTGGTTGTTTTTCTGGCTTGGCCTTGCTTGCACTAAATCCTTAATTGGTCAACCGATATCGGTTGGCCTCTTTCCAGGTGTAATTCAAATGCAGTAATAATTACTTTCAAGTACAACGCGTTAGTATAATCAAGTGTTGCGGAACACATACAAAATTATCCGTTAATTTAAACGCAATCGTAATCTGTTTTTTGTGGGTTAGCCAACTTAAAACGATTAACTGCGTATACCTCACCTAGAAAGTAATGAGCACATATTTATTTCTAGTATATTCAGATCTCTCGCAATTACATTTACATTGAATTCCATTATAAAAAAGACTTATTTGTTTATTTCTTCTTACGCTTTGGTGTTGGGGCAAGCTTAACCTTGATCCGACTGTTGAAGTAATCTTCTGCAAGAGAGGCTGTCGTTGTAACCGATTTCTTCCTATTAATTAAAGCAACAGTTAACCTACTATATTTTTCTAATGCTTTAAACTTAATACAAATATCCTGGATCCGCCCCTGTTTTCGTAGTGGTTTTGCGTAATTGGCCTTCAATAACTCTGAAAGGAGTACTTGGTCCGCGACAAAAAAAAAAGTTTGCCGACCACTGGTCAAGGCCAAGCAGCCATATTAAAGGCTAAGTGACTTTTAACAATTTTGATAAATTCAATGTAGAATTACTGCGTTAGATTCCAAATCATTGCTGAAATTCTTAGATAAATTTGGTGTATATACGATAGGCAGCGATACAATCAAAGTATCGGAAGAGTACCGATTCAGTTATTGGTTCCGGGTATAGACGATCCGATATTATCGGACATCCCCAGTTATCGTTTACGGTAAATAATTTGATGACGTACGACGGAGAAAATTTCAGGCGCGTATTTTGCAAAGCGACAAAATGTATATTTGCGAATCGACAATTTTAATTTTTGTTAAAGTATGATTTTAAACTTTTGTGGTGGTGGGCATTTGAGTGTTAATTACGGCTGTTTTATTTGCCAACAATAAGAGGACAGGAAAATGTTTAAAAAAGCTTCAAATGAGAAATACGACACCCATTTCTAAAAAAATCTTTTCAAAAAAATCAAAAACACATTTGGCTTATTGATTACAAACAGGTTAAAATAATTAAACTGACAATATTTTTAATATCAAACGGCACATCTTAAAACTTAAACCAGGGCTTGGAAGCCGGCGGTGTAGCTTGGCCCGTACAGCTTCGAAACAATTCAGTTTTCGCTGGAGCCAGTTTATTCCGTTCGTGGATCCGGAGATGTGGGAATTTTTACTATTTTTGTCGAGCAGGGGTCTTTTTTTAATTTGTAAAACAAACAAACACAAAGCTATAAAAATTTTATCGGCCCTAGCTCAAAAACATTTAAAAAAAATCTCAAATAAGTAATTCCCAGATTAGTGTGGAAAATGTAACTTAATATAGCCTGCGCTGAAACAATTTAAAAAATCTTATTTTAAACACCAACTCCACAATATGGTTTAACTTCCTCACCTGAAATATCCATCGGCCTTCGGGTCGATCACGAGCATGAAAACTACGTCACCGCTCACGCGAATCCTGCTCACGACGTCACGTGAGTTTTCACGCTCCACATTCACGCCGTTCACTTCAACGATGCGGTCGCCGATCTTTAATCCTTTAAAAAATGAGTTAATGAAAAAAATTATAAGTTAGAAGTTGAGTTGTCCTAATTGCGATTTTCAAATTGCACTTGCTTTGTGTATTTTTTTACACTTTTCAAGTCAAACTTTTTTATTGGTTTATTCAATGACTTGACTTGAGTGCACTTAAGTCACTGTTTTTAAAATATTTTACTTGACTTAAGTCATTTCGGAAAAATGACTTGACTTACATCTTTTACAAAATTGTGTTTTTAAAAGATCGTCTTTGATGTAAATGACTGTTTGAAAATCGGTTTTCGGACCATACAAAGTGAACCCATTTATTATTAAAAACACATATTTAAACATAAAAAATCGAATAAAAATTTATTATTAAAAACAGATATTGAAATCGTTTAAATTGCCAGTTATGAAATCGGGATGGAACCTTCTTTTATTCGATTTTTTATGTTAAATTGATAAACACAAGATTGACTGACCAACTGTTTAACCGTTATTATCAACTTATAATTAGAGATATACGATGATAGCCGATACCAAATGCCAAGTGGAAGTATCGCTGGTTCTCGTCCAATATTATGGGGTATCGATATCATTCTGACACTAAACTAATATAACTAATTATAGCAATGAATTGTGATCTAATGCAGAGTTTTTCACTCAAAAAAAAACGTTTTCCAGCGCTAAAGCAACTATTTGCTTATGACATTATGGAACATTATACTGTACTTCACAATAGTAATGATTTAGCAAAAAAAGTATAATATCAAGTATCGGTATTCAAACAAAGTACATTAAGTATCAAACATCCGTAATGTTAATCCCTCACCAGCTTTATCTCCCGATCCATTCGGCGACAAATCTTCCACAAACTCCCCTTTCCTGTCTTCCAGGTAGAGCAGACTGAATCCGAAGCCCGAGTCCGACTTTTCCACTTTGCACAAACGAGGTCTGTACTCACATGCACCGCCCGTTACACCTGTCAATCAAAAATACGCCAGTTAAACCTGCCAATCAACAAAACCGCCAGTCAATCAAAAATACGCCCGTTACACCTATCAATCAAAAATTCGCCTGTTACACCTGTCAATCGGAAATTCGCCTGTTACACCTGTCAATCAAAATTTCGCCTGTTACACCTGTCAATCGAAAATTCGCCTGTTACACCTGTCAATCAAAAATAGGCCCGTTACACTTGTCAATCAAAAATAGGCCTATTACACATGTCAATCAAAAGTAAGCCGGTTGCACCTGTCAATCAAAAATACGCCCGCTACATCTGTCAATCAAAAGTAAGCTTGCTACACCTGTCAATCAAAAATAAGCCTGTTGCACCTGCCAATCAAAAATACACCAGTTACACCTTTTAATTAAAAATACGCCTGTTAAAGCTGTCAATCAAAAATACGCCAGTTAAAGCTGTCAATCAAAGAGTAACCGTTACACCTGTCAGTTTAAAAATACAAATTAATGTCATTCAAACATGTTAATTTTTTTTAGCTTAAATTGTAATTTAAAAAACATACTTTTTTCTACATTATAATATCAATTAAAAAACATACATTTTTCTAGATTAACATGTCAAAAATAACATACATTTTTCTAGCTTAGCATGTCAATCAAATAATATAATTTTTTCTAGTTAAACTTGTCAATTAAAAAATATAATTTTTCCTCGTTAAACTTGTCGATCAAAAAACATACATTTTTCTAATTAAACTTGTCTATGTAAGCATGTCAATCAAAAAATGTAGATTTTTCGAGTTGAATTTGTCAATAAAAAAATGCAAAATTTGCCGGTTACAACTCACAATCAAAAAATTAACTGAAAGAGTAGAATTGTTCAAAATAACCGAAAAGTCATCATTGGTAAAGCATGTCAATAAGAAAACGCCCCATAGACCTCAGACTAACACGGTAAAAACTGTTTAAAAATAAACTAAAAAGCGCCAAAGCCACCAATTTTAAAGCTAAAAACTATCGCAATACGCCGAAAAACAGATCCGTCTAAACGTTTCAGCACAACATATGTATTTTTGCATTGGCAGATACTGCATCGTTGAAAAAGTTTTCCGAATAGAAGGTATTGGGTAGAACCTTGCGTTGTTGTCAAAGGGCGTTTCAGAGCATTTTCACTTGCATTATAATAAAAAGTAAAGCTATTTTATCATAAAAATTCATTTCCTTGTGGTGTACGTTTCATAAACGCCTCGTCGATTTTTTCACGGGCACATTTCTATTTTAAAACAGAGACAGGCGCAAAACACAAATTTGAAGAAAAAAGTAACATTTTTTTCTACGTTTTCTTTACCTTCTACGTTTCTCAAGTTAATGTCCACTTTATTTTCTTCGTACATTTCGCTCGTGCTCTTGTCTACCACTAGGAGTCGCACTTCCCTTTCGGCGAACTCGAGTTTGTATTGGACGTCTTCGCGCGATGCATTGTGGGTCATCAAACCGTTGATCTGAAATAATTTTTCTTGAATTTAATGATGCCAATAATTTCTAATAGAAAACTACCCTTCTTCTGCTAAACCAGGGGACGGCAACGTTTTCCCATTCGCGGGTCATAAAGGTTTCGTAGGGCTGTTATAAATTTTAACTAGGGCTGTCTAATAAAATCGTATAAGGTTGATATACAGCAATCCACTCATAGAAATGTCATTTAATTCATTCACTCACAAGCCGTTTGTGAAAAAAATACCGAGCCCTATGATATTTGACCTTTACAATTTACAGTTTTATTCATTATCGATTTGAATTTAGTACTGCGCATGCGCACGTCGGACTCGGGTAGTTTTAATCGAGTCCCGAGTCAGACTCCGGCTCTACAACCTGTAATCCACTAATTTACTTAAAATAAGATGGATGTTCAGCAATCTACTTATAGAAGTGTCATATAACTCATTCAACCACATATACATAGTTGGAAAATATTCTACCATTTGCTATTCCACCTTTACAATTTACAGTGTATGCCCTTATCGGTTTGAATTTAGTACTGCACATGCGCACGTCAGGTATAATGTGCTTTTTCAGGGCTACAGCATTAAAAATGTTTCACATAAAACATTATATTTCGTTCAGTCACTCCGTATACCTCCACAACTTGCGAGTCTTGTTTCAATCCGGCAAAATCCGCCATAGAATCACTATCGACATTGTCCACGACAAATGTGTCGTTCTTGAAGCCGATTGAGAAGCCAAAGGTATCTTTTGTGCTTGTGCGAACAATTCTGTAGAGCTTGGGCAGAGGAAGATCTTAAGGGAACGTAAGTAAATAAGTCGCTATTGTTTTCACAGTGCACGTGCCGAACCTGGGGTTATTATAAACTCTTGATGTTCGAAAATTCTAAAAAAATTAGCAGTAAAACTATCAAGTGGCATAAAGATGTAGGTAGCATTTTAAACGTTTCAAATAACACTTTATTATTTTCAATATGGTGAGAAGGCATTGCTTTAAAGAAATCAATACATAAAATAGACTTAGCAAAACGCGTAAATGTACCTTAAAAACATGTTGTTGTTCGAAAAAAACCAATACTATTTTATCGTTCTTTGTTGGTCCTTCGCTACTTTGTTCGCCTTTGTGACGACAAATAAATAGTTATCAGTTATCAGTTAGGTACAATGATATAAGTTTGATGCTAATAGTTAGGTAAAATGATAACCCTTTTACAAAAAAATTCCATGTTTTGATCATAAATTTGCGCGACAAATCTATACAAGACGCTCTGGTAAATATTATATTAAGGTTTTAAAAACTACCTAATTTAAAAAAAATCATTTTTAATTGTCAATTTTCCTTTTTAATCTTTTTGTCGACTTTCCTTTGTAATTTTTCAAGAAATTCTTTAAGTTTTAAACTCTTTTTTATTTTAGATTGTTTTTTCTTGTTTTTTTCTCTTCGGGAAGCTATTCTTAAGGAAATAAGAAAACGCTAAACTTTAAAATCTGCGAAATCGCCGAACAACTTACCTTGCGCGAGCATAAAGTTTCTCTTTAAACTTGCTAAACCACGAACACTGGGAACGTTCTTTGCTCTAAAACAAGTAATAATTAAAAAAAATAATAAAAAAATAAAAATTAAAAAGTCGTTTGCACATAGAAAACTGTTCTAAGACATGGCTCATCATATAAACATTTTTTCATAATTTTTTTTCCGGATACAAAGTTATTTGACGTAACTAATATAAAGCGAAAAGCACCCGGTCAACATTTACGTTAGTTAAGTATTAATAAACATATTTTAAGATAATATATGTTCCGGATCGGCATAAATCAACCATCAGGCGGGATCTGCCCTGCAGGCCGTAGTTTAGTCACTTCTGCTATAAAATTGAAGTTTATTTTTTCCAAAAGGCCTAAAAACAACTTCTTACTCGATTAATTCCGAACTTTCTTCGTCTTCTTCATTGTCAAAATCGAATTTTCCACGTCGAACTAAAAATTACGGCCAGATTACAAAAACTAAACACATTTTGTAAGGCAAAAAAGTGTTTTGAAATGAGTTAGGTTTAAATTTTATAGCAGATAGCATGTTTTTAATAAATAAACATCGTACTAGGTAATGGCCATAAATTTAACTTTGCTTTGAGTGGTCTTACATAACATATTTGCAATAAAACAACAAAAATAAACTTTTAAAACTAAAGTTTTTAAACTGTTTTTAACAAAACCTTTGATTTATTTAAGATTGTTTAAAACCGCAATCAGGTAATGTCTATATGCCAGAATATGGTAAATTAAGAATTGAGGCAGCACTGCGTACAAATTGCAGTAATAACTTGACAATAATTTATTATTCATTTTTGTCGTTATACAGTGCCACCTGATTTCCATATTTAGAATTAGACAAATACGGCGAAATATCAACGAAGATAGAATATGATAGGTATTTACTAGCATTCTTAATAAGCCCAGTATTTCTCGAACTGTGCGTCGTTTTAATTTATCACGGCGGGGTGCACTGTGATTCAGTTTCGCTTATAAACTTACTTGCGATAATGAAATGTCTGCAGTTATTTTTATCCCTTGGCATATGTATTCGAAATCATTGTTACAAGAACTATTAATTATAATTTATTGATACAGCATTTTTACAAATAAGAAATACATATTAAAAACTGTTGCTACCAGGCATAGTAATAAAAATCAAAAACAACTTCTCTGGTAATGGTAATTATTAATTGACTACAAGCGTTCAGTGTCATTCACCCTGAAAAAGGCGATTTAAATAAGTTGACAAAACTTTGGTTAACAATTACAATTACCAGAGCTGTTTTTGATTATTAAATGGGAAATAATATGTAAATTTCCTATTGTTGGGTGCGTCACAAGCTCAGCAAACTTTTCCAATAGGGTCGCGAGAAAAAAAATTGAGAATCATTAGATTAACTTACTAACAATATGCTAAACTTACATTGATATATTAGGAAAAGTAATCCAGATACGAAAGCTCCCAGCTCAAGAATAAACAGCAGAGTGGCACTGAACCAAAGAGGCCAGGCACCGATCAGCCAGTTTATCTGCTGCTTTATCCTCACTAGACATCCCTGGGTAAGTAAAACAGATTTTGTTGCATATTCAAAAAGGCTATTCATTGCATTATGACATTGGTTGACAGGACACGTATGAATGCCAGTGTTGTATGAACTTCAATGACTTGACTTAAGTTAACTTAAATCACTGTTAACCCTATTTATCTTCAAGCTTGGCTTTAAAACGATTAGATTGTTACATGTTGTTTTTTTAATATTTATATGGGCCGAAAATTTATTTTCGGGACATATCTTGTTTTTTCTTATTTTTTGTTACATGTTGTTTTTTTGTTATTTTTTGTTACATGTTGTTTTTTTGATACCTTTTGTTATTTTTTGTTACATGTTGTTTTTTTGATATTTTTTGATATTTTTTGTTATTTTTTGTTACATGTTATTTTTTTGATATTTTTTGTTATTTTTTGTTACATGTTGTTTTTTTGTTATTTTTTGTTACATGTTGTTTTTTTGATACCTTTTGTTATTTTTTGTTACATGTTGTTTTTTTGATATTTTTTGATATTTTTTGTTATTTTTTGTTACATGTTATTTTTTTGATATTTTTTGTTATTTTTTGTTACATGTTGTTGTTTTTATTTTTCAGTTGAATTTTTGCTCATAATCGATAAATATTGCGTTTATGTATTCAGGGATGGCGAACCACTGACCCACTTCGTGACCCACCACAGATTTTTATGACCCACTTGTAACTTGGCTTCATCAAATGCTTGCAAAAAAGCAGACAACTAAAATAATTTTGCCTATCTCTGGAAAACGTAAAGGGTGGCGAAAATTTAGATTATTAAAATGGATCGATGGCCAGTTGTGAAAGTTCGTCGGAACGCCGTTACAGTGAAATAATTGCTACCAACAAACCATCAGGAAACCTTGCGTTTTGGGCAAAATGTGCAAAAAAGAGTCTGAGGCTTTCAACGCAACACTTTGATATCACTGTTGTGTGCCGTGGCTTTATTGACTTGCAACATATTTTTTTGATATAAGTGAATAGGCAGCTTTGTAAGTAGGGATGTTATAGTTTAGGAGTTTTGTTAACAATTAAATTACTGATAAAACATGGATTCCGCCTTCAAACGTATCAACACCTTAAACAATGTTTTTAAAGTATACTTGAAGTCTTGACATGTTAGTTTTTTGGTGATATAATCCTGATTCTTTTTCACGACTTTTATGAGATGTGCACATGTTAAAAATGCACCGACAAATTATTTAAGAATGTTCGCCTGCGTATTTGCCAGGATGCGTAAAAATCTGTGCATATTTTCAGGTGCACATGGTTGCGCACATCGTGCAAAAAAGCTCCCTTCACAAAAGTCCAAGCAGACTAAACATCTTGAGAAGCTCTGGTGAAAACCGTGTTGCAAGGTTTCCCGCTAAATAAGTTTGATCCAATTGAAAACTGTTGTAGAAAATCTTTGCTACTTTTTTAGTTTTTAAAATTCGTACAAATCCTAGTTTAAAAAGAACATGAATTACCAACTGACAGGAATACCTACAAGAACTACAAGTGGACGCAGCAGAAAGTTTTGCAATAATATCAGAATATAACTTAATGTATGACCCACTTGTGCGTTTTTTAGGGATTAAAGTCTCGTTGGTGATTCCTGATGTATATTAGCACAAATCCCAGTTTGACTACCCTAGCTTAGGTTCGGTTCGGTTAAATTTGTGATTAATACCGGTTTATGAAATTCCGGTTCAGATGCAATATGAGTTACCTTAAACCTATAAATTGGAGAAATAAATGTGGTGAATATTAGATTTGTAACTCGTTTTTAACCTAAGTTCTACGACGTATGTCTGTTAAAAAAAAAAAAAAAAAAAAAACTTTTTTTTACAAAATTCCGAACATGGCACTACTTGACTCTAAAAAATCCAAGTTATGGTGCCATGGCGAAGTAAACCGCTCTTTTTAAGTTGGGCCTTAAACCTATAAATTGGTTCGGGTTTGGTTAGGGTTCAGGCTTTTCACAAAATATTCGGTTCAGTTCCTCTTCAGCTTGTTAAAATCGTACAAAAAAACGGTTCGGAAAAAATTGGCCCACAAACCAGTTTATAAAGTTCCCGTTCGGATTCGGTTCGACATCCCTATTGTTGTTTTTTATTATATATTAGACAACTCTTTAATTCTGTTACCGAATAAAAACTTTTCTGCAATTGTTTTGACTGTTGTAAGTAGAAAGTAATTTATAGTTGTAAACTACTGGATTAAATTTTTTTTCCTGCTTAACTTCGATCGATTGTCTAAAACTTGAAACAACTTTATAATTACCGCACAATAAACTTAACGATTAAAAAACGCAAAAATGAAAAGCTGGTTTGGCAAAAAATATTTACGTCAATTTTACCACGAAAACGTATAAGTCTAAGTCTAGGGTATAAGTTTATCTAGATTCACTTCAATGTACACTAAATACATAAAAAATAGGGCGTTGATGAAGTAACTAACATATAACTTAAGGCGTTGTTTTTCGAGTGACCGTGTGTCAGCGTATAGTATCACTAACATCTCTATCCTTTCATTTTTTTTTATTTCATTATTTCTGTGGATTTCAGTTAGCCTCTACGTATATTTTTTATTTGAAAAAAAGGCATTATTAAACCTTATGCTGTCGGCTGTTTTTTACATTTTTTACAACAAATCATGTTTTTTACAAAAAATCATTTTTCAAATTCCTTTTTTTTTGCTCCACTGACCTCGGAATAGACCCTTTGTGTGATGACAATGGGTTGCAGAACTGTTTCTCCCGAGCACGAGGCAGGAAGTGACGTCACGTTCGAGAAGCGATGACGGAAGTCGTTGGGTTTTGTCAGTCCGCAACATTTCAGCTAAAAACAGGAAACTGGGGGTTAATTTTGTCTAAGTTTAATGAAATTTGCTGAAAGTTACTTTTATTTAAACATTTTAGCTGAAAACCAAAACATGGGGAGTAATTTAGCTAAAAGTTTGCTCAAATTTGCTGAAAGTTAGTTTTCTTTAAACATTTCAGATGAAAACAGGAGATTTTTTCTTTTAATTTTTTAAAGATTTTTTGACCGTATAGCAGTGGCTTGAAAACCTCAACCGGGGTGTCGCGGCGCCGATAGGTATTTTAGAATTTTTAGGAATCTGATTTTTGCTCAATTGGTAAGCTTCTTGATACAACTATTTTTGTACAATTAGAGACCTTTATGTCAAATGACATTTTTCTGCATATTTTAAGTGGATTCTGTTGTTCCAGTTCCATTTATAGTGACATTTCAGTAAATACTCAACAAAAGTTCCAGTCGGGGTGTCCCAAATCTATTTATTATTTTCGAGGAGTGCCGTAAGCCATAAAAGGCTGCGAGTCACTGCCCTATAGAAACGTTAGTTGTTTTTTTCGAAGAGTGGACATTAAAACGAATTCGCGTAATCTTATAAATTCCAAACAATTTTCTTTCGAATTACAGAAGCTGCCTAAATTCGAACGGTGAAAAATAAACGATTCTGGTTGCATATCACAATTATACAAGTATACAGAACTTAATAAACCGAAAATAAGTTTGTTTGGATGATACATGATCAATATATTTCGCTCTTAAAATTGAGTGATATGAAATATATTTATCATATATCATCCAAACAACTAAGTTCCGCTTTACTAAGTTCTGTACTTAGTTTTATCTTTTAAATTCGAACTCTGTTAGACAAAATACAATTTATATAGACATCCTGATATAAAGGCCTATAATTTTTTTCTATAACATTTTTAATAAATACCGAAATTGTCTACTTTTCTGAAAGTTTTTCATTCAGGTTGCAAAAAAACTTAAAGCCGTAACGAAACGAGTTGTCAAAATTAAAATTGCTACTTGGCCCACCCAAACCCAAACGCTAACTCGCACCCTTAACCCCAACTAATGTTAGAAATATAAACCGCCGGACGAACATGTGATGGGAATTCTAGACCAGCGCCAGAAAACGTTGAGTTGGCAAACCATGACTAAGATGTGCTAAACTAAATGTGAAAGTCTAAATCGGCACCAATATGCACATAGTATAGGACGAGTGCTGATTCTACCACTTAACATCGGGTATCGCCTTTGATCCTATACTGTATCGGTTATTCCAAATTCTAATGGAAGGACTATTTAACGTCAATTGGTGACAGATGTTGCTTACCGACTTCTGGAAATGGTCGACAATCTTTTTATCCTTATCTGAAACTGGATAGCCGATGAAAATGTCCCTGTACCATTGGTCAGCTTGGCCCACCACCTGCAAGAAGATATTGTAATTTTTTTATAATTTTTACCGTTTTTTTTGGAGGATTGCAAATCAACAAGTAAGAACAGTTTAAAACTGTTGAAGCTACGTTTTTTGGTTTGATAAATTTCAACAAAATAGGTTAATTTTTTTACACTCACTGACTTAACTTATTTTTTATTTGCAAAAATATAATTTTCAATTTCCGAGTTACCTAATCAAAATTAAATAGACGATACAACCTGCAGTGAGGTTCGAACTCACGACCTTCGGTCATACCGGAAACTTCGCTCCACCAACTGTGCGATACAGGCTGAGGGAGGAGCTAGTCGAGCAACAACCATTATACCAATGTTTGCATAATTATGTGTGTGCGCTTTCTATTTTCATTATTATTATTAAGGGATATTCACATTCTTCTAAACACTTACCGTGTCTCGTTGGTAGGTGAGAACAATTATTCCGATCACCTGCGCGATTGTGACCAGAAAGATGAATAGAAGAGACTGAAAAAATAAAATAAAATAAAACGTAAGAGCAAAAAGTAACGTTTCATGACTGTTTAAGTCAAGTTCATTATTTTGCAAAAAAATATCAAGTCAAGTCCCAGTCAAGTCATTATGATAGCAAGTCAACTCTACGTCAAGTTACTGACTTAAAAATAAAACGTGAAATCAATAAAATTGTTAAACTCGTCCGATTTTGACCAATACCAATTTAAAATGTCGAAAACGCAACATAAATAATAACTTAAATGGAATAAATAAAAGTCATTGACTTAAGTCATTTCAACACTGTCCAGCTGTAAAGCAATGCCTGCAAACGCAATTGAAGTTTCAAGGAGTTGCAAGGTCACAGTAGAATATCTAGGGAGCCAATATTAAAGTGGGTTTATGTTGGTTTTGCCAAAATCTTTCGGCAAACAAACAAAAAAAAACCTTAAACACAACCACTGATTCGTAATTTGATTTTCGTCTAGCATTGAAGTAAAATTTTCAGTTAAACCTAAAATCGAGCACCAATATGTGGCAGAGCGTTCCAAGCCTTATTTTGATCTCAACTCGTGATCTAATATGCTTGAGCATTTGACCCAATGGCGTCCTGCGTCCCATCGACGCATAAAAGTTTTGGAAACTTACACGATTTAAAAAAGTGTTTTTTTTTTGCTCTGTTCAAATCGATAGCATCTTTGTAGTGTAGCTTTTGATTGAAAATAACACCTCTCCAGCACAAAACTTTAACTGTGTGGCGTTATTAAGGTTATTTAAGTTATGACGCAACTTTATGGCGCCATCTCTAAAAAAAATTATGGCACCCCCTTAAAGAAATCCTGTGTCCAGCCCTGCCGGTTAATCACCGAAAGCATTTTTTTAAAAAGTGTAAAATAACTTACCGAATGGTTCAAACGTGATCCCAATACCCTCTTAAACAATTGCATTACAATTGCATGCGAAACAATCGCATTACACATCCACGCAGCTCAAACATTTACGACCAAATTGCAAAATCGCGGCGCCTTTCCCCGGCGATTTTCGACGAGTTTCGCGAATTTATGTCGGCTTGAAATATCAGAACTTGCCACAAAGTTATTTTTTATGATTCATAAATACTATTCGCCTGCTTAACTTCATTTAAAAAAGTAAACCATCTTTCACTAGACGATATGCCGTAATAAGAATATCAAAGCCCATACAGAAGTAAGTATCATTTTGGACGTTTCGAATAACTCTTTATTCATTTTCAACATGATACTTACTTCTGTATGGGCTTTGATATTCTTATTACGTCTTACTACAACCTCCAACCATTATGCTCCAAAACTAGACGATAAGTTTTTCAAAAAAAACGACGCCTTAGTTGATCAGTTTAAAACCAAGCCCTGGTACTCGACCGTATAATAGAGAAAGTATAAAAATGAAATTCGATATAGGTTTTTTTGTCAACTCACCAGCGATAGAAAAGTTTCTCTTTTGTTACTCCCCCCGCACATCCCAATGAAGGAAATCACAAGGAATAGTATTCCGGCCGTCAGGAGAATATACAGGGCTGAAACAACCAACATAATAAGAAATTCATTTGGTGCTTCATTACTTATACCATAAGAGCTTAGCCAAGTAACAAATTTTTTTTTCCTGCGCTAGCAATTTGTGCTATCTTCTAATTTTTGACGTTGTGTAAAAAGGCAAATCAATCTTAATGTGTAGAAACAGTTAGGTTCAATTTTGCGAAAAATTACACTATATACAATTAAAAAAATCAATTTTTTTAAATTGGCTTCTCAAACTTTTCACTCCATGGCCCCTTTTAATTTTTCAAAGTTGGTTCGACGTTTAAAGTTTAACAGTTAAACGAAACACTTTGATTAGTAATGACAACCTAGGTGTTTCATATTAGCCTAGACTTTTAAGTAGCGTAAGGCAGTGTTTCTAAACCCACGGGTCGTCGCGACTAAAAACTCGGTCGCTGTTTATATTTGTAGTTTTAGATCAGGGTTTCCCAAACTGTGGTCCGTGGACCATTGGTGGTCCGCGACGACTGCACAGGTGGTCTGTGGCGATATGACAAGAAACGAAAAATCGCACATATACGTTGTACAGTACGTACTCTTTCATATATGATTGCCGCAGTTATTCACATCTTAATAATTTCAAAAGCTTTTGCTATCCAGTATCGTAAATGTTGCTTGTTACGCCTTTGTTGTAGTCAAAAAGCTGTTTACCAAAGATTCTCGTATTCCTCGTCTATGACGTAATAATATAATACTATCGCCACTCGGAATTTGCGGTTTTGTTCAGATCATTCCAAATTTCCAACCATTTGCCTACGCAAAACTTAGTGAAACGAAGCAGAAAGAATCAATGGCATTCGTACCATTGATGTTGTCAGTTTCGTAAATAATTAAAGTTCGGTTATATTTATTATTTGCTTTGTGTATTGCGGTCCACGAAAAAACAGATTTACAAATAGTGGTCCGTGGTCCAAAAAAGTTGGGAAACCCTGTTTTAGATGGTTAGATATATAAGGATTGGTTCTGAGCAAATGTTTTCCACAAAATGGGAAACTGTAATTCCACTGACGCGTATATAAACGATAAAACTCAAAGTTTAAAAACCCGAGTAAAATCAGGATCACACATTTTTTAAAGGACGGTTTATTTTGCCTATACTGGCATCGTACATTCCTAAAAGCAAAGTATATATATACTTTTTATATATGTAATTCTCTTAAAAATGTGTGATCCTGGTTTTACTCAGGTTTTTAAACTTTGAGTTTTATTGTTAATAAATGTATTACGTGTAATAAATTTAGGCCGACTCGAGACTCATCGAAATTTTAAGCCCATTAATTGAAACTACGTTAATTTCTAACTGACCAGTTGTCATTGGGGCGAAGGTCGAATAGTATGACGTAGTTGCGTGGTCGATGAAGAGAAGCCATACCGCCACGCTCAGGATTGCGCAGCCGGCGAACTAAAACACAAAACGTCGTGTCGGATTTCAAGGTTGGTTAAAATGACCTTTCCAACGATCAAACACGTTGTTGTTGAGAAATAAGGCGTTGCCACTAATTTTAGAAGCGTTGTCATACCTCTTATCCAATTTTCTTTATGAGATAAAAGCTTATTTGCAAAACCATGCTTTCAATATTGGACGACCTGATTTTGGCAAAGCCTAACTATAAGTAAAGCTGTGAAAACATTAGAAACTCTACAAGATGACTCATTACTAGGGTTTAGCTTAAACAATGAGAAATTTCGACCCTTAAAAAGTTTCGACCTAAAGAGATTTTTTTGCAGTGTAACCTATTAGAAATACATCGATTTAAACAACGCAAGTCTCAAACTGCGTTTTCAGTTATTTTTTAGGGTTTATGTAAAAAAAATGTGCGTGTACATTGACTTCTTGCAGTGTAAAGCTCTAAAGTTGAAGTTATAAATAAAGGCTCACCGCACGTCACTGGCAAATACTGCCTAATTCAAATCAGAGAAACGCCACTATCTGAAGCCAAGACACAAAAAAGGTCACTACAGTTGTCGCTGATTTTGTAAACTAGCCATCTTTGTGTATTTTGTAAACGATTTTGACCTGAAATAGTTTTAACAAATTTTGACCTAACGTGTAAATTTAACAAAATTTTACTGTTTTTGCCAGGTTCAAAAATTATCGCACTACTTCGGAATAAATGCTTACCCATAGAAGTATGTTGAAAGCCAAAAACAGCAGTCTTAGAATTTTTCCAGCTTTTTTGTTCCCAGTGCAGGGATCGCAACACCTTTAATGGAGAAAACTCATGATGCCCTTTTTCGTAATTAGAAATGTCCGATAGTATCGGATCGGAGTTCATGCCCGATACCAATTGGTAGTATCGATACGCTCCCGATACTAGGTGCCGATCCGATACCGAGTTAATTTAGGAATTTTAGCTAATATTTTCCCTTCAAAAGTACTTTTTTAATAAATAGTAGGTTTACAATTGGAGTCAACTATACCCTAATTAACTCAAAATAAAATTCCTAATAATCTGTAAAAAAAACCTTGAAAGTTTTTATTTTACAAACTACTTGACTGGGACTTCAGCCATTTCATAATGACTTGTTGAATACACTGTATTTTTATTATGTTGGTTGTTTCAGCCAAAATTACTTGATTAAATCTTTTTGAGATGAATTGTTGCAAGACTGTCATTTTCTATAAATTCATTTTTCGATAAAAAAAAATAATTTAAGTTTTTGAACTTAGTTTTTAGAATATATTATTGAATAAATTGCACTTGAAAGACAACAGCCTAATTCGCCGAAATAGTACGAAGAGCCGACGGCAATCTTGGCCGACGCAAACAAATTATAGCAAAACGTGTTCTGCCACTTTTAACTCGAACATTCCAACGCGAATGCCAGTCATTAAATCAAGTTTAAGCCTACACATTACCTGACTGTCGGATAGCACTGCTTCATATTTGCTTTGATTGTGACGTCAGATTGAGAATTTTTGACTGTACATCCGAAGCCATTATGACATCACACAGTTTGTTTTAACCTACCAACGCCTGTCTGCAACCACAAAATGTCCTTTTTTATTTTAGAAAAAGTGAATTACTAAATTTAGGCCGAATAGTTTCGAAATTATGTGATTTAACCAGAATCTAAAATTGTTGCTATATCATAGAATAAAGCGGTATTTCTCTGATTTTGATGGCAAAGCTTCGCTGTTGTATCTATGTTTACCATTCGGGTAGACGAGAATAAAGGTTTAGAATCACTGGGCTAAAGTAATAAGACCATTTTTAACTTCGAAACAGTTGGTAAATAATTAGATATCTTGGAATAGGTGGGAGATACTGTTTGGTTATCACTTGCAATGACCTAAAACCAAACCTTGAAAAACATAAGACCCATATTTCGCGTTGACGTATAATATCTCTATCGTCAGTATTCTAATATCTCAAGTTATTGACTTGACTTTAATGCACTTAATTCACTGTTTATAAGTGACTTGACTTGACTTAAGTCAATGACTTCTGTCCTTGTAAAACTGCCATTAATATACCAGTTTTGCCAAAACAGTAAAAAGCCTTCTGAAATTTGTGCTTCAAAATGAGATTGCTCAGATAGCAACTGACTGCTCTGATACTAATGTAAGCACTGTCTAACACCAGAAAATTATCCAAAGCCACAGAATACAGAACTATCCTAACATATCCAGCAATTAGATCGTAACTGGCTGCAATGATATTGGTTTAAGACCCAAAAATCCACCAATATGCAAACCTACAGTGTACACAGCAACCTTAACCGCTCCAGTCATTAGATTGCAACTGACTGCAGTGATATTAATTTCACCCAAAAAAATCCACCAATATCCAAGCTGCAGTGTACACCAGTGTTATAAATAAGTCATTTTTAAATTACTTAAGTCGAAGCCAAGTCCTTTTTTGAAAGAATGTTAAACTATTTAAATTGGTAAATTAGTCTGATTATTATGAGCAATACCTTTTACTAAAAACAACCAAAACTCAGCATACTGCAAGCAAAATGTTTTACGTGCAAAACTTTAGATAAATATATCAATTTTTTTAATAAAAATGAAAACACTTTATTTCGACCCAAGTCCTTTGTCCAAAAGTCAAATCAAGTTATTTTGTCATATACTTGAGTCATTACAACCCTGGTGTATGCACATTGCTCAACCATCCTAACCTATTCAGCCATCCTTATAGCTTGTATTGAACTCTGTAACTCAGGTCTTAAACATCAATTGACCCTCGCTTAGACAAGACTAACCTGAGTTCTAGGGTTTGCCCTTTACGCGAGCAACGGCGTCCGAAATATGCCAATAGCCCGCGGCCAAATTGCGCCATAAACCTGTATAATGCGACCGCCGTTCGCTACGCCAACAATATACGAGCTCATTAGCGGAGTTGAATGAGAATTAACTGCCAGGGAACGGATATTGGTGAAAAACGAAATATTTTTGGACAAGAGGCAACGACTCCAAAAGGTCTTGATCACAGAATACATTTTGTCTATATGTATGTTTCACTTGCTAAAATACGGGATGTTGATCCCCTTAGATTGATGTTGTATGTACTAGCACAGTGCTTTTCTACCTATGCATCGCGACCCAAAATGGGTCGCTGTTTGATTTGGTTGGGTCGCTGACCACATTAGTTAACGTGTTTATATTAATTGAGATTGGTTCCAAGCAAGATTTTTCAATTAAGAAACTCGGGGAAGCAATACAAATAATGTCATATAATAATCATTAAAATTCTAAATTATTTAAGGCTTAAGCTAATGCCTATTTTTGTTCGCTTACATAAAGCTAGTTTTTATTTCGCTTACAAGAAAAAACAATTGGTCGCCAAAGCTTAGTGTCCTACTTACCCTTAATATAAGGGTCGCGGCGAAAAACGGTTGAGAAATACTGGACAGAATGCAGCAGGCAACGACGCTATGGTTGTTTTTTGACTCGCTCCTCTCTGATCCTGTGTCGGTTGGTAGAGCGACGGTCCCGATTTTGCCGAGGTTATGAGTTCGAACTTTACCACAGGTTAGTTTTACAAACAAGATGCAGCAGGCAACAGTCGTATACTTGTTTTTCGACTTGTTTCCCTTTTAGCCTGTGTAGCTCAGTTGGTAGAACGACGTCCCGCTTAGGCCGAGTTTTACGCTCAACATTTAATTTTATGCAAATTAGAACAGGAAAACCGGATTGCATATCCTTGCTAGAACTTCTAACCATATGATCCAGATATTTGGCTTTGGTATTCATAAAGATATATTTTATAAAAAAGAAATCGCTTCAAAAATAATAGTTTGTTTGGCTCAGAATTAATGTAAAGATTGAAAATCTAGTTAAGGGTAATTCTATAATCAGAATTTTCGTTCGAATAACGGAATCTGCCTGAATCCGAATGGTAAAAAACAAACGATTCTGGTTGCACATCAATGTTTCGCTCCTAAAAGCATCATCAGAAATGGTTTTGTTTTTAATGTATGCCAAAATATGTAACATCCAAACAAGTTGATTTCGGTTTACTAAGTTCTGCACTTAGTTTAATCTTTATGAAGGTATTTTTAAGCAGAATGTTAATGAAAAAGAAAGGAAAAGCTTTATTTTAAATAGCTTGATAACTTAAAAAAAACTAAAATTAAGTTAACAATCCACACGTTCATAGGGTTGCTAGGTTGTTTATTGACATCAAGAAAGGTTAAAGTGTTTTCTCCAAATAAACAAGCTTACCTAATGCTAACTACTATATACGGGCACCGGCATATTCAATATTATTGCGAGCGAACAACATAAATGGAAGTATAAAAAAGAGAAGTATCATATTCCGAGAAAATTTAAAGAACCATTTTTTTGGCAGCAACAGTATATTCATTCGAGACTTGTTATACGAATAAATAATAATAAAAAGCAAAAATACCGAGACAATACCATTGTAAAAGTTTTTTTAAAGGTATATTAAGCCGCCCATTTTAAATAAACGACGACAATATTAAATCAATCTTTGTAAATAGCAGTATTTGTCGAATTCTAAACATTCTAAACAACAAGGTGGCATTATATAAAGAAAAATTTTATCGAAATTTTGACAAGCTTTCGCACAACCGTACTTCATTAGGTCAAAGTAGAAAATCCCTTTTTCTTTTTTGACCTGATGAATCAAGCTTGAGGGAAAGCTTTTAAAACAATAAATCAAAGTCAATCAATTACTGGGAGGTTATGTAAAAACATTTCTTATAAAGCGCTAGAATTGATAGGTTGCGGTTTTGATTTAATGTCGAATTTAGATTTAACGCGTAGTAAAACTCAAACGCACATATACACTCCACACCAGACAATGTCTTATACAGTGTTTCTCAACCTAAGGGTGGCGACCTAAAATTGTGCCGTCGTTTTATTCGGTTGGGTCGCCGACTGCAGTTTTTCTTGAGATATTTTTCAGTGAGAATTTATTGAGATTCATTGTAAATGGCCTTATTTGTCTTAATTCTAATAAGGGAATCGGGTGGCACTTTATAAAGACAAATTGTATTGAAATGTTGACAAGCTTTCGCACAACCGTGCTTCATCAGTTTCTATAACTTTGACCAGAGGTTACGCGAAACGTGTCAAGAATTCAATACAATTTGTCTTTATATAGTGCCACCTGATTACCCTGTTTATTATGATTGGTTCTCATCAGAATTTCCCTAAAATGTGAGAAAATTAGCGAGGCAATGCGACTACATAGTGAATTAAATTAACTTATGTGCTAATGTCTTATGCTTCGTCCAAGTTCACTGAAGAGAATTGGGTCGCCTTTTCTGTTATGCTTAACGCTTAGTATTTGGGTGGCCGCAAAAAAGGTTAAGAAACACTGGGTCAAATAAACGCTTAGCAAAAGGAAAATCGACATCATGTAAATTAAAGAAACAAATAATCCCTTTTTTTACACCACTTAAAAAATTGAAGAAGATTTAAGGCACTACATTACAGAAGAATATAGAGGTTTTTCGATTACAATCGGCGAATTATCTTACGAACGACATTATATCCTAATTTTCTACTAGCAAAATAAAATTTCCTATTTTGAAGCGGTTTTAAAACGACAAATGTGAATAATCAGTAAAATAATTAAGAGTTGCAAAAAGACAAGCAAATTATTTGTTTTTACTTAAAAATGCCTTTGTTCGTTTTAGTATGAGAATTTTAATTAAACGCCGTTTAAAATTAATTGAAAGCATTTAAAAAAAATTGCAAAAAACGTATAACGGTAAAAGTTGAAGAAATATGTTAAATCCACAAAATACACAGGATAAAAAAAATTGCATGTCGATCATATGAATAACTTGATTTGGCAACAGAGTATACGACTTTCGCTGAAGTGCCCGGTCAGACAAATCGGAACATAGAACTGCAGTAACATTCTAAGCGCAATAGAGATAAAGATACACAAAGCAGTGGATATGTACAAGGAAAAACGTGTGTGCAAATTTCGTAAAAAAGGCGAAAAAAAAGCAAATCACGCACCGAATTGCGATTGAACCTAAATCGCGTAAAGGAAGTTCAAAAATTAACTAAAATTTTCAAGGGATGTCCGATACCTGACATTATATTCCGATATGAATACCCGATATTCTGGACGAAAAGTATCGAGATCCGATACGATAACAAATGACGTCATTAGGAAGCTAAAATAAGCAAAATAGAAGAAATTGAAGAATTCAAAGGGAAAATTGAAGAATTCAAAGGAAATTTGAAGAATTAAAAAAAAAATCACATTTTTTCAAGTCTTTAGGTAAAAATTTATTCTAGGTTTAAGAAACTGAGCCATCCAGTTGTCTACCTAGTTTTATTAATGAATGAAACGTTTAAATTTTTCTCCAGGTTTTCATGCTAAAATTTCCTTTAGGTTTGAAAAGTTTGTTCAGTTGTCAAACAACTTACTTTTCAAGCTAAGAGTTCTGCGGTTGATCAAAAATAATCGCTGAAATTCCTATATTAATTAGGTATCGGATCGGCACCGATACCACCCTAGTATCGCACGAATACCGATACTACCACTTGTCATCGGGTATCGGCTACGATCCGATATTATCGGACAAAAAAATTATTATGTTGAAGATTTTGGTAAGTTTATTTAGAACGAAATTTCTATACAGCGTGCGAGCTGCAGTTAGATTACGGGCAAAAGTTTTCAGGTACACAACGCACAGATCTGATAATGTAGCTTTAAAATTAAAGTCAAAGCCAAATAGATCGATTAAATTGACGTCATATTGATAAAGACGTTTCGATACGCACTTGTGTCACGTTTAGTTAGGTGACAAAAATATATCCAATTCTAACCTACAAAAGGTTGAACGCAATTAATGTCATTTAAATTTCACATTAACTAATAATGATACAAGGGCGTTTAGTAAAAAAGTTTTTATCAATATGATGTATTTTTTTTTACTCGAACCATTTGGCTTTTACATTCATTTTTAAGCTACATTCTAGATCCGTGCGTAGTGTGTCTGAAAACTTTTACCCGTAACCAAACTGCAATTCGTATGCTGAATCTTTTTGGCTTTGGCATTGATTATAAAACTAAAAGTTCATAATATTCGAAAGGTTCGATTTCAATTCCATTTCGGATCAACTTATTAGTAAGTACCTTAACGTAAGTACAAAATATATACACACAAGTGCTACGTCGCAATGGAAAGTATTTGGTGCAAAAGGAACATTGAAACAAGTTGAAGAAAGCGTGATTCGGATGTCTGTTAAAAAGTGCTTACCAGCGATTCGGAATGCTTCAGTAACAAATAAAAAGTAGAAAAGAAGAACAACATTAATTTCAATAAAAAAAATGGAATGCTTTACCCAAAACGCAATAGAAAATAATTTCGTCCGCCATTTTTTTTTTGAAAAGAAACGCATGTTATTTTCTTGTGTATTTTGTTAAAAAAGCACCAAAATGGATAAATTTTGTCGAAAAGTACCAAAACTGATCAAGTTTGTCCAACAAGCACAAAAAAATGATAAATTTTGGTCAAAAAGTACCCAAACTGACCAACGTAGCTAACAAGGACCAAAACTGGTCAATTTCGTTCAAAAAAAGTATCAACCCCGGTCAACTTTGCTTAAAAAACAACAAAACGAACCAATTTTGTCAAAAAATTTCGAAAACTAATATTTTTAGGTCGAAAAAGAACCAAAACGTACTAAACCTGATCAATTTTGTCCAAAAAGCACCAAAACCACACCGATCCAGATATACACCATTAACCAAAAACTTCACTCGCCATCTCCAAGCATGAGCGGCCTGCTGTCAGCCACCAGGGAGGCGTAGTCGTAATCCCCGACCGCTGATTGGTGGAATCGGTTCCGGTTGGAAAAGTCCTCGTTGTCCTGGGTGAGTTGAGTGGGGGCGTAAGAGTAAGGGGGCGTGGGGTAGTAGGTTACCACCATTTGTTCGGGAAGTTTCTCTTTCTTACTGTAAAACAGAAAATATTTTAGTATTTTAGGCTGTTTGTTGTTTTTAACCATAAAGGCAAACTTTTTCTACTTAGGTGCGCTATGCACGGGTCTGTTGTGTAGCTTGAAAAGTAATGTCCCTTTATCAATAATTGTCCCTTGAAAAAAGATGTAGTTAATGTCTCTTCAAATAAATGTACTTTAATGTCCCTTGAAAAGAATGTAAGTGACCACCATTTACTCGGGAATCGCTCTTTCTTGCTGAAAAACGAGGAATATTTTCTGTTTTTATGTTTTGTAAATATGCGCCATCTAAAGTTTTAGTTTTAAAGAGATGTTACTTTCAAAACAAAAGCTATATTACAGAGATGTTACTGGTTCGCGCAAAACGAAAAAAACGCCTTTATGTTGTGTAAGCTGGCAAAACTTTTATTTTCGTGGTGCAATGAGACACAGGACGCCTTTAAGCTAAAACTGACATTTAATAAAACTAGGCTTAGACATAGTATAAACAGAATTTGATTCTTTGCATTTCAATTTTTTGCATTTACTTTTTTTTGCAATTGCTTAAAGCTTTTCAAAGACTTCAATTAGGATCGCTCAAACTTTTATTAATATAGTTTGAAAAAGGCCATGGTTAACAAAAATAGTTAAAAAAAAAGGAAAAACGGTTTACCAGCTGTAAGAATCACCCTTGCTTTTCAATCGGAAAATAAAATTTTGGCGACATATTCAACAGCGCGTGGTTTGTAAAAAGATTTCAAAAAAATTTAAAGGCTTTTCAAGGATAATTTATAGCTTTTAAAATATATAGCTTTTCAAACCACTAATATGTGTTTTTGCCTGCTAAAACACAGCAAATATTCGACACGGGAACAAGGATTCTTGTACTAGGAGTTCAAGTCAAGAAATTTGGCTAAAAACGGAATTAGGGTCGCATTAACAGTAATACATTTGCTATTTTTCGCTTATTTTTTAGCAAATAATATTGTTAGGCTGTTTTTAAACGATCGTCCACCAAAAAAAACACATTAAGTTGAACCGAGTCTCAATAGCGAGACATCGTTGTAAAGCTTTCCCAAAGAGTCATTGCCTACAAAAAAACGGCTGTTTTTATAAATACGATGCAGTATTAACTTCTTCGTTATTTTTACAGCTACCTACATTTGGAAGGCTTTGGAGTACAAAAACAAAGTCTATGTGAACATTACAGACAAGTAAAAGACCATAAACACCGGCACTGACTTCCACGTCACTACCCACATAGCTTACCTGCAACAGCTGCCGACGCCATCTTTGATCCACTGTACGAAGTTGAACTGGGCAGCTGCTCCCGGGTTGAGTCCAGGATTGAAGAGCGAAGAGTAGAGATAAATAAGCAGGAAGGCCAAGATGTTGGCGAGCGCGTAAACCCAGTTGATGAGGAACATGACGGTGAGAGACAGGAAGACCTGGAAATAAAAAAATTAGGTTTCCCATACTTGTTCGTATCGCGGGGCAAGATTCGTTATTGATGAATTTCAAGAAAAAAAATCATAAAAAAAATTCCAAAAAAAGTAATGAATTTCGAAAAAAAAAAAAAAAAAAAAACACATGTTGGACAATTCAGAGATTCAACCACTTTTTAACTTTTTCACTTTTCAAATAAAATTTGTAGCTTTTTGTGGACCTAAAATTGGATCGCTCGATTTTTTTGTAATACAATTCAAAAACAAAACAGTGTGAATGCCATGGTAATTAACACAATCAAAAAGATTTTGTAACTGTTTTTAATCGCTCTTTTTAAACACATAACTTAAGGTGGACATAAAATAAATTCAAACACTATATCCAAAGACTTCTGACTAGAATACTAGATCGACTGATTTTGGTAAGCCTTTCTGAAGTCAGAAACGCTGCATCACAATATGTTTAAAAAAGTTTTACAATATTTTGGAAATCTCACACGGTCGTGACATTTGTAATAACATGTGCGAGTTATTACTGTTAATGACGTATTTTTTTATGTTTTACCTAGAAATTAAGATTAATGTTAAATAATCCATTTGCAACACGCGGTGAAGTTTGAATAAAGCCACAAGTATTCTGTGAGTGTTTTCTCGTGTTTCTTACCGCCAGTGTTATACTTTTTGTAACCGTTTTAATTTTATTTTAGAAACGCATGTCTGCGTATCTGTGCCACCAAGAGCTGAATATATGTCACCTTGGTGAGAAGTACATTTTGTTGACAAATGACAATACTTATATAGCTATTGACTAGTTTTCGTCGCAAGACTACCTCATAATTGGCTCCATGTCAACACTTCTGCCTAAGTGCTGATATTGTTCAGTAATTATCTGTTTTTAGTACGATTTCCATTTTATTTTAGAAAACGCATGTGTGAACGACAAGTCGCATGTGCTACATGTACTATTTGCACTTGTGCCTCAACAGCTGAACATATCACCTTGGTGAAAACTATACGTTGTTGACCATACTTATATAGCTGTTGACTAGTTTTCGCCGCAAAGACAGTAAACATACTATTATCCCAATGTAACTCTTAAGAACCTAAATTGCGGCAGCTACAGTCTTAAATGCAGCAAGGTAGGTTTATGATTGATTAACTTTACTATTTAAAAATAATAACAATATTCTGTTTAGTCCCACGACTTATTAACACAGTGGTTCACAACCGGCACTCTAGGGTGCCATTTCTAATGCAGGGTGGCGATAAATATTTCAAATTCTTAAGGATTCCATTTGTTTGCTCTATTGGTAAGCTTCTTAACACAATTTTCGTATACGATAAAAGTGACGAAAATTAAAAAGTTTTTTTCAACATTGCTGCACAGTTGATGTGCTGTTTCAATTTTGTTTTTTGCAAAAATACGAGCAAGGGTGCCGCGAATTATTTATATTTTCTGTAGGGTGCAGCAAGCTGAAAAAGGTTGCGAAACACTACATCAACAGCAGGCTTGAAGTAGAAAACAATAAAAGACATCTTACCCCGAAAAGTGAAGACCATCGATTGCAGAGCGGCGAATACCACGATTTTGGTTGACGCAATATTTCGCTCACTTCACAAAAATCACTGCTTTCGTCCTAAACAATCAAAAAAATCGTTTGGCAAAATTTTTTTAGTTATACGCAGGCTGGATTGGGTGAGTATTTGTTGAGGTGTGTGTCTAAGTTAATGAACTTATTTTGGCAATTGAAGTTGAAGTAATCTAGCCCAGTGGTTTCCAACCTTTTCATTAACCGATCCAAACTTACATGAAATGAAATTAGCATTTACACGTGACCCCGGTTTGTTTTATAACAAATAATGCTTGAATTAAATATTACGAGCGATTGATTATGCTTAAGTTATACACAATTCCATAGAACTACGTATTTGCACCAAAAAGCCCAAATTAACACTTGTATTAAAAGTTTACACATGAGACACTATTTTTTTTAATTTGTTTTAACGTTTTTAATATATTAATTGCGACCGTTTAAACCAAGATAACTGTTTTGTTTTACAGGTGATATTAGCAGTGTAATATAAAAGGTGTTCTGCAATTTTAGGAAAATATCTGTTAACTTTTTTTTTTCTTTTTGTAGGCCGTAGTTATGTTTTTGGCCTTGGTTTGAAAAAGGCCGAAACTTGAGCTCATTTTGGTAAATGAAAGATACTATATTCTAGCCCTTTTGAAGTATTTTTTTGACCAACGATAACGGCTTACGTTTATTATTTTTAGCAGGCCGAAAGCCTTCAATAGATTAACCGAATCTGTCGAATGATGCAAGCAATGCAGGCTAGAAAAACTAGCCTACGGTGAGGTTCGAACTCACGACCTCCGGTCAAGCCGGGACCGTCGCTCTACCAACTTAGCTACACAGGCTCAGAGGGGAGCGCGTCGGAAAACAACCATACGATAATGCTTGCTACTTTTTTTTCGTAAAAACAACTTCATACTGAACCGATCAGCAGTACCATGTCAAGTCTGATGAATCAATGAACGACTTCAGAAGGACAAAGTGGTTGTGCAGTACACGTGCATGTGTGTATCTTTCATTGACTTGACATGACACTGTCGATCCCCTTCAATAGAAAGTTGTTTGTGTGTACGGTGCTATGGTTGTTTCACGACGTGCTCCCCTCTGAGCCTGTGTAGCTGAGTTGGTAGAACGACGTTCACAGTATGATCGAGGTTGTATGTTTGAATCTTACCACAGGCTAGTTTTACGAAAGGAATACACCATGCAATGCTGGTATGGTTGTTTCTTGACTTGCTCACTTCTGGGCCAATGTAGCCATGTTGGTAGAGCGACGTTCCCGGTATGACCGGAGGTCATGAGTTCGAACCTCACTGCAGGCTAGTTTTTTTCTGGCCTGCATTACTTGAATCACTGATCAACAGATTCGGTGAGCCTGCAATAGCTTTCGGTGTACTAATGATCCGTAAGCCGTAATCGTTGACCAAAAAGCAGCTACAGAAAGACTAGCGGAGTCGTTTAACACATATGTGTAAATATCTTTCATTTTAAGCTTTTTTAATTTCCTAGCTTAAAGATCACAGTTGTTGTACATGTACAGTGTACACGTATGTGCGCGTATCTTTCATTTAACTATATCAGTGTGTTTAAAATAGCAATTACCTCTGTGTTTTGCGTGGGTTCTTCTTCAGGAAATGTATTGTTTGGCGTTGGCTCAGCAGGACCCTAAATTTATTTGACAAATTATTGAATGGTTTACTAAGAAAGTAAAAATAATCAGGCAAACGTGGGTACACAATAATTAAACATATTAATGTAAGTTTAGTCTATTAATTTTGTTAAATCTAAAGGGTTGAACATATTGTTATAACGAGGGTTGTTCTAAGAAGAATCCCAGGGTATTTTAGAATATTAGGTTTCAAATCTAGAATAACGAATCCTAGTATACATAATACATATACTGTATAATATATATATATATATATATGTATAATTGTATATAAATATATTATAAATCTAGGTATATATATTGGTAATTATTTACCTTCCATTTTTGGGGGGAAGGGGAGGGGGGTCCTAATGTATCCAAAAATTGAAAAACAGTTTGTTTACAAGTAGATTGTAATAAAAAAGTAATCTTCGAAATTTCCTACTGCTGTATGGGCGTTGATTTTTTACCAATTATTTTTTCTTAAATTAAAAAAAATGTATGAAACCAACACCTTACATTAACGGTTTGTTGTTCCTCTTCAATCTCATCTTTTTCACTAGACGATGAACTGGAATGAGCTATTACTGGGGGATTGCTGTCTGTTGCTTCTTCGTCATTCTAAAACAAAATATCGGCATAAGACTGATGTATTGAACAATAATTTGTTTATATGATCATGGGATTACAACTTCATGGGATTTTAACTTTTCCACTTTTAGGTAATCAATTTTCAGCCATTTTATTTTGGCAAACTGGACAAAATGTTGAGCCTGGTAAAACGTAGATTGAATAGATATCAACACTTTATATAAGAGGCTTATACACTTCATTGATAATTCCATAAAATAAATAAAAGTGTGGTAAACCTTGTACTGTTCATATTAAAAAAGTATTTTAAGCCAATATTTGTTAGATTATTATGTGTTTCCCACTTTTAATGAAAAATGGTATGAGACGGTCATTTTAAAATGACGTAAGTCCTATTTAAGTCATTTGTAAAACAACGTAATTTCCAGTCTGGTCAGATGCAAGTCTTTTTGAATTAATAACAAGTCAAGTCCTTGTCACAAAAATTAAAAAAAAAAACAATGAACGATTAAAATTGGTAAGTTCGTTCGATTATGAGCAATTAACTAAAAAACGACAAAAAACGAAACATGTAGCAAGCAAAATGTGCAAAAATTGAGAAAAATAGCTCAATTTTATACAAAAAATGCTGATGAAAACATTGAATTTCAACCCAAATCATTGGTTCAGAAAACCTAATTCAGGTCATTTTGCTCAAAAGACTCCAGTCAAGTCAATTTAAAACAGTGAATTAAGCGCACTAAAGTCAAGTTAATGACAACACGTTACAACACTGTTTTTTAGACGTCTTTCCGGGTATTTACACAGCAATTTTGGACAACAGTCAAAATATACCACAGTTTTGTAAATCAAATAACGTCACAATTTTGAAAATTTTTATGTCTTACCTTTGCTGTTGATTTTGCAGAGTTGAGCATGAAGCTTTGTTCCAAATATTCCTTTCCTGAGAAAATAAAATATGTAGCTAAATTAATATAACTGCAACTGAAACGTACATATACACAATGTGTATTCTGTGATCAAGCCCTTTTTAAGTCGTACTGGTAAACGATAACGCACCCATTATATGATTCCCTTTATTAAGGTTGTATGTTAAACTGTCAGGATTCCAACCCAACAGGGAAAAAAATACGAAACAGGATACAGCAATGGTGGCATGGTTCTTTCTCGAAATGCTTCCCTCAGAGCCTTTGTGGCTCGGGTAGAGAGACGGTTACGCTATGACCGAGGTCGTGATTTCGATTCTCACCGCAGGCTTGTTGTTTTTCCAGCCTGGTCGTGCTTGCACTACAATCCTGATCAGACTAACTCAGTGTTTCCCAACCTTTTTGACACTAGTGCCCCCTTGGGCTAAATATTATTTCATATCGCCCCCCTCATCTTGCTTTACAGTAAAGTATTATATTAATCGTTGTCTAACATCATATTGTCTGCACTTTTGTTTCGATAAGCTGTCCGTAATATTTTAGGTTGTCTAACATACATTCACTATAGGAATTTATGGATACATTAATTCACCAGGTTATGTCATTACGAGGAAATATTCAACTTTCTGCACCAATACTATCAGGGGTCGGCAACCTTTTCTTGTCACGGGCACCAATCAAACTCAGAAAGGTCTCTGTGGGCCGCACAAAATGTTAACTAAGAATTGTGTTATTGGAATGTTAGAACCACTGTGAATCAGGCGGACCTCGGATTTTTTCATCCATACTACTAATGAAAAGTGTAATAAAGCTAGTTTGAGGAAACGCGATAACCTTAGTGTTTATAGATAGTGTAATTCAGTGTTTGTTAAGCTCTTTAAGTCCTGGCTGACCTGGCGAGCGAAGCGAGCGCAATATTCTTGGGGTTTACCAACATTTCTTTTAAATTTCGTGCTAGTATTTATTACATTGCCGAAAAAAGTCAAAAAATGTTAAAAAATATATGTCTAATACTTTTGAATACGTTTTCCTTTTGTCCGCAACCGTAAAAAAGCGCTAATCTATTCCAAAGACAGCATTAAAACGTAAGCAAACTGGACGTAGAAAGATCATTGGCGCGAAGCGCGAAAATTTTTTGCCCGTACTAAGTTAAAATCGTCAAAAAGTATTTAAAATGGACTCGTGTCAAGTTGTCAAAGAGGTGGCGGGCCGTAAGTTGGCGACCCCTGCTTTGAATATACAAACATTTTTCCGCGTATAAAACTGTGAAACGCAACAACAACCAACAACTTTACATAAGAAAGTCAATTATTACGTAACAATGGTCGGAAAACTACTACAAGTTCGCAGTACGGAAGTTGCCATTTAAGTTTAAAAGTTACCTACAGTCCTGTTTGTTACTATTTTTATGTGAACTTTTTTATAAAATTTAGCCTATAAGTACTTTTATGTAACGCCCCCTTATGTGCATTCAGCGCCCCCCAAATTAGAAACAGACCCAAAACGCCACCTTGTAACTCGCCAACGCCCACAAGGGGGCTGTACCGCCCACGTTGGGAACCTCTGGACTAACTGAATATGTTGAGCTTTTCCGAAGGCATGTTATGTTGAATTGATAAAGTCAATTGTTTGATTTTTTTTAAAGTAAAGCATAGATAAAATAAAACTTTTACCTGTTTTTGGCAGCGGCGGTGGTTCCGCTGTTTCTTTAATTTCATCATCTCGGCCAGATTCCTATAATAATAAAAAACATTAAGTGTATATAAGACTGCAAATTTTGGCACGAACAGCACTGGCATAGTGTTTACACCATATACTTTAAAGCAAATCTAATGGTGCACAGAAGGGGTCAAACTTGTTTCATTAAGGGCTGGATCACTCTTAAGGAATGGCGATTGGGGCCGGATTAAAATTTGCATTGACCTTACTTGACTAAAATATTAATAAAATAAAAAGAAAATTTTAACAAACAAATAGTGAGCTTTGTGCAAAATTTGTCCTAGTTGCATCCCACAAGCATTTTCGCTTGTGGAGTACTGAAAACAGTTTGTTGGGAATCAGTACGGAAATATGCCGCGGAAAGGAAAAATTAAATCAGCGGGCCTGGATCTGGCCGTAGTTTGCAGAACCCTGATTTATTGTAAATCCCAGCGTCATCCCTAATAAATGTCAGTTTCTTACATATACCATATGTTTAATACTATTATTATTATATATTCGTTCTATATACTAGTGTAGCAACAGGGCGCAGCAGACAACGGTGCTACGGTTGTTTCTTGACCCGCTCCTCTCTGAGCCTGTGTAGCTCAGTTGGTAGAGAGAATGTCCCGGTATGGTCGGAGGTCGTGAGTTCAAACCTTACCATAGGCTAGTTGTTCTTCTAGCCTGGCCTTGCGACCAGACTGACTGATTTAGGTAAGCCTTTCCGAAGGCATCAAGTATACTCGTTCTATATAACATTGTTGCTTTACATTATATTAGAATAAGTTGCACAAGTTACTGTGGTATAAGTTCATTTAATTCTAATAGATAATTACTTCTGTTTGTTTATGATGATTAAACTGGATTAACAATAAACATTATCTCTTTTTTTAAGACACAGAGACGCTTACAGTTGCTTTTTGTTTGACGAGTTGATCAATATCTTTATTAAATTCTTCCATTGTCCCTGGAGGAAGTTTATCATGGGCGGAATAACCGTTGGACCTTCGCTCGAACTTTGTGTCCTCCTTTGGTTCCTAGAGAAAGAAAAACATGAAAAATTCTTTTGTTTGCAAGTAAGCGGTTTAAAAAAACATATAACAAACAAAAAATAATAAAATGCGAAAGAAATAAACAAAAAAAAAATAAAATAAAGTCTGTAAATATATTTCTAAAATAATTTTGTACACAAATTAAATACAAGTGGTATTTGCAAAAAAGACAAAATTTTATATACCTTAAAAAAGACAAATAAAAAATACTTTTAATATGATCTAACAAAAAATATTTCAAAACCGAAAAAGAAAATTTAGTATAAACAAACTCTTTTAAAAAAACATATACCCTACTAATGACTATCAGCTGGGTCTGAACAAATACTGTTTATCTTAGTTTTAAATGCCAAGGAATGGTTTAATTAAATTTGATTCAGCCCTGGTATTAGGTCAGGTTTAATTAATCCTAATCACTTAATGTACAATCAAAATCATTTGTTTTTACCGTTCCTATTAGGGCAAAATATTTGATTCAAAAATACTTTTAAACCTAGCAATGAACAATAGTATACAGTTGTACCTTAAACTTGCTAAAATTCTTGATATTGAGGTCGTAACTCATCGACAAAGCAAAGTAGGCGTAATCCACAGACGCGTACACCAACATAAAATTGCACGTTATCACCGGCGATATTGCATTGAGATTGCCGATGAAAATAAAAAGCAACGAAATAAAACCCATCGAACAAATGGCAACGACTGGAGTTTTATTCGGTCCAAACTGAAAACACACAAAAAATTACCATTCCAACTGAGGCACAAATACTGAAGCATTCACATTGACCTAATGTCTTCTTGATTTAGCCACTATCGTATATCTTATTCACTTTTTGTTGTCATTATGAAGATATTTTAATAAATTAGCGACAACATAGATTGTCTTTCTTACATCATAGAACAAAAATGATTTCAAAATTCACTTTTTAATGGCATTTTCTAAAATTAGGCTAAAATAGTCACAAAACAAAAAAGTAAATAAAGGTAAAATTATCTAGAAAACAGTACGTCACTTACCCCTTTGCCCATAAACTTTATTGCAGGTATCACATTTTCGTTTGCAATACATTGTAGAACTCTGGGCGCTCCATATAAACCTACAACATTAATTGTGAAATTATATTTAATTGAAATAAAATAAAACAACACCATAAAATTTTCACCTAATGAAAAGTGATACTTTCAGTTGATCAAAAATACAACTTGTTGAAGGCTTACCAAAATCAGTCAGCTTAATCAGGTTTTTCATGCAAGCAAGGCTAGTCTGTAAAAAGAATTAGCCTGCACAGTGAGGTTCGAACTCATGATCTCTGGTCAAACCGGGACCGTCACTTTACCAACTCAAATACTCAAGCTAAGAGGAGCACGTCAAGAAAATATAATAATAATAGAACCATTGTCTGCTGCATCCTGTTTGTACGTTTCTCTAGCTTGGCCTTGGTTGGCCAACTGATATCGATAAGCCTTTCCGAAGACAACATGTGTAATATAAAATGTGTGTCGCCAGTACAACCCCAGAAAGGCTAACAGAACACATATTGTGATAACTAGGGTGATTATTTTTTGACCTAAAAAATAGAAAATTTTGACTTTATTTTGACTAAATTTTGACCTGTTAGAAATACATTAATTTAAATAACCTAGGCGTCACTAATCACACTTTTTTTATACCGTATATTGCTCTAATAAAGATATAATATGGTTCAAATGACTTTGAACATAAATCAAAACTAATTAATTTTGATAAAATTAAACAATAAATTTCAAAACAACTGAACGACGAATTTCAAAAAGCTGACTATAGTTTTTTTAAATTTGTAAACGATTTATTTGCATTTTTATTCCATTTTGACTTTTTTGACAAATTTTAACCAAGCGTGTAAATTTTGACAAAACTTTGACAAGTCAAAAAATAATCGCCCTAGTGATAACAGAATACACACCGAGTATATGAACAGTGCACTTGCTCATAAAAGTTAATGATTGTTTGTTAGACATTAGTCTATTTTCTTAAAAGTGCAGCTTGGTTTGTTTGACTAAACCGCAACATGATGTCGGTGGAATTCTGATGTTATATACTGAACAATAGGTTCTTACCTGTGCTGCAAGAAGATGTACTTGACATGTAAACTCCAAGGAGCCAAATAACTCCCACAGCAGACACCTACAAATGAAACAAAAATAGTTTAAAGATGGCATTGCAGCGGATCATATGATTTTCTGAAGAGTTTTATCTCCCACCATGACGTCACAATTTCCTTTTCCACCTTAAAACAGCACCATAGTACACTACAAAGACAGCCTATCAAGAATGATTTAATGATGAAATAAAAAATACTGGGCAAAATAACATGAGGTGCCTTTAAAAATCCTTAAGATAGTAAGGACTTTCATTCAAGCAGGAAAGGGCTAGTAAGCACCAGAGTTAAACAAACAAATCAAGTCATTTTAAAAACACTTAAAATCATTTGTAAAACACTCAAGACCAAGTTATCAAAAGAAAATGTTAAACTATTAAAATTGGTAAACAAGCTCGATTACTAGCAACAATTCAACTAACAAATAACAAAAACACAACTTATACCATGCGAATTGTTTTACCTAGAAAACTTAAGATATAAAACCGAATTTTATAAAAAAAATCCTTAAAAGAAAAGAACTCATTTTAACCAGAGTCATTTGTCCAAAATTTGCTGATAAGAATTAAGTCAAGTCATTTGAAAACAGTGACTTAATTCAAGTCATTACAACACTTGAATAAGCACTAGCATGGAAGAATGCTGGCGAATTGGTGACTAAGTTGGCAAAAAATCAGCCAACAAAAAAGTGCAAAAAAAAAACTTTTTTAAAATATTGTTTTTCAAGTGCAAAGCTCGTTGTATATAAGTGCTTAATATTTCTAAAAACTACTCAAAATTTATAGTAGAGGATTTTTTGCCTTGCTAATTATTAAAACATTTAAACTTTTAGATGACTATTGGTCGATTATTTCCTTGTTTAGAGCTAAAAGTTTAAAGGTTTATTCATTTGGCGTCCATAGGGTTTAAATTTATGGACATGACAAATAAAAAACGAAAAATTTGGGCCAAAATGCCTGTCACCAGAAGCCTGGCCTTGCCTGTGATTAGGTTATAACTCTGGCCATTGTGACATATGTTTTGTAAATGACCTTAAAGATTGGGTAACAATATATACCGATTTTTAATAATGCTGCTTCAATAAATATTTACAATGAAAAATAATGATTTCCTGGTTTAGCAGAAGTTGTGACATAAACTTCAAATTTTGAAAAAAATTGCGAAAAAAATCGTTTCTATTTTAAATTATACCATCAATTTACCTTTTCAGCAATCATAAAATCTTGTTGCAGAGATGTTCTCGTACAAGTCGAGCCCAGCAGTAGCACAAAAATGATGTAGAGAAAGAAACTGCACAACAACAAAAATACAGGTTAACTAACAAAATATGACTGTTAAAATAAATATTTTATACTGTGATGTTAGTAAAATAATAGTTACCATTTTACAATGAATAACAAAGCCTTGTAAACCAGGTTGAATATAAATAAATATTAGTTTGACATTTTCATAAAATGCTTACTACTTCTGTATGGGCTTTGATATTCAGTCTATGTTTAACTAAAACCTCCAAACATTTTCTTAAGATTTATTCGAGCCGTTCACAAAATGCTACCTACTTCTGTATGGGCATTGATTATTTACATTTGTAATTTTGATACATAATGACTGGAGGTTGTAGTTAGGCCTATAATAAATATCAATATGCTTAACTACAACCTCCAGTCATTATGTATCAAAATTACAAATGTAATATAAGATCAAGATAAATACTAGCTTTAAGTAAAAAAGAATGGTTGTAAGTAAAAAATGATTTTACTAGGAGAAACTATGTGTGACAAGATTTAACCAGTGATACTCTAACAAAGAAAACCGCAGTTTCAAAAGCAACTTTTGTTACTTTAAGCCTCTTTCATTCTCTGCACTTCAAGCATTGTATTGTGTTGCTTGGTGATGGTTAATAGGAAATGGTTCAATGCTAGTGTGTTGAATGGGTCGAAGTGTTTTTACTGAAAGGCATTTTCTAGTATGAAGTACAAAATTTAGACAATATTCAAACAAGTAGAATTAATCAGCCAAATAAATATTGATTTCAGTTGAAAAAATAAGGAAAATACAAAGGATAAAAAAAAGTTATATAAATATTATAGACTTGTAACTACATTAATAGGTAATGGCCAGAGTGTTTTCACTGAAAGGCATTTTCTAGTGTGAAGTTTTTTTTTATTCAAACAATATTCTAGTTCAATTATTTAACAAACAAAATACAAGTTTTAATTATTTAACAAAATACAAGTTGAATTTTATTTAACAAACAAATATTTATTTCAGTTAAAATCTTTCAGTTGTTGTAAGGCATATAAATATTATAGATTTGTAGTTGATGATTCAATGTGACATTTAAAAAAACAGACAAGGTAAATTAATTCTACAAACAAATATTTATTTCAGTGAAAAAAATAATTGGGGGGAGGGGGGATTTGCTCCAGTAAAGTAAAAAATCCTCCGTTTATTTTGTAAGGCATATAAATATAGATTTCAAACAACATCAATAATTTTGGTTAATATATGAGAGCATAGTATTTAGAGGTATTTTATCGGTGGAATGGCCCTTAAAAATGGGTTGCTTAAACAGTAAGCATGGTCTAACTTTGTATTTTTTTATCCCGGCTTGATTTTTTTCCATATTAGTTAAAAGTTAAAACCACTAGTTTTTCTAAACTTTCCTTCAGTTTTCTAAAATTCTAATTTGTGCAACCCAACTTTAGGTTCTCAATCGAAACAAAAAAAATTAATTAAAACTTGTTTTTTAATCAGATTAAATTGTATGTGAATTTCCCAGTCTGAAATTATAGGTTATAGAAAAAGCACCAATATGAGCACAGGAATATTGGCCAATCCAATTCTTATGAGAAAACATTGCAATTTAACGAAACTGAATGCAAATTAATTATAAATATGCTCAGATTATAGTTTACTTTCTATATTTCAGGAATTCATTAATTCTAACTATAATATAATTTAGAAAAGCTAAAAAGCTTTTAATTTGAATTCTAATCTAATTTAGAAAGCCAAAATAAGTCTATTTGTTCAAGTCTGCTTGTGACGGCATGACAGAACCAAACTGGTTTCCTATATCATTAAATATATTAATTACTAGACAGTTTAAAATTGCCGCTTACCTTATCATAATTGCCGATATGGTTCCTATCGGAATGCTTTTGGAGGGGTTTTTGAGGTCACCGGACATGTTGACACCGGCCATTACGCCGGTGGCGGTTGGAAAGAATACGCCGAAAACCGTAAAAAATGTCTCGCCTTCTTGCAGCAGAGGATAAGAGTTATTGTGCATCAGCTCAGAAGAGTACCCGATGAATCCATTGGCTGAAAAAAGATTGATTGTTTGATTTTTTTCCACTGCAGATCTTGAATATTTTACCATTTTCAAATAAAAACTGTTTTTATAAAGTTGTTTACAAGAAAATAATCTTTGCGCTTGCCGGAATTTATTCCTTGGCCATTACGGCAACTCACAAAATGTATCCATAGGTAATATCTAGAGCCGGCCGCTATCATTTCTCACTGTCATACTTTTCTTTACAACTTCAAAACATGTTCACCCAACCCTAACACATAACACCAACACATACCTGGGTCTGTGTGTACAAAAGTTCCAATGATAAAATCGCTTGTTGACATGACAAGAACAAAAAGCAGCACAAGTTGTAACCGAATCACCCATTTTACACCTATGGACAACAGATAAAAGTATAGATTTACCAACTCCAGCATCATTATATTATTAACATGCATATCTGGTAATAAAACAAAAAAGTATATATGGCTAATTACACAATTCAAAGCCTAATTAACGATCTAAGTTAGGACGTCACACCTTGAGGAAGTAACAGCGGACCTCACTGTGAATGCAGCGCAAAGTTGCAAAATATATATTTTATAGTCTAACAGTGTTGTAAACAAGTCATTTTGCAACGCCTTCAGCCTCAGTCAGTTAATTAATTTACCCTTATGTCAAATGTTTTCCAAAAAATAACAAGTTTAATCCAAATCCAGTTTGGCATACCTGCTAAATTGATGCCAAGCAGTAGAATGAGTGTTCCGATGGCGACACCGCGAACTGCCCAGGCGCTGTCCCAATTAAAAGTCCTGGTGATTGATTCGGCAAATCCAGTGCAGTACAGTGCAGATACAACACACTAAAAAAAGGAAAACATTTTTGCAATGCCTCAGTGACTTCAATGCATACATATTAGTTACTTTTAAAACAATAAGGATTAACAGGTGCTTTAATTTAGATGGAATTCAGCTATCAACACAAAATAAATGAATATCAATGATTTATCTTTTATACCTTTACTTACATATCAATTTAATAAATACCTAGAAAAATACTATGATTTATTGGAGTTAAAGATTTTTAATGGAGATTAAAAATAAAAAAAAAGAGGGAATAATTAGAAAGGTGGTATTTTTGGAATTCAAGATCCGAAAAAGAGACAAATTGTAGTTTTAAATATAGTGTTACATCCTTACGTGTATCACTTTTGTTTTAACATTTTTACACCTTTTTCGTCGATTTTTCTGACTGATTCTTACATAGTTGCCAAGTTGCCACCATTCTGCCATACTGTCGGCGCCTACGACTCCATCTTACTTACCAAGCCAAAGGCGTACATTATTCCGACAGTGCCACCAATCTTTCCCCCCAGAACCTTGGATACCAAGAAGTAAATGCCACCGGTTCCAACGTCTTTCACGCGCTCACAAATTCCGATGGCAGACATAGACGCGAAAAGAGCCACCGACACAGTAATGACCACTATCAACATGGCTAGGCCAATGCCAACATTGCCCTGTAAAAAGTTTATATTTTGTTTCAAAATGTATTGATTAGAGATGAACCGATCACATTTTCGGACCACTACTACCTAATTTTTCACGTTTTTGACATACAATGCAGCATATAGCCGCTATCGTTTTTTTACTGCTACTACTACCTGATTTTGATTTTGCCAACTAATACCCGTTACACTGTCGACACAGAAATAACTTTAATTAATTGAACCTACAATTCAGTTGGGACCAAGGGTTGGGATAAGTGATATTATACCGGATCGGCCCGTCGCCTCTTTGACAAACTATACACGAGTGCATTTCAAATACTTTTTGACTTTTTAAACAAGTCTTTCTACGTTCGTTTTTTTTATTTGCGGCAATGTAACAAAAACTTTTGCGGCACTGTAAAAAAAACAAGAAATTTCAAAAAATGCCATTATACCAAAAAAATCGCGCTTGCCTCGCTCGCCAGGTGTGCCCTGACTTAAAAAGGTTAAAAAACACTAAACTAGATTAACATTTGTTTTAACACTTGCCTCCTTGTAATTAAACACATTTTTAGGTGCAAAATAGATCCAAGGCCCACCTTTATTCACAGTTGTTCTAACAATTTAATAATACAATTCTTAGTTAACACTTTGTGCGGCCTGCAAATTTCTGAGTTTGGTTTTGGACTGCGATTAGAAAAAGAGGTTGCCGACCCTTGGTGTAAGATGTGCTTAAGTATTTTAGCTGACTTGGCACACAGCTCAGCGCAGAGGTTGCGTTAATCGAATAACACCCAGAAAAACAATCTTCGTTAAGTATTGCAGGTGGCGAAAGACGTGCTTGTAATTTAGCATAGTCCCGTACATGGATCTACCAAAATCAATCATAATACATGGTCTTGTTTTCGTTTTTCTCCAGAAGTTAATGATTGCACACTTGGCAGTTTCGCAGCAGGTGCCTGGCAGGAGTTTAGACGTCGCATGTGTTTGCTAAATGGGTCTAAAGGTTCGCTTTAGCTGGACGTTAATTGGCTGTTTCTGATGATTTTTTATTGCTTATGACGTCATTACCATAGATATTTTAGGACGTTATATCTGTCACTATTTTATGATGTCATCAACGTCAGACGGAAAAAAGGGAAATTTCCTAAGTTGAAAAGTTGGGAACCACCCCTTTTTAGATTTCTGGATACGCCATAACTAAAAAAAAAAATTTACAAAAATAAATAAGAAAACTTGTTTGTTTTACAGCAAACGTAATCGAGTATTGACCGGTATTAAATTGGTAAACAAATTTATTGGATTATTAATGAATACTTGAATAGTCCATTAAGGATTTACTTAAAGTAAGGTATTTAGGAATTAAAAACGCCAGAAAAAAGAAAAAGAATATTGGTCCCATTAAAAAAAATACATTTTACTCCCATCAGATCGCCAACAGTATTTTAGAACCAAACAAAACATAAAAAACAATCAGATTAGAACAGTATGAAATTAAGGATTATAAAAGAAAGTGTAAACAGTCCAATTTCAAAGTTAAGTGCATTTCAGAAAAATATCCAAAAATAAAATAAAAATAATTATTCAATATAACCATAAATTTTCTTACCACCATCCATCCTGTTCTTAAGAAAAGAACGACTCCGAAAATGTTAATTAGGCAAGACGTAAAAACCCCGTCCCAGGTTCCGAATAAAACCGGTTCGACAACAAAGAACTGTGATTTCCACCATGGCTTGTGTCCGGTTTCATTCTAAAAGAAAAATTTAAAAAAAAATTTAAAATAACAAGTTTAACTGTGCTTATGTATAAACTGTTGCTGTTAGGCCACTGTGGAAAGTATGGCTGGCAAGTGGACACACTGTTTTTTTAACACATCTAACCTGAGTACTTCGGCCATATAACCGAAATTAAAAGTTAAGAATAAGACCTAAATGGATTAGCATCAACATCCAAATCGGAATAAGAACTCAAGCTGCAGAATACAACATAAATGGCCAGAATAATGTCTGTACCTAACCCCAAACCAATTTTTGATTAAGTGTTTTATTTCGACAAAATTATATCTTATTCCTAAACTGTACCGGATCCTGAATTTTCCTTAACCCCAAACCGGGGCAAACAATCCGGAGCTCATATCCAAGACCCTGACCTGGA
Organism: Ascidiella aspersa; assembly: GCF_963924565.1. Lineage (NCBI taxonomy): Eukaryota > Metazoa > Chordata > Ascidiacea > Phlebobranchia > Ascidiidae > Ascidiella > Ascidiella aspersa. The sequence continues at coordinate 5,058,349 of NC_139451.1, forward strand.
ATGGCTTAAATTGTGACTTCGACTGGGACTTGTTATTTATTCAAAAGACTCCCAGTTTGCATTCCATGGTACTCCCTGCTAAGATCTCAGGTGTAGAGCACCAAATTTTGAGGTGCACAGTAGGGTTCCTCTCCGAGAATGATTCGACAGGAAACTCCCGGTATTTTCCGCAAAATAACAATCCCAAATCTCAGAATTTTTTTTTATAATTCCGGTTATTCAGCAAGACAGCAAAACTTGAAAAAACTTGTCACTTTTGACTGATATAAAGAAAAAAATATTACCAAACCTATTAAAGTCGCTGCCTGAGTTTATTTGCGCTTACCAGTAGAAAAACTTAATTAAACTTATTTTAACAATAAAAATACTTCCTGCCCAGTAAAGAGGTTAAAAGTGCAAAGCGATAGAATTTGTGATTTGAACTGGAAACATTTGGAGCTATTATAAAGTAATTTTAAACATCATAATGACATAATTAGGCATCATTTTTTCGTTTCCCAACATTCCCAGGTAATTTTCATTTTTCAATCCCGTTTCTCAGAATGAAAAAAACTGTGAAAAAGAGGAACCCTAGTGTAAAGGTGTGCAATCAAGGTTTTATGCACACCTGACATTTGTGAATCTAGCAAAATTCAATCTTTCATCATAATATAAGTGTGCAAGTTACAGATTCAAGTGTTTACCTGCCACAGAATGCAGACTGGACTTGGAAAGTTATTTTTTAAATTAATTGAATCCTGGATCAATTCAAAATAAATTGAATTTCGCTTTACCTGTGCACTTTCTTCGAAAAACAAGTCGGTGTTGCGCGTTCCATTTGAATTACGGTCTACTTCCGATCCCGAATTAATCGGTTCATTTTCAGAAGGTGTCGAAGGCATAATATGAGTTATTTTACATATTTACAGATGCCTAATTAAAAGAAACGACATCACACAATGTTCGTCTACACAATAATAGCACTTTGTAAAAGTTTCATCGTAAAAATCATATTGAAATAACACGTAACCTTGACTCAGTGTATTTTAACGTATGTGTTACAGAATGTATGAATTTACACGTCATCTCGATTCTTAATTATACTGTTAACGTTACAACATCATCATAAACCTTGTAAAACTAAATACATAGCCCTAAACGCAAAAAACAAACTACTTTAAAGCTTTTTACGTGGCCAACAATGCTTATTAAAACAGCAGACACCTTACATATTTTAAGTGCGCTACTGTGGCTTTACGCATGAGTAATAACGGGCAATACTCTTCGTTTGTTTATTTTGTTTTCACAGGGCGTTTTTGTTTGCATAGTGGGCTGAACCGTTTAATAAACGCAATTATAGCCAAAAAAATGTTAAGAAGTACAAAATAAACTGAAAGTAGGTTAGTTTTCTAAGCTTATTTAACATATCTGGTATTTTTCTTTTGATATAGCCGTGTATAATTTATTCACGAAATAAAGGGTGACAATAGCTGGCAAAAAGTGTTTTAAGTTTGACATTTAATTGCACAATGTACTTTTTTAGAAAAAATACCAAAAAACGGCAAAAAGGCTAGAGACGATAACGAATAAGATACGCAAGCTCACCAAGTCGTTCTCTATTTTGAAATTGAATTATCAAAATATTTTTATTAGATTTATTTAACACCAAACATACTTATTCTGTATTTTATTATTTTTTAAAGGTAAATAAATTATTTTTATACGCACCAGGGGCGGTTTTAAGCGAAAACAAACTGCGCCCCTTAATATTTTTATCGAAGAGCGGCCATTTGTGATGTATTAAACGAGCCGCTATCTTTTTTCCTTCGCTTTTTTGTTTCGTTGATTACGCAAGGCGTAGGCTTGAAAACTTTGGAAACGGAAGGCTAGCGCAATTTTAAAAGCGTAAGCAAAACGTCACAGCAAATGTAAACGCCATTAAATGGTTGTTGCATCACTTAGTTTCTGTTTTTCGTTTTCTGTGCGCAGTGCATAAAAGTCGGGTGCAAACCAATTTCGCGTTCTTATTCGTTAAGGGTTAGGTTGAGCTACTTTGACAATTTTGACTGAGTTTAATGCTATCGTAGGCAGACAGAAAAGGATAAATGTTTCTTGGCGTATAACAGCGTTCGTAGTGATAGACAGTGCTTATTTCAATGATAAGAAGTTGCGAAATTTTATATTGAGTTGTTCATTAGATTATTAGACCTTATGATTACTGTTATAAGGCTAAGGGTATTTTAAACTGTACTACTTGTGGCGTTTTTAGGGCACAGGTAGCAGTGTAATTGTAAAGGTAAAAAATCAAAAATCCTTTGAGAGTAAAGTTTAGAATGATTTCTGTGTTTCATTTTTCAAATAATTGATTTTAATAACATAATATTAGATCTTGTCTAATGTTGTACAAGTGCTAAATAGTGTTTTTATTATATAACATATTCCAATAGCAAGTATTGTTTATTGGCAAATTTTCTGTTTAGTATTATATATACATCAAACCTATGACATTATTTTTTTTCTTTGATCTAACTGATGTTATCTGTTAAATCATTTTCCAGCTTGTCTGGAAGCCTGCCACTTTTTTAAATACAATAACAAAACCAGTCGTCAAAACTTAAATTGTAAACTATGAGAATAAATAAAAATACTTGATCCACGCTAATCCGTTAAGCATTGATGTAATAATTATTTGATTCTAGACCAGCGCCCATTTTTTGCCAAAAGAAGCGATATAAATAATTTGTGTTATTTTACCTTTTTGTAGATTGCTAAATTTCAAATTGGTAGCTTAGGTTACAAAATTTAAACATTCCACATGTCAGTTGTAGCCATGGATGAAAGCCAAACCGTCCCCCAACCAACCAACAAAGATTTAGATGAATGGATTGAACAACTTTTCGAATGTAAACAACTGAGCGAAAGCCAAGTCAAAACAATATGTGATAAGGTGAAATAAATATTGACTAAATTCTGTGGAATTTGCACTATATCTTTCGCAGCACGATAATTTGATATATATTAAAAATTGAAGAAGTGTTGATTAAAGTAATGTGTCTGTTACTGTTATACAACAAAGATTTTGTAGTGCATGCATATTTTCCATTTAGAAAAGTGATCCAACAATTTTTTGATTAAATAAAACATCGGTAAACATTTCACCCATTTGTTTGTGTAGCATACTTCATCCTAGCTAAGGTGGTTGAACATTATTTTAAAGCCACCGCCAAAGCATCTTGACTATTACTTTATCCCGAGGTTCTTCTTTTGGGATGTTCAAAGTAAAATTTGGGATTCTTAAATTCATGTCTAAATGGGATTCAAAATCCAATTCGTCTTATACCGGGTATTTAAAACCACTACAATTCTTTGTTTTATTGTGGAGGGTTATGCCTAATTGTACAAATGCGAGAGGCAAGTTTGGATAAAGGCCTGTCTTATAGTGCCTGTAAAGCCATGGAGTACATTGCAGCATTCGTTTAAAGCTACAATCAACTAATATTTAATGCCTTTTGTAGAAGTTAAATAACTAATTAAAAGTATACTAGGATTCTGCATTTCCTATTCTAGATTCTAAACCTATTATTTAAGAATCCCCTATATTTCTACTTTGAACATGCTCTTGATATCATTTGTTATTTATGCCTTGGCATTTGTCAAAAATGGAAAAAGTATACAGTTTCATTGGACTATTTTGTAGCTGGCCAAAACCCAAACGAGCAGTTAAAATCTATGAGTGTGCCTTGGCATTTGTAAAACAACAACATTATATTCCTTGGAAATCATTTACCAATGTGTCAATAAAGAGACGTTTAATTCGTTGATTTCACCATCACAGTTTGACAAGTGTCACAGTGCACACAACCAAAATAGGTTTGTTTTATTTGTATTCCTAGTACTTTTTCAACTACCTGGCCAAAAACTAAAGACAAATAGCCAACATAACAACAGTAGAGTAAACAAAAGTTCCATTGGCATTTAAAATTAAAATTCATAGTTTAAAGAAAGTCACTTAACCAAGATTTTGTCAAGTGTGTTTATTTACTGTATTTACTATATATATATATATATATATATATATACACATGTTTTATTTTATTTTTTTCTTATAGTTTGCTCCAGTCCTTTGTTTTTGTCAACATTTCTTGACCTTTTCTGATGGAAAGAACTTATTTTAAATGATATCCTTTGCTCAAACTTATTAAAATGTTACATAAAGGAAATCCAAAAGATCACTACCAGCACTAGCTCTACATTTTTTTAAAAATAGGTTGATTTTTGTTGAAAAGAGAGAATGACTAATAATAATCGCAGTAGTGTCACAACTGCACTGATTTTCTAAACTCTGTGGAGGCCCTAATAGCTGATTGGCATCACCAAAACAGTTTTGATTCAGAACCACTGGTTAAAATATGTGCGAAAGTTTGTCTACTTAAATATATGATTTGTTTACAATGTCACTTGTCAAATTAAGAACCACTGGTTAAAATAGTTAAATGTACCGAAAAAAACTCGGTAAAAATTCTTTGATGATGCCAAGTACTTCACACAACACCTTAAAATTGCCACCAAACATATAGCCAATGTCTCCAGAGACACCAAGCCTTTAACCAATGGCTCCAAAGCCAACAAAAATATATCCGATGGTGGCTCCAGCTGAAGACCATAGCTGCCATTTTTTGATTTTTTTTGGCACAGGCTAAATTATGTTACATTTGCCAAACTAAACTGTTAAGTGGTTTTAATTTGAGCAATTTAAAATTCTTTCCAGGTAAATCTTATAAAATTCATTGTTTCAATCCAGCTCCACAAAAATAATAAAAATGGCTCCTTCTCTACAATAGTAATGAAAAATGACTTAAGCTCTGATAAAATGCTTGGCACGAGTAAAACAAACCTTCCATGGCTAAACAAAGTTCCGTTTATTTGTTTAAAGTTAAACTTTTCGGTATTTTATGGTTAGCAAGCTTTTAAAACAGACATTACATCACATTCAACACTTAGTGTTAAACTTGTTTTCCACAAAAACTCTTCGCACAAAGAGTATTACATCCCATTCTTCATCTAACCTCACACAAGTGAAAATATTCTTTTAAATTTTTTTTAACCTTGTTCCATTTGTGGATCCAGTAATAAAACTATTTTTTATGTCAGAACATGGTCTGTGTTACAAACACATCACCTTATATAAACATATTTTTCTCTTTTTCTGCAGGCTCGAGAAATTCTCCAGGGCGAATCGAACGTTCAAGAAGTCAAATGTCCAGTAACGGTTTGCGGAGATGTTCACGGCCAGTTTCACGATCTCATGGAGTTGTTTCGCATCGGCGGCCGCTCACCTGATACCAACTACTTGTTTATGGGAGATTACGTCGATCGTGGATACTACTCTGTTGAAACTGTTACCCTTCTAGTTGCATTGAAAGTATGTGTTGTCGCTAAAAAGTAGTTCATGAAAAAAAAAAAAAAATTAAAAATATTTACACTTCTATTGTAAACTTTGTTACTTTTGTTTTGATTACAAGACTTAAGTTTTTTGTCCGTTGTATTTTTTTAAACTATTTTTGTCTTTAAATTCAAAGTTGATCAGATAACCTTCAAAACTATATTTTTTTTGTAGATCATAAAATGGTATTACTTTTATATGCTTTTCCAATCAGTGATATTTTCATTCCAAAATGTTATTTGTAAACTGAAAAATGCAGTTTTCTTAACATTACATATACTTCAATCCCATAAACACAGTTTATGAAATGTTATTTATAGGTTCGTTACCAACATCGAATTACAATTTTGCGAGGGAACCATGAATCACGACAAATTACACAAGTTTACGGATTTTACGACGAGTGCCTGAGAAAATACGGGAATGCTAATGTTTGGAAGTTTTTTACTGACCTCTTTGATTATCTTCCTTTAACTGCCTTGGTAGACAGTCAGGTAAGTTTAAGTCTTATTCTTTTCATATCTGTAGCTTAAATTCTTCAAGTATTAGATCATGTTTGCCTAAAAGTTATTTTTAAAAAAATCCAGTAAATTGGTTTACAGAACATGAAACATTTTTTTTTGGGAAATAAAATGACTTGCATTTTAAAACGAGGCTTCTCTTTAGTAAAATTACTTAATGCTGTTAAGAAACAACTTATTTTACAGCCGCAAATTTGAATGCGAAATCTGGTGGCAACTCTAATCCAACATATCAACACCAGGCCTACACAACTTAAAATTGTGTGTTGATATGTTGGATTGGAGTAACATACTATACAGGTGCAAATAGCAAATATTCTCCAAATACGATTTTTTCCAATATTCTCCAAATCGTATTTCATCATATTGTCGCGGTAATACACAAAGAGGTAAGGCCGTGAATAAAGTTTCACCCACCGTACAATTAACGGAGGGAAGCATTGCGAGTAGAGATGTTCAAAGCAGAATATCGGCGACTCATTTATAATGCTTGCTTTCAATGCGGCGTTAGTTTGTTTCGGGCGACCAATTACTTCGCGATAATCTTCGCCTAATAATTAAGTGTCAATAGGGTGTATTTACCGCCGCAAATTTAAATGCGAAATCTTAAGGCAGTCTGCGCCTCTCTGTTAGCACCTGTCGTGCATCTTGCTCCAACCAGCATACTACCAACATCATGCCTAAACATCTAGCAAAACTTTCGATTTAATAGTTTGCATATTGAGAACATAATAGTGTTTTTCATATTGTTTAAAACTACAGATTTAAAGCCTGTTTTAACAGTGATTGCTCGGCCCAAGCCATGGTAAAAAATTACCGAGTAAAAGTTTGCAAAAGTATAGCAAACCATAGGCGTTAAACCATTTTTAGTCTTTAAGAGAATAATAATATTTGCTTTTCAAACACGTAAGCTGGTCAAAATTTAATAAAATGACCATACGCATTATCTACGTAAATTCTATTTATCAAATATATGTTTCGATCATTCCCCAAATTCTACGCCATATTTGAACCCCTTTCGCATCAAAGGCATAAGTTAAGTGGGGAAGTTTTCGGCCCATATCTGTTTTTGCTTGCAGAAACAAGTTAAGGAAAATAAAAAACAAAATATATAATATAAAGTACACAATACAAAATATTAAAAAAAAAATAAATAAAATAAAATAAAAAAAATAAAATAAAGTAAAAATTGAAAATAAACAATAAGCTCTGAAAATATACCCCCTGACAAAATATACAACAACCGCACCCCCGTCTAGTTTTCCTTGTTATTTATTAGTTCATTTTCAAACAGGAATTTTTTATTATTTAACATTTTAATATTAAATAAAATACCTTATATGTAATAAAATACACATTAATATATTGACATTGCTTGTAGCTTCTGTTTTTAGTTATTAAAAAATGTGCCAGTAAATTTATTTGTCAATATAAACATGTTTTTAAAACTAAAATTTATTTTAACTTTACAGTAGAAAACAATGTATTGCAATGCTTTTATGTCAGAATATACTTTGAATAAAGTACACCTATATTAAAACAACTTTATTTTACTAGATATTCTGTCTCCATGGCGGCCTATCCCCTTCAATTGACACTTTGGACCACATCAGAGCGTTGGACAGGTTGCAGGAAGTACCTCATGAGGTAACTTTTACTATGCCCACATTCTTTTTGTTATTAAGTAGGTTTTACAACTTTCACTCCCGTAGAGATTGATGGATATCACTTTTTGGGACCAATAACGATTTTACTGTTTTTTTTAAGTTTTTGCCAACCCGATACCGTTTTTTATATATATATATACTCAAAATATGCTCAAAATTTAAATTAATTTAAAAAAAAAATTACATTTCAGTTTATATACCTATACATATTTATTAAACTCTTGTTTTCCATATTATTCTTTTATGTACCTCATGCATCACAAGTCCTTGTAATTTGAAATGTTGGATTTTTTGCCACTACACGCGATTAGACTGGATTTTAGCTAAGTATTTTTGTAGAAATTTGCTCAAAAACAATTGGTGTTTTTTCAAATTGATTGTTGTATGACGTAATTATATGACGTCATTCTGCAAATCCTTCCCTGTTGTCAAAAGTACTTTCATATGGTTAACGACGCTAACTTCAATAAACGACGCTAACATCAAACAACACAATAATATTTAAAACAGTTTTCTCAACTATCGCCTTCGGCCCCCTTTAGGGGCCACAAAGCAGTCATTGGGGGGCCACGGGCCTAACTCTCGCTAGGTATTTAAAATACCTTGGCGCAGTCCAGGAAAAAGCTTTGTAATGACTAACTAAGTTAATTTAAATCAAAATGACTTGTTAATTTTTGTTTTTTGTAAATTAAGTTAGTGTATTTATTCATTGATTTCGTTTAGCGGCTGTATTTGTTATTAACACTAAGAAGCAAAGTGAAAGCACAAGGTATTTTGTAAACGGGGACATAAGGGTTGAGGGCCTTTCGGATGGGGTTACGAAGCATAAAAGACGAAGAACCACTCGTATAAACTCTGGAACATCGACACTTTTACAAAATGCTTCTCGCTCAATGGTTCCCAAACTGGGGTCCATGCAGCGGTTTCAGAGGCTCCGCAATGAGATTTAGTCTTTAAGTTTTTCAGCAGTAGCAAATGTTTTTAAACATTAGTCTATGTTTTAAACATTATCTGTCATAATTCTTGGTCTTTAATTATTATGCTTTATTATTTGATAATATAGCATGTTTTATGATTTCTCTTGTAAATGTCTATTATGCTGTATTACCTGCTATCAGCGAATCGTTCGCATCAGTGAGAAATTTGTTACATTAGAAAGAGTCATGACTGTACTAGTGTACTGCAAGAAACCTGGGTTAACTGACCCTTGTACTTTTATGGGGCAGCGAAATATCAAAATCATTGCAACGGGTCTACCAGGCAAATTTTTAAAAAAGTTTGAAAACTACTTTAACTGATCTTAGTTAGACCTTTAAAAGCTGAAACAAGTTTTTACAAATTAATTTTCATCGTTTCAGGGGCCGATGTGTGACCTTCTGTGGTCCGACCCAGACGACCGGGGCGGTTGGGGTATTTCCCCTCGTGGAGCCGGGTACACTTTCGGCCAGGACATCTCGGAAACGTTCAACCATCACAACAGTCTCACTCTCATCTCAAGGGCTCACCAGCTTGTCATGGAGGTATGTGTGCTAAAAAAAAACCTTTAGGGAAAGGGTTTTTAAACTGTTTTTAAACCCTTGAGTTTCTTCGACTAGTTTTTTGGGATCCATGAGGGCCTAATCAAAACCTTAGTGCATAAATTATTTAATGGTCCCCAGTTTCAGGGGTCAAAGAGGCTCAATGAAACTCTTAGTGTATATATAGATTTCTGGATAACCTTTTGAGCAGGGTTTTTTTAAATTGGGGTTCACGGAACCCTTGAAGGTTTGTGGACCAGTTTTGTGGGATCCATGAGGGCCTAATCAAAATCTTAGCGTATACTTTGTTTTAATGTTAAACCTTTACAACAGGGGTTCTTAAACTGGGTTTCACGGGTTCCTTGGGGTATGTGGACTAGTTTTCATTAGGACCTAATGAAAACATTAGTGTATTTTGCTTGCTTTATGGTTAAACCTTTAAAACAGGGGTACTTAAACTGGGGTTTATGGACCCCTTGGGGTTCGTGGTGTGCTCTGACCACCCCAAACTTGCTGTCTGTGCACCGGACTTAAATTATTGAATGGTAAAAGTATAATACACAGCAGTCGCGTATCCAGCATAATACACATGTACACTGTACCGTCTATAATCCAGACCTGGGCCGCAGCATTTTTTTCATCCCACAGAACATCAGAACATTGTTCAATTTAAGATTCACATCACATTATTAAATTTAAACTAGGATTTGGGTATTTTTGTTACATCACTTTGTCTAAAGTGCATTATTTTTATATTAGTGCCTTAAGTTCAATTTATGTTGGAGTTATTTACCAAAAGTAAAATATAAAATCCGTTTAACTAGAATTGCACAAGACAAGAGCCTTTATAATTTTAATAAGTTTTGTTTTAATTGCATCACATGTCTTTTGAACATGTGTTTACCTGTTGTAATTGACATTACTTTGACATACAAAAAACAGTTAATCAGCCATGTAATTTGCAGTCTACTAATAATCCTTTATGAAGCACCTGTAATTTAACACCTTATACAGAAGAGCCATACATTGTGCATGTTTGTGATTTTTAACAGAAATAGCAAATGTTTTGACAAGGGGTGTTCAAAGTGGGGTTTTAGAATATTAGTTTTCGTAGGAACGATAAATTTCTTCATGTGTTAATAAAAATAATCTTCCAAATACTTAAATACTCCAAACAACCACCATTTAAAGCAGTTGCGTAAACTGCAATCTATAAAAACATAAAAAATATAGCTCAAATATTTTGCTGTGAGTAGAGTGCAACACAATGAACTCTTCGGCAATTTGACGCGGTTCAATAAAATTGTTGCATGTCATACTTTTGACCAATAGTTTAAGCTGTGCTATGCGACTTTTTTTGATGACATTAATAGTTTGATTTCTGATATGCAAAAGGTCATTTTAAGGTAATTGCAACCATTTGACTAAGACCGGGACTGGATTAGGATTATTTTTGACATCCAATGCTTACTGAGGAAACACAGTAACGTCATGTGGCATAGCGTTGTAAGATTCCCACCAAAATTATTACCATAGCTTCTGTTGTAAATATAATAGAATTTTCTTTTTAATTATTAAAAATATAAAAAAAGCTAAAATAAATTTGTTTTAGCTCTTAAACAATCCAGTATCCAGACATATTTTGTCTTCCAAGTTATTTTTTAAGTCCCAAATTATCAGCAATTACTTTGACTTATGTCTTTCGGACAAATGACTTGGGTTGAAAATCATTTTTTATTGTAGGCATTTTTTTTAATTTTTGTTTAAATTGGAACAACTTGATTGCACGTTTTGTTTTTATCTCAAGAACTTGACTTGGAATAGACTTACTCAAATTATGACTTGACTGGGTCTCAGTCATTTCAAAATGACTTGCCTACAACTCTTCAAATATTAATTATCACCTAAAATTATGTGGTTTAAAATGTTTTTTTAATGGGTTTTTCTGATTGCAGGGCTACAACTGGTGCCACGAACGAAACGTTGTGACAATCTTCAGTGCTCCAAATTACTGCTACAGATGTGGAAACCAAGCTGCTCTTATGGAACTTGATGATACTCTGCGCTATTCATTGTAAGTTGGATTGTGTGCTTTTTCAAGGTTTGGCAAAGAGTGCTCACCAGAGTTGCGAGGCTAACTCCCGAGACCCACTCCGCCTAAATGTTTGATTTTGTTGAGTCCTGAGTCCTGCTCATCAGCAATTTCTTTTTGGGGTGCCACTGCCATATTATTCATCCACCCACAATCCATGGCTGGAAAATATCCACCATTTACTACTCTTCGACCTTTTATTTACAGTTGGTGGCAGTATCTGTTTTAAAATTGGGTACTGCACATGCACACGTCGGACTCAGGACTCTGCTAGTTATACGTGGTCTTACTTGAGTCCCTTCTTTGAGTTACTTGAGTTTGCACAAATATATACATTTTTTTATATTTTTTAAAACATATTTATTAACAGGTTTCATACAAAATTGCATATTCACCTAAAGTCCTAACGGCTTTTTTTGATGTATTTTTTTGTTTTGCCCCACCTTGCAGTTTCATATTTTTACCCGACATTTTTTTTTCAAATAGTTTTTGCTGTGATAATAGTAATAATAATAATAATTAATATAGATATATTTTTTTTTTGATTTATTCGACATTTTTGGGAAAACAAATTTTTTTAGAAAAAATATTTTTTCCTTGTGTCTTACGGATATTTTACCTATTTTGAACACAAAAAATTTAAAATTATTATTTTTTTCTTTCAGCTTGCAGTTTGACCCAGCGCCCCGTCGCGGAGAGCCCCACGTGACCCGACGCACCCCTGATTATTTCCTTTAAATCGACCCCCCTGAGCAGGCCCCCTTGCCCGTACTTCACTGTTGTTCAAATAATGTGGATCACATTAGCTCACACCCAATGTACATGTGACCACCCACACTTTGCGCAAATGCTGTTTCTAACAAGCTGCTGCAATCTATCTCTAAAAAACGGTCGATTTTTTTTCACCCATTTTTTTTTGTTTTGCCCGTCACCCAGTTGGAATTCTTGTTCGATGTCTAATTTGTACATGTAAATTTTCACCCAGTCCACTTTTTTTCTCTTTGTCGTTGTTTTTTTTATACGTTTTGGCAAAGTTTAGAATGAGGTTTTTATACACGCAAAAAAACAAAATCCCGGCCTTGTTACTTCCGATATTGTGCTCCATTTCCGAAAAAAGCTGTTATGACGTTTGGTGAAAAATTCGCTATTTCAAAGGTATTTTAACCTGTTTGCAGTTCTCATTGGCAGCTGCAACCTTTTGTTAAAAACGGCAAAACGCCGAAGTTCAGATTGTGATGTGTTATTACATCGTAATATTTAGTGTCAATAGAAAATAATCAATATATCTCGGGTGTTTATTTGCCGAAAACAGGTTAATTGTGTGTAAGTACACTATGCAGGGGTCTGTAACGCAGCTTGATATTAAATGTCAAAGCCAGAAAGATAGACCAAACCGACATCATTTTAAGCAACATCATTCTGGGTGTCCGATATTTGATATTTTATACCGAAACCACAGTTTTTGGACAAAAAGTATCGATATCCGGTAACCAAATGACGTGATGGCTATGCTCAAGCAAAACTTTTTTATAACTAGGGCGATAATTTTTTTTTTTTTTGAAAATAAGAAATTTTGACCTGAAAATTGAAATTTTGACCAAAAATAAACCACAGGTTTTGAAGGTTTTATTGACTACAAAACGATCACAATAATCAGTCATTTTTTCGGGTTCAGGCTTAACTCATGAAAATACCCATTTTAAAAACAAGTATAAAAATGCAAAATTTGAAAAATGCGGTCTAAACGATTGAAATGCAACGTAAAAGTAATTGCAGAAAATTAATAAAGAACCAGTTATCGAAATAGAAAATGGAATAATTGCAATTGACCAGCGAAAAAGAAACGAAATACTGTTCAATACATTTGTCCAAATCAGAGAGGCCTCGGTGGAAAGTTCTGCTCGCGTATACCGTTTATTGCTCTAATGAAGATATAATACAGATAAACTGTCGTTGAATATAAATCTGAACTAAATTTTTTGGAAAAAATTGAACAAAAAATTAGAAAAAAATTAACAGTTTGTTTTTTAATTTTGTAAACGATTTATGTGCATATTTTTTCGATTCTGACTCGAAATAATTTTGACCTAACGTGTTAGTTTTGACAAAATTTTGACTTTTTTTGGACAGGTCAAAAAATAATCGCCCTAATTATAAGGTTCAAAGCCAATTTTAAAAACATTACTTTGACGTTAAGAAGTTTAGTTTTTTAAATAAATTTACATTTTAAGGCAGAAATCGCTGCGTTAAATCGCAATTAATGGAATTCCTATGTAAATTTGGGATCAGATCGGCACCGATGCCAACCTAGTATCGTACGCGTACCGATATTACTATTTTACATTGGGTATGTGCTACGATCCGATATTATCGGACATCCCTATAATCCTAAGTTGATGTGACTAAAATTTATTTAAAACTGACCTATAAAAGGTGGGACCGAATTAATTTTCTGAATTTTTCTCGTACCGGATATAAGTAGGGTTTGGATATATTTCATTCACATCAACTGATGATGATACAAGTGCAAATCGAGACGTCTGTATTAAGATGATTTCAATTTACTCGACCTTATTTGGCTTTACAACTCATTTTAAAGGGGTTGTTGTTAGTTTTAGCGAAGTCAGTGTTTCTCAACCCAAGGGTCGCCAACTTAAATAGTTAGATTTAATGAGGTTGGTTCTGAGCAACATTCCTCCAAAATTTACTAAAATTACGTCAGCACTAGAAATACATCATATTAATGAATTCTGGTTTATTACACGTATTCTGTCAAGAGTTAAGTGAAGAAATATTGGGTCACTGGACAGTTGACACTAGTATATTAAAAGAATATATTGTTTTAATATAATATATTGACACTCAGGAAAACATAAATGACTAGAAAACCAGGGATGTCCAACCTTTTAGCCAAATGGGCCGCATTGCCACTTTAAAAATTTCGGCAAAACCTATTTAATTAAATGGTTGACGTCATAAGTTACGTCATATATTGACGTCATAAAACAACTTAACTTATAAACACCCGCTCTTTGAGAGTGAACTCGTGCGTAAATATACAAGTAAATAACGGCATGCCGTATCATGTCATGGTACGGCACCTTTGGGCTGATATATTTCCTTGAAAAGGTCCGCAAAAACACAACTTGGAAAAACACCAATCTTGCTTAGCAATAATGGTGCACAAAATTGTTCGACTGATGTTGAAATGCGACATTAGACTCCTTTATAGTCTTAAAATATACAAGATTAGGCCTGCATCAAACACTGCGATTTCTACACGTTTTGACGATAGCGAAAACAATTGTTACTAAAAGTGAGAATAAGTAGTGGCAGGTTGGACATCCCTGTGTAGAGCGCACGACCATAAATTACCGACTAAGAGATTGTGTTTACAGTAACTTTTGTGATGTATTTGCTTATGCCACAGATTTATTGCCTATACTCGCTCCAAAGTGCAAAGTAGTTACTGGCTTGCATTATCTCTGTACTGTCAGCACAGGGATTTGTGTACTTAAGACCGCTATCCGCTTGTAAAAAAACTTCTTCTCAGTTATCGTCTTGTTGTTGGCAACTTTGATATTGCAAGTAGCATCTCCGATGTGCTAACTTGTCCGCCTTCTACAGTTTAACTGGTTGTTCGCTTATCAGATCATACAATTAATAATCAAAGGTATTGTGGTTGGCTAACGAGTTATTCGCACGCAACCTTCAAGCAACCTTAAAACGAGAGTCAAAAGCTTCAACTATTAATCTCGTGCCCCACACCTGCCCTAGTCTAAAAAGGGACAATTAACATTTCGGTATTATTCCTTTTTTGCATTATTGGCATTTGCCTCCTTTGAAATGTAATATTGGTAGCGAAGTTTTCAATTTGCAACGTTTTGTGCGTTTTACACAAAACGTAAAGTTGTCTTGGAATATAGGCCGAGTGTTTTATATAGATTTCATAAGTTTTTTAACTGGTCTACTGGTTATAACTTGCCTTGATATTGATCAATGTTGTAAACAATTAGGTCACTTTGAAATGACAAAGTTCCACTTAAGTAAATTGGTTTATGTGGAAAATTTAAGACAAATCACCACAAAGTCGAACCGTGTAACGTTTTCGGTTCGGGTTTAAGGACTTTTTGATTACGGTTCAAAGCAATTTAAAGTCAATTAGGATTTTGCGTTAGATCTAATGCACAATAGAATTGGCACAATAGAATTGACTAATGCACAATAGAAAAATCTAAAAATATTGGTCAATAAAATGTGAGTATAATTATTGATAAGGTTTAGGTCCTTTTAAAAGTTTCGGTTCGGCTCCTTAAAATCGTACAAAAAACGGTTCAGGTGTGGCAAACATTCGCCCGAACCAGGTTCATAAAGTTCTAGTTCGGTTCGAATCTCTTAAAGAACCCAAAAAATACTTAACCCAAGTCATTAAAAATCAGCGACTTAAGTTAAGTCATTACAACGCTGATATTAAAACTAATTGTGTTATAATGCAGTTAGATCAAAAGTAACAGTTAGGTCTTAAGTACAAAAGGTTTAAAAAGGCTAACGGTTTGGGCATTAAGCGCATTTATCACATAGTTTAATTCAGCGGTTCTCAAACTGGGACCGTTAGGACCACCTGCCTTCCCTGACAGAATCACAGCCGTTTTCTTGAGTATTTATAACAGATTTGCCTACAGACTTGAAATAGTCCATTTCACTAGCCTACTGAAGTTTGCAACAAGGTTTAGTTGTGGAACGAATCCAAACCTCAAGCGTGCATAAAAAATACATTGGTCAAAACTTCGCGACGTATAATCAATTTATTTTTAAAAACGAAGCGCAAAAAGAAGAACGAAGCACAAAAACAGTTTCGCTGGTATACCACGATTTTCAGGCAAAAACAAAAACCCTTTAAAAAACTAAAAATCAATTGAAAAGTGCGGATTTGAATTCTTACCGGCATTGGTCCCGCAAACAAATGGTAAAACCCTGGGCTAGGGATGTCTGATACTTGATATTTTACTCCGATACCGATGATATTTTAGAATGAAAGTACGCGATATCCGATAACAAATGACGTCATTCCTATACTTAAGCAAGCAAAACAGATCACATTAAAACATAATTGTGTTTGTTTGTTTGTCATAACTATAAATATGCGTTTCAACACTCAACAGTTGCAATTTAAATTGTCGCATGATTGTTTTTGGCTTAGTTGTAAAACGTTGTGTTTGGGGAAAATTAACTTAAAAAAAGCTACGAATGGTAGTGACAAAATCTCGATGGAAATTTTCTTTTGGTTGTACAAGGTGTGTGTTTTGGGGTTGTTAAGCACGATTTTAAAACTTACAATAAAACATTGAAAACTAACGAAGAAAACATAATTGAAAAACTACAAAGTCACGTTTTCGTGATTAAAGAACAAAAAGAAAACGAAAGAAATTCGCAACAGTTTTTTTACAAAAAAATAATTGACCGGATGATTCCAATTCGAATTGGCATCAAATATATTGTCGATCCGCAAAACATTCACGGTGACGCAGTTTGCTTTTTATAAGAGCAGCATGAAATCAGGTTTTGTTAAAGCAAGATTATCAAAGCCCATATAAAAAACATTTCGAACGTTGAATATGTGAATATGATGTTGAAAATGAATAAAGAAATATTCGAAACGTTTACAAATGCCACCTATACTTCTATATGGGCGTTAATAGTTGTCCAGCCATTATACGTTGATATAACCTCCAGCCATTAACTCCAAGGTTCTTTTTACGTTTTAGCCGGTTAAAATTAAAAACCTGGCCACAATTTAAATTGAATGATTCAAATCATTCGGCGGTTCGGCTCCGTATTGGCGCTTTTCGAAATGAAAATGTCCAGTTTAGAATCTTCGGTTCTTACAGCAAAGAATGGGTAACTCATTGCAGGCAAGTTACCAGAATCCTGATAGGAATCCATTTCGGTCGTCTGCTGTTCAAAAACGGAACTGTCGAGTGAATGAATGCTAAGTTCACTGCAGCTTACGTATTCCCAGCCACTACTACTGCTGCTGTCGCTAAACCAAGCAAGGCTACTAAGACTACTATCACTACTGCTGCTTCTAAGGCTACTGCTACTGTTGCTGCTGATTCTACTTATACTTTTCTTCCCAATTGATTTGGGGCTAATTTCGCTCGAAATGCAGCAAATTGCCGTGTCAGGTTGGACTTCCGGGCCGCTAGGGCCTGCGCCTCTCTCGCGCGCCGAAACGACTGATTGTTGAGGCTGGGTTGCGAGCCGTGCCGTGTCGTGGCGCATCACTGATCCACTTCGACGCAACATAAAACGTCTGACTCTGAAGCAGAAGTATCTGCGAAAGCAAGCACCAATGATAATATATCTAATACCTTATGGCGGTAAACACTTTTAAATCGAAATAAGTTCTGAATCTGTCCGAATAAGACCTAAATGACCAGAATCAGGCATATACATACAACATTTTAGCTAACCCCAAACCCCGCCCCTTTACCGAGAGTCATACTGGCCCAAGTGCTACCAAAGCAAAGTCATTTTCATCAAAATAAACGGTTAAATTACAGAAAATAATAATTATGAACGACATTACGATTTTTTAACACTAAAAAAAAACGAACAAAGCTTTAATTTGTAAAAAGAATAAAACAGTTGTTATCATAATAGCCTATAGCTACAACTAATATTTTCAGCTGCACTTACATTAAAAAGACAAGCAGAAAAAGTACCAGAATAGCAACAAGAATAACTTCGGTCAAGAACATCGGGTGTTGTTGATTGTCTACAACTGTATTTCTTTCGGTCGTAGTTTAATATCCTTTAAGAAAAAAACGCTAATAATTCGGGTCATATTCTAATTCTAATCTAATTTTTGAAAACTGCAAAGGGCGCTGGTCTAGATCCTAGCACATTTTCGTCTGGGAGTTTATATTACTAACATTATTGGGTTAGGGTGCGAGTTAGCGTTTGGGTGTGTGTGGGTCAAATATTATTAAAATATTAATGCTTGACCCACCCAAACCCAGAGTCTGACCCGCACCCTAACCCAAATTTTATTTTCGCTGTGGTAGGATTTTAGACCAGCGCCCTGCAAAGCTTTAATTTTGATTCTAATCTAACTTTAAAACAACAAAACCTATCTAATTGTACAAGTCTGCCTGCGTAGCTCACTTAATATGAGCTATTGATTCGTAAGTTTTGATTGATTACTAATAGTTAAGGACGGTTACTTTATCTTAAGCAATTACAATGCTTTCGATCATTACCTATTTCATGATTTGCAATTTAACTACAAATCGGCATTGGTTTCAAGACCTACTGGTTTTAAGATAAAAATATTTTTAGACTACACTCCAACACGTGGCGAATGCTTTTGCCATATTTTTTACTAACTTGTGTGTCTTAATTACCTCTGCTCTTTGTAACTTGAACTAAATTTGCAGGTACTCTACTGACATTGAAATGAGTGTTTTCTGTTTATCTGGTCGCATCCATTTAGTCGCTATCCATTTTTCAGTAAACGGACAATTGATTGAAATCTAGGCTTTTTTCAGCTATTATTTAGAGAACCATGGTTTTCCAGAAAGCCAAGATAAAGGTTGAGGTTGTTTCGTCACAGTTAATGAACAGACGACAACAAAAGCCTTCGACGTTAAATTTTTTTTATAAAAGGGCCAAAAAATACGAAATTTTTCTTTGATTTTTTGGCAGTATTGTAACGACTTGACTTAAGTAAGTGTTTTCAAATTAGTCAACTTAGGTGTTTTGAGCAAAATGACTTGACTTGACTTAAGTCTTTTGGATGAATAACTTGACTTGAAATGAAATGTTTTCATCAAGAAATTTTATAAAATTGAGCTCATCAATATATCATATTTTTCGCTCATAAAACAATTTGCATACATGTCGCGTTTTTTCTATCGTTGACTCAGTAGGCTATTTGCTAACGTACGAGTTTAACCATTTCAATGGTTTAACGTTTTGTTTTTATGACAAGGACGTGACTTGAAGTTGACTTGCTCTAAGTATAACTTGACTTGTATTAAAAAAGACTTAACTTGAACGTACCGTAAGTCATTTCAAAATGATTTGTTTACGTCAGTGTGAGGTTCCAATTTTGATCCTATTCAAATAATGGGGCCTTAGTTCTATTTTGGTCCTGTGGTGAACTGTTTTAAATTCCGACAATGGTGTTATTCTAAATTCTGACTATAATTGCTTGAGTATATCCCAATACTGTACAAAGTAGAAATGACCAACTGTACGTTAGGTAAAAAAGACTGTATCAGGCTTACCTGGTATGAACAGCGTCATTAAGCTGCTAACGATTAAACTTTTAAATTTCGTTGCCGGCCTAAATTAACAAATTAACATTGCATAATATCTATGCTTCCATCAGTTACTTTTATTAAATTTAATAAAGAACTTTGTAATATTTTAAGCACCTACGTTGTCTATTTCTATGTTTTCAGGAACAAACTTTGAGTAAAAAGTATCAATGCGTAAACAAAGTAAGTCATGCGTTACTTTTGTAAAGAAAATTGTTTTGTTTTCTTGTTTATTTTCCTGTTTTTCTGTTTTACTTTGAACTTTTAAGCAATGCTCGTCATGCTGTGAAAAAGGAAGAAGCTATTCACCCAGACACAAAAGTTGTTCAATTCGACAACTAATCACTAACGGGTGCAAGTCTAAAAGTGCGTTCCGGGCAAATAGCCATATAGACACTTGTAAGCCTGACTGCATTCCATAATTTGTGGCCGCCAAAGATTTACGCCCAAATTTGTTTTGGCTGAAATCCTACGCCAAAATAGGACAATATATATGCCAAAAACGGCTATTTTTCTTACCAGGCCGGCGATATTTCACGCCAAATGACGTCACTGGCGTAGTTTTGGGCAAGCATTCCACGCCAAAGATCTCTGGCGGGATGGCAGTGGAATGCAATCAGGCTTATAAGCAGGGAGTCGAACCGTTTGACTTTTTTTCGGAATCCGGTTCAGTTTCGGTTTAGAGCAAATCAAAATTCGGGTTCAGCGTTCAGCCACGGTTCGACGGGTGGTACTAAATACCGAATGGTACCGAATGGTACCGAATGGTACCGAATGGTACCGATTGGTACCGAATGGCACCGAATGGAACCACATGGGATCGAATGCTAACGAATGCCAACCAAACTAATCTGTTTTACTCCTAAATCTGATTTAATTTTACACGAAGGATATCATGTCGCATGAGAGTATTTTAAAACGTATATGAGGCCTAAGGAGGGATGCAATGAACATGGTACCGAATGAAACCCAATGAAACCCAAAATAACCCATTGTAACTCGTAGAATAATCACGAAATACCGAATGGACCGAATGGAACCCAAAAGAATCCAATAGGACCTAATGTAGCTCGTTTGACCCAATGTCGTAGGAGATTTACCGTACTAAATACCGAACAGTACCGAATGGTATCGAATGGTACCGAATGGAACCCAATGGAACCCAATGGTACCAAATGATACCCATTGGAACCCAATTGAACCCAAAAGTACTCATAGAAGAATCACTGAATACCGAATGGAACCCAATGGAACCCAATTATCTCGTAGGATTATCGCTAAATACCGAATGGAACTTAATAGAACCGTTTAGTGGGTTCTATTTGGTACCATTCCGTACCATTCGGTATTCAGTGTTTCTATTACGAGTTACAGTGGGTTCTATTAGGTTCCGTTCGGTTCCATTCGGTGCCATTGGGTTCCATTCGGTACCATTCGGTACCATTCGGCACCATTCGGCACCATTCGGTACCATTCGGTACCATTCGGTATTTAGTGTTTCTATTACGAGTTACAATGGGTTCTATTTGCTTCCATTCGGTACCATTCGGTGCCATTCGGTATTTAGTGTTTCTATTTCGAGTTACAATAGGTTCTATTGGGTTCCATTCGGTTCTATTCGGTATTTAGTGTTTCTAGTACGAGTTACAATAGGTTTCATTGGGTTTCATTCGGTACCATGTTCATTGCATCCCTCCTTAGGTCTCATACGTTTTAAAATACTCTCATGCGACATGATATCCTTCGTGTAAAATTAAATCAGATTTAGGAGTAAATCAGACGTTTAGTTTGGTTGGCATTCGTTAGCATTCGATCCCATTCGGTTCCATTCGGTACCATTCGGTACCATTCGGTGCCATTCGGTGCCATTCGGTATCATTCGGTATCATTCGGTACCATTCGGTATTTAGTAACACCCCGGTTCGACCATCGTTATTTCAAAACCGGTTCATAAAGTTCCGGTTTTTGTCGGAGGCTGCCAAGTGCGTCGTGGACAACCGGAAAACGTACTCACAAGTATTGGACATATATACTTTTTAACATTTTTTTATTTTCGGCAATGTAATAAAAACTTGCAAGAAATTTAAAAGAAATGTGGCTATACCAATAAAAAAAATGCTCTCGCTATAGGTGCGCATTGACTTAAAAAGGTTTACATACACTAAACTAGATTAACTATTAATGTTATCGTGTTTCCTCAAAGTAGTTTTGTTGCACGTTCCATTCCATACGTTAGTAGTATGGATTACGACGTATGGACTCGGATTTTAAAACAAACAAACGCTTTTTTTTCACGATTTGCGCTAACACTTTACTACCTCCTTAAATATAATTAAACACGTTTTTAAGCGCAAAAAATAGTCCGAGGCCCGCCTGATTTAAAGTATTTCTAACATTTTAATAACACAATTCTTAGTTAACTTTTTGTGCGGTCCGCATAGACCTTTCTGAGGTTGATTTTGGTCCCTAATAACAAAAGGTTGTCGACCCTTGATCTAAGTTATTTATACATGAGGTATTAAAAAAGCAGTAATCATTATTAGAATATCTAAAAAATAAAAAAACATGTTTTATTTAATCAATATTAATCTGTTTTGATAAAATTTTGAATAAGGCGTAACTTTGTTCCGTTAAAAAGTTGTGACGTTATGCTGGAGTGAACCGCTTTTGTTTACGGGTTTGGTTAAGGTTTAGGTTCTTTCAAATTATTCGGTTCAGTTCCAGTTCGGCTCCTTAAAATCTTACAAAAAACAGTTCAGGTTTGGTTACGTTTTGGAAAAAATGACCCAAAACCGGTTCATAAAGTTCCGGTTTGGATATGGTTAGACTGCTTCTAAGGCCGGCTAACAAAGTAATTTAAATCAATTTCGAAATAAATGATTGAAGTCATGCAAAACTCAAGAAAGTAAATTTCACCACCTAAACATAAACGCTAACCCGACCCAAATCAAATGAATAACATTAAATTGTGGGTCACTGGGCAGTACGTGTAAATCAAAGTTCTTTTTGTAGTAGTATTATTGAAATAATTCAGGTTTTAATTAAGCACAATGTATAAACTACTTGTTACTGAATTTGCCAGCCAGGTGTTATACATACCTGGGGGGTTCAGATACACTTAAAAAAATTTTTCAAAATAAAGTTTGCTTGTGCTCTTTTCACTAATCCAGGTGTTATACATACCTGGGGGGTTGAGGTAAACTTAAAACAATTTTTTCAAAATAAAGTTTACTTGTGCTCTGTTGACTAATTCATGTGTGTATCTATAACCAAATGTGCCAATTGCATTCCAGTGCCTTGCTGCCAAGTCTTTGGCTTAAAATTCTATCCAAAAAACATTCTAGTGGCCTTTTCTGGTGTAGGATTGCGGCCAAAAAATTAACCAAAAATTAGGTTATGGCATTCTGTTGGGCTTAGTAGTTTAGATTTTATTGCACTTTTTCCAAAAATATTAGTTGTGCACTGTGCAGCAGTAGTGGTGGCCCACTGTGGAAAGTGTAGCAAGTGCATAACCACAAGTTTTTTTTCAACCTTTTAAAAGTGCACCTGAAAAAAATCTGAACTGCACCCTTATTTATCGCATCGGCATACATTTAATGTATGCAATACAGAGTGCATCGGAAAATCATAGTGTGCACATGGAAATTAAAAAGTCACCCGAGGTTCACTTTTTTAACTTTGTTGCAGCTGGTTACCCCGATTTTTTCGGCCTGGCACCCGCGAGATCTTGTCAAGATTGGCCATACTTTCCAAACTGGATGGAGTTGTCGTATGCAATCTAATTATGCACACTAAAGGTCAGGTATTCTCCTAACAACTCAACAGTTTTTTTTTAGTTTAGGTGTACACACTGTACAGTTTTCACTAGTTGATTTGTGCACTGAACATCAATTTCTTTATAAAATGTTGGCATGGGCCACCGAATGTAGTCTGTGTTTAGTCAATATGAATAATTTATATAGTCTCAAATTAAACATCTTTTGTGTAATTTTCAGCGCTGTATAATAAACAATTTGCCATGAAACGGAATTTGCTTCATTCAACTGTTTACTGTTCTGCATTTTCTCCTTGCGGAAAATACCTCGCGGTTGGAACGAACTTCGGTGAAATCACAGTCTTTGATATTGCAGCAATACTATCCAATGTCGTTGAAGAAAAATCAGAAAATTCTCGCAAACCCATTAATACATTTTCTGGCCATGACGGACCGGTTTATAATTTAGCATCAACTGACTTACTACTAATCAGTGGTGGCTTAACCGGCGTTAATGTTTGGAAGTGGACTGACATAACGCAGCCAAATTGCACTGTTAAAAAGCAAGAAGCATTCAGCATTGACTGCTGCATAACAAGCTTATGTTATGGCGACAAAAGCAACCAGTTATTTGTTGGTGGCGAAAATTTGGTTGTTTCTAAGTGGGATATGCAAAGTGGAAGTTTATGTGGGAAGTTTGAAGGACACCAAGAGTACATTCACGACATTGCTTTGCTTTCAAATTCGCTGGCTACTGCATCTGAAGATGGAACTGTTAAGGTAAGTAAGTTTTATTGTTTAGCCATAGAATCGGTGCAAAGACTGGTTTCGTGATTGGGGTTGCTGCTGGTAAGTAGTTTAAAAAAATCAACCCTTGCAAATAAAAAATTGGTTAATTTGCACTGCTTCTTTGTGTTGTGTATAATTCTTAATTGTTAATATATATATTACAACTAACATTAGCAATACTGTTTGTCATCATTTCTTTAAAATGGAGCCAATTTAGCAAGTTTTTACAAAAGGGGATTGCCCAATTTTTATGATTTCCTTTCTAAACTGTAAGCACGTTGAGCGATACGAAACCATTGCCCGGTGAAAATTGTGTGATTAATTGTGGTGGAATCATAATTCGACTATCAGCAGTGCAGTTTCCTAAATTCTATGTACAGGACTAGGCTAAATTACGAGAATGCCTTTCACCACCTGCAATAGTCAACGAAGATAGTTTTTCCCAGGTGTTATTATGCCACCATTAGCACAATATCTGTGCCGAGCTGTGTCTCCAGTCAGCTGAAATACAAGATGTGGTTGAGAGATAATTTTTTTAATGTAAATTGCACATTTAACATGTGATCTAGAATATACTAAAAGGGAATACTTTTACATTAACTATCATAACTTAAAAAATGGAGACTTTGAAACGCGCACAGCAGTCACCAATATACCACCTTAAGGTCGACCAAACAAGAAACGAAAAAGGGCATTTAGCATTTGATTTTGGTTTGGCATTAGCTTAATTGCATGACCCTATTTCATTAGAAACACTGCAGCTTCAAACAGTTTGTTAAAACCTGACAAAAACTAACATAAAACGATAATATCACCTACGAAAAGGGGGTCCGAACCCCCCAATTGCAAATCCATTTGCTTTGAGCACTAGGTAATGCAGTGGGGTAATAGGCAAAAGTTTCTTGCACATGCCACAATTGCATTACTTAGCAAATCTAGTAAAATGTCACATTTTGTTAAATTAGTAAGACTGCCAACCTGATTTTCGTTAAATCAATAAATAAATCAAATTTCTCTTGAAACTGCTAACAGATATGGGATTGCCAAACTTTCAATGAAGTGAAAACGATTGAGCCTTCGAAGAACAAATCGATCAAGCGACCTAAACTTGGCAGTTGGATAAAATGTCTGGCAGTGGATGACACACAAGAATGGTTGGTTTGCGGAGGTGGACCAATGACATCTCTGTGGCATATCAGGTCTACCAGCCTGGTACATCCTGCCATGGATGTAAGTATTAGGTTACTTAATTGACTAGTTTGTGCAACTCATGGTTAAGCTTTTTCAGTAACTATAAATATTGTTTTACTTTTCCTCATGCTGATGCACTAAGTGGGACTGAACTTTTTTGTACAAATTTGTTTTTTTGCTTCACAAAAAATTTTTTTGGGGGGATGGTTTTGACTCAAACTGAGCTCCAACCATTATGCTCTAAAAATAGTTGAGTTATATAAGATTTTACACTGAACCAAAGGTGACATTTCGGCTGAAATTTAGGTATAAAGAATTGCTGCCGGAATGGCGTGCGGGTTAAATAATTTTTTCGCAGGTACACCATATCGGTAAAAAATTATTTTTTTTTACCAGGCCATCCCTCTACCTCCTTAAAAATATTTAAACTACGACATTGGTTGCCTATTTGTGCACCTAGCGATAACCCCGGTTTTCTTAGTTTAATTCTTCGTTACTTACATCATATATTTTTCACCATTTGGATTCAGAGAAATTTTGTTTATTCGAAAGAAAATTTGTGTTTATTTTCCAAATAGAAAATATTTCATTAATTATCGTACGATTCATTGTTTCAGACACCCAAAGAATCAGTCGATTTCATTCCGCATTCCCTTCACTTCTTTGAAGATGAAATCATCGGCAGCGGCAATCAGCCTTTCATTCACAGATGGAGACTGAACGGTAGCCACAAAGCATCAATACCGTGCAAGCTTCGCAACATTTTCAGCATTGCGTTCAGTCGAGGCGAAACCAAAAAACTCCCACTCGCAATTACTGGAACTGGCAGTGAAATTCAACTTTTTACTAATATTGGGTACGATGGACCTTGTCTGTCTCTTGTTTGACCAATTTAAAACTATGTCGTTTGTCAGTTCGGAAAATGATTCATTTTGAAATGACCTAAATCCCAGATAAGTCGGTTGTAAATTAACTTAAGTCAAAGTTAAGTCATTTTGGAAAAGAACAAAGTCCAAGTCAAGTATTTTTGAACAATTAACATGTTAAGTCCCAGGCAAGTCATAATTAGAGCTACAAGTTACGTCCTTATCATAAAAAATAAACGTTAAATATTAAAATTGGTAAATACGTTCAATTATAAGCAATAAACCAAATGAAAAATAGACCCAGACGCAACATATAGCAAGCAAATAGCTTTAGGTGCAAAACATAAGATAAATTACCCAACTTTATAATCATATGCTTAATGAAAACCCCCTATTTTAACCCAAGTTATTTGACGAAGAGACTTAAATCAAGTCAAGTCACTTGTCCAAAAGACTTAAGTCAAGTCAAGTCACTTGTCCAAAAGACTTAAGTCAAGTCATTTGGTCCAAAAGACTTAAGTCAAGTCAGGTCACTTGTCCAAAAGACTTAAGTCAACTAGTCGAGTCATTTTGCCCCAGATATTTAAATCAAGTCATTTTTTACAACACTGTCGTTTCTATCTTTAATTGTCTTTGTACATTTTCTGCCACTTTTGCTGCATTGTTTTGTTGCAAATAAAACACTTTATGATTCCCAAGAAGTGGATTTTGTGACATCACATGAACTGTTTAAGGTTTAAGAATTATAATTTGAATACGGTACAACGAATCAGTTTATAAAAATTTAACGACAAATTTGTGTATGGTTATACTTTTAGACAGGGCTGCGCAGTCGATTACAAATAACCCAGTTCGAGTTCCAAAGTGTGATTTAGTCTCGAATCCCGAGTCCGGCTCAAACTGTACCGGTACAACCTGTATTTAGCCCGTAAACGTAGGGTAGATATTCAGCAATCAACTCATAGGGATGTCATATCTCTTATCCACCCACAATATAACAATACGCAGTTGGAAAATATTTCACCGAACGCTATTCCACCTTTACATTTGACAGTTGCGAAATTTGGTAGCCTACTGCGCACGTCGGACTAGGGACTCGATTAGCCTATCTTACGTGGTCTTACTCCAGTCACGAGTCCGGCTCCAGCAAAACAAATTGACTCCGTCGAGTCTCGAGTCCACAGCCCTGATCTTACGTTAAACAGCTTAAGTAGCGGTCAAAAAATGGGTTAAAATGAATAAACGTATATTGAAGCCTTATCAAGTAATATTCTCTAACTCCGTTACCGAGTATTTCGTCATGATGGACTGACCAGGGTTCATTGAGGCTTAACAATGCCCAAAGCGAACAGTCTCGGCATTTGGTATTTAGTCTACTTTATTATATTTTTGCTTGAAGTCTGAGTTATTCCTTGGATCGCCTAAAACTAATCCAGGTTCCCAAAGAGATTTGCAAAACCCATTTTAACAACCCGTAGTCCATAGTTTATTAAGTTAAAAGGACAGTTGTTTTAGCGCCCTGCTCCTTTGGAGTCCGATAGAAGCTATAGACTTCTGCAGGCGTCAGTTCTCGCCTAAGGGTTAACGCATTCCCTAGTCGTTCTAGCAGACTCCAGCCATAATTAAGACCGAGATAAGAACAACGCCAACGTCAGAATAAAACACAATTCGGAAAAAGGCCAAAATAAGACTAATAATTAATAGTAGGCCTATTAGTACCGCCTAAATCGGAATAATTCCTAAATCCGTCGGAATAAGATCAAAAACGTCAGAATCAGCCCTAAACAACACTGGAACCAACCCCTAAGTACATCAACAACTCCCCTAATAACTTTAACGCTAACCCATTTTCTAACCCCACCCATTACTCACCACTAACCCCAAACAGGACCAAAACGGCCGGTGCCAAAATAGCGGCGCCCTGACGGCGCCGGTCAGACTGTGGTGTCCAAACGAAGTCACCGAAACGGCCGATACCAGACCGATGACCCCCGATCGTCCCATACCTTCTTCCCACAAGTTCGGGCGTTATTTTGGCCATTTAGGCCTTTTTCCGGTGAATTTGGGACTTATAGTCCGATGAATTTAGGCCTAATTCCGATGAATTTAGACCTTATTATGAAGATTGTAGGCGATTTTGATCTCATGCTGTACTGGATATTAGCCTACTGCGTATTTGGCTGTTTTATGTCGTTGGTCTTAATGCTATGGTTTTATAGATTTTTCTGCGTTGGGTATTGTTGCGTTTTAGGTATTATTGTGTGTTCCCCGTTATAACAACTAACAACCAACACGAAAATAGGATCAAGTGAGAGGTAACCCAATTACGAAATTAATATTTGTGTGGCCAGATGTGTGAAAACAATCAATTGAACTGGTAATATGGTAAGGCACCGCAAATATTGAGTTTGGCACGCGAATAACTGTACAAACTGGTTTACTAAATCGCGACTAATTCGAAGAATTAATATTCCACGGCGAAAACCCGACAAAACACGCTGCCGCTCGGGATTGTTTGCGAGTGACAGTGAGGCCGGATTTTCGCTGTAGCGAGTTCTTCCTTTCTGTGAGTGTGGAGATGGTGCTTGAGCCATTGTAAAGTTTTTATATAGGAATCGTTCCTAATCCGGCTAAAAACTATTAGCTGCAATCATGGCTACCGAGCAAATGACGCTTAGGGGGACCCTTGTCGGTCACAAGGGATGGGTCACCAAGATAGCGACTACCCCTGCTATTCCCGAGATGATTCTGTCGGCCTCAAGAGGTAAAAAAAGATTACACTTTCTTGTCCTATATATGGGTTAATTTTAATTACCGAACTTCCATCGGTAAGTTTTTATGAGTAACACATTTCCCAGGTAAGG
The DNA here is from genome assembly GCF_963924565.1 of Ascidiella aspersa. Taxonomy (NCBI): domain Eukaryota; kingdom Metazoa; phylum Chordata; class Ascidiacea; order Phlebobranchia; family Ascidiidae; genus Ascidiella; species Ascidiella aspersa. The sequence goes on from NC_139451.1 coordinate 5,087,356, forward strand.
CTACGTCGAAATTGAAACAAAATAATTTTAAGATTACCAAGTAACGTCCTGTTTACAATAAAGTCAATAACCAGATAAACATGTGACCAGAGGCGCCGAATAAGTTGATTAAATTACTACAAAATGCGGCGCTGTTCTAGAATACTAACATCAGGAAACAATTGTTAGAGCAACACACATTATTTGGGTTTGTGTGGGTAAAGTATTATTATTTAGTAACCAGATTGGAAACTTTAAATTTTGACTGGGGAGACGATTTTACAGCTTAAAGGCTGTAATAACATTTCCGCCCAAATTTGCGCGGCTGTAATAACGTTATTTGTAAAATTTGCACGTTTAAAAATGAGGTACTATACTAAAAAGCGTTAGCGCGGCGAAAGTTTTGCGCGTTTGAGTGATTTTGGCTCGCTGCATTTTACGTTCATCGGCCTTACTTTCCAACCTGATTTGATAATATCGCTAGAGTGTACAATGTCTAATTGATTTTTGCGAAACACTCGTAAAATAACATTTTGTGTTTTTTTTTCAGACACTCGAAAACATACAACTTATTGTCAAAAATTTAGAAGTGTAGTGTGTACAATGTTAAAATGATATCTGCGAAACAATACTAAAGCACATTTCAAATATTTGCATTTTTTCAATAAGTTGAAAATCTACGCAAATCGTAAAGGGGAACTGCTACCCAAACTGCTGTCAATATATAGTTCGTTATCTTATTATGGTTTTCTTAGTAGCCGAATTTGCACTTGTATTTCCAGAGTATTTTGATGCCCTGCCAGATATCCAAGTCGTTAAAATGCTCCACACAGCCACATTAGGAGATGCGTGTTTACCGATTGTCAAGTTGAGATTCATAGTTTAACCCCAGATACAAAATTTTGCAGCCATCACCGCACATTTTAGTGGGAATTGCTAATAAATTCGCTCAGACATGAACTGATACCTGTGCTTACAGACAAACTTCCAGCGTTTTGTAACAATAGCAAATGTAACGTCACAGACGCAAGGGTAACTGGTCGCCAGATTGGAAACTTTGGATATTGCGCGGGGGAGGTGTTTTGCAGCTGAAAAAATGCGCGGCTGAAAAAAAAATTTCGACTTGAACTTGCGCGGCTGAAAATAAACCATCAGGCTACCGAAAGTTGTAAATTGCGAATTTATATTAAACTCTCAGCGTTCATAGAATACTTCAATCACTGCGCAATTTTTGGTTGGTGTACGGGCGCAGTGCGCAGGTAAATATTTAAAAAGTTGGATAGTATAGCATTTAATATGCAATATTACTCGATATTGCCTAATTTGACGTCACTAAACACGTGACCGTTGTCCACTGATGCGTGACCAAATCGCCGAACTGTGCGTTGCGTTTCGCAGGTGATTTTATATAATGCATTATATTTTATGCGTCTTATAAACTAGCGTTAAAAAATGTTATGCAACTTCAGTATGCGGCCCGCCAATTTTTTTTGTGCTTGTTAAGTTTCATACAGAAGTTTGCGCGGCTGAAGTTTTGCGCGTTTGCTCGAGTCAGATTTGCGCGGCTGAACACATTTTCTATAAAATGCGCGGCTGTGACCGCGGCTGAAAGTGGGATAAAATCCCCCGCGCAGGCCAAACTTTCCAACCTGGACTGGTCGGAGGTTAAGCGTTCGATTTGCTAAAAGCCTTGATGCAGCTTCCAATAAAAACAGACACATTGCTTTTTTATGTGCTTTCGCGAGTGAAAACAGTTAATTGTAACGATGATTAATTATTAAATTCAAACTAAATGCCAATATTTAATACCAAATTACATCGCATTAAAACAAATATGTTTTTTATTTATTTTTAGATCAGTCCCTGATCGTGTGGAAGCTGACCAGGGATGAGAACACCTATGGTGTGATGAACAGGAGATTGTGCGGACATTCCCACTTTGTATCGGACGTTGTCATCTCGTCTGACGGACAATTTGCTTTGTCTGGATCGTGGGATAAAGACCTGAGACTTTGGAACTTGCAACAGTATGTTTATCCTTCTATTTTGTATCAATTTTAAAGTATCTCTAAGTATGTTCAAAATATTTAATCGTTGTGTCAAATTTCATTTTAACGGAGTAACTTATTTAAAACTACACTCTTTAAATTCAAATCTTGTTTTTATAATATAGGCCAGTGTTTTGTAGATATTTTTTGGTACAATGCCTTAGGAATAGGGATGTTCAAAGTAGAATCCCAAGGTATTCTAGAATAATAGGTTTCGAATCTAGAATAACGAATCCAGAATAGCGAATCCTAGTATATTTTTATTAAATTATTTATCCTCGATTTTGTTTGAGGAAGGGATTAATCTTAATCTACCCTACAGGGCCCACAATCACAGCAAAAAATAGCCCAAACAATTTTCTAACATGTGAACATTATAATAAAAAAAACTCTCTCATATGTTTAACATTCTTAACAAAGTTCTGTCATCTTAAGCCGTTCTGTAAACTGTAATATGTCAACTGCCCAGGTTGTGTCCAAAACTTATATTTTTGCCAAAAGTGAGCAAATGCAACACTGCACATAAAAGTCTTAAGCAATTCGGTCCTGATTTTGAAGGCATTATTAAGTATTATTGCTTCTTTTTTGACTAACATGATCTGCTATGCAGTCATATGATGTACTGCAAAGAATACAAAGTTATTATTGACATAACGAATTCTTGACAATTACGTGGTGCATAACTGCATAATTTCCCTGAATATTGGCCTAAAGTTGACCTTAAGTAACCCCATAGGGCATTTTGTGGACGGCCAGCACGTTTTGCAACGCTATGTTACTTTTGCAACTTAACGCATTTAGGGAAATTGCAAATTCCACACCAGACATTACACGTTAGCCGCTCGCCCAATAACGCTTGATTGACACTTAATTATTAGACGAACGTTATCGCGAGACGCGGTAATTGGTCGCCCGAAAAAACGCTGACAGTGCACTACAAGGTTACATTTAAAGCAAGCACTGTAAATTGGTCGCCGCGGCGACAGGCCAACTTACCACACGCGTTTGTGCAATTAGGCGCAACAATCCGCGGTAAAACATTAAATTATATCGGTTCCAATTACCCGAAATAAATGGCAGAATTGGATTCGAATCCCATCTGGATTCGAATCCAAGGATTCGATATTCTACTTTGAGCATCCCTACTTAGGAATAGTTTTGTTGAACTCATGACACATCCAGGAATAGGAATTTTGTAACTTTTGCTTATCTGTTTGCTTTCATCAGATATTAGTATTTATTTTCTTCATTGACACATCAGGCCTTAAAAAATTTGCTTAGATTTTTATTACCTTGGATTAAATTAAGTTTATATACGAAACTGAAATATTGAACAATGTCCTTGGAAAATTTAAACCATGCACGAATTGAGAAAACTCCAGTTTAGGTGCTAGTTTTTGGTGGTTGATGATTAAAACTTGACACGTCAGTTTGATTTTCATGATAACTGTTCTGCAATGATGAAACCACCAAAAATAAATATTGTGATTTTGATAACTTTACAATATGTAATTCTCTCAATTTGGTGAATTGACGATTTATTAGACAGGGCTTTTTAAACCTTTCTAAACCCACTAGCTTACAAAATGTGCCCTGCATCAACTTTTTTTGCAAAAAAAGGTCTAATCACATTGGTATAACTTTGAACTTTGTAAGCTTCACTTTACTGTTTTTTGTGTATTTTGTGAAAGCCTGTTAAAATAGTTATGTGGTCCACAAAACTAAGGAAATTTCTTAACACTTGAGGTGAATTTTTATCTTGGGGAATTCCCCTATTTTATTTCAGACATTGAGAGCATACAAAGTGAGCGTCATAAAAAACATAATCAGACACAGCCAATTTATGTCCAGCAAAAGCAAACATATGAATTGAAACGGATAAGTGTGCAATTGTTAACTTCAGGCAAAAATCTAAATGAATATAGTGAAATAGGTGTCCCAACCCAACACCCCACCCCCATTTTTGGATACGCCACTGTACTTAGTAATTTTTGGTAAAAACTCTTTAATTTCAGAGGAGTAACCACAAGACGCTTCTGTGGTCACGAGAAGGATGTGATGTCGGTTGCTTTCTCCGGCGACAACCGTCAGATCATTTCGTCGTCCAGGGATAGAACGATTAAGTTGTGGAACACCTTGGGTCAATGCAAGTACACCATTATGGTGAGTGACTGAGGAAATATAGCAAGTTCCACTTTAAGATCTTTGCAGTGTCTAAAATACAAAGCTATCAAGCTAAGTATTTTTTTGCTGCAATAGAAAAACTACTAATTGCCATTGCCAAAAATGCATACCTCCAAACTTATTGATATAAGTTTTGCAACTTTGTAAGTTGGTTAAATAATGAACGCTTGAAAAACTCTGAATAATAAGAATTGCGTTTCCACCGTTTATAAGCAAGCTTTGACAAGATTTCAGTCATATTAACTGCTAATATTGGTACAAGTGTGTATTAAATGTCGGTATATCCCCAGCTACTTAACAAGATCCGTACATAGTGTACAAAATTTTAAAAACTTAACTTATTAGGATTTTTATCAGAAAATCTAAAGATCACCCTTTTATGCAAACCCAACCATTTTTGGTCGTCAATTAATACTCTCCTGAAAGACAGTTGTTTAATTAAAACCACCACCACCAATTACAGAAATGAACAGCAAAGTTAAGTACAAGTATAATCCACTTGTATTCACTGAATTGAGATTTTGGATTACTTCATAAGTGCAATATGACAAGCAGTTTAAGGAATTCTGTTCTGCTTATCAGTAATAGTTGTTAAAGGCGTGTCGCACAACTACAGTATGTGACCCTGAGTTTAGCTGTAAATTGACTACAATCTTTGTTTATTCCATTCTTTAAACAGGAGGACAATCATACTGACTGGGTTTCGTGCGTTCAGTTCTCACCCAATCCCAACACTCCAATCATTGTGTCTTGCGGTCACGACAAACTGGTCAAGGTTTGGACTAAAACTATTTTACAGCACTTTTTTGCTTTATTTATATATATTTTTTTAAGCTTGTTTGTTTGTGAAACAGTTAATAAGCCTATTTTTCATAGAGTTGTATGTGTTTTTGTTAAATGGCAAATATTTATAGTATTAAAAAAAAACAATTTTGAGGTGTTAGGACAAAGCCGCAAAATTGCAATCATTTACTTATTTTTTATCCTGGTGCCCAGAATCGGAATAAAAGATTATTTTAGGACAGTCGTTGATGATTTCAAACGAACGCTTTTCTTTGATTAAAATAAAAAGTGATCTTTTTGATGAAACCACTTCTGAACAAAATCGATTTTGTTCTTGGGCGATTATTTAATTTATTTTACTCAAAAATCCACCGTGTTTTGCATCATTAATATTTTGGCCAACTTATTTTACTTGTTGTTTCCTACTGTTTTATTTGATACAACTGATTTTGTTCAGTTCAAACAACTTCTGTTATTGTTTTTTCAAAAGTATTGTTATTACACCCAAGTCATTATCTGTTATAATTACATAAACTTATACCACAGTAACTTGTGCAACTTATTTCCAATGAATATAAAACAACAATGTTATATAAAATAAAGATATATAATAATATTAGTAATAAACATATTATTACATGATGTACATATAAGCAACTGAAATACAGACTAACCAGCTGAAGTACAAAAGAGCTCTAGAGCTCCTTACGCTTGTGAAGGACAAACCCAAAAATAAAATCCTTTGAGCCCAACTCGTTGAAAAACATAGAACAGTTATAAACAATTTAGACAACTTAACACTTTTCATGTAGGTCTGGAACCTTACTAACTGTAAGCTAAAGACCAACCACTACGGACACACCGCCTACATCAACTCCGTAACAGTCTCGCCCGACGGTTCTCTGTGCGCCTCCGGTGGTAAAGATGGTCAAGCTATGCTGTGGGATTTGAGTGAAGGTACTTTTTGATATAAATTTAGGTTACAAGTCTTTAAATCTGCCATGGGCGTATTACGGCTTTACCAGTTGGGTAAACAGCTTATAGTCTAAAGCAGGGATGACCAACCTTTTAGCATAATGGGCCGCATTGCCACTTTAAAAATTTCGATGGGCCACAAAACCTATTAAATTAAAGGGGGTGACATCATAAGGTGTGTCATATCGTTATGTCATAAAACAACTTAACTTATAAACACCCGCTCTTCGAGTGTGCACTCGTATGCAAATATACAATTATCATCCGAGTTGCGAAAAATGAAAAAACTGTCCGGAAAAACAAACATTTATAAAAAAAAAACATCTTCCTTTGGATCACCATTCGTGTTTGGTGACTGTTGAAATGCGACATTATACTTGATTAGAGTCTCAGAATAAATATCAGATTAGGCCTAGATGAAATATTGCACGTTCAACACGTTTTGATGATAGTGGAAACATTTTTTTAAATAAAGGCTACTGAAAGTGAGAATAAGTGGTGGGGCCACACATAAACATCAGGCGGGTCGGACATCCCTGGTCTAAAGTCTACCATTTGACTGGTGGTGAAGTAATTTATAAAATGTTAACAAGGTATCACATCCCAGTTCGTAACTAACCTTTTTGTTTCAATAAAATTTCCCAGAATTTTATATTTATCCTTAATTTTATAGTTTTTTGCTTAACCTTGATTATATATATCTTTGTCAAAATTTCAAGTGGTTAATGATTATTACATTGAGATTTCCTTTTGAAAATCATGAAACATAGAATTGTTCTATGAAACCACATCTGAGATTTCTGACATAGCAGTTTATATGCAAAACAAACTCCTTCAAATAGTAAAGTCCCCTTTTTAATTAACTTTTGCATAAAAAGTATACTATCTTTTGTAAATACGACAATTTAACAGAGACAATAACTCTGTTTTATTTCAGGCAAGCATCTTTATACTCTTTCCAATGGTGAAAGTGAGATTCATGCGCTTGCATTCTCGCCGAACCGATACTGGCTCTGCGCCGCTTGTGGTCCCACCATTAAGATCTGGGATTTGGAAGGTAAACTTTTATTTATTACACATTTTCTTTGGGCCTTTTGTGTGACATTTGACTATATACTTAACTTTTTACCAACTAATTGTCAATTGTCACTTGTCACCTTTTGAAGAATAGTTATTTTTTCACATAAACCCCAACATTTTTAGTTAACCCGTTTGCAACTAAAAAAACAGATAAAGATACATTTTTATAGTGATGAATGTTGAAATTATTCTTATAATTCCACCTTATAAAAAGTTGGTCTTTATCTTTTTTTGTTTTTCTCTTAAATGACAGGTCACAGCTGTATTTAAGGCGAAATTTCAAGTGGTTGATGATTATTTCATTGAGATTTCCTTTTGAAAAGCATGAAACCTAAATAGCCATATGAAACCACATGTGAAATTGCTGAGACAGCAGTTTATATTAAGGTCAAACATAGTATCAAAAATATACAATATTCTTGATTAGTAACAAAGTTTCGCATGAAAAAGTTTTGTTTTTATTTTGTATTGTGCTTTTTATTCGTTGTGGTAACTCTCTAGCTTGACACTAGAGGAGGGGTTCTTAATCCGGGATCCATGGACCCCTTGAGGGGCATTGAACTAGTTTTGGGGATCCATAAAGGTCTAATTGAAATATTAGTGTATATTTAAGTAATCAATTTATATAAGAAAAGGCTTTAAATTAAAAAATGAAACTGTTTGGCATTTAATGCATTAAGAATCCATTTTACTATCACATTTTTTTAGCAGACTAATGAAGCCTATTTGTATTGTAATGTAGTAAAATTTCTGACGTCATTTTTGAAATTTTTGTGTACAGTGGTTCACGCGAGGCAAAAACAAATTTAGGGGTCCACGGTTAAAAAAAAGAAAAGTAAGGAACCCATGCACTAGAACTAATATCTCTTCAATAAATATATTTCGCAGGTAAATCGCTGCTTGACGAGCTTCGACCGGAGTTGTTGAACCTTAACAGCAAGGCAGGACAACCGGAATGTTTGTCGCTTGCTTGGTCGCCCGATGGTCAGGTAGTTATCACTGTTTTTCTCCCTTGTTGTCATTTGATTCTGAAATATTAGTGTTACTTTTTCAGCCAAATGAATTGATATGCATATTAAAAAGGCTAAAATAACCCTATATATTTTTCAGTCTTTGAACAGTCTTTTATTTTAATTTAAGCAAGTTTTCTAACTAGAAACAAGTGTTATCTTAGGGAAACATCAATGAAAATACATTCGGTAGAAAATGTAATAATAACATATTTGGTTCAAGCCCCCTTTTTAAAGCATTATGTGCTACATTAGCTAAGAGCATAATGTTATCTGTTATTTAATAGATATAGCATATGTTGAAGTCTTATATGCTAAAAAATAAGAACTATTTCTCATTTTTTCGGTTTTCTGCTCGATTTTATATTACACGTTGTCAGAGGTGATTTTGGAGTTCTTCCATTCACTGCTTTTTCAAAATTAATCTAAACTTTTTCCCTATTATTTAGATTTTAGAAGTTTTGTGACTGGTTCGGGTTTTCTATCTTTAGGTTAATGAAAATACATTACAATTGTAAAATTGTTGTTCTGGCAAAATTAACAAATTAAAGTACCAACGGTTTTTTTTTTCGCTTATAGTTGAAAATATATTGCCCTGAGGAAGTTTTTCCGAATAGGTTGGTACAAATAAAATTTGCAGGAAGAACAGTTTTACGATTGAAACCATGCCTGGCAGCAGCAGTATATTTATTGAATATGCATTAGTTAGGTTGAACATTTTTAAATTAAATTTTATCCTGCGTTAATATATTTTCAGACCCTCTTCGCTGGCTACACTGACAACCTGATCAGAGTATGGCAAGTCTCTATCCTCGCCAGCCAATCAGTCCAACAATAATATTAAAGAATAAAAGTGGACGCAAAGCTTTACTTGTGTGTGGCCTGTTTTCTATAGTCGATTACTAGTTAAGCTTGGATATTTAACAAAACTATAGAAGAAAAACACACACACATACGTTTACAACAGTAATCTAGCTCTTTTGCTTTTTGACAAACCATTACGGTTTACATATAATAGTACACCTAAAAACCTAATCTGTCGGTCAGCAATGGAAGTGTAGCGGCAGGCTAGCGAAACACATTGCTTCAGTGAGGTTCCGTACTAGGGAAACCCAAATCTGCAAAACTATCTATTTATGAATCGTAATGAGACTAACGTATGTTACGTGTTTATCAACACTTAAACATCCAAATTAATTAATTGCCATAAGCCAAATCTTAGAGTTCATATTAATATTAAGTTATCTTACGAATTTTTAAATAGGGCTTTAGATTACGCGTTTCAGCTTTCGTTTGCCAAATATGTTCTTCACGTATTTAACATTGGTTTATAACCCTTTTCATTTAGCAACTTAAGATTTGGCTACTTGGACACGTGTTTATTGAAAAAAACATAACACTATTTAACTAATAAAAAAGCCGTTGCGTACATATAACTTAAGCAAACCGTCGAAATGGCTGTTTCACATAGTAGTTTGATATGGGAACCAACGTTATACCGTTAAAAATCGTAAAGTTATATTTTCATTAAAATCCATTAAGTGCTATCTTTGCGGAATTGGATTCCATGTTTTAGTTAAAAATACTGACAAACGGTGATTGTTACGAACAAAAAGCTTAAATGACGCCAAACAAGAAACAACCAATAGAATTTTATCTTCTTAGTGAAAAGAAAAACGTGGTTTTGAGAGGAAACTAGTAGTTGTAATTTTAACCGAGAAGAATGAGATTTAATGAGATTGTGATTTTGCTGTTGATAGCAAGCGCTTGCAAATCAAATGCACAAAAAGGTAAGCTAGTTTATTGACTTATTTAAAATGGACTACTATTTCAAATCGATGTTATTTTAGTTGTTTAGTTCAACGAGTTGAGCGATCACTGTCAATTCCAATTCTAACCTAGTTTGTGATTTGCTTGTTTGTCTAGTTATGTTTAATTTCGTTTTTTATAAAAAATGCGAATTTGTTGAACGGCGTTTTCTTGTTCGTTATACACATGGTGATTGCAGAAACTTGCTAGAGGTTAGCATGTCGATTTTTCCTAAGAGTTTTTTTAGTTTAAATGGCATTTTATTCTTATCGGTCAATACCAGTGTTGTAATGACTTAAGTCTTTTGCGCAAAAGACTTGTCTTGACTTAAGTCTTTCAGTCAAATAACTTGGGTTAAAAAAAGCTTTTTCATTAAGTTTGCTTTTTTAAATTAGATTAGTTATTTTAATTGTTGTACATAAAACAATTTGATTGTTATAAGTTGTGTTTATGGCATATTTTACGTGAGTTATTGCTCATAGTCGGATCTGCTTATCAGTTAACGTTTTATTTTACGACAAGGATTTTGACTTGAAGGTGACTTCATTTCAAAATGGCTTATTTACAACACTGGTCAATACTTCCGGGCTAACATTAACAATTTTTAACATAGCCTATGCTTGAGTAGTTATTAAAGGCTGATGGACGGTGTACTATAATACGTAAACCGTTATCGCAGATCGAAAAACAATATGGATGATCAAAATTTTGTAGGCTACTCGTGTATGTGTGTGTAGCGTTCATTGAACAACCTTGATTGGAAATTGAACTGTTTTTTTCCAGGACTTTCAGGTGAAAGTACGAGCCAGGCGATCAGATTTCATTTTCCACCGTGGATTTTGATCGCCCCGACATTCGTCTTTGCACTTTTGTTTTTGATGCTCATTGGGTGGCTTGTCATGACGTAAGTACGCTATTTTAACGTACAATAAAAGCAGCGATTGTTATAGTCCATCGGATACTAAATTATTTTATTTTTTATTTGACCAAAACGGTTTTTCAGGGAACAGCGGTTGAAAGTAGTGCATAAAATAGCGGTCGGCCAACTTTTTTTGTCGCGACCACAAGGGATATTTTTATAGCTTTTGAAGGTCCACTACGTACAACCAATACGAAAACATTGGCGGGTCCAGGATATTTGTTTTAGGTTGGAGGCATTAGAACATACCTGGGCAACATACGGCCCGCCAGACGATTCAATCCGACCCATGGCTTAGTTTCCTTAAAATACTTAGGTTATGCGAAAACAAGGGCGAGTTTCTACATGTTTGGTTCTTTTGTAAATATTATTTCCAGGGACGGATCCAAACTCTATTTGAAGCCTGTTTTAAAGACTAAAATGATTCTTTTTAGCTTTGCGCGAATCTCTTTTATCTTTTTCGTTTTCCACGCAGTTTTTGGGCACCTTTACAGACGTAAGCGTCCTCTGCACCGTAGTACTCTCTCCAATAAAAGTTTACCAAACTTAGCCTAATATTTATATATTTTTTGCGCTTCGATCGAATGTATTTATCTTTAAAATATAAAAAAATCCTAGCGTTTTTCTAAACTCTTAAGTCTAAAACATGCTGATTCACACTTTGTCAACCTAATTTAGTGAATAACATTGTGTGTTTTTTTTTTCGATTAATGCCGTCTTTGCAATATGGCCATTGTACTGCAAATAACACACCGGTAACTTAAAAGCCAAAAAAACATTGTAAGTTTTTTGTACGAAATTTGTACGTATTTTAACCTCTTTTTTAAGTCAACGCGCCCCACAACTTGATAAACGACAATATATCAAGCAATGTACGTATTTGTATCCGTGTTCAATGCATGACGTCCCCCTTTATGTCTAAATTTAAAAAGCATTTAGAAACAAATAGCCTATTGTGGCATTTTTTTTTAATTTTGACTTAAATTGTACATTTGCGCGTGCATTTGAGATCCTATGTTTGACCCGGCCCGCCACAACATTTTAAGTTTCTCATGCGGCCCGCGGTTTAAAATAGTTGCCCACCCCTGCATTAGAATGACGCCACAAAGTTACGTTAGAAAACAGCTTTTCTTAAAAACACCTGTTGTTCTTAAACGAGCTCGTGTGCAAATATAAAGCTACAATCTAGTTAAAATTGCGCGTAACGCGAGCGGGGATAGATAGTACTGGTATTCTTTAGAGCAGTGCTTCTTAAACTTTTTTAGTTTTGTTCACCCCTAGCATCTATCTCCAGATTTCATTCACCCTTGTCTAATGATATGATAAAACTATCTCGTTTATATATAACACCACAAAATGATTTAGGTTGTTTCAATTTTTGTTAAAATCAACTCAAGCTAAGTTTTACTATTGAAAATCTACAATTTCTCGAGTCCAGAAATATAAGCTACAAAAGCACAAAACACAGTCACCAATTTTTTATGCTTAAACACTCAGTGCAAACCAACTTCACTATTACAATAAGAAAAATAACACCAAAAACCACCGGTTCAGTAGTCGATTTACTGAAGAGCTATCATATATTTCTGACGGTTCACCCTTATTCACCCCTTTTGATTGGTTCACCCATGCAAAAAATTTGTTCACCCTGAGGTGAACCATTCACCAGTTTAAGAAACACTGCTTTAGAGTACGGTAGTATAGGTATCGAATTTAAAACAACAGTTCCAGAATATCAAATCCGGGTACAACTTTATAATATTTTTATTAAATAACAAATATGTTTCTTTTCAGTTTCTCCTAGGGATAGAGTACAATAAGCACCCAAACTCGGCGTCCATGTGTCCAAGTCTGATTCTTAATCCGAACTTACAACTCACTACACTACTTTATAATTCGACAGATGCCATTCATGCAGACGCAGATGCTACGATATAGAGGAGGGCCAAAACAGAAGCGAAACCGAACCTAAACTGAGGCCAGGGGGGCGCCGGAGCCTGGCAACGCGTCTGGGTACGTCATTGGGCCGCAGGAGGGGCGACCCGGTCGCGCGGCACCAACAGCACCGGGAAAGTACCTTAACGGAAACCGTGAACACCAATCGCGGCGGTTCTCGTTCAAACAGCACAAACGTCATTCCACAGCGGACCGTGACCGTTCCGGACATCTTGGAGCCTTCTGGCCCGCATTGTTCCACCGGCCCGGTTCCAGGGATGCCCGTCCACAGTGCGCCACAAGTGTACGATCCACGAGGGAATGGACTTCAAAGGAGTCAAGCTTCGCGCGATTTGAGATCCAAGGACTTGGAGGTTTCTTACGACAACGATGGCCTTGTTCTGGCCAATCCCCACCCTGTAAAGCAAACCAGCTCTAGTCACTTTCCAGAAAGTTCGCACAGAGTTCGCTCAGAACCTCACTCAATGCCAAGTTGCTACTCTAATATTCCGCCGTTACCAGAAAACCCTCCAGGGAGACCATTTGCAAGCGGTTCTTTGCAAAAGCCTTTTGTCGACCGGAAAGCCAAGCCAATGTACATGACAATGCCCGTTTCTGAGTGGCCGCCGCCCTGCGGAGGAGGCAATGCAAGCTTGAAGTTAAATCCTTTGTACAGGCCCGTGTCTGAAGTACAGTCAGCGAAAAATCGTCCGACCTCTAGTACTGATTTAAGCTCCCCGACCAAAGTCGTTCAACTGAGACCAGATTATGACGAGATGCTGCCATGGGACCACGTTTGGGCCAAACGAAATAACCCTGTCCGACAAAATTTAGATACATTAGATGTAATTTCAGAAAAATCGGACCCAGGCAAGCCAAATCAAGATACATCACATGCAAAAAGTTCAGTAACAGAAAAATCCGACCCAGCCAAATCAAATCAAGATACATCAGATGCAAAAAGTTCAGTAACAGAACAGTCAGACCCAGCCAAATCAAATCAAGATACATCAGATGCAAAAAGTTCAGTAACAGAAAAATCCGACCCAGCCAAGCCAAATCAAGATACATCAGATGCAAAAAGTTCAGTAACAGAAAAATCCGACCCAGCCAAATCAAATCAAGATACATCAGATGCAAAAAGTTCAGTAACAGAAAAATCCGACCCAGCCAAATCAAATCAAGATACATCAGATGCAAAAAGTTCAGTAACAGAAAAATCCGACCCAGCCAAATCAAATCAAGATACATTAGATGCAAAAAGTTCAGTAACAGAAAAATCCCACCCAGCCAAACCAAATCAAGATACTTCAGATGCGAAAAATTCAGTAACACAAAAATCCGAACCAGCCAAACCAAATCAAGATGCATCAAATATAAAAAAAAATCAAATTCAAGAAATGGCGTCGCCCAAAATACAAGAGCTTCAAAAAAGCCCGACCAGCATTCAAAACACCTCTGGCGAATCCCAGTCGGTTCAAAAATGTTTCCTTGGACCCAGGCCCCTAAAATACGCCCAAAATAGGCTGCGGGCTGGTTTCCGATGGCCTGTTCATGACCAGCTTGGCCGAGAACCCCGTGGGCGGCCCCAAAAGCCCCCCTAACGCAAAAAGCCCTGTACCGTTGCTTCACATTCCTTCTAGTCCGTCACGGGGCTTCTACACCATTAGTGGTTTACGGGTTCCCTTCCATAGCCCTGGTTTCTATTCAGGTGGTTACGAAAGCACACTTCTCGTTTGAACTAGCTGATTTTTCTGATTTTTTTTATTAAAACTTGGTGTTTTTTCATTTATTTTTTTCCAATTATTTTGAAACTGCCATGAAAAAATCCGGAATAACTCCTAACCGGACAGTTTTGTTGGATTCATTTGATTTAAGTTTTCTATTTCTATCTCAAAGATATGGCGACAACGTTTTTTTCACGTAGGTAAGAAAAACCTGGAATAACTGCTACTCGAATATAAATTGTTTGTCGAATTCTTTTAAATTATTTGCTTTTATTTATGAGAACTGCTGTTCGGTAATTTTTCGCTTGTTGATGTACTTAAATTCGGCCTTATTATTTCGAAATTTGTTTAAAAATTGCTTTTTCAATTAAATTGGGCGTGGAAAAATATCGTAAAACTGCCAGCTGAACATTTTCTGTTTTTTAATCCGTTAAAATATCTCGTTTTTGACTTAATTTGTCTGTGAACTGCTTTTTAAATTAACTCCAGCGCTTAAAAAGTCGTTAAACTGCTAAAGGTAAATTTACTGTTCGTCAAATTCGTTAAAATCAGTTGTTACTCGAATGGCCTTTTATCAAATTTATCAGGGAAGGTATTTCCATCACTTTTAGCTACCCGAGAATGACCGCAAACCCACCATTTTTTGTTTGGTAAGTCGGTTGAATTTTTGTTCTTTTCGTTTCGTTTATTGTATATAGTTTTGCTTTTGCCCAAAGTACTGTCGTAAAAGCTGCTAGGCAAACTAAAAGTTTACCAGGTGTTATTTTGTATTAAGTTCTTTAATGTTCGTTGTGATTCGTTGTATTTTTACTGTAAATACCTGAGACCTGTAAGTATTTTGGTTAAATGTCGCAAGACCAGTGTTTTACAAGCGCCTTCTGCTCTTACTTTGTGTAGGGCTTCGGTTAGAATTAGGTTGTGGCTTTTACATAGACCATTGCTCCAAGACGAGTAGGCGGCTGTAGTTGTTATCTATATATTAAAACGACTGCACATCTCATAAAACTCATTGTTATTAAATTCACGTTTCGTTTCGTTTGTTGTATATAGTTTTTGTCCAAAGTGCTGTCGTAAATGCTGCTAGCCAAACTAAAGATTGCCAAGTATATAGTGTTGTTGCCTGTGGACTTGGTGTTGATTTTGCTAAAGTTAGTGTTAATCGTTTTGTTTTCTGCCTTGTTTCGTTCAGTTGTTGCTGTTTTTACCAAGACCAGAAAGTCGTGTACGAAAATGTGCTTGTAATGCGGGTTCCGAGGCAATTAAACGTAGTTAATGTAGATATGTGTCATTTAAATTCTTAAATGTTCAATGTAATTCGTTGGTTTTATAGTGTAAATAACTGACACCGTAACCATTTTAATTAAATGTCGCAAAACCAGTGTTTAAACCCTTACTGTGGACCTGGTGTTGCTTTTGCTAAAGTTAGTGTTATTCGTTATGTTTTCTGCCTTGTGTATGTTGAGCTGTTGCTGTGAAAAGCCAACACCAGAAATGTCGTGAAGAATAAATAACCAGAATAGCGAAAACATACCTTAAAAATGGCTTTTTGGGGACAAAAACGAAGAATTCTACTCAAAATTGTAGTTTTCTGGCTGGAACGCTCAAACTCCGCTAAACAAACGTTTTTTGTTTAAAGTACCGTCTTATTTGTTTTGCTATCGTGTAAAAGTTCGATTTTTTGCCTTTGGTCATTACCGATTGAAAAATAACGCTTCAACTTTAGTTTTTTAACGTTCTACATGTGTTATCATGATCCATTGCTGCTTAATAATTATTGCTTCTGTTCTTGTTCTTATTTTGTTAATTCATGTTTTTTTTACTGTCATTTCTCCCAATGTAAATAACAGTACGCAAAACGTTGTTATTTGTTAGTTACGATTGTGCTGTAGTATGTTCTTTATTAGCTTTGCTTCAATTTCGTTTTCTTTTTACCTTCTTTCTTGCTGTTCGTTTGTTTTTGTGAATAAACAAACAAAAATTGTTTTTTGTTTTGTTTTCTTAAGGCAATTATTTAGCTTTAAGTTTTATGATTGAAATTGTTTAACAAAACTAATGTGTTTTGACAAGCTGATAGAAATACTGACGTCACGAGTGTAATTTATTCAAGTTTTACTCAAACAAAGTGTTCGCCCATTGACGGATAAACACTATCACAGCTGTTAACCAAATGGATTTGAGGCATTTTCAGAAGGCTGTTTCTGCAGCATCTTGTCAAAACTATAATAGTAACGCTATACTTTAAAATTGCCTGCTCATTCGATTTATCACTCTCAAACGTGAATGGTCTCTGCAAATTCTTTTTAATTCGATCTTATGGCTGGCGTCTTAAGATATTTTAGAAAAACGTTAAAACCGTATGATCAGAAATTAAAGTATGTAGAACGTTAACTTTTCGACGCGTTTAATCATAAATTTTTCTCAAGCCAGCTTGATATATTGCTTTCTTGTCTATTTTCGATCGTCATATATTTTGCCGAATTTTTGTAGCTTTGTTGGTGTGCCGCAAGTGGAAAAAGATTGCGGAGCATTGAGTTAAACCAAAAGAACTTAATAAAAAGCTCCTCGCTCCAATTAATACGGAAAGAAACGTTTTCCTTTTTTTGAAATTTTTTACCAATTAAATATATCCAAAGCATATATGGGAATATATTGGTTGCAGCATTCTTTTATAAAGATGTGAGCAATGGGCTGTGCTTATTTTGCTTTTGAACTCAATAAGCCTGGATTCCCGGAATACAAACCCGACACGTATTCGGTATTTCTTTTTTTAAACAACCAGCCTGCGCTGAGGTTTGACTTGTTGTTATCTGCTTTGCATTAGATCACCTTTCAAAAAGCCGTAGTTTTCTTCTGAAAGCCCGTTTTATTTTTAAACTTAACTGATCTGTACTGCTTTCATATGTTTTTGATTTCTATAATAATTGTATTATTTCTTTGCTATGTGTGTGTTTTTGCACCTTACTTATAGGAACTGACGATGTCAGTATAGGCGAAACATATATTTCTTTGAAAAACGACTGATCCTGTGTTTTACTCGGATTTTTAAACTTTGAGTTTTATAGGTTATTAAGCCTACAATTTTTTATTTAAAAAGATTTACCTTTCATATTAAGTATGTTTTAGCTTTTATTTTTGACCTGGCCCTCCGAGACATTTTTTTATTTTGTTTGTGTATTCACAAAAACAAATAAGCAGCAAGAATGGCGTTAAAAAATGGCAAGAAAATCTAGTAAAGAACACTATATAATCGTATCTAACGAATAACGAATGGCCTTTACAATGGTAAACAACAGAAAAAAGAAAAATAACTAAATAACGGCCAAAATACGAACAGAAATAGGAACATAATTATTAAGCGAAATCAGATCATGATAACACATAAAACATGCAATTCAAGCGTTATTTTTTATCTTTAATAAACAAACCACAAAACGTCAATTTTGCACATGATACCAAAGAGAATTAGACGGAACTACTTAGAATGTCATATGTTTTAGAACGCTTTTGGAGTAGAAGTTAGTACGGTAACTGTTTTGAGTGGAATTTTTTGTTTCTGTCTCTACCTTAAAAGTCATAATTTTTGAACCAATTAATTTCAGTCCTAAACGGATAAAGACAAAAATATAACGAAGATTTAACACAACTAGCAAACAAATAGTTAAGATTTGTTTTCCTGTTTAAGACCCAACAAAACACAAGCAAATAATTTATACAGAAATAAAACAATAACGGTGGTATTTTTTAAAACAGGTTTCTTCGGCGTATTTTTTAATGTTATATCAGGGGTTCTTAACCTCTTTTTTATGTTTGTTTTAGCCATTTAACAAAGATGAATATCAGATTTACCACCAATATATAAAATGGTGCTCATTTATTAAGAAAAGGTAAGTAACAAATTCCATCAGTTATTTTGCGTTGACTGCCCTTGCTTTTTGGAAACAAGTTATTCAATGTCTGGTAAAGTATAGTAGATAATGCACAACGAATATCAAATTCAACATCAAGTCGGTTTCGTGCTTTAGATTTTGATAATAAGCAATGCAGAGAAGCCGCAAGTTGACGAAAACGGAAACACAATATTCATAGCTTGAATACATATCCTTGGATTTACCCACTAAAACGAAGAAATTTACCCCGAGAGTAAATTTACCCCAGGTTAAGAAAGGCTGTGTTATATTGTATACAGCGAAACAAACTCAACAAAGATCCAAAAAAAGTATTACAAATTAATTTTTACATTTTACATTAAAAAATTACCGTAAAACACATATCCACATAAGAATAAGACGCACAATTGCCCCCGAAACAGCCTTAAAAGCACATTTTTACACGACAAATGTATTAAACTGTATTGCTGTCTTTTTTCGCTTGCGATTTGCAATTATCCCATTTCCTAATTCGATAGCTAGATTTTTTGTTAGTTTTCTGCAATTATTTTTACGTATATTTCAACTGCTTACACAACATTTTTCTAAAATAACCAGTGTCTTGTGTATCTTTGGCATTTTTATAGTTATAGTTGTTTGACTTTTTGATATGCCAAAAATAACCGCTAAGCTTTTAGGAGTTCTGCAATCCCAAGAAAATATTTGATTTATGAACGAGCAATCGTCAGTAAAATATCTAAAACCTGTGGTTGACGATGCCAAGACGCTAATGCAGTACTTTAAACAACAATATGTTGTTTAAATGAATGTATTTTTAATTAAAAAAAAAAAAAATTGTCAAAAAGGTATATATTTAGATAAAAATTTGTCAAAATTTCAATTGTTCAGGTCCAAATTTCTGATATTTTAAGTCAAAAAATAATCTGCTAAACATCAATTCAACATTTTTGGGGAATTAAACATTAAGTTTTCAGTAAGATTAAAAAGAAACAGTTTCTGTATTTAGGGTTGATAGCAACATAAAAACAACAATGAAAAACTCCAATTATTTTTTCCAAAGTTCATAGAATATAGAGAATCTATAGAGACTTTGATTTTTTCCATAAATAATTTTTTAATCGTTGTGTTAGTTACAATTGTTATAATGAGTTGCTAGGCAACGAGTTGTAGCCTGCTTTATTAAAAAAATTAAACGACTTTTTATTCAGTATATTATAGATGGGCTAGGAGTTAAGAGGAAGTAAAGCAATGTTATTTAGTTCGATGGTCCAATGTGATGAACTAATTTACAGAATAGTGACAAAGCATGAACATTTCGTCTTAAATGAAGAGGAGGAGTTAGACCAAGGTAAAGTAGGATTTTACTGTGTGATATGGTTCTCATACACCCTAGAATTAGCTTAGCTGAATCGTATTGAACACTTTCAGGTAGGTCACTATCGGACTTACTACAATTGTCATAAATTATGTCCGCGTATTCCAGTATTGGAAGAATATTAGCTTTGTAGAAAACAAGGACTATGGGGCGCGAAACAGTTGTGGAAATCTTACGCAGAATGTTTAAGCGGGTACGTGCTTTATGACAAGTATATAAGATATGTTTATGCCAGGATAACAAAGGAATAAACATAATACCGTATTTGTGACTATCATATTCAGGTAATATTGAACCTTTAAAAGTGATTTTCGGATGGCAGGGTCGGTTTTTAGATATTGTAAGCACAGATGTTTTTATTGGATTAAAATTTACCGCCCAGATGGATGCCCATTTTTCAAGAACTTTGAGATCGGTTGTTTAAGTCTTGTGCAGTACAAACGGACATTTAGAAGAATAGTATAAAGCTGTGTCATCTGCAAAAGTGATACATTTGAAGTTAGATTAGCTGAAACATCATTTACATAAACTGGAAATAACAAAGGACCTGAACATGGAACAATTCCACCGCCACAGAAACGACGAGCGATGCTATCTCGTGAAAATCCAATTTCGACATGAGATACGTACATGTCTCCGTACATTATCTGGCCTTGCGAAATTACCACCCCAATAAAGCATTACCTGTCCTGTAGTGTATAAGCTTACACGGGTAGTTTTTCAGGGGAGTTCCCTCAAGAATATCAATCGCGTTCGAAAGCCGTAGCTTTCGACTAGACACGTGACAAAAATACACTATTGTGTGGCGCAATAACGCTAACGCATAAAGCTACTGAGATTTCCTTAAATAAACATTGTTGTGAATTACATTCTACAACCAAGTTGTCTACGCCGTTCTAGACCTAACTCAGGGATGACAATTGACATTATATGGCATATTTGGTTTCTGTCCGTTTAATGCTATTGCTGTGATTACAGTGATTCCCAAGATTTTTGCCTCTTGAGCAGCACCCTACAAAAAAGGGTGAGACACCCTTACCAGCAGTTTGGTGAGTCGTTTGCTGCAAAGAAATGGCACAACACACATCAACTATATGTAGAAACTTATAGTTTATGTGTTTTTGCACTTTTACCATACACGAAG
Source organism: Ascidiella aspersa (assembly GCF_963924565.1). NCBI lineage: Eukaryota > Metazoa > Chordata > Ascidiacea > Phlebobranchia > Ascidiidae > Ascidiella > Ascidiella aspersa. The sequence continues at coordinate 5,108,211 of NC_139451.1, forward strand.
GGTTGTAGCCTATAAAGGTACCTCACAAAAATATAAAGACTATATAAGGGGACACTCTGGTTGGGAACTGTTGCTGTTAAAATTTACGCGATTGAGCTATGTCGTTGATTTCAGGGCTCTTTCCATTTGGTACGTAGAAAGTAACGCAAAAAACGGTCTCCAAATGCCGCATAACGCAACGCACATTATTATTTTATTATTAATAATAATGCTCGACCAACCCAAACTCAAACCCGCACCGTAACCCAAATAATGTGCGTTGCAGTATGCGGTATTTGTTGACCTTTTTTGCGTTAGTTTCTATGTACCAAATCGATGGAGCGCCTTGGTTTCCACTTCTAGGCGTTAAGATTTATGTGAGGAATTGCCTTATAAATTAAATTAATACCACTTAGTTTGTTGTAAATCTCAAGGTGCCGAACTCATTAAACTTAACTAGGCCTATATGGCGGTGTTATTTGTTAACTTCTTAATGTAAATGATAGGGGGTATTTTGTATTGTACACTGTACAGATCCTATTACAGAAAAAGCAACTTTTGGTAAACCAAACCCATAAATTGGCTTTAGTGTACAAATTTTAGAAAAAATTGTAGAATTCCAAATTTGATGAGTGTGCCGCAAATTAAAATTATTTCTCGAGGGCGTCGCGAACCACTGCCTTACATTACTTTTGGATTACAAATGTATCTATTTCTATAATACTGTTTAAGATCCCAAATTTAGCGGTGGGGTGCAGTGGTGCTATGCAGCTTGCGAAAAATTTTTGAAGTTCAAATTTTGTCTGCCCCTTGGTGATAATTAAGCTTAAAAAATAGTAATTTGCCAGCTTTTCTTACATAAAGTAAGTTGGAATAATATTTGGTTGTATACCAATTTAATTTAAATAAACAAATTTGCTGTACTTGGTAAATGGTAACAGCCATTGCTCATTTAGGAAATGTTCTTTACGCAAATATATCCTTATCCTAAAGAATATATACTTTCCATACAGGAATTTTTCTTTAGTATGCCAGTGTTCAGTGTGCAAATTAAATTTAATGCCGTTTACAAATTAAGACACATTGAAATTGATACCATAAACTGAAAATTAACACCAAATTCTTTGAAAACATCTTTCAAACAAAAATTTTTTGCACCTCAGTTTGCTGTGTGTAATATTTAACTAGCAAATATTATTGGTGGTGTGCTGTTTGTGAGAGTGAAGCAAGCAATTAGCATTTGTAAGGTAGTTACATTTGGAATCAGTAGTTACCAGATGTCACTGAATTCAGTTAATAATTTTGCAAATTATATTATATTTGATTGCTCAGTATTGGAGTATGCTATTATAATGTTAAACTTCTCCACTTGGTTTATTTTTATAGAACTTGCTCATAGTTACTAGTTGAACTATAATAAGAACACATATTTGTCTGTAACTGTGATTCAGCTATTCTGGGATTATGTTGGACATTGCTTAAAGACATATCAACAGTACACTGGGAAAATAAAAAAAATAGTCAGTCTATTCCCCAAAGATACAACAAAGGTAAGATTATTGTGACAATGAGATCATAGTGTAATGCAAACCATTATAGAATAGAGTGTTTATTTTACTTATAAACAAAACTTTAAACTGCTAACTGTCCATGGGTAAAGTTTATCTAGTTAGTGCTACCCGAAGTTTTCAGGCTGTGACCTCTTTTATTATATTAAACTTTTTGACCCCCTAGGTTTATCAGTTTAAAAAATAACATTTCTCGATGTCTGCTTTGGCATGCTTTTATTGAAGTAATGTTTGTTACATAATTTGCCATTAACATACCAAAAGTATTTATTTATTTAAAATATATTTTTTAATTTAGTATGTTACACTGTTTTTCTATTATACAGGTTGGAAACATGATTGGGAACCTCCACTTAAAAAGTTCTGGTCACAGAATGAGCAGATTATTTAAAGAGTAAAACACAATAAATTCCTTCAAATTTCCCCTCCTTTTACCATTTGTTGTGCTGTAAGCAGCCTATTAATTAATGTGAAACTCTATTCTCTTGTAGATAACATGACACTGCTTTACACAAATTTCTACTGGTAATCGTTTGGGCTTTTCAGTGATTTTGATTTCTTAAGTCAGGGTTGTCCAAGGTTGCACAATATTTCTTACATATTCTTTACGGGCCACAAAGCAGACTACATGCGTGCCATTAGTGGATAAACAATTTTCGTTAGGTCGGAGCATGAAGTGTTTCAAGATGATGGCACAAAGCATTGTCAAAAAGTGACTGTCGAAAGATATATGAACTGCACAAACTTTCTGCTATCACCAAATTGTGCACAAATAAAATCGAGCGATAATAATCAGACTGGCAGAATGGTGCACTCCAAACACGCAAAATTGCATATTTGACAACACTTAATTTCGAAAAAGACTGCATTTATAAGTGAACACAAATTAACTTGCATTGCAAATCAGCCATTTTAGAAAGTTTCATATAGGACGCACTGCGACTTTCAAACCTGTCTGACACATACAAAAAATTGGTCTTTTTTGCAAAGTCCTAGTAAACTGGTTTATTTAATGGTGTAATCGGAAAAATGTAACCCTAACCCAGGGGTTCTTAAACTGGGGTCCATGAACTAGTTTTAGGGGGTCCGTGAAGGCCTAATTGAAATATTAGTGTATATTTAAGAAGTTTTCATTTTTTCAAAGAAAACAGTTTAATTAATAATAAAACAAATTTGCACTGTATGTATTTAGACTCCATTTCACTTTTACATTTTTGGACCGAAATCAGCAGATTTGTTAAGTTTATTTGCAATTGTGACATCAATTTATGACGTCATTTTCGAATTTGTTTTCCTACCGTGGTCCATGCAAGGCCCCAAAAAAATTTTAGGGGTCTGTGGTAAAAAAAGTTAAAGAACCCCTGCCCTAACCAAACCATTGCAGGATGCTCGCTGATTGTTGGTCACTTATATTTCTTTAAAATAAACCCTGCATGCATTACAATAATTCAACAGTGTTTCGCAGGCCACAAACAAAGATGTCAGGCCTGGGTTTTGGACCACCCTGCCTTAAGTAATCAATTTTTGTTAAAAGTGTCATTATTTTCCTACTTCTTGGTACACCTTATATGCAAAGAAAGGCAAGCAAAACAAAATAATGTTGATTTAAAATTTATTTGGTTAAACATGGTAAGAATCAATCAATTTTCAATTTAAAGAATAAATAAAGTTCTTTATTGACACCAGATTCCAGAGGCCACTTCAGTATTGTATTCGATTGTGTAGTACCTGGTCAACAGCATCTGTATGAACACAATTTATCGACCAATATATTACAAATGTTTTTTATAATTTTATTAAATTATCTCTTTGCACTGATTTATTATATTTAAATTTCAAAGTGTGTATTACATAGTAAACGTTTTGTTTTATATGAATAAAATATTTATAAATTTTTACTTTGTCGTCAAAGAGTTGTTGAGTTATTACTTATTCTGAATAAATTTCAGGAAATAAATTATAGACTCTAAAAGTATAGTGGCTTAATTTAGAGTAAATAAAAAAATCCACACAGAACTAGGTAGCATATTGTACAGGTTTAAAATCAGGACTGATGAGTCGGCCTCGAGGAGTTGGTTTGTTTTGCTGGAGTCGAACTCGGGACTCGAGTAAGACCATGTAAAACTACCCGAGTCTGACATGCGCAGTCAACTAATATGACCGCCAACTGAAAATTGTAAAGGTGGAAGAGCATGTGGTGGAATATTTTCCAACCATGTATTATGAATGAGTTATACGACACCCCTGTAAGTGGATAGCTGAATATCCATGTTATTTTGGTTACGTAAATTGGCGGAATACAGGCTTCTTAGTCGGGGCCGGACTCGGGACTCAACGAATTGCCACATTTAACCGGAGTCGGACTCTGGTTATTTTTAACCGACTCAGCAGTCATGTTTGAAATAGATATTTTTTGTCATTTTCAATGTAAGTTTGCGAAAAGTATTTTTACCTCGAGTGCTTCTCATCTTTTCTCCCTAATAGCTGATAACAAAAATTTGGAGCTTAACTGCTGGAGGTTGTAGTTGAATGAGTATCAAAGCCCATGTATAGAAGTAGGTGACATCTTGTAAACAGCTTAAATATATATATATCTTTATTCAGTTTAAACTTGATTGGATAACTGGTTGTAAAAGAATAAAGGTTATTATTACATTTAATTCCAACAGATTACAAAGCTGCATAATCTGATGCTTTCCTTTTTTAAATGAACAATATTACACACTACTTTTGTGTTCACCAAACCCTATCCACTAAACTGGTATCAAAATGTGCAATGTTAATATTTCTTCACACCAAAACTAAAGAATAATTGAATATATTACAAAATCCCACTCTAATTTTCTTTAAGTGTTTTACTGTAATGCTAAAATAAACAAAACTGGGACAATAAAAATAACTTTAAACAATATTGTAATATTTTGTTTATTGTACTATATAAGCGAACACAAAAAGTTGTACAAAAGGCTTACTAGTAATAATAAAAAAATGTAAATTTCTCTCCGGCACCCCGGTTTGGAACCACTGATCTACTCTATAGCAACGCGTTGTACGCTTCCGCAGTCATTAACTAGACGACGTTGGCGCGCCAACGAGTGTGTTACCATATTATATTGTACTTATGGTCAGCTGATATTGTATGCCCTACAAGCTTTTTCAAGTGTGTTTAGACGAAACTCGGCAATGAAAGTTTGACATTTAATTCAAACATAACTTTTAACCTGTCAGAAATGTCGCACCTAAATATATATAAGCCAGTTGCTCCAAAATTTTAGCTCACCAACATGCAAGTAAAGCCCAGTTGTTTACGTTTTACTATTATGCATTAGAGCGGAACGCTGTCGAAAGTAGAACTATGGGCTACGTCACAGTTTGTCCTCATGGTTATAATCTCTTTGGTCCCAAGTCAATAACACCACATTTAGTAGTGCATGTGCAATGCTCCATATAAGCTATTATGCCTAAACAATATATGTGAATTACAAAGGGAACAAATCGATATAAAGTGGTTATTATAATCACAAAATAAACGTGTAAAATCGAAAAATAGAGACGTGCATCGCCAAGTGCTAATTCTTTAGTTGCTAAATAAAAAGTAAGGTTGCTATTTTATTTAATACTTTGCTATCTGAACCAATGTTATACCGTTAAAATGTGCCCCTTTTAAATAAATACTTTTCTCTAAAATTCGTAAAATGCTATCTTTGCGGAATTTGCTTCCTTATTTGACAAACGGTGATTGTTACAAACAAAGGACTGAAGTTTCGTTTAAGTAAGAAGCAACGAATAGAATTTCATCTTCATATTGTAAACAGTCTGTAAAAAACGTGGTTTTGAAGAGGAATCTCATATCTGCAGTTTCAACCGAAAAGAATGAGGTTTAAAAATACTGTAATTTTCCTGTTGATGGCAAGCGTTTGCAAATCAAATGCTGACAAAGGTAATCCAGTTTATTTATTTATTTAGTAACAACAAAGTTAAGTTTAAACAACGTATTTGCTAAACTGTTGCATTTTAGACTGCTTTTTCTAAAATATAATTCTATTTGCTTAGCTCAACGAAAAAAAAAACTAACCGAGTCAGGGCTGGATTAAGGGTACTGTAGTCCTAAGGCTATTTACTAGAGAAGGGCCTAATTTTGCAAACCGAGCTAGAAAAAGTAATAAAAATACATACATGATACATCTATGATCTACTCACACACAGGGCACATATTGACTCGACTCAGTCATTCGTTCTTTTTATAAAATAAACTGTATTGATACTGAATCTGTATCACTATCAGCCTTATAAAAAAGTAACCTTTAAAAGTAACAACAAAATTGAGGGCCAAATTTTTCCAGGGCTTAAGGCTGTAGCTTAGTGGTTAATCCGGCACTGGCCAGCGCCCTAATTTAATTGCTGTTTTTTTTACCACAATAGTACTTTGTCCAACGAAGTTTTTCAGTTTCTCAGCTGAAACAAGTTTTTAGCTATTTGAAGTTACCTATAATACTTGCTTGCCAAAAAGCATTCGATATAGGCCTACTTAGAAAAATGACTAGACAAAGCATCTAACTATATGAGCAGTAAGTTGAACGAATAAAATCCCAAAGTATTCTTGCGTATAAAAATAACAGAGCCAACTCCTAAAATAATTTTTATGCCGGAACTATGAGTAACTTTTTCTAACCTGAACGCATTATTTTTTTTACGTAAACGTCATAAAGTTAAATCATAAGAAACCTGAGGTTATTGTTCGTTATCGTGTTGAGATTTTAATCTAAATTCACTCAATGTGTAGGCGATAAAGCATTTGCGTAGCAAGAAAATACGTTTATGAGGTTTAAATTAGCAAAGTAACGCACTGGAGTTAAAAATATTCGCAATTCTCGTTAGAAAGGCATTATATTTATTTTGCAACAACGTGAATAAATTTGTTGCTGTCAGGCATTGTTCCGATTGTACTATCATATAATTAAGGCTTATCAAAGTGGAATATTATAACAGGAATGAATATTTTCTTCCGCGGCTTAAACTTTGGTTTAAACATTTTAAGTTTGACGTTTTCGGTTTGGAGCGAGGAAATTTGCCGTTAACGCGTAATGTCAAACGCAAAATGGGCCTAAGGTGAAACAAGAATAAAATTGGCAAAACATCTCCTTTTGGACAATTTTTTTGGTTCATACAAATGCTTTAGATTCCTGTTATAATATTCCACTTTGATAAGCCTTAAGTTGTTTCACCTCAGGCCCATTGTGCGTTTGACATTACGTTTTAACGGCAAATTTCCTCGCTTCAAACCGAAAACGTCAAAATTAAAATGTTTAAACCAAAGTTTAAGCCGCGGACGAAAATATTCTGTCCAAGGCTATTGAAGGCCCACCTCGTAAAACCACTACGACAACAGGGGCTGGGCCAGGAATTTTGTTTGGGTTTGGAATTTTTTTATGACATCACAAAGTTACGTCAAATTAATCTTGAAAAACATCTGTTGTTCTCAAGCATAACCGCGCTCAAAAATGCAGCTAATGTCTAGCCGAGCGATTATCAAAATGGGGTCCGCGGACCAACTGGGATACGTACAGCAGTTTTAGAGGGTCCGCAATGAGAATTAGTCTTTAGGTTTTTCAACATTAGGCTTTAGCGAATGTTTTTAACCATTATAGTCTATGCCAGGGGTGGGCAAATGTATTCAATGGAAGAGCCATTTGCAGAAAATACAAGCACCAAAGAGCCTCAAAGTTATTTCAATACAAAAGCGATAAATAATGCAAGGCTATCCGCAAAAACAACAGAGTTGTAATATAACAAAATGGTAATATTTAACACAATAATAACGGTAATAGCAAAAAAACACACACAATATTTATTAATATCAGTCTTTTGTTAACTAACTCTTCGGGCTCTATGTCTAGTGTTACGTCATAAACGAAATGCTGGCCTAAATAAAGAAAAAAAGAGAGAAACGTTTATCAAGGGTACTCTTGGTGACCTTTACAATTTTTTGGAAATTTTACGATTCAACTATAAGAGCCACAAAAAACATGCCGGAGAGCCGCAGTTTGCCCACCCCTGGTCTATGCTTTTAACATTATCTGTCATCATTATTGTCTTTAGTTATGCTTTATTATTCGATCATATAGCGTGTTTTATGATGTGACATGTTATAGCTGCCACGTGCCGCGTAGATTTACGAGCCTGGCTTTATTCGTTACAGAAACTTGCCAGAGGTTTAGCATGTAGATTGTTTTCAAGCCTGTGTATTGATAAGACTTCTTAGAGTTTAAATGGAATTTTATTCTCATTAGAATGCAAAGGTCAATATTCCTGTGCAGCTGTGCAAATATTAACACTTTTTAACATAGCCTATGCTTGAGTAGTTATTAAAGGCTGATGGACGGTGTACGTAAACCGTTATCGTAGATCAAAGAAAAACTATATATAAGATCTAAATTTTGTAGGCTACACGTGTATGTGTGTGTAGCGTTCATTGAACAACCTTGATTGGAAAGTGAACTGTTTTTTTTTTTCAGCACTAGACGGTTCAGACGAAAGTACAGGCAACGAGACCAGATTTTATTTTCCACCGTGGCTTTTGATCGTCCAGACATTTGTCTTTGCACTTTTGGTTTTTCTACTCATTGTGTGGTCTATCGTGAAGTAAGTACGTTATTTTAACGTGACAATGAAATCCGCGGTTGTTGTAACATATTCGATACTGGTATTTTGGGAAAATCTACGGCCGTCCATCCGATACTAAATTATTTTTTATGTGACCAAAATAACAAAACTTTTGCTATATTGGACTCCAGCAATAATACTGAAAACATAAACGAACGAATCTCATACCCTCTCTACTTTTTTTCAAGTCATTTATGTCATTACGATTTTTTTACGACGAGTTTCAGTCCTATTCTGTCGTAGGATTTATAATTTCGCTGGTCTCTATACTATTACAATGTGTTCCCGCGAGATTTATTACTTGACATTTCCGTGTCAATTTTGATCGCTGTATAATGAGAGATGATTTTTCTATTAAAGCTAGTTCAATCCCGCATAAGCAATTATTGCAAATCTTATCAGAAATATTTTCTAAGGGTATATTGAGTCAGGGTGCAGTTGACTCGATGTACCTTACGGTGTTTCACTGCATCCTGGAACAAACAACTGTAATTTTGTTTTGTAACTTTGTACTGCGTTCTAGTTGTTTCGGTTCCAAAAATAATAAAATCTATCTATCTATCTAAGCTAGATCTTAGATTAAACCTGGGGTCAGTAACCCTTTTCCTGGTCGCGGGCCAAAGCCGCCTTTAAAAAGTCTCGGCGAGTCATAATGAATGGTAAATGACAATTTTGTTGCTAAAATATGTGGATTTGAGGCAATATGTTACAATAACTAGTAGGTTTCCGACCCCTGGCTTAAAACGTGGAAACAGGGTAGAAAGTACTGCCTAATACGTACTGAACGAGGGTAGAAAGTACTACCTAAAACGTAAAGAACAGGGTTAGAATGTACTGCTTAAAACGTAATGAACGGGGGTAGAAAGTACCGCCTAATACGTCAGGAGCGGGGGTATAATATACTACCTAAAACGTAAGGAACGGGGGTATAAAGTATGCCCTAATAAGTCAGGAGCGAGGGTAGAAAGTACTACGGTACCTAAAACGTAAGGAGCGGGGGTAAAACACTAGAAAGTACTGATTAATACGTTAGTACTGCCTAGTTTTCCACAGTAGTAGATATCGACTTTAAACGAACTATAATATCACTGTTGGTTACAACTTTACAATTTTCTTACTTAATAACTTAAGGTTATTTTTAAGTTTCTGCTCGAAGCATTCTAAGCACCCAAACTTGGCTTAAAGGTGTCAAACCCTGATTTCGAAATCTTAATCTAAACTTATAACTTACAAAACTAATTTTCCTTCTCATTCGACAGATGCTACTATTCATGCAGACGCAGGTGCAACAATATAGAGGAGGGCCAAAGCAGAAGCGAAACCGAACCTATACTGAGGCCAGGGGGGCACCGGAGCCTGGCAAAGCGCCAGCCAACGCCGTTGGGCCGCAGGAGGGGCGACCCGGTCGCGCGGCGCCAACAGCACCGGGAAAGTCCCTCAACGGAAACCGTGAATACCAATCGCGGCGGTTCTCGTTCAAATAGCACAAACATCACGATTCCTCAGCGGATGACCTTTCCGGACATCTTGGAGCCCTCTGGCCTTCCCAGCAGACCATTTACCAGCGGTTCTTTGCAAAAGCCAGCCAAAAAACATCAAGATAAATCGGATGCAAAAAAATCAGTTTCACAAAAATCAGACCGGGCCAAAACAAATCAAAATATATCAGTTGCAAAAAAATCAATTCCAGAAAAGATGGAGCCTGCCAAACCAAATCAAGATACATCAGATGCAAAAAAATCAATTCCAGAAAAGTTGGAGCCCGCCAAACCAAATCAAGATCCATCAGATGCAAAAAAATCAGTTCCACGAATTGCGTCGCCTAAAAAAGAGCTTCAAAGAAGTCCGACCAGCATTCAAAACACCTCTGGCGAATCCCAGTCGGTTACAGAATCTTTCCTTGGACTCAAATCCCTAAAAGACGCTCAAAACGGGCCGCGGGCCGGTTCCGATGGCCTGATCACGGCCATTCCGGTCACCATGACCGAGGACCCCATTTGCCTCCCCAAAAGCTGCCCAATCGCGAAAAGTCCTGTCCCGTTGCTTCACATTCCTTCTAGTCCGTCACGCAACTTTTACAATGATAGTGGTTTACGGGTTCCATACCATAACCCTGGCTTCTATTTCGTCGGTTACGAAAGCGGAACCCGCGAAAACCTAGTGTAGCTTTTTTGGTTTCTGTCCACACTTTTTAACTGCTTTTTCACGTAGACAAAAAACCTGGAATAAATGTCAACCAGACATTTGTTGTTTGCTGATTTCGTTAAATTCACTGATTTTTTGTATAATTTTTTTTGGAAACTACTAATCGGGGGTTTAACGTTAACTGATTTACTTCTGTTCAGACTTTTTGGTTTCGTTTCTTTTAATTTTGTCTGTGAACAGATTTTTAAATTAGCTTTAGCGCGGGAAAAAAGTCGTAAAACTACTAACGAGACGATTGCTGTTTGTCAAGTTCGTTAAAATTCATCTCTTACTCGATTGGCATTTTTATCAAATTTGTCCGGGAGACGATTTCTATTACTTTTAGCTTCCCGAGAATAACCACAAGTTCTTTAATGTTCAGTGTAGTTCGTTGTCTCTTACTAGATGAGTTCTTTTAATGTTCAGTGTAGTTCGTTGTCTCTTACTCGATGAGTTCTTTAATGTTCAGTGTAGTTCATTGTCTCTTACTCGATGAGTTCTTTAATGTTCAGTGTAGTTCGTTGTCTCTTACTGCAAATAACTGAGACCGTAACTATTTTTTGTTAAATGTCGCAAAACCCAATTTTTATTTAGAGCCTAACTGTGGACCTGGTGTTGATTTTGCTAAAGTTAGTGTTATTAGTTTTATTTTCTGCCTTGCTTCGTTTAGGCGTTGTATTTAACCGACACCATAAATGTACAAAAATGTGCTTTTAATGCGGGTTCGGAGGCAATTGTACGTCAATGTAGATATGTGCTTTTAAGGTAGTTTTTTACTATAAAATGTAAAACTTAATTTGTATTACAGTTTTTTGTATCTTCATTTGTTTGATCCGTTGTATGTAACATAACGCTAAAAATACGCCAAAGAAACCTGTTTTAAAAAATAAATACCAGAACTTTAAAAAGTTGACGTTTATTTCTGTTTAAATTATTTGTTGGTTGCCTTGAGTATGTCATGTAAAGAAAAACTAATTTAAATATTTTTGTTTGCTAATTGTGTTAAATCTTCTATTTTTCCTTTTCTTTTTTTACTGTGAGAGACTGGTACCGAAAATATCCCGTACAAAAATATTACGTTTAAGGAACAAAAACGTATAATTCTATCCAAAACTGTTGTTTTCGACCTTAATAGCCTAAAACCTGCTAAGAAATATATTCGTTTTGATGTAAAGTCTTATTCGCTTTGCTATCATGTGTAAATTTGACTTTTTCTCATTTGGTCAAAGCGCTTGAACTGCATTTTTTTTAACTTTTAAAAGTGTTATCATGATCTGATTCCGCCTGATAATTATGTTCCTATTTCTGTTCGTATTTTTTGTTCTTGTTTCGTTAATTCATTTTCTTTTTCCATTGTAAAATACATGGTGTGTTGTTTACTATTGTAGCTTGTTGTTTGTTAGCTTTGCTTGCAATTTCTTTTTACCTCTATTCCTGCTGTTCGTTCGTTCTTGTGAATAAACCAACAAACTAATATTTTTCCGTCTTCCGAATACAATTATAGCTTACAGCTTTCATTATTTAGATTGATTATTATCAAAGTCATTTTTTAACGGACTTAACTGTGTATAGCAGGGGTGGGCAATTATATTTTACAGAGGGCCGCATGAGAATGAAAAATGTCTAGCAGGGCCAGGTCAAAAAAGAATCTAAAATACCGTAATATAAAGTGTGAAGTGTTTTCAATAAAAAACTAAATAACCTTTAAAACTTAAAGCAGGGTGGTCCGAACCCAGGCCACATGTGCCCGCGACATCATTGTTCGTGGCCCGCGAAGCACTGTTGAATTATAGCAGTGCGTACCTTTGAGGGTTTATTCAAAGTTATCTGACCAACGAACAGTAAGCATACTGCAATTGTTTGGTTATGATCACATTTTCCCTTTTATACCATGAAAGAAACAGTTCCCCAGAGCTCACCAAATTTGGATCCAGGGAGTGCAAGAACGCCTAATTTCGGTATGTGCTAGACCGGGTTGAGAAAAGCCGCAGTGCGTCCTACATGGAACTCTAAAATGCTGTTTTGCGAACTTATAAGTTATATTTGCGTTGTTTTGCGAACTTATAAGTTTTATTTGCGTTGTTTTACGAACTTATAAGTTATATTTTTTACTTATAAGTTATAAAGTAAATGTACGATAAAATATATATCGCGCTGCTAGAAAGTAATGTTTTACAGGTTTTCACTGTGACGTTAAGGCGTCTTCCAAGATGCAAATTGATCTGGTTAATAAAACGTTTTTGCGCGAAACGACAACGCCTTTGTAATTGAGCGATTGTGTAGTATGCAAGATCTCTCCTAAAATTTTAGTAAGATACGCACACGGTTTCCATCAATATTCTACGCTTATAAAATGCAGTCTTCTCAATTAAAATTTTTGTCAAATACGCAAATTTTTGGCGCTTCGCGCAGACCATTTTCCCAAGTTTCATAACATTCCATTTCCTTTGCGCACAAGTTCGACGAAAGAAGCAAGTTTCTGAAGATTATGTCTTTGGATGTTACTTTGTGACGTCATCTTTTAACACGTATGTAGCCTACTTTATGTGGCCCGCAAAGAATATGCAATAAATATTGTGGCCCTGGTTGCAGTCAACCTTGGACCACCCTTACTTGGAATATATGTTTCGCCTATACACTGGCATCGTCGGTTCTCATAAAGTTTATTCATTTTCAACATTAGATGTTCTATAATTGTGTATCTACCACAAATAGTCCACCATGTTGAATTAATTGGAACTTGGCGAATGCAATAGCACTTTAAGGTTTTCAGTGGGAAAGTTCAAAGTAGAATATCGAATCCAATTCTGCCGTTTATTTCGGGTAGTTGGAACCGATATAATTTGATGTTTTACCGCCGATTGTTGCGCCTAATTGCACAAACGCGTGTGGTAAGTTGGCCTGTCGCTGCGGCGACCAATTTATAGTGCCTGCTTTAAATGTAACCTGGTAGTGCAGTGTCAGCGTTTTTTCGGGCGACCAATTACTTTGCGTCTCGTGATAACGTTCGACTAATAATTGAGTGTTAATCAAGCGTTATTGGGCGAGCGACTAACGTGTAATGTCAGGTGCGGAGTTCGCAATTTCCCTAAATGCGTTAAGTTGCAAAAGTAACATTACATTGTAAATCGTGCTTGCCGTCGACAAAATGCGCTATAGCATTGGTTCTCAAACTTTTTAAAAAAAATTACGCAACGGTCCCCTAGCAATTTTTCAAATTGCTCACGGTCCCCTTAAAAATATACACAATTAAACACAAACTAACACGTTGTTTTTAATGGTGTCAATAGGCTTGGTAATACCGTATTTAATATTGTAACGCTAACTAAATCACTTTATTTAAGAGAAGTAGTCACGAACAGTTTTAAAACAGTGGACTCACAACCCACAGTGGCAGCACAGCAAGCTGTAAAAACGTAATTCTCATTAGCACATCACAATACCATGACTTTGCAATGCACAAACTCTAAGCATGTAATCACGTGAATGAACAACTAATCGGAGCTTGTGATGACGAGCGCAAACACGTTGGAATTACGTTATTGTAATGTCATTTTGCACGCAGTTACGTGTGGTGAGGTTCCTAGCAGGGCTGGGGAGCCGGAGCCCGGAGCTGGAGCCCGGAGCCCGGAGCCCGGAGCCCGGAGCCCGGAGCCCGGAGCCCGGAGCCCGGAGCCCGGAGCCCGGAGCTAAGCATTTTCTCTGGAGCCAGAGCCGGAGCCGGAGCCATTGTTATTATTTTTGTGGAGCCGGAGCCATTTTTATTATTTTTGTGGAGCTGGAGCCTGAGCCGGAGCCCTTTTTATTATTTTTGTGGAGCTGGAGCCATTTTTCAATAATTATATTTTGTTCCATCTCCAACGTTAGTTAGCCAAAAGCAATTTTTAAAACTTGCCATTGAATAAGTGACTGGTGGCACCGGAGCTGGAGCCGGAGTCATTGGGTGTGTGTTTGATGGCTCCGGAGCTGGAGCCGGAGCCAAAGGATATGAGTTTTACTACTCCGGAGCTGGAGCCGGAGCCATTTCATAATTGCCTGGTGGCTTCGGAACTGGAGCCGGAGCTAATGCTAATTTACGGTGGCTCCCCAGCCCTGGTTCCTAGATGGTGAGGCACAATTTTTTTGGAGTCACGTTTTTTTTAACAACCACAAAAACGGTATCGTACTAATAAAACTAAAAAAAACTCAAAGACCATTCAGAGAGCAAAAACAATATGACTAAAAAGTAGTAAAACTACATTAATATGGTAAACAAAATAATGACTACATCGTTTATGACGTAACGGTGCTGACAATTGAAGGTGTGGCATACCTGTGATCGACTGTTGCTCATAAAAGCTACAAAACAAATTATTATTAAGAGTACAATATTTATAAATTTTTGGGTGGCCATGGCCCTCCTTTTGCTTTACCAGATGTTGACAGGTGAGGCAGTGCCTTACCTGCCTCCCCTGTTTGCACGTATAGGTCGAGCCTGAGTTTGTCTTTCCTTCTTTTTTCCCACAATTAGGCCTATGCACGACATAGTTATTATTATTGTGTTTGTAAGGCTTGGTTTGGAAAAAGTAAGTTGCCTGAATTGCACAAAAATTTTATTGCACAAAATTTGTTAGGTGCTTTGCGGTCCCAGAAAATTGTCTCGCGGACCCCAGTTTGAGAACCACAGCGCTATAGGGTTACTTAAGGTCAACTTTAAGCCAATATTCAGCGAGGTTATGCACAGCGTAATTGTCAAGTATTCGTTATGTCAATAGTAACTTTGTGTCTTTGCAGTACATTATTTGACTGCATAGCAGATCATGTTAGTCAAAAAAGAAGCACTAAGACCATACAATGCTTTAAAAAACAGGACCGAATTGCTAAAGAGTTCTGTGTGCAGTGTTGCATTGTACTCACTATTGGCATAATGTTAAGTTTTGGCAACAACTTGAACAGTTGACATATTACAGTTTACACAACTGCTTCATATGACAGTTGTTAAGAATGTTAAACACATGTTTTTTTTTGTTATAATGTACACATGTTAGTAAATTGTTTGGGCGATTTATTGCTGTGATTGTGGGCCCTGTAGGCAGGGGCGCCCGCAGAAAATTTTCCAGGGGGGGGCAATCAGGGGTCCTGAATTTTCAACTTAGGGGATTCCCCTATTTTTCGCCTGATGTTAATGAATAATGACGTCATTAAAAAAGTGAAAGTATGACGTCATAGAATGGTGATTGTAAGACGTGATAGAAAAAACCCAGAAACACCAAATACGTCCAGCAAAAGCGAGCACGTGCGTCGTCGACAAACCTGTCAGGCGCCAGCTGCGAAATCACGGTGTACAATTGTTAACTTTAGGCAAAAAACAAACCAAGACCGTGAAATATGGTTGAGGGAAAATAAGTCGTGTCCATTGCACACTTAGCACGTGGTCTTAGAGTATGCATAAAGAGCATAATTTTGCGTTAACTATCATTACTTAAAAATTTATACTTTAAAACGCGCACCACAGTCACCATTATACCTCCTTTTAAGAATCGGCTTCATTTAAACAAATGTCGATGTTACACCAACATCGGATATTAGCGCAGAGACCGAACAGCGAGAAACATACTGCGTATAACTTGACGTTTTTTAGCGAGAAAAAAAAATAAGGTTTGACTTAGCGTTGTCAATTGTCGAATACTTGCTAATCACTAATCAGTCAACCTAAACCAGCGCTTCTCAACCAGTGGGGGCCATAAGAACATTTGAGGTGGGCCACAGACCAATTTAAAAATCTAGATTTAGTTTAATTTGTGTCATTATATTTAAAGGAATAATGGTTTGGGAGGAATTAAAAAGGAATGTAAATTTATTGTTCAGCAGCAAGTATTTCACTAATGCACGGTTGAATTAATAATTTGTTTTTAAATATGTTCTGCTGTGTTTTGTTTTAAACCTATTTTAAAGTTTTTTCTTTCATAAAAATTCTATTGGGCCACAGAATTTTTTTTTCAAGGTAAATGGGCCACGAAAGAAAAAAGGTTGAGAACCACTGACCTAAACAAATAACGAAAGAGAAAAACTATCCAGCGTTTACGGTCGACCAAACTAAAGACGAAAAACGGCGTTTTGCGCTCGATTTTGGCTTCGCATTAGATTAAGACGCGTGACCTAATTACTTAAAAAGCACGCCGCTTCGAACAGTTTGCTAAACCACGACAAAAACGAAGCAAAAGCGATAATATCACTTACAAAAATTGGTGGTAAGAACTCCCGCCCCCACTGGACACGCCACTGGGGGCAATGGATAGTGTATATTATTTTTAACCTTCATAAGTAATAACATATTACACTTACAAATAATACTAATAATCACATTTTGAAATTCCAGGGGCGGGGGGGCAAGTGCCCCCCCTTGCCCCCCCTGCGTGCGCCCATGCCTGTAGGGTAGACTAACATTAATCCGTTCCCAAAAAAAATCGAGGCTAAATAATTTAATATAAATATACTAGGATTCGCTATTCTGGATTCGTTATTCCAGATTCGAAACCTAATATTCTAGAATATCTTAGATTCTACTTTGAACATCCCTAGTTTTCAAAAAAGTAATAAAATGGAATGGCCATTTTGGGCATAAAACAGGGACGCAAAGTAGTTAATACAATTACAAAACAAACGTGTAAATTCGAAAATAAAGAAGTGAATAGATAATTCTCATTAGGCGAACCAATATACCACGCAAAACAAACTTGTCAACAAACCTGCCTTAAATACGCCACCCTTTTAACAAATTAATTTACCTGTTTGAAGTTATGTTTTTACCGCTGTCCGATACTCCACGTTAGTTGGGATTTTGCCTTCTCCCGCTAGCCAATGCGAGTGCAATTTACTTCGGGCAAATACTTGTCATTAAAATCCATAAAGTGCTATCTTTACGGAATTTTGTCGCAAAACTATACTGACAAACGGTGATTGTTACGAACAAGAGGCTAAAATGACGCTTAGCAATAACAACCAATATAATTTCATTCATTGTGAAAACTAAAAACGTGGTTTTGAAATAGGAAACCGATATTTGTAAGTTCAGCTGAGAAGAATGGGATTTAAACAGACTGTGATTTTGCTGTTGATGGCAATCGCTTGCAAATCAAAAGCTGCCAAAGGTAATCCAGTTATTTACTTTATTTAGTAACCTATTTGCTAAACTGTGTATTTTACATTATTAATTCAAAGCAGATTTGGACGACTAAATAGTTCTAGTTGCTTAAAGTTATGCTAATTGCAACTTGACCTAGTTTGTGAATGGCTTGTGTGTTCTAGTTTCTCGTTTAATTTCGTTGTTTTTAAAATATGCGACTCAATGTTGTCCCAACAGCGTTTTTAGTTTATTAGCTGAAACAAGTTTTTAGTCATGTAGGTGAATTATGATGCTTAAAAATTGTCAATCTTTGTGCACAACTATACAACTAAACCGACTTGGACAACTAGATAATTCTAGCTTTCTAACTCATTGAATTAGAGCAAAATGCGGCTAATTCTAATCTAATTTATGAATTGCTTGAGTGCTCTAATTCTAATTCGGATTTTACCAAAAATTATACTTTGTCCAACGGCATTTTCAGTGTCTAAGTTCAAACACAGAATTTCAATTATAATTTTTTGGTTGGAATTACTTGTATGTAATTTTTACAGTCTAAAAAGCATAAAAAGGCATAAGGAATCCGGTAATTCTAATTCTAATCTAATTTGAGAAAACTCAAAATGATCTAATTTAGAAAAACTTAAATGCTCTAATTTTAATTCTAATCTAATTTTAAAAAGCTAAAATAGGCTACATCTAGTTGTCCAAGTCTGCAAATAAAAGAGGCAAACATTGCTTCGGGAAATGGTCAGACTTGAACAACTAGATAATTCTGGTTTTCTAATTCAATGAATTACAGCAAAATTCTACTAATTCTAATCCAATTTGTGAATTGCATGTGCGCTCTGTGGTCCGTAAAGCAGTTTCAGAGGACTCCAGCCATAAGACCGAGATAAAAACAACACTAACCACAGAATAAAACACAATTCGGAATAAGGCCAAAATAGGACTAATATCTAACGGTATTCGTACCGTCTATCGGAATAAATCATAAATCCGTCGGAATAAGACCTAAAAGGTCAAATCAGGCCTAAACAACCATTTAACTAACCCCAAACCCCACCCCTAAGTGCACAATTAACTCCCCTAATAACTTCACCCATTACCCACCAATAACCCAAACAGGACCAAAAATCCGGTGCCAAAACAGCGGCGCCCTGAAGGCGCCGGAAAGACTAGGGACACAATAATTTAATAAAGCTTGTACATTATTTAAAATGTGTTACGTCGCCCCATACTTAACGAAGTGGCTTGGAACCGCCCAGGCGAGTAGCTCAATATATAAAGCGGGGCAGTAAATATCATGAGCAGCCAATATAAAAAGGAGCAGTTTATGATAAAATGCGCCAAAGGCGCCGGAAATTTTAGGCATTACATTCCTTTATCTTGTGATTTGGCGGTTTTACAGACTTTCTGAAAATTTCTGAAACCAGTTAGAGTCCTAATATCTGTACTTCCTTGCAACAGGTGACGGAAAACAGAGGGCTTTTGATAGCATTTGGAAAATGAAACCAGACATTGGTGCTTTATATTTTGCAACTTCAGATATTTTTCGAAACAACTCCCAAGACTAATTATAAAATGCCAATAATATTTTTACAATGATATTTTTTGGGTTTCGAGCGCATGGTAAATCTCCCTTTCCACGTTGGTGTAAAATTTGAAAATAATTGTTCTATTTTTATACTCCTGGTAGTTCCTGGTGGTTAAGTCACGATTCGATTTATGACGATAGAAGGTACCATAGGTTTCAAAAAAGTTTTAATTATTATTGAAGTTCATAAATTTACACCTGAAGTATTGCATAAGGTCAAAATACTTAAAATACGACTGATTGAAAAGTACCCTGAAACACAAGTAGGCCTACGGGAACGTCGCGGCACTCCGGTTGCGCAGCACTGTCATAAACCAGGCAAAATTACTGCCCGCAAACAAAACTATAAACGTAACAAAGAATAATATGAAAGCAAGGCGATTGCCATTGTAAAAAGAAAGAGGTTTTTGTTATTTATCTGTCGGACTCTTATGTGTTCATAATGACATGATATTTGACATCACTGTATGTAAAGCTCTGTGGCCCACTGAAAACAGCGTCATGGCCCACTACAGGGCCATGGCCCATAGGTCGAAAACCTCTGGACTAGGGCGTCCAAACGGCTGATGCAAGACCGATTGTCCCAAATCGTCACTTACCCTCTACTCACAGGTTCGGGCGTTATTTTGGCCATTTAGCCTTATTCCGGTGAATTTAGGCCTTATTCCGACAGAATTAGGTCTTAGGTATTAATCTTATTTTGCCTATTTTGGCCTTATTCCGAATTGTGTTTTATTCTCACATTGGCGTTGTTCATATCTCGATCTTATGGCTGGAGTCCGTTAGAAAGTTTTTTTAATTTAGAAAGAATCGTGACTCCACTGTGTACTACAAGAAACATGCGTAAACTGACCCTTGAAATTTTTATAGGGCCGCAAAATAACAAAATAATTGCAAATGGTCCACCAGGCAATTGTTTTAGAAAAGTTTAGGAACCCTTGCACTAGGCTAAGCTAATAAATTAGTTAAACCTGCTACATACCGCGTAGATTTACGAGTCTGGCTTTATTCGTTACAGAAACTTGCCAGAGGTTAGCATGTGGATTGTTTTCAAGCCTGTGCGTTATAAAGACTTCTTAGAGTTTAAATGGAATTTTATTCCCATTAGAATGCAAAGGTCAATATTCTTGTGCAACTGTGCAAATATTAACACTTTTTAACATAGCCTATGCTTGAGTAGTTATTAAAGGCTGATGGACGGTGTACTATAATACGTAAACCCTTATCGTAGATCGAAAAACTATATAGAAGATCAAAATTGTGTAGGCTACACGTGTATGTGTGTGTAGCTTACATTGAACAACCTTGATTGGAAAGTGAACTGTTTTTTTTTTTCAGCACTATACGGTTCAGACAACAGTACAGGCAAGGCGACCAGATATCATTCTCCACCGTGGCCTTTGATCGTCCAGACATTTGTCTTTTCACTTTTGGTTTTTCTACTCATTGTGTGGGCTGTCGTGACGTAAGTACGCTTTTCCAAAGGAACAATAAAATCCGCGGTTGTTACAACATATTCGATACCGGTATTTTGGGAAAATCTACGGCCGTCCATCCGATACTAAATTATTTTATTTTTTATATGACAAAAAAGGCAAAACTTTTGCTATATTGGACTCCAGCAATAAAAACATCAACGAACGAATCTCATACCCTCTCTCTACTTTTTTTCAAGTCATTTATGTCGTGTCAATTTTGTTGTCAAATTTTGTTACAATTTTGTTGCTCAAATGTGTGGATTTGAAGCAATATGTTGTAATAACTATTAATTGGGGGGCGGACCTAGGATTTTTTACACTATAAATGGGTCTTACTACAATTAAGAAGAAGTGGTACAGCGTTTCACCCATAACCCGCCCCTAACCCCAAACAGGGGCAACCAATCCGAAGGCAATGTCGGGAGCAGAAAGTACTGCCTAAATCGAAGGAGCAAGGGTAAAAAGCAATGCCTAATACGTCAGGAGCGGGGGTAGAAAACACTACGGTACCTACAACGTAAGGAGCGGGGGTAGAAAGTACTGCTTAATACGTTAGAACTGCCTGGTTTTCCACAGTAGTAGATATCGACATTAAACGAACCATAATATGACTGTTGGTTACAACTTTACAATTTTCTTACTAAATAACTGAAGGGTATTTTTAAGTTACTGCTCCAAGCATTCTAAGCATTCGACAGATGCTACTATTCATGCAGACGCACATGCAACAATATAGAGGAGGGCCAAAACAGAAGCGAAACCGAACCCCTACTGAGGTCAGGGGGGCACCGGAGCCTGGCAACGCGCCAGCCGACGCTGCTGAGCCGCAGGAGGGGCGACCCGGCCGAGCGGTACCAACAACACCGGGGAAGTCCCTCAACGGAAACCGTAAACACCAATCGCGGCGGTTCTCGTTCAAACAGCACACACGTCACGATTCCTCAGCGAACCATGACCATTCCGGACATTCTGGCGCCGTCTGACCCGCATTGTTCCACCGGCCCGGTTTCTCAGCAGCCCATGGCTATTCCAGGCATCTTGGCGCCGCCTGGTTCAGTTCCAGGGATGCCCATCCACAGTGCGTCACAAGTGTACGATTCACGAGCGAAAGGACTTCAAAGGAGCCAAGCTTTGCGCGATTTGAGATCTAAGGTCTTGGACGTTTCTCACGGCACCGTTGGCCTTGTTCTGACCAATTCCCACCCTATAAAGCAATCCAGCTCTAGTCACTTTCCGGAAAGTTCGCGCAGAGTTCGCTCAGAACCTCACTCAATGCCAAGTTGCTACTCTAATATTCCGCCGTTACCAGAAAACCTTCCCAGCAGACCATTTGCCAGCGGTTCTTTGCAAAAGCCAGCACAAGCAAATCAAGATAAATCAGATGCAAAAAAATCAGTTTCACAAAAATCAGACACCGCCAAACCAAATCAAGATACATTAGATGCAAAAAAATCAGACACAGTCAAACCAAATCAGGATACATCAAATATCAAAAGAAATCAAATTCCAGAAATTGCGTCGACTGAAAAAGAGCTTCCAAACATTCCGACAAGCATTCAAAACACCTCTGGCGAATCCCAGTCGGTTCAAGAATGTTTTCTTGGACTTAAACCCCTAAAAGACGCCCAAAACGTGTCGCGGGCCGTTTCCGAAGGCCTGATCTCGGCCATTCCGGTCACTATGACCGATGACCCCATTTTTGCCCAAAAAAGCCCTCCAATCGCGAAAAGCCCTGTCCCGTTGCTTCACATTCCTTCTAGTCCGTTAGGCAACTTTTACAATCTTAGTGGTTTACGGGTTCCATACCATAGGCCGGGCTTCTACTTGGGTGGCTACGAAAGCGAATGAGAATACTTGATTTTTTGGCGTTTTTGCCAAAACTAGGTGTTTTTTTATTGATTATTTTGTACAATTTGTTGTGTAACGTAAGAAAATTCCGGGTAACTCCTAACCGGACAGTTGTGTTGGATTCGTTTGATTTCGGTGTTTGTGAATTTGTTCACTATAAAAAGTAGTGTTACAACAGCGTTATTTCACGTTGGTAAGAAAAAAATCTGAAATAACTGTTAACCGAACATGTTGTTTGCGAAATTCTTTAAAATTCTTTTTTTTTACTTTTAGGCCTAAATTTTCTTTGAGCTGCCATTCGTTGAATTTTCGTTGGTTACTTTTCTTACCCGAAAATAACCACAACTCCACCACCATTTTTTGTTTGATAAATCGGTTCGATTTTTGTCCTATTCGTTTCGTTTGTTGTATATAGTTTTGCATTTGTCCAAAGTACTGTCGTAAAAGCTGCTGGCCAATCTGAAAATTTGCCAAATGTGAAGTGTTATTTTCCATTAGGTTCTTTCATGCTCAGTGTAATTCGTTTAGTTTTTACTGTAACCTGGTGTTGTTTTGCTAAACTTAGTGTTATTTGTTTTGTTTTCTGCCTTTTGTATTTATTGGTTGCTGTATTTTCCCATTTTTTCGCTGCTTTGTTAGATCTTATATAGGAAAACAAAATCTGACCATGGAACATTTGCACTATAGCTAATTGTGGTAAATCCTCGCTTTTTGTTTTTGACTTGATTCGTGTTTCCTTGCTGTAAGTAACGAGAGTAGAGAAAACATTCTGTAAAAAAATTGGACTTTTAAGTGATATAAACCTAAAATTCTACCCAAAACTGTAGTTTTCTGACTTAAACGCCTAAAACCCCAAGAAAAAATTCATATTTGTTTTCCTATCATGTACGTTCGATTTTTTTTTCGCTTTTGGTCATTACCGATAAAAAATAACGTTTCAATTTTTTTAGTTTTTTAATGTTCCTCATGTGTTATCATAATCCACTGCCGCCTGATAATAATGTTCCTATTTTTGTTCTTATTTCGTTAATTCATTTTATTTTTACTGTCATTTTTCCCTACGTAAATTACGGTACGTGAAAACAACGTTATTCGTTAGTTACGATTGTAGTATGTTCTTTATTGGCTTTTCTTGCAATTTCTTTTTTTCTTTTACCTCCATTCTTGCCGTTCATTTTTTTTAGTGAATAAACAAACAAAATAATGTTTTTCCGTTTTTCGAATGCAATCATAACTTTTAGTTTTTATTACTGAACTGTTTATCAAAACTAATATGTTTTGACAAGCTGATAGAATTACTGACGGCACGAATGTCATTTATTCAATCTTACATTTGAAAATCAGGGTGAAAACGTAAAGAGTTAGTTTTACCTTAACTAAGTGTACACCCGGCAACATATCAATAAATTTAAATCGCTCTTCTGGTGTAAACGAAGTATAAACCGACGTTTCGGCAGCAGATACCAGCTGACCTCATCAGGGTTAATAATTAAAACGAGAGTGCGTTAGCCATCTTATATACTAAGAAGTAAAAAAATTGAAAAAACGTAGATTAAAATTAATAATTCTAGACGTCGCTGAAGTATGCGATAAGCTGTGACGCGCCGGAGTCATCCGGTGCAGTACTGCGCCGTCGGACAACGGGCGTTTGTCAGCTATTGCGTATAGCTACAACGACGAGTAGATTGCCGGATACCATGAATCCTTTTTATTCATGGTGTTAGGAGATTTGTCAATCCGGAATGATTCAATGAACCGTCTTTTGTAATAGTGCGGTTCCCAGTCTAGAATTTTACAGTTATCCCAATCAATTCCGTGTCGGAGTTCAACCGCATGCTCTGCCAGAGCTGACCGGGATGCCTTTTCGTGGCGGACATCACGCATGTGTTCGAGTTTCCTGGTGTGAAAGGAACGTTTAGTTTCCCCTATGTATGTTGCTGAACAACCTCCACAGGGAATCTCATAAACTGCCCCTTGACGTTTTTCTGGTTTGACTGGATCTTTAGTTGAAGGTAAAATATTTCCAATTTTTCTGGCTGGTTTAAAAGCTGTAGAGATGTGGTGGCCCTTCAAAATACGTTTTAATTTTTCTCCCAGACCTGGAATGTAGGGAATAATGGCCAGACCTTTAGATTCTGTTTTAGATGTTAAATGGTTGGTTTTGTTACGAGGTTTGAACAACCAGTCGGGGTATCCGTTTAATCTCATGGCCTTCTTAACATGTTTAATTTCGTTGCCTTCGTCCTGATAGTTACTGCAAAGTTTTGAAGCTCGGTGTAGCAGGGAGCTCACAACCGAGCGTTTGTGTTGTAAAGGGTGGTCTGATCTGAAATTCAAATAGCGATCTGAATGTGTTACTTTTCTAAATACCTTGGAATATAATTTACCTGACCGGTTACGAGTGATTAATGAGTCCAAGAATGAAATTGAGCATTTGTTCTCTGTTTCCATAGTGAATTTAATGGTAGGTTCCAAGCTGTTCAAGTGGTCCAGGAACTGCTGTATCAAGTTTGTCTTTATTATGACAAACGTATCATCCACGTATCTTCGCCAGATTCGCGGGGGGGGGTATGGGAATGAATTCATGGCCCGTTGTTCGATGTCCTCCATAACCAAGTTTGCCACAGTTACTGAAACCGGTGATCCCATAGCTGTTCCAAATATCTGTTTGTAATGTTTTCCTTGGAATTTAAGGTATGTAGATTCTAGGCATATAGTTAACCCTTCTAGTATATCATTAATATTAAACTTTTCTAACTCTGTTTCACAGGATACATTGCAAAAATGTATTAATTACGCGGAAGTAAATCGGGAAAATCTCTATCAAAAGTCTAGAAAACAACATGACGACAAGTTACAAAAACTTAAAATGGACCCAAGAAATAGACCTGTCAACCAAGGTAATGCTAAGAATTGGGTTAAGAATGTATCTAGCACTCAGCTAACTCCAGCCCAGACGAACGTCCTCTCTCTTGGCTTAAATTTTGCCGTAGCACCTGCCAAGGTACCTACTCAACAAATTTTAGCCTCAATTGAAGGAGGGCTCTGGAGATTACCCCCCGGTGAAGCTAATCTGGTAAGAGGTAAAGTTATTTCAGGTTTAAAATCCCACAAAACAATCGAACCCATCCTCCAACCGGACGAACAACAAGCCTTAAAAGAGCTCAAAAATAACACAGGTTTGGTAATTCAACGGCGGACAAAGGTAATATTACAGTTGTTATGGATAAATCTGAGTACGATAATAAACTTCACAATATGTTGGCAGACAGGGACACTTACTGTCCTGTTACGGTTAATCCCACTAAAGGTATAGAAAAACAACTTAACAGGTACATGCAACGGCTGAAGAAAGAAGAGAAGGTGAACAACTATGAATGGAACCTTCTCAAAAGTTCTGATGCTACAACACCATTACTCTATGGGTTACCCAAAATGCACAAACCGGAAATCCCGCTTAGGCCTATTGTTTCATTCATTGGGTCCCCCACGTATAACTTAGCTACACGTATTTCTTTAATTTTATCCCCTCTTTTAGGTCAAACAGAATATCATGTTAAAAACTCGATTGGTTTCGTTGAAGAAATTACAAATTTTCAAATAAAAGAAGATGAAAGCATGGTCTCGTTCGACGTTGTCTCCCTATTCACCAATGTCCCCGCTAACCTGGCTATACAAGCAGCTAAAGAACGTCTTGACCAAGTTTAATATTAATGATATACTAGAAGGGTTAACTATATGCCTAGAATCTACATACCTTAAATTCCAAGGAAAACATTACAAACAGATATTTGGAACAGCTATGGGATCACCGGTTTCAGTAACTGTGGCAAACTTGGTTATGGAGCACATCGAACAACGGGCCATGAATTCATTCCATACCCCCCCCGTGAATCTGGCGAAGATACGTGGATGATACGTTTGTCATAATAAAGACAAACTTGATACAGCAGTTCCTGGACCACTTGAACAGCTTGGAACCTACCATTAAATTCACTATGGAAACAGAGAACAAATGCTCAATTTCATTCTTGGACTCATTAATCACTCGTAACCGGTCAGGTAAATTATCTTCCAAGGTATTTAGAAAAGTAACACATTCAGATCGCTACTTGAATTTCAGATCAGACCACCCTTTACAACACAAACGCTCGGTTGTTAGCTCCCTGCTACACCGAGCTTCAAAACTTTGCAGTAACTATCAGGACGAAGGCAACGAAATTAAACATGTTAAGAAGGCCATGAGATTAAACGGATACCCCGACTGGTTATTCAAACCTCGTAACAAAACCAACCATTTAACATCTAAAACAGAATCTAAAGGTCTGGCTATTATTCCCTACATTCCAGGTCTGGGAGAAAAATTAAAACGCATTTTGAAGGGCCACCACATCTCTACAGCTTTTAAACCAGCCAGAAAAATTGGAAATATTTTACCTTCAACTAAAGATCCAGTCAAACCAGAAAAACGTCAGGGGGCAGTTTATGAGATTCCCTGTGGAGGTTGTTCAGCAACATACATAGGGGAAACTGAACGTTCCTTTCACACCAGGAAACTCGAACACATGCGTGATGTCCGCCACGAAAAGGCATCCCGGTCAGCTCTGGCAGAGCATGCGGTTGAACTCCGACACGGAATTGATTGGGATAACTGTAAAATTCTAGACTGGGAACCGCACTATTACAAAAGACGGTTCATTGAATCATTCCGGATTGACAAATCTCCTAACACCATGAATAAAAAGGATTCATGGTATCCGGCAATCTACTCGTCGTTGTAGCTATACGCAATAGCTGATAAACGCCCGTTGTCCGACGGCGCAGTACTGCACCGGATGACTCCGGCGCGTCACAGATTATCGCATACTTCAGCGACGTCTAGAATTATTAATTTTAATCTACGTTTTTTCAAATTTTTTACTTCTTAGTATATAAGATGGCTAACGCACTCTCGTTTTAATTATTAACCCTGATGAGGTCAGCTGGTATCTGCTGCCGAAACGTCGGTTTATACTTCGTTTACACCAGAAGAGCGATTTAAATTTATTAAGTGTTCACCCATTGACGATAAACACTATCACAGCTGTTAACCAAACAAATTTGTGACATTTTCATTTGCTAATAGGTTGTTCCTGCAGCATCTTGGCAAAACTTTCTAAGAGTCTAGACTTTGCTATATAATAATTAGCTTTATCATTCAAAATGGAAAATCTCTATACTTTCAAAATTTCTGATTCTAATAACAAAGGACTCTTAAATAAGGCATGCAGACAACAAACAAACCTAAAAAACATAATAAGGTGAT
The DNA here is from genome assembly GCF_963924565.1 of Ascidiella aspersa. Lineage (NCBI taxonomy): Eukaryota > Metazoa > Chordata > Ascidiacea > Phlebobranchia > Ascidiidae > Ascidiella > Ascidiella aspersa. The sequence goes on from NC_139451.1 coordinate 5,135,938, forward strand.
AACATAATACAGATGAAATACCCTTCAAGATACAAAAAACAATACTGACCATTTAAATGAAAGCAACACTGACGTTTAAACACAACGAACAATGTTATTCAAACTGTTTTAAACTCAATAAGGCAACGCTGCGAAAAAGTTTTTTTTTCTGATTAACAGCTAATTAAGAACAAAACTATTTAAAATGTTTTAATAAAAGTATGGTGATCAGATCCAATACCAAATGACATCATTACTGTCCTCAAACAAGCAAAATAGAAGAAATTGTAAACCTTACAAAGAAAAACAAATTTTAAAACGTTCAAAAATTTTTTTTATTAGGTTAATATGTTAAAATATGCTTTAAGGTTGGGGTGCTAATAAAGCTTTTTCTATGAAATTAGGTTTAACGGAAGAAAAGCGCTCCTATCCAAATCAAATTATGTCATTACTATGCTCAAACAATCAAAATAGATAAACTGCGTTAAAAATATTTGCAAACGACTAAAAACATTTAGCTATAGAAAAAACAAGCGAAGAAAAGGCACTGTTAACAAAAACATTAGTTATGTGATGCATATATTAGGCTGTGACTTCTTTTTGTGAGGTTTTACTTAAAGGACGACAAAAATGCTTTATAAAAACGTCCCCATTTTAAGCCTAAATATATGGTAACCCTACCTAAGCCCATCAGAATAAGATCTACACTTTTAGAGCAGTGGTCCTTAATCTTTGTTACCCTGTCCATGGGCGCCAGCACAGGGGGAGGGGGAAAGGGGGGCCCTTGCTTTAAACAATTAATCCTTAAAACACATAAAGCTCAATAGCGTACCATGCGCAAATATTCAGCAGAAACCTTGTAAAATTAATTCATTAATTTGACAACATTTGGATTGAACTGAATAAAAAAAATTAATTCAAAAGGATACATGACGCTTTAAGCACATAAAAGAGATTCGAATTACAAAATAATTCAACGAAGTTATTTATAATAATTTACCTTAACAGAAGCGTTATCTTTTTCTTTCCTATGGATGATTTTATTATTCCAGTTCAAATGTCCGGGCAACAGTCGGGAAGCCAGCGGATAGTCTCGTCGTCCAAGAGTGGTAGACCAGATGTTCCACTATGTAGACGGTATGTGGGCAGTGGTGGGATTTAGATTTTTTGTCAGTCGGTTCTATCACAAAAGTCACTTTTTTCAGCCGGTTCTGTGACAAAAAGTTATATTTTCCGGGAAATAATCAAGGATGTTTTCGGAATCCGGTTCAGTTCCGGTTTCGGTTCATTTCAATTTAAAAGTTGCGGTTCAGCTCCGATTCAACATCGCTATTTCAAAACCGGTTCATAAAGTTCCGGTTCGGATGCAATATGAGTTGCGTGAAATCTAAAAATGTGGGTCAATAAATGTAGAGAGTATCTATTCAATAGCAACTCGTATTTAATTTAAGTTTCGTGACGTACTAAAAATATTTTAGTAAAAAACAAGCAGTTCACTTTAACTACTAAAAAAATAATAAATAACAAAAACTCTTTGTAAAATACAAGTATGTGACGTCAAACGCTCTCTTGTTCGAGTTCGGTTAAGGTTCAGGTACTTTCGAACTATTCGGTTCAGTTCCGGTTCGGCTCCTTAAAATCTTCTAAAAAACGGTTCAGGTTTGGTTACGGTTCGGAAAAAAACTGGCCGAAAACAGGTTCATAACGTTCCGGTTGGTTTCGGTTCGACTCCCTGCTCTACTCCTCCTAAACTCCTAACCCATCTCTAATATACTGAAAGGTTTAAAGTCGTTTAACTCTTATTTAATGAAGCAGGCTACAACTTGTTGCCTAGCAACTTATCATAACAATTGTACCTAACACAACGATTAAAGCATTATTTATGGAAAAAAAATTGGAATATTTCATTATTGTTTCTATTTTGCCTTTAAACGTAAATAAATAAATGTTTCTTTTTAATCTTACTGACAATATATAATGATCTAAACCTCAAAAATCCTTTATTTATGTTTAGCAGACTTTTTGTTCCCAGCTAATACCAGCAATTTATTGATTTAAATTTTGTCTTGTTTTTATTTTAATTTACACTGGCTAAAAAGTGTCGCTTAGCAACCATTAGAAAATCTAACTGCACAACGACTGGTGCATTATTTCAACTAAAAAAAACGATTTGCTTTTTGTTGTTTCTATGTTTTATTTTATTAATTCTTTAAATAACTAGCTTTAGTACCAAAATTGACAAAATAAACTAAATTTTAGCAATTTATTACCTTTTTAGACAAACTGTACTTAAAGTTACAGATTAGTCTTTAAAAACTTAAAAAATTATATTTTTGTGATGTTTAAAAACATGCTGAAGTTGTTATATTCTATAAAACAATAACTCAAAAAAGCTGATTATGAAATTTTTGCATGACATACTGGTACCAGCAATAATAAAGTTGAATTGTACATTAGGTCATAGAAACAACATTAAAACGATTAGTTTAAAACCAGCTGATAGCTACGCGAATCGTTGTGATCAACTAGAAACTGTTCAATGTTTTTACTCTTTAGTTTAGTCAAAGAGACGGTTTAAAACTCTTTGGTTTAGTACAGGGGTTCTTAGCCGTTTTTTCTAAAACACCTTTTCTTTTGCTAAAACTCTCATAACATCTCTAATAAACTGAATGGGTTAAACTTTAAAGTCGTTCAACTTTTTTTAATAAAGCAACCTACAACTCTTTGCCTAGTAACTTATTATAACAATTGTTTCTTACATACCGATTGAAACATTATTCATGGAAGTTTTTGGAATATTAGGTTATTGTTTCTATGTTGCTTTTAAACGCAGGGCAAGCATATTTTCAGCACCCTAAAAGGAACATTTTTTTCCGGCAAGTAAAACGAAAGTAGAATTTGTTATTAATTGCAATTACTAACCCTGATGAGGTCAGCTGGTATCTGCTGCCGAAACGTTGGTTTATACTTCGTTTACATCAGAAGAGCGATTTCTATCTATTGGTAGAATTGTTATGTTTGAGTTTGATGATGTTTTACATTTCCTTGATAGTTGCAAGCAAAATCTACAAAAACAGGCACAAAAACAACAAATAAAATTTATTTTTCAGATTCAGCCCATGAGTACTTTGCGGTTCAACTTTTGCAAATAAGGAATGATCAAATTAACGAGATCTCGAATCTGCTTTCACGAAATATCATTAAAATTATATACATCCCTCAAGATGCTCGAAACTGATCCAACTAATAGGCTGTCTCTTTCTTTGCACCATTAATGCTGCATCAAAGAAAAATAGCTTCATGTTGAACAAGGGTGTTGTTTTCCGGCTGAAAAAAACAAACAAAGTGCCATCACCGGCTCAACCTGTTCTATTGAAGACGTTTATTTGGGTTTATCTATCGTTGTTGCACGATTAACTCACTGTCCAACTAAGTAAAGCAAGATATATCCAAAAAAATAATTTTTGGCCTGTATAATAAAACCAAATGTGTACTCTGTTTGCATGTTTGTAGGTGTTGGGCAATGGTTCCACACTTGTGCTACGAGTCGAAGGTTTTTGAGGTCTTAAACGATGTTGATTAACGCAAGTGTAATGTATTATTGCGGCTATGGTAAGTACTAGCCTATTCCGTATTTGTCACATTAAATCAGCGTTTCGTAACCGGTGTGCCACGGCTAATTGGTGCGCCATGGAACGTTGTCATGTGCGCCGCGGGCAAGTTAAAAAATAAAAATGCGTCACAATTCTTACATTTTTTCGGGTTGGATGACTCACCCCACAGTTATTAAAAGATAAAGTAACTATATGAGGCTTATAAAATATAAACTTAGAAGCATTTCAACAAAAGTAGCTGTTTGACCAAAAACATTAGAGATCGCTTAGCTCTGCCAGTGCGCCGGCAGGTTTTAGATCTACAGATGCAACGTGATGTAAAAAAGATTAAAAAAACACTGCATTTACGACCTTTTTAAAACCAGGGATCGGCAACCTTTTTCAAATCGCAAAAAAAGTGATAATAGGAATGTTTATCAATCGGTTCCTGTCCATTAAACCTCAGAGGACCGTGAAAAATGCAACCCACTCTTCTTTCATCTTCCTCTATAACCCTGACTCTAATTTTACCCAACCTTTCATGTATTCCAGTGCACTGTAAGCGCAGTGCCACGCGTTGCAAACGTCGTCTTTCCTTGCAGTCAGTATCCCATTGGCGCGCCGCACAGGAAGCGTGGGCAGTTTAAATGGGTTCAGGAACATCTTTATTCGCGCAACTTTTTAACACTACTGGATCTTCAGCAACGTCCTGCTTCAAAAAGTAAACGTCTCTCGGGGGAACCCGAAGCGATGGTTTGCGCTTTGACTTTTTGATCACCGCAGAAGAACTGCGAAAATTTGGCATAATGTTATTGGATATTATGTACAGACCGAATGATTGTTTGTAAATTTGAGCGAAACTACATTAACTAGTAACAGATTAAAGGGAGTAACTTAATGAACTTGAAATTCGTTTTTTATTCAGTTTTACAATTGTTTAGTATTGTAATCTTTATTTAGAAAAATAAAACAAAAGTTTTTTAAAAAAGTCAACCGCAACCCGTTTAATGTTTCTACGAAAAACGACAAATAAAAAGGTGTTAATTAATCACTGGTTTAGGTTATCACAAAAATTTCTGACCAAAGTAATCTACAAAGGTGACTTATCGTATGTTTTAGAACTATTTGCGGTCCTGGGAAGTGTTGGTCCTGTTACCCATTTAAAAATATATTACTGGTATAGAACTATTGTTAAACCGGTTCTTTTTTTGAATTTTAAGAATCGAAAGAATACATTATGCTCTTGAAACAATCATACCAAACTTGGCCTACCTGACGGCAATTAGAGGTTGAGCTAATTTTTGTTAAACCGCCCTACTTATTTACTGTTGCAATTGTTGCTACGTTTTAAGACAAAGCTAGTTAGCCCACCTTTTGCTAATTGCAGGTTCAGCTGCTGTTTCTTGACAGGCTCCTTGTTCGATTTCGATTCGGCTGCTGTTGTCTCTGTATGACAAAGTTGCGAATTTAAACAGGTTAAAGACTCGGGAATACACAATAAGACCTAAAAAGTAACAATACCTTAAGCAGAAAAATCTATAAAACCATAATATGAAAACCAACGACATAACGCAGCCAAATATGCAATAATATTCACGAAAGAATAATAACTTAATCGTCTGAACAAGACCTATATCTGTCAGAAAAGGGCCTAAATTATTCGAAATAAGGCTTAAAGGGGTCGTCAGCCTCTTGCTTTTGACATTTCACTGACGACCGGAGAAACACAAATCAGTTATTTGTTTCATTTAAATGCAAATAAAAGTTTGAAATACAAAGAAGAGTTTAAAATGCAAATCTGTTTAAAGTGCTTAATTGATTTTTTGGCATTTTGGCAAAAACAAACAAAACGCGAAATATTTTTGTAAAATGTTGACTAAACAGTTTAGTCAAAATACAAAGTAAAAAGAATTGCAAAAAATACCAAAGAGCTATCATATTTTTAAAATAGTAGTTCAAACAATTGTAAATCAACACCTAAAAACACTCAGCAAATACTGTTTAATAGATTTGACCAAATCTGAGATTCACAACTATTTAATTCTAAACGTAACCAAAATAAGTTCGCTGAACCTATACATCGTTAAACGTATATCGTATAGTGATTTAAAACGCAAATATAATACAATTAAAATCTTGTTGGATGTATTTTAAAACTGATTTGTGATCAATTTTAACTTTGATAATTTTTATTCCCTGTTTATTTACTTTCGTAATGGCCTTTAAACAAAGCCAGCCAGCTTACCTTTCGCTAATTGCAGGTTCAGCTGTTGTTTCCTCAGACGATTCTTGAACAATCTCGTTCGGCTGTTGTTGTATCGCTATATCAAAGTTGCGAATTAAAAAGTGTTATAAACTATTTAAGCTAGCAGACAATATCGGGCTTAAGGGGAACTGTTAAAAGGGTTAGAAAACAATGCAGTAAAGGCCTGAAATCGGATAGTAATATGCTTTAAATAAGGTACGCCTATATTGGGTTCATACAACAGGACATACATGCTATTGACCACCTTTAATAGAACTACTTCGTAATCCTGCGTATAAACTGCCACGAACAGAAATGGACTGTCCTTCATTCAAAGTTGTGAACTTGTGAGCGTGGATATAGCTTGAGAACTCAACAACTTTTACCGGGATACGTTGCAGGTAGCCCATTTTATATAGCACACGAAACACGTAGAGTCTTCTGTTGTCCAAGCTATAGTACGGAAACTTGCCTTCGATGCCATTTACTGCTTTTACTACATCTATGGTGGAAAAATCAGTTGCTCTCATAAAGCCATATCTGATACTTGAAACGGCATCATTTACAACTCCACCGCAGTAGAAACGACAAGCGATACTATGTTGTGAAAATCCAATTTCGGCAGGAGATCCGTAAATGTCTCCGTACATTATTCTGCCTTGCGAAATTCCAACAACACAAGAATAAGCATTACCTGTCTTATATATTAAGCTTACACGGGTAGTTTTTCAGGGGGTTCCCTCAAGAATATCAACCGCGTTCGAAAGTTGTCTTTCGACTAGACACTTGACCAAAATACAAAAGCGTATTGTGTGGCGCAATCACGCTAACGCATAAAGCTACTGAGGTGACTTAACTCATGGATGACATTACACGACCTTTTTGGTTTTCTGCTCATTTAATGCTACTGCTGTGGTTTTCCAAGGCAGCACTCTTCATAAAATATAAGTAGGCTGTGATATCCTTAGCAGCAGTTTTGGTAATCTAAAAAAAAACGTTTGCTGTGAGGAAATTGACACAACACTCATCAACTGTGTGGAAACATATAGTTTAAGTGTTTTTTGCACTCTTTCCATACACGGAGGATTAGCCTATTAAGGGACTTCCGAAAAAACATAGCCACATTTAGTGGTGCATGTGTCAATTGTGTCATGCTGCTGCCATATAAGCTATTATGCCTTTCTAAGGTAAACAGCAACATGGCAAATGTAATATCTAATGTAGCAATGGTAATGTATGATGAAAACCACATTTGGTTAAGTCACCACAAACCAGATATGTATATTACAAAGAGAACGAATGAATGTGAAGTAGTTATTATAATCACCAAATAAACGTGCGAAATCAAAAACATAGACGTGAATCTCCAAGTGCTAAATCTCCACTTGCTTAATGAAAACTAAATTTGCTATTTTATTTAATACTTTGATATATGAACCAGCGTTATACCGTTAAAATGTTCCCCTTTGAAATAAATACCTAAAGTGCTATTTTCATAAAGTGCTATTTTTGCAAAAATGGCTTCCATTTTTTGTTCAAAACTACTGACAAACGGTGATTGTTACGGAAAAAGGATTGAAGTTCCGTTTAAGTGAGAAACAATCAATAGATTTATCTTCATTGTAAACAGGACAAAAAACGTATTTTTAAAGAGGAATCCTATAACTGTAGTTTCAACCGAAAAGAATGAGAGTTAAACAGACTGTGATTTTGCTGTTGTTGACAAGCGCTTGCAAATCAAATGCTGACAAAGGTAAACCAGTTTATCAACTTATTTAGAAACAGCAAACCTTAAGATTTTACAATCAATATGCTGAATTATAGCGTTATGGGCTATTATTTCTAAACAGACTTCGAAAACGAAATAAGGCGCTGGTCTACAATCCTACCACAATTATTAAATCATCGCACAATATTTGGGTAAGGGTGCGAGTTAGCGTTTGGGTGTGGGTTGGTCAAGTATTTTTATATTTATTATCTAATAATTATACTTGACCCACGCTAACCCGCACCCTACCCAAAATAATATGCGTTGTGGTAGGATTCTAGACAAGCGCCCGAAATAATTATAATTGCTTAGTCCAACGAATTGGGCGATGCATGTCATAATATCAATTCTAACCTAGTTTGTGACTTGCCTGTGTGTTCTAGTTCTAATTTTATTTCGGCTGTTAAAAAATATGCGGCTTTGTCCAACGGCGTTTTTTCAATTTTTCTGTAAAAACACGCGGAGTTGTAGAAAGAATACAACTCTGCATCGAGTGTCGAATCCGATCCAATTTTATCGGAAATCACTAATCCGACAACAAATATTAATTTAAATTCTTTGTTTGCGACCGAAAGACTGAAAAAGTCGGTTTAGAAATTTATTTTTGTCTAATTGTTTAAGTTTATTTATATACTATTTTTTGATAAATTTACTTACCGTCGAAACGTTGGATTGCAAACTATGCCTTGAGTACCACATTAATTCAATGGCATCTATACAGTAGTCAGGACCGATACTAACCAAGTATCGGACGACAACCGATACTGTCACTAAGTATCGGATCCAATCAGATATATCGCACATCCCTAATAACGGTTGCCCAGAAGCACTCGACAAACAAAATTACTCTGCAAGCCTCAAGGGTCTAACTTTATCAGCAGTAAATTGAACGTAAGAAAAATGCTGAGGTATTACGAAACGTATCCACACTCGCTAGTCCTGTGCATAAAATTATCGGCGCCGACTTAAAAATTTTCATTCCTGAACGATCTACATTTTTCTTACAGGAACGCATTGTAAATTAAACTGTTTTTTTTTCAGCACTAGAAGGTTCAGACGAAAGTACAGGCCAGGCGACCATATTTCATTTTCCACTTTGGCTTTTGATCGTCCAGACATTCGTTTTTGCACTTTTGGTTTTCCTACTCATTGTGTGGTCTGTCGTGACGTAAGTACGCTATTTTGGCGTAACAATGAAATCCCCGGTTGTTATAACATATTCTATACCGGAATTTCGGGAAAATCTAAGGCCGTCCATCCGATACTAAATTATTTTATTTTTTATATGACAAAAAAGGCAAAACTTTTGCTATTTTTTTATCGCTGTATAATAAGAGATCATTTTTCCATTAAAGCTAGTTTCAATCCCGCAAAAAAAGGTCTCGGCGGGTCGTAATAAATGGTAAATGACAATTTTGTTGCTAAAATGTGTGAATTTGAAGCAATATGTTTGCAATAATTAGTAGGTTGCCGACCCCTGGCTTAAAAAACGTAAGTAATGGGGTAGAAAGTACTTCCTACGCCCTAATACGTACTGAACGAGGATAGAAAGTACTGCCGAAATCGTAAAGAACAGGGGTAGAATGTACTGCTTAAAACGTAATGAACGGGGGTAGAAAGTACCGCCTAAAACGTAAAAATGGGGTAAAAATAATGCCTAATACGTTACGAGCGGGGGCATAATGTACTACCTAAAGCGTAAGGAACGGAGGTATAAAGTATGGCCTAATAAGTCAGGAGCGATGGTAGAAAGTACTACCTGAATCGTAAGGAGCGGGGGTAGAAAGTACTGTTCAATACGTTAGTACTGAATGGTTTTCCACGGTAGTAGATATCGACTTTAAACGAACCATAATATCAATGTTGGTTACAACTTTACAACTTTCTTACTTAATAACTCAAGGTTATTTTTAAGTTTCTGCTCGAAGCATTCTAAGCACCAAAACTTGGCTTACAGGTGTCAAACCCTGATTTCGAAATCTTAATCTAAACTTATAACTTACAAAACTAATTTACCTTCTCATTCCACAGATGCTACTATTCATGCAGACGCAGATGCAACAATATAGAGGAGGGCCAAAACAGAAGCGAAATCGAACCTATACTGAGGCTAGGGGGGCACCGGAGCCCGGCAAATCGCCAGCCAATACCGTTGGGCCGCAGGAGGGGCGACCCGGCCGCGCGGCACCAACAGCACCGGGAAAGTCCCTCAACGGAAACCGTGAACACCAATCACGACGGTTCTCGTTCAAACAGCACAAACATCACGATTCCTCAGCGGTCCATGACCGTTCCGGACACCTTGGAGCCCTCTGGCCCGCATTGTTCCACCGGCCCGGTTCCTCCGTGTCCCATGGCCCTTCCGGGCATCTTGGCGCCGTCTGGCCCGGTTCCAGGGGTGCCCATCGACAGTGCGTCACAAGTGTACGATTCACGAGCGAAAGGACTTCAAAGGAGCCAAGCTTTGCGCGATTTGAGATCCAAGGCCTTGGAGGTTTCTTACGGCACCGATGGCCTTGTCCTGGCCAATCCTCAAACCAGCTATAGCCAGTTTCAAGAAAGTTCGCACAAAGTTCGCTCAGGACCTCACTTAATGCCAAGTTGCTACTCTAATATTCCGCCATTACCGGAAAACCTTCCCAGCAGACCATTTGCAAGCGGTTCTTTGCAAAAGCCAGCCAAAAAAAATCAAGATAAATCGGATGCAAAAAAATCAGTTTCACAAAAATCAGACCCGGCCAAAACAAATCAAAATACATCAGATGCAAAAAAATCACTTCCAGAAAAGTTGGAGCCCGCCAAACCAAATCAAGATACATCAGATGCAAAAAAATCAGTTCCAGGAATTGCGTCGCCTAAAAAAGAGCTTCAAAGAAGTCCGACCAGCATTCAAAACACCTCTGGCGAATCCCAGTCGGTTACAGAATCTTTCCTTGGACTCAAATCCCTAAAAGACGCCCAAAACGGGCCGCGGGCCGGTTCCGATGGCCTGATCACGGCCATTCCGGTCACCATGACCGAGGACCCCATTTGCCTCCCCAAAAGCTGCCCAATCGCGAAAAGTCCTGTCCCGTTGCTTCACATTTCTTCTAGTCCGTCACGCAACTTTTACAATGTTAATGGTTTGCGGGTTCCATACCATAGGCCTGGCTTCTATTTCGTCGGTTACGAAAGCGGAACCCGCGAAAACCTAGTGTAGCTTTTTTGGTTTCTGTCCACACTTTTTAACTGCTTTTTTACGTAGACAAAAAACCTGGAATAAATGTCAACCAGACATTTGTTGTTTGCTGATTTCGTTAAATTCACTGATTTTTTGTCTAAATTTTTTTGGAAACTACTAATCGGGGGTTTAACGTTAACTGATTTACTTCTGTTCAGACTTTTTGGTTTCGTTTCTTTCAATTTTATCTGTGAACAGATTTTTAAATTAGCTTTATCGCGAGAAAAATCGTAGAACTACTAACGAGACGATTGCTGTTTGTCAAGTTCGTTAAAATCATTACTCGATGAGTTCTTTAATGTTCAGTGTAGTTCGTTGTCTCTTACTGTAAATAACTGAGACCGTAACTATTTTTTGTTAAATGTCGCAAAACCCAATTTTTATTTAGAGCCAACTGTGGATCTGGTGTTGATTTTGCTAAAGTTGTATTATTAGTTTTATTTTCTGCTTTGCTTCTTTTAGGCGTTGTATTTAACCGACACCATAAATGTACAAAAATGTGCTTTTAATGAGGGTTCGGAGGCAATTGTACGTCAATGTAGATATGTGTTTTTAAGGTAGTTTTTTACTATAAAATGTAAAAATTAATTTGTATTACAGTTTTTTGTATCTTCATTTGTTTGATCCGTTGTATGTAACATAAGGCTAAAAATACGCCAAAGAAACCTGTTTTAAAAAATAAATACCAGAACTTTAAAAAGTTGACGTTTATTTCTGTTTAAATTATTTGTTGGTTGCTTTGAGTATGTCATGTTAAGAAAAAATAATTTAAATATTTTTGTTTGCTAATTGTGTTAAATCTTCGATTTTTCCTTTTCTTTTTTTACTGTGAGAGACTGGTACCGAAAATATCCCGTACAAAAATATTACGTTTAAGGAACAAAAACGTATAATTCTATCCAAAACTATTGTTTTCGACCTTAATAGCCTAAAACCTGCTAAAAAATATGTTCGTTTTGGTGCAAAGTCTTATTCGCTTTGCTATCATGTGTAAATTTGACTTTTTCTCATTTGGTCGCTTGAACTGCATTTTTTTTAACTTTTAAAAGTGTTATCATGATCTGATTCCGCCTGATAATTATGTTCCTATTTCTGTTCGTATCGTATTTTTTGTTCTTATTTCGTTAATTCATTTTCTTTTTCCATTGTAAAATACATGGTGTGTTGTTTACGATTGTAGCGTATTGTTTGTTAGCTTTGCTTGCAATTTCTTTTTACCTTCATACTTGCTGTTCATTCGTTTTTGTGAATAAACCAACAAACTAATATTTTTTCGTCTTCCGAATACAATTATAGCTTACAGCTTCCATTATTTAGATTGATTATTATCAAAGTCATTTTTTAACGGACTTAACTGTGTATAGCAGGGGTGGGCAATTATATTTTACAGAGGGCCGCATGAGAATGAAAAATGTCTAGCAGGGCCAGGTCAAAAAAGAATCTAAAATACCGTAATATAAAGTATGAAGAGTTTTCAATACAAAACTAAATAACCTTTAAAACTTAAAGCAGGGTGGTCCGAACCCAGGCCACATGTGCCCGCGACATCATTGTTCGTGGCCCGCGAAGCCCTGAAGACTTGTTGCAATGCGCACCTTTGAGGGTTTATTCAAAGTTATCTAAGTGACCAACGAACATTAAGCATACTGCAATTCTTTGATTATGATCACATTTTCCCGGTTATACCATGAAAAAAAAACAGTTCCCCATCGCTCACCAAATTCGGATACAGGGAGTGGCAAAACGCCTAATTTCGGTATGTGTTAGACCGGTTTGAGAGAAGCCACAGTGCGTCCTATATGGAACTCTAAAATGCTGTTTTGCGAACTTATAAGTTATATTTGCGTTGTTTTGCGAACTTATAAGTTATATTTTTTACTTATAAGTTATAAAGTAAATGTATGATAAAATATATATCGCGCTGCTAGAAAGTAATGTTTTACAGGTTTTCACTGTGACGTTAGGGCGTCTTCCAAGATGCAAATTGATCTGGTTAATAAAACCTTTTTGCGCGAAACGACAACGCCTTTGTAATTGAGCGATTGTGTAGTATGCAAGATCTCTCTTAAAATTTTAGTAAGATACGCACACGGTTTCCATCAATATTCTACGCTTATTAAATGCAGTCTTCTCAATTAAATTTTTTGTCAAATACGCAAATTTTTGGCGCTTCGCGCAGACCATTTTCCCAAGTTTCATAACATTCCATTTCCTTTGCGCACAAGTTCGACGATAGAAGCAAGTTTCTGAAGCTTATGTCTTTGGATGTTACTTTGTGACGTCATCTTTAAACACGCATGTAGCCTACTTTATGTGGCCCGCAAAGAATATGCAATAAATATTGTGGCCCTGGTTGCAGTCAACCTTGGACGACCCTGACTTAAGGAATATATGTTTCGCCTACACTGGCATCGTCGGTTCCTATAAGGTTTATTCATTTTCAACATCAGATGTTCTATATTTGTGTATCTACCACAAATAGTCCACCATGTTGAATTAACTGGAACTTGGCGAATGCAATAGCACTTCAAGGTTTTCAGTAGGGATGTTCAAAGTAGAATATCGAATCCAATTCTGCCGTTTATTTCGGGTAATTGGAACCGATATAATTTAATGTTTTACCGCCAATTGTTGCGCCTAATTGTACAAACGCGTGTGGTAAGTTGGCCTGTCGCTGCGGCGACCAATTTATAGTGCTTGCTTTAAATGTAACCTGGTAGTGCAGTGTCAGCTTTTTTTTCGGACGACCAATTACTTCACGTCTCGCGTTAACGTTCGACTAATAATTAAGTGTCAATCAAGCGTTATTGGGCGAACGACTAACGTGTAATGTCAGGTGCGGAGTTCGCAATTTCCCTAAATGTGTTAAGTTGCAAAAGTAACATTACATTGTAAAACGTGCTTGCCGTCGACAAAATGCGCTATGCGGCTATAGGTTTACTTAAGGCCAACTTTAAGCCAATATTCAGCGAGGTTATGCACAGCTTAATTGTTAAGTATTGGTTATGTCAATAGTAACTTTGGATCTTTGTAGTACATTATTTGACTGCATAACATAACAGATCATGTTAGTCAAAAAAGAAGCACTAAGACCCAACGATGCTTTATAAAACAGGACCGAATTGCTAAAGAGTTCTGTGTGCAGTGTTGCAATGTACTCACTATTGGCATACATTTAAGTTTTGGCAACAACTTGGACAGTTGACATATCACAGTTTACACAACTGCTTCAAATGACAGTTGTTAAGAATGTTAAACATATGGGAGATTTTTTTTTGTTATAATGTACACATGTTAGTGAATTGTTTGGGCGATTTATTGCAGTGATTGTGGGCCCTGTAGGGTAGATTAACATTAATCCGTTCCCCAAACAAAATCGAGGTTAAATAATTTAATAAAAATATACTAGGATTCGCAATTCTGTAGTTTGTTATTCTGGATTCGAAACCTATTGTTCTAGAATACCTTGGGATTCTACTTTGAACATCCCTAGTTTTCAGAAATAATAAAATGGAATGGCCACTTTAGGAATAAAACAGGATCGCAAAGTAGTTAATACAAATACAAAATAAACGTGTAAAATCGAAATATAGAGAGGTGAATAAATACTTCTCATTAGGCGAACCAATATACCACGCAAAACAAACTTGTAAACAAACCTGCCTTAAATACGCCACCCTTTTAATAAATTAATTTACTTGTTTGAAGTTATATTTTTACCGCTGTCCGATACTCCACGTTAGTTGGGATTTTGCCTTCTCCCGCTAGCCAATGCGAGTCCGGGCGAATACTTCTCATTAAAATCCATAAAGTTCTATCTTTGCGGAATTTCGTCGCAAAACTACTGACAAACGGTGATTGTTACGAACAAAGGGCTGAAATGACGCTTAGCAATAACAACCAATATAATTTCATGTTCATTGTGAAAACTAAAAACGTGGTTTTGAAAGAGGAAACCAATATTTGTAATTTCAACCGAGAAGAATGGGATTTAAACAGACTGTGATTTTGCTGTTGATGGCAATCGCTTGCAAATCAAATGCTGACAAAGGTAATCCAGTTATTTACTTTATTTAGTAACAGCAAACGTTAAGATTAAACCACCTATTTGCTAAACTGTGGATTTTTACATTATTAATTCAAAGCAGATTTGGACGACTAAATAGTTCTAGTTGCTTAAAGTTTAACGAATTGATCGTTTTATGCTAATTGTAACTTAACCTAGTTTGTGAATGGCTTGTGTGTTCTAGTTTCTCGTTTAATTTCGTTTTTTTTAAATATGCGACTTAATTTTGTCCCGACAGCGTTTTTAGTTTATTAGCTGAAACAAGTGTTAAGTCATGCAGGTGAATTATGATGCTTAAAAATTGTCAATCTTGGTGCACAACTATACAACTAAACAGACTTGGACGACTAGATAATTCTAGCTTTCTAACTCATTGAATTAGAGCAAAATGCGGCTAATTCTAATCTAATTTATGAATTGTTGAGTGCTCTAATTCCATTTCGGATTTTACCAAAAATTCTACTCCAACGGCATTTTCAGTGTCTAAGTTCAAACAGAATTTCAATTATAATTTTTTGGTTGGAATTACTTGTATGTGATTTTTACAGTCTGAAAAGCATAAAAAGGCATAAGGAATCCGGTAATTCTAATTCTAATCTAATTTGAGAAAACTCAAAACGATCTAATTTAGAAAAAACTTAAATGCTCAAAAGAGGCAAACATTGCTTTGGGAAAAGGTCAAACTTGAACAACTAGATAATTCTGGTTTGCTAATTCAATGAATTACAGCAAAATTCTACTCATTCTAATCTAATTTATGAGTTGCATGTGCGCTCTGTGGTCCGTAAAGCAGTTTAGGAGGACTCCAGCCATAAGACCGAGATAAGAACAACACCAACCACAGAATGAAACACAATTCGGAAAAAGGCCAAAATAGGACTAATATCTAACGCTATTCGTACCGTCTAAATCGGAATAAGTCATAAATCCGTCGGAATAAGACCTAAAAGGTCAAATCAGGCCAAAACAACACTTTAACTAGCCCCAAACCCCACCCCTAAGTACACAATTAACTCCCCTTATAATTTCAACACTAACCAATTTTCTAATCCCACCAATAACCCTAAACAGGACCAAAAATCCGGTGCCAAAACAGCGGCGCCCTGACGGCGCCGGTCAGACTAGGGCAGTGGTTCTCAAAGTATGGGTCGCGACCCTTGGGTCGCGTAGGGTCAAAAAATGGGTTGCTCTATGGTGATTCAATCCCACGCAAACGAACTTTTTTCATTTCATTTAACAAATATTTTTAATTCAATCATAACTGCATTATTGCAGCATAAGCTTTTCACGTTGCTTCAAATATGTAACCTGGATTATTGCATCATAAGTGGTTTTATGAACGTTTTTATGGCAGCCAGTTATAGCCATAGCCAACTACAGTAGCTTCTGTGACTGGTGTAAGCTTTAAATCACCAAACAATCCACGCCGATATTATCAAGGAAAAAAATGTACTTTCACCAATCACAATAAAATAAATTATTTGTTTGTAATCTATTAGTTAGGGTCGTGAGATGCTCATAAAACTCAGATTCTGGTCGCGCTCAAAAAAATTTGAGAACCACTGGACTATAGGGCGTCCAAACGTAGTCACCAAAACGGCTGATGCCAGACCGCTGGCCTTCGATGGTCGCTTACCCTCTACCCACAGGTTCGGGCGTTATTTTGGCCATTTAGGCCTTCTTTCGATGAATTTAGGCCTTATTCCGACCGAATTAGGTCTAAGGTATTAGTCTTATTTTGCCTGTTTTGGCCTAATTCCGAATTGTGTTTTATTCTGGCGTTGGTGTTGTTCATATCTCGATCTTATGGCTGGAGTCCGTTAGAAAGTTTTTTTTTAATTTAGAAATAATTGTGACTCTACTGTGTACTAGGCTACACGTGTATGTGCGTGTAGCTTACATTGAACAACCTTGATTGGAAAGTGAACAGTTTTTTTTGTCAGCACTAGACGGTTCAGACGAAAGTACAGGCCAGGCGGCCAGATTTCATTCTCCACCGTGGCTTTTGATCGTCCAGATATTTGTCTTTTCACTTTTGGTTTTCCTACTCATTGTGTGGACTGTCGTGACGTAAGTATGCTATTTTAAAGTAACAATAAAATCCGCGGTTGTTACAACATATTCGATACTGGTAGTTTGGGAAATCTACGGCTGTCCATCCGATACTAAATTATTTTGTTTTTTTATATGACAAAAAGGGCAAATCTTTTGCTATATTGGACTCCAGCAATAAAAACATTAACGAACGAACCTCTCTCTACTTTTTTCAAGTCATTTATGTCGTGTCAATTTTGATGGCTGTATAATAAGAGATGATTTTTCTATTGAAGCTAGTTAAATCCCTCATAAGCAATTATTGCAAATCGTATGAGAAATATTTGTAGACTAGATCTTAGGTTATACCAGGGGTCAGTAACCCTTTTCCTGGTCGCTGGCCAAAGCCACCTTTAAAAGGTCTCGGCGGGTCATAATAAATGGTAAATGACAATTTTGTTGCTAAAATGTGTGGATTTGAAGCAATATATTGCAATAACTATTAATTGGGGGGGGGGGGGGGGGCGGACCTAGGATTTTTTATACTATAGATGGGTCTCATTACAATTAAAAAGAAGTGGTACAGCGTTTCACCCATAACCCGCCCCTAACCCCAAACAGGGGCAACCAATCCGAAGACAATGTCGGGAGCAGAAAGTACTGCCTTAAACGAAGGAGCAAGGGTAAAAAGCAATGCCTAATACGTCAGGAGCGGGGGTAGAATGTACTACCTAAAACGTAAGGAACGGGGGTATAAAGTATGGCCTAATAAGGCAGGAGCGAGGGTAGAAAGTACTACGGTACCTACAACGTAAGGAGCGGGGGTAGAAAGTACTGCTTAATACGTTAGTACTGCCTGGTTTTCCAAAGTAGTAGATATCGACTTTAAACGAACCATAATATCACTGTTGGTGGGTAACACTAATTTACGGAATAATGAATGGTCGGAATGGTCGAAACGCCTACAGTATTATTATTAAATATAATAACACTTGATCCACCTTCACCCAAACGCTAACCCCCACCCTAACTCAAATATTGTGCGTTGGTTTAATAGTTGTTTTAACGGGGTAACACTTAAATTAGTGAGCGCTCCGACCATTCCGACCATTGATTATTCCGTAAATTAGTATTACCCCTGTTGGTTTCAACTTTACAATTTTCTTACTAAATAACTTGAGGTTATTTTTAAGTTTTTTTTTTCGGAGCATTCTAAGCGCCCAAACCTGGCTTAAAGGTGTCAAACTCTGATTTTGAAATCTTAAACTGAACTCATAACTTACAAAACTAACTTTCCTTCTCATTCGACAGATGCTACTATTCATGCAGACGCAGATGCAACAATATAGAGGAGGGCCAAAACAGAAGCGAAACCGAACCCCTACTGAGGTCAGGGGGGCACCGGAGCCTGGCAACGCGCCAGCCGACGCCGTTGGGCCACAGGAGGGGCGACCCGGCCGCGCGGTACCAACAACACCGGGAAACTCCCTCAATGGAAACCATAAACACCAATCGCGGCGGTTCTCGTTCAAGCAGCATACACGTCACGATTCCTCAGCGAATCACGACCGTTCCGGACATCCTGGCGCCGTCTGGCCCGCATTGTTCCACCGGCCCGGTTTCTCAGCAGCCCATGTCTATTCCGGGCATCTTGGCGCCGCCTGGTTCAGTTCCAGAGATGCCCATCCACAGTGCGTCACAAGTGTACGATTCACGAGCGAAAGGACTTCAAAGGAGCCAAGCTTTGCGCGATTTGAGATCTAAGGTCTTGGAGGTTTCTCACGGCACCGATGTCCTTGTTCTGACCAATCCCCACCCTGTAAAGCAAACCAGCTCTAGTTACTTTCCAGAAAGTTTGCGCAGAGTTCGCTCAGAACCTCACTTAATGCCAAGTTGCTACTCTAATATTCCGCCGTTACCGGAAAACCTTCCCAGCAGACCATTTGCAAGCGGTTCTTTGCAAACTCCAGCCCAAGCAAATCAAGATAAATCAGATGCAAAAAAATCAGTTTCACAAAAATCAGACCCCGTCGAACCAAATCAGGATAAATCAAATATCAAAAGAAATCAAATTCCAGAAAATGCGTCGACTGAAAAAGAGCTTCCAAACATTCCGACAAGTATTCAAAACACCTCTGGCGAATCCCAGTCGGTTCAAGAATGTTTCCTTGGACTTAAACCCCTAAAAGACGCCCAAAACGTGTCGCGGGCCGTTTCCGAAGGCCTGATCTCGGCCATTCCGGTCACCATGACCGATGACCCCATTTTTGCCCCCAAAAGCCCTCCAATCGCGAAAAGCCCTGTCCCGTTGCTTCACATTCCTTCTAGTCCGTTAGGCAACTTTTACAATCTTAGTGGTTTACGGGTTCCATACCATAGGCCAGGCTTCTACTTGGGCGGCCACGAAAGCGAATGAGAATACTTGATGTTTTGGCGTTTTTGCCAAAACTAAGTGTTTTTTCATTTATTATTTTGTACAGTTTGTTGTGTAACTGCCGTAAGAAAATTCCGGATAACTCCTAACCGGACAGATGTGTTGGATTCGTTTGATTTCGGTGTTTGTGAATTTGTTTACTATATAAAGTAGTGTTATACAACGGCGTTCTTTCACGTTGGTAAGAAAAAAATCTGGAATAACTGTTACCCGAACATGTGTTGTTTGCGAAATCCATTAAAATTCTTTTTTTTTCACTTTTTGGCCTAAATTTTCTTTGAGCTGCTATTCGTTGAATTTTCGTTGGTTACTTAAATTTCTTTCTATTTTATTCCGATATTTGTTTGAAAATTGCTTTTTAAATTAACTTTGGCGTGGAAAAATATCGTAATGCTGTCAACAAACTTTTTCTGATTTTTATTCGGTTAAAATGACCCGTTTCTGTCTAAATTTGTCTGTGAACTGTTTGTTTTAATTAACTCGATCATGGAAATGCTAACGGGACATTTGCTGTTTGTCAAATTCGTTAAAATCATCTCTTACTCGATTGTCATTTTTATCAAATTTGTCAGGGGGTGATTTCTGTTACTTTTAGCTTCCCGAAAATAACCACAACTCCACCAACATTTTTTGTTTGATAAATCGGTTCGATTTTTGTCCTATTCGTTTAAAGTCGTGTACGAAATATGCTTTCAATGCGGGTTTGGAGGCAATTGGACTTTTCGCTGCTTTGTTAGATCTTATAATAGGAAAACAAAATCTGACAATGGAAAATTTGCACTGTAGCTAATTGTGGTAAATCTTCGCTTTTTGTATTTGATTTGATTCGTTTTTCCTTGCTGTAAGTAACGAGAGTAGCGAAAACATTCTGTAAAAAAATTGGACTTCTAACTGACATAAACCTAAAATTCTACCAAAAACTGTAGTTTTCTGACTTAAACGCCTAAAACCCAAGAAAAAATTCTTATTTGTTTTCCTATCATGGACGTTCGATTTTTTGTTTTTCGCTTTTGGTCATTACCGATAAAAAATAACGTTTTAATTTTTTTAGTTTTTTAATGTTCCTCATGTGTTATCATAATCCACTGCCGCCTGACAATTATGTTCCTATTTTTGTTCTTATTTCGTTAATTCATTTTCTTTTTACTGTCATTTTTCCCTACGTAAATGACGGTACGTGAAAACATCGTTATTCGTTAGTTACGATTGTAGTATGTTCTTTATTGGCTTTTCTTGCAATTTGTTTTTTTCTTTTACCTCCATTCTTGCCGTTCATTTCTTTTAGTGAATAAACAAACAAAATAATATTTTTCCGTTTTTTGAATGCAATCATAACTTTTAGGTTTTATTACTTAACTGTTTATCAAATCTAATATGTTTTTACAAGCTGATAGAATTACTGACGGCACGAATGAAATTTATTCAAACGTAAAGGGTTAGTTTTACTTTAACAAAGTGTTTACTTGACGATAAACACTATCACAGCTGTTAACCAAACGAATTTGTGACATTTTCATTTGCTAATAGGTTGTTCCTGTGGCATCTTGGCAAAACTGTCTAGAGTCTAGACTTTGCTATATAATAATTGGCTTTATCATTCAAAAAAAAAAACCTCTATACTTTCAAAATTCCTGATTCTATTTATCCATGTCAAACGTTAGTGGTTCGTGCAAATTTTATTAAAAAAAGTATTCGTAATTTAAGCCATTATTTTCTTATTTTGATAATTTGTTTTAAGTTCTTGTTACTAAAAATATTGGGAATCACTGACGATGCACAGAATTGTTTATAAATAACAAAGCACTCTCAAACAAGGCATGAAGACAACAAACAAACCTAAAACGTAAAATGGGTGCAATTTAACTACATATACAAATAAAATACACTTCAAGATACAAAATCAATACTGCAATTTCAAATAGAAGCAATATGACGTTTAAACACAACGAAAAATGTTATTCAAACTGTTTTAAACTTAATAAGGCTTTCTGATTAACAGTTAATTAAGAACAAAACTAATTAAAATGTTTTAATAAAAGTATGGCGATCAGATCCAATACCAAATGACATCATTACTGTCCTCAAATAAGCAAAATGGAATAAATTGCAAACCTTTCAAAGAAAACAAATTTTAAAACGTTAAAATTTTTTTTTTGATTTAAGGTTGGGGTTCTAAATAAAGCTTTTTCTATGAAATTAGGTTTAACGGAAGAAAAGCGCTCCTATCCAAATCAAATTACGTCATTAATATGTTCAAACAATCAAAATAGATAAACTGCTCTTCAAACTGTGTTAAAAATATTTGCAAGACGACTAAAATAATTTAGTTAGAGAAAAGACAAGCGAAGAAAGAGGCACTGTTAGCAAAAACATTAGTTATGTGATGCATATATTAGGCTGTGACGTCTTAATTGAAGGACGACAAAAATGCTTTATAAAAACATCCCGATTTTAAACCCAAATATATGGTAACCTTCTAAACCCATTAGAATAAGATGTACACGGCTAGAGCAGTGGTTCTTAACCTTTGTACCCTGTCCAATATATATGCTATTACGTAAGCGAAATTCAAAATTTTCTTGCAGTATCCATTTCTTTCTTATATATTTGTCATTAAAACGGAATGGATCCGGGATTTTTCTGTTTTGATCAAACATGAAAGTTTTTATGGATAAAGTTACGTCGAGCGTGTTATAAAACAATTAATCCTAAAAACACATAAAGCTTACTAGCGTGCCATGTGCAAATATTCGGCAGAAATCTTGTATAATTAAATCATAAATTTGATAACATTTGGGTTGAACTGAAAAAAAAAAAATATAATTCAAAAGGATACGTGACGCTTTGCGCACATAAAATAGAATCGAATTTAGCTTAAAAAAAGTCATTTGTAGTAATTTATTTTATTTTTTAAACGGACAAACAATAGTAAGAAAGCGAAAAAATGTATTTACATACTCTAGGTAAAATTTGCTAAAAACATGGATTTGCGGGAGGACCTAGATCATTTCAAAATAATATTGTTGATATATCTTTCAGTAGGCTGTGTGATAATGATTTAGTGGACGATCTCGCCGAACCCCTGAAAAAGCTTCGTGAAACCTTGTTAAGAACCACTGGGTAAGAGTAAGGTCTAAAGAACCATTTACCTAACCCCAAACCGCTCCCCTAACTTCATCTATAGCTTTCTAAATGATTTCAACCCTAAACCAACTTATGATGCAACGCATTTCTCATCCCTACCCACAAACTTTAAAACGGGGAGTTTAAAGCCAGTAACAGTAACCTTGTGAAAATCGAGGTTAGCATTTCGTGTCGTACAAAAATGTAGAACTGAAATCCTAGTCCAAATACTTTAAGGAGGTGGAGGAATGACCTGATGAAAAATGAAAATAAACAAAAAAGAACATTTTCTACCGGTACATCGTACCTGCAAAAATTAGCGCCCTTTCGGCAACAATTTCAGCTGACTTTTACCACTGATTTGTTCCCATTTTAAAATGTTTTGTTTTAATATATTGCTCGTGCACGCTACAACAATTTGCTCAGCAAATCCCGATGACAAACCTGAACCGACCGTATATGTGTATTGTTTGCTTTACGTTATCTGTCTATGTTTACCCAAAATAGTTTGTTCTTTGAACAATAAACGACTATATCCACGCCAAACAAAGCTATTATTTTTCACTGACCATATTACTTTTCGACTAATATTTTTTTAAATACATAAGAAAAATATTTTAGAATTAACAATAAATGAACATTTAAACGCACCAAAAGCATCCTACAACTGGTTGCCTAGCAACTTTAAGATAGAATAACAACAGTTACCATCACAACGATTGGAACATTATTTATGAAAAAGTTAGAATATTTTATTGTTGTTTCTATGTTGCTATCAAACGTAAATACATAAAGTGTTTCTTTTTAATCTTACTGAAAACTAATCAAAAAGTAAATCTGAAAAATGTTTTATTGATGTTTAGCAGTATTTTGTTCACGGTTAACACTGGCAATCAATTGATTTAAGTATTATCTTGTTTTTATTTTAATTTACACAGGCTACAAAGGGTCGCTTAGCAACCATTAGGAAATATGACCGCACAACGACTGGTGCACTATTTCAACTAGAAATATAATTACTTTTTGTTGTTTCTATGTGATGTTTTATTGCATGTCAAAGTAGTTATACAAAAAAACATTCTAAAATATTGGAAGCTGATTATAATATTTTTGGAACAAATACTGTTGCCAGCAATATAAAAATTCAAATGTACATTATGTCATAGAAACAACATAAAAAGTATTAGTTCAAAATCACCTGATAGCAAAGCGAATCGTTGTGACCAACTAGACTTTAGCAAAAACGAAAAGTTATTTACTTGTTATCACCTAGGCTAGGCCTAGTGGTGAAAGTGAGACGGAACATTCCAGAATGGCGTTCGGGGAAAATAAATTTTGCTGTTAGGCTACGCGGTAAATACATAACAGGAGTCGTGACTTTTTATGTAGTTTGTCGCTGTCACTGTTTTTACTGCTTTTTACCTGTCACTGCGAGTTTCTATGATTATAAAAGTGTACTAAATACAACTCGAAGACGCATCAGATATGTTTCTTAGAGTATCTGTGTTTTCAGCAAGTGTAAAAAATTTGTTGTGATTGTAACTGCCGCAAAAAAGCCAAACAAACCTACTTTTATTGCTGTATTATTAAGAGTTTAAAAGCACTGTATGTTTTACCCCCTAAATTTTATCTTGGACAAAGGGGATTAAAGTTAAAAACTCAAGAGAACTTTCAATATTGGTCTATTGAAAACAAGCCTATTCAGTTAAGAAAATAATTGCATAATTCCTCACAAGTTTACTGGTGTTATTAGTACATTTTATTCTTACAATAAATCAGACGAAATTGTGTGCTTTGCTTTTTGAGCAGTGGTTATCCCGACCTTCGTGGAGTCGTTGCCCCCTGCTCACATTTCCAGGGTTCACAGGACACGTTTAAGAAACCCTGCTCTATACAAACTCACCCTAACCAAATAAAAAAATATGCATTTATTGTCAAAATACTCCAAAAGCACCAAAACATTTATTGGTAACATGGAAACAATTATTTAACAACACAAATTGCAAAAATAGTGTTTT
Source organism: Ascidiella aspersa (assembly GCF_963924565.1). Classification (NCBI taxonomy): domain Eukaryota; kingdom Metazoa; phylum Chordata; class Ascidiacea; order Phlebobranchia; family Ascidiidae; genus Ascidiella; species Ascidiella aspersa. The sequence continues at coordinate 5,160,418 of NC_139451.1, forward strand.
AAAAGTGTCCGTCATAAGCACAACATGGAACTGAAGCGATATGACCGAATACTGCATTGAAGGTTTTCTGCCGCTAGATTGGAGTAGATAGCTGTAAAGAACTAAGATAAAGACCACTGACAATCAAACTTGTAAAAGTGCACCATGTCCAACCTATAACATGCAACTTCGGGCCACATCCGCTTTTGCCTGCTAAAACACCGAAACTGGAAACACAACATTGGGAGTATATGGACACTGACAAATAAGACCCCTTGAAAGAATATAGAATAACTAAGGAATAAAACCCTGGTAAAATATAGTGGAACTGCGCTATACCTCCCTGGTATAATATAGTGTAGAACCGCACTATACACCCTGATATAATATAGAAGATCCGCGCTATACCCCCCTAGCAAAATATACAAAAACCGCACACTCTGTCTAGTTATATGGGCCGAAAATTTATTTTCGGGACATATCTTGTTTTTGCCCGAAAATGTTTTAGACCGATATTTGTCCGGAGCTTTATAGAAAAAGTATACATCGTAGAACTTTCAAATTTTCAGACATGGCGTAGAGTAATATGAAGGTGCAATTTCGAGGTTTATGAGGCTGCACCCCTAGGTGCCTTTGACTGGGGGGCAAAAACCTGAAATATTGCGTTTTAGCTCTCTGTAGCTAACGACTGCCATCTAGCAGCAGAAAAACTTCCATACAAAATTTGTTCATATTCGCTTGCTTTGTACAGCTCGTGAAGTGACGACAAGCGACTGAACGCCTCCTGCGCTTTATTCTCCCACTCGTGCAACGTTCATTGTGCGAAGGGGCTGTCTTAGTAACAGTGGGCGCGTGCGACGAGGTTTCTCTTAGCAAAATAACTTCTTGCTCTTACTGAACAGCATATTTTACTGTCTCAAATTTAAATTCGAAACCTTAGGGCAGTGTACACCTCTCCGTTTGCACCTGTTTCATATCTTACTTCAATCAAACATATCAACACCAGGCCTGCACGACTTGAAATTGTACAAGGGCGCAGCGACCAAAATACTCAAATTTATTGCATTTTTAGCGACGACATTACACAGTCACGTCATAACATGGTGCCTTACAAAAAGAAGTCTTAAGAACACTGCGTTTATTTGGTCTAAATTGGCAAAACGTTCGATTTAAAAGGTGGCGTATTAGGCAGATTAAAGAGTGTTTCATATTGCTAGAAACAACAGATTTAAAGTCTGTTTAAACGGTGATTGCTCGGACAAAGACATGGCAGAAATTTCCCGAGTAAAAGTTGGCAAAAGTATAGGAAACCATAGGCGTTAAAACATTTTAAGAGATTGATAATGTTTTCTTTTTGAACATGTTAACTGGCCAGAATGTAATAACATGGCCGTACGCATTATCTAGGTAAATTTATTTATCTAATATATGTTTCGATCGTTCCCAAAATATTACGCAATATATGAACCCCTTTCGCACCAAAGCTATAAGTTGAGTGGGGAAATTTTCGGCCCGTATCTGTTTTGGCTTGCAGAAACAAGTTAAGGAAAAAGCTAAAATATTAAATATACAATACAAAATATAACATAGTAAAAATTAAAAATTAAGTAATAAAAAATATTAAAAAAAAAAATAAAAAAAAAAATAAACACCAAGCCCTGAAAATAATCCCACCACGAAAAAATACAACAACCGCACCCCCGTCTAGTCTTTTTTGGTTTCCTATGGCATGTTTCAGACCGATTTTTGTCCGAAGTTTTATAGAAAAAGTAGACATCGTAGAACCTTCAAATTTTCAGACATGGCGTAGAGTGGTATGTAGGTGCTTTGTAGAAGTTTATGAGGCTGCACCCCCAGTGGCCTTTGCTTGGGGAGCCAAAACCTGAATTATTGCGTTTTAGCTCTTTGTAGCTAACGACTGTCATCTAGCAGCAGAAAAACTTTCATACAGAATTCGTTCATATTCGCTTGCTTTGTCCAGCTTGTGAAGTGACGAAGCGACTTACCGCCTGCTGCGCTTTATTGTCCCGCGCATAAGACTTTCATTGTGCGAAGTGGCACGTCCAAATCTGGGCTCGTGCGACTTGCATTTTAAAACGAGGCTTCTCTTTAGTAAAATTACTTAATGCTCTTAAGAAACAACTTATTTTACCGCCGCAAATTTAAATGCGAAATCTGGTGGCAACTCTAATCTAACATATCAACACCAGGCCTACACAACTCAAAATTGTGTGTTGATATGTTGGATTGGAATAACATACGAAACAGGTGCAAATAGCAAATATTCTCCAAATACGATTGTTTTGAATATTCTCCAAATCGTATTTCATCGTATTGTCGCGGTAATACACAATGAGGTAAGGCCGTGGATAAAGTTTCACCATCGTACAATTAACGGAGGGAAGCATTGCGAGTAGAGATGTTCAAAGCAGAATATCGGCGACTCATTTATAATGCTTGCTTTCAATGCGGCGTTAGCTTTTTTTCGGGCGACCAATAACTTCGCGATAAGCTTCGCCTAATAATCAAGTGTCAATAGGGTGTATTTACCGCCGCAAATTTAAATGCGAAATCTTGAGGCAGTCTACGCCTCTCTGTTAGCACCCGTTATGCATCTTGCTCCAACCAGCATACCAACATCAGGCCTAAACATCTAACAAAACTTTCGATTTAATAGTTTGCGTATTGAGCACATAATAGTGTGTTTCATATTGTTTGAAACTACAGATTTAAAGCCTGTTTTAGCAGTGATTGCTCGGACCAAGCCATGGTAAAAAATTACCGAGTAAAAGCTTGCAAAAGTATAGCAAACCATAGGCGTTAAACCATTTTTAGTCTTTAAGAGAATTATAATATTTGATTTTCAAACACGTAAGCTGGTCAAAATGTAATAAAATGGCCATACGCATTATCTACGTAAATTCTATTTATCAAATATATGTTTCGATCATTCCCCAAAATCTACGCCATATTTGAACCCCTTTCGCATCAAAGGCATAAAGTAAGGGGGGAAGTTTTCGGCCCATATCTGTTTTTGCTTGCAGAAATAAGTTAAAAAAAATAGAAAAAAAAAATAAAATAAAAAAAAAAATCAATAAAAAAAAAAGAAAAAAAAAATTGAAAAAAGAAAAAAAAAAATGAAATCAATTGAAAAAAAAAAGTAAAATAAAATAAAAATTGAAAATAAACACTAAGCCCTGAAAATATACCCCCTGATAAAACATAAAACAACCGCACCCCCGTCTAGTTTGTGTTGCTTTTATAAACGTCATATACACAATAATATTGGTCAGTTACACTTATGAAAGTACCAAAATATTTCAGAAAAACATTAGTTCAGGTTATCACACAAACAAGTACTTAAGCGGGGGCCTTGTTACACATACATATGGAAGTGCTTAAAAAATAATTCCGGAAAAAATATTTGTATAAGGCATTACATAAACAACTCCTTAGGTGGGTCCTGTTTTTAAGGTTTAGTTCATTGTCTTAAAACTGACGATCCCTTTAAAAACTTAAATAGTGGTGCTTTAGAATGTCAGCCTCATTGATATATGAACACAAGTTGGTCATGGTCTTCTTATCTAATTGAATTTCGCCAGTAATCCCCAGACTATATGCAGTAACCTGACTACCTATAAATACATAATATAAATTTGGCTGTTCATTATAATGATTAAACAAATGTAAAGTGAAGAGAGTTTGTTAGAGGTAACATCATTGTACATTTACCAGTATTATAATACTAATTGTTTATCTACTATTAAAACACAGCTAAAACATTGTTTCATAGTTTAGTAAAATGACATTATCATACGTTTATCTATTATGTGTCTTGATGTGCTGAAGTAGTTCTTAACCTCTTCTAGCCAACCACCACCTTGGTTCACAAAAAAATATTTATAAAACAAAACGTTGCTCCGAGTGCATGGACCTGATTTCAAATTTATATACAGTTTAATTTACAAAGATGCATTGCAATATTAAATCATTTGCCTTAATTTTACTAAAATTTCTAAAGACTGAAAAACGAACAAACCTTGTCATTCCATGATACGAACTAAGTTTTAATTTTAACCAAGTACTCCAGAAAAACCCTTGTAAGTCAAACTCGATCACTTAGACCAGGATCATCATTAAATGGATTGGGAATGCTTCGTAAAACAAGTCCAGTTTGATTTGCCTATTTGGATAAAATTAAATTATAACAATAGCATCACTGCATTGTCATTAAAACCTTGTCTCGAAAGATATTTAAACTTAGTTCATATGGTCACCCTGAAAAAAGCACTTTAAACTAAATGTGAAAAATAATAATAAACAAGGTAATATTAAAAAAAATACTATTAAATTAACCACAACTAGAAATAAAAATCGTTTAAATAGAAACGTTTTTCTAGACATTAAGATTTTAAAATTTATTCGCATTATCTATTATCTTCGCATTATTACTATTAAATGCTCGTTACCACTAAGAGAGTATTTTAAAGAGAATAGCATTTTTTGAAGAAAAAACTAAAATGTTAATAAAAAGCCTAAAGAATAAATAACTTTACCCAAGAAAATATAGAAACAATTTATTAAACATATTTTGAACAACCATAATATAGTTACTAGCACTCACTATACAAACTAATTACCTAATACAATCCAAAAGCAGCGTTATGTATTGAGTTTAAACGTTAAGTTTCCCGCTACCCGTTTTAACTAATTCTAAAATAAACAGTGAATCAAATTACAAACGGAATACATTTCCTGCTTTTAATCTCACATTTGCGCGAGAATTTTACTGGCAACAAAAGGCCCTGTATATATTAGCAATTTAATGACGTCAGGCTATGACGTTTTTTGTGACGTCATAATTAAAAGATGACAAAAATTCTCTATAATAAGTGTTTAAAAACGTCACGAATTTAAGCCCCAAAATATGGTATCCTTACCAAAGCACATCAGAATAAGATCTAAACGGCTAGAGCAGTGGTTCTCGACGTTTGTTACCCTGTCCTATGCCTATGCTATTATGAAAGCTTTCGGCGGACCTCAAATTTTCTCTCAGTATCTGTTTGTTTCTTCTATGTTCGCCATTAAAACGGGATGGATCCATGATTTTTGTATTTTGATGGAACATGAAAGTTTTCATGGATAAAGTTAAGTCGGACGTGTTATAAAACAATTAAACCTAAAAATACCTTCGGATGTTTTCCAAGGTATCGCAAAAATTTGGGTTAAACTGAAAATCTTTTTAATTCAAAATAAGTGACGCCTTAGGCACCTAAAAGAGATTCGAATTTAACTTAAAACAACATTTTCCACCGGTAGGCCTACGACGCAAAAATATTTTACCAAAGCGCCGTCCCGGTAACAATTTCAGCTTACTTTACCACTGATTTGTTCTCATTTAAACGTGTTTAGTTTCAATATATTTCTCGTGCAGGCTACAAAAAGTTGCTCAGCAAATCACAATGAAAAACTATAACCGACCGTTTTTGCGTATTGTTTGGGGTTACGTTTCTGTCTATGCTTTCAATAATTAATAGTGTGATAAGTTCTTTACACTTCAAAACTCTATTTTCATAGACTTGGTGTTAAAGCCATAGGCTGTAGCGGCACTCTTATGTTTAGCGACGCACACAGTAATATTGCACCGAACCGGACATATTGCCTTTTTTCTTTCGTTCTCTTCCTTACATTGCGTTGTGTAATTGTCTGCCCTTTTCAAAAACACGAACTCGAAGCAACACAGAAAGCGTCTCGCTTCAATGGTGACCCCGAGATTTCAGAAACGACATTTCTGAAACAAGCATGGCAAATGAAGATTCGCAAAACGCAGTGGCAATAAGACTACCCACGTTTTGGACTGCTCAAGCACGAGTTTTGATTCGACAAGCTGAGGCACAGTTTGCAATTGAATTTAAAGACGATCAAACCAAGTACTACTATGTTGTTTCGGCCTTGGACCAGCACACTGCAACTCGTTTGTTGGACCTTCTTGATCGGCCACCGGACGTGAACAAGTACCCATCAATTAAACATCGGCTGCTTCAGACTTTTAGTCTCACGTGTTCGCAAAGAGCCAGTGCCTTGCTTGACATGGATCCTTTAGGCGATAGAATTCCATCGGCATTAGTGGACGAGATGCTGTCATTGCTTGGTGACCACACACCGTATTTTTTTTTTCGGGAATTATTTTTGAGGCACATGCCTGCGGAGGTACGTACGGGCTTAGCAGGAAAAGATTTTGAAACTAACCGCCATTTAGCGCAGCAAGCCGATGCCATATTTCTAGCAGCCCGAGAGAACACCTTGCAACTTTCAATTTTCTATACAAAACGCCTCGATCAAGACTGAAGTACGCGAACCAAGTACAATTTGTTTTTATCATCGACGCTTTAAAGACACAGCCCGCCGATGCATCCCCCCTTGTTCATTCTCCCATGGAAACTGACAAGCCGACCTTGTTTAGCTGCTACAATAGCCGGCCAAGCGACTAGCAGCCTCTTCTTATTTTTGGATCGCTTAGCTGGTCGTAATTTTTTAGTGGATACGGGCGTTGAGATGCGTTTTGCCTAAACAAGTACACAAACAAGTATCTATTAACGATGTCGATCGTTTCACTAGACGGCCGGAAGCCATTCCAAGGCCGGATGCGACCACCATCACGTGTGCACGAGCTTTCGCCTCCACTGGGTTGCTCGATTTGGAGTTTCCACCGACATCTCGTCAGACCGAGGTTCGCAGTTCATATCGGAATTGTGGACTATTTTCAACGAACCATTGGGCATCCGGCTTTATCGTACGTGTTCATTTCATCCACAAGCCTCTTATGTTACGACTAACAGCCCATAATTGGATAGACGAGCTCCCATGGGTGTTGCTTGGCATCCGGACTAACCCAAAGGAAGATCTCCAAGCATCTTCAGCAGAGCTGGTGTATGGTTCGCCTATCGCCGTTCCAGGTGATTTAGTAAGAACCAGGCAAACAACGCGATCGCCTGCTGATGTTTTACCATTGGTAAGATCCACAGTTCGTCAACTGACCCCAACACCGATGTCTCGTCACGGTTTTGTCCGAGTGAACATCCCGGAATCGTTGACCTCCAGAGCCTACGTTTTTATTCGCAGGGACGGTCATCGTCCCCCGATCACCCCTCCTTACGATGGTCCATAAAAGGTTATCAAGAAAGGCGCCAAAGGGTTTACACTCGACATGGGTGGTCGGCACAAACTGGTGAGCATCGACCGGTTAAAGCCAGCACATCTAGAACTTTCAGAGCCAGTGCTGGTGGCTCTTCCTCCACGTAGAAGGCGGCCTCTTGAACGAACACATCTTACGCACGCGCGCTCGCTCGCAGTTATTTTCGCTTTCCTTCGTCGTGATTTTCTATTCACCGCATTTTACGCATTGTTATTGAGTCATTTGTCCGTTTCTGGAGGGGGGTTATGTAGCGGCACTCTATGTTTACCGACGCACACAGTAATACTGCACCGAACCGGACATATTGCCTTTTTCCTTTCGTTCTTTTCATGTGCAGTGCGTTGTGTAATTGTCTGCCCTTTTCAAAAAACACGAACTCGAAGCAACACAAAAAGCGTCTCGCTTCAAGGCATTAGATTTAGGAAATCGAATAAAAAACAATGACAATAACGAACTAAAGCCAAGGCAAACGAAGATATTAGTTTTCATTTACCCTATTACTACATTTACCCTATTACTATTGACTAATATTTTTGAGAATAAAAGAGAAAAATATGTCCACATTTAAACGCGGCAATTATTAATATATATTTTCCAAACCTTAAATTCATAGATTTCTCAACATTCGAAGATCCCACTGGGTTGTAAAGTTCTTCAAATATTTCGTTTTTAAATTAAAACAATATAAATACAAAGATTCAAACACATCACGTAACTAAATAACATTGTTTCACTTTCCCGAAACTCCTAACCCATCTCTAATATACTGAAAGGTTTAAAAAGTTGTTTACCTTTTTTTAATGAAGCAGGCTACAACTCGTTGCCTAGCAACTTATCATACCAATTGTAACTAACACAACGATTAAAGTATTATTTTTGAAATATTTCGGAATATTTTATTATTGTTTCTTTGTTGACTTTAAACTTAAATACAGAAAGTGTTTATTTTTAATCTATCTGACAAGTTATAATATTCTAAACATCAAAATTGTTTTATTTATGCTTAGCAGACTTTTTGTTTACAGCTAACACCAGCAATTTATTGATTTAAATTTTGTTTTGCTTTTATTTTAATTTACACAGGCTATAAAGTGTCGCTTAGCAACCATTGGAAAATCTAACTGCACAACGACTGGTGCATCATTTCAACTAAAACAAACGAATTACTTTTTGTTGTTTCTATGTTTTATTTCATTAATTCTTTAAATAACTAGTTTTAGTGCCGAAATTAACATTTTTTGGTAATCTATTACCTTTAAATTTTGGTAATCTGTTACCTTTTTAGACGAACTGTACGTCAAGTTAAGGATTAGTCTTTAAAAACTTAAAAAAATTATATTTTTGTGATGTTTTAAAACATGCTAAAGTTGTTATATTCTATAAAACAATAATTCAAAAAAGCTGATTATGATATTTTTGCATGAAATACTGGTACCAGCAATAATAAAGTTGAAATGTTCATTAAGTCATAGAAACAATATAAAAAAGGATTAGTTTAAAACCAGCTAATAGCAACGCGGAACGTTATGTTTTACAGTTTAGTTTAGTACAGGGGTTCTTAACCTTTTTTGTATGTTTTACCCTTTTAACGAAGCTGAATATCATTTAACCCCAATGTATGAAATGGTGCCCATTTATTGAAAAACGAATGTAACAAATTACATCAGCTATATTCAACGTGCCGGCTGCCCTTGCTTTTTAGCAACGAGTAGTTCAATGTTTGGTAAAGTAGTAGATAATGTAGGCTACAACGAATATCAGATTCAACATGAAGTCAGTTTTGTGCTTTACATTTAAAAGTAGCCTACGCAATGCAGAGAAGTCGCATTCGCATACGTATGTTAAACAAAACGGACCAGAATATTCAGAGCTTGAATACCTATCCTTGGATAACAATGTTGAACTTTAACCCCAAAATGTTCTAGGTTGCAAGAGTGAAACTCATCTATTGGCGAAGCATACCGTTACCGACACTAGGCGATAAAGAATTAATGGGCTACTGTACTATAGGTTAGCTTCGAATTACCAGTTAATCTGAACTGCTAAACATTGTTTCACTTAACCTAAACTCCTAAAACATCTCTAATAAACTGAAAGGTTTAAATTTTAAAGTCGTTTATAACTTTTTTTAATAAAGCAGGCTACAACTCTTTGCCTAGTAACTTATTATAACAATTGTAACTTACATACCGATTGAAACATTATTGATGGAAATGTTTGGAATATTTTATTATTGTTTCTATGTTGATTTTAAACGTAGGACTACCATATTTTCCGCGCCCTAAAAGGGGACATTTTTTGTAAAACGTAAGCAGAATTTGTTATTAAATGGACTTGGAATGCTTCGTAAAACAAATCCAGTTTGATTTGCCCCATCTGGATAAAATTCAATTATAACAATAACATCACTGCATTGTCATTCAAACCTTGTCTCGAAAAATATTTAAAATATTTTAGTTCTTATTGTCAACCTTAAAAAAGCACTTTAAACTAAATGTTAAAAATAATAATAAACAAGGTAATATTGAAAAAAAATACTATTAAATTAACCACAACTAGAAATAAAAATCGTTTAAATAGAAACGTTTTTCTAGAAATTAAGATTTTAAAATTTATTCGCATTATTTATATTACTGTCAACAAAAGGCCATGTATATATAGCAATTTAATGACGTCAGGCTATGACGTTTTTTGTGACGTCATACTTAAAAGACGACAAATATTCTCTATAATAAGTGTTTAAAAACGTCACGATTTTAAGACCCAAAATATGGTATCCTTACCAAAGCACATCGGAATAAGATCTAAACGGCTAGAGCAGTGGTTCTCATCGGTTGTTACCCTGTCCTATGCCTATGCTATTATGAAAGCTTTCAGCGGACCTCAAATTTTCTCTCAGTATCTGTTTGTTTCTTCTATGTTCGCCATTAAAACGGGATGGATCCATGATTTTTGTATTTTGATGGAGCATGAAAGTTTTCATGGATAAAGTTAAGTCGGACGTGTTATAAAACAATTAAACCTAAAAATACCTTCGGATATTTTCCAAGGTATCGCAAATATTTGGGTTAAACTGAAAATCTTTTTAATTCAAAATAAGTGACGCCTTAGGCACATAAAAGAGATTCGAATTTAACTTGAAACAACATTTTCTACCCGTAGGCAGACGCAAAAATATTTTACCAAAGCGCTGTCCCGGTAACAATTTCAGCTTACTTTACCACTGATTTGTTCTCATTTAAACGTGTTTTGTTTCAATATATTTCTCGTGCAGGCTACAAAAAGTTGCTCAGCAAATCATAATGAAAAAATATAACCGACCGTTTATGCGTATTGTTTGGGGTTACGTTTCTGTCTATGCTTTTAATAATTAATAGTGTGATAAGTTCTTTAAACTTCAAAACTCTATTTTCATAGACTTGGTGTAAAAACCATAGGCTGGAGCGGCACTCTATGTTTACCGACGCACACGGTAATACTGCACCGAACCGGACATATTGCCTTTTTCCTTTCGTTCTCTTCCTGTGCATTGCGTTGTGTAATTGTCTGCCCTTTTCAAAAACACGAACTCGAAGCAACACAGAAAGCGTCTCGCTTCAATGGTGACCCTGAAATTTTAGAAACGACATTTCTGAAACAAGCATGGCAAGTGAAGAGACGCAAAACGCAGTGGCATTAAAACTACCCACGTTTTGGACTGCTCAAGCACGAGTTTGGTTTCGACAAGTTGAGGCACAGTTTGCAATTAAAGGCGTTAAAAACGATCAAACCAAGTACTACTATGTTGTTTCGGTGTTGGACCAGCACACTGCAACTCGTTTGTTGGACCTTCTTGATCGGCCACCGAACGTGAACAAGTGCCAATCAATTAAACATCGGCTGCTTCAGACTTTTAGTCTAACGTGTTCGCAAAGAGCCAGTGCCTTGACATGGCTCCTTTAGGCGATAGAATTCCATCGGCATTAGTGGACGCTTTTTCGGGAATTATTTTTGAGGCACATGCCTGCGGAGGTACGTACGGGCTTAGCAGGAAAAGATTTTGAAACTAACCGCGATTTAGCGCAGCAAGCCGATGCTATATTTCTAGCAGCCCGAGAGAACACCTTGCAACTTTTAATTTTCTATACAAAACGCCTCGATCAAGACTGAAGTACGCGAACCAAGTACATTTTGTTTTTATCATCGACGGTTTAAAGACGCAGCCAGCCGATGCATCCCCCCTTGTTCATTCTCCCATGGAAACTGGCAAGCCGACTTGTTTAGCTGCTACAATGGCCGGTCAAGCTACTAGCAGCCTTTTCTTATTTAGGGATCGCTTAGCAGGTCGTAATTTTTTAGTGGATACGGGCGCTGAGATGCGTTTTGGCTCCCACAGGACCTGAGCGTCGCGCGAATCCTACCGACAAAACACTCGTCGCTGCTAATGGCACCAACATTCGAACATACGGTTCTCGTTCCATATCAATGGCTTTTCCTTCAGGCACATTTAAATGAAAGTTTGTTTTGGCCGACGTTGGTCGAATTTTTCAGCAAGCGACTGCGAAGGTCTGCACGACAGCAGTGCCATTTAACCGCAATCTCTGATTTTACAACAGATGTTCGTCACATCGAAGGCAAGCAAAACCACCTCGCAGACGCGCTCTTCCGCGGTTCCATCAGTACGTTACTACTCGATGTGGACTACACCGCACTCGCGCGTGCACAGCTTGAACAGGAGGTCCAGGCTTACCGCACCGCAATTTCTGGTCTAAAACTGAAAGACATCCAACTAAACCAGTCGGGAACAACGATCCTGTGCGAAGTATCCACCGAATATCCGCGCCCTATTGTTTCAAAGTCGTGTCAACGAAAGGTTTTCGACATAGTTCACGGACTTTCGCATCCTTCGGTTCGGGCTACGCGCAAACTAATTGCCTCAAAGTTTGCATGGCACGTCCTGCATCGTCAAGTTGGTTTATGGGCTAAACAATACGTGGACTGTCAAAAGGCAAAGGTTCGCCAACACGTCCGCACGCCTTGGGTGAATTACCCGCTTTGCAAAACTTGTTTTTTTCATGTCAATATCGAGATTGTATCTATTGACGATGGTCGATCGTTTCACTAGATGGCCGGAAGCCATTCCAATGCCGTATGCGACCACCATCACGTGTGCACGAGCTTTCACCTCCCACTGGGTTGCATGATTTGGAGTTCCCACCGACATCTCTCGTCAGACCGAGGTTTGCAGTTCATATCGGAATTTGTGGACTATTTTCAACGAACTATTGGGCATCCGGCTTCATCGTACGTATTCATTTCATCCACAAGCCGCTTATGTCACGACTAACAGACCCTAATTGGATAGACGAGCTACCATGGGTGTTGCTTGGCATCCGGACTACCCCAAAGGAAGATCTCCAAGCATCTTCAGAAGAGATGGTGTATGGTTCGCCTATCGCCGTTCCAGGTGATTTAGTAAGAACCAGGCAAACAACGCCATCACCTGCTGATGTTTTACCATTGGTAAGATCCACAGTTCGTCAACTTACCCCAACACCGATGTCTCGTCACGGTTTTGTCCAAGTGAACATCCCGGAATCGTTGACCTCCAGCGCATACGTTTTTATTCGCAGAGACGGTCATCGTCCCCCGATAACCCCTCCTTACGATGGTCCATAAAAGGTTATCAAGAAAGGCGCCAAAGGGTTTACACTCGACATGGGTGGCCGGCACTAACTGGTGAGCATCGACCGGTTAAAGCCAGCACATCTAGAACTTTCAGATCCAGTGCTGGTGGCTCTTCCTCCACGTAGAAGGCGGCCTCTTGAACGAACACATCTTACGCACGCGCGCTCGCAGTTATTTTCGCTTTCCTTCGTCGTGATTTTGTATTCGCCGTATTTTACGCATTGTTTGAGTCATTTGTCCGTTTCTGGAGGGGGGTTATGTAGCGGTACTCTATGTTTATCGACGCACACAGTAATACCGCACCGAACCGGACATATTGCCTTTTTCCTTTCGTTCTTTTCCTGTGCATTGCGTTGTGTAATTGTCTGCCCTTTTCAAAAACACAAACTCGAAGCAACACAAAAAGCGTCTCGCTTCAAGGCATTAGATTTAGGAAAACGAACAAAAATAATGACAATAACGAACTAAAGCCAAGGCAAACGAAGATATTAGTTTTCATTTAGCCTATTACTATTCGACTAATATTTTTAAAACGAGAAAAATATGTCCACATTTAAACGCAGCAATTATTAATATATATTTTCCAAACCTTAAATTGATAGATTTCTAAACATTTGAAGGTCGCACTTGGTTGTAAAGTTCTTCAAATATTTCGTTTTTAAATTAAAACGATATAAATACGAAGATTCAAACACATCACGTAACTAAATAACATTGTTTCACTTTCCCTAAACTCCTAACCCATCTCTAATATACTGAAAGGTTTAAAAAGTTGTTTAACTTTTTTTAATGAAGCAGGCTACAACTCGTTGCCTAGCGACTAATTATACCAATTGTAACTAACACAACGATTAAAGAATTATTTTTGAAAAATTTCCGAATATTTTATTATTGTTTCTATGTTGCCTTTAAACTTAAATACAGAAAGTGTAATCTAAACATCAAAATTGTTTTATTTATGCTTAACAGACTTTTTGTTTACAGCTATAACACCAGCAATTTATTGATTTAAATTTTGTTTTGCTTTTATTTTAATTTACACAGGCTAAAAAGTGTCGCTTAGCAACCATTGGAAAATCTAACTGCACAACGACTGGTGCATCATTTCAACTAAAACAAACGCATTACTTTTTGTTGTTTCTATGTTTCATTTCATTAATTCTTTAAATAACTAGTTTTAGTGCCGAAATTAACATTTTTTGGTAATCTATTACCTTTAAATTTTGGTAATTTGTTACCTTTTTAGACGAACTGTACGTCAAGTTAAGGATTAGTCTTTAAAAACTTAAAAAAATTATCTTTTTGTGATGTTTTAAAACATGCTGAAGTTGTTATATTCTTTAAAAAAATAATTCAAAAAAGCTGATTATGATATTTTTGCACGAAATACTGGTACCAGCAATAATAAAGTTGAAATGTTCATTAAGTCATAGAAACAATATAAAAAAGGATTAGTTTGAAATCAGCTAATAGCAACGCGGAACGTTGTGGTCAACTAGAAACTTGTTCTCTAATGTTTTACAGTTTAGTTTAGTACAGGGGTTCTTAACCTTTTTTGTATGTTTTACCCTTTTAACGAAGCTGAATATCATTTAACTCCAATGTATAAAATGGTGCCCATTTATTGAAAAACGAATGTAACAAATTACATCAGCTATATTCAACGTGCCGGCTGCCCTTGCTTTTTAGCAACGAGTTGTTCAATGTTTGGTAAAGTAGTAGATAATGTAGGCTACAACGAATATCAGATTCAACATGAAGTCAGTTTTGTGCTTTACATTTAAAAGTAGCCTACGCAATGCAGAGAAGTCGCATTCGCATACGTATGTTAAACAAATCGGACCAGAATATTCAGAGCTTGAATACCTATCCTTGGATAACAATGTTGAACTTTAACCCCAAAATGTTCTAGGTTGCAAGAATAAAACTCATCTATTGGCGAAGCATACCGTTACCGACACTAGGCGATAAAGAATTAATGGGCTACTGTACTATATGTTAGCTTCGAATTACCACTTAAACTAAACTCCTAAAACATCTCTAATAAACTGAAAGGTTTAAATTTTAAAGTCGTTTAACTTTTTTCAATAAAGCAGGCTACAACTCTTTGCCTAGTAACTTATTATAACAATTGTACCTTACATACCGATTGAAACATCAATTATGAAAATGTTTGGAATATTTTATTATTGTTTCTATGTTGATTTTTTTTAACACATAAATTAAAAAGAACATACAGAGATCAAGAGTTTTAACTGCAAAAAATTTCTATAACTCGCCCTACTTTATAATTTCCAAACACTTTTTTATACATGGGGACCAGTTGCTTACAAACTGAAAGATTTTAAAAGCTCTCCCAACTCCTTTTCCCAAAAGTGATAATCGGAATGTTCATAAATCGGTTCCTGTCCGTTGAACCTCAGAGGACCGTGAAAAATGTAACTCACTCTTCTTGCATCTTCCTCTATAACCCTGACTCTAATTTTATCCAACCCTTCCTTGTATTCCAGTGCACGGTAAGCGCAGAACCACGCGTTGCAAACGTCGTCTTTCCTTGCAAACAGTTTCCCATTGGCGCGCTGCACAGGTAGCGTGGGCAGCTTAAATGGGTTCAGGAACATCTTTATTCGCACAACCAATCTTTTTAACACTACTGGATCTTCAGCAACGTCCTGCTTCGAAAAGTAAACGTCTCTCGGACGAACTCGAAGCGGTGGGTCGCGCTTGGGCTTTTAAATCACCGCCGAAGAACTGCGAAAATTTGGCATAATGTTATTGGGTTATTGAATTATGTACAGACTGAATCATTGTTTGTAAATCTGAGCGTAACTATATTTAAACTAGTAACAGATTATAGGGAGTAACTTTAAAATTGACTTGAAGTTAGTTTTTAATTCAGCTTTAGAATTACTTAGGTTTGTAATTTTTATTTAGAAAAATAAAACAAAAGTTTTTAAAAAAGGCAACCGCAATCCGTTTAATGTTTCTACGAAGAACGACAAATAAAAAGGTGTTAATTAATCACTGGTTTAGGTTATTACAAAAATATCTGACCGAAGTAATTTGCAAAGGTGACTTATCGTATGTTTCAGAACTATTTGCTGTCCTGGGAAGTGTTGGTCCTGTTACCCCTTTAAAAATATATTACTGGTATAGACCTATTGGTAAACCGTATCTCCTTTTTTTTATTTATAAGAATCGAAAGAATACCTTATGATCTTTCAATGCTCATATCAAACTTGGCCTACCTGACGGCAATTAGAAGTTGAGCTAATTTTTGTCAAATGGCCCAAATAACGCTTGAACCTGTCAGTAGAGGGTATGGGACGATCGGGGGCCATCGGTCCGGCATCGGCCGTTTTGGTGACTACGTGTGGTCGCCCTAGTACGTGTGGTCGCCGTACAGGCGCCGTCCGGCACTTTTGGTCCTGTTTAGGGTTATTGGTAGGTAATGGGTAGGGATAGAAAATGGGTTATTGTTGAAATTAGTAGTGGAGTTAGTGATGTAGCCTACTTAGGGGTGGGGTTTGGGGTTAATTAAAGTGTTTTTAGGCCTGATTCTGACCTATTAGGTCTTATTCCGAAGGATTAAGGACTTATTCCGATTTAGACGGTACTAATACCATCAGGTATTAGTCCTATTTTGGCCTTATTCCTAATTGTGTTTTATTCTGACGTTGGTGTTGTTCTTATCTTGGTCCTATGGCTGGAGTCCTATATATTCATTCAGCTAGATTAAGTGTCGGGCAAAAAGGAAACTGTACACATTGATACAACGCATTGTTGTATGAACTACTGCTAATTAGTGTCTTGGCGTCGTCAGCCACTTGCTTTTGCTGATTTACTGACGACCGGAGGAACACAAATCAGTTATTTGTTTCATTTTAATGCAAAGAAAGTTTAAAATGAAAAGAAGAGTTTAAAATGCAAATCTGTTTAAAATGCTTAGTTGATTTTTTTGGCATTTTAAAAATACAAACAAGACGCGAAATGTTGCAAATACTGTTTAATACATTTGTCCAAATTTGAGATTCACAATTATTCAATTCTAAACGTAAACAAAATAAGTTCGCTGAACCTATAAATCGTTAAACGTATATCGTATATTGCTTTAAAACGCAAATATATTACAATTAAAATCTTGTTGGTTGTATTTTAAAACTGAAATTTGATAAATGTTAACTTTGATTTCTTTTGACAAGTCAAATCGCCCTACTTATTTACTGTCGATGGCTTTAAAACACTTCAGCTGTTGTTTTTTCAGACGCTTTTTGGACAATCTCGTTTCGGCCGTTGTTGTCTCTGTATATCAAAGTTGCGAATTAAAAAGTGTTATAAATTATTTTAGCTAGAAGACAGTATCGGGCTTTAAATAAGGTACGCCTATATTGGGTTCATACAACAGGACTTACATGCTATTGTCCAGCTTTAATAGAACTACTTCGTTATCGTGCGTATAACTGCCACGAATAGAAATGGACTGTCCTTCATTCAAAGTTGTGAACTTGTGAGCGTGGCTATAGCTTGAGAAATCAACAACATTTACCGGTATACGTTGCAGGTAGCCCATTTTATATAGCACACGAAACAAGGAGATTCTTCTTTTGTCAAGGGTATAGTACGGAAACTTGCCTTCCATGCCATTTACTGCTTTTACTGCATTTATGGTGGGAAAACAGTTGCATTCATACACCCATATCTGATACTTGAAACGGCATCATTTACAACTCCACCGCCTAGCTATACTATCTTGTGAAAATTAGCCTATTAAGGGACTTCACAAAAATCACAGCCACATTTAGTAGTGCATGTGTCATGCTGCCATATAAGCTATTATGCCTTATATCTGAGGTAAACAGCAACAAGTCAAATGTAATATCTAATGTAGCAATGGTAATGTATGATGTAAACCACATTTGGTTAAGTCACCACGAACAAGATATGTATATTACAAAGGGAACGAATTAATATAAAGCAGTTATTATAATCATTATAGGGCGATTATTTTTTGACCTAAAAATTAAGAAATTTGACCTAAAAATAATTTATTTTGTCAAAATCTTGACATGTTAGAAATGCATTGTCTTTATTTAAATAACCTAGGCGTCGTTATTCACACGTTTTTTATACCGTATATTGCTCTAATGAAGATGTCATACGGTTAAAACGACTTTGAATATCAATCAAAACTATTTTTTTTGATGAAATTGAACGATAAATTAAAAAAAAAATTCAACGACCAATTTCAAAAAGCTGAACATAGATTTTTAATTTTGTAAACGATTTATGTGCATTTTTATTCGATTTTGACTTGAAAAAATTTTGACAAATTTTGACCTTACGTTTAAATTTTGTCAAAATTTTGACTTTTTTAACAAGTCAAAAAATAATCGCCCAAATAATCACCAAATAAACATGCGAAATCAAAAACATAGACGTGAATCACCAAGCACTAAATCTTTAGTTGCCTAATAAAAACTAATGTTGGTATTTTATTTAATACTTTGATATGTGAACCAACGTTATACCGTTAAAATGTGCCCCTTTTAAATAAATACTTAAAGTGCTATTTTTTGCAAAAATGGCTTCCATTTTTTGTTCAAAACTGCTGACAAACAGTGATTGTTACGAACAAAGGACTGAAATTCCCTTTAAGTGAGAAACAATCAATATAATTTCATCTTCATATTGTAAACAGCCTGTCAAAAAACGTGGTTTTGAAGAGGAATCTCATATCTGTAGTTTCAACCGAAAAGAATGAGGTTTAAACAGACTGTGATTTTGCTGTTGTTGACAAGCGCTTGCAAATCAAATGCTGACGAAGGTAATCCAGTTTATCAACTTATTTAGAAACAGCAAACCTTAAGATTTTACGGCACTCTTTCACTATTGTACGTAAAAATTGGTAAAAAAAAAATTTTCTTGAAATGCCGCTTACCACAACGTATATTGTTTTGGTTAGGGTGCGAGTTAGCGTTTGGTTGAGGGTGGGTGAAGTTATTATTAATAATAAACAAAATATTACTTGCCCCACCCTTACCCAAACGCTAACCCGCACCCTAACCCAAACAATATGCGTTGTGGTAAGCGGTATTATTAATTTTTTTTTTGCATAACTTTTCACGTACAATAGCGAAAGAGCGCCGATTTTACAATCAATATGCTGAATTTAGCGTTTTGGACTTTTATTTCTAAACAGACAATCCTACCACAATTATTAAATCATCGCACAATATTTGGGTAGGTGCAAAGGCGTTATCAGGGTATTTTGCGCCCGGGGGCAAACTATAAAATTGGCGCCCCCTCCTTTATGTTTAATCACATTTTCTATTACAATAACATAATATACCTTACTTTATACGAAAAAACGATTCAAATTTTAATACAACATTGTATTTAAAGAAGAATCAGCCTTATTTTGGCTTTTGAAAGCCTCATTTTGGCGCCCGGGGACATATGTACCCCACCGCACTAGCTACGCCTATGGGTGGGTGTCGCACAATATTTTGGGTGCTAGTTAGCGTTTGGGTGTGGCTGGGTCACGTATTTTTATATTTCTTATCTAATAATTATACTTGACCCACGCTAACCTAACCGTACCCTAACCAAAATAATATGCGTTGTGGTAGGATTCTAGACCAGCGCCCGAAATAATCCTAATTGCTTTTTCAATTATAACTTAGCAACAAATGAAACGGTAACGGTTGCCCAGAAGCACTCGACAAACAAAATTACTAGGCAAGCCTCAAGGGTCTAGCATTATCAGCAGTAAATTGAACGTAAGAAAAATGCTGAGGTATTACGAAACGTATCCACACTCATTAGTCTTGTGCATAAAATTATCGGCGCCGACTCAAAAATTTTCATTCCTGAACGATCTAAATTTTTCTTACAGGAACGCATTGTAAATTAAACTGTTTTTTCAGCACTAGAAGGTTCAGACGAAAGTACAGGCCAGGCGACCATATTTCATTTTCCACCGTGGCTTTTGATCGTCCAGACATTTATCTTTGCACTTTTGGTTGTCTTACTCATTGTGTGGTCTATCGTGACGTAAGTATGCTATTTTAACGTAACAATGAAATCCGCGGTTGTTATAACATATTCTATACCGGTATTTTGGGAAATCTACGGCCGTCCATCCGATACTAAATCATTTTATTTTTTATATGACAAAAAAGGCCATCGGACTCCAGCAATACGACTGAAAACATCAACAAACGAATCTTATACCCTCACATTTTTCATTTATGTCATTACAAACTTTTTACGACGAGTTTGAGTCGTATTCGGTCGTATGCTTAATTTCACTGGTCTTTATACTATTATAGTGTGTTCCCGTTGGATTTATTACTTCATTTCGTGTCAATTTTTATCGCTGTATCAAAAGAGATCATTTTTCTATTAAAGCTAGTTCAATCCCGCAAAGCAATTATCGCAAATCGTATGAGAAATATTTCTAGGCTAGATGGTTAAACCAGGGGGTCAGTAACACTTTTCCTGGTCGCGGGCCAAAGCCACCTTTAAAAGGTCTCGGCGGGTTATAATAAATGGTAAATGACAATTTTGTTGCTAAAATGTGTGAATTTGAAGCAATACGTTTTCAATTATTAGTAGGTTGCCGACCCCATCTTAATCTAAATTTATAACTTACAAAACTAATTTTCCTTCTCATTCCACAGATGCTACTATTCATGCAGACGCAGATGCAACAATATAGAGGAGGGCCAAAACAGAAGCGAAACCGAACCTATACTGAGGCCAGGGGGGCACCGGAGCCTGGCAACACACCAGCCGACGCCGTTGGGCTGCATGAGGGGCGACCCGGCCGCGCGGCACCAAAATCACTGGGGAAGTCCCGCAACGGAAACCGTGAGCACTATTTGCGGCGGTTCTCTTTTAAACAGCACAAAGGTCACGATTCCTCAGTGGACCATGACCCTTCCGCGCAACTTGGCGCCATCTGGCCCGGTTCCAGGGATACCCGTCCACAGTCCGTCACAAGTGTACGATTCACGTGCGAATCGACTTCAAAGGAGGCATGCTTTGCGCGATTTGAGATCCAAGGCCTTGAAGGTTTCTTACGGAACCGATGGCCTTGTCTTGGCCAATCCCCACCCTGTAAAGCAAACCAGCTCTAGTCACTTTCCAGAAAGTGCGCGCAGAGTTAGCTCAGAACACTACTCAATGCCAAGTTGCTACTCTATTATTTCGCCATTAACGGAAAACCTTCCCAGCAGACCATTTGCAAGCGGTTCTTTGCAAAAGCCAGCCAAAAAAAATCAAGATAAATCAGATGCAACAAAATCAGTTTCACAAAAATCAGACCCGGCCAAAACAAATCAAAATACATCAGATGCAAAAAAATCAATTACAGAAAAGTTGGAGCCCGCCAAACCAAATCAAGATACATTACATGCAAAATAATCAGTTCCAAAAAAATCAGACACAGTCAAACCAAATAAAGATTTATCAAATATCAAAAGAAATCAAATTTCAAGAAGTGCGTCGCCTAAAAAAGAGCTTCAAAAAAGTCCGACAAGCATTCAAAACACCTCTGGCGAATCCCAGTCGGTTAAAGAATATTTCCTTGGACTCAAATCCCTACAAGACGCCCAAAACGGGCCGCGGGCCGTTTCCGATGGCCTGGTCACGGCCATTCCGGTCACCATGACCATTTGCCCGCCAATCGCGAAAAGTCCTGTCCCGTTGCTTCACATTCCTTCTAGTCCGTCACGCAATGTTTACAATGTTGGTGGTTTACGGGTTCCATACCATAGGCCGGGCTTCTATTTCGTCGGTTACGAAAGCGGAACCCGCGAAAACCTAGTGTAGCTTTTTTGTTTTTTGTCCACACTTTTTAACTGCTTTTTCACGTAGACAAAAAACCTGGAATGAATGTCAACCAGACATTTGTTGTTTGCTGATTTCGTTGAATTCACTGCTTTTTTGTCTAATTTTTTTTTTTTTTAGAGCCAACTGTGGATCTGGTGTTGATTTTGCTAAAGTTAGTGTTATTAGTTTTATTTTCTGCTTTACTTCGTTTATTCAACAAAGACCAAAAAGTCGTGTACAAAAATGTGCTGGCAATTGTACTTCAATGTAGATATGTGTTTTTAAGGTAGTTTTTTTACTATAAAATGTAAAACTTAATTTTTATTACAGTTTTTTTGTATCTTCATTTGTTTGATCCGTTGTATGTAACATAACGCTAAAAATGCGCCGAAGAAACCTGTTTTAAAAAATAAATACCAGAACTTAAAAAGTTGACGTTTATTTCTGTTTAAATTATTTGTTGGTTGCTTTGAGTATGTCCTGTAAAGAAAAACTAATTTAAATATTTTTGTTTGCTAATTGTGTTAAATATTCGTTTTTCCCTTTTTTTTTACTGTGAGAGACTGGTACCAAAAATATCCCGTACAAAAATATTACGTTTAAGGAACAAAAACGTATAATTCTATCCAAAACTGTTGTTTTCGACCTTAATAGCCTAAAACCTGCTAAAAAATATGTTCGTTTTGGTGTAAAGTCTTATTCGCTTTGCTATCATGTGTAAATTTGACTTTTTCTCATTTGGTCAAAGCGCTTGAACTGCATTTTGTTTAACTTTTAAAAGTGTTATCATGATCTGATTCCGCCTGATAATTATGTTCCTATTTCTGTTCGTATTTTTTGTTCTTATTTCGTTAATTCATTTTCTTTTTATTTTTCCATTGTAAAATACATGGTGTGTTGTTTACTATTGTAGCTTGTTGTTTGTTAGCTTTGCTTGCAATTTCTTTTTACCTCTATTCCTGCTGTTCGTTCGTTTTTGTGAATAAACCAACAAACTAATATTTTTTCGTCTTCCGAATACAATTATAGATCACAGCTTCCACTATTTATATTGATTATTATCAAACTTAATTTTTAACTGTGTATAGCAGGGGTGGGCAATTATATTTTACAGAGGGCCGCATGAGAATGAAAATGTCTAGCAGGGCCAGGTCAAAAAAGAATCTAAAATACCGTAATATAAAGTGTGAAGTGTTTTCAATAAAAAACTAAATAACCTTTAAAACTTAAAGCAGGGTGGTCCGAACCCAGGCCACATGTGCCCGCGACATCATTGTTCGTGGCCCGCGAAGCAGTGTTGAATTATTGCAGTGCGTACCTTTGAGGGTTTATTCAAAGTTATCCAAGTGACCAATGAACAGTAAGCATACTGCAATTGTTTGGTTATGATCACATTTTCCCGGTTATACCATGAAAGAAACAGTTCCCCATCGCTCACCAAATTTGGATCCAGGGAGTGCAAGAACGCCTAATTTCGGTATGTGCTAGACCGGTTTGAGAGAAGCCGCAGTGCGTCCTATATGGAACTCTAAAATGCTGTTTTGCGAACTTATAAGTTAGATTTGCGTTGTTTTGCGAACTTATAAGTTTTATTTGCGTTGTTTTACGAACTTATAAGTTATATTTTTTACTTATAAGTTATAAAATAAATGTACGATAAAATATGTATCGCGCTGCTAGAAAGTAATGTTTTACAGGTTTTCATTGTGACGTTAGGGCGTCTTCCAAGATGCAAATTGATCTGGTTAATAAAACCTTTTTGCGCGAAACGACAACGCCTTTGTAATTGAGCGATTGTGTAGTATGCAAGATCTCTCCCAAAATTTTAGTAAGATACGCACACGGTTTCCATCAATATTCTACGCTTATAAAATGCAGTCTTCTGAATTAAATTTTTTGTCAAATACGCAAATTTTTGGCGCTTCGCGCAGACCATTTTCCCAAGTTTCATAACATTCTATTTCCTTTGCGCACAAGTTCGACGAAAGAAGCAAGTTTCTGGAGCTTATGTCTTTCGATGTTACTTTGTGACGTCATCTTTAAACACCCAAGTAGCCTACTTTATGTGGCCCGCAAAGAATATGCAATAAATATTGTGGCCCTGGTTGCAGTCAACCTTGTACCACCCTTACTTGGAATATATGTTTCCCCTATACACTGGCATCGTCGGTTCTCATAAAGTTTATTCATTTTCAACATCAGATGTTCTATAATTGTGTATCTACCACAAATAGTCCACCATGTTGAATTAATTGGAACTTGGCGAATGCAATAGCACTTCAAGGTTTTCATTAGGGATGTTCAAAGTAGAATATCGAATCCAATTCTGCCGTTTATTTCGGGTAGTTGGAACCGATATAATTTAATGTTTTACCGCCGATTGTTGTGCCTAATTGCACAAACGCGTGTGGTAAGCTGGCCTGTCGCTGCGGCGACCAATTTATAATGCTTGCTTTAAATGTAACCTGGTAGTGCAGTGTCAGCGTTTTTTCAGACGACTATCAAGCGTTATTGGGCGAGCGACTTACGTGTAATGTCAGGTGCGGGTTCGCAATTTACCTAAATGCGTTAAGTGGCAAAAGTAACATTAGCCTACATTGTAAAACGTGCTGGCCGTCGACAAAATGCGCTATAGGTAGGCTTGCCATTTTTAGAAACTTAAATCCGGGACGCATATTGAAAACAGCAAATAAACTTAATGTAGACCTAATACAAAACAATTTAATGCAAATAATTAAGTTAACGGGGTTGCGGTTGTTTTATATTTTGTCAGGGGGTATTTTCCAGGGCCCTATTTTTAATGGTGGTTTGTCTAAGTAATTTAAATTGTAACCGAAAGTAATGTTCTGTATTTGTCGGGTAAATACTTTCTACAATTAAAGTAGGATGCGGCCCTCGTGAAAGCAGCAACAATATTAGGCCGTACATTGGCAAAGGCGCTGTGTCCATAACAAATTCGTATTCCCCGGACCAAATCATTCTCAAGCATAAGTTAAACAAAATGTAAGATTCCATCAAGCTGGCCTCTTAAAACTATAACATATTATTTTGTTGTACTCTTTGCTTGAGCCGCGTGTTATTGCCGATGATTTAA
This sequence comes from Ascidiella aspersa, assembly GCF_963924565.1. NCBI lineage: Eukaryota > Metazoa > Chordata > Ascidiacea > Phlebobranchia > Ascidiidae > Ascidiella > Ascidiella aspersa. The sequence goes on from NC_139451.1 coordinate 5,185,188, forward strand.
AAAGGTAATTTACCATGTTACTAAAAAGTAATGTTACGGATAGCGTAATATCCTGGCTTGTGTGTAAAGTGCTGAACATTTTAATTTTTTCTAAATAAAACATTTTAATTTCTCTAAACGTTAATTGTTATACAGCATATATGTTGGTCGTCCCTTGACTATTTTATTTTGCTCATTGTGCCTGAAATGGATTAACTAAATGATGATTCCCCACAAATGGAGTCACATTCTTTAGCCTGTGTGGAAGCAGCATTTAATCGGATGGCGTGTTTTAAATTATCGCGCATTTATTTGTGACTGTAAAACATGTAATTGTTCGTCTTCGCAAACTAAAATTTTACATTTTGTTGAAACAAAATTGCAAATAATATGTACTTATTTGAAATAAAACGACTAAAAACCCAACGGCTGAGCACGTCAAACATCTTTTACGTAACGAAAACCAGTGACATATATCGATAGGGAACCACTCACTAACGTAAAACCTAAGGTTTTATAGCAGCCATTGTTCGCATTGCGTGATATTCAGCAAATACGTAATCCTGGTAACATACTGCGTCCAACGAAAGTAAAATCTCCTTTGAAACTGAAGATTGGTTACGATTAAAACCGCCGCGTTAACTGCGATGTTTTGCGAACTCAAATTTTGCGCGGTAACAGACATCAAAAAGTTTAAGTCTTAAGTTTGAAACATTAAAACTTATTTGTATTAAGGCAATCAGTATGTTATGACTTCAATTTGATTTGTAATACTGAAAACCCGCGACATTTATCGGTCCAGAATTACTAACAAACGTTAAACTTTAAGTTGTAACAGCAATTGTTTAGACTTGCGTAATATTCAAGCAAATAATACCGGCACCAAACTGCGTCATACGTGAAAAAAATCCTTGGAAATTAAAATTGCTTAACGGTGACCGGTTTGGGACGGCGATAGCTTACCTTCCCCAAAAAGATATCTCCCAGCACTCGCCGGATAATATCCACTTACATTTTTTTACTCATCACAAACAAGAAAGGAACTAGCCCCAGCAACCTCACCTCCAGAAAAATATTTCTTAAAACCCGCTGGAAAATAATTAATTTATATTAAAAAAAATTTGCTTGACAGCCTTACCAACCAAAAATGAATAGTAAAAAGTATTACTTAGTTTTAAGCAAGAATTGTTAAATCGCTAACTCAAGAGTTTTTACATTTTTTATTTTTTTTTTGTAAATCTCAAAGGAAAAATCCGGGACAAATTTGTTAACCGGGCGGGACACCGGGACAAGGCCTTAAAACCGGGACTGTCCCGGCTGAACCTGGACGTATGGCAAGCCTAGCTATAGGTATACTTAAGGTCAACCTTAAGCCAATATTCAGCGAGGTTATGCACAGCGTAATTGTCAATTATTCGTTATGTCAATAGTAACTTTGGATCTTTGTAGTACTTTATTTGACTGCATAACAGATTATGTTAGTCAAAAACGAAGCACTAAGACCCAATAATGCGTTAAAAAACAGGACCGAATTGCTAAAGATATCCGTGTGCAATGTTGCATTGTACTCACTATTCGCATATAGCCTATTTAAGTTTTGGCAACAACTTGGACAGTTGACATATTACAGTTTACACAACTGCTTCAAATGACAGTTGTTAAGAATGTTAAACATATGGGAGATTTTTTTTTATTATAATGCACACATGTTAGTAAATTGTTTGGGCGATTTATTGCTGTGATTGTGTGGGCCCTGTAGGGTAGACTAACATTAATCCGTTTCCCAAACAAAATCGAGGTTAAATAATTTAATATAAATATACTAGGATTCGCTATTCTGGATTCGTTATTCCAGATTCGAAACCTAATATTCTAGAATATCTTAGGATTCTACTTTGAACATCCCTAGTTTTCAAAAAAGTAATAAAATGGAATGGCTACTTTAGGAATAAAACAGGATTGCAAAGTAGTTAATACAATTACAAAATAAACGTATAAATTCGAAAATAAAGAGGTGAATAGATAATTCTCATTAGGCGAACCAATATACCACGCAAAACAAACTTGTAAATAAAACTGCCTTAAATACGCCACCCTTTTATTAAATTAATTTACTTGTTTTAAGTTATGTTTTTACCGCTGTCCGATACTCCACGTTAGTTAGAATTTTGCCTTCTCCCGCTAGCCAATGCGAGTGCAATTTACTTCGGGCAAATACTTCGCATTAAAATCCATAAAGTGCTATCTTTATGTAATTTTGTCGCAAAACTACTGACAAACGGTGATTGTTACGAACAATAGGCTGAAATGACGCTTAGCAATAACAACCAATATAATTTTATGTTCGTTGTGAAAACTAAAAACGTGGTTTTGAAAGAGGAAACCAATATTTGTAAGTTTAACAGAGAAGAATGGGATTTAAACAAACTGTGGTTTTGCTGTTGATGGCAATCGCTTGCAAATCAAATGCTGACAAAGGTAATCCAGTTATTTACTTTATTTAGTAACAGTAAACGTTAAGATTATACCACCTATTTGCTAAACTGTGGATTTTTACATTATTAATTCAAAGCAGATTTGGACGACTAAATAGTTCTAGTTGCTTAAACTTTAACGAATTGAGCGTTTAATGCTAATTGTAACTTAACCTAGTTTGTGAATTGCTTGTGTGTTCTAGTTTCTCGTTTAATTTCGTTGTTTTTAAAATATGCAACTTAATTTTGTCTCAACAGCGTTTTTAGTTTATTAGCTGAAACAAGTGTTAAGTCATGCAGGTGAATTATGATGCTTAAAAATTGTCAATCTTGGTGCACAACTATACAACTAAACAGACTTGGACAATTAGATAATTCTAGCTTTCTAACTCATTGAATTAGAGCAAAATGCGGCTGATTCTAATCTAATTTATGAATTGTTGAGTGCTCTAATTGTCCAACGGCATTTTCAGTGTCTAAGTTCAAACACAGAATTTCAATTATAATTTTTTGGTTGGAATGACTTGTATGTAATTTTTACAGTCTAAAAAGCATAAAAAGGCATAAGGAATCCGGTAATTCTAATTCTAATCTAATTTGAGAAAACTCAAAATGATCTAATTTAGAAAAACTTAAATGCTCTAATTTTAATTCTAATCTAATTTTAAAAAGCTAAAATAGGCTACATCTAGTTGTCCAAGTCTGCAAATAAAAGAGGCAAACATTGCTTCGGGAAATGGTCAGACTTGAACAACTAGATAATTCTGGTTTTCAAATTCAATGAATTACAGCAAAATTCTACTAATTCTAATCTAATTTATGAATTGCATGTGCGCTCTGTGGTCCGTAAAGCAGTTTCAGAGGACTCCAACCATAAGACCGAGATAAGAACAACACCAACCACAGAATGAAACACAATTCGGAAAAAGGCCAAAATAGGACTAATATCTAACGGTATTCGTACCGTCTAAATCGGAATAAGTCATAAATCCGTCGGAATAAGACCTAAAAGCTCAAATCAGGCCTAAACAACACTTTAACTAACCCCAAACCCCACCCAAGTACACAATTAACTCCCCTTATAATTTCAACACTAACCAATTTTCTAATCCCATCAATAACCCTAAACAGGCCCAAAAATCCGGTGCCAAAACAGAGGCGCCCTGACGGCGCCGGTCAGACTAGCGCAGTGGTTCTCAAAGTATGGGTCGCGACCCTTGGGTCGCGTAGGGTCAAAAAATGGGTCGCTCTATGGTGATTCAATCCCACTCAAACGAACTTTTTTCATTTCATTTAACAAATATTTTTAATTCAATCATAACTGCATTATTGCAGCATAAGCTTTTCACGTTGCTTCAAATATGTAACCTGGATTATTGCATCATAAGTGGTTTTATGAACGTTTTGATAGCAGCCAGTTACAGTGTAGCCATAGCCAACTACAGTAGCTTCTGTGACTGGTGTAAGCTTTAAATCACCAAACAAGCCACGCCGATATTATAAAGGAAAAAAATGTACTTTCACGAATCACAATAAAATAAATCATTTGTTTGTAATCTATCAGTTAGGGTCGTGAGATGCTCATAAAACTCAGATTCTGGTCGCGCTGAAAAAAATTTGACTGGACTATAGGGCGTCCAAACGTAGTCACCAAAACGGCTGATGCCAGACTGCTGGCCTTCGATGGTCGCTTACCCTCTACCCACAGGTTCGGGCGTTATTTTGGCCATTTAGGCCTTATTTCGATGAATTTAGGCCTTATTCCGACAGAATTAGGTCTTAGGTATTAGTCTTATTTTGCCTATTTTGGCCTAATTCCGAATTGTGTTTTATTCTGACGTTGGTGTTGTTCATATCTCGATCTTATGGCTGGAGTCCGTTAGAAAGTTTTTTTTAATTTAGAAAGAATTGTGACTCCACTGTGTACTACAAGAAACATGGGTCAACTGACCCTTGAATTTTTATAGGGCCGCGAAATAACAAAATAATTGCAAAGGGTCCACCAGGCAATTTTTTAGAAACTTTTAGGAACCCCTGCACCAGGCTAAGCTAATAAATTAGTTATAGCTGCTACATACCGCGTAGATTTACGAGCCTGGCTTTATTCGTTACAGAAACTTGCCAGAGGTTTGTTGATTTTTTTCAAGCCTGTGCATTAATAAGACTTCTTAGAGTTTAAACGGAATTTTATTCTCATTAGAATGCAAAGGTCAATATTCCTGTGCAGCTGTGCTACTATTAATACTTTTAACATAGCCTATGCTTGAGCAGTTATTAAAGGCTGATGGACGGTGTACTATAATACGTAAACCGATATCGCCGATCGAAAAACTATATATAAGATTAAAATTTGGGAGGCTACACGTGTATGTGTGTGTAGCTTACAATGACCAACCTTGATTGGAAAGTGAACTGTTTTTTTTGTCAGCACTAGACGGTTCAGACGAAAGTACAGGCAAGGCGACCAGATTTCATTCTCCACCGTGGCTTTTGATCGTCCAGATATTTGTCTTTTCACTTTTGGTTTTCCTACTCATTGTGTGGACTGTCGTGACGTAAGTATGCTATTTTAAAGTAACAATAAAATCCGCGGTTGTTATAACATATTCGATACTGGTAGTTTGGGAAATATACGGCTGTCCATCCGATAGTAAATTATTTTGTTTTTTTATATGACAAAAAGGGCAAATCTTTTGCTATATTGGACTCCAGCAATAAAAACATTAACGAACAAACCTCTCTACTTTTTTCAAGTCATTTATGTCGTGTCAATTTTGATGGCTGTATAATAAGAGATGATTTTTCTATTGAAGCTAGTTCAATCCCGCATAAGCAATTATTGCAAATCGTATGAGAAATATTTGTAGACTAGATCTTAGGTTATACCAGGAGTCAGTAACCCTTTTCCTGGTCGCGGGCCAAAGCCACCTTTAAAAGGTCTCGGCGGGTCATAATAAATGGTAAATGGCAATTTTGTTGCTAAAATGTGTGGATTTGAAGCAATATATTGCAATAACTATTAATTAGGGGCGGACCTAGGATTTTTTACACTATAGGTGGGTCTCATTACAATTAAAAAGAAGTGGTGCAGCGTTTCACCCATAACCCGCCCCTACCCCAAACAGGGGCCCAAACAGGGGCAACCAATCTGAAGGCAATGTCGGGAGCAGAAAGTACTGCCTAAAACGAAGGAGCAAGGGTAAAAAGCAATGCCTAATACGTCAGGAGCGGGGGTAGAAAGTACTACCTAAAACGTGAGGAACGGGGGTATAAAGTATGGCCTAATAAGGCAGGAGCGAGTGTAGAAAGTACTACGGTACCTACAACGTAAGGAGCGGGGATAGAAAGTACTGCTTAATACGTTACTACTGCCTGGTTTTCCAAAGTAGTAGATATCGACTTTAAACGAATCATAAAATTAATGTTGGTGGGTAACACTAATTTACGGAATAATGAATGGTCGGAATGGTCAAAACGCTCACAGTAATATTATTAAATATAATAACACTTGACTTGATCCACCTTTACCCAAACGCTAACTCCCACCCTAACTCAAATATTGTGCGTTGGTTTAATAGTTGGTTTAACGGGGTAATACTTAAATTAGTGAGCGTTCCGACCATTCCGACCATTCATCATTCCGTAAATTAGTATTACCCCTGTTGGTTACAACTTTACAATTTTCTTACTAAATAACTTAGGCTTATTTTTAAGGTTTTTTTTTCGGAACATTCTAAGCACCCAAACCTGGCTTAAAGGTGTCAAACTCTGATTTTGAAATCTTAATCTCAACTCATAACTTACAAAACTAACTTTCCTTCTCATTCGACAGATGCTACTATTCATGCAGACGCAGATGCAACAATATAGAGGAGGGTCAAAACAGAAGCGAAACCGAACCCCTTCTGAGGCCAGGGGGGCACCAGAGCCTGGCAACGCGCCAGCCGACGCCGTTGGGCCACAGGAGGGGCGACCCGGCCGCGCGGTACCAACAACACCGGGAAACTCCCTCAATGGAAACCGTAAACACCAATCGCGGCGGTTCTCGTTCAAACAGCACACACGTCACGATTCCTCAGCGAACCATGACCGTTCCGGACATCCTGGCGCCGTCTGGCTCACATTGTTCCACCGGCCCGGTTTCTCAGCAGCCCATGGCTATTCCAGGCATCTTGGCGCCGCCTGGTTCAGTTCCAGGGATGCCCATCCACAATGCGTCACAAGTGTGCGATTCACGAGCGAAAGGACTTCAAAGGAGCCAAGCTTTGCGCGATTTGAGATCTAAGGTCTTGGAGGTTTCTCACGGCACCGATGGCCTTGTTCTGACCAATTCCCACCCTATAAAGCAGTGGTTCCCAAACTGTGGTACGCGTACCACCGGTGGTACGCGAGAGTCTTTCAGGTGGTACGCGACTACCTATAAATCTGCGAAAACTTTTTAAAGCATATGTATAAACTTGCGAAAACTTTCGACTTTTAAAACTTTCAGATTGGGTATTTGCAATGTTGCGTTTTAATTACCTTTAATTTGAGGTTTCGCACGTTTATGACGTAACACTTAGCTTGTTGAAGATAATAAAACGTTAATTTTTGGCTGGTTTAATATGTAAGTAGTAATAAACTGAAGAGCAGCAGTGTAGTATTGTCATATGTATAATGATATTTCAATCATATTGAACTACTGTAATTTCTTTTAAAATAGAGGAATAGTGTGAGAATTTAATTTTGTTTAATTTAACTATACTAGGAACATGTCTAAACAAAAGTACAGCCAGACTTAGGCTACATAAACTACGGGTTTATAGCTATTGAACACAATAGAGAAGCTGTTCCGCAATATGTTGTTTGTATGAAGGCGCTTGCTAATTCAGCTATGAAACCAAGCATACTCCCGACGACATCTCAACCAGCTGGTCGCGAAAAAAACAACTACATCCATCGCATTAAAACTATTTGCTGTGTTTTGCTTAATTTATGGCTTTTAAGTCTTCCTGGAATGATAGTTGTTAAACTCTAATACAGCTACATGCTCATTTTCTTATCTATATGCTAAAATAGGTATAGTTTGAGATATTCTAGTCAGATGTAACTTAGGTGGTACATGAACACTGTACAAAAGCTCAAAATGGTACGCGAGAAAAAAAGTTTGGGAAACACTGCTATAAAGCAATCCAGCTCTAGTCACTTTCCAGAAAGTGCGCGCAGAGTTCGCTCAGAACCTCACTCAATGCCAAGTTGCTACTCTAATATTCCGCCATTAACGGAAAACCTTCCCAGCAGACCACTTTCCAGCGGTTCTTTGCAAAAGCCAGCCCAAGCAAATCAAGATAAATCAGATGCAAAAAAATCAGTTTCACAAAAATCAGACACCGCCAAACCAAATCAGGATACATCAAATATCAAAAGAAATCAAATTCCAGAAATTGCGTCGACTGAAAAAGAGCTTCCAAACATTCCGACAAGCATTCAAAACACCTCTGGCGAATCCCAGTCGGTTCAAGAATGTTTCCTTGGACTCAAACCCCTAAAAGACGCCCAAAACGTGTCGCGGGCCGTTTCCGATGGCATAATCACGGCCATTCCGGTCACAATGACCGATGACCCCATTTTTGCCCCAAAAAGCCCCCCAATCGCGAAAAGCCCTGTCCCGTTGCTTCACATTCCTTCTAGTCCGTTAGGCAACTTTTACAATCTTAGTGGTTTACGGGTTCCATACCATAGGCCGGGCTTCTACTTGGGCGGCTACGAAAGCGAATGAGAATACTTGATTTTTTGGCGTTTTTGCCAAAACTATGTGTTTTTTTATTGATTATTTTGTACAATTTGTTGTGTAACTGCCATAAGAAAATTCCGGTTAACTCCTAACCGGACAGATGTGTTGGATTCGTTTGATTTCGGTGTTTCTGAATTTGTTTACTATATAAAGTAGTGTTACAACGGCGTTATTTCACGTTGGTAAGAAAAAAATCTGAAATAACTGTTAACCGAACATGTTGTTTGCGAAATTCATTAAAATTCTTGTTTTTTACTTTTAGGCCTAAATTTTCTTTGAGCTGCCATTCGTTGAATTTTCGTTGGTTACTTTTCTTACCCGAAAATAACCACAACTCCACCACCATTTTTTGTTTGATAAATCGGTTCGATTGTTGTCCTATTCGTTTCGTTTGTTGTATATAGTTTTGCATTGTCCAAAGTACTGTCGTAAAAGCTGTTAGCCAATCTGAAAATTTGCCAAATGTGAAGTGTCATTTTCCATTAGGTTCTTTCATGTTCAGTGTAATTCGATTAATTTTTACTGTAACCTGGTGTTGCTTTTGTTAAGGTTAGTGTTGTTTGTTTTGTTTTCTGCCTTTTGTATTTATTGGTTGCTGTATTTTCCCATTTTTTCGCTGCTTTGTTAGATCTTAAATAGGAAAACAAAATCTGACCATGGAACATTTGTACTAGCTAATTGTGGTAAATCCTCGCTTTTTGTTTTTGACTTGATTCGTTTTTCCTTGCTGTAAGTAACGAGAGTAGCGAAAACATTCTGTAAAAAAATTGGACTTTTAAGTGACATTAACCTAAAATTCTACCCAAAACTGTAGTTTTCTGACTTAAACGCCTAAAACCCCAAGAAAAATTCATATTTGTTTTCCTATCATGTACGTTCGATTTTGTTTTCACTTTTGGTCATTATCGATAAAAAATAAGGTTTCAATTTTTTTAGTTTTTTAATGTTCCTCATGTGTTATCATAATCCACTGCCGCCTGATAATTATGTTCCTAATTTTGTTCTTATTTTGTTAATTCATTTTCTTGTTACTACCATTTTTCCCTGATGTTACGTGTTTATCAACACTTAAACACCCAAATAACACCTACGTAAATTACGGTACGTGAAAACAACGTTATTCGTTAGTTACGATTGTAGTATGTTCTTTATTGGCTTTTCTTGCAATTTCTTTTTTTTCTTTTACCTCCATTCTTGCCGTTCATTTCTTTTAGTGAATAAACAAACAAAATAATGTTTTTCCGTTTTTCGAATGCAATCATAACTTTTAGTTTTTATTACTTAACTGATAATCAAAACTAATAAGTTTTTACAAGCTGATAGAATTACTGACGGCACGAATGTCATCATTCAAAATGGAAAACCTCTATACTTTCAAAATTTCTGATTTTAATAACAAAGGACTCTTAAATAGGGCATGCAGACAACAAACGAACCTAAAAAAACATAAAATGGTGACAACATAATACAAATGAAATACCCTTCAAGATACAAAAACAATACTGAACTTTCAAATGAAAGCAACACTGACGTTTAAACACAACGAACAATGTTATTCAAACTGTTTTAAACTTAATAAGGCAGCGCTGCGAAAAAGTTTTTTTTTTCTGATTAACAGTTATATACGAAAAAAACTATTTAAAATGTTTTAATAAAAGTATGGCGATCAGATCCAATACCAAATGACATCATTACTGTCCTCAAACAAGCAAAATAGAAGAAATTGTAAACCTTTTCAAGAAAAACAAATTTTAAAACGTATAAATTTGTTTTTATTAGGTTAATTTGTTAAAATATGCTTTAAGGTTGGGGTGCTAAATAAAGTTTTTTCAATAAAATTAGGTTTAACGGAAGAAAAGCGCTCTTATCCAAATCAAATTACGTCATTAATATGCTCAAACAATCAAAATAGATAAACTGCTCTTCAAACTGCGTTAAAAATATTTGCAGACGACTAAAAACATTTAGTTATAGAAAAAAAAAGCTAAGAAAAGGCACTGTTAACAAAAACATTAGTTATGTGATGGATATATTAGGCTGTGACGTCTTTTTGTGACGTCTTACTTAAAGGGCGATAAAAATGCTTTATAAAAACGTCTCGATTTTAAGCCCAAATATGTGGTAACCCTACCTAAGCCCCGAGCAAACTTATCCTTTGTTACCCTGTCCTATGTCTATGCTATTATGAAAGCTTTCGGCGGACATCAAATTTTCTCTCAGTATCTGTTTGTTTCTTCTATGTTCGCCATTAAAACGGGATGGATCCATGATTTTTGTATTTTGATCAAACATGAAAGTTTTTATGGAGAAAGTTAAGTCGGACGTGTTATAAAACAATTAAACCTAAAAATACCTTCGGATATTTTCCAAGGTATCGCAAAAATTTGGGTTAAACTGAAAATCTTTTTAATTCAAAATAAGTGACGCCTTAGGCACCTGAAAGAGATTCGAATTTAACTTAAAACAATATTTTCTACCGGTAGGCCTACGACGCAAAAATATTTTACCAAAGCGCCGTCCCGGTAAAAATTTCAGTTACTTTACCACTGATTTGTTCTCATTTAAACGTGTTTTGTTTCAATATATTTCTCGTGCAGGCTACAAAAAGTTGCTCAGCAAATCACAATGAAAAACTATAACCGACCGTTTCTGTCTATGCTTTCAATAATTAATAGTGTGATAAGTTCTTTACACTTCAAAACTCTATTTTCATAGACTTGGTGTTAAAACCGTAGGCTGTAGCGGCACTCTCATGTTTAGCGACGCACACAGCAATACTGCACTTCATTGCTTGGTGACCACACAACGTATTTTTTTTTTCGGGAATTATTTTTGAGGCACATGCCTGCGGAGGTACGTACGGGCTTAGCAGGAAAAGATTTTGAAACTAACCGCCATTTAGCGCAGCAAGCCGATGCCATATTTCTAGCAGCCCGAGAGAACTCCTTGCAACTTTCAATTTTCTATACAAAACGCCTCGATCAAGACTGAAGTACGCGAACCAAGTACAATTTGTTTTTATCATCGACGGTTTAAAGACACAGCCGGCCGATGCATCCCCCCTTGTTCATTCTCCCATGGAAACTGGCAAGCCGACTTGTTTAGCTGCTACAATAGCCGGTCAAGCTACTAGCAGCCTCTTCTTATTTTTGGATCGCTTAGCTAGTCGTAATTTTTTAGTGGATACGGGCGTTGAGATGCGTTTTGCCTCCCACAGGACCTGAGCGTCGGGCAATCCTTCCGACAAAACAGGAGGTCCAGGCTTACCGCACCGCAATTTCTGGTCTCAAACTTTCACATCCAACTAAACCAGTCGGGAACAACGATCCTGTACGACGTATCCACCGGAAATCCGCGCCCTATTGTTCCAAAGTCGTGGCAACGAAAGGTTTTCGACATAGTTCACGGACTTTCGCATCCTTCGGTTCGGGCTACGCTCAAACTAATTGCCTTAAAGTTTGCATGGCACGGCCTGCATCGTCAAGTTGGTTTATGGGCTAAACAATGCGTGGACTGTCAAAAGGCCAAGGTTCGCCAACACATCCGCACGACTTTGATGAATTACCCGCTTTGCAAAACTCGGTTTTCTCATGTCAATTTCGACATTGTCGGCCCCTTACCACATTCACAAGGCAACAAGTATCTATTAACGATGGTCGATCGTTTCACTAGATGGCCGGAAGCCATTCCAATGCCGTATGCGACCACCATCACGTGTGCACGAGCTTTCACCTCCCACTGGGTTGCATGATTTGGAGTTCCCACCGACATCTCTCGTCAGACCGAGGTTTGCAGTTCATTTTGGAATTTGTGGACTATTTTCAACGAGCTATTGGGCATCATCGTACGTGTTCATTTCATCCACAAGCCGCTTATGTCACGACTAACAGACCCTAATTGGATAGACGAGCTACCATGGGTGTTGCTTGGCATCCGGACTACCCCAAAGGAAGATCTCCAAGCATCTTCAGAAGAGATGGTGTATGGTTCGCCTATCGCCGTTCCAGGTGATTTAGTAAGAACCAGGCAAACAACGCCATCACCTGCTGATGTTTTACCATTGGTAAGATCCACAGTTCGTCAACTGACCCCAACACCGATGTCTCGTCACGGTTTTTTCCAAGTGAACATCCCGGAATCGTTGACCTCCAGCGCATACGTTTTTATTCGCAGAGACGGTCATCGTCCCCCGATAACCCCTCCTTACGATGGTCCATAAAAGGTTATCAAGAAAGGCGCCAAAGGGTTTACACTCGACATGGGTGGCCGGCACTAACTGGTGAGCATCGACCGGTTAAAGCCAGCACATCTAGAACTTTCAGATCCAGTGCTGGTGGCTCTTCCTCCACGTAGAAGGCGGCCTCTTGAACGAACACATCTTACGCAAGCGCGCTCGCAGTTATTTTCGCTTTCCTTCGTCGTGATTTTGTATTCGCCGTATTTTACGCATTGTTTGAGTCATTTGTCCGTTTCTGGAGGGGGGTTATGTAGCGGCACTTTACGCACACAGTAATACTGCACCGAACCGGACATATTGCCTTTTTCCTTTCGTTCTTTTCCTGTGCAGTGCGTTGTGTAATTGTCTGCCCTTTTCAAAAAACACGAACTCGAAGCAACACAAAAAGCGTCTCGCTTCAAGGCATTAGATTTAGGAAAACGAACAAAAATAATGACAATAACGAACTAAAGCCAAGGCAAACGAAGATATTAGTTTTCATTTAGCCTATTACTATTCGACTAATCTTTTTAAAAAGAGAAAAATATGTCCACGTTTAAACGCAGCAATTATTAATATATATTTTCCAAACCTTAAATTCATAGATTTCTAAACATTCGAAGATCCCACTGGGTTGTAAAGTTCTTCAAATATTTCGTTTTTAAATTAAAACTATATAAATACGAAGATTTCAACACATCACGTAACTAAATAACATTGTTTCACTTTCCCTAAACTCCTAACCCATCTCTAATATACCGAAAGGTTTAAAAAGTCGTTTAACTTTTTTTAATGAAGCAGGCTACAACTCGTTGCCTAGCAACTTATCATACCAATTGTAACTAACACAACGATTAAAGAATTATTTTTGAAAAATTTCCGAATATTTTATTATTGTTTCTATGTTGCCTTTAAACTTAAATACAGAAAGTGTTTATTTTTAATCTATCTGACAAGTTATAATAATCTAAACATCAAAATTGTTTTATTTATGCTTAACAGACTTTTTGTTTACAGCTAACACCAGCAATTTATTGATTTAAATTTTGTTTTGCTTTTATTTTAATTTACACAGGCTAAAAAGTGTCGCTTAGCAACCATTGGAAAATCTAACTGCACAACGACTGGTGCATCATTTCAACTAAAACAAACGAATTACTTTTTATTGTTTCTATGTTTCATTTCATTAATTCTTTAAATAACTAGTTTTAGTGCCGAAATTAACATTTTTTGGTAATCTATTACCTTTAAATTTTGGTAATTTGTTACCTTTTTAGACGAACTGTTCGTCAAGTTAAGGATTAGTCTTTAAAAACTTAAAAAAATTATATTTTTGTGATGTTTTAAAACATGCTGAAGTTGTTATATTCTTTAAAACAATAATTCAAAAAAGCTGATTATGATATTTTTGCACGAAATACTGGTACCAGCAATAATAAAGTTGAAATGTTCATTAAGTCATAGAAACAATATAAAAAAGGATTAGTTTAAAATCAGCTAATAGCAACGCGGAACGTTGTGGTCAACTAGAAACTTGTTCTCTAATGTTTTACAGTTTAGTTTAGTACAGGGGTTCTTAACCTTTTTTGTATGTTTTACCCCTTTAACGAAGCTGAATATCAGATTTAACCCCAATGTATAAAATGGTGCCCATTTATTGAAAAACGAATGTAACAAATTACATCAGCTATATTCAACGTGCCGGCTGCCCTTGCTTTTTAGCAACGAGTTGCTCAATGTTTGGTAAAGTAGTAGATAATGTAGGCTACAACGAATATCAGATTCAACATGAAGTCAGTTTTGTGCTTTACATTTAAAAGTAGCCTACGCAATGCAGAGAAGTCGCATTCGCATACGTATGTTAAACAAATCGGACCAGAATATTCAGAGCTTGAATACCTATCCTTGGATAACAATGTTGAACTTTAACCCCAAAATGTTCTAGGTTGCAAGAGTGAAACTCATCTATTGGCGAAGCATACCGTTACCGACACTAGGCGATAAAGAATTAATGGGCTACTGTACTATACGTTAGCTTCGAATTACCACTTAAACTAAACTCCTAAAACATCTCTAATAAACTGAAAGGTTTAAATTTTAAAGTCGTTTAACTTTTTTCAATAAAGCAGGCTACAACTCTTTGCCTAGTAACTTATTATAACAATTGTAACTTACATACCGATTGAAACATTAACAATTATGAAAATGTTTGGAATATTTTATTATTGTTTCTATGTTGATTTTTTTTAACACATAAATTAAAAAGAACATACAGAGATCAAGAGTTTTAACTGCAAAAAATTTCTATAACTCGCCCTACTTTATAATTTCCAAACACTTTTTTATACATGGGGACCAGTTGCTTACAAACTGAAAGATTTTAAAAGCTCTCCCAACTCCTTTTCCCAAAAGTGATAATCGGAATGTTCATAAATCGGTTCCTGTCCGTTGAACCTCAGAGGACCGTGAAAAATGTAACTCACTCTTCTTGCATCTTCCTCTATAACCCTGACTCTAATTTTATCCAACCCTTCCTTGTATTCCAGTGCACGGTAAGCGCAGAACCACGCGTTGCAAACGTCGTCTTTCCTTGCAAACAGTTTCCCATTGGCGCGCTGCACAGGTAGCGTGGGCAGCTTAAATGGGTTCAGGAACATCTTTATTCGCACAACCAATCTTTTTAACACTACTGGATCTTCAGCAACGTCCTGCTTCGAAAAGTAAACGTCTCTCGGACGAACTCGAAGCGGTGGGTCGCGCTTGGGCTTTTAAATCACCGCCGAAGAACTGCGAAAATTTGGCATAATGTTATTGGAAATTATGTACAGACTGAATCATTGTTTGTAAATCTGAGCGTAACTATATTTAAACTAGTAACAGATTATAGGGAGTAACTTTAAAATTGACTTGAAGTTAGTTTTTAATTCAGCTTTAGAATTACTTAGGTTTGTAATTTTTATTTAGAAAAATAAAACAAAAGTTTTTAAAAAAGGCAACCGCAATCCGTTTAATGTTTCTACGAAGAACGACAAATAAAAAGGTGTTAATTAATCACTGGTTTAGGTTATTACAAAAATATCTGACCGAAGTAATTTGCAAAGGTGACTTATCGTATGTTTCAGAACTATTTGCTGTCCTGGGAAGTGTTGGTCCTGTTACCCCTTTAAAAATATATTACTGGTATAGACCTATTGGTAAACCGTATCTCCTTTTTTTTATTTATAAGAATCGAAAGAATACCTTATGATCTTTCAATGCTCATATCAAACTTGGCCTACCTGACGGCAATTAGAAGTTGAGCTAATTTTTGTCAAATGGCCCAAATAACGCTTGAACCTGTCAGTAGAGGGTATGGGACGATCGGGGGCCATCGGTCCGGCATCGGCCGTTTTGGTGACTACGTGTGGTCGCCTAGTACGTGTGGTCGCCGTACAGGCGCCGTCCGGCACTTTTGGTCCTGTTTAGGGTTATTGGTAGGTAATGGGTGGGGATAGAAAATGGGTTATTGTTGAAATTAGTAGTGGAGTTAGTGATGTAGCCTACTTAGGGGTGGGGTTTGGGGTTAATTAAAGTGTTTTTAGGCCTGATTCTGACCTATTAGGTCTTATTCCGAAGGATTAAGGACTTATTCCGATTTAGACGGTACTAATACCATCAGGTATTAGTCCTATTTTGGCCTTATTCCTAATTGTGTTTTATTCTGACGTTGGTGTTGTTCTTATCTTGGTCCTATGGCTGGAGTCCTATATATTCATTCAGCTAGATTAAGTGTCGGGCAAAAAGGAAACTGTACACATTGATACAACGCATTGTTGTATGAACTACTGCTAATTAGTGTCTTGGCGTCGTCAGTCACTTGCTTTTGCTGATTTACTGACGACCGGAGGAACACAAATCAGTTATTTGTTTTATTTTAATGCAAAGAAAGTTTAAAATGAAAAGAAGAGTTTAAAATGCAAATCTGTTTAAAATGCTTAGTTGATTTTTTTGGCATTTTAAAAATACAAACAAGACGCGAAATGTTGCAAATACTGTTTAATACATTTGTCCAAATTTGAGATTCACAATTATTCAATTCTAAACGTAAACAAAATAAGTTCGCTGAACCTATAAATCGTTAACTGATATCGTATATTGCTTTAAAACGCAAATATATTACAATTAAAATCTTGTTGGTTGTATTTTAAAACTGAAATTTGATAAATGTTAACTTTGATTTCTTTTGACAAGTCAAATCGCCCTACTTATTTACTGTCGATGGCTTTAAAACACTTCAGCTGTTGTTTTTTCAGACGCTTTTTGGACAATCTCGTTTCGGCCGTTGTTGTCTCTGTATATCAAAGTTGCGAATTAAAAAGTGTTATAAATTATTTTAGCTAGAAGACAGTATCGGGCTTTAAATAAGGTACGCCTATATTGGGTTTATACAACAGGACTTACATGCTATTGTCCAGCTTTAATAGAACTACTTCGTTATCGTGCGTATAACTGCCACGAATAGAAATGGACTGTCCTTCATTCAAAGTTGTGAACTTGTGAGCGTGGCTATAGCTTGAGAAATCAACAACATTTACCGGTATACGTTGCAGGTAGCCCATTTTATATAGCACACGAAACAAGGAGATTCTTCTTTTGTCAAGGGTATAGTACGGAAACTTGCCTTCCATGCCATTTACTGCTTTTACTGCATTTATGGTGGGAAAATCAGTTGCATTCATACACCCATATCTGATACTTGAAACGGCATCATTTACAACTCCACCGCCTAGCTATACTATCTTGTGAAAATTAGCCTATTAAGGGACTTCACAAAAATCACAGCCACATTTAGTAGTGCATGTGTCATGCTGCCATATAAGCTATTATGCCTTATATCTGAGGTAAACAGCAACAAGTCAAATGTAATATCTAATGTAGCAATGGTAATGTATGATGTAAACCACATTTGGTTAAGTCACCACGAACAAGATATGTATATTACAAAGGGAACGAATTAATATAAAGCAGTTATTATAATCATTATAGGGCGATTATTTTTTGACCTAAAAATTAAGAAATTTGACCTAAAAATAATTTATTTTGTCAAAATCTTGACATGTTAGAAATGCATTGTCTTTATTTAAATAACCTAGGCGTCGTTATTCACACGTTTTTTATACCGTATATTGCTCTAATGAAGATGTCATACGGTTAAAACGACTTTGAATATCAATCAAAACTATTTTTTTTGATGAAATTGAACGATAAATTAAAAAAAAAATTCAACGACCAATTTCAAAAAGCTGAACATAGATTTTTAATTTTGTAAACGATTTATGTGCATTTTTATTCGATTTTGACTTGAAAAAATTTTGACAAATTTTGACCTTACGTTTAAATTTTGTCAAAATTTTGACTTTTTTAACAAGTCAAAAAATAATCGCCCAAATAATCACCAAATAAACATGCGAAATCAAAAACATAGAAGTGAATCACCAAGCACTAAATCTTTAGTTGCCTAATAAAAACTAATGTTGGTATTTTATTTAATACTTTGATATGTGAACCAACGTTATACCGTTAAAATGTGCCCCTTTTAAATAAATACTTAAAGTGCTATTTTTTGCAAAAATGGCTTCCATTTTTTGTTCAAAACTGCTGACAAACAGTGATTGTTACGAACAAAGGACTGAAATTCCCTTTAAGTGAGAAACAATCAATATAATTTCATCTTCATATTGTAAACAGCCTGTCAAAAAACGTGGTTTTGAAGAGGAATCTCATATCTGTAGTTTCAACCGAAAAGAATGAGGTTTAAACAGACTGTGATTTTGCTGTTGTTGACAAGCGCTTGCAAATCAAATGCTGACGAAGGTAATCCAGTTTATCAACTTATTTAGAAACAGCAAACCTTAAGATTTTACGGCACTCTTTCACTATTGTACGTAAAAATTGGTAAAAAAAAAATTTTCTTCAAATGCCGCTTACCACAACGTATATTGTTTTGGTTAGGGTGCGAGTTAGCGTTTGGTTGAGGGTGGGTGAAGTTATTATTAATAATAAACAAAATATTACTTGCCCCACCCTTACCCAAACGCTAACCCGCACCCTAACCCAAACAATATGCGTTGTGGTAAGTGGTATTATTAATTTTTTTTTTGCATAACTTTTCACGTACAATAGCGAAAGAGCGCCGATTTTACAATCAATATGCTGAATTTAGCGTTTTGGACTTTTATTTCTAAACAGACAATCCTACCACAATTATTAAATCATCGCACAATATTTGGGTAGGTGCAAAGGCGTTATCAGGGTATTTTGCGCCCGGGGGCAAACTATAAAATTGGCGCCCCCTCCTTTATGTTTAATCACATTTTCTATTACAATAACATAATATACCTTACTTTATACGAAAAAACGATTCAAATTTTAATACAACATTGTATTTAAAGAAGAATCAGCCTTATTTTGGCTTTTGAAAGCCTCATTTTGGCGCCCGGGGACATATGTACCCCACCGCACTAGCTACGCCTATGGGTGGGTGTCGCACAATATTTTGGGTGCTAGTTAGCGTTTGGGTGTGGGTGGGTCACGTATTTTTATATTTCTTATCTAATAATTATACTTGACCCACGCTAACCTAACCGTACCCTAACCAAAATAATATGCGTTGTGGTAGGATTCTAGACCAGCGCCCGAAATAATCCTAATTGCTTTTTCAATTATAACTTAGCAACAAATGAAACGGTAACGGTTGCCCAGAAGCACTCGACAAACAAAATTACTAGGCAAGCCTCAAGGGTCTAGCATTATCAGCAGTAAATTGAACGTAAGAAAAATGCTGAGGTATTACGAAACGTATCCACACTCATTAGTCTTGTGCATAAAATTATCGGCGCCGACTCAAAAATTTTCATTCCTGAACGATCTAAATTTTTCTTACAGGAACGCATTGTAAATTAAACTGTTTTTTCAGCACTAGAAGGTTCAGACGAAAGTACAGGCCAGGCGACCATATTTCATTTTCCACCGTGGCTTTTGATCGTCCAGACATTTATCTTTGCACTTTTGGTTGTCTTACTCATTGTGTGGTCTATCGTGACGTAAGTATGCTATTTTAACGTAACAATGAAATCCGCGGTTGTTATAACATATTCTATACCGGTATTTTGGGAAATCTACGGCCGTCCATCCGATACTAAATTATTTTATTTTTTATATGACAAAAAAGGCCATCGGACTCCAGCAATACGACTGAAAACATCAACAAACGAATCTTATACCCTCACATTTTTCATTTATGTCATTACAAACTTTTTACGACGAGTTTGAGTCGTATTCGGTCGTATGCTTAATTTCACTGGTCTTTATACTATTATAGTGTGTTCCCGTTGGATTTATTACTTCATTTCGTGTCAATTTTTATCGCTGTATCAAAAGAGATCATTTTTCTATTAAAGCTAGTTCAATCCCGCAAAGCAATTATCGCAAATCGTATGAGAAATATTTCTAGGCTAGATGGTTAAACCAGGGGGTCAGTAACACTTTTCCTGGTCGCGGGCCAAAGCCACCTTTAAAAGGTCTCGGCGGGTTATAATAAATGGTAAATGACAATTTTGTTGCTAAAATGTGTGAATTTGAAGCAATATGTTTTCAATTATTAGTAGGTTGCCGACCCCATCTTAATCTAAATTTATAACTTACAAAACTAATTTTCCTTCTCATTCCACAGATGCTACTATTCATGCAGACGCAGATGCAACAATATAGAGGAGGGCCAAAACAGAAGCGAAACCGAACCTATACTGAGGCCAGGGGGGCACCGGAGCCTGGCAACGCGCCAGCCGACGCCGTTGGGCTGCATGAGGGGCGACCCGGCCGCGCGGCACAAAAATCACTGGGGAAGTCCCGCAACGGAAACCGTGAGCACTATTTGCGGCGGTTCTCTTTTAAACAGCACAAAGGTCACGATTCCTCAGTGGACCATGACCCTTCCGCGCAACTTGGCGCCATCTGGCCCGGTTCCAGGGATACCCGTCCACAGTCCGTCACAAGTGTACGATTCACGTGCGAATCGACTTCAAAGGAGGCATGCTTTGCGCGATTTGAGATCCAAGGCCTTGAAGGTTTCTTACGGAACCGATGGCCTTGTCTTGGCCAATCCCCACCCTGTAAAGCAAACCAGCTCTAGTCACTTTCCAGAAAGTGCGCGCAGAGTTAGCTCAGAACACTACTCAATGCCAAGTTGCTACTCTATTATTTCGCCATTAACGGAAAACCTTCCCAGCAGACCATTTGCAAGCGGTTCTTTGCAAAAGCCAGCCAAAAAAAATCAAGATAAATCAGATGCAACAAAATCAGTTTCACAAAAATCAGACCCGGCCAAAACAAATCAAAATACATCAGATGCAAAAAAATCAATTACAGAAAAGTTGGAGCCCGCCAAACCAAATCAAGATCCATTACATGCAAAATAATCAGTTCCAAAAAAATCAGACACAGTCAAACCAAATAAAGATTTATCAAATATCAAAAGAAATCAAATTTCAAGAAGTGCGTCGCCTAAAAAAGAGCTTCAAAAAAGTCCGACAAGCATTCAAAACACCTCTGGCGAATCCCAGTCGGTTAAAGAATATTTCCTTGGACTCAAATCCCTACAAGACGCCCAAAACGGGCCGCGGGCCGTTTCCGATGGCCTGGTCACGGCCATTCCGGTCACCATGACCATTTGCCCGCCAATCGCGAAAAGTCCTGTCCCGTTGCTTCACATTCCTTCTAGTCCGTCACGCAATGTTTACAATGTTGGTGGTTTACGGGTTCCATACCATAGGCCGGGCTTCTATTTCGTCGGTTACGAAAGCGGAACCCGCGAAAACCTAGTGTAGCTTTTTTGTTTTTTGTCCACACTTTTTAACTGCTTTTTCACGTAGACAAAAAACCTGGAATGAATGTCAACCAGACATTTGTTGTTTGCTGATTTCGTTGAATTCACTGCTTTTTTGTCTAATTTTTTTTTTTTTAGAGCCAACTGTGGATCTGGTGTTGATTTTGCTAAAGTTAGTGTTATTAGTTTTATTTTCTGCTTTACTTCGTTTATTCAACAAAGACCAAAAAGTCGTGTACAAAAATGTGCTGGCAATTGTACTTCAATGTAGATATGTGTTTTTAAGGTAGTTTTTTTACTATAAAATGTAAAACTTAATTTTTATTACAGTTTTTTTGTATCTTCATTTGTTTGATCCGTTGTATGTAACATAACGCTAAAAATGCGCCGAAGAAACCTGTTTTAAAAAATAAATACCAGAACTTAAAAAGTTGACGTTTATTTCTGTTTAAATTATTTGTTGGTTGCTTTGAGTATGTCCTGTAAAGAAAAACTAATTTAAATATTTTTGTTTGCTAAATGTGTTAAATATTCGTTTTTCCCTTTTTTTTTACTGTGAGAGACTGGTACCAAAAATATCCCGTACAAAAATATTACGTTTAAGGAACAAAAACGTATAATTCTATCCAAAACTGTTGTTTTCGACCTTAATAGCCTAAAACCTGCTAAAAAATATGTTCGTTTTGGTGTAAAGTCTTATTCGCTTTGCTATCATGTGTAAATTTGACTTTTTCTCATTTGGTCAAAGCGCTTGAACTGCATTTTGTTTAACTTTTAAAAGTGTTATCATGATCTGATTCCGCCTGATAATTATGTTCCTATTTCTGTTCGTATTTTTTGTTCTTATTTCGTTAATTCATTTTCTTTTTATTTTTCCATTGTAAAATACATGGTGTGTTGTTTACTATTGTAGCTTGTTGTTTGTTAGCTTTGCTTGCAATTTCTTTTTACCTCTATTCCTGCTGTTCGTTCGTTTTTGTGAATAAACCAACAAACTAATATTTTTTCGTCTTCCGAATACAATTATAGATCACAGCTTCCACTATTTATATTGATTATTATCAAACTTAATTTTTAACTGTGTATAGCAGGGGTGGGCAATTATATTTTACAGAGGGCCGCATGAGAATGAAAATGTCTAGCAGGGCCAGGTCAAAAAAGAATCTAAAATACCGTAATATAAAGTGTGAAGTGTTTTCAATAAAAAACTAAATAACCTTTAAAACTTAAAGCAGGGTGGTCCGAACCCAGGCCACATGTGCCCGCGACATCATTGTTCGTGGCCCGCGAAGCAGTGTTGAATTATTGCAGTGCGTACCTTTGAGGGTTTATTCAAAGTTATCCAAGTGACCAATGAACAGTAAGCATACTGCAATTGTTTGGTTATGATCACATTTTCCCGGTTATACCATGAAAGAAACAGTTCCCCATCGCTCACCAAATTTGGATCCAGGGAGTGCAAGAACGCCTAATTTCGGTATGTGCTAGACCGGTTTGAGAGAAGCCGCAGTGCGTCCTATATGGAACTCTAAAATGCTGTTTTGCGAACTTATAAGTTAGATTTGCGTTGTTTTGCGAACTTATAAGTTTTATTTGCGTTGTTTTACGAACTTATAAGTTATATTTTTTACTTATAAGTTATAAAATAAATGTACGATAAAATATGTATCGCGCTGCTAGAAAGTAATGTTTTACAGGTTTTCACTGTGACGTTAGGGCGTCTTCCAAGATGCAAATTGATCTGGTTAATAAAACCTTTTTGCGCGAAACGACAACGCCTTTGTAATTGAGCGATTGTGTAGTATGCAAGATCTCTCCCAAAATTTTAGTAAGATACGCACACGGTTTCCATCAATATTCTACGCTTATAAAATGCAGTCTTCTGAATTAAATTTTTTGTCAAATACGCAAATTTTTGGCGCTTCGCGCAGACCATTTTCCCAAGTTTCATAACATTCTATTTCCTTTGCGCACAAGTTCGACGAAAGAAGCAAGTTTCTGGAGCTTATGTCTTTCGATGTTACTTTGTGACGTCATCTTTAAACACCCAAGTAGCCTACTTTATGTGGCCCGCAAAGAATATGCAATAAATATTGTGGCCCTGGTTGCAGTCAACCTTGTACCACCCTTACTTGGAATATATGTTTCCCCTATACACTGGCATCGTCGGTTCTCATAAAGTTTATTCATTTTCAACATCAGATGTTCTATAATTGTGTATCTACCACAAATAGTCCACCATGTTGAATTAATTGGAACTTGGCGAATGCAATAGCACTTCAAGGTTTTCATTAGGGATGTTCAAAGTAGAATATCGAATCCAATTCTGCCGTTTATTTCGGGTAGTTGGAACCGATATAATTTAATGTTTTACCGCCGATTGTTGTGCCTAATTGCACAAACGCGTGTGGTAAGTTGGCCTGTCGCTGCGGCGACCAATTTATAATGCTTGCTTTAAATGTAACCTGGTAGTGCAGTGTCAGCGTTTTTTCAGACGACTATCAAGCGTTATTGGGCGAGCGACTTACGTGTAATGTCAGGTGCGGGTTCGCAATTTACCTAAATGCGTTAAGTGGCAAAAGTAACATTAGCCTACATTGTAAAACGTGCTGGCCGTCGACAAAATGCGCTATAGGTAGGCTTGCCATTTTTAGAAACTTAAATCCGGGACGCATATTGAAAACAGCAAATAAACTTAATGTAGACCTAATACAAAACAATTTAATGCAAATAATTAAGTTAACGGGGTTGCGGTTGTTTTATATTTTGTCAGGGGGTATTTTCCAGGGCCCTATTTTTAATGGTGGTTTGTCTAAGTAATTTAAATTGTAACCGAAAGTAATGTTCTGTATTTGTCGGGTGAATACTTTCTACAATTAAAGTAGGATGCGGCCCTCGTGAAAGCAGCAACAATATTAGGCCGTACATTGGCAAAGGCGCTTTGTCCATAACAAATTCGTATTCCCCGGACCAAATCATTCTCAAGCATAAGTTAAACAAAATGTAAGATTCCATCAAGCTGGCCTCTTAAAACTATAACATATTATTTTGTTGTACTCTTTGCTTGAGCCGCGTGTTATTGCCGATGATTTAAAAAGGTAATTTACCATGTTACTAAAAAGTAATGTTACGGATAGCGTAATATCCTGGCTTGTGTGTAAAGTGCTGAACATTTTAATTTTTTCTAAATAAAACATTTTAATTTCTCTAAACGTTAATTGTTATACAGCATATATGTTGGTCGTCCCTTGACTATTTTATTTTGCTCATTGTGCCTGAAATGGGTTAACTAAATGATGATTCCCCACAAATGGAGTCACATTCTTTAGCCTGTGTGGAAGCAGCATTTAATCGGATGGCGTGTTTTAAATTATCGCGCATTTATTTGTGACTGTAAAACATGTAATTGTTCGTCTTCGCAAACTAAAATTTTACATTTTGTTGAAACAAAATTGCAAATAATATGTACTTATTTGAAATAAAACGACTAAAAACCCAACGGCTAAGCACGTCAAACATCTTTTACGTAACGAAAACCAGTGACATATATCGATAGGGAACCACTCACTAACGTAAAACCTAAGGTTTTATAGCAGCCATTGTTCGCATTGCGTGATATTCAGCAAATACGTAATCCTGGTAACATACTGCGTCCAACGAAAGTAAAATCTCCTTTGAAACTGAAGATTGGTTACGATTAAAACCGCCGCGTTAACTGCGATGTTTTGCGAACTCAAATTTTGCGCGGTAACAGACATCAAAAAGTTTAAGTCTTAAGTTTGAAACATTAAAACTTATTTGTATTAAGGCAATCAGTATGTTATGACTTCAATTTGATTTGTAATACTGAAAACCCGCGACATTTATCGGTCCAGAATTACTAACAAACGTTAAACTTTAAGTTGTAACAGCAATTGTTTAGACTTGCGTAATATTCAAGCAAATAATACCGGCACCAAACTGCGTCATACGTGAAAAAAATCCTTGGAAATTAAAATTGCTTAACGGTGACCGGTTTGGGACGGCGATAGCTTACCTTCCCCAAAAAGATATCTCCCAGCACTCGCCGGATAATATCCACTTACATTTTTTTACTCATCACAAACAAGAAAGGAACTAGCCCCAGCAACCTCACCTCCAGAAAAATATTTCTTAAAACCCGCTGGAAAATAATTAATTTATATTAAAAAAAATTTGCTTGACAGCCTTACCAACCAAAAATGAATAGTAAAAAGTATTACTTAGTTTTAAGCAAGAATTGTTAAATCGCTAACTCAAGAGTTTTTACATTTTTTATTTTTTTTTTGTAAATCTCAAAGGAAAAATCCGGGACAAATTTGTTAACCGGGCGGGACACCGGGACAAGGCCTTAAAACCGGGACTGTCCCGGCTGAACCTGGACGTATGGCAAGCCTAGCTATAGGTATACTTAAGGTCAACCTTAAGCCAATATTCAGCGAGGTTATGCACAGCGTAATTGTCAAGTATTCGTTATGTCAATAGTAACTTTGGATCTTTGTAGTACTTTATTTGACTGCATAACAGATTATGTTAGTCAAAAACGAAGCACTAAGACCCAATAATGCGTTAAAAAACAGGACCGAATTGCTAAAGATATCCGTGTGCAATGTTGCATTGTACTCACTATTCGCATATAGCCTATTTAAGTTTTGGCAACAACTTGGACAGTTGACATATTACAGTTTACACAACTGCTTCAAATGACAGTTGTTAAGAATGTTAAACATATGGGAGATTTTTTTTTATTATAATGCACACATGTTAGTAAATTGTTTGGGCGATTTATTGCTGTGATTGTGTGGGCCCTGTAGGGTAGACTAACATTAATCCGTTTCCCAAACAAAATCGAGGTTAAATAATTTAATATAAATATACTAGGATTCGCTATTCTGGATTCGTTATTCCAGATTCGAAACCTAATATTCTAGAATATCTTAGGATTCTACTTTGAACATCCCTAGTTTTCAAAAAAGTAATAAAATGGAATGGCTACTTTAGGAATAAAACAGGATTGCAAAGTAGTTAATACAATTACAAAATAAACGTATAAATTCGAAAATAAAGAGGTGAATAGATAATTCTCATTAGGCGAACCAATATACCACGCGAAACAAACTTGTAAATAAAACTGCCTTAAATACGCCACCCTTTTAATAAATTAATTTACTTGTTTTAAGTTATGTTTTTACCGCTGTCCGATACTCCACGTTAGTTAGAATTTTGCCTTCTCCCGCTAGCCAATGCGAGTGCAATTTACTTCGGGCAAATACTTCGCATTAAAATCCATAAAGTGCTATCTTTATGTAATTTTGTCGCAAAACTACTGACAAACGGTGATTGTTACGAACAATAGGCTGAAATGACGCTTAGCAATAACAACCAATATAATTTTATGTTCGTTGTGAAAACTAAAAACGTGGTTTTGAAAGAGGAAACCAATATTTGTAAGTTTAACAGAGAAGAATGGGATTTAAACAAACTGTGGTTTTGCTGTTGATGGCAATCGCTTGCAAATCAAATGCTGACAAAGGTAATCCAGTTATTTACTTTATTTAGTAACAGTAAACGTTAAGATTAAACCACCTATTTGCTAAACTGTGGATTTTTACATTATTAATTCAAAGCAGATTTGGACGACTAAATAGTTCTAGTTGCTTAAACTTTAACGAATTGAGCGTTTAATGCTAATTGTAACTTAACCTAGTTTGTGAATTGCTTGTGTGTTCTAGTTTCTCGTTTAATTTCGTTGTTTTTAAAATATGCAACTTAATTTTGTCTCAACAGCGTTTTTAGTTTATTAGCTGAAACAAGTGTTAAGTCATGCAGGTGAATTATGATGCTTAAAAATTGTCAATCTTGGTGCACAACTATACAACTAAACAGACTTGGACAATTAGATAATTCTAGCTTTCTAACTCATTGAATTAGAGCAAAATGCGGCTGATTCTAATCTAATTTATGAATTGTTGAGTGCTCTAATTGTCCAACGGCATTTTCAGTGTCTAAGTTCAAACACAGAATTTCAATTATAATTTTTTGGTTGGAATGACTTGTATGTAATTTTTACAGTCTAAAAAGCATAAAAAGGCATAAGGAATCCGGTAATTCTAATTCTAATCTAATTTGAGAAAACTCAAAATGATCTAATTTAGAAAAACTTAAATGCTCTAATTTTAATTCTAATCTATTTTTAAAAAGCTAAAATAGGCTACATCTAGTTGTCCAAGTCTGCAAATAAAAGAGGCAAACATTGCTTCGGGAAATGGTCAGACTTGAACAACTAGATAATTCTGGTTTTCAAATTCAATGAATTACAGCAAAATTCTACTAATTCTAATCTAATTTATGAATTGCATGTGCGCTCTGTGGTCCGTAAAGCAGTTTCAGAGGACTCCAACCATAAGACCGAGATAAGAACAACACCAACCACAGAATGAAACACAATTCGGAAAAAGGCCAAAATAGGACTAATATCTAACGGTATTCGTACCGTCTAAATCGGAATAAGTCATAAATCCGTCGGAATAAGACCTAAAAGCTCAAATCAGGCCTAAACAACACTTTAACTAACCCCAAACCCCACCCAAGTACACAATTAACTCGCCTTATAATTTCAACACTAACCAATTTTCTAATCCCATCAATAACCCTAAACAGGCCCAAAAATCCGGTGCCAAAACAGAGGCGCCCTGACGGCGCCGGTCAGACTAGCGCAGTGGTTCTCAAAGTATGGGTCGCGACCCTTGGGTCGCGTAGGGTCAAAAAATGGGTCGCTCTATGGTGATTCAATCCCACTCAAACGAACTTTTTTCATTTCATTTAACAAATATTTTTAATTCAATCATAACTGCATTATTGCAGCATAAGCTTTTCACGTTGCTTCAAATATGTAACCTGGATTATTGCATCATAAGTGGTTTTATGAACGTTTTGATAGCAGCCAGTTACAGTGTAGCCATAGCCAACTACAGTAGCTTCTGTGACTGGTGTAAGCTTTAAATCACCAAACAAGCCACGCCGATATTATAAAGGAAAAAAATGTACTTTCACGAATCACAATAAAATAAATCATTTGTTTGTAATCTATCAGTTAGGGTCGTGAGATGCTCATAAAACTCAGATTCTGGTCGCGCTGAAAAAAATTTGACTGGACTATAGGGCGTCCAAACGTAGTCACCAAAACGGCTGATGCCAGACTGCTGGCCTTCGATGGTCGCTTACCCTCTACCCACAGGTTCGGGCGTTATTTTGGCCATTTAGGCCTTATTTCGATGAATTTAGGCCTTATTCCGACAGAATTAGGTCTTAGGTATTAGTCTTATTTTGCCTATTTTGGCCTAATTCCGAATTGTGTTTTATTCTGACGTTGGTGTTGTTCATATCTCGATCTTATGGCTGGAGTCCGTTAGAAAGTTTTTTTTAATTTAGAAAGAATTGTGACTCCACTGTGTACTACAAGAAACATGGGTCAACTGACCCTTGAATTTTTATAGGGCCGCGAAATAACAAAATAATTGCAAAGGGTCCACCAGGCAATTTTTTAGAAACTTTTAGGAACCCCTGCACCAGGCTAAGCTAATAAATTAGTTATAGCTGCTACATACCGCGTAGATTTACGAGCCTGGCTTTATTCGTTACAGAAACTTGCCAGAGGTTTGTTGATTTTTTTCAAGCCTGTGCATTAATAAGACTTCTTAGAGTTTAAACGGAATTTTATTCTCATTAGAATGCAAAGGTCAATATTCCTGTGCAGCTGTGCTACTATTAATACTTTTAACATAGCCTATGCTTGAGCAGTTATTAAAGGCTGATGGACGGTGTACTATAATACGTAAACCGATATCGCCGATCGAAAAACTATATATAAGATTAAAATTTTGTAGGCTACACGTGTATGTGCGTGTAGCTTACATTGAACAACCTTGATTGGAAAGTGAACTGTTTTTTTTGTCAGCACTAGACGGTTCAGACGAAAGTACAGGCAAGGCGACCAGATTTCATTCTCCACCGTGGCTTTTGATCGTCCAGATATTTGTCTTTTCACTTTTGGTTTTCCTACTCATTGTGTGGACTGTCGTGACGTAAGTATGCTATTTTAAAGTAACAATAAAATCCGCGGTTGTTATAACATATTCGATACTGGTAGTTTGGGAAATCTACGGCCGTCCATCCGATACTAAATTATTTTGTTTTTTTATATGACAAAAAGGGCAAATCTTTTGCTATATTGGACTCCAGCAATAAAAACATTAACGAACGAACCTCTCTCTACTTTTTTCAAGTCATTTATGTCGTGTCAATTTTGATGGCTGTATAATAAGAGATGATTTTTCTATTGAAGCTAGTTCAATCCCGCATAAGCAATTATTGCAAATCGTATGAGAAATATTTGTAGACTAGATCTTAGGTTATACCAGGAGTCAGTAACCCTTTTCCTGGTCGCGGGCCAAAGCCACCTTTAAAAGGTCTCGGCGGGTCATAATAAATGGTAAATGACAATTTTGTTGCTAAAATGTGTGGATTTGAAGCAATATATTGCAATAACTATTAATTGGGGGCGGACCTAGGATTTTTTACACTATAGATGGGTCTCATTACAATTAAAAAGAAGTGGTGCAGCGTTTCACCCATAACCCGCCCCTACCCCAAACACGGGCCCAAACAGGGGCAACCAATCTGAAGGCAATGTCGGGAGCAGAAAGTACTGCCTAAAACGAAGGAGCAAGGGTAAAAAGCAATGCCTAATACGTCAGGAGCGGGGGTAGAAAGTACTACCTAAAACGTAAGGAACGGGGGTATAAACTATGGCCTAATAAGTCTGGAGCGAGGGTAGAAAGTACTACGGTACCTACAACGTAAGGAGCGGGGGTAGAAAGTACTGCTTAATACGTTACTACTGCCTGGTTTTCCAAAGTAGTAGACATCGACTTTAAACGAACCATAAAATTAATGTTGGTGGGTAACACTAATTTACGGAATAATGAATGGTCGGAATGGTCAAAACGCTCACAGTATTATTATTAAATATAATAACACTTGACTTGATCCACCTTTACCCAAACGCTAACCCCCATCCTAACTCAAATATTGTGCGTTGGTTTAATAGTTGTTTTAACGGGGTAACACATAAATTAGTGAGCGCTCCGACCATTCCGACCATTCATTATCCCGTAAATTAGTATTACCCCTGTTGGTTACAACTTTACAATTTTCTTACTAAATAACTGAAGGTTTTTTTTTCGGAGCGTTTTTTTTTCGGAGCATTCTAAGCACCAAAACCTGGCTTAAAGGTGTCAAACTCTGATTTTGAAATCTTAATCTGAACTCATAACTTACAAAACTAACTTTCCTTCTCATTCCACAGATGCTACTATTCATGCAGACGCAGATGCAACAATATAGAGGAGGGCCAAAACAGAAGCGAAACCGAACCCCTTCTGAGGCCAGGGGGGCACCAGAGCCTGGCAACGCGCCAGCCGACGCCGTTGGGCCACAGGAGGGGCGACCCGGCCGCGCGGTACCAACAACACCGGGAAACTCCCTCAATGGAAACCGTAAACACCAATCGCGGCGGTTCTCGTTCAAACAGCACACTCGTCACGATTCCTCAGCGAACCATGACCGTTCCGGACATCCTGGCGCCATCTGGCCCACATTGTTCCACCGGCCCGGATTCTCAGCAGCCCATGGCTATTCCAGGCATCTTGGCGCCGCCTGGTTCAGTTCCAGGGATGCCCATCCACAGTGCGTCACAAGTGTACGATTCACGAGCGAAAGGACTTCAAAGGAGCCAAGCTTTTCGCGATTTGAGATCTAAGGTCTTGGAGGTTTCTCACGGCACCGATGGCCTTGTTCTGACCAATTCCCACCCTATAAAGCAATCCAGCTCTAGTCACTTTCCAGAAAGTTCGCGCAGAGTTCGCTCAGAACCTCACTCAATGCCAAGTTGCTACTCTAATATTCCGCCGTTACCAGAAAACCTTCCCAGCAGACCATTTGCCAGCGGTTCTTTGCAAAAGCCAGCCCAAGCAAATCAAGATAAATCAGATGCAAAAAAATCAGTTTCACAAAAATCAGACACCGCCAAACCAAATCAAGATACATTAGATGCAAAAAAATCAGACACAGTCAAACCAAATCAGGATACATCAAATATCAAAAGAAATCAAATTCCAGAAATTGCGTTGACTGAAAAAGAGCTTCCAAACATTCCGACAAGCATTCAAACCTCTGGCGAATCCCAGTCGGTTCAAGAATGTTTTCTTGGACCCCATACCCCTAAAAGACGCCCAAAACGTGTCGCGGGCCGTTTCCGAAGGCCTGATCTCGGCCATTCCGGTCACCATGACCGATGACCCCATTTTTGCCCAAAAAAGCCCCCCAATCGCGAAAAGCCCTGTCCCGTTGCTTCACATTCCTTCTAGTCCGTTAGGCAACTTTTACAATCTTAGTGGTTTACGGGTTCCATACCATAGGCCGGGCTTCTACTTGGGCGGCTACGAAAGAGAATGAGAATACTTGATTTTTTGCCGTTTTTGCCAAAACTAGGTGTTTTTTTATTGATTATTTTGTACAATTTGTTGTGTAACTGCCGTAAGAAAATTCCGGGTAACTCCTAACCGGACAGTTGTGTTGGATTCGTTTGATTTCGGTGTTTGTGAATTTGTTTACTATAAAAAGTAGTGCTACAACAGCGTTATTTCACGTTGGTAAGAAAAAAATCTGGAATAAATGTTAACCGAAACATGTTGTTTGCGAAATTCATTAAAATTCTTTTTTTTTACTTTTAGGCCTAAATTTTCTTTGAGCTGCCGTTCGTTGAATTTTCGTTGGTTACTTTTCTTACCCGAAAATAACCACAACTCCACCACCATTTTTTGTTGGATAAATCAGTTCGATTTTTGTCCTATTCGTTTCGTTTGTTGTATATAGTTTTGCATTGTCCAAAGTACTGTCGTAAAAGCTGCTAGCCAATCTGAAAATTTGCCAAATGTGAAGTGTTATTTTCCATTAGGTTCTTTCATGTTCAGTGTAATTCGTTTAGTTTTTACTGTAACCTGGTGTTGTTTTGCTAAACTTAGTGTTATTTGTTTTGTTTTCTGCCTTTTGTATTTATTGGTTGCTGTATTTTCCCATTTTTTCGCTGCTTTGTTAGATCTTATATAGGAAAACAAAATCTGACCATGGAACATTTGCACTAGCTAATTGTGGTAAATCCTCGCTTTTTGTTTTTGACTTGATTCGTTTTTCCTTGCTGTAAGTAACGAGAGTAGCGAAAACATTCTGTAAAAATATTGGACTTTTAAGTGATATAAACCCAAAACTGTAGTTTTCTGACTTAAACGCCTAAAACCCCAAGAAAAAATTCATATTTGTTTTCCTATCATGTACGTTCGATTTTGTTTTCACTTTTGGTCATTACCGATAAAAAATAACGTTTCAATTTTTTTAGTTTTTTAATGTTCCTCATGTGTGATCATAATCCATTGCCGCCCGAAAATTATGTTCCTATTTTTGTTCTTATTTCGTTAATTCATTTTCTTTTTACTGTCATTTTTTTTTTCTTTTACCTCCATTCTTGCCGTTCATTTCTTTTAGTGAATAAACAAACAAAATAATGTTTTTCCGTTTTTCGAATGCAATCATAATTTTTAGTTTTTATTACTTAACTGATAATCAAAACTAATATGTTTTTACAAGCTGAAGAATTACTGACGGCACGAATGTCATCATTCAAAATGGAAAACCTCTATACCTTCAAAATTTCTGATTCTAATAACAAAGGACTCTTAAATAAGGCATGCAGACAACAAACGAACCTAAAAAAAACATAAAATGGTGACAACATAATACAAATGAAATACCCTTCAAGATACAAAAAACTTTACCACTGATTTGTTCTCATTTAAACGTGTTTTGTTTCAATATATTTCTCGTGCAGGCTACAAAAAGTTGCTCAGCAAATCACAATGAAAAATTATAACCGACCGTTTTTGCGTATTGTTTGGGGTTACGTTTCTGTCTATGCTTTCAATAATTAATAGTGTGATAAGTTCTTTACACTTCAAAACTCTATTTTCATAGACTTGGTGTTAAAACCGTAGGCTGTAGCGGCACTCTCATGTTTAGCGACGCACACAGTAATACTGCACCGAACCGGACATATTGCCTTTTTTCTTTCGTTCTCTTCCTTACAATGCGTTGTGTAATTGTCTGCCCTTTTCAAAAACACGAACTCGAAGCAACACAGAAAGCGTCTCGCTTCAATGGTGACCCCGAGATTTCATAAACGACATTTCTGAAACAAGCATGGCAAATGAAGAGTCGCAAAACGCAGTGACAATAAGACTACCCACGTTTTGGACTGCTCAAGCACGAGTTTTGATTCGACAAGCTGAGGCACAGTTTGCAATTGAATTTAAAGACGATCAAACCAAGTACTACTATGTTGTTTCGGCCTTGGACCAGCACACTGCAACTCGTTTGTTGGACCTTCTTGATCGGCCACCGGACGTGAACAAGTACCAATCAATTAAACATGGGCTGCTTTAGACTTTTAGTCTAACGTGTTCGCAAAGAGCCAGTGCCTTGCTTGACATGGCTCCTTTAGGCGATAGAATTCCATCGGCATTAGTGGACGAGATGCTGTCATTGCTTGGTGACCACACACCGTATTTTTTTTTTTCGGGAATTATTTTTGAGGCACATGCCTGCGGAGGTACGTACGGGCTTAGCAGGAAAAGATTTTGAAACTAACCGCCATTTAGCGCAGCAAGCCGATGCCATATTTCTAGCAGCCCGAGAGAACACCTTGCCACTTTCAATTTCCTATACAAAACGCCTCGATCAAGACTGAAGTACGCGAACCAAGTACAATTTGTTTTTATCATCGACGGTTTAAAGACACAGCCCGCCGATGCATCCCCCCTTGTTCATTCTCCCATGGAAACTGGCAAGCCGACTTGTTTAGCTGCTATAATGGCCGGCCAAGCGACTAGCAGCCTCTTCTTATTTTTGGATCGCTTAGCTGGTCGTAATTTTTTAGTGGATACGGGCGTTGAGATGCGTGTTGCCTAAACAAGTATACAAACAAGTATCTATTAACGATGGTCGATCGTTTCACTAGACGGCCGGAAGCCATTCCAAGGCCGGATGCGACCACCATCACGTGTGCACGAGCTTTCGCCTCCACTGGGTTGCTCGATTTGGAGTTTCCACCGACATCTCGTCAGACCGAGGTTCGCAGTTCATATCGGAATTGTGGACTATTTTCAACGAACCATTGGGCATCCGGCTTTATCGTACGTGTTCATTTCATCCACAAGCCTCTTATGTTACGACTAACAGCCCATAATTGGATAGACGAGCTCCCATGGGTGTTGCTTGGCATCCGGACTAACCCAAAGGAAGATCTCCAAGCATCTTCAGCAGAGCTGGTGTATGGTTCGCCTATCGCCGTTCCAGGTGATTTAGTAAGAACCAGGCAAACAACGCGATCGCCTGCTGATGTTTTACCATTGGTAAGATCCACAGTTCGTCAACTGACCCCAACACCGATGTCTCGTCACGGTTTTGTCCGAGTGAACATCCCGGAATCGTTGACCTCCAGAGCCTACGTTTTTATTCGCAGGGACGGTCATCGTCCCCCGATCACCCCTCCTTACGATGGTCCATAAAAGGTTATCAAGAAAGGCGCCAAAGGGTTTACACTCGACATGGTTGGTCGGCACTAACTGGTGAGCATCGACCGGTTAAAGCCAGTACATCTAGAACTTTCAGAGCCAGTGCTGGTGGCTTCCACGTAGAAGGCGGCCTCTTGAACGAACACATCTTACGCACGCGCGCTCGCAGTTATTTTCGCTTTCCTTCGTCGTGATTTTGTATTCGCCGCATTTTACACATTGTTATTGAGTCATTTGTCCGTTTCTGGAGGGGGGTTATGTAGCGGCTCTCTATGTTTACCGACGCACACAGTAATACTGCACCGAACCGGACATATTGCCTTTTTCCTTTCGTTCTTTTCATGTGCAGTGCGTTGTGTAATTGTCTGCCCTTTTCAAAAAACACGAACTCGAAGTAACACAAAAAGCGTCTCGCTTCAAGGCATTAGATTTAGGAAAACGAATAAAAAACAATGACAATAACGAACTAAAGCCAAGGCAAACGAATATATTAGTTTTCATTTACCCTATTACTATTGACTAATATTTTTGAGAATAAAAGAGAAAAATATGTCCACATTTAAACGCGGCAATTATTAATATATATTTTCCAAACCTTAAATTCATAGATTTCTAAACATTCGAAGATCCCACTTGGTTGTAAAGTTCTTTAAATATTTCGTTTTTAAATTAAAACTATATAAATACGAAGATTTCAACACATCACGTAACTAAATAACATTGTTTCACTTTCCCTGAACTCCTAACCCATCTCTAATATACTGAAAGGTTTAAAAAGTTGTTTACCTTTTTTTAATGAAGCAGGCTACAACTCGTTGCCTAGCAACTTATCATACCAATTGTAACTAACACAACGATTAAAGTATTATTTTTGAAAAATTTCAGAATATTTTATTATTGTTTCTTTGTTGACTCTAAACTTAAATACAGAAAGTGTTTATTTTTAATCTATCTGACAAGTTATAATAATCTAAACATCAAAATTGTTTTATTTATGCTTAGCAGACTTTTTGTTTACAGCTAACACCAGCAATTTATTGATTTAAATTTTGTTTTGCTTTTATTTTAATTTACACAGGCTAAAAAGTGTCGCTTAGCAACCATTAGAAAATCTAACTGCACAACGACTGGTGCATCATTTCAACTAAAACAAACGAATTACTTTTTGTTGTTTCTATGTTTTATTTCATTAATTCTTTAAATAACTAGTTTTAGTGCCGAAATTAACATTTTTTGGTAATCTATTACCTTTAAATTTTGGTAATCTGTTACCTTTTTAGACGAACTGTACGTCAAGTTAAGGATTAGTCTTTAAAAACTTAAAAAAATTATATTTTTGTGATGTTTTAAAACATGCTAAAGTTGTTATATTCTATAAAACAATAATTCAAAAAAGCTGATTATGATATTTTTGCATGAAATACTGGTACCAGCAATAATAAAGTTGAAATGTTCATTAAGTCATAGAAACAATATAAAAAAGGATTAGTTTAAAACCAGCTAATAGCAACGCGGAACGTTATGTTTTACAGTTTAGTTTAGTACAGGGGTTCTTAACCTTTTTTGTATGTTTTACCCTTTTAACGAAGCTGAATATCATTTAACCCCAATGTATGAAATGGTGCCCATTTATTGAAAAACGAATGTAACAAATTACATCAGCTATATTCAACGTGCCGGCTGCCCTTGCTTTTTAGCAACGAGTAGTTCAATGTTTGGTAAAGTAGTAGATAATGTAGGCTACAACGAATATCAGATTCAACATGAAGTCAGTTTTGTGCTTTACATTTAAAAGTAGCCTACGCAATGCAGAGAAGTCGCATTCGCATACGTATGTTAAACAAAACGGACCAGAATATTCAGAGCTTGAATACCTATCCTTGGATAACAATGTTGAACTTTAACCCCAAAATGTTCTAGGTTGCAAGAGTGAAACTCATCTATTGGCGAAGCATACCGTTACCGACACTAGGCGATAAAGAATTAATGGGCTACTGTACTATAGGTTAGCTTCGAATTACCAGTTAATCTGAACTGCTAAACATTGTTTCACTTAACCTAAACTCCTAAAACATCTCTAATAAACTGAAAGGTTTAAATTTTAAAGTCGTTTAACTTTTTTTAATAAAGCAGGCTACAACTCTTTGCCTAGTAACTTATTATAACAATTGTAACTTACATACCGATTGAAACATTATTGATGGAAATGTTTGGAATATTTTATTATTGTTTCTATGTTGATTTTAAACGTAGGACTACCATATTTTCCGCGCCCTAAAAGGGGGCATTTTTTGTAAAACGTAAGCAGAATTTGTTATTAAATGGACTTGGAATGCTTCGTAAAACAAATCCAGTTTGATTTGCCCCATCTGGATAAAATTCAATTATAACAATAACATCACTGCATTGTCATTCAAACCTTGTCTCGAAAAATATTTAAAATATTTTAGTTCTTATTGTCAACCTTAAAAAAGCACTTTAAACTAAATGTTAAAAATAATAATAAACAAGGTAATATTGAAAAAAAATACTATTAAATTAACCACAACTAGAAATAAAAATCGTTTAAATAGAAACGTTTTTCTAGAAATTAAGATTTTAAAATTTATTCGCATTATTTATATTACTGTCAACAAAAGGCCATGTATATATTAGCAATTTAATGACGTCAGGCTATGACGTTTTTTGTGACGTCATACTTAAAAGACGACAAATATTCTCTATAATAAGTGTTTAAAAACGTCACGATTTTAAGACCCAAAATATGGTATCCTTACCAAAGCACATCGGAATAAGATCTAAACGGCTAGAGCAGTGGTTCTCGACGTTTGTTACCCTGTCCTATGCCTATGCTATTATGAAAGCTTTCAGCGGACCTCAAATTTTCTCTCAGTATCTGTTTGTTTCTTCTATGTTCGCCATTAAAACGGGATGGATCCATGATTTTTGTATTTTGATGGAGCATGAAAGTTTTCATGGATAAAGTTAAGTCGGACGTGTTATAAAACAATTAAACCTAAAAATACCTTCGGATATTTTCCAAGGTATCGCAAATATTTTGGTTAAACTGAAAATCTTTTTAATTCAAAACGATAAGTAACGCGTTAGGTACATAAAAGAGATTCGAATTTAACTTGAAACAACATTTTCTACCCGTAGGCAGACGCAAAAATATTTTACCAAAGCGCTGTCCCGGTAACAATTTCAGCTTACTTTACCACTGATTTGTTCTCATTTAAACGTGTTTTGTTTCAATATATTTCTCGTGCAGGCTACAAAAAGTTGCTCAGCAAATCATAATGAAAAAATATAACCGACCGTTTATGCGTATTGTTTGGGGTTACGTTTCTGTCTATGCTTTTAATATTAATAGTGTGATAAGTTCTTTAAACTTCAAAACTCTATTTTCATAGACTTGGTGTAAAAACCATAGGCTGGAGCGGCACTCTATGTTTACCGACGCACACAGTAATACTGCACCGAACCGGACATATTGCTTTTTTCCTTTCGTTCTCTTCCTGTGCATTTCGTTGTGTAATTGTCTGCCCTTTTCAAAAACACGAACTCGAAGCAACACAGAAAGCGTCTTGCTTCAATGGTGACTCTGAAATTTTAGGAACGACATTTCTGAAGCAAGCATGGCAAGTGAAGAGACGCAAAACGCAGTGGCATTAAAACTACCCACGTTTTGGACTGCTCAAGCACGAGTTTGGTTTCGACAAGCTGGGGCACAGTTTGCAATTAAAGGCGTTAAAAACGATCAAACCAAGTACTACTATGTTGTTTGGGCGTTGGACCAGCACACTGCAACTCGTTTGTTGGACCTTCTTGATCGGCCACCGAACGTGAACAAGTACCAATCAATTAAACATCGGCTGCTTCAGACTTTTAGTCTAACGTGTTCGCAAAGAGCCAGTGCCTTGACATGGCTCCTTTAGGCGATAGAATTCCATCGGCATTAGTGGACGAGATGCTGTCATTGCTTGGTGACCACACAACGTATTTTTTTTTTCGGGAATTATTTTTGAGGCACATGCCTGCGGAGGTACGTACGGGCTTAGCAGGAAAATATTTTGAAACAAACCGCCATTTAGCGCAGCAAGCCGATGCCATATTTCTAGCAGCCCGAGAGAACACCTTGCAACTTTCAATTTTCTATACAAAACGCCTCGATCAAGACTGAAGTACGCGAACCAAGTACAATTTGTTTTTATCATCGACGGTTTAAAGACACAGCCCGCCGATGCATCCCCCCTTGTTCATTCTCCCATGGAAACTGGCAAGCCGACTTGTTTAGCTGCTACAATGGCCGGTCAAGCTACTAGCAGCCTTTTCTTATTTTGGGATCGCTTAGCAGGTCGTAATTTTTTAGTGGATACGGGCGCTGAGATGCGTTTTGCCTCCCACAGGACCTGAGCGTCGCGCGAATCCTACCGACAAAACACTCGTCGCTGCTAATGGCACCAACATTCCAACATACGGTTCTCGTTCCATATCAATGGCTTTTCCTTCAGGCACATTTAAATGGAAGTTTGTTTTGGCCGACGTTGGTCGAATTTTTCAGCAAGCGACTGCGAAGGTCTGCACGACAGCAGCGCCATTTAACCGCAATCTCTGATTTTACAACAGATGTTCGTCACATCGAAGGCAAGCAAAACCACCTCGCAGACGCGCTCTTCCGCGGTTCCATCAGTATGTTACTACTCGACATGGACTACACCGCAATCGCGCGTGCACAGCTTGAACAGGAGGTCCAGGCTTACCGCACCGCAATTTCTGGTCTAAAACTGAAAGACATCCAACTAAACCAGTCGGGAACAACGATCCTGTGCGAAGTATCCACCGAATATCCGCGCCCTATTGTTCCAAAGTCGTGTCAACGAAAGGTTTTCGACATAGTTCACGGACTTTCGCATCCTTAGGTTCGGGCTACGCGCAAACTAATTGCCTTAAAGTTTGCATGGCACGTCCTGCATCGTCAAGTTGGTTTATGGGCTAAACAATGCGTGGACTGTCAAAAGGCAAAGGTTCGCCAACACGTCCGCACGCCTTGGGTGAATTACCCGCTTTGCAAAACTTGGTTTTTTCATGTCAATATCGAGATTGTATCTATTGACGATGGTCGATCGTTTCACTAGATGGCCGGAAGCCATTCCAATGCCGTATGCGACCACCATCACGTGTGCACGAGCTTTCACCTCCACTGGGTTGCATGATTTGGAGTTCCCACCGACATCTCTCGTCAGACCGAGGTTTGCAGTTCATATCGGAATTTGTGGACTATTTTCAACGAACTATTGGGCATCCGGCTTCATCGTACGTGTTCATTTCATCCACAAGCCGCTTATGTCACGACTAACAGACCCTAATTGGATAGACGAGCTACCATGGGTGTTGCTTGGCATCCGGACTGCCCCAAAGGAAGATCTCCAAGCATCTTCAGAAGAGATGGTGTATGGTTCGCCTATCGCCGTTCCAGGTGATTTAGTAAGAACCAGGCAAACAACGCCATCACCTGCTGATGTTTTACCATTGGTAAGATCCACAGTTCGTCAACTGACCCCAACACCGATGTCTCGTCACGGTTTTGTCCAAGTGAACATCCCGGAATCGTTGACCTCCAGCGCATACGTTTTTATTCGCAGAGACGGTCATCGTCCCCCGATAACCCCTCCTTACGATGGTCCATAAAAGGTTATCAAGAAAGGCGCCAAAGGGTTTACACTCGACATGGGTGGCCGGCACTAACTGGTGAGCATCGACCGGTTAAAGCCAGCAAATCTAGAACTTTCAGAGCCAGTGCTGGTGGCTCTTCCTCCACGTAGAAGGCGGCCTCTTGAACGAACACATCTTACGCACGCGCGCTCGCAGTTATTTTCGCTTTCCTTCGTCGTGATTTTGTATTCGCCGTATTTTACGCATTGTTTGAGTCATTTGTCCGTTTCTGGAGGGGGGTTATGTAGCGGTACTCTATGTTTATCGACGCACACAGTAATACCGCACCGAACCGGACATATTGCCTTTTTCCTTTCGTTCTTTTCCTGTGCATTGCGTTGTGTAATTGTCTGCCCTTTTCAAAAACACAAACTCGAAGCAACACAAAAAGCGTCTCGCTTCAAGGCATTAGATTTAGGAAAACGAACAAAAATAATGACAATAACGAACTAAAGCCAAGGCAAACGAAGATATTAGTTTTCATTTAGCCTATTACTATTCGACTAATATTTTTAAAACGAGAAAAATATGTCCACATTTAAACGCAGCAATTATTAATATATATTTTCCAAACCTTAAATTGATAGATTTCTAAACATTTGAAGGTCGCACTTGGTTGTAAAGTTCTTCAAATATTTCGTTTTTAAATTAAAACTATATAAATACGAAGATTTCAACACATCACGTAACTAAATAACATTGTTTCACTTTCCCTGAACTCCTAACCCATCTCTAATATACTGAAAGGTTTAAAAAGTTGTTTAACTTTTTTTAATGAAGCAGGCTACAACTCGTTGCCTAGCGACTAATTATACCAATTGTAACTAACACAACGATTAAAGAATTATTTTTGAAAAATTTCAGAATATTTTATTATTGTTTCTATGTTGCCTTTAAACTTAAATACAGAAAGTGTTTATTTTTAATCTATCTGACAAGTTATAATAATCTAAACATCAAAATTGTTTTATTTATGCTTAACAGACTTTTTGTTTACAGCTAACACCAGCAATTTATTGATTTAAATTTTGTTTTGCTTTTATTTTAATTTACACAGGCTAAAAAGTGTCGCTTAGCAACCATTGGAAAATCTAACTGCACAACGACTGGTGCATCATTTCAACTAAAACAAACGAATTACTTTTTGTTGTTTCTATGTTTCATTTCATTAATTCTTTGAATAACTAGTTTTAGTGCCGAAATTAACATTTTTTGGTAATCTATTACCTTTAAATTTTGGTAATTTGTTACCTTTTTAGACGAACTGTACGTCAAGTTAAGGATTAGTCTTTAAAAACTTAAAAAAATTATCTTTTTGTGATGTTTTAAAACATGCTGAAGTTGTTATATTCTTTAAAACAATAATTCAAAAAAGCTGATTATGATATTTTTGCACGAAATACTGGTACCAGCAATAATAAAGTTGAAGTGTTCATTAAGTCATAGAAACAATATAAAAAAGGATTAGTTTAAAATCAGCTAATAGCAACGCGGAACGTTGTGGTCAACTAGAAACTTGTTCTCTAATGTTTTACAGTTTAGTTTAGTACAGGGGTTCTTAACCTTTTTTGTATGTTTTACCCTTTTAACGAAGCTGAATATCATTTAACTCCAATGTATAAAATGGTGCCCATTTATTGAAAAACGAATGTAACAAATTACATCAGCTATATTCAACGTGCCGGCTGCCCTTGCTTTTTAGCAACGAGTTGTTCAATGTTTGGTCAAGTAGTAGATAATGTAGGCTACAACGAATATCAGATTGAACATGAAGTCAGTTTTGTGCTTTACATTTAAAAGTAGCCTACGCAATGCAGAGAAGTCGCATTCGCATACGTATGTTAAACAAATCGGACCAGAGAGCTTGAATACCTATCCTTGGATAACAATGTTGAACTTTAACCCCAAAATGTTCTAGGTTGCAAGAATAAAACTCATCTATTGGCGAAGCATACCGTTACCGACACTAGGCGATAAAGAATTAATGGGCTACTGTACTATATGTTAGCTTCGAATTACCAGTTAATCTGAACTGCTAAACATTGTTTCACTTAACCTAAACTCCTAAAACATCTCTAATAAACTGAAAGGTT
Source organism: Ascidiella aspersa (assembly GCF_963924565.1). Classification (NCBI taxonomy): domain Eukaryota; kingdom Metazoa; phylum Chordata; class Ascidiacea; order Phlebobranchia; family Ascidiidae; genus Ascidiella; species Ascidiella aspersa. The sequence goes on from NC_139451.1 coordinate 5,228,004, forward strand.
TAAATTTTAAAGTCGTTTAATTTTTTTCAATAAAGCAGGCTACAACTCTTTGCCTAGTAACTTATTATAACAATTGTAACTTACATACCGATTGAAACATTAACAATTATGGAAATGTTTGGAAAATTTTATTATTGTTTCTATGTTGATTTTTTTTAACACATAAATTAAAAAGAACATACAGAGATCAAGAGTTTTAACTGCAAAAAATTTCTATAACTCGCCCTTCTTTATAATTTCCAAACACTTTTTTATACATGGGGACCAGTTGCTTACAAACTGAAAGATTTTAAAAGCTCTCCCAACTCCTTTTCCCAAAAGTGATAATCGGAATGTTCATAAATCGGTTCCTGTCCGTTAAACCTCAGAGGACCGTGAAAAATGTAACTCACTCTTCTTTCATCTTTCTCTATAACCCTGACTCTAATTTTATCCAACCCTTCCTTGTATTCCAGTGTACGGTAAGCGCAGAGCCACGCGTTGCAAACGTCGTCTTTCCTTGCAAACAATTTCCCATTGGGGCGCTGCACAGGTAGCGTGGGCAGCTTAAATGGGTTCAGGAACATCTTTATTCGCACAACCAATCTTTTTGACACTACTGGATCTTCAGCAACGTCCTGCTTCGAAAAGTAAACGTCTCTCGGACGAACTCGAAGCGGTGGGTCGCGCTTGGGCTTTTAAATCACCGCCGAAGAACTGCGAAAATTTGGCATAATGTTATTGGAAATTATGTACAGACTGAATCATTGTTTGTAAATCTGAGCGTAACTATATTTAAACTAGTAACAGATTATAGGGAGTAACTTTAAAATTGACTTGAAGTTAGTTTTTAATTCAGCTTTAGAATTACTTAGGTTTGTAATTTTTATTTTTATTTTTTTAAAAAAGGCAACCGCAATCCGTTTAATGTTTCTACGAAGAACGACAAATAAAAAGGTGTTAATTAATCACTGGTTTAGGTTATTACAAAAATATCTGACCGAAGTAATTTGCAAAGGTGACTTATCGTATGTTTTAGAACTATTTGCTGTCCTGGGAAGTGTTGGTCCTGTTACCCCTTTAAAAATATATTACTGGTATAGACCTATTGGTAAACCGTATCTCCTTTTTTTTATTTATAAGAATCGAAAGAATACCTTATGATCTTTCAATGCTCATATTAAACTTGGCCTACCTGACGGCAATTAGAAGTTGAGCTAATTTTTGTCAAATGGCCCAAATAACGCTTGAACCTGTCGGTAGAGGGTATGGGACGATCGGGGGCCATCGGTCCGGCATCGGCCGTTTTGGTGACTACGTGTGGTCGCCCTAGTACGTGTGGTCGCCGTACAGGCGCCGTCCGGCACTTTTGGTCCTGTTTAGGGTTATTGGTAGGTAATGGGTGGGGATAGAAAATGGGTTATTGTTGAAATTAGTAGTGGAGTTAGTGATGTAGCCTACTTAGGGGTGGGGTTTGGGGTTAATTAAAGTGTTTTTAGGCCTGATTCTGACCTATTAGGTCTTATTCCGAAGGATTAAGGACTTATTCCGATTTAGACGGTACTAATACCATCAGGTATTAGTCCTATTTTGGCCTTATTCCTAATTGTGTTTTATTCTGACGTTGGTGTTGTTCTTATCTTGGTCCTATGGCTGGAGTCCTATATATTCATTCAGCTAGATTAAGTATCGGGCAAAAAGGAAACTGTACACATTGATACAACGCATTGTTGTATGAACTACTGCTAATTAGTGTCTTGGCGTCGTCAGCCACTTGCTTTTGCTGATTTACTGACGACCGGAGGAACACAAATCAGTTATTTGTTTTATTTTAATGCAAAGAAAGTTTAAAATGAAAAGAAGAGTTTAAAATGCAAATCTGTTTAAACTGCTTAGTTGATTTTTTTGGCATTTTAAAAATACAAACAAGACGCGAAATGTTGCAAATACTTTTAAATACATTTGTCCAAATTTGAGATTCACAATTATTCAATTCTAAACGTAAACAAAATAAGTTCGCTGAACCTATAAATCGTTAAACGTATATCGTATATTGCTTTAAAACGCAAATATATTACAATTAAAATCTTGTTGGTTGTATTTTAAAACTGAAATTTGATAAATGTTAACTTTGATTTCTTTTGACAAGTTAAATCGCCCTACTTATTTACTGTCGATGGCTTTAAAACACTTCAGCTGTTGTTTTTTCAGACGCTTTTTGGACAATCTTGTTTCGGCCGTTGTTGTCTCTGTATATCAAAGTTGCGAATTAAAAAGTGTTATAAATTATTTTAGCTAGAAGACAGTATCGGGCTTTAAATAAGGTACGCCTATATTGGGTTCATACAACAGGACTTACATGCTATTGTCCAGCTTTAATAGAACTACTTCGTTATCGTGCGTATAACTGCCACGAACAGAAATGGACTGTCCTTCATTCAAAGTTGTGAACTTGTGAGCGTGGCTATAGCTTGAGAAATCAACAACATTTACCGGGATACGTTGCAGGTAGCCCATTTTATATAGCACACGAAACAAGGAGATTCTTCTTTTGTCAAGGGTATAGTACGGAAACTTGCCTTCCATGCCATTTACTGCTTTTACTGCATTTATGGTTGGAAAATCAGTTGCATTCATACACCCATATCTGATACTTGAAACGGCATCATTTACAACTCCACCGCCTAGCTATACTATCTTGTGAAAATTAGCCTATTAAGGGACTTCACAAAAATCACAGCCACATTTAGTAGTGCATGTAATATCTAATGTAGTAATGGTAATGTATGATGTAAACCACATTTGGTTAAGTCACCACGAACAAGATATGTATATTACAAAGGGAACGAATTAATATAAAGCAGTTATTATAATCATTATAGGGCGATTATTTTTTGACCTAAAAATTAAGAAATTTGACCTAAAAATAATTTATTTTGACAAAATTTTGACATGTTAGAAATGCATTGTCTTTATTTAAATAACCTAGGCGTCGTTATTCACACGTTTTTTATACCGTATATTGCTCTAATGAAGATGTCATACGGTTAAAACGACTTTGAATATCAATCAAAACTATTTTTTTTGATGAAATTGAACGATAAATTAAAAAAAAAAAATTCAACGACCAATTTCAAAAAGCTGAACATAGATTTTTAATTTTGTAAACGATTTATGTGCATTTTTATTCGATTTTGACTTGAAAAAATTTTGACAAATTTTGACCTTACGTTTAAATTTTGTCAAAATTTTGACTTTTTTAACAAGTCAAAATATAATCGCCCAAATAATCACCAAATAAACATGCGAAATCAAAAACATAGACGTGAATCACCAAGCACTAAATCTTTAGTTGCCTAATAAAAACTAATGTTGGTATTTTATTTAATACTTTGATATGTGAACCAACGTTATACCGTTAAAATGTGCCCCTTTTAAATAAATACTTAAAGTGCTATTTTTGCAAAAATGGCTTCCATTTTTTGTTCAAAACTGCTGACAAAAAATTTTCTTCAAATGCCGCTTACCACAACGTATATTGTTTTGGTTAGGGTGCGAGTTAGCGTTTGGTTGAGGGTGGGTGAAGTTATTATTAATAATAAACATAATATTACTTGCCCCACCCTTACCCAAACGCTAACCCGCACCCTAACCCAAACAATATGCGTTGTGGTAAGCGGTATTATTAATTTTTTTTTTGCATAACTTTTCACGTACAATAGTGAAAGAGCGCCGATTTTACAATCAATATGCTGAATTTAGCGTTTGGACTTTTATTTCTAAACAGACAATCCTACCACAATTATTAAATCATCGCACAATATTTGGGTAGGTGCAAAGGCGTAGCCAGGGTATTTTGCGCCCGGGGGCAAACTATAAAATTGGCGCCCCCTCCTTTATGTTTAATCACATTTTCTATTACAATAACATAATATACCTTACTTTATACGAAAAAACGATTCAAATTTTAATACAACATTGTATTTAAAGAAGAATCAGCCTTATTTTGGCTTTTGAAAGCCTCATTTTGGCGCCCGGGGACATATGTACCCCACCGCACCCCCCTAGCTACGCCTCTGGGTGGGTGTCGCACAATATTTTGGGAAGGGTGCTAGTTAGCGTTTGGGTGTTGGTGGGTCACGGATTTTTATATTTCTTATCTAATAATTATACTTGACCCACGCTAACCGCACCCTAACCAAAATAATATGCGTTGTGGTAGGATTCTAGACCAGCGCCCGAAATAATCCTAATTGCTTTTTCAATTATAACTTAGCAACAAATAAAACGGTAACGGTTGCCCAGAAGCACTCGACAAACAAAATTACTAGGCAAGCCTCAAGGGTCTAGCATTATCAGCAGTAAATTAAACGTAAGAAAAATGCTGAGGTATTACGAAACGTATCCACACTCATTAGTCTTGTGCATAAAATTATCGGCGCCGACTCAAAAATTTTCATTCCTGAACGATCCAAATTTTTCTTACAGGAACGCCTTGTAAATTAAACTGTTTTTTCAGCACTAGAAGGTTCAGACGAAAGTACAGCCCAGGCGACCATATTTCATTTTCCACCGTGGCTTTTGATCGTCCAGACATTCGTTTTTGCACTTTTGGTTGTCCTACTCATTGTGTGGTCTATCGTGAAGTAAGTACGCTATTTTAACGTAACAATGAAATCCGCGGTTGTTATAACATATTCTATACCGGTATTTTGGGAAATCTACGGCCGTCGATCCGATACTAAATTATTTTGTTTTTTATATGACAAAAAAGGCCAAACTTTTGCTGTATCGGACTCCAGCAATACGACTGAAAACATCAACAAACGAATCTTATACCCTCTCTACTTTTTTTCAAGTCATTTATGTCATTACTTTTTTACGACGAGTTTAAGTCGTATTCGGTCGTATGCTTTTTCGGTCGTAATTTCACTGGTCTTTATACTATTATAGTGTGTTCCCGTTGGATTTATTACTTCATTTCGTGTCAATTTTTATCGCTGTATAATAATAGATGTTTTTCTATTAAAGCTAGTTCAATCCCGCAAAGCAATTATCGCAAATCGTATGAGAAATATTTCTAGGCTAGATGGTTAAACCAGGGGGTCAGTAACACTTTTCCTGGTCGCGGGCCAAAGCCACCTTTAAAAGGTCTCGGCGGGTTATAATAAATGGTAAATGACAATTTTGTTGCTAAAATGTGTGAATTTGAAGCAATATGTTTTCAATAATTAGTAGGTTGCCAACCCCATCTTAATCTAAACTTATAACTTACAAAACTAATTTTCCTTCTCATTCCACAGGTGCTACTATTCATGCAGACGCAGATGCAACAATATAGAGGAGGGCCAAAACAGAAGCGAAACCGAACCTATACTGAGGCCAGGGGGGCACCGGAGCCTGGCAACGCGCCAGCCGACGCCGTTGGGCCGCATGAGGGGCGACCCGGCCGCGCGGCACCAAAATCACCGGGGAAGTCCCTCAACGGAAACCGTGAACACCTATTGCGGTGGTTCTCGTTTAAACAGCACAAAGGTCACGATTCCTCAGTCGACCATGACCCCTCCGCGCAACTCGGCGCCATCTGGCCTGGTTCCAGGGGTGCACGTCCACAGTCCGTCACAAGGGTACGATTCACGTGTAAATCGACTTCAAAGTAGGCATTCTTTGCGCGATTTGAGATCCAGGGCCTTGGAGGTTTCTTACGGCACCGATGGCCTTGTTCTGCCCAATCCCCACCCTGTAAATCAAACCAGCTCTAGTCACTTACCAGAAAGTTCGCGCAGAGTTCGCTCAGGACCTCACTCAATGCCAAGTTGCTATTCTAATATTCCGCCATTAACGGAAAACCTTCCCAGCAGATCACTTGCAAGCGGTTCTTTGGAAAAGCCAGCCAAAAAAAATCAAGATAAATTAGATGCAAAATAATCAGTTCCAAAAAAATCAGACCCCGCCAAACCAAATCAAGATATATCAAATATCAAAAGAAATCAAATTCCAGGAATTGCGTTGCTTTTTCACGTAGACAAAAAACCTGGAATAAATGTCAACCAGACATTTGTTGTTTGCTGATTTCGTTATATTTCACTGCTTTTTTGTCTAAATTTTTTTTGGTAACTACTAATCGGGCGTTGAACGTTAACTGATTTACTTCTGTTCAGCCTTTTTGGTTTCGTTTCTTTCAATTTTGTCTGTGAACAGATTTTTAAATTAGCTTTAGCGTGGGAAAAAGTCGTAAAACTACTAACGAGACGATTGCTGTTTGTCAAGTTCGTTAAAATGATCTCTTACTCGATTGTCATTTTTGTCAAATTTGTTACGGAGACGATTTCTATCACTTTTAGCTTTCCGAGAAAAACCACAAGTTCTTTAATGTTCAGTGTAGTTCGTTGTCTCTTACTGTATATAACTGAGACCATAACTATTTTTGGTTAAATGTCGCAAAACCTCATGTTTATTTGGAGCCTAACTGTGGATCTGGTGTTGATTTTGCTAAAGTTAGTGTTATAAGTTTTATTTTCTGCTTTGTTTCGTTTATTTGTTGTATTTAACCGACACCAGAAATGTACCAAAATGTTCCTGTTTTAAGAAATAATTACCAGAACTTTTAAAAGTTTAAATAGCCTTTTTTCGTTTTATTTATGTATAAATTATTTTTTCGTTGCTTTGAGTATGTCCTGTAAAGAAAACTAATTTAAATATTTTTGTTTGCTAATTGTGTGAAATATTCGATTTTTCCGTTTCTTTTTTTACTGTAAGAAACTGGTTGTGAAAACATCCCATAAAAAAATATTACGATTAAGGAACAAAAACGTATAATTCTATCCAAAACTGTTGTTTAGACCTTAATAGCCAAAAACCTGCTAAGAAATATGTTCGTTTTGATGTAAAGTCTTATTCGCTTTGCTATCATGTGTAAATTTGACTTTTTCTCATTTGGTCAAAGCGCTTGTTTTAAACTTTTAAAAGTGTTATCATGATCTGATTCCGCCTGATAATTATGTTCCTATTTCTGTTCGTATTTTTTGTTCTTATTTCGTTAATTCATTTTCTTTTTTTTTTCCATTGTAAAATACATGGTGTGTTGTTTACTATTGTAGCTTGTTGTTTGTTAGCTTTGCTTGCAATTTCTTTTTACCTCTATTCCTGCTGTTCGTTCGTTTTTGTGAATAAAACAACAAACTAATATTTTTTCGTCTTCCGAATACAATTATAGCTTACAGCTTCCATTATTTAGATTGATTATTATCAAAGTCATTTTTTAACGGACTTAACTGTATATAGCAGGGGTGGGCAATTATATTTTACAGAGGGCCGCATGAGAATGAAAAATGTCAAGCAGGGCCAGGTCAAAAAAAGAATCTGAAATACCGTAATATAAAGTGTGAAGTGTTTTCAATACAAAACTAAATAACCTTTAAAACTTAAAACAGGGTGGTCCGAACCCAGGCCACATGTGCTCGCGACATCATTGTTCGTGGCCCGCGAAGCACTGTCGAATTTTTGCAGTGCGTACCTTTGAGGGTTTATTCAAAGTTATCTAACTGACCAACGAACAGTAAGCATACTGCAATTGTTTGATTATGATCACATTTTCCCGGTTATACCATGAAAAAAACAGTTCCCCATCGCTCACCAAATTTGGATCCAGGGAGTGCAAGAACGCCTAATTTCGGTATGTACTAGACCGGTTTGAGAAAAGCCGCAGTGCGTCCTATATGGAACTCTAAAATGCTGTTTTGCGAACTTATAAGTTAGATTTGCGTTGTTTTGCGAACTTATAAGTTTTATTTGCGTTGTTTTACGAACTTATAAGTTATATTTTTTACTTATAAGTTATAAAGTAAATGTATGATAAAATATATATCGCGCTGCTAGAAAGTAATGTTTTACAGGTTTTCACTGTGACGTTAGGGCGTCTTCCAAGATGCAAATTGATCTGGTTAATAAAACCTTTTTGCGCGAAACGACAACGCCTTTGTAATTGAGCGATTGTGTAGTATGCAAGATCTCTCTTAAAATTTTAGTAAGATACGCACACGGTTTCCATCAATATTCTACGCTTATAAAATGCAGTCTTCTCAATTAAATTTTTTGTCAAATACGCAAATTTTTGGCGCTTCGCGCAGACCATTTTCCCAAGTCTCATAACATTCCATTTCCTTTGCGCACAAGTTCGACGAAAGAAGCAAGTTTCTGAAGCTTATGTCTTTGGATGTTACTTTGTGACGTCTTCTTTAAACACGTATGTAGCCTACTTTATGTGGCCCGCAAAGAATATGCAATAAATATTGTGGCCCTGGTTGCAGTCAACCTTGGACCACCCTGACTTAAGGAATGTATGTTTCGCCTATATACACTGGCATCGTCGGTTCTCATAAGGTTTATTCATTTTCAACATCAGATGTTCTATATTTGTGTATCTACCACAAATAGTCCACCATGTTGAATTAACTGGAACTTGGCGAATACAATAGCACTTCAAGGTTTTCAGTAGGGATGTTCTAAGTAGAATATCGAATCCAATTCTGCCGTTTATTTCGGGTTATTGGAACCGATATAATTTAATGATTTGCCGCCGATTGTTGCGCCTAATTGTACAAACGCGTGTGGTAAGTTGGCCTGTCGCTGCGGCGACCAATTTATAATGCTTGCTTTAAATGTAACCTGGTAGTGCAGTGTCAGCGTTTTTTCGGGCGACCAATTACTTCGGTAAGTTGGCCTGTCGCTGCGGCGAACAATTTATTGGTTTGCTTTAAATGTAACCTGGTAGTGCAGTGTCAGCGTTTTTTCAGACGACTATCAAGCGTTATTGGGCGAGCGACTAACGTGTAATGTCAGGTGCGGGTTCGCAATTTCCCTAAATGCGTTAAGTGGCAAAAGTACCATTAGCCTACATAGTAAAACGTGCTGGCCGTCGACAAAATGCGCTATAGGTAGGCTTGCCATTTTTAGAAACGTAAATCCGGGACGCATATTGAAAACAGCAAATAAACTTAATGTAGACCTAATACAAACCAATTTAATGCAAATAATTAAGTTAACGGGGTTGCGGTTGTTTTATATTTTGTCAGGGGGTATTTTTCAGGGCCCTATTTTTAATCGTGGTTTGTCTAAGTAATTTAAATTGTAACCGAAAGTAATGTTCTGTATTGTGAATAAAATGAGTCGGGTAAATACTTTCTACAATTAAAGTAGGATGCGGCCCTCGTGAAAGCAGCAACAATATTAGGCCGTTTAATTAGCCTGTGTGGAAGCAGCATTAAATCGGATGGCGTGTTTTAAATTATCGCATTTATTTGTGACTTTGAAACATGTAATTGTTCGTCTTCGCAAACTAAAATTTTACATTTTGTTGAAACAAAATTGCAAATAATATGTACTTATTTGAAAAAAAAGGACTAAATACCCAACGGCTAAGCACGTCAAACATATTTTACGTAACGAAAACCAGTGACATATATCGATAGGGAACCACTCACTAACGTAAAACCTAAAGGTTTTATAGCAGCCATTGTTCGCATTGCGTGATATTCAGCAAATACGTAATCCTGGTAACATACTGCGTCCAACGAAAGTAAAATCTCCTTTGAAACTGAAGATTGGTTACGATTAAATCCGCCGCGTTAAATGCGATGTTTTGCGAACTCTGCTTAAATTTTGCGCGGTAACAGACATCAAAAAGTTTAAGTCTTAAGTTGGGAACATTAAAACTTATTTGTATAAAGTCAATCAGTATGTTATGACTTCAATTTGATTTGTAATACTGAAAACCCGCGACATTTATCGGTCCAGAATTACTAACAAACGTTAAACTTCAAGTTGTAACAGCAATTGTTTAGACTTGCGTAATATTCAAGCAAATAATACCGGCACCAAACTGCGTCATACGTGAAAAAAATCCTTGGAAATTAAAATTGCTTAACGGTGACCGGTTTGGGACGGCGATAGCTTTCCTTCCTCAAAAAGATATCTCCCAGCACTCGCCGGACAGTATCCACTTACATTTTTTTACTCATCACAAACAAGAAAGGAACTAGCCCCAGCAACCTCACCTCCAGAAAAATATTTCTTAAAACCCGCTGGAAAATAATTAATTTATATTAAAAAAAATTTGCTTGACAGCCTTACCAACCAAAAATGAATAGTAAAAAGTATTACTTAGTTTTAAGCAAGAATTGTTAAATCGCTAACTCAAGAGTTTTTACATTTTTTTTTTTTTGTTTAAATCTCAAAGGAAAAATCCGGGACAAATTTGTTAACCGGGCGGGACACCGGGACAAGGCCTTAAAATCCGGACTGTCCCGGCTAAACCGGGACGTATGGCAAGCCTAGCTATAGGTATACTTAAGGTCAACTTTAAGCCAATATTCAGCGAGGTTATGCACAGCGTAATTGTCAAGTATTTGTTATGTCAATAGTAACTTTGGATCTTTGTAGTACTCACTGTTCGCATATATTTAAGTTTTGGCAACAACTTGGACAGTTGACATATTACAGTTTACACAACTGCTTCAAATGCAGTTGTTAAGAATGTTAAACATATGGGAGATTTTTTTTTATTATAATGTACCGGTACACATGTTAGTAAATTGTTTGGGCGATTTATTGCTGTGATTGTGGGCCCTGTAGGGTAGATTAACATTAATCCGTTTCCCAAACAAAATCGAGGTTAAATAATTTAATATAAATATACTAGGATTCGCTATTCTGGATTCGTTATTCCAGATTCGAAACCTAATATTCTAGAATATCTTAGGATTCTACTTTGAACATCCCTAGTTTCCAAAAAAGTAATAAAATGGAATGACCACTTTAGGAATAAAACAGGGTTGCAAAGTAATTAACACAATTACAAAATAAACGTGTAAATTCGAAAATAAAGAGGTGAATGGATAATTCTCATTAGGCGAACCAATATACCACGCAAAATAAACTTGTAAACAAAACTGCCTTAAATACGCGTCCCTTTTAATAAATTAATTTACTTGTTTGAAGTTATGTTTTTACCTCTGTCCGATACTCCACGTTAGTTGGGATTTTGCCTTCTCCCGCTAGCCAATGCGAGTGCAATTTACTCCGGGCAAATACTTCTCATTAAAATCCATAAAGTGCTATCTTTACGGAATTTTGTCGCAAAACTACTGACAAACGGTGATTATTACAAACAAAGGGCTGAAATGACGCTTAGCAATAACAACCAATATAATTTCATTCATTGTGAAAACTAGAAACGTGGTTTTGAAAGAGGAAACCAATATTTGTAAGTTTAACAGAGAAGAATGGGATTTAAACAAATTGTGATTTTGCTGTTGATGGCAATCGCTTGCAAATCAAATGCTGACAAAGGTAATCCAGTTATTTACTTTATTTAGTAACAGTAAACGTTAAGATTAAACCACCTATTTGCTAAACTGTGGATTTTTACATTATTAATTCAAAGCAGATTTGGACGATCAAAAAGTTCTAGTTGCTTAAAGTTTAACGAATTGAGCGTTTTATGCTAATTGCAACTTAACCTAGTTTGTGAATTGCTTGTGTGTTCTAGTTTCTCGTTTAATTTCGTTGTTTTTAAAATATGCAACTTAATTTTGTCCCAACAGCGTTTTTAGTTTATTAGCTGAAACAAGTGTTTAGTCATGCAGGTGAATTATGTTGCTTAAAATTGTCAATCTTTGTGCACAACTACACAACTAAACAGACTTGGACAACTAGATAATTCTAGCTTTCTAACTCATTGAATTAGAGCAAAATGCGGCTAATTCTAATCTAATTTATAAATTGCTTGAGTGCTCTAATTCTAATTCGGATTTTACGAAAAATTCTACTTAGTCCAACGGCATTTTCAGTGTCTAAGTTCAAACACAGAATTTCAATTATAATTTTTTGGTTGGAATGACTTGTATGTAATTTTTACAGTCTAAAAAGCATAAAAAGGCATAAGGAATCCGGTAATTCTAATTCTAATCTAATTTGAGAAAACTCAAAATGATCTAATTTAGAAAAACTTAAAAGCTCTAATTTTAATTCTAATCTAATTTTTGAAAAGCTAAAATAGGCTACATCTAGTTGTCCAAGTCTGCAAATAAAAGAGGCAAACATTGCTTCGGGAAATGGCCAGACTTGAACAACTAGATAATTCTGGTTTTCTAATTCAATGAATTACAGCAAAATTCTACTAATTCTAATCTAATTTATGAATTGCATGTGCGCTCTGTGGTCCGTAAAGCAGTTTCAGAGGACTCCAGCCATAAGACCGAGATAAGGACAACACCAACCACAGAATGAAACACAATTCGGAATAAGGCCAAAATAGGACTAATATCTAACGGTATTCGTACCGTCTAAATCGGAATAAGTCATAAATCCGTCGGAATAAGACCTAAAAGGTCAAATCAGGCCTAAATAACACTTTAACTAACCCCAAACCCCGCCCCTAACTACACAATTAACTCCCCTAATAATTTCAACACTAAGCAATTTTCTAATTCCATCAATAAACCTGAACAGGACCAAAAATCCGGTGCCAAAACAGCGGCGCCCTGACGCCGCCGGTCAGACTAGGGCAGTGGTTCTCAAAGTATGGGTCGCGACCCTTGGGTCGCGTAGGGTCAAAAAATGGGTCGCTCTATGGTGATTCAATCCCACGCAAACGAACTTTTTTCATTTCATTTAACAAATATTTTTAATTCAATCATAACTGCATTATTGCAGCATAAGCTTTTCACGTTGCTTCAAATATGTAACCTGGATTATTGCATCAAAAGTGGTTTTATGAACGTTTTGATGGCAGCCAGTTACAATATAGCCATAGCCAACTACAGTAGCTTCTGTGACTGGTGTAAGCTTTAAATCACCAAACAAGCCACGCTGATATTATAAAGGAAAAAAAATTACTTTTACCAATCACAATAAAATAAATCATTTGTTTGTAATCTATCATTGTTTCATAGAACTGTGTACTACATCTGGTTGTCTGTGTCTTTTTCTATTTTATGCATATCAGAAAAAGTTCATTTTTTGATGTTTGAGGTTAGGGTCGTGAGATGCTCATAAAACTCAGATTCGGGTCGCGCTCAAAAAAAAACGGCCTTATTCCGACAGAATGACTTCTTAGGTCCTATTTTAGCCTTATTCCGAATTGTGTTTTATTCTGACGTTGGTGTTGTTCTTATCTCGATCTTTGGCTGGAGTCCGTTAGAAAGTTTTTTAATTTAGAAAGAATTGTGACTCCACTGTGTACTACAAGAAACATGGGTCAACTGACCCTTGAATTTTTATAGGGCCGCGAAATAACAAAATAATTGCAAAGGGTCCACCAGGCAATTTTTTAGAAAAGTTTAGGAACCGCTGCACTAGGCAAAGCTAATAAATTAGTTATAGCTGCTACATGCCGCGTAGATTTACGAGCCTGGCTTTATTCGTTACAGAAACTTGCCAGAGGTTAGCATGTAGATTGTTTTCAAGCCTGTGCATTGATAAGACTTCTTAGCGTTTAAATGGAATTTTATTCTTATTAGAATGCAAAGGTCAATATTCCTGTGCAGCTGTGCTAATATTAATACTTTTTAACATAGCCTATGCTTGAGTAGTTATTAAAGGCTGATGGACGGTGTACTATAATACGTAAACCGTTATCGTAGATCAAAGAAAAACTATATATAAGATCTAAATTTTGTAGGCTACACGTGTATGTGTTTGTAGCTTACATTGAACAACCTTGATTGGAAAGTGAACTGTTTTTTTTTTCAGCACTAGACGGTTCAGATGAAAGTACAGGCGAGGCGACCAGATTTCATTCTCCACCGTGGCTTTTGATCGTCCAGACATTTGTCTGTGCACTTTTGGTTTTCCTACTCATTGTGTGGTCTGTCGTGACGTAAGTATGCTATTTTAACGCAGCAATAAAATCCGCTGTTGTTATAACATATTCGATACCGGTATTTTGGGAAATCTACGGCTGTCCATCCGATACTAAATTATTTTTTTTTTTTATATGACAAAAAAGGCAAATCTTTTGCTATATTGGACTCCAGCAATAAAAACATTAACGAACGAACCTCTCTCTACTTTTTTTCAAGTTATTTATATGGCGTGTCAATTTTGATCGCTGTATAATAAGAGATGATTTTTCTATTAAAGCTAGTTCAATCCCGCATAAGCAATTATTGCAAATCGTATCAGAAATACTTCTAGGCTAGATCTTATGTTATACCAGGGGTCAGTAACCCTTTTCCTGGTCGCCAGCCAAAGCCACCTTTAAAAGGTCTCGGCGGGTCATAATAAATGGTAAATGACAATTTTGTTGCTAAAATGTGTGGATTTGAAGCAATATATTGCAATAACTATTAATTGGGGGGGGGCGGACCTAGGATTTTTTATACTATAGATGGGTCTCATTACAATTAAAAAGAAGTGGTACAGCGTTTCACCCATAACCCGCCCCCACCCCAAACAGGGGCAACCAATCCGAAGGCAATGTCGGGAGCAGAAAGTACTGCCTAAAACGAAGGAGCAAGGGTAAAAAGCAATGCCTAATACGTCAGGAGCGGGGGTAGAAAGTACTACCTAAAACGTAAGGAACGGGGGTATAAAGTATGGCCTAATAAGTCAGGAGCGAGGGTAGAAAGTACTACGGTACCTACAACGTAAGGAGCGAGGGTAGAAAGTACTGCTTAATACGTTACTACTGCCTGGTTTTCCAAAGTAGTAGATATCGACTTTAAACGAACCATAAAATTAATATATAAGCTATTGCTACCAGGCATAAGCTCTACAAACATAAAATTAATGTTGGTGGATAACACTAATTTACGGAATAATGAATGGTCGGAATGGTCAAAACGCTCACAGTATTATTGTTAAATATAATAACACTTGATCCACCTTCACCCAAACGCTAAGCCCCACCCTAACTCAAATATTGTGCGTTGGTTTAATAGTTGTTTTAACGGGGTAACACTTAAATTAGTGAGCGTTCCTACCATTCCGACCATTCATCATTCCGTAAATTAGTATTACCCCTGTTGGTTTCAACTTTACAATTTTCTTACTAAATAACTTAAGGTTATTTTTAAGTTTTTTTTTTCGGAGCATTCTAAGCGCCCAAACCTGGCTTAAAGGTGTCAAACTCTGATTTTGAAATCTTAATCTGAACTTATAACTTACAAAACTAACTTTCCTTCTCATTCGACAGATGCTACTATTAATGTAGACGCAGATGCAACAATATAGAGGAGGGCCAAAACAGAAGCGAAACCGAACCCCTTCTGAGGCCAGGGGGGCACCAGAGCCTGGCAACGCGCCAGCCGACGCTGTTGGGACACAGGAGGGCGACCCGGCCGCGCGGTACCAACAACACCGGGAAACTCCCTCAATGGAAACCGTAAACACCAATCGCGGCGGTTCTCGTTCAAACAGCACACACGTCACGATTCCTCAGCGAACCACGACCGTTCCGGACATCCTGGCGCCGTCTCGCCCGCATTGTTCCACCGGCCCGGTTTCTCAGCAGCCCATGGCTACTCCGGGCATCTTGGCGCCGCCTGGTTCAGTTCCAGAGATGCCCATCCACAGTGCGTCACAAGTGTACGATTCACGAGCGAAAGGACTTCAAAGGAGCCAAGCTTTGCGCGATTTGAGATCTAAGGTCTCGGAGGTTTCTCACGGCACCGATGACCTTGTTCTGACCAATCCCCACCCTGTAAAGCAATCCAGCTGTAGTTACTTGCCAGAAAGTTCGCGCAGAGTTCGCTCAGAACCTCACTCAATGCCAAGTTGCTACTCTAATATTCCGCCATTACCAGAAAACCTTCCCAGCGGTTCTTTGCAAACTCCAGCCCAAGTAAATCAAGATAAATCAGATGCAAAAAAATCAGTTTCACAAAAATCAGACACCGCCAAACCAAATCAGGATACATCAAATATCAAAAGAAATCAAATTCCAGAAATTGCGTCGACTGAAAAAGAGCTTCCAAACATTCCGACAAGCATTCAAAACACCTCTGGCGAATCCCAGTCGGTTCAAGAATGTTTCCTTGGACTTAAACCCCTAAAAGACGCCCAAAACGTGTCGCGGGCCGTTTCCGAAGGCAGGATCTCGGCCATTCCGGTCACCATGACCGATGACCCCATTTTTGCCCCCAAAAGCCCTCCAATCGCGAAAAGCCCTGTCCCGTTGCTTCACATTCCTTCTAGTCCGTTAGCCAACTTTTACAATCTTAGTGGTTTACGGGTTCCATACCATAGGCCGGGCTTCTACTTGGGCGGCTACGAAAGCGAATGAGAATACTTGATTTTTTGGCGTTTTTGCCAAAACTAGGTGTTTTTTCATTGATTATTTTGTACAGTTTGTTGTGTAACTGCCGTAAGAAAATTCCGGATAACTCCTAACCGGACAGATGTGTTGGATTCGTTTGATTTCGGTGTTTGTGAATTTGTTTACTATATAAAGTAATGTTACAACAGCGTTCTTTCACGTTGGTAAGAAAAAAATCTGGAATAACTGTTACCCGAACATGTGTTGTTTGCGAAATTCATTAAAATTCTTTTTTTTTTCACTTTTTGGCCTAAATATTCTTTGAGCTGCGATTCGTTGAATTTTCGTTGGTTACTTAAATTTCTTACTATTTTATTCCGATATTTGTTTGAAAATTGCTTTTTAAATTAACTTTGGCGAGGAAAAATATCGTAATACTGTCAACAAACTTTTTCTGATTTTTATTCGGTTAAAATGACCCGTTTCTGTCTAAATTTGTCTGTGAACTGTCTGTTTTAATAAACTCGATCATGGAAATGCTAATGGGACATTTGCTGTTTGTCAAATTCGTTAAAATCATCTCTTACTCGATTGTCATTTTTATCAAATTTGTCAGGGGGTGATTTCTGTTACTTTTAGCTTCCCGAAAATAACCACAACTCCACCAATATTTTTTGTTTGATAAATCGGTTTAATTTTTGTCCTATTCGTTTAAAGTCGTGTACGAAATATGCTTTCAATGCGGGTTGCAGGCAATTGGACTTTTCGCTGCTTTGTTAGATCTTATAGGAAAACAAAATCTGACAATGGAAAATTTGCACTATAGCTAATTGTGGTTAATCCTCGCTTTTTGTTTTTGATTTGATTCGTTTTTCCTTGCTGTGAGTAACGAGAGTAGCGAAAACATTCTGTAAAAACATTGGACTTCTAACTGACATAAACCTAAAATTCTACCCAAAACTGTAGATTTCTGACTTAAACGCCTAAAACCCAAGAAAAAATTCTTATTTGTTTTCCTATCATGGACGTTTGATTTTTTGTTTTCGCTTTTGGTCATTACCGATAAAAAATAACGTTTTATTTTTTTTAGTTTTCTAATGTTCCTCATGTGTTATCATAATCCACTGCCGCCTGATAATTATGTTCCTATTTTTGTTCTTATTTCGTTAATTCATTTTATTTTTATTGTCATTTTTCCCTACGTAAATGACGGTACGTGAAAACATCGTTATTCGTTAGTAACGATTGTAGTATGTTCTTTATTGGCTTTTCTTGCAATTTGTTGTTTTCTTTTACCTCCATTCTTGCCGTTCATTTCTTTTAGTGAATAAATAAACAAAATAATGTTTTTCCGTTTTTCGAATGCAATCATAACTTTTAGGTTTTATTACTTAACTGTTTATCAAATCTAATATGTTTTTACAAGCTGATAGAATTACTGACGGCACGAATGTAATTTATTCAAACGTAAAGGGTTAGTTT
Organism: Ascidiella aspersa; assembly: GCF_963924565.1. Lineage (NCBI taxonomy): Eukaryota > Metazoa > Chordata > Ascidiacea > Phlebobranchia > Ascidiidae > Ascidiella > Ascidiella aspersa. Next base: position 5,245,723 of record NC_139451.1, read on the forward strand.
TACTTTAACAAAGTGTTTACCCATTGACGATAAACACTATCGCAGCTGTTAATCAAACGGATTTGTGACATTTTCATTTGCTAATAGGTTGTTCCTGCAGCATCTTGGCAAAACTGTCTAGAGTCTAGACTTTGCTATATAATAATTGGATTTTTCATTCAAAATGGAAAACCTCTATACTTTCAAAATTCCTGATTCTATTTATCTATGTCAAACGTTAGTGGTTCGTGCAAATTTTATTAAAAATTATTCGCTATTTTAGCCATTATTTTCTTATTTTGATAATTTGTTTTAAGTTCTTGTTACTAAAAATATTGGGAATCACTGACGATGCACAGAATTGTTTATTAATAACAAAGCACTCTCAAACAAGGCATGAAGACAACAAACAAACCTAAAACGTAAAATGGGTGCAATTTAACTACATATACAAATAAAATACCCTCCAAGATACAAAAAACAATGCTGCAATTTCAAATAGAAGCAATATGACGTTTAAACACAACGAAAAATGTTATTCAAACTGCTTTAAACTTAATTAGGCAGCGCTGCGATTTTTTTTCTGATTAACAGTTAATTAAGAACAAAACTATTTAAAATGTTTTAATAAAAGTATGGCGATCAGATCCAATACCAAATGACATCATTACTTTCCTCAAACAAGCAAAATAGAAGAAATTGCAAACCTTTCAAAGAAAACAAATTTTAAAACGTTAAAATTGTTTTTTGATTAAAGGTTGGGGTTCTAAATAAAGCTTTTTCTATGAAATTAGGTTAAACGGAAGAAAAGCGCTCCTATCCAAATCAAATTACGTCATTAATATGTTCAAACAATCAAAATAGATAAACTGCTCTTCAAACTGTGTTAAAAATATTTGCAAGACGACTAAAATAATTTAGTTAGAGAAAAAACAAGCGAAGAAAGAGGCACTGTTAGCAAAAACATTAGTTATGTGATGCATATATTAGGCTGTGACGTCTTAATTGAAGGACGACAAAAATGCTTTATAAAAACATCCCGATTTTAAACCCAAATATATGGTAACCCTCTAAACCCATTAAAATAATATGTACACGGCTAGAGCAGCTTCTTAACCTTTGTACCCTGTCCAATATATATGCTATTACGTAAGCGAAATTCAAAATTTTCTTGCAGTATCCATTTCTTTCTTATATATTTGTCATTAAAACGGAATGGATCCGGGATTTTTCTGTTTTGATCAAACATGAAAGTTTCGATGCATAAAGTTACGTCGAGCGTGTTATAAAACAATTAATCCTAAAAACACATAAAGCTTACTAGCGTACCATGTACAAATATTCGGCAGAAATCTTGTATAATTAAATCATAAATTTAATAACATTTGGGTTGAACTGAAAAAAATATATAATTCAAAAGGATACGTGACGCTTTGCGCACATAAAATAGAATCGAATTTAGCTTAAAAAAAGTCATTTGTAGTAATTTATTTTATTTTTTAAACGGACAAACAATAGTAAGAGCGCGAAAAAATGTATTTACATACTCTAGGTAAAATTTGCTAAAAACATTGATTTGGGGGAGGACCTAGATCATTTCAAAATAATATTGTTGATATATCTTTCAGTAGGCTGTGTGATAATGATTTAGTGGACGATCTCGCCGAACCCCTGAAAAAGCTTCGTGAAACCCTTGTTAAGAACCACTGGGTAAGAGTAAGGTCTAAAGAACCTTTTACCTAACCCCAAATCGCTCCCCTAACTTCATCTATAGCTTTCTAAATGATTTCAACCCTAAACCAACTTATAAAGCAACGCATTTCTCATCCCTACCCACAAACTTTAAAACGGGGAGTTTAAAGCCAGTAACAGTAACCTTGTGAAAATCGACGTTAGCATTTCGTGTCGTGCAAAAATGTAGAACTGAAATCTTAGTCCAAATACTTTAAGGAGTTGGAGGAATGACTTGATGAAAAATGAAAATAAACAAAAAAGATCATTTTCTACCGGTACAGCGTACCTGCAAAAATTAGCGCCCTTGCGGTAACAATTTCAGCTGACTTTTACCACTGATTTGTTCCCATTTTAAAATGTTTTGTTTTAATATATTGCTCGTGCACGCTACAAAAATTTGCTCAGCAAATCCCGATGAAAAACCTGAACCGACCGTATATGTGTATTGTTTGCTTTACGTTATCTGTCTATGTTTACTCAAAATAGTTTGATAAGTTCTTTGAACAATAAACGACTATATCCACGCCAAACAAAGCTATTATTTTTCACTGACCATAGTACTTTTCGACTAATATTTTTTCAAATAAGTAAGAAAAATATTTTAGAATTAACAATAAACGAACATTTAAACGCACCAAAATCATCCTACAACTGGTTGCCTATAGCAACTTTAAGATAGAATAACAACAGTTACCATCACAACGATTGGAACATTATTTATGGAAAAAGTTAGAATATATTATTGTTGTTTCTATGTTGCTATCAAACGTAAATACATAAAGTGTTTCTTTTTAATCTTACTGAAAACTAATAAAAAAGTAAATCTGAAAAATGTTTAATTGATGTTTAGCAGTATTTTGTTCACGGTTAACACTGGCAATCAATTGATTCAAGTATTATCTTGTTTTCATTTTAATTTACACAGGCTACAAAGTGTCGCTTAGCAACCATTAGGAAATATGACCGCACAACGACTGGTGCACTATTTCAACTAGAAATATAATTACTTTTTGTTGTTTCTATGTGATGTTTTATTGCATGTCAAAGTTGTTATATAAAAAACATTCTAAAATATTGGAAGCTGATTATATGATTTTTGGAACAAATACTGTTGCCAGCAATGTAAAAATTCAAATGTACATTATCATAGAAACAACATAAAAAGTATTAGTTCAAAATCAGCTGATAGCAAAGCGAATCGTTGTGACCAACTACACTTTAGCAAAAACTAAAAGTTATTTACTTGTTATTTACCTAGGCTAGGCCTAGTGGTGAAAGTGAGACGGAACACTCCAGAAAGGCGTTCGGGGAAAATAAATTTTGCTGTTAGGCTACGCGGTAAATACATAACAGGAGTCGTGACTTTTTATGTAGTTTGTCGCTGTCACTGTATTTACTGCTTTTTACCTGTCACTGCGAGTTTCTATGATTATAAAAGTGTACTAAATACAACTCGGAGACGCATCAGATATGTTTCTTAGAGTATCTGTGTTTTCAGCAAGTGTAAAAAATTTGTTGTGATTGTAACTGCCGCAAAAAAGCCAAACAAACCTACTTCTTATTGCTGTATTATTAATAGTTTAAAAGCACTGTATGTTTTACCCCCTAAATTTTATCTTGGACAAAGGGGATTAAAGTTAAAAACTCAAGAGAACTTTCAATATTGGTCTATTGAAAACATTAGACATATTTTGAACAACAATAATTTAGTTACTAGCACTCACTATACAAACTAATTACCTAATACAATCCAAAAGCAGCGTTATGTATTGAGTTTAAACGTTAAGTTTCCCGCTACCCGAATTAACTAATTCTAAAATAAACAGTGAATCAAATTACAAACGGAATACATTTCCTGCTTTTAATATCACATTTGCGCGAGAATTTTACTGGCAACAAAAGGCCCTGTATATATTAGCAATTTAATGACGTCAGGCTATGACGTTTTTTGTGACGTCATACTTAAAAGACGACAAAAATTCTCTATTATAAGTGTTTAAAAACGTCACGAATTTAAGCCCCAAAATATGGTATCCTTACCAAAGCACATCAGAATAAGATCTAAACGGCTAGAGCAGTGGTTCTCAACGTTTGTTACCCTGTCCTATGCCTATGCTATTATGAAAGCTTTCGGCGGACCTCAAATTTTCTCTCAGTATCTGTTTGTTTCTTCTATGTTCGCCATTAAAACGGGATGGATCCATGATTTTTGTATTTTGATGGAACATGAAAGTTTTCATGGATAAAGTTAAGTCGGACGTGTTATAAAACAATTAAACCTAAAAATACCTTCGGATGTTTTCCAAGGTATCGCAAAAATTTGGGTTAAACTGAAAATCTTTTTAATTCAAAATAAGTGACGCCTTAGGCACCTAAAAGAGATTCGAATTTAACTTAAAACAACATTTTCCATCGGTAGGCCTACGACGCAAAAATAGTTTACCAAAGCGCCGTCCCGGTAAAAATTTCAGCTTACTTTACCACTAATTTGTTCTCTTTAAACGTGTTTTGTTTCAATATATTTCTCGTGCAGGCTACAAAAAGTTGCTCAGCAAATCACAATGAAAAACTATAACCGACCGTTTTTGCGTATTGTTTGGGGTTACGTTTCTGTCTATGCTTTCAATAATTAATAGTGTGATAAGTTCTTTACACTTCAAAACTCTATTTTCATAGACTTGGTGTTAAAACCGTAGGCTGTAGCGGCACTCTTATGTTTAGCGACGCACACAGTAATATTGCACCGAACCGGACATATTGCCTTTTTTCTTTCGTTCTCTTCCTTACAATGCGTTGTGTAATTGTCTGCCCTTTTCAAAAACACGAACTCGAAGCAACACAGAAAGCGTCTCGCTTCAATGGTGACCCCGAGATTTCAGAAACGACATTTCTGAAACAAGCATGGCAAGTGAAGAGTCGCAAAACGCAGTGGCAATAAAACTACCCACGTTTTGGACTGCTCAAGCACGAGTTTTGATTCGACAAGCTGAGGCACAGTTTGCAATTGAATTTAAAGACGATCAAACCAAGTACTACTATGTTGTTTCGGCCTTGGACCAGCACACTGCAACTCGTTTGTTAGACCTTCTTGATCAGCCACCGGACGTGAACAAGTACCCATCAATTAAACATGGGCTGCTTCAGACTTTTAGTCTAACGTGTTCGCAAACAGCCAGTGCCTTGCTTGACATGGCTCCTTTAGGCGATAGATTTCCATCGGCACTAATGGACGAGATGCTGTCATTGCTTGGTGACCACACACCGTATTTTGTTTTTCGGGTATTATTTTTGAGGCACATGCCTGCGGAGGTACGTACGGGCTTAGCAGGAAAAGATTTTGAAACTAACCGCCATTTAGCGCAGCAAGCCGATGCCATATTTCTAGCAGCCCGAGAGAACACCTTGCCACTTTCAATTTCCTATACAAAACGCCTCGATCAAGACTGAAGTACGCGAACCAAGTACAATTTGTTTTTATCATCGACGGTTTAAAGACACAGCCCGCCGATGCATCCCCCCTTGTTCATTCTCCCATGGAAACTGGCAAGCCGACTTGTTTAGCTGCTACAATAGCCGGTCAAGCTACTAGCAGCCTTTTCTTATTTTGGGATCGCTTAGCAGGTCGTAATTTTTTAGTGGATACGGGCGCTGAGATGCGTTTTGGCTCCCACAGGACCTGAGCGTCGCGCGAATCCTACCGACAAAACACTCGTCGCTGCTAATGGCACCAACATTCGAACAAACGGTTCTCGTTCCATATCAATGGCTTTTCCTTCAGGCACATTTAAATGGAAGTTTGTTTTGGCCGACGTTGGTCGAATTTTTCAGCAAGCGACTGCGAAGGTCTGCACGACAGCAGCGCCATTTAACCGCAATCTCTGATTTTACAACAGATGTTCGTCACATCGAAGGCAAGCAAAACCACCTCGCAGACGCGCTCTTCCGCGGTTCCATCAGTACGTTACTACTCGACATGGACTACACCGCACTCGCGCGTGCACAGCTTGAACAGGAGGTCCAGGCTTACCGCACCGCAATTTCTGGTCTAAAACTGAAAGACATCTAACTAAACCAGTCGGGAACAACGATCCTGTGCGAAGTATCCACCGAATATCCGCGCCCTATTGTTCCAAAGTCGTGTCAACGAAAGGTTTTCGACATAGTTCACGGACTTTCGCATCCTTCGGTTCGGGCTACGCGCAAACTAATTGCCTTAAAGTTTGCATGGCACGGCCTGCATCGTCAAGTTGGTTTATGGGCTAAACAATGCGTGGACTGTCAAAAGGCAAAGGTTCGCCAACACGTCCGCACGCCTTGGGTGAATTACCCGCTTTGCAAAGCTTGTTTTTTTCATGTTAATATCGAGATTGTCGCCCCTTTACCACCTTTACAAGGGAACAAGTATCTATTGACGATGGTCGATCGTTTCACTAGATGGCCGGAAGCCATTCCAATGCCGGATGCGACCACCATCACGTGTGCACGAGCTTTCACCTCCCACTGGGTTGCATGATTTGGAGTTCCCACCGACATCTCTCGTCAGACCGAGGTTTGCAGTTCATATCGGAATTTGTGGACTATTTTCAACGAACTATTGGGCATCTGGCTCCATCGTACGTGTTCATTTCATCCACAAGCCTCTTATGTTACGACTAACAGACCCTAATTGGATAGACGAGCTCCCATGGGTGTTGCTTGGCATCCGGACTTCCCCAAAGGAAGATCTCCAAGCATCTTCAGAAGAGATGGTGTATGGTTCGCCTATCGCCGTTCCAGGTGATTTAGTAAGAACCAGGCAAACAACGCCATCACCTGCTGATGTTTTACCATTGGTAAGATCCACAGTTCGTCAACTTACCCCAACACCGATGTCTCGTCACGGTTTTGTCCAAGTGAACATCCCGGAATCGTTGACCTCCAGCGCATACGTTTTTATTCGCAGAGACGGTCATCGTCCCCCGATAACCCCTCCTTACGATGGTCCATAAAAGGTTATCAAGAAAGGCGCCAAAGGGTTTACACTCGACATGGGTGGCCGGCACTAACTGGTGAGCATCGACCGGTTAAAGCCAGCACATCTAGAACTTTCAGAGCCAGTGTTGGTGGCTCATCTTCCACGTAGAAGGCGGCCTCTTGAACGAACACATCTTACGCACGCGCGCTCGCAGTTATTTTCGCTTTCCTTCGTCGTGATTTTGTATTCGCCGTATTTTAAAATAAGTGACGCCTTAGGCACCTAAAAGAGATTCGAATTTAACTTAAAACAACATTTTCCATCGGTAGGCCTACGACGCAAAAATATTTTACCAAAGCGCCGTCCCGGTAAAAATTTCAGCTTACTTTACCACTAATTTGTTCTCTTTAAACGTGTTTTGTTTCAATATATTTCTCGTGCAGGCTACAAAAAGTTGCTCAGCAAATCACAATGAAAAACTATAACCGACCGTTTTTGCGTATTGTTTGGGGTTACGTTTCTGTCTATGCTTTCAATAATTAATAGTGTGATAAGTTCTTTACACTTCAAAACTCTATTTTCATAGACTTGGTGTTAAAACCGTAGGCTGTAGCGGCACTCTTATGTTTAGCGACGCACACAGTAATATTGCACCGAACCGGACATATTGCCTTTTTTCTTTCGTTCTCTTCCTTACAATGCGTTGTGTAATTGTCTGCCCTTTTCAAAAACACGAACTCGAAGCAACACAGAAAGCGTCTCGCTTCAATGGTGACCCCGAGATTTCAGAAACGACATTTCTGAAACAAGCATGGCAAGTGAAGAGTCGCAAAACGCAGTGGCAATAAAACTACCCACGTTTTGGACTGCTCAAGCACGAGTTTTGATTCGACAAGCTGAGGCACAGTTTGCAATTGAATTTAAAGACGATCAAACCAAGTACTACTATGTTGTTTCGGCCTTGGACCAGCACACTGCAACTCGTTTGTTAGACCTTCTTGATCAGCCACCGGACGTGAACAAGTACCCATCAATTAAACATGGGCTGCTTCAGACTTTTAGTCTAACGTGTTCGCAAACAGCCAGTGCCTTGCTTGACATGGCTCCTTTAGGCGATAGATTTCCATCGGCACTAATGGACGAGATGCTGTCATTGCTTTGGTGACCACGCTTTCCTTCGTCGTGATTTTGTATTCGCCGTATTTTACGCATTGTTTGAGTCATTTGTCCGTTTCTGGAGGGGGGTTATTTCTGGAGGGGGCGGCACTCTATGTTTATCGACGCACACAGTAATACCGCACCGAACCGGACATATTGCCTTTTTCCTTTCGTTCTTTTCCTGTGCATTGCGTTGTGTAATTGTCTGCCCTTTTCAAAAACACAAACTCGAAGCAACACAAAAAGCGTCTCGCTTCAAGGCATTAGATTTAGGAAAACGAACAAAAAACAATGACAATAACGAACTAAAGCCAAGGCAAACGAAGATATTAGTTTTCATTTAGCCTATTACTATTCGACTAATATTTTTAAAAAGAGAAAAATATGTCCACATTTAAACGCAGCAATTATTAATATATATTTTCCAAACCTTAAATTCATAGATTTCTAAACATTTGAAGGTCGCACTTGGTTGTAAAGTTCTTCAAATATTTCGTTTTTAAATTAAAACTATATAAATACGAAGATTTCAACAAATCACGTAACTAAATAACATTGTTTTCCTGATTCAAAATTCCTGATTTCTATTTATCTATGTCAAACGTTAGTGGTTCGTGCAAATTTTATTAAAAAAGTATTCGCTATTTTAGCCATTATTTTCTTATTTTGATAATTTGGTTTAAGTTCTTGTTACTAAAAATATTGGGAATCACTGACGATGCACAGAATTGTTTATAAATAACAAAGCAAGGCATGAAGACAACAAACAAACCTAAAACGTAAAATGGGTGCAATTTAACTACATATACAAATAAAATATCCTTCAAGATACAAAAAACAATACTGCAATTTCAAATAGAAGCAATATGACGTTTAAACACAACGAAAAATGTTATTCAAACTGCTTTAAACTTAATTAGGCAGCGCTGCGATTTTTTTTCTGATTAACAGTTAATTAAGAACAAAACTATTTAAAATGTTTTAATAAAAGTATGGCGATCAGATCCAATACCAAATGACATCATTACTGTCCTCAAACAAGCAAAATAGAATAAATTGCGAACCTTTTCAAGAAAAACAAATTTTAAAACGTTAAAATTTTTTTTTTGATTTAAGGTTAGGGTTCTAAATAAAGCTTTTTCTATGAAATTAGGTTTAACGGAAGAAAAGCGCTCCTATCCAAATAAAATTACGTCATTAATATGTTCAAACAATCAAAATAGATAAACTGCTCTTCAAACTGTGTTAAAAATATTTGTAAGACGACTAAAATAATTTAGTTAGAGAAAAAACAAGCGAAGAAAGAGGCACTGTTAGCAAAAACATTAGTTATGTGATGCATATATTAGGCTGTGACGTCTTAATTGAAGGACGACAAAAATGCTTTATAAAAACATCCCGATTTTAAACCCAAATATATGGTAACCCTCTAAACCCATTAAAATAATATGTACACGGCTAGAGCAGCTTCTTAACCTTTGTACCCTGTCCAATATATATGCTATTACGTAAGCGAAATTCAAAATTTTCTTGCAGTATCCATTTCTTTCTTATATATTTGTCATTAAAACGGAATGGATCCGGGATTTTTCTGTTTTGATCAAACATGAAAGTTTCGATGCATAAAGTTACGTCGAGCGTGTTATAAAACAATTAATCCTAAAAACACATAAAGCTTACTAGCGTACCATGTACAAATATTCGGCAGAAATCTTGTATAATTAAATCATAAATTTAATAACATTTGGGTTGAACTGAAAAAAATATATAATTCGAAAGGATACGTGACGCTTTGCGCACATAAAATAGAATCGAATTTAGCTTAAAAAAAGTCATTTGTAGTAATTTATTTTATTTTTTAAACGGACAAACAATAGTAAGAGCGCGAAAAAATGTATTTACATCCTCTAGGTAAAATTTGCTAAAAACATTGATTTGGGGGAGGACCTAGATCATTTCAAAATAATATTGTTGATATATCTTTCAGTAGGCTGTGTGATAATGATTTAGTGGACGATCTCGCCGAACCCCTGAAAAAGCTTCGTGAAACCCTTGTTAAGAACCACTGGGTAAGAGTAAGGTCTAAAGAACCTTTTACCTAACCCCAAATCGCTCCCCTAACTTCATCTATAGCTTTCTAAATGATTTCAACCCTAAACCAACTTATAAAGCAACGCATTTCTCATCCCTACCCACAAACTTTAAAACGGGGAGTTTAAAGCCAGTAACAGTAACCTTGTGAAAATCGACGTTAGCATTTCGTGTCGTGCAAAAATGTAGAACTGAAATCTTAGTCCAAATACTTTAAGGAGTTGGAGGAATGACTTGATGAAAAATGAAAATAAACAAAAAAGATCATTTTCTACCGGTACAGCGTACCTGCAAAAATTAGCGCCCTTGCGGTAACAATTTCAGCTGACTTTTACCACTGATTTGTTCCCATTTTAAAATGTTTTGTTTTAATATATTGCTCGTGCACGCTACAAAAATTTGCTCAGCAAATCCCGATGAAAAACCTGAACCGACCGTATATGTGTATTGTTTGCTTTACGTTATCTGTCTATGTTTACTCAAAATAGTTTGATAAGTTCTTTGAACAATAAACGACTATATCCACGCCAAACAAAGCTATTATTTTTCACTGACCATATTACTTTTCGACTAATATTTTTTCAAATAAGTAAGAAAAATATTTTAGAATTAACAATAAACGAACATTTAAACGCACCAAAATCATCCTACAACTGGTTGCCTATAGCAACTTTAAGATAGAATAACAACAGTTACCATCACAACGATTGGAACATTATTTATGGAAAAAGTTAGAATATGTTATTGTTGTTTCTATGTTGCTATCAAACGTAAATACATAAAGTGTTTCTTTTTAATCTTACTGAAAACTAATAAAAAAGTAAATCTGAAAAATGTTTAATTGATGTTTAGCAGTATTTTGTTCACGGTTAACACTGGCAATCAATTGATTCAAGTATTATCTTGTTTTCATTTTAATTTACACAGGCTACAAAGTGTCGCTTAGCAACCATTAGGAAATATGACCGCACAACGACTGGTGCACTATTTCAACTAGAAATATAATTACTTTTTGTTGTTTCTATGTGATGTTTTATTGCATGTCAAAGTTGTTATATAAAAAACATTCTAAAATATTGGAAGCTGATTATATGATTTTTGGAACAAATACTGTTGCCAGCAATGTAAAAATTCAAATGTACATTATGTCATAGAAACAACATAAAAAGTATTAGTTCAAAATCAGCTGATAGCAAAGCGAATCGTTGTGACCAACTACACTTTAGCAAAAACTACAAGTTATTTACTTGTTATTTACCTAGGCTAGGCCTAGTGGTGAAAGTGAGACGGAACACTCCAGAAAGGCGTTCGGGGAAAATAAATTTTGCTGTTAGGCTACGCGGTAAATACATAACAGGAGTCGTGACTTTTTATGTAGTTTGTCGCTGTCACTGTATTTACTGCTTTTTACCTGTCACTGCGAGTTTCTATGATTATAAAAGTGTACTAAATACAACTCGAAGACGCATCAGATATGTTTCTTAGAGTATCTGTGTTTTCAGCAAGTGTAAAAAATTTGTTGTGATTGTAACTGCCGCAAAAAAGCCAAACAAACCTACTTCTTATTGCTGTATTATTAATAGTTTAAAAGCACTGTATGTTTTACCCCCTAAATTTTATCTTGGACAAAGGGGATTAAAGTTAAAAACTCAAGAGAACTTTCAATATTGGTCTATTGAAAACATTAGACATATTTTGAACAACAATAATTTAGTTACTAGCACTCACTATACAAACTAATTACCTAATACAATCCAAAAGCAGCGTTATGTATTGAGTTTAAACGTTAAGTTTCCCGCTACCCGAATTAACTAATTCTAAAATAAACAGTGAATCAAATTACAAACGGAATACATTTCCTGCTTTTAATATCACATTTGCGCGAGAATTTTACTGGCAACAAAAGGCCCTGTATATATTAGCAATTTAATGACGTCAGGCTATGACGTTTTTTGTGACGTCATACTTAAAAGACGACAAATATTCTCTATTATAAGTGTTTAAAAACGTCACGAATTTAAGCCCCAAAATATGGTATCCTTACCAAAGCACATCAGAATAAGATCTAAACGGCTAGAGCAGTGGTTCTCAACGTTTGTTACCCTGTCCTATGCCTATGCTATTATGAAAGCTTTCGGCGGACCTCAAATTTTCTCTCAGTATCTGTTTGTTTCTTCTATGTTCGCCATTAAAACGGGATGGATCCATGATTTTTGTATTTTGATGGAACATGAAAGTTTTCATGGATAAAGTTAAGTCGGACGTGTTATAAAACAATTAAACCTAAAAATACCTTCGGATGTTTTCCAAGGTATCGCAAAAATTTGGGTTAAACTGAAAATCTTTTTAATTCAAAATAAGTGACGCCTTAGGCACCTAAAAGAGATTCGAATTTAACTTAAAACAACATTTTCCATCGGTAGGCCTACGACGCAAAAATATTTTACCAAAGCGCCGTCCCGGTAAAAATTTCAGCTTACTTTACCACTAATTTGTTCTCTTTAAACGTGTTTTGTTTCAATATATTTCTCGTGCAGGCTACAAAAAGTTGCTCAGCAAATCACAATGAAAAACTATAACCGACCGTTTTTGCGTATTGTTTGGGGTTACGTTTCTGTCTATGCTTTCAATAATTAATAGTGTGATAAGTTCTTTACACTTCAAAACTCTATTTTCATAGACTTGGTGTTAAAACCGTAGGCTGTAGCCGCACTCTTATGTTTAGCGACGCACACAGTAATATTGCACCGAACCGGACATATTGCCTTTTTTCTTTCGTTCTCTTCCTTACAATGCGTTGTGTAATTGTCTGCCCTTTTCAAAAACACGAACTCGAAGCAACACAGAAAGCGTCTCGCTTCAATGGTGACCCCGAGATTTCATAAACGACATTTCTGAAACAAGCATGGCAAGTGAAGAGTCGCAAAACGCAGTGGCAATAAAACTACCCACGTTTTGGACTGCTCAAGCACGAGTTTTGATTCGACAAGTTGAGGCACAGTTTACAATTGAAGGCTTTAAAGACGATCAAACCAAGTACTACTATGTTGTTTCGGCCTTGGACCAGCACACTGCAACTCGTTTGTTAGACCTTCTTGATCAGCCACCGGACGTGAACAAGTACCCATCAATTAAACATGGGCTGCTTCAGACTTTTAGTCTAACGTGTTCGCAAACAGCCAGTGCCTTGCTTGACATGGCTCCTTTAGGCGATAGATTTCCATCGGCATTAATGGACGAGATGCTGTCATTGCTTGGTGACCACACACAGTATTTTGTTTTTCGGGAATTATTTTTGAGGCACATGCCTGCGGAGGTACGTACGGGCTTAGCAGGAAAATATTTTGAAACTAACCGCCATTTAGCGCAGCAAGCCGATGCCAGATTTCTAGCAGCCCGAGAGAACACCTTGCCACTTTCAATTTCCTATACAAAACGCCTCGATCAAGACTGAAGTACGCGAACCAAGTACAATTTGTTTTTATCATCGACGGTTTAAAGACACAGCCCGCCGATGCATCCCCCCTTGTTCATTCTCCCATGGAAACTGGCAAGCCGAACTTGTTTAGCTGCTACAATGGCCGGTCAAGCGACTAGCAGCCTCTTCTTATTTTGGGATCGCTTAGCAGATGGTAATTTTTTAGTGGATACGAGCGCTGAGATGCGTTTTGCCTCCCACAGGACCTGAGCGTCGGGGAATCCTTCCGACAAAATAGGAGGTCCAGGCTTACCGCACCGCAATTTCTGGTCTCAAACTTTCACATCCAACTAAACCAGTCGGGAACAACGATCCTGTACGACGTATCCACCGGAAATCCGCACCCTATTGTTCCTAAGTCGTGGCAACGAAAGGTTTTCGACATAGTTCACGGACTTTCGCATCCTTCGGTTCGGGCTACGCTCAAACTAATTGCCTTAAAGTTCGTATGACACGGCCTGCATCGTCAAGTTGGTTTATGGGCTAAACAATGCGTGGACTGTCAAAAGGCCAAGGTTCACCAACACGTCCGCACGATTTTGGTGAATTACCCGCTTTGCAAAACTCGGTTTTCTCATGTCAATTTCGACATTGTCGGCCCCTTACCACCTTCACAAGGGAACAAGTATCTATTAACGATGGTCGATCGTTTCACTAGATGGCCGGAAGCCATTCCAAGGCCGGATGCGACAACCATCACGTGTGCACGAGCTTTCGCCTCCACTGGGTTGCTCGATTTGGAGTTTCCACCGACATCTCGTCAGACCGAGGTTCGCAGTTCATATCGGAATTGTGGACTATTTTAAACTAACTATTGGGCACCCGGCTTCATCGTACGTGTTCATTTCATCCACAAGCCTCTTATGTCACCACTAACAGCCCATAATTGGTTATACAAGCTCCCATGGGTGTTGCTTGGCGGACTACCCCAAAGGAAGATCTCCAAGCATCTTCAGCAGAGCTGGTGTATGGTTCGCCTATCGCCGTTCCAGGTGATTTAGTAAGAACCAGGCAAACAACGCGATCACCTGCTGATGTTTTACCATTGGTAAGATCCACAGTTCGTCAACTGACCCCAACACCGATGTCTCGTCACGGTTTTGTCCGAGTGAACATCCCGGAATCGTTGACCTCCAGCGCCTCCGTTTTTATTAGCAGAGACGGTCATCGTATTAGCAGAGACGACATCGTCCCCCGATAACCCCTCCTTACGATGGTCCATACAAGGTTATCAAGAAAGGCGCCAAAGGGTTTACACTCGACATGGGTGCCGGCACAAAACTGGTGAGCATCGACCGGTTAAAGCCATCACATCTAGAACTTTCAGAGCCAGTGCTGGTGGCTCATCCTCCACGTAGAGGGCGACCAACAAAACTTTTTTCTCTACCCGTTCAAGAGGCCGCCTTCTACGTGGAAGCCACCACCGCCTTCGGGCAGCCACCGGAGCCGGTACCGCCACCCTCGAACGAACACATCTTACGCACGCGCGCTCGCAGTTATTTTCGCTTTCCTTCGTCGTGATTTTCTATTCGCCGTGTTTTACGCATTGTTATTGAGTCATTTGTCCGTTTCTGGAGGGGGGTTATGTAGCGGCACTCTATGTTTACCGACGCACACAGTAATACTGCACCGAACCGGACATATTGCCTTTTTCCTTTCATTCTTTTCCTGTGCATTGCGTTATGTAATTGTCTGCCCTTTTCAAAAAACACGAACTCGAAGTAACACAAAAAGCGTCTCGCTTCAAGGCATTAGATTTAGGAAAACGAACAAAAAACAATGACAATCAACGAACTAAAGCCAAGGCAAACGAATATATTAGTTTTCATTTACCCTATTACTATTCGACAATATTTTTGAGAATAAAAGAGAAAAATATGTCCACATTTGAACGCAGCAATTATTAATATATATTTTCCAAACCTTAAATTCATAGATTTCTAAACATTCGAAGGTCGCATTGGGTTGTAAAGTTCTTCAAATATTTCGTTTTTAAATTAAAACTATATAAATGCGAAGATTTCAACAAATCACGTAACTAAATAACATTGTTTCACTATCCCTATACTCCTAACCCATCTCTAATATACTGAAAGGTTTAAAAAGTTGTTTAACCTTTTTTTAATGAAGCAGGCTACAACTCGTTGCCTAGCAACTTATCATACCAATTGTAACTAACACAACGATTAAAGCATTATTTTTGAAAAATTTCGGAATATTTTATTATTGTTTCTATGTTGACTTTAAACTTAAATACAGAAAGTGTTTATTTTTAATCTATCTGACAAGTTATAATAATCTAAACATCAAAATTGTTTTACTTATGCTTAGCAGACTTTTTGTTTACAGCTAACACCAGCAATTTATTGATTTAAATTTTGTTTTGCTTTTATTTTAATTTACACAGGCTAAAAAGTGTCGCTTAGCAACCATTAGAAAATCTAACTGCACAACGACTGGAGCATCATTTCAACTAAAACAAACGAATTACTTTTTGTTGTTTCTATGTTTTATTTCATTAATTCTTTAAATAACTAGTTTTAGTGCCAAAATTAAAATTTTTTGGTAATCTATTACCTTTAAATTTTGGTAATTTGTAACCTTTTTAGACGAACTGTACGTCAAGTTAGGGATTAGTCTTTTAAAAACTTAAACAAATTATATTTTTGTGATGTTTTAAAACATGCTGAAGTTGTTTTATTCTATAAAACAATAATTCAAAAAAGCTGATTATGATATTTTTGCATGAAATACTGGTACCAGCAATAATAAAGTTGAAATGTTCATAAAGTCATAGAAACAATATAAAAAAGGATTAGTTTAAAACCAGCTAATAGCAACGCGGAACCTTGTGCTGTAGTAGCCACTTCGTCATATTGTGTTTACACAGAGAATTTTTGTTTTTAATCGATGTGTCGTAACGGAAAATTTTTTTTAGAATTTAAAATTGTATTGAATTGCAAAAGATGTGTAACGTGAGTAAATATATATTCCAGTAATTAATTGTCTCAAACTTTAAGTGTAACCTGTCGCGCCTATATATATATATAAGTATAGAAAATATGTGTGTCTATAACCAAAATGTTAATAACCTAAGTTTGAAGTGTTGCAATAAAAATGTTCCAGACATACGAACACACATCTGCCGAAAAATATTTCGCATTTTTCAGAATACAAAAGCACGTTGGACAGCGAAAGGTCACAGCACAGCGCAGCGCACAATGAATGGCTTTCCGGTGACGTCAAAATTACAACGCACCAAACAGGGAGTTTCCCCTGCTGCCGCACAGATCGCCTGAAAAGCTCAATCCACAGCAATGCAATGGTGTGTCAAGCACACAACAATTTCGAGCAACTCAGCGAACGCTGACATCAAAGTCCTCGGTTGCTAATTCAGGCACCAAAGAGAAAACTTTCTCGAGGAATCAGGAATCTGACTAAAACAATTGCGCAAATGCGTTATGTGATCGAACAATTTTCGCGTCCACGTGTCCACACACATTTCACAAACAAATAACCAGCTTTTGATATGCAAGCTGTTACAAAATCTAGCGTGGGAATATTTGTAGTAGCCACTTCGTCATATTGTGTTTACACAGAGAATTTTTGTTTTTAATCGATGTGTCGTAACGGAAAATTTTCAGTAAAAATTTATGGCCTAAATTAAAGGTCACAGCACAGCGCAGCGCACAATGAATGGCTTTCCGGTGACGTCAAAATTACAACGCACCAAACAGGGAGTTTCCCCTGCTGCCGCACAGATCGCCTGAAAAGCTCAATCCACAGCAATGCAATGGTGTGTCAAGCACACAACAATTTCGAGCAACTCAGCGAACGCTGACATCAAAGTCCTCGGTTGCTAATTCAGGCACCAAAGAGAAAACTTTCTCGAGGAATCAGGAATCTGACTAAAACAATTGCGCAAATGCCTTATGTGATCGAACAATTTTCGCGTCCACGTGTCCACACACATTTCACAAACAAATAACCAGCTTTTGATATGCAAGCTGTTACAAAATCTAGCGTGGGAATATTTGTAGTAGCCACTTCGTCATATTGTGTTTACACAGAGAATTTTTGTTTTTAATCGATGTGTCGTAACGGAAAATTTTCAGTAAAAATTTATGGCCTAAATTCTTTGCAACCACATTGTAATGTTTGCGTTACTCCTTGCAGCCAATGTGCAAACGATAAGCGGAAAGTTTTCGGTAAAATTCCGTTACGTAGATTTCTTGCAACCACATTGTAATGTTTGCGATATCTTTGCAGCGAATTTGCAAAAATTCAAATTGCTGACACCAATTTTTATGCGTCAATGTGAGCGCTTTGTTTTGAAATTCGCCTTATTGTCAACAATCCATTATTTTTAGAATCGAACGCCAGTTACGTCGCAATGTAGATCGAAGCGCTTTTGTTCAAGCGATATTGGGACAAAAATATTATTTCCGTCTATAAGAGTCGAGAGAAAAAGGTTTAGACCACGCCTTGTTGTCACGTGATTTATTATTGAAAATCGTAAGAATATCTACTTCAATATTTCCTGTGCATTTTAGAAATATTTTCGCCAATAAGTATAGTCGCACAATCGAATAAAAAGCAGTATCAACCAGTATCAACCAGTATCACCCAGTACTGCCTAGTGCAGAGAGAAAATACTGAGACAGCAAAATTGACTGTTCATGTATCTGAACTAAAGGAAAGAATTGGACCTGTCTGGCCTCACGAAGACAGGCCATCTCAAATCTTGAAGGAGTGTGGTCGATTCATCTTGGCAATTATATAAATGATGACTCATTAATCAGACTCTCCCCCTCAGTGCTCAACTAGAAACTTGTTCTCTAATGTTTTACAGTTTAGTTTAGTACAGGGGTTCTTAACCTTTTTGTATGTTTTACCCTTTTAACGAAGCTGAATATCAGATTTAACCCCAATGTATAAAATGGAGCCAATTTATTGAAAAACGAATGTAACAAATTACATCAGCTATATTCAACGTGCCGGCTGCCCTTGCTTTTTAGCAACGAGTTGTTCAATGTTTGGTAAAGTAGTAAATAATGTAGGCTACAACGAATATCAGATTCAACATGAAGTCAGTTTTGTGCTTTACATTTAAAAGTAGCCTACGCAATGCAGAGAAGTCGCATTCGCATACGTATGTTAAACAAAACGGACCAGAATATTCAGAGCTAGAATATCTATCCTTGGATAACAATGTTGAACTTTAACCCCAAAATGTTCTAGGTTGCAAGAATGAAACTCATCTATTGGCGAAGCATACCGTTACCGACACTAGGCGATAAAGAATTAATGGGCTACTGTACTATAGGTTAGCTTCAAATTACCAGTTAATCTGAACTGCTAAACATTGTTTCACTTAACCTAAACTCCTAAAACATCTCTAATAAACTGAAAGGTTTCAATTTTAAAGTCGTTTAACTTTTTTCAATAAAGCAGGCTACAACTCTTTGCCTAGTAACTTATTATAACAATTGTAACTTACATACCGATTGAAACATTATTTATGGCAATGTTTGGAATATTTTATTATTGTTTCTATGTTGATTTTAAACGTAGGACTACCATATTTTCAACACCCTAAAAGGGGACATTTTTTCCGGAGTAAAACGTAAGTAGAATTTGTTATTAATTGCAATTATTAACCCTGTTGAGGTCAGCTGGTATCTGCTGCCGAAACGTCGGTTTATACTTCGTTTACACCAGAAGAGCGATTTCTATCTATTGGTAGAATTGTTATGTTGGAGTTTAATGATGGTTTACATTTCCTTGATAGTTGCAGGCAAAAGCTACAAAAACAACAAATAAAATTTATTTTTCAGACTCAGCCCATGAGTACTTTGCGGTTCCTTTACGTTTTGCCAATAAGGTATGATCATATTAACGAGATCGCGAAATTGTTTACACGAAATATCATTGGAATTTTAGGAAATATAGACATTATGGTCGCGACTAACTATTTGCAGACCCCTTCTCTTATATCTTGCAGCGGTAAATATATGACAACCAAAAATATCACGATTTTTATTAAAAGATTCTTAAAAAATAAATACTAGTTGCATAAAATACAATAGAAAAACATGAAACTGTACATTTTGCAAAGCTTAGTGCTTAAAAGCATATAGTGCTAACATAAAAATGAAACACTTAACACATAGATTAAAAAGAACATACAGAGATCAAGAGTTTTAACTGAAAAAAATGTCTATAACTCGCCCTACTTTATAATTTCCAAACACTTTTTTATACATGAGGACCAGTTGTTTACAAACTGAAAGAATTTAAAAGCAACTCCTTTTCCCAAAAGTTATATTTGCAATGTTCATAAATCGGTTCCTGTCCGTTGAACCTCAGAGGACCGTGAAAAATGTCACTCTTCTTTCATCTTTCTCTATTATCCTGACTCTAATTTTCAAAAATCAGACCCGGCCAAAACAAATCAAAATACATCAGATGCAAAAAAATCAGTTCCAGAAAAGTTGGACCCCGCCAAACCAAATCAAGATATATCAAATATCAAAAGAAATCATATTCCAGGAATTGCGTCGCCTAAAAAAGAGCTTCAAAAAAGTCCGACCAGCATTCAAAACACCTCTGGCGAATCCCAGTCGGTTACAGAATCTTTCCTTGAACTCAAATCCCTGAAAGGCGCCCAAAACCGGCTGCGGGCCAGTTCCGATGGCCTGATCGCGGCTATTCCGGTCACCATGACCGAGGACCCCATTAGCCTCCCCAAAAGCTGACCAATCGCGAAAAGTCCTGTCCCGTTGCTTCACATTCCTTCTAGTCCGTCACGCAACTTTTACAATGTTAGTGGTTTACGGGTTCCATACCATAGCCCTGGCTTCTATTTCGTCGGTTACGAAAGCGGAACCCGCGAAGACCTAGTGTAGCTTTTTTGGTTTCTGTCCACACTTTTTAACTGCTTTTTTACGTAGACAAAAAACCTGGAATAAATGTCAACCAGACATTTGTTGTTTGCTGATTTCGTTAAATTCACTGATTTTTTGTCTAAATTTTTTTGGGAACTACTAATCGGGGGTTTAACGTTAACTGATTTACTTCTGTTCAGACTTTTTGGTTTCGTTTCTTTCAATTTTGTCTGTGAACAGATTTTTAAATTAGATTTAGCGCGGGAAAAAGTCGTAAAACTACTAACGAGACGATTGCTGTTTGTCAAGTTAGTTAAATTCACCTCTTACTCGATTGGCATTTTTATCAAATTTGTCAGGCAGACGATTTCTATCACTTTTAGCTTGTGATAGAAGACGATTTCTGATAGAAGACGATTTCTATCACTTTTAGCCCGAGAATAACCACAAGTTCTTTAATGTTCAGTGTAGTTCGTTGTCTCTTAGTGTAAATAACTGAGACCGTGATTATTTTTTGTTGAATGTCGCAAAACCCAATATTTATTTAGAGCCAACTGTGGATCTAGTGTTGATTTTGCTAAAGTTAGTGTTATTAGTTTTATTTTCTGCTTTGTTTCGTTTAGGCGTTGTATTTAACGAAGACCAAAAAGTCGTGTACAAAAATCTGCTTTTAATGAGGGTTCGGAGGCAATTGTACTTCAATGTAGTTATGTGTTTTTAAGGTAGTTTTTTACTATAATTTGTATTACAGTTTTTTGTATCTTCATTTCTTTGATCCGTTGTATGTAACATAACGCTAAAAATACGCCAAAGAAACCTGTTTTAAAAAATAAATACCAGAACTTTAAAAAGTTGACGTTTATTTCTGTATAAATTATTTGTTGGTTGCTTTGAGTTGTAAAGAAAAAAACAATTTAAATATTTTCGTTTGCTAATTGTGTTAAATCTTCGATTTTTTCTTTTTTTTTTTTTACTGTAAGAAACTGGTACCGAAAATATCCCGTGCAAAAATATTACGTTTAAGGTACAAAAACGTATAATTCTATCCAAAACTGTTGTTTTCGACCTTAACAGCCGAAAACCTGCTAAAAATATGTTCGTTTTGGTGTAAATTCGTTTTGCTATCATGTGTAAGTTTCACTTTTTCTCATTTGGTCTAAGCGCTTGAACTGCATTTTTGTTAATGTTCTAAAAGTGTTATCATGATCTGATTCCGCCAGATAATTATGTTCCTATTTCTTTTCTTTTCGTTTTTGTTCTTATTTCGTTAATTCATTTTCTTTTTCTATTGTAAAAGACACGATGAATTAAAAGAATCTAAAATACCGTAATATAAAGTGTGAAGTGTTTTCAATAAAAAACTAAATAACCTTTAAAACTTAAAGCAGGGTGGTCCGAACCCAGGCCACATGTGCCCGCGACATCATTGATCGTGGCCCGCGAAGCACTGTTGAATTATTGCAGTGCGTACCTTTGAGGGTTTATTCAAAGTTATCTAAGTGACCAACGAACAGTAAGCATACTGCAATTGTTTGGTTATGATCACATTTTTCCGGTTACACCATGAAAAAAACAGTTCCCCATCGCTCACCAAATTCGGATACAGGGAGTGGCAAGAACGCCTAATTTCGGTATGTGTTAGACCGGTTTGAGAGAAGCCACAGTGCGTCCTGTATGGAACTCTAAAATGCTGTTTTGCGAACTTATAAGTTATACTTGCGTTGTTTGGCGACCTTATAAGTTATATTTTTAACTTATAAGTTATAAAGTAAATGTATGATAAAATATATATCGCGCTGCTAGAAAGTAATGTTTTACAGGTTTTCACTGTGACGTTAGGGGTCTTCCAAGATGCAAATTGATCTGGTTAATAAAACCTTTTTGCGCGAAACGACAACGCCTTTGTAATTTACCGATTGTGTAGTATGCAAGATCTCTCTTAAAATTTTAGTACGATACGCACACGGTTTCCATCAATGTTCTACGCTTATAAAATGCAGTGTTCTCAATTAAATTTTTTGTAAAATACGCAAATTTTAGGCGCTTCGCGCAGACCATTTTCCCAAGTCTCATAACATTCCATTTCCTTTGCGCACAAGTTTGACGATAGAAGCAAGTTTCTGAAGCTTATGTCTTTGGATGTTAGTTTGTGACATCTTCTTTAAACACGCATGTAGCCTACTTTATGTGGCCCGCAAAGAATAGCAATAAATATTGTTGCCCTGGTTGCAGTCAACCTTGTACCACCCTGACTTGGAATATATGTTTCGCCTATACACTGGCATCGTCGGTTCCTATAAGGTTTATTCATTTTCAACATCAGATGTTCTATAATTGTGTATCTACCACAAATAGTCCACCATGTTGAATTAACTGGAACTTGGCGAATGCAATAGCACTTTAAGGTTTTCAGTAGGGATGTTCTAAGTAGAATATCGAATCCAATTCTGCCGTTTTATTTCGGGTTATTGGAACCGATACAATTTAATGTTTTACCGCCGATTGTTGCGCCTAATTGTACAAACGCGTGTGGCAAGTTGGCGCTGCAGCGACCAATTTATAGTGCTTGCTTTAAATGTAACCTGGTAGTGCAGTGTCAGCGTTTTTTCAGACGACTATCAAGCGTTATTGGGCGAGCGACTAACGTGTAATGTCAGGTGCGGGTTCGCAATTTCCCTAAATGCGTTAAGTGGCAAAAGTAACATTAGCCTACATTGTAAAACGTGCTGGCCGTCGACAAAATGCGCTATAGGTAGGCTTGCCATTTTTAGAAACTTAAATCCGGGACGCATATTGAAAACAGCAAATAAACTTAATGTAGACCTAATACAAAACAATTTAATGCAAATAATTAAGTTAACGGGGTTGCGGTTGTTTTATATTTTGTCAGGGGGTATTTTTCAGGGCCCTATTTTTAATGGTGGTTTGTCTAAGTAATTTAAATTGTAACCGAAAAGTAATGTTCTGTATTGTGAATAAAATGAGTCGGGTAAATACTTTCTACAATTAAAGTAGGATGCGGCCCTCGTGAAAGCAGCAACAATATTAGGCCGTACATTGGCAAAGGCGCTGTGTCCATAACAAATTCGTATTCCCCGGACCAAATCATTCTCCAGCATAAGTTAAACAAAATGTAAGATTCCATCAAGCTGGCCTCTTAAAACTATAACATATTATTTTGTTGTACTCTTTGCTTGAGCCGCGTGTTATTGTGGATGATTTAAAAAGGTAATTTACCATGTTACTAAAAAGTAATGTTACGGATAGCGTAATATCCTGGCTTGTGTGTAAAGTGGTAAACATTTTAATTTTTTCTAAATAAAACATTTTAATTTCTCTAAACGTTAATTGTTATACAGCATATATGTTGGTCGTCCCTTGACTATTTTATTTTGCTTATTGTGCCTGAAATGGGTTAACTAAATGATTCCCCACAAATGGAGTCACATTTTTTAGCCTGGTGTGGAAGCAGCATTTAATCGGATGGCGTGTTTTAAATTATCGCATTTATTTGTGACTGTGAAACATGTAATTGTTCGTCTTCGCAAACTAAAATTTTACATTTTGTTGAAACAAAATTGCAAATAATATGTACTTATTTGAAATAAAACGACTAAAAACCCAACGGCTAAGCACGTCAAACACCTTTTACGTAACGAAAACCAGTGACATATATCGATAGGGAACCACTCACTAACGTAAAACCTAAGGTTTTATAGCAGCCATTGTTCGCATTGCGTGATATTCAGCAAATACGTAATCCTGGTACCATACTGCGTCCAACGAAAGTAAAATCTCCTTTGAAACTGAAGATTGGTTACGATTAAAACCGCCGCGTTAAATGCGATGTTTTGCGAACTCTGCCTAAATTTTGCGCGGTAACAGACATCAAAAAGTTTAAGTCTTAAGTTGGAAACATTAAAACTTATTTGTATTAAGGCAATCAGTATGTTATGACTTCAATTTGATTTGTAATACTGAAAACCCGCGACATTTATCGGTCCAGAATTACTAACAAACGTTAAACTTTAAGTTGTAACAGCAATTGTTTAGACTTGCGTAATATTCAAGCAAATAATACCGGCACCAAACTGCGTCATACGTGAAAAAAATCCTTGGAAATTAAAATTGCTTAATGGTGACCGGTTTGGGACGGCGATAGCTTACCTTCCTCAAAAAGATATCTCCCAGCACTCGCCGGATAATATCCACTTACATTTTTTTACTCATCACAAACAAGAAATGAACTAGCCCCAGCAACCTCACCTCCAGAAAAATATTTCATAAAACCCGCTGGAAAATAATTAATTTATATTAAAAAAAATTTGCTTGACAGCCTTACCAACCAAAAATGAATAGTAAAAAGTATTACTTAGTTTTAAGCAAGAATGGTTAAATCGCTAACTAAAGAGTTTTTACATTTTTTTTGTTTTTTTAAATCTCAAAGAAAAAATCCGTGACAAATTTGTTAACCGGGCGGGACACCGGGACAAGGCCTTAAAACCGGGACTGTCCCGGCTCAACCGGGACGTATGGCAAGCCTAGCTATAGGTATACTTAAGGTCAACCTTAAGCCAATATTCAGCGAGGTTATGCACAGCGTAATTGTCAAGTATTCGTTATGTCAATAGTAACTTTGGATCTTTGTAGTACATTATTTGACTGCATAACAGATCATGTTAGTCAAAAACGAAGCACTAATACCCAACAATGCGTTAAAAAACAGGACCGAATTGCTAAAGAGTTCTGTGTGCAGTGTTGCATTGTACTCACTATTCGCATATAGCCTATTTAAGTTTTGGCAAAAACTTGGACAGTTGACATATTACAGTGTACACAACTGCTTCAAATGACAGTTGTTAAGAATGTTAAACATATGGGAGAATTTTTTTTATTATAATGCACACATGTTAGTAAATTGTTTGGGCGATGTATTGCTGTGATTGTGGGCCCTGTAGGGTAAACTAACATTAATCCGTTTCCCAAACAAAATCGAGGTTAAATAATTTAATATAAATATACTAGGATTCGCTATTCTCGATTCGTTATTCCAGATTCGAAACCTAATATTCTAGAATATCTTAGGATTCTACTTTGAACATCCCTAGTTTTCAAAAAAGTAATAAAATGGAATGGCTACTTTAGGAATAAAACAGGATTGCAAAGTAGTTAATACAATTACAAAATAAAGGTGTAAAATCGAAAATAGAGAGGTGAATAGATAATTCTCATTAGGCGAACCAATATACCACGCAAAACAAACTTGTAAATAAAACTGCCTTAAATACGCCACCCTTTAAATAAATTAATTTACTTGTTTGAAGTTATGTTTTTACCGCTGTCCGATACTCCACGTTAGTTGGGATTTTGCCTTCTCCCGCTAGCCAATGCTAGTGCAATTTACTTCGGGCAAATACTTCTCATTAAAATCCATAAAGTTCTATCTTTATGGAATTTCGTGGCAAAACTACTGACAAACGGTGATTGTTACGAACAAATGGCTGAAATGACTCTTAGCAATAACAACCAATATAATTTTATGTTCGTTGTGAAAACTAAAAACGTGGTTTTGAAAGAGGAAACCAATATTTGTAATGTCAACCGAGAAGAATGGGATTTAAACAGACTGTGATCTTGCTGTTGATGGCAATCGCTTGCAAATCAAATGCTGACAAAGGTAATCCAGTGATTTACTTTATTTAGTAACAGCAAACGTTAAGATTAAACCACCTATTTGTTAAACTGTGGAGTTTTACATTATTAATTCAAAGCAGATTTGAACGACTAAATAGTTCTAGTTGCTTAAAGTTCAACGAATTGAACGTTTGATGCTAATTGCAACTTAACCTAGTTTGTGAATGGCTTGTGTGTTCTAGTTTCTCGTTTAATTTCGTTTTTTTTAAATATGCGACTTAATTTTGTCCCAACAGCGTTTTTAGTTTATTAGCTGAAACAAGTGTTTAGTTATGCAGGTGAATTATGATGCTTAAAAATTGTCAATCTTGGTGCACAACTATACAACTAAACAGACTTGGACAACTAGATAATTCTAGCTTTCTAACTCATTGAATTAGAGCAAAATGCGGCTAATTCTAATCTAATTTATGAATTGTTGAGTGCTCTAATTCCATTTCGGATTTTACCAAAAATTCTACTTTGTCCAACCGCATTTTCAGTCTCTAAGTTCAAACAGAATTTCAATTATAATTTTTTGGTTGGAATTACTTGTATGTAATTTTTACAGTCTAAAAAGCATAAAAAGGCATAATAATCCGGTAATTCTAATTCTAATCTAATTTGAGAAAACTCAAAACGATCTAATTTAGAAAAAACTTAAATGCTCAATTTTCTAATTCTAATCTAATTTTAAAAAGCTAAAATAGTCTACATCTAGTTGTCCAAGTCTGCAACTAAAAGAGGCAAACATTGCTTCGGGAAATGGTCAAACTTGAACAACTAGATAATTCTGGTTTGCTAATTCAATGAATTACAGCAAAATTCTACTAATTCTAATCTAATTTATGAATTGCATGTGCGCTCTGTGGTCCGTAAATCGGTTTCAGAGGACTCCAGCAAATAAGACCGAGATAAGAACAACACCAACCACAGAATGAAAAACAATTCGAAAAAAGGCCAAAATAGGACTAATATCTAACGCTATTCGCACCGTCTAAATCGGAATAAGTCATAAATCCGTCGGAATAAGACCTAAAAGGTCAAATCAGGCCAAAACAACACTTTAACTAACCCCAAACCCCACCCCTAAGTACACAATTAACTCCCCTTATAATTTCAACACTAACCAATTTTCTAATCCCACCAATAACCCTAAACAGGACCAAAAATCCGGTGCCAAAACAGCGGCGCCCTGACGGCGCCGGTCAGACTAGCGCAGTGGTTCTCAAAGTATGGGTCGCGACCCTTGGGTCGCGTAGGGTCAAAAAATGGGCCGCTCTATGGTGATTCAATCCCACTCAAACGAACTTTTTTCATTTCATTTAACAACTATTTTTAATTCAATCATAACTGCATTATTGCAGCATAAGCTTTTCACGTTGCTTCAAATATGTAACCTGGATTATTGCATCACAAGTGGTTTTATGAACGTTTTGATGGCAGCCAGTTACAGTATAGCCATAGCCAACTACAGTAGCTTCTGTGACTGGTGTAAGCTTTAAATCACCAAACAAGCCACGCCGATATTAAAGGAAAAAAATGTACTTTCACGAATCACAATAAAATAAATCATTTGTTTGTAATCTATCAGTTAGGGTCGTGAGATGCTCATAAAACTCAGATTCTGGTCGCGCTCATAAAAATTTGAGAACCACTGGACTATAGGGCGTCCAAACGTAGTCACCAAAACGGCTGATGCCAGACCGCTGGCCTTCGATGGTCGCTTACCCTCTACCCACAGGTTCGGGCGTTATTTTGGCCATTTAGGCCTTATTTCGATGAATTTAGGCCTTATTCCGACAGAATTAGGTCTTAGGTATTAGTCTTATTTTGCCTATTTTGGCCTAATTCTGAATTGTGTTTTATTCTGACGTTGGTGTTGTTCATATCTCGATCTTATGGCTGGAGTCCGTTAGAAAGTTTTTTTTAATTTAGAAAGAATTGTGACTCCACTGTGTACTACAAGAAACATGGGTCAACTGACCCTTGAATTTTTAAAGGGCCGCGAAATAACAAAATAATTGCAAAGGGTCCACCAGGCAATTATTAGAAACTTTTAGGAACCCCTGCACTAAGCTAAGCTAATAAATTAGTTATAGCTGCTACATACCGCGTAGATTTACGAGCCTGGCTTTATTCGTTACAGAAACTTGCCAGAGGTTTGTTGATTGTTTTCAAGCCTGTGCATTAATAAGACTTCTTAGAGTTTAAACGGAATTTTATTCTCATTAGAATGCAAAGGTCAATATTCCTGTGCAGCTGTGCTACTATTAATACTTTTAACATAGCCTATGCTTGAGCAGTTATTAAAGGCTGATGTACGGTGTACTATAATACGTAAACCGATATCGCCGATCGAAAAACTATATATAAGATTAAAATTTTGGAGGCTACACGTGTATGTGTGTGTAGCTTACAATGACCAACCTTGATTGGAAAGTGAACTGTTTTTTTTTGTCAGCACTAAACGGTACAGACGAAAGTACAGGCAAGGCGACCAGATTTCATTCTCCACCGTGGCTTTTGATCGTCCAGATATTTGTCTTTTCACTTTTGGTTTTCCTACTCATTGTGTGGACTGTCGTGACGTAAGTATGCTATTTTAAAGTAACAATAAAATCCGCGGTTGTTATAACATATTCGATACTGGTATTTTGGGAAATCTACGGCTGTCCATCCGATACTAAATTATTTTGTTTTTTTATATGACAAAAAGGGCAAATCTTTTGCTATATTGGACTCCAGCAATAAAAACATTAACAAACGAACCTCTCTCTACTTTTTTCAAGTCATTTATGTCGTGTCAATTTTGATGGCTGTATAATAAGAGATGATTTTTCTATTGAAGCTAGTTCAATCCCGCATAAGCAATTATTGCAAATCGTATGAGAAATATTTGTAGACTAGATCTTAGGTTATACCAGGGGTCAGTAACCCTTTTCCTGGTCGCGGGCCAAAGCCACCTTTTAAAGGTCTCGGCGGGTCATAATAAATGGTAAATGTCAATTTTGTTGCTAAAATGTGTGGATTTGAAGCAATATATTGCAATAACTATTAATTGGGGGCGGACCTAGGATTTTTTACACTATAGATGGGTCTCATTACAATTAAAAAAACGCTAACCCCCACCCAACTCAAATATTGTGCGTTGGTTTAATAGTTGTTTTAACGGGGTAACACTTAAATTAGTGAGCGCTCCGACCATTCCGACCATTCATTATCCCGTAAAGTAGTATTACCCCTGTTGGTTACAACTTTACAATTTTCTTACTAAATAACTGAAGGTTATTTTTAAGTTTTTTTTTCGGAGCATTCTAAGCACCAAAACCTGGCTTAAAGGTGTCAAACTCTGATTTTGAAATCTTAATCTGAACTCATAACTTACAAAACTAACTTTCCTTCTCATTCCACAGATGCTACTATTCATGCAGACGCAGATGCAACAATATAGAGGAGGGCCAAAACAGAAGCGAAACCGAAATATACTGAGGCCAGGGGGGCACCAGAGCCTGGCAACGCGCCAACTGACACCGTTGAGCCGCAGGAGGGGCGACCCGGCCGCGCGGTACCAACAACACCGGGAAACTCCCTCAATGGAAACCGTAAACACCAATCGCGGCGGTTCTCTTTCAAACAGCACACTCGTCACGATTCCTCAGCGAACCATGACCGTTCCGGACATCCTGGCGCCGTCTGGTCCGCATTGTTCTACCGGCCCGGTTTCTCAGCAGCCCATGGCTATTCCAGGCATCTTGGCGCCGCCTGGTTCAGTTCCAGGGATGCCCATCCACAATGCGTCACAAGTGTGCGATTCACGAGCGAAAGGACTTCAAAGGAGCCAAGCTTTGCGCGATTTGAGATCTAAGGTCTTGGAGGTTTCTCACGGCACCGATGGCCTTGTTCTGACCAATTCCCACCCTATAAAGCAATCCAGCTCTAGTCACTTTCCAGAAAGTGCGCGCAGAGTTCGCTCAGAACCTCACTCAATGCCAAGTTGCTACTCTAATATTCCGCCGTTACCAGAAAACCTTCCCAGCAGACCATTTGCCAGCGGTTCTTTGCAAAAGCCAGCCCAAGCAAATCAAGATAAATCAGATACAAAAAAATCAGTTTCACAAAAATCAGACACCGCCAAACCAAATCAGGATACATCAAATATCAAAAGAAATCAAATTCCAGAAAATGCGTCGACTGAAAAAGAGCTTCCAAAAAGTCCGACAAGCATTCAAAACACCTCTGGCCAATCCCAGTCGGTTCAAGACTGTTTCCTTGGACTTAAACCCCTAAAAGACGCCCAAAACGTGTCGCGGGCCGTTTCCGAAGGCCTGATCTCGGCCATTCCGGTCACCATGACCGATGACCCCATTTTTGCCCCAAAAAGCCCTCCAATCGCGAAAAGCCCTGTCCCGTTGCTTCACATTCCTTCTAGTCCGTTAAGCAACTTTTACAATCTTAGTGGTTTACGGGTTCCATACCATAGGCCGGGCTTCTACTTGGGTGGCTACGAAAGCGAATGAGAATACTTGATTTTTTGGCGTTTTTGCCAAAACTAGGTGTTTTTTCATTAATTATTTTGTACAGTTTGTTGTGTAACTGCCGTAAGAAAATTCCGGATAACTCCTAATCGGATAGTTGTGTTGGATTCGTTTGATTTCGGTGTTTGTGAATTTGTTCACTATATAAAGTAGTGTTACAACAGCGTTTCTTCTCGTTGGTAAGAAAAAAATCTGGAATAACTGTTACCCGAACATGTGTTGTTTGCGAAATTCATTAAAATTATTTTTTTTTTACTTTTTGGCCTAAATTTTCTTTGAGCTGCTATTCGTTGAATTTTCGTTGGTTACTTAAATTTCTTACTATTTTATTCCGATATTTGTTTGAAAATTGCTTTTTAAATTAACTTTGGCGAGGAAAAATATCGTAAAACTGTCAACAAACTTTTTCTGATTTTTATTCGGTTAAAATGACCCGTTTTTGTCTAAATTTGTCTGTGAACTGTTTGTTTAAATTAACTCGATCATGGAAATGCTAACGGGACATTTGCTGTTTGTCAAATTCGTTAAAATCATCTCTTACTCGATTGTCATTTTTATCAAATTTGTCAGGGGTTGATTTCTGTCACTTGTAGCTTCCCGAAAATAACCACAACTCCACCAAAATTTTTTGTTTGATAAATCGGTTCGATTTTTGTCCTATTCGTTTAAAGTCGTGTACGAAATATGCTTTCAATGCGGGTTTGGAGGCAATTGGACTTTTCGCTGCTTTGTTAGATCTTATATAGGAAAACAAAATCTGACCATGGAAAATTTGCACTAGCTAATTGTGGTTAATCTTTGCTTTTTGTTTTTGATTTGATTCGTTTTTCCTTGCTGTAAGCAACGAGAGTAGCGAAAACGTTCTGTAAAAAATTGGACTTTCAAGTGATATAAACTCAAAACAGTAGTTTTCTGACTTAAACGCCTAAAACCCCAAGAAAAAATTCTCATTTGTTTTCCTATCATGTACGTTCGATTTTTTTTCGCTTTTGGTCATTACCGATAAAAAATAACGTTTCAATTTTTTTAGTTTTTTAATGTTCCTCATGTGTTATCATAATCCACTGCCGCCTGATAATTATGTTCCTAGTTTTGTTCTTATTTCGTTAATTCATTTTATTTTTACTGTCATTTTTCCCTACGTAAATGACGGTACGTGAAAACAACGTTATTCGTTAGTTACGATTGTAGTATGTTCTTTATTGGCTTTTCTTGCAATTTGTTTTTTTCGTTTACCTCCATTCTTGCCGTTCATTTCTTTTAGTGAATAAACAAACAAAATAATGTTTTTCCGTTTTTCGAATGCAATCATAACTTTTAGGTTTTATTACTTAACTGTTTATCAAATCTAATATGTTTTTACAAGCTGATAGAATTACTGACGGCACGAATGTAATTTATTCAAACGTAAAGGGTTAGTTTTACTTTAACAAAGTGTTTACCCATTGACGATAAACACTATCGCAGCTGTTAATCAAACGGATTTCTGACATTTTCATCTGCTAATAGGTTGTTCCTGCAGCATCATGGCAAAACTATCTAGAGTCTAGACTTTGATATATAATAATTGGCTTTATCATTCAAAATGGAAAACCTCTATACTTTCAAAATTCTATTTATCCGTGTCAAACGTTAGTGGTTCGTGCAAATTTTATTAAAAAAAGTATTCGCTATTTTAGCCATTATTTTCTTATTTTGATAATTTTTTTAAGTTCTTGTTACTAAAAATATTGGAAATCACTGACGATGCACAGAATTGTTTATAAATAACAAAGCACTCTCAAACAAGGCATGAAGACAACAAACAAACCTAAAACGTAAAATGGGTGCAATTTAACTACATATACAAATAAAATACCCTCCAAGATACAAAAAACAATACTGCAATTTCAAATAGAAGCAATATGACGTTTAAACACAACAAAAAATGTTATTCAAACTGTTTTAAACTTAATAAGGCACCGCTGCAATTTTTTTCTGATTAACAGTTAATTAAGAACAAAACTATTTAAAATGTTTTAATAAAAGTATGGCGATCAGATCCAATACCAAATGACATCATTACTTTCCTCAAACAAGCAAAATAGAAGAAATTGCAAACCTTTCAAAGAAAAACAAATTTTAAAACGTTAAAATTTTTTTTTGATTTAAGGTTAGGGTTCTAAATAAAGCTTTTTCTATGAAATTAGGTTTAACGGAAGAAAAGCGCTCCTATCCAAATCAAATTACGTCATTAATATGCTCAAACAATCAAAATAGATAAACTGCTCTTCAAACTGTGTTAAAAATATTTGCAAGACGACTAAAATAATTTAGTTAGAGAAAAAACAAGCGAAGAAAGAGGCACTGTTAGCAAAAACATTAGTTATGTGATGCATATATTAGGCTGTGACGTCTTAAGTGAAGGACGACAAAAATGCTTTATAAAAACATCCCGATTTTAAACCCAAATATATGGTAACCCTCTAAACCAGTGGATTTCAACCTTTTTGTTCTCGCGACCCCCTTAAGTTTTCGATAACTTACGCGACCCCCCAATTATAGTGTATGATAAATAAACCTGAGTAAATGAAAAACACATTTTAAATTTTGCCAAATTCAAAAGGGAGAAAATCTAGTTTAGGATTGTATCAAAATTTGGCTAAAATCTGCTATGCACAACAAGCTAAAGTTACGGTTTGAGCCAGGGTTGCCAGAGATTGACATTTTAGGTCAAATAATATTTAGCATGAACCTAGTGCGAGACTAAAGGTAATCAATGGAGGTAACTGTTCTTGGTGAGCAGCCAAAATTCTTTACAAATTTACAAAACGGTTAGTCGTTAACAGCAGTGCAATCTGTCTGTAAATTCTATTTCTCTTTGCCAAAACGGCAAGACCAACATTTTATTACCGGTATTCTGTGGATGTTTTGGAAAAGGCTATTTAAAATGTTATGATACCGCTGAAAAGTAGAAATACTTTGCCTGTAGCCAATGGTAAATCGAGCACAAATTTTATTGTTACTTGGCCTAAATTTCAATTTGGAACTAAAAGCGCCCTATACTACACCTGACGCTTTAGTACTGCAGAAAATTATTGCAGAAATGCGCATCAAAATCGCGAACAATTTTTCAATTCACGTTGTAAAAGTTGGTATAAACAAAGTTTGTAGGCCTCGTGAGCCCGTGGTTTCACTTCATCCCACAATGTTTCAAATCAATTCGGTCAAATTAGGACAGAAAGCTTACTGTCCTAATGATTTGCAAACCGTCGGACACAGCAGTAAATTAGAACAATTTATTGTTTTTGATTCAAATATTAGGCCTTCTGGCAATCCTGGTTTGAGTGTCCATTTATTTTTATTAGACATCGTTTGACTGAAGCTAGGCTTGATTCATTAAAGTGTAATCGTGACGTCATAAACGCGACAGGTTCACTGCAGCAAAAGCCGCACAAAGACAAATGTCAGACCGGCGGTTCTTTTGCTCCTTCTATACTGCTAAACTGTTAGTTCATATTGCCTAATTCTTATGATTATTTCCTTAATGAAATTGTACATGGCGAACCCCTCAGACAGCCCTTTGCGACCCCCAGGTTGAGAACCACTGCTCTAAACCCATTAAAATAAGATGTACACGGCTAGAGCAGCTTCTTAACCTTTGTAGCCTGTCCAATATATATGCTATTACGTAAGCGAAATTCAAAATTTTCTTGCAGTATCCATTTCTTTCTTATATACGGAATGGATCCGGGATTTTTCTGTTTTGATCAAACATGAAAGTTTTTATGGATAAAGTTACGTCGAACGTGTTATAAAACAATTAATCCTAAAAACACATAAAGCTTACTAGCGTACAATGTGCAAATATTCGGCAGAAATCTTGTATAATTGAATCATAAATTTGATAACACATTTGGGTTGAACTGAAAAACAAAAATATAATTCAAAAGGATACGTGACGCTTTGCCCACATAAAATAGAATCGAATTTAGCTTAAAAAAAGTCATTTGTAGTAATTTATTTTATCTTTTAAACGGACAAACAATAGTAACAGCGCGAAAAAATTTATTTACATACTCTAGGTAAAATTTGCTAAAAACATTGATTTTGGGGAGGACCTAGATCATTTCAAAATAATATTGTTGATATATCTTTCAGTATGCTGTGTGATAATGATTTAGTGGACGATCTCGCCGAACCCCTGAAAAATCTTCGTGAAACCCTTGTTAAGAACCACTGGGTAAGAGTAAGGTCTAAAGAACCTTTTTACCTAACCCCAAATCGCTCCCCTAACTTCATCTATAGCTTTCTAAATGATTTCAACCATAAACCAACTTATAAAGCAACGCATTTCTCATCCTACCTACAAACTTTAAAACGGGGAGTTTAAAGCCAGTAACAGTAGCCTTGTGAAAATCGACGTTAGCATTTTGTGTCGTGCAAAAATGTAGAACTGAAATCCTAGTCCAAATACTTTAAGGAGGTGGAGGAATGACCTGATGAAACATGAAAATAAACAAAAAAGAACATTTTCTACCGGTACAGCGTACCTGCAAAAATTAGCGCCCTTGTGGTAACAATTTCAGTTGACTTTTACCACTGGTTTGTTCCCATTTTAAAATGTTTTGTTTTAATATATTGCTCGTGCAAGCTACAAAAATTTGCTCAGCAAATCCCGATGAAAAACCTGAACCGACCGTATATGTGTATTGATTGCTTTACGTTATCTGTCTATGTTTACTCAAAATATAGTTTGATAAGTTCTTTGAACAATAAACGACTATATCCACGCCAAACAAAGCTATTATTTTTCACTGACCATATTACTTTTCGACTAATATTTTTTCAAATAAATAAGAAAAATATTTTAGAATTAACAATAAATGAACATTTAAACCAGGGAGTCGAACCGTTTGACTTTTCCGGTTCAGGTTCGGTTCGGGTTCAAGGTTTTTTTCGGAATCCGGTTCAGTTCCGGTTTCGGTTTCGAGCAATTTAAAAGTTCCGGTTCAGCTCCGGTTCGACCGTCGTTATTTCTAAACCGGTTCATAAAGTTCCGGTTCGGGTACAATATAAGTTGCATTAAATCTAAAAATGTGGGTCAATAAATGTAGAGAATAAACTTTGAATTGTAAGTCATTTAATCTAAGTTGCGTGACGTATTAAAAATCAGCAATTCATTATTAAAATATCAGAAAAATAAAAAATTTCACGTTTTATTCAATTAATATTCATATTTTTTCATTAAATTTCGAACTTGGCGTAATTTGACTCTGTAAAATACAAGTTGTGACGTCATGCTGGAGTGAACCGCTTTTGTTTACAGGTTCGGGTTCGGTTAAGGTTCAGTTTCTATCAAATTAATCGGTTCAGTTCCGGTTCAGCTCGTTACAATCTTACAAAAAACGGTTCAGGTTCGGTTACGGTTCGGAAAAAATTCACCCAAAACCGGTTCATAAAGTTCCGGTTCGGTTCCGGTTCGACTCCCTGATTTAAACGCACCAAAAGCAGGCTACAACTTGTTGCCTAGCAACTTTAAGATAGAATAACCACAGTTACCATCACAACGATTGGAACATTATTTATGGAAAAAGTTAGAATATTTTATTGTTGTTTCTATGTTGCTATCAAACGTAAATACAGAAAGTGTTTCTTTTTAATCTTACTGAAAACTAATAAAGAAGTAAATCTGAAAAATGTTTTATTGATGTTTAGCAGTATTTTGTTCACGGTTAACACCAGCAATCAATTGATTTAAGTATTATCTTTTTTATTTTAATTTACACAGGCTACCAAGTGTCGCTTAGCAACCATTAGGAAATATGACCGCACAACGACTGGTGCACTATTACTAAAAATATAATTACTTTTTGTTGTTTCTATGTTTTATTTCATTAATTCTTTAAATAACTAGTTTTAGCGCCAAAATTATCATTTTTTGGTAAACTATTACCTTTAAATTTTGGTAATTTATTACCTTTTTAGAAGAACTGTACGTAAAGTTAAGAATTAGTCTTTAAAAACTTAAAAAAATTATATTTTTGTGATGTTTTAAAACATGCTGAAGTTGTTATATTTTATAACACAATACCTCAAAAAGCTGATTATGATATTTTTACATGAAATACTGGTACCAGCAATAATAAAGTTAAAAGGTTCATTAAGTCATAGAAACAAAATAAAAAAGGATTAGTTTAAAACCAGCTAATAGCAACGCGGAACGTTGTGCTCAACTAGAAACTTGTTCTCTAATATTTTACAGTTTACTTTAGTACATGGGTTCTTAACCTTTTTTGTATGTTTTACCCTTTTAACGAAGCTGAATATCAGATTTAACCCCAATGTATAAAATGGTGCCCATTTATTGAAAAACGAATGAAACAAATTACATCAGCTATATTTAACGTTCCGGCTGCCCTTGCTTTTTAGCAACGAGTTGTTCAATGTTTGGTAAAGTAGTAGATAATGTAGGCTACAACGAATATCAGATTGAACATGAAGTCAGTTTTGTGCTTTACATTTTAAAGTAGCCTACGCAATGCAGAGAAGTCGCATTCGCATACGTATGTTAAACAAAACGGACCAGAATATTCAGAGCTTGAATACCTATCCTTGGATAACAAAGTTGAACTTTAACCCAAAATGTTTTAGGTTGCAAGAGTGAAACTCATCTATTGGCGAAGCATATCGTTACCGACACTAGGCGATAAAGAATTAATGGGCTACTGTACTATAGGTTAGCTTCGAATTACCAGTTAATCTGAACTGCCAAACATTGTTTCACTTAAGCTAAACTCCTAAAACATCTCTAATAAACTGAAAGGTTTCAATTTTAAAGCCGTTCAACTTGTTTCAATAAAGCAGGCTACAACTCTTTGCCTAGTAACTTATTATAACAATTATAACTCACATGTCGATTGAAACATTATTTATGGAAATGTTTGGAATATTTTATTATTGTTTCTATGTTGATTTTAAACGTAGGACTACCATATTTTACAACTAGAAATAAAAATCGTTTAAATAGAAACGTTTTTCTAGAAATTAAGATTTTAAAATTTATTCGCATTATTTATATTACTGTCAACAAAAGGCCCTGTATATATTAGCAATTTAATGACGTCAGGCTATGTCGTTTTTGTGACGTCATACTTAAAAGACGACAAATATTCTCTATAATAAGTGTTTAAAAACGTCACGATTTTAAGACCCAAAATATGGTATCCTTACCAAAGCCCATCAGAATAAGATCTACACGGCTAGAGCAAACTTATCCTTTGTTCCCTGTCCTATGCCTATGCTATTATGATAGCTTTCGGCGGACCTCAAATTTTCTCTCAGTATCTGTTTGTTTCTTCTATGTTCGCCATTAAAACGGGATGGATCCATGATTTTTGTATTTTGATGGAGCATGAAAGTTTTCATGGATAAAGTTAAGTCGGACGTGTTATAAAACAATTAAACCTAAAAATACCTTCGGATGTTCTCCAGGGTATCGTAAATATTTTGGTTAAACTGAAAATCTTTTTAATTCAAAACGATAAGTAACGCCTTAGGTACATAAAAGAGATTCGAATTTAACTTGAAACAACATTTTCTACCCGTAGGCAGACGCAAAAATATTTTACCAAAGCGCTCTCCCGGTAACAATTTCAGCTTACTTTACCACTGATTTGTTCTCATTTAAACGTGTTTTGTTTCAATATATTTCTCGTGCAGGTTACAAAAAGTTGCTCAGCAAATCATAATGAAAAAATATAACCGACCGTTTATGCGTATTGTTTGGGGTTACGTTTCTGTCTATGCTTTTAATAATTAATAGTGTGATAAGTTCTTTAAACTTCAAAACTCTATTTTCGTAGACTTGGTGTAAAAACCATAGGCTGGAGCGGCACTCTATGTTTACCGACGCACACGGAAATACTGCACCGAACCGGACATATTGCTTTTTTCCTTTCGTTCTCTTCCGGTGCATTGCGTTGTGTAATTGTCTGACCTTTTCAAAAACACGAACTCGAAGCAACACAGAAAGCGTCTTGCTTCAATGGTGACCCTGAAATTTTAGAAACGACATTTCTGAAACAAGCATGGCAAGTGAAGAGACGCAAAACGCAGTGGCATTAAAACTACCCACGTTTTGGACTGCTCAAGCACGAGTTTGGTTTCGACAAGCTGAGGCACAGTTTGCAATTAAAGGCGTTAAAAACGATCAAACCAAGTACTACTATGTTGTTTCGGCGTTGGACCAGCACACTGCAACTCGTTTGTTGGACCTTCTTGATCGGCCACCGAACGTGAACAAGTACCAATCAATTAAACATCGGCTGCTTCAGACTTTTAGTCTAACGTGTTCGCAAAGAGCCAGTGCCTTGACATGGCTCCTTTAGGCGATAGAATTCCATCGGCATTAGTGGACGAGATGCTGTCATTGCTTGGTGACCACACACCGTATTTTCTTTTTCGGGAATTATTTTTGAGGCACATGCCTGCGGAGGTACGTACGGGCTTAGCAGGAAAAGATTTTGAAACTAACCGCCATTTAGCGCAGCAAGCCGATGCCATATTTCTAGCAGCCCGAGAGAACACCTTGCAACTTTCAATTTCCTATACAAAACGCCTCGATCAAGACTGAAGTACGCGAACCAAGTACAATTTGTTTTTATCATCGACGGTTTAAAGACACAGCCCGCCGATGCATCCCCCCTTGTTCATTCTCCCATGGAAACTGGCAAGCCGACTTGTTTAGCTGCTACAATGGCCGGTCAAGCTACTAGCAGCCTTTTCTTATTTTGGGATCTTCTATTTTTGGGATCTTGGCAGGTCGTAATTTTTTAGTGGATACGGGCGCTGAGATGCGTTTTGGCTACCACAGGACCTGAGCGTCGCGCGAATCCTACCGACAAAACACTCGTCGCTGCTAATGGCACCAACATTCGAACATACGGTTCTCGTTCCATATCAATGGCTTTTCCTTCAGGCACATTTAAATGGAAGTTTGTTTTGGCCGACGTTGGTCGAATTTTTCAGCAAGCGACTGCGAAGGTCTGCACGACAGCAGCGCCATTTAACCGCAATCTCTGATTTTACAACAGATGTTCGTCACATCGAAGGCAAGCAAAACCACCTCGCAGACGCGCTCTTCCGCGGTTCCATCAGTACGTTACTACTCGACATGGACTACACCGCACTCGCGCGTGCACAGCTTGAACAGGAGGTCCAGGCTTACCGCACCGCAATTTCTGGTCTTCAACTGAAAGACATCCAACTAAACCAGTCGGGAACAACGATCCTGTGCAAAGTATCCACCGAATATCCGCGCCCTATTGTTCCAAAGTCGTGTCAACGAAAGGTTTTCGCCATAGTTCACTGACTTTCGCATCCTTCGGTTCGGGCTACGCGCAAACTAATTGCCTTAAAGTTTGCATGGCACGGCCTGCATCGTCAAGTTGGTTTATGGGCTAAACAATGCGTGGACTGTCAAAAGGCAAAGGTTCGCCAACACGTCCGCACGCCTTGGGTGAATTACCCACTTTGCAAAGCTTGTTTTTTTTTCATGTCAATATCGAGATTGTCGGCCCCTTACCACCTTTACAAGGGAACAAGTATCTATTGACGATGGTCGATCGTTTCACTAGATGGCCGGAAGCCATTCCAATGCCGTATGCGACCACCATCACGTGTGCACGAGCTTTCACCTCCCACCACTGGGTTGCATGATTTGGAGTTCCCACCGACATCTCTCGTCAGACCGAGGTTAGCAGTTCATATCGGAATTTGTGGACTATTTTCAACGAACTATTGGGCATCATCGTACGTGTTCATTTCATCCACAAGCCTCTTATGTCACGACTAACAGACCCTAATTGGATAGACGAGCTACCATGGGTGTTGCTTGGCATCCGGACTACCCCAAAGAAAGATCTCCAAGCATCTTCAGAAGAGATGGTGTATGGTTCGCCTATCGCCGTTCCAGGTGATTTAGTAAGAACCAGGCAAACAACGGTATCACCTGCTGATGTTTTACCATTGGTAAGATCCACAGTTCGTCAACTTACCCCAACACCGATGTCTCGTCACGGTTTTGTCCAAGTGAACATCCCGGAATCGTTGACCCCCAGCGCATACGTTTTTATTCGCAGAGACCGTCATCGTCCCCCGATAACCCCTCCTTACGATGGTCCATAAAAGGTTATCAAGAAAGGCGCCAAAGGGTTTACACTCGACATGGGTGGCCGGCACTAACTGGTGAGCATCGACCGGTTAAAGCCAGCACATCTAGAACTTTCAGAGCCAGTGCTGGTGGCTCTTCCTCCACGAAGAAGGCGGCCTCTTGAACGAACACATCTTACACACGCGCGCTCGCAGTTATTTTCGCTTTCCTTCGTCGTTAATTTGTATTCGCCGTATTTTACGCATTGTTTGAGTCATTTGTCCGTTTCTGGAGGGGGGTTATGTAGCGGCACTCTATGTTAATCGACGCACACAGTAATACCGCACCGAACCGGACATATTGCCTTTTTCCTTTCATTCTTTTCCTGTGCATTGCGTTGTGTAATTGTCTGCCCTTTTCAAAAACACAAACTCGAAGCAACACAAAAAGCGTCTCGCTTCAAGGCATTAGATTTAGGAAAACGAACAAAAATAATGACAATAACGAACTAAAGCCAAACGAAGATATTAGTTTTCATTTACCCTATTACTATTCGACAATATTTTTGAGAATAAAAGAGAAAAATATGTCCACATTTAAACGCAGCAATTATTAATATATATTTTCCAAACCTTAAATTCATAGATTTCTAAACCTTCGAAGATCCCACTGGGTTGTAAAGTTCTTCAAATATTTCGTTTTTAAATTAAAACTATATAAATGCGAAGATTTCAACACATCACGTAACTAAATAACATTGTTTCACTTTCCCTAAACTCCTAACCCATCTCTAATATACTGAAAGGTTTAAAAAGTCGTTTACCTTTTTTTAATGAAGCAGGCTACAACTCGTTGCCTAGCAACTTTATATACTAATTGTAACTAACACAACGATTAAAGCATTATTTTTGAAAAATTTCGAAATATTTTATTATTGTTTCTATGTTGACTTTAAACTTAAATACAGAAAGTGTTTATTTTTTAACTATCTGACAAGTTATAATAATCTAAACATCAAAATTGTTTTATTTATGCTTAGCAGACTTTTTGTTTACAGCTAACACCAGCAATTAATTGATTTAAATTTTGTTTTGCTTTTATTTTAATTTACACAGGCTAAAAAATGTCGCTTAGCAACCATTGGAAAATCTAACTGCACAACGACTGGTGCATCATTTCAACTAAAACAAACGAATTACTTTTTGTTGTTTCTATGTTTTATTTCATTAATTCTTTAAATAACTAGTTTTAGTGCCAAAATTAAAATTTTTTGGTATTCTATTACCTTTAAATTTTGGTAATTTGTTACCTTTTTAGACTAACTGTACGTCAAGTTAAGGATTAGTCTTTAAAAACTTAAAAAAAAAATTATATTTTAGTGATGTTTCAAAACATGCTGAAGTTGTTATATTCTATAAAACAATAACTCAAAAAAGCTGATTATGATATTTTTGCATGAAATACTGGTACCAGCAATAATAAAGTTGAAATGTTCATTAAGTCATAGAATCAATATAAAAAAGGATTAGTTTGAAATCAGCTAATAGCAACGCGGAACGTTGTGCTCAACTAGAAACTTGTTCTCTAATGTTTTACAGTTTAGTTTAGTACAGGGGTTCTTAACCTTTTTTGTATGTTTTACCCTTTTAACGAAGCTGAATATCAGATTTAACCCCAATGTATAAAATGGAGCCCATTTATTGAAAAACGAATGTAACAAATTACATCA
Organism: Ascidiella aspersa; assembly: GCF_963924565.1. Lineage (NCBI taxonomy): Eukaryota > Metazoa > Chordata > Ascidiacea > Phlebobranchia > Ascidiidae > Ascidiella > Ascidiella aspersa. Next base: position 5,288,076 of record NC_139451.1, read on the forward strand.
GCTATATTCAACGTGCCGGCTGCCCTTTTTAGCAACGAGTTGTTCAATGTTTGGTAAAGTAGTAGATAATGTAGGCTACAACGAATATCAGATTCAACATGAAGTCAGTTTTGTGCTTTACATTTAAAAGTAGCCTACGCAATGCAGAGAAGTCGCATTCGCATACGTATGTTAAACAAAACGGACCAGAATATTCAGAGCTTGAATACCTATCCTTGGATAACAATGTTGAACTTTAACCCCAAAATGTTCTAGGTTGCAAGAATAAAACTCATCTATTGGCGAAGCATCGTTGCCGACACTAGGCGATAAAGAATTAATGGGCTACTGTACTATAGGTTAGCTTCGAATTACCAGTTAATCTGAACTGCTAAACATTGTTTCACTTAACCTAAACTCCTTGAACATCTCTAATAAACTGAAAGGTTTCAATTTTAAAGCCGTTTAACTTTTTTCAATAAAGCAGGCTACAACTCTTTGCCTAGTAACTTATTATAACAATTGTAACTTACATAACGATTGAAACATTATTTATGGAAATGTTTGGAATATTTTATTATTGTTTCTATGTTGATTTTAAACGTAGGACTACCATATTTTCAGCACCCTAAAAGGGGACATTTTTTTCCGGAGTAAAACGTAAGTAGAATTTGTTATTAATTGCAATTATTAACCCTGATGAGGTCAGCTGGTATCTGCTGCCGAAACGTCGGTTTATACTTCGTTTACACCAGAAGAGCGATTTATATCTATTGGTAAAATTGTTATGTTGGAGTTTAATGATGGTTTACATTTCCTTGATAGTTGCAGGCAAAAGCTACAAAAACAACAAATAAAATTTATTTTTCAGACTCAGCCCATGAGTACTTTGCGGTTCCTTTACGTTTTGCCAATAAGGTATGATCATATTAACGAGATCGCGAAATTGTTTACACGAAATATCATTGGAATTTTAGGAAATATAGACATTATGGTCGCGACTAACTATTTGCAGACCCCTTCTCTTATATCTTGCAGCGGTAAATATATGACAACCAAAAATATCACGATTTTTATTAAAAGATTCTTCAAACTCTGTATATCAAAGTTGCGAATTAAAAAGTGTTATAAATTATTTTAGCTAGAAGACAATATCGGGATTAAGGGGAACTGTTAAAAGGGTTAGAAAACAATGCAGTAAAGGCCTGAAATCGGATAGTAATATAGGCTTTAAATAACGTACGCCTATATTGGGTTCATACAACAGGACTTACATGCTATTGTCCAGCTTTAATAGAACTACTTCGTTATCCTGCGTATAACTGAACAGAAATAGACTGTCCTTCATTGAAAGTCGTAAACTTGTGATCGTGGCTATAGCTTGAGAAATCAACAACATTTACCGGGATTCGTTGCAGATAGCCCATTTTATATAGCACACGAAACACGTAGAGTCTTCTGTTGTCAACGCTATAGTACGGAAACTTGCCTTCGATGCCATTTACTGCTTTTACTACATCTATGGTGGGAAAATCAGTTGCTCTCATAGAGCCATATCTGATACTTGAAAACGGCATAATTTACAACTCCACCGCCTAGCGATACTATCTTGTGAAAAAACCGATATAATTTAATGATTTGCCGCCGATTGTTGCGCCTAATTGTACAAACGCATGTGGTAAGTTGGCCTGTTGCTGCGGCGACCAATTTATAATGCTTGCTTTTAATGTAACCTGGTAGTGCAGTGTCAGCGTTTTTTCAGACGACTATCAAGCGTTATTGGGCGAGCGACTAACGTGTAATGTCAGGTGCGGAGTTCGCAATTTCCCTAAATGCGTTAAGTGGCAAAAGTAACATTACATTGTAAAACGTGCTGGCCGTTAACAAAATGCGCTATAGGTAGGCTTGCCATTTTTAGAAACGTAAATCCGGGACGCATATTGAAAACAGCAAATAAACTTAATGTAGACCTAATACAAAACAATTTAAGGCAAATAATTAAGTTAACGGGGTTGCGGTTGTTTTATATTTTGTCAGGGGGGTATTTTTCAGGGCCCTATTTTTTATGGTGGTTTGTCTAACTAATTTAAATTGTAAACGAAAGTAATGTTCTGTATTGTGAATAAAATGTGTCGGGTAAATACTTTCTACAATTAAAGTAGGATGCGGCCCTCGTGAAAGCAGCAACAATATTAGGCCGTACATTGGCAAAGGCGGTGTGTCCATAAAAAATTCGTATTCCCCGGACCAAATCATTCTCCAGCATAAGTTAAACAAAATGTAAGATTCCATCAAGCTGGCCTCTTAAAACTATAACATATTATTTTGTTGTACTCTGCGTCATTTGCTTGAGCCGCGTGTTATTGCCGATGATTTAAAAAGGTAATTTACCATGTTACTAAAAAGTAATGTTACGGATAGCGTAATATCCTAGCGTGTGTAAAGTGGTAAACATTTTAATTTTTTCTAAATAAAACATTTTAATTTCTCTAAACGTTAATATATGTTGATCGTCCCTTGACTATTTTATTTTGCTTATTGTGCCTGAAATGGGTTAACTAAATGATTCCCCACAAATGGAGTCACATTCTTTAGCCTGTGTGGAAGCAGCATTTAATCGGATGGCGTGTTTTAAATTATCGCATTTATTTGCGTGACTGTGAAACATGTAATTGTTCGTCTTCGCAAACTAAAATTTTACATTTTGTTGAAACAAAATTGCAAATAATATGTACTTATTTGAAATAAAACGACTAAATACCCAACGGCTAAGCACGTCAAACATCTTTTACGTAACGAAAACCAGTGACATATATCGATAGGGAACCACTCACTAACGTAAAACCTAAGGTTTTATAGCAGCCATTGTTCGCATTGCGTGATATTCAGCAAATACGTAATCCTGGTAACATACTGCGTCCAACGAAAGTAAAATATCCTTTGAAACTGAAGATTGGTTACGATTAAAACCGCCGCGTTAAATGCGATGTTTTGCGAACTCTGCCTAAATTTTGCGCGGTAACAGACATCAAAAAGTTTAAGTCTTAAGTTGGAAACATTAAAACTTATTTGTATAAAGTCAATCAGTATGTTATGACTTCAATTTAATTTGTAATACTGAAAACCCGCGACATTTATCGGTCCAGAATTACTAACAAACGTTAAACTTTAAGTTGTAACAGCAATTGATTAGACTTGCGTAATATTCAAGCAAATAATACCGGCACCAAACTGAAAAAAATCCTTGGAAATTAAAATTGCTTAACGGTGACCGGTTTGGGACGGCGATAGCTTACCTTCCTGAAAAAGATATCTCCCAGCACTCGCCGGATAATATCCACTTACATTTTTTTACTCATCACAAACAAGAAAGGAACTAGCCCCAGCAACCTGACCTCCAGAAAAATATTTCTTAAAACCCGCTGGAAAATAATTAATTTATATTAAAAAGAATTTGCTTGACAGCCTTACCAACCAAAAATGATTAGTAAAAAGTATTACTTAGTTTTAAGCAAGAATTGTTAAATCGCTAACTCAAGAGTTTTTACATTTTTTATTTTTTTGTTTAAATCTCAAAGGAAAAATCCGGGACAAATTTGTTAACCGGGCGGGACACCGGGACAAGGCCTTAAAATCGGGATTGTCCCGGCTAAACCGGGACGTATGGCAAGCCTATAGCTATAGGTATACTTAGGGTCAATTTTAAGCCAATATTCAGCGAGGTTATGCACAGCGTAATTGTCAAGTAGTCGTTATGTCAATAGTAACTTTGGATCTTTGTAGTACATTATTTGACTGCATAACAGATTATGTTAGTCAAAAAAGAAGCACTAAGACCCAACAATGCTTTAAAAAACAGGACCGAATTGGTAAAGAGTTCTGTGTGCAGTGTTGCATTGTACTCACTATTCGCATATATTTCAGTTTTGGCAACAACTTGGACAGTTGACATACTACAGCTTACACAACTGCTTCAAATGACAGTTGTTAAGAATGTTAAACATATGGGAGATTTTTTTTTATTATAATGTACCGGTACACATGTTAGTAAATTGTTTGGGCGATTTATTGCTGTGATTGTGTGGGCCCTGTAGGGTAGACTAACATTAATCCGTTTCCCAAACAAAATCGAGGTTAAATAATTTAATATAAATATACTAAGATTCGCTATTCTGGATTCGTTATTCCAGATTCGAAACCTAATATTCTAGAATATCTTAGGATTCTACTTTGAACATCCCTAGTTTTCAAAAAAGTAATAAAATGGAATGGCCACTTTAGGAATAAAACAGGATTGCAAAGTAGTTAATACAATTACAAAATAAACGTGTAAATTCGAAAATAAAGAGGTGAATAGATAATTCTCATTAGGCGAACCAATATACCACGCAAAACAAACTTGTAAACAAACCTGCCTTAAATACGCCACCCTTTTAACAAATTCATTTACTTGTTTGAAGTTATGTTTTTACCGCTGTCCGATACTCCACATTAGTTGGGATTTTGCCTTCTCCCGCTAGCCAATGCGAGTGCAATTTACTTCGGGCAAATACTTCGCATTAAAATCCATAAAGTGCTATCTTTACGGAATTTTGTCGCAAAACTACTGACAAACGGTGATTGTTACGAACAAAGGGCTGAAATGACGCTTAGCAATAACAACCCAATATAATTTCATGTTTATTGTGCAAACTAAAAACGTGGTTTTGATAGAGGAAACCAATATTTGTAAGTTTAACAGAGAAGAATGGGATTTAAACAGACTGTGATTTTGTTGTTGATGGCAATCGCTTGCAAATCAAATGCTGACAAAGGTAATCTATTTATTTACTTTATTTAGTAACAGCAAACGTTAAGATTAAACCACCTATTTGCTAAACTGTGGAGTTTTACATTATTAATTCAAAGCAGATTTGGACGACTAAATAGTTCTACTAGTTTAAAGTTATGCTAATTGCAACTTATGCTAATTGCAACTTAACCTAGTTTGTGAATGGCTTGTGTGTTCTAGTTTCTCGTTTAATTTCGTTTTTTTTAAATAAGCGACTTAATTTAGTCCCAACAGCGTTTTTAGTTTATTAGCTGAAACAAGTGTTTAGTCATGCAGGTGAATTATGATGCTTAAAAATTGTCAATCTTGGTGCACAACTATACAACTAAACAGACTTGGACAACTAGATAATTTTAGCTTTCTAACTCATTGAATTAGAGCAAAATGCGGATAATTCTAATCTAATTTATGAATTGCTTGAGTGCTCTAATTCTAATCTAGTTGTCCAAGTCTGCAACTAAAAGAGGCAAACATTGCTTCGGGAAATGGCCAGACTTGAATAACTAGATAATTCTGGTTTTCTAATTCAATGAATTACAGCAAAATTCTGCTAATTCTAATCTAATTTATGAATTGCATGTGCGCTCTGTAACTCCAGCCATAAGACCGAGATAAGAACAACACCAACCACAGAATGAAACACAATTCGGAAAAAGGCCAAAATAGGACTAATATCTAACGCTATTCGTACCGTCCAAATCGGAATAAGTCATAAATCCGTCGGAATAAGACCTAAAAGGTCAAATCAGGCCTAAACAACACTTTAACTAACCCCAAACCCCACCACTAAGTACACAATTAACTCCCCTTATAATTTCAACACTAACCAATTTTCTAATCCCACCCATTAACCATCAATCATCCCAAACAGGACCAAAAATCCGGTGCTAAAACAGCGGCGCCGACGGCGCCGGTCAGACTAGGGCAGTGGTTCTCAAAGTATGGGTCGCGACCCTTGGGTCGCGTAGGGTAAAAAATGGATCGCTCTATGGTGATTCAATCCCGCGCAAACGAACTTCTTTTATTTCATTTAACAAATATTTTTAATTCAATCATAACTGCATTATTGCAGCATAAGCTTTTCACGTTGCTTCAAATATGTAACCTGGATTATTGCATCATAAGTGGTTTTATGAACGTTTTGATAGTAGCCTGTTACAGTATAGCCATAGCCAACTACAGTAGCTTCTGTGACTGGTGTAAGCTTTAAATCACCAAACAAGCCACGCCGATATTATAAAGGAAAAAAATGTAGTTTCACGAATCACAATAAAATAAATCATTTGTTTGTAATCTATCAGTTAGGGTCGTGAGATGCTCATAAAACTCAGATTCTGGTCGCGCTCAAAAAAATTTGAGAACCACTGGACTATAGGGCGTCCAAACGTAGTCACCAAAACGGCTGATGCCAGACCGCTGGCCTTCGATGGTCGCTTACCCTCTACCCACAAGTTCGGGCGTTATATTGTGTTTTATTCTGGCGTTGCTGTTGTTCATATCTCGATCTTATGGCTGGAGTCCGTTAGAAAGTTTTTTTTTAATTTAGAAAGAATTGTGACTTCCACTGTGTACTACAAGAAACATGGGTCAACTGACCCTTGAATTTTTATAGGGCCGCGAAATAACAAAATAATTGCAAAGGGTCCACCAGGCAATTTTTTAGAAACTTTTAGGAACCCCTGCACGAGGCTAAGCTAATAAATTAATTATACCTGTTACATGCCGCGTAGATTTACGAGCCTGGCTTTATTCGTTACAGAAACTTGCCAGAGGTTAGCATGTTGATTGTTTTCAAGCCTGTGCATTAAAAACTTATTAGCGTTTAAATGGAATTTTATTGTCATTAGAATGCAACGGTCAATATTCCTGTGCAGCTGTGCTAATATTAATACTTTTTAACATAGCCTATGCTTGAGTAGTTATTAAAGGCTGATGGACGGTGTACGTAAACCGTTATCGTAGATAGAAAAACGATATAGTAGATCAATATTTTGTAGGCTTCACGTGTATGTGTGTGTAGCGTTCATCGAAGAACATTGAATAGAAATTGAACTGTTTTTTTTTCAGCAATACTCCCGGGCTAACATTAACAATTTTCAACATAGCCTATTCTTGAATATTTATTAAAGGCTGATGGACGGTGTACTATAATACGTAAACCGATATCGTAGATCGAAAAACTATATATAAGATTAAAATTTTGTAGGCTACACGTGTATGTGTGTGTAGCTTACAATGAACAACCTTGATTGGAAAGTGAACTGTTTTATTTTCAGCACTAGACGGTACAGACGAAAGTACAGGCAAGGCGACCAGATTTCATTCTCCACTTTGGCTTTTGATCGTCCAGATATTTGTCCTTGCACTTTTGGTTTTCCTACTCATTGTGTGGACTGTCGTGACGTAAGTATGCTATTTTAAAGTAACAATAAAATCCGCGGTTGTTATAACATATTCGATACCTGTATTTTGGGAAATCCACGGCTGTCCATCCGATACTAAATTATTTTGTTTTTTTATATGACAAAAAAGGCAAATCTTTTGCTATATTGGACTCCAGCAATAAAAACATTAACGAACGAACCTCTCTCTACTTTTTTTCAAGTCATTTATGTCGTGTCAATTTTGATGGCTGTATAATAAGAGATGATTTTTCTATTAAAGCTAGTTCAATCCCGCATAAGCAATTATTGCAAATCGTATGAGAAATACTTGTAGACTAGATCTTAGGTTATACCAGGGGTCAGTAACCCTTTTCCAGGCCGCGGGCCAAACCCACCTTTAAAAGGTCTCGGCGGGTCATAATAAATGGTAAATGACAATTTTGTTGCTAAAATGTGTGGATTTGAAGCAATATATTGCAATAACTATTAATGGGGGGGCGGACCTAGGATTTTTTACACTATAGATGGGTCTCATTACAATTAAAAAGAAGTGGTACAGCGTTTCACCCATAACCCGCCCCTACCCCAAACAGGGGCCCAAACAGGGGCAACCAATCTGAAGGCAATGTCGGGAATAGAAAGTACTGCCTAAAACGAAGGAGCAAGGATAAAAAGCAATGCCTAATACGTCAGGAGCGGGGGTAGAAAGTGCTACCTAAAACGTAAGGAACGGGGGTATAAAGTATGGCCTAATAAGTCAGGAGCGAGTGTAGAAAGTACTACGGTACCTACAACGTAAGGAGCGGGGGTAGAAAGTACTGCTTAATACGTTACTACTGCCTGGTTTTCCAAAGTAGTAGATATCGACTTTAAACGAACCATAAAATTAATGTTGGTGGGTAACACTAATTTACGGAATGATGAATGGTCGGAATGGTCAAAACGCTCACAGTAATATTATTAAATATAATAACACTTGATCCACCTTCACCCAAGCGCTAACCCCCACCCTAACTCAAATATTGTGCGTTGGTTTAATAGTTGTTTTAACGGGGTAACACTTAAATTAGTGAGCGCTCCGACCATTCCGACCATTCATTATTCCGTAAATTAGTATTACCCCTGTTGGTTACAACTTTACAATTTTCTTACTAAATAACTAAAGGTTATTTTTATGTTTTTTTTTCGGAGCATTCTAAGCACCCAAACCTGGCTTAAAGGTGTCAAACTCTGATTTTGAAATCTTAATCTGAACTCATAACTTACAAAACTAACTTTCCTTCTCATTCGACAGATGCTACTATTCATGCAGACGCAGATGCAACAATATAGAGGAGGGCCAAAACAGAAGCGAAACCGAACCCCTACTGAGGTCAGGGGGGCACCAGAGCCTGGCAACGCGCCAGCTGACACCGTTGAGCCGCAGGAGGGGCGACCCGGCCGCGCGGTACCAACAACAACGGGAAACTCCCTCAATGGAAATCGTAAACACCAATCGCGGCGGTTCTCGTTCAAACAGCACACACGTCACGATTCCTCAGCGAACCATGACCGTTCCGGACATCCTGGCGCCGTCTGGCCCGCATTGTTCCACCGGCTCGGTTTCTCAGCAGCCCATGGCTATTCCGGGCATCTTGGCGCCGCCTGGTTCAGTTCCAGGGATGCCCATCCACAATGCGTCACAAGTGTACGATTCACGAGCGAAAGGACTTCAAAGGAGCCAAGCTTTGCGCGATTTGAGATCTAAGGTCTTGGAGGTTTCTCACGGCACCGATGGCCTTGTTCTGACCAATCCCCACCTTATAAAGCAAACCAGCTCTAGTCACTTTCCACAAAGTTCGCGCAGAGTTCGCTCAGAACCTCACTCAATGCCAAGTTGCTACTCTAATATTCCGCCGTTACCAGAAAACCTTCCCAGCAGATCATTTGCCAGCGGTTCTTTGCAGAAGCCAGCCCAAGCAAATCAAGATAAATCAGATGCAAAAAAATCAGTTTCACAAAAATCAGACACCGCCAAACCAAATCAGGATACATCACATATCAAAAGAAATCAAATTCCAGAAAAGGCGTCGACTGAAAAAGAGCTTCCAAACATTCCGACAAGCATTCAAAACACCTCTGGCGAATCCCAGTCGGTTCAAGACTGTTTCCTTGGACTTAAACCCCTAAAAGACGCCCAAAACGTGTCGCGGGCCGTTTCCGAAGGCCTGATCTCGGCCATTCCGGTCACCATGACCGATGATCCCATTTTTGCCCCAAAAAGCCCTCCAATCGCGAAAAGCCCTGTCCCGTTGCTTCACATTCCTTCTAGTCCGTTAAGCAACTTTTACAATCTTAGTGGTTTACGGGTTCCATACCATAGGCCGGGCTTCTACTTGGGCGGCTACGAAAGCGAATGAGAATACTTGATTTTTTGGCGTTTTTGCCAAAACTAGGTGTTTTTTCATTGATTATTTTGTACAGTTTGTTGTGTAACTGCCGTAAAAAAATTCCGGATAACTCATAACCGGACAGATGTGTTGGATTCGTTTGATTTCGGTGTTTGTGAATTTGTCCACTATATAGAGTAGTGTTACAACAGCGTTTCTTCACGTTGGTAAGAAAAAAATCTGGAATAACTGTTAACCGAACATGTGCTGTTTGCGAAATTCATTAAAATTATTTTTTTTTCACTTTTTGGCCTAAATTTTCTTTGAGCTGCTATTCGTTGAATTTTCGTTGGTTACTTAAATTTCTTACTATTTTATTCCGATATTTGTTTGAAAATTGCTTTTTAAATTAACTTTGGCGAGGAAAAATATCGTAATGCTGTCAACAAACTTTTTCTGATTTTTATTCGGTTAAAATGACCCGTTTCTGTCTAAATTTGTCTGTGAACTGTTTGTTTTAATTAACTCGATCATGGAAATGCTAACGGGACATTTGCTGTTTGTCAAATTCGTTAAAATCATCTCTTACTCGATTGTCATTTTTATCAAATTTGTCAGGGGGTGATTTCTGTTACTTTTAGCTTCCCGAAAATAACCACAACTCCACCAACATTTTTTGTTTGATAAATCGGTTCGATTTTTGTCCTATTCGTTTAAAGTCGTGTACGAAATATGCTTTCAATGCGGGTTTGGTGGCAATTGGACTTTTCGCTGCTTTGTTAGATCTTATAATAGGAAAACAAAATCTGACAATGGAAAATTTGCACTAGCTAATTGTGGTTAATCCTCGCTTTTTGTTTTTGATTTGATTCGTTTTTCCTTGCTGTAAGTAACGAGAGTAGCGAAAACATTCTGTAAAAAAATTGGACTTTCAAGTGATATAAACTCAAAACTGTAGTTTTCTGACTTAAACGCCTAAAACCCCAAGAAAAAATTCATATTTGTTTTCCTATCATGTACGTTCGATTTTGTTTTCGCTTTTGGTCATTACCGATAAAAAATAACGTTTCAATTTTTTTAGTTTTTTAATGTTCCTCATGTTTTATCATAATCCACTGCCGCCTGACAATTATGTTCCTATTTTTGTTCTTATTTCGTTAATTCATTTTATTTTTACTGTCATTTTTCCCTACGTAAATGACGGTACATGAAAACATCGTTATTCGTTAGTTACGATTGTAGTATGTTCTTTATTGGCTTTTCTTGCAATTTTTTTTTCTTTTACCTCCATTCTTGCCGTTCATTTCTTTTAGTGAATAAACAAACAAAATAATTTTTTTCCGTTTTTCGAATGCAATCATAACTTTTAGGTTTTATTACTTAACTGTTTATCAAATCTAATATGTTTTTACAAGCTGATAGAATTACTGACGGCACGAATGTAATTTGTTCAAACGTAAAGGGTTAGTTTTACTTTAACAAAGTGTTTACCCATTGACGATAAACACTATCGCAGCTGTTAATCAAACGGATTTGTGACATTTTCATTTGCTAATAGGTTGTTCCTGCAGCATCTTGGCAAAACTATCTAGAGTCTAGACTTTGCTATATAATAATTGGCTTTATCATTCAAAATGGAAAACCTCTATACTTTCAAAATTCCTGATTCTATTTATCCATGTCAAACGTAAGTGGTTCGTGCAAATTTTATTAAAAAAAGTATTCGCTATTTTAGCCATTATTTTCTTATTTTGATAATTTTTTTAAGTTCTTGTTACTAAAAATATTGGGAATCACTGACGATACACAGAATTGTTTATAAATAACAAAGCACTCTCAAACAAGGCATGAAGACAACAAACAAACCTAAAACGTAAAATGGGTGCAATTTAACTACATATACAAATAAAATACCCTCCAAGATACAAAAAACAATGCTGCAATTTCAAATAGAAGCAATATGACGTTTAAACACAACGAAAAATGTTATTCAAACTGCTTTAAACTTAATTAGGCAGCGCTGCGATTTTTTTTCTGATTAACAGCTAATTAAGAACAAAACTATTTAAAATGTTTTAATAAAAGTATGGCGATCAGATCCAATACCAAATGACATCATTACTGTCCTCAAACAAGCAAAATAGAATAAATTGCAAACCTTTCAAAGAAAACAAATTTTAAAACGTTAAAATTTTTTTTTGATTAAAGGTAAAATAAAGCTTTTTCTATGAAATTAGGTTTAACGGAAGAAAATCGCTCCTATCCAAATCAAATTACGTCATTAAGATGTTCAAACAATCAAAATAGATAAACTGCTCTTCAAACTGTGTTAAAAATATTTGCAAGACGACTAAAATAATTTAGTTAGAGAAAAAACAAGCGAAGAACGAGGCACTGTTAGCAAAAACATTAGTTATGTGATGCATATATTAGGCTGTGACGTCTTAATTGAAGGACGACAAAAATGCTTTATAAATACATCCCGATTTTAAACCCAAATATATGGTAACCCTCTAAACCCATTAGAATAAGATGTACACGGCTAGAGCAGTGGTTCTTAACCTTTGTACCCTGTCCAATATATATGCTATTACGTAAGCGAAATTCAAAATTTTCTTTCAGTATCCATTTCTTTCTTATATATTTGCCATTAAAACGGAATGGATCCGGGATTTTTCTGTTTTGATCAAACATGAAAGTTTTTATGGATAAAGTTACGTCGAGCGTGTTATAAAACAATTAATCCTAAAAACACATACGCTTTGCTCACATAAAATAGAATCGAATTTAGCTTAAAAAAAGTCATTTGTAGTAATTTATTTTATTTTTTAAACGGACAAACAATACTAAGAGCGCGAAAAAATGTATTTACATACTCTAGGTAAAATTTGCTAAAAACATGGATTTTGGGGAGGACCTAGATCATTTCAAAATAATATTGTTGATATAGCTTTCAGTAGGCTGTGTGATAAAGATTTAGTGGACGATCTCGCCGAACCCCTGAAAAAGCTTCGTGAAACCATTGTTAAGAACCACTGGGTAAGAGTAAGGTCTAAAGAACCTTTTACCTAACCCCAAACCGCTCCCCTAACTTCATCTATAGCTTTCTAAATGATTTCAACCCTAAACCAACTTATAATGCAACGCATTTCTCATCCCTACCCACAAACTTTAAAACAGGGAGTCTAAAACAAGTAACCTTAGGAAAATTAAGGTTAGCGTTTCGTGTCGTGCAAAAATATAGAACTGAAATCGTAGTCTAAATACTTTAAGGAGTTGGAGGAATGACCTGATGAAAAATGAAAATCAACAAAAAAGAACATTTTCTACCGGTACAGCGTACCTGCAAAAATTAGCGCCCTTGCGGTAACAATTTCAGCTGACTTTCACCACTGGTTTGTTCCCTTGTAAACATGTTTTGTCTTATTATTTTACTCGTGCAGTCTACAAAAAGTTGCTCAGCAAATCCCGATGAAAAAGCTGAACCGACCGTATGTATTGTTTGCTTTACGTTATCTGTATATGCTTACAATTACTCAAAATAGTTTGATAATTTCTTTATACAATAAACGTCTATAGACACGCCAAACGAAGCCATTAGTTTTCACTGACCCTATAACTGTTCGACTAATATTTTTTTAAAAAAAAGAAAAATATGTTAGAATTTAACAAACATTTAAAAGCACCAAAAGCAAACTACAACTCGTTGCCTAGCAACTTTAAGATAGAAACAGTAACCATCACAACGATTGGAACATTATTTATGGAAAAATTGGAATACTTTTTTTTACCTGTCACTGCGAGTTTCCATGATTGTAAAAGTGTACTAAATACAACTCGGAGACGCATCAGATATGTTTCTTAGAGTATCTGTTTTTTCAGCAAGTGTAAAAAATTGTTGTGATTGTAACTGCCGCAAAAAAGCCAAACAAACCTACTTCTTATTGCTGTATTAACAAACTCACTTGCTATTGTATATTATTAAGAGTTTGAAAGTACTGTATGTTTTACACCCTAATTTTTATCTTGGACAGAGGGGATCAGATTTAAAAATTAAGAGACTTTTTAATATTGTTCTGTTGAAAAACAAGCCCATTCATCATGAAAGAGCGAAGGAAATAAAGTTTGGAAGAAAAGATATTACTATTGAGAAATTATTACCATTGAAAAGAAGCAATAACCAATAATACCTTTAAGGCGCCAAGGGTAATCATTCTGCCTAAAGAACTTACCAGCTCTATCTTTTACTAATGTATATCACGTTAAGAAAATAATTGCATAATTCCTCACAAGTTTACTTGTGTTATTAATACATTTTATTCTTATAATAGATCAGACGAAATTGTGTGCTTTGCTTTTTGAGCAACATTTCCTATTCTATACCAGTGGTTATCCTGAACTTCGTGGAGTCGTTGCCCCCTGCTCACATTTCCAGGGTTCATAGGACACGTTTAAGAAACCCTGCTCTATACAAACTCACCCTAACCAAATAAAAAAATATGCATTTATTGTCAAAATACTCCAAATGCACCAAAACATTTATTGGTAACATGGAAACAATTATTTAACAACACAAATTGCAAAAATAGTGTTTTAACAGTGTCCGTCATAAGCACAACATGGAACTGAAGTATATAGTATTATTAAACGTGAATATAATTAGTTAAATGGCCCGAAAAAAAAATTTTTTTTGGACACATGTTGTTTTTGTCCGAATTATTATTTTTTTTCAGTCAATCTTTTGTGGCTCACTTTTGACAAGGAAAACAACATAGTTGGAACATTAGAATTTCACAACTGTTAAATACCCTATCAAAGTTGTTTCTAATATAAAATTTTTTTGCCCAGGTTTTAAGGGGCGTTTTTTAGGGGGCAAAACTGTCATTTTTTGTTAATTTTGGTTTTAAGCAATTTTCAGAGATAAAAAATTAAAAAAAAACTGATATATTTATGGATGATGGATACATGACATATACAATGCTAAGTAACAAAATTTTAACTTTACCCCTGAACTGTTCATCCAGGGGGCCAAAATGCAAAAAACTTTATGCAATTTAAATGATATATTTACACTAGAAGGAAATGACATAAAAATCTGAAAATTTCACAAATGTTAGAGAACCATTTAAAGCTGATGTTCAAATTATCATTTTACCTCTTGGAAAAAGGGGAGTATTTTAGGGGGGCAAAAAATAAAATTCGGCCACTTTTTTGTTTGGAGGTGTCTAAAAAACTAAAGAAAATATTGTTAAATAGTTTTCAATTATAAAGACAAATTGTAGGTTGCTTCATAGCAAAATTTTGACCTTTAACTAAAAATAATTAAGCTATGGGGAAAAATAATTAACCACAAATATAGAAATTAAAGTGATTTAAATTTGCGGCGGTAAAATATGTTGTTTTGTAAGAGCAGTAAGTAATTTCCTAAGAGAAGCCTCTTTCTAAAAGGCAAGTCGCACGCGCCTAGTTTCACTAACATGAGACACTTAGTTTCACTAAGATGAGACACACACAATGAATGTTGCACAGCAGGGAGCTAGCCGATTCGCGGCCAGAATAAAGCAAGCGATATGAACGAATACTGCATTGAAGGTTTTCTGCCGCTAGATTGGAGTAGATAGCTGTAAAGA
Source organism: Ascidiella aspersa (assembly GCF_963924565.1). NCBI lineage: Eukaryota > Metazoa > Chordata > Ascidiacea > Phlebobranchia > Ascidiidae > Ascidiella > Ascidiella aspersa. Next base: position 5,303,269 of record NC_139451.1, read on the forward strand.
ACTAAGATAAAGACCACTGACAATCAAACTTGTAAAAGTGCACCATGTCCAACCTATAACACGCAACTTCGGGCCACATCCGCTTTTGTCTGCAAAAGCATCGAAACTGGAAACACAACATTGGGAGTATATGGACACTGACAAATAAGACCCGTTGAAAGAATATAGAATAACTAAGGAATAAAACCCTGGTATAATATAGTGTAGAACCGCACTAAACCCCCTGATATAATATAGAAGAGCCGCGCTATACCCCCCTAGCAAAATATACAGAAACCGCACATCCTGTCTAGTTTGTGTTGCTTTTATAAACGTCATATACACAATAATATTGGTCAGTTACAGGGGCGCCCGCAGAAAATTTTACAGGGGTGGGCAATCAGGGGAAAATCAAAAAGGGGGGTCCTGAATTTTGAACTTAGGGAATTCACCTATTTTTCGCCTGACTTAATAAATAATGACGTCATAGAATGGTGATTGCAAGACGTGATAAAATAACTAATCAGAAACAGCCAAAAACGTCCAGCAAAAGCGACCACGTGCGTCGTCAACAATCCTGTCAGGCGCCAGCTGCAAAACACGGTAACTTCAGGCAAAAAAAAACAAATTGTAGAATACACACTTGCTATCAGTCAACCTAAACAAATAACGAAAAAGAACAACTTCCAGCGTTTACGGTCGACCAAACAAAAGACGAAAAACGGCGTTTTGCACTCGATTTTGGTTTCGCATTAGATTAAGACGCGTGACCCCATTACTTTAAAAGCACGCCGCTTCGAACAGTTTTTTAAAACACGACAAAAACGAACAAAAAACGATAATATCACTTACAAAAAGAGGGTAAGAACTCCTGCCCCCTGGATACGCCCCTGAGGGCAATGGATAAAGTATAATATTTTTAACCTTCATATACATATTACACTTATAAATAATACTAATAATCGCATTTTGAAATTCCAGGGAGGGGCAAGTGCCTCCCCCGTGCGGGCGCCCATGGTCAGTTACACTTATGAAATTACCAAAATATTTCAGAAAAAGATTAGTTCAGCTTATTACACAAACAAGTACTTAAGCGGGGCCAAGTGCTTAAAAAATAATTCCGGAAAAAATATTTGTTTAAGGCATTACATAAACAACTCCTTAGGTGGGTCCTGTTTTTAAGGTTTAGTTCATTGTCTTACAACTGACGATCCCTTTAAAAACTTGAATAGTTGTGCTTGTAGAATGTCAGCCTCATTGATATATGAACACAAGTTGGTCATGGTCTTCTTATCTAATTGAATTTCGCCAGTAATCCCCAGACTATATGCAGTAACCTGACTTCCTATAAATACATAATATAAATTTGGCTGTTCATTTTAATGATTAAACAAATGTAAAGTGAAGAGAGTTTGTTAGAGGTAACATCATTGTACATTTAGCAGTATTATAATACTAATTGTTTATCTACCATTAAAACACAGCTAAAACATAGTTTCATAGTTTAGTAAAATGACATTATCATACGTTTATCTATTATGTGTCTTGATGTGCTGAAGTAGTTCTTAACCTCTTCTAGCCAACCACCACCTTGGTTCACAAAAAAATATTTATAAAACAAAACGTTGCTCCGAGTGCATGGACCTGGTTTCAAATTTATATACAGTTTAATTTACAAAGATGCATTGCAATATTAAATCATTTGCCTTAATTTTACTAAAATTTCTAAAGACTGAAAAACGAAAAAACCTTGTCATTCCATGATACGAACAAAGTTTTAATTTTAACCAAGTACTCCAGAAAAGCCCTTGTAAGTCAAACTCGATCACTTAGACCAGGATCATCATTAAATGGATTGGGAATGCTTCGTAAAGCAAGTCCAGTTTGATTTGCCCATTTGGATAAAATTAAATTATAACAATAGCATCACTGCATTGTCATTAAAACTTTGTCTCCAAAGATATTTAAACTTAGTTCATATGGTCAACCTGAAAAAAGCACTTTAAATTAAATGTGAAAAATAATAATAAACAGGGTAATATTAAAAAAATACTATTAAATTAACCTAAACTAGAAATAAAAATCGTTTAAATAGAAACGTTTTTCTAGACATTAAGATTTTAAAATTTATTCGCATTATCTATTATGTTCGCATTATTACTATTAAATGCTCGTTACCACTAAGAGAGTATTTTAAAGAGAATAGCATTTTTGAAGAAAAAAACTAAAATGTTAATAAAAAGCCTAAAGAATAAATTACTTTACCCAGGAAAATATAGAAACAATTTATTAGACATATTTTGAACAACCATAATATAGTTACTAGCACTCATTATACAAATTAATTACCTAATACAATCCAAAAGCAGCGTTATGTATTGAGTTAAAACGTTAAGTTTCCCGCTACCCGAATTAACTAATTCTAAAATAAACAGTGAATCAAATTACAAACGAAATATATTTCCTGCTTTTAATCTCACATTTGCGCGAGAATTTTACTGGCAACAAAAGGCCCTGTATATATTAGCAATTTAATGACGTCAGGCTATGACGTTTTTTGTGACGTCATAGTTAAAAGACGACAAAAATTCTCTATAATAAGTGTTTAAAAACGTCCCGAATTTAAGCCCCAAAATATGGTATCCTTATAAAGTAAAAAAAAAAAAAAAAAAAAAAAAAGAAAAAAGAAAAAGTCGGACGTGTTATAAAACAATTAAACCTAAAATTCCTTCGGATGTTTTCCAAGGTATCGCAAAAATTTGGGTTAAACTGAAAATCTTTTTAATTCAAAATAAGTGACGCCTTAGGCACCTAAAAGAGATTCGAATTTAAGTTAAAACAACATTTTCTACCGGTAGGCCTACGACGCAAAATATTTTGCCAAAGCGCCGTCCCGGTAACAATTTCAGCTTACTTTACCACTGATTTGTTCTCATTTAAACGTGTTTTGTTTCAATATATTTCTCGTGCAGGCTAAAAAAGTTGCTCAGCAAATCACAATGAAAAACTATAACCGACCGTTTATGCGTATTGTTTGGGGTTACGTTTCTGTCTATGCTTTTAATAATTAATAGTGTGACAAGTTCTTTACACTTCAAAACTCTATTTTCATAGACTTGGCGTTAAAACCATAGGCTGTAGCGGCACTCTATGTTTACCGACGCACACGGCAATACTGCACCGAACCGGACATATTGCCTTTTTTCTTTCGTTCTCTTCCTTTTTGTCTGCCCTTTTCAAAAACACGAACTCGAAGCAACACAGAAAGCGTCTTGCTTGAATGGTGACCCTGAAATTTTAGAAACGACATTTCTGAAACAAGCATGGCAAGTGAAGAGACGCAAAACGCAGTGGCATTAAAACTACCCACGTTTTGGACTGCTCAAGAACGAGTTTGGTTTCGACAAGCTGAGGCACAGTTTGCAATTGAAGGCGTTAAAAACGATCAAACCAAGTACTACTATGTTGTTTCGGCGTTGGACCAGCACACTGCAACTCGTTTGTTGGACCTTCTTGATCGGCCACCGAACGTGAACAAGTACCAATCAATTAAACATCGGCTGCTTCAGACTTTTAGTCTAACGTGTTCGCAAAGAGCCAGTGCCTTGTTTGACATGGCTCCTTTAGGCGATAGAATTCCATCGGCATTAGTGGACGAGATGCTGTCATTGCTTGGTGACCACACAACGTATTTTTTTTTTCGGGAATTATTTTTGAGGCACATGCCTGCGGAGGTACGTACGGGCTTAGCAGGAAAAGATTTTGAAACTAACCGCCATTTAGCGCAGCAAGCCGATGCCATATTTCTAGCAGCCCGAGAGAACACCTTGCAACTTTCAATTTCCTATACAAAACGCCTCGATCAAGACTGAAGTACGCGAACCAAGTACAATTTGTTTTTATCATCGACGGTTTAAAGACACAGCCCGCCGATGCATCCCCCCTTGTTCATTCTCCCATGGAAACTGGCAAGCCGACTTGTTTAGCTGCTACAATGGCCGGTCAAGCTACTAGCAACCTTTTCTTATTTTGGGATCGCTTAGCAGGTCGTAATTTTTTAGTGGATACGGGCGCTGAGATGCGTTTTGGCTCCCATAGGACCTGAGCGTCGCGCGAATCCTACCGACAAAACACTCGTCGCTGCTAATGGCACCGACATTCGAACATACGGTTCTCGTTCCATATCAATGGCTTTTCCTTCAGGCACATTTAAATGGAAGTTTGTTTTGGCCGACGTTGGTCGAATTTTTCAGCAAGCGACTGCGAAGGTCTGCACGACTGCAGCGCCATTTAACCGCAATCTCTGATTTTACAACAGATGTTCGTCACATCGAAGGCAAGCAAAACCACCTCGCAGACGCGCTCTTCCGCGGTTCCATCAGTACGTTACTACTCGACATGGACTACACCGCACTCGCGCGTGCACAGCTTGAACAGGAGATCCAGGCTTACCGCACCGCAATTTCTGGTCTAAAACTGAAAGACATCCAACTAAACCAGTCGGGAACAACGATCCTGTGCGAAGTATCCACCGGAAATCCGCGCCCTATTGTTCCAAAGTCGTGTCAACGAAAGGTTTTCGACATAGTTCACGGACTTTCGCATCCTTCGGTTCGGGCTACGCGCAAACTAATTGCCTTAAAGTTTGCATGGCACGGCCTGCATCGTCAAGTTGGTTTATGGGCTAAACAATGCGTGGACTGTCAAAAGGCAAAGGTTCGCCAACACGTCCGCACGCCTTGGGTGAATTACCCGCTTTGCAAAGCTTGGTTTTTTCATGTCAATATCGAGATTGTCGGCCCCTTACCACCTTTACAAGGGAACAAGTATCTATTGACGATGGTCGATCGTTTCACTAGATGGCCGGAAGCCATTCCAATGCCGTATGCGACCACCATCACGTGTGCACGAGCTTTCGCCTTCCACTGGGTTGCATGATTTGGAGTTCCCACCGACATCTCGTCAGACCGAGGTTCGAAGTTCATATCGGAATTTTGGACTATTTTCAGCGAACCATTGGGCATCCGGCTTCATCGTACGTGTTCATTTCATCCACAAGCCGCTTATGTCACGACTAACAGACCCTAATTGGATAGACGAGCTACCATGGGTGTTGCTTGGCATCCGGACTACCCCTAAGGAAGATCTCCAAGCATCTTCAGAAGAGATGGTGTATGGTTCGCCTATCGCCGTTCCAGGTGATTTAGTAAGAACCAGGCAAACAACGCCATCACCTGCTGATGTTTTACCATTGGTAAGATCCACAGTTCGTCAACTGACCCCAACACCGATGTCTCGTCACGGTTTTGTCCGAGTGAACATCCCGGAATCGTTGACCTCCAGCGCCTACGTTTTTATTCGCAGGGACGACATCGTCCCCCGATAACCCCTCCTTACGATGGTCCATAAAAGGTTATCTAGAAAGGCGCCAAACGGTTTACACTCGACATCGGTGGCCGGCACCAACTGGTGAGCATCGACCGGTTAAAGCCAGCACATTTAGAACTTTCAGAGCCAGTGCTGGTGGCTCATCTTCCACGTAGAAGGCGGCCTCTTGAACGAACACATCTTACGCACGCGCGCTCGCAGTTATTTTCGCTTTCCTTCGTCGTGATTTTGTATTCGCCGTGTTTTACGCATTGTTATTGAGTCATTTGTCCGTTTCTGGAGGGGGGTTATGTAGCGGCACTCTATGTTTACCGACGCACACAGTAATACCGCACCGAACCGGACATATTGCCTTTTTCCTTTCGTTCTCTTCCTGTGCATTGCGTTGTGTAATTGTCTGCCCTTTTCAAAAAACACAAACTCGAAGCAACACAAAAAGCGTCTCGCTTCAAGGCATTAGCTTTAGGAAAACGAACAAAAAACAATGACAATCAACGAACTAAAGCCAAACGAAGATATTAGTTTTCATTTACCCCATTACTATTCGACTAATATTTTTGAGAATAAAAGAGAAAAATATTTCCACATTTAAACGCAGCAATTATTAATATATATTTTCCAAACCTTAAATTCATAGATTTCTAAACATTCGAAGATCCCACTGGGTTGTAAAGTTCTTCAAATATTTCGTTTTTAAATTAAAACTATATAAATGCGAAGATTTCAACACATCACGTAACTAAATAACATTGTTTCACTTTCCCTAAACTCCTAACCCATCTCTAATATACTGAAAGGTTTAAAAAGTCGTTTAACCTTTTTTTAATGAAGCAGGCTACAACTCGTTGCCTAGCAACTTATCATACCAATTGTAACTAACACAACGATTAAAGCATTATTTTTAAAAAATTTCGGAATATTTTATTATTGTTTCTATGTTGACTTTAAACTTAAATGCAGAAAGTGTTTATTTTTAATCTATCTGACAAGTTATAATAATCTAAACATCAAAATTGTTTTATTTATGCTTAGCAGACTTTTTGTTCACAGCTAACACCAGCAATTTATTGATTTAAATTTTGTTTTGCTTTTATTTTAATTTACACAGGCTAAAAAGTGTCGCTTAGCAACCATTGGAAAATCTAACTGCACAACGACTGGTGCATCATTTCAACTAAAACAAACGAATTACTTTTTGTTGTTTCTATGTTTTATTTCATTAATTCTTTAAATAACTAGTTTTAGTGCCAAAATTAACATTTTTTGGTAATCTATTACCTTTAAATTTTGGTAATTTGTTACCTTTTTAGACGAACTGTACGTCAAGTTAAGGATTAGTCTTTAATAACTTAAAAAAAAAATTATATTTTTGTGATGTTTTAAAACATGCTGAAGTTGTTATATTCTATAAAACAATAACTCAAAAAAGCTGATTATGATGTTTTTGCATGAAATACTGGTACCAGCAATAATAAAGTTGAAATGTTCATTAAGTCATAGAAACAATATAAAAAAGGATTAGTTTAAAATCAGCTAATAGCAACGCGGAACGTTGTGCTCAACTATAAACTTGTTCTCTAATGTTTTACAGATTAGTTTAGTTCAGGGTTTCTTGACCGTTTTTGTATGTTTTACCCTTTTAACGAAGCTGAATATCAGATTTAACCCCAATGTATAAAATGGTGCCCATTTATTGAAAAACGAATGTAACAAATTACATCAGCTATATTCAACGTGCCGGCTGCCCTTTTTAGCAACGAGTTGTTCAATGTTTGGTAAAGTAGTAGATAATGTAGGCTACAACGAATATCAGATTCAACATGAAGTCAGTTTTGTGCTTTACATTTAAAAGTACCCTACGCAATGCAGAGAAGTCGCATTCGCATACGTATGTTAAACAAAACGGACCAGAATATTCAGAGCTTGAATACCTATCCTTGGATAACAATGTTGAACTTTAACCCCAAAATGTTCTAGGTTGCAAGAATAAAACTCATCTATTGGCGAAGCATACCGTTACCGACACTATAGGCGATAAAGAATTAATGGGCTACTGTACTATAGGTTAGCTTCGAATTACCAGTTAATCTGAACTGCTAAACATTGTTTCACTTAACCTAAACTCCTTAAACATCTCTACTAAACTGAAAGGTTTCAATTTTAAAGCCGTTTAACTTTTTTCAATAAAGCAGGCTACAACTCTTTGCCTAGTAACTTATTATAACAATTGTAACTTACATACCGATTAAAACATTATTTATGGAAATGTTTGGAATATTTTATTATTGTTTCTATGTTGATTTTAAACGTAGGACTACCATATTTTCAGCACCCTAAAAGGGGACATTTTTTTCCGGAGTAAAACGTAAGTAGAATTTGTTATTAATTGCAATTATTAACCCTGATGAGGTCAGCTGGTATCTGCTGCCGAAACGTCGGTTTATACTTCGTTTACACCAGAAGAGCGATTTCTATCTATTGGTAAAATTGTTATGTTGGAGTTTAATGATGGTTTACATTTCCTTGATAGTTGCAGGCGAAAGCTACAAAAACAACAAATAAAATTTATTTTTCAGACTCAGCCCATGAGTACTTTGCGGTTCCCTTAACTTTTGCAAATAAGGTATGATCATATTAACGAGATCGCGAAATTGTTTACACGAAATATCATTGGAATTTTAGGAAATATAGACATTATGGTCGCGACTAACTATTTGCAGACCCCTTCTCTTATATCTTGCAGCGGTAAATATATGACAACCAAAAATATCACGATTTTCATTAAAAGATTCTTCAAACTCTGTATATCAAAGTTGCGAATTAAAAAATGTTATAAGTTATTTTAGCTAGAAGACAATATCGGGCTTAAGGGGAACTGTTAAAAGGGTTAGAAAACAATGCAGTAAAGGCCTGAAATCGGATAGTAATATAGGCTTTAAATAACGTACGCCTATATTGGGTTCATACAACAGGACTTACATGCTATTGTCCACCTTTAATAGAACTACTTCGTTACCGTGCGTATAACTGCCACGAACAGAAATGGACTGTCCTTCATTGAAAGTCGTAAACTTGTGATCGTGGCTATAGCTTGAGAAATCAACAACATTTACCGGGATTCGTTGCAGGTAGCCCGTTTTATATAGCACACGAAACACGTAGAGTCTTCTGTTGTCAACGGTATAGTACGGAAACTTGCCTTCGATGCCATTTACTGCTTTTACTACATCTATGGTGGGAAAATCAGTTGCTATCATAGAGCCATCTGATACTTGAAAACGGCATCATTTACCACTCCACCGCCTAGCTATACCATCTTGTGAAAAAAACGATATAATTTAATGATTTGCCGCCGATTGTTGCGCCTAATTGTACAAACGCGTGTGGTAAGTTGGCCTGTTGCTGCGGCGACCAATGTATAATGCTTGCTTTTAATGTAACCTGGTAGTGCAGTGTCAGCGTTTTTTCAGACGACTATCAAGCGTTATTGGGCGAGCGACTAACGTATAATGTCAGGTGCGGAGTTCGCAATTTCCCTAAATGCGTTAAGTGGCAAAAGTAACATTACATTGTAAAACGTGCTGGCCGTTAACAAAATGCGCTATAGGTAGGCTTGCCATTTTTAGAAACGTAAATCCGGGACGCATATTGAAAACAGCAAATAAACTTAATGTAGACCTAATACAAAACAATTTAATGCAAATAATTAAGTTAACGGGGTTGCGGTTGTTTTATATTTTGTCAGGGGGGTATTTTTCAGGGCCCTATTTTTAATGGTGGTTTGTCTAACTAATTTAAATTGTAACCGAAAGTAATGTTCTGTATTGTGAATAAAATGTGTCGGGTAAATACTTTCTACAATTAAAGTAGGATGCGGCCCTCGTGAAAGCAGCAACAATATTAGGCCGTACATTGGCAAAGGCGGTGTGTCCATAACAAATTCGTATTCCCCGGACCAAATTATTCTCCAGCATAAGTTAAACAAAATGTAAATTCCATCAAGCTGGCCTCTTAAAACTATAACATATTATTTTGTTGTACTCTGCGTCATTTGCTTGAGCCGCGTGTTATTGCCGATGATTTAAAAAGGTAATTTACCATGTTACTAAAAAGTAATGTTACGGATAGCGTAATATCCTGGCTTGTGTGTAAAGTGGTAAACATTTTAATTTTTTCTAAATAAAACATTTTAATTTCTCTAAACGTTAATTGTTATACAGCATATATGTTGGTCGTCCCTTGACTATTTTATTTTGCTTATTGTGCCTGAAATGGGTTAACTAAATGATTCCCCACAAATGGAATCACATTCTTTAGCCTGTATGGAAGCAGCATTTAATCGGATGGCGTGTTTTAAATTATCGCATTTATTTGCGTGACTGTGAAACATGTAATTGTTCGTCTTCGCAAACTAAAATTTTACATTTTGTTGAAACAAAATTGCAAATAATATGTACTTATTTGAAATGAAACGACTAAATACCCAACGGCTAAGCACGTCAAACATCTTTTACGTAACGAAAACCAGTGACATATATCGATAGGGAACCACTCACTAACGTAAAACCTAAGGTTTTATAGCAGCCATTGTTCGCATTGCGTGATATTCAGCAAATACGTAATCCTGGTACCATACTGCGTCCAACGAAAGTAAAATCTCCTTTGAAACTGAAGATTGGTTACGATTAAAACCGCCGCGTTAAATGTGATGTTTTGCGAACTCTGCCTAAATTTTGCGCGGTAACAGACATCAAAAAGTTTAAGTCTTAAGTTGGAAACATTAAAACTTATTTGTATTAAGGCAATCAGTATGTTATGACTTCAATTTGATTTGTAATACTGAAAACCCGCGACATTTATCGGTCCAGAATTACTAACAAACGTTAAACTTTAAGTTGTAACAGCAATTGTTTAGACTTGCGTAATATTCAAGCAAATAATACCGGCACCAAACTGCGTCATACGTGAAAAAAATCCTTGGAAATTAAAATTGCTTAATGGTGACCGGTTTGGGACGGCGATAGCTTACCTTCCTCAAAAAGATATCTCCCAGCACTCGCCGGATAATATCCACTTACATTTTTTTACTCATCACAAACAAGAAAGGAACTAGCCCCAGCAACCTCACCTCCAGAAAAATATTTCTTAAAACCCGCTGGAAAATAATTAATTTATATTAAAAAGAATTTGCTTGACAGCCTTACCAACCAAAAATGATTAGTAAAAAGTATTACTTAGTTTTAAGCAAGAATTGTTAAATCGCTAACTCAAGAGTTTTTACATTTTTTATTTTTTTTTTGTCAATCTCAAAGGAAAAATCCGGGACAAATTTGTTAACCGGGCGGGACACCGGGACAAGGCCTTAAAACCGGGACTGTCCAGGCTAAACCTGGACGTATGGCAAGCCTAGCTATAGGTATACTTAAGGTCAACTTTAAGCCAATATTCAGCGAGGTTATGCAGAGCATAATTGTCAAGTATTCGTTATGTCAATAGCAACTTTGGATCTTTGTAGTACATTATTTGACTGCATAACAGATCATGTTAGTCAAAAAAGAAGCACTAAGACCCAACAATGCTTTAAAAAACAGGACCGAATTGGTAAAGAGTTCTGTGTGCAGTGTTGCATTGTACTCACTATGGCATAAATTTGGCAAAAACTTGGACAGTTGACATATTACAGTGTACACAACTGCTTCAAATGACAGTTGTTAAGAATGTTGAACACATGTTTTTTTATTATATTTACACATGTTGGAAAAATTGTTTTTGGCGATTTATTGCTGTGTTTGTGGGCCCTCTAGGGTAGATTAACATTAATCCGTTCCCCAAAGAAAATCGAGGTTAAATAATTGAATAAAAATATACTAGGATTCGCTATTCTGGACTCGTTATTCCAGATTAGAAATCTAATATTCTAGAATACCTTTTGATTGTACTTTGAACATCCCTAGTTTTCAGAAAGAATAAAATGGAATGGCCACTTTAGGAATAAACCAGGATTGCAAAGTAGTTAATACAATTACAAAATAAACGTATAAATTCGAAAAAAGTGAGGTGAATAAATACTTCTCATTAGGCGAACCAATATACCACGCAAAACAAACTTGTAAACAAACCTGCCTTAAATACGCCACCCTTTTATGAAATTAATTTACTTGTTTGAAGTTATGTTTATACCGCTGTCTGATACTCCACATTAGTTGGGATTTTGACTTCTCCCGCTAGCCAATGCGAGTGCAATTTACTCCGGGCAAATACTTCTCAATAAAATCCATAAAGTGCTATCTTTATGGAATTTCGTAGCAAAACTACTGACAAACGGTGATTGTTACGAACAAAGGGCTGAAATGACGCTTAGCAATAACAACCAATATAATTTTATGTTCGTTGTGAAAACTAAAAACGTGGTTTTGAAAGAGGAAACCAATATTTGTTATGTTAACAAGAAGAATAGGATTTAAACAGACTGTGATTTTTCTGTTGATGGCAATCGCTTGCAAATCAAACGCTGACAAAGGTAATCCAGTTATTTACTTTATTTAGTAACAGCAAACGTTAAGATTAAACCACCTATTTGCTAAACTGTGGATTTTTACATTATTAATTCAAAGCAGATTTGGACGACTAAATAGTTCTACTAGCTTAAAGTTTAACGAATTAAGCGTTTTATGCTAATTGCAACTTAACCTAGTTTGTGAATGGCTTGTGTGTTCTAGTTTCTCGTTTAATTTCGTTTTTAAAAAATATGCGACTTAATTTTATCCCCACAGCGTTTTTAGTTTATTAGCTGAAACAAGTGTTTAGTCATGCAGGTGAATTATGATGCTTAAAAATTGTCAATCTTGGTGCACAACTATACAACTAAACAGACTTGGACAACTAGATAATTCTACCTTTCTAACTCATTGAATTTGAGCAAAATGCGGCTAATTCTAATCTAATTTATGAATTGCTTGAGTGCTCTAATTCTAATTCGGATTTTACCAAAAATTCTGCTTTGTCCAACGGCATTTTCAGTGTCTAAGTTCAAACACAGAATTTCAATTATAATTTTTCGGTTGGAATTACTTGTATGTAATTTTTACAGTCTAAAAAGCATAAAAAGGCATAAGGAATTCGGTAATTCTAATTCTAATCTAATTTGAGAAAACTCGAAACGATCTAATTCTAATCTAATTTAGAAAAACTTAAATGCTCTAATTTTAATTCTAATCTAATTTAAAAAGCTAAAATAGGCTACATCTAGTTGTCCAAGTCTGCAACTAAAAGAGACAAACATTGCTTCGGGAAATGGCCGGCTTGAACAACTAGATAATTCTGGTTTTCTAATTCAATGAATTACAGCAAAATTCTACTAATTCTAATCTAATTTATAAATTGCATGTGCGCTCTGTGGTCCGTAAAGCAGTTTAAGAGGACTCCAGCCATAAGACCAAGATAAGAACAACACCAACCACAGAATGAAACACAATTCGGAATAAGGCCAAAATAGGACTAATATTTAACGGTATTCGTACCGTCTAAATCGGAATAAGTCATAAATCCGTCGGAATAAGACCTAAAAGGTCAAATCAGGCCTAAACAACATTTTAACTAACCCCAAACCCCACCCCTAAGTACACAATTAACTCCCCTTATAATTTCAAAACTAACCAATTTTCTAATCCCACCCAATACCCACCAATAACCCCAAACAGGACCAAAAATCCGGTGCCAAAACAGCGGAGCCCTGACGGCGCCGGTCAGACTAGGGCAGTGGTTCTCAAAGTTGGGTCGCGACCCTTGGGTCGCGTAGGGTCAAAAAATGGATCGCTCTATGGTGATTCAATCCCGCGCAATCGAACTTTTTTCATTTCATTTTACAAATATTTTTAATTCAATCATAACTGCGTTATTGCAGCATAAGCTTTTCACGTTGCTTCAAATATGTAACCTGGATTATTGCATCATAAGTGGTTTTATGAACGTTTTGATGGCAGCCAGTTACAGTATAGCCATAGCCAACTACAGTAGCTTCTGTGACTGGTGTAAGCTTTAAATCACCAAACAAGCCACGCTGATATTATAAAGGAAAAAATGTACTTTCACGAATCACAATAAAATAAATCATTTGTTTGTAATCTATCATTGCTTCATAGAACTGTGTACTACATCTGGTTGTCTGTGTCTTTTCCTATTTCATGCATATCAGAAAAAGGACATTTTTTGATGTTTGAGGTTAGGGTCGTGAGATGCTCATAAAACTCAGATTCGGTTCGCGCTCAAAAAAATGTGAGAACCACTGGGCTAGAGCGTCCAAAAGTAGTCACCAAAACGGCTGATGCCAGACCGATGGCCTCCGATCGTCGCTTACCCTCTACCCACAGGTTCGGGCGTTATTTTGGCCATTTAGGCCTTCTTTCGATGAATTTAGGACTTATTCCAATGAATTTAGGCGTCATTCTGATGAATTTGGCCCTTATTCCGACAGAATTAGGTCTTAGGTCCTATTTTGGCCTTATTCCGAATTGTGTTTTATTCTGACGTTGGTGTTGTTCTTATCTCGATCTTTGGCTGGAGTCCGTTAGAAAGTTTTTTAATTTAGAAAGAATCGTGACTCCACTGTGTACTACAAGAAACATGGGTCAACTGACCCTTGAATTTTTATAGGGCCGCGAAATAACAAAATAATTGCAAAGGATCCACCAGGCAATTTTTTAGAAAATTTTAGGAACCCCTGCACTAGGCTAAGCTAATAAATTAGTTATAGTTGCTAAATGCCGTGTAGATTTACGAGCCTGGCTTTATTCGTTACAGAAACTTGACAGAGGTTTAGCATGTGGATTGTTTTTCCTGTGCGTTATAAAGACTTCTTAGAGTTTAAATGGAATTTTATTCTCATTAGAATGCAAAGGTCAATATTCCTGTGCAACTGTGCAAATATTAATAGTTTTTAACATAGCCTATGCTTGAGTAGTTATTAAAGGCTGATGGACGGTGTAGTATAATACGTAAACCGTTATTATGTGTGTGTAGCTTACATTGAACAACCTTGATTGGAAAGTGAACTGTTTTTTTTTTTCAGCACTAGACGGTTCAGACGAAAGTACGGGCCAGGCGGACAGATATCATTCTCCACCGTGGCTTTTGATCGTCCAGACATTTGTCTTTGCACTTTTGGTTTTCCTTCTCATTGTGTGGTCTATCGTGACGTAAGTACGTTATTTTAACGTGACAATGAAATCCGCGGTTGTTGTAACATATTCGATACCGGTATTTTGGGAAAATCTACGGCCGTCCAATACTAAATCATTTTGTTTTTTATATGACAAAAAAGGCAAAACTTTTGCTATATCGGACTTCAGCACTAAAAACATCAACGAACGAATCTCATACCCTCTCTCTACTTTTTTAAGTGATTCATTTCATTACTTTTTTTACGACGAGTTTGAGTCCTTTTCTGTCGAAGGCTTTGTAATTTCGCTCGCCTTTATACTATTGTAGTGTGTTCCCTCTAGATTTATTACTTCATTTCGTGTCAATTTTGGATCGCTGTATAATAAGAGATCATTTTTCTATTAAAGCTAGTTCAATCCCGCAAAATCAATCATCGCAAATCATATTAGAAATACCTAGGCTAGATCTTAGGTTATACCAGGGCTCAGTAACACTTTTCCTGGTCGCGGGCCAAAGCCACCTTCAAAAGGTCTGGGCGGGTCATAATAAATGGTAAATGACAATTTTGTTGCTAAAATGTGTGGATTTAAAGCAATATGTTGCAATTACTATTAATTAGGGGGCGAACCTAGGATTTTTTATACTATAAATGGGTATCATTACAATTAAAAAGAAGTGGTACAGCGTTTCACCCATAACCCGCCCCTAACCCCAAACAGGGGCAACCAATCCGAAGGCAATGTCGGGAGCAGAAAGTAATGCCTAAATCGAAGGAGCAAGGGTATAAAGTATGGCCTAATAAGTCAGGAGCGGGGGTAGAAACTAGAAAGTACTGCTTAATACGTTAGTAGTGCCTGGTTTTCCATAGCAGTAGATATCGACTTTAAACGAACCATAATATCACTGTTGGTTACAACTTTATAATTTTCTTTCTAAATAACTAAAGGTTATTTTTAAGTTTCTGCTCGAAGCATTTTAAGCACCCAAACTTGGCTTTAAGGTGTCGAACTCTGATTTCGAAATCTTGATCTGAACTTACAAAATTAATTTTCCTTCTCATTCCACAGATGCTACTATTCATGCAGACGCAGATGCAACAATATAGAGGAGGGCCAAAACAGAAGCGAAACCGAACCCCTACTGAGGTCAGGGGGGCACCAGAGCCTGGCAACGCGCCAGCCGACGCCGTTGGGCCACAGGAGGGGCGACCCGGACGCGCAGTTCCAACAGCACCGGGAAAGTCCCTCAACGGAAACCGTAAACACCAATCGCGGCGGTTCTCGTTCAAACAGCACACACGTCACGATTCCTCAGCGAACCATGACCGTTCCGGACATCCTGGCGCCGTCTGGCCCGCATTGTTCCTCCGGCCCGGTTTCTCAGCAGCCCATGGCTATTCCGGGCATCTTGGCGCCGCCTGGTCCAGTTCCAGGGATGCCCATCCACAGTGCATCACAAGTGTACGATTCACGAGCGAAAGGCCCTGTGAAGCAAACCAGCTCTAGTCACTTTCCAGAAAGTTCGCGCAGAGTTCGCTCAGAACCTCACTCAATGCCAAGTTGCTACTCTAATATTCCGCCGTTACCAGAAATCTTTCCCAGCAGACCACTTGCCAGCGGTTCTTTGCAAAAGCCAGCCCAAACAAACCAAGATAAATCAGATGTAAAAAAATCAGTTTCAAAAAAATCAGAAACCGCCAAACCAAACCAAGATTTTTTAGATGCAAAAAAATCAGTCCCAGAAAAATCAGACACCGCCAAACCAAATCAGGATATATCAAATATAAAAAGAAATCAAATTGCAGAAATTGCGTCGACTGAAAAAGAGCTTCAAAAAAGTCCGACCAGCATTCAAAACACCTCTGGCGAATCCCAGTCGGTTCAAGAATGTTTCCTTGGACTCAAATCCCTAAAAGACGCCCAAAAGCCGCGGGCCGTTTCCGAAGGCCTGATATCGGCCATTCCGGTCACCATGACCGATGAACCCATTTTTGCCCCCAAAAGCCCTCCAATCGCGAAAAGCCCTGTCCCGTTGCTTCACATTCCTTCGAGTCCGTTAGGCAACTTTTACAATCTTAGTGGTTTACGGGTTCCATACCATAGGCCGGGCTTCTACTTGGGCGGCTACGAAAGCGAATGAGAATACTTGATTTTTTGGCGTTTTTGCCAAAACTAGGTGTTTTTTTATTGATTATTTTGTACAGTTTTTTGTGTAACTGCCGTAAGAAAATTCCGGTTAACTCCTAACCGGACAGTTGTGTTGGATTCGTTTGATTTCGGAGTTTGTGAATTTGTTTACTATATAAAGTAGTGTTACAACAGCGTTTTTTCACGTTGGTAAGAAAATAATCTGGAATAACTGTTAACCGAACATGTGTTGTTTGCGAAATTCATTAAAATTCTTTTTTTTTTACTTTTAGGCCTAAATTTTCTTTGAGCTGCCATTCGTTGAATTTTCGTTGGTTACTTAAATTTCTTACCCGAAAATAACCACAACTCCACCACCATTTTTTGTTTTGATAAATCGGTTTGATTTTTTGATCATGGAAATGCTAACGGGACATATTTGCTGTTTGTCAAAATCGAAAAAAATCATCTCTTACTCGATTGTCATTTTTATTAAATTTGTCAGGGGGCGATTTCTGTCACTTTTAGCTTCCCGAAAATAACCACAACTCCACCAACATTTTTTGTTTGATAAATAGGTTCGATTTTTGTCCTATTCGTTCCGTTTGTTGTGTATAGTTTTGCATTGTCCAAAGTACTGTCATAAAAGCTGCTAGCCAAACTAAAAGTTTACCAAATGTCAAGTGTCATTTTCCATTAGTTTCTTTCAAGTTCAGTGTAATTCGTTTAATTTTTACTGTTACCTGGTGTTGCTTTTGCTAAAGTTAGTGTTATTTGTTTTGTTTTCTGCCTTTTGTATGTTTAGGTGTTGCTGTATTTTCCCAAGACAAGGAAGTCGTGTACAAAAATATGCTTTCAATGCGGAGGCAATTGGGCGTATGTAATGTAGATGTGTGTATTTAACGTTAGCTTTATGTTTTTGACTTGATTCGTTTTTCCTTGCTGTAAGTAACGAGAGTAGCGAAAACATTCTGTAAAAAAATTGGACTTTTAACTGACATAAACCAAAAATTCTACCAAAAACTGTGGTTTTCTGACTTAAACGCCTAAAACCCAAAGAAAAAACGTATTCTTGTGCAAAGTTTCGTCTTATTCGTTTTTCTATCATGTTAAACTTCGATTTTTTTTCGCTTTTGGTCATTACCGATAAAAAATAACGTTTCAACTTTATTTGTTTAATGTTCCACTTGTCATATCGTGACCCACCTCCCTGACAATTATGTTCCTATTACTTTTTCCTATTTCTGTTGATATTTTTTGTTCTTATTTTGTTAATTAATTTTCTTTTTACTGTCGTTTTTCCCAATGTAAATGACAGTACGTGAAAATATCGTTATTCGTTAGTTACGATTGTAGTATGTTCTTTATTGGCTTTTCTTGCAATTTCTTCCTTTCTTTTACCTCCATTCTTGCCGTTCATTTCTTTGAGTGAATAAACAAACAAAATAATATTTTTTCGTTTTTCGAATGCAATCATAACTTTTAGTTTTTATTACTTAACTGTTTATCGAAACTAATATGTTTTTACAAGCTGATAGAATTACTGACGGCACGAATGTAATTTATTCAAACGTAAAGGGTTAGTTTTACTTTAACAAAGTGTTTACCCATTGACGATAAACACTATCGCAGCTGTTAACCAAACGGATTTGCGACATTTTCATTTGCTAATAGGTCGTTCCTGTAGCATCTTGGCAAAACTTTCTAGAGTCTAGACCAGGGGTGTCCAACCTTTTAGCTCTTCGCGGCCGCATTGACAGCCTTATTTTCCTCACGGCCGCAAGTTAAATTTTTTTAGGGGTGACTCAAAAAGTTGTCAAATCGTAACGGCATAACATAATTAATCTTGAAAAGATGTTTTGTTGTCTAACGAACTCGTGGAAAAAATATGGAGCCTAAATTCAGTTTGATCGCGCGAAGCGCTAAAAAAAATGCGTTTATTAGGTTTGGATTTGGCAAAACTTTCAATTTAATCGAAATGGGTACACAAGCATTTATGTAAGAATTGGATTTTATTAGTTATGCGGCGCAATATGCCATGATATAAATAACACTTTTGATATTAACGGATTTACTTCAAAGGTACTCAAATACAATAAAACAGATAGAAGAAGTTCGCGCGAAGCGCGAAAAAATTATGTTTGCATTGAAATTTGTCAAACGTAATATTTTTTTGGGGCATGGCCAGGTGCCGCCTCTGGATCCACCCCTGCTTTAATGCTCTTAGCCAATCTAATGACCAGCAATGATAGACGAATGTCTGGCTGGCCTATAAAAACCCCATCTAATTTTAGACCTGTCTCAAAGTTACAATTTTAGCATTGTTTTTTCTATACTGGCATTTGTTTTAAATTTCGTGCAAGTTTTTATTACATTGCCAAAAATAAAAAAACTAACTAAAAATATATGTCCAATATTTTTGAATATGGTTTCCGTTTGTCCGCAACCCATTTGTCGGCATTCTACTGTTCAACGGTAAAAAAGCTCTGATCTAGTTCAAAAGACAGCCTCAAAACGTAAACGAAGCGGACGTAGAAATATCATTCGCGCGAAGTGCGAAACATTTTACGCAATTACCTATAGTTAAAACAGTCAAAACGTATTTGTAATGGACTTGTGTCTAGTTTGTCCAAAGAGGCCGCGGGCCGGATGAATTACAATAGCGAGCCGATCCGGTCTGCGGGCCGTAGGTTGCCTACCCCTGTCATACACTGATTTCTTTGTGCATCAATGAAATCAAGTTTTTTTTAGCGCACATAATAATTCTGTTCACTGAGAATGTAGCGAAGAGCCTATCTCACTGATTATCATTCAAAATGGAAAACCTCTATGCTTTCAAAATTCCTGATTCTATTTATCCATGTCAAACGTTAATGGTTCGTGCAAATTTTATAAAAAAAGTAATCGTTATTTTAGCCATTATTTTCTTTTTTTGATAATTTGTTTTAAGTTCTAGTTACTAAAAATATTGGGAATCACTGACGATGCACAGAATTGTTTATTAATAACAAAGGACTCTCAAAAAAGGCATGAAGACAACAAACGAACCTAAAAAATCATAAAATGGTGATAATTTAACTACATAATACAAATGAAATACCCTTCAAGATACCAAAACCAATACTGAACTTTCAAATGAAAGCAACACTGACGTTTAAACACAACGAATAATATTATTCAAACTGTTTTAAACTTAATAAGGCAGCGCTGGGAAAAAGTTTTTTTTTTCTGATTAACATAAGTTATTTATAATAATTTAACTTAACAGAAGCGGCGTCTTTTTCTTTCCTTGGATGATTTTATTACTCAAGTTCAAATGTCCGGGCAGCAGTCGAGAAGCCAGTGGATAGTCTCGTCGTCCAAGAGTGTCAGACCAGATGTCCCACTAGGTGGATGTAATCTGCAGTCTGTTCCTTCAAGCCACAATCGCACACCGCAAAAGGACCAAGTTCTTATTTCGAATGGAAGACCTGAAACGCCCAACCCATGTTCCCAGCCTGTTAAGGCGAGTCCAGGCCCGCGGCGTGACATGTCATAATATGCATGGCGCTCATAGCTCCTGAAAATATTTCTTTAAAACAGACAAACCATAGTAAGAGCGTGAAAAAAATGTATTTACGTAGAGGAAGTGCGGGACCCATGGAACATGGGGACCAATGGAACACTGGCATATTGCGCCCCCTGTTGGCGGAACTAAATAAAATTTTGGTTGTGGGAATGAGATTTTGTGTGCAAAACTTTGTCCAAAATGTTCTACAGCGTTCTTTTGAAAATGGTTGATTTATTTCAATTTTTCACTTTGCTTGGTGAAAAATGTACATTTGGCTTGATATTCGTAAGGTGTTTTGATAGTCTTTACGTAATCGTAAGGCAGTGAATACTTTTTTGTGGAGAGAGGGGATATCTAGGTACATGTTGAAAGTTAATTTAATTAATTTGGTTCAGCGTACTGGCTAGCCATGAGTGTTTTTATTAAAAATGGCGATTAAAGGACCTTTGGAACAGTCTGTTCTATTGGTCTCTCGATCATTTAGTGATCATACTCTTTAATTTTAAGGACGTTAGTATGCCAACTTTTAAGACAAGAACATCTAATAAGGGGTTGTTCACTGATGGCTAGGGCTGCGGAGTCTGAGTCGGACTCCGGACTCGAAGGAGCCGGACTCGAGTAAGAACATATAAAACTACCAGAGACCCGAGTCTGACGTGCGTATGCGCAGTACCAAATACTGATATTGCCGTCAATTGCAGTTTGTAATAGCGAAATAGCATATGGTGGATATTTTCGAATCATTTATTGTGAGTGGATGAATATGACATCCCTATGAGTAGATTGCTGAATATCCACCGTGTTTAGTTACGTAAATTGGCGGAATACAGGCTCTAGACCAGTGGTTATTAACCTTTTTTCAGCCGCGTCCCCCTTTGGTAATTTTCTCATGCCCCCCTATGAAAATATTTCGACATTTTGGAATTAAATATCACTGAGAAAACAAGAAAATAGTGAAGGGTGTTGTTGGTCGCGCGAAGCGCGAAAAATTTTGAGTTTTATTTGATCTAATATTTTTTGTAAAAGGGATTAGAAGATTCGCGCGCAGCGCGAAAATTTTTGCAGTTTTGATGTTAAAGTTGGCAAAAAACAGAGTTTGTATGTAGGAATTATGCCTAACCCAAACGAAACCATTAAAATCACTGCAAAAAGTTAAAATATTGAAGTCGAGCTCGCGCCCCCCTTAGAATTCCTTGGCGCCCCCCTAGGGGGGCGCGCCCCCCCGGTTAAGAACCGCTGCTCTAGACTCTAGAGTCTAGAGTCAGAGTGCGACTCGGGACTCGACGAAATCGCACATTAAGCTATTTTTAAGCTATTATTATATTTGCAGATATGTTTTTCTAAAAAGAAAAACATTTGATATCATAAACCTGGGTTGCAAATTATAACAGAAATAAAAAAAAATCCTTTTAGCATTTCATGCTTGTTTGTATATGTTTTTATTTTATTTCTGAAAATACGCTTTCTTGTGCCACTTTTTTACTCTAAAACGGGGAGTCGATGACATGTAACCTTAGGAAAATTTAGGTTAGCGTTTCGTGTCGTAAAAAATATAGAACTGAAATCTTAGTCTAAATGCTTTAAGCAGGTGGAGGTATGTCCTGATGAAAAATGAAAATAAACAAAAAAGAACATTTTCTACCGGTACAGCGTACCTGCAAAAATTAGCGCCCTTTCGGCAACAATTTCAGCTGACTATCACCACTGGTTTGTTCCCATGTAAACATGTTTTGTCTTATTATTTTGCTCGTGCACGCTACAAAAATTTGCTCAGCAAATCCCGATGAAAAAACCTGAACCGACCGTATATGTGTATTGTTTGCTTTACGTTATCTGTCTATGTTTACTCAAAATAGTTTGATAAGTTCTTTATACAATAAACGTCTATAGACACGCCAAACGAAGCCATTAGTTTTCACTGACCCTATAACTGTTCGACTAATATTTTTTAAATAAAAATAAAAATATGTTAGAATTTAACAATAAATGAACATTTAAAAGCACCAAAAGCAAACTACAACTCGTTGCCTAGCAACTTAAGATAGAAACAGTAACCATCACAACGATT
Source organism: Ascidiella aspersa (assembly GCF_963924565.1). Classification (NCBI taxonomy): domain Eukaryota; kingdom Metazoa; phylum Chordata; class Ascidiacea; order Phlebobranchia; family Ascidiidae; genus Ascidiella; species Ascidiella aspersa. The sequence goes on from NC_139451.1 coordinate 5,325,539, forward strand.
GGAACATTATTTATGGAAAAATTGGAATACTTTTTTTTAGCTGTCACTGCGAGTCTCCATGATTATAAAAGTGTACTAAATACAAGTCGGAGACGCCCCATATATGTTTCTTAGAGTATCTGTTTTTTCAGCAAGTGTAAAAAATGTGTTGTGATTGTAATTGCCGCAAAAAAACAAACAAACTCACTTGCTATTGTGTATTATTAAGAGTTAAAAGAACTGTATGTTTTATCCCCTAAACCTTTATCTTGGACAGATGGGATTTAATTGAAATCTTTATAGCATTTTTTAATATTTGTCTGTTAAAAACCAAGCCTGTTCATCGTGAAAGAGCGAATGAATGAAATTTTGGAAAAAAATATTTTATTAGTGAGAAAAACACCGTTTGTATTGTATTAATTTCGAAGCAATAACCAATAAAAAAAAGCTTTAAGACGCCAAGGCTAATTAATCTGCCTAAAGAACTTAACAGCTCAATCTTTTACTAATGTATAACAAGTTTCGAAAAGGATTGCATAATTTCTCACAACTTTACTGGTGTATATTAGTACATTTTATTCTTATAATAAATCAGACGAAATTGTGTACTTTTCCTATTTTATACCAGTGGTCATGGGCGCCCCGCCAAAGGGGCCTGGAATTTAATAACGCGATTTTTAGTATTATTCGAAAGTGTAATATGTATTACAAATGAAGGTTAGAAATATTATACATTATCTATTGCCCCCAGTGGCGTATCCAGTTGGGGGGTTCTAACCCCCCTTTTTTGCAAGTGATATTATCGTTTTTTTTTCGTTTTTTTCACGGTTTAAAAACTGCTCGAAGCGGCATGCTTTTTAAGTAATAGGGTCACGCGTCTTAATCTAATGCGAAATCAAAATCGAGCGCAAAACGCCGTTTTTCGTCTTTTGTTTGGTCGACCGTAAACGCCGTATAGTTTTGTTCTTTCGTTATTCGTTTAGTTTGACTGATTAGCAAGTGTGTATTCGACAATTGACAACGCTAAGTCAAACCTTCTTTCTTTTTTTCTCGCTGAAAACTTGGCGCAGTTAATGCTCCTCGCTGTTCGCTCTCTAAAATCCGTTTTTGCTGTAACATCAGCATTTGTTTAAAGCAGATAAAAAAAATCTTAAAAGGAGATATAATGGTGACTGTCGTGCGCGTTTCAAAGTCTCTATTTTTATGCATAGATGCTATTAGATAACGCAAAATTATACTTTTTAGGCATATTCTAAGACCACGTGTTAAGTCGGCAATTGACACAACTTATTTTTCAAAAGCCGCAGCTTGTAATTTAGCTGAATTGGCACACAGCTCGGCGCAGATGTTGCACTAATCGTGGCATAATAACACCCGGGAAAAACGATCTACGTTTAGTATTGAGGGTGACGAAAGGGGTGCTTGTAATTTAACGCTAGTCCCGTTTATAGAACTTAGGAAACTGCGCTGCTTTTAGCCGACTTATGATATTTAGCCTACCACACTGAATGACACATATTTCACAGTCTTGGTTTATTTTCTCGCCTTAACGATTGCACCCTAATTTGTTTTGCATTTGGAGCCTGACAGGAAGGTCGACGACGCACGTGTTCGCTTTTGCTGGGACGTTTTGTTTATGATTAGTTTTTTTTATGACGCCTTGCAATCACCATTTTATGACGTCATACGGTCACTATTTTGATGACGTCATTATTCATTAACGTCAGACGGAAAATTGGGGAATTCCCTAAGTTGAAAATGCAAAACCCCTTGCCATCCCCTTGAAAATTTTCTGCCAGTGGTTATCCCGACCTTTGTGGAGTCGTGGCCTCCTGCTTACATTTTCGTGGGGCGAGGGTCTCGTCACAGACTCACTAACCAAATAAAAAAATATGCATTAATTGTCTAAAAACTCCCAAAGTACCAATACATTTTTAGGTAACATTGAAACCATTTTTAATAACCATAATATTGGACAGTGACACATACTTGATATTTCAGGAAAAGATTACCAAGATGGAGTCGGACTCGGGACTCGGGACTCGAGTAAGACCACGTAAAACTACCCGAGTCCCGAGTCCGACGTGCGCATGCGCAGTATCACATTTCAAACTGATGGCCGCCAACTGGAAAATTGTAAAGGTGGTATAGAATATGGTTGAATATTTTTCAACCATGTATTGTGATTGAATGAATTATACGACACCCCTATTAATTGATTGCTGAATATCTACGTTAATTTAGTTACTTAAATTAGCGGAATACAGGCTTTACAGTCAGGGCCGGGCTCTGGACTCGACGAAATCGCACTTTTAATCGGAGTCGGACTCAGGTTTATTTTTTTCGCCGGAGTCGGACTCGGGTTATTTTTAACTGACTCCGTAGCCCTGATTATGAGTGTTATTAAAGTATATTACCTCGGTGAATTACCACCGTTTGATCAAACACAAAAATCCTCGATCCATCCCATTTTAATGGCACACATGGAAGAAAGAAATGGATACTGAAAGAAAATTTGACATTCGCCGAAAGCTTACATAATAGCATAGATATTGGACAGGGTAACAAAGGTTAAGAACCACTGCTCTAGCCGTGTAGATCTTATTTTAGGTAGGGTTACCATATAGTAGGGCTTAAAATCGGGATGTTTTTATAAAGCATTTTGTCGTCCTTTAATTAAGACGTCACAGCCTAATATATGCATCACATAACTAATGTTTTTATTAACATCTTTCTTCGCTTGTTTTTTCTCTAACTAAATGATTTTAGTCGTCTTGCAAATATTATTAACGCAGTTTGAAGAGCAGTTTTGATTGTTTGAGCATAGTAATGACGTAATTTGATTTGGATAGGAGCGCTTTTCTTCCGTTAAACCTAATTTCATAGAAAAAGCTTTATTTAGAACCCTAACCTTAAAGCATATTTTAACATATTAACCTAATAAAAAATAATTTTAACGTTTTAAAATTTGTTTTTCTTTGAAAGGTTTACAATTTCTTCTATTTTGCTTGTTTGAGGACAGTAATGATGTCATTTGGTATTGGATCTGATCGCCATACTTTTATTAAAACATTTTAAATAGTTTTGTTCTTAATTAGCTGTTAATCAGAAAAAGACTTTTGCGTAGCGCTCCCTTATTAAGTTTAAAACAGTTTGAATAACATTGTTCGTTGTGTTTAAACGTCAGTGTTGCTTTCATTTGAAAGCTCAGTATTGCTTTTTGTATCTTGAAGGGTATTTCATTTGTATTATGTTGTCACCATTTTATGTTTTTTTTAGGTTCGTTTGTTGTCTGCATGCCTTATTTAAGAGTCCTTTGTTATTAGAATCAGAAATTTTGAAAGTATAGAGGTTTTCCATTTTGAATGATAAAGCTAATTATTATATAGCAAAGTCTAGACTCTAGAACGTTTTGCCAAGATGCTGCAGGAACAACCTATTAGCAAATGAAAATGTCACAAATTCGTTTGGTTAACAGCTATGATAGTGTTTATCGTCAATTGAATACTTAGTTAAGGTAAAACTAACCCTTTACGTTTTCACCCTGATTTTCAAATGTAAGATTGAATAAATTACATTCGTGCCGTCAGTAATTCTATCAGCTTGTAAAAACATATTAGTTTTGATAAACAGTTAAGTAATAAAAACTAAAAGTTATAATTGCATTCGAAAAACGGAAAAATATTATTTTGTTTGTTTATTCACTAAAAGAAATGAACGGCAAGAATGGAGGTAAAAGAAAAAAACAAATTGCAAGAAAAGCCAATAAAGAACATACTACAATCGTAACTAACGAATAACGTTGTTTTTACGTACCGTCATTTACGTAGGGAAGAATGACAGTAAAAATAAAATGAATTAACGAAATAAGAACAAAAATAGGAACATAATTATCAGGCGGCAGTGGATTATGATAACACATGAGGAACATTGAAAAAATAAAAAAATTGAACCGTTATTTTTTATCGGTAATGACCAAAAGCGAAAAAAAATCGAACGTACGTAATAGGAAAACAAATAAGAATTTTTTCTTGGGGTTTTAGGCGTTTAAGTCAGAAAACTACAGTTTTGAGTTTATATCACTTGAAAGTCCAATTTGTTTACAGAATGTTTTCGCTACTCTCGTTGCTTACAGCAAGGAAAAACGAATCAAGTCAAAAACAAAAAGCGAAGATTTACCACCATTAGCTAGTGCAAATGTTCCATGGTCAGATTTGTTTTCCTATATAAGATCTAACAAAGCAGCGAAAAATTTATACAGAAAATAAACGAAACTGGGATAGTTACACTTCTAACAAACATCAATGTTCCGGTAATTCGTTTTTAAAACAGGTTTTTTCGGCGTATTTTAGTGTTGTGTTATATACAGCGTATCGAACAGATAAAGTGGAAAATTAAACAAATAATGTAATTACTTTTTACGTTTTGTAGTTAAAGCTAACGTTAAATACACACATCTACATTACATACGTCCAATTGCCTCCGAACCCGCATTGAAAGCATATTTTGTACAAGACTTCCTTGTCTTGGGAAAATACAGCAACAAATAAATGCAAAAGGCAGAAAACAAAACAAACAACACTAATCTTAACAAAAGCAAAACCAGGTTACAGTAAAAATTAAACGAATTACACTGAACATGAAAGAACCTAATGGAAAATAACACTTGACATTTGGCAAATTTTCAGTTTGGCTATCAGCTTTTACGACAGTACTTTGGACAAATGCAAAACTATATACAACAAACGAAACGAATAGGACAAAAATTCAACCGACTTATCAAACAAAAAATGTTGGTGGAGTTGTGGTTATTTTCGGGAAGCTAAAAATGACAGAAATCACCCCCTGACAAATTTGATAAAAATGACAATCGAGTAAGAGATGATTTTAACGAATTTGACAAACAACAAATGCCTTGTTAGCATTTCCATGATCGAGTTAATTAAAACAAACAATTCACAGACAAATTTAGACAGAAATGGGTCGTTTTAACCGAATAAAAATCAGAAAAAGTTTGTTGACAGTTTTACGATATTTTTCCACGCCAAAGTTAATTTAAAAAGACATTTTCAAACAAATTTCAAAATAAAATAGTATGGCCGAATTTAATTTACAAACGAAAATTCAACGAATAGCAGCAAAGAAAATTTAGGTTAAAAAGTAAAAAAAAAGATTTTTGATGAATTTCGCAAACAACACATGTTCGGGTTGCAGTTATTCCAGAGTTTTTTCTTGCCAACGTGAAAGAACGCTGTTGTATAACACTACTTTATATAGTAAACAATTTCACAAACACCGAAATCAAACGAATCCAACACAACTGTCCGATTAGGAGTTATCCGGAATTTTCTTACGGCAGTTACACCACAAATTGGACAAAACAATAAATGAAAAAACACCGGGTTTCAGCAAAAACGTCAAAAAAATCAAGTATTCTCATTCGCTTTCGTAGCCGCCCAAGTAGAAGCCCGGCCTATGGTATGGAACCCGTAAACCACTAAGATTGTAAAAGTTGCCTAACGGACTAGAAGGAATGTGAAGCAACGGGACAGGGCTTTTCGCGATTGGGGGGCTTTTGGGGGCAAAAATGGGGTCCTCGGTCATGGTGACCGGAATGGCCGTGATCAGGTCATCGGAAGCGGCCCCCGGTTTATTTTGGGCGTCTTTTAGGGGTTTAAGTCCAAGGAAACAGTCTTGAACCGACTGGGATTCGCCAGAGGTGTTTTGAATGCTGGTCGGACTTTTTTAAAGCTCTTTTTCAGTCGACGCAATTCCTGGAATTTGATTTCTTTTGATATTTGGTGTATCTTTATTTTGTTTGGCCGTGTCGGATTTTTCTGGAACTGATTTTTTTGCATCTAATGTATCTTGATTTGGTTTGGCTGTGTCCAACTTTTCTGGAAATGAATTTTTTGCATCTGATTTATCTTGATTTTTTTTGGCTGGCTTTTGCAAAGAACCGCTTGCAAATGGTCTGCTGGGAAGGTTTTCTGGTAACGGCGGAATATTAGAGTAGCAACTTGGCACTGAGTGAGGTTCTAAGCAAACTCTGCGCGAACTTTCTGGAAGGTGACTAGAGCTGGTTTGCTTTACAGGGCGGGGATTGGCCAGGACCAGGCCATCAGTGCCGTAAGAAACCTCCAAGGCCTTAGATCTTAAATCGCGCAAAGCTCGGCTCCTTTGAAGTCCTTTCGCTCGTGAATCGTACACTTGTGACGCACTGTGGACGGGCACCACTGGAACCGGGCCAGGCGGCGCCAAGATTCCCGGAACCGTCATGGTTCGCTGAGGAATCGTGACGTTTGTGCTGTTTGAACGAGAACCGCCGCGATTGGTGTTCACAGTTTCTGTTGAGGGAGATTCCCGGTTCTGTTGATGCCGCGCGGCCGAGTCGCCCCTCCTGCGGCCCAACGGCGTCGGCTGGCGCATTGCCAGCCTCCGGTGCCCCTCTGGCCTTAGTATAGGTTCGGTTTCGCTTCTGTTTTGGCCCTCCTCTATATTGTTGCATCTGCGTCTGCATGAATAGTAGCATCTGTGGAATGAGAAGGAAAATTAGGTTTGTGAGTTATGAGTTCAGATTAAGATTTAGAGAAAATTTGACACCTTTAAGCCAAGTTTGAGTGCTTAGAATGCTTCAAGAAGAAACTTAAAAAAAACCTTTAGTTATTTAGTAAGAAAATTGTAAAGTTGTAACCAACAGTCATATTATGGTTCGTGTAATGTCGATATCTACTACTGTGGAAAACCAGGCGGTACTAATGTATGAAGTATAGTACTACTTTATACCCCCGTTCCTTACGTAGTCGGCAGTATTTTCTATCCCTGTTCTTTACGTTTTAAGCCAGGGGTCGGCAACCTGCTAATTATTGCAACATATTGCTTCAAATCCACATTACAAAATTGTCATTTACCATTTATTATGACCCGCCGAGACCTTTTAAAGGTGGCTTTGGCCCGAGGCCAGAAAAAGGGTTACTGATCTAGCCTAGAAGTATTTCTGATACGATTTGCAATAATTGCTTATGCGGGATTGAAATAGCTTTAATAGAAAAATCATCTGTTATTATACAGCGATCAAAATTGACACGGAAATGTCAAGTAAAAAATCTAGCGGGAACACACTGTAATAGTATAAAGACCATCGAAATTATAAAGCCTACGACAGAATAGGACTTAAACTCGTCGTAAAAAAAGTAATAAAATAAATGACTTGAAAAAGGAGAAAGAGGGTATGAGATTCGTTCGTTGATGTTTTTAATATTATTCCTAGATTCCAATATAGTAAAAGTTTTGCCATTTTTGCACATAACAAAATCCGCGAATTTTATTGCCACGTTAAAAAAGCATACTCACTTCACGACAGCCCACACAATGAGTAGGAAAACCAAAAGTGCAAAGATGCATGTCTGGACGATCAAAAGCCACGGTGGAAAATGAAATCTGGTCGCCTGGCCTGTACTTTCATCTGAACCGTCTAGTGGTGAAAAAAAAAACAGTTTAATTTACAAGGGGTTTCTGTAAGAAAACTTTAGATCGTTCAGGAATGAAAATTTTAATTTCATGCACAAGACTAGCGAGTGTGGATACGTTTCGTAATACCTCAGCATTTTTCTTACGTTCAATTTACTGCTGATAAAGTTAGACCCTTGAGGCTTGCAGAGTAATTTTGCTTGTCGAGTGCTTCTGGGCAACCGTTATTAGGGATGTGCGATATATCTGATCGGATCCGATACTTAGTGACAGTATCGGTTGTCGTCCGATACTTGGGTAGTATCGGTCCTGACTACTGTGTAGATACCATTGAATTAATGTGCTACTCCAGGCATATTTTGCAATCCAACGATTCGACGGTAAGCAAATTTATCAAATAATAGTATACAAATAGCTAAAGCAAACATACCTTCTTAACGCTAAACCAATTTCGGACCTAAATAACCCTTTAAAGTTTCAATTCAATCCATTTTGCAAGTTTCAGTAAAGTAATGTCGGCGTTTGGTTTGGATCGCGATCCGGCCCGCGGCTTATTTTCAATAAAATACATATATAGGCCAAGCGAAAACCAGGGTAAGTTTACGGATCTAGTCAAGGTCCCGCAAATTCGATTTTTAGCCTGTTTTAAATACCAAAACGGAAATTCTTTTCGCGCTTAGCGCGAATCTCTTCGGTCTTTCTCGTGATTTTTGGCAACTTTACAGACAAATAGCGTCCTCCGCACTGTGGCACGCTCTCCAACGAAAGTTTAACAAACTTAGCCTAATATTTATACATTTTTGCAAGTCAAGTGTATTTCAAAAAAACATGTAGGTATGCCTTTGTATGAAATTTTCACATATTTTTATCTTAACTTTTGGATCAACGCGCCCCACAACTTGATAAACGCCAATATATCAAGCAATGTATATTTTGTGTCGGTGCTCTCACGTCCCCTCTAAATCTAAATTAAAGTTTGCATTTTCAAACAAACATAGTCGCAAATTTTTCGCGCTTCGCGCGACGTTTAGTGGCTTTTTTTGAATTCGACTTAAATACTCTTCCGCACAACTTTTTAAACGTAATAACAAATTCGTTAGCTTATTTGTTTTATACCGTCAGAGTATGACGTTATATTGCGTGTATTTGAGATCCAATATTTGACCCGGCCCGCCACAACATTTTAGGGTTCTCATGCGGCCCGCGGCTGAAAATAATTGCCCACCCGTGTTAGATGATTTATTGTCGTTAAAGCTCAATGAGATAAAATTGTCGGGTAATGATTCTTCAGGATAATACTCGCCCGCTCAAAATAAAATTCACGAATCCCAGTTTGAGAACCACAGTTCAGCAACCTTCATTTAAATAAACTTGGACAATTAGATAAAAAAAAATTCTAAACAGACTTTTTCAGTCTTTCGGTCGCAAACAAAGAATTTGAATTAATATTTGTTATCAGATTAGTGATGTCCGATAAAATTGGATCGTATACTAAATTATTACAGGAATTTCAGTCTAAAATCGAATACAGCGAATCTTCCTTGAAATTTAAATTCATCAAAAAAAATTAAGGTAACTAAACTACCTAACGCTAAATCAACTTTGGCCTAATAACTTAGTACAAATACCTTTGGACGTTTCAATTTTATCTATTTTTCTTGTTTGAGCATATATCGTATAATGACGTCATTTGGTATCAAATCGCGATAATTTTCTTTTAAAATATCGGGTATCGGATTAAAAATATCGGACATTACTAGTTAAAACAACTTGTCAGTCCCAGGTGATTTTAACAGACTGAAAAGCATATGCTTAATTGAATTATTTTAATAGAATTGCATTTTTGTCGTCAAAAGAATGTTAACGATAAAAAGTTTGTACACCAAGTTTGCCCTTTTCTAGTAACTAATTCACCTACATGGCTAAACACAAGTGTTTTTACTAAAAAATTGATAAAACGCCGTTGGACAAGCCGCAATATTTTTTAACAACAGAAATAAAATTAGAACCACACAGGCAATTTACAAACTAGTTTAGAATTGAAATTATGACATACATTGCTCAATTCGTTGGACTATAAGCAATTAAAATTATTTCGTTTTCGAAGTCTGTTTAGAAATAATAGTCCAAAACGCTATAATTCAGCATATCAGTTGTTTAATCTTAAGGTTTGCTGTTTCTAAATAAGTTGATAAACTGGATTACCTTTGTCAGCATTTGATTTGCAAGCTCTTGCCATCAACAGCAAAATCACAGTCTGTTTAACTCTCATTATTTCCGGTTGAAACTACAGATATAGGATTCCTCTTTACAAAACACGTATTTTGACAATCTGTTTACAATGAAGAGGAAATTCTATTCGTTGTTTCTTACTTAAACAGAACTTCAGTCATTTGTTCGTAACAAACGCCGTTTGTCAGTAGTTTTGAACAAAAAATGGAAGCCATTTTTGCAAAAATATCACTTTATAAAAAAAATCACTTTAAGTATTTATTTAAAAGGGATCATTTTAACGGTATAACGTTGGTTCACATATCAAAGTATTAAATAAAATAGCCACATTAGTTTTTATTAAGCAACTAAAAAATTTAGCACTTGGCGATTCACGTCTATGTTTTGATTTCGCATGTTTATTTGGTGATTATAATAACTACTTTATGTCAGTGCTTCTTAAACTTTTGTAGTTTTTTTCACCCCTAGCATCTATCTCCAGATTTCGTTCACCGTTGTCTCATAATATGATAAAACAATTTGGTCTATATATAACAGCACAAAGTAGCTTAAATTGTTTTGATTTTTGTCAAGATCAACTCAAGCTAAGTTTTATGCATCGTATATCTACAATTTCTCGGCTCTCAAAATATAAAGCTACAAAAGCGCAAAACACAGTCACCAAATGTTTGTCCTTATACACTCAGTGCAAACCAACAAGCCAAAAAACAACAGTTCATTAGTCGATTTACCGCAGAGCTATCATACATTTCTGACGGTTCACCCTTATTCACCCCTTTTGGTTGGTTAACCCCTACAAAAATTTAATTCACCCTCGGGGAACCATTCAAGAAACAATTCTTTATATTCGTCCGTCCCCTTTGTAATATACATATCTTGTTCGTGGTGACTTAACCAAATGTGGTTTACATCATACATTACCATTGCTACATTAGATATTACATTTGCCATGTTGCTGTTTACCTTAGATAAGGCATAATAGTAGATATGGCAGCATGACACATGCACTACTAAATGTGGCTGTGTTTTTTGTGAGTACGTCCCTTAATCGGCTAATCCTTCGTGCATGGTAAGAGTGCAAAAAACACATAAACTATATGTTTCCACACAGTTGATGTCTGTTGTGTCAATTTCCAAACAGCAGACGTTTTTTTTAGCCTACCAAAAATGCTGCTAAGGGTATCTCATCACAACCTACTTATATTTTTTGAAGAGTGCTGCCTTGGAAAACCGCAGCTGTAGCATTAAATGAGCAGAAAACCAAAAAGGCCGTGTAATGTCATCAATGAGTTAAGTCTAGAACAGCGCATGCCAGCTGACTACAACTCACAATAAGGTTTATTTAAGGAAACCTCAGTAGCTTTATGCGTTGGCGTGATTGCGCCACACAATACGCTTTTGTATTTTGGTCACGTGTCTAGTCGAAAGGCAACTTTCGAACGCGGTTGATATTCTTGAGGGAACCCCCTGAAAAACTACCCGTGCAAGCCTAATATATAAGACAGGTAATGTTTATTGCCTGCGTTGTTGTAATTTCGCAAGGCAGAATAATGTACGGAGACATTTACGTATCTCCTGCCGAAATTGGATTTTCACAAGATAGTATAGCTAGGCGTTTCTACTGCGGTAGAGTTGTAAATGATGCCGTTTCAAGTATCAGATATGGCTCTATGAGAGCAACTGATTTTCCCACCATAGATGTAGTAAAGTTAGCAAATGGCAAGTTCCCGTACTATAGCGTTGACAACAGAAGACTGTACGTGTTTCGTGTGCTATATAAATTGGGCTACCTGCAACGAATCCCGGTAAATGTTGTTGATTTCTCAAACTATAGCCACGCTCGCAAGTTTACGACTTTCAATGAAGGACAGTCTATTTGTGTTCGTGGCAGTTATACGCAGGATAACGAAGTAGTTCTATTAAAGGTGGACAATAGCATGTAAGTCCTGTTGTATGAACCCAATATAGGCGTACCTTATTTAAAGCCTATTACTATCCTGTTTTAGGCCTTTACTGCATTGTTTTCTAACCCTATTAACAGTTCCCCTTAAGCCCGATATTGTCTTCTAGCTAAAAGAATTCATAACATTTGTTAATTCGCAACTTTGATATACAGAGACAACAACGGCCGAAACGAGATTGTCCAAGAAGCGTCTGAGGAAACAACAGCTGAACCTGCAATTAGCGAAAGGTAAGCTGACTGGCTTTGTTTTAAAGCCATTACTACAGTAAATAAGTAGGGCGATTTGACCTGTCAAAAAAAAAACATCAAAGTTAAAATTGATCAAAATTCAGTTTTAAAATACAACCAACAAGATTTTAATAGTATTATATTTGCGTTTTAAAGCAATATACGATATCAGTTAACGATTTATAGGTTCAGCGAACTTATTTTGGTTACGTTTAGAATTAAATAGTTGTGAATCTCAGATTTTGACAAATTATATTAACAAGTATTTGCTGAGTGTTTTTTAGGTGGTGATTTGCAATTGTTTGAACTGCTATTTTGATAATATGATAGCTCTTTGGTATTTTGTTGGAATTATTTTCACTTTGTATTTTGACTAAACGGTTTAGTCAACATTTTACCAAAATATATCGCGTCTTGTTTGTATTTTTTAAATGCCAAAAAATCAACTAAGCATTTTAAACAGATTTGCATTTTAAACTCTTCTTTGCATTTAAATGAAACAAATAACTGATTTGTGTTCCATCGATCGTCAGTAAAACATCAAAAGCAAGTGGCTGACGACGCCAAGACACTAATTAGCAGTAGTTCATACAACAATACGTTGTATCAATGTGTACAAGTTTCCTTTCAGCCCGATACTTAATCTAGTTGAATGAATCTATAGGACTCCAGCCATAAGATAGAGATAAGAACAACATCAACGTCAGAATAAAACACAATTCGGAATAAGGCCAAAATGGGACTAATACCTAATGGCATTAGTACCGTCTAAAGCGGAATAAGTCCCAAATCCGTCGGAATAAGACCTAAAAGGTCAGAATCAGTCCTAAACAACACTTTAACTAACCCTAAACCCCACCCCTAAGTACATCACTAACTCCACTAATAATTTCAACACTAACCATTTTTTACCCCCACCCCCATTTTATTTGGGCCATTTAGGCCTTATTTCGATGAATTTAGGATTTATCTCGATAAATTTAGGCCTTTTCCGATGAATTTTTGCCTTATTCTAATGAATTTAGGCCTTATTCCGAAGAATTTAAGCCTTTTTCCGACAGATATAGGTCTTGTTCAGACGATTAAGTTATTATTCTGTCGTGAATATTACTGCGTATTTGGCTGTATTATGTCATTGGTCTTAATTTTAATACTGTGGTTTTATAGATTTTTCTGCTTTAGGTATTGTAGCTTTTTAGGTCTTATTGTGTGTTCCCGAATCTATAACCTTTTTAAATTCGCAACTTTGATATACAGAGACAACAACAGCCGAAACGAAATTGTCCAAGAATCGTCTGAAGAAACAACAGCTGAACCTGCAATTAGCGAAAGGTAAGCTGACTGGCTTTGTTTTAAAGCCATTACGATAGCAAATAAGTAGTGCGATTTGACTTTTGACTGAAAATTTATCAAAATTCTAAATATATCCATCAAGATTTTAATAGTATTATATTTGCGTTTTAAAGCAATATACGATATGCGTTTAACGATGTATAGGTTCAGCGAAATTATTTTGTTTAGGTTTAGAATTAAATAGTTGTGAATCTCAGATTTGGACAAACAGTATTTGCTGATTGTTTTTAGGTGTTGATTTGCAATGCTTTGAACTGCTGAAATTTGATGGCTCTTTATTATTTTTTTGCAACTCGTTTTACTTTGTATTTTGCCTAAACTAAGCGTTATAAACAGATTTGCTTTTTAAACTCTTCTTTGCATTTTAAACTTTTTTTGCAATTAAATAAAACAAATAACTGATTCCGATGCATTTAAGCTTTAATACGACGAATTTAGGCCTTTTTCGAACAGATTAAGGTCTTGTTTAGATGATTTATTATTCTGTCGTGAATATTACTGCGTATTTGGCTGTATTATGTCGTTGTTCTCAATACTATGGTTTTATAGATTTTTCTGTTTATTGTAGCTTTTTAGGTCTTATTTTGTTACCGAATCTATAACTTTTTGTTAAATTCGCAACTTTGACGTACAGAGACAACAGCAGCCGAAATGAGATCGAACAAAAACCCTGTCAGGAAACAGCAGCTGAACCTGCAATTAACAAAAGGTGGGCTGACTAGCTTTGTTTTAAAACGTCACAACAATTGCAACAGTAAATAAGTAGGGCGCTTTGACTTGACAAAAAAAAGTTAAAATTTATCGCAACTCAGTTTAAAAATACATCCAACTAGATTTTAATTGTATTATATTTGCGCTTTAAAGCAATATACGATATAGAATTTTTGTTAATTCAAAACTTTAAAATACAGAGACAACATCAGCCAAAACGAGATTCTGCAAGAAGCGTGTCAAGAAATAGTAGCTGAACCTCCAATTACCGTCAGGTAGGCCAAGTTTGGTATCAGTATATGTCATGAGCATAAGTATTCTTTCGATTCATAAAAAAAAAAAAAACGGTTTCACCGATAGGATATTGTATTTTTGGAGGGAGAACGCAGTACAAACACTTAACAGGACCGCAAATAGTTCTAAAAGTCTAAAACGATAAGCCACCTTGGTAAATTACTTTTGGTCAAATACTTCTTGTAATAACCGAATATTTTGTAAATAATTAGACTTTTTAAAAATGTTTTTGTATTAGTTAGACCTGTTAATGGAATAACATATGCCAAATTTTCGCAGTTCTTCGGTGGTGATTGAAAAGCCCAAGCGCGACCCACCGCTTCGGGTTCGTCCGAGAGACGTTTACTTTTCAAAGCAGGATGTTGCTGAAGACCCAGTAGAGTTATATAGAAAAGTTATGCTAATAATGATGGACCCGGACCTATTTAAGCTGCCCACGCTACCTGTGCGGCGCGCCAATGGGAAACTGTTTGCAAGGAAAGACGACGTTTGCAACGAGTGGCTCTGCGCTTACCGTACACTGGAATACAAGGAAGGGTTGGATAAAATTAGAGTCAGGATAATAGAGGAAGATGCAAGAAGAGTGAGTTACATTTTTCACGGTCCTCTGAGGTTCAACGGACAGGAACCGATTTATGAACATTCCGATTATCACTTTTGGGAAAAAGAGTTAAAAGAGCTTTTAAATTCTTTCAGTTTATAAACAGCTGGTCCAGCATGTATAAAAAAGTAGGGCGAATTATAGAAATGTTTTTCACTTAAAACTCTTGATCTCTGTATGTTCTTTTTAATCTATGTGTTAAGTGATTCATTTTTATGTTAGCACTATATGCTTTTAAGACACTAAGCTTTGAAAACTGTACAGTTTCATGTTTTTCTATTGTATTTTATGCAACTACCTTTTGTTTTTGAAGAATCTTTTAATAAAAATTGTGATATTTACCGCTGTAAGATATAAGAGAAGGGGTCTGCAAATAGTGAGTCGCGACCATACTGTCTATATTTACTATCGAATTTGCTCAATTTAATTAAACTTATAAAAGCTAAATGAATGAATTGTACGTCTAACCTTGCAAAAAGCACTATAGCTGCATAGATTAGAACAGGGGTCGGCAACCTACGCGCGCGGGCCGGATCCGACCCGCCAATGTAATTCATCCGGCCCGCCGGCTCTTTGACGAACTAGAGTCCATTTTAAATACTTTTCGACTATTTTAACTACGTAAGTGTTAAAAATTAATTTCCGGGTTTAGTGTATATTTTTAAATCTTAATTTATTTGATTTTTTTTAATGTTTTTTTTTGGGTGGGGGGTCGGAGGGGATTGTGGGCCGTTATAAATAGGGTTAGTTTTCAGGGCTGCTTTCAAATACTATTAATTTGACTTTGGTTTGTGGTTTAGTATAAACGTTGCCTGTTCTATAGTTTCCTTAACTTGTTTCTGCAAGCAAAAACAGATATGGGCCGAAAATTTCAAGCCTTAACTATGTCTTAGATGCGAAAGAGATAGTTGCCAGGGTTTAATTTTCTCATACGTTAGTTTGGTAAAGACTATGCAACATTAATTTTAGAATTGTTTTGCAATCAAAATATTTTATTCATTTATTTATTTTTATTTTTGCCGCTTCAAAACAAAAATTCCATTTCCAGAGACTTGACAAACTGGCACTTGACGCCTGAAAACTTTACCTTGGAGAAAATGTTCAGGCTTTTTTAAATTATGATCCAATCTGGCGACATAGTTCACAAACGTCATATAAATTAAGCTTCTAGCAATGCCTCCCTGCTTTGCAATGGGTGAAACTTCATTACATACTGGTCTTGCTTGCCTCTTCATGTAATACCGCGATAATAAACTCAAATGCGGCAAGGTATTTGGGAAATGATCGAAAAATATATTTGATAAATAGAATTTACGTAGATAATGCGTAAGGCCATGTTATTAAATTTGGGTCAGGTGACATTTTTAAAAAGCAAATAACAGGTTCTAACAAAGAGGTGTACACTGCCTCCAGATTTCGCATTAAATTTGCGAAGGCAAAATATGTTGTTTTGTAAAAGCAATAAGTTTTTATACGAAGAAGAGCCTCTTTCCAAAAGGCAAGTTGCACGCGCGGCTTTTTTCCCAAGTGAGAATAAAGCACACAGCATGGTGCCACGTGGCTTCGTCGCTTCGTGAGTTTAACAAAGCTATCGAATATGGAATTCTGTATTAAAGGTTTTTAACGGCTAGATGAAAGTAGATAGCTACAGTAACCTAAAACGATGACAAATGGGTAAGATACAGGATGTAGAGTCAGAGCTGGACTTGGGACTCGACGAAATCTTACATTTGGCCCGAGTCAGACTCGGGACTCGGAGTCGGGTGTTTTTTTTTTGGCCGGAGTCGGACTCGGGTTATTTTTAACCGACTCCGCAGCCCTGATTTAAACCTTCGACTCGTGGCACGAGCTGAGAACCATTTCCCAACACAGACAAAATGCAAACATATTTTACCTTTGGTTTTATTATACGGGCCGAAAATTAATTTTCTGGACATATCTTGCTTTACCTAATTGGACAGTGAGTTAGTCGTGCAAAAACGAATAATAAGCCTAAATAATCGTCTACAATCGAACAAGTTGAGCTGGTGATGGCGTTTTAATTGTTTTTAGCCGAAAAACAACACCCTTGGTGAACATGAAGTCTATCAGTGATTTGTATTATTAGCCCCTAAAATTATGCGGCTATTTACTTTTTTAATCAGTGTGACAATAGATGTTAAGGACAAGACGCTATTTCCACCTAGTGGTTAAAATGTAAACTGTAAAAATGTGAAATATTATGAGATTTTTCACGAATGGTTGGTAATTTTTGTTGTGCGTTATGTGGTAAAGTTTTGAGTGAAAGACTTAACTTTGTTAAGAAGAGACTATATGGCCGGCTCCTCCGTTTACTAACGAAATTTGCAATACTGTAACCGGATCTGCAAAACTACAATACGATTTATGGCACTGGTCTACAATCCTACCACAACGAACGTTATTTGGGTTAGGGTCCGGGTTTGGATTTGGCTAGGTTAAGCAATATTGTTAAATAATAAATAAAATAATTCTTGACCCAAACCCTATAATAACCAACACCCTGAACCAAACATTGTGCAGACGAAGGTATACTGCGCTGGTCTACTCTAGAATCTTACCACATTTTTGTGCGTGGATTTATATCTAGCTAACATTATTTGGGTTAAGGTGCGGTTTTGGGTTTGTGTGGGTCATTGTATTATTAATATATTTTTTCTTCCTGGAAAATTCAATTTTGACCTTGTTTCGTTACTGTTGTTTCATTACCAAAAAACGTGTGGTATAGTTTCGGTTAGGGTGCGGGTTAGCGTTTGGGTGAGGGTGGGTCAAGTAATATTATCTTTATTATTATTAATAACTTGACCCATCCTCAACCAAACGCTAACCCGCACCCTAACCCAAAGAATATGCGTTGTGGTATGCGGCATTTAAAGAAAAATTTTTTTTTATTAATTTTCACGTACATAAGTGAAAGAGCGCCGAATTTTAGACCAGTACCAATGGTACTTCTATTCTATAGACGCTTTACCGAACTTCAGGGAACGGCTTATTCTTTCATGGACAATGGATCAAGTTTCCGTAGTTCCAATTTCAAAGTCCGGTAACAGGATGTCAACAGGATGCCGAGCAAATAGCCTCTTCGAATTAATGTCAATGATCATAACGAGTTTAAAATTTTATGACAACTATTTTGGTCGCCGACAGTTCTGCATTTCATCGCATTTTTTTGCAAGGATCTTTGGTCTGTTGTATTCACTTCATTACTTAAGTGGAATTAAGTCGTCTCTGTTTTTGAATGACTTGACTTAACTTAAGTCATTTGGGAGAATTGACTTGACTTGTCAATACTCAAAAAATGAAGTGTTTTCATTATAAAAAAATATCTGTTTGGTGGATTATAACATTTAAAACTTTTTGCACAGTTATTGGTAGCATCATGGAATAACATTGCACAAATCAAATAATTACCCTATAATTCATTATGGATTATTCGGACAAAGATATCCTAGTCGGGCTGAATGATTTGATTGCAAACATCGATCCGACATTAAAACAAAACATCGCAAGCCTTGAAAATGCTGAAGAGATTGTTCAGCATCTTGAAGAGACAGATGACAGCTTTCATAGGTATAAAGTAACACTTCAATATAATTACTTTTAATGTTATTAATATTTATTTAGAATAGCATGAGTTATGATGTTATTCTTCTGCTCTGCTAAAGTTCTGTCTCATCTTATAACATAACATAAAAGTGTATCTTATTTGTATATTTTGCGGCCAACCAAACTAGTTAGCGAACAAACTTGTAGACAACATAATGGTGCTGTACAGTATAGTAGCTTTAAAATAATGTGTGGTACAGTACAATTTCCAGGCTTTTGTAAAGCGCGATTTGCCTTTGGGTCACGCCTGTCTCGGAATCGCAATATTCATAGAAAAACTTGGCTGGGCGAGATCAAAAGTGTCAACTATGATTGACCCCAGCGCACTGCCTTTATGACGTTAAAATGGCACGAGAAATGGACTGTATTTTACTTGCATTTTACTATGTAGCATTACAATATGTAGTAAAATACCCTTCAACAGGTTAGTTTGATAAAAAATAATGCATTTTACTATTTAGCGTTACAATTAGGGTTCCTCTCCGGGAATGTTTCGACGGGAAATTCCTGGGATTTCCCGCGAATTAACAATCCTGAATCCCGGGAATTTTTTTTGATAATCCCGGGTATTCGGCAACCTAGCAAAACTTTAAAAATATTGCCGTTTTTGACTAATATAAAGAAAAAAAATAGTACCAACCATGTTAACGTCGTTGCCTGAGTTGTTTTATTTGCGCTTACTAGCGGAAAAACCTAATTAAATTTATTCTAACAAAAAAAAATGTGTCACAAATAAGGGTCCTGACTCGTATTAGAGAAGGTCTGGCGCTCCTTCAGTTATGAACGTAAAAATTAATAAAAAAAAACGGTCTTTAAATACCGCTTACCACAAGCAAATTATTTGGGTTAGAATGTTGGTTAGCGTTTGGGTGAGGGTGGGTCAAGCGGTATTATTAATAATAAACATAATAATACTTGACACACCCTCACCCAAACGCTAACCCGCACCTTAACCCAAACAATATGCCTTGTGGTATGCGGTATTTCTTTCTTTTGTTTTTTTGCATAACTTTCCACGTACATAAGTGAAAGAACACCCATAAATGAGCTTAATTAAATGTTTGGATCTAAAATAAAAAAATACCAACCTCAAAATGACGTGATTTTATGTATAATTTGTTCGTCAGGATCCCGGGATTCCCGGGAAGTTTCATTTTTTAATCCCGTTTCCCGGGAGTGAAAAAATCCGGGAAAAAGAACCCTAGTTACAATATGTAGTAAAATACCCTACAACAGGTTAGATCGATAAAAAATATTGTAACTTGTAACATTTTTTTTGTTGAACATTTATTTGGAAGAAGCATTGCCAGTGGTTCCCAAATCCTTCATAAAAGAAAAATAGTTTATGGCACCCTTACTAGCTCATTTTTGCAAAGTGTTTGACTGTGGTGTCACTATAAACTAGCTTGGTGGTTTATGTAAACTAAAAACAGAAAAACCTTCTCGCTTTGTGGCAATCCAATCATACATAAAAATTGTATCAAGAAGGCCTCTAATAGAAAAAATTGAATCCAAAAGGATATTTGAAATATATTATAGCATCCTTTAGCATTAGAAACGGTGCGTCACCCCAGTTTGAAACCACTGAGTAAGTTTTACAACTTGAATTTAATTTTACAATGTATTCTCGAAATTTTATTTTACAATATATTCTGAGATAACAAAAAATTGTTTGCTTGTAGCTACAACTAAACCACAATTGTGCGGTGTTTGAAATAGGTTAAAACAAATTGTAATTAAAATATGTCAATTATGCATTCTTGAAAAATGAATTATTTTTAAAAAAGTGTTAAACTAACTTTTGATGTACGAAACCATTTTATCAACGCATTGTGTATATTCTGTTATCTGGCCCCTCTGAAGTCATGCTGATTACAAAAAAGACACACATTCCTAATAATAGTCCATACGATGCTTTAGTCAAGCATTACTGAAATAAGGCGGCCTAAAATTATCCCAAAAGCAAGACAAGGCCGAAATTTATGCAATAAGTTTCAAACTCATGACCTTGGACTTGTTTTATATACAACTTTGTTGATCAACATCATAGACATTTTTATAATTTGTCTGCATTGCAACTTTCAGAAATGATTTTGTCAAGTACATCTGCGACGCAATAAGCAGTGAAATGGGAGCAATCATAGACGAAGAGATAGAAAGAAAAACAAACTCGTTCGACCCGAATTCGGTTTCCAAACAGCAGACTCTTGTACAAGCTGTAACAGACTCTGTTATAAAGAACAATGTGTAAGTTCAATCTAGGAATGTGCAATAATATCGGATCGGAGCCAATACACGACCAAGTGGTAGAATTAGTACTCATCCGATAGTAGGCTGATATTGGTGCTGATCTAAAACCAAAATCACGTGGAAATTTCATCCATGATTTGCATTTCAATACAAAATTTTTTACCCTAAAAGGCAAACTTCAAACTATGGTAAGTTAAAAACTGAAGTTACCTTAAGTTCATAATGCTAAAAAAAATTTCAGGCTAACACCTTTGAAAGAATGACCTTTTAAAAGGCGATCGAATTTCATCTATTTTGTTTTTAGTATTGTTATGACGTCATTTAGTATCGGATTGTAATGCTTTTAGCCCAAAATATTGGGTAGTAGTATCAGAATATATGTCAAGTATCGGACATCCTTCGTTCCAACCAACTTACGACAAACAATAAAATGTTCCTACATTCTTAAACAACTTGGCATTATACTGCGAATTGTATGTAATATGCAAAATTCATTGTTTTTAAAAGAATATTAATATATGTATAAAAAATATATATTTTCAGGAAGTTCACAGCAATTGGATGCGTTATCTTTTTACTAAATAATTAGATCCTAATTTATTGTAATCAACTAATGCACTTTGCTTTAAAACAAAACAAAGTTTTTTACATTATCCAATCCCATTAACTCCATATTTGCCTCGTAATATAACTTTTTTTGTGTTTTTAGGCAAATAACATGTAATATGCAAACTAATTTAAAACTTTCAAAAAACAAAAAATAAAACTTTTCACGGAACAAACAACAAAACTTATATAGCGTAATACTTTACTCTATTCACCCTACAGCTACTCAAACTTATCCAAGCAAATTTGCTCCACGACGATATCAGCTTCCAACGAGCTTTGCAAGCACATCGAGAAAGAAATGAATGCTTCAACAGATGACGAAACGGAAAGTCACCTCAGCAAACAAATGCGCTCGATGTGCAGTGAAGGGGAACTGTCATACGGATCGTCGTTTAACCAGGGAATGTTCTTCATGACTCAGGTAGATGCGAGCGTTTTTATTTAAAAATTATAAAAAAAATGGTTTTGTGTCTTTCTATGAAAGCAAAAGCACATGCAGTGTTGTGAACACGTCATTTAAAAATAACTTAAATCCTAGTCAAGCCATTTTGAATAAATAACAAGTTAAGTCATAATTAGAGGTTTAGAGCAAGTCAATTTCCAACCTTGTCATAAAAAGTAAACTATAAATTGGTAAAGTTTTCCGATTACATGTCATAACTGGACAACAAATAACAAAAATGTAGCAAGCAAATTATTTTATGTGCAAAAATTAGGATAAATAATTCAATTAAATTATATAAACAATAAATTTAAATAGATCATACATTTTAAAGAAAAAAATCGAATTTAAAAAGTTTTAATCGCCTATAACAGAGGCTGGGAACCTTTTTAGCTAAAGGAGCCTAAAAGCTAAATTTAATTGGTTGTATTTCCATGTGGGCCTAGATTACGTGGGCAAAAATAGTAATTTGAAATGGGTTTCAAAAAGCAACATAGTAAGCGAGTAACAAGTCTTTGGTTACATAAGTAGCCTAGAGTTACATCAGTAGCCAGGCTGGCAGAATCTTGTCAGCCTTCTGGTGACAAGCATTTTGCGCCCAAATTCTTCAGGGTTTTCATGTCCTTAAAGTTGAATGCTATGTTCGCCTTACGAATGTATAAACCTTGCCACGTTTTAGGCGATAAGTGCTTTTTGAATATCTAGGTTGCCTTAAAACAGACAAAAACAAATTAATACTTGATAGAAGTTTAAAAAATAGTATTTACATATATCCGCATTTCTGTATTTTTACAAACCACTGTTTTGTAAACCCCACAACAGACCACTCAATAAAAGTTTGAGGATGCGTATGAATATGGTGGGCCTGGCATAAGGTGTAAAAGATTTTCCCCCCCAAAATTTTTTTAAATAAAATATTGTTTGCACCAATTTCTTTGGTGGCCATATCAGTTTTAATATTTGGTAGCAATATTAGGCATGATTTGTGATTCAATACAGACCTTCTAACCTTGAAAGGTAAATTTATCAAACAATACTAAGTTTAAAAATTGGTGTTAACTCAATTTTTTAACACTAATTCTTAAATGTAAATGTCAGCCTATAAGTGTTTTCCAAACTTTTTTATTCCAAAGCAAATTTGAGTTTTGTGAACACCTCATGATCAAAGATATGGAAAGCTGGTATAAAATATGTCAGTTTTCGTACAACCAAACTTGATTTAAATTCATACATGATTTATTATAGAAAGTTACTTAAATATATCGCCAAAATTGCTTAGAAGTAATAATACTTCAGTCCAATAAGGCAAAACGGAACGAGGTTGATTATAAAGATAAATAATCAAAATTGTGGCAGACTTGAAATGTTTTTAAAGACCCATACTTTGGGAACCACTGGCTTAACATACATTACAAAGTAAATAAAAAGGTAAATTTAAATTTATTTTCTTGTTTGCCAGGAACAATTCCACCGTATCGCCTATGAGCTTCACGTCAACCAACCAATCGAGAAACGGCGTGAAGCTCTGCTGCGTCTTTGTCAAGTCCCTCCCTCCGATGTTATGGCCAGTGAGAGCTGGACTCAACTTCGGGTCGCTTTGCTTGACGCTTTGGCCGATGAAGATAACTTTATATCGCACACGGCGCTCACGTTTCACGCCAAAATGTTTGCAGGTAATTCTGTAGTTTCCAAAGTCTTACCGGGGTCTGCCAATGCGTTTTAGGGAATATGTAAATTAAGTGCATGGCGTTGTTATCCTAACTCAAAGTTGGTGAATAAAATACAAGCAATTGACAAAATTTCAGTAAAGCTACTAGTTATTTGGATATGTGTTTTGTCATTTTATGTTATTAAAAAATCCTATTTAATTTATTTTCTTTGCAAGTGACCACAAAAATAGTGGGGGTCTTCACTAAAAAAAAAATACAAAACGTTTTAAAACGACTGGTCTACTTCTTATTTAAAAAGACATAGAGCAGTGGTTCTCAACCTTTATGTACATAAAGGTTGAGAACCACTACGATATCAATATCGTCAGCCTAGTTTACCTTGTGTTGAGTATTTAAAGTAACACACAACACCCATTTCATTTATGACATGTTAAAATGATTTCTGCTGCTGCATCGCCGAAGCAAGTCTTAAAATGCGAATGATAGCATAAACCAAAAATCAGTATGTATATTATGAACTGTTGTAATTCTGCCTTCCATTTTACAATCTATTGTGTTAATCACAATGGAAGTGTTCTGTCACACGCCACACTCAATGCAATTTACAACATGTTACAACAATATGATTTTATCACTTACCACGATTGTGATTAGGCATGTTACCAAGCGTTATTTATTTCCTAGCGTTAATTATATTATTAGTGGTATATTTATAAGTTTTTGTGGACCCACTTAAAACGTTTTGCAGACCCCCAGGGGTCTGCGGATTCCCAGTTAACAACCGCTGACATAGAGTTCGCAGTTAGAGAAAAAAGAAATATCCACACAGCATGTTTAATGTTTATATATATATATACTATGATATTGAATCAACATTCATACATCCTTACTAGTACACCGAAAGCCATCACAGACTCACCGAATCTTTCGATTAATGATGCAAGTGTGTGTATCTTTCGAACATCTTTGATTTATTTCTGTCCCTTAGAAACTTTTGAAATTTTCTCCATATTGCTTCTAATTTAGCTTGAGACAGAATGTCAAAGCCGGAAAAGTTGAGTAAATTGTCACCATCTTATTAAAGACAATTCCAATACTCAAACCTGATGTGCTCAGGCTTTAGACGTGTTTGAATTGAGAATACTAGAGTTGCTAGCTATTCAAGACTGTAGCCCTGAATTGAATTTGACACCATGTCAACATTGCTGAACCTGTTCAACACCTGAAGTGTAATTAATGCATTTCGAATGATTAAAAACTCCGAATGAAAAAAATTGCATTCCACCTTTTTAGAAGTGCGGTTTGAACCTATTTGAGTCAAATTAACTGATGATAATACAAGTGTGTATCACAAACATCTTATCTAGAAGATGTTGATTTGTTGACCTGCTTGATTTGAGCATTCATTTTCAAGCCACATTCCAGATCTGTGTATAGTGCACATAAATACTAATTTATTTCTTCTTTTAGTTTCCAGTTACCAGATAATGCGTGAAACATACACCTGTCTTTCCGAGCACCTTTCAATCTGCTTTAAATTGTGGGCCAACCAATCTTCAGACGAAATAAATCTCACCAACCCTGTGGCAGCCAGAATACTTCAAAGGTAGAATATTACTTTTGTTATTATTATCAAGCTAGAATATTACTGTTGTATGTAGTTAATATTGTGGGTGACAGAGCTTGATACTTTGTGGGTGACAATGCTTGAGACATTTTAATCCGATACTGATACCTAAAATTTTTAACAAAAAGCATCAAAATGCGATATAAAATGAACTCAATACTATGCCCAAAACAAGCAAAGCAAATTCAAGTTCTTTAACCAAAATTTGCTTTCGCTTGAAGAAATTAAGTTACTTTGAATTCTAAAGTTCTTTTAGAAAAAATTCTTTTTAAGGAAGAATCGCTGTGTTTGATCGCAAATCAAGGCTAAAGTTCCTGTATAAATTTGGTATCAGATCGGCACCAATAGAGTACCCATACTACCACTTGGGCATCATTTAGTTTAAATCTGAATACACGTTATTTATTGTGTTGTTGAATTATTTTTATCAAATGCTTTGCCTTCAATAGCGGTAGCTTTTACTGCTCTGTCTTGTTTTAAAAAAGTGTTTTTTATTTGACCAAGTTTTTCTAAACACCTTTTTTGATATAGTTTAAGCACTTGTTATTAGATAAAAAAGTTAAAATTAAAAAAAGAGATCAACTGATAGCACTTTTTCGAGCCCATACCTGATTTTTAACATTTTTACAAACTGATACCTGATACCAATTTTGTTATTTACCTAGATATAGTCAAAACTTTAATTGAAAAATACAATTTTAGTTTATCTACCTGTATTTATTAAACTCCTATTTTGCATATTAACTTGGCATGGGGCGAAACAAAAAAAAATTCAGGTTTACATCATTACATCTGAATGTAAAGTTTTAAATCAAAGATGTGTTTGTTTTTTCAGGTTGCGTCTCGTGAATGAATTTCAGTGTGAGGTTCCATTGATTTGGGTTCGATATCCTGAAAGTTTCCTTGATTGTATAATGGACAGTACTTTCGATCTAATCACAGTGTTTGGCAAGTCAAGTAAGTTAATTTTAATTTATTTGATGTCTTTATCTTTACAGTCAGCAAACCTGAAAAGAAATGAAAAGCTGTTTAAAATTCCAGTTAATAATTCTTTCCTCTCTGGGTAGTAAACTGAAACACTTTTCGGAAGTAAGGAAAATCGCAGACAATAAAATGTAAAAGATTCTGATACGAAAGCAAGAATCTTTCTTTTACATGTTATTGTCTGCGGGAGATACCTTACTTCCGAAAGTGTTTCAGCTTTAATAAATATAGAGGTAGATGAACTGAAATGTTGTTTGAATTTTATTTTCTATTAATATAAATGATCCAAGGTATATAAAAAAGATCAGTATCGGTGTCGCATATATTGGTTGCCAAAAATTTTGTGTATCTGTATCAGAAATATCGGTCGATCTCTACTTTGTTTATAGAAAGTCATTCCGAAATATCTGTGATTCATTTTTTGTCATTGCTCGACCTTGAAGCCAACTGGTTCAGAAGATGGTTGCATGGCAACTACAGCAGAGCAGTCGTCATTAAGTGCATGGAGAATAAATACAGGTAACCTAGAAAAAGTATTTTTTTTAAATAAAAGAGTACGTATTTTTTTTAAATTGAAAGGGATTTACCAGTTAACAAATAAATTTCATAATATACTGAATACATTGCAAATTTCCTTGTGTATATTTTGTGGCAATATTTTTTAATAAAAAAGAAATTAATTTCACTAAACATCATTTTTTTATTCACATTTTATGTCAGTATAACTATTAATGTGCCAATTTAAATTGCAGAATTTTTCTCGTGGAAGCCGTCACGAATTGTGTTCTGTTTTGTCGGAAATCAATTGGTTGGTCTGCTGCGGGTCAATCTCAATTTCAGCAAGCAAAAAGGTAGAGAATAAAACATTTTAAAGTAGAAAATCGTTTTTTGCAATACAATTGTCCGAGCTGATTTTTTTTTGATACAAGACTGCCGTAAAGTCTTTGAATCTTCAAAATTCTTTGACCTGATTTGCTAAAAATAAGAATTTTATAAACGTCTTTGATTTATTATATGTACAGCTTAGATTGTGAGTTTAAAAAACTCCGTAGTAAATCAATTTTTTGCTCTTAGTTATTATCTTAAGTATGTCATTTATACTCTTTTGCTTTTGAATTAATTTGAAAAACTGTCTAGTTATTCAATTTTAGGTCTTAGAATATCTATAATTTCCATTGAACAGTCTTTAAATGTCTTTTTCTGTGGTACCGCATCTTCTGGTAACTCTCGACGAAGTAGCGTATGTAGTAGTGTTCTGTGCTTGAGCAAAATATGCTTTCTTGTTGATAATTAGGAACAACCAGAACAGTCTTATGATAAAATCATTAGTGTTTTGAAACATGTGATTGAAAAAGTATTGGAAAATAAACAAAAATATCGGAAATAAAACATTTTTTATTTGTAAAATACATCTTAGAAATCAGTGTTGTAATGATTACTTACGTCATTGCTTTTAAGCAGGGCTGCGGAGTCAGTTAGAAATAACCAGAGTCCGACTCCCGAGTCCGACTCCTGTCAAATATGCGATTTCGTTGAGTCCCGAGTCCGGCCCTGACTCTACAGCCTGTCAATTTAAGTAACTAAAATAACGTGGATATATTCAGCAATCCACTTATAGGGGTGTCATATAATTCATTCACTCACAATACATGGTTGAAAAATATTCCACCATGTGCTATTCCGCCTTTACAATTCACAGTTTGCGGCCATATCAGTTTTGAAATTTCGTACTGCGCACGTCGGACTCGGGACTCTGGTAGTTTTACATGGCCATACACAAGTCCGACTCCAACTCCGCAGCCCTGTTTTAAGTGACTTGACTTAACTTACGTCTTGTCGACAATAGGCTTTGGTTGAAATTAAGTGTTTTCATTAGGCATCTGTTTTTAAAATTGTTTTTTTACCTCAATGTTTGCACTTGAAACAATTTGCTTGCTATATGTTGCATTTTTGTTATTTTCACTTCAGTATAATCGGACGAGTTTTTACAAATTTTAATAGTTTTGCATTTAATTTTGATGACAAGGACTTGATTTAAAACTGACTTGCTCTAATTGTGACTTGACATGTTATTTATTAAAAAAAGACTTGACTCGGACTTGAGTTATATTTTTAATGACTTGACTGGGACTTAAAGCCATATTGACATTAATTACTTGCAAAGAACCTCTTCAAAACTACGCGTTTTTCTTCTATTCAGGCAAGTGTACACATTGGCACATCTGCAGTACACCTGTTTTGTCCACTGCTTGTCCATCATTGCAAGGCTTCTGATGTACTCTTGTGGAAGACAGCTGTTCCCCGTGCAATTCCAATCGCAACTCATCACAATACAAGAGCTGCTGGTCGCATGGATAAAGGTAAGGTTATTGAAACTGTACTTTATGGCTTGCCTTACTCCAGTGGTTTCCAAACTGTGGGATATGGAGTTATTTGAAAATATTGCAATTGTATAGTAAGAATATCAAAGCCCATACAGAAGTATGTATCATTTTGACTGTTTCGAACAAATCTTTATTAATTTTCAATCTCATTTATTTTTATTTTCAATGTATAGAAAATGAGATATTCGAAAAGTTCAAAATATTACCTACTTTTATGGGCTTTGATAGTCTTACTACGTCTTACTACAACCATAATGCTCCATTGCAATTGTACATGTTTTGTTTTACTAAATTTTTTAGAATATAAAAAAGCTTCTTGTTACTGCCAAACAAACATTATACTCATTTGCCCTTCATTTATTATTCCTGTATGGCCAAACAAAGGTTAAGAGACAATTTTTTTTCACTATGTGTATCAGCATCTTATTTGGCTGATAAGCTCATAACTGTACAGAAATGAGCGCAAAGGCTTTAAATCGGGTACTCTAATCAATTCAAGTTTTTGAATTGATTTACATTGTTGAAAATGCTTTGAAAAACCCAAGTTTTTTTCAAAATTCTTTGAATACTCTTTGAATGTCCATCTGAAGTTTAGTGTTTTGAAAGCACTGTTAAAAAGCAATTTACTTTTTTTACAAAATTGTGTTCACTATGACCTTCATACTGTTTTATTTTCCGATTATAATTAAAAATTGTCAATTGGTTCCATTTTAGGTCTTTAAAACCTACAAATTTCTTTTGAAAGATAAGTCTTTGAATTTTTTTGTATAAAATTGTGTGGTAGGTCTATTGGACCCATCGAAAAGTCTTTGAATATCTTTGAATTTTTTTTTTTTATAAAATTGTTTAAAAGATTTATTGAACCCATTGGAAAGTCTTTGATTATTATCTTTGAATTTTTTTTGTAAAATTATGTGAAACTCTATTGGACCCATCGAAAAGTCTTCGAATATCTTTAATTTTTTTTGTAAAATTGTGTGAAAGTTTATTGGACCTGTTGCTTATATTTCGCATGAATCTGTTTTTTGTTATACTTAGTGTATTTTAATTCCAGCGCGAACGGAAAATATACATTACCTAGTTATACCATACCTACTTACTAATTCATTCTTTAATTTCAGCTGCTAAGTTTAGGCGAAGTTAAACCCAAACCAGGATCAAAGATTTTTGAGCCAGCTGCTGTTGTTGGAAAGGTGATATTAAAAAACTTTTTTATTTTTCACTATCTTAACATCCCTGAATTGTTGAGAATATCTGTTTGTTCATTTCCAACAGAGATATTCCAAACGTTCACAAAATGCTACCTACTTCTGTATAGGCTTTGAATTTTTTTCTTCATCTAACTACAACCTCCAGCAATTATCTTAAGATTTATTCGAAACGTTCAAAAAATGCCACCTACTTCTGTATGGGCTTTGCTATACTCACTACGTCTTACTGCAACCTCTTTTAATTCATAATTCTATTATTTTTAGCAACTTAAAAATTGTTGTATGACTTAAATAAACTGTATTGCTTTCCATGTTTGGTAGATCTGACAATATTGTGTTTGCTTTTTCCTTTAGGCGTTATGCAACCTGTGTTCATCGAATGCTTTTGTAGAAGAATGCGTTAATTCTGACGTTATTTCAATTCTCCTCACTCCAGTGCATACTTGGCTAGGTAAGGGTGCTTTGCTTTTCTACTTTATATGGAAAAAATAGGCACAATCTATACACTCTTCGCACTAAATAGTTTTCCAAAAGGTGTTTTGCCACATTTAAGGTTAATTGTGAAAAAAATCAGACCAAAGATTTGTCTGTACCTGAAGAAAATAATCCCCACAGTTGTTTTCAAGCCTGGCATTCCTTGAATATAAAAAGCATTTAATGTGTGCTGACAATTAGACTCTAGACTAGACCAATCCTATCAGAATCATGTTACTTAAATATCATTATGTTATACCAAAGACCACTGCATTTTAAGTAGGCTATAAAAACTGGTCCACGCGAGATAAAAATATTTATTAGGGGGTCATGGTAAAACAAGTTTAGTAACCCATGATATAGTGTCACCTGATTACCCAAATTTTGTTTTGTGGTAGACGTTTACTCGCATGTTCTTCTACTACGTGTATTTTTATTTCTTTATTTCTACTTGATTTCTAACCTGATGAAGCACGGTGGTGCTAAAGCTTGTCGAGAATTTAATATAATTTGTCTTTACATAGTGGCACCTGATTACTCAACTTTTGTTTTGTGTTAGACGTTAGCAGCAAGCAAAGAGCCAAAGAAGCGACGATGCTTCACATAGCCGAGATATTGGCTTCATTAACGTCAACTCATTCTGGCAGAAAACAACTACTACAAGTTAATTCTGCTGACAACAGGTTGAAATTACTGTTAACTGCTAAGTAGGGATGTCTGATAAAATCGAATCGTAGCAGATACCCGATGCCAAGTATACTCTTAGTGGTGTGGTAGTCCGCTACTAGGTTGGTAACAACATGTTAAAATTACTGCTGAGATGTATATATTTTGTATAAGTGTACAGCTATTGAATAAAAATTTTATAACAGAAAAATATTTCTTTAAACATGGAATGTTTTAATGAAACGAAACTTTAGCTTCTGTCAGAAAAACAATTAAGCAAAAAGTGTCTGCTTATTTTTCTTGTTGTAGCTATTATATTGAAACTTTATCTAATCAAACGATTATTATAACAGCACACATAATGGGCTTTGAAATTCTTACTACGTCTTGCTAGAACCTCTGATCATTATATTAAGATTTGTTCATACATTCTCCCTTCAAAATGTTACCTACTTTTTCTGCACAGGACTGCAGCCCACGTGGTTGCTGAATTTGCACTGAAGGCGCTCAGTGGCAAACTGCACGGAGTATCAAGTCACCTGGTAGCACCCTCCAACGCAATAACAGGGGCTTTTGTGTTCGTTTGTCGTCAACTTTACAACACCTGTGGCGGACTGCTTCTGTTGCACGATTACCAGCTTCACAGCAAAATAGCTGCGTCGTGGAGACAGGTTTGAAAGAATCTGATTATAATTTGAAAAACAAAGCGCTTTGAGAAAGCTTTAAAAAACTAGGGGTCCTAAATATTCCATATTACTGCTCTTCCAGGTATTAAGATAATTCTTGGAGTCTTATATAATGCGAACGAAACAGCATTTACCAAGTTTCAAAAACCCATAAAAAACAGGTTTTCCTTATAATTTGAATACGGTCAAGGCATTTATAACGACATAAATTACGTACTTTTAACGTGCAATAATGATATGAGGATTATAAATTGCTACTACATGGCCGCAGGTTTTAAGAAACACAACCACAATTTTTTTAGACAAACGAAAACAAGCAAGCCCCGTCCAGTCAGGCGGAGGTCACCTTTGAAAGTGAGAGTCTTCCAACTCAGTCCAGCTCAAGGAGTTTAATCGTCTGGGAAGACACACTACTCGACAACCTACTCAACTTCGCCGCCACTCCACAAGTACTTTGTCTTATATGTTATATACCAGTGTGGTCCAACTGCAGGCCCGCAGACCAAAGTTGGCCCGCAAGTTCGGCTTTTTTGGCCCGCGAACTGATAGTAAGCTTTGCTTCAAACTAGCAATTTTACTTTAATTTTTGTTTCTTTGTTATTTTAAATGACAACAAAATTTGTGAATGATCTTTTGTGATGCATAAAAATACAACTTTGTACAAAAATAGAACATCGACCTCAGACGTCCCATTGATCAATAAATCATGTGGCAAATTTGCAAAATTTTGGTGTTGAAATTATTTCACACCTACCGTAGCTAAACGTAGATGTACATTTAATAAAGTTAGAGTATATATGCAATAGGCTAAGTATGATTTGCCAGCAATAAGCCTAATAATCGCTATTTAAAACCATTGGCCCGCAAGATAAAAAACAAATGGTTTTTTTCCCGCGATGAAAAGAAGTTGGACCACGCTGATATATACTATATGATATACTTGTAAAGTTTTTCTGTATTCGGGCGTCTTGATTTGTGATAACGGCACTGCACATATATAGTCCAAAAAAACAAGATGAAATCTGGACTTTTCAATGGTACTAGGTCCTATATAATGAGTCACCAAACTTTTTTTCGAAATGAGACGGATAATTCTAAGGCCTGATCATCGCGGGCCAAACTACTGTTGGGATTTGCCATAGCGTACCGAATATAAATATTTTTGTCGAACTTTGTTAACTTGGTTATTATCGTTGTGCAAAAAAATAGAAATGACATTACATTTAATTATTCACAATCAATTTAATTAAATCGCAAATTATTAAAAAAATGTAACCGGTAAACATTTGTGTCCCAATTTTTCTGCCTTTTACTTCATACCATATGCTTTTAAGACTGTAAAAAAATCACCTAACAAGTAATCATCTACAAGTCGTTCCGACCAAAGAGTTCTAATTTAAATTCGTAGTTTTAAACGAGAGACTAAAAAATGTCGCTGGACAAAGTAGCATTTTTGGTAAAATCCGAATAGATTAGAACTAGAATTAGAGCACACAAGCAATTCACAAACTTGATTAAAATTAGAATTAGCTGCACTTTGCTCTTTTCGAATTATAAAACCAGACTTATCTAGTTGTCCAAAGGTTACAGGTAGGGATGCGAAGCTAGTAATGGTACTTGTCCGTCACTAGGCTATCACTACATCCTTTGTGCATGTTACTAAATAATGAATTCTTTGTTTAGGGTTTGCTAATGCTTCAACAGACGGGTGCAATGAATGAATGTGTGGCTTACATGCATTCGAGGTACACCAAAAAGCTACAGGTAATTTGGAAAACTGAAAACTGAAAGAATCTTGCCAGAATTTTGCCGACATAGTCGCCAAGTCGCCAGCATTCTGCCATACTGGTAAAATCTATTTGACACCAGGACCTTCATGTTAAGGTTTTGCCAACACAAAAATTTTATTGTTACAGAAAATATAGTTGTTTTATTTGACGATATTGTTCTAGACATCCATTTTTTGTATTAATCTGGCTGTGCATTTTAAATAAGTGACACAAAAACGGAAAATGTTTTTACCAAAATCATTAATTTTCCTGGTATTTTTTTAATTTTAGCGAATATTTAAGCAACTCTGGACCATGATTTTTTTTAAGAATGATAGCCTTTTTTAAAAAAAATCTTGATATTTTTATTGTGACATCTATGTTGTATAACAAACACTTAACTATAAGTTACTAATTTTGTTTCAGGTTAGCAAATGTGAAAAGTTTGGATACGGAGTAATGGTCACACAATTGGCTTCCACGTCTGCTGGTTCAATGGGTTAGTTACGAACTTCATACTATAATATTATATTGTAGAATGTAGATGTTAGGGCTGTTTATAAAAACAGGTATAAAACATAAAATAATTTATTTAAAAAAGTTTACAGAAGGGCATATTTCGCCTTATGAATAGGCGGCAGGAGTATCTGTGTTTTACCGAATATCAAAGCCCATACAGTATTAGTTTGATCCTGTAAAATGCTCGTGTGCTATATTTGTAATTCTAATCTAATTTGGATTTTACCAAAAATTCTACTTCGCCCAACGGCATTTTCATTCTCTTAGTCAAAACAAATAATCCGAATTAAGACTTTTTGGTTGGAACGACTTGTTGGCCTATGCGATAAAAGGCATAACAAGAAGAACACAAATATTTGGCATTCGCATTCTTATTAAAATATAATTGCTATTTAAATTAAATTTGATTGTGAATAGTTAAATGTAATTCTAGTTCAAATTTCGATTTTTACAGAATTTAGTTATTCTAATTCCAATCTAATTTGAGAAACTCAAAATGATCTTTGGAGCAGAATGGATGGAGGTTATAGTAAGACGTAATAAGAATATCGAAGCACGAACAGAAACAGGTGTCATCTTGAACTTCGAAATAGCTCTTTATGTTGAAAATGAATAAGGACTTATTCAAAACGTTTAAAATGATACCTACTTCTGTATGGGCTTTGATATTCTTATGACGTCAAAATGATATAATTCTAATTTCTAATCTGATTTTAAAAAGCCTTCAAATCTGCTCAGAGGGGAGCTAGTCGAGAAACAACCTTTTATAGATTGGTTTTATTCACATAACCTATTTGTAAACTAGCTTTGGAAAAGGCGGGCTTCATTCAAGCGATCGTGCACGAGTTCTGGGCGAGTGTTGAGGGAATAAACGTCGACATTCAGCATCCCGCTCCGTTCACCAAACTAAGTCCCGTGGAAAAGTCAGTACACAAGGTAATTTTTTTACATTATTTAAACTAATAAATCAAGTTAGAAGAAAATGGAACTAAAAAACTATTTTTCTTCTACAGCAATTTCAGCTAATTGTGAAAAAGTTTTATAGCTATATTTTTACTTATGTGAATCACCAACAGTATAATGGCTTATTCGTAAATTTGAACTTAAAATATTAAGTTCACGAAGTAAAAATATTTTATTTCTAAAATAATGACACTTGAAATGAAAATAATATGAAGACGTTTAGTTGCCTACCCCAATACGTAAGGTTTTATATTATATTGCCTTTTTAATTACTGGACATGGTGTAAAGCCGGTCTGTGGCATCGGAATCTAGGCTGGTGACTCAAGTAAGTCTACGTAAGAATATTCAAGTCCCGAATCCGGCGTGCGCATGCGCAGTATCAAATTCTCCCGAAAACTGTTAATTGTAAAGATGGAATAGCACTCTGCTAAATGTCCACCTTATTTTAGTTACGTAAATGGATGTAATACAGGCTGTAGAGTTGAAGCTTGACTGGGGACTCGACGAAATCGATACATTTGGCTCGAGTCACACTCTGGTTCATTTTTTTATCCGTTTTTATTTTAATTTTGTGTTTGCTATACTTAAATAATGTTTAAATTGAAGATTACAGAAAAACTTATTCATGTTAATTGAATGGTTTGCGTACTTTTAGGCGTTCACGGGACTCGCCAATGTGCTCAGTTCATACCAGGCAGTCCACCAACTCTTCAAGGGAAAGCAGCTACCGAATAAAAGTAACTACACATTCAGGGATATCCCCGATTCTCCACTGGTAAGTAACGTTAACATATCATTGAAGAAAAAAACATATTTCTAGTTGTGTGGTCAATGTTTATAGAAATCCTAATCGTTCATCATTACAAATTCAGTTGCAAATGTTAGACACAGTAAGAATATCCAGGCTCAAACAAAAGTAGGTTTCGAATTAATCTTAAGGCTTGAGGTTGTAGTTAGACGTGAAATGAATATCAAAACCTATACAGAAGTAGGTAGCATTTTGTGAAGGTTTTTAATCAATCTTAAGAAAATGGCTGGCGGTTGTAGTTA
The DNA here is from genome assembly GCF_963924565.1 of Ascidiella aspersa. Classification (NCBI taxonomy): domain Eukaryota; kingdom Metazoa; phylum Chordata; class Ascidiacea; order Phlebobranchia; family Ascidiidae; genus Ascidiella; species Ascidiella aspersa. Next base: position 5,361,299 of record NC_139451.1, read on the forward strand.
GACGTAGAATAAAAATCAAAGCCTATACAGAAGTAGGAAGCAATTTGTGAAGGTTTTTAATCAATCTTAAGAAAATGGCTGGCGGTTGTAGTTAGACGTAGAATAAAAATCAAAGCCTATACAGAAGTAGGAAGCAATTTGTGAAGGTTTTTAATCAATCTTAAGAAAATGGCTGGCGGTTGTAGTTAGACGTAGAATAAAAATCAAAGCCTATACAGAAGTAGGAAGCAATTTGTGAAGGTTTTTAATCAATCTTAAGAAAATGGCTGGCGGTTGTAGTTAGACGTAGAATAAAAATCAAAGCCTATACAGAAGTAGGAAGCAATTTGGGAGCGTTCAAATAAATCTTTATTCAATTTAAAAGGCTAAAGGCTAGACTAGAGAAACTTCAAATGAGGCTGTATGTACCAATAGGATGCAGCAGGCAATTGTGCTATGGCTGTTTCTCGACCAGCTCCCACTGAGCCCGTGTAGCTCAATCGATTGAGCTACGTTCCCGGTATGGCCGAGATCGTGAGTTCCAGTCTCCCCACTAGATAGTTTTACGAACAGGATGCAGCAGGTAACGGTGCCATTGTTTTTCCTCGACTTGCCGATCCTCTCTGATCCTATGCAGCTCAGTTTAATAGTCCTATTATGGCCAGAGGTCATGAATTCAAACCTCGACGCAGGCTAATTGGTTTTCTAGCCTATAGCCTTGCTTGCACGAAAATCCTGATTAGTCTGACTTGTTTAAGTAAGCTTTTACGAACGCATCATATGTTCAGTATTGTGGTGTACGTGGTTTAATAATGTTCATTGTTGTCTTATCTTTACTTTAGGAACTCTTGGATAGAATTATCGCCCTCAACTCTGATCAAAAATTCCATGCCTTGTTCAACTTCGAACAGTCCCACGTATTCGGACTCAGGTAAGCGCGAGACAAATGTATACATACATTTATGCTAGTTCAAGGGTTCTTCTTTTCTTTAAAGCACACCCCTAAAAAAATTTAGTTCATTTAGACCTGGATTGGCACGAAATGGTTCGGAGATGACGTCATAAACAATCCTGTCTTTTTTTTCTCGGGTAAAAATTTTAATCCGTTTAATTTCTTGCGATAAAGAACTTGTGGTTTTAGAAAATTGAAACACTTATTAGCAAGCGTTTGAAACATTTATCAACAAGTTTATTCACATTAAGTCAAGTTAAGTCATTATTCCCGAATGACTTAAGTAAAGTCATTATTCATAAATGACTTAAGTGCACTTAGGTCAAGTCAGGCCAATATTCCAAAATGACTTAAGTCACCTGAAGTGCATATATGTCAAGGCATTGACTTAAGTTATTACAACACTGTTGTTTTTATTGCAGGTTACTGACGCTTCTCAGTTGCAACTTGGACACTTGGCTTCTGCTTGAAACCCAGTACAACATTAAGCAGATGTTGCTCAACCTTCAGAAGAACAACCAGATGTATGAGGGGTAAGATGGAAGGTTTGAACTTAGGACCATGGTGTTTCTCATTGATGTAAATTATAGATGTCCGATACTTGATATTTTATTCCGATACCCGATATTCTGGACTGAAAGTATCGCGATCTGATTCCATACCCAAACGACGTTCTTTTTATGCTTAAACAACCCATACGTATAAAATAACAACCCATACGTATAAAAACTTTCAAAGTCATTTTTTGCGGGTTATTTGGCTAAAATTGGCTCAGCGATGAACATTTAGTTATCTCTGTTTGTTATCTACTATTTTTAAACTAATTTAACCAATTAATTGGTTTTATAGTGCCTTTGCTATTTTATTGTGTTGTAATCTAGCCATTTTAAAATGACCGACTCTAGTCCCACTCTAGTAAAATAAAACTGAAGTCCTTACCTTGATTTAAAAAAAAGTCCCATTAAAGTTCTTGAAATAAAATCAAACGCTAAACTATTCAAATTGGAAAACTCGCCTGATTTTGAGTAAGAACTCAACTAAAAACCAACATATAACAAGCACTTGTATTACGTGCAAAAATTAAGGTAAATAACCAAATTGTATAAAAAAATGTTAAATTAAATTAGCCCAAGTCCTTGGACCCAATGTTTTGGGTATATAAAAAAAATCATAAAACAACATAATAAAATATAACCTCACCGCAGACTAGTTGTTTTTTCTAGCCTTGCTTACATGAATATCCTTAATTGGTCGACTAATTTGGTTAGTCTGTAAGACTTGTACCAAATTTTTAGAATTTTTTTCTCAGTGAAGTTATAATTGACGAGCTTTCGATCAAACGAAATATTATAATCCTGTTACGTGTTCACTAACACATTTAACACCTAATTAAATTAATTGCCGTAAGCCGAAATCTGGTTATTTTACGAAATATATATATATATTCGAGTGCGCGTTACATATACATCACAATACAATGCACGCGTCACCATACATTGCACTAGCATGTATACAAGTCTGTAAAGTAGTGAGAGATGTTGTTCTCCTTCCACGGCCGCCAGCTCAGCTCGTAGAAGCGCTGTTGCAGAGATTATTAACTTGATCGCGACTTGCGATCTCTGCTTGATCTTCGGGCCACGGTTTTCAAGTGCTCAGCCCACAAGCACCGCGCGTAAAGTGCTCAGCCGTGAGTTGAGCCCCGGGTCTGAGGATTGCTGGTCAGTGGCGCTAACCTAATTTTACGAAATGATAAATAGGGTTTTAGATTACGCGTTTCAGCTTTCGTTTGCCAAATTTTTCTTTAGTTACATAATACCATTTTTGATGATGCAATGTTTCATTATTGTTGTGCGGTTAAAGCAATCTGTCGATTTAATTACAAAATTCCTGAGTTTTTCGTGTGTCCGTTCGCCACGTTCTAGCCTGTCACTTAACCTTTATTCTCTCAATATATAAACAGTCCGTCTTGCGGGCGGTGATAAACACGCCTTACCGTCGCCGCAAATTGGCTTTAGAACGGACAGTCGTAAAGTTGAAAGAGTGCCTAGCTATGTTTGCAAAGTGTCGGCCAGTCTTTCATGGCCAAATATGACGTGTAACTTTCTCGCTTTTTATGCCGTGTCTTAGTGGTTTTTCGCGCACTCTTCGTGCAGTCTTTGGCGCAGTGTTGAGCCGACAGTGGCAGCAATAGGCCGTGGCTGTCACAGTAACTTTGAAACAAATATGCGTTCATTAATGCCTTTTGATAATGTTTTAATTCACTTTGTAACAATATACTTTTGATTGGTATTCTAGTTGTGGTTCTGACAGGTAGCATATCTGACCAGAAACCTTCGCAAACAACAAGGACTCACGCGGTTGCGTCCCGCCGGGCAACAGTATGGGGTCTGGGGCCAGGGGCCAGGCCCCAGTGCACAAGTCGCGGCGGGGCGTAACAAATCCGTCTATTGATTTATCATGATTATTCAATATTTTAATTTTAGGAAGTATTCTCTTTGTGTTATACGTAAAATGTCTTGTTGGAAGTAATTTTCTGTACCAATTATTTTATATAATTTTTTTCTCAGTGGCGTGATAATTGACGAGCTCTCCATCGAACGAAATCACCTGCTAGTTCGAACCCAACTGGTCGGTGGTGACGGTGAACGATTGCTTCCAACCAGGACATTACACAACGGTGGCTCTTCAGCCAAGGACCGTCTAAAGCACGGCAAGCAAGAACCATTCGCTTGGCCCCTTTTCTACCAGTTCCCTGTGCCCAAAGCCTATCAGCTGCAAGTCAACGAACAGTTCTCCCTGAAAAAAGGTATTTAAATGAAGAGCTGGACACTAGGGATGTTCGATACTTGATATTAAATCCCGACGCCCAATATTCTGGACAAAAAGTAATGCGTTCCGATCCGAAACCAAATTGCGTTTTCAATTTTTAATTCAAAAGTTTTACCAATTTTGTCCTGAAAATAACATAAAAATTTTAAACTGAACGACCATCTTAAAAAGCATACTATATTATGTTTTGAGCATTTTTTAAACAATTTTGACTTAACGTGTTAATTTTTACAAAATGATGACAAATTTTGACCTAAAAATAATATAAATTTTAAACCAAACAATTATTTTAAAAAGATCTTTACAGTTTTTCACGTGATACCTTCAGAAAAGCCTAATAAAATCAGTCAGTCCAATCAGAATTTTCTACGATTTTTTTAGAAACTAATTTTTTTGGTTTTTCATTTGAAAAAACGAAAGTGTTTTACGACGTGAAACAATTTTGAATGTTTTTCATGTAGAAACTACTTCAGATTTCTAGTAATTTATTTGAAAAAAATACCAATGTATTTTACGGCAAAACAATTTTCTTTTTTTTAGAAACTGCTTCGGAATTTCGAATATTTTTTTTAAATAAACACGTATTTTACACAAGTTTTTTACAAACTGCTTAGATTTTCTAAAAGTTCATTTAAAAAAACGAAAGTACATTACGACATAAACATTTTTATTTTATTTTTTTTAGAAACTGCGCTATCCCGCTTTCTTAACAAAACGAAGTTAGTGGACAAAAACCGCCAGTGGCTAGAACAACTGAGAACCGTCTTTGTCAAAGTCATTATGACGTCACCATCCACATTGCGAGGGGGTGTTCTTAATGAGATTCTCGAAAAGTCGGTTGCGGCTCAGGAACGGATGCCAGAAGAAAGGATTTTCAAGAAATCAAACTTCCAAGGTAATAAAAACCAACTTATAAGTTTAAAAGCCTAACTTTTGAATAATGTTTTTTATTTTGGCAGGCATTTTCAATAGAAAAAGAGTGGCCCAAATAACTGATAAAAGATTCATACTTTTATTTTGCAAACGTTTCGGCAAGTGCTTATGCCATCATCAGTGCGTAAAATTTACGCAAAATAAAAGTATGAATCTTTTATCTATTATTTGGACCACTCTTTTTCTATTGAAGATTATGAACAGATCCGTGTTTAGTGAAGATTATGAACAGATCCGTGTTTAGTGAAGATTATGAACAGATCCGTGTTTAGTGAAGATTATGAACAGATCCGTGTTTAGTGTTCCTTAGCAAGCATTGTTTTCAATAAACTTCCTTTTTGGGGTGTAGTAATCTGGTTTGACTTTAGTATAAAATGTCGTGTTTCGTAATATTTTTTTAACTATTAAACTGTTTTTGAATAATATTTTACTATTTTAAGATATTAAATTGAAATTCATTGAACTAAGAAGTTTGGGCTCCACCTTTTAAAGTTTTTTGATGAAATCAAGTAACCTAAAGCCTAAGTTTTTAGTAATGATTTTTGACGAATATTCTTTATTTTAACAGGGATTGTTTTAAATGTACGTCCTTTAGGTGTACACTGTGCAGTGCCTAAATAAGTAGGCTTTATTTGGGCTACCTCAGTGAAATAGGCGTGTTTTCGTACTGAACTTAAATCGTTTTAGGGGTAATCAGTTGGCGGGACAGAAAAATTGTGCCAGCTGAAGATATTGGTAGCCTACTTTCCTTGTTCTGATTAACTGCTAATTCGAAGCTAGCCTATTGCCTATTGATTCTTTATGATCTAGTGTCGGTAACGTTATTTGCTACAAACTCAATTTCTGCAAAGAACATTTAGTTGATCAATTTTGTCGTTTGCTCGAACCTGGAACGCAGAGGTTTCCAAACTAGGGGCCGTACAACAGTCCACGATGATAATTAGTGTTTAAGTTTTTGCTATTATGCTTTAGCGAATGTTTTTAACATTAGACTATGTTTTAAACATTATCTGTCATCATCATTATAAGTCTTTAGTTTGCTTAATTATTCGATAGTACAGTGTGTTTTATGATGTCTCTTGTGGCATAAAGCATTTATTATGCTGTAGTACCTGCTATCAGCGAATCGTTCGCATTACTTAGAAAGTTGTTAGATTAGAAAGAATCGTGACTGCACTAGTTTACTACAAGAAACATGGGGTAACTGACCCTGGAATTTTTATAGGGCCGCAAAATGTCAAAATAATTGCAAAAGGTCCAATAGAAAAGTATTTGAACCGCTGCTCTAACGTGCATTATGTCTCAAATAACTTGTTTCAGAAATCCACGTTTGAAAACAGCCCTGAATCTAGTAATGCTCCATTTTTATTGGTTGAATGCGCCAAGTCCCTTTCTAAAGTAAAAGCTTTGTCAATTTAAACCAAACAAATGCAATATTTTTTTCGCGCCTGGCTAGATTAGACTTGACCACTGTTGCACTTTCCGCATGAGTTGGCACAAACAGCACATTTTCTGGGAACACTAGGTTTATTACGTCGCGTTATGGCGTAATAAATACACAAATACTAACTTACCGGCGAATGATATACCCAAATAATATTGTGGCCACAGGCTTAAAGCGTAGTACGGCCGGAAGTTAATCCACATGCTGGTTTCCTTTGGCCCGTATAACAATTTAAGTTCGAGACCCCACTTAAATAAGAACGCCTGCAATCACAGAAAAATATGTCTGACACCTTGTCATCCTAAATAGGAAAAATCCTATACACATTGGCTAAATCCAATAGAAATATAGGATGTGTTTAAATCGAAAACTTTTTTTAATTTAGTTTTTCGTATTAAATATTCAGCTGTTCGATTTATATTCTCTCAACGAACTGGGGAAACTTGGTTATAGGCTCCACATTTACCAAAATAAAATATCCAACAAGAATAAGGTCCTCTATACTGATTTAAAATACTGTTTATTTGCAGGTCAGTCAAAGAAAGAGCACCTACCTTCTTTTCCCTCTCCTGTCCAAGTCTTAGGCGCCAAAATTGCCGTCCAATATGGTAGGAACCTCAATGTTCTGAAAGGCAACGCCGACACGACTTACAACAACCTTCTCCATGTGCTGCAAACCACCTTGCAACATCTGGTGCCACAGCAGACCTACTCGCAATCTTCAAGTATGTCAATTGGTTGACAAGCCTTTGATCGAACTATAACTCTTTATGCGTTTATTTTACACAATTTGTTTTTCAAAACGTTCACAAAATGCAACCTACTTCCATATGGGCTTTTGATATTTATTCTACATCTTACTTCAACTAACCGTCAGGCATTATCTTAAGATTCATTTTAAACGTTTGACTCTGTATGAACTTAAATACTCATTTATGTCTAATTACAACCATCAGCCATTATCTTACGTTTTTTCGAAACCTTTACAAAACGCGACCTGTATGGGCTTTGATTTTTATTCTAAGCTAACTACAACCATCAGCCACTATCTTAAGATTATTGGAAACGTTCATAAAATTCTACTATGGCCGTTGATATTTATTCTACGTCGAACTACAACTTCCAGCCATTATCTTACGTTTTTTCGAAACCTTTACAAAATGCGACCTACTTCTGTATGGGCTTTGATATTTGTTCTTCGTCTAACTACAACATCCAGACATTATCTTAACATTCATTAGAAACGTACCTCTAAACCTGCGTAGCTCATTGGTAAAGCGACGGCCCCTGTATGACCGAGGTCTTGAGTTTGAACCTCACCACAGGATAGTTTTATTAACAAGAGGCATCAGGCAATGAAGCTGTAGCAGGCAATGAAATTTATGGCTTTTGCTCGACTCGCTCCTCTCTGAGCATTTGCAGCTTAGTTGGTAGAGCGAAGATTCCAGCCGGAGGTCGTGAGTACGAACCTCACCACAGGGCTATATTTTTCTAACTTTGCCTTACTTTAAGTACAATTTTACATAGATAGGCCAACTGATATCGACGAAAAGCTTTCCCAAAGACACATTTTATAAAATCTCATCATTTAATTTAGTCTACCAAATTTATTTATCTTTGTAAATGGACGTATTTTTTAATTCTAATAAGCTAATCAGTTGGCACTATATAAAGACCAATTGTATTGTATTCTAAACATTTTTTCGCACAACCGTGATTCGTCAAAGTAGAAATAAAGGCAAATTAAATAAACGAAGTAAATTTATTTAATGTTGCAACATTGTTTAACGTTCCAAACATTTTGTTTTTTGTAGAGATGATCTGTGGATGTTATCCTTGCCACGATTGGTTCGCCAGCACAGTATTTCTCATGTTTTCTGGCAACAAAGACAAAACAACCAATCTCCTCATAAAGATGTCGGAGATATTGGTATCTGGCTTCCTCTGGCCTGCAAGACTTCATGCCAGTGTAAGTGGTTTAGTAAAATACCATATCATTGTAAATGACATTAACTAATTTTCGATGAAGATAACAAATTCGTTTCTGCCAGTAAAATGTTAAATAAGTTTTTAAATGTAACGTTTATTGTTATATAATGTATTTTGTTTTGTGTTCTCTGTTAGGCATGTATTTACGAATTGTTCTTTTTGTAATATATCTTTCGTCGTTTTTTCTTCTAAAAATGCTGAACACGGATTAAATCACCGCCAGGGGGCAGCTTACTAGATGACTTAACAGTCTTTCGCTGCCCCATGGGAACTACGGACGCTTCTGTTTTACTTCACTTTTTTTTTTACTTTTTTGCATGTATATTCCATTGTCCTGAAATAGATTTGAATCTATCTATTTATCTGCCATTTTCTGATTTGTTTTCTGTATTTGTATTTATTTCATTGAGGAAATTAAATAGTGTCTAATTTTTCGTAATTTTTTTTATTTATGTTGATTTATGTTTTCAATCTCCTTTATTCAAAAGGCTCAAATTATATGTTTTTTGTTATTTTATGTTTTTTTACCGAAAATAGATTTTACCGTTCTGACCGTCACATTATTATTTGTTGTGTTTTATTCTATTTTTTACAATAGACTTAATAGACTCAAAGGCCGACTTTGGTAATTTTTTTCATATATTTTCAGTCCCATCTTTCAGATGATGTCCGATTGAGTGCGATTCTACCGTTGTACTACTGTACAGGACACCATGTCGAACATATTGTACAGGTGAGCTATTCAAAAGAAGATTACAGTTTACGCCGTTTAGCACTCATATAAAAAAGTAATATTGGTGAAAATAAAAAAGTTACAATTTTGAATAAAGTGTGCTATATATCTTGCAATTTTAGCAGTTTTACAAAGTCTGGCTTTCAAATGATTGTTATTTTTTCTTATTAGTTGACAGTAACTTTAAAAAAAATCCAAATATTTTAAGATATATCAAATAATTTTAATTTATTGTAACCACTGACCCTAATAAATATAACGTAAATCAATCTTCCAAAACTTTTTCATTTTATTATATGTTTGAAAATACTTAATGTTTTACATTTGATTGATTTACGTTATATTTATTAGGGTCAGTAAGGTTTTAAATGCGCTCTCTAAATGCACGTTTTTCTTAGTTTTAGCCAAAATAAGTTTATACTTTCTTTTGTTTAGAGATGTAGGTCATTGGAGCTAAAATATTTTCAGAAATATTGTGGCGACACACTTTCTACAAAACTTAAGTTGTTTTTACAAATTTATCGACCAAATAAAGTTGCTTTAAAACCTTATGCAGAAAGTGTCAAATTCTACCTCTTCCTAAATCAAGGAATATGTACTTTTATTAAAGAAAAAAACATCTTATTTGCATTTTTTATATTAATTTGTTTCAGAGCGAACTCCCGTTGATCTACTCCGCTTTCCGCATGAGTGGTTACACCCCGTCACAGATCACCCAGCACTGGTTGACGCAGTGCTTCTGGAACTACCTCCCTTGGTTGCAAATCATGCATTACGTCACTGTTTCTATGGTGATGGGTACAGACTACCAGGTACAAACAGAATAAGGTTTTTGTTGATTTGAAACTGATTTGAATCTGATATTGACATCGTTAACTACAGGTAAAAGTTTTCGTAAAATATTCATGTGCATCTACTTAAAGGGGTGCGAGAGTCCGACTCCGGCCAAAAAAATTAACCCGAGTCCAACTCCGGTGAAAAGTTAACCCGAGTCCGACTTAGGCCAAAAAAATTAACCCAAGTCCGACTCCGGTCTAAAAAATAAACTCGAGTCCGACTCCGGTCTAAAAAATAAACTCGAGTCATTTAACTACAGAAAAAAAACTTCTCAAAACAGTGGACAACTTTGCTAAAAAATATTTTTCAGTTTTTATGCGGAGCTCTTTAACTGAAGGTTTTTAAGTGAATTGCCTTCGTTTTTGCTAATAAAAGTTATGACCAAAATTAGGGATAAATTTTTTTCGGACAATTCCTTTATACTAGAAAGCACGATGTAGTAGTGTTGTAATGACTTAAGTGTTTTGGACAAATGACTTGTTTTTATATATCTTAATTTTTCTACGTAAAACAATATGCTTGCTATATATTGCGTGATTGGTATTTTTTGTTGAGTTATTTCTCGTAATCAAGCGAGTTCACCAATTTTAGTAGATTATCGTTTAAGTTTTATGACTAAGGACTTGACTTGAAATTGACTTGACTTTGTGATGTATTCAAAAAGACTTAAATTTGACTTAAGGTATTGTTTAAAACGCTGATATGTAGTTCCATGTTTAGCGTTTTTAAAGAAAATGGCATTTTTCATTTATCTGATTTTCGGGGTGTTGTAGTTGAGAACCTGTATATTTATTTCAGTAATGTAACGTTGTTTGGTTAATTTTTGAAATAATTATTTTACACCCAATTACTGTATATATTTTTTTTCCAGGTATATTTTTGTGTGAGCATACTGAAGCACCTCCAGCACTCAATCCTCGTTCACCGGCAAACTCAAGACCTTCAAGTATTTTTAAAGGTGACTAGATGACTACCTAGTTACTAGTTGCTATAGTAAAATAGTCTATAAAAATTTTATTTTTGGTAGGTAGATTCTATACCGAATGTAAACCTAGTCTAATTCTTTTTTTTAGGCTTTTATAAATATTTTATTTTTAATCGTTTTTGACTGAGTTTAATGAGGATTGTAGTAAAAGCAAGGACAGGCTGGAAAAACTGTGGTTAGGCTCGAACTAGTCCCCCCCCTCCGGTCATACCGGGATCGCCGCTCTACCGAGTGAGCTAGGAGGGGAGAACTTATGTTTTTTTCAGCCTGGCCTTGCTTGCACTACAATCCTGATTAGGTCGTCTAAATTTGGTAAGCCTTTCTCAAGGCATCAGGTGTGCTATAATATAATGGGTGCCGTTATCGTTGTCCAGTACGACTCCACAAGGTCACAGAATAAATATTGTGCTTGTGTATATGAACGTTTCAAATGCTGATTACGGGCTGTTGAACCCTATTGTTTACATCAAAGTTCGCATAAACACGATTATTTTTTTAAAAGCAAAGTTTTTTGTAAGGCAATGTTATTTACATTAAAGTTGTCATAAAATCGATTTATTTGTTTTTATTAGGAAAATCCCATCAAGAAATTTGTGGTAGGCGAGTGGATGGAATACATGCAGGGCTTGGAGAAGAAATACAGAGAAGTTGTGCTTTCCAGTATGAGGAGTATAACTCGCTAAATTCAAGACACTACAGCACTATGTTATACACAACGTTACTTGACTTGTGAGCCTTCGTAAAGCGAGATTGCCAATGCGTTAAAGCAGTGTTTCTCAACCTAGGGGTCGCGACCCAAAATCGGGTGGCGGTTTGGATTTGGCTGGGTTGTCGACTGCAGTAGTTATAAATGGTTAGAGTTGATTGAGATTGGTCCTGAGAAAGATTTCTCTAAACATTGGTAGTTTTGCGAAAGAAATTCGAAAACATGGACCGGGGGTGGGCAAATGTATTCAATGGGAGAGCCATTTGCCGAAAATACAAGCACCAAAGAGCCTCAAAATTATTTCAATACAAAAGCGATAAATAATGCAAGCCCAGCCGCAAAAACAACAGAATTGTAATATAACAAAATGGTAATATTCAACACAATAATAACGGTAATAGCAAAATAACACGCACAATATTTATTAATATCAGTCTTTTGTTCTTTGGGCTCTATGTCTAGTGTTACGTCATAAACGAAATGCTGGCCTAAATAAAGAAAAGAAAAAGAGAGAAACGTTTATAAACGGTACTCTTGGTGACCTTTACAATTTTTTTGAAATTTTACGATTCAACTAGGAGAGCCGCAGTTTGCCCACCCCTGACATAGATCATATCATTAAAAAAACGCATTAATGCTAATTTGTTATATGTTTTCGCTCACAAAAGGTTCACTGAAGATAAGTTTTGATGCCCCTAAAAATGTTGAGAAACACTGCGTCACAGCAAGTATTATTTGGTCCTAGTTCCGAAATAACTTTTTTCTTATCATTGAACTTTTCGAAGTCTTTTTCTTGCTTCAATTACCTTGTCTTTTGTTTCATTGTGGAATACCGATTTAAAGGCCAAACATACCATTTAGTTCAGCTGCACCGCTGTTATCTGCAAGTTTATTTACTGGGACACTTAAAATAACATACAAACATATTTCAGCACCATTTCTAGCAAAATACTTAAGTAGAAGCTTTGATTTGCCTGTGTTATTTGAAATACTTTGTCAAATACTTTTGGCAATACAATTTTAGCAACTTCTAATCATTCAGTTTTTACAAACTATTTTGTCAGTTCATATATGAGTGTTGTAAACAGAAAAAGTTTTTTAAAATAAGTAACAAGACAAATCGCAGTCAAGTCCTTGACATAAAAATATGAACGCTGAACTCTTCCGAATATTATTTTAAATGCAATAACTCAACTAAAAAAGGAAAATATTGTGCCTTATAACAAGAAATTATTTTATGTGCAAAAATTAAGATAGGTAGTCATTTAACCAAATTACTTAGGTCAATTCAAGCCATTTAACACAGTGACTTGCACTTTAATCAAACCTTAGACTTAAGTCATGACTTAGGTCGTTTATTAATTGAACATTATTTTGTTAAAATGGAACTTAGCCTACCTAAATTTTTAAACGTAAAAAGAGTTTCTTGCTATTTGTTTAGTATTTGTTGTTTGCTATACGGAGTATTTCTAAGAATATAACGAATTTACTAATTTTAACAGTTTCACAATAACTTGGACTAAAGTTATTATTTTGCAAACAGTTTTGAAGTTTTTTTTTATATTTTACCAACATCAAAAAAACTAGTTTTTAAGATTTTTAATTTTGAAACTATATGGTGCGGAAACTTTGAATTTTGTATTAAAAGTCCCTCTTTCGATTCTGTTGGTCTATTACGTTATTTTTTTCCCGGATATCGCGCGAGACTTTATTTTGTTTATTCAAAATTTGAAAACAGAACCCAGGTATGAGGTTTATTTCAACCAAATAAACTCAACCATCACATTGATAAAAAAACTGTCTACACTTGACTACTATTGGCTAGGGATGTCCGAAACATGACGTTTTAATCCGTTACGTCATAACTATACTCGAGCAACAAAATATTTTGAATTGTTTGTAATTCTAAATAGAGGAATCAGGTAAAGTGACCTTAACCTAATGAAGCACGGTTGTGCGAAAGCTTGTCGAGAATCCTATACAATTTGTCTTTATACCGTACCACCTGATTCCTCCATATTGATTTAGTATTGGATCGGCACCGACCGATATTATCGGGCATCCTTAACTATGACCGTACTGTTAAAGGTAATTGCATCCCAAATTCAAATTTATACCTAATATAGAATTAAATAAAGAGATTTCACGTTTATTTCGAACATTTGTGGCATTTCTAGCATATACTGTGCGAGCGTACCAGCAGTTCAGCAAAGATACATAATGACTGGACTAAGTCTTTCGTACAAATGATATGGGTTGAAAATCATTTTTTTTTAATTGGGTTATTTATTTTAAGTTTTGCAAATAAAGCTATTTGCCTGCTATGCGTTAATGATATATTTTACTTTAATATCAGTTAACGTTTTATTTTATGACAAATACTTGACTTGAAGTTGACTGGCTCTAATTATGACTTGACTTATGAAACCAATGATTTGGACTGGTATTTATTTTAAACGACTTGACTTGGAATGGAGTCATTTCAAAAAAACATGTTTACAACACTGGCCTCATTACATTTTCATGCAATACAAAACACACGCTCTCTTCTTTTCTTCACTCCCAACTTCCCATATCGCTCGACGTTTTCGCATTCTCTCAAAATCACACGATTCTCTGCAGTACGCTTAAACATTCCCCGCACGCTTTGATCGCTTCACACAGTTGTATTATTTCGGTGACCGAGGACGTAGTTGACATTTGGATTGCAAGATTGGAGATTTTTCGCTTAATCAGCCCAATCGAGTTTACCGGTTCTGAAGCACTGGCTTGGTATGACTGGGCCGGAACCGAACCTGGCTTGTCCCCTGTCAAAAAAGTATATAAGTTAAAACAGATCGTAACGTTTCCGTTGCTTATTTTTTATTAGCCCAGTGTTTTTACAGTTTGAATGACTTGACTTAGGATAAGTGCATTTAAGTCATAAAGTGTTTTCATCAAGAATTTTTTTTACAAATTCGGGCTATTTATCTTGCGCATAAAACAATTTGCTTGCTGTATGTTCAATCAGGCGAGTTTACTAATTATATTAGTTTGAACTTTAAGTTTTATTTTTTCAGTGGAATTAACTTAAAATTTATTTCAAATGACTTGTTTACAACCCTGGTTTTTCAACCTAAGGACCAATAAATAGGTAATTTACATGGTTAGATTTATTGAGATAAACTTATTTGCACTAATCTCTTACGTTTAGTTACTTTGATGGGTGAAGAGAAATTGGGTTAGCCAAGATTTTGTTGTTGTTCCTGCGCTTTAGTTTTCTGGTCGCCGCGCAAAAAGGTTGAGAAACAGTAACACTGTATAAAAGCCTTATCGTCATTGCGTCAACGTTAAGCCTTGTGTGTTTTTTTTTTAGATTAAGGCAATATCTACGAAGTCCCTAGTACGCATGTACAGTAGCAAGTTCCCAAACTGTTAAGGCGCAAATTGTAAGACAGAATAGCATATGGTGTATTGTGGGTGGAAAACTCACGTGACACCCCTATTAGGGATTGCTGATTATCCTTACAAAAACAACATTTCTGCAGAAATTTTAGGACTTTTTTGTATATTGTTGTTATTTACTGCTGTGCTGTTATTTTTCGCTTTGTTGCGCTTATTTCATCAATTGTCCCTTTTGTTTCTAGAACTTTATTTTTCTTAGTAAACGTACAAACCTTGGCTGTGGCATTGTGGATTTGGAAGATAGGAATTAGAAGCTTGTTGTGCGATTGAAGCAGAGGTACTGGGCGCCGATGTACTTTGTAATGTAGAACTTGCGCTGGGCTCTTTAGGTTGCTCTAAAATAAATGAAGGGAACTCCAGTTTTAAGAATTAGATTCATTCAACGTCGAAATAAAACACAGTTTCGGATAAGACCTAATGCCTAATAATACCGTATAAATCGGAATAAGTCCTAAACCCGTTGGAATAAGACCTAAAGTGCCAGAAAAAGGCCTACATAAACTTTTACCTAACAACCCTTACCCCACCCCTTTATCACTAAGTCAACCCCAACCCAATTTCTAACCCCAAACAAGGGAAAACAACGGTCACTTAACAGGGCCGTTCTAACTAGGGCGCCGAAGCGTCGACACCAAACCGGTGCCAGACCCATGGCCCCCAATCGTCCCATACCCTCTTCCTGCAATTTCGTCCTTAATTTGGCCAATTAGGTCTTATTCCGATGAATTTAGGAGTTATTCCGACAGGTTTACGATTTAGATCTTATTTTTTCGTGGTTATTACTGTGAATTTGGCTTATTAGATATTTGGTCTTAACTCTATGGTTTTATACTGTTTTTAAATGACTTGACTTGGTCATTGTGTCAAATAACTGTGTTATCCATCTCCGTTTATGCACGTAAAACTATTTGCTTGCTGTATATTGCGTTTTTGTTATTTTTAGTTGAAGTATTGCTCTTAAACAGACTATAAGTTAATGACTTTAGTGGCATATGATTTGGGAAAAAAAAACGAACAAACACATGTCTTTTTTCAACCTGTGCTCCTCTCAATTATGAAGAGGTGAATTTAAGTACGTCAGTAAAAACTTAACTTAAGAGCAAACAAGAGTAATACCTGAAAAAATTCCTATATATATTAAAATACGCTGTGCAACAGTTTAAAACTAAATAAATTTACTATTATTTTAAGCTCTTAAAGTTTCAGATCTCAATTACAATATATAGCACCAAAGAAATTTTTTGGCCTAATGCCCTACTAAAAATATTTTCGCAACTTTAAATTTGAATAATATTGCTTGATAATAAATTTCAAAGCCAAATAATTCCAGGAAATTGACATCATCTTAAAAAAACGTTTCGATACTGATAATTAAACAAGCGCGTATTAAAACTTCTTTGTTAAGATTTTGTCGATCCACTGGACCCTTTTAACTTTTTAACTTTGACTCTCATTATTAAGCTACATTATACAGATGCATGCAAAGTGCACCTAAATAATGTTGCTTATATGGCAATAGTAACGGTGTATATTGGTTTAAAGAAATAAAAAAATCCCTGGCTTACCATTATTTTTGTGTTGTGATGAATGTTCGGCCTCCAATAGTGTCATGGCTGCAGCTAGCGAACTAACGGCTGGGTCATCTTTGGCAGTTTCTGTACTAACCTCTTCACAATTTACGCAGTAGTCTTTTTCGTTGCGGTCTCTTAGCAAAATGTTGTTGCAAATGTCACACGTGGTGTCGAGCATCTTATAACCTGTATTAGAAAAACACAGCGTTGTAATGACTTAAGTTTAAGTCACTGTTTTTAAATGACTTGATTTGGTCGAAATGAAATGTTTTCATTACGCATTTTTTAATTTATTTATCATTTTGCACATAAAACTATTTACTTGCTACATGTTGCGTTTTTGTTATTTTTAGTTTTATTGCTTAATGAGGTTTATTATTGCTTAATGAGGGACTTGACTTAGACTTAAGTAATTTCACAAATGACTTGACTAGGACTTAAGTCATTTCAAAATGGCTTGTGTCAAGTTTTTTTTCTAATTTAAGAACTAGAAGAGAATACACAAAAAGACTTAAAAAGCTACAACATCTCAAGCAGAATATTCTATATCTATGTTACCGTAGTATTAAGACCAATGCCAAATACGCATTAACATTAACGACTGGATAAGATATAAAAACTGTAGGAAAATGGTTGAAGACGTTTGTTGACCGCTGTTTGGCATCGGCCGTTTTAAAGTTGGCGTTTGGGCGTCCTGGTTTAAACGGCCAAATATGCGCTATGCTATTTTTTACCCCATTGTTTGCCCCTGCTTAAGGTTAGGGGCATGATATGGGTGGAGTTAAAAATTGGGTTGGAGTTGAAATTATTAACGGAGTTAGTGATGACGTTATGTGTGTTTTTTTGGCCATTGTAAATGTTTTAAATGATAGAACGTATTGCCCAAACGTATCAAAAGAATACAATCTATCTTAACTACCTCTTAAGTACAAAACACCTAACTTTAAAGCACTGACCTTTCAGCATGTAATTTCCCATTAGTCTACTGATCTTATCATTCCTTTCCCTTCTGGCTCCTATAAGCTTCATTTCTGCTTCGGTAGGAGGTGTCCATTCCAGTTCATCATCACTGTTATACTCCATTTTGCAGGTATTTATTATTAAAACCTTATAAATCACTATTTCACCTAAAATGCATCATAAAGAAGAGATAATACACAAGCAACACAAATATGGTCGGCCTATTGAAATTTTGCAAGAATTCTACACATACAAGCAATTACGGCAATGGTATAAGAATTTTGTAAGAAGTTAAGCAGTTATAAGTAGAGTAAGCAGGAAAATTGTGATTACCTTAAAGAGATAATATCATAAGCACTGTATATAATTTCGATACAATAGTTTTTTAACACAGATTTTAAAAAAGTTAAGCTAGCGGAAAATGTTATTATTTTTTAGCACATATAGATCAGCCGTCACAAACATGTTCTCATTAAATACTGGATAAGTGTAGGAACTTACAATTGTAAAGCGTAAATATCGAACTTTTTTTACTTGATTACCATTAAATGAAGAATTTAAAAGACATTTTACAAAATGTTATAGTGAGCTCTTTTTATAAAATTGCTGCATAAATTTCATAAACTTAACATTTGCAACTGAAAAAAATTCCCGTTGATCAACTAATACCCCAATTTTTTAAACATTAGGAAAATGTCAGTTTGATGACGAGAGAAATAGATAGAGCAGAGGAAACCAATAAAGCTTGCGAAATCCAACAAAAATCAATTGTAAAACTCGGTTTAGTTGCTCAAGCATTCCTTCTAAATGTTTATTGACTAACAAAACAATTACACAAACATTAGAAAGGCAGTAAATCACAAGAATTAGGACATGTAAATCAAAGTGTCCGATACTTGACACATTACATTCCGATGCCCGATAGTTTGGACAAAAAGTATCGCGGTCCGATCAGACCAAACTATGTCATAAACATGCTAAATAAGCAACAAAGATCAATATGAACGTTTGAAGATAACTTTTTCTCGGTTATTAGACAAAACTTGCTTTAGCGTTTCGAAAATTAGTTGCAAAGGTTAACTTACTGTTTTAAAAAAACATTTACCTTACAAGCTAAACTTTTTGCATTGGATTGCAAGTTTAAGCTGAAATTTCTATTTTAATTTCCGATAATACAGGATCGGAGATAATACCCGATGCCAAGTGGTAGAATCGGCACCGATATCACCCTAGTATCGGACGAGTAACGTAACTACTCATTGGCATCAGGTATCGGCTCTGATCCGATATTATCGGACATCACTAATTATCAGTAATGGTTATAAGGCAGTATTCAGCTTTAACTTGCAATCCAATACAAAAATTTGACCTTGGAAAGTAAATGTATCTTAAAATGGTAGGTTATAACAAAGGAATGCAGCTAAACTTCTGGACGGCAAAGCAAATTCTTGTCTAATAACCAAGAAAAAATTACCTTAAAACTTTTTAATCTTACACTAGGCAGCAAATTGTTCTAAATTGAATATATCCTCCGCCACATATTAACTACAGAATAACAACGTTCAGTTAGCCGAAAAAGTAGTCCATCGCTTTGGTCAGCATTGTGTTGCTTTTAAGGGGTGTTCCAGGGCTGTTGACCTGAAACAATAAAATAATCTTGATTGACTGTAAATTTTTTCGGGAAGTGTCTATTTGACCGGAATAGGTTGGGGTTAGCGTTTGGGTGGTGATACTATTAAATTTAATTTTCCGAGTTTTGCATTATTTAAATGATTTCGGAAGTCGATTTAAATTAGTTGGTTAGCCGGGTAAATAGCCTCAGGAGGTGCTTGTAGGCTATTTTACCGGATCGCTCTTTTACGCTTGCACCAATACGTGATTATTATTTGATTTGGGGTAGGGTTGGGGTTAGCGTTTGGGTTTGGGTAGTGGTATTATTAGATTTAATTTTCCGAGTTTTGCATAATTTAAATGATTTCGAAATTCGATTGAAATTAGTTTGTTAGCCGGGTAAATAGCGTCAGGAGGTGTCTGTAGGCTATTTGACCGAATCGGTCTTTTACGCTTGCAACGGGGGTAATTTTACGTTGTCTTATTCTAGTCCCGATTCTGACTACGCAGCCCTGGCAGTAGCCTGTACATTGTACACTGTCTGAGCTAAACACTGGCTTGCCTTGTATTAAACGACAGAACAAGACCAAGTGGTTCGAAGATAACGGTTTAAACTTACGACGTTAAAATTTAGGGTTTACCTGGGAAGTTGCAGCTGATGCATTGTAGGCTGCCGATAAAGGCCGGAGTGTGTTGGCAGGTCTGCTCGGAGTAGCTGGAGATAATATTTGAGAACTCTCCTTAAAATCCTGCAAAACATACAAGTGGTTTAACAAAGGCGTTACATTTTAAGAATGTAGGTTTAGGCTTTTTAAAATATAGTTAGCATAATACACACAACTCTACTATAATATGAAATTGATTTTGAATAGTTTTTATAAGACTTTAGAGAAAGACAGAATCATGTTTGCTGTATTTAGAAACTCATTTTTTTTGGAAAGTTTTTAGAGTAGTTTATAAGAAGTTTACCGAAGGCGTTACATTTCAAGAATGAATGCAGCATTTAGAAACTTTTTAAGTTAATTTTCGCCTACTAAGTATAAATTATTAGGCTTTTTAAAATATAGTCAACACAATACACACAACTTAACTATAATATCAAATTTATTTTAGATTTTTTTGATAAAATCTTAAAAAACTACACAAGCAGTTTACAGAAAGGCAGAATGCTAGTAGTATTTCAAAACTTTTTAGAAGTTAATTTACGCCAACCAAGTGTAACTCTTATTAGGATTTAAAAAAATATAGTTAACACACAGCTTTATATAAGATGAAATTTATTTTGGACTGTTTTTATGAATCCATAAAAAAATACACAAGTAGTTTTACAGAAAGGCAGAACATTGGCTGTATTTAGAAAATCATTTTTTTTTATTTCTTTGTTTGGAAAGTTAATTTAGGGCTCAGCAATTGTAATTTTTTTCGCCTTTTTTGAGTATTTTTTTTTAGGGCCGTAGGTTGCCCATCTCTGTCCTAAATATTAAACTAAAATATTGATTTTATTCTAAATTTGACAACTTACAAAGTCAGTACACCGAAAGCCATAACAGACTAACCGAATCTGTCGATCAATGATGCAAGTAAGGTTGGTTAGAAAAAAACACTAGCCTGCAGTGAGGTTCGAACTCACAACCTCCGCTAAGCTACACAGGCTCAGAGAGAAGCTAGTCAAACAACAACCATATGCCAATGCTTGCTACATTTTATAAGTACAAGCAACTTCACATTGGAGGAGATATCATTATTCAATGAACGATACATACACATATGGGTTCGACAACTGTGATCTAACCCTTCTAAAGCTGCTTTTTGACCAAAGATTACGGCTTAGGTATCATTACTACCCCGAAAGCTTACCAAGTCAGTACAGGGAATTACTCCCAGCATCATGTTTTCCGACCAAAGCTTCCCGTGTCTGCTCAAGGCTTTCTTGGATTGAAGTGAGTTCTCAAACTTAATGTGCATCCAGTTTCCATTGTTGGGCGCCATGTGGTATTCAAGGATGGTACCGAATTGTGAAAAGCGCTTTAAAACTAGGGAGGCGTATGACGGCAGAAACCTAAAGAAATTACATTTATGCTTGTTTAAAATAGCAGTTAATTTTATGAGAAACATATTGGCCGGAGGTTGTAGTTAGACGTAGAATGAATATCAAAGCCGATACAGAAGTGGGTAGCATTTTGTGAACGTTTCAAAAATCTATTTGATAATGACCGTAGGTCGTAGTTAAACATAGAACAATTATTAAACTCCGTAGAGAAGTAGGTGATCTTTTGTGAACGTTTCGAATAAATATTAAGATAATGGCTTGGGGTTGTAGTTGGACGTGGAATGAGTTTTAAAGCCATACAGATTAAGGTAACATTTTGTGAATGATTTGAATATTTATTTTTCTTTTTCAAAACAAACAAGCAGTTAATTTAAATTTAATGGTTGGTAATCGAAAAAATTGTAAAAACTACCACTTTTGTCAATAGTTCTAAACTAATCTGAAAAAAAGTATAAAGTCAAACAGAAAAATTGTCATACAATCAATTTAAAATAAAAATAGTAGATCCACAAGAGACGCATTTAATTTTAATTTCATTAATTTTGTCATTTGGTATCGGGTATCGATATTGAAACAAAATTTAAAGTATTGGACATCTCTATTGTTACTTGTTAGTCATAGATGTCTTAACACAAGTTATACAACCACCTACAATCATATACCTCGCTTAAACAAGTACAATACTACACTTATTCCCCAACAAAAACAGTTTGAAAAAAATGGTATAAATTGTTTGCAAGACGTACAAAAGTTCGACCTAGAAATTGACATGTAATCATGAGTGTAGCGCTACAATTAGGCAATGTCATGTTTCCTAAACAAATGAATTCAATTCTGTGATTTAAATCTAAATTAAAAACAGAGCTGGTATGAATATCAAAGCCTAAATAAAAGTAGATGTCATTTTTAACATTCAGAATATATATACATTTTTAAAATTCCGAATATCGTTCAAATAACACGTTGAAATAAATAGACATATTTAAAACGTTCATATAAAGTAATTAGCCTTTTCCCCAAAACAGGAGTTAAAATTATTTTCAGGGAAGTGCGGGTATAAAAATCACCTTTACAACAAAAGTAGTTAAAAACCAAGTAAATAAAATACTGAAAGCCCTTATTACACATGCAAACCGATTTTAAAATAGCCTAGGAAACTACATTTTAGGTCTTATTGCAAAACTCACCCAAACACAGTGACCCATACATCGACAGTATGGGGCGACATTGTGGAGTTGTGCTGCTGACTTATCAGGGTGTTTTGTACGGGTGATAACGGCGAGCTTGGCTGGTGCTGGGTTCGACCCATTCCACCCAAACGACCCCTTTGGGGTGTGTTGGCGTCTTGGTATCCTTGGATAAAAACAACAAAATAAATTGAAGGAAAAATAAGGTCTTTATCAACATAATTTTTTTGGTTATTAAGTTTTTATCATCATCACGAATCAGTAATGTAGCTTTATAATGAATGTCAAAGCCAAAAAGTTCAAGTAAATCATAATCATCTTGATTAAGACGTTTCGATATGAACTTGTATCATCATCAGTTAAGTTAAGGTGACTAAAATGTATCAACACCACTGTGCCTCATTAACACATGCAGGTGCTGAATAATGTGCTCCCAACAATTAGAAACTTTGAATGATATGAATTGCATTCCACCTTTTATAAGTGTGTTTTTAATATATTCGGGTCACACTGATTGATGATAAAACAAGTGCGTATCAAACAGTTCTTATCAAGATGATGTCGATCTACTCGACCTTTTTGGCTTTTGAGATTCTTGAAGTTACATTACACCAGTGCTTTTCAACCTTTTTGCTGGAGTGGAACCCTATGGAAACATTTCACTGGCTCGAGGAACCCGAGTGCAATAATTCCACTGGCTCGAGGAACCCCAGTGTAATAAACACACCTTAATTAGCTACACAATTTAGAAATGACGGAACCCCTGGCCTGTACTAGAGGAACCCTGGTTGAAAACCACTGCATTACACATTTGTGCATAATATACATGGGTTGTTTATATTTGTACAATTTCTTTAAAAAACAATGGTTTGTAAAATATGCCAAATTGCCAAAGAAATACCTAAAATTAAGAAAAACAACATTTTACCAAAAGGAAAAGACAAACACAATTTTATGAAAGTGTTGTTTGTTCACAAAAGGAACTTTAACTGTGGTTACTCGTCAAGGTGAAGAGCTGTCCTAACCCCAAACAGGGGCAAACAATCCATTTGCGGTCAAACTAGGGTCCCCAAACATCAACAACAATAGCCGATGCAAGATACGTGTTCCCCAATTACCCTATAACCTCTCCGTTTAGTTTTAGACAATATTTTGTTCATTTAAGTCCAGTGATTTCCGATTTTCTCCAACAGGTTTTAGATCTTATTTTTAAGTGGATATTACTGCATACTTTAAGCGTTGTGTCGTTGATCTTAATACCGAGAAATTTATAGATATCCTGCTTTAGATATTGTTGCTTTGTAGGTCTTATTGTGTGTTCTTGTACATAGACGCCAAACTTTCAAAATTCTAGGGCGTTTTTCCTACCGGTATAAAAATCAGTATACATCACGTAAATAATGTCCACTTCCAAAACAACATATTTTGCATTGTTGCTCATTTTCATTGAATCAAACCATTTAACATAGTGAAATTTTCCTCTGGCGCCTATAGGCTAAAAAGATCCAATTGAAATGGGCAAAACAAACAAAAATGGGTAGTTTAGTTAAATTACAAATCCCTTTGACGCCCTGTCATTGCCATAGCATCTGAAATGCTCTGCACATCCCCGTTGCCGTATTTATTAGTTCAATTTTACTTACTTAAGTAGCTGTTTTCGGACATGGAATGGTTGTGTTGGTCCGTTGTAAACTTTTCCATAGCTGCAAGATCGTCGATGAGAGTTTTCACTGGTGGCGTGCCAGGGTTCTCCTTTACTTGTTGCTCACTGCAAAAACATATTGAAAAGTTAAAATGTCCACTTAAACCTCAGTGAAAGAATATATGTTGATAGAAACCACAGTTAAATCTTTTAATGAATATACTGTTGCTTTCATGCATTGTATTATATTGAAAAATAAAACGTCCACCTAGGCCCCAGTGAAAGAATAAATGTGGACAGAAACCAGAGTAAATGAATGTACATAAACACAATGTGTATTTTGTGATCAAGCCTTTCTGTAGTCATACTGGCCAATGATAACGGTATACATTATGTAGTTCACAAGAATAAATGCATTCGGAAAGATCATGATTATGGTGTAAGCAAGGCAGGCTAGAAAAACTGAAAGCCGTTTTTTGACCAATGATTATGGCTTACATATCATTGGTACACCGAAAGCTATCGCAGACTCACCAAATCTGACGATCAGTGATGCAAGTGAGGTTCGAACTCACGACCTCCGGTCATACCAGAACAAAATTCACTGTACCAAACGAGCTACAAAGGCTCATAGAGTAGCAAGTCGAGAAACAACCATAGCACCATTGCTTGCTGCATCTAGCCCATACATACAACCTCAATTGAAGGGGATCAACATCCAATATTTTTACATCCCAGTAGAGCAACGGTCCCGGTATAATCGAGGTTGTGAGTTCGAACCTCACCTTAAGCTAGTTGTTTTTCTAGACATGCTTTGCTTGCACAATAATCCTGATCAGGCAGACTGACTTTAATAAGGCTTTGCGAAGGCATCTTGTGAAGAAACCAGGGTAATTTATTTTACGTTACATTTGCTTTTCTTTGTGTTACAGTTGATTTTCTTTGAAATATAAAACATTTGTAATGGCATATCATATTTATAAAATCAGCTAACAACTGGTTGCCTAACCTGTCAAATGTCATAAATCTTGATGAATCACTAGGAAAGTGGACGGAGCCGTGCATTCTCATTCCACCGATCATAGAAGTTCCTTGCTGCGATTTTGCGATGCCACTCATCATTGGAGCTTGGGGCTGCTGCATCTACAAATAACAGACATAAAACTAGCGTAAATAGTTTGTCAAATGTGCCTGTTTCATCCACAATGCAGAGCAGTGTTGTAAACATTTCATTTTAAAATGACTTAAGTCCAAGGCAAGTCATTTGTAAAAAAAACTTAAGTTCAAGTCAAGTCCTTGCCATATTGAGGATGCAGTTTTAGTTTAAAATTCAACAGTTTGTTTATTTGTACTTATCCTTATGCAAGGATTGTAAAACTTTGATGATAGTCAAACTGTTGAAAAACAATCGCTAAATGGCAAATTTCAGTCAACTGATATAGTTAGGAACAGTGTTGTAATGACTGAAATCAATGACTTGACTGAAGTGCACTTAAGTCACTTTTTTAAAGACTCAACTCAACTTAAGTCTGTTGAACATTTGACTTTGGTTGAAATACAATGTTTTCATTCAGTATTTTTATCATATAAGTGGGTTATTTACCCAGTTTTTGCGCTTCAAACAATTTTATTACTAAATGTTGCTTTTGTTATTTCTTAGTTAGTTATTGCTCATAATCGGACGGGTTTACAATTTTAATAATATAACATTTTATTTTTTATGACGGTCTTGGAATTGACTTTCTATAATTATGACTTGACTTGTTATTCATTTAAAAGCCTGGTCTGGATTTAAGTTTACAAAATGACTTGACTTGGTTTGATTTAAGTTATTTTACAAAAATACTTGACTTGAACTTGAGTTATTTTACAAATGACCTGACTTGGGACTTAAGTTATTTTTACAAACGACTTGACTGGGACTTCAGGCATATAAAAATGACTTGTTCACACCAATGGTAAGGTAACACACAAACCATGCTTGTGTTACTCTGTGGCAAATCTCCCAGCAAAAACCCAGGTAGGAATTGGTTCCCGTGTGGGGTTTGATGCCCCGGATTTCCAGTGGTGCCACGAGGTCCCAACGGTGAACCGAGAAGCATGGGCTCTGAAAAATAAAAAGCACATTTTTACCAGCACATAAAACTTTATAACTGTTTGGTTTACAAAAAATGCTTGTTATAACTTTTTTAAAGGTTTACAGAAAATACAATCAAAAAGCTAAATGTAGCAAAAATTAGCTACTTTTACCCTAATGTGCTGCCTGGTAGAGCCAAACTGAGCGGTACAAGCGGCTTAAATCACTGTGGTGTGTACCGAGATTTAACTATCAATATCTTCATTGAGCAATGTTATCTGAACAAAGTGACTCTATCTATAGTTAAAGAAATTGTAAGGACAGGTGTTTTAGCTGCCTGCCCCTTGGGAGTCAGAAATATACAAGGAACATGTATGTGACTTAGGCAAATTAGTTTATGATTGCCCAAATACTTTTAACTGGGAAATAGATATATCCCAGAACTTGGCCAAAATGAACTTCAGGTTAAACAAAAAAAAAATTATATAAACTTTTAGTACAGAAGGTACAAAAAAAAAATATATATATATATATATTACAAATTAGACAAGCTCTAAGCAAAAAGAAGTGCAGATCTTGACGAGATCTCGCAGGTACACAACCGAAAAGCTAAAAAAGATCGCGGTGATGGGATGCAACAAAGGTCAAAAGTTGGTGTAGCATACAGAAAATCAAACAGCATATTTTATTTTTTTGGTTGCGCGTTAGTTTAAAAGTTAAAACTGCCATAGCAAAGTAATTAGTAAAATTAATAAAAAAGTTAAAACAAATAAAAGCCGGACAAGTGTCTGATCCTGATTCCACTTGGGTTTTAAAACTTTAAGTTTCATAGTTAATATATGCATCAGTGGACTAGTGATTGACAAGCAGAAACCTGCTGCCGATGGGTTGGAATTTCATAAAAATATGCCCATTTATATCCTGTATATCAGGGGTACCAAACAGGTTGACCGCAATCGTTGATTGCAACATTCTACCTGTTCGATCAAGTTGAATAAAACAAGGCATAAATATGTACTTGATTAAATGCAATAATAATACTTGACCTACCCGAACCCAAACGATAACTCTAACCCTAAATATTGTTAGCAGCATAAAACCCAAGACGAAAATGTGGTAGGATTATAGACCAGCGCCCAAACTTGTTTACAGCACTGTATTTTACCTTGTTTATAAAACAACAGTTTAACATAAAACAATCACCTGATGGAGAGGATGGATCCATAATAAGTATAAACAAGAAAATATTTCAAAAATCACAGATATTTCAACAAAAAGACAGAAATCTATTAACGTTCTCAAGAGTTTCAAAAACTTTCAAGCATTTTTAAATTCAGAAAAAATACACCGAATGGGGTTTCCCCATTGTTGTTAAACTATAATACTTCAATTGGGGAGTGCATTTAAATGTCGCAATAGTTTAAACTTTAAAAGATGAAAGTTTCAGAATTATTTGCATCTAAGTAGTTGTATTTGGTGTATTTTGATACGTTGTATTAAATTTCTTGTTAAACTGTATTCAACTTAGTTAATTTAGCGGCTTTTTGATCGATATCTTTTATCTTTTGAGACCGAAAAAAACTTTTGACGTAAGTTCATTATTAATTTATTGAAATATATAAAACTTTGCAGCGCATGCAAAATATTTATAAATTCCAACCCGAATTCCGCACGTTGTAATGTTATTGTCTACGACAATTTTACGTCAAACTACGCTTGATTGTGGCTTTTGTAGCCAGATCGCAAAACATCCGATTGTATTACAACGGTTGTTTGTAGTAGTAGTAGACACGCACGTCGGGTATCAATATACACCGAAATAAAGGGCCAGTCCCGAAAGTGAACGTGCTTGAAACTAACTGACAGTGTCGTTTGGATGTTAAGCTAAAGTTAGACTTTATCGTTTAGTTTTTGCTCAGTTGATGAATGAAAAAAAAAGGTTTAGAAAAACATTGTGCAAACCTAAAAGTATAACTATTGAGATCAATGCATTTAGGCTTTTCAACAGTGAACGTGTAATTAAGCAGGTATATAGCTTATGTCACGTAAACGTTATCAACACTTCAGTGACGCGAACCATTAGGGTTAAGGACTGTTAACAGGCGACTCCTTCTGTAAACATTTTACTTTTTACAAAACCACTTGCGCAAAAACGACTAGAACTCGTAAGACTTTTAAAAATTCAAACGGTAAGTGTTGTTTTGAGAGCTTTGTACAAAAAGCTTTTAGCAGACGTTTTGCTATTGTGACAACACAATGCAGCACTGCAGAACAAACAACCTGTCAAAAGCGGCTTGGTTATTTTGTATGCTAGATGGGGTAGTTCAAAAGCCCCAAGGAATTCATAGAAATAGCATGTAGAAAGTCTACATGTGGCAAACTTAGGCGAAAATTAGCAAGAAACGCAGAAACGATTTTGCAACTAAAGTAGCCTACAATGAACGTCGTTCGTATAGCTTTAGCACTAACATTAAAAAAATGGGACTTAAGTCTTTTCAAAATGACTTGTTTACAACACTGGCAAATATCAATAGAACTTTAGATAAAAGGGAATTTTAAAGCGAGCTGCAATCCAAATACAACTTCAGCCATACACGACGGCTTTAGTGTGCGCCTTGTACCCCAAATCAAACATTCAAATGATTTATTTTAGGCACACAGAGAGGCTAGAGATACTCGATGCTATCAGCAGATGATGCATTGCCAAGCTCAACATATCGGGAACTGCTATCAGATATTTGCAGTCACGACATGATGTTATGGCAAAACAGGGTGGGAACAAATAAAATGAGAATTCGTCGAAAATTGAGTTGCTTTATCATTCTACAGAGTTCTGTAGGTCTTAAACGCTCGGTACAACCGCAAAACAAGCTGTGGGGACAAACAAAGTGAAAATGCTGCTCAATTTCTTAGTACTGATTTTATTTTTGTCAACAGGAGACACTTATAAATAGTTCAGTATTGTAGGCTATGCAGTAAAAAAGCAACATAAGGTTCTCTACGTTTAATTGCAAAATTAGGCCTTTCGGGGCAAAAGTATGCGGGATTTGGTTACTGATTAAGTTCTTTAGCAGAACTGATGATGCATTTCACGTAACTATATATTCTTCTCTTTTTAAACATTTTAGATAATTTTCTCTTTTTAGATAATTTTTTGTACTCGTTGTGGCTCTGTTTGGATTTTACGATATGGATAAAAAAAACAACTAGCAGTGTTGGAACAGGCTTAGATCCACCAATAATAATAATAATAATAATATTATTTCGTTTTTACGACGCGCCGTTCCGGACCCTTTTGGCTTACTTTCATCATTGTGTAAAACAAATTAATGTCTCGCAATAAGGAATTTGGTTTCAATTGAAGAAGAAAAACTGGTTATGCTCTTTTGCTTGATAAGCGTGTTATATTAAAGCATTATACGGGTGAGCTGTTTCCTATATAAGCCATATATAAAGTGCATTCTTTTATCCAACGTATGATGTACAGCACCCCGTCATGTTTAAATTGCAGCCCATTCGACACAAAATATGCTTTTTGAAAAGCTATAAAATTACTTAGATTCACAAAAAAGAATTTTGCTCGCTTCAAATAGTATATCATTTATGCCAAAATTCGACTAATTCTCCTTAACTGCAAATTTTATGGCTTTAAATAGGAAATATGATTTTTGATCAAAAAATACCGGTTATGCTGTTTTACCTGATAAGCGTAGGCTCTACATATTTTGTAACATCAAACGTGTTGTTACGAACGTAATTCGCCTTTAAAGTTTCCGTTAATACTTTTTTTCGCGATGAAATGATTTACAACACCCCTACCCTTTCAATATTGCGAGCGTAAATAACATTAAGGCAAACATATACTTTTAACTAAAGGCTGAAATGTTTATTTAAACCAGTAAAAACTCACGCATCACTGTCGAAAAACATACCTATTTAACAAACGTATAAACCCTGTTTCTTGGAGCTTAGGCCTTTTAATGCCAGTTTTTAACAATATTTATGCTGTTGTGCATTACGAACGTAATTTGACTTTCAAAAGTTTCCGTCAAGGCCCTTTATCACGATAAAATGATTTTGACACCCCTGCCCTTTTTTAATATTGCGACCTTAAATCATATTAAGGCAAACATATGCTTTCTACTAAAAGCCAAATTTACTTTAAAACAAGTAAAAAGACATGCACAACATAAAACGTATCGATTCAAGACAATTTAGCCCTGTGTTTAAAGGCTCAGGTTTTTAAAGCTAGTTTTTAACAACAAATTATGCCGTTGTATACATACTTCACATAACGTATTTTATCGGCGTGTAATTCGACTTTTAAATATTCCGTTAAGGCCCTTTTTCACCTTAAAATGATTTCCTACACCCCTACCATATTTTTTGCGTAAACCATATTAGGACAAAATAATATTTTTAATAGCAGGCCGAAATGTTTATTTAGCCCAGTAAAAAGACAAGTGGAACATTCAAGAAAATTTTAGCCCAGTAAAGAGACACGTGGAACATTCAAGAAAATTTAGCTCTATTTCTTAAGGCTTATCTTTTTAAAGCTAGTTTTTAGCAATAAAGTACGGCGTTGTGCATTTTATGTCACACCAAAGGCGTTTTCAACGTAATTCGACTTATAAAGCTTTCGCAGCGTCAAGAAACGTAAACTCTGTTTCTCATGTATTTTAATGCTAATTTTTACCAAAAAACTAGGCCTACGGCATTGTGCATATTTAGTCACATCAAACGCTTTGCTTACGGCGTAATTCGACTTTAACAACTTCCGTTTAGCCACGTTCAACTGGCGTTATTTTGCCCGGGTAAATAATTGACAACATGTTGCGGTTTCACGGCCTTTTCCGCGAGACAAAACCGCAAGCGAGAGAGAGCGAAAGAAAAAGGGAATCGGTTCTCTTCGCTGTTAAATGCGGCGGCCCAATAATAACTCGCGGCTGGTTTATAAACACAAGGCATTGGTGCTTCTGGCACAGAATTCCCTAAGCCCACGCTGATTTAGGATGGATGAGCATTGAGCAATCAGTGTTTACAAGCAGCTTTTAGACGCCTTGCGTAGGCAGGTGTGAAAAGACAGATTTGTTTAGATGTTACGTTGCAAGAATGCCTGAAAGAATTTGAGTTACAGCGGATGTTGTGCAAACTAAGTGCTGCAAATAATTGTAAAGCGTTGTTTAATTTGGGAAAAATAGCAAATAAGTTAAAATGAATTAGTTTGTGCACAATATTAGTAAACTACTTGTGTTTGTTTGTGTAGTACAGTGTTTTGCAAATTTATGGCTGTGAAAAGTTGTTTCAGTGGAATACTAGCTAACTATTTATGTTTGTGGAAGAGTGATTTGCAAATTAGGTGGTGCAAAGATTATAACGCGTGGTTTTATTAAAGCAAAATCGAACTGTTTTAGCGTGATACTACAGGAGTACTTGTGTTTGTTTGTAGCACAGTGTTTTTGTAAATTAAGAAAAAAAAAAAAAAACTGACCAAAAAAGCATGGCATATAAAAATTTAAGCAAACCGCAAAACAACCACAAGCTATTATGAAATGAGGTGCTGGCGGTTTGACATGTTTTTACTGTATAATCGGAAACAGGTGAAAGTGGGCGTTGTTTTGAATCACTACGCCCACCTGAACATTTTTATAACAAAACATGTCGCAAATTGGTGAATCTGCTTTTTCGTCTAGTTGTTTACGGTATTTAATAATAAAAAAGTAAAACATACAGACATGTCGCAAATTGGTGAATTGTTTTTTTTGTGAAACGTTTTTATAGACCTGGGTTTTTTTAACCAGGGGCGCTTGCACTTCGAATCAGACACAGAAAAGGTATTACTGTAACTTATTTAATTGCTCGGTTAAATGTAAAACTAACTCACATTTGTTTTGGTTATCAGTTACCTGTAAGAAAATTAAATACGGTGGTTTTGTTAATTTAAACAATTCCTAGAAGGGGTGCGAGAATTGGTTGGTGATTTGAAAGGGTACAGCAAGGTTTAGAAAAGGTTAAGAACCACTGCTATATACCGGTATATTTAGTGTCAGTGTGTTGAAATATGACATTGACTAAAACGTTCAAAGGCGATTACTTTTGGAAACAAGCCAAACATCCTACCGTAAAAAAGCATTTTTGCTGCATGTTTTGAAATACTAGCACCCTTTTCAGCTTAGCACCAAGACGATCCACGAAAGATTTAAAAACGAATTACAGTTTTTGAAAGAAACTAAAAAGCGCCTTTTTCCTGATATTATTTAGACTCGATTTCAACTACACATTTGTTAGACCGAAAGCAGCAGATTTCTTAAATCTATTTTTTAATGACGTCACCTCTAAACTAAAAAATTCATGCCGACCCTGATCCAGGCGAACCAAATTGTTTTTAGGGGTCCGATTTATAAAAAAAAGTACTACTTCATTATTACCTGGCCGAAGCGCTGAATAGAGTTTGCAAAGCCGCAAACAGGTGTTCAAGCAAGATTTACAGAGAAACATCTCGCCCTTTGCTGAAGCGTACCGCTTGAAGAGTTTAACGACCATCGATTTAGAACTGTGTTCTCGACCTTTTTCCGCAGCCACCCAAATACCATACGCGTATACGTTTAACTGCGAAGCTTTAAAAGTGAACGAAACGTGAGAGGTGATAATAATGTTAAAGCCCATACAGAAGTATAGGTATAGCATTTTGAACGTTTTGATTAACTCTCTATTCATTTAAACTTAAAAAATGCTACCTACTTTTATATGGGCTTTGATTATTTTGGCAAACTACAACCTCCAGCCATTATGCTCAAAATCTTAAGACAAATAGCATAATTAATTGTATAATTTGAGCCACGCTTTCTTTCATTGCTTCGGCAATTTTCTCGAATTTCGAAAAATCTTGCTCAGAACCAATCTGAATTAATCTTACCATGTAAACTTCCACAAAGGGCAACCTAATTTAAGTCCTGCGTTTCATTAAATAAAATAAAAAAAGTAAAAAAAGGTTTGCTTCGGCAAGCTAAAAAACTTACAAGAGTTCGCTGTACATTTTAAATGGGGAGGATTTTTTTAACGTTTAAAAGCAATGGAAACGTAAAAAACACCGTGTTGCATACTCTGCAAAATTATTGCGCTTCCAAACCGTAATAAATTAAAAACACTTTACGTTTTGCGCATGGCTGAATGTCCGTTTCGTCCCAGCAACACCAGAAGTGACGCAAGAATAACGATCTGAAGTAGACGCAGGGCGGTGGCGCGTGTTGTATTTCATGCTTTGATTCGATTTGCAACGAATGCGCCAGAACCTTTAGCCATCAAGTTAATCGATTGTGTTTGGTTTGGCTTGCATGAGGTTCGCCAAACTGAGCTTGTCTTGCTTGCAAAGCGGACGCCTATCTGTGCAATCTCGATTGCAATTTATCTGTGCGCTTTTGCCTTATATGTGTGAGAAACTGTTCTAAGCCTATCGATTTTGATTTGGCAGGTGCTTGCCAGGCGATATTGCCGTTTGAGGGAATCTTTAACATTTAATATTACCATTAATATTTTATATTGCAAAATGAAGTATTTGAGTTTTTCTTGTGTTTAAGCAAATTTTGAACGCACAATTTAAAACTTTATAAGTAACTTTGAAAGGGTCTCTAACAGTTGTGAAAATTTCATGTTACAACTCGTTTCTTTCCTTGTCAAAACTAATCCACAAAACATTGACTGGAGAAAATAAGTAATTCGGACAAAAACAACATGTGCCAAAAAAAATATTTTAATGCCACATAATTAGGGGTGTTTAATTAAAAAAAATAGATAAATTTGGTAATTCAAATAAATTATATTTTAACAAAATTTTAAATGAAGTTTGAGTGGTATTGACTGTTTTAAAGCGAAACTTTATGGTTATGTAAATGTGTAACAAAGTACAGATATATTTAAAAGCCTGCTTTCTTAAAACTATTTTTCTTCTACTTCACTATACAGAAGTAAAAGTATTTTTTTTCGCAACTAGAAAATATACTAAATCCATACTAAAGAATTTGCGACAAACTGAATTTAAAACGTTTGTGATAATAAACTGAAATTAGGTGTTTTCATATAGAACTGGGTTATTTATCTAAATATTTGCACAAAAAATAATATCCTTTCTAAATGTTGCGTTTTTGTTGTTTTGTAGTTCAGTTATTCCATATAATTGAACGAGTTTTGCAATTTTAATAGTTTCACGTTAATTTTTTATGACTAGAACATGACTTGGAATTGACTTGCTCTAGTAATGACTTGACTCGGACTTAAGTCTTTCGAAATGACTCATTTACCACACTGAAATATCGAAATCGTGCGTTTTTGCAGTATCTATGTGATGTGTATTTAGTTTGTCTGCGCAAAGCGTTCCGCTATGATCGATTTAGCGTGAAGAGAGCAGGGGTTCAAGTTTCTGTTCGATATTCCCGCGATAACGTTTCCCAGTATTCGTGTCCCGCTGTTATACGCTAGACTTTGTGTTTATTGGAAACGCATTTTGTTGCTGCGATGCAAGCCTTGGCTTACCCTTTTGCTCTTAAACAAAAATATTTTTTTTTTCAGTTTGAATCAGATATGACGTCATTTCTTGAGCATTGAAATAACGACAAAGACAGTTCAAACTTAACTATAGATAGAAGCAGATAGCTAAAAAGACTTAAACTATAACTTCAACCAATTTTAGTTTTTTTTCTCCCCCAACTAAAGGCCCTTAGTGGTGCAGACTCCCAAACCTCTTAATCGCATCTATATTTGCCGCTCTTCGTCATATCTAAAAATTCTACGATGTGTACGTTTTATATTAAACTCCGGACAAAAATCGGTCTGAAACATACCAAAGCAAACCATAGTAAACCAAAGAAAATTGAAGAGAACAGCGGCAAAAACAAGATATGTCACATTTACAGCGATTATTAATCAGTGATGAAAAACAGCCGGAACCTTTCGGGTTTTTACACCGCTATGCTCAAATGTTAAAAAATTGCTTCACCTTTACTTTAATTACCTACTTAACCTTTCTCTTAAAATGTGTTAGTATTGTTTTAAAAAATACGGTCTCCGTAATAAACTTGTAATCGTATTACATATTTGAGATGTAATCTAACGCCAATCGTTACGATAAGACCTGCTTGACCTAATCCCACACTAGACATAATCCCTCGCGAGAATTTCCTCAAGGGTAAATGTCAACGTGCACCTGGCTGCAAAAAGCTTCCCACTAAAATATAGGCCTAATCCCATATTGGTATTTATTGAATGTTGGGGGAGTCTATATAAGGCCAGACCAGGGATTGTCAAACTTTTTCAGCTTGCTGCACAATAAAAAGTTAAAAGAATAATTGCGGCACATCTTTCAATAAAACCAGGATATTCTAACTGGAAATTGCCCTTAATACATGGGCAAGGCGCTAGAAAAATGTACGAATATTATCCGTTTTTGTTGGGTGTGTGCGTTGAAGTCTTATATGCTTGGCTGTATGCCTACTTGTAATTCAACTAAGTTATTTTTTTTAAATAGCGAAAGCTTACGCGACACACAATTTTGATAATCACTGCTTAAAATACTGTTGTGCAAAACAGAATATGTACCTATGGAAGGGTCATTGTTGACTTATATTTGTGTTGGTTTGCTATTTAACAATTTGAAGCGTGCCGCGTTATTTTGTTTTGTTGTACCGTAAGCTAAAAAGTTTTGGAACCATACTTTGTGTAAAACTAGCATAAGTTCACGAAAGTTCAATTAAAATCAACATTATGATAGCTCGCGAGTTTTTACGGCGTTTTATTACTGAGATGTTTGCTTTGCTTGTCAATAGTAAACGAAAGTAACGCGTTGGCTTAACCGGCAGGTCAGTTACAGACAGGAAACATAATGTAGTTTTCTTCGGTTTGGTTAAGGCGTCTGTAAAACAATGAAAAAGGGCAAATTTTAACTGTTTGAACAACACAAGCAACAATAAGTGTATACAGGGCCTTTAGTGAGTCTGTCAACCTCCTACTTTATATAGTTTAACCTTTTTGTTTCTTATAAAAGAAAAGTTTATATTGATTTCTTGCCGTTTCCCAAAAAGGAAATGGTTTAGCTTCCATGTGATTATGTTTACTGTTGGCAGTCAACCTAACCGTGACATGTATATAGTAAACTATGACTTCCTAAAACGCCATTTGGAAAGAACGTTCTTTATGTATGACATCATAACTTTGTCAACTTCTAATCGCCATGAATGACTCTTTATTAGCAAACCCAAGCGTCACGTTTGAGTCGAAAAAGCTTTAATTGTGACGTTTAATCACATGTAATTCCTACACTTACAGTTATGGTGGATTGCAAGCTAGTCAATGTCTTAATGACAGGTAAGCTTTTGTAGACCGAGGCAATTTACAAGTTGGCTTTGAATTTGCAGAGTGGAGTTGTGCGTTGCGTTTTTTATGTTTTCATGAGATTAACAGCCTACTTAAACGCACAAGTTTAGCATATATCGTTTATCCATGTCAGACAGCTAAACAGTGTAAGCAAATAGAATATTACATTGTAAACAAAATCAGTATTATTCAACTATGGTAACCTTGATAATGGTTCCATAGCGATAAACTTTATTCGATAATGGACTAAATTGCCAGTAAGTAACTAATTCGTTGCTCGTCAATGGAGTAAGAAAAACTCTGAGATGGTTTAGGTTTAAAGTTAGCTATAAAAAAATCTCGTTCAATTGTATCTGCCGGGGAAAATGTCTTATGAATAGGTATTGTGTTCTTGACGAGTGTGCCTTTGTAAATACCATTTAAACCAGTGGTTCTCAAACCTTTTTGGCTTACGACACACTAAAAAAGTCTTAAATATTTCGTGACACACTTCTTGCAAAACAACAATAATATGGAAACTGTAGAATTGCCCTTAACACACGACAAACGATATATATAATTGCTTTCAATTTTGAAAGCGTCAATTTTCTTTTATATATGCGCATTTAAGTCTCAAACGTTTGGTTGTACGCCATAATACAAAAGTTCGACGGCACACATAACAATCTCTCGAGGCACACTCGTGACACAGTTTGAGAATCACTCCTTTAAATAAGCAACATTACTAAAAGCGGTCAGTTTATGAACAGCATAAGTTAATATTGAATTTCGAAGCTAAAAAGGTCGAGTATATCGATTAACTGAAGATACATAAACTGATGATGATACAAGCAGGTATCGAAACGTCTTAATCAATATGATGTCGATCTACTCGACCTTTTCGGCCTAAAAATATTAACCTACATTACAAATCCGTGCATAGTGTAACTAAGAATAAGCTAACATTTGACGCCATTAGGATATATATTGTTTAACTGTATCTGCTAGAGAAAAATGAGTTCTATCAACAGCCATAGTATTCTTGGGCGAAAACTAGTTGATAAACCCTTGGCTTAATAAATACCCTTTAAATAAACAGCATTACTAAAAGTTATTATATAAACAGTTTAAGTTTACATTGAAAAAAAAAGCATGACGGTTGTACCGCTGTAGTCAAAGCACTTGCTGAAATCGCCAAAATGCTTGGCCCCACAAATTCTTGGACCAAGTATTCGACTTCGGAATCGGCCGGGCTGATCGACGGGGCTTGGACGTTGGATACCCGGCTGATCATTGGTTGTTTATTTGGGGTCATCGTCATAGCCGGACTGCTCGGAAATTCGCTCATTGTGGCTGCTATTGCGAGACGCAGACGTCTACACACAAGAGGAAATTTCTTGATCGGGTGAGCTTTGTGGATATGGTAGATATGCATTGGTTTTATTCATACTCAAAAACAGCTCCTCTGGTAATTGTTAATTTGTTAACCAACATTTCGGCGACCCATTCAAATGCGTAGTACAATATATATATGGAAAAACACAAATACAAAATGCAAATGCGTTGATTAGGCCGCTTTTGTATGGATAAAACGGAGGGAATTATTTGTAACTTAGAATATCTAAGTTCATTTTATTGAAAGTCGTCCAACTTAAAACTTAACAAAATAAACAAACCGTTTAGTGTTCTTAAGGTTACTTCTTTGTGACGTCACGTTTATATGTAACTATGTCACGTCACGTTTTGACGTATCTTTGTGACGTCATCTCTAAAAAATGACCCTCCTCTTAATTAAAATCCTGGAACCACCCCGGTTGATTAGGCTCAATAATAATTCTTAATAAATACGAACAACGTCTATACGATCTCTATTTGTTTTTGGATGGCCATATGGGCTTTGATATCTTCTAATTAGTCTTAACAAAATACCAAACTGTTAAATCTAAAGGCCCAATGTTTTGTTAGAGAAATATAAAATCCGGTTTCGAGGTTGGCACTTGGAAATCATTAAAGAGTTTGAAGTTTTAGAGAGGTTGTAAAGGTATTCAAAAAAGTAAGAGCCTTAAATTTAAATTGACGCCATTTGGAATTCGGAAATCATTAAAGAGTTTCAATTTTTAGGGTTATTGTAAAGTTGTGTAAAGAACCTTCAAAAACAAAGAAATTTAAATTGACGCCAACAGTTTAAACAAGGATTTACTTGAAACGATTGCGTCTTACATTATGGCGATAATGATTTGCTGGGGGGAATTTGAACAGTTGAAATACCGTAGTTCTGTGAATTGCTAGGATCAAAATGCAATTTCACGCACGGCCTTTATCGAATCAAACAATCAATAAGCAATTATTTGACGACTAAATTCATAATTATATTGACGCTTTCGAAAACAGTTGGCTTAATGCAAATCGCATGATTTGGAAGCAATTTTCAGTTCGAGGTCCGACATTCACCAAGCCATGGTTTAATCAAGTTACGCGAATTCGATTTTACGTGTTGACAAAGACGCTAAAAAGAAAATAAGTCCGAATTGCGATTTCTTTCTAAAAAGCTCGTTCGATAAAAAGCAAGTTTGTGGTCTGTGTCAAATGACAAGTGCAAATACACGGAGATCTATATTAATCGTCAACATTCGCGGCGTCAATGTTGTCGCGATCAACCAGCGGACATTCAAGGTAAAAAAACACTCCTATTTAGGAGGCGAAAATTCAAGGTCAAATAACGCATGCGTAGAGTATAAAAAATTAAGGTAAAAACATGCGTCAAGCGCGAAAATTCAAGGTCAAATAACGCATGCGTAGAGTATAAAAAATTAAGGTAAAAAACATGCGTCAAGCGCGAAAATTCAAGGTCAAATAACATGCGTAGATACGAAAATTCAAGGTCGTAAAACGCACCCATGGGGTTAAGTTCAAAAGCAAATAACAATAGACCCAACTAAATGACGTTCAAAACCGACAAAAACAACCTAAATTTAATTAGAGAAGTCAATTTCAAGTCAAGTATTTTTTGTATTAAAATTTAAACGTTATTGAAATTGGTAAACTCGTTCGATCATTAGCAATACCCTTTACCAAAAATAATAAAACACAAACATAGTGCAAGCAAAATGTTTTACGTGCAAAACTTAAGATAAATAACTCAATTTTATGATGAAAAATGCTTAATGAAAACACTTTATTTTAAGCCAAGTCAGTTGTCCGAAAGACCTAAGTCAAGTTCCTTCAAAACCGTGACTTAAGTGCACCTAAGGCAAGTCGGTCGTTGACTTAATTCATTACAACACACCAGTTACATTCGGCCAGTGTATACTTCGCACAAAACGCAACCGACACCGTACTGCGTCTGATCGATACATTTAGGATACAGTTACATTGTCGAAGCCACACATCCGCCTTTACAACCCACCGTTATTTCAACAGGCCTTGTGCACTTGCAATTACCCACATATTATGCATACTCACACCTCCAGAATTAGTTTTGGATTGCGTGGACCAGGTTCGGCATGCAATTTTAGAGATGACGTCATAAAACTGGTGGACTTCCGAAATCTGCTGATTTTAATTCAACAAATGTGTAACAAACGTCTTAATACAACCTCCAGCCATTATGCTCCAAAGTCTTTTCTATTAATTTCCTTTTTTAAATTATATATCAAGATTTGAGTTAGGCCGCCTAAAATAAGTCCACAAGGGGGTTCACGGACCCGAGTTTAAGACCCTCTGGTCTATATGCACGTGAGGTATGACCAAATCTCTATACATTTTATCTTATTATTTTGCGAGCGAAATGTTTAAAGACATCTCTATACAATTTATCTCTCCGATTTCGGTTAGGTCACTGTTATCGAGTGGAAACAAGTCGTTTTACAATGAATTAAGTCCCAGTCAAGTGATTTGCGAAACAACCTTGGAGTGGGACAAATCATTGCTATATTAAGTCAGTGATTATGTATAACGATAAAAGTTAAATTATTAAATTTGGTAAAATCGATCCATTCCAAGCAGTATATGGCATAACAAAGACCAAAAAGGAAACAGAACGCATAATGGTTGGAGATTATGACGTAGTAAGAGTATCAATACCCAGAAAATTATGTGCAGTAATAGTTTCTCGCAGGTTCTGTCAAAAAAGTGTCAACATTTTTTTGAACGTTTCGAATAACTCGTTATTCATTTTCAACATCTAGAACGCTATCACTTTTTTCGTCCGAAAATTTACGTAAAAATGCTTTTGATTAAAACATTTGTATTAGCCTCAATGAATTGAGTTCCAAATCAAGTCAATTGTCCGAATGATTAAAATCAAGATCATTTAAAGACGATGACTTAGAATCAATTAAGTCGAGTCAAGTCATTGACTTAAGTCACTACAAAACTGATTTTCACTGTAAAGAAACATTCATAGAAGGTCGTTGTGTTGGATTGTATGCAAAATAGACACATTTGTCATTGGACCCGGCATTTGTTTATCTTTAATACAATGGCCTGATTAATTAATCATCCTTAGGGCCACCTCAAATGCCACTTTGGTTTGACCGTGAATTCGCAGGATTTTACAATTGTTGTGGCTTTTTCGGCAAACCTTAACAAAAACACAGTCGAATCATGGAAATCCAAACCACTAGCTCAGTCGTTCCCAACCCCAGTAATGTAAACAAGTCGCTTTAAAATGACCAAAGTCCAAGTCAAGTCATTTGGAAAACTACTTAAGTCCAAGTCAAGTCTTGTTCAATAAATAGCAAGTCAAGTACAAGTACAAGTTTGGTTTACTCAAGTCAAGCACAAACCATTGTTACTGCAAGTCATTCTATGTGACATAATTGGCGTTAAATATAAATGTTAAAGTTATAAAAATTCGTGAACTCATCATTTTATTTTTTATTATTTTATTTTTTATTATTTTTGTGCTCAGTTTGTTTACTGTTGTCCCCACAAAATCGTTAGAGACGCTTTCTTTCCCTTTTTTTCTTAAATTTGCGGTAAATATACGTGATATTTAGAAAACGCTTCATGCTTTCTATTCATGCGTTGAAAAACAGTTTTAATGGTCTATAATGCCAGTGGCGCAACTACCTAAGTACATACTACTTCTTACTTAACCAATAGAAGGTTGCCAAAATATAGATGACGTTAGCCCATCGGTTGTAAACATGGCAAAATATTTACAGCGCATGATAATGATAATGACGTAACAATAGAGCGACGTGCTGCCGCGCGGGAAAAGTTTGCGTCATTCTTGATCGATTTTTAAGTGACTTGGGAGCTCTATTTATTGTGATAAGGCTTTATCTCGCTGTAAATTTAAACGAACAGCGTCGATATGTACTGGAAGCTTACGAGTTCAATCCGGTTTATGTAAACCCACAAATACTGTTGGAGCTGAATTGTAGGATGGTTTTGTTGCTAATTGCTTCTATATTAAAATTCGTATTTAATTGATCCGGTTAAAACATTTTTAAACTTAAGCCTTAGTGTGTTTTTAAAGGCATAAATACTGGCTGTAATTCGCGTTATATTATTTCCACATCCTAAATCCATAGTGTCATAATCAGTGCTGGTAAAAAGTTAGCGAAACTGGTCATGACACTTTCGACGTATTTGACTGCGTTATTCTGTGTTGTAACTTTGGATCTTTTTAAACAATTTTAATTCTCCTTGAATCCAATTCAATAAACAGTTCAATTATACGAACCTCGTTAAACCGAATGCCACATAGGAATTGAGAGAAAACAAAAACGATATCCCACCAAATGCCACATTTATATCTCTCAAGGCCGAAATACTCGTGTACGCATTTATAATTAGCCACGACCAGACCTCTATTTGTCCGCAAACAAATGCCGTATGCTGTCGTTTTATGTGTAAGAAGCGATACCGTATGACTGGTACAACGGTAACAGTTCGATTTGGCCTTTTATTTGATTTAGTCATAGTATCATTTGCCCTTCATAAGGTTCGCCGTTATTCAAGGCTTCAACAGTCAAGGTTTTTTCCAATAGATTTGTCACGGGTGTATATTCCGACGAACTAAACTATCAAAGCGGAATAATAAATCGTCAATATTTCGATTTCGGTCGCTCCCTAAAATAGCCTGACAGCGCGTTCTAAGAAGCACACTTGAACAACTAGGTAATTCCATTTTTTTAGTTCAATGAATTAGAGCAAAATGCGAGAAATTACATGTGTGCTCTAATTCGAGTTCTAATCTAATTTGGATTTTACCAAAAATGCTACTTTGTCAAACGTTGGAACGACTTGTATGTAATTCTTACAGTGTGAAAAACATATGCTATGCTAAAAGGCATAAAAATTAATACACTTATATTTTCCAATCACATCCTTTCTAGAATATTTCGCGATTTAAATTAAATTAATTGTGAATGATCAAATGTAATTCAAGTTGAATTCATTTTTTTAAGAATTCCGTAATTCCAATTCTAATCTAATTTGAAAAAACTCAAAATGACCTAATTCTCATCTAGTTCTAGTTGTCCAAGTCTGATTTTCAGCACGAACCTAAAATATACCGCATCCCGAGATAAATACTCCGTTTCTGCGTGTCACGTTTGTCAATTGTATTAAGAAAGTGCCCAAAAGAGTTTGCGATACTTGGCGTTAGAGATGTCCGATACATCCGATACCGACACACGATATTTTAAACAAAAAGTGTCGCGATGTGACCAGATACCAATGACGTCATTGGTCTTTAAAAATAATGAAATTTAAAAGTTCAAAAGTAATTTCTTCAAGGTTATTCGGTAAAAATTTGATTTAGCGCTAAAGAGAGTTTAGAAACCTTCTTAATTAATTTACGTTCAAGGTTAAATCGCTCCGTTTGATCGCAAAATCGTTTGATCACTAAAATAAAATAATTTGGTATCGGACCGGCACCGATACCACTCTAGTATCCGACGAGTACCAATACCACCACTTGGCATCTGGTACCCCACCCATGACATTCATTTTTGTTCTAAGCAGTCATCAAATCATTTTATACGAGCGCCAAACCGTTGTTTTTGCGAAATTGAAAATTTCCTTCGGTGGAAATGCTTAGATGTTGCCTGTGAGTCTATACACGAAACGACATCAAAATTTTTTTTTTTTTTTTTGCAGATTCTAATTTTTGGAACTGAAAATCGTTAAAATCTCGATTTGCCGTCACAGCTTTGAGAAACTTTTTGGTTTATTTACTCATGTATGGGCTGCTTTTAAATTGAAAAATTGCAAATAATCCTTGTTTCAGCAGCATAATCTTTTTCGTTGAAACGCAAGACTTTTGACATTTTAAATCCAAAGT
The DNA here is from genome assembly GCF_963924565.1 of Ascidiella aspersa. NCBI lineage: Eukaryota > Metazoa > Chordata > Ascidiacea > Phlebobranchia > Ascidiidae > Ascidiella > Ascidiella aspersa. The sequence goes on from NC_139451.1 coordinate 5,404,869, forward strand.
AGGAATAGTTCTCTGCAAAAACGCCTATTATTTCCAGTGTCGTTTACTAGGGTAGCATCGTGTTACATTGTTCCCGCAAGTAAATTTTAATTAGTTCTAGTTAAATAACTGATTTTTTTATTTTTGCTATGAATAGCTTCACCCAAACCAACCTAAGTGTTATTGAGCAGGTATTCAATTAACAGAAATAGAAATTTGATTGGTGCTAGTCTTATGCGCATGTGTAGGTAACATTTTAGAAGCTATATACAAACTTTTTTAAGAAAGTATGTATATTTATAATACACGGCATACGTTTAGTTAAAATCCTAACTAACCTGTGTGCAGTTGCGTATCGACCTATTCCGGGCTTTCAATCTTTGATACAGTATTGCATTCGAAGTTGTTTTGATTAAATGTCGGGTAATGGTCAATTGAATAATAATGAAAATCCCGTACTCTGCTTTGATTTTTTTTCGTGGTTAAACACTTAATGTCTAGATGCTGCACCAAAATAGTAATCGCAGACTCATCGAATCTGTCGATTAATGATGCAAGCAGGCTAAAAAAAACAAAAAACAACTATAGTGTGTGGTGGGTTTTCAACTCACGGCCTTCGATCATACCGGCACCGTCGCTCTAAGTCTAAGAACTAAGCAGGCTCATAGAGGAGCGAGTCGAGAAACAATCATACGCCAATGTTTGCTACATTCTGTTAGTACAAGCAACTTTGCATTGAAGGAGGTCTACAGTACCATATTATCATTTAATGAAGGCTATGCACACATATGTGTGTTCAACAACTGTGATCTAGCCCTTGCTGATTTTAGGGTGTCGAGATAATTCAATTTTAGAGTGTCGTGATAATTCGTGCGCCTTTAAATTCGTTTAGATTTAATACCAAGTCGAAATACCACGAATTGAAACGTTACCAAAACGGGTGTTCTTAAGTTTGCTGTACGGCTAAAATAAAGGGTATATATTCTTGCTATCGAATCTGAAGCAAATGACGCTTCGGTTATAAAACAACTGCATTTCTTATTTGCGCATATTCATGTCTTTTGTACACTATATGCACAGATTTGTAATGTAGAAGGATTAAACTAAATACTGAACTTAAAGTAAACCGAAAATCAGTTTGTTTGGATGGTATAAGATAAATATATTTCGCTAATAAAAGCATCATCAGTATCATATTTCATTAGATCAGTATCTTAAATGTTGATTTCATTTGAAAAAAATACTGATGATAATTTTTGAACGAAATATTTATCAGGTAAATCCAAACAAACTGATTTTCGGTTTACTAAGTCATGTACTTAGTTTAATCCTTCATTGATGTGCAACCAGATTAGTTTGTGTTTCACCATTCAGATTAAGGCAGATTCTGTTTTTAAAAAGAAAATTTTGTTTTTAATCTGTAATGTAGCTTGAAAATAATTGCCAAGTAGATAAATCGACATTATCTTAAAGAAGATGTTTGTCATCATCAGTTAATGTTTTACATATTTTTAGGATGATTTCGATTTACTCGACCTATTTGGCTTTGGCATTTTATTTTGAAACTACATTTCTTTTTCGCGGCAAAAAGTGCCTAAAAAGTTTGACCCGTCGCCAGTGCACGGCTTATGCGTTTACAAGTGCATTCAAGTTTGCCATACACGAACTTTACATTTCGTGATCTGGCCTTGACCTATACACTGGGTGGTCTAATTTAGTTTGAACGTAATCGCGACCGGTCTCAACCTAGATTAATCTGGCGCGAGCAAAGTTTATCCTTCAAACCAGTGCTGTAAACAAGTCATTTTGGTTTAAACACGCAACTTTTAATCCCTTGACTGTTACTGGCATCTAAAAGGCTTGGCGGATAATCAGCTTTAAAAATTCTCAGATCGAATGGCGATAAATTTCGCTCGAAAAATCGAATCAGAAATCAAAAGAAAATATTAGACAAATATCGGTTTGAATAAAATTCTTTTATTTTTTGTTTTTGTAAGAAATAGAAATGTTTTTTGAGCATAATGTTCGGAGGGTTGTAGTAAGACGTAGCAAGAATATCGAACCCCATACAAAACTTGGATTTTGAACGTTTCGTATAACTCTATTTATTAACGTCAATGAATAAGATGTTAAAATAATCTTGTTTTCTTTTAAACCTTTGTACACCAAAAGCAGGAAACTATTTGTATTCACAAATTTATTCGCCACAAAACTCATTTATTGATATTTTGTTTATAACGTGTGGAACTAATATACTTATATACTAATAAATAATTAATTGATCCCTACTGAACAAACATAGTATTGATCTTACCCAAATTGGAAATCGAATTTTAACAGCTTTGGCGTAATTTATCCGTGTAAGATTCATTAATATTGGCAACTAGCTGTTTACAAGCAATCAAGTTAATTAAATGTTCAATATCAATAGCACACAAGCCTGGGAGTCCTCGGTAACAAACGACCGTTCCTGCTAAAAAATTGTGTAAAGAACAAATCATTTTTTTTCTTATATTCTTTTAATTCCGTTGTTTTAACGAAAGGATATGTTTTAAATAAATTTTTTTTAGCTGATGTTTTAAATAATTGTGGAATTGAAAAACAATTTTTTTAAATATTTATTGTCGTTTACAAAATAAAAAAAAAAAAAAATTTAGGTAAAATTTGTCAAAATCTCAATTTTATACGCCAAAATGTATCATTTGTTAGGTCAAAAAATAATCGGCACTAGTTATCACCAAAAGGATTTAGTTCACTATTTTTGTTTCGAAAACTATTAAGATAAGTTTACTTTGTTTGAAGTGTATAAATTGGCGAGCAGCGGATATACTAGTATGAACGTATTATATAAGTTATTTTTTGACTGACGTTTTTTGATCAAAACCGTTTACCCTGGTCACATAATCCCACATTTACGTTTTTGTATTTTTTTCAGATCGTTTACCCTGGTCATATTTCGTTTCCAGTTGAAACTTGTAAAATAAATTTTGTTTGTTTTAAAGGTATAAAATAGAGAGCAGCGGATATACAAGTACGAACGTATTATATAAGTTATTTTTAGATAAAGACCGTTTACCTTGTTCAAAAAATCCCACATTTACGTTTTCTATTCCAAAACTAAAAAGTCTTTAATCCGTACCAACTCAGTTGCTGTTTCCATCCAGGTCGCTAGCGGTTGCCGACCTCCTAGTGTGCCTCCTAGTGGCGCCCTACTCGGCCATGATGACGTTGCACGAGTTCGGGCCCCTGGCCGGAACCGGGGCCTGGCGTCCCCCCCGGGTCACCTGCCAGATCCTTATCTTCTTGGACGTGACTTGTTGCACGGCCTCTATTTTGCATCTTTGCGCCATCGCCTACGATCGGTGAGTCACGTGGTTAAAACCTTACGGTTTGGGTTGAGCTTGACGTTCGTGGACCTGCCTTTTGGTGTTGCCCACAGGTCGTTAAAATTGGTGGCTTTTGAGTCGCTACGTTTCGTAGCCACGCGTTATGTTTTGTAGACAGGTCATCTATAAAACTATAGACTGACTTTTCAAAAACATGTTGCTTGTTAGTCCTTCTGGGCGGAACTAACCAAAATCCATTATTTGACAGTGACTTGTTAGTTGTTGAGTCACTAAGTTTCGTAGCCACCCGTTACGTGTTGTAAACAGGCCATTAAAATGACTCCAGACTCTGCTTCTTTCGAACAAATGTGGCTTGGTTGTCACGAAGTTAACGCCTTTTGGGCGGAACTAACTAGATGTTCGTGACCCTGCTTCAAAACTGTAAACAAACCATATTAGAAAGTCTCTGAAAGTGATACTTTGATGTTCGGCAAAAAATATTCGCAAAACGCTGGGGCATATAATTATAATTAATGGATGAAGGTTTTAGTTAGACGACGTAAAAGGAACTTTCATAAAGAAGTAGATAGGATTTTGTTAACGTTTCAAATATATCGTTATTCATTTTTAACGTGAATTCACAAAAAAATCGTTTAAAATAGTTGGAAAGTAATTCCCCAATAATAGATGTTGTTTTAGCACTGACGTTTTTTTTAGCATTGGCGGTATTTTGTTTTTAGCTTTGATGTTTTTTCTAGCATTGGGTGCTTAATTAATTCTAGCAAACGTCGAGAAAAAAATATGAAAAATTTTCTTTGGTTCAAGTCAATGTGGGTAAAAACCTGAATAAACCAAAATGTAAACTTGCCTTTTAAAATATAAAGTAAATTGTTGTTCTACGTTTGTCAGATCGGCAAAAAATATTTTTTTAAGTTTTTCAAACGTACTGCAAAGTTTTTTTATTCTTATGTTATTTTAATTTCTTAATCAACTTTTATAAAATGTTTTTTTTTTCATTTTGTTTTCAATTTCCTAATATGAATTAGACATTTATCAGCATTTCAATTTTTCGCGTACAGGCTGCGATCCGCCCGTTTATTCCCTGTACTAGACATTCGTGTTGTTGTAAACATGTCGTTTAGCAATTTCTTACAAATTCATTATTTAACCAAAACTATGTCGCCCATGTGTCGCGTATTACGACTTTTAGGCGAAAAAGCTTGGTCGTTTGTTTTGCTGGTTAAACGCTGTAAACAAGCAATTTGACAGAAGCCCAATGGCACGTGTTTTGCCAAAAAATACACCTGTTAGTTACGTGGTTAATTTCTCCAGGGATTGGCCACAATTTTGCGTTCACATGGCCTTTTCTAAAAAGGTTGTAAACATGTTTTTGTAAAGGGACAAAGTCGGTAATTAGGTTATACCTTAATGGCAACACAGCGGAATACAACAGTTGCCTTTCAGCCATAATTGTTTGCCAAATTGTATTTAAAAATCTCAAAAACAGGTAAATCTCAAACAAATTGTGTTGTGTAATTCAATGCAATTTGTTTTTATATAGTGCCACCTGATTACCCTATTTAGACGAATACGGCCATTGTCAAAGTTTTATTTACGAAATTGTTATCCCTGTTTGACAATTTTTAAAATACCGCTTCACAATCACACATAGGTGTACAACAATTATGATCTGGCCCTTCTGAAGGCGCTTTTTAATCAACGCTAACAGCTTACGTATCATAGTAAACTGGTATCCATGGCAGACTCCCCTAATCTGTATTCCCATCTATTTATCAATTTTTTGTGCATCTGATTGATCTTTACAATGAATTTTAAAGCCAAAACGGCGTAAGCTTCACACTCGACAAAGGACTCTCTGCGCACCGTATGAACAATTTTATTTTGTTTTTTAACTACGGATCAAAAGTGGATGTGAAAAAGATAAATCACCTATCCACTTGGGAAATAGAGTAAATGATTCATCAGCGATAAAGTTTAAAGGAAATTGTAAAAAAGTAAAAAAAATGCTTGAACTTTAGGCAAAGTTCAACTTTACTTTCTGCTGACTATAATTAATTAATAGGGATGTTATCTGTTTCTGGTTATAACTTAACGGTATGTTAGGATAAATGGACTAATTTGAACGTTATTAATTTATAATGAAGATGCCTTTCAGTTTTACCCAAGGCCTTTCTTATCACATTAAAATTCAACCATGACTATATGCTAAAAAAAGTTGAGTGCTTTGAGAAAAAAAAACATATTGATTTGCCAAACCGAAACAATCTCATGCAAACGAACCATCCATGCTATTCAAGAGAAACACTTTGCGCAATTAATTAGCGGTAGCTGGCATTGGCAGAGGATTAAAGTTTAATCTCTTTGCCAATCCCGTGCACCGCCAAATTTTTTTTTATCAACAACTCAACCGGTACTTGTTGAATTTGAAAATTTATTGCCATGAATATTTTATGAGGATTTGTAGGTAAAGGGTCGTCTGACATCGACGTTTGTCGCAGCAATATGCGAAGATGTGTTTTGTATGTCATTAAACTTGTGTCCTTAAGATTTGTCGATTTCTAGGTCTTACATTTCAGAGTGTGTCGTTTTCTCATTTTCAGTGTTGTAAATAAGTCTGACTTTAGTCAGACGAAACGTTTTATAACAAAAGAAATTACCAGAGGAGCTATTTGGAATAATGAAGGAATAGTGGATCCAAAAATATCCCATTTACCCATATTTTAAAAGTCGACAATTTATGGTTTAAAGACAGATTTCTTTAAGCCTCAGACAAGTCTTTTAAAAAATAAATTGGGTCCAAGTTAAGTCCTGCAAAAACAACAAGTTAAGTCCCGGTCCAGGTTATCAGTTGCCGAAGTCAAGTCCCAGTCTAGTCATTATTAGAGATAGTTAACTACAAGTCAAGTCAATGTCATAATAATAAAACGTTAAACTAATGAAGTAGGTAAACTCACCCTATTATGAGCAATATCTTAACTTTAGGTAACAAAACGTAATAAACAGCACGAAAATTGTTTTACGTAAAAATATTAAGATAAATTGCGAAATTATTTTATAAAATATTTAATGAAAACAAGTTATTTGACAAAATGAATAAAGTCCAAGTCAATTCATTGGGACAAAATACTTAAGTCCAAGTCAAGTCATTTGTCCAGACGACTTCAGTCAGGTCAAGTCATTTGAAAACAGTGATTTAAGTGCACTTAAGTTAACTTCATCAACTGAAGTCATTACGACACTGCTAACTTTACAGAAATGTGTCTTACTTCTTTAGTTTGTTTGATTTTCCACAAAACAACAATTCTAAATGCGAACCAATCAGTTTCAAGTAAATGTCCACAAAATCATCGTCACTATTTTTTAAACATACAATGAAGTGCGCTAATTTTAAGCTTTATGCGTCTGACGTTAATGGCCTATTTAAAAAATTGTCTGACGTTTATGACGTCATAAAATAAGGAAATACCCTAATCGTAAACAGCCAATTTAACGTTAAACAAAAGCCAATTTGGGGCAGATTCTTACAAACGAAATAGTTCCAAAAGAGATTTTTTGAACGTCAAAAAAAGTTTATTTCTCAAAGTGAAGCGTTATTTTTTTATTTATTATCTTTAACGGCTAGGATTTATTTTTTAAACGAGGTTATAATTATTGTATTTTTTAAATGGCGAAGGTTTACTTCGTTTTCGTTTGTTTTCTGTTTATTTAACCCGTGAACATAGAATTTCAATATTTTTGAGTATAGCTTGGGAGAACACATCGGTTTTCTTTAATTGATACCAGACGAAAGAGTTCCAAAAGAGTTTTTTTATATGGTTACCATTGTTTAAAGATTGATAAATCGCACCACTTTTTCTAAATATCACGTTGGCCAGCGATTGTCCAGATGGCTGACCTCCACTCTTATCTCTTATCTCGGTTACTGTAGCTTTGACCTTTGGGCCGAGATAAGGACGAAATTTAAGTCGATACAACGTCGTCCTTTAGGGATAAGACAGTTTTTGTGATACTGCGCTACCATTGTTGCGAGTATTGTGCAAATTTACTCATCAAAACTCAAAAATGAAGTTCTAGCCCAGGAGTCACCAAACTCAGAAATTAGTTCTATCGGTCCGCGGCAAGTATCATAAATCAAGATAAAGTACAGTTGAAATGTTGGCGAATGCAATTCCAGACTGAATTTTGATGACATTTTAAACTAAAGGCCAATTTAGTAAAGCTCACTACAGTTTTTTGTTGCATAGTTAATTGTATTTCCCTTATTTACCGATACAAAATTTGATAAAGTTCGACAAAAAATGTATATCCTGGCCCCGTGATCGGGCTTTAGAGTTATCTTGTCTTTTATGAAAAAAGTCAATATTCTAGTCTAATTTCCTTGTCGGCATCGTCCCATCTTCTAATGTAAATTGACGAAAAAGTAAAATAATGGCAAAAAAATTTGAATTTTGTTTGAAAAAAAAGTCATAATCTGTGTAAAAAAAACTTTACTTTTAAGAACGAAACAAAATGTCGACATTCTAGTCGAATCTTCTTGTCGGCTTCATCCCATCGCCTAATGCCTAAACAAACGGTTCAAATTTCTCGGGAAATTGCTCGACAAACATTACGACGGGGCGCACGTATATTTGACTAAAAATTATCAATATTAAGATGCCTTTACAAGTGCGCCGTGTTTTTCACAAGGAGAAACTAACGATGGTTCTTTCAAGTACCAATGTTGTAAACACGTCATTTTAAAATAACTTCGAAGTCAAATCACGAGTCCAAGTCTTTTTCAAAAACACAAGCTCAAAAAATAGCAAGATAAGTCCAAGTCAAGTCATTATTTGAACAAATCATCTCCTAGTCGAACCACAAATATAGTAAGAAAACGACAAACCATTAAAATTGGTAAACTCGTCCGATTATGAACAATAATTCAACTAAAAAAGTAACCAAACAACAACACGTAGCAATCTAATGGTTTGAAGTGCAAAAATAAAGATATATAACCCAATTTAAATAAAATTCTTGTTGATAACACTTAATTTCAACCCAAGTCATTTGACTCAAAAGAATTCAGTCAAACTCAAGTCATTTGTCTAAAAGATTTCAGTCACGTGATGCGATTTTACCACTGTAAGTGAAGTCAAGTCATTTTACCCAAACTACTTAAGTCAAGTCATTTGTAAACAGTTACCTTGTACCTAAGTTTAGTCCTGACTTAAGTCATAGCAACTCTACTCATTTTTGTCTCCTGTTTTAGTAGATTTCTCTTCTGATATTTAGGAGATAGATAGTGCCGTCTTCTTTGCTTGTTCAGTTTGTCGCCGAACCTCAAAGGTATAAACAAGCTTTGACAGCATAAACAGCGTGTCTACGTGAGAATGCCGGGCTATAGCGGTCCAAGTGTATTTTCTTCTTTGCTACGGCCAATTTACGGAAACCCGATACGGTCGAAGTATATTCGGGGGCACTTAGCTTAGCGCACTATGCGTGACGTCACAACTATAGGCAGGCGAAACCACTTAATTCCCAGCGGCGGTGTAACGCGCTTTATACGACGCTTGTAATGTTGAACTGTATATGACATGCCTTTGGCGGCCGTAATGGGGTAACCTTTGGGATTGGACTTGGGTTAATTGTGAATTATGTAATGCTTTAATGCAGTGGTTTTCAACCGGGGTGCCGCGGCGCCCTTGTGTGCCACAATTTGAGAATTTTTAAGAATCTGAATTTAAGCTTCTTACAACTGTCTGTGTACGATTATTATATCAAATGACATTTTCTTGCATGTTCCAAGCTAATTGTGTTGTCCCAGTTCCATTTATAGCGACATTTCAGTAAAATACTCAACGAAAACTACAGCCTGTGTGCCGAAAATCATCTATTTATTATTTATGAGGGGTGCCGTGAGCCATGAAAGGTTAACAATCACTGCTTCAATGTATCATTTTCCATTCAACGCTTTGGTATTATTAGTTGGAATGCAACAAACCTGCAAAATCATAGCGGCGGTATAAAGAACTTTGTACAACTCTTGTTATGTTGAGCTGTATATGACTTCCCTTTGGCGACAGCAGTCGTATGATGAACCGTTTTGATTAAACGTGAGTTATTTGCGATTTATGTTAATGCTTCAATGCATTAACTGCCGTTGTACACCGTAGTGTTATTATCAGTTGAAATTTAGCAAACCGCACAATTCCAGCGGCGGTCTAACGCACTTTGTACGACCCTTAATTTTGAACTATAAGACATGCCAGAGTCAACCACACTCGTATGACGAGCCGTTGGGATTAGACTAAGGTTAATTGCGAATCATGGTAATTATTTAATGCATCATCGGCCGTACGAGGATGTGGTTTTATTACTTGGAATGTAACAAGGCCAACACTAGCACTTGGATTTGGAACGGATGCTGTGTAACCCAGTGGTTCTTAACCTTTTTTGTACTGCGCCCACTTTGGTAATTGCCCTGTGCCTTGCGCCCCTTTTATATAATTATAAAACCAAATACGCGTAATTTTTTTTGCGTTTCGCGCGATTAACTTGGTTTAGTTGCATACTACCCCACCGAATGGTTCGAGAACAACGCGTTTCTTAAATTACTTGAACTACGACGTTACTTGCAAAGTCCAAAGTAAGAATTGTTATGTACTTTTTAAATTCAGCACAAAGGCGATATTCTATGGTTTCTTGCGTCGTGTGACTCATAACTTTACAGTCCAATTTTTGTTAAATTATACTACAAATGCCGTTATTTTTAATATTTGAATCCATATTCGTCACGTATCATTTTAATTGAAGTTTTGCCAATTTAAGCAAATAAACCCAAGTTTGTTTCGCTAAAATCAAATTAAACTGGATTTTAGCTACGCAAGTTCGTTCGAGAACAACAGGTGTTTCTAAGAACAATTGTTTTATGACGTAACTTTGTGACGTCATTCCAATGCCCCAAACTCAAAAACAAATATCCTGGATCCGCCCATGTTTTCGTAGTGGCTTTAAGTGGGTCTTCAGTAGCTTTGAAAAGAGTATTTTGGGCCGCGACAAAGGGATGAAAGTAGAATAATTGTCTTACCGGAACGCAGCAACATTTTGCATATGACATCATGATGGGGCGTCTAAAGTAACCGCCAGAAACCTGACGTTATCGTTTGATATATCATCATCGGTTAATGGCCATTGAATTGATGTTAACATGTCACGATACAAAGCTAAATTTGTTATTTCTTGTAAATTCGTGAACCATTTTTTGCTAATCGTTGCAAAAAAATTTGGTTGAACTGACGTTGCCAGTGTAGGGGAAATATATATTAAAAATATCTGATCCTATGTTTCACTCTGTTGCTTTTAACTTTGAGTTTTATTGTTTTAATTTTGGGAACCATTTGTTACTAAACATTGCGAAAAAATGCTAACTTTACCACATTTTGCCAAAATTTGCAAGGAATAACTGCTACTGTGTAATAGTGGAATGACTGACTTGACAAATTGCAAAAATGTGAAAAGGTGCTAAAGTGAAAGGTGAGTTCGAACCTCGCCGCAGACTAAGTTTTTTTTTAGCCTGCCTTGTTTGCATCATTTTTCGACAGATTCGATAGGTGTGTGATGACTTTTCTGTGTACTTGTGATACGTAAGCCGTAATCGTTGGTCACAGCTTTAGAATGGACTAAATCACATTTGTTAAACACATATATGTGTACATCTTTCGTTGAAGGCTGCATTATGTTGCTGTAGATTTTTGTGCCTACCACTTTTCGACGATTTGAAGTATCAAACAGACGCCGAAAACACATTTTTCCTACACGCGTGTTCGCTGTAAATTTCTCCCTAGACACATAAGCCTAGCTAAGATCTGCCGGCAAACTTTAATCCCAACCCGGTGCTAAATAAGTGCAAAGCTGAGCCGCTTTTTGTTTATTGCCTATCAGGTTTGCGGTGTTGCGCCAATACCCGTGTTTTATGGGAGATTTCTCCCTTGTAAATATAGCAGTTGGAGGCCTTCAAATCCTTTCCATAAGCACTCTAAGCACAAAAGGTGTTAGGTGCTTCCTGTAAAAATCTCCTTTTAATGAACGTGATTACTGCGCCATTCGACTGAAATAAAGGCAGGGCTTGACTGACCATTTAAGCACAATAAGCACGTACACGTGCTTAGGGCACCAAGGGAAAGGGGGCACCACAGAAACTTTTATAGTCGAATTTTTAATGGTGCCTCGGATTTTAATCAAATAATCGGATCTTTTATGAAATAGAGTTGGTCAGACGACTCATAACTCAAAAATGGCTCGGTTGAAATAATTTTTTGCTTATTTTTCTTTCTTAAGTATTACCTCTTTATATATATTTTCGATAGACAATATCTTGCGTGGTTTATTGTGTTTATACTTTAAATGGCACATATAGGGAATCGAAGTCTTTAGTGCTTAGCGCCTTTAAAAGGCATGACCCGGCTTAAATGAAAGGCGACAAAACGGCTCGGATCATTGATTGTCAACCGATGAATTATACTGCCTTACTGCAACATTTGACGTAAATAAGCAACGTCAAGGACGCAAAAGCATTCGTACGAGAGTGTGCACTTTAATACAAGAACTGCGATCTGACTCTTCAGATGTTGCACTGCTCGAAAAAACCTTTATATGAATATTCTTTGGACTTTCCTGTCTTAATCCAAGTCAACAAACACATCAACTGGTTGGTAGCAATTAAAAGTAAAACACAGTAGAACCAAAAGCAACATTCGCCACGCGAGTAAATGTAGGTTTAAAGTCATTGGGTAAAAGGTATAGGTGTAAAAAAGTGGACTATCCTACTGCCCAAGTCTTGAGAAACCTTCTTATTCTGCACATTTAGTTTGCACTTTATTTATCAACTGTTATTAAAGAGTCCTTTAAAGCAGTCGTTCCCAACCGGGGGGTCGCGACCCTCCCACCCAACCAAATTAAAAAAAAATCGGTTTAGAATAGTGAAAGTCTTGTGAGATTGTTTTGTAATAGAACAAAAACTGGGGATCGCGTCGTTTTTTTGAAATCTAGAAAGGGGGTCGTGACAAAAACGGTTGGAAACCACTGCTCTCAAGGCTTCCGAAAGCAAAATAAACTATAGCTAAAAGTTTCCGATGTCCACGCCCATTTCATCCTCTAAATTGCAGACATTTGTTAGATTGCTGTGTTTTTTAACACAGCAAATTTTTGTGATGACTGGATCAACTATGGAGCATAGTAGATGTTGTAGTAAGACGAAGAAAAAGTATCTAACCACGTACAGAAGTAGATAGCATTTTGCCAACGTTTAGAATCAATTTTAAGACAATGGCTGGATCTTGTAGTTAGACGCAAAACCCATACACAAGAAAGCAGCATTTTGAACATTTCGAATATCTTTTTAGTCATTTTCAACGTTTTTTCAACAAAGGTTTAAATTAATTGTTTATTATCGACCTCACGGTTAGATATAAGCTCCGATCTGAAAATGATGTCGATAAGTGTTTCTGATTTTATGGCTTTTTTTAACAACATAAATGTCGGCCGCGTCCGCAAGCGTCTATACTGTAAGCTTTGTACGAGCTAATCCCCATACAGATGTGCTTGGCATTGTGTTGGGACTCTTCAATAGATTGTGACTCAGAGTGGGCTTTTCATAAACACCAGGTTGCCAAATCTATTGTATAGGCTGTATATACAAACGTTGTACACAGTCCGATTTTTGACCCATAAAGTTTTCATATGAACATGATTTTTAAAGCAACTGAATAATGTTTTCATTAATTTATTAAATTTGGCCTTTTTCAAAGTTGAAATCGGCACATCAAGCAATGCAAAATGGAAATTTATAAGTAATACTAACCGAAATATTGTAAATAATAATTGTCTTGGCTGTCTTAGATAAATACCGCAAATACAGTATATTGTAATAAATCGTATATATATAGCGCAATAAGTATAGTGGCGTTACATTTGTGAGGCAGAAATCAGGCTAATATTTTTACCGTTAGCCTACCGCTAAGCGAACCCCTTTTAAACTGCAATTTTTTGCCAAATTTCATTCATAATGTAAATCACTCCTATCTAACTGTTTTATATTAAAAATAATAAAAACGCAAACGCAAACGTATGTTTTTTGCACCTGGTGCGAACTTTTTTAATGTTATTTAGGTGCAGCCATTCAGCTGTGAAGTGAATAATACTAGTCTTTTCAAGCTGCAAATGCGTCAAGTTTTTGTTTAATGTAAAAGTTCCAATTGAAACCAAAGGGCTTTTTACGCTCATTTACGCGCACAGCGGTTAGCTCGAGAACCGTACGCTTCTTAGGATATTCGAATCATTACGCCACGCTATGACGTAATATGTAAAGTCATATCTTACTTGTTGTTTTCTGCCTTACACAATGATTGAAAGTTTTAGTCCCAAGTAGCGAAATTAGCCCATAAATCAAACACTTTTACCCCATATAGCTCAGAAAACACCTAAATCACCCCCACTTTTCTTCTCATTTTATTGTTTTTTCGCAAGCGCCAAAAAAACATGTCGCCATTAGCCTCAAAACACGACAAATTGTTTTGCGCACTACCTCCATCCATCTTGGCTCAAAGTATGGGAAAGTTTAAAACGCCTTCATTAAAGTTTTGAGAAAGTTTCGAAAACAATTTTCGCCCAAAGTCTTTGAAAAAGTTGCACGAAACGACATGATGAATTCGATCTGTCTTTTATCTCGCCTGCCCATTACTCGAAACGTCAAAATATGAATTTATCAGAAAGGTTTCGACAGACCGCAAATACCTGGCGCGGCCAAAGCCAGTCATCTTAGCAGGCAATCTGCTGTAGCTTTGGTGTCCGGTTACATCCAGAAATAGCCGGATCAATCAATTGATCAGAAACTCGGTCAATTCTTGCCAGACGAAACGCGCACGCTGCGACCCGGCATTTCACTTTTGACGAATTACCTCGAATTCTTGTGAGAAGTTTTTCGTGATTTGGGTGATCGCTATAGTTGCAGGATTTTTCTCCCAGACAATTGACGCTCCGGCGATCCCGAATTTTGTGTTTGAAATGCCGACTTTCGTCAACGCTTTTTAAATTTTTTTTTTAGAAAGGTGTTTTTGTCAATGCTTTTCATTTTGTTGATTTCGAATTTGGGGGAAAATAAAAGCAGTGTTGTAATAATTAAGTGCACTTAAGTTACTGTTCAAAAATGATTTGTCTTGACTTAAGTCTTTTGTGTAAAATGAGTTGACTCATTGAGTCAAAATGGTTGGGTTGATAATATGGTTTTCATTTGACAGTTTATATTAAATTGAACTGTTCATCCCGTATAATTTTATTTTTAAATCTGTGATTTGAATTAACTTGCTCTAATAATAATTGGACTTGAATTGGGCATTTTTATTTATTCGATTTAGACTTAAGTTATTTCACAAATGACTTGACTGGGATTTCGGTAATTTCAAAACGTGTTTACAACACTGTAGAAAAGAACCCTAAAAACCTATATAAAAGCTTTGAGGGGGTATGGCCGCGTGACACCCCTTAGAACCGCCCCTTGTCCCTGCCTCCCATATTTCGTCTTAAACTGCCCCTTCTGTTGCTCCTGCTGTCTGTCGTCAGCTTTACCGGCCTCTATTTGTTCAAGGCTTAGTTTTTGCGACGGTAAACCTATCTTTGTCGTGAGAAGATTCCGCCTGCGTAACATGACGTCATACTGCCAAAGCCCTGCCGACATTCGACCAAGAACGTCTAATACTTGACATTTTATTCCGATACGGATATCCGATATTTTGGACAAATATTATCGCGATCCGATACCATATGACGTAATTACTATATGCTCAACTAGGCAAAAACGATATAGTTAAAACTTAAAAGTATTTTTTCTAGGTTATTATGACAAAATTTGATTGTGAGATAAAATGTTAAGTTGTTAACCCAAGAAATTTTGTAAAATTACGTTTCAAAATAAAATTGCCGATACTACCACTTGCTAGCATCGGGTATCGGCTTAGATCCGATATTTTTGTACTTCACTACATACGACATACCTTGTAATGCTTCCTTCAAGTAAAATAATGTTTGTTATATAAAAAAAGGGTGTATTTTTGTGGAACCCAAAACCATCGGCAGCAGGTTTCTGCTTGTCGATCACAATTCCGCTGAAAGGTCTATAAACATTCAGAGATCTATTTGAATAGGTGCGGACGTGTTTGTATAAAAAAAAATTCAAAAATTGTTTGGATAGACGTCATTCAACAAGTAGACTTGAGAAACACCTGCTGTTTGCGTCCAACAAATGTAAATGAAATGCAGTCTAATTGTTTTTCAATCAAACTCTATTCTTTCGCTAAATTCAATCCATTTCGTACAAAGTTCAAATCCACTTTAACAAACTACTGAAACCCCAAATTTTATCACGATACAGTCCACGCACCCTAATTTAATAACCCTAGTTTAAGATCACTTTTA
This sequence comes from Ascidiella aspersa, assembly GCF_963924565.1. Taxonomy (NCBI): domain Eukaryota; kingdom Metazoa; phylum Chordata; class Ascidiacea; order Phlebobranchia; family Ascidiidae; genus Ascidiella; species Ascidiella aspersa. The sequence continues at coordinate 5,420,642 of NC_139451.1, forward strand.
GGCGCCACGAAATGTTTAAGATTACTATAAGGCGCCACGAATATTCTATAAATAGCCGCAAACAACATTGATTGTCCAACGATTTGTACAGCACGACGTTGATAAGAGAGATGAAGTCATTCCGCCGAAAAAATTCAAACCTGGCACATTTTGCGAAATTTGTATGGCATCTTGAACTTTCGTTAACCACATAAACGTTAGTTTGGCAATGTAACCATGCAAATCGACATCTATAGCGCATCAAAATGGCATATTATGTCACAACTGTCAGGTGATTAAGGTGCATTTCCGTCAGTCTGTAGTCTCCAGAAAAGATAAAAACTTTGAAAGTTTGTCAGCTTAAAAGCTCTCGCGGTTGTTTCGATCGACGCGCACGTCTAACTGGAGTGCTATCTGCGTTCTAAAACCCGCAAATTGTGCCGTTTTGCGTTAAAGGATTTCATAAAAAAATTGGAAAGAATATTCAAGATCGAAAACGGTACATTGCGCTTGAAAGAAAAAGCGAAAATACAGAACGTTGAATGTCAAAACTTGATTGCATCTTTTAGGTTGCACGGCTTTTCTGTGCATATACATAATTGGACCAAAAAAACACAACCTGTCAGTTGATTGACCTGACATGTGCGCGGAGACAGCGCAAAGATCTTATCTAAAACTGGAGTAAGCCGTTTTGAATGTAGCGCTGTCTAGTTTTGACCGCTAGGGAGAAGAACTGTCTGTCTGGGTAGAAAACCTTAGGTTATACGACAAAGCACTTGACATAACAGTAGGGCCTCCATTATACACACACATGTACACAAAAGAATGGAGACGGCTTCGTACTGTTGACCATAAAATCCCTGGAAATGTTTTGTAGTATTTGGCCGGATTTTCAAGGATTCAAACTACTTTAACTATCGGGCGTTCGTTTCCGTTACCGATATTTTTCCTGTTATATTATCGTGATACTAATACCCAAAACTTATTTCGATTCCGATACCCGATATTTTATTCCGATACTGATACCCGATATTTTATTCCGATACTGATATCCGATATTAAAGGTATTTTTTTGAGTTTGTATGGTAAAAATACACTTTGGTGTAAGCTTAGTTTGTTAAATGGTTGTTATTTTTACTAAATCAAACTCTAATCTAAAAAGCATATAGAAATGCCGTGGGGAATGTCAAGCATAGCTGTAACGTTTGGCCTAAGTTTCAACAACACAAATTAAGTACAGAAATGCTTGCCCTGTTATACTCAAATAGATTCTGTTCACGGAAATTTGTTCTAACGAAGTTAAGCCGACGCCAAATTTTTCGTGCCCCGTCGATTTTCTCATTGTGACAGAGCCTTATGTAACAAATGGATGCCTTTTGGGCTTAAATCGCAGACGTGGCCTGAATTTGCACGTGTTTTGAATATAGGGTCTTTGTTAATAACAAAACTAAGAACGCAGATTGCACTCCCGTAAGGCGTGTGCGACAATTTATCAAACCGCAAGAGCTTTTAAGCTGACAAATTTTTGTAGTTTCTATGTTTTTAACGACTATAATGACGGAAATGCGTCTTAAATCCATTTGTGGCACAATTAACAACCTTTATTGTGCGATAGATGCCGATTTATATGGTTACATTCCCAAACTAACGTTTGTGTAGCTAAAGAAAGAGATGCAAAACACATTTCGCAATCTCGCCAGTTTTACACTTTTTTTCTTCAAAATGACTTTATCTCTCTTATCAATGTCGTGCTGCACAAATCGTGGCGAAATCTATGTTTTTTGCGGCTATTTATGAAATATTCATGGCGCAAGGGAATTTAGATAAAATTTATATGTCATGATAAAAGTTATATGTCATACACGTGTTTTGAATTTTGGGTCTTTGCCCTAGTTCGAACTCACGACCTCCGGCTATACCGTGATCGCCGCTCTCCCAACTGAGCTACACAGGCTTAGAGGGAATCAATTCGCGAAACAACTATAACGCCAATGCTTGCTACATTGGAATGGTCGTGAGTTCATACCTCACTACAGACTGGTTGTATTTCTAGCCTGTCTTACTTCCATCATTGATCGACAGATTCGGAGTCTGCGATGGCTTTCGGTGTGCACAAGGGATTTAATTGTTAAAAAACCTGGTTGATTTCGTAAAATCAAGGATTTGCTTAAGGCAACTTCGAAAACCTCCGTGTTTTTATATTTTTGTTAATTTTCACCCATTTTTTTCCCAGATATGCCACCATTACTTCTCTTCGTTGTACGACAAGGACCACCTTCCTACGGGTATTCCCCTACATCGTAATCATCTGGGCCGCCGCCTTCCTGCTCTCTATCGCCCCCTACTTCGTGTTTCGCGACTCGGCCGAGTTTAGTGACGTCGTCGACGAGAAAAATGTCGATGACGTCATGGAAACGACAGGAATCGAGGTTGGTTGGGTTAAACGCATAGTGAAACGTATTTTTTTCAGAGATTAACCTTATTAACTTGAAAATCCATTGTCGATCAAACATTGGCGACTCTTTGACATTTTTAGTGGCTTTTCTGTTTAAAAAGTATGATAAAAGTAGTCCTGAACTGTAACATTGCAGTGCTATTTCTTGAAATAACCAAAACATATCAAACCTTCATAATACTCATCAATTGTTTCCATGTTTTTGAAAACTCAGTTGTGGCCTTCAGAGACCACTCCCACGTAAGTGTACAAAAGTTTAATCGGTTTTACAAACTTTTATCCGTTATATGCGGTGCCTTAAACTCTTGAATAACAGAATGCGGCTCGCGTTGCTGAACGTTTTCCCACCCTGTTAAACTGTTGTCCTTTGCCTTAGGTTACTCCAACGATGAACGCCAACGCAACTTTCACCATCCCAAGTCCAACTGATCCCGGTGGAAGTCAAGAAATAGCAAAAAACGACGACAGTGGCCTCTCGTGCGTTGTCAACACCAACAGGGTAGGCAGGCTTTAAAAGTGCTGACTTCTGGTTTGAATATAAACCATTTCACTCATTTTTTTTATTTAAACCAAATAGGAATCCACCTATTCGCGTAAAAATGACACCATTTTCTAAATAAGAGAGCATTAATGTTTTTCAAAATTAGGAAATTGGGGGAATTTTGACAGTCAAATACCTTGTTTAAAACTTTAAAGGCTTAACACCGAAAAAAAGTCTTCCGTTTATTTGCATTTAAACTTTTATTTGCAAATTGTTGTATTTATATTGTTTTATTATGAATTAAATCCAGGTTATATTTGGGTGATTTTTCAAATCCTGGATTAAAAGATACGTTGTTCCCGTCAAGAGGTGTTAAGAAACACTAATTTTACAGGAATACTACTAATTTCAAGAAGCGTTTGTAGTAAGAGTAAGTGTTTGGTTAAATGTGAAAACTCGCTTAACACGCTAGCTAAAATATTCCTAAATATTTTACATGCAACAAGGTTTTCAAAAAATAACTCATTTAAATTTCATTTTTCGATAAAACCTTTCCAATTACTTATTCTGTTTCGTTTTTATGTTACGTAAATTATCTGTTTATTGAAAAAATATGTTTAACGAAACTACCCGGTTTCAAAGCGATTCGAATGTGAATTAGCGTCAACTAATAAGCTTAATTATAACAGTAAAGGGTTGGCGAGCCAATTATCTTCAATGAGCTTTTTGTAAGCTTCCATTGGACGAAATATAAAGACGACAAGAGCATTAATAAATTTAATTTTTTTGTAAGCGAACGAAACATTAAGCAAATAGTAATAAATTCTCTCGTGCGTTATCAACACAAACAGTGTATAGTATAAAAATCTATGGACTTCGAATCCCCCGACGTTCACATATTATTTGAATCGAGTCCAGTATATTGTCAACTATAAAAACATTACTGAAATGCAATTACAAACAGGGTAGGTCATCTCTTTGGCAAGTGTAAAAAATCCATAGGTGCTGCTGGACAATCCGTTCTGTACATTCCAAGGGCTGTATGAAAGACAATCTTTGTAAATGGCCTTATTTGTCTAATCTAATTCTAAATAGGCAATCAGGTGGCCCTATATAAAGTATACAAATTGTATACAATTTTTCTTTCAATACAATTTGTCTTTATGTAGTGCCACCTGATTACCCCACCAACTATACAAGTGGCCTAAACAATTCATTATGAAATGACTTAAACCCCACTCAAGTCTCTTGCGAAATAACTTAAGTCCTAGTCAAGTATTTTTCAAAAAATAAAAAAACAAAATCACAGTCCAAGTCGTCTGTTGCCCTAAGATTAACCAATTGCGCACTGATTGAAACAATGAGAATGGCTCTTTTAAACCTGAAGGTCCACGCGACGTTTTAATTAATTAAAAATCCTTGCGGACTTAATAGTTTGGAAAGATGGATTGAGTGATCTAAACATAGGAACTGACCTATCGACATTTTACAATTGCGTGTCCTAATTGGATTCTATTTATAGGCAGAGCAATTAAAACACCATAAAAGTGTGTGTCAAATTCAAATGGATAGGCTTTAATGTTTCGATCTCGTATAACTGCCTTGTTTTTTTATAAAAATTGTTTTGGGCTTAAGCATTGTTGCTTTGTAGGTCTTGTTGTTTGTTCCCATTTGTAATCCTTCTATATGAGAAAAAAATCGTGATAAAGTGGAATGATTTCGGCTGGCCTTTCTTAAAGCATCGTGTGTAGTTTGTGATATTGTAGGTAAAATATTTGAACCCTTTTTTATATCTTATAGGTTTATCGTGTCGTTGCGACCACGTGTGCGTTCTACGCCCCTTTGACCTTCATTATTGTCATCTACATCCGGGTGTTCAACATCGCCTGGAAACGGGTTCACATGCCCAAGTCGCCCTTGGAAAGAGAAGTTCTCGCAATGGCGCAACAAATTGGAAGATCTATGAGCCATATGTCCGTGAGGTAAAAAAAAATACTCTCCCAGTTTTCAGCGTATTAAATGAATAAGTTGCATTGACCCTGTTGAAAAGGAATAAAGATTTATGCCAAACCTTCGTAAAATTTTTCCTATACTTTTGTATGGAATTTAAGATTCTTACTACGTCTTATTATAACTTTCAACCAGTATCCTAAGATTTATTTGGAACGGTCTCAAAATGCTACCTTCTGTATGGGCTTTGATATTCGTTCGACAGCTAACTAAAACTTCCGGCCATTGTCTTAAGCATTATTCCAAACGTTCACAAAATGCTACCTACTTCTATATGACTTTGATATTTCGTAGCACAATTTACTCTATGCTTCAGTAATAAAAAACATGGCACACCCAAATGGCACAAACAAGAGATTATAGACGCCACCTGTGTGTGCGCGAGACTAAAATCTTTAGTTGGGCTCGTGAAAATAGCTAGTGTGATACGAACTGTGCAGTAACAAATTTCAAAGCCAAAAAGGTCGAGTAGTTCGACGTCATATGATTAAGACGTTTCGATACGAACTTGTATCATTTTCAGTTGATGTGACTAAGAAGTAAATCAACACTCGACTTTTTTGGCTTTGAAAATCATTATACAGCTACAGTAGATTACAGATACGTACATAACGTGCGTAAGTGTGCTGAAGTATTTAGAGATATGATTCCCTTTCCCTAGAAATTAAAAAAGTAATAACCAAAGACTAATCAGAATTGTATATTCGCTTGACAATAGCATTTTTAAGTTTCAATATATTTTAAAAGGCCTTTAAAATGTTATGATCTCATGATGTATCTGAATGTATAAGAAACACGCAGACAATATTGTTTTTTTATATTTTCACCCGATTTTATTATGCTTCCTGCCTTAACAATAAATCCGTAATGTGTGGTTTTAACGCTAAGGTTTGAATAAAAAATATCCCTCAGGGCAATATTTCAAAATCCAATCAGACGTTTTGGCTAAAACCAATTACCCATATTATTACTACAGTGCCGGTGCGCGGTGGTTTAATTAGCAAACACCTGCGGCATCATATCTAGTTAACACGTATGACGTCATGATTCTCATTAATAATCTATGAAGTACACGTTTTACGTAACCTCGCCACTTCGCACCAAAGCAATAAGGTTAAATAAGAACCAATTTACCACAGCTGAATATCATCCTGTTGTACCCCCCGTCGATGTTTTTAAAACACATTTATTCTTTTGGAATGGATTTGCTGTCGGCTTTGGGTAATCGATAAAAACGACGTAGCAAAAAAGGATTTCAAATTTAAAAGATGTCAGACTGAAAGGGCTTATAACATTGTGAAATCGATTTAAAACAATTGTTTGCAATCTGTTCAACCGCAAATGCTTACCTTCAAAAACATTATTTTGTTTAAGCATGTTTTGCTTGCAAAAGAAAACATCAAAAAAACAAGTAGTAACTGTAGAGCATTGTGGTTCGAGGTTGTATTAAGACGTACTAAGAATATCAAAGTCAATACTGAAGTAGGTATCATTTTGAACGTTTCGAATAACTCTTTATTCATTTTTAACACCAAGTATGTATTAAGACGTATTAAGAATATCAAAGTCAATACAGAAGTATGTATCATTTTGAACGTTTCGAATAACTCTTTATTTCATTTTCAACACCAAGTATAGTAACTAAGTAACTAGTAACAACTAACCACAAACTCAAAACAACCAAACCTCAGTGCACAAACGGAGTTGCCGTTTTCAATCCAAACGAAAAGCCGTGGTATTTTCAATCCCAAAAATAGTGTCCATTCTAAAGGGCTATCCCTTTCAATCCGAAATAGTCGCGCCGAAAATAATTCCTTTGGGAACAGTGACACCTGGATAGGCCCTAATGCCTTGCTAAGCCCTCAGCTCAGCGAAATGACGAAAATGCTTTTAAGAATAGAAGAAATAGTCTTACGGTAACTATTCCTGGCCTATGCGGACCGTGCCATTGAATTTAGGAACGGACGGATAATTTTGGACCTCATACTCTTTGTGATTCGGCTCTTAGTATTATTATTGTCGGTAGCGGTTTATCACAAAAGTGTCGACAAAGCCTGGGTTTTCGTGTCGTTGAGTTTAGGAAACCAGTTTTTGCGCGACTATTATCAGACCGTCGTTTTCTCATGCTTTCGAGATTTGTTTTTTTGGTTTCAAGGTTGGGTATTTAGCTTTGGTAAGATTTTTCGACTCTTATTTATGACATAAAACACTTTACTTTGGAGCATATTGGCTGATGGTTTTAGTTCGACGTAGTGGGCACAACAAAGATAAATTTGGCAACATTTTGTGAAAATTTGGAATATCTCTTTATTCGTTTTTAACATCAACGTTAAAACTGAAACCGATAAAATATTTTAAACAACATGTAATGTATTCTATACAGATGAAGAATTAAAAGTCCTTGTTTAAAAAAAAAATGTTAAGAAATCTTACTTTTATCTCTTCGAAAAAACTGTTAAGAAATCTTACATTTTATAAAACTGTTAAGAAATCTTACTTTCATCTCATTATGTGCTAAATGGCCAGCCGGTACGCAAGATAATAATCAAAGCGAATAATGAATTGGTTTCTGTATTAGGAATTTATCGGTCGCATTTACTTAAAGTAAGTTTGATTAAAGCAAATAATTAATCTCCTAGTTCTAAACTTAAGCACAAGCAATTTGTTAAAGAATATACAACAGGAGTTACAATACCATGGAAGGAGTGTTCAATTTGTAACCCACTGATTGATTAATAAGTGTTTTAACGTTTTTAAACATCTTACAATACTGGATTCAAAACAATTTATCACGATCTGTAAATGTAGGCCAAGTAGGTAAATAAGTAGACGATTTTCTTCTGTAAGGACAGAATGCATTCTGTAGTTAATGCCAATTAAGAAGCACATAAACATAATGAAATAAAAAACTGATGATGCTTTTAGAAGCGAAATATATTTATCATGTAACATCCAAACAAACTGATTTTCGGAGCACAATGGTTGGAGGCTGTAGTAAAAAATATCAAAGCCTATACAGAGGTAAACATCATTTTGAACGTTTTAAATGTCTCTTTGATGTTAAAGATGAATAAAAGATATGCGAAACGTTTAAAATGATACCTACTTCTATATAGGCTTTGATATTTAATCTGATTTTCGGTTTACCAAGTTATGTACTTAGTTTAATCTTTATCATGGATGTGCAACCAGAATCGTTTGTTTTTCGAAAGCAAATTCTGATTAAAAAGCACATTACGATTAAAGCAATTGAAATATTTAATTTCCGAAATGACTGAATAATACTTCTTAGAAGATAAATAAATGCGGATAAATAAATGATTTCCGCTGGCTCGTACTATTTCATTACTTTAAGATCTATACTCCGTAAATTAAGTGGCGTATTACCAAGATTACATGCAGTAAAACATTTTTTTATGTTTCAGCGACCATATGATTGGATCATCTGCTATGAAAGAGCTTGAAGGACAAGACAGTTTCGACAGTCACAGGTTGGTTTGACAAAAATATGTACTTGGTTTGTGTTCTCCTTTTTATGCAACATTGAACTGTAAGACATAATCAGTGTTATAACAGGTAATTTTGAAAGGACGTAAGTCCCAGTCAATTACCTTGAAATATAATTAAGTCTCATTCAAGTCATTTATAAAATATTAAGTCCCGCTTAGGTAATTTTTCGTAAAATAAAGTCCAACTCAAATATTTCTTTAACTAAGTTCACTCATTAGTTGCCCAGGTCAAGTCCCAGTCAAGTCATTATTAAAGCAAATCAAAAGTTATGTCATTGACATAGAAGTATACTGTTATATTATAAAAATTGTTAAACACTTCCGGTTATTATCAAATCAACTAAACTACCACAATCATGATTTACAACAATAAAGTATTTAATGTGCAAAACTTAAGACAAATTTATTTATAAAAAACACTTAATTAGGTCCAAAATACTTGAGTCAGGTAAAGTTCTTTGAAAACAGTGACTTAAGTGCATTCAAGCCCGAGCAATGACTTAAGTCATTACAACACTGCATATTAGATTACAATATTTTCATTAGTTTCACACTATAAAGATTTGTGCATTGAATATGCTACGGCTATAATTTTTAATCTTTTTTGTTTAGCAAGGACGACTCATCTGTGTTCACACTGATCGAGGAAAAGTTTCGGAAGCTCCTGATTTTCCTAAAGTTGAAAAAACCAAAAGAAGATGCGGTTACAAAAGATTCGACGCCCGAAGAGCAACTGGGCACCACAAATCAAGAGGGAAACAACAACCAGAACAACCAATCTCATTCCCCAAACACCAAAACTCGAGCAGTTTTGGTTGTGAAAGACAATGGTGCCGTAACAACCCAAACTATATCGTGTTGCAGGCCAAAAAAGAACTTTAGGAATCTGTTGAGAAACCAGCGTTCAAATTCGCTGGTAACTCCTGCCATTGGTCAGTCGATTTTAACCTCCAAGCACCCTGCAGCAGGTCTAGTCTCGCGCCAGCCTTCGAATGCGTCGTCATTGCAAAAGCAGGCTTCAAACGATTTTGATTATCGCAACCCGCTGCTCTCGCCCGCTACTGTGCGGACGCGTTGCGATAGTTTGGGCTGCCACGAGAGGCGCATGAGCGTTAATGTTGCCCGCAGAAGCTCGTTGAGCGATTCGGCCAAGCATCGAGCATCAAGCATGGCTATGTTCGGCAAAGCGCGGACCAGGATTCGTCTGCAAAGAGAACGCAAGGTGAAATAAATGATAGATGTGATATCTGAGTTACAACGTAAAATCACCTCTGATATCTGGGTTAAATTATTTTGTTTTTCTTTAAAAAAAAAATAACCACTTTTGATACTTAAGTTAAAACCTAAAAACCATGTATTTAGGATGTCTGTTTATTGTATTAATAAACAGTAAAGCCACCTACTTCTGTTTAGGCTGTGTCTAAGGTTTACTTTTTTTGCTTACCGTGGGTTGAAACCACTTAGCTCTGAGTGGGATATTATATAATTCAAAATTTAAGCTACATATCTTCTTTGTGGGCTGTATCTTAGGTTTAAACTAATATATTTCTGCTTATTTGAATTAATTTGGTAAAACTTTTTATGAATTTAGTTAGACCTAATTTTGTGTGGGTTATTTAACTTAGATTAAATTGGTACTTCTGTATTTTTTTATGAATTTTTTTTTCACGTTTTATAGTTTTAATCACCCGCCAACTCACTTTTGTTTAAAACAAAAAAAAAATTAACATTTTCTAAAAAAAATTAAAACACTTTTTAAAAACTGTGATTTTATCAACAGAAAATTTAGCATTTTTTAATTTTATTCTTTTGTCAACAGATCGTCAAAACCGTAGGAATGGTGATCGGCGCCTTTGTCGTTTGTTGGCTTCCCTTTTTCCTCAAAGAACTCATTCTTCCGTTTTGCGTCACATGCTCTCTGGCGCCGTCGGTGGAGCTTTTCATCAACTGGCTGGGATACGTAAACTCTGCCCTTAACCCGTTCATTTACGCCTACTCGAACGACGAGTTCAATAAGGCCTTTAAACAACTCTTTAAGGACATTTCAGCAAAGTTGTGCTGTTCCAGATAGAAAATGCGATGTTTTAACTATAACTTCCTCAAATATCCGAGTTTCATCGATGGAGCATAATCGTTTGACATTTCAGGTAATGTGTTGTAGAAATACCATATTGCAGTAGGTTGTGCATTTTAACATGTGAGAAAACATTGAACCTATGTATAAAGCCATGTTAAACATGCATAAAAGAGGTATTCTAAACGTTCAAAAAATGCTGCCTACTTCTGTATGAACTTTGTTATTTATTCCACGCCTAACTTCAACAACCAGCTATTATCTTAAGATTATTCGAAACGTTTACAAAATACTACCTACTTTTGTATATGTTTCAAGTATAACTCCCTCAAATATCCGAGTTTTGTGATGGAGCATAATGGTTTGACGTTTAAGTGAGATGTATAGTTGGAATACTATATTGCAGTAGGTTACTCATTTTTAACCATGTGAGAAGACACTCTAACTGAGTATTAAGCCATTTTAAAAATGCAGAAAGAGATATTCGTCCAGCCATTATCTTAAAATTTATTCAAAACGTACAAAAATGTTACCTACTTCCATATTGGCTTTGATTCTACAAAGTTTTAATTACAATGTTAAACAGATATTTCGAGATTGCGACAAAGTTCTTGCTTTCACTTTTTGTTTTGTTTTGCTATTGATCTTTCTAGTATTCTGTTTTCTATATTTGTTTTACTGTTCTATTTATTATCGCATTTTACCCCAACTTTTTTGACTGTTTCTCGTTGAGAGAAACGCTTAAAATTTGCCGCAAGCGATTCTCGGTCAAACACTTGTTCTGTTCATCTATTTGTGTTAAGATCACACTCTATATTGTGTTTATGCCATACAAGCCGTATAGCAACATTCCCTTTATGCCGTTGAGCTGGCCTTGCCAATAATGACCGAAACAACGAATCTAGAGCAGAAACCCGATGCCAAGTGGCGTTATCGATACTCGTCCGATAATATCGGATCGGAGCTGATACCCGATGTCAAGTAATGGTATCGGTACTCGTTCGATAATATAGGATCGGAGCAGATACCCAGTGCCAAGTGGTAGCAAAGGTTGTCGTCCGTTACTTTGGTGGTTTTCGTGCCGATCCGCTACCAAATTAATATAATTTTAGCCATTGTTGGCAACCCAATACAGCGTTTTCTACTTTCAAGATAAATTTATTAAAAATTAGGGTTTACAGAAATCCTTAAAGTTAGTCACATATCGCCCGTATGGCAACAAAAACTGCCTTGAACACCTAATCTGATCTATTCCGCATGTTTGATTGCAGTAATGACGTCTTTTGTTATCGCAGTATTTGATCGCGATACTTTTTCCTAAAATATCGGGTATTGGAATAAAAATGTCAAATGTACGTACCAACTTGTTAGGAATCCAGGATTACCTTGGATTAAATCAGTCACGGCTAGATTTCAGTAGCAATATACAGTTTATAATCAATTACTAAACAAACAATAAACGTAATATTATTAATTTCTTACAAATTATAAGCTTAATAAGACTAACCAATTCAACTAACTAATACAGAAATACCCAATTTACAATTAGCAACTAAAAGTTAAGAACTTGCGCCATGTGCTTTTTGCTAGCAACATTTGAGAAACTAGAAGAGAGAAACGGTAACATTGTGACGTCATCAGCATAGAAATTAAATAACGTTTCTCGCTGTAACACTTATGTGTCAAGTCAAGTCATTTAAAATTGGTAAGTTCAGTTCTCATTGACTTAAGTCAGTACAACACTGTATATCGTCAATTTCTGCACGATATTGCGATTAGCAAACAACGAAACCGTAAGATGTATCGAGCAATCTGATTTACAAGCTAAATAAAAAACTTTAATGTGATTATCCGTCAGACAAAACTGCAGAATGGCCTAGCAATGCTCGTGTTAAGGTTAGAAACTTTATAAAAATGTTAGAAAAGATTATAGCAAAGATATATAGCCAGTTTATTGTTATTTTTAAGAATGTCTTTGGAAAGAAGTCATTTGTTAGACAGACATAAGCTCAAATAACTTAAGTCATTGACTGATATAATTAACGCTGAATAAAGCTGTATTTTCAACATTGAGATCAGCCTGAAACGTTTATTAGCTGGTTTAAACACGTTGTAGATGCTATGTACAAATAAAATCGACATCGAGACAATTCGTTTTTCTTAAATGCAACACACAATGCCTTCGAAAAGGCTTACCAGAATTTAAAAGCAAAGTCGATAGTAATTAACAATCATGTGCAAATATTTCTCAAGTGAAATTCCAATCATGAAATAAAAAAGTCTCTATGTTGCTTGCATAGATTTTCGAAAGTCATTAAATTGTTAAACTTGTTGGTATTTTTTTGATTTTTATGTAGTTGAAAAAATTGTGTTTTGATGACATCAATAAGAATAAGATCTGTTAAATTGATTAAAATATACGACACACTTAATCATTAGCACAGTTGATGTTACCTCGTTGGCATTACGTTTGAATGACGTATTGCAGGCAATATCTTCATCACACATCAAAATATTTGAACTAACAGCAAAAGTAGAATACCCAAGGTCAAATAAAATTGCCAAGGAGATACTGATAGATGTTAAGCTTAATTTGAGGCAGAAAGAAAAACACAGGATGTTTTGCTTGATAAGCAATCGATTCAACAAAAAGTAGAATGTCATTTCAAGTATTAGGAAAGATAAACGAATGTTGTTTTTTTAAGTTTTGTTGAAACAATTTAATCCACGGAAAAAAGTGTACTGATTTTGTCTTTGAATGCACAACTATTGCACAAAGTTTTAACCATTCGTAACATGCTATATTCTTTAACATTTGCCGTTAAGCGATATTAAAATCAGTTTTATGCAGAAACGAAATAACGATTTTGATGAGCTCCCGAAAAGCTAGTTAAAAACGTTCTAACTTTTGTAGATTTTTTAGGTAAGATTTTTAATAAAGGCAGTAAATTAGCTAAATGTGACCGCATTTTTAGGTATGGCATATTAGACAAAATAACACACTGTATCTACAAATTAAAATACAAGAAAGGACCTTTCTACAATAGAAATCTAAAGGAAAAAGAATAAAGGCACGCAACAAAAAAGAAACTAGCAATCTTATGAACTCGAAATTCAAACTGAACGAAAAGAGAGAATATAGCAACATCGACACCTGTTAGTAGCTTCTGAAAATTAGCATAAATTTTGAAAAAAAATCCCAAATAGCCGACAAACTATTCTTAATGTAGAATTTAAATTTGGCCTACGAGTTTAAGCGATTTAATCCGAAAAAAACAACTTTGGGAGTAAATTTTGGCTAATGCTGTTCAGAGTTGGACCAATTACATTAATTCAGTTCAATTACAATTACAATTACCCCCTTAAATGTTTCAAATACATTACAATTAGATGAAACACTTTAATTAATTACATCAATAACAACTTTTTGGCATTGAAACTTTAATTTTCTCAATATCAATGTATTGAGCCAAAATTTTAGCAAAAAATAATTACAATTACAATTAGAATTACACAAAATGAAAATGCCTTAATTACACAAAAAACTGTAATGAATTACATCAATTACAATTGATCCAACTCTGATGCTGTTTAAGCAATTGGTCAAGGTGTTTATTTTTTTGAAAATTCTGCGCAGTATTTGGCGCAAATTTCGAGTAATTTTACTCGAATCCTATCTAAATTGTCGTGTTTCCTTATGAAAGGTTGGCAGTCATCAAGGCGGTTATAATTGCAACTAAGGCTGCCGCGAGAAAGCTGGTTGGTTGAAGACTAGACGCGCCGTCACACTGGCATTCCTGTACGTTGTACAGTTTCTGGCCTTCGGTGTTGTTGCTGTTTCCAACCGTGCCTGCAATAAAGAGCAGAAACATATATTGAAAGTCTCAAACTTTGTGTTGTTTCTTTTAAACACTTCGATTTCAAGCTGTATAAATCAAAATACATAAAAATGAGTGCAAACGAAATTAAAACCTGGCACGGTTCGTAATAAAACATCTGAACTATGCAATTACCTTCTTAGAAGCGCTGCATTCGATCGCTAAAAATCACTGCCGAAATTCCTATATTATTTTATATCAGATTGGCAACAATACCACTCTAGTATCGTACGATGCCGATACTACCACTTAAAGTTGGGTATCGACTCCGATCTGATATAATCGGACGAGTACCGATACTACTACTTGGCATCGCGTGTCGGCTCCGATCCGATATTATCGGACATCCCTTACTCCCATAAGATTAAAACAATAACGACGAACTAAGCGTTGCAACTATATTTTCTTCCACATTAAGAAAAACTGTTTTCACTGACACAGCAGTAGAGTTCTTATCAGCAAAGTGGACATGATAACGTTGTCTTAGTTCTTTTTTTCAATTTGCCCGTTTTGGATTTAACGTCTTCCAATTTGAAACTCTTTTTTGATTACTTTTAACGTTAATAATATTTATTTAGAATACTGTGAATTCTAGTGTTAAACGCCTGTTTACTCTCATAAAATAATATCGAACGGAAGCTTAATATGCAAATTATTATATTTCCGAAAGGGAATCACAATGACTGACACCAACAAGTACGGTATATTAAGGCTAGATTAATAACGCAATTTACAAGCGTTAACTTAAGTAAGACCGCAATATTTCAGCATTTAGTTTCTACAAGCTAAGAACCGTAATTCAAGTAAATCATAAAGTGAATTTACAGGTTCGCTGTCCCTTATAAATCTTGTCGTTTCTTGGTTACAACCTAAATAAAAATCCTAGGAACTAGTTCATCTGGCTACACACCATACATGAACCTTGTAACACTATTGTATTAAAAGCAGTTCCTACCGACGCAGTATGTTCCGTTCCCTGCGAAGTCGGGCCAGTTGCACTTGCAGTAGTAACCTCCTGGGTAATCGTAGCAGGTTGCGTTCTTCGAGCACTTATTCAAAGTGTGGTTGGAGCATTCATTTATATCTGAAAGGTGAACAAAACCCGTGAAAAACAAAGGAATTTTTACGAAAGAAAGCTAAAATAATTGGGACTCAAAGTCATTTTGCGATGAGTTAAAAATGCGCATTTTTTCGGCGGACAAAACAAACAAGTACTGGAGAAACTTCTATTCGGTAAATACTATGCCTGCTGGTAGCAACAGCAAAGTTACAACACGGTAGATGAGTAATGGTTCACAATGCAGAAGTTCTCATTGTTTTAATGAAGTAGTACACTCACTTATTTAAGTGTAATGAAGTCCCTGATTTTGACTGAAGTATTTTCGGCAGAATGCGCGAATTACGCGAATTAAGTCTTTTGGACAAATGACTTGAGTGGGACTTAAGTAATTTCAAAGTGACTTGTTTACAAAACTGTAAGTTTATAATAAGTATTTGACAAAGCAGTGTGTGCTGAGCAGTGTGACGGTCCACGTAAAACAATCAGCTCGCCATAACGTCCCATTTTAAGTTGAGGTACCTCACAAGTATTTGAAAATGAAGAAGATTGTATAGTAAGTAATATAAGTAAATGACAATGCAGAAGTTTGTAATAGCTAGTTAAAAATGAAGAAGTTTGTAGATCGGCCTGACCACTGCCAAACATAAACACTGTTGAAATGTAGACTTCAGTAACAATAAGCGGGAACATTCCAAAAGTGATCTAATTGTTGCTGGTGTTAGTGTTAGATTTAATTTTTCCGAGTTGTGCCTAATTTTAAAGATTTTTTTAAAAATAGATGTAAATACTTTGCTAGCCTGGTGAATAACTAGTTCACAATGTATTGTATGCTCACCAGTGCATTTAACCTCCGGGTCTCCCTCCATTCCCTTGGGACATTTGCACGAATAGCTTCCTGGATAATTGTGGCAAACTCCAACACCTGGACACTTCACCTTCGGGCATTCGTTGATATCTAAAAATAAAAATGGATCAATAAATAAATGGGGTCGCTGTATATGTTAGCACAAAATAACAGTGTTGTTATGACTTCGGCCAAGGACTTGAATTACGTGCACTGAAGTCACTGTTTTTAAATGACTTGACTTGACTTCAGTCTTTTGACGAGAATGAATTAACTTAAATTGAGTCTTTTGAACAAATGACCGGATTGAACTTAAGTAATTTTGTCAAATAACTTCAGTTAAAATTGTTTTTTTCATTAGATTATTCAGTTTTTTCGAATAATACGATAAGATTAAAATTAATTTTTATGGACCCTTAAAACTAGTACACGGACCCCAGTTTAAGCAACCACGACTTACATCAAAGATAACGTAACTTACATAATATTTTAAAAATAAGTTAATCAGACAAACAAGTTTATGTTTGGTGACTACAAAATTTGTAAATCTAATACTAATGTGTTTATTGGTTTTGTACAATGCGGTATCATTGGAGCCTGAAATCTAAACAACTGTTAGCAGCAACCTTTGTACCATGTACAGAGAAGTTTAACCATAACAGTTTGCTTGCAAAACCCACGCCCTTTTCTAACGTTAGAACCGATTCGTTCGACGATCGCGATTTACACAACTTCCTACAACGACGAGCGAAACGTCCGTTTCCCGATTTAATCAATCCGACGAAAAGCCATTTAAGGACGTTTGACTACTAAACGTAAAGATGAAACCTACAGTATAATACAATTTCACCGAATTTGTAAACTTTTGGTTTAGCTTTACAAAAACGATTTGATTTTATGGTTAAAGTTACAGCAGAATTGTCCAACAAAGCTAGTAATTCAGGTCAGGCACACTTTATAGGTGTTAAAAGATATATATACATATTTCACCGGCAAAGGCATTGTCAGTATATCTACATTCGACTAAATTCACATCCACATCTCTCCTTACTAAAGCTATACTGTTAACATCATTAGTCTTAATTCGAATGAGTTATAATTTGTGATTTTATTCAAAATTGTCATCCTAAAATTCCCCGGGGTTTTTTGGCTGTACAGTTATAACTAACCTTTGTATACGCGTTTGCCTTAAATGTGTTCAGACTTCATTTTAGCTTCACACTATTGCACCGAATATAGCACAATTCTTAGGTCTATTTATTATATTAAAGTACTGTATGGTGTCAGCTCTGAAAATTGTATGCCGAAACTGGTCTATGCCACCCCCCCCCCCCCTCCCCCCCCAAAAAAAAATTATGAGTCGCCATAAAATAAAACGTTTCAGAACCCCTGTTCTACAGTTAGCACTTAGCTTCACACCGAAAAAAGGTCAGACACATTTTATAGATGTTAAAATAACTATACATAGTTTGCCGACAAAGGCTTCGTCAGTATATCTTAATTTAAATTAATCGAATGAAAATGTTGTTCTATTTTATATAAATGTACTGTATGACGTCAGCAAAAAAATGTATGCCAAAACTAGTCTATGCCACCCCCTCAAACAAAATTTTGAGACCGCATAAAAAGTGTCAGAACCCCTGCTCTACAGTTAGCAATTACCTTTGAATTCACGTACCCCAAAACACAAAACTTAAAAACCACTGCACTAAAATCTGACACCCTTCTTTTGTTTGACTTTACAGTTATATCTTACCTTTGCAATCAATCCCGTCTCCCGTGAATCCCTTTTTGCATGTGCAGTTGTAACCTCCCTCTGTGTTGTTGCAGTAAGCGTGAGGTGAGCACTTGGCTATCCCGGTAGCACACTCATCAATATCTGTCAGTAGCACGAGACTTTAATGAATATCATTATTCGGAGGAAGATTTCATAAAATGATCTGACCAAATTGGTCCGGGATATGTTCAATAAGGGTATACTCGTCAACAGGTGCAATCAAATACTGTAGGACGCAGTAAAGTTTGTTTTTTATCGCTTTTATCTTCAATTGTTTTTTTACACTGATCATGGCATAAGTTTTTGCCGAAACGTTGTGAGCAACGAAATGTCGATTTTATCGAATATTATGGCTTTATTATTTTTATTGGAATTGCTTAGAAAACGTGTGTATTTGTGTAAATTATTCAGATTATTTACTCAAAGGTTTGTATAAAGCCAGCAGTACAATTTAGTTTAGTAAAATTTCATACAGTGATACCCGCGTCAATATTTGCCTTATGTACTCTAGCCAAATATATTTTACTCAGAAAGTTTAAATATAGGCATTTAAAAAATTTTGTGAAGGAATTGATAAAAAAAGTATTTTACGACCACTAATTAAGCTGAACAACGGTGGGTTAAATAATTGTTTAACAGTAATGCAAGTTAGTGCCGCCGTGCTAAATGAACTAGCCCTCCGTGGAGTAAATGAACAGTTAAGAAACCCTGGCTTAAACCCTAGCTTACCTGTACATGTCGCACCATCCCCAGTGAAGCCTTTCTTGCAGGTGCAAGTGTACGATCCAGGTTCGTTCTGACAGGTCGCGTTTGGATGGCAAGGGTGGTGGGTGACGTTCTTGCATTCGTTGACATCTATAACAAGTGACAAGATACATTTTGTTTCCTTTGTGTCTTTCTGGGTAAATCTAAATCTTAACGGTACGCGAAAAAGGCAGTTTGGGGAGGTTTAAGTTGAAACGTTCTAATTTAACAAGGTTTCTATATGATGATGCTTTTTTATCACAATAATGCCCAACAATTTTGTTGCAATATTTTAATACACACACTAAAAGCATTACGTTTGTGTGTTACTTACGTTTGCAGTATCGTATTCCCTATTGAGATACCAGTACTTAAGCAATCAAACTACAATCTTAGAGTGATGTACGTTTCTGACAAACGACAGCATATGCCAATATTAATTAGCTACAACATCGTACTAAAACGGTAAATACTGAAAGCATAACGTTTGCTACGAGATAATTTAGCAATCAAACTCTGGCTTAGATTAATGTACGTACATGGCGGCAAAGTCATACCAATATTAGCTAGCTATAATATCGTATTGCACATACGATAAGTACTGAAAGCATTACGTTTCTACGTAACTTGTCAGAATATCATAATCCTTATTGAGATACTTAAGCAATTATACGTCGGTTTTAGATTAATGTACGTTTTTGGCAGGGTATCTATTCTATACAATATCGTATTATACACACGATAAATACTGAAGGCAATACGTTTCTACTTACCTTTGCAATGTGTTGCGTTACCCTCGTATCCCTTATCGCACACGCATGTTCCAACGTTGCTCACGTTTACGCAGTGACTGTGATCGTGGCATTTCACTCCCTTGCAAGGCTTGAATCCTAAAATCAAAAGATTGAATACAGAAAACCTTTGGAACATAATAGCTGGAGGTTGTACAGAAGTTGATAACATTTTGTGAACGTTTCGAATTAATCTTAAAATAATGGTTGAAGGTTGTAGTTAGACGTGCAATGAATATCAACGCCCATTCAGAAGTTAATAACATTTGGTGAACGTTTTGAATAAATCCTATGATATTGGCTGGAGGTTGTAGTTGTGTGTTACTTACGTATGTATAAAATCAATTTCAAGCCCATACAGAAGTAGGTAGCATTTTGTGAACGTTTCGAATATATCTTAAAATAATGGCTGGTGGTTGTAGTTAGACGTAGAATGAAAACCAAACTCATAACAGAACTGTAGGGAGCATTTTGATAACATTGCGAATATCTCTTTATTCAATTACAACATTATAAAACAATTATTTCGTGACCAAAAAAAGCAATTCTGATTAAAAATAAAGCTGGAATCTATTTCGGCAGTTTTCAAAAAAAAATATTGTTTTTCGTATGATTTTATGGATTTTATTCTACATAGTTTCTGTTTGTGTTTTTTTTTAGGACAAAATTTTAGGAAAGTTATTAAATGTGTATAAAACTTAAAAAATGTATTCATAATTTTACCAAAATACGAACCTGCATCATTTTTTGAGGTATATACTATTTGTTGTTAAGCGATTATCACGTTACGTAATTATTAAGAGTGAGAATTACTTCGTTTAAGGTTTTCAACACTAACACGACCTTCCATTACCAAATCGGTATTGATTTAGTACATAAACGACAAACCCTATACATTTTGACAATGCATAAAATGGCTCTATGCAAGAACCGTCTTTATCTTAGGTGTCGCCAGGGTGTAGCGACTGAACAGGTGCTTTTGGGTGTGGCATCCATTAAATTTCACATCAAAAACTTGTTTTTTTTAATTTTTGCACGTATTTTAGCCTACTTTTCTTGCTATATGTTGCGTTGTCGTTATATTTTAGTTAAGTGATTGCACATAATTAACAATTTCGTTAAGGTTGAAAATGAATAAAGAGATATGAGAAACGTTCAAAATGTCCCCTACTTTTATTAGGCTTTGATATTACGACTACATTTACCAATTGATTTACCGTTTCATTTTAAACAAGGAATAGACTTGGAGATGACTTGCTCTAATAATGACTTCACTTGGCGTTGACTTTGGCAATTGATGCTTTGTACTTAAGTTATTTCGCGCAAGACTTAACCGGGGCTTGAGTAATGACTTGTCTACAACCCTGTTGTCTCACACTCTTTGTCCTAATGTTGTCCAACCTGAAACGCTAGATCGGTTTTAATTTCGCTTGTTTGAGCCCATAGATATGCCTGTGCTTAGTTTACCCACAAAAGTTTGGGTGTGGCATCCCACTTGAATTTGGCATTAGGAAGTTTGTCGCGTGACTGACGAGGCAGCCAGCGAATTATGCAACAAAACACCATCCCACTGTTTTGGTTTTGTGGCTGGATGTTAGTTTGTTGGATATTGTTGGTTAATTTGACGCATTTTGTTCATAGGGATGACGTCACTTACAAAGGACGACGCCCAGCTATGCATAACATACTGCTGGTAAAACATTATTGCTTAAACCTAATCAACATGCGTAAGGCGTCTGTTAAGTTCCGCGGCAGATGTTTTACATAAATCTTGTGGACACCTTTTTGAAATCTCACATAAATAATCACATACATAAAGTTGTCGTACTATATAACTCACGAAAAAAGAGTAAATGGAAACTTGAAAGAAACATCTTATTTTTTTTCTGAATCATTATATTTATTGTTTTGTTTTCTAGTTAACTTTTGTTGCTCATATTAAAAAGGAAATAAAACGGAGTTGGGACATGAATTTTTTACAAATTGTGCAAGACCAGTCGTTTCAATGTTCCGTGTTTTAATAAAGTTGTTTAGATCTTTTTTTAACCCAAGTTGTTTTTAAAATGGCACTCATATAAACACGAACCGTTGTGCGCGTAGCAGAGGCAACACGAAACGTTGTGCAACTCACCAAGGTCAGGCACAAGGTCGTTTGACTAGTTTTTTGGTTTTCGAAATTAACCATACTCACGTTCGCACTGCTTCTGGGGCATCTCGAGCACGTAGTTCTTCTTGCAAGTACAGTTGTAGTCGTTTATAAGGTCGATGCATTTCTTTGTGTGATTGCCGCATGCGTCCTTACGACGGCCCTTGCATTCGTCAATTTCTGTGAGCACGAAAGTCGACATAAACAGTTTGTTTTTAATCTTAAGCTCTCTATGTATAGTCGTGTTCAGTGTCTCTCAACCTTTTTTTGCCGCTACTCAAAAAATAAAACGTAAGAACAACATCGAAAATATGGCAACCTAATTCTCTTCAATGAACTTCGTGTAAGCGGTCTCTTTAGTATTGTCTAGTGCAGTGGTCGCCGACCTATTTATTACCTAACTCCAGTTTAAATAAACTGTAATCGTTGACTGCGACCCCGCTTTGTTTTTAGAGAAGTAATGCTTGAATCATATAACGCGAACGATTGACTATGCTCAAATTACACACAAGTCGATAGCATTGTGTCTACACATAAATACCCGAATAAAAAGTTTAAATTTACACGTGGATTAAAATTTAACAATGCAAGGCAACCTTTTTTTTTTTTATTTGTTTTGACATTTTTAATATACTTGCATAAATCACGAGGGATAGAAAATCAAGAAAACTGCGTGAATTGGTGAGTAATGGCGGCCCCAGAAAAGGTTTGGACGACCCCACATGTGGTCGCGACCCATAGGTTGGAAACCATTAGTCTAGTTCAGTGTTTAACAATTTTTTCGCCTCTTACCAAAAACTAAAACGAAAAAACAAAAGCAAAGCTGTGGCGACCTAATTTCCTTCACTGAACTTTTGTAAGCGAACAAAGCATAAGAAATTAGTATTAATCAGTGCGAACGTAATTAATATAAGCGATATATTTGTATTGTTTTCAATATTCTCAAACTTTAAAGAATTTTTTCTCACAACAAATATTAATAAATCCAACATAAAATACATTAAACGGCGACATA
The DNA here is from genome assembly GCF_963924565.1 of Ascidiella aspersa. Lineage (NCBI taxonomy): Eukaryota > Metazoa > Chordata > Ascidiacea > Phlebobranchia > Ascidiidae > Ascidiella > Ascidiella aspersa. Next base: position 5,443,405 of record NC_139451.1, read on the forward strand.
ATTTGGGGTCACGACCAATAGGTTGCTAAGCCTAGTGTCATGTTCGTGTTGAGAAATAAAATACATGCGTTAAAAGATTTACAAAATTGTTTATCCGACATAAATTTTTTTACTAAATGTGCCAACGTTTTTGTGACTTATTCAAATAATCTTCATCAGGGCAAAGAACTTGCAATTGAGCCAAAAAAAAAATTAATAATATATTATGCAGTCAAGCAATGAAAAACGAAATGGAACATGGCTTACAAACCAATTATAATCACGAGGGCTACTGAGTCGGACTCGGGACTCGACGTAGTCGGTTTGTTTTGCTGAAGTCGGACTCGGAACTCGACGGAGTCGGTTTGTTTTGCTGGAGTCGGGCTCGGAACTCGACGGAGTCGGTTTGTTTTGCTGGGGTCGGACTCGGGACTCGACGGAGTCGGTAAAACTATACGTAAAACTACCCGAGTCCCGATTCTGACGTTGTCAATCACGTTTTGTGGGTGGATGAGTTATATGAAACCCCTGTGGATTTCTGCATATTCACCTTATTTTAGTTACCGACTCCGCAGCCCTGAACCTTATTACACTGACTGATTTCGATGAGGTTTTCCGAGGGCATTCGACGTACTATTTTTTTAATTTTCCATTTTACACGGGAATGTAACCAATTTTGATTGAGCAACCGGTTTAAACCACCCCAAACTAGTTGGCCGGAATTTTAAGCAATTTCAAGCGAAAATGTTTTAGCAGAATTTGACATTTTGACAAGGCAATAGCCTCGCTCTTTCTCCTATTTTCTATGTTTTAAAATTGTCCATATTACGATTACTATTTTAACCCAATAGAACTTGACTTGCCGTTGCACACTTTGGTCGCCGCGTCGTACTTGTAACCGTCTTTGCAAGTGCACTCGTAAGAATCCGGGATGTTCTTGCACTTCTTAGTTCCGACACCACAAATCGTTTTGTTGGCGATGCACTCATCGAAGTCTGAACATAACATAGAGCACAGATTTTGAATGATGCAAAACAGAATTGGGAAAAGAAATACTGGTAGGACGTATAGACGAAATAACAAAGTAGGACGATTGTGTGGAAGTTCTAAATAAAACAATGCCTTTAGTGACGCAATACGATATGAACATTAGGATGCAGAATAACTATCAAATCCCAAATATAACTGTGGGACAACATTGAACTATTTGAATATATCTTGAGTTATCGCAAATCAGCAAACTATCGAAACGAAATAAAAAAACAGAAAGACAAGTTAACAATGACCAAAATACCGACTATGACTTTAAATAAAAGCAAAATTGTTCTTTAGAATGATCGGGAATAATTATGTTTTTTTACCTGAGCATATAAATGACATTCACTGCTAGGGATTTCCGATATTTGACATTTTAATCCGATACCTTAAAATGCGATAATAGACTTAATTAAAACGTTGAAATATATTTCAGGTTATTAGACCAAAAATACGATTTGCTGGCAATATGTTGGGTTTTTTGTTATTTTCTAGTTTAGTTCATAATATAATCGGACTAATTTACTAAATGTAATAGTTCAACGTTTAATTTTTTTGAATTGACTTGGAATTGACTTTATTTTGAATATGTAAAAATGTGACATCCGACATTTTACTTTAAGTTTGTTTTAAAGCGAAATCAAATTATCAGATACCGCATTGAATTAAAAACCCTTCAAACTTTACCACCAACAAAACAAAAATAAAAAAACACAAAACAAAATAAAGTGGAGCAAGATACATAACAAAAATTACTAATATATGGAACCTAACATTTAGTGACCCATCTTTAATTCGGGCAGTATTTGTTAAATCTAAATCTGGAAATATTTTCTTAGAAAAAATATTTTAATAAAGAAATATTAACTCCAATTAGTTGTTCACCTACTATTTGCGATAAATTAAACATGGCTAAAATACCTATATTAATCTAGTATCGGATCGGTACCGATACCACCCTAGTATCGGACAAGGACCGATTGGATCGAGTATCGGCTCCGATCTGATATTATTGGACATCCCTATTCACTGCCGGGGTAACTTTTTTGTGTGTGTTGTTTAACCTACCAACGCATTTCTTGATGTCGTCTTGGAACATGTATCCCTTCTTGCAGGTGCAATTGTACGAACCGGGGTAGTTGGTACAGTTCTTTGTTTCAGGACCGCAAACCGTCTTGTTGTGCAAGCATTCGTTGATATCTAAAAATTCGGGCAAACAGTAAAACAACATGGCAATAAAATGCAATTTAAACTCCCAGTCAGAACTTTACCTTAATATTAATTACCTTATTTGCTTATTTTTTAATCGGGTAAGGTACTTAATATGGCGATAATTTTTCTTTGAATCCGTTCACGTATCCTAACTTTCTATTGGTTAGAGCAGGGTTTCTCAACCGGTGCGCCATGGAAGGCTGCTAGGTGCGCCACGAGCAATAGTAAAAAACATATCAAAATAAGTAAATTAATCGGAATAAAACAAAATAACGTTTTTAGTCTCAAAGGCTGGAAGTCCCTTTAAAGATATGGAACTATAAAACCCATATAATAAAAAATGAAGGCAATTCAAGAGAAATATCGGTAAACCTAAAAAACTTCGCGCTCGCTTCGCTCGTAAGGTGCGCCGCCACGTTTTCATACGTATCTAGGTGCGCCCCCATGTATAAAAGGTTAAGAAACTCTGGGTTAGAGCAACCAACTTATAACATAATTACTCTATTTTTCATTCAATTGGTAACCCTTTTTTCATTTATATTTCTTTTTAGGTGAATGTTAGCCGTAAAAACAAAGTTGTAACAATTGAGCAAATTTTAGGATGGAAGAAGTATAAGTTAGGTAGTTTATCAATGCAAAGCGCCCTAGTTTTAGTATTTTATCTTTCTGAAAAAGGATTGTTTAAGTAGCAACTTCTAAGTCTAATAAAATAAACATTATTTTAAGTTAAGTATTAAAGTTGGTATACTTGTCTGTGTATGAGCAATATCTCAACTAAAAATACAAAAAACGCGACATATGACAAAATATTGGCCAAAAGTTTTTATTAAGTCATCAATCAAAAACAAGTTTTGTCGAGAGAAACGACCTTGAATAACCTAAGCATTCGGTTGTCTTCCGGGAAATCCCCTAAAACAGCCGGTTAAAACTTAAGCACGGATTATTCATTATGTATTTGTCGACAAGTAGGGTTGCAATACTTGCTATGATACTTATTGGATCGAATAAGTTAAGTAGTCTTTAAGTTACTTACTTTGAATAATATTTCCGAGTGATTTAAACCAAATTCAAGGTACCTGTACTTAAAGCATGTAATCGAGCAATTTTTTCCAATAAAAAAGGTATAGACTTGAATATGTTCGGCTCTAGGAACCCTTATTATGACTTAAGTGTTAAGTGAATGACAATGAATTGAGTTAAGTGCACTTTAGTCACTGTTTTTTAAATTATTTAAGTGGTGTTTTGTGTAAAGTGACTCGACTTAACTTAAGTCATTTGGACGAATCACTTCACTTGGGCTTACGCCATTTTAGGCAAATGAGTATTGTTAAGTGTTTAATTGAAAAACATCTTAAAAATTGGGTAATTTACAAACACTGCCAAATTGGGTAATTTACAACACTGCCAAATCTCAGTCAAGTCATTTGTAAAGTAACTTTAATCCAAGGCTTTTTGAATAAATAACAAGTTAAAAGTGCCTGTAAAATTCGTAAACTCGACCGATTATGAGTAGTATATCCACGAAAAGAAACATCTACGCAAAATATAGCATGCCAACTATTTTATGTTTAAAAGTTTTTTTTACACAAAAAAAAACATCCTTAATGAAAACAATTTATATCCACCCAAGATATTTGCCTAAAATGCAGGTCAAGTGAAGTCATTTTCCCGAACGATATAAAAGTCATTTCAACCAAAAGACTTGAACTAGGCAAAGCCATTTGAAAAAAGTGAAGTAAGTCATTACAACACTGTCCTAAACTAAAAAGACGTCCAGGTATATACAAGGTATTAACTTGAAGTTCAGGTATACAAGTTGTTGACTTATACTTCTGATGGATATTAAAAAAATCGTGAATACACCGTATCCAAATACTGTAGATATTCTCTCACCTTTGCAAAGCTTCTTTACGCCATCATACTCGTGACCTTTCTTACACTTGCAGTCGTAACTGCCAGGCTTGTTGGTACAACTCAGGGTGCTGTGGCCGCAAATCGTCTTGTTCCGCGCACATTCGTTGATGTCTAAAGAACAGAAATGTTTGAGCAGCGATCAAAAAACTCCACCAAATACACATGATTATATGGGCTGAGAACGAATATCAAGGAGTGTAGGTTTCGTAGTAAGAATATCAAAGCCTATACAGAATTAGTTAGCATTTTCAACGTTCCATATAACTCTTAAGATATTGACTGAAGGTTGTAGTTAGACGTAGTAAGAAAATCAAAGCCTATACAGAAGTAGGGTCGAGGTTGGATTTTGAACGTTTCGAATAAACATTAATACATTTTCAACAAAGTGCAAAGGCAGTTTCGAATTGCCTTTGGACTAATATGCACAAGTCTTGTGTTTTTTTCAATGAATAGTGTTTTAATATCGGAGAATAATGGCTGGAGGTTTTGTAGTTTGGTGTAAAATTAACATGAAAACCAATACGGAAATAGTAGCATTTTAAACGTTTCGAATACCTTGTTTTTAAAACTAAATAAAGAGTTATTCGAAACGTTCATAATGATACCTACTTCTGTATGGCCTTTGCTTTTCTTACTACGTCTTGCTACAACCTCCAGCCAATAGGCTCTAGTCTAAAGAGTAGGTTTCGATTTGCGTAAGGTTTCAATAAGGCTTCGTGGAGCCCCAAAACTAATCCACATACCTAAAAGGGCACACGAAACACCCCTCTATACTTTGGAAGACAATTGTTAGTCGTGGTGTACCACTATGACGTCACAAACGACCAGGACAAAGTAAACAATCGCTTTGAATGCGTTCAAACATTCTATCCGGGCAAATTCTGGAAAAGTCTATGTGTGACGTCATGATCATATTACGTCATCACGTGGTAAGAAATGTAGCTTCGTAAGGCATGCGTCTCACAGTGATCGGCCCGTTTACACTACAGCTGCACTGAGCTGAGCAAAGCGTAATTTGCATTTAAATTCCATTATTTCGAGCTTTTCACTCTTTTTTTAAACTCAAGACCCGTGCAGCTGAAAAAAAATACACTTTGGAGCGTTTTTAACGCTTTGCTAAACTCAAGCCCAGTGCAGCTATAGAATAACGTTACGTTTTGGAGCGATTTTTACGCCCATGTCAGCTCAGTGCAGCTGTAGCGCAAACGGATCTTTAAACGCGTAAAATTTTACGTATCTTACCATGGCATGTCTTGTTCATTGGGTTCGGTTCGTATCCCTTCTTGCAAACGCATTCGTAGGACCCGTTGGTGTTAATGCATTGCGTCGAGTGCTTTCCGCACGGGTCTTTAGGTTTCTTGCATTCGTTGACATCTAAACAAGAACAAATGAGTTGAAAAATTTCGAGCATCAGGTGATCGCGAACAAAAAACGTCTTATGATTTATTTGTTCAACTTTGTAGTAAAATGTCACCAAATCTGTCATAATTACAACAGTAGCTGTTTTAAGGTTGGGCTTTGGAAAACAATGGACATATCACAATATAAATAGTTTAACATTTTATTTGGATGAAAATGACTTGACTTTAACTTTGACTTGCTTTGATATTGACTCGGACAGCGACTTGACTGGTGTTTTGCAAATAACTTTACTTGGACTCGAAATTGTTTGGCAAATGAATATAGTTTACAAGTTCAAAGAGATAAAACCAACAAAGAATGACCGCAAAAAATAGGGAAGCTGTACTTTGAGTTTGAGGAACCGTACAATTCACGAATTTCCCCTAAAAAATTTAAAGCATGATAGTCGATAAAATTGATTTTCGTTGTTTACAAAATCTTCGGCAATAACTCATGCCATCATCAGTGTAAAAGGGGTGATGAAAAAACAAACAGGGAAAAAAGGAGATTTATAGATCGGTTTAAAGGTGTTCGAAAAAATCTGTGTGCTGTCGCTTTAATTTTTACCTGGATGTTTTACACTGATTATAGCATGAGGTTTATAGCATGAGGTTCTCAAAACGTTTGTGATCAACGAAATGTCAATTTCGTCGATTAATATAGCTTTACAAAGTAATCTTTGATAGACTAACCGGATCAGTTAATCTATTAAGGATATTCATGCAAACCTGGTCAACCGGAGGTCGTGAGTTCGAACCTCAACGCAGGCTTGTTGTTTTTCTAGCCTGGCTTGCAATCTTTAATTAATGGACTGATTCGGTTAGTCTGTCAAATATCTACGGTGTGCTATAATATGCAAGTCGTTATCATTGATTAAACAACAACTTCAGAAGAGCTAGATCTAGTCCCTGTGAAGCTGCATTTTAACCAACAATTTCGTATTATTAGTACACCGAAAACCATCGCAGATTATGCGAATCTGCCGATCAATGATGTAAATAAGGCAGGGTAGGAAACAATTAGTATGCAGTGAGGTTCTAACTCACTACCTCCGGTCAAGCCGGGAGCGTCGCTCTACCAACTGAGCTATACAGGCTCAGAGAGGAGCGAGTCGAGAAACAACCATACGCCAATGCTTGCTCAATCTGTTAGTACAAGCCAAGTCATTTAAAAAAAACTTAAGTCAAGCCATTTAAAAACAGTGACTTAAGTGCACTTGATTTAAGTCAACGGTTAAGTCCATACAATACGGGTACAAGTAACTCAACATTGTAGGGGATATACAGTTACATATCATTCAATGAAAGTTACACTCACATATGTGTTTATTAACAACAGTGAAGAACTGTGACCCTTATATATCACTTACCCTTGCAGTAGGTTTTTCCCTCCAGTACGATTCCGTAGCTGAAGTTAGCCATCGAGTCGTAGCCCTTGGGACATTCGCATTCCACTACGAACTTGTTGTCGGGTTCGGGAACTTTGCACTTTGACCCTCCGCCGCAAGGATTATACTTCGTCGTGTTGCAAATACCGTCAACTGTTTGACGAAACGAAAGCAATGTAGTGAGAATATCAAAACCCATACAGAAGAAGGTAGAATGTTGAACGATGCGAATACCTCTTTATTCATTTTCAACATTGTCACAATTTAGTCACTATCCTGATGTTGAATGTGAATAAAGAGATATTTAAAACGTTCACAAAATGATGCCTATACTTCACAAAATGATAACTATACCACAAAATGATATCTATACGGGCTTTAATATTCTTAATAAGTTTTACTACAACCTCCAGCAATTATCTTAAGAATTACTTTAAACGTTCACAAAATGATGCCTATACTTACGGGCTCTAACAATATTACTAAGTTTTACTACAACCTCAATCATTATGCTCTAAAAGCAATGTTAAAATTGAATACTTTGTTCTAAAGACTGTTATTACAATTACAAGCAAAGCTTGATCTCCTTCTAAAACAGTGTTTCTCAGCCCATGGGTCGCGACCCCAAACTGGGTCGCTGTTTGATTCCTTTGGTCGCCGAGTGCATTAGTTCACTTGGTTAGATCTGTTTAGATTGGTTCTGAGCGAGATTTCTCCAAAATTTCAGAATCGCAGAGGCATCACGGACATCGATTATATCAGTTAAACTCGAACTTACTATTGCTATTTTCTTTGTTCGCTTAGGAAAAGTTTAGCTAAGAGAATTAGGTCGCCAAGGCTTCGCTGGTATACTTGTACATTTGGGAAGGTTGAGAAACACTGTTCATGAGAAAAAAATATGGTGCAAACGCTTTACAAAAGGTTGTAATCATTGAGTAAAATTCAAGGAAAAATGTTCTATAGTTTAAGTAAGGTAGTTCATAAATGGAAAGCGGGCTAATTTCCATTAGTTTGATTTTGTTAAAGGCTTGATAACCGTAAAATGATTGACAGTGTATAAACCTGTAATAAATATAAAAAAGCAGTATTTTAACTTAAGCTTTTAAACTTTTAATTTCATGATATTCGGACGTTCAGGCAAATAACTCAAAAGTATACAAGGAATCATCATTTAAAAACATAAAAAAGTTTCGTTTATATTTGTTTGTAGTCTGGCGGTAACATACAAAGATGTTAAAGATTTTTTAAATTAGTTCTCTGCTGCCCGGAATGTTTAAATATTCCAAGATAGGCTTTCAAATTTAATATCAATTTATTCGGACATTCAGATGAACAGCACAGAATGAATAGAAAGTTGGAAGTCATTACTTCAGAACATTAACAAAACATAAAAACCTTTCGTGTATATTCATAGCCTGGCGAAGACATACGAAGGCATTGAAGATTTTTACGAGTAGTTCTATGCTGCTCGGAATTTTGCTATAATTTAACAACGTACCGTGGTATGAAGCCTTGAATCCTTTGATGAACTTGTCGGCTTGCGTAATGTTGGGGAAGACAAGGGTCTGCCAGGTCACACATGTTGTGGAGTTTGGAAGAAAATGACGGACCAAGCAAGCTGAAAGATAAAGTTATCACAAAATAAAAACTTTGTTAGACTCCAGCCATAAGACTAATACCCAATAGTCGTAATAACTTCTAAATCGAAATAAGGCTTAAATGGCCACAATAAAGCCTAAACGACCTTTCCACCAAACCCTGCACCGACCCCTAACTTCATCACTAACTCTCCCAATATTCTGAACCCTAACCCAGTTTAAAACCCACCTATTGCCCACCACTAACTCCTGAAAGACAAAGTTATCACAGAATAAAAGCTTTGTTAGACTTCAGCCATAAGACCGATATTGGAACAATAAAACACAGTTGATAATAAGGACCAAAATAGGACTAATAGCCAATAGTCGTAATAACTTCTAAATCGAAATAAGACTTAAATGGCCACAATAAAGCCCAAACGACCTTTCCCCCCAAACCTTGCACCCACCCCTAACTTCATCACTAACTCTCCCAATATTCTGAACCCTGACCCAGTTAAAAACCCCACCTATTGCCCACCACTAACTCCGCCCGTTACCCCACAATCCATGTTTGGCTTTATTATGTCACTTGTCTTAATACTACGGTATTATAGATTATTCCGTTTTAGACATTGTTGCTTTGTAGGTCTTATTGTGTGTTCCTATTTTGCTAAATTACCAGAGGCAAAATTGCATGCGGTTAAGTCGAGATTGTTATTTTATTTTTATTTTTGGCAATTCGAAGATTTCACATTTAAGGATTGCCTTTGTAATCCAACTATCTTCATAAAAATAACTGACACAAAATAAACATTTCTTCATGTATATTTTTATATAAAAACGTAGATTTCTAATTCCAACGTTTAGGATTTAAAATCCTTTTGCGTTCTCAAAAAGGGGGAAAATATTTATTTTATTTTGGTCTATAACAAAACTGTTGCTAATTAGGCAATGTGCAGGCCTGAAAACTTACAAAAGTGCAATGGCGTAATTTAATTAATTTAGTTTTTGAAGTAGGTTAAAATTTAGCTGTACTATTTGCGGTTCTGCAGTGTACCTTGAAAATTACTCTCAAGGCCGAATAGGTCCAGTAAATCGACATCATCTTAATGAAGACGAATCGAGATACTTATGACATGATAAGTTATTTAAATCAACATTGCGCATTAGATTGAAATCGTGTTTGAGGGAGAAAATTCAACCCGACTGGATTTCACGAGTTCGTTTAACATTAAGGTTAACGCGCATATTATTGCCATCAGGATTATCTGAATAGTTGCAGTTCCGTAGCCCCGCCCTTTTATTGCAGGCTAGGTTTCGGCGTTGCTTAGAGCATCGAGGTATTTCGCAACACTCCACGCGTGTTGCGCAACAATACGTGTTAGGTATAGGCAACTTTGTATAATTTGTAATTTATTTACCCGTGTCATTATACTCAAAAATTAAGGAGTTTTTCTTTAGTCTAAGTTATTTTTTATATTTTTTATGAAATATTGGTGTTGAACTGTTTTATTATATATTTTTCATTATATATATACATATATATATATACGAAATTCATTAAAATTCAATTAGATTAGATTAGAACTAGCCGCAACTCATTGAATAAGAAAACTAGACTTATCTAGTTGTCCAAGTCTGCAAGAGCTCCATTAAATACTTGAATAACGAAGTCGACTTTTACTTACTCGATGTCCTTCCAGCTAAGGCGTGGTGGGCAAATCCCAGAACAAGAATACAGATTAATCCTCGCAATATCACCATCTCGAATTCTCTCGGGAAAACAACGGCAAAAAGGGTTTCAATTTAACTCTCAACGAGCCTATGCGCTTTCGTGTGCCACAAACCGCTAACGGGAATATAGAAGCAATAACAAAAAACTCTACGAAACGAAACAATATTTTTTTATTTGCTGTTTTGGCATATACAAAAAGGAATGTTAAAAATGGATAAAAAATATGAGAAACTGTAACAAAATGCTAGCTACTTCTGTATTGGCTTTGATATTTCTAGTACGTTTAACTGCAACTTCTAGTTTTAAATTTAACATAATGTACATCAATTTAGAAATTGCTAATTGCTGAATTTAAACTAAATAGCTAAACAAAATTTCTTCGCTTTAGGTTTAATTTCACAGTTATATTTTTATTAATTTTCAACATCTGGAAACTATACAAATTGTCCACAAAATGCTACCTATACTTTGTATGGGCTTTGACATTCTTACTACGTCTATAACTACAACCTCACGCCATTATTTTAAGACTTATTCGAAACGTTCACAGAATGCTACCTACTTCTGTATTGGCTTGGTTATTTATACCAGATCTAACTATAACATCAACAGCCAATATAGCGTAAAACATTAACTTATTCAAAAATATTACGTCTTCTACATTTACTTGGAGTAGGTTTCTATTTACTTTGGTCTACTTTTACTCTTTTGGTCTACTTTTACTGCTGTATTGCTGCAAAACTAAACAATTACTATGGATAAAGTATTTTATTTTTCGAATAAAAGTTCACAAAAATATTTTAAAACCACTAAACCTTAGCAACTAATTGCTTAACAACACTGCTTCTAAGCTACATTTCTATATTGACTAATTTTCCTAAAATATAGTTTCGGTACACGTTCAAGGTCATTTTTTTTGCAGAGACTCAGAACATCTACCTAACTAAAATAAAACAGCACCGCCGACAGCTTTTAAAGCCTAATTTTTTTCAATCAAACAACTAACTCGAATTTCTAAACTAAGGCAACCTTCCTGAAATTCCAAAGTCAATCCATTTCCGTTAATGCTTTCTCTTTCTTTGCGTGAATTTCACTTAACAGTTTAAACCACAGCGGCACCCTTCGCTTAGATATTCTAACCCTAATGCGGCCAAACTAACGCCCGAATATTAGCAAAGCGACCGCACCCAATTAGAAACCCAACACAGGAAACTGGCACCCGTGTGCCACTCAACATACAACTTCCCCCATTGCGGCGTACACAAAAACTAAAAGCGCCGTCGTTGATTTATCGCCCCCCGAGCCAGAACCCCGCTCGCTTTGCCGGGCTAGGACAGGAAAAAGGTCGCCGATTTCGCATCAGTTCTCAAATTCGTCGCTGCATCCGACAGTTTCGCCAATGACGTGATTTGAGCTTTTGGGCGCGCCGAAAAAAGTTAATTATAGCAACAAATTTAGCAACCTGTTTGACGTCCTTTTATATTGCAAGGTGTACGGCAGTGGTTTTCAACCTATTTCATACCGCGACCCATTTTAACAACCCAATGTAACTAACGACCACCTTCCAAAATTTGATTCGGGAATATGATATACATTTGTGTATGCTCAAAAGGCAATAGGACAAAAATATAATTCCAAATAACTTGAATTATAATACCACTCTGTTGAAAAAAATACTCATTTATTAAATTCATCACCAGCATCAGTGAGATGACTGGTGTTGCATCTTGGCGAGAATTATGTTTGTCTATGCGTGGCGCTGTTGTTGCCAGAGCACATCTTAGAACTGGCTCTACTTGTGGCATCATACGCAAACATTCTTCGTGATAATAATCCTTGTTATGCAATAACTAGTTCGTGACAAAACAGTTAATAGTTATTTTCCAGGACAGTAAAAACTTGCTTAGTGTGTGATTTCTGTCTTTATTGAATCTGAGGATAAACATAGCGCAATATAAATAATTGCAAGAATTACAGATTAGAGTTTTCACTTGGTTGTTTGACAAAATGCGAGGACTGGTGTGTACAAGTTCTTCAGTAAACTGAAAAGTGTTGACTGTTTCAAAAAAGGTTAAAAAAATGCACGGCCGTAGGCTACCTATGATTGATAGCGAGAACTGAATAGCAAGCCTATCACTGTTAAAGTAGTAGTTTATTTCGCAACTTGCTTGCTGGCTCCTCACTGTTTTAACATCCAACTTTTATTTCACGGTTTGAACTTAACTGTTAACAACATTCACTAATATCATTACAGATGTTTTTCAATGGTAATTAATTGACATTCCTGAAATAGTGATTGGTTTAATTGTCGTCTTCGCGACCCCCAGAGAAAAGGCAAACGACCCACCCGGGGGTCGCGACCCCTAGGTTAAAAACCACTGGACTATACGGTATACAAGTAAAAATGTATGATGAAGCAATTTTTGAAAAATGTGAATTAGAGCAACAATTATCGCTTTGGGGGTAAAAATAAACCTTTTATATTGCAAATATTGCAAAGTTATAGCAACTTTTTCCGAAAAGTGTCGTAAAAATACCTTTTATATGGCGGGGTCTATGGGTACAATGTACTGTATGGCAAAGTTCTTTATTTGTGCGAAGGGATAAAAGTTAGTTATCGCAAAATATTATAAATTTAACGTAATAAGTCGTTGGGTTCAATTCAATGAAAATGTATCTAAATTAAGCGAAACACCTGTTTTACCCTTTATTCGTCTTTTTTTGTTTTTGGAAATAATTTGCTATACCTGGTAACAACGTTTTATCTAAGTTTGAGTTGTAGAGAAAACAGTACGTGACATAGTTAGATCTATGGGTAACAACCACGTTTGGAAACGAAACGTTTGCAGAAAAATCGGTGGGAAAAGTCATTTAAAAAAAGTTATAGTCACAATACCAACTTTAGCTGTAGATCAATATAGGTCTTTGCAGCCAAAAAATCGTAACAAGGTTTGTTAAACTTTTTTAAATGTGCCATCCCACTTATATTGCGGATAAATGATATGCGTGTGGGTAACTATCTATAGGTCTAGGATAACTAGGGTTGTTTGGCTATGCAAAGGTATGTTCAACATTTATTAAATGCATTCAAAAGAATAGTAGTTTAAAAATTACGTAAAGGGTGATTTTCTGAATGTTGTCGTTGTACAATGTCAGTGTGGCAGTGACTTAATCCAATGACCTGATTGTTTTCAAATGACTTGACTGTCTTGAGTCTTTTGCATAAAAAAGCATTTTTTTTGTAAAATTAGCTTGTCTGTCTTAATTTTTGCACGTAACACGATTTACTTAATGTTGCGTTTTTTTTAATTTACTCATTGCTTATAGCCTTATATAATGGTACGAGTTCTCCAATTTAAAAGTTAAGCATTTTATTTTTACGACAAGGACTTTAATTGGAATTGGCTTGCTCTAAAACCGACTTAACTGGGACTTGTATTATACTCAAAAATACTTGACTAAATGACTTAAGCTATGTTACAAATGACTTGACTGGGACTTAAGCAATTTCAAAATGGCTTGTTTACAACACTGTAGAATAGTGATTTTACAAATGAATTGACTGGGCATTAAGTAATATTTTGCCGGGACTTGTATTTTATTCAAAAATACTTAACTATAATATTTTGTTATTTTACAAATTACTTGACTTGGAATTTCAAAATGACTTCTACAAAAGCGACTTAAAAATATATAGCGGGGATATTTGTTAATGGCAAAACTGCACGAAAAACAGTAAATGGTTAATAGTGTTCACTAAAATCAATCACAGGGCCTAAATCAGTTTGGACAAAACCAATGCCTGCATTGACTGTACAAAGGCAATTACGTCGAAGCATACCGTTGAGAATAGCAAAAGGTTATTGCGGGTCAGTGACCTGAGTTAACGCATTAACGCAATCGGGGTCACGAAAAGACGACCCTTGGTTTTAAGCATATTTCCTTTCTGCTAAATATGCGGCGGTAATCTAATTATCACCTTTGCATCTTGACGTAATTGCAGAGGTACAGTCACGTTGCAATCGCGATCGCTGACGTACTATCGTGTGATGTGCACACTTTTTCAAGCAATGAAATTCGTGGTAGGCTGGTTAGGACTCCGCAGTCATGAGACTGAACTAAGAACAACCACTACGTCGCAATAAAACACAGTTCGCGAAAATGCCAAAATAGAACTTACCAGTCGTAATACCGTTTAAATTAGAATAAGTCCTAAATGTCCATAATCAGGTCTATACAAATTTCTACCTATCACCAAACCCCACCCCCAAGTACATCACTAACTCCCTTTTTCAACCCAAATTTCCAACCCTTACCTATAACCCCACTAACCACACACAGGGAAAAACTATTCGGTGCGAATAAACGCGACGCCCTAATGGCGCCGGTCTAACTAGGGGCGTCCAAACGTCGACACCAAATCAGCTGATACCAGACCCACGGCCCCCGATCGTTCCATACTCTCTACCTACAGTTTCACACGTTAAATTGGCCATAAAGGCCTTATTCCCAAGGATTTACGACGTATTTCGACAGGCCCAGGTCTTATTCAGACAATTTAAAGTGTATACTGTCGTGGATACTATGTATTTGGCTTTATAATGTCGTTGGTCTTTATGTTAGTGTATTGTAGAATATTCTACTTTAGATATTGTTGCTCTGTAAGTTTTTTTGTTAGTTCTCGCTGGTTAGCATAAGTTTTTATGTAACAACTGCGAATATAAGACACAATTTAGAATCCACGCATCGCTTTTAAATTGGTCTCTCGTATTTAAACTTCTCTAGGATTTAAAAATGTACAATTTTTTGGTTATTTAACAAACTACGCCTAAAAATATCAACGTGTGAAAGTATCGTTCGATTCTGATGTATAGTAAACGGTTTTACCGGATTAAAGCTTTTTTCTCAATTAATTTGCAACAAGCGAGGCATTATTGGTAAGGTTTGTTCCTGCGCTATCCCAAAACCTATAGTTTCAACCTGAGAAGATTTTATTTTGATTTTTATGGTGAATCTTAATATTAATTATTATAATTAGTGGGGATTTTAATTTTTTTTTTCAAAATTTGGAAATTATAACCCGGTTTGTATAACACGGTGGAAAACTTTTTTTTGGAAAACGTAATTCGTAAATATGTTTATTTCGGCATTAAAATTATCTGCCAGAAATTATCGGCTGACTTGGGTTTGGTCAACATATGGGCCAGTTTCGATAAACAAAAAATAATATTTTCGGACTGTATGGAAATTACCAGATGGTATTACAGGATTTTATTGCAAATCTGAACAAATAAAAGTGAATCACTCACGGAAACAACAAATAATAATACGTAAGGGGGAGGGTTTAAAATTGTGACTAATCGTATTTTTGTAAAATAAAAAAAACACCGTTATATACCTGTTGTATGGAAATTGCGCTAAAAATTAGTAAAAAAAACATTAAACTTTGATCATTTAGTTGTAACCGTTACAGGTACTCCAATTGTAAAGTTAGTGAAAAAACTCCTTTTTATAAAAAAACATTTTGTGTAATTTTTGTTTCTTATTCAGTAATTTATTGAGCACTGGGCTTTGTTATTTCTGTCAGGGCTCCCAAGTATCCCTATCCCTTATACACACAGACACACACATGTACACATGCACAATTTGATTAGATTAACAAGTAAAAAGCCAATATTTGTGCTCTTTGAACTTAGGGTATAGGCTGACATAACCCAGAAAGGCTACATGTTGAATATATGTTGTAGCTTGCTATAGGTCTAACAGTGTTAAATGTGCCAAGTACTGAAAATGTATATAAAAAAACGAGGTTTTACAGTAAAATGTGCCAAGTACTGAAAATGTATATAAAAAAACGAAGTTTTACAGTAAGGTAAACAATTCCGGCTAGTATCGTAACGTACGTTAGTAAAAACACACAAATATCAAAAATATACAAACAAACTAAATAACTATTTAGTTATATGCTGGTGTAAGGAAAAAATAAATCTGTAACTTTTACGTTTTGTAAATGATTTGTACGAAATCAAATCGATTAACACAGAACGGAATGTATAGAAACGATTTTTATGACAAAATAGTTAATGTCATAGAAATCAACATCGCACAAACTAAAATAATTCCACCGGTAGATGTAGTAACAGAGCCGCTGCACACTTTTTTAACTGAAACAAAAACAAAACAATGTTAAAATAAGAAGGAATATTAAAGCCCACTTGGAATAAGGTCACATCTTGAAGTTTATTTATTTATTCTCAACCTTTATTTATTTCTTAATTGTAAATGAATAAAGAGTTGTTTAAACGTTCTAAATATGCTACACATACTTTTTTATAGGCTTTGATATTTGTTCTACAACAACCTCCAACCAATAGCTTAAGCTTGATAAAAATGTTCACAAAACACTATTAACTTCTGTACGGACATTGCTATTTCAAGGAGTCTAACTAAAACTCTTACGATTTACTATAAATTAATAACCAAATGTATAGACAAAATAACAAAACATACCGGTAGTTAACACTTATTAAACTGATATATCCGAATGTCTAAATTATTTACTCGTTTATAGTGCTGTGTGAACTAAATCAAATATTTTACTTAGTCATGTTTTTCAAATGACTTTACTTTGAATTCAGTCATTTAGATAAATCACTTGACTTCAGTTAAAGTTATTTGATGCAGGCTTGTCTATGTATTTCTCATATAATGTTATATTGTCGACAGCGGTTCCGATGAAAATTCTGGGTGAACGAATTTGCTATAAAATTTAGCGTATTTATTTAGTCTTTGACTGACTTACAAAGATTGTGATGTTAAAGAATATACTGTTGCTGCCAGGCATTGTATCAGTTATAAAGGGGGTTCTTCTGACTAATATGTATTCAGTGCTGACATTTCGATTACCTAAACGAGTAATCTTCTTCAGGGCAATAAACTTGTAACTTTACAGAGGCGTTTTGGAATACAATTCGTTTTGTATATTCTCAAAGCCCGGCCATTTATTGACACATATTTCTACCGCAATAGTGATTTTGGATTAAATAAAGTGATTTGATTTTTAGTCTATTAAATTTTCTAGAACCGGGGTCGGCCAAAACCAAATTCAACAAGTTCTCGGCGGGCCGTAATAAAATTACACCAACAATTTTGTTGTTAAAATGTTTTGCTTTTAACCACTCCTAATCAGGGTCGGACCTAAACGTTTTATGCAATTGAAAATAAGTCTAATTTATCCTAAAAAGGTAGAAATGTGGTAAGCGCGAAAATAATTGCGTTTGTTTTGTTTAAATGGACAACCTTTACAACTTACAAGGAGATGTACCCATTGGGTACACACAAAATAAAAGATACACGTGTTTCCTAAACTTAAAAGACAGAACACATTATCGAAAAAAAAAGTTTGTATTTTCGTATTGTTAAGATACTAAAAATATGGAGCATGACCAGCTTGAATAAAAGGCCGCGGGCTGGATGATTTTCACCAGATTGCCGGTAGGTTGCCGACCCCTGGTCTAGAACTTCAATTTTCCAGTGCTCTGTATATATCACTTTCGTTTTCGTATTTCTCAAGACCCCAACCTTCAACTGACACACACCTTCAAACACAATACTGACTTGTGCACCAAGTTCCGTTGCCTACGAATCCCGGGTAGTTGCATTGGCAGAAATATCCGCCAGGGTAGTCTGTGCACGTTGCGTTGGAGTGGCAGTTGCTGGAACCTCCGTTGGCACAATTGGTGATATCTGGAGACAAAATAGTCGTTATACTTATTGTTATTGAATAGCAGTGTTGTAGAGACCTAGTCCTACGACAATTGTTGAAAACAAGTGATTTTTAGTTGACTTAAGTCCTTAATAAGTCGTTTGCAAAATAACTTAAGTTCAAGACAAGTATTTTGCAAAGTGACACAAGTCCAAGTCAAGTCAGTCATTTTGAAAATTACTTGACTTAGACCTAATTTATTTGCGAATTAACTCAAGTCCAAGCCAAGCAATTTTCAAAATGACTTAAGTCAAAGTCAAGTAATTTCCAACAAGTCCCAGTCTTAATTGTTCCCCAAGAAAGTCAAATCCAAGTTACGACATTGCATCAAAAATCAATAGGAAGAGGCAATTTGCCCGGCAACCCGCTTCCGTACTAAAATTTTTATTTTTCAAGTTATTTTATTTAATTTTCCATTTTAGAAGAATGAGCCGGTCCCCAAAGTTTGAAATTTAAAGTTCGATAAACGGCTAGTGACTTCTTCTCGAGTAAAATAAGACCAGCGCCGAAAACAAACAAGAAAAATCAATAGCAAGTTGTATAATTTAATGTTATTTATTGAACAACTCCATTGCACGTGTCTAAACCCCATAATTTTCTTTTTTACGAAAATACCCTACTTTCCCCTACAAAGTAAGCTTTTCCCCGTAGGTATTCCACTTAAAAAGTGGTAAACGGGTTTCCTTTGACAAATATTTCCCTTAGCAAATACCGTAAAACGAACCAGATGGCAAGTTAACATTTATTTTCGTTATGTCCAAATTTTACTAAAATGTATTTAATTAAAGTGCCTAGATTTAAGTCGAGTCATTGTCTGTACAGTCAATCACTTGACTTAAGTGCACTCTTTACAAATGACTTGACTTGGACAATTTTTTTTACGAAACATGACTTGACTTGACTTAAGTCTTTGGGACAAATGACTTGACTTGAACTGTAGTCAAGCAACCAAATGACGTGGGTTGAAATCAAAAGTTTTTAATGGAAATTTTGTTTATGAAATTGGATTATTTATCCCAATATTTTCACATGAAACAATTTGCTTATTGTAAGTTAGTTTTTGCAGTTTTTCATAATGTTAAGTTGCAAGTTGACTGTTTTTTCAATTCAATAAAATAATGAGATAGTCCTCGTAAAAACGTCAAATATTTCACACAACCTAGCCTACTGTTTACGCTAGCTGGTTTCGTGTTGTCTAATGCACGCAATGATATTATTTCAGGTGGCTTAATAGCATGATACCTTGACAGTATGTTCCATTTCCAGTGTATCCAGCCCGACAGGTGCAGGTGTAGCTTCCCATTGTGTTCGAACAATCGGCATTGTCGTCACACGTTCGCCACTGGAGGCACTCGTTCACGTCTGTGACGTAACAAAAGCGAATTTAAAGGAAAATAAAATGACCTACACTTATTCCAGAGTGGGGATTTAGACCTGAAAACAAGATTATTGCGAAACAACACCGTTTCCACGTGCCTAACAAAATTAAATAACATTAAAATGTTAAAAGGTAATTTTACAAACTCAAACCGAAATTCGTCTCAGTGTTAACATCTAGTTGTTAACCCAACATACCCGTTAGGTTTATCTTTTAAAGTGGAAATAGCTTCGTTTATTCTCAGATCATGTATGACAGGTGTAGCCAACTTACGTTTGATTGAAAATATTATATAGAGATTCTCGATCGACCGGTTAGTTGAAAAAAGTCACACTTATTAAACATTTAGAGCGTTAATGGCATTTCAAGCCAGCGACCGAGGTTAATATGTCATGCCAAAGAACGCTTTATTAGGCTTGTCGAGACAACAATTGGTCATTTTAATGTTCTACTTGGGTGCGACAGCTACTGTAATGACGTAACACATATTTGACGCGATCGACCAGGTGAAATGTGGCAATCGACCTGCCGGCTGCCCCTCCATGAAATTCCTAAATATCAAATTGAAATGTTTATAGGAAAAAGCAAGCGTGGTTTTGTGACTGTTACAATCACGTCTGATGCTGCCTTTGATATCGGCACCGATGCCATCCTTGTATCGGACGAGTGCGGATACTACCACTTGACATGCGGTACCGGCTCCGATACGATATGGTCGGACATCCCTAACCTGCACAGTGCGTCCCGTTTCCTGTGAATCCAGCATTGCACGCGCAAGTGTGGCTTCCGTGTGTGTTCGTGCACGACGCGTTTGAATGACAAGGCGAGGTTTGAATGCATTCGTCGATATCTGCGAAATAACCATGTAAAACTTTAAATTTAGAAAAAATAAAAAAATAAAAGCATAAATATATAGCTCTCGAAAAAATATCGGCGGTGAAATGCCCTAGCTAAATATTAAAAGAATAAAAGTTTCAAAAAAATTAAGCGAAAAAGGCAAAATGCTACGCTATCACAATTAAATAACCCTCTCGCATTGTAACATTTTCTAAAATTGGTAAAGAGGATTAAACATGTCATTGCGTCTCAACGTTTCTTGTCATTTATTATAAACACGTTATAACAATTTTTAGCTTGCGTAACTAAGAAAACAAAATAGCGGCACCGTTTTGTTAATCCTAGTAACATTTTGCAAATTAAAATGTTTTGATTTCAAGAATTCGGTACTTAAAACTACAAAAAAATTAATCTAATTAGAAAAAGCTAGAAAGATTTAATTCTAATTTCAATAACATTAGGGAAAAATGAAATGCTCAAATTTCAAATCTTATATATTATCTTAAAGAGCTAAAACAAATCTAGTTGTCCACGCCTGGCTTCGATGCGTAGGCCTACGCTTTTATCATCGTCAGTCAATATTGATTCACATTCAATTTTCAAGCTAAATGGCTTGTATTTTGTAAAAGTATACAATTCTCCGCAGTAAAAGTATTTCTAGTCTCACTTTGAAAAAACAAGTGATTTTAAATCTATACCTGTACAAGTATTTCCATCTCCATTGAAACCAGTCTTGCACGAGCAACTATAAGTTCCTGGTAAGTTGACACAATTCGCGTCTGGGTTGCAAGTCGTGTTGTGAAGACACTCGTTTACATCTGAAGTAAAGTAGGTGAGGCTTTGCTATAATAAACTATGCAGCTAAGCAGTGTTTAATCCTAGATCGTATTTAAAAAAAATATTAATAAAAAAAACAATAAAATAAAAAAGTCACAAGAACACCTATCAAACATTTTGAACGTTAATTGCATTCCAAACCAGCGATGGAGGTTAATTTCTCACGTAAAATAACGCTGTATTAGGCTTGTCTTGACAAAAATTGGTCATTTTAATGGTCCGCTTGTGTGCGATAGGTACTGTGATGACGTAATATAAATTCGACGCGATCGACCAGGTGAAATGTGGCGATCGACGTTTGGCTAGCTCTGACCTATACTATGGTTTGATTAATAGACCTTTTAAGATAGCAATTCCTGCATTGGGTGACACATCATGTCAAAAATACCTATATTAGTTTAGTATCGGATCGGCACCGATACCACCCTAGTTTCGGACAAGTACAGATACTACCACTGGGCATCGGGTATCGTTGCCGATCCGATTTGTCGGACATCCCCACTAGTGTAAGTGTAACAAGATTTAACTATATATAGGTTCGAAGTGTGTTCACTTGAGCTATTAAAAAATCTGTTTTATGTTTCCCTTTAAACCCTAAAAAGTTAGTTTTACAAGCGGCAAAATTTAGAAGGAGCTCCGATCCGATCTTATCGCACTTTCTTACAATTGAAACTATCCTTATACCTGTGCACCAAGTTCCGTTGCCCACGTACTGCGGGAAATTGCACTTGCAGTAATAACCACCAGGGTAATCGTAGCAGATTGCGTTCGAATGACAGTTGTTAGCGCTGCTGTTGCCGCAGTTCGCGTAATCTAAATAAAACGTATAAGTTTTGTTGTCATAAACCAGGGTTCTTAAACTGGAGTCCATGGGCCCCTAATATTTATAATTTGGAATAAATGTTGTAAAATAAAAGAGTTTATTTGAAAAATCTCTTTCGCGCCTTCTTCTTGAATGCATTTAGAACAGTGGTTCTCAACCTTTTTTTCTTCCGTAGGCTATTTACGTTGCAAAAAAATTCTGTGGCCCAGTTTATGAAAGAAAATACTGTTAAATAAGTTTGGAACAAAACACAGAAGAACATATTTCAAAGCAGATTATTTATTTAACCGTGAATTAGTGATATACTTGCGGCTGAACAATAAATTTACGTTCCTTTTTAATTCCTCCCCAAGCCATTATTCCTGTAAAATTAAATATAATGACACAAATAAAACTAAATCTAGCTTTTTTTAAATTGGTCTGTGGACCACCTCAAATGTTATTATGGCCCACCAGTGAGCAATGGCCCACTGGTCGAGAACCGCTAATTTAGAATAATTTTAATTTCATACTTTTGGACTGAAAAGATTTATTGATTTAAATTGCTTTATTTACAAAAGTTAAAACATCATTTCAACAGGCATTTGAAAACATGTGTGTACTGCACTGGTTCCCTGCCTTTTGGGGCTTACGGCACTCTTCATAAATGATAATTAGTTCGTGGCATCTTTACTGGCATTTTCGCCACGTTAGTGGAGAATACTTTATTGAGATCCCGCATAATATTTAGATCAGCTTATATGGTCTCCCTTGGTTACACTTGAACTAGAAATTCTTTGTACGCTCAATAGAGGTATTATAAAGAAGTCATTTTAAATTGACTTAAGTTTGAGTAAAGTCATTTTAAAGTAACAAATTCAAGTCAAGTGATAATTGGAGCAAGTCAACTCCAAGTCAAATCATTGTCTTTAAAATGAAACGTGAACCTATTAAAGTTGGTAAACTCGTCCCAATTATGATACCTCAACTAAAACTATCAAGTTGTTTTAGTTGCAAAAATAAAGATAAATCGCACAATTTTATAAAAAAGATGTATGAAAACAGGTTATATCAACCGTAGACAGATTGATCATTGACCTTTTTTGTCTAAGTCTAGTCATTCATTTAAAAGACTTAAGTCAAGTCAAGCCATTTTGCCAGAATTACCACAGTCAGGACAAATCATTTAAAAACAGTCATTTAATCTGTTTCGTGTCCTTCATTTCAGACGTGTGTTTGTTAGTGCTAACAGCTACTTTTGTTGTTGTGTAAGCTCAAGTTTTATATTTATGTTTTGTTGAATTTTTAGTGTTGGTAACCTCTATTTATTCGTATTCGATTGTGTTCATGTAACCATCATTGTCTTTATTACCTATACTAACTGATAAAGAGGTTAGTAAATATTCAACTTCAGATCGCAAAAACCTAAGTCAAGTCATTAGACCACTGGTAAATAGTTTAGAGTCAAGGTCAATTTTCCTTACCTTGACAGTATGTTCCATTTCCTGTGTAACCTGCATGACAAGTACAAGTGTAGCCTCCTATTGTGTTCGAACAATCGGCATTGTCGTCGCACGTTTTCAAATGCTGGGCACACTCGTCCACATCTGTGACGTCATAAAGTGCTTTGTAAACAAACAGTGAAAAAAGAATGAAACGAACAATGCAAATAACAATATAGTTTAGTAATGGAAAAGTTGGTTTCGGAAAAGCTTGCAAAAAAGTTCATTTATTTATTGTAATTTTTTGCGGGTTTATTATTTTTTGTTATTTTTTAAAAATTAATGAACCCAAATTTTTTTTCAAGCCTTTCCGAAATCAAATTAAAAAGTTGACGTTGCTTTCTTGAAAAAAAATTAGGGTTCATTATTTTTTGATACATTTTCAAAAAATATTGAACCCATTTTTTTCTGTTTCGAAACAAACTTTTTTTAAGCTTTTTCGAAACCAAATTTTCCATTCCTAAACTAGTTACTATTACCCGCTCTTCAGCTTAATTCAGGCAATATTCTACAGGTCGATAAAATAAGCCGCTTGCTGTATATGTCCCACATTCTGTAGTTTGCTTAAGTCTAGGGATGTCCTATAATATCGGATCGGAAAAAGCGATACCCGATGCCAAGTGATAGTATCGATACTCGTCCGATACTAGGGTGGTATCGGCGCCGATCCGATACCCAATTAATATAGGAATTTGAGCGCTGATTTTAGATCCAACTAAGGGTTTTTTTTTTACGTTAAACGCAAATTTTTGAGATTACATTACCTTAACATTCGAAGATAAATAAACTTCCTAACGCTAAACTAAATTTTAACCTAATACCCCAGAAATCGTTAACATCGCCTTTTTCACTATAATGAATTTCGGTTTCATTTTCCCCACAATTATGACGTCATTTGATATCTGTTCGCAAAAATTTTTGTTTAAAATATCGGGTATCGGCACCGATCCGATATTATCGGACATCCCTAACCTGCACAGTGCGTCCCGTTTCCTGTGAATCCAGCGTCGCACGCGCAAGTGTGGCTTCCGTGTGTGTTCGTGCACGACGCGTTTGAGTGGCAAGGCGAGGTGGGAATGCATTCGTCGACATCTGTAAAAAAATAACCGGGTGAATCCTAAGTATAAAAAATGAATAAAAAACAATATTAAGATACACATTAATAAATAAAAAACCTAAGTACAGTTTAACACTGAAAATGTAAAAAAATCGAACGTCTGTTTAATAGAAATCCACGGGTTTGATAACAATCTGAGGCATTTTTCTACATAGCTTTGCACCGTGGCCGTTGAATCGTGAGTATCAATCGTGAGTGTCCCACTTACAAAATAAAATAGAAGCAATATGTGCTCTGTTGAGATTTTTCGCGATCTTTTCTATTGATAAAGTTAAACGCAATCAAACAAATTTGTTTGGTCAAATCGCGGGTAATTGTCATGTGTTTTTCATATTATGCCACCAATGCGTCAAGTATACTTCTAAGGTTATCCTATTGCCAACTGAAACCAAATAGTCATATATTATAGACCTATTTATAATTAAGCCAGCCAATGCAAGTGATTTAGCCCAAAGTACTTAACTTAAGACAATTCATTTAGTCCAAAAGACTTAAGTTAGGTCAAGACATTCACGGCACAACAATAATTCATCAAAAATACAGTGACTTAAGTCATTACAAAACTGCCGTTAACTCACCGGTACAGTTCTTTCCATCTCCAAAATACCCGGTTTGACAAGAGCAGCTGTAGCTTCCTATTGTGTTGTTACAATTGGCCTTGGTGTGGCAAGCAGAAGCAGACGAGTTGGAACATTCATTCACGTCTGTAAAAAAACATATAACTTTTTAAAAACGTTTAAAATTAACGAAAACATTGACCCCGACGTGATTTGAACACGCAACCTTCTGATCTGGAGTCAGACGCGCTACCGTTGCGCCACGGAGTCTTGCTGTATTGTTGTAATCAGCATAGCTATAGAGACATTAAGTAAGGGTT
Organism: Ascidiella aspersa; assembly: GCF_963924565.1. Classification (NCBI taxonomy): domain Eukaryota; kingdom Metazoa; phylum Chordata; class Ascidiacea; order Phlebobranchia; family Ascidiidae; genus Ascidiella; species Ascidiella aspersa. The sequence continues at coordinate 5,468,763 of NC_139451.1, forward strand.
GATGGAGACAAATCAAAAAATCAAACACAAGTTCTAAGTATTATTCAGCTTTATCCTCGGCGAACCAACAACAAAATGACTTTGCATCAGCGCGACAAGTAAACACAGCAAAAGCGCTGTTACGTAATAAACAACACTGTGTGTATAATAGACTGAAGTGCTGCTGTTAAAACGAAATCCGAGAACAGGAGCAGATCCAGGATTTTTCTTAGGGGATGGCTATGAAAGTCATTACGTCATCAAAGAAGTAATTTTAAAACCCTATTTGTTCTCGAGCGACTTCGTGCGCAAATTGCAGCTTAATCCATTTTAATCGTGCGAAGCTCAGAAAAATATGCGTTTATTTGGTTTAGATTGGCAATACGTTTAACTTTAAAAGAATACGTAACGCATTAGAAACGTCAAAGAGATTCGCTTATTGCTCGAAAAAATTGCACTTATGATAAACTAAACAAAATTGCACTTTTTAGAATTTAGAAGTTCACACAGCGTAACATGTCATAGTATGTATGGCATCTTTGGGCTGAAATAGTTTCTTAATACGTACAAAAACGAAGTAAAAATGGAAAGAAGTTTAAAAAAAATTATTTTTTTACATATAGTAAAAGTGTGAATGTACCTTTGTGAATGTATTTAGACCACATGTGGCCAAAATTCGCTAGAAACCTTTGTTATTGTTGACAAAAATAAGTTGAAAACTTTTGTTAGTGTTGTTAAAATAAAATATCTAACCTGTACAGTCACTGCCCGAACCAGGCGTGAACCCAGCGAAGCAATTGCACTGATAGGTTCCGGTGGCATTGGTACATGACGAATTAGCACCGCAAGTAATGTGGTAACAAGGATCAAACTCTGAAAAACAAAAACAAGTATAAAGGATATCACGAAAATATTAAACACCTGAAACAAATGCAGGTATCTATATAAACTGTTGCTGTATATAGCATAATATTAATATAATCAAATACAGCACCTCTCATAGTTTTAATTCTAGCGTTCGATGTCACCATTCTGAAGAAGACGATTTGAATAGGTTGCCGAAGCGTTGGTTAACAAATATGCTAACATTACCAGAGGAGCTTTTTTATTATTAAATATAGCCACATCAAGTATCTGTAATTTCATTGAAATAGCCACAGCATTGAGCAAATAGCTCTTTAAAAGCTTTTTAGCTGGACTACAACTTCCTATTTCCACACACCATAATGGAGTTGGCTACAAACAAGTTACCTTGACCAACAACACACAGGGGTTGGTAAAAATACTTCCAAACAAAAAAGTAAATATTCTAAAATAGTGTTTTTTAAATTGTGTTAAGTTGAAAGAAATTTTACTTATTTTAACCATGTTAAATTTTAACATTTTTTTATTTTTTTTTTTAATTTGACCAGTGAGTCTTAATATCTGGATAACATTATTATTAAATATAGCTACAGCAATATTGGACAAGTGCAGGGTTCACCAAACTTTTCTCATAAAGGGTCAAATAACTGTTAGGATTGACGATCACGGATTGAATGTTATGTGTTAAACTTCATTAACTTGAAAATCGTTAACCAAAGGAAATACAACAAAACCTGTAGTGAGCTTTAATGAATTGTCGTTCACATTGAACTTTCACCAAAATTTAGTTTTGAATTGCGTTTCGACCACATTTTGCCTAAAAACCTACCGATACAGGTTTTGTTGCTGGAAAGCATGAAGCCGTCATTGCAACTGCAGTTGTACGATCCTTCGGTGTCGTTACACTCGTTCACAAAACTGACGTTCCCGCAAATTGTAGGATTGGAACATTCATCAAAGTCTGTACAGCAGATTTAAATGGTTGTAAGGTTGAATGGAATTGTTGTAAACAGGTCATTTTGAAATGACTGAAGTCCCAGTTATGGCATTTGTAAAAAACTTAAGTCTAAGTCAAGTGATTTTTGAAAGAATTCAAGTCCGGGTCAAATCATTTTGAATAAATAACAAGTCAAGTCCCAGTCAAGTCATAATTAGAGCAGGTAAATTCCAAGGCAAGTCCTTGTTATAAAAATTGAACGTTAAACTATTAGAATTGGTTCACTTGTCCGATAATGAGCGCTAACTAAAAATACCGCAACATCTGACAAGTAAATTGTTTTAAACATAACATAAATAACTAAATTTTACAATTAAAAATTCCTAATGATAAGACTTCATTTCAAACCGAATTATTTGTTCAAAAGACTTAAGTCGAAATCAAATCATTTCGTCCAAAATAATTGAGTCATAAGTCATATGAAAACAGTGACGAACATCTTATTTTAACCTGACAACCTGTAAAATAATTAACTTTAAACATTTTAATTTGTTTTGTTTAGTAATGACGTCATTGGTATCCAATCGGATCGCGATACTTCTTATCTAAAATACTGGGTCAGTATCGTATAGAAATATGAAGTATCGGACATTCTATTGTGCACTGTTTGGTATCGGATCGCCACAGATGTCATCCTAGTATCATAATTCTCTTGCATTTTTGTGAGAACGCTTTTTGGGGAAAGAATATGATCAATGTCCCATTGCAAACGAGATTTCTTGCATTCTAGTTTTTTTGTTGTTCAGCTGAACGAGAAGTTCCAGGAGCAGGAATACGAGAACATGACGAAGAGCGTTACAACCACTTGGCACAGGTATCGGTTCCGATCCGATATTATCGGATATCCCTAGTAGTAGATGTCTCAGCACAAGTTAAATAACCACCTTCAATGAATGACTCATTTAAACGCTGATCGGGTTGAACCAGTACTACACTTTTACCCAGTGCTTCTCAACCTTTTTTCGCGGCGACCCAATTATTAAGCGTAAGTATGACGACTGAGCTTTGGCGACCAAATTGTTTTTTCTTATAAGCGAAATAAAAACTAGCTTCTTGTAAGCGAACAAAAATAGGCATTAGCATAAAGAATTTTCGAATTTTTAAAAAATATTATAAGACATTATTTGTATTGCTTCCTTAATTTTCCAAATTGAGAAATCTTTCCAAAACCAATGTCAATTAGTATAAGCATGTGAGCTACTGAGGTCGGCGACCCAACTAAATCAAACAGCGACCCAATTTTGGGTCGCGACCCATGGGTTGAGAAGCACTGCTTTAACTCAACAAATACAGTTTGAGAAACTGTTAGTATCAGACGAGTCCACGCTAGTATTGGACGAATCCAGATGACACCTTGGCATCGGGTATCGGCTCCAATTAGATATTATCGGAGATCTCTCTAGTGAGAACTATATCTATATAGCTCACTTGCACATGTGGTCGTTGTGTTCACATTTAGCAATGGGTCGGGTGAATCAGGGAATTGTTGGTATGTTTGGTGATAACCTGACCCGCAGTCGCACTTGGCCAGCAGAGAACTTATCCTTGTGCAAGTCGCATTCTCCGAACACGGGTTGAACGTATCGTTGCAAAGACCTTTAATATAAAGATAAATGTTGATCAACAGTAGATGTGCGATAAGATCGAATCGAACCCATTACCAAGTGATAGCCTAGTATCGGTGCTCGTTCGATACCAGGGTGGTATCGGTTTCGATCCGATATCAATTTAAAATGGATATTTTAGCCACCATTTTCCATCTAATGCAGCAATTTTTACTTTAAAAGGTAAATTTATCAAAAAATTAAAGGTTAACAACGTAAGCTGATTAAACTTCTTAACACTAAAGCTAATTTTGTCCTAATATCCTTGGAAAATTTATCTTTAAACGTGTTAATCTATTTTGTTTATTTGGGGATACTAATGACGTCATTGATATCGGATTGGATCGCGACACTTTTTCTTAAAATTTTTTTTTTTTTTAATTTGTTTAAAGGTATCGGTAACGCATAAAACTGTTAAGTTCCGGACATCCTTATTTACCAGTTTTGTAAACAAGTCATTTTGAAAGGTCTTAAGTCGCAGTCAAGAAACAAGTCATTATGAGAGCAAGTTAACTTCAAGTTAAGTCGTCAACACAAAAGTAAAACGAAAAACCATTAAAATAGGTAAATTCGACCGATGAGCAATAATTTCAACTAAAAAATAAGAACGCAACAAATAGCAAGCAAATTGTTTTACGTGCAGCTTTCGAAATTCGAATAAATAACTCAATTTTACTAAAATATATTTAACCAAAACACGTAGCTTAGTTTTAAGCCAAGTAATTTGTCCCAAAGACTTGGCTTGTAAAGTCATTTGAAAAGAGTGACTTAAGTGTAACACTGCTGATCAATCAAGAGCAGCAGTGTGTTAGCATGTTACACTTTTCCCGATAATCGGTTTATATCGGTCCTCAACCGATACCAAATTAATTTAGGCCTTCAAACATGATTTGTTATGCAATTACTGCAATTTACATCAAAAACCAACCAGAAATCGCTTCATAACCGACGAAAGATTTGGATTCAGCTTCGCTTTGCGTCAGAAAGGGGTAATATCGGGTTAAGGTTGTCCCGACGATTGTTCCTGATATTATATCTGAAAAGCAGTTGAAGGATGCAAATGTCAGTGTTGTTAACAAGTGTTTTGAAGCCACTTAAGTCTCAGTAAGTAATTTGGAAAACAATTTAAATCCAAGTCATTTAAAAAAAGATAAGTCCTAGTTAAGTCGTTTGCAAAAAACTAACATATCAAATCATTATAAGAGTAAGTCATTTTACAAGTCAAGTTCTTGTCCTTAAAATTAAACGTCAAATTAAACCAACAAAATCGGTAATCTCGTAAAAACGCAACATAGAGCAAGCAAATTGTTTTACTTTCAAATTTTATTAAACGATGTTGTATGAAAAAATGATTTTAAAAGTTATTTGACAGAATGACTTAAGTCTAAGTAAAGTCATTTTTCAACAGACTTGGGACGTGTCTTTTAAAAACAGTGATTTACGTGCAGTCATTAACTTAAATCATTACAACACCAATTTTACCCATGTGTTACAGGATAAAATTCAACTAACAAGCAAACACAATTTACTATTTTTAGTTATAAAATCGAATTCTTCTTTTTTTCTATTCGTAAAGATTGTGTAGTAAGCAACATCACTTCAACTTAAAATTTTAACAAAACAGACTCTTTTAGCCCCGAACGAACGTATCTCCTTCGAAAATCAAACGTTTTGCCAAATACGCAATTTGACGCGATTTTCCCCGGTCATTAACACCCCATTTCATTTGCGAAAAAAAAAATTCGACGATTACAGCAGGTATCCTGAGTTTATACGTCTTTCGACGTAATTCTTAGACGAAGCTTTGAGCGGTCATCTGCGAACATTTCATGCCGGTTAAACCAATAACATTTCCTGTTAAATCCAGTTTAATAAACCAGTTTCCTATCGCTAATCAAGTTGGAATCCAAATAACATAAAAGTGCCTACCCTTTATAAATTGCTATTTGCTACGAAATGAACGATCTGAAAAGTATTGTTTTCAGGTTTTCACTGTGCCAAAGCTACATTTTCAGAAAAATTAATTTATTTAAAACATTTTTCGCTAAACGATAACGTTTTTATGGTTTCTTTTAGTCAGTTTTACGTAAAAGTTATACGATAGCAGCAAGTTTCTGGAGCTTATCTGTCATCTTTAAACATTTCATGTCCCGACCAAACTAAAACCGCTGATCCGCCCCTGGCACACATGCAGCCTATGGTGTGTGGCATACAATTGGTATTCAAAAATATTGTCGCCGCGATGCTTTTAACCCTTTCCCACCCTATAATAAACCACCAACGTTTAAACTTAATTAAGGGTACTCTTTTATACAGTTTACGACTATTTAAAATGGAAAAAATACAATGTAGTTCGTCAACACTGTTTAAAGCTACTATCGGGCAGTGTTTCTCAATATTTTTTCTCGGCGATGCAAATAGTAAAACTACTATAATTGCAAATCCTTTGACACAATTATTTCCACTGAACTTTTGGCAAGCGAACAAAACAAGAGACATTTGCATTGATAATTCGAATTTATATTTCATTTACGAATTTTTTCAAAAAATCCTTTACAACTAGTCTAAATAATTTTAACCATGCAAACGACTGCAGTCGGCGACCAAGCCAAATAGACGGCGACCCAATTTTGTGTGGCGACCCAGGGGTTGAGCAATACTTTGCTAGGGGAATCAATGTTCAAAAAAAATAAATATATAAATACAAAAATTGTTTTAGGCACCGAAAGTGTGTCTTGAATTTTGCAACAGCAAAAAATAGTCTACTTCTGTAACAAAAAAATGTTGCTGTTTTTACTGATAGCAGAAATAAGCGGTCTCCAAAAATTGATTAGAATTAGCCAAGGTCAAATCTTGAAAAACGACGGGGCAGCGGAGTCGGAGTAGGACCCGGGACTCGGTACTCGACGGAGTCGGTTTGTTTTGCTGAATTCGGACACGGGAATCGGAACTCGAGTAGGACAACGTTAAACTATGTGAGTCGCGAGTCCGACGTGCGCATGCGCAGTACCAAATTTTTAAACTGATATGGCCGCCAACTGTAAATTGTAAAGGCGGAATAGCATATGGTAGAATATTTTGAAACGTATGTATTGTAGGCGGATGAATTATATATCCACCATATTTATTTGCGCAAATGAGTAAACTACCGACTTCAGAGTCAGAGCCAGACTCGCGGGACTCGACGAAATCTCACATTTTGACTCGGTACTCTTGAGTTGAACTGTGTTTTTTTTTGGCTGGAGTCTAATTCGGTTTATTTTTGCCGATTTCGCAGCCTTGCTAGACAGAATTTTCTCAACCGTTATAGCAAGCAATGCATTATGCATATGTCTGCAAGTATAGATCTCTGTTCGTTTTGGTGCAATTCAACCTAGGAAGTTTTTGTTAGCGTGTTCTGTGATGAAGCAACAAGAAGAAACTGTAAAAGTAGAAAAATTTACTTACAAAATGTCGTATTTGCTGTTTGAGATTCGACTAATTTCCCGAAGAGGGCGAGAAATAACACAAGCAACAAAACCTCCCGCATATTTATCTCAGCAAGCTTTTAATAATTAACAGGTTTTCTTTACCTCAAAATAATTCCTAAAAAAACAGGCTGAAAGACAACGTAATCCTAATTTACACATTCAATATGGCTCGTTAGGCGTTAAGTCTGTTATAAACACGCCTGTCACATAAAAAAAAGCCGGATTAACTGCACAAAAACTCACTTAAACTGCACAGCTCATTCTGTCTATGAAGAAAAGAATACGCCAATTCCGTTTTTTGTTTCAGTTTTTGTTTACCATATACTATACGTCACCTTTAAATGGATTTTAAAATGCAGAAAAACTACCTTAATTAAGGCCGTCGTGGGTTTAATGGAGTCGCTGTAATATCCACGCAAGCGTAAATACCGGTAATCCTATAATGCTTAAAACCCGTTTAGCGCTCGTATGCATTAAAACGCTCGTTATAAGTATAGGCTTAAGCTCTTTGCACCTATTGCTTCTGTTTAATTACACCGGTTTGCTGTTAGATTTCTTAGTAGAATTACTTCGTGGTTGAAATGTGTTCAGTCACTGATTAAACTATGAGGTTACCAAACGGTTGAATCGAAAACACCTCGATTTTACCTTCACAGAAAAACCCTGACAACATTTATAGCGAATTATATGTTCATGTCAGAACGTTTTTATAAGATAACGTAGGTTATATAGGCTTGGACAACTCGATAATTCAAGTTCTTTAATCCAATGAGCCACGGTAAATGCGGCTATTTGTCAATTAATCTAATTTTTAAATTGCTTGTGTGCTCTAACTCTAATTTTAATCTAATTTCGATTTCATTTTTAGCGCATTATGTGTCAAAATGATTTTTAAGATAACGGAGGGTATTTAGGCTTGCACACCTATATAATTCTTCTTTACAATTAAAAAAAAAACAGAGCAAAATGCGGCTAATTTCTATATCCAATTTTTGATTTGCCTGTTTGCTTTAACTTCAGTTCTAATCTAATTCGTAATTTAACAAAAATGCTACTTTGTCCAACACGGCACTTTTACTTTCCTGGTCGAAACAAAGAATTTGAAGTAACCATTTGGTCGCAATGACTTGCAAGTGATTTTAACAGCCTTGAAAAGCATTGGCTATATGCTAAAACGTATAAAAATTGTTACACAAATATTTACCATTAACATTCCTATGAGAATAAATGCACAGGTTTGTTGTTAGATTTCTTAGTAAAACTAGCACCGTGGTTAAAGGGGGTTTAATCACTGATTAAAACTGAGAGGTTACCAAACGGTTAAATTGAAAACACCTCTATTTCACCTTTGCAGGAAATCCCGGCAACATTTACAGCGCACTCTATGTTCATGTCATAACGTTTTATTACGATAACGTAGGTTATGTAGGCTTGGACAACTAGATAATTCTAGTTTCCAATTCAATGAACCACAGAAATATGCGACTAATTCGAAATTATTAATTCAATTTTCGAATTGCTTTGTGGTCAAATTCTAGTTCTAATCTAATTCAGATTTTACCATAAATGCTATTTTGTCCAACATCGCATTTTTATTTTCTCAGTCAAAACAAAGAAACTGAAATAAAACCCTTTATTAAAAAATACTTGTAGGTTACTGTTACAGTTTTGAAAAGCGTAGGCTATGCTAAAGCGTATAAAAACTTGTACACAAATATTTACCATTAACATTCCTATGAGAATACATTTCAATTTAAACTAAATTGATTGTGAATAACTAAATGCAATTCTAGGTCAAATTCTAGTTTAAGTTCTAGTTTTTAGGAATTCGTTAAATCTAATTCTATACTAATTAGTGACTAACCAAAAGGATCTAATACTACTTCCAAGCGAATATGAAAAAAAACGAAATGCTCTACTTTTAATTCTAATCTAATTTTAAAAAGCCAACGAAATTACTAGGCCCTAGTCCAAGACTGAACGTATAGGTTTTAGGCTCCGCGAAGACCACATGGAAATAATTAATTATTTACATAGTGCCAAAGCGTATGGCTTATAAATTGTCAGCATTTTGAAACCTCCGTTTCGAAGCTTCCGAGAAAAAATTCTGATAAAAAATTTATTATATCTACGCCAAATCTGTTTTTCAACTCTTTAACGGGAAAAAAGTTGTATTTTGCGTTAAATTTACAGAGTTTTGAGTTTCAGTTATGTAACTATTTGTTATCAACGTTACTTTAATATAAAGCATCATAAACCTAAATATGAAGCTTTAATACAATAATGATTAACTTGGTAAAAATTTACGACGTGATATTTAGCGACCTCGCGTGGCAAATATTTTGTAAAAATATCACCGCTTGTACTTTTTTACCATCGGACAACAGTTTAAAACTTCGTACCGTTAAATAAAAGCAATTGGGTAGTAAGAACAATAAAAATAGTGCACTAATTTATTATATACCAACTTGCCGTCTTGATAATATAAATCGGAAGATGTTAACTAAACAGAGAGTAGAGTAGATATATCCGATAATGTATTTTATCGCAGTCGATACATAATGCACTTAAATTTTTTTCAAGAATGACGTCACAATGATATAAAAAACTTCCAGGGATGATGTCACCAAGTCATAAAAACATACCATGAAACAAGTAATTATAAAACACCTACTGTTCCTTAGCAAAACATAACGCTCAAATATGGAGCTGTAATGGAGTTTTATCCGGTGCAGCAATAAAATGAGTTTATTTGACTTAAATTACCCTAACTTCGAATTTACAAGAAGGCCTGGCGAATTACGCGCATAAAACAGATTCGCAAATAAGATATAACAGCACTTTTTATCTAAATTAACAGAAATTGCGCTTTGTAGAATTTCTGAGGCATACCGCGCAACATGGCATAGTATTCATAGCGCTATTGTTTGGGGTAGAACATGTTTTTCTAAAACGAAAAAAAAACCGGTAAAATTGGATTAAAGTTCGCGACAAAAAACGAAATACTGCGGTTATAGTTGGCAAAAATATATTGTTTAGGGGGGCGTGGCATAGTAACCCCCTGGATCAGTCCCTCTCCATGATCTATGTCAGTGGTTCGTAAACTGGGGGGCTCGCCCCTTTTGGGGGCGTGTGAGGTTCACAAGGGGGGCGTGAGAAATTGACGAACTCTGTATAAATTATGACTAAATGTTAAGGTGAAGTGATATTTCCCTGCTACTAATCCTCGAATGAAGCATTTGGTTTTCTAAAAACAGTTAGCCTACATCCTTCGCATTTATGCAAACTACCCGGAAATAAATTGCAGCTCTGCTTTATGTGTTTTATTTTGAAACAAGGAGAGGCGCGAGTTTTGTTAAAATTGTAAAAGGGGGGCGTGTCTCAAAACGTTTAAGAACCACAGATCAAGTTAAAAATGATTTCGTTTATTAAAAATGCTTGAAATTGCTTGCGGCTGTTTTATTTAATTAACGAACAGAGGCAAAGGGCTTCAAAGCCGCCGTTTCGAAATTATTCATTACAGTAGTAGGGTGATTAGTTTTTGACCTGAAAAATGAGAAATTATGACCCAAAAAATTAAAATTTTTAGAAATTTTGACCTAAAAGCAAATTGTTTGACAAAATTTTGACCTGTTAGGAATACTATTGTTTTAACAATGCTTTGTATGATGTAGGCCTACTGCATAAGTGGCGTCGCGGAGTTATTCATTTGTTTTTGATGCTTTATTGACGGTCGGTGGAACGCAAATCAGTTATTTTTTCGGGATTATGCAAAACTCACGTTTATATTTCAGCATTCCGAGCACATTATCGAAATAGGTAATGGCAAAATTGCAAATCACCACCAACAAAATTACTGTTCATTACTATTTTCTAAATCAGATACACAACTACATGAAGCCAATTCAAGCAGAACCTAATGCGACGATATATAGGCCTGCGTGGTTAATTCTGCCGGCTCGCGTATAACATATATTGCTGTGATGAAGATATAACACAGTTAAAATATGGTTGGTGTTATTCAAAACTAAACTTTGATCAAAGTTTCAACTGAATAAAAAATTGAAAAAGCCTGCAGTTTTTGTTAATTTTGTGAACGATATTTGTGCATTTCCATTTTGATAAAATTCGACCTAACGTGTGAACTTTGAAGTAAAAAAAAACCCTAGTTATTAGGTAATAAAGACAACTGATCGTGTTGTATTGCACGTTGTCTATTTCACGCAAAACAAATCTGGCTTGAAATTCGTGACAAATCAGCTGCAAACGGTTGCGCAGCTCACATGATTACGACTGGTGAATTATTTACTTCCCTTCATAAGCGCACACACGAGATTTTGAAAGTAAACAAAACAAATTCATTTACAAGCTAAACAAAACAGTTGTCGTAGCCTATTTTTTTCATGAATTCGAGTTTGTTGTTACCTTTAACTTCATTGTCCAAGTTTTGAAATTTTTTGTTTTTGATGATTAATTTGCATATGGTGTGGGTACTTTTACGTTTAAAAACAAGACTGCATTGTCTTACTTTCTATTTTTTTTGTTTTTTTGATGAATAATTTGCATATGGTGCAGTTATTTTACGCTTAAAAACAATCAATAGAGTTCGCTACCCACTTGTATTGCAAGTTATATTAGGCGACCCACAATGAGATAAGACATTACATAAACCTGCATCTTTGTTACTGGCGTACGTACTGTAATAGTCTATGCGACACAATGAAACATTGTTGCATAAATGTTACGCAATAATTTCCACATCTATTAGAAAGCTGTAACATTTAGAAATACTTCGCGACCCACTGGCAGTGATCTAATCAACGCATCTCTAAAAAGGAACAATTTTTAACGGCAATCAATTAATAATACCGTACACAATATCCGTTGAAATTTCGCCTTAAATGTTGATTAGAATTTAAAACAATTGGTACCATAAATACTTTTTACTAAATCCCCACTGTCAATAACAAAACTTGGTTATTTGTGTCATTTTTTTAATACAATTTGCTTGCTATATGTTGCGTTTTTGCTATTTTTAGTTGAGAAATTGACTTGAAGTTGACTTGCTCTAATAAGGAAATAACAAAACTTGGTTATTTGTTTATTTTTTTTTAATACAAGTTACTTGTGCTATATGTTGCTTTTTTGCTATTTTTAGTTGAGAACTTGACTTGAAAGTGACTGATCTAAATGACTTGACTGGGACTTCCAACATCACATGTTTACAACCCTGTTATTATGAACTTTTGTGCAAAAATATGGTAAAATACATAGCCAGCTGTATTACATAATATAACAATGAGTGATGAATTTAGGGCAATACAAGACAAATAAAATACTCTTATAGCAGGACAGAAGAATATTAGCCAAAAAAGAAGGACATATACCTATAAGTATGTGAATATCACATAATTACGCATGAAAAAATTAATATCCATTTTGGTAAGCATGTATATAGTAGGACACCAAGCATAGTACAAAGTAAATATACTGAAGTGCTCTAAAATATAGGTGCTGGCATTTAAAAATGCTGGGTTTACATGTACAGCTAGGACAGCTTTCAAAGCCTTGGGACCTTAAAAGCTACATCATTTTCAATGTTGTTTTGGCACACAAAACACATAAGTGCCCATCATTTTTCAATAAATTATTTAGACATATAGTGGCCTGGATCAAAGTGGCCTATTAAATTCTCACAACAGTATTAACCGAAGATGACAGTAAAAACTTTCTTAAAATACTGTACAAGAAGAACAAACTAGCCAATTTATATTGGAAATCTGTCTTAAAAGTCGGTTTTAAGCCATTTCTGTCTTTGAAGAAAGTTTTATAATGATGAAGTATTTTCAATAACATAAAAATAATTCCCATCGCAGGCTGTTAAAAGTAAATGTTATTAAACAATGTCCAATTACAATGCTACACAGAATTTCTTTGACAGATCAACGCAAAATCAGATTACCTATAAACAAAATTATTCCAGAAAATATAATCCATTCAAATACAATGTAATATGTTTCATTTAAAATAATGAGGAAAAGGAAACCAGGTAAAACCAAAAACTGATTGTAACTAATTTTAAGCTTCTGAAAAAGAAAACAAAAATTATACAAATAAAAAGAAATATAGAACAAGTTGCTGAAAGGTTAAGAAATAGGTCAACGCAGCTAACAAAAAATATTAAGAAATATACATACTTTCACAAGGGTTCAGTATTTACATGACAAATAATTTAGAGATGTCCGATACTTGATATTTTATTTCGATACTGATATTTTGAGTAAAAATATCGGGATCCAACCATAAATGACGTTACTATGGTCAAATAAGTGAAATTGGTCAAACTGAAAAGAGCCATGCCATGGTAATAATGATTTGCAAGGTAGTTCAGGCCAATATAATTTTTTACCTTCTCTTTTTATGTGAAATATTTACTTGGAAATTTGCCTTTAAGGTAGAGAATTCTATGTTGATTGACAAAACATGGCTGTTAAGCACAAATTAATTTGGTATTGGATTGGCACCGATACCACCCTAGTAATGTGCAGCTTGACTTGATAACCGTGAGGCCTTTTCACTAAATTTATGTTATTATTTATGCTCTTTTTTTAATGTATGCAAATGCACAAAAATTATGGATATTATCGGACATCCCTATAAAATATTATAATAAAACATTAGCTTCAATGGTATTAAATAGTCCTTGGATAGCAAGAGTAGAAGAGGATAAACGAAGTTGGCCCTTCGGGTGGAAAAGATGCTCGATAAACTTCGGTGTCATCAAATTTGTACCACTGATTGTTTGCTGTATTCTTGCAGGTCGCGGTGTAATGACCACTGTCAAGGCCAGGGCCCTGATGGTGCGCGACAGCATAGAGATCATACGGTTGGCGCTTTTGCGGTCCGTAAATATAAGGTTTCAAGTCCAGACCAGTTATGGGATAGGAAATATTGGTGTGGATTTTATCGAGCCATCTCCCGGTGTGTACAAACCTCTTGAAGTGAACGATTAGGACCGGAGGTAGCTTCCAGATTACGATATTGCGAGCCGCGTCTCTGTGCGTTTTGCACTTGGGACAATACCACTTGTCGCTGCCCGACATTTTCTCCGTCTTTCCGAATGCCTTGATAACGTCGTAAATGTTTGTTGAAGATTGGGGCAACGGTAGAGAGAGATACATAAACGTGTCAAACTTTCTCGAGTAACTTCTACAAGTGAGGCACTGTACGGTTGCCTTAAACTGGCCACTGAATAATTCAACAACAATCGATTCGTTACGGCGCTTGTGAAAAGCCCAGGCCTGTTTTGACGCCTCTTCGTCGCTTAAATGATCGTTATCAGGTTCTTCTGCATATTTAGCTTGCGATTTTCGGTTCAAATCTTCATGGAGTTCATCCAACAAGCACATGAGAAATTCTTGAGCATCTTCTTGCGTGGAGTTCATGAACATTGGCTTAATCTGTCCAACGATGTACTTAAAGTCCCTTGGAATAATGTACTTGTATTGTCCGTTCCACGCAGCGCGTAGAAGCACAGTAAATGCCTCCGCCACTTTACCCCCTGACCCTATCTTGTTGTTCCTGTTAATGTCCGATCTGTAAGAGTACTGCAAGACATAGCGGGCAAGCTGCGTGGTGCTGAACATGCACTGCAATGTGGAGTTCATGTAGCAGGTGTTACCCAGGTTTCTGAGTCCACATAAGGCTTTATCTCCACCTCCATAAACTCCTTGCAGGGAGCGATCAAGTTGACTCTCAAAGCTACTAGGTTCAATGCTGAACGTCCCATCTTGAGGCTTCGAACTCCTGCTTGGCATAGCTGGAATTGGAGCCTTTGAAGGCCTATCTCTATCGTCTTGCACCATTTTTGCAATGTTAGGTGACGAAGACGAACGCTTTAGTCCACTTTTCTTAGCAGCCCCTTCAGATTTAAAAGAAGTACCCCTCTCTTGTTTTGGCGGTTCGGGTTTAATAAGTGCAGGGTTTGAGGAAATAGACGGTGATGATATGGAGGCTCGAGCAGGCTTCGCTTTTTTATCAACAGGTTTAACCTCATGCAGAGTTGTTGGTTGCTGTTTCGGCTGGGAACTGGTTGGAGGGATTTTTGCGGTTGTATTTTGATTTACAGCAGGATATGGTTTTGGTGGCTGAGGCGGAGGCTCAGCTTTAGGCTGTGAAAGTGTGGCAGGTTTTGAATCTTCTTTTGGCAATGTGGGCTTAACGACAGGCTGCAAATTTGATAGAGAAGTAGTAGACACAGGGTTTTCCACTGGTTTTTGTGCAGCAATTAAGTCAACCGGTGAGCCCACAGTTTTACCTAAATCTGACTTATAAGGCGCTTTATTGTCAGCATTGATTGGGTCTGTAGGTTTTGCAATGGTTGGTTTAGATTCATTAGGAGGGATAGTCGGTGAACTTGTGGTCTCTATTTCAGTTGTCTGTTTGTTAGAGGAAACCGCATCCTTTTCAACTGGTAAAACACTTGGCGTTAATTTGTCAGTTCCTGGTTTGCTGAAACCCCTCATCGCAACTGCTAGACCTCTTTGCGCCTCCTTTTTCTTTCTTTCCATTTCTGCTTCGTTTCTTTTCATCTCGTCCAGCTGCACTCTCATTTCCGCCATTTTGCGCTGTTGTTCGATATTGGCCAAGTCGCGCTGAGTGACGCTGGCTTTTTCTTTCATCGCCGCCATTTCTTTTTCAATCTCAGAAATGGCCCCGCTGTGGTCAAGAATGGGTGGCGATTTCGATTTCGGCGGTGCATGATTTGCAACAACTGGTTGCTGTTTGGGAATTGGTTGAACTGAGACTTCTGGTGATTTTGGTGCAATGACTGGTGACTTGTTTGCGAAAGAAGGCTTCACTGATCTATCAAACTTAGGCTGTTGCTTTTTAGCGGCTAGCTGCGATGCAACATTTGGTTGCTTAACTTCAGCTGGCTTGGGTATGCTGGTTATTTTGTGGTTTACCATTGATAAAGATGGATATAGGCCTTCGTTGATGCTAGTCTCCGAAGGGGAATTTATTGAAGATGGGAGAATTGGGTCAGAAGGTTTCGAAGATGGAACCGAAGCATTATTGTTCACAGTTTTACTTTGAGTGGTCATTTCTTGAATGTCCGGTGTTTTCTGTTCAATTGGCTGTGGCGTCAGCTTTGGCAGAAGATCGTTATAATTGAAATCAAGCAAACTGTTAACATTGTTTGTAACCACCATTTTAGTAGGGGGTTTAGCTTGTGGATTTGTAGTAAATTGTGGATAGGAACCGATCCACTCCGCATAGCCCCCTTCTAAAACAACAGGTGGCCTTTTAAGGCATTTTTCTTGGTCCCATTTGTTAATGCAGTCGCAAAGGCTCTTTAATGGGTCACTTAAGTTGGACATTCTTTTAAGTGAAGAGTCCCAATTGAGTAAAACCACCAAGTCGGTTGAATCCCGTGAATTCCATATAGAAAGGTGGTCAGCAGTAATTCCCTTTTGCACCTTAGCCGGCACTGATCCTGGCTTGATAAAGTTGTTTGGCACATTTATACACAACTCATGCTTTATGTGTGACGTGTTGAAATCGTCTGTAGAGCGAATGTCAAACAACAAAACACTCTTTCGTTTTTTGAACAGAATTTCATAGAGCTCCGAACAATCAACTTGATCCTTTGGAAACACAAAATCTTCAGGTATAACTCCATTAGTAATGTGATCAGGTACATCTACTTTAGTCTCAACTGATTCCTTTGCCTCTTTGTCCTTTTTCAATTGCTTGTAGCGCTTATCCAAGCTCGTTGATAGCAATTCAGCTTGATCTAATGCTTTGCTGATATTTTTTGCACCGATCAGGGTCATAAAGTGCTTAGGGTCTTTCTTATACTCTGGCATCTTTTTGACTTTGCTAAATATGTCCAGGTACTTCATGTAGAGAACATAGGCCCTTTCTTCGTCGTGAATTTTTCTGGCATCCTCGGCGGCACTAAAAGCTTTGGCAGCGAACGTAATGTGCGTTCTTAAGCCTCTGCCGCCCTCTTTGTAGATCGTCTTGGTATTTAAATCCTCTAAGGTGGAAGCTATGTAGATATCCCTTAAAATTCCTGACATGTTTGCTGATGCTAGGTTTTAACACACATGTCCTATTTAAGTGCTGTGGAGCAAATGTAAAATGTTTGCCAACAAAAAATATTTTAAATATTTATATTATATACAATATTTGGATGAGGGTGCTAGTTTGGGTTTGGGTGGGTCATTTATTCTCCCATATTTAGTTTTTTTTAATTTTTACAACTCGTTTCGTTACTGTAAAAAAAGTGGTAGAATTTTAGACCAGCGCCGCTGTCATAGAATCAATATTGGGCGCTGGTCTAGAATCCTACCACAACGTTGAAATAATTATTAAGCAATGCATAATGTATGGGTTAGGGTGTCGGTTAGTGTTTGGGTGTGGGTAGGTCAAGTAATATTGTTTAACACTATTACTGGACTCACCCAAACCCAAACGCTAACCGGCACCCTAACCCAAATAATGTTCGTTGTGGTAGGATTCTAGACGAGCGCCCAATATTGATATTGAAATACATCTTGACTAATAATAAAGACAATATATCTTGGCTGACATCTTTTTGCATGAACAACTAACAATGCTCACCAACTGGGCAGTTCATTAGTTTTTTTACTTTGTTGGTCATGTGACATTACGAGCGTTGTTCCCTTTAAACGCAAAACGTATTGTTAAGAAATCAACAATTTGTTTCCTACGCTGTAACAATCATAGAATACTAACAATCACATGGGTTAGAATTCTATGGCTGACTGCAATAATCCTTTTCATAATGTCTTTAGCCATGGTTGATGCTACATGTGTCGGGCAGGGATGCGGAGTCGGTTAAAACTTACTTGAGTCCGACTCAGACTCTACAGTCTGTGTTCCGCCAATTAACGTAACTAAATACTGTGGAAACTTAAAAGTCCACTTGGATGGTGTTATATAATTCATCCACTCACAAAACATGGTTGGAAAATATTCACTATATGCTAGGCCTACCATATGTCCTCTTTTAGGAGGATTTGTCCTCTTTTCTCAAGAAAAATGAATGGTTCTCCGAGGACGCTCAAAACTGTCCAAATGTCCTCTTTTTTCGCATTTCAAGTTAGTTTCTTATACTTTTAACACAGTGGTTCTCAACCTTTTTTTTCACCGCGCACCACCTCGAGGTTCTATGATCTTGTTGCGTACCAACAAAGTATCGAAAAACTCAACTTTAATCAAAATGTATATAGTATTATTAACAGGGGCGGATTAGCCAATTAGTAAGCCCGGATATTTCGAAACAAATTCGGCCCACTAATCTTGAAAAAGTTTCCCTTTTTTAACTTTACAAGATACCGGTAGTCAAGTTTTGTGATTCTTTGTGGTTTTTCTATGATGTCATAAAATAAATTTGCATAGATGTTCCGGAAAGATAATAATTCCTATCATTGATGAAGCATAAAATATTTAACTATACAATCATAACGATGAATGTATAGTTTATTACAATAGAAAAAAATGCTACACTTTTTCGTAAACTGTAATTTTATTTAAAAACATACTGCGTATACCACCCAAAATGACTTCGCGTACCGTACCACAGGTTAAGAACCACTGTTTTAACAAGACTTCTAGGCGAGACGTTGTATTTATTTTCAAAAAAATACTGTAGCCAACGAAACATGCTGAATTGCTGGTTTAAAACAGGTTTGGGGGGGGGATTTTTTTTTGCAATAATTCTAATGGTTTCGTTGGGTTGTACACCACTCCTACAGCGCTGTACAAACTCTGTTTTTGCCAACTTGAAACGGCCCAAAATTTTTGAATCTTCTATTTTCTACTTATTTTTACTTTTTGTAGCACAAGGTCTCTTTGAGTTCCATTGCTAGACAAAACTGGTTATATATTGATATAAGTTTCGCATATACAAGTTGAAAGTTTGGCTGCCGGGAACTGCAACAATAACGCGTTCACACAGGTGAAATACTTTTATCTATAACGGAAACATGTGTCACGATATAACATTATTCATGTGTGAAACAGCCGAATGCTTTGTTCTCAGTGTGACAGCGAGTGTTTGGTAAAAGGCCTGAAAAAGTGACAAATCATAAATCGTAACATATTTAATAAATACACAATACAATAAATTCCAAATTGTCCACTAATGATTACTTATGACGCTACAGATATATTTAATTACAATTTTGCTAACTTATAGACCAGTGCTTTTCAACCCGTGGGATGGTACGCACTTGTGCGGATGAAAAAAAATGTAGTGCGGATGAAAATGGCGAATGCTATTATTTTGCATTATGTGTAATACCGTATTTAAATGAATTGGTGCGCCCCCACTTATACGTTACAGGTTCAGTAATATAGTCTCTCAGCGGTTCTTTGCAGCTTAAGTGATCTGTTTTATATCGATTAAGGCTCACGGTTTCAATACACAAACCCTTTCATTGTTATTTCACAAACACAAAATAAAGGTTGCAAACTCACTTTGCTTGTTTCGTGCGGATGAAAATTTTTCGAAATGAAAAAGTGCGGATGGAAATCTTAAAGGTTGAAAAGCACTGTTATAGACGAACGATAAAATCCATCCACCGTTCGAACTATTTTTTGCACGAGCAATTTATTGTGTGTCCGGTGTTAAAAGCCTCCTGAATTTACAGTTTAGTACCAACTAAACCCAATTTTTTTTCGCGCGACCGACGTCAGACTTCACTATTTTCAAGTTGTCTTAGTGATATTGAATTGAAAATGCCGAATTGCTTTTCGAAGAGGGGGGCGGGGCGCAAGGCTCAGGGAAATTACCAAGGGGGGCGCGGCTGAAAATAAGGTTAAGAGCCACTGGTTTATAGCATTGTTACGTGTTTATCAACACTTGAACACCCAAATTAATTAATTGCCATAAGCCAAATCTTAGAGTTCATATTAATATTAAGTTATTTTACGATGTGAAAAATAGGGCTTTAGATTAGCGCGTTCTAGCTTTCGCATAATCAAATGTATTGTTGGTTGAATAATATAATATTTCATGATGTAACGTTTTCCGTATTGCGTTCTCTCGCCTCGTTTCAAACTTGACAAGCATACAGGTGGCTCTCAGCAGATGCTTTCATTTTTCTTTATTATTCTTTAAATTTAGACAACAATAAAGAAAAATACGCTATAAATTATAATGCTGAAGAGGATAACTTTGTTTACTAATGGGCTACGCCAGAAGTATCCTTGTTTCAGAAAAGGACGTACTGTTAATTTCGAAGCTGAATGGAATACTTATGGGTATGGCACGTTTTTCCCAAACGTAACAATTCTACTTTGCTTGCAGGCAAGAAAATGTCCTCTTTTTGGGTGCTGAAAATATGGTAGCCCTACTTCCTACTATATGCTATTCCACCTTTACATTCCGCGGTAATATCAGTTTCAAAAGTCGGACTGAGGTAGTTTTACGTGATCTTACTAGAGTCCCGAGTACGACTCCGGCTGCCCTGGTATCGGGTAAGGTGCTGGCCCTTAAGACGAGGACCGACGGCTGCCTAAGTCTCTTACACGTTTATTGTTCTAGGTATCTGACTCCAAATGGCAAACGCAGTGGGGTGGTCTATAGGCAGTAATACTTGACTTAATAAGAGTAACTTTTTTTAATTCAATATCACAAGCAGATCAATAAGTTAATGAATTTATTTTTTTTCAAAAAAGGCAGTAAAATAACAAAACATCAAAATGGGCTTTACTGGACATCGATAACAATCCAAGGTGAAATGTAACGGCCAAAGTTAAAGACTTAATGGAAATTTCATAAACTTTTCGAAGTGTCAAAACTCCCGGACATTAATTCACATTTTATTTCGATAACAACGTAATAGAAGTCCTAACATAAAGGTTTGTGCAGTAAAGTAAGGGGGAAAAAATAAATTCTGCCAAATATCGAAGTGACTGAAAAGATTAACAAAGTTATAAGTTAAAATTTACAGAAAACTTGTAATACCTTTGTATTAATCCAGGGGTGGGTTCTTGAATTTTTTTTACCGCGGACCCCTATTTTTTTTTGCCTCGCGTAGACTACGGTGGGCCAAAAAATTCAAATATGACGCCAAAAATTTACGTCACAATACAAATAGACTTTATGAGTTTGCTGATTTCGGTCAAAAAATGTGAAAGTGAAATAGGGTCTTTATGCATTCAGTGCAAAACCGTTTTATTCTTAATTAAACTGTTTTCTCTGAAAAATTGATTACTTCTTAAATATGAAAAATTGATTACTTTCTTAAAGATCCCTTTCTGAAAGAAAGTGCTCCATTTTCCTAAAGAAGTGCTACATGGACCCCAGTTTAAGAACCCCTGTTATAATACTACTACACTTTTTTTGCTGTGTCAGAAAAGCGACACGATATGCGAAATACATATGGTCAGGTAGTTTTGACGTTATTTTGTCGTCGAGACCTTTTCCCAAAAGGCAATGGCTTGTAAAAAGGCGTCTCCCGTTTCTTCGCTTATTCGACCATTTTCGTGGCCCTCATCGTACAGTTGTCCGTGGTAAACGTTCGTGCCACGGTCTAAGAGCAGATGACGCGGAATCTCGATGTACTGCTCCTTCCATAAGCGGCTTGAAACTATTTGGTAGATCAGCTCGCGGTTGCTTTTCCGGCTTTTCGCTCGACCTGAGTTGAAACGGGAACACACAGTAGGGGGCAGTGTTGCAAACAGGTCATTTTAAAATGACTTAAGTCCCAGTCAAGTCATTTGTAAAATAACTTAAGTCCAAGTCAAGTCTTTTCGAATAAATAACAAGTCAAGTCCCAGTCCAAGTCATCAGTTGCGCAAATCAACTTCAAGTCATGTCCTTGTCATAAAAATAAACCGTTAAACTATTAGAATTTTTAAACTCGCATGATTATTAACAATAACTGAACTAAAAAATAAGGAAAACGGAACATATAGCAAGCAATTTGTTTTTCGTGCAAAAATTGGACGAATAGCTCAATTTTTATAAAAAAACATACTTAAAGAAATGCTTTATTTCAACTAAAGTCATTTGTTATTTTGCCCAAATGACTTTAGTCAAGTCAAGTCATTTAAAAACGGTGACTTAAGTGCACTCAAGTCAAGTCATTGACTTAAGTCATTACAACACTGGTAGGGGGTCTACAAAGCAACATTATCAAAAGCAGAATAACCTATAACACCACAGCATTAAGACCAACATCTTAATAAAGTCAAATACGCAATAATATCCACGATCGAATAAGATGTTGTAATGACTTGACTTCAATGCAGTTAAGTCACTTTTTCATATGACTTGACTTGATTTAAGTCTTTTGGGCAAAACGTCTTTTAAACAAATGGCTGGGGTTGAAATGAAGTGTTTTCATTAAGCATTTTTTTACAAAATTGGTTTCTTTATCTTAAGTTTTGTACGTAAAACAATTTGATTGCTATATGTTGTGTTTTTATATTTTTGTTGAGTTATTCTCATAATCGGACGATTTTTTTTTTAAATAAATATAAAATTATTTTTTCAGAACATTTTAATTATTTTGTGGCGAGTAATTTTTCCTTTGTAAAACAAAAAAAAAACGTTTTTGTAGTTTACAAAACGTTGTTTATTAATAAAAATCGCTTCGCAGTAGTGATTGTTTTACGTAGCAAGGCTCCAAAGGTGTTTAAAGCCTTAAAACGCGACCAAATGCATCTTGTATAACCGGTGTCGTTATTGTTGGCCAGTACTACTCCAGAAGGTGTTGATCACAGAATAAAAAAAGTTGTTTAAAACTTTAAAAACACCAGCACTTACGAACACTTAGCTCCACGGCATCACCAACAGCGCCGCGTGAACATTGAATTACACAGGGCTGGGAAATATCTTTGCAAAGCATACCCATGATCATCATAGTAACAGCTCTGTGTAAAAATGCGGGAGAAATAAAATTGAGGTACACTATGCACACTATGCAGTATGCACGGACATGTAATGTAGCTTGATAATGAATTTCAAAGCAATTTTTTTGTATAATAATTTCTACTCCCATTGTAATATTGCTTGATAATGATCATGAATCTCAAAGTCAAAAAGGTCGAGTAAATCGACATCAGAAGTTTTTCTACAAGGAGTAATAAGTTCATCGAGTAACAAATAAAGGCCTGAAAAAAACGCTTATTTTCATTAAGCCGGAAAGTATGTTGTACACCTATATCCTATACTTAAGTACGCTATGCACGGATCTGTAATGTAGCTTAATAATAAATCCCAAAGCCAAAAAGGTCGAGTAAGTTGATATCATCTGACAAAGAAGATAATAATTAAGTTCCACCTTTTATAAGTGATGCTTTGATCTATTTTAGTCACATTAACTGATGATTATATGAGTGCTAACGAAACGTCTTAATCAAGATGATGTCGATCTACTTGACCTTTTTGGCTTTGAAATTCATTATCAAGCTAAAATAATTCGAAAACAAAACAGCAAGACTTAGGGTTTTTTAAAGAGGAACATAGGGTTTTTTAAAGACTTTTCATTACACAAATTAATGCAAAGACTTTTTGGAAAACTTGTTAATGTAATATAGCGTTGCAAGTTGTCAATAGATTTTCATAGAGTACATTGGACATTAAAAAAAATATATCATTAAGTAAGACCTAAAATCGCATCCCGGTCAGGTTTTTAATATAATGCGAAAATTAAACACTATACATACCATGATCAACATGATTAGGAAACAGTATCCATTACGGTATAGCTTTTAAATCCATAACTTAAGCAACAACACATAAAATAAATTGCAAGACTATTGCAATACTTTTGAAAAAAAAAATTAAAGACTAGTCAATATGCAACCAATTAAAACATAATCAAGATATTAAAGATTCAAAGATTTTGTAGCAACCCTGGTATGGCCAAAAAAATATATTCAAGGTTGAACTTAAGGTACAGAGTTTTGAAGATCAGTTTTTAAGAAATAGAAAACCACTAATAGAGCTCAAAAATAGATTAAAATTGATTTATTCATATCCTGAAAACATAATTGAAGTATTGGCTAAGGTTATGGGTTCAAACCTCACCACAGATTATTTTTTTTACCTTGCCTTGCCTGCACTAAAAAGTCTAACTGATTTTAGTAATAGCCTCTTCAAAGGTTTGATACATTATAATATGTATGCTGTAATGGTTGGACCATACTACTTCAGCAGATCACAGCCTATACCAATGGCTTCACATAAAATAGTTAAACATATTTTTCTCTTTGAACTATGAACATTCTGTTTTATTGTCAGCAAAAAAGTCATTTGTCTTACTTGTTTTGTAGGTTTATCATATTGTACTGTGGAGGCAATCTATTGTGCTCCACTAGTGTCAAGTCACAATCTTGTATCTGGTCTACAATTGGTTTAACCTGTAAAACAAAATGTGTACCTTCTTGTTACTTACATATCTATATGTGAAGTTCTGTGTGTATTAACACCATTATATCATATGTATCATTTACCAAAATGCCAATTGTGATTTCTAAATATTATTTAATTTGCGCTTATTACTTTTAAAAATCGGGTTTAGGAATGCGACTAGGTTTTCGCATCTTAAGTAACAGTATGTAATATTTAAATGATGTAAATCAAGCACTATAATCAACTGATCATTTTACATAGGATTTTTAATTCCAAATAAGACACTAAGAAACACAGAGGCAAAGTTGCACAATTAGTTCAATATTCTTTAGACTTTCCTGTCTTTGTCAAAGTCAGTTATTAATAAGCTTTAGTCGTTCAAAAGAGAACAATATTTCCACAAAATAAGGCATTATCAGTCTGTAGACAAAACAACAACAAAACAATGCAAACACGTAAACTGGTTGGTAGCAATTAAAAGTAAAAAATGACAGTAGAACTGAAAGAAAAATTGGTGACGAGAATAATTGTATGTTAAAAAAATAGTTAAAAGTTATAGGTATAGAAAACTAGACCATTCTACTGCCCAAGTCTTGGAAACAGCAACCAGCTTTTGGTAACGCGAAATTTTTTTTGGAAAAGGGAAAAGAAAAAAGGTGTTTAAATGACTAAAACTTTATAATGACTATGTTTGACTAAGACAAGAAAGTCTAAAGAATATTTGCAACCATTTAAAGTCATTTTTGTCATTTGTGTGTAAGGCGAGTAGATATTTTAATATTTTACACATTCAGTTTGTTATCGGTTTATAAGTCTTACGATTTTAAATTGCGAAACTGGATCTTGTTTTGTCCATTGCCGACTGAAAACCTCCTTGAGTTTAAACTCCTTAGTCATCGTAACACAGGCAATTTCTTGAGTCGTTACAACTATTGATGCAATCTTTGTCATTTTCTGAAAACGAGTATATAGTAAATTAGTAGTAAAGAAATAATTGCGAAGCAATTTTTGTCAATTTCTCAAATGTTTATAAAACTAGTTTACTGAAGGAATAACGAGGCCGTTTGTCTTTTTTAGAAAATATTACTAAATTAATAATGAAGGCATAAATGTCTATAAACCCTTTAGATTTTCCAAAAATAAATATTACTTCATTATTATGAACTGAAGTTATTAAAAAAAATATAAAACAAAATAGTGACGGACCAACAACAAAAATAATTTAATGCAAGTATTCTTATAAATATTTGATGCTGGTCTAGAATAATTTTTTGATATTGTAGTTTTAGTTAAACTTCTGCAAAAAAGAAAGTTTTATCTTACCAATAAATCTTGATTTTTAATTTTCTGTAGAAAGAATGGTCTTTTAGCCTTTTTTTTCGTAACTTCTTCAGAAGCATCTCTATAAGTAAAAAACAGGTCAATGTAGAATCTAAAATCCTGAATAAAAAGTTTAAGTTTTCAAATATTTGTGTGAGCAGTTTACTCATACAGGTGTGCACACAAATTTCTTCAAAAGCGTCACTGATTGCATACTGCAAATATTTAAAAAAACACATTCAAATTTCTATTTTAAACTTAAAAAAATCACTTTTAAAATCCTTTTAAATTTGTACAACAAAGCCCTATATTTCAGGTAATTTTTTTTTATTTTAGGAACAAATAAAGCTACCCTTGTGATTGCTGACTGCAAGTAATCTGATTGCTGACTTCAAATAATATACAAAATAAGACATTAAAATTCTTAAAAAAAATTTACTTTTAAAATCAATAAAATTATTTTCAATTTGTATAAATGACGCCCATTAAATTATTATATATTTAATTATATTTATTCAAGAATAAATTAAGCTACCCTTGTTGTAATTCTTGTTGTGATTTCAATGCTGCTTCCTCCTCCGGCATTAAAATCGTAGAATTGCTCTGACATCGACTCTGTGAAACAAATGAAGAAAAGACTTAAAATAATTTAGAATTCAGAGGTGTTACCACTAAAACACTCTCAGTAGGTCAGTTGGTTGGTTTACGAAAAAAAACTTCAGAAATATATTTAGGTCCACTATGCACGGATCTAGAGCTTGATAATGAATTTTAAAGCCAAAAAGGTCGAGTGAATAGACATTATCTTGACAAATACTTTTCGATACACACTTGTCACTACCTTCGGCCATACCGGGACTGTCGCTTTATCAACTAAGCTACACAGGCTCAGAGGGAAGCAAGTCGACAAACAAAATGTCACCACATACAACCCATATTTATTACATAATGTGCGCCGTTATCGTTGCTTGCTGCATTAGCCTGTGGTAAGGTTCGACTCCTGGCCTTTGGCCGGAACCAGTCTAACAATAAAAAACTAAGCTACACAGGCTCAACGATCAAGAAACAACCATGACACCAATGCTTGGTGCATTCTGTTAATACAAGCAACTTTATATTGAAGGGGATCAAAAGTACCACATTCAGTCAATAAAAGATAGATACACTAGTAACTTTATTACAGTCAACTAAATTTTAGGAGTAACCGCACAATTTTAAACAGAATAAACAATTAAACATCATAATATCCAAAGTTTTCAATCTAGATTTGCAGAGTATGTTTTAAACAAATAATTCTTAAAACTGTGCATATTCAACCAATTAGTTGTGTATTTATAACACTAGGATTGTGCTTTATCAAATTGCATAAATTGATTTTAATTTGAAGGTAGGTATCTATGTAAAACAGGTTGGGTATCTCCATATCTTTGGGATAATTATTGCAGCCCTTATCGAGTCATTTAATATTCAATTGTCAATTTAACAACAAGGTACAAGACCTTGGTAAGTATAACTGAAAATGGCATAAACTTAAGGAAGAGGCTATTTGCCCGGCACACCCGTTTACCAAACTTCAAAATTCGCCTAACTGTAACCGTATCTGCAAAACTACAATATGATTTTTTGCTAATGCCGTTTACAGTAGTGCAAATTTCAAAGTTCTTCAGCTTTTGAAAGAACTGTAAACAGCTTTAGCAATAAATCGTATTGTAATATACCAGAAGTGTTCACACATATAGTGCAAATTTTGAAGTCAGTATCATAAACAGGTGGGAAATAACTTCGGCACTGGTTTACAATCCTGCCACAACAAACATTATTTGGGTTAGGATGCAGGTTAACAGTTGGGTTTAGGTAGGTTAGGCAATATTATTAAATATACAAATACTTGACCTACCCTCATCCAAACCATAACCCAAATATTGTGCAGCTAATGCATAGTTTAAGATGGTACAGTCTTAGTTGCAGAACGTTGCCATCTAATTCTATAGTTGTTTACCAAACTTCAAATTTTGAACTTTAAGGCTGGCTTATTCATCCATATATGGAAATTTGATCGGTTATCGTAGTTTGAATTTTGAAGTTTGGTAACGCTTGGCCAATAGCAAATAGCCTCTTCCTTAATTGAAGATACAATCACAATTTGACAATTTAATTTATAAAATAATTTTCCTTTGACAAATAATATCACAATGCCAGTTCAGCAAACAAATAAATTACACGGGACAATTTTTAATCATTTTCTTAACATTTTACCTTTAACCCTTTTTTTTGTTTTGAATTGCTTAGTTGTAAGGCTGCAGTATACAAAAATAGGCTTAATCTCCCAATTTTACCATAGCTGTTGAGTAATTT
Organism: Ascidiella aspersa; assembly: GCF_963924565.1. Classification (NCBI taxonomy): domain Eukaryota; kingdom Metazoa; phylum Chordata; class Ascidiacea; order Phlebobranchia; family Ascidiidae; genus Ascidiella; species Ascidiella aspersa. Next base: position 5,496,750 of record NC_139451.1, read on the forward strand.
CGACCATTAAAAAATTTAAATCTAACAAACACCACGAACACGAACCTGAGTTATAATAGGAATAAAGTAGGGCAGAAAAAATGAGTTTGTTCGCAAACTGAACGTCTTTACTATGTTTGGCAACATCTTGTGCTGTTGGTAAGTTAGGGTTACATAGATTACATACTTGTGTGATTTTATTTTCTACAAATGCACAAGGGAAAACAGTAATTATATTAACTCTTATTTCTAGTGTCTAAGTATACTAGGGTTTAACTACAGTTATAAATAAACAAATGCATTAGAAATTCAACAACCCATGCTTTGCAAGTTATACAATCGGGGGATTACCCGGTTTAATTCTATGCATGACATTAATTTTGAAGTGTGTCGATAGAACTCCTTACACAACATTTATAACGAATAAAAATAATCAATTACTTTTGCACTCACTCAGATTCGGTCATGAAACATGTTAATTTATCAATCTGGCACAAAATTACTTAATAATTTGTAGGATAACGAAATCACTTTTGTGACTTTTAGTTTTACTCATGCATGTTTTTATCCAAAACTCAGGATGGAAATTTGGTATGTTCATAAAAACTCCCAGGATCTAATCCTTGATGTTGATTATTATTCTTTTATGCATAAGTTTTTATCTATGTGCAGTAGGCCAAAACCTACCTTTTTCAAACTGTTAAAAATCGGGCAATATTGTAATATTTAATCTATATTGTTCAAGTTGCATGTTTTGTAATTGTATTTTTATAAGTTAAAAAAGTAAATATTGCAGTGCAATTTCGTTTTCTATCAACAAAACTCCCTATTCTGTGAACACTGGTTTCCTATGCCGGTCGAGCATGACGCCTAGCGATATAAAACCAACGCCATCGGAGAAAATCCTATTCCATTGAATGTTGGCTGTCTTTGAGGCAGGATGTCGTTGTCTGTCGGAAATACGCGAAATATGCCGTTTCAGCAAAATGCTGGAGTATTCAGATTGAGTGTAAAGCTGTCGTGTGTGATTTTATAAACCCTCTCTGATATGTGTGATTTCCAGAATGGCTAATACTGTATTAGTAAGGCATCTTTGAAATGGAACGCATTTTCGTTTTTGATTGATACGTTGTTTTATTATTGGCACGTCTTTTGTCTTAAAAACAAGGTTAAATAAATTCTAAAACTTGTTAACTAGAACTTTACCCAAAAGTTTGTGTGCTTATTTTATAGGATTTAGAAAATATTTAGATTGTATAGAACTGTCAATCTAAAATAAAAAAGATTTATGTTTATTGGTGGATTTATGCTTTCATGGTACTTGGTAGTACAATGATGGTTCTTAAAAGTATATTTTTGTTAAATCAATTTTATTTTTCATCGATAGAACTAAACCTAAATAAATATTTGGCTGACATATCTTATAAAAGTGTGTTATTTCTAATTTTCTTCCATGTTTTCAAGTACCAAGAATATCTGCCATTTGCTTTGCCATATAAATTATGTCATAACGATCTTAGATTTTTGATATCACTTATTCTTGTTACTTTAAACAATAATTTTTTACTCACAAAACAAGAAATTTGTCTGGCCATTGCTAAAATAAAGCAAATTAAGACCTTTTTTATGAAATATCTTTCTCTGAATGTGTTTAGTTTTTGGTATTGTACTTATAACTCCGCTTGTAAATTGCCCACCGACGAAATCTGAAAACAAAGCCGAAACAAAATGCCAGTAAAAGGGCATAGTTTGCTTGATGGGGTGATTGGAGTTGGCGATGCTGTCTTGCTTGAACCCGTCACCGAAGAAAATTTCCTGAACAACCTACAGCAAAGATTTCAGCACGACGATATTTATGTAAATATGTTTTTTTTATTTAAAATTTTAGTGTAAATTACTCAACAAATCAACGCAAACAATTGCATTTTGTCCCCATCTACCAAGTATCTCTCGCACAAAGTGCTTGCCTAATATTCTACAATTGTTGTAATTTTTTGTAAACGATTACGTGTATAGTTAATTTCAAAATAAAAAATGGGCAGTATTACAAATTTTGGAATAGAATTTAGACAATAAATTGGTGTCAATATTCAGCAGCAACACAAATCAGTACCATTATATCTTAAAATATTTTTTACCTAGTAAAATTTAGTTACTCTGCATAATTGCTTTCCTACCTTTTTACGCCAAATATCTTTTGATTAAAATTCTTCCAAAAAAAACATCGGTGATGTTCTTTTTTGTGAAATTTTTCTTGTCTAGTTAATATTGAGAAGTTAATGTTGAGTTAACATTGACCTTATTAAAAATTCTGGCAGAGGAATTAGGCAAAAAAAAAAATTTTTTTGTAGCCTTTTGCAGCCACAAAATGTTAAATACGGTTTGGTTACTCATTTTGTCTCAAAGGGTTGTCCAAAGATTTAAAAAAAATATGTCACTATTTAAACAACATTGAAGTCATTAGCCAGGGAAACATATTTTGAATATTCCGTATTTTAAAGCATAATCTTTGCAACATTTTATTTATACACTTTTAGAATTTATTTTTCTATCTTATAAGAAGTATTAGGCCAGAAAAAGCAAATAGAAATATAGATTTATCAAGATTTGCATTTTTTCAACAAGCTGGATTGGTAACTTTTTATATCAAGTGTTTAAATTTTTGTTGTTTTTTAAACAATTTTAAGAAAAATAAGGACTTAATTAAATCATGATAACTATCCTTGGATTGTAATTAGAATCACAATTAGCTTTAACTTGCAATGCAACATTTTTTTTGTCATTGAAAAATTGGTTATTTATACATGTTTTAAATTTATTTTTGTACATTGAAAGAAGTTGTGTTTGGCCATAATATAGATGTATCAAGATTTCCATTTTTTTAGTAAGTTGGATTGAATTTTTATATCAAAATAGATACAGATTTTTATATGCCTAAATGTTTATTATTTTTTATACCATTATAGAGAAAAATAGGGAGTTAAACACATCATGTTATTGTTAGCTGATTCTGGTTTGTGATTAGACTCACAATCAGAAAAAAATACATTCCTTTTTGTTTCCCGAAAATATTGGTGTTTAAAAGGATTAGATAATAACTAATATAATATACCTTCAGACGTACATTGGAAATGTGGTGGTTTCTGTGAATCCGTACAAGAACCTGCCAATCTACGATGCTGAGATGATTGAGCGCTACAAGGGTCGGAACTTGTATGAATTGCCGCCGCACATGTGAGCACCTTTTAATTACTTCCAACTATCACTTCCTGTATAGTTGTGTATTACATCGGCTGGTTAGTGCATGACGCATAGCTGTGATGCAGTTTTAAACTTTGTAGACTTTTTTGGACTATTTGCACTGTAACATATATTATAGTTCCAAATATCACAGATTTTTTTTGAAGATTTGTTTTTAAATACAGGATTACAGGATTAATTAAAAATTCTTGAGCTATTTCTTCACAGATAATTCTTTGATAACGTTTTTGTGACAATATTTGTTTTTAAATGCAGAATTTATCATGAATTCGATAATCTTTAATTTTATCAGATACTTATATAATTTGTCTGCAAAAACTTTTTTCTGACTATCTTTTTGTAAATGCAGGATTGATTTTAAATTCGTTAATCTTTATTTTCCTGGATTATTTTATAATTTTTATAAAACTTATTTGTGTGTTTATTTGTAAAACGGTGCCAACCTGTATATAATTCTAAACAATTCCAATTGAATTTATTTTTACTTTTTAAGATATTTTTATAATTTGTCTGTAAAAACTATGTTTGTGACTATTTGTTTTTAAATGCAGGATTCGTCGTTAATTCATTATTTTTTGTTTTCTTGACACAATTTCATTATTTGCCTGCAAAACTATTTTTTTACATTTCAAGTGATTCCAACTATAATGTTTTTCACTGACACATTTAATTTTTATTACCCACATCATAAACGGTTGTAAACTTTTGTTTGTGTATCAGTTCATTGTTTTCAAACAACTTATTTATTATTCATTGAGGGAGCCAAAGTGTTTTATTACCTGTAATTTTGGCAGATGTGAACTAATTATGGCACACACGCCTTTTCTGTGTGCATTCATTATGCAAAAGTTACACATGACATCTGTAACATGTGTTATGGTTGTGTTAAATATTTATAATCTGTTTGCGGAAGATATTTGCTTGAGTAATTATTGTCTAGAGTCTCTAGACCACATTTCTAGAACCAATTAAACACCTCACTACCCTTTTTGAATAGTGAGAATTCACTTTGTAAATAGCCATTAATTAGTGTGAAGTATTAGGTGAAATACCTCTGAATAATAACTATGGAAACATTAGGTTAATAAAAAAAATTGTCAAACACCTTTGTCTATTTTATTATTTTTTAGCTATGCCTAAACCATTGTTTTTCGATTTACAAAAAATCAATAATAATGTACAAATGTTTTTTTAGAAATTGAGTTTGCTGTTGATTCCACTGCTACCTTAAAATAAAAAATAAAAATAATTTGAATAATACTAAAGATTATAAAGTAAAATTATTTTATGAGAAATAAAGTGATCACTTAAATCTTCTATTTAAATTATTACTTTAGTATATTTTTAAGTGTTGTAATGATGACTGAAGTAAACTATTTTCAAATGACTTGACTTTGCTTAATTTTTTTAGTGAAAATTGCTTACTTTGAACTTAAGTCATTGAGTCAAATGACTTGGGTTGAGATTAAATGTGTTTTTTTATTAAATAGTCAGCTTTTGATCTCAATTTTTACACAAATAATTACCTTGCTTTATGTTGTGTTAAGTTGCTGCTTATAAGTCAAGTATTTTAGTAATTTTAAATACTTGACTTAGACTTGTGGTATTTCACAAATGATTTGATGGGTCTTAAATTGTTTCAAAATTACCTGTTTACTACATTAAAGAAATATGTATATAACAGTTCGTTTCTAAGTTATTTAGTGCAATAATGATCACAGATGTCGCCTGTTGTAACCCAAAGTAATAGCAACCTCAAATTTCCTGTTGCAGATTTGCGGTGTCCGATCTCGCCTATCGTTCAATGAAGAACTACAACCGCGACCAGTGCATTATGATCACCGGTGAGTCTGGCTCTGGTAAGACAGAGGCAAGCAAACTGGTAATGCGATACGTGGCTGCTATGAGTAGTCGCTCTAAAGAAGTCGAGGCAATTAAGCAGCAGCTTCTCCAGTCAAATCCAGTGCTTGAAGGTATTTTAAATTCATTATTTTGTTGGCTTTGTTTTCAGGCAGTGTGCCTTCTCTAAGATGTTTATGTTTTTTTTCTACAACTTGTAAATTTGAACTCAAATTTTACTTTTTTTTTACTGAACTTTCTGTTGTAGTAATTTAACCTAAGAGACTGGAAATTTTTTTTTAGCGAAATATATATATGTTTTTGGTCTTATTAAATGTTTGACTGTGATTATGATAAAAAAATGTAAAAAATATTTTCTTCAATTTGAAATAATTTTTATCTAATCCAATGCTAGGAGGTATTTTGTTCATTTGTTTTTCGTTTGGCTTTAAACATGACGATTTTTGCTGTCTAATTACCAATACAGTTTCAAAATGCTATTTTGTGAACTAAGGTTTCTAAAATTTTCATTTTTTAGATGGCAAATCTTCTCAAACCCTTTGGATTTTTTTTTAAATAAACATTAAAATCTTGCCAAATTTCTGCATATTTTTTTGGAAATTGTTTTCTGAAATCAAACTTCGGTTTTAAATTGTGTGCTAAGGCTTTATCGATGTTCAGGAATGTATTAACAACACAAAGGCTTAAACAAGTGGATTCATAGCTTGTTTAAATAGAAGGTCTATACATAAAAACACTGTTGTTAAACAGCATAATTCTAAGTTAAACCTCATTGCCAAACACTTGCAAGTAACTAAAAAAGCGAGCTCCTACCTCGACAAGATAGTAACACCAAATGCCGTAAGGACAACTACAATGTCAAGGCACCGTGTGCTCAGTGACCTTTGAACGCAAATAAAGTCATAAAACACTTATAATAAAATGTGCAAGATTAACATAAACCAATTTATGCACTTTTTTGTTGGAAAAACTTGTTTTAAAAACAAAGATTGTTTTACGAAAAAATGCTAAGTTACTCACTTTAAAGGTTGAAATCTAAACCAGTGTTTTTGAATGTTACATTATTTTGTTGATTTTATTTTTAGGAAAAATGTAATTAAAAAAAAACAGTCTATTATCAGCATGACATTTTTATTTAATACTTTTTAGTGAAGACATTTGTCTATATCACTTTTATTTGGTGAAAAAAAAAATATATATATAGTTCAAAAAAACAGTGTATTATTAGTTTCAGAAAAAATGTTTTCCCAAACCAGTGTTTCTCCTATTTTATAATTCGATGTATTTGATAAAAGCTTGTTTCAAAAACCGTTGTCTTTACAAAAAAAAATGCCTGCACACTGCACAGGTAGCCTGTTTCACCCAGGGCAAGATATCATACACGGTTCAGCGACTTGCAGCGAAGCGGACAGTTTGAGCTTGTTTTCATTGCGGCAGGCCAAATCCAGACGCCTGAAATTCCTTCTCCTTTTAAGGCCAATAGCGACCCGTGGGCCACATAATGGCTAGCTTACACACTCTGGGCCCACTTGTCTGCAATTTAAATTATCTCTTCTCTTTTTCTCTGTTGAATCATCGCACTTAAGATTTCGTCACTTGAAGGCTTTTCTTTTTATGACTCTTGTCTAGCTTTACCTTTGGGAATATAACACTGTGTGTGGTGTCAGTTTATACCACAAATAAATCCCTATTAATAGCAGCATTGACTTTGTTGTATTTTTAATAACCAAATTGTTGTCAATATATACCTTAAATTTGTTTGCCATATATGTCAATAATGAACCCCTTAATTAACAACATTGACTTTGTTGTATATTAAAACATTATTTTGTATAAATTGTTTTGTCAATATATACCACAAAAAACCCTAGTAATAGTAATAGAAAAAACCCATGGACTTGTTGTATTTTTAACACCAACATTTTTATAACTTGTCAATGTATACAAAAAAAAACCTAATAATAGAAACATTGACTTTGCTGTATTTTTAATAACTAAATTTTTAAAACTTTTTGGGTCATTATATATATATCACAAATAAAAGTCATTTTAATAGCAACATTGACTTTGCTATATTTTTAATACACCGATTTTTATAACCTGTTGTGTCAATATATTCCATAAATTTCCTTATTTTAAAATTATAACTTTTTTTGTAGTTTTAAATTTTTCCATTCACACTTTTTTATTTCAAACCTTTGTTGCTTACCTATATAGGACTCGTACCTCTGGCCACTTGTTAACAATGTTTTTCTTAGTTTAAAGTAAAGCAACAGTACCATCCTACTTTCTGCTTTTAAATTGGAATCATAATGCTATCCATAATAATCCATATTCATATTTATTTTTTCATGAACAATATCAACACCGATTAGGTACAAAATAGTAGTCAGTAAATCAATATTTTCTTGTTTTTTTAGCATTTGGAAACGCCAAAACAAACCGAAATGACAACTCCAGCCGCTTTGTAAGTTTTTAGATCATTTTTTTCACAAATTCAGTGTAAATATGCGATTAGAGAGATATGTGTAAGATGAAAACAGTTACAACTGCAAATATTTGAGCATAATGGTTATAGCTTGTTGTAAGATATAGTAAGAATATCAAAGCCCATACAGAAGTAGGCAGCATTTTGAATGAAAAATGTTATTGAAAATTATAAATGAACAAAGATATATTATAAACAGTAATGATACCTACTTCTGTATGGGCTTTAAGTGCTAAAACATTTTTGAACAGGGAAGTCAGCATGTACAGTGTTAATACTTTGCCTTTTTTTTGAACAAAAAAACGTTTTTTTAAAGTCGTATTTAATTGAAAAAAATGTGTAGGTTCTTACATTAGTTGCATAATAGCAACAACTAAAACGCTTTTTCTGCTTAGGGAAAATACATGGATATTGAGTTTGACTTCAAAGGTGACCCTGTGGGTGGTGTTATTTCAAACTGTAAGTAAACAGCCTTTCTTTTGTGCAATTTGTTGATTTAATAGCCTTTGTATTGCTTTATTATTCAATGTAAAGCATTTCATTGTTGCAAATCAAATTGAAGGTGTTGGATTCCAAACCAAGCACCATTGTGCCAAGCAAACGTGTAATTTCAAACAAGAGTTTCACACAATAAAGTTCAAGTCATTGTTCTGTATTTTAAATAAATCAATTAAAGAATTACTTTAGAGCCCAATGGTTAGAGGTTTAGTTAGCCGTAGTAGAAATATTAAAAATTTCTATATGGATTTTAATATTTCTACTACGTTAAACATCAATTAAATCTTTGTTTATGTAAATTAGAAAGTCTAATTATAGTGAAGTAGTACTTCGAACCCAGTCTCAGGCTCACCGAATCTGTCGATCAATGATGCAAGCAGGGCAGTCTAGAAAAACAACTATAGCTTGTGGTGAGGTTCGAACTGAAGACCTCTAGTCATACGGAGACTGTCGCTCTACCAAACTGAGCTACAAAGGCTCAGAGAGGAGTGAGTCAAGAAACAACCATACCCCAATGCTTGCTAGATTCTGTTAGTACCGACAACTTAACATTGAAGGGAATCTACAGTGTCATATCATTATTTAATGAAAGATGCACACACATCTATGTGTTTAAACAACTGTGATCTTGCCCTTCTCTAGCTACGTTTTGACCAACGGTTACAGCTTACGTATCATTAGTACACTAAAAGCCATTGCAGACTCACCGAATATGTCGATCAATTATGCCAGCGGAGCAGCTAAGAAAACAACTTGCCTGCGGTAAGGTTCAAACTTAAGTTGTTAGTTAGAATCTAACTGCAGCCTAGTTATTTTCCTAGCCTGCCTTGTATCACTGATCTGCAGATTCGTCGAGTCTGTGATGGATTTTCGGTGTATAGTGAAGTATTCATATTTAACCTCATTTTGTTGTGTTTTTAAAAGATTTATTGGAGAAATCGAGGGTGGTTCGGCAGGCTTCTGGGGAAAGAAATTTCCACATTTTTTATCAACTTCTCAGCGGAGCATCTCCTGCCACCTTAAGTAAGTAAATAATTATATCTATGGGTAATAGGAATTTTTAACCAACATGAAAGTAGGTAACATTTTTTATGTTTTTTTTATAATTTTCTTTCTTTCTTTTTTATAATGGTATACCTCATAGCTTTGGTTTTAGATTGTTTGTGTATTGGTTTTTGAGTTGCTATCTGCTTAATATAACACAGTTATGGAATATCAAAGCCCAAGTAGAAGTAACAGCAAAATAATCTAGCAAAGCTAGCAATTCAGGTCAGACACATTAACCAGATCTTAAAAAGATATATATATATTTCGCCAACTAAGGCATCGTCAGTATATCTTATTCAAATAGAATCTTATTGTGTCTGACCTGAATTGCTAGCTTTGCTAGATTATTTTGCTGTTACTGATCAGGAATTAAGGTCGACATTTATCTTGCAAGGGTCAAGGTGATTTCTATTATTCACATATTCAGTGCACCAAGTAGAAGTAGGTAACAAATTAAACGTTTCGAATATCTCTCTATTCGTTTTCAACATAACTTAAATGTGTGCCTCTTAGCCAAGAATTTATATATTTAACTACAGAAATTGTTTGTGTATTGGTTTTTATGTTATTATCTGCTACAATATAATACAATTATGGAATATCAAAGCCCATAATTATAGAAGTAGGTAACATTTTGATCGTTTTGAATTTCTCTTGATTCATTTTCAAAATAATTTTAAGTAGGTAACATTTTGATTGTTGGCTTTATAAGACATTTCTAATATCCAGATACACTTATTTCAAAAACCTTTGTTTCTAAATAGCTTTACATTAATACTTTTTTTTTTATATATATTAGAAAAACTTCGCCTTGAAGATGCTGAAAAGTTGGATTACATAAACAAGGACGATGTGATGAGAGATGACGCAAATTCTTTCAAACAGGTTTTGGTAAGTCTAAATTAAAAAAGATATATAAATTTTGTTGTATTGTTAAAAAAAATAAAAAATAAAAATTGAAAAAAAAATATTGTTTAAAAAAATATTTTTATTTAAAAAATAGATTATTATAAAAATGTTATTATTTAAACAAAAATCATTGTTTTATTATTTCTAATTATAAATGAAATTGTAATATTTAAAATTTAACATTGCTTGGCACCTACTACTTAATACACGATTGTGAAATATTCTTTAAAAACTTAAGTGATTGATTTTCGACAACAATATTGTAGTATTCTACTAAATTTGAGTTGTTCATTTTTGTCAAACCTAATAGCATTTCCAAATGACAGTGAAACAAGTTTGGGGCCTAAACAAGTTTAATTTTAAAGTCATAATTATTAGGAAACAATGCAGGCCTGTCTAATACTAGTGCAACTTTAAAGCAAATGTAGACACATGGAGATAAGTTACTCCAATAAATTATGCCCAGTCATTTGGCTAATGTTTTTCACAAGGGTGCTCAAAACTTACCGTCACTAAATGCCCACTGTAAAGATGTGTTTATATGTGGAGTGATATATATTTAACTTTTGGTATTTAATACTTTCATTGCTTTTCATAGATAAATGCAAATTCTTCTCACATTTTAGCATTTCAGAATACGTCCGTTAATGGCCTAAATGTTTTTGTTTAACCAATAACGGTCTTTATGATATAACTGTACCCGTTCAATTTAATAACTCAAATTACTTTGAAGTAATGGTTTATATGCTAGGTAGTATTTGCTGAAATGCTAGTCATATAAAATATTGCTAATTAGTAACTGTCCGAGGCAAATGAACATACTGTATTTATCATTATTTCGGGGCGCTGAGCACCCCAAGTTTCTGCTAGCGGTACACAAAGCACCCTTAAATTTGGCCTCCATGCCACAATTTGTGGCTGCCAAAAGTTTTTTTGAAATTCTACGACAAAATTCTGCCTAATGTATATGCCAGAAATAATGTGTTTTATGGTAACACAACAATATTTGCTGCCAAATGACATCACGTGTATGGTTTTGAGCAGCATCCACTCCAATATTCATGCAAGTTGTTTTTGTCACTTTGCAGAACGCCTTTGACGTCATTGGTTTTTCTCGCGAAGAGGTGGACAATGTTTTGCGAATGGTGGCCGGTGTTCTTAAGCTCGGTAACGTGAGATTCAAGTCTTTGTCCAGCAAGAACGGAATGGAGAACTGCATTATCTACAACGACGATACAGGTGATTGTCTGGTGTTTGTATCACGATACTTTGGCGCCATTGTTGCAATCAATTGTCCACGTCAGTGTTTGGTTCATTTCCGGGTTAATTCGCTAGTGTTTTTGTTTCGTTTACTTAAAACTGTTGTTTTCAAACATGTGATACTTTGTAGCTAGGCAAAAAAAAGATGATTTTCAGTTTCAGATTTATTTCTATCAGAATAAGAAAACACTGTTGTTTTGTTTGTTTTATTTATGCCTAAACTGTTTTTGGTTACACTTCTCAAATGACAAATGCTTCCTGTTGTTTCTTAAGTATTTTTTAAAGATTCACATATATGTATATATCAAATTTTTTCAGTAGGTTAAAGTTGCATACCTCTTTTTATTTTACTATGAATGTTTTGTTAAGTAATATTTACATATACTTGTTTGATAATAATTGGTATTGAATGTGTAATGTGTATATTACATTCCCACAAACTATTCAAACTAAAGGGCTTTTCATTTTGTTAGGTCTATACATCATATTTCATATGTTTTCTCTGATTAAATGTTTTCTCTGCTTGATAGTAAAGAACTTGTATATTTTTCTCCCATATAAACTGAAAGCAGAGCTACTTTTTTACTGGTTTAAAACCAATTTAAACATTTTTTGCCTATATTATCCTAACAACACATCATTGACCATCAATATTATGCCCCGACAGATATTGAAGACATATGTGAGTTATTGTCGGTCAAGCGCAGTTCTCTTTCGTCGGCGCTAACTCAACGCTCGGTCACTGCAAGCAAGGATACAGTTACTTGTACGCTTTCTGCAAATGAGGTGAGTAATTTATTGCTATCATTAACCCAGGGGAAAATTGTGGTCCATGGACCCCTTGGAGTTACAAAACTAGTTGGGTGTACACAAAGGCCTAATTGAAATAATAGTTTATTATTTGAAAAATGGTGTTGTTTTATAATAAAAGAGTTTAGCAAAAACATGCTGTAGCACTGAATGTAGATGGACTCCACAGTTTAACATTTATTGTACGCTCTCTGCAAATTTGACTGGCCTATTTCTAAAGTCAATTTATGACTCAGCTCTTAAAATTCTTTTTTTTTTAGTAAGTCCATGTTAAAAATGTTTTACGAACCTCTGACTAAATCTTTATTGGCTTCTGAAGTGTGGTTGCATGTTTCCCTATTTTGAAGATGTACATTTTTTTATTGAATCAGTTGTTGGAAGTCTTGTACCAATTTAAATCAAACAATATTAAGAGCTGCGCATAGGAAAATGGTGTTAAATGTGGCCCCGCCCAATGGGTTTTTACAGGCGCACTTAATTAGTTGTATTTGATGCAAAACTTAATGTCTTATAGGTTTCATTTATGAAGTAGTCTTAGCCCGCCCCACAATTAACTGTTAAACTTAAGACGGTGGTTCTTGATATTTTGTGTTGCCGTGACTTGAAAAACAATTTTGTTGGACATTTGCAAAACACCCAGTGATTTAAATTTTACTTTTTTATTGCCTTATTTCTTAGTTTATATATTTCTTAGTTTATGCTCAACAAAAAAATGTAAGGTACATCGAGTGCACCCTGTTTACGATTCAATTCAAAGTATGTTCACAAAAATTCAATTCGAACAATCATATTTGGAATACTCAAGTGTCAGGGCGGAAATGTTTTTACTACCACACTGGAGTTTACACAGAAAAATATCTTGTGGGATTCCCTTGGAAAATTAAAATCACCTGAATTCGCAGGTTGAGGACTTCTGACTTAATCTCCTGCAATATACCGCATGTGACAATTCGTGCACTTTACACACTGGTGCTATTAATGATTGATAGTTTTCTTTTAATGCTTTCAAACTGGCAATAAGTGACTTGAGAAAGCAGTTTTGTTAGCTCTGTCAACTCTTACTTGCCTTTGGGAAAACAGCAGCTTTCAGGACAGTGTAGACAACAAACAGAGCCGGCAAAATTCCCTGTAGCTTTGTAGACTTAAGCAGAAGGTAAACAAGATTATATTAACTACGGAAGGGCCCACTTTGCTGACTCTGTAAAAAACAGACTCGCTTTGACAATTTCTTGCTTTGCAACCAAAAGCATAATTTAAAATTGAATAAATTTTAGAAAATGTGGTTTTTATTTTATTCAAAAAAAAAGTTAGTTGGTTACAATAGCATGTTTTAATAGTAATAGCGAAACTATGAATTGTGAAACCAAGGCTGAGATCAACTTCTTTTGAAAGAGGTATAAAGGTAAATTAAACTTAAAAAAAATTTAAAGAAGACTGTCCTGAAAACGATTAACACACATAGGAAATATCCAGAGGAATTTATTTTCCTTTAAACACCCTTAAAACCCTGCACATGTGTACACAATAAAAGGAAAAACTCCATGCATTTCCTATAGAGTAAGTAGTGATGTACAATACTATCAAAATAATGATACCCAATGTTTCAGACAAAAAATAAAAAAATTCATGTAGCCTTGTAGACTTAAGCAGAAGGTAAACAAGATTATATTAACTACGGAAGGGGGCACTTTGCTGACTCTGTAAAACAGACTCACTTTGACAAATTTTTGCTTTGTCTTCAAAGCATAATTTAAAATCAAAGAAAAAAAGATATATTTTTTATTTTATGAAAAAAAGTTAATTATAATGACATGTGGTAATTTTGATGACAGAACTATACTGCGAACCCCATTTAGTTGAATTGCAGTGGATTGTAAAACCATGGCTGAAAGGTATTGATCGATTTCTTTTGAAAGAGATATTTAACTAAATTAAACTTGAAAATATATATATATATATATATATTTTAAGGAGTCTAAAATATTATCTTGAAGACATGATAAGACACATAGGAAAATTTAGACACTTGAAAAAACACTGCACTTGTGTAAATACTTAATAAAAAACGCTATGCATATACCCATAGAGTAACTAGTGATGTCCGATACATTTTATCACGATAAGTATACCCTATATTTTGGCCAAAAATAAAAATAAAATGCTGTAGCCTTGTGGACTTTAGCAGAAGGTAAACAAGATTATTAAATGTGAAAGGGTTCACTCTGTAAAACAGACTCACAAAAACAGACTTGCTGATTGTGTAAAACAAAACGCATAATTTAAAATTTAATAAAATTCAATATTTCAAATTTTTTTATTTTAGTTTTGCCCATTAAAAAGTTAAATCTAATAATATGTAATTTGTTTATTTTAAAATTTTTCTTACTTTGCAAGCAAAGTTATAATTTAAAATTGAATGGATTTTTAGATGTCCATTTTCCTCCAATTAAAAAGTTAAGTTTCATGACAAGTAATTTGTGTATTTAAAAAAATGTTGCTTTTAAACCTTGGGAATGATTTTGCATTATAGTAATCTGTGTAAAATTAAATAGCCTTGATTTGGAACCAAAATATATGTTTGATTGGGTGAAACCTGTTGTAATATTTTTCTGCGTTTAAAGTTTTGTTTATTCCATTTTCTTAACTTTATCCCTTATTTTTATTAGTTATTACCTAATCCATGACATTGGAGCATAATGGTTGGAGGTTGTAATAGGAGATAGTAAGAATCTCAAAGCCCATACAGAAGTAGGTATCATTTTGAACGTTTTAAATAACTCTACATTCATTTTTAACTTCAATCCATGACAAATATGTGATTTTCTTGCTTAAAACTAAAATCCTGGAAAAGGGCCCCAAAAAGAGATTTGTTGTTTCACAAAACAAAACAAACAGGCATTGGAATTCGTCTTTTACCACATCCTTAAATAAAATAAAGCGTAACCACATGTCATCCTTGCAATGCAACAGATATAATCATAAAACGTGCCCTGTAATAATTGCCACTGTTTCCTGCTCAATTGCGGTTGAAATGCCACAATCCTTGCCTGTGCTTATTATCATGCTATTGTCGTTTTGAGAAAAAAACAGCATGGCTACATTCCATAATAAATATAAATAAATTGTATAATTCTTTCTTACTATCTAAATTTATGTTTTTTTTACAACAATCAGGTGACAGTCTTACGACTGAAGAATTTTTCGTTTAAACACGGGTTATTTAATCAAGTAAACTTGGTTGAAACGACACGATATTCTAATGGTACAAAATGTTGTTTTTCCTTTCAAATAGCATTTATTTTTTGTGCTAAAACTGTTGCCATGAACAGTTGTCACATTGTCTGTCTTGCATTTTTATGTAGTGATCGTGCTT
The DNA here is from genome assembly GCF_963924565.1 of Ascidiella aspersa. Taxonomy (NCBI): domain Eukaryota; kingdom Metazoa; phylum Chordata; class Ascidiacea; order Phlebobranchia; family Ascidiidae; genus Ascidiella; species Ascidiella aspersa. The sequence goes on from NC_139451.1 coordinate 5,512,235, forward strand.
TTTTCTTAGTCACTATAATTATGGCATGACCAAGCTAAATTAAAAACGATTTTTGGTGTGGACATACTAGGGTTAAACGTCTTGGCATTTCAAAGTTATTCAAAGTCGGAGCATATTTTACAACATAGTATTAAATATAATGAGCTCAAAGTCAGATAATGAATGCCTTGTGCTGTTAATTTCCCAAATTTCGAGTTGGTTTTGCCAAGATTTTTAGCGTGAGCGAAACTTTTTCTAATCCAAAAAAGTACCTCGTTTTTCCAAGGAGATATCTAGACAAGCATGCAAGAGTTTAATGTTTACTACATTTTAAATCACTGTATTAACCGAATGTCTTGCCTTGTATACAGGGTAATTGTCAAATTACAGCATTACTGAACTGTTATATATATGGATAGCAAATGTGTATATTTTTTGGTTATTTTTTAATTTTCGTAGTGAACCGAAAGCTAAAAACCTTGTTAAACCACTGTTTTATACAGTTGGTTAAAAGCAGCATTTATTGACTGTGCAAACTTTGAAAATCTTGCAAATTAAGCTGAAAAAAGTTTCGAAGCCACGAGCGTAAAGTGTTTACTGGTGCTGCTTGTATTTATTTGTCGCTCTGAAACCGACAAGTCTCCCGTTTTTCGCCCAAATAACACCTTCGTTACAGTTCAGCGAATACTTTAACCCACATGTTATCGGTTCAAACCTAAGAACACAGCGCCACCCGAAAGTACAATAGTCAAACCCATTTCGCCTCTTTGAATGCCTCTCGTAGTACCACGGTGTCGCGTATAACAGCTTTATATGGCCTTGTGCGTATTTACCTGCGTCAGAGTTGTATTAACGCGTGGCTGGGCTCGCAGATTAGCTTGGTTTATCGCGGTGCTTCGCCCGCCAATCTCCGGCATAATACAGTGCAAAGCAGGGCGCGACTTTCCGCAAAGTGCAACACCTATATACGACTCCCATAAATATGTCTTCGCTGGCTATGAACTTGTTTACCTTGGCGGGGTACTTATTCAAATGTCGGGGGATTTTGATTTTGGAAGAGGATCGCTCTTTTACGCTCGCAAAAATACGTGATTATTTATTGATTTGGGTTGGGTGGAGTGGGAATAGCGTTTGGGTTTGGGTGGTGGAAGTATTGGATTAATTTTCCGAGTTTTGCATAAGGGAGTGGTTATTTGACCGGATCGCTGTTTTACTTGCAGCCAATACGTGGTTATTTATCGATTTGGTTAGCGTTTGGGTTTAGGTGGTGATAGTTTACAGATTTAGTTTTTCGAGTTTTGCACAATTGATTTTTTCAGAAATCGATTTAAAATTACTTTTGTTAAACCAAACAACAAAAAACAGCAAATTTTAAGTTACGACGTTCTAAACATGTTTTAACGATTTTTAATTGGCATTTTAATTCTATTTTCTGTTGTTAACATTTTTAAGTTACTATGTTCAAAACTGCAACGCCATTGCATGTTTGGATTTTTAATGGGTAATTCAAATGCTGTTTCCCGATTGTTTACATTCAAAATTCGCAAAAAAACTTCAAAAGTGACGTAACAATGGCATTTCACGCTCGTTAGGCTGGCCCAGCACCAGAACAAGCAAATCGTCTCTTTGTTTTGCGCGATATGGCAACAGTTACAGCACATACCCGGCGCACAATAAACGGGCAGCCTTCGGGGCATTTTCGTCATGCAGCGCTCCTTATAAGGAAACAGACAGGTCGGCGTGCTTGAAATTTTGTAAACATGCCGAAAGCTAGGCGCTTAAGTCGACACGTTTTCACCTTACGCAACCTCTTTGCGCACGTTGTGCGATTTTTCTACGTTAATTACTCTGCTTTGTGGTGTTACTGCATTCGGTGGCGAGCCGGTGCTATAATTTTCCTTGAATTTTAACCTTGTCCTTTGTATGGTTTTCAACAACGGCTGCTTTCTTTTTTATAAGTGCAATTTCGGCTTAACTTTATCAATTTTTAAAAATATGGTTTTTAAACAATGACTGTCTTTTTTCAATCAGTGAAATTTTGGCTTAACTTTGGCCATTCCACAATTTTTTTTAACCATGACTGTCAAACGTTTGATGACCTTTTTCTAGCTTATCTAAACATTGTGACAGATTGGAATTCGGTTTTAAATGTGATCCTAATTTTTTACCGAGAATATTAAACTTTTATTAGTTCTTGGTTGGCAGTTGCATTTGTAGGATACAAACTTCAATCAAAAGATTAGAATTATGCTTTAATGCTACTATACTTGACTTTGATTGAAGATTATCCCGCTCATAAAAAAACAAATTGTGATCTAGCCCTTCTGAAGTCATTTTTCGACGAACGATAACGGCTTTACGTTGTTTTAATCGCGCTTTGCCTTTTATGATATGTGCGCTATACCTTAATCTATATTCAACATAGATGTTGAAAATGAATGAAGTTTTTTCAACACGTTTACAAAATACCACCTAATTCTGTACGAGTTTGATATTCATTCAACGTCTTACTACAACCTCCAGCCATTATCTTAATATTTATTTACAACGTTCAACATGCTACCTACTTGTGTATGAGCATTAATATAGTCGTTGAATGTCGAATTGAAACCTCTAGCCATTTTCCATTAAAAAGGAATTTTGCGTGCAAGATAAAAATAAAGTTTAGTTAATCTGTGGTCTTGCACGTTGCACATCATTCATTCCACATTTAGCGGACAGCTTGAACGCCAAGATAAATGCCAAACGTCGTTAAAATCATTATCCACTTCCGGCTGAGTCATCATCCTAATTGCGTAGCAAACACCCCCCAACACTGCCAAGGTCACTCAGGTCGCCAACGAGGTCGAATTTTTGATGACGTCATATATTTTAGGTGTTACGACATAAATCGTGGGCCCGACTGTGGCCGCGTATAACGTATCAGTTTAAGGTGAAAGGCACTCCAGATAGGTTCTGTAGTAAAGGAATTCGCGTGATTTAATCTCTCGAATATGGCCCAAAATCTCTGCGTCTGAAATTCCACAGTACAACAGTTATTGTACGTCTGCTATCCCCTACTTTTGAATAGGTGGTAACCCCGATAACGTTGTAGAAATACCAAAGCCCATATACATATAAATGACCTTTGAGACCAAAACTCCAAAAAATTGGATGCTTCACGAAAAAGGTTTGCCTGGCATAAGTAAAAATGTTCTATCATTTCAAATGTTTTTCGCATTATGACGAGGATGTTACGCTAACTGTAACTGTACTTTTTGGGTACATGTTTTACCACATTTATTTTTATAATTGTGAGCTATAACACGAAGTTAGCACCAACTAGGATAAAAGTGTACAATGGTATAGATCAGCGGTTATCAACCAGTTGGCCGTGGCTCACTGGTGGGCCATGGAAACTTTTAAGGTGGGCCACAGACCAATTAAAAAAAGCTAGATTCATTGAATAATTTAGCTTCATTTGTGTCACTATATTGAATTTTACAGAAATAATGGCTTGGGAGGAATTGAGATGGAATGTAAATAAAATCTAAATTTATTTTTCAGAAGCAAGTACCTCACTAATGCACGGTTGAATTAATAATCTGTTTTGATATATGATCCGCTATTTTTTTTCTTTTTAACCTTTTTTATAGTTTGTTTTTTCATAAAAAAAATATTGGGCCACAGAATTTGTATGCAACGAAAATAGGCTACGAAAGAAAAAAAGGTTGAGAACCCGTGGTATAGATCCTATATGCCCGGGGTGGACAAGCTTGTCTAATTAAAGGGCCACTTGTAAAACAACTACAAACTAGCGCTAACCGCAAAATCAATATTAATGTTAAAACACGTGCGCAGCCCTGTTACTATTAAACTAGAAATAACACCAAAATCATGTAGAAGTTTTCCTAAACTTGCCATGTTTCAACATGTTAATGTTTTTGGTTTAAACGTGCAACTCGTTACAATAGCAAGTCATGAGCATTCAAATAAAAATTATAATTTTATTTGTACCTTAAAAAAAGATAAACTTATTACATTTCAGTTCCATAGAAATCACAAAAAAGTCAAATCCTTTAACCCAAAATAACTAAGTCATGTCTAGTAGAGTCATATTAAAAAAGTGACTTAAGCTCGCTAATTCATGCCATTGACAAAAAAACGCCTTTGAGAAAAACATTTTGAACGCCTTTGAAAAAGCGAAAAACGTCTGAATATCAGAATTTATATATAATTAACAAAATGCGGCCCTTGTTAAAAGGTGAGACCTAAGCGTACATGTTCTTTTAAACTTCAACCCTTATGTGTTTCAAAGCATATCCTCCTCATGATTTAATAGGTTAGAATGCAGCATTTGTCTAGTTTATTAGGTTTTTTGGACAAATGACCTGACTTAACTTGACTTTAATGTTTTGGACAAATGACTTGGGTTGAAATGACTTGGGTGGAAAGTATTTTCAAATGACCTGGGTGAAAAGTATTCAATATGCAATTTTGTTCTAAAAGTAAGCTATTAAAGCAATTCACTTGTGTTCAAATCAAGCAATTCACCTGTGTTTTTGTTGTTTTTTGTTGAGTTCTTGTTCATAATGTACGGGTTATCCGTTTAACATTTTTTCATGAAAAGGACTTGACCTAAAGCTGGCTTGATCTTATTATCACTTGGGACTTAAGTTGGTATTTATTCAAAATGACTTGACTTGGACTTAAGTTATTTTACAAATGAATTGGCTGGAACTTCTAGTCATTTAAAAATGACTTGTTTACAACTTTGTCTCCAGGCATTAGGCATTGGGCTCCAAAATTTGTCCGCTTGTCATTTCAAAACATTGCCTGTCACCATTTAGAATTTCAGAAGATTCGATTACGGCACTTTGTTTGATTAAATTCCTGTTTGCTTGCAGGCTTCCTACAACCGCGATGCCCTCTGCAAGGAAATATACGACCGTCTGTTCTCCTGGCTCGTCCAGCGAATCAACAACTCGATCAGAGTGACTTCGCAGTCCATCAAAACTTGCAAAGTCATGGGGGTGCTCGACATATACGGCTTTGAAGTGTTTGAAGTGAGAAAAAATGCGATTGTCTTCTTTTTTAAGCGACTTTTGATAAGGCTTTGCGAAGCCTTCTCAAGATTTAAGCTTTAACAGTGGTTGTTAGCCCCTTTCCTTGCTGCACCCCTTTTAAATTACCAAGCAATTATCGAACCCAAAAATTTGAGTGGATGTGTGTTTTATAAGCCTCTTATGTTTCGCTGATATTTACAAATAAGCCGGATAGATCAGAAATTCTTATATGTTTTAATAAGACAAACCAATCATTTTTGATCTCGAATCTCGGTTAATGTGGTTTTCTATAACCTTGCCGTATTTATTAACACGGGTAGACAATGTTATATTGTTTTTTAATAAATATAATTTTTTCATTTTATTCTATGAACTTGAAAAGCTGAAATAAAAGCTTACATAAATTCTAGAGTTTTTAACAGGGAACGTCTTCTATTGAAGGCTTCTATTTGATGGTGTATTTGGCCTTTTATTAACACTTAAATACATCATTTTAAGGTATTTTTGTAATGAATGCCCTTTTTTGTTGTTCGAAGTAACAAGATAAAACAAAAGTTGTCACACGAACAAGAGTTTTTAAATAGATTTTTTTCGACAATATTTAGACCGCTTAACATACTCTTTACGAAGTCATTTTCACCAATAAGAATGTGCTTTTTTACACTTCTTAATCAGCTTGCACGACCTATGTACTGTAGAACGATTACGAACGCAATTGCCTCAATTCATTGGCAGTCCAACAAGTTTGTTTACCACGACATTTTAAAAGCGTTAAATCGGCTGTGAGCTGCTTTGCTGAATGAGGACCACACCTTAAGAACTGCACAAAAACGATTGTAAAACGACGTGTTTCAATTAAATTACTTTAAACCTGCTAAGTAGGATGGCTTGTTAAAACGTTTTTATTATCTCTCGTTATAGGTTTGAATTTTATTAGTTTCATTAGGGATGTCAATATCGAACCGAAGATGATACCCGATGTCAAGTTGTACCAGTGTTGTAATAACTTAAGTCAGTGACTTAACTTACAGGGTAATCAGGTGACCTCAAAGACCTCGGCCTAATTGTAGAACGGAGCCTTCGTGTTTTTGCTTTAAAATCACCGAGGCATTTTAAGTGCATTCGAGAAATATATAAAGACGAATTGTATTGGTTCTTGACAAGCTTGCGTACAACCGTGCTTCATCAGGTCAAAGTGGAAATAAAAACAATTAATATGCGTCAAGTTTAACCACAAGCGCGAGTAAAAGGGGATAAGAACGATAAAGTCTAACGCAGCCACAGGAACATACTCGCAAAGACGTCTGTTACTGACGAAAAAACAATAATAACTGGAGATTCGTGCTTTAAACTTTTTAAAGTACACTGGGTGTTAGCGAGCATGTTCCTGTGGTTATGTTAGACTTCATCATTTTTATCGCCTCGCGCTTGTGCATCCATTTCGTGCATTTTAGTTTCTACTTTGACCTCATGAAGCACGGTTGAGAGAAAGTTTGTCTAGAATACAATAGAATTTGTCTTTAAACAGTGCCGCCGATTACCCTATTTAAAATTAGGCAAATACGGCCTTGTATATAGTTTAACTTACAGGGTTACCACAAAGTCTTAATCTTTTGAGCTAAATGACTGGACTTGACTTAAGTATTTTGACAAACGCCTTGACTTGAACTAAGTCATTGAGTCGAATTTCTTGATTTCAAATTACGGATTTTTATTGAATATATTATGGTTAGGCTTAATTATCCCAAGTGTTGCATGTATACCCGTAAAACAATTGTTCATATTGGGATTATTGTTCATATTGGGACTAGCGTTTAAAATTTTATTTTTGTGACAAGGACTTGACTTAAAAATGACTTGACTGGAACTTGACTTGGGAAATTGATGACTTGGACTGTGACTTGACTTGTTATTTTTTGCCAGACTTGACCTGAAGTTAAAATAATATTTTTAAAGGCTTGATTGGGATTTCATATTTTTACAAATCGATTGAATTTGACTTTGGTCATTTTGAAATGATTTGTTTACAACGCTGTTAAGATCTGAATATAAATGGCTGTAAAACGACGTGTTTCTATTAAAATAATTAAACCTTTAAATTAGGAGTCATAACCTGCGCTTGAAACGTTTTTATTGCCTCATATGTCGCCACCTGGTTGCTTAGATGTTGTAAATCTATGGTAATTTAATTTGTGACATACTGCTGCATTCTGACCTATTGATTTTCGTTGTACGTAAGGACAGGATACAGCATGCAATGCTCAGTCGCTAGAGCGAGGGTCCCGCTATGTCCAAGTTCGTGAGTTCAAACCTCACAACAGGCAAGATTTATGAACAGTGCAGCAAACTAAGGTGTCATGTTTGTTTCTCGACTTGCTCCGCTCTAAGCCTGTGTAGCTTAGTTGGTTCAACGACGGCACTCTAGGGCCGAGGTCGTGAGTTCGAACGTCAACGACATTTAATCAATGATAAAACTAGATTACTGTTCCAATTTAAATGGTATAACACACTAAATACATGTTACACTCGATGCAGAAACAAGATGTGTGCAAAGCGCGAAAAATAAATGCTTTTACTTAGTAAAAATAGCCGGGAAAATATGAGGAATGGCCTCGTGCCCAGTTTGTACAATAGGTCGCGGGCCGCATGATTTGCGTTGGCGGACCAAGTCTACTCTATACTACTGTTAATTTGAACCACCAAGCGTATACACCAAATCAACACTAAACCTTCTGTTTGCAGCGCAATGGCTTCGAGCAGTTCATGATCAATTATTGCAACGAGAAGCTTCAGCAGATCTTTGTCGAGCTCACGCTCAAATCGGAACAAGAGGAATACGTCAAGGAGGGAATTGAGTGGCTCCACATAGAATACTTCAACAACGCAATCATCTGTCAGCTTATTGAAAACGTAAGTTCGAGGGTATGAGTTCGAATTTCACCAGGTATCAACTTGGATTGCAATCCTGACAACTTGACTTATACGGTAATCTATGGGTCGTATAAACTTAGGAATGATAAAGCCCATAGAAAAGGTTGGTATTTGTTGAGGTAAGTTAATGGCTGGAGGTTGTAGGTAGACGAAAAATAAATTTCAAAGCCCATACAGAATTAAGTAGCATTTTGTGAACGTTTCGAATAAATCTTCAGATCATGGTCATGTTGAAATATACAAAACGTTTACGAAATGCTTCCTACTTTCTGTAGAAGCTTTGAAATTCATTCTACGTCTAACTAAACCTCCAGCCGTTATCTTAAGTTTATCGAAAAGTTCACGAAATTCAACCTACTTCTGTATGGGTTTTGGTATATTTAATGTACGTCTAACTACAACCGCCAACCATTATGCTTTCAAAATCCACTTTTAATCAAACAAATCCATTTTAACAAACAAGTGTTATTCGTCTTCTAAAATCTAATTTTTGACCTTCAACTTTCTCCTGCCTCACACCGAAGTCAACCGTTTTACAAGTAATATTCGTCCTCTAAAATTTATAATTTGACCTTGAACTTTATCCAGCCTCACACCGGAGTCAACCGTTTTACAAGTAATATTCGTCCTCTAAAATTTATAATTTGACCTTAAACTTTATCCAGCCTCACACCGGAGTCAACCGTTTTACAAGTAATATTCGTCCTCTAAAATCTATAATTTGAACTTGAACTTTATCCAGCCTCACACCGGAGTTCTCTCGATGCTCGACGAAGAATGTCTCCGTCCCGGTGACGTCAGCGACCAAACGTTTCTATCCAAGCTTGAATCGGTGTGCGGAAAGCACGAGCACTTCGAGAGCAGAAAAAACGCGAAGTTTCTCGCCGATAAAACGCTACCGCACGACGCTTTCCGCGTGCAGCATTACGCCGGAAAGGTATTGCTAGTTTGCTTTTTATATTTTGCGATATTTTATAAACTAGGCTGTGAGGTCGGTTAAAAACAGCACGATTCCGACTACCGACTCCAACTCCGGCAAATTTGCCGATTTCGTCGAGTCCCGAGTCCGACCCTCGGGTCGAAACATTTGAACCTGACCCAAAATATAAATCCTAGTCTGACCAAAAAAATAAACTGGAGTCCGACTCCCGAGTTAAATAAATCCTAAATAAATCTTAAAAATAAATAACAATTCGGGTCCCAGTCCAAGTCATTAGTTGCCCAAGTCAACTTCAAGTTAATTTATTGACACAAATAAACGTTAAACTATTCCAACTGGTCCGATTATTTATGAGCAATAACTCAACTAAAACATAACTAAAACGCAATATATATAGCAATCAAGTTGTTTTATACACAAAAAATTGAGATAAAAAACCCAATTTGAATAAAAAGCGTTTAAAGAAAACGCTTATTTCAACCAAAGTTATTTGACACTATAATAACTTAAGTCCAAGTCACATCATTTGCCCAAAATAATTAAGTCAACCCAAGTAATTTTGCTCAAAAAACTAAAGTGCAGTCAATTCATTTTGCTCAAACGACTTAAGAAGTCATGAAAGCTCATTTGTTCAAAAGACTTGATCAAGATTTAAGTCAAGTAATTTAAAAACAGTGACTTAAATGCACTTAAGTTAAGTCAAGTCATGTCATTAAGACTTAAGTCATTACAACACTGCTAATACCAAATATTATGCTCCAAAATTTTAATCGTTCTGAATTTTTATTTCCAGGTAACATACCTGATCGAAAGCTTCATCGACAAAAACAACAACGCCCTCTTCCGCAACCTTTCCATGGCTGCCTTCGCGTCAAAAGACCCCCTGCTTGGGGGTGCAAAGGGGTTATTCCCCGAGGGTGACCCCTCCATCACTGTACTGAAACGTCACCCAACCACTGCGACCCAGTTCAAGGCTTCGATGTCGGCCTTGATGAAGAATCTGTTGATGAAAAATCCTAATTACATCAGGTATGTGTATTGTTAGAAAGCAGGGTTGCGAAGTCGGTTAAAATAACCCGAGTCCGACTTTGTACTTCTGTATAGGCTTTGTTATTCATTCTATGTCTGACTACAACCTTCAGTCTTTGCTTTAAGATTAATTCGAAACGTTCAAAATGATACCTACTTGTGTATGTGCTTTGATATTCATTCTATGTCTAACTAAAACCTCCAACCGTTGTCTTAAGAATAATTCGAAACGTTTATAAAAGACTAGTCTATTTCTGTATAGGCTTGTATATTGATTCTACATCTAACTACAACCTCCATCCATTATGCCCCAAACATTTCGCTTTGCAGATGTATAAAGCCCCTTAATTTACTTTCAATATCATGAAAAAAGAATAAAATTAAAATTGAATAAAAAGTTATTCGAAACGTTTAAAATGTTACCTACTTCTGAATAGGCTTTGACGTTCTTACCACGTCACAACTTCCAACCATTATGCTCCTAACATTTAAGTTTGCAGATTTGTTTTTTAAATTTAAGTTTGCAGAAGTGATTAAAGCTTTTGATATTAATTCCACGTCTAACTACAGCCTCCAGCCATTATCTTAAGACTTATTCTAAACATTCAAAATGCTACCTACTTAGTTATTCCTGCTACGTATAACTACAATATTATGTTCTAACTCTAACCATTTCACTTTGCAGATGTATAAAGCCAAACGATGTAAAACGAAGCACAGTGTTCAGCTGCGATCTCGTGCGCCATCAAGTGAGGTACCTGGGCCTGATGGAGAATGTTCGAGTGAGGCGAGCCGGTTACGCATTCAGGCAGAAGTACGAAGACTGCTTGAAGAGGTAAAAAGATAAACTTGAAATTGGCTGTTCATAGGTTCCTTATTTAAGCGTGTATTAACTATTAACCTTATCTAACTGTGGTCTTTACTTACTACTGTGGTTAATTAGCATCCCTCTAACTTTTTATCGGGAGACACCGGGCTTTTCGAAAATGTCAAACTATTTGTATTGACGCTTTATCTATACAATGAAAGAAATTCGATGCGTGGTTCAACTCAGGCCCTACCTAACCTTAAGAACCACTTTCTTTAGGAACTGTTGTAATGACGTAAAGTCCGCGGTTCTTAACCGGGGTGCCATTTCTAATGCCCAAGGGTACCGAGAGATATTTGAGAATCTTTAAGAATCTGATTTTGCTCAACTCCTACAACTTTTTGTGTAAGATTAGAGTGGAAAAAATTCAATTGAAACTTTCTACGTTGTGCAGAGTTGATGTGTGTTGTTGTTGTTCCAGTTCCGTTTATTGTGACATTCTAGTGATTTACCTGGAAAAACCTTGTAGGGGTGCCGCAATCTATTAGTTATTTCTGAGGGGTGCCACAAGCCATAAAAGGTTGAGAACCACGGACTTAAGTCAATGACTTGACCATCAACACTGATTCAAATAAAAACTATGACAAAAATCCAACCAGCATTTTTTCTAATTAACTAACTATTTTTTCCTAGCCCTATCGAATTTAAAAAATGCCTTTTTTTGACCGTTTTATAACAAGACAATCTATTCTCCAGACCCGAAAGGCCGACAAAGGGAAATGATAGAAATTAAACTGCTATAAATGGATAATACAAAAAAACTTATGAAACCGAAAACGTTAGCAAATAAAAAAGTTAACATTTTTTTCACCCTTTTCCAGATACAAAATGTTGTCGCCACAAACGTGGCCATCTTGGCACGGTCCGCCACAAGAGGGCGTGAAGCACATCCTGCAGAAATCCAACGTCACTTCCGACAAATACGAGTTCGGAAGATCCAAGATCTTTATAAGGAATCCAAAAACTGTGAGTATAGCGTTTCTTTTTTAGGTATGTTATCGTCTTTTGTTTATTTAACATACGGGGTAGTGGAAATAATTTTGAAGGCGATGGTTGGTCGTCTATAATTAAGCTATTAAAGAGATGTGTAAGTACTAGTTTTTCTTAACAAATACCAGTTTTACTTAATGATTACCAGTTTCCCTCAACGCATAGTAGAGTTCCTCAACAAACACCAGTTTTCCTTAACGGATACTAGTTTTCCTTAACAATTACGAGTGTTTTATAAGAAATACCAGTTTTCCTCAATAAATACCTGTTTTCCTGGACAAATGCAAGTTTTTCTCAATAAATACCAGTTTTCCTCAACGACAAATAGCAGTTTTCATTAACGAATACCAGTTTTCTACAACAAATACCAGTTTTTCTCAGCGAATGCCAGTTTCCCTCAACGCATAGTTTACCTTAACGACAACCAGTTTCCTAAAAAATAACGAGTTTTCGTTAAAATAAATACCAGTTTTCCTGAATAAGAATAATACGCCAGTTTTCCTCCTGCAAAGCTTAATCTTTTTGTTCCCTTTGTTCTGCAGCTCTTCTTCCTGGAGGATTTACGCGCAGATGCGCTCCACGATCTCGCCACCACCATCCAGAAGTCTTGGAGGGGATTCAGTGCCTGGAAGAGATTCCAGCAGATGAAGAGAGCAGAAGTCGTGATCTGCAAAACCGTGAGGAGATACCAGGTAAAGAAACCGTACATCAATTGTTTAGCATAATGGCTGGCGGTTGCAGTTAGACGAGGAGTGAATATCAAAGCCTGTATTCATGTATAGGAAACAGTTTAGACCCTGTCGAATAAATCTTAGGATAGTGGCTTGAAGTTGTAGTTAGGCGTGAAATGAATTTTGCTCGCAATAAGAGTATCATTAAAAAATAAAATAACATTTGAGGTATGGATGTCTACTAAAGCTTTGGAGCATAATGGTTGCTTTGAGTTAGACGTAGTAGCAATATCTAAGCCCATACAGAAGTAGGTAGCATTTTGTAAACATTAATGTATATATCTTCAGATAATTACTGGAGGTTGCAGTTAGGCGTAGAATGAATATCGAATCCCATACAAAAGTAGGTACGCTTCGGATATTTTTTTATTTATTTTTAACATGGCGATTTGCATAGAATCAGTGCCTTCTTACCATGTTGAAAATGAATAAAGGGGTATTTGAAACGTTTAGAATGTCACCTACTTCTATATGGGCTGTGATATTCCTACAAAGTCGCACACTAATTAATTATTTCAGAAGTTTTTTTTTAACTCCAACATACCCAAAATTAATTAGTTTTACTTTTAAATTAATTGTTACTTGTATCTCGCACATAAAAACCGTTAAAATATTTTAGGTGAACAAGAGTCTTTCACTAGTTCCTTCATACGTTTTGCAACTAAAATAAACCTACCCTGATAATTAATTAAACCAATATTTGGATTTTAATGGGTTTTCCAGTAAATTGTTTCTCCCTTATCAAAACCGTAACGAGATATCTGATAAATGTAATTAGTTTTGATTTTCACAATTTCTAAAGTGAAAACTGCGAGATTGTTTTATTGAGGTTAACATCAAACCCTTTTTATGAAATCACCTGCTTTAAAACTTATTTTTGTTTAGACCGCAAAAAAAACGCAAATATTTTTTTTCTTTATAAATGAGTTGTATTTAAAGACGAAATCATCGGCTTTCTGGATACAATTTTTTATTTTTGTTGTTTTAGGCTCAACAGAGATATCTAAAGCTGAGGACAGCTGCCATCGTTTTCCAATGCTTTATTCGTGGTTGGAAGGTAAGTCGGAAATGCAGTGCTTTGATTTTATTCTTACTATTAAGGTTGTCCGATATTATCGCATCGTTGCCGATACCCGATCATAAGAGGAGGTATCAGCAGTGTTGACTTGACTTAAGTCATTTGGACAAAATGACTTGACTTGACTTAAATCTTTCGGACAAATGACTTGAATTGACTTAAGTCTTTTGAACAAATGACTTGGGTTGAAATAAGGCATTTCTTTAAGTATTTTTTTATAAAATTGAGCTATTTGTCCAAATTTTTGCACAAAAAACAAATTGCTTGCTTTATGTTCCGTTTTCGTTTTTTTTAGTTCAGTTATTGTTCATAATCATGCGAGTTAAAAAATTCTAATAGTTTAATAATTTATTTTTATGACCAGGAAATGACTTGAAGTTGACTTGCTCTGATTATGATTTGACTGGGACTTGACTTGTTATTTAATCGAAAAGACTTGACTTGGACTTAAGTTATTTTCCAAATAACTCGACTGGGACTTAAGTCATTTTAAAATGACTTGTTTACAACACTGGGTATCAGTACTCGTTCGATACTAGGGTGGTATCAGTATCAATCCGGTTTTAAAAGGCTACATTTTTTTCACTTTAGTATCAAATATCAAACATTTTAAAAACATAGCAACGAGAAAAACTACATATGTATTTGCCGGAAGAGCAATTTTACATTTTTTGACTGGAGGTTAACTCTACTTAGATAGATGTAAAATGAATTTACCACGTAAAATGAGCTATTCATCACCCAAAGTTCCGTTTGGATTTGATCTGTTGGCCGAAACTTTAGTGATATTGTCATTTCAGTTGTTTTCTTCGTCGCATTCTTTTGAATTATGTTCAGTTTGAATCCAGATTTCAATTTCTCTGAACCACCCCATTTTACTTAACACTGTGCACCACTTTCTGCTATAGCTTCATGGGTATTTTGTTAAATTATTCCCAGTGTACACTATTTAGTTGTCGTTAAAGTTTTGTTCAACTGTGCGTTCATTGCTGTAAATAGTGTCGCGACAAAACGTATTATTCTTCAGGCGTAAGACTGGCTACAGATTGTCGTTAAATTATTAGTTGTAATACAAAATTTTTTTTTTTTTACATTAGGCACGCTGCCTGCTCCGTGCACATAAGCTGCACAAAAAACGGTGTCTTGCTGTTACCCTAATAGCAGCTCATTGGAGAGGTTTCGTCACCAGGGCAGAATACAGAAAGTTCTTCAGAGCAAATGCCGGCAAAGTTATCGCCGCGTTTATGGAAAAATACGCCGTGAGTAAGAGTTGGTTGATTGAAAATAATTAATTGATAATTTTGTTTATTTATTTATGAAAAACTATTTAGTGTATTAAAAACATATTTAATGTGTTAAAAACATGTTTATTGTTTTAAAAACATATTTAGTTTACGAAAAAAAAATATTGAGTTTATTAAAAACATAGTTAGTCTATGAACGAAATATTTGGTGTATTACAAACATATTTAATTTTTAAAAGACGTATGTTTTTTTGGGTTTTTTTTTTA
Organism: Ascidiella aspersa; assembly: GCF_963924565.1. Lineage (NCBI taxonomy): Eukaryota > Metazoa > Chordata > Ascidiacea > Phlebobranchia > Ascidiidae > Ascidiella > Ascidiella aspersa. Next base: position 5,527,337 of record NC_139451.1, read on the forward strand.
AGTTTTTGGGTAACTTACGTATAGTTTTGGTAAAGTCAATTGCAAACCTACAAAAGGTATATTACTGTAATCCCTGTAAAAAACTATTTTCCATTTGGTCCCGGTAAAATAATTAGAAAACCTAGTTATTTTGAGTAAAATATGTATTCAAACATGCTTGTATTAGGTGTATTTTAAACACAACATAATGTTCATAATTTTTTTATAAACTTATGGTTATGAATTAAAAAAAAACAGATGTCAATGTATTGAACATTTTGCCGGATTTCCGTTTATTTGACTTAAAACTTGGCTAAAATTCATCACAAAAAACGCCTTTGTAATTTACAATATTTGTTAATTTATTATTTAAAATCTGGAAATCAGGTCGCATTGTTTAACGACGGCTTGTATTAAAATTAAATTGCACGTAAAAAGCATGGTTGTGCAAGAAATTTAACACAATTTCTAATCTAAGTCACGACTTTGTACCATTTTTAACAAAGTGAAGAGCTTTTAACTTAATAAGTTTTGCAGAATTTAGATATTCTTATTTTTTGACGAGTTTTAAAATGGCCAACGCCTACTTACTTCTCAAAACCTTTATTTTAGATGCGTAATATATCTTGTTTTTAAGTTTAGAATTTTTTTATATAACTTCTTGCTTCGAATTTTCAGATTCGTTCGTATTTCTTGAAACTACCTTCCCAACTTCCTTCTAATTCTCCAACCGACAAGCACTGGCCCGCCTGTAAATACAACTTCCTCAAGGAAATGCATTCAGAGCTTAAAGAAATTCATCACAAGTGGAGGGTAAGGCTTGTTTTTAAATTAAAAAAATTAAAACCGTTTAAAAACAATTAAAAAACAAAAAAAAAATTGAAAATAAAATTGCTATAGCTTTTAGTATACTAATGTTTTTTCAAACTATATGGCTGTTGTCAAGTTTAATTTTTCTTATAAACCATTAATAGTATTTTTTAAAGTTTAACTCGTTATAATGAAATAATAATAATATTTGTTTTTAGTATATATTTCGTAACGCTATATACTTTTTGGCAAACGTCTACTCTATAAAGTTTGATTTTATGTTAAAAGTTAATGATTTTCGTATTTCTGTTTCTGTAGTGTTTTTTACCCGTAAAAAACAAATGTCCTTATTTACTTTACTATAGCATAAATATAATTTTTTTTGCAAAACGTGTTTTCTTTTGTAATTAATCAAATGTTTGTTTTGTTTAAGGTTGTAAATGCGTGTATGTATGGTAAATAACTTATTTTTGCTCTTTTGTTTCTTCAGTGTATGAAATACCGAAAGTCTCTGAAGCCTGAAAAGAAAACTCAACTTTCGGAGAAACTAGTTGCTTCCAATCTCTTTAAAGGTGAGTTTTATACAGAAAACTCTATAAAAATAAATTAAGTTAAAAGTTTGATTTCTGTTGCTAATGAAACATTAATATTAATGATTTAAGGAAAAGAATCGAAAGTATCCAAAACGTTTATTCCGACGTTGATGTTGTTCGTATTTATTTATTCCCACGTTGATGTTGTTCTTATTTCGGTCTTATGGCTTGAGTCCTGTAAAACTGGTAAAAGTTTGTACATTTCCCGAAAAATTCTTTTTTAAGAAAAGCATTGCGAGGTAAGGATTTGAGAATATTTCGTAAAATATTTTCTTCCATTTTGCAGGTAAGAAATCGTCCTACAAAATCTCGCTTCCCGATTGGTTCGTTGGCGATCACGTGAAAATGTCGGCCAATGAGAAGTGGCGAAAGGCGGCGACCTTGTCGGGTGACCTTGACATCGTGTTTGCCGACGAGGGATTCAAAATACACAGAGCCGATGGAAAGGTTTGTTAAACGCATTGAAAAAGAGAATTTCTTACGAATATTTTTTTGTTTTGCATATGCCTTAACTTATACCCGAATTATTAAATTTTAGTACAGATTCAAGATGTGATAACTATAGATTCCATATTTTTGTAGAAAATGTCGCATTTTAATGCTTTATTTTGAAAAGAAATCACAGTTATATATTTTTTGAATATTAATTATTAGTTTAAGTTTATCATATTTTATCTTTTTTTGTGTGTCATTTTTTGCATGTTTTTTAAAACTGAAACAATAGGGTTTGCTGTAAAAGAACGACTTAGAATCCTAAGTTTTTTAGATATGGGGTTCTCAATTTTTTTATGGCGAAAAAAATGTATTTTCCTGGGCCAGGGTCGGCACAACATTTTTAGAGCTGACGTCATGAAAACAATTAAACTTAAAAACCTGCTGATTCGATAAAAAACAACGTTAAAGTGAAATGTAGTCTAAATACAAACGAGAAGGCGCCAAAGCGTTTTTTTTTTAATTTAACTCTTTTACTTTTTTGAGTTTTTAAATATTCATTTTAGTTTTCAACAAACAATCCTAAGATTTTTAGTTCGACTTTAATGTACCACAAAAAGGTCCTTTATATTTCTGTGTGTACTTTTGTGATTATTCTGCATTTAACTACAACCTAAAGCTAATTGTGCGTCAAACTTTAAGTAATTTTTATTGATAAAATTACATTTTTTCCGTCGTCAGTTCGTGAGTTCGTTGATCGTACTTTCCAAAGTCGCCCTACTAATCGTCGATTCGAAAACGATGAAGGCGAAAGCGCGTCTCCCGATCCAAAGCATTACAGGGATATCATTCTCTCCTTTTGACGACGGAATGGCGATTGTACATGCTAAAGACTCGGTAAAAATCACATTATCGTTTTGTTAAAATTGTAATGTAGCTTGATAATGCGTTTCAAAGCCAAAAAGGTTAAATAAATCGACATCACCATGTGACTCAAATATCTCCGAACTTCGCCTAAAGGTGAAACGCAATTCTTTTTAGGCCTTTTTGGCTTTGAATCAATATTATCAAGCTGTTAGAGTTCCTTGCAGAGTAAAGCTCAATATTCTCAGGCATTTTTAACGTATAATCCTGAGCATTTTCTTTGACTTTGTTTTACAGCAATTTTCTTTCTAAAGCTTAAGCAAATCGACGCCTAATCAGTGAAGAATAATTATTTCAAGAAATTTTGTAAAAACTTATTCTATACAGTTAAGCTTAGCACATATGCAAAATAAATAGTAATACAACTTAGTTGACGGGCTAGGACAGTTGTCTAATTAATCTAAGCAGTCTGTATGACTGTCTTTCGAAGACCTAAACCAACTTTGTCCTTTTTTAGGCAAACAACGCCAGCAAGAGCAAAGGCGATCTTATAATCAACGTGGCCCACTCGATCGAAATGGCGACCAAGCTTTACAACTTAATCAAAAGCACGACTGGAACCGAAGTCACCATTACTGTTGGCGAAAGGTAAATTGAAAAACAAACGTGTTTACAACGGAAGAAAATATAGAAAAAACAAGGGAGGAATTGTTTTTATCTGCTAAAAAACGGTTTCACAGTTACTGTAAGCGATAATTAAGGATATTAAAAACTATAAGAATTTTTGTGATAGCCATAATTGGCCGCTATTTAGATACTAATTTTAAACTTGTATTATTTCTTTTTATTCTATATGTGGTTAATGCAACTTTTGAAGGTTTTTGGTTTTCTTTTTCTTTAAGAATAGTTATGCACTGTTAAATAATACTATAGCTTATACGTGGTAAGAATATCAAAGCCCATAGAGAAGTAAGTAGCATTTCGAACGTTTCGAATAAATCTTTATTCAGTTTAGACAATTAGACATGTAAGACAGGCACTGTTATTATTCATGGTATATAAAATATATATAAAGATTTATTTGAAACGTTCAAAATACTACCGGTTTATTTATGGCCTTTGCTATTCTTGCTACGTCTTTCTACAACCTCCAACCATTAGGTTCCAAAGGTTTATATTGGTAACTTGTTTGTAATTATTAATTTTTCATTTGCTAAGACGGAAATAGTCAACTTTTAGTTTACGCAGCGCATTCGGGACTAAAATAAGGACTCAATTTTTAAACGAACGCTTTCTTGTCAGGGTAAAACTTGTCTGCAAAGCCACGATGCAACTGAGCTTCGCGAAATCAACCGACGGAGCGATGGCGCCAGTCGTGAAGAAGAAGAAAGACATTTTCATTGTAACAGTCCCGAACCGAAACAGCTCAAACGGCGTCACGCAGTGAAATGTTGGCTTTGCCCAATGTACAGGCGTGCTTGCTTCCGTCAGCAAACTGAAATACCGATTCGTTGAACGCTACGACTTTATTTAAAGTGGTCGCGTGGTATTTGGGTTTTGGAATGTCCGCTACTTAGCATTTTATCCTGATACCGCTATTTAAGACAAAAAGTAGCGCGATCTGACACGAAATGACGTCATAACTATGACCTGGAAGCACCATATAATAAATTGCCATTTGAAAAAAAAAGCTGTACGTTGGATTAAAACACAATGCTTAATGCCAAAATTAACATCGTTACATAAAAAGTTTTTAAGGCGTACAATTTCTAAACTTAATTCTCTTCCAATATAGGAAATATGGAATTTTAAATTTGGCAAAAAAACTATATATTGGTTATTCGTATGACGGCGAGTTCATTAAGCTGTCAGTTTTTACTTAACCCACATTTTCTTTTATCTAATTTTTTTCCCAATTCATTGTGCTTGGCGCGTGTTTTTAAAGGTAACAATCAGTGTTGTTTCGCATTAATCAGACTTTCTTTAAACTGCAGGCCTGTCACATTTACTTGTTTCTATTTTGCTGTTTTTAATCTGTTGCTTTTACGTTTAATTCAAGCATTTTTTGCGTTTTTTGACGGTTTACTGTAAACGTTTTTTTGTTTTGTTTTTTCTGTAGCAAAATCCTTTCGATCTGGTATGTAGCAAATGTGTTCTCGTCATGAAAAAAAAACGTTGCATCAAACTTATTGCTTCGCTTCAGTATACTCGTTTCCAATGATTTTTATATTTTTCTCTTTTTTAGTCCTTTGTATTGGATCTTTAACTGTTAGCATTAACGAAAAAAATGTTAAACGCGTGTGCCAAACAATTATTTTAAGTTACTAACAAATTAATGTTGTTACTGTAAGTATAAAACGCACGTAAAGTCATGCAAAACTCTTTAGGATCTGTTAAAATTTATTTTACTTTTGTTTTATCATTGTGTTAAACATATTCAAACCTTTATTAGGCCTTAACATTTGTGGTAACAAAATGATGAAAATTTTTGCATTGACTACTATTTATATCTGTTACATTAGTTTGTTGATCTATGTTAATAACAGTGCCTGCAGTATTAGAGCATTATTCATATGCAAACTATAATATAGCTAGAAACTTATTCTCGGATACATTGTGGATCACATTGCATTGTACAAGATTTTATGTTGCACTGCCAAAATTAAAAAAAAAACTTTTCGAGGCCATTTTTTCGCGAGTTTGGCCAATTTTTTATAGTTTTTCTACAAATGTTACAAACATGCCAATTTTTGTTCAAAAATCTAGTTTGAATTATTTAAAAAAAGTTTTTTCAACTGTGACCGAGAGTGCATTCAACCATAATCGCGGCGTTTCTAATGTTTTGGTCGTTGTAAAAGTATTACAAGCAAACTAGTATTACTGTAATTTTGCAGAATGTTCTAATTCGTAGTAGCAAAGCGCTACTTGTAACCGTTGTCGTTTCATTGCACCCTTGCACTAAAGTTTTTTGTACATATCGGCCTTGTAAGTTCCGCTTAACCTTGTAAAAAAACGCATTTTTATGTAAATACGTGTCGTGTGACTGTTGTTGTGTATACATCTTGTCATTGCTGAACATTTTCTTTATACTGCAATGCGCTGTATTATAGGTTCTGAAAAATATGATTACTAGGATTTATAAAAGCATTTTCAATAGCCTACGGCATACCGACTGCAAATTTGGGCGTGTGCGCATTTATTTAAAAATATTATAAGTTTTTTTAATTTGTTACCGTATGGGCTACAACCAAATAGCCAAATTTCATTTTATTGTGTGTTTCTTAGCATTGTTCTGTAGCAAATGAACTAGGTTGTTCCGCTAAACCCGGCATCTGGTAAAAAAATATTGAGTTACATTCCAGATCCGTGAAAGCCTACCGAATGCTTCCGCTCAGTTTATTTTGCTCATGAGTTGTGCTTGTGCAATTCATTCTTACTGTATATTGTATGCAACGTAATTCGGTACAATAAAAGAAGCGATTTTTCAGCGATGCTTGGTTACATGTGAACCAGAGTTTCTTAAACTGGGGTTCTTGGATCCTTAGTGGTTAGTGGACGACTATTAGGTGGTCCATTTAGACCAGTGTTTCCCAATCTTTTTTATACTATTGCCCAATTGAACTTCTTGCGTTACATGCGGTGTAATATATGTGTCCGTAGTGCCCAAATAGTTGGGTTTGAATCCTGGTCTAACATTGTACTGTTTTCACTTTCGTTTCGATTAGCTGTCAGTGATTTTTGAGGTTGTCTAACATACATTCACTTAAGGAATTTACGTGAGCATGTGTACAAATACAAATTGAACTAAATCAATGACATGTGCACAACTTGGCATTATAAGGTTTTAACACACTGATGCAAACCAGGCCGGGTTAAGGGTACTGTAGGCCTAAGGATGTTCACTAGAGAAGGGCCTAATTACCATGACCTCCATAAGCCTAGAACCCTAGACCTAAATTAAAAAACACTCTAACTAACCTGACAACTAACACACAAAACCGACTGTCATTCTAACAGGTTAGCAAAGACGTTTTTTCCAAACCTTATTCGCAGAAATTGCTTGGTATTGGTGACATCAGACGTCCAAAGGCAGTGGTCGGCAAACCTTTCTCGTCGCGGCTCAAAGTACTTTTTCGGAGCTGGCAAGAAAATCCGAACAGAAAAGCCCGCCACCTTTTAGACAAAATAGACACGAGTCCATTTCACATACTTTTTGACTATTTCAACAAGGTAAGTGCAAAAAATGTTCGCGCTTTGGTCGAATTATCCTTCTATGTCCGGTTTGTTTACGTTGTGATGTTATTTTTTTACTTAGATCCGTTTTTCCGTGGGTCACGGAAAACAACGGAAAACGTATTCGAAATATCGAACATATATAACATATTTTTTATTTTCGGCAATGTAATAAAAACTTGAAAGAAATTTAAAAGAAATGCCGGTATACCCCCCAAAAATCGCGCTCGCTTCGTTCGCCAGGTGCGCCTTGACTTAAAAGGTTAACAAACACTGAGCTAGATAAACTTTACATGTTATCGCGTTTCTTCAAAGTAGTTTTATTACACTTTTTATCAGTAGTGTGGATGACGACGTGTGAACTCGAATTTTAAACCAAACAAGCGTTTTTTTCGCGCTTTGCGTCACAATTTACTGCCCTCTTAAACGTAATTAAACACGTTTTTAAGTGCAAAAACGATCAAGGTCCGCTTGAATCACAGTTGTTCTAACATGAAAATAACACAATTCTTGGTTATCATTTTGTGCGGCCCGCAGAGATCTTTCTGAGGTTGGTTTTGGGCTGCGACAAGGTTGCTGTTTATCATAAAAATTACAAGGTTTCTGTGTTTTTAAAGAAAAACGTACAGTATCGTGTTGTGTGAAGTCCCAGATTTTAGACATTTTAGTGTGGTAACTTTGGGGCGTCTGCGGGAGCCCTAGAAAACTTACGAAACTTATTTTTATGTGACACATAATGGCAAATCAAGCAGGAAACATAAATTTTCAATAAAAGTTAAATGTGAACATCCATAACGGGTTAAATATTAAGTAGGCCTACACTTTAGCGTTATGCTTACTAACTCATCGTTGTTACAACTCGTGGCATACATGTAAGCAAATTCGACTCGGGCCTCGGGACTCGACGGAGTCGGTTTGTTTTGCCGGAGTCAAACTCGGGACTCGGGACTGGAGTAAGACCGCGTAAAACAACCCGAGTCCCGAGTCCGACGTGCGCATGCGCAGTATCAAATTTATAACTGTTAAGGCGGCAAAATGTTAGTTGTAAAAGTGTAACAGCGAATGTGAAATATTTTTAAACCATGTAATGCGTGTGGATCAATTATGACACCAATATGAGTGGATTGCAGAAAATCTACCTTAATTAAGTTGCGTAAATGAGTAAAATACAGGCTGTAGAGTCGGAGCAGGACTCGGGATTCGACAAAATCTTACATTTGGCCGGAGTCGGACTCGGGTGTATTTTTTTGGCCGGAGTCGGACTCACGAGTCGGACTCGGGTGTATTTTTTTGGCCGGAGTCGGACTCGGGTTGTTTTTACCCGACTCCGCAGCCCTGCTTAGAACTACCTTATTTCTAATTATCAGTACGTTTTGTTGGCTTTATGCAAATCTATTTAACCAAAGGCGCCGTATAAATTGTGGCATGTTAGGCCTTTCTTAGTTTCCAATTTAAACAAAATTTACGCATTTTTTTTTATTTCAGCTCCCCATTTGAGCACGAGTTTGCCTGAGAACAACGCTAAATTGCAAAATTAACGATATAAGTACCATTTAATTTGTTAATAACGCTCTCATACCGTCATCAACTCGATTTATCGTCTTGGTCGTATTTGATCTTTTTTGTTATATATACGACCAATTTGAGCCCAATTTTTAGCTCTTACCAAATGTGGAAGACGTGAAAAGCACGCTATTTTTTGCGTCGTTTTTTTAGGGATTTTCTGGCACTTTTCCCGTGATGTATCAACCAAAAAATTCTGTTGCAGTTAGTTGTAGGTTTACGCACCAAACGTACATACAAATGCTATACTTTTAAACTCAAATATCACACTAAGAGTAATGCAATAGTCTGTCTACTTTAAACAAAATCGAATGACAAATGCCTGTTTTTCGCCGTTTCCCTAATTCTCTAATAAAGAATCTATACCGACATAAATATAAAGTTGGAGACTCGAAATTGGGGACGAACATACTTTTAGGCACCATTTTAAGCGCATCGCTCAAGTCTTTCAGTTTAATCTGATGATTGGATCCACAACGCTTGTACACCGGTCGTTCTAAGTTGCTTGGCTGTCTCAGTTTTGACTGGTTATTTACCACAATTTGAGCCTTGTGGTTGATCGGCGCACGGAGTTTCGAGGAAGAATCAACCTTGTGTGGTGCCTTAAGTCTTGTTGGTGGACAAAGTTTAGAAGGAGAACCATTGGGTGCTTTGTGAAAGCTGGGTTCAGCTGGCAACCTGGCGGTGCTAACTTTCATCGCTGTGTTGATTGTGTTTGGTGTCCGCAGTTTGGAGTAAGTTCCAGCAGTAGCAAGTTTTTTTCGTCTTGGTTGTTTCCACATGATTTGACGGAAGGAAAGACCTCTCTTCTGTTGATTTTTTTGATCTTGCCTTCTTTGCCAGCCGTTGTGCGTCTTCTTTCGCCTGTTCCGCAAACTCCTCTTGGTAGTACCGCTCCCAGTCTTCTTCAGTGGGAGACTGGCGAAAGCTTTTTTTCTTTGGTAATTGGTTAATAGCTTTCATAATGTCATCTACTACAAGAAGTGTATCTTTGCTCGTCGTATCTCCGGGATTACGGAGGGAATTTATGTCCTGTCTTTTACAACATGCCTTCTGTGCAATTATCTGTGCGTCCTCTTTTGCCAGTTCCGCCAACTCCTCTTGGTAATACCTTTCCCAATCTTCTTCGGTGGGAGTTGTTTCAAAGCTTTCTTTATTTGGCAATTTGTTAAGTGCCTTTATGATATCGTCATTGCTGAATTTCGGAATTTTTACAAACGGGTGCTTCCTTTTGGGCCATTTCTGAAGCCAGTATTCAAGTTCAGGAGCAAGGAATCCTCCCAGTTCATCTGATCCTGGATAGTTAGTGACGACAACATGGGACTTGCTTAGTACTGGCCGCAGTCTTTTTGCAACTACGGAAGATTTGTCAGTTTTATTTTCTTTCTTCGACGTACTTTGACCAGCCCTTGCTGGAAGAGTAGTAGTTTGTGTTCCTTTGTTTAACTTCGACCTGGGTTTTAGCGCCGGCAACATTCGTACAGTTCCGAAAATGGTTTGGGTGAATGTGGTTGTGCTTTGTCGTTTTTGTGGGGTTCCAATGTCCGATGTAAGTAGATTACCCGGTTGAGTTTGAGCTGTTTGTGTGCTTACAGGCGAACTAACGACTGCTACAGTCTGGGTGGAAAGAGTGGTACCAGCACTTTGGGAAGTCTGAGTAGACATTGACGATGAGAACATGTGACATTGGAAGGTCTGAGTTGAAGTCGACACAGCAAGTGACTTTGAACTTTTCGAATCCTGTCCAATAGTTTGAGTGAAAACAGGGGCTGTTGTCGAAATAGAGGTCTGTGTGGATGCGGGTTTACCAACGGATTGGGAAGTCTGGGTTGGAACTGACTTGAGGATCGGATTAACCGTTTGTATACGGGCGGACATAACGCATTTTCTGATGGTCTGTGTTGGAATTGGCGTTGGGACAAACTGAAAGGTTTGGCTTGCGACGGATATAGGGATTGTGCCCTTACTGAGTTAACCGTCTGGGTTGAGCAGGTTTCAAGTAATTTGGCGTTTTACAGAGGATTTGTCGAGTTGAATCGTGAATTATATGAAGATCTGCTGCGTTGATTTAGATACGGCCTGGATAATTTGGCTGCTCTGTGTTGAACATAGGGGGAGAATCGGTGATACAGGCGATGGGGTTAAAAGATCCTGTACCCTACGCTGGCTCAGTTTATTCAGAAGAGCATTAGCCTTGGTCGAGACATTCCTTTCCAAGTGAGCAAGGAATATTTCAAACATGTCGGAGGTGATGATCAAGTGCACGCGTGGTCCATTGGTCGGAAACCCTGTAAAAAAAACACAACCATATCAGCAGGTAACAGGAACGGCTCGAATGGTAGTTTCAGAGAAGGTCTGGCAATGGACTTCACGGCGACATTTGATTGACCTATAAATACACAAAAATGGGTTAAAAAGGTGTACACCCAAGCCCAAGGCACCAATCAATATAAAATCCCACAGCAATTACCTCGCAATCCTATATTTTCGAATTTCTTTCTTGCCGGAATGCAAATTGTCAGCAACTTATCGTTGTTTGGGTTGCTTGAAATCTTTGTGAAAAAAAATATTGCAGGCACAAATTAACAAAATTGGACACTGACCGTTAAATTAAAAATGATATATATTCATACATTGAAAGTTTAGTCAAAGCAACGGCTTACGCAGAACCATAAGGAGAAAATGTATTGCTAAGGGTTTATAGTTCTTTACAATTAAAATGAATGTTTGCCTCGTTTATAAATTTAGCGATTTCCGAAAAAAAACATGTTTACTCGCAGTAAATTCTGTCATTAAAAACTAGACTATTATAATATTGAGCTGTAGATCTATTATCAAGACAGATAAAGCACAAGTTTTTTATCACTTTTCACAAGACGAAATTATAATTTTTGGTAAGTTTCTGCCGTTTTGTGTGTTGTCTTACCTCATATGAAATCTATCCGACAGGTTTAAAAGAGTCTTATATCCTAGTACAGTGGTCGGCAAATTTATTTGCGCTGCCCTGAATACTCTTTTTAAAGCTATTGAAGGCCCGCTACGTAAAACAACTACAAAACAGGGGGGATCAATATATTTGTTTTGAGTTGGATGCATTAGAATGACGTGTGACGTCACAAAGTTACGTCATGAAACAATTGTTTTTAGAAACACCTTTTGTATTGAACGAACCCGTGCGCAACATGAAGCTAAAAGAAGATTAACACTATATAGAATATTAACACTACATCACCTCCGCAGCTGAATGGCGGCAGCCGCAATCACGTAAAAAGTTCGAACCAAACACAAAAAAGGAATACATTATGTTAATATTGTAGTTAATGTTGAATAAAAACAAATACATTAACTGGATAAATGTTGGTAGAAATTGTGTTTTGTAGGGAGTCTGAGTCCACACAGCGTTGTGGACACCAAGAAAGGGTGAAATATTACACGGCGCCTTGATGCCGAAAACACTGCCATGCCATAATGTAAAACATGCATTTACCGAAAATATAGCGCGAATCGGGAAAAAAATGAATTTACACATAGTTAAATAATATAGTTGTCGGGCTCTTACAGTGCCACATTTATCATGCGGGCCTGAACCATGGTGGGACAATATAACACAAAACTTTTAAAAATACAAATACAATAAATGTACGGCGTAGAAACTTTTAAAATACAATACAATATATGTACAGCATTCACGCGGCCCACAACTCCATGATAAAATAAACCAACCAAAACACCTCGCGGTGCACTTAAAATGGCTCTGTGGCCAACAGTTTGCCGGCCATGTCCTAGTGTAGGTACAGTTTATTTTTAGTAGGCTATAGCTAGCAAACATGGCATTCAAAAGTTCAGCGGCATCCTACAACCGCACAATTTTGTTTTTACTTTTTTTATGGAAACTTAAATTGCAGCTATTCCGATCAAAGAACTGAAATACTGGTGTAACTTAATATGTTTTACCTTCAAGCCTTTTTTAAGTGCAGCGTTCCTGGAATGAACAGTTCCTCGCAGAAATGATACAAACCTAAACAACGTTGCAACTAAAATATCGCTCTTCAAACTTAAGAGTAGATTATTTTAAATTACATGGCTATCGAAACAAAAACATTCAAATAAATACAGTATAACGTGTGGTAACTTGAAATATATTTACCTTTGCAAGAGAAAACATCCACCCTCTAAGAGCGCGATAAACATTATCACACTGATCAACAACATAGCGATATTGAAAGCTAGGTTAGTCTTCAGTTTTCCAATGAGTCAGGGACCATTGAATAGAAACATTTCTGCAAAGCCTGGAAATTATTCACAGGCTGCTCTGGTTCGAACGTAATGCCGAACAACCCATTGAAGGGCGCAAACAGTTTCGAGTCGATTCGAATAAAAAACATAGCTTTCGCTTCTGCCATAAATTTCTGTCGTTCCCGACAAAAGACGTTGAACGAATTTGTCAAAACATGTAAAAAAATCTTACCCTGGCTAAAAGCCATTGTTTTAAGTCGCTTGTGACGTAACAGAATCTTTGGGAAAGTACTGAATTTAGCAAACTTTTCGGAATTTTAAGTCAAAGCTTTTACAAATACTGCATTAACACAACCATTAAAATCTGGAAATAACACACCTAGTTTATTTTTGTGGGTAATTTTCGGGTAGTTGTGCATAACCAGAATAAAAGCAGCAACACGTAAAAAACTGAGCGATGAATAAAAAATTGGCACGCTGTTTTTTAAAATTGGCAAACTGTTTTTGTTTATTTTTGTGTTGTTTTGTAGTTAACACCAGCTGGTTAACACTATTAAAACTAATTATAACTTTTACTCAGTTATTTTTCTCGTACATGTGTTGGATTATTATTAAAGGGTAATTCCCCATTTAAGTGGGGTTTCAATTTTTTCTGCATTTGTTAAAGTGTTTACTAAAAAAGTGAAACATATTCAATGTAAAAGCAAATATACCGTTAGTTTTTTACAGTGTATACCAACAACGTTTTTTGTTTCAGCTAATGTGATTTCGACGGTTTTAGCGAAAAGGCGAAAGGATGAAAGTAAAACGGCAAAAACAAGCAAGACACCTTTTGACTCAATACAAAAACATTTTCAAGTACGTGTATTTGTCACAGTTGTAAACAAGTGACTTTGAAACGAGAATACTCTGCATATTTTATATCATTTAAGTCAATAACACAAAGTTGTCTGAAAGTTAAAAAAAGCAGTGGCACTGGTCTAGAATCCTATCACGTTTTCGTCTGTTGGTTTATATTGCTAACATTATATTTGCGTTAGTGTGCGAGTTTGGGTTTGGGTGGGATAAGGATTATAATTATATTCATTTCTTTCTTGCAATTTCATTTTTGACGACTCATTTCGTTGCTCAAAAAAACAAAGTGGTAGGATTGTAGACCAGCGCCTAATTATTTTACTTAAGTTTTGTTTTGATGCTGCTATTATTAGGAAAGCAGCACCGACGAGGTAGTGAGCAACTTTGTGCTCGTGTAAAACCCTCGATTGTGCACTAGTTTTTTCACTAGTAGTGTTTTAAAACCATTTAGATCAGGGATGTCCAACTTTTTAGCAGAATGGGCCGCATTGCCAAAAAAAAAATTTTGATAGGCCGCACAACCTTTCAAATTAGAGGGGTGATGCTATATGTTAAGTCATATCGTGACGTAATAAAACAACTTAACTTATAAACACCCGCTTTTCGAGTGTGAACTCGTGCGCAAATATAAAAGTAATCTCAACCTTATTTTTTTTTTAATATTGCGGTGTGCAAAAATTTGAGTTTTTACATATTTGGGCTGATATATTTCCTTAAAACGGTCCGCAAAAACTCACATCTTGCTTAGCAATGATGGGTGCACAAAGTGTTCGATGGATGGTGAAATGCGACATGACTCAATTATAGTCTCAGAAAAAACATAAGATTAGGCCTACATCAAATACTGCGCTTTATATACGTTTTGATGATAGTGGAAACAAATGTTTTTAATAAAGGTTACTAAAAGTAAGAATGAGTGGTAGGCCACACGGAAATATAAGGCGGGCCATAGGTTGGACATCCCTGATTTAGATTATCTGCTTCTGCAGTTTCTTTGTCTAGATCGTTCCATTCCGAAATAACTCTTTGGGAAAAGCAAAATTTTCTACAATTAGATTTTACTGAAGGATTACATATTTTAAAAGAATGACCTTGTGTTTTGTTGCTCCGAAGTATAAAAAAATCTTCTTTATTTAAACCTTCTTTTTCATGCATTATAATCGGTAGAGTTTACTAATGTTATTAGTTTTTCTTTTAATATTATACCAGTGATTTGACTTGAAGTCAACTTGCTCTAATAATGACTTGAACTGGGACTTGACTTGTAAGCTTTGCAAAAGACTTGACTTGGGATTATTTTTTTAGGCAAATGACTTGACTGGCACTTAAGTTATTCCAAAATTAGTTGTTTACAACACTGGCTTCTATTATTTATATGTCAATCAAGTTTGATCTGCTATAAATAAAGAGCACAAATGAATTTGTCATACTGCATAGCATTACATGCCAAGGTAGAAAAATGGTAAATATCTCAAAGATTTTGTTTTTTCATGCCTAATCTTCATGGTCTTTTCCGTATATTAAAGATTCCAGGAGCCTTTCCAAATTTTGATTGATGGAACTTTTGCCCAAGCTGCTTCCAAAAGTGGAATCTCAATCCTAAACCAACTGACCAAGTACTTTGGATGCAAAGTACATTGTGGCACTACAAGGTTAGTTTGGAAACACACAATAAGACCTACAAATCAACAATATCTAAAGCAGAATAATTTATAATACCATAGTATTAAAAACAGCAACCTAATAAAGCCAACTAGTAATATACATGACTGAATAATATCTAAATTGTCTGAATTTGACACAAAACCTGAAATTCATTTAAATAAGGCCTGAATGGCCAAAAAGTTAGTGATTTTTTTAAGGAAGGGGTTTGAAGTAATGTAAAAGGATTCATTGGCCTGATTTTGATAGATTTACATCTTATTCCGACGGATTTAGGACTTTTTTGATTTAGGCGTTATTACTTCTATTAGGTATTAGTCTTACTTCGTTCTTATTTCGAACTGTATTTTATTCTAAAGTTGATTCAAGTTTTATGGTTGGAGTCCGTTTTGGTAAAATAGATTTGCTTAAGATATAGTTTTAATTAAAAACTCTTACTTCTTTCTGAATTTTACACCCAAAATGTCCGAATAAGTGGATTTACTTCTAAACATCATTTAATTTTGCTGATATATATATTTTTTTAACTGTAAAATCAAATAATTTTATTGTAGTTATTTGGTTTAAGAAGCACAACCTACTTTTAGACTTGTGCCAAAATTTCAAAGTTAAAACATCAACACAAGGGTGGGCAACATTTTTCTAGTCGCAGCCAAAACAAAACTCAGAAGGTCTGAACTGGCCGTTAAATGTTGACTAATTCAATTCAATTTGTTATTTTGGCACATAACGTTAATACAACAACAAAAGCTATACGATTATTTAGTAATCCAGGAGGCACCGATACAACCAACAGGTTTACCAGTCAAGGTGCCCCATTTCACAATATATATTAGCAAACACAAGAATTATTTAAACATATTAATACTATTTATTTAAATTATTATAAGTTTTTAAATTATTTATTAGTAGTACTCTGATAAGATCATCCCGACACCAATAAATGAAGCAGTCGAAAAAAAAACAAAAAAACAAATGCATATATACCAGGAAGTAAACTATATCAAATACTAATGCTAAAGAAAAAACAAATATTACTGGAGTAGTGAAATAGCAAGTTAGAATAATTGGAGCAATGTAGTTTTGTATTTAATTTTAAATTGGTGAAATGATAATGATTTTAAGTTGATATCAATATTTCCCTATACCACTGGTCCTCGATATCCAAGTGATCTCTGCCCTGATGTGTTTGTGCGAGGTAAAAATAATTGCCTAGTATCCTTTAACCTAGTTAAATGATCGTGTATATCAGAAATTTTAGTAAAATAAAGGCTAAATGTGGGAGGTAGACTACGTAGAATTTATGAATCTTATACCAACCACAACATATGTTGTTAATCGCAAAAAATAAAACTCCATTATACCCGATGGAGGACAAGATTTGTGCAAAGCGCAAAAAAAAAACTTTGGGATAGTTTAAATAGCCAAAAAAGTGAGGTGCTCACCCTCTCTCATAGTAACATATACGTATTTGCTGGCAAACTACAGCAATTTATATTTACTACAACAGTAGTAAAAGTAATTGACAACGTATGTGTTTTCTTTACATTTATGCTTAGTCAATACGAATTAGGTCCTAATCAGTAACATCAATTCATCAAAAAACTGTTAAGCATGATGGCTGGAGGTTGTGTAGAACAAATATTAAAGCCCATACAGAAGTATAAGGATTTTGTAAACATTTTGAATAAATTTTAAAATAAATAATGACTGGAGGTTGTAGCTATATTTATGATAAAAATTAAAGCCTATATGAATTTTTTAAACATTTCGAATAAATCTCAAAATAAGTGCTGAAGTATGCAGCATTTTGTGAACTGTTCAAATAAATCTTAAGATAATGACTGGAGGTTGTAGCTATACTTAGAATGAAATAAAAGCCCAGGAGTAGTTGTATGTTGTATTTTGTAAATATTTCGAAATAAATCTTATTTTTTTTACAAATTCACAAATAGTTTAGCGCAAATCTGATTACTAATAGATAGTTCTTTTATTGCATGTTAGATGTGTCTTAGCGGAATTGAAACTTCTTGGTGATGATTTACAAGGTGCCCTCAACATAATGAACACTTTTTCCAAGCGAGCGTGCCCGCATCGAGGAAAAACTGTGCCCGCTCTGGAATGCCTCAAAAGTGTAATAGGAAAGCACAATGATGAGAAGTATTTTGTCGCGACACAGGTAAATTTGATAGAATACTTTGTAAATATCTTTTATTGGATTCAACTAATATAGATGGCCTGTGTTTGATTATAGATTATTTGAGAACTGAAACCATTTCTCCAATGAATGAAACGGAAACATATTTTTACATATTTAGGTTATATAGTACGCAAAATGCCCATTGCCCATGGAGAGGCTTATCGAAAATAGCCAGCCTGATCAGGATTCTAGTGTAGAAAAGCCAGGCTAAAAAACAACTAGCCTGCAGTGAGGTTCGAACTCCTGACATCTGGTCATAACGGTTGTCGCTCTACCAATTGAGCTGTACAAGTTTTTCAGTAAGC
This sequence comes from Ascidiella aspersa, assembly GCF_963924565.1. Classification (NCBI taxonomy): domain Eukaryota; kingdom Metazoa; phylum Chordata; class Ascidiacea; order Phlebobranchia; family Ascidiidae; genus Ascidiella; species Ascidiella aspersa. The sequence goes on from NC_139451.1 coordinate 5,545,069, forward strand.
CTATACGAAGGCATCTTGTGTGCTATATACAGGTGCCATTACGTTGGTCAGTCCAACTACAGAAGGGTTTGATCACAGAATACACATTGTGTATATGTGTGTTTCAGTTAGGTGAAGTAGTTGATCTCTTAAAATTTCTTACCAGTCACTAAAATTCAACCCTAGGAAAATATATGCAGTGGTTTTGCCTGTTCAATGGCTAAATTGCTGAAAACAGTTATTTTGGATATATTCAAGTTGATACTACCTTCCTAGAGTTTTAGTGATCATTTTATCATAGTCATTTTGTATATATAGATAGCTTATACTTTCTAGTGGGTGTTATCAAAATTCAATGTTTATTGGTGTTGTTAGACTTAGAGAGGGTTGCCACAAACTCTATGATTGTTTAAAAGTGTTTAAATTGAAATACGTAATAAAAAGTTTCTTTAGAATTATTTTATCTCCAGCTTAAGTTATGTGCTTAGAAAGTGACATGAAAAAATATATATATACATTTTAATTTTGTTGACCCTGACATTTATACTGTTTTTTTTTTCAAATTTATATTTAGAAAATATTAAACAATTCTATAAGGTCCTCAAAAGCTTACAAATTTTTCTGAAAACTCTTTAAATGTCAATTTTTTAAAGCAAAATCGTATAGGTTGTAGCAATGTAGTAAGAAGTAGTAAGAATATCAAAACCCATACAGAAGTGTTTCAAATATCTCCTAATTAACTTTCAACATAGTCTGACCTACTTCTGTATGGGCTTTATTATTCTTACTATGTCTTTGAATTTTTTCCATAAAATTGTGAGGCAATCCTTTTAGATTGTAGCTAGGTCTAATTTTGTTTTAAAAAGTTTTGGGATATTTGAAACAAGACTAATTAATAATTATTTATTAATAATTCGTTGCAGGATCCTGACCTAACTAAGTTTTCTCGATCGACTCCCGGTATTCCAGTTTTGTATATTTACCAAACAAGTGTGATTTTGGATAAACCATCATTTGCTACCATTAAGTTTATTAAAGAATTTTCAATGGTAGGTATTCCTAAAATTTGTATAAATTTTTTTTTATACAAGTATGGGGCATAATTTAAAATAGTAAACAATCAATATTTGGCAACAAACTGCCTTCGGAAAGGCTTACTGAAATCAGTGGGCCTGATCAGTATTATAAATTGTGTATATTTACGTTTCAATTGCTGAATACTGTTTGCTGATCTTTTCATTGAAGTTCTACTTGTATGTATGTCTTACTTCTAACCCCCTAACAGGATGCAGTAGGCAACGGTGATGTTCATTTCTCGATGTGCTCCCCTCTGAGCCTGTGTAGCTCAGTTGGTAGAGCGACGGTCCTAGTATGACCGGAGGTTGTGAGTTCGAATCTTACCGCAGGTTGTATTTCTAGCCTGCCTTGCTTGCACTATAATCCTAATCAAGCTGACGGATTTCGGTATACCTTTCGGAGCATACGGTGTACCATATAATATGTACCGCTATTGTTGGCCAGTACGATTCCAGAAGGGCTTAATCACAGAGTACACTGTGTACAATGCATGTACGTTGCTGTACTGATCAAAAGTTTATATGTCTAACAAAATTATACTCTTTAAATCAGGAGTGGGCAACATTTTTCTAGTTGCGGACCAAAACTAAACTCAGAAAGGTCTCTGGGGACCGTTAAATTTTAACTGGGTACACTTTACACATGTTATTATAACGACCGCAAGGACTGTTAGTCAGGAATAAACTAGGGTATTTTACCATTTACACTCGATGGAGGAACAAGATTTGCATAAAGCCTTTGCTATAATTTAGTCGATATAGCCAAAAATATTAGAAAGGGCCTCGTGCCCAGTTTGTAAAGTAGGTCGCCGGTCTGATGATTTGCGCTGGTGGGCCTGATCTATACCGCGGGCCGTACGTTGTTTGCCCAACCCTGTGTTTGTACATTTCCAACGTCATGTCAAAATCCCATAAACATCTTTGTTTATTTTACAGTAATATGTCAACTTAAATGTAATTCTTCTTTTAGGGCAAGCTTGCAGTTGGCAAAACACAAATTTCTTCCCTAAAAGCAATGAAGTCTGATGCCGAGATTGTGTCTCCTTCGAATAAAACTTATGAGAGAAGAAAACGGAAAAAAGCAAAGGGTCCGAACCCTCTTTCTTGCAAGAGGAAAAAGACCAAATAAAGGCCGCAATTGTGCTTGAATTTAATGCCAAGTTCTTTTTAAACCTTTTGCGAATGCACAGGGGGAAAATAATGTTGAGATTCAAGGTTGAAGGAGTTGTTAGTGTTAACAATGGGTTTTGTCTGTTTGTTTTGTTGCATTACATCTTAATTACATCTCTCTAATTAAAAAATCAATTTCGGCTTTGGTTGGCACTTTTGTGATGCACAACAGGTAGCAGTTGGTTTAATTTTAATGCAAAAACAACAGTTTAATGTGCACAAAACAGTGTACTTTTATTTCTTATTTTTATATTATCTTGAAAACAAGAAATGGAAAATTAATTTGATTGGAAAATGATCGATTTTGTTCCGTATGGACAAACTTTAGAAAATCATAGCTTCTTTCTATTATTTCTATAAACGTCCAATAAATTGCCATACATTTTTTCAATTCATTTTTGCTGGTGTTAGCTTTAACTAGGTATTGTTAGTAGAAAAAAAGATTGTTTTTGCAATTTTTTGTGGGAATTTGCTATAGCAACAATGATTTATCTATTTTAGACGTTTTTGAAATTATATTGATAGCCTAAACCAGTGGTTCCCAACCTTTTTTGTTACATTCCTCCCTTTACCCATTTTTGAACTATTTATTCCTCCCCATAAAACGAAAAACAAATATAACGCAAAAAATTGTAGCATTTTGAAATATTTTTATTTCACATTACAACTCAATGTGAAATTTGCTCTTGTTTGCGCTCTGAAAGTAGTTGTATATACGCGGCGCAGTTCGTGGACGGTGCACAGCGCAAGTCAACCTCAGCACCAAGTTTATTTTTTTGGTTTACTCTGCAACACAGCAGAAAATCCTGACTTACATGGGTATATGCAAAAGAACCTTATAATTAGGTATGTCGATTTCAGAATCCTTTACAAACTGTTCCAAATGTGAACCGGATCCAAATTATAAGGGACATTCCTAATAGTTATACAAAATATTCTCTTAACATTTACAATGTAATTTTTGTTACAGTCTTTTATGAAATTCCTCCCCTGAACTCATAAAATTCCTCCCTAGGGAGGAATTCCTCCCCGGTTGGGAACCACTGGCCTAAACCAAAACTAGACTGTTTTTTTTATATATCAGGGGGTTGTTTTCATGGGTGGGTCGGAAATGTCAGTAGGCCGTTTAGGACCAAGTTTAGTTTTGAACAACACCCAATAACGTTTTAACGGATTTATATCATCATTAGAGCAGCAGTAGGCTATAACATCCTATAATATGGTATACGCGAGCCGGCAGAATTAACCACGCTGGCCTAAGTTATATGATTAGGTTTATTATTAACTTCGTTTTAACTTCAAAATAGATGCGTCAATTATTCCATTTCCGATTTGGACAATATGCTAGGAATGCTAGAATGTCAACGTGACGACGCCAAGACACTAATGTAGTACTTCATACAGCAATGCATTGTTTAATTCAATGTATTTCTAATAGGTCGAATTTAGGTTTTAATTTTATTGGGCAAAATTGCTCATTATTAGATAATAAAACATAATCGTCCTAATTATTTTGACATACACAAGACACCGTATAAACAATTAAACGCTGCAATATAGCAAACATACCCATGTTCGAATACATGCTTTGAACCAGAGAGTCGAACCAAACCCGAACGGGAATGAACCGTTTTTTGGACTCAATTTTCTCGAACCTGAACCATTTTTTAAGATTTTAAACAACCGAACCGGAACTAAACCGAATATTTTGAAAGAAATTGAATGTCAACCGAACCCAAACCTGTAAAAAATCATTTTGTCACAACTTGTATTTTACAGCAATGTTCGAACTTTTATTAAAAGACGAATATTTATCAAATAAAACGTTGCTTTTTAATGCGACACGAAACTTAGATTTCATACGTATTCAAAAATTATTCTTCACATTTATTGACACACATTTTTGGATTTAAATCAACTTAAATTGTATCCGAACCGCAACTTTACAAACCGGTTTTGAAATATCGATGGTCGAACCGGAGCTAAACCGAAATTTTTAAATTGCTTAAAACCGAAACCGGTTTAATATCATGCCTGCTTTTAAATCAGATTTTATTTTCTGCTTTGAATTATTGTTCTAAATGCCAATAGTAATTGGCCGATTACCAGAATAAATTATGTTACCATATGGTGGTTTTATGGGAAATTCCCCATATCGGATTGTGTGCGGTCATTCTGTTTCACAGATGTTTTCAAAGTAAATATTTGAGAAGCTGTATAAAAGAGGAGTTTGGGTTAAGCTTAAGACAAGATTTAGAGGTATCCATATGTTGTGTTTTAAGCATGTGTTTTAGAATTTTGTCATGTCATTTTAGTAGTTATTATTACAGAAAGGGCTGTGTTGATTCCTAAGTTCTATTTGTCATTAGGAAAGATACACAAAGAAAAAAAACGGTATTTGTGTTTGGGTGCGAGTTATCGTTTGGGTTTGGGTTGGTTAAGTATTATTATAATATATATTATTTAATATAAAATTGTTTCTTCTGAGTCTGAGAGGATTCTATACCAGCTCCTATTTGCCATTATTAAAAGAGTATCAAATATACACTGAGGAAATTAATTCGAACCTACTAGCCAGAGCTTCAGTTTAAAATCAATCTTTGTAAATAGCCGTATTTGTCTGATGGTAAATAGAGAAATCAGGTGGCATTATGTATTGAATTCTCAACAAATTGTATTGAATTCTTGACAAGCTTTCGCACAACCATGCTTCATCAGGTCAAAGTATAAATGAAGGTCATTTAAAATGCAAATAAAAGCACAAGCGCGAGTAATTTGTCTTTACATGGTGCCACCTGATCTCTCTTTAAAATCAGTGCTTCTTTTTATAATGTGTTTTTTTATGAAACTTTTTAGGGAATGATTTCCCTGCTGTGCTTAGCAAGTAAATCGATTAGTGCAATACATCAAGTAAAAAGGATGGTTCTTAGTGCTACCAACTCAACTTTCACTGCGGATGGAAAATGGAAGAATTATGTTGACAGGTAAGTTAAATATAGGTTAAGGATTTTACAGCATTTCATTATAAGACAATATGGTAAAAAGGTTGTTTTGAAATGACTTCAGTAACAAGTCTTTTTGAATAAAGAAGTCTTTATTTGCCCAAGTCAAGTCATAATTAGAGCAAGTCAACTCCAGTTAGATTCTTGTCATAAAAAAGTGTAATCTATTAAAATTGGTAAACTCATCCAATTATGAGCAAAAATTAAGATTAATAACCAAATTTTATAAAAAAAAAACTAGTAAAAACACCTCGTTTCAACCCACAAAAATAAGAATTTTTTCACTAACACTTATTGGATTATGTATATGGTTATTAACCACACACAATAGTTGCAGACTTTGGTATAATCCAGCATTACCCAACTTCGAGCATTTTTATGACCAATTATGTGCATTTAATTAGGCTGACTGATTTCGCTAAGCCTCTCTAAAGACATCTTGTTATACAGGTAATAAACAAAGACAAATGGTCTTCAAAAAACAGTTTGCATTTTATAAACAAACCGTGGTTTAAACAGCGTATTTTCTAAACTAAGAGTGTGCACTTTCCTTCAGGTGTGTTTGATTTTCTGGACATTGCATCTGTCACATACAGACTTGAACAACTAGATAATTCTAGTTTTCTAAATGAATTAGAAAAAATGCGCCATTTCTTTTTTTTGCTCTTTAAACTAATTCAGATTTTAGTAAAAATGCTACTTTGTCCAACAGCATTTTTCTTTAGGAATTTGAATTACTCTTCAATTGGAATGACTTTTTGGTCATTTTTACAGTCTCTAGAGAATATGCTTTTCTAAAGCATATAACATTAGCACACAAATATTAACCATTCGCATTCTTTTGAGAATAAATTTAAATAAAATTGATTGTTAATAATTTAATGTAAATCTAGTTCAAATTCTGGTTTTCAAGCATTTGGTAGTGCTAATTCTTATCTGATTTAAGAAAACAAAATTAATCTAATTGTAAATCTAATCTAATTTGGAAAATACTAAAATGCTCTACTTTTAATTCTAATCTAATTTTTAAAAGCTAAATAAAAAAAAATAAGTCTGCTCACATAATGTAGACTGGTTTGACACTAAAGATTAAAACAAATTTTAGTTTTTATATGTTCTTTGTCAGGCAAAATTAACAATAATTTTTGTAATGTAATTTTCTGGCCAACATTTTACCGAAATTTGTGTTGTTTTTTTTTCCTATTGTAGTGTTCATGACAATATCCTACAGTCAGAGTCTGACAAAAGACAATACCGAGGAATCAAACTGAAGAATGGTATGAAAGTGATGGTTGTCAGCGACCCGAAAACTGACAAGAGTGCTGCTTCAATGGATGTTAATGTTGGTAAGTATCTTGTTATATATTTGAGACTGGAATTTTTGGATATTGCGCAGGGAGATGTTTGGGTAGTTTTAAATCGTGAAGATGTAATAAGGGTACTGTTAAAATTTGTGCGGGATGTGAGTTTTAATATCAAATAAAAAAGCGCACACATATTTGTTTAACAACTGTGATCTAGTCCTTATGTAGCTGCTTTTGACAAACCATTATGGCTTACTGTCATACCGAGTCTGTTGATCAATGATGCAAGTAAAGCAGGCTAGAAAAATAACTAGCCTGTGGTGTGGTTCGAACTTAAGGCCTCCGGCCATACCGGGACCGTCGCTCTACCAACTGAGCTACACAGGCTCAGAGAGAAGTTAGTCAAGAAGCAACCATTCGCCAATGCTTGCTACATTCTGCACAAACACTTCACAGGGATTCTACACTACAGTAGCACATTATTCGATAAACGATACACAAACATATATGTGTCACAACTGTGATTTAGCCCTTCTTATGCTGTTTTTTTTTTATATTAAAGGTTATTTTTGTAAGGTTGTAAATGAAATACTACCAAAATTGTAAGATCAGCTTAAGTTTTGTGAGCTATTTCACTTCAAGTTTATTAGGTTTAGCGGATTTTATGGCAATTGCAACTTGCTAAACTTTTTCGCCTGGTTTATAACACATATTACCCACAAAAAACATAAGTACCTATGATTAATATTAAATGTATATATAAAAGGGTGTATTTCACGGTACTTGTAACCATTGGCAACAGTTTTCTACTTGCCAATCATTGCTACGCTGACACATAGATAACCTTAAAACATATTAGAAGCCCAATGTAATTTTATAATTTATTTGTTATCCATAAGTTTGCCATGCTCGTATTTTACCATATCCCTGGTTTTTGTTTTTAAACTTTAAGATAAAGAGCCAATTGAAACGTTTAAAAAACGCTTCCTACTTCTGTATGGGCATTGGTATTCCTATTACGTCTTACTACAACCTCCAAACATTATGCTCCAAAAAATATAAATAAAATTATGACTCACAATCTGTGCTGCATTAAAAATGTTACTATTTTTTAGGATCCATGTCAGACCCAGATGAACTTTTTGGCCTTGCTCATTTCTGCGAACACATGTTGTTTCTCGGAACTGAAAAATATCCCGACGAGGATGAATACAGCAAGGTAAGTGCAAGAAAAAGAGTTATATTTGATAACATGTAAAATGTTTGCCATACCATGGTATAGACCAGTGGTTGTGGTATGGACAGCGCTTTTGTATGGAACAATACTTTAAAACTAAACAGTTGTTATACACCTATTTAGTTTCATTATTCCATTTAGGGTTTGCATTACATGTTATTTTTTAAATGATAACCTTTTGACCTTACAATGAACTATTTATTTTACATTTAAACAAAGAAATAAAACTTAAACATTTAAAGTGCTATAATTTTTACTATTTGTTTGTTAAAGATACTTATATATTATTATTGCTAAAACCATACAAATAAATTCGCCAAAAAATTACCACTGTATGACATTATCCAGTTCAGCAAACTTATATAAACTGTGTGATTTTACTAGGTTAAAAAAACTGTTGGCTGCTGTCCAGGTGTGAGACTCTTAAGCCCTTTTCTTAGGAAACAAGCTATTATTTAAACTTCTTCAGTTTATGTAGTTATTGGCCATTTCATAGCAGTCCCATACATTCATTGTACGGTATTTAAAATTGTGCGAGGCAAGTTTTTATTTTGTATATATATAACTCGTCCAACTATGAGCACAATTATAATAATAAATAATACATACATTCATATCATAATTAGGAATGCATCAGTATAAACGAAAGGTTGTTATATTATCAAATTTTCCTTTACCACCACGAGTGAATTAAGTTAATTTGTTACCTTCCTTGCAGTTTATTCAACAACATGCCGGGGGTTGTAATGCCTTCACAAGTGGAGACCACACGAACTACTACTTTGACATTGGCCATGAACATTTGAAAGGAATCCTTGATAGGTAAACCATGCTTGTTTCTTTTTTTGTGAACTATTTAAAAAAATGTAAACTAAATTTTAAAATGTGCAGTTCTTTGTCAAATGTCCTCAAAAATGTTTTGCTTTAACTAGACTTTTAGGCATTACTTTATTTAGAACAGCACTTAAGAGGTTTTCAAGTTTTTGCCATAAAACATTTACACACACTTATTTATTTGTTTGTTCATTTTGCAATCAACAATGAAAGCTGCTTTACCAAGACTGTGCTTGATATTTTTTACAAAGACTCTGCTTGTTAAAAAAAACAGTAGATATTTGGTGTAAAAAAGCAATTGCTGTTTTATCTATGTGAAAAAAAAATTAATATCCAGTCAAGTCATTTGGAAAAAACCTTAAGTTTAAGTCAAGTCATTTAGAATAAAAAAAGTCAAGTCCCAATCAAGTCCTTGTCATAAAAATTAAACGTTAAACTATTAAAATGGGTAAACTGGTCCAATGAGCAATATCTCAACTAAATAATAACAAAAATGCAACATTTTAGAAGTAAATTGTTTCATGTATAAACATAGGATAAATAAACCAATTTTATAATGAAGAATTCCTAATGATAGCACTTCATTTTAATTTAATCATTATCCAAAAGACTTTAAGTCAAGCCAAGTTATTTGAAAACATTGAATAAAGTGCACTTAAGTCAAGTTAAGTCATGGACTTAACTCATTACAACCCTAGATACAAGTGCGTATGGAAACGTCATTTTAGGATGATGTCGATTTTATCGGCCGTTTTTGGCTTTGTCATTCATTTTGAAGTTGTTCTAAATTTTCCAGGTTTGCACAGTTCTTTGTTTCCCTTCTATTCGGCGTGAGCTATTTTATTATGAAATCCTATATTACACCTTAAGTATTCAACAGATTAATCGAATCGTTTAATTAGGGATATTCATGTAAGCTAGGCTAGAAAAACAACTAGGCTGCGGTGAGATTCGAACTCACGACCTTTGGTCATACCGGTATGTCAGTTGTTTTTCTAGCCTGGCGTGCATTACTATCATTAAATGATCGGCTGATTCGGTTGATATATTTGATCAAACAACCACTTCAGGAAGGCTACATTAAAGCGGTTGGTGCTTTATTGCGTAGCTGCGACATGGTTAAGTTAAGGTAAATAGGTAGCAAAAGCACAAACACGCGTTTATAAATGTACAATTGCGAAATAGGAAAAAGGCGATCTGCACGCTTCGATGAACGTGGATGCACATCGGTAGGTTCGCTACAACATTACATTTGTTGTACACGTATGTGTATTGTGTATGCATCTTCATTGAAGTCCTCTAATACTATTATTATTATTATCATGTAATTCAGGGGTTCTTAATCAGGGGTACGTGTACCCCTTGGTGGTATGAAGCACCAAAGCAGGGGGTACGACATGCAGTGTGAAAATATGCGTTATTTAGGCTTATTTGTCAAGAATGCGTAACTTACGAAAAGCAACAAAAAAAGCCATTAGAAAATTGACTTTATGTGTTGTAAATAATGTTGAGCTTACAAGACTGTAATTAATGCATGCATTTAACACGTAAAAATGCCGACAAAATATGATGTTGCTTGGATCTAAATTCTAAGATGTAAATGCACTTAGTTTATTTCCTATTATTACGATTAGGCCTATATTTACTTCCGTCGGACTCTGTATACAGCGGCTATGAGAAAATTTCATGAAAGCTTAAAGGTTACGAGCGCTAAAAAGGTTATGAAACACTGATGTAAATGCTGTTCAAAAGAATTTTAATTAAAAGAAACTAAAAAAGAAAAAAATGTTGCTTTAAAATTTTCCAGGTTTGCCCAGTTCTTCATTTCGCCACTGTTCGACGCGAGCTGCACAGATCGCGAGTTAAAAGCTGTCAATTCGGAGCATGAGAAGAACGTGATGTCCGATGCCTGGCGCTTACAGGAACTTGATCATTCAACTTCCGACCCGACACATGCCTACTCCAAGTTCGGAACTGGTAAGCACATGTCAGGCTGCACTGAATATGTCATAGAAAGACAGGTTAAATCGTTGGTGTCCAACTCAAACATGCCGGCGTGCCAATTTTTATCTTGCAACTTCTTTCCGTGCCAAATTTAGTAACTAATTTCTAATAAAATTTTTTTTTTACTTTTTTTAAGTAATAACAACCTTTATTTGCTCATGAAAAACATTTCTTTATTTAATCAAGTAAACCATTCATTGGAGCATAATGGTTGGAGGTTGTAGTAAGACGTTATAAGAATATCAAAGCCCATACAGATACCTGATACATACTTCTGTATGGGCTTTGATATTCTTATTAAACCATTCATATTTGACCAAAATCGTATATAGGCTTTTTATGTGAATGCTAGCCTCTACAACAGTATTATGTTAGAATATTAGAAGTAATTGTTAGTTGTCGGAATTGTCGCTATTGTTTTATATTGTGTATAAACAATTGCATTTGGCTGAATAACAAATTAAGCATTTTTTGACAATTGGCTGAAAACTAAATTAAGTGTTTTGGCTAGGGCTTGCGTGCCATTTTATATTAGGTCATGTGCCACATTTGGAACCCATGCCGCTTGTTGGACACCCCTGTGTTGAATTAATGGAAACCATTTTGATTTGACGTAAGTTTGCAGGCCGCATGTACTTTAAAATACTATTCAAAAACTGTAAAAACATGCAGCAGTTTCCTTTTGAGAAGCACAAATATATAACTTTATTGCTGTGTAACTTATGGACGGTTGATGCATTGAAATATAATACTGGCCTTTGTTGTAGTTCTCTAAAAAAATGTTGAGATATTGTTTTTGGCTTGCAACATTTTAGGCGAGTGTTATATTTTCCCGATTGTTAAACACTCACCCGACCGGCGAGTGCAAATTCATATGAATTATAAATTCTGCTAAAACGGTTTTACATGTCTCCTGGAAAAACTAAAGATGCGATTCGGTTGTAAACTTGTTCTGAGCCAATGTAGCACTGAATATGTTATATGGGAAATCACCTTGACCAGTGGTTCTCAACCGCGGCTCCTAAACGTCTTTTTAGCGGCTCCCATTAGGGTTTAAAAAATAAAATAATTTATCAGGGGCATATTTGCGCACGAGTTCATTTGACAACAGCAGGCGTTTTTGGTTTAATTGTTTGATTACGTTACTTTGTGGCGTCATACCTGAAAATTTTTATACCCACTAAACAAAAATACTGGATCCATCCCTACACATAACATACCGCTATTTCAAAACAACTTTCGATAAAAGCTTGCCTTCCTTAGTAAGAAAATAGGTCGTTTCAGAGTAGATGGGAAGACAAACATTTTGCCTTCTTTGATGTGGTTTGTTGAAATTAATAAAATTTATTTTTAATGAACTGCTTGATCTTTTTACGGCTCTTTTTAAAATCAACAGTCATTGAGCAGAGTACTCTAGCAAGCTAGCAATACCGGTTGGATAATATTAAAGATCTTAAATAATATAAATATATATTGCCAACAAAGGCATTGTCACTATATTTATTCGAATGAACTTGAATGAATCAAGTAGAGCTGCTTAATTCGAATCAATCATTTTTTGCTGCAGTTTTTTCTTGAGCTTTTATCTTGTTCAACTACATTTTTGCTACTTGCTGTTAAATCAATTAGTTGGTGGTATTGTTTTGCGCTTCAGCACAAAACAGTAAAAATTACAAAATAACAAACTTAAACAACGGTTTCATGGCAATGGCATACCTGATTATTTGAAAACCCAAACAGGTATAACACAAAAAATCATTTCTTAAAATTTTACAAACGTATATTTCGCGTTATAGGGTAGGGATCATCAGTTTCAGTGCAAAGCGCAAATATGCATAAAATTGCCAAAAATAGCATTTCCCTACAGTGTTGTAAAAACTTGTGTGTCTTTTAGGCAACACCTATACTCTCGACACACAACCAAAGGAGAAAAACATATGCATTCGAGATGAACTTTTGAAGTTTCACAGCAAAAACTACTCGTCTAATATCATGTCCCTTGCTGTGTTGGGGCGGGAATCCTTGGACGAATTGTCAAACTTGGTTTTAGAATTGTTTAGCGATATTGCCAACAAGAATGTAGCGCTTCCTGTATATGAGAAGTCACCCTATTCAACTGATCAACTGAAGGTAATTTATTTAAAGTAAAATGAAAATATTTTTTAATTTAATCTATACCAAAATATTTCTCAGTTTTATAGGAAGAAAATTAATTTTCTGGACATGTCTTGTATTTAAATATATATCGACTATTGACATCAACTGAAACGCACATATACACAATATGTGTTCTGTGATCAAACCCTTCAGGAGTCGTACTGGCCAACGACACACGTATATAGTAAACATCCCTTGAAAAGGCTTGCCGAGATTAGTCATTCTCTTCAGGATTACAGTGCAAGGAAGGCTAGGCGAAAAACAACTAGCCTGCGGTGAGGTTCGAACTCGCGACATTCCGTTATATCTAGTGTACTATGACTAGAGCAACGGTCCCGGTATGACCCGAGGTCGTGAGTTCGAACCTCACCGCAGGCTAGTTGTTTTTCTAGCCTGTCCTTGCTTGCACTATAGTTCTGATCAGGCTGACTTTAAGCCTTTAAGAATTATTAATGTTTTGAAATATATAGCAATTTTTAACATATCATATATTTAAACAAAACTCAGCTATCTTTTTAAAATGGTCGTCTTGTTACTACTGACACATCTTAGCTATTTTTAAAATAGGGCCAAAAGATAAGATAAGAGAACTGTTTATTTGTCGCTACAGGTGCAAACACAAAACAGTAATTAGGGATCAACAAAGGACCACAAATTGGTTATCGAGTCAGGTGATCAGGCTGGCAGAATATTGTCAACATTCTGGTGACAAGCATTTTTGGGCAAACTTTTTCGTTTTTTTGGTCCCGTCCCTGAACGTCCCTGCGTTCGTCTTACGAATTTACAAATATTAATAGATTAATCTATATGCCCAGCACCGCCATTTTCCCCATTAAACAAATCAACGAGTTTAAAGATAAAAGTAAAGAAGACTTCAGGGAAACAATACAGACAGAACATTATCAATATGAACTCACTTAGGAAACTGTTTTTAAATAACTTGACTTGACTTAAATCTTTTGGACAAATGACTTGGGTTGAAATGGAATTGACTTGCTCTAATTGTGACTTGACTGGGATTTGACTTGTTTAAAAAATGACTTGACTTACACTTAAGTTCTAAAACTTTAGTTAAAATTTACAAATTACTTAGGTGGGACTATAGTCATTTTAAAATTACTTGTTTACAACACTGGCTCTAGGCCTCCATTATAACTGTCAGTTAACTGCAGTTTATATCTAACTTAAATTTAAAAAAATACCTTCTAACGCAGGGGTTCTTAAACTTTTTTTTCCGCGGACACCTAACTTTTTTTTGTGCTTTGTATGGACCCCGGTAGGCAAGAAATGCTCCATAATGACGTCACAATACAAATAGACTTCATGACTCTGTTATTTCGGTCCGAAAAATGTGAAAGTTAAATGGAGTGGAATCTAACTAATATACATTCAGTGCAAAACCGTTTAATTTTTAATTAAAGTGTTTTATTTTAAAAATTAATTAAAGTATACACTTTAAGTATACACTTGTTCTTTAATTAGGCCTTCATGGACCCCCTAAAACTAGTTTCCGGACCCCCAAGGGGTCCATGGACCCCAGTTTAAGAACCCCTGTTCTAATGAAACTGTTTGTGTTGTTTTCTAGACTTGCATCAAAGTTAATCCCATCAAAGACTTGAGAAACTTGTTGTTGATGTTTCCTGTTAAAGACTACACCAATGAGTACAAGTCAAACGTAAGTAATGGCAATTTTGTGTTGTTAAACTATCAGAATGATTTAGCTTGATTATCGAGAATGACGGATAAAGCATATAGTTGTTGGTTGAAAGGTTCACTTGTTGAATTCATTAACTTGTTGCATTACCGATGCCTTCGGAACGGCTGGCCGAAATAAGACGGCTTATTGAGAATTGTAGTGCAAACAGGCTAGACTAGAAAAACAATTAGGCTGCGGTGAGGCTCGATCTGACAACCATACTGGGACCGTCGCTCTACCAACTGAGCTACACAGGCTCAGATGGGAGCAAGTCGACAAACAATTATAGCACCGTTGCCTGCTGCATTCTGTTCGTAAAACTAGCCTGCGGTGTGGTTTGAACTCACGACCTCCAGTCATATCGGGAACCGTTGCTCTACCAACTGTGGATTAAACCTTGGAAAATGTGCCAAGGGGTTGAACCAATTTATTCGCCTTTAGGAGCACCAAAATGCAGTTTCAGCAAAGTTTGTCAAAACATTTCGCCCGCGAAAAACGGGCAATTAAAATAAAAACCTAGATTTGTGTTTTATTAACATATCATCACTAATTTTATTTTTTGAAATACGCACACGAAAGAAATGTAAGATATTGTCACTACGCTGCACGTCTGGCTATGAAATGGTTAATTGTATTTCAGCAAAGACTCACGAAATAAATCCAACGTTTCAGTTACTTCTGTATCGGCTTTACTTTTACTTTTATCTGTGCAAAAGCCCTTTAATTTGTTAAAATGATCACTTACTGAATTCGTTAACTTGTTGCATGGATCAAATAATTTTGGTTAGTTTTTCCAAAAACATCTGGTGTAGTATATAATTAAGAACGTAGAGCCTGTGTAGCATAGTTGGTAGAGCGACGGTCCTGTATGACCATAGGCCGTGAATTCGAACCTTACCGAAGACTAAAGTTGTTTTTCTAGCCTGCCTTTCTTGCATCATAGATCGACAAACTCGGTTAGTCTACAATGGCTTTCGATGTAATGATACGTAAGCCGTAATCGTTGGTCGATAAGCAGCTTCAGAAGGGCTAGATCTCAGTTGTTAAAACTCATATGTGTGTACATATGTTTCATTGAATAAATGATATGGTACTGTGGATCCCCTTCAATATGAAGTTGCTTGTACTAACAGATTGAGCAAGCATTGGCGTATGGTTGTTTCTCGATTCGCTCCTCTCTAAGCCTGTATTGCTCAGTTGGTAAAGCCACGGTCCCGGTATGGCTTAAGGTCGTGGGTTCGAACCACACTTAAGAACTTAAGACTAGTTGTTTTTCTAGCCTGCTCTGCTTGCATCATTGATCGACAGATTTGTTGAGTCTGCGATGACTTTCGATATACTACTTTTGTATGGGCTATAACTCTACTTTGATCTGTAGAAAAGCCCTTAAGTTATCTCTTTAAAAATTGCCCCTTTTTAAAGTGAAATCATTTGTTTTTTAGCCCGGCCATTACCTGGGCCATCTTATCGGCCACGAGGGCCCGGGTAGCCTGTTGTCCTACTTGAAAGAGAAGGGTTGGGTGAACGCCCTGGTTGCCGGATGCCATGGTGGATCACGGGGGTTTGATTTCTTCATGATTCAGGTTGATCTCACGGAAGACGGACTGGGTAAGCTGTCAAAAAAAACTTTGCTGTAGTGATTTCAAACTTGGTAAAATAGCTGTATTTTTGCTGATATAAATTTTAATTTTAAAGTATTTTTTTAATACATTTGATAAAACCTTAATATAGTATACCACACTGTAGTATGCCCCACACTGTAGTATTCCTATTTGTCTTATTTTAAGCATTTCTTTTTCTTTAATGTTTATAGTCCATAAAAAGTTTAAATTTAAGCATTTTTAGTTGTTTTAAAAAGCTAAATTTAAAATTAAGCATTTCTAGTTGTTTTTAAAACCACATAAAAAGTCGAAATTTGGGCATGCCTGGTTCTTTTCAAAAGCTTATCGTCTATAAAAGGTCTAAATTAAAGCATGACCATGTTGATTTTAAAAGCACGTAGTATATAATTATAGTTGTTGTTTTCCAACAGAGCACACAGATGACATTATCACCTGTATGTTCCAGTACATTGAAATGGTCAGGGAAGTTGGTCCACAAGAATGGATCATGAAAGAACTGAAAGAAATCAACGAAATGGCGTTCAGGTTTAAAGGTAAATATGGGAACACACACCAAGATCTACAAGGCAACAATATGTAAAGCAGAATATTGCATATTGCCATAGTTTGTTAAAAGCAACGACATTATAAAGCCAAATACACAATAATATCGACGACAGAATAACATTTTAATCGTCTGGATTTGACCTAAAACTGTTGTAATATGTCCGAAATTCGTCGAAATAAAACCTAAATGGTCAAAATAACGCCTTGGGAGAGGGTATAAGATGATCGGGGGCCGTCGGTCTGGCATTGGCGCCCTGGTTTGACCCGTTGTTTTAGCACCACATTTTTTGGCCCTTTAGGGGTTAACGGTAGGGGTTCAACTTGGTTATGGTTAAAATCATTAGAGTAGAAACCAGACAGTGTTGTACTTAGTGGTGGGTTTGGGGGCTAGGTAAAATGTTTAATTCTGATTCTGACCATTTAGGTCTAATATCTACAGAGTTAGGACTTATTCCGATTTAGACGTTATTACGACCATTAGGTATTTAGTCCTATTTTGGTCTTATTTCGAACTGTGTTCTATTCCGAAGTTGATGTTCTTCTTATTTAAGTCTTATGGCTGGAATCCGCAAACATAGCTTAGTTATATATAAATTGTTGGTATTTTTTTATTAAAAAAATAGACTCTAAAATATTATTTAATTAACTTACTTAACATATATAACAGAGGAACTAGTTTTATTAATAACTTTACAATATTTGTTTTTCTATTATTTATAAAAATTTATGTGTTTTCTTTTGATTATATGCATCTAATGCAGTGTTTCTTAACCTTTTTACCCCAGGGCGCACTTGTAAAACTTAAAAAACGTGGCGGCGCAAAGCGCAAAGCAAAAAATGTTTTCATTTTTATTTTGCATTGACAACTTTAAACTATTCACGTGTTGGAATATGTTACATAAATATTTTTAATTTTAAATTCCAGAGTTCAGATTAAAAAGTTTCTAAGGTTAAAACATACCATGTTAATAACACCAACGGCCAACGCCTTGATAAAACCCAATACATTTTCGATAGCCTATAACATTTAAGTGGCCTAAATAACATCCAAATCCGCAGGGAATCGGTATGAGACGATTAGGCGCCGCCGCCGTGGCATTGGCTGTTATTGTGTCTGTTATTCGCAGGCCTACAAGCTCCATGTTTTAAACGGTGGCATTTGGGGATGTTTTGACACGGGACTGTTTGCCCTCGATAGAGGTTTGGGTAGGGTATGGGTGGAATTTTGGTTCAGAGTGGATTTTTTGGGGGAGTAAGTGGTGACTTTATGGGGGATTTGGGTTTATGTAAAACGTTGTTAAAGTCCTATATTGGCCGTTTAGGTCTTATTCCGACGTTAATGTTTAATTTAGGTCTTATTGCTGAAATTCACTTTCAGTTGCTAATTCTAAAACTAATATAGAATTTTGTACCATTTTTTCATTTCCGCGCGGCGCACCAGTGGCTTACGATGTTCATGTAGTTTAATAGTTCTAAAATTTTAGTTACTTTTAGTTACACTCCTACTATTTACTATAATGCATTACTTGATCTACTAATATGGTTAAATTCTATTTTATGGTGGAAAGCATATTAGCTGAAGGTTTAAAGGTGAATGGAACTTTAAATTAGTTCGTGTGTTTATTGGAAAATAATCCACGTTAAAAGTTCTACTTTTGTTTCTTGTTAAAAAAAGAAGTTGATAAGTGTCCGCATTGTTTTGTAGTTTTCCAAATTTTGGTAAATTAATGCCCTGAAACTGGTTACTGCATTATCTATTGTAAAGTACAGTAACATCCCAGTTAACTTTGCAACACAATAAACGTTTTTTTTTCAGTAGTATCAAAGAAAATATATTAAAACAATTTTTTGATAAAATCGAATTATTCGCTGTCACAAATATAAGTGAAAGATAAAAACGCTACTCACTGACCTATTGAAATTTATGTTTCGCCTTCTTTTTCTGTTTTTTTTTAATTTAACAGGGAAATCTCAATTTTTGTAAGAATTTACCAATTTTGATAGTTTAAACCTAAATCTAAACTTTGTCTTCCTTGTCGATAAAGCAAGCATGACAAAACTTGTATCGATTTTAGGTAATTTCAGATCTAGCTCTACGGAAAACGTTACATTTTTTTGAAAGCGCACAAATTTTTTATTAAGATAAACAGCATCTATTTTTATTATCTTGACTTTAGTAAAAAACATGTAAACTTCTAATATTATCTACCAACTGCATTTAGCTTAAATAGCATAATTTTCAAAGTCGCACCACAATAACTTAACAAATACTAACACAATAATTATTTTTTTTTGGAAACGCTAATTTCAAATATTTGTAGATAAACAGCGTCAATTATTCTCATATTGATGTTGTTCTACTTCTACCTAGCGTATTTAACTTTAATAGTATAGTTTTTCAAAGACGCACTACAAAACCTTAAAAATTACAAGCAAAATAATTCCATCTCAGGCATAAATGCATGAACAACAGCTAAATCTTAACTTATCTGCCTAGAAATTTCATAAACAATTTTCTGGTAAACGAAAAATGTTAATATTTGCAGATAAACAGCGTCCTACATCTTCAGTGTTGAAGCTTAGTGAAGCGATGCAGTATTTTCCGTTCGAAGATTGTTTGTCCGCTGGCTATCTAGTCAGCGAATACAAACCAGAGCTTATAAAAGAGCTACTGGGAAAGCTGTACCCTGACAATATGAGGTGAATACCAGTGTTGTAATGACTTGAGTCATAAGTGCACTTAAGTCAATGTTTTTAAATTACTTCTTTGACCTAAGTCTTTTGACAAATGACTTGACTTGAATTAAGCTATTTGGACCAATGGCTTGACTTGGCTGAAATATTTTGGAAAAATGACATAACTTGACTTGACTTTTGATAAACTACTTGGGTGGGATAAAGTGTTTTCATTGAGCTTTTTTTTTTAAATTTGGTTATTTATCCTAATTTTTGCACATAAAACAATTTGCTTGCTGTGTAATGCGTTTTATTTTGGGTTAAGGTATTACTCATAATAATCGGTCTAAAACATGTAATTTTGACAAGGACTTGACTTGGAATTGCTTGCTCTTATTGTGACTTGACACGGACTTCTGTTATTTCAAAATGACTTGTTTACAACAGTGTCTGCAACCTCCAGCCGTTGTCTTAAGATTTATTCGAAACGTTCACAAAATGCTACCTACTTCTGTATGTGTTTGATATTTATTCATTTAACTACATATTTAATCATTTAACTACAACCTCCAGCCATTAATTCAAGAATACACATGCTGTTCATTATATGTTTGTAATGGACTAAGTTTTCATAAAAACACGTATTGATTCATTGTCTTTAAACATAGTATTATTTACTCACACTAACGTCAAACCGACAGCCGATTATTTTATATTATATTTTCCCTTTTTCGTACCAAAATGTGTACTGTATGTCAACAAATTAAACTGATTGTTTCAATTGTAGAATGACCGTCGTGGCGAAAGCCTTCAAGGGCATCACAGATAAGACGGAGAGATGGTACGGAACTGAATACAAGGTGGAAGAGATCTGCAAAAACAAACTCGCCAACTGGGCTTCACCCGGAAAAAATGAGAAATTCCGGATCCCGGATCCAAACGAGTTCATTGCCACGAATTTCGATATCGTGCCTTTGTCAGAAAACAGCCCAAAACTACCACAGATTGTCAAGGTGTGGTTTTGTTGTGCTACAGCAGGTGTTCTTAAGATGGGGTCTATTGACCTCTATAGGGCAGTGGTTTCCAGCCTTTTTATTACCCTACCCCAATTTAATTAAACTGAAATCAGCGTCAAACATGCGACCCCAGTTTATTTCCAGATAAGTAATCCTTAAACTAAATTACGCAAGCGATTGATTAATTAATGCTTCAATTATACACAAGTTTAGATTATTTTTTAATGATTTTTACCATTTTTAATACAGTAATTAGGCTTGTTTAAACCCCGAACACAGGAAAATCACTGAAAGTGCAGGAATTGGCGAGATGGCGACCCCATAAAACTTTTAGTCACCCCATATGGGGCCACGGCCCACAGGTTGGAGACCAATTATCTAGGGCAGTGATTTTCAACCTATTCGCTACGACCTTAATACTATAAGCTTATACGTGTAACAGCGAGACTATGGCGCCCCAATGCTTTTCACCCAACTTTTTGTAAGTTTGATAACAGAAACTAAAACATACATAAACACAATGTGTATTCTGCGAACAAGCCCTTCTGCAGTCGTACTGGCCAATTCAATAACGTATATGTAGAAAAACAACTAGCCTGCGGTGAGGTTCGAACTCACGGTCCCGGTATGACCGGAGGTCGTGTATCCTGGTCGTTTTTCTATCCTGGTCTTGCTTGCACTACAATCCTGATCAGGCTGATTTCGGTAAGCCTCTCCGTCTTGTGTACGTGACAATAGAATTGATAAATTGGAATGAAGTTAAATGAGCCATGTTTTTTCTTGCGTTTTTGGGGAAATCTCAGTCAAAACCAATCTCAATAAATCTAACTATCTAAAACTACTACATTCGGCGACCCAACCAAATTAAACTGCCATCCAATTTTGGGTCGCCACCCATAGGTTGAGAAACACTTTCCTAGGGGGTACGTTGACTAGTTTTTTGAGTGCATGAAGGCTCATTACAATCTCATTGTATAATTTAAAACAGAACTATTTTTTTTCAAAAGAAAGGCGATTAATAAACAAATAGCTTTATTATCTCGTGTATTTAGATTTGTTTAATATTTGCAACTAAGTACGACTGGAAACGACAGGTTTCTCCAGGTCTATTGGTAATTTAACGGTATTTGAACAACTTTATAGTCCACCTTGGTCCACGCAAACCAACCTATTTTTAGAGGTTCGCGATTCAAAAACTTTAAGAACCCCTGTGCTACAGAAACTATAAGATTGATATAAAAGCTTAATTATGAGAGGAGCTATTTTGATTAATAAATGTGCCTCGTAGCAACAGTTTGTATATATATCATGAAAACCACTTAATGTTTTCACTGACTTCATGCCCGTGACAATTATTAAAATTTTACAGTTTTTAAACTATAGAATAAAAAAAAAATTGTATAATTAAAGCGCTAATTTTACTAAACTTGCACCTGACATTACATATGTGGCAAGTCTTCAGTAAACTATTTTATGAGAAAGAATTAAAATGGTGGACAAATAACATTGTATTGGATACTAACTGTACTAACGGAATGTAACAAGCAACAGTGCTATGGTTGTTTTTTCACTTACTGTCCTCTAAGCCTGTGTAGCTCAACGGCGTGAGTTCGAACCTCACTACAGGCTAGTTTTTTTCTAACCTGCTTTGCTTGCATCATTGATCGACAGATTCGGTTGGTTTGTGGTGGATTCTGGTGGATACTAACAGCTTGTAATTATATTCAAACAATATATATTCCTATTGTAGCCTGTGTTGCTCAGATAGTATAGCGACGGTCCCGATATGACCGAAGGGCGTGAGTTCGAACCTCACTGCAGGCTACGTTTTTTCTCTGCATTGCTGGCATCATTGATCGACAGATTCGGTTGGTCTGTGGTAGATAATAACGTGGTAGATTAAAACTTTCGGTAGATAATAACAGCTTGTAAATTATACAAAAAAAAATATATATATAAAGAAAAAATATGTATATGACCAATGTATTTTACTAGAACACACAACTATCCAAAGTATGGTTCAAGCAAGACGACCAGTTCTTTCTCCCGAAAGCCAACATTATGATCGAACTCTATTCTCCCATCTCCTACATAAGCCCGCAATATTGCAACATGGTTTTCATGTTCACAGGTAATTATATCTGAATATTTTGAAAGGTATATACTATGCATAGATGGTTGACAAAAACAACATTGTGGTTGACTAAACAATATTGTTGCGGCCAGTATTGATGTCCGATAATATCGGATCGGGGCCGATACAGGATGCTAATTTGTAGTGTTGGTACTTGGCCAATATTAGGGTGATGTCAGTGCCGATCCGTTACCGAATTACTATGGGAATTTTAGTCATGATTTTTGATCCAACGCATTTATCCTTGAAAGGTAATTTTTTATTTATTCACATTGATTTATTATTTTTTTTTTAATTTTTAAGTTAAGAACTGGAGATCAATAAACTACTTGGCGCTAAAGCAAATTTTGCTTAATTACATGCAAATATACCAAGTGGTAGTATCGGTTTTCTAACTAAACTTCCTTATGAACTTTTTTTTTTTTTAAAACACCTTTAAATCTATAAATGTTAGCAATATTGCCTGTTTGAGCATAATGATGACGTCATTTAGTATCGTATCGCGATACTTTTGGCCTAATGTATCGGGTATCGGACATTTCTAGGGGCCAGTATCGAATATATTTCATATTTAAAAATGTTCACGTATAAAGTTAATAATATTTAAACCTAGACGTTTGTTTTCAAAAATATTTTGATATGTGTTGTTTTGTCCAGCTTATGAATTCCTTTGTAGACTAGATAAGTCCAATTTTTTTACGATTTTAAATCATAAAAAGCTTATTTATAGATTTTCCTGTATTGACGACATTAATTTTGTCTTTCTTGCTTGACGTTTTAATATAAAAAATATACCCGAGCTCCTTTAGTCTGATTTTTATACAAATTGTCGTAATTTTTTTTGCAGTATCTTTGAAACTTAGCAACTAGCATGTTTTTTTCGTTTTTTTTAAGTCAAGTCCTTGTTATAAAAATTCAACGTTAAACTATTAAAATTGGTAAACTAGTTCGATTAGAAGCACAACTAAAAATTAACATAAACGCAACATATGGCAAGCAAATTATTTGAAGTGCAACAATTAAGATAAATAACCAATTTTTATAAAAAAAAATCTGTTTATTGAAAAAAACCTTATTTCAATCAAAGTCATTTGTCCAAACGACTTAAGTCAAGTTAACTCATTTTTCCCAAAAGTCGACTTAGGTAATTTGAAAACAGTGCCAAAAGTGACTTAAGTGCACCTAATAAGTCATTACAACGCTGCCTAAAAGTATATATTTATATATTTCTTGACTTGGTTGGTTAAGCGTTTTACGGCCAATATGACTCAAATTTCCCCATATGGCGTGATATCTGTTTAACATAACTTTTTGCGTGTTTTAAGAGTTGTTTTAAACTTTTTAACGGCGCTTTGATTTTTGTTTTTCAGAGTTATTCCAAGATGCATTGAACGAATACGCGTACGACGCCGAAATTGCTGGCTTGAAGTATAAGCTTGAAAACTCTGTGTACGGAATTCAGGTTTGAGTCAACTAAACAACAACTTCGTATTTGCTTGGATATAAAAGATCTTTTATTACATAATAATACCTTAACAGTTCGACGTAGTAGTAAAATTAAAGCCCATGCAGAATAAGGTAACATTTTGAACGCTTCGAATATCTTTTTATCCATTTTTAACACCATACTACTACAAAAACCTCCCAATATTATTTTGCAAAGTTTATTGTAAGACGAAAAGATGATTTTTTTTAACCCTCGGTTTAGTCATTTAAGTCCCAGTCAAGTCGTTTGTAAAATAACTTAACTCCAAGTCAAGTCTCTTTGAAATAAAGTCAAGTCAAGTCCTTGTTATAAAAATTACACTTTCCCGTCCGGTTATGAGTTTCAATTTTAAATGAGCCAAACACCCAAAATACAGCAAGCAAAGTGTTTTAATGTGAAAAAATTAGATAAATGAACAAATTTTATAAAACGCTAAATAAAAAAAGCTTGATGACTTCATTTCACCCAAGTCATTTGTATAAAAGAAAATAAAAAAAAACATAAAAAAATAAAAATTAAAACTTTTTCCTCTCCAGTTGCACGTTAACGGGTACAACGACAAACAACTCGTTCTCATCAAAAAGATCCTCAACAAAATGAGCAAGTTTGAAGTCGACCAAAAGCGGTTTGACGTCATCAAGGAAGCGGTAAATTATTGTAATAAAAATATACTGCAACATTTTTTGTGGTATGCGAAAGATGATTTCTGCTGCAAAGGGATGTCCAAAATTATGAGATCGGTACCCGATTGCAAGTGGTGGAATCGGTACTCGCCCGATACTAGGGGGGTATCAGTGCCCATCCGATATCATATTAATATAGGAATTTATGCCATGACTTGCGAACCAAAGCAGCGATTGTTCTAGGGTAAATTAAGGTAAAAAATTAAAATAGCCACTGGAGATAACTAAACTTAATAACGCTCAAGGAAATTTTGGGCCTATGATCTGGAAAAAAATCTCTTTGATCGGTAAAATTTCTTCTATTTTCTACTTTTTTCTTATTTTTCAACCTTTCATACTTTCAGTTAAAAACACTTTTTTATACTTTTTCCCCTATTTAAAATTTCAACTACGTTATTTTAGTATTCTCTTACTTAAATGCAAAAACTGGGGATGCCTGTTTTGAAAAGGCGAAATAGTTTTTTTGGTTAATTTTAGGAAATAATTTACGCTTTGAATAAAAACATCATAATAATGGATAAAATCGACTTTTAGTAGTTTACAAACGTTTCGGCAATTCCTCATGCCATCTTCCGTGTAAAAAATCAAGCAATGAAAAAAGCGATGAACACAAAAACTAAGAAAAGCAGTGTATAAATAGTATTTTGTCGCTTTTATCTTTTGCAATTACCAAGAAAGCCGCGTATTGCGTTCCAAAGATTTAAAAAAAGTTTTTTCTATAAGGATTCTACTCCCAATCTAATATTGTTTTACCCTCTATAAAACATTTTTTTTTAATTTTCACAAAAAATTCAAAATATTTAAAAAAAAATTCTACTCCAATTCAAATTTTGTTTTACCCTCTATTTCAACAGTACACCCGTTCACTCAGCAACTTCAAGGCGGACCAACCATACAAGCACACAGCCTACTACGTGAGGGCTCTCAAGTCTGAGAAGTCCTGGCTTAAGGAAAACCTAGCTGAAGCGATCGGCGACCTAAACATTGACATGATGCGCAAGTTTATTCCCGAGTTTATGAGGCGATTTCACATTGAAATGTTGGTTCATGGAAATATAACGAAAGCTGGTATGTTCAATGAAAGATACACAACACATACAACAACTGTGATCTAGCCCTTCTAAAGCTGCTCTATGGCCAACGAATACTGCTTATGTATCATTAGTACACCGAAAGCCTTCGCAGACTCACCGAATCTGTTGATCTATTTGCTTGCAGCAAGGCAGCTAGGAAAACAACTAGCCTGCGGTGAGGTTCGAACTCATGACCTCTGGTCATACCGGCGCCGTCGTTCTACCAGAATGAAATTCGTATATTACTTTTTTTAAATATTATATTAAACGAACTATATTTTATTAGAAGTCATTTTTCAAATTTACTTGGGTTCAAGTCAGTCATTTTACCCAATAGACTTTAAAACAATGGTTCTCAAACTTTTCCCGCTGCTTTTTCAGACTAAAAAACAAATTTGTGACACATTTTTCATATAAAAGCATACAGTTATATCTTTTAGCAAAACCAGTATTTCGTGTGATTAAATGTTTGTGAGTAGTGCCTAGTAAGAAAAATATGAAATGTTTATATTAATATTAAAAAAAATCACATTGGGCTTTAATTTAAGTCAATTTTTAAATATACTTGACTTCGAGTCAAGTCATTTTGCCCAATAGATTTAAAGCAATGGTGATTAAACTTTTTCAGGCTGTGGCTAATTAAAAACAAACTTGCGCCACACTTTTATACAAAAGCCTACAATTACTAGATGAAACCTTTAATTCGAGTGATATGTACTTATATTTCACCTTTAGGTGCCTTGAATGTTTGCGAATCGATTGAAGATATTTTGAAGAGCGAAGCCTCGACCATTCCACTTCAAGAATCGCAATACACACGATTCAGGGATCTTAAGCTTCCAGAAGGTTCGAAAAACGTGTTTTCTATGGTCAAATAATGTACTGCAAAGAATAAACGTTACTATTGACATAACAAATTCTAGACAATTACGCTGTGCATAACTGCATAACCTCGCTGAATATTGGCCTAAAGTTGACCTTAAGTAACCCTATAGCGCATTTTGTAGACGACCAGCACGTTTTACAACGTAATATTACTTTTGCAACTTAACGCATTTAGGGCAATTGCGAACTCCACACCAGACATTACACGTTAGTCGCTCGCCCAATAACGCTTGATTGACACTTAATTATTAGACGAACGTTATCGCGAGACGCGGTAATTGGTCGCCCGAAAAAACGCTGACACTGCACTACCAGGTTACATTTAAAGCAAGCACTATAAATTGGTCGCCGGAGCGACAGACCAACTTACCACACGCGTTTGTACAATTAGGCGCAACAATCTGCGGCAAATCATTAAATTATATCGGTTCCAATTACCCGAAATAAACGCCAGAATTGCAGATGGGATTCGAATCCAAGGATTCGATATTCTACTTTGAACATCCCTAGTTATTGCATTTTATTAAAAAATATGTTGCATTTGCCTAAATTAGTGTTTTCGTTTGTACATGTTTTTTTTTGTTATTTTGCTCAATGTTTTTGAAATATCACTTTTGCTTTTGCTGAATGCCTAGCATGAAACACTGTTTCTGTTTATAAAAGGAAAAAATGAAATTCTAAGTAAGTTTATAATTGTTGCTTTGTAAAATAACTAAGTAAGTTCGTAAGTAATGTTTATTTTTGTTCGCGCTAAAATGAAAAAAAATACACAAAGTATAACAAGAAACAAGTTGATACGGCTGGCGATGGGCCACAAAAGCTTTCCAATCAGAAGTGCGATCCACCTTTAGGTCCTTAAAAAACCTACAAATTTTCATTGAAATATCTTTGAATTTTTTTCATAAACTTCATAAAGTTGTGTGGCAAGTGGCAACTCCTGTGATACTACCTCTTTGTATCGGTCATCTGGTCCGATCCGATATTATCGGACATCCCTATCCACTAGTATATTCGGTAATGTATGTCAACTTTTTTCAGGCTCCACTCACGTGTTTCAACACAAGCATGAAGTAAGGGAGATCTCAGCCACCGAGATCTTCCTGCAAGTTGGGCCCCAGAACATTGAGGAAAATGCACTGCTCATGCTGCTGGCTCAAATCATCAGCGAGCCTTGCTTCAACACTTTGAGGACCAAGTATGTGAATGAAAAAGTTTGTCAGCTTGATACTAAATTGCAAAGCCAAAAGGGTCGAGTAAATCGACACCATCTTGATTAAAATGTTGCTATACGAGCTTGTATTATCTTCAGTTAATGTTAATGATACAAGCTCATATCGAAACGTCTTAATCAAAATGATTTCGGTCTACTCTACCTTTTTGGCTTTGCAATTTATTATCAAGCTACATTACCGATCCGTGTATAGTCTACCCAAAGCTTGTTAGTTTTTTAAAGTATAAAGATTAAAGTTTGCGAAGTAAGTAAGTAAAGATTAATTTTACATTTCTTACACTGAGATTTTTTCTTTTTTTCTCTTTTTTTTCTTTTATGATTTAAACTTTACTTAAATAATGAACAACAAGATGTGAACTTTATTTTCTAATTTGATACGTTTTTACATCAGTGTATTAGTTGATGTGTTGTTACTACATACTGTTTTACTTAAATTAACCTTCCCATCGAAAAAAATCGCTATATTATACATGTGTATGGAATTTTTCGTTAAATAACAGTGCATAAGTATTTAATTCGTGAATGTGAATTCGGATAATGAAAATTAACATTTCAAAAGACTGATTTTTTTATTAACTCTGCTAAACTACATGGAATTCAAGTATAAACAAATCACATAATTTAAGACAATTTATTGTTTGAAACATAGTGTTTCCTAGGTTGAAAACGTTAATAAAATTGTGTGCTTTATCTCAATTTTTTCAAATTGTGACTATTTGTTGCGTTTTTGCATTTTATAGTTGAGTTATTGCTAAAACTGGACCAATTTACAAACTTTTAAGTTCAACCTTCTACAAAGACTTAACTAGAACTTAGGTTATTTCAAAATGACTGGTTTACAGTACTGCAAAACTGGTTATTGTTTTTGTTTAAAATTCGTCGTTGTTGCGTCACAGAGAGCAGTTGGGCTACATCGTGTTCAGCAACGTGTCACGCAGCAACGGCGTGCAAGGATTAAAGGTGGTAGTCCAGTCTGAGAAGACTCCAGCTTACTTGGAAGGAAGAATTGAAGCGTTTATAGAACACGTTCAAGTAGGTTTTAATGGACTCCAGCCCAAAATTAGAACAACGTAATTGTCAGAACACCTGCATATCATCTGTTTTTGCATAAAAATATAAGAAAAAATTTTAAACTTTAAACATATTGAACACCAACCAACAGTTGAAATTAAACAAAAATCAATGTCGGAATAAAACACCATTCGTAAAAAGATTAAAATAGGACTTTTACGTAATAGTCGTAATACCACCAAATAAAAATAGGAATAAAAATGTGGGTATTTTTCTTTTATGTTGCTTGCAATTTTGTAATACATAGGCTTCATAGTAAAATATCTTGAAAGGGACTCCAACCTTAAGACTGAATTTAGAACAACATTAACGTCGACATAAAACACAGTTCAGAATAAGACTAAACCAATTGTTTTTATAACTTCTTAATCGGAAAAAAGACCTAAACTCCTTGGAATAAGACCTAAATGACCAAAATAAGGCCTATATCTAACCTTGTCAGACATGTGTCCCTCAATCGTCCCGTACCCTCTCCCTACAATTTTAAGTGTTATTTTCTCCATTTATATCTTATTCCGAATAATAATTTAGGATTGATTTAGGCATGATTATAGGTCTTATTCAGACGGTTTTATAACTTATTTTGCCTTGGTTATTGCTGCGAATTTAGCTTTGCAATTTCGATCGTCTTAATACTATTATTGTACAATATTCTGATTTAGATATTGTTGCTTTGTAGGTTTTATTGTGTGTTCCCCTTAAAAGTACTGTGGAATCAATCAGTTAGGATTATAGAAAATCAAAAATATATGTTTTATATGTTCTATTTTTCCGTTTGCCCGCGGCACACCTGGCAATCTTCTATGGCGCACCGGTTAAGAAGCGCTGCTATAAAGGAACTATTGGAAATATTAAGTTGACTATTTTTTTTTATTTGACCACAGGCTAGTTGTTTTTCGAGCCTGGCTTTTCTTGTACGAATATCCTTAATTGAGCAACGGTTTTCAGTTAGCTCCTCTGAACGCTCCCGGTGTATAAAAATTGTAATCATCCTTTGCAGAAACTTCTAGAAGAAATGGACGATGTGGAATTCGCTCGTCACGTTTCCGCGCTCGCTTCACGAATCCTTGAAAAACCCAAGAAACTTTCGACCGAGTCGCTCAAGCATTGGATGGAAATCGTGTCACAGCAGCAACTCTTCGACCGGGGTAAGTAACTGTCTTAGGAATGTCCGGTGCTTTACATTTTATTGCGATACTGATACCCGATATTTTAACCCGAGTCCGACTCCCGAGTTCGAATCCGGTCAAATGTGCGATTTTGTCGAGTCCCGAGTCCGGCTCAAACTCTCCGGTCTATATTTTACCCGTTTACGTTACTAAATAAGGTGGAAATTCAGCAATATACATATGGGGGTGTCATATAATTTATCCATTCACAATACATGATTCACAATATCCACTATATATGCTATTCCGCCTTCACAATGTACAGTTGACGGCCTTGTCAGATTTAATATTTAGTATTGCGCATGCGCACGTCGGACTCGGGACTCGGGTAGTTTTACGTGGTCCTACTCGAGTCCCGAGTCCTACTCCAGAAAAACAAACCGACTGCGTCGAGTCCCGAGTCCGACTCCGCATCCCTGGCGCAAACTCGAAAAATTTTAACTTTGACGCTTTCGGTTAGGAGCGAGTAAAGATAGCGTTAACGCTGGCAACGCGTTATGTGTGATCTGGACGAAGCTTGGCGGCCATATCAGTTTCAAAATATCGTGTATCGAAATACATTGTCAAGTTTTGGACGTCCTAGTCCAAGCCAATAGGTGTGTTATTCGAAATAAGTTTTTTTTAAGCTGAACTGATGGTGCATTTCGCGTAACTAAAGCATTCAGCTCTTTTTGAATTAAGTTGTTTTAGATATTTTTTATACCCTTTACGATTCTGCTTGGATCTTACGATATGGATAAAAGGCCAACGACTAGCAGTGTTGATCCCTATATAAACTGTTAAGATTAACATTGAGTTTGTTAAAGCGCATTTTGATGTAAGTGCTTTAATTGTGTAAGCATTCTATTTCTCGCGGTCAAAGGTCACTGAGCACATGGTGCCTTGACATTGTAGTTGTCCTTACGGCAGTTGGTGTTACTACCTTTTTGTGGTAGGAGCTCATTCAGTGAGTTACTTGTAAGTGTTTGGTGATGATGTTTAAATTACACTGATGCCATTTCAGTTTCAATAACATCGTTTTGTATTAATTCGAATAAGATATGAATCCACTTGTATAAGCCTTTGTGTTAATAATAAATTCCTGTAAACTGATAAAGACTTCAGTATCGGATCGGATCCATTAGTTTTCATAAACAATAAAAATAATATTTATTTTTTTGTTTTATCCACTTAATACAAGTATCCATTGTATATTTATAGCCGAGGTGACTGCGGCCAGTCTCAGCAAAATCACCAAACCCGAATTGCAAGCCTTCTACCACAAGTACATCCACAGGGGGGCGCCAGCACGCGCTAAACTTGCAATTCATCTTCTCGGATCGAATCTAACCGATTGTAAGTAACGCTAAACATTAGAATGTTGCTTAAAATTGCCGGTATTTTTTAAAATGTTGTTAAAATTTCCAAATATGTTGCTAAATATTGCTCTCGCCAAATTTCTAATAATGTTGCTAAAAATTGCTTTTGCGAAACTTCTAAGAATGGTGCTAAAAATTCTTTTCGCGAATTATTTAAAAATGTTGCTGAAAATTGCTTTTAGAATATTTTTTTTAAATGTTTCTAAAAATTGCTTTCGCGAAATTTTTAAAAATGTTGCTAAAAATTACTTTCGCGAAATTTTTAAGAATGTTGCTAAAAATTTCCAAAAAAGTTGCTAAATATTGCTTTTGAGGTATTTCCAAAATGCCATCCGGTCATGCCATACCCCCAAAAAAGAATATTTTTGCTAACTTTTATTATGTGTATACAAACATGTTTTGCCCTTAGCGCGATTTTTTTTCCATTTTTACTACGTTTCTGTCCCTTTTAAGGAAATCTATTCAGCTCAAAAGCGCCACGCATTCTATGGTTTGTCACGTTGTGCAAACTCGAAAAGTGCATTAAAAAAACCTTTTATAGCCGTTAATTGGAACACTATGCAAGTCTCTTTAATGTTTTTGTGCAACGTATACCCTTTCAAATCAAAGCTTTAAACGCACTTTTTTCGAGCTTTGCGCAATCAGACTGAATTCAGCTGCAATTTGCGCACAAGTTCGCTCCAGAACAACATGGATTTTAAGATTACTTGTTTTTATGACATCATGACGTAACTTTGTGACGTCACCACTAAACTTTTACAGATCACCAAATATATATATATCACCGACAATTGATCAAGTGTATTACCAACAATTGGACTTACTCTTGTGTTGTTCTTATGTATTTTTTTCAACTTAGGTTATTTCTGTGTTGACGTTAAATATTTTTGCATTTTTTCGTGTTAATATTAAAATATTGTATACTTTCTCATAAATGCCATCTTTGTATTAGGTGCAGTGAAGCCAGGCGAAGGTCAACCTTGCGAAGGAGATTTACTGAAGTGTCCTGAACTACCAGATGTAAGTTTGCTATGCTGTATAATATTTTTGCTTGAAAATAAATCTCAAAGCCAACTAGGTCAAGCAAATCGACATACTCGGGCCCACATTTGACACGTAGGTCTGAACCATGCTGAGACAATGTAAAAATTCTAAGCAACATGTACTTTTAAAATGAAGTGCAATAAACGTAAGGCTATCACAGCTACATGATAACACTAAGCTATTCTAAAGTAACTCGCGGCCCACTAAAAATGGCTCTGCGGCCCACAGTTTGCCGACCACTGGGTTAAACACTATACACACGGAAAATTGACTTTTTCGAAAAATTACGACATTCCTTTAAGCGAAACCAAAAAAATAATTTTGTTGCATGCAATATTCTTTTACCTATGTTTGAGAAAATGTTCAAAGCTTATGAAAGCCGGATTATTTGTTTACTTTGTGTGGTACAAAAGTTTTTTAGGATACTTAAACTATACCTCTAGCGCAGGGGTTCTTGAACTGGGGTCCATGGACCCCTTGGGGGTCCGTGGACCGATATTAGGGGGTCCATGAAGGCCTAATTAAAGAACTAGTGTATACTTAAAGTAATTAATTTTTAAAAGAAAACACTTTAATTAAAAATTAAACGGCTTTGCACTGAATGTATACTAGTTAGACTCCATTTAACTTTCACATTTTTCGGACCGAAATAACAGAGTCATGAAGTCTATTTGTATTGTGACGTCAATTTAGAGCATTTCTTGTCTACCGGGGTCCATGCAAAGCAAAAAAAAATTTTAGGGGTCCGCGGTAAAAAAAAGTTTAAGAACTCGTGCTCTAGCGTGTGCGATGGCTTCCGCATTCCGTTGTACCTCATTACCCTGTTTTATTTTCCCCTACAGCCGATACTTATCAGCGACATGGAAAAATTCAAGGACAGTCTGCCGCTCTATCCTAGGGTCGGATCTTACTTGGAAAAAACTCAAGCCAAGTTATGAAGAACATACCGGGCATCATTTTAATTCAATATTGTCAATTTTAGCAAATTATCCCGCGTTGTTAATGTGTTTAAATCAGCGGTTCTCAACCAGTGGGCCATGGAAACTTTTTAGGTGGGTCACAGATCAATTTAAAAAAGCTAGATTTATTGAAGAATTTGGTTTCACTTTTGTCACTATACCTAATTTTACAGGGATAATGGCTTGGAATGTAAATGAAACGTAAATTTATTGTTCCGAAGCAAACACCTTACTAATGCACGGTTGAATAAATAATCTGTTTTGATATATGCTTCGCTATTGTTTGTTCTAAACTTTTTTTTATAGTTTGTTCTTTCATAAAAATTTATCGGGCCACAGAATTTTTGTGCAACGAAAATGGGCCACGAAAGAAAAAAAGGTTGAGAACCACTGGATTAAATTGGTCCTATTATGAGTTATATGTAACAGCGCAATATCGCTTTTTTTTTCAAATATCTTAGTTATGCAGACGTTTCAGCAACTAGGTTATTCACCTCATAGCAGCTTTTTCGTCTATTTTCTGACTTATTTGATATTCGAATTATTCGCTCTAAATTATCTACCGTTCCATTGTGTTGTTTGTCTAACTTTGATTCGGTTTCAGTTTTGTCCAAAGGTAAAATGCCTTTAATTTTGAACTATTGTCGTATTTGAATTGCAAATATTTTTATTGATAAAAGTTCATCCATTGTCATATTTAGGGATGTCCGATAATATCGGATCGAAGCCGATTACCAGTGCCAAGTGGCAGTATCGGTTATCGTCCGATATTAGGGTGGTATCGGTGCCGATCCGATACCAAATTAATGTAGGAATTTCAGTCATAATTTACGATCTGACGCAGAAATGTTACCTTGAAATTTAAAAGTATTTGAAAATAGTAGGTTAGCAATTGGAGGAACTTTAACTTTTTACCCTAAAACAAATCGTAGCCTAATAACCTGGAACAAAAATACCTCTGTAAGTTTCAATTTCAATAGTTTTTATTGTTTGAGCATAACAATGACGTTTGTTATCGGGTCGCGATGCTTTTTGTCCAAAATATCGGGTATCGGTATGGGAAAAATTCATGTACGGACATCCCTAGTCATATTTTGTCTCTTCAGGGACATAATTGTTTTCCTCAACGTGTTAAAACAGTGGTTCTCGAACGTTTGCACTTGCGACGCAAAAAATCGCTTTTTATAAAAACAACTTGACAATCATCCTAACCCAGTGTTTCTTAACCTTTTTTACTTGGGGGCGCACCTAAAGACGTTGGAAAAAAAAAATTTTTGCGCACAACAAAAAATATTTGCGCAGTAGAAAATTTTCTTGAGGAAACAATGGACACAATCGAGGATGTTCGATAATATCGGGTCGGAGCCGATACACGATGCCAAGTGGAAGTATCGGCTCTCGTCCGATAAGGGATGGTATATGTGCCGATCCGATTATAATGAATGTGGAATTCCGACCCAATCCTTTTATCTTGAAACTTTAATTAAAATAAATAATCTGAGGTAATCAAGCTTAATTAATCCAAAGCAAATTTTCGCCTAATTACTTAAAAAAAATCTTTAAAGTTTCATTTATTTCCATTGTGCTAGTTTGAGCAATGGAAGTGACGTCATTTGGTATCATATCGAAATATTATTTTGATTGTCGGACATCGCTAAACAAAACTAACATTGGCACCTTTAATAATGGCCCCCATGTTTGGAAATGGCATTCCGGTTGGGAACCACTGATCTAACGTATAGTGTGCATTAAGGTCTCGCATATATGCCTATTATGAAAGAAAAATAGCCTAATATTTTCTTAAAATTACAAAAAGTTTCGCAGCTCATTGAGAATTATCCAAGGCAAACCGTTTGAGAATAAGTGATTTCAAGCATGTTCTTTTAGTTATAGTTTGTCTTTTTTTCCTTTACTTTCTAACGAAATGCTTGTACTCTTACTTTAATTTCTACTTTGGACTCTTACTTTAATTCAAATTTGGACTCTTACTTTAATTCTACTTTAATTTTAAACTGTATAATTATATATTGCCTATGCAAGTGGCGTACAGGGAGAACTACCACAGGCTAAAAAAATATTTCTTCGGTGAAACAGCAAAAGAAGCGAAATTAGTTGGAAAAATAGTAAAAATAAAATTGGTGGATTTTTTTTAGTTTATTTTAGGCTTTAAAATACGTTTTTTTATAAGGTTGAATTCATATAAATAAAATTACATTTGTCACCAACTTTTCTTTTTTCACAAACTCACAAACTTCAAAATTACCTTTTTCACAAATTGATTTCCTTGAAAGAGCATAAATATTTAATCATGGTGTTACCGAATGCTAAACCTCTGCACGCCCTTACTTTGTATTAACGTTGAAAAATCTCATTTTTGAGTGTTTTAAGGATCCCAGAAAATCTAATGTGTGTTGTTTGCTTTTTTTCACAGAAATTGAAATTGTAGCAAAATACACTCGGCAGTAGGAAATTGTTGTCTCGTGTTTTGGGACATCGGTTTTAATAAAACTATAGACGTGGCACAGATTCTGAGACGTTAAGGCTTAACAATTAGATTGAGTCAAGCACATATTGCTTTCTTTAAAACCAAAGATGTTTTGAAACTTCTGTACAAGTTGTTGAACAGGCTTACAAATTTCCTGTGCTGAAAAGAAAGTTTGTCTTCATGTTTTGCAGCATTCTTGAAGGGTAGTTTGAACAAGGACTGCGGAGTCGGTTTAAAGAGTCTGACTCCGACTCCGGCCAAAAAATGAACCCGAGTCCGACCCAGACGGTGTCATATAATTTATCCACTCACAATACATGGTTGGAAAATATTCCACGATTTGCTACAACTTCCAGTTGGCGGCCATATCAGCTTTGAAATTTGGTACTGCGCATGTCGGGATTTGGGTAAATTTACGTGGTCTTACTCGAGCCCCGAGTCCGACTCCGCAGCCCTGCTTTGAACACAGCTTATAATTATTTTAGAAGTCAGCTGAAAACGGTTGACAGAAAGTTCAAATTTTGGATTTCAGGTGTTTCTTTAAAATTGGTGAAAATACATTCTTCCTTCTTTGTAAACTTGGTCGGAAGTCGGTGTTGTTGCTTCTTTTTTATTCTTCAGGATTTTCCATAGGAGGTGTGATGAACTGAAAAGGCATCATGGATTTGTGTTCAATAAGTAAAAATAAATGGTCTGCTCCCGTTTTGAAAGGAAATTTGACGAGGGATTGCAACATAAACCGATAGTTACTTCTAAAGAACAGCTTGACAAAGCCAAAAGAAGAACGATCCTCATCATAAAAAAATGATGTGAGCAAAATGGCATTGATATGAAGGGTTGCGATGATCAGAAAATAAGTTGCAACCTCAAATGAGGACTTTTCACATCCTGACTTGAATTTCTCATTGTTAAACCTTTTTGGAGTATCTTTTCAGAAGTTGAATTTTTTAAATTGAAAAAACAGCACTTGAATAAGCTGATTAAGGAACTTGAAACAATGCAATGAACAAAATCCACGATGCCTAAAAACATTTAGGTACAATTTTAACATTGTGAATTGCAATATGGTGATAGGTTACTGAATTGTGCAAAAGCATGTATCAATACGCAAAAATGCAGCTCATTGCAAAATTATTAGCATAAATGTGTTTTGTCTATCTTATTAGATTTTTAAGACTTTGCAAACATTTATGATCAGATGGGGATGCCTACTACTGTGGAAAAGTACTTTTCTCACCGAGATCTTAGGTGTAAAAAATTTGACGTTTGTAAGTGTACAATCAAGATATTATTCACACTGGAGGGGCAAAATAAAACCAAACCTCAACGTTTTTTTACGAAATTTAGGTGTGCAATTAGTAATTAGGTTGTGCATAAACTTAGGGTGTACACCTGCCACAAAATACAAAACAAAACACACAAAGGAATCCTACCACTTTCTTTACAGTAACAATAGAAAAAGTAACGAAACTTGTTGTCAAAATTGGAATATTAAATCAAGGACAATATTTGATTTAGGGTGCGGGTTAGAGTTCGGCTCGGAAGTATTATTGTATTTATGCGCATAGTTTGCAACTTCAATTTTGACAATTGATTTAATACTTGTAAAGTGATAGCATTCTAGTCCTAAGTCAAGGGTTCAACAAACACACAAAAGGAACTACTGTTAGTGCTACAGACTTATAGAGTAGTGCTCTGCAACCAGTGTGCCGCGATGTTCCATAGGTGAGTTACTTGAGTGTCACTGATTCGGTGAAACCATGTCACCTATTTAGTGACACCATGTCACCTATTTACTAACACCGTGTCACCGATTTACTAACACGTACCAGTCACCGATTTGGTGAAGCCCTATCACCGATTTGGTGAAACCCTGTCACTAATTCGGTGACGCCCTGTCATGGATTCGCTGAAACCCTGTCACTGATTTGGTGACAACCTGTCACCGATTTAGTGACATCCTGGCACTTTTTTGGTGACACCCTGTCATTGATTTAGTGACAACTTGTTACCGATTCCGTGACACCCTGTCAACAACTAGATGACACCCTGTCATCGACTTCCCAAAGTCTGTAAAAAAGTGTCCTATTCCAAAATTATATTTTAAATGGGCTTATGTGGGTAAAAATATGTTTGTTTTTGCAATCTGCAGATGCCTTTATCACTTTCTACCTGTACAACTCTTGGTTGTTAGTCAGTTATACCTGTAGTAGTACACTCCTTAAAATGTTTTATCAGCGACAAAATAAAACCTAACAATACCCCTAATGTACTTTGCATAGACGTATTTCAGCAAACATAAAAGAAAGCACAATTTTTAAACTAAGCAACAAAACAAAAAGTAATAAAAGTGCTTCATGGATTCTAATGAAACACATGGATTCTAATGAAAGCCCAAGCAAAAAGTATATATGAATATAATTCCAATTTCTTTTTGATTTCATTTTCTAAAACAAAATAAAAGGTAGACTATTTAAAAATTCAGCATACTATTTTGAACCTGGCCTGTAAGACACTCTCTCATGTGACCATCTGTTGAAAATAATAAAGACATGTTGCATTTTAATTAAATTTAAATTGAAAAAAGCAATTGTCGTCCTAATTATGTTTTGTTGAAGTTAAGCTGACAAAAGTTCATTAACAAGAATTTTACTAATTGCGTCGCTACGAAAATGGTTGAGACTGGCTTAGTTGGTTGTGGGCAGGGTTACCATCCATTAAGGCCAAAAATAAGCACGCTACTTCAAAAAAAAAGCACGTTACTGATGACCAAGTGCAAAACCAGGAATATTTTTTGGGGGGTGGGTCCAAATTTTCAGGAATAACAACATAAAATAAAATTCTATAGGCCCACTTTTAATATAGGAGGATAAATGACGCCTTATAGGCCAGGGGCACCAAGCTTTTCTAAAAAAAGGGCGAGACGATTTTAATTCCTGACCATCGGGGGCCGGATAACTATTACGATTTACCGTAAGGAAGTTTTTCTCTCCTATGTCAAAGTAAAAGAATGTATAAAGAACACTCAAAAACAGAAAATAAGACAAACTAGGCACACAACTCAAAGATATGTACGTTTTCTCAGAAATAAGAACATATTTTTTGTAAAACTTTTTTCTAAAATAAGCACACATCTGAGAAATAAACACGATATGGTAAACTTGGTTATGAGTCTAGGTTTAATTGTATCAGGTATACACGTGAAGTAATGTGTTATTCCAGTGGTTCTCAACCTCCGGTCAGAGGACGTGTAAAGGCTTGTCCATCAAGTTTAGACCTTCGCCAGTTCCGTAATTTGCAGCATTGTGACGTAACATAGAGTTAATGGTCAACTTTGGACTTTATCGTACGTCACAATGCTACAAGTATTGTGACCAACTGTTTAAAACTCGTTTAAGTCTTAAACTTTAAGACCAGTCGTACCGGTACGTGAAAAACGTGTAGAACCACGTATAACACGTATGATATCAAAAAGACAGCAGCAAATTGCTCATTAAATTTAAGCTTCCGTTATTAGTTGCCTACTTATGTCGTAATTCCTTTTTGGGGTGACTTTAGTTAAGGGTCACCGGTCCGCAAAATTTGTTTTGAAATCTTACCGGTCCGTAAGCTGAAGAGGTTGAGAACCATGCACTGTGGTACTCAATGTTGTTAATAAAATGCACTAAGTTCGTGAATCTGGCAGAGTCTGACAAAATGTAATGGCAAAACAACTTTTGCGTAGGTGATTTATATGTGGGTAAACATATTTTTTCGTCCATAGGCTTTACGATGTGTTTATGCGTGTGACTGGAATGCTATTAATAAGTGACATATTTCGACAACATAAGCCGTCAGCAAATGTCTATACCCGATACTGCAGTCGAAGTTAATCGCAACATTGTTTTTTTTTAAGTAGCCTAAATATTATCAGATTCACGGTGAAAGGTTCGAAGATTAATGTTAAAATTTCCGAATTTTCGAAACTTGAAAAGTTAACGGTGTGATGTAACGCCATTCAAATCCCTATTGATTTGGTAAAATTGTTTTCTGTTCCCATAATGATGTAAACGAAAAAAAAAAAACTAAAATCGCAAAATGTATAATACATAGGGGCCTAGTTAATAACTATAGTACCAACTGAGGAAAATAGAAAAACATTAGATTTAGGTCTTTAACTATAGTCAGAGAATTAAGGGGTGCGGTATTATTTACAAAATAACTCTGTATGCGCATATTTCGTAATTTGAACCTGTGACGTAACTTCAAGCGCATTAAAATACTTTTCAGTAAATTGGGTAATTAGAATAATTTATTTAGTGCCAATACTGCTATTTAAGGTTTGCTAGTCGAAACCATTGCCTTTATGTTAGGTGTTCAAAGTTCATTGATTTTGAAGACAATGACGTGACAAGGATTTGACTTGTTTTCCGGTGACGTTGATTGTGCTGCTTAACCTGTTTTGTGAATGGGTTTACTGGGAGTCATTTGAAATCAGCCGGAAATCATTCTAACACACGGCCTACAAAACGTTTAAACAAAAACAACCTAAAAAGTTTATTGTATGACGTCACCGACGTCATTGTTACGCTAGTCGAATTGAGGGCATAGCCATCGTTTCTCACGGGAATAAATCAAAGTGTAAATTTAATTGCCTCTACGTCTACGTGTAAGTTTGTCTTTTTTTTATGAGTCGAAACGTTTTTTGTTTGCTTTGTGAAAATTTTAAATTGAATTAAACTGGCTTCGTTTGAAACCAGATGGCAGATACAGGAAAATCAACTATAGCAGGGGTTCTTAAACTGGGATACGTGGACCCCTTGGGACTAGTTTTAGGGGGTACATGAAGGCCAAATTAAATTTTTTAAAAATGATTTTTTTTTAATCAATGACTTTAATTGAAAACGAGTCTTTATTTCCTTTTGTTAAATATATTTATACCTCAAGATTTTTTCCGACAGAAAACAGAGGATTTCTCAAGTGTTTCTATTCAATGAGCTGTTAAACTTTACAAAATTTAAAATTTATAGAAATATGTGCAACAAGTACATCAAAAGCCATCGCAGCCTTAATCGTTGGTAAAAAAAGCAGCTTTAAAAGGGCTAGATTACAGATGTTGATCATATATGACGTGTGTGCATCTTTCCTTCAATATGTGCAATAATTAAAAAAATATTCATGAAAAATCTGTCCTGTGGAGGGAGGTATTGTTTGATAGCTTTTAACTAGTCTTGTTATCAACTAACGAAATGAAGGTAAAAACTGCTGTGCTGTTAAGTTTCTGCATCTGTAGTATCTCTTCAGTCAGTTGTAACCCCACAAAAACTCATCACAAACTTCTTCTGGTATCTTTTGATGGACTTCGGTAAGCTGGAACATTTAGCCTTTATGCGTTACCTGAATTGTACAGCAGTTATACGTTTTCAATACCGAAAAATTTCGGTAAACTTTAAACACAGAGAGGTTATTTAAAGTATAATATTATCTAATTAAATACTTTATGTAGTAATAGGAAAACAATAAAAGTATAGTTAAACCATAAGTTTTTCATGGATATTTTGAAAGATTTTGTATTTGTTTTTGTAAAAGCTATTTTTCCTGTGGTTTTTCACACTTATAAAGTTGATCTAGTATATGAAAAGTTTGATGCCTAAATTTGTATCATTGTTAAAAAATTATTTTTATTTTAAAGTGAGATTAAAGGTTTTAAATTCTGCCTATTAGTTCCATTTAAGGCAGTTAAACCAAATATGAACTAAAAATTACTGTTATATGTTATTGGTTAAACACAAACAAAAATCGTATTAGGGTCGCTAAAATCAGAGTTTTCAGTTTTCATATGCTAGTTTAGAATAACAATTACCGAAAAAACATGCTAAAACTTGAACTAGAAATATCGAACGATTAATTCTCTCTGGTTTGCAATGCAGTAAAGAACCATTGTGTTCTTTACCCTGTTAAAAATGAATAACGAATTATTCGAAACGTTTAAAATGTCTACTTTTATATGGGCTTTGGTATTCATTCTACGTCCAACTACAACCTCAAGCCACTATTTTAAGATTTCTTTTAAATGTTTAAAAATGCGACCTATACTTCTGTATAGGGTTTGGTAGTCTTTCTACATCTAACTATACAACCTCAAGCCACTGTCTTAAGATTTATTTTCGTTTACAAAACGCGACCTATACTCCTCTATGGACTTTTATATTCATTTAACGTCTAACCACTAACTCCAGCTATATTGCTCCAAACTTTATAAACCTTTTTTAAAGTAAATAAGCCTACAGCTAATAACCGTACTTTCGTCAGCATTCTGATACGAAATCCAGCCATTATTTCCCAAAATTTTACTTAGCGTTGTGCCTAAAGTACTTCTTGAATTTTTTTAGGTTAAACCAATTTTTTATTTTCACAGATGTAAAAACACAGGCTGTTTGGTTTAATCAGAGTCAAATCAATAGTCAGTAATTGCTAACAATTTTCACTGCCTCACAGGCCAAAAATGTTGTCCTAAACTTTTTTGTATGAATCAAAGACTCAACTTATTTTATGTTCTATTTGACCAGATGGGATTACGCTGACCGTGCACCAGATCTTGAGGGTTTCAAGAGATTAAGGGAACATGGAGTGAAGGCGGAATATCTGAAGCCGGTCTTCCCAACACAAACATCACCAAACCATTTCTCCATTGCAACAGGTTCGTGCTTTTTGTGTCATTTTAGGACTCCAGGCATAAGACTGAAATACGCACAACATAAACGTCGAAAGAAAATACACACTTCGGAATAAGATCAAAATAGGACTAATACCAATAGTCGTAAAACCTTCTAGCTCAGTGGTTCTTAAACTTGGGGGAGCACAAAATTGGAAGCGAGAAATTAAATTAAGAAATTTAAAACAAGGTTCAGCGCGAGTTTTGTTAAAATTTTAAAAGAGGGGCGTGCCTTGAAAAGTTTAAGAACCACTGGTCAAACTAAATAGTCATTGACTTAACTTAAGTCATTATAATACTGCTGTACACAAAAATGACTCCAGTATTGGATCGGGTCCACTAGTTTTAAAGTTCCATGTTTCTTAGTTATTCAAAATAAGGTTACTGTTTGGTTGCAAGTATTAAGTAATTTGATAAAATTTAAGCATTATGTAGTTAGAAACCTGTGAAAAAACAAATATAACACGCCAGTAAAAACCTGTAAAATGTAAGATATTTTTATAAACCATTAAATAGAATTTTACGAATATTATAACTGTTCAAATATAAGAGTCATTGTACGGTAGAACGTTTTTTATATTTCTTAGAGTTTTCCAGTAATATCATCAGACACATGGTGGAAACAACAAAATGCGCGTAAAAGCTAAATGCAGTGGTTCCCAACCTTTTTTCTTTCGTGGCCCATTTGCGTTGCCAAAAAAATCTGTGGCCCAATAGTTTTATAAAAAAAAACAACTTTAAAATAGGTTTAGAACAAAACACAGGAGAACATATGTCAAAACAGATTATTTATTCAACCATGCATTAGTGAGATACTTGCGGCTGAACAATAAATTTACATTCCTTTTTAATTCCGCCCTAAGCCATTATTCCTGTAAATTTAAGTATTGTGACACAAATGAAACTAAATTTAGCTTTTTTAAATAGTTCTGTGGCCCACCTTAAATGTTCTTATGGCCCACCAGTGAGCCATGGCCAACTGGTTGAGAA
The DNA here is from genome assembly GCF_963924565.1 of Ascidiella aspersa. Classification (NCBI taxonomy): domain Eukaryota; kingdom Metazoa; phylum Chordata; class Ascidiacea; order Phlebobranchia; family Ascidiidae; genus Ascidiella; species Ascidiella aspersa. The sequence continues at coordinate 5,588,650 of NC_139451.1, forward strand.
CGGCTGGCTTGTGAAAGACCAATCCAGGGGTTGGCAAACTTTTTAGCTCGCGAGTCGCATTTTCAAATCAGTGGCCAAATAAAGCGTTTCATAGAGTGGATATACGTGTGGATACAGTGGATATACGAGTGGATGCAGTGGATAAACGTGTTAATAATTAAAAAAAACGACTAATTTTTTTTGCAGGGCTTTACTCTGAATCGCACGGAGTGGTGCATAACACCAACTTTAACAAGAGCGGGAGTGGATTGTGGCCGGAGCAGTCCAACTTTCATACAACACTGAGAAACAACGATTGGTGGGATAATGGAGCAGAACCGATATGGATAACAGCGGTCAACCAAGTATGAAATTAACTAGGCTTGAAAATGAATGTGAGAGCAAAAGGTCTAGTTTGGTAAATCGACATCATTTAAACAAAGTCTTTTCGATACCCACTTGTATCCCGAACCGAGCGTCTACAAAGAGTAACCGTTAGAGTTTCATAGTATTGAAATAACTTTTTTATTTTTTTTTATTTGGGAGATAAAAGAACAATAATTAAATCCTCTAGTTGTGGAAATTCCATCATTTAATCATAATATCAGATTTTGTTAAAAATTAGTTTTGATGACTAAAATACTTATTATATATAATAATACCAAAGTCGACTATAAATAATGAAAGCTGCTAATTGAGCCGAATATATCGATATGGATCCCCGCTATCAAGCACGTATGAAACATAACTAGACGTAGCTGTTTGCCAGTGTTGCAACAAATCATAAGTCCAAGTCATTAATTTTTCAAGTCAAGTTATAATTAATTAGACCATGTCAACCTCAAGTCAAGTTCTTGGCTTAAAATATCGCGTTAGACTACATAAATTGGTAAACTCGTCCGTGTATGAGCATTATATTAACAAAAATGTAATATATAGCAAGCAAAATGTTTTACCTGCAAAAATTCTGTAACGTAACCCGATTTTATTAAATAAATTTAATTTATTTAATAAAAATATTGATGGAACATCAACTATAGCAAGGGTTCCTCAATAGTAGACCCCTTGGGGTACGTGGACTAGTTTTATGGGGTCATTAAGGCCAAATTAAATTTATAGTTGTAATTTTAAAAAAGGAATGATTTTTTTAAACCAAGAGTTTAATTGAAAACGACAGTTTTTTATTTCTCTTGAGAATAATTATACTTTAACATTTTTTCCGACAGAAAACGGCGCCCCCTTCGTCGGCCTTTCGGGGCTACGCTAAAGTAGCTACCTGGTTGATCCTGCCAGTAGTCATATGCTTGTCTCAAAGATTAAGCCATGCAAGTCTAAGTACGACCTCTCGTATAGTAAAACTGCGAATGGCTCATTAAATCAGTTATGGTTCATTTGATCGTACGTTTTACGTGGTTAACTGTGGAAATGCTGGAGCTAATACATGCGTGCTTTTATCAGACCAAAAACCGACCGGGCTTCGGCCCGCAACCTTTGGTGACTCTGGATAACTTTGCGGATCGCACGGTCTCGCACCGGCGACGGATCATTCAAGTGTCTGCCCTATCAACTTTCGTCGGTACGGTACTGGCCTACCGAGGTTCTTACGGGTAACGGAGAATCAGGGTTCGATTCCGGAGAGGGAGCCTGAGAAACGGCTACCACATCCAAGGAAGGCAGCAGGCGCGCAAAGTACCCATTCCCGAAGCGCGGATGGTAGTGACGAAAAATAACAATACAGGACTCTAAACGAGGCCCTGTAATTGGAATGAGTACACTTTAAAACCTTTAACGAGTATCCATTGGAGGGCAAGTCTGGTGCCAGCAGCCGCGGTAATTCGGCCGACATATATTCAATGCTCGCGCGGCCTAAACAGGCTCTTGCTCGCGCGCGCGGCCAAAATATATTCAATGCTCGCGCGGCCTAAACAGGCTCACGCTCGCGCGGCCGAAATGTACTCAATGCTCGCGCGGCCGAAATGTACTCAATGCTCCCGCGGCCGAAGTATATTCAATGCTCGCGCGGCCGAAATGTAGTGAACGCTCGCGCGGCCGAAATAGGCTCTTGCTCGCGCGACCGAAATATACAATGCTCGCGCTGCCTAAATATGCTCTTGCTCGCGGGGCGGAAATATGCCAAAGCCCGAGTGTGCCAATTGTAAAGGACAGTCACAAAAAATAAAGACCTGCCCTCTATGTGAACGTGTAAATGCCCGCCGCGCGGCAAAAAAAGTGTCTAAAAGAAAAATCGAGGATTTCTTAATTATTGCAATTAAATGAGCCGTAAAAAATATTTTCGGTCCTCGTCCATGCGGATCAAAACCATTTCGTTAAGGTCCGCGTTTAAAAAGTTTAAGAACCCCTGAACTGTAGGTAAGAATTGGCTAAAAAACACCCCCACTTGATTTCTACCAAAGGTATTTGACACAATAACTTTAGTCCAAGTCAAGTCATTAGTCCAAAAGACTAAAATTAATTAAAGTTATTTCGCCAGAGATTGAAGTCAAGTCAAGTCATTTTAAAACAGTGACTTAAATGAAATCAATCAAGTCACTGACTTAAGTCATTGCAACACTTGGTATTTAGATACGTGTGCGTATCGAAATGTCTTTATTCAGATGATATTTGGATTTGAAATTCATTTTAAACTCTATTGCTTTTCAGGGCCTTCGCAGCGGCGGTAACCTGTTTCCTGGTAGCCAAGCCAACATGAGCGGAGTCGGAGCCACATTCCAAGTGATGGACACCATCGACACCCCTTCGGACGAACAGGCCTGGCTTGATAGGATTGACCTTACTATGGATTGGTTTACTAAAGAAGACCTAGACATGGTGGCGATGTACTTTGAACAGGTGATTATGATGTTGGTGTTTTATTTATATGCGAGCTAGTTGTGGCCAGGGTTTTAACGCATAAATTTTAACAAATGTTTCCTTAAATTTTAGAGTCTATTCAAGGGGTCGCCATTTTTGTTAACAAGGGTCGGGTAAATGTGGACTGGCCTGCTTGGTGTAAATATAAAGCTGAATATTCACTCATAGTAATGTTACACAGTGCTGCATTGGCAACATGTTTTTACAAAACAAAGTACTCCGGTTTAACGAGACTATCTGCATTCAAAACGAGGTTGACTTAGAAATTTAAACTGCTGTCATATATAAAGACCTTTAGGTAGTCTTGTTTTATTTGTGCAAACTAGTGGGTTTGATTCAATACCAAACTCACTATTAGAAGTCATTACTATTATCATGAATTTATTAATAACACAATAGATTACTCAAGTGGATTCATATCCTAATTCGAATAGAAAAAGAAAATACATAAAGTACTAACAGAATGCACAAAGAATCGGCGTCGTGGTTGATACTTGACTTGCTCCCCTATGAGCCTGTGTAGCTCAGTTGGTAGAGCGACGGTCCCGGTATGGCCGGAGGTCGTGAGTTCGAACCTCACTGCAGGCTAGTTCTTTTTCTTGCCTGGCCCTGCTTGCATTCTGATTGACCGACAGATTCGTTGGGTTTGCGATGGCTTTCGGTGTACATACAAAACAATGTTACTTGAACCGAAACAAACATAATTGACAAACACTAAAAAGTAACCAACGATAAGAGCTCCTACCGCTACAAGGTAAACACCAACTGCCGTAAAGACAACTACAATTTCAAGGCACCGTTTGCTCAGTGACATTTGACCTCAAGCCATAAAACACTAACACAATTATGTTGGCCATAGAACACTTATTGAAATTCACTAGTTTAACAGGTAACATTATATAAACTCTTTTAAAACGTTTTGTTCATTTTACCACAGAAAAGGTTTACGCAATTACACTTTTTAAACTTTTGAACTTTGATAAAGTCCAAAGAATATTTACTCTTTAGATCAGGGGTCGGCAACCTACCGCCCGCGGGCCGGATCATCGCGTTCCCTCAAACAAGTTTTATTACACTTTCCATTAGTAGTATGGATGACGACGTGTGAGCTCGAATTTTAAACCAAACCACGCTTTTTTTCGCGCTTTGCGCCAACACTCTACTGCCTCCTTAAACGTAATTAAACACGTTTTTAAGTGCAAAAACGGTGCGAGGTCCGCCTGATTCACAGTTGTTCTAACATGAAAATAACACAAATCTTAGTCAACTTTTTGTTCGGCCCGCAGAGATCTTTCTGAGTTTGGTTTTGGCCGGCGACTAGAAAAAGGTTGCCGGCCCCTGCCTTAGATCATAATGCCCGGAGGTTGTAGTAATACATACTAAGAATGTCAACCATACAAATGTAGGAGCTTTTTGTGGACGTATTAAATAAATCTAAGATAAAGTTTGTAATTAGGCGTGAAATGGATGTTGTAGTGGACGTTGAAAGAATATCGAAGCTCACACATAAGTGGGTAGCATTTTAATTGTTCGAATGTTAACTCTTTTTGCTGATTTTTGTTTTGTGTTTCAGCCCGACAAGGAAAGCCACTCAGTTGGACCCGACAGCGATTCAATAGTGGACGCCTTTAATCAGCAGAACCATAGTTTATTTGCTCAATAAAGTCGACGAAGTTGACTTGACTGACGACTTGAACATTATCATTGTAAGGTAATCTATTATTATTCAAATTGCTTATCATCTTACTCAGTATAGGTTTGTAAAAAACAGCTCAATTCCCCAAGTTTTAAAAAAGAAGTTTTTGGCCAGAGTGCTGTTTTATATCAACATCAATATCTTTGCCGAATAATTGCTTGTGGCTGGTTCTTGCCAAGCATATTTTTTTACTTTCGTGCCCTTATTAATGAATAGCATTGTTGTAATGGCTTAAGTTGACTTTAGCGCGCTTAAGCTACTGATTTCAAATGACTTGACTTAAGTTTATTGAAAAATGACTTCTGTTGAAAAAAAATGCATTATTTATTGCAAATATTGCTCATAATTGGACAGGTTTACCGATTTTATTAGTTTAACTTTTTATTTTTAAGAGAAGGATTACTCTAATTTTGACTTGACTGTCACTTGACTTGTTAATTATATTGAAAAAGGCTAGACTTATAGACTTGTTTTACAAATGACTGAACTGGGACTTTTACTTCACATCATCTAATCATAAACAAAACTTGTTTAGCAACCACATATGTACTAGTATTAAAGATATGTACCGCTATAAACTACAGTTAATCAGCGGGGTTTCCTGAAGCACATTTTACAACTTTTAATGTGCAATTTGAGCTAAGTGCACTGCCTGCAACTAAATTAAGTAATTTTTTACCTTATCATATACAACCTACAAATGAAAGGTTCAACAATTCAATAAAAAAATATCTTATTGATAAAAAGCAGTCATACAACTGAAAAGTCCATTAAGCCCTACACAATCATTTGCTGCAAACATCCATCCGAGGGATTGAGGAACATCCTTTTAATTCCACAGATGAGATAACATACACACAATGTTTAAAATTATAAATAAATCTAAAAGCATTTTAATAATGTAACTATTATAATTATAATCGTACAAATAGCCTTGTCCTTGTTTATCGATTAATCCCTCATTTTTTATTATATTCTTAATTTTTGGTGATGGTTATACCTATTTTTTTCATGAAAACTTATTTTTAAAATCGTACCCCTAATTTGGTAAAACGCCTTTTTAAATTGCACGTTTTATTTATTTGCGCACTCTTAATACGCTGGCTTCGACGAAGGACATAGTTTAAATGATGACCCCAATCTGAATACCAGTAGAAACGAAGAGGGGAATTGGCTCCAAGGACTTGTTTTTACATACGTCTGAAAACTGCAAAGACCAAAAAAGTGTTTTACCTTTAACCCTGTTTAGCGACCACGGCTTCACTGAGGTGAACAAGATTGACGACGAACAGATTTCCTTGATGAATTACGTCAACATGTCACAAGTAGAGTTCATGTTCTGCTACGCTCCCCTTGCTTTGATAGAACCAGTTCCAGGGTTTATTGATGAGGTCTACGAAGATTTGAAGGGTTGGTGATTAAATTGTAGACGATTGCTCAAAGTGAATATGGAGGAACATATCCGGAATTTTTATTTGAGGGGTGCATTACATTTTTTAGGTTTCACGCCATAAAGTGAGGTTATAAAATGTCTAACCTTTTACTCTTACAAACATATGCAGCTAAAATCCATCTGGATCGCGCGTATCACGAAAAACATGTTTTATTGAGATCTACAACGATTTGAAAAGGTTTTTTTTTTTTTTTTTTTTTGGGGGGGGGGGAATCGCGCATATTACGAAAAAAACATTGATGAGTTCTACAACGATTTGAAGGGTTGGTGACTAAATTGTAGACGATTGCCCAAAGTGAACATAATGCATGGGCGGATCTGGGAATTTGTTTTTTTTTGGGGGGGATTGCATTTTTCTGGGGTGACGTCATAACGTGACTTTATAAAAATGTATCCCTTTACTCTAGTTTATGGGTCACATCGCAGCACCCATAGTATGCACGGGGGAATTTGAATACATTTATAACAAGTCCTGGTTTCCCCCTGAAACTTAAATCCATGAGCACAATAAAATGTGTAAAACAATACTTAAACGCCCTTTGACAGTGACTCTTAACCTTTTATGCCTTACGCCATCCCTCAAAAATAATAAATAGATTTGCGACACCCCGACTGGACTTTTCGTTGAGTGTTTTACTGAAATGTCACTATAAATGGAACTGCAACAACACAATCAACTTGAAACATGTACAAAAATGTCATTGGATACAATGATATCTAATTGTACAAAAATAGTTATATCAAAAAGCTTACCAACTGACCAAACATCAGGTTCTTGAAGATTGTCAAATAGCTATCGGCACCCTTGAGCATTAGAATTGGCACACAAGGGCGCCGCGGCACCCCGGTTGAGAACCACTGCTTTAGAGAAACGCAATAAAGGTAATCGGTAATTTAGTTCATGATGTCATTTGAATATAGCCGTAAAACGCTCAATTTTATGTTCATAAGTGCAATAAAATGCACTTAGATATCATAAGTTAGCAAACTTCTAAGGTCGAAAGTTGCAGGTCATTAGGTCTAAAAAATTCAACTAGATGTATAAAAGAATTCAAAAAATAAAATTATAATTTTTCACTTACTGTGAAACAGTCAAAAAGCATGAAAAATTGCCTCGTGCCTAGTTTGTCAGTGACCCTTGTTTTCTTTCTATCTCAAGTCTATAGCAACATTTTCAGGTTTAATATATTTTTTCACTTTAAATTTTAGCCGTCGATCGCCAGATGAGCGTTTACAAGAGAGAAGATTTCCCAGATCGATTTCACTTCAAGAACAACGAGAGAATCACGTCGATCATAATACTCGCCGACCTTGGCATGTCAATCTACCCGGTGGGAAAATATTTGGTATTTTTCGAAAAATGTCATGTATAAAGGGGCGGGCAAAAACCCAACTTATAAAGATCTCTGCGGGCTGTTAAATTTACCTGTGTAGACTGTACGGATCTCGCTATAACAGCCTCAACGACTGTTAACTAGGAACAAGAGTATTTTGCAATCTACACTCGTTGGAGGAACAAGATTTGCGCAGTTGAAATACACAAAAAAATAAGTTAGTGGAAAAAGTAGTTGAAATAGCCAAAAATATACTATGAGTTAGTTGATTATGAGAGTAAGAGGTAGTTGGAATAGCCAGATAAATATAATTTAGTGAAAAGGGTAGTTGAAATAACCCCAAAATATGAGGAATAGCCTTGTGTCCAGTTTGTGAAATAGCTCGGGGGCCAGATGATATGCGTTGGCTAGATAAATCTGGCCCGCTGGGTGTAAGTTGCCCAACCATGTTATATATAAACAAGGTAAACCCAAGTACAATACAGTAGGCTATACGTGATGGTATTTACTAATTTTAAACATTTTCGTTTTTGCTTAAATATTTGCGTCCCGAATGAGTTCATTAACTTCGCCAGTTGAGTTCATTATCAACGATTTTGTGTTTTTTTTAGTTGTAGAAATTAAACAACGTTATTTAAGTCTCGCTACAAGTGGTTTTTATTACTGTCATGATTAACTGAGAAATTTATCCCTTTTAAAGGTGCTCGCCGCTTTTGTTTCATTAAAAGCTATCGTCGACAACTAAAACTTTTTTAAAAGTGGTGATTTTTTTAATTAATATAACAGAAAGTCTGTTAAACTGCTTCAGGAACCGAGTCAGGTTTTCAAATTTCCTAAACGTTTTTATAGCAACCATGCTTATTCAATGAAAGATGCACACTCATATGTCTCTGAGACTGTGTAGCTCAGTTGGTAGAGCGACGGTCCCGGTATGACCGGAGGTCGTGAGTTCGAACCTCACCACAGGCTACTATAGTTGTTTTTCTCGCCTGCGTAGTTTGCATCATTGATCGACAGATTTTATTAGTCTGCGATGGCTTTCGGTGTACAACTATGAATATTTGAGACTTTTTATTAGTTTAAATTTCTTAACAACCTTCTAAAGTCCTTAATGATCCGTTTTTAGGTGTTTCCCTGGTTCCACATCCACACGGGTGAACACGGTTTTGACAACGATGAAATCGACATGAGGTCTTCGTATTATAGCATCGGACCCTCGTTTAAGGTATGTTGTGTAAAGCAACTTTAATAATTGCCAGGTGTTAGCTCCTTGACACCCACAGAAGGATCCCTGGCTCTTAAATGCTGCTTTGCAGTGTTGTAATGACTTCAATTTTTCAAAAAGACTTAAACTGACTGTTTTTTGGGTAAAATAACATGCTTTGGGTTGAAATAAGGTATTTTCGTTAACCTTTTTAATGAAATTGGATAATTTATCCTATTTTTTCTTATCAAACAATTTATTTGCCATGTGTTACGTTTTTGCTATTTTTTAACTGTTTCTTAAAAACGTCAAAATATATTACCTTTTTCTCTATAATATCTGAAAGGTAGCATCGTACAAAATAATATTTTTGGCCATGTTTTTGATACAAGTTTTGAAAATATTCTGTTTACATCCTTAGAAAACTTGTTTACGTAGAAAAACCTTGCCATCGATGGGTTCGAGTCGATTCACATTTACGAACTGATGTGTCATTTACTTGGATTGGAGCCAGCTCCGAACAACGGATCTCTTGACGTCTTGAAAGGAACATTGAACTTAGATTCAGGTAGTAGAGTGTACATGCTATTTAGAAAATAAAATTGTTGTAAAGATAACAAGATTCAACATGTAGTCAAAATGTATTTATCGTCATTTAAAGGAAATTGACCTTTTATTTGACAAAAATCAACACCTGGAAATCTTGAAACTATAGATAAATCTAATCACATTTTAAATCACTGTCTTTAATTACTTTTTAGTTCGATCTGAAGCTTTATCGTCATCTATATAGGCCAGCTTTGTTACAAAATGTTAAACTGAACTGAAATCTAAGTGGCGTTAGTTAAGTTTTCGATGTTTAAGGAATTATAATCATTTTTTGCCGTGAAACCATTTTTTTCGTTGCGTGAGCACCATAATTTGTGAGTATACAATTGTGGCTGGCATGGTTTTGCTTTGTGTACCATTATGGATGTCCTATAACATAAAAACTCATGATGTTGTGTTTATACTGCGCTGATTCGGTTTATATATTTTATTTTTATTTTGAAATCAGGAAATTTGTTAACATTTTTTTCAAACTATGTTTTGAAAAAGCTACAACTGTTTTATATGGCTATATTTGTGTTTCAGACGCAACAACGCCTAATGTTGTTACAACCAGCGGCTGTTCAACATTTTCGACGCCATCTTGTTTCTTTTTTGTGGTCTGCTTGTCATTTCTGTCGTTTTTAGCGAGTTAATAACTTAATTTTAAATTTTAAACCTAATTTGAGGTCACAATTAATTGTCACACATAATACGAATAAATATGAAAGATATCCGAACCTTGCTTTTTTTATTATAGTTTTAGAAATATGTTTTAGGAACATGAAAAAAATTTTTAGTAATTTTACAAAAAAAATCGATAAAAGATTAGAAAGAAATTATAAAAAGCAAATAAAAAATCGCACAAATATACATAATAAAGTAAATAACAATCTAATACACCTTAGTGCGTGGTAAGTGTATTTACATGTCCCCAATATATTTTACATCTCACTAAACCTTAAACTTTGTATTGATCATTAACTGTAAAAAAAACGCTCATTTTAACTAAATTAGCGTAAACTCCAGCAGTGTAGGTCTCGATATACTTTCAGCAAAATCATCTATCCTAAGAATGACGTCATTAGGTATCAACCACATGACGTGACGTCATGACTCATCAATCACGCGAAATTACGTCATAACGGTCGGTAGTGAAACAAGTATCATAATGATTGGCACCGCAATGACGGTACAATGTTCAATGCAGAAAACATCAGGCAAATATTTGCTTTAGCTGAAACTAAAGGCTTTAATGAGCAACTGGCCGTAAAACAGCAACAGTCTTAGCCGTTTACCAACCGTTCTTGTATAGCTTCTTAACAAGCTTACCGTTATGAATACGGTGCCAGTGCTTTTTTTGCTTTTTGGTTTGTTTATTTGCAACAAAGCGTTTGTACACGTTGATAAGGTAAAGACTCACCATAAGCTGTTGTTGGTCTCCTTTGATGGCTTAAGGTATGTGTGTGTTTGATTGCATAGCTCTATATTCCTTGTTGTTTTTTTTGCTGTTTTAATTTTAATATAACCCACTACATAGACAATAGAGTAATTTATAAGCTTTTTTCTTTCACTTTGTCTTTTGTTGGGACCAATGGTTAAAGAAATGAAACTATTTTCGTCTAGAATCTACACTACAGAGTACGATACATTTTCGCTGACTTCATGAATCTTTTTTTGTAATCCCTGTCAATATCTTGTCGAATCTGCCCTAAATTTAATAAGTTTCATTTCCAGCTGTTTTACCCTTTTTAACATTTGCATAAGACTCAGTATTTCATTCCCAGCGTAAACCTATGACAAGGTCTTAACTTATAATTGACTTGCTCAAATAATGACTCGATTATTTCAAAATGACAGGTTTACAACACTAGTCCCACGTAATTTTAAGGTGTACATGCCAAAATTTTTGTCTTGTTTGTTTAATTCTGCAATCGTTTTGAATTGTTTTTATGTTTACCATCTTGAAACATTTGTTATTTTTTGGGGGAGGTTATTTACAGTTAAAATTAAAATTTTGCCGTATCTTATTTTTCTTGCACTAGGAGCATTTGTACTTGCTTTTGTACAGGTGGGATTACGTGGACAGAGCCCCGGAACTCGAAGGCTTCAAAAGGTTGAGAGAAAACGGTGTAACTGCCGAGTTTTTGAAACCTGTTTTTCCAACGCAAACATCTCCAAATCATTTCTCGATTGCAACAGGTTTGAAGTCGTTTTGACGTTTTATTGCGAAAACTGTTATTTTCTCATTTTTATTTCAGAAAAAAAAATATTTTAGCTACACCAGTTTTCAAATCATTTGAGGTATTTCCAGCGTTATTAACAAGTAATCTTGAAATGTCCAAGTTAAGTCTTTTGCAATAATAGCAAATCATGTTCAAGTGAAGTCGTTATTAAAGCAGGTCAACTAAGTCAAGTTATTGACATAATATTAAACCGTTAAGCTAGTAAAATTCGTATATGAGCAATATTACTTTATGTGCAAAAAATGATAAAAATTGCTCTATGCTATTAAAAAAATTAATGAAAACAATCTATTCCAGCCCAAATTATTAGGCAAGTCATTGGCTTGAGTCATTACAACACTGGGTACTTAAATATATAATAAAATCTGTATAATGAAGACAGTATTACGTATTATAGTTTTTAGGGCCTTTAAATAATTCTGTGTTCGTAACTATTTTTGTGTTTTTGTCTTCGTTTTGCATATAAAACATCTGTTTTATTTGAGTTTTTGCTTATATTATTTGGATTAGTTACCAGCTCTAATAGTTATATATATGATGTTTATGACAAGGACTTTACTTGGAAATGGCCTGCTCTATTTATGACTTGACTGGGACGTGACCTAATTGTTATTTATTCAAAAAACTTGTCCTGGATTTAAGTGTTTTTTACAGCTGAGTCTTAAGTCATTTCAAAATGACTTGCGTAAAAAGACTGGTGAGTCAAACATTAGCACGACAGTAACACATTATAAGTCAACGTTGGGCCGCGTTTACTGTGATTGGTAAACGCTTAATATGACCCCGAGCTAAGTGTTTGGCCTTGAAGTAATGTTGGTTTAATAGGGGCGTAGCTCCTGTGGTGTTTCGATGAAGCGTAAGTCACACTGCTAACTACCGACATCACTTCGAACTTAACAAACAACGCAGGGTCCGACTCACACAGTGTTTGTCGACTTTTTTTCGCTGCGTTTAAAAAACATGTCAGTGTTGAAATGACTTAGTTCAATGACTTGATTTATGTGCACTATAGTCACTGTTTTTAAATGAGTTGACTTAACTTAAGTCTTTTCCGACAAAAAGTGCTTTTCTTAAGCATTTTGTTGTTTATAAAATTGAGCTACTTATCCTAATTTTTGTACATAAAAAAACTGCCTGCTATAAGCCCATATTGGGGTTTTCTTATATTTTAGGTTATTTTTTGCTTATTGTATAATCGTACAAGTTTAACAATTCAAATAATTTAACGTTTTTTTTATGACAAGGAGGTCACTTGAAGTTGACTCGAAATTGTGACTTGTCTGAAACTTGACTTAGGTAGCTGATGACTTGGACGTTATTTTTCTCTTTATAGTATTTTTGTAACCTAAAAAACAAACATTATCACTTTACAAATTTAATTATTATGATCCTTGTCTTCCTATTTGTCCTACAGTTTTTCAAAATTTTGACGAAATCTCGCTCAGATCCAATCTTAATAAATCTAACCATGGTAACCAGTGTTGTAAACAAGTCATTTCGAAACAACCCAAGTCAAAGTCAAGTATTTTCAGACAAAAACAAGTCAAGTCTCAAGTCATTAGTAGTGCATGTCATTCAAAATTAAAATCATATAAAAAAACAAGAAAAGGCAACATTTTAATTTCTGATCGTTTTATGTTACCAACTAAGATAAATTATAAAGTCAAGTCATTTGTCCAAAAGACTTAAGTCAAGTCGAGTCATTTAAAAACATTGACTTAAGTGCACGTAATTTAAGTCATCGACTTAAGTCACTTTAACCGACTCCGTCGCCCTGCTTTAAAAAACTGTTAAAATCGTTTTTCAGGATTATTTCCGGAATCGCACGGAGTCGTCCACAACTGCAATTTTAATGCAAGCGAGGGAGGCATTTGGCCGGGATCCAATTTCTACAGCACCCTTACGGTTAACGAATGGTGGGATAACGGCGCCGAACCAATATGGATTACGGCGGTAAAACAGGTAAAAGTTTTCAGGATTACAATTATGTTGTTTTGCCAAAACTTTACCTTGTAAATATACAAAACAAACTTTTATTCGTTTTACTGTCTATTTGAAGATAATTTTTTTGGCCCTAAAGCGCGATGGTGTGTAAGTCATCAACTGTATAAAGTGCAACTTTTGTTAAATTAGCACAAAACTGCCTTTAATTTAAGCATAGTCGTTTTTTTATTGCTTTGCGCGATTAGAAGACACCTTTTTTATTTAGCTTTCGTATTGAAAGTAACACCTACCTACCCAACCTAAACCTTTATTAAAATAAACGAACAGTGTGGTATTCTTCGGGTTACTTTTTTATAACGTCACGCTTGTACATAACTTTGGAAAGCCACAAATAACAGGGACACCCCAAACTCGGAGTCCATGTCGCAATTTAACTTTATTTTCGATCCCCACAGGGCCTGCTTAGTGGTGGTAACCTGTACCCAGGCAGCGCTGCCAACATGAGTGGTGTGGGGGCGACTATACAAGTCCTGGAGACAGCTCAAACACCAACCGACGAAGAGGCCTGGCAAGCCAGGATTAATGAAACAATGAGATGGTTCACTGTGGAAAACCTAGATATGGCCGCGCTTTACTTTGAACAGGTTTAGAAAACTATAAGTGAAGTTAAATGCAGATAATAATGACTCCTAAGGGCGAACAAAACGTTAGTTATGTTAGTTTCAGTGAAAATATTTTCTAGTTTGCTGATCACATATATATTCCAGTAACAGTAATCTGTTGATGTATATAGCAACACTCATACGATAGCGCATCCTGGTGATTTGTGCAACGCTGCACTCAGTAAGCTTTTAGTTAGTAATGGTTTGTTTTAATCACTGTTACTAAAAATCGTAGCAGTTTCAGCAAAATAAACTCGCTCCCTTAACCCAGTTTGAGCACCCCTGCACTAAAGTGTTATATTAAAAAACGGCACGCTGTTTGTCAACCACTGCTGTAGGATATCTTCAGTGTTTTAATAACTTAAGTAAATAATTTGATTTAAGTGCACTTAAGTCACTGTTTTGAAATAACTTAACGATTTGTCTCTTATAAGCAAAATAAGTTTACTTAACCTACATTTTTTGGATAAATGACCTGACCTTTAAATACATGACTAAGTAAAATATAATGTTTCCATTAAGCAATTTTATAAAATTGAATATAATGAATATAATTTTACCTTTTATTGCTCGTTCTAATCGAAGTTATTGCTCGTTCTAATCGAACGAGTTTACCAGTTTTAATAGTTTAACGTTTTAGATTTATGACAAGGACTTGACTTGAAGTTGACTTGACTTTTTATTTATTCGAAAAGACTTGACTTGGACTTAAAGTTATTTTACGAATGTCTCGAATCGGACTTAAGTCAATTCAAAATGACTTGCTTACAACACTGGATATCATATATTCAAACTATTTATTTCGTCTCAGCCAGATGTTCAGAGCCATCGTGTTGGTCCGGACGATCCAAGTATAGCTGAAGAGAGTCTTCCACTCATCAGTCGAACAATTGTACGTTTGCTGGACAAAGTAGAAGAAGTCGGTTTGACTGACCACTTGAACATTATTATAACAAGGTAAGCATGAGGTCTTCGGAAAGGCCTAGAGAAATCAGGATTTTGGTGCAAGCAAGGCCAGGCTAGAAAAACAACTGGCCTGCTGAGAAGTTCGAATTTGCGACCTCGACCAAACCGGGAACTTTGCTTTACCAACTGAGTTACCCAAGCTTAGAGGAGAAGACGTTGAGAAACAACCATAGCACCATTGCCTGCTGCATCCTTTTAGTAAAACTAGCCTGTTCGAACACAATATTGCATTTGAAGTCGCAATTCTAAATTTTGGCTAATGCTCTGTTTGGGAATTTGCAATGTTCCCATTTTGTTGTCCCTAATTTCATTCCGTTGAAATAAACTTTGTATCGAAATCGCAAATTTCGTTTCGGGACCAATATTGAGAACAAATTATTCTCAAAATTTTCGTCAGATGGGACGTTATTTTCTTTGTCAATTTCAAATAAATATAGGTGTCCGTAAGGATGGTATTTTTTAAGGGGCCGTGTCTAAAATAGTATTGAGAACCACTTCTTAAACTTTAAAGAAATAATAATAAACGAAAATCATAAACGAAGTTTAATTCACTTGATTAAGTATTTGGGCTTGAATCAAAAACATGCAACTGATTAATAAAGTGGAATTTGACGTATACTATTTTCTCTCGTTTTGTTTTTTGGTGAAACCACCCACACAATAGTTGTATTTTTGCGATTTATTTCATTTGAGTGAAATGAGTAAAGAAAATAACACTCACCCATAATTATTGTCAATTAAATTCACCGAATCGCTTTTATATGTAATTTACCAAAAATAGAAAAAACACTCATCTACATTTTTCTCGAAGGAATATACTCACAAAATTGGAATAATTTATTTTACGTCGTTCTATAGATATTTTCAGTATTGTTGTGATATAAGTTAATGGCTTAAATGCCTAAATGTACTTAAGTCACAGTTTTCAAATTGACTTAAATGCACTTAAGTCACTGTTTTCAAATATACTTAACTTATTTTTTTTTTTCAAAATACTTAACTTAGGTATTTAGACCAAAATAATTTGTCTTTACTTAAGTTCTTAAGACAGCAGGTGACTTGACTTGGACTTAAGTCATTTTGTCAACTAACTTATTTTCGTTAAATATTTTTTTTAATAAATTGGATTATTTATTTACTTCGTGCACGTGAAACAATTTTCCCGCTGACTACTACATTTTTGGTATTTTAAGTTGAGTTATTGTTCAGTTATATAATTAATCGGACGCGTTTACCGACTTCAATAGTTAAGGTCTGATTTTTTATGTCAATGACTTGACTTAAAGTCGACTTGCTCTCATAATAACTTGACTGGGACTTAACTGGTTATTGTTTGAAAAGACTTGATTTGGACCGAAGTTATTTTACAAATGACTTGACTTTCAAAATAAATTATTCACAACACTAGTTAACATGATTAGATTTTTTGAGATTGGTTCTGAGCGAGATTTCTCGAAAATATGAGAAAACTGTAGAACTATTAGAAGAAGAATTATATTAATTAAATTTAAATTTATTTATGCTAATATTTTGTTGTTCTTCACTTGTTATTTTTTGCAAAAAAAAACATATTTTGTTGTTCTTCACTTGTTATTTTTTGCAAAAAAAAAAAACAACTTAACTTGGACTTTGGTATTTTTCAAAGAATCTCAGACGTATTATTTCAAGATGTTTTACAACACTGAACATTTTCCTCCCTGTGATTTTTAGTGACCACGGCTTTACAGAAATCATCAAAGACCGAAGCGAGCAAATCTCGCTGGCGAATTACGTGAACATGTCAAACGTCGAGTTTATGTTCGCATACGCACCTCTGGCTTTGATTGAGCCATCACCTGGACACATTGACGAGGTTTACAACGATTTATTGGGTGAGAAATGATAAAACTGTGCTTTGGAAAATTGCTTAGATGCACAATTACTTGGGCTGGATGTAATCATATTTTTAACAGAATCTGCAATGATAGAGATTATACTAAGTATAAAGCTAAGTAAATAGAAACTTCGTTTGCTTGGTTGTTATATGAATTATTTAGATGTAAAGTAGAAAAAACAGTGTTGTAATTACTTAAGTCAATGTTTTCAAATGGCTTGTTTTGACTTAAGGTTTTTGGGTTAAACGATTTTACTTGACTTAAGTTATTTAGATAAATGACTTGACTCAGACATAAGTCATTTTCACATGTCACTTAAGGTACGTTAAAGGTACTTTACTTACCGGTATACAATTTTAGTAAAATTGAGTTATTTAGGCCAATTATTAAATGTTATAAATGTTAACTTGCAGTTTGTTTAGTTTTTTGTCCACCACGCGGTAATTCTAGTGTTAAATCGTACAAAACCTAAATATTTTACACATTTTTTCAGCCGCCGACAGAAAAATGAGCGTCTACAAGAAAGAAGACTTTCCCGAACGCTTTCACTTCAAGGATAACGATCGGATAACTTCGATTATAGTGTTGGCCGATCTTGGATACGCAACTTACCCGGTAAGTTTTGCCAGATACCGGTAAACGTTACAGCATCACTATTTTTTAAGCGAAAGCGTTGTGGTAAGAATGAGATATTTACACATGCACTTTGTTTGATATGGTAGTGTAGATCCCCTTCAAACTGTTACTTGTACTAACATAATGCAGTAAACATTAGTGTCATGCTTGTGTGCCGACTTGCTTCTCTCTGAGCCTATATAGCGTGGTCGGTAAAGCGACGTATAACTGGAAGTCGTAAGTTCGAATTTCACCACATACATAGTTTAACGAGCAGGGTGCAGCAGGCAATGACTTTATGTGGTTGCTTCTCTACTCGTTCCTCTATGAGGCTGTGTGCACAGTTAGTAGGGCGACGGCTGCCATATGGCCGTGGGTCGTGAGTTAGAACCCTACGACAGATTAGTTCTACAAAGATGATGTAGCAGGCAAAGGTGCTAAATCCTTGGTTCGGAAAGTACAATTTTTTGGCTTTTTCTTACCCGAAACTTGGGATTTGAAAATACAAGAATGTGTATATTGCAACAGGTGAGACATTTACCACCGTAGACTAATTCTAACTCCATTAAATCGACACTGAACAAACTGTCTTAGCATTTTCAAGTTCGTATCGTCAGATCGCCAGATTTTATTTACATTAAAATTATTAGATATAGCTACACTTTTAATGAATACAGCCCACAGCGCAGCAAAACATGTTTATCTATTAGGTGTATTTCGAGCAGCTGGCGATTATCAGTTGTCGACTTAACTAGCTATACCGGCCAAGCAAGGAAAATTAAGTTGGTGAAATATTTAAAACTTTACCATAAATCGAACACGCTACAATCACAAGAACAACTAGACACGCGGCGCTGTCACATTTGCGTTTTTTTGCTGTTGCGAAATTGAAACATTTTTTTACGGTTTTTCCAAGAGTTACAAAATTGAAACATTTTTTAAGGTTTTTCCAGGAATTTTTGTCAACACCGGAGAGCATGGCTTTGACAACGACGAAGTGGAAATGCGTGCTTCATATTTCAGTATCGGTCCATCCTTTAAGGTAGGTTGTGCTACAGAATAATCTCGTCAATCTGCAATCCTCTTCTATAGTGTATACCGATTGAAATATCTATACTTTTACCCGGCTCACCTGTATAATTGATCCAAAAGAAGTTTTATGTGTTTTAAAAAGAGTTGTAGATCTTTTTTTAAACCTCTGTGTTTTTTTAACTGGGATATTTGGAACAAGAATAGACTCTCATATAACCAACGACAAATAATAATATTAACGTTTTAAGAACTGTAATACTAGGCTGTGGGGATATTTATCTACCTTTAAAAAGTAAAATCTGCATACCAAGCATGTCTGGTGAGCATAAATGCTTAGCGGAATGTCAAATGAATTATGCCTTGTGAGCCACTGTTGCAATGACTTAAGTCAATATTGAGTGTAATTAAGTCACGGTTTTCAAACGACAAATGACTTAGGTTAAAATTAATTTTTTATTTAAGCATTTTTCTTTATAAAATACGGTTATTCAACTTAAGTTTTGTACATAAGACAACTTTCTAATATATGTTGTGTTTTGTGTTATTTTTGTTGAGTCATAGCTGATATTCGGACAAGTTTACCAATTTTAATAGTTTACCGTTTAATTTTTATGTCAAGGACTTGACGTAAGATTTCTCTAATTATGACTTGACTTGGACTTAAGCTTTTACAAAAATCACTGACTTGGACTTAAGTTCTTTCATAAATGACTTGACTTGGACTTCAGTTTTTTTTTAAATGACTTGACCGGGACTTGAGTCATTTCAAATGACTTTTTTACAACACTGTGGTTTTGTATAATTCATGTTTAATCCACTTGTAGCGTCTACGGCACAAAACAATAAGTTGTTTTAGTTTTAATATTGTTTCACAATATATTATTTAACACAGTGGTATCCAACCTTTTTATTATCCGAACCAAATTTAGACAAACTGAAATCAGCATAAACATGCGAATACAGTTTGTTTTCAGAAAAGATATGCTGTACTAAATAAAACAAGCGATTTATGCGTAGATTATACAACTCCGTGAACTGTGTCTGCACATGTGCACCAAAACGAGATGTTTAAATTAATTCTTGCGCTTAGGGTTAACAATAAAACGCTACACGTTTTAGTTTGTTTTAACATTTTATTACACTTATTTCGCCCGTTTAAACCACGAGCTCGATGAAGTCACTAAAACAGCAGGAATTGGTGAGTAATGGCGACCCCGTAAAAGCTTTAGGCGACCCACAGGTTGTATTGTGCTTGCAGGACGATAAACCAAGGGCCAAAAGCAAAGCAAAAACTAAGAATAGCATATATTTTAGCAAGATAAAAATTGTCAAATGCAACTTTAAGTCGCATTTGCCTTTTAGACAATTCTTTATTGTTAAATTGCCTTTTTGATGTCAATAGTTAGCTGTTGTTTTTTTACCAATTTCCAAGTAACAAAAATAAGCCGAAATTTGGCTAACCAGTTTGAACGAGGCTTTGACATATCCGACCAATTCCTGGCTACAACCAGAGTAATTCAGAAAACAGTTTTCCGTATTTTGTGACGCAGAAAAACCTTGCCATCGATGGATTTGAGTCGATTCACATTTACGAACTGATGTGTCATTTACTTGAATTGGAACCAGCTCCGAACAATGGATCTCTTGAGGTGTTGAAAGGAACATTGGAAACGTATACAGGTGTGACAAGAGAAAGTATAATCATAAGTAGTGGTGGGATTCAAACTTTTGTTAGTCGGTGCTATCACAAAAGTCATGTATTTCAGCCGGTTATGTTACAAAAAGTCATATTTTCCGGGAAATAATTAAAGTAGTTGCAAGAACAGCACGCAACCCAGGTTCCAGGCAATATGGCGAACTGCGAACCGGCTTAATCCCATCACTGCTAACAGCTAAACTAAAAAGCAGCAGTCGTCTCATGACTTGTACTTATGACGCAACAATTAAGTTTTCAGCCAAACAATCACAAAATAAAAATTACTACAATTATAAAAATTAACACTTGTATAATTGCTATACGTGCAAACTTTACCTTTTTACATTTTGAAAAAAACAAAACACGTAAGCTACTTGGATTTCAAAATCGGTATATCGCATAAGATGCAAAAAATCCATCGACAGTAACCAGGAATTCTAAATTTCGCGAGACGGTTCTATAGAACCGGTGCGAACCGGCTGAATCCCACCACTGATCATAAGTAAATATGCTGTTGCTACCAGGCTGTGTTGTAATGACTTAAGTCAAAACGTAAGTGCACACGTCACTGTTTTCAAATGACTTGATTTGAACCGAGTCTTTTGGGCAAAGTGACTTGACCTGACTTGACTTAAATCTTACAAATGGCATGGGTTAAAGTAAAGTGTTTTAGTGAGCAGTTTTTGATAGACTTGGGTTATTTTTCTTTGCCCTGAAACAATTTAGTTATTTTTTGCTTCAGTTATTAATAATATTCGTATGAGTTCACCAATTCTAATAGTTGAACGTTTTATTTTTATGGCAAGGACTTGAAGTTGACTTTCTCTAATTATAAATTCACTGAGAAACAAAATACAGAAACCTTGTTGCATTTATGTAGTAAAAATAGTTAAAAAAAAAAGCTTTCTTGAGTCACTTCACTCAGTTTATATTGCTCGAGTATATTGACAGTTCGTAAAGTTGCATGGTGATTCAAGCCGCTAGAATAAAGCCGAATATGGTCGAATGGCGTCAGGCATGCGCATAGCTTCAAGTAAAATCAAATGAGATACGCCAAGACCGCTTGGTTTAGGCGTTGTCACACGTCAGGGAATCCAGGTCACGTTCTTTATGACGTCATGGGTAATATTAGGAAATAGTATATGTTACTTCTATACACGTATTTGCAAGAAGTGATCTTATTTCATTCACGATGTTGAATAAGCTCATTTCATAAACAAAGAACAATACATATTTCTTTGGGAAGCAAAATCGGTCATTTAGATCCGTCCGATTGATATTTAATAATATAGCCTTATGGCGACTCTATGCATGCAGTCTCCCTCTAACAAAATTCCTGACGTGTAACAGCTCTAGGGTTGCCAAATTAATGTCACACTCGAGTTACCGCACTGCAGATGACGAAGCGTACAATTTCCTGTTTTGCGCACGGTACGTTTTGGCCGTTGTTTCTTGTGAACATGTTATACACACTTCTGTAACCTCTTCGGCCACCCTGTGTTATGAAATACATTAAACAAGCTAACAGGGCAACTAGTTGTCGGTAATATACTACATGAAATGCCTTATACAAAAGCATCATCGCTACTACCTTTAAACATTGGGCAACATTTTTTTGTTTTTTAGACACAACAGCTGTTACTGATGGTATGTCAGATACGACAGTTCCAGATCTTACATCAGATACGACAGTTCCAGATCTTACATCAGATACGACAGTTCCAGATCTTACATCAGATACGACAGTTCCAGATCTTACATCAGATACGACAGTTCCAGATCTTACATCAGATACGACTCTTGGCGATACATTTAGCACCACAAGCCGAACTAACATAATCCATGCATCGACCAATGTTGTTTTGATTATGCTGCTATCGCTGTGCTTTTTAGGCTGAGACAAATTTTGCATGTGTGGCCCTTTCTGTCTGAGCCTGCTTCTCATTTCACGTTTTTGAGGGCCAATAAAAAACTGTAGCTCTAATTCTTCATTCATTTTACGAAAAGTATTATTAAACTTATGTGATTTGACATGCAATTTTGGAATCGTGTTTAGTTTCATATTTGCATCAACTTATGACTTTTTTTTGCAGAGAAAGTTTTCTGTGAATTATTTAACTGTATTTAAATGTCAGTATAATTTCTGCAAATTTCTGTGTTCTCACTATGTTGAAACTGAATAAAGAGTTATTCGAAACGTTCATAAAATACTAAGTACTTCTGTATGCGCTTTGATATTCTTACTACAACCTCCAACCACTACGCTCCAAATTTAAACGGTGTTTCACGAAATTTATTATAATGTAACATACACAATCCTTTGCAAAAGTCGATACAATATCTTCAAAGGTTTATTCTTTATTTATTGACGTTTGGCTACGTGGTCATTAGACTAATGAATACTTGTGACATTCGAATATTTTTCTGCATACTGGCGCCCTAATTTTCGTCAGTTTTTTAATCTAATAAAAACAGGGATTATTTGTTTCTTCTACTTACAACGTCGATTTACGTTTTTGATCGGTGTTTAAGCTTTGTCTGGTGTAGCCGTACAAATTGATATTTTAAACCATTTTTGTTGGCCAGACTCTAGCGGCCAAAATTTTTTTTTTAATTTTAAATATAAGGTTGGGTAACTGTTTTGAGATATACCTGATAACAGGTTGGTAGTTTAGTAGGGTGTGCAAACGTTATTTTTACACATAAAAAACATAAGATATTTTTAATTATTCTTTCTGTTAAAAATGTCATTTTGAAGATGACAGTGCTGGTTAAGTCATCAGGAACATAACTTTAATCAAATTAAGGAATTTTCATAAAAAGCAGATGGCAGATTCAATTGCTTAAAAAACAAATTAAACATCCCAACTCTAAGCATTCAACTCATGGCAACATTGCTGTCCTTGTCGTGTGGGTATTATATAAACGGGAGTTATAAACCAGTGATTCATAAACTGTGTGCCGCGAAACTTTTTGTAAATTAAAAAACGAAAAAACTTTTTGTGAATTTTGAAATTACCAATAGGCATAACACGCAAGAATTTTCATACCTAATTACGCCATATCCTTTACAAATTGGTAAAATTGAGGCATTTACATTTAGTTTGTCATGTGATAAGGTCGATTGTCAAATTAACTATTGTTCTATTAAAAATATTATCCTCCTAAAACACTATTTTATTGTTTTGTTAAAAGTTTGCCTCAAGACAAAAAGGTTTGAGGGCCATTGATATTAACCCTTAAGTCTAAATTCCACTTTAAAATTAAACTGAAACTTAATCAAATCTAACCCAGTTAAATAGTTTTCGAAATCATGCCGTAAATTGACTGCTTTGGATTTATTTTTGTCGTATTTTGTTGAAAAAGGGCGTATTTTATCAAAATTCGATATATAGTTGCTAAACATTTAAACTGATATTTATCCCGGAAATTTTGCTTATGTTAGTTATCTTTTCGTAAAACGAGTCACGAATCGTAGAATTGTATTATTATCAGTTAGAAATTCACATTCAAACTACATTGCACATTCCGTGCATAGTTCATTCAAGTGCAATTTGTCGATTTTCAAAATAAATGGAACTTTAAAGCAACCAACAAGTTTGAAAGACTTCTTGTTGCATAACTAAAATTTAAAGTAACTAAACTTTTACCAAACATTTACCGACTCACTACTTAGTTAAGCAACCTTGGTAATTGGTTATACTTGTATAGTAGACCGTTTATAGGAACACCAACTGTCGTAGGCCAAAAAAGGGCGCCGCGGCACACCGGTTGAGAACTACTGCCCTAACCTCTACAATAGCCTTGGTAGATTTAGATTTCCAGCGATTCATAAGCTTTTTCGCAATATTTCATAACTGAGGCATAGGAAAAACATAAGTTATAGTCCAGTACTTCTTAAACTTTTTTAGTTTTGTTCACCCCTAGCACTTATCACCAAATTTCATTCACCCTTGTCTCATCATATGATAAAATTTCATGATATGATAAAAATCTCGTCTATAAATAACAGCACAAAATGACTTAGGTTGTTTCGAGTTTTGTTAAGATCAACTCAAGGTAAGTTTTACCATTGCAAATCTACATTTTCTCGAGTCTATAAAGCTACAAATGCACAAAAAACAGTCACTAATTTTTTGTACCTAAAAACTCAGTGCAAACCAACTTCACTATTACAAAAGGCAAAAAAACAGTTCAGTAGTCGATTTAGCAGAGCTATCATCCATTTCTGACGGTTCACCCTTGTTCACCCCTTTTGGTTGGTTCACCGCTGCAAAAATTTTATTCACCCTGGGGTGAACCATGTACCTGTTTAAGAAACGCTGAGTTATACCATGACAAAAAAAAAATTGCAGTGGTGTTGTCAACTCAAAAGTTCAATGTCATACTTAGGTTTATTAATTTGCAAAACAAATGAAACAAGTATCCAAAGAAATCGTTATTTTATTTAAAGATTAGCTAGATTAAAACCCTAACAAAGGCGACTTGCATAGGTTGCCGACACGTTGGTTAAGAATTACAATTACCAGAGGAGCTGTTTTTGATTAATGGATTAAATCATGTCTGTTACTACAATGCTGCATTGAACAACCAAACCGATAGGCGGACATTCAATCAAACGATAATGCACACAATAGACAATAGATGATATCACACCTTACCAAGAAGAAACAATAGTCTTAATCGGAAATTCGTTCGGTGATTTATCGTCAGATAGGCTTTGTAAGAAAACAGGAAACCTCTGTAGAAAAAATCAGGAAATATAGTGATGTTTGCCACATTTGGATGTAGGTATTATATTTAGTCTTATTGGTACACTGTCAGATTGGGACTGGTATAATATCTTCATAGATGATGTTGCTCTTATTAACTATCTTGTTGCTTTTTAATGCAGCATTTGGTGTAGGTAAGTGTTTTGTATCTATTTTTAAGCTATTTGAAGTGAAAATATTGTTTGTAGCTTAATGGTGGAGATTTTGTAAACATTTTGAATAAATATTAGGACAATGAATTGAGGTTGAAGTAAGATGTAATACGAATATCATAGCCCATACCGAAGTAGGTATAACTTTCAACCTATTGAATAACTTAATTTTCAACAAGGTAGCCTAAGAAAGCACTTATTATAAGTAATGCCTTCTCCATATGTTGAAAATCAATAAAGTGTTTTTCGAAACGTCAAAATGATACCTACTTCTGTATGGGCTTTGGTATTCTTATTACGGCAGTGAAAATAGTTAATCAAATTACATACCATAACGTTTTTTTGTGTTGACATTCAAATAACCTACATACGCTAATAGAAATTGTCAAGCTTTGAAAGATAGTGAAAAACTTTTCGAAAAAAGTTAATACATATATATAGCTATGGGATAATCTTTAGTGAATAAGGAATGTAGTTACGGGTAGTAAGGCGCTGGCTGTTAAGGCGAGGGCCGACGGCTGCCTAATTCTATTACATGTTCCTTGTATACCTTTATCTGATTCCAAGGAACAGGCCGCTAAAATACCTATCCTTAACTTCTTAAACTCTAGATCAGTACTCTTTGCGCAAAATATAAATGGGGTGCAACAGTATGAAAAGATATACAAGGGTGCATCACAAACATGGACGATTAATATTTGACATTAAGGATATTAGAAAAAAGATGTAGGTTTCAACTGATGTATAAATGAACCTCTGTATAGTACTCGCAAGCAGCCTGCAGCCAAAATCGAACTCTCACCGACAGCGTGTAGTAAAACTTCGGCAGCTCCGCTCGGTTTAATTGGCATGATGATATTGATATGCATAATGATTTTTCATATCGCTTTTTACCTCAGTTTACATTCTAAGTAATCAGGGTGCGTGAGTTCGTCACAACAACTTTAAGGGTTAACCTAACCGACAAAGGCCGAACAGCACAGAGAGAATCACTTTACTCAATTATTATTGCTCGTTGAAAATATATTTACAAATCTCACACGAAACACACGAAAACGTAACACGGCAATTCAAGTCGCAGTCGCAATCCATATAACGTTTAAACTCGAATAAATCGCCTCAGTGAACACCAGTCACGTGCACAGTGACGTCAAATTAAGCAATGCTGAGTAAGAATGCTTGATAAAGGCTACATTAGAGCCCCGCCGATAAAATAACCAGTTATAGGAAGGGTATATGTGGTTATTAAGGGATAAAAAACTGAAGAACGATAGCGGTTTCGATTTTGGATGCATATAAAATATTGTGTCACAAAGAGAAATCGCATGCGAAAAGTTACGAGCGAAATACATAGAATGCGTAATTAAAAAACAATATATCGACAACTCAACAGAGCAACGTTTTATGGGTGTTATTAAAATATTTTGAGGGGCGAAATTGTTAAAATATATTTCTCTGCGAGTATTGTGTATACAAACGATTTAAAAATTCGTTTCAAAATAGAGTTCCACCAGGCAGCATATCAATAGATAGAAATAGCTCTTCTGGTGGAAACGAAGTATAAACCGTTCTAATTATTATTAACCCTGATGAGGTCAGCTGGTATTTGTTGTCGAAACGTCGGTTTATACTTCGTGTACACCAGAAGAGCGATTACTATCTATTGATTTAAAAATTCGTTAAACTTTCAATTGTTCGTTTTTACCAATAAAACTCTAAGTTTGCTCAAATTTCCCCGCTCAAGTTATTGCTGTTAACGAACGTGTTGAACTGTTTCCATCAGGCATTATATCAATTACAAAATGGTTTGGACAAATTTTTTTTTTTTTTTTTTTTTTCGTTGGCAGTTTTTTTTTTTTGCATTTGAGTTCAACTAAATAATTACAGTTTGTATATAGTTCCCTTATGTCTGCATGAAATGTGCAGGCATTTAATTGCCTGTTCGAGTCAGTTTTAAAACAAAAACGGGAACACACAATAAGACCTAGAAAACAACAATAACCCAAGCAGAAAAATCTATAAAACCGTAGTATTAAGACCAACGACATAATACAGCCTAATACGTAGTAATATTCAGTACAGCGTAGCTCAAAATCACCTGGATAAGACCTAAATCTGTCGTAATAAGGCCTAAATTCATCGGAATAAGGCCTAAACTCATCGGAATTACTCCTAAATTCGTTGGAATAAGGCCTAAATTCATCAGAATAAGGCCTAAATTCTATGAAATAAGTCCCAAATTCATCGGAATGAGGCCTAAATTTATCGGAATGAGGCCTAAATTTATTGGAAGAGGGACTAAATGGCCCAACCCCCTCTCCAACCTGTGGGTATGGGCCGATTGGGGGCCATTGTTCTGGCATCGGCCGCCATGGCGCCGCTGCTTGGCATAGGATTTTTGGTCCTGTTTAGGGTTATTGGTGGGTAATGGGTGGGGTTAGAAAATGGAGTTGAAATTATTAGGGGATTAGCGATGTACTCAGGGGTTGGGTTTGGGGTTAGTTAAAGTGTTGTTTAGGCCTGATTCTGACCTTTTAGGTCATACTACGACGGATTTAAGAGTTATTCCAATTTATAAGTTATTTCGACTGTTATGTATAAGTCCCATTTTGGTCTCATTCCGAATTGTGTTTTATTCTGCAGTTGGTGTCGTTCTTATGTCGGTCTTATGGCTGGAGTCCATCACAGCCTCTTTTGTTGATAATGTTATATTTTTGCAATATGCCTGATTTTTTTAGATGTGTGCAATTGCAAAGCAGGACTGACATGTAATCCAGAAACACGAAAATGCCAGGCGCAGCTAGACGATCTAATCTTAACTGGTAAGTTAAAATACTAAGTATATTCGTATTTCTTGTATAAATTAATTTTCCTATAGAGCAGTGGTTCTTAAACTTTTTTTACTGTGGACCCCTAAAAAACATTTTTGCGTCGCGTGGACCACGGTAGGCAAAGAAAATTAAAAAATAACGTCATAAATTGACGTCACAATACAAATTGACTTCAGAAATCCGCTGATTTCGGTAAAAATTTGAAAGTGAAATGAAGTCTAAATTTGTCGTTTTATTTTTAGTTGTTTTCTATGACAAAGTGATTACTTTTTAAATATAGACTAATATTTCATATAGGCCTTTATGGAACCCTTAAAACTAGTACAACACATAGCAAGCAAATTGTTCTATGAGCAAATTTGTTTTATAGGTTCAGAATAAATACCAATGTTATGAATAAATATACTTAACGAAAGCACTTCATTTTAACCCAAGTAATTTGTCCAAAAGACTTAAGTCAGGTCAAGTCAAGTCATTTAAAAATATTGACTTAAGATAAGTCATTGATATGAGGGCGAGGAGACTTTTTTCAATAAACATTTAGTTTGCCATTGAATATGCTAGGGCTTTTGCAATAAACTTAAAATTAATGTGCTTAACTAGAGGAGCAATTCAGCTTGTTCAGTGGCACGGGAAGCAAAGCGGGTTCTGCTTTACGCCCATTGTGGACGGATGATACTCCGAATGATGGTTGTGTGACAATTCCTTTCTACTTTTCTGAAGAAGTGTGTAAGTGGATTATTACTATATGCGGGTGAAATTTCTTTACAGCTTTAAAAAGTTATTATTTTTTCAACTAG
Organism: Ascidiella aspersa; assembly: GCF_963924565.1. Classification (NCBI taxonomy): domain Eukaryota; kingdom Metazoa; phylum Chordata; class Ascidiacea; order Phlebobranchia; family Ascidiidae; genus Ascidiella; species Ascidiella aspersa. Next base: position 5,617,365 of record NC_139451.1, read on the forward strand.
GCCTAAGCCGAGTAATGTTTCTTACCAGTATTTAAAATATGTGATGTTAAACTACAACCGTTTAAGTAAATTAATATATTACGCCTAGTAGGTTGTTTTTGTCTCAGGCATATATTTGTTTAAAAAAGGTTTAGTAAGCACTTTTTGTTAATATTTACCAGCAGACAAAAAAAGTTATTATTTTTCTGTTTTTTCATTACGCCAAAGCAAGTCATGTTTTTTCCCAGTATTCAAATAAGAACGTTTTGTCTAATTAAATTATTATTTTATGCCGAGTATGTTGTTTTTGAAACATGCATGAATTTGTTTAAAAAAGTATAGTAGACAATTTTGTTAATTTTAGTCAGCAGACATTCTGTAAAAACTGCCAAACACTATTTATTATCATAGAATGGCTTTACCATTACTTTCAAAATCAAATTCGATTTAAGTCTGTGATATTTCTATATTTCCTAAAAAAAAAATTTTTAATTTTATTTAGCTACTAGTTGAATTTACTTTTACCCGCTTCGTTTCCTCCTCACAAAGGACTAATGTAGTTGTAACGGCTGTGTAAATTAATTACACCTGCAATACGCGCGATAATTCGCAAAATCAACCTAAAATTTACTTGGTTAAACAAAATAAAACAATCTATTATGTTGTGTGCTTTTCATCACCATTGTATATTACGTTTTTATCGGATAGGTTTAAGACAAAGGCAGCAACTCAACTGCCTTAACGTTTATCCCCCTTAATTTGCAATACATAGCGATACACGTTCGGTAAATAGAAGTTTAACCTAATAAGTTTGCTAAAGCTGATTATATTATAGGCCAATACGCAGCATTAGAAGATCAAATACGCGTGACGAAAATAGCCATTTTTCATCTTAAAAAGCGACCACTACTAAACTAATTCGCAAACTTTTGAATTCGAATATAATTTCACACTGTTTCGACCACACTGAACACTAAAGGTCTCAGTCCCAGTCAAGTCTTTTGCAAATATAGCAAGTCCCAGTCCAAGTCATCGGTTGCCTAGGTCAAGTCCTAGTCAGGTCATTATGAGAGAAAGTCAACTTCAAGTCACGTCATTGACATAAAAGTAAAAAGTTTACCTATTATAATTGGTAAATCGTGTGTTTACGAGCAAAGAGCTGTCTGAAACCCAAGATATTTGGCAAAGTGATTTAATTCCAAGTCAAGTCATTTTCCAAAAGACTTAAAGACAAGTCATTTAAAAACTGTGACTTAAATGAACTTAAGTCGAGTCTGTTACGCGTCTGTGACAAAGTCAATGACTTAAGTCAGTGATTCTGACAGTGATACGGCACCCCTCAAAAATAATAAAAATATTTTCGGCTCCCCGACTGGAATTTTCGTTAAGTATTTCATTGGAATGTCACTATGAATGTAACTGGCACAAAACGAACGAACTTAAAAGATTGAGGAAAATCTCATTTGCTACAATGGTTTCTGATCGTACACAAAGAGTTGTATCAAGAAGCTTACCAACTAAGTAAACATCAGATTTTTAAAAATTCTGAAATACCTATCGGCACCCTTTAGCATTAGAAATGGCACACCAGGGCGGCGCGGCACCCCGGTTGAGAACCATGGACTTAAGTAAATACAACACTGCGTTTTTGCCGCATTAATTTTACCAGCGTAAATAGACTTTTCCTCGTTTTTATTCCCTGAAAAAGCAAATGTTTTCGCGTTTTTTTGCAGATAACAGCGAGGCGCTGAAGCTCAGCATTCGAAAGGTTCTCGGCTTCTATAACGCATTTTCCTGCCTGAAATTTCGACCTGCGCGAAACGGGGATGTAAATATGCTAAGGTTTATCGTTGCTAGCGGTTGCTACTCCTTTGTCGGCATGATTGGAGGCCGCCAAGACGTAAGTAGCGAAACATGACAATATTGACAAAATATCAGACCATTTATACCGGGGTTCGGCAACCTTTTTTTTAGTCGCCGGCCAAAGCCAAACTCAGGAAGGTCTCTACGGGCCGCACAAAATGTTAACTAAGAATTGTGTTTACTAGTTTTGAATATCTTAAGACCTACAAAACAGCAATAGCTAAAGCAAAATAATCTATAATATCACAGTTTTATTATGTTTAAAGATTTTTATGCTGCGAAATACGTCTGGAACTGTATAAAGATTTTTTTATGCTGCAAAATAACGCCCGAAAATTTCTAAATATTTTATTCATATTAAAAAAATCACGCCTGATGCTGTATAAGGATTTTTTATGTTTCAAATTAACGCCCGAAACTGTAAAAATATTTTTTATGTTTCAAAATCACGCCCGAAATTCTATAAAGATGTTTTTATGTTTCAAAATCACGCCCGAAAGTGTCTAAATATTTTATTCATGGTGTAAAATCACGCCTGATACTGTATAAGGATTTTTTATGATTCAAATTAACACCCTAAACTGTAAAAATATTTTTATGCGGCAAACCAACGCCCGAAAGTGTCTAAATATTTTATTCATGGTGTAAAATCACGCCTGATACTGTATAAAGATTTTTTATGTATCAAAATAACGTCCGAAACTGTAAAAAGATTTTTTTTATCTTTAAAAATAACGTATAAAATTGTATAAAGATCTTTTATGTTTCAAAATAACGCCCGAAACTGTAAAAATATTTTTTATGTTTCAAAATCACGCCCGAAATTGTATAAAGATGTTTTTATGTTTCAAAATCACGCCCGAAAATTTCTAAATATTTTATTCATATTAAAAAAATCACGCCTGATGCTGTATAAGGATTTTTTATGTTTCAAATTAACGCCCGAAACTGTAAAAAGATTTTTTATGTTTCAAAATCACGCCCGAAACTGTATAAATATTTTTTATGTTTCAAAATCACGCCCGAAACTGTAAAAACATTTTTATGCTGAAAATACGTCCGAAACTGTGTAAATATTTTCCATCTTAAAAAATAACGCATAAAACTGAATAAGGATGTTTTATGTTTCAAAGTAGCGTCCGAAACTGTAGAAAGATTTTTTTATGTTTTCAGATATCAAGCTGTTCGTCATTGGGCACTATCCAACACGAAGTTATGCACGCCGTTGGCTTTTACCACGAGCAAAGTCGCCCAGACCGAGATGACCACGTGGAAGTTTTGCTTGACAACATTCAGACAGGTATACTACTATGTCAGGGTTGCCGCTGAATCTTTAAATCTTTAAAAATTATAATAAAAAAAAAATTATAACAATTATCAAAAACAAGAATTGATTTAGGTATTAAAAAGTCTTTGAAATAAACGCTGTTTTCTTCAAGAGTCTTTGAATATAATTTCTGTCCAGCTTAAGTTATGCTTTTCGTTAGTGTCGTTATTTTTCTTTAATGTGTTGACCATGGCATTGCCATTTTTTTGTTTTTCGAATTGGGTTCAAAAATTGTCGAGCGATCAAGTTTTGGGTCTTTAGAAAATCTGCAAATTGTTTATGGAAAGTCTTTGAAATGATTTACGTATTGAACGTCTCTGACAAACCTTGTGTTTTCCAAGGGTGTTTTAATAGTCATATAGTTGTTTTCATGTTTACCTAAAGTTTTTGAAACTGCAGCTAAAAAATAATTTGAAAAAACAATTTTAATTGTGCTATACATGACCTTTTTGCTGGTTTGTAATTAAATTATATTCAAAAATTGTCCAGCTATCCAATTTGAATGTCTCTAAACTTTTTGGTAACATTGTCCAATGTTCCTTTAACTATGTACCGTGGAACACTATAGTGTGTCTACAAACGTGTTTTTCAACCCTCGTGAGCCTCTGCATCCAACACTTAATATAAATGAACAACAGAAAATAAGTCAATGAAAGATACGCGCACACACATGTGTTTAGCAACTGTGATCTAGCCATCCTGAAGCTGCTTTTTGACCAACGATTACGTCATACGTATCATAAGTACACTGAAAGCCATTGCAGACTCACCGAATCTGTCGATCAATGCAAGCAGTGAGGTTCGAACTCACGTACCCCAAAACAGTTTACTCTTTTTCATAGTGCGATATCTGTGCCTGTTTGGATAAGTAAAAAAATTGTAGAAATTTGCTCACAATGTTTCAATCCTATTGTTCCACGACGGCTATTTTAATTGCACAGCAACAAATTGAGCAAATCACAATAGAACGTTGAAATGTGAAATAGCTTTATTAAACAAAAGCTATGCACGTCCACTGAGTTAAACCGGTAATTCAGGTCTCTCGTGTACAACAGGTATTTTTAAGTTTAATCGTTTTATGATTAGACAAATTGTATTGAATTCGCGACAATGCTTCATCAGGCCAAAGTAGAAAATCGTTTTTTATTTTAAGTTCCCATGTTCAGCTCGCTAGTAGTTGATCATCGCAATTTTGTTACATTTCTTTTTTCACGCCAAGTGTTTGCCTGCTCAGCTCAAACCAGAAACGTGCGAATTCCAGGGGTTGTGGTTTCGAATTGCTGCGGCGACACACGCTACAGAAACCATAAAAGATAGCACTTTTGATACGGGAATACACAACATCTGTAGAGCAACAATATCCAAATAGGAAATATGTATGACATCATAGTATTTACACCAACAACATAATGAAGCCAACGCAACTTATATAGTGCCTAATAACCCTATTTAAAATTAAATAAATACGGCCATTTACAAAGATTGATTGATGATGTAACATTTTGTAACGTCACCCCGAAAACTCGGCATGCAACTTCTTGCTGCCGGCGTAATGTTTTTTGCTTGTTTTGGCTTAATGGTCTCCTACAGCTTCCTGTAACCTTGTAACAGGGCAGCGGAGTCTGTTAAAAATATCCCGAGTCCGACTCCGGTCAAATGTGCGACTTCGTCGAGTCCCGAGTCCGACCCTTACTCCACAGCCTGTATTCCGCCAATTTACGTGACTAAAATAACGTGGATATTCAGAAATCCACTTATAGGGGTGTCGTATACTTTATTCACTCACAATACATGGTAGAAAATATTCCAAATGCTATTCCACCTTTACCATTTCCAGTTGGCGGCCATATCAGTTTAAAAAATTGGCACTGCGCATGTCACACTCGGGCTAGTTTTACGTGGTCCTACTCGAGTCCCGAGTCCCGAGTCCGACTCCGCAGCCCTGCCTTGTAATATACAGTATGCATAGTATGTATGTAAGAAAAAGTATAGCTAATACACTCAAGTTACTTATTAGGGGATGTCCGATACTAAACGTTTCATACCGGGACCCGATATTTTGGTCGAAAGGTATCGCGATCGGATTTGATGGTAAATTTGGTCAGAACTATGATTAAACATGCAAAATAGATGAAATCAAAACGCGCAAAGGTATTTTTTTCTAAAATGTTTTGCCGAAATGTGCTTTGGTGTTCATAGCTTGAGTTACCTCAAGTTAATAACCTATTTTTGTTTGATAAATATACGTATCAAGATTGAATCACTATATTGAGTCGCAAATCATGGCTGCAACTTCTTTATTAAACTGGCATCGGACCGGGTCGGACTGATATCGGGTATTATCGAATAGCCCTATTACTATAGCTAACAAATTTAAAGCATGATGACTCACAACATGTGTTTTACCCTTTAAGGAAGAGAGAGCAATTTTGCCAAGTTTTCGCCCAGCCAGATTGACTCTTTTGGCACGCCGTATGACATTCTATCCATAATGCAGTACCGTTCGTATACATTCAGTAAAAATGGCGACCCAACAATCGTGGAGGCGTAAGTATTTTCTGACGGATGGCGAAGGTTAAAAATTTTTCTAGCTGTGACGTAAACACCTTAGATATAGCTCATATTCTGAATTTATTCTGCCCCAAGTTATATTTAACAAGTTGTGTATTGTACCGTACCAGACAAAAAATTGTGAGACATTAAATCCAGTCAAAAAAGAAACTTTATTGCGCATTTTACAATTAACCTGTTTCCAAGTGGCCATTTTCTAACATTATTTATATAAACGAAATGTGAATCATTCTGAAATTGAGTCCAAATAGTATATGAATTCATGTTATTAGAATACATCTGTTTCTAAATATATTTTAAAAGTGGGTGTGATACTAAGTTTTTACATAATTGATTTCGAATAGCGATTAAATTAGGCACTTCAGTATATGTGTATTAGAATCATCTGTTTCTAAAATACCATATTTTAAAATTGAGTATGATAATAAGTATTTACATAATTGATTACGAATAGCAATAAATTAAGCATTTTAGAATAAGTGTGTTTCCAAACTGCCATGTCTTATATTTATTATACTAAACAATGAAAAAAAACTTATGAAAAACAACCCAAACAGTATATATAGTATGTACATTTATATGTAATAGAGCGAATCTGTTTAAAAAATGCCATAACAACCTAAAATCATAAAAAAAAAACTTTTTAAGTTTGGTCCAACCAAAATCTGGCGTTATCAACAGGATTAACAATAGTGTTTCGCTTAACACTAGTTCATTTAAAAAAAAAATGTCATGCTAGTCCCAGGCAAGTGTTAGTAAGTTAACCTTTATTGTAACTTCTAGAAACACCGGTAATGTCCTCACAACACAGAGGTGGATTTTGTCGAACTACGATCAGCAACAAATATTGGCAATGTACAGCTGTAACGGGAAAAGAGGCATTCCCAAGACCAGCGATTGTCATTATTCTCTCGACCTGGGTGTTAGCTATAACGGCACCAAAAACACAACTGCTTCTGGAAGAACTTGTCAACGCTGGGATGCCCATTCTCCTCATGCCCACAATTTGTAAGTTACCAGCAGAAACAAAACATTGATTGTACATCAAAACCAAAGCAGAAGTAGGGACTATTTATAAACGTTTCCATTTTTTTTGAACATTTTTGAACATTTCGAATAGATCTTAAAATATGGCGGGAGGTTGTAGTTAGACGTATAATGAATATCAAAGCTCATATAGAAGTAAATAGCATTTGTCAACATTTCTAACGAATCTTAAGATGCTGGCTGAAGGTTCTCGTTTGACGTAGAGTTAATATCAAAGGCAAAACAAATGTATGTAGCATTTTCAACATATCGAATAGATCTTAAGTTAGTGGCTTAATGTTGTATTTAGACGTATAATGAATATCAAAGCTCATACAGAAGTACGCAGCATTTGGTGAACGATTCGAATAGATCTTTAGATAATAGTTTTAAGGTTGTAGAGTCGGTTCCCCAATCAGACATAGAAAGCATTTTGTAAACGTTTAGAATATTTCTTAATGTAATAACTGGGGGTCGTGGAGGATAAGTCATGAAAGATTTATCCTTCCAATTTTTTAAAAAATTCTACTGCCTGGCTACCTCTGTATGGGCTTTGATACTAATTCTTCGAAAAACATTTTTAATTTATATACTCCAGGGAATAAATTTAATAAATTTTCTGTTAAAAATTGCTCTCAGTGTTGCGATGACTTGATCAATGATCAACACACTTGTAGTCAGTTTACCTAAAATAAGCAAAAATGTAAAAAAACAACAACAAAAAAAAACACACAATTGTTAAAAAAATTAAATTAAATCAACAAATGAAGCTTGTCCATAACACTATGCATGGATCTGTAATGTATAGCTTGCTCTGAGCCAAAAATTAGTTCTAGGCAATCGGAAGGTCATTTTTTATTTCCAAGTAACTGGGTGGATTGTCTTAGTTCCAAACAATTGATAAGTCCTTTTTGTTTTGTTTCCAAGTAACTAGGTGGACGGTCTTAGTTCCAAGCAATTGTAAGGCCATTTTTTAACTCCAAGTAACTGGGTGGATTGTCTTAGTTCCAAGCAATTGATAAGTCATTTTTTTTGTTTCCAAGTAACTAGGTGGACGGTCTTAGTTCCAAGCAATTGTAAGGCCATTTTTTAATTCCAAGTAACTGGGTGGATTGTCTTAGTTCCAAGCGATTGATAAGTCATTTTTTTTGTTTCCAAGTAACTAGGTGAACGGTCTTAGTTCCAAGCAATTGTAAGGCCGTTTTTAATTCCAACTAACTGGATGGATGGTCTTAGTTCCAAGCAATTGATAAGTCATTTTTTTATTTCCAAGTAACTAGGTGGACGGTCTTAATCCTAAGCAATTGTAAGGCCATTTTTTTAATTCCAAGTAACTGGGTGGATTTTCTTAATCCCAAGCAATTGGAAGATCAGTGTTTTATGTTCAGGGATCCTTCAGAGATAACCGGTGCAGACCTGATAGAAAATTACTGCCGGAATCCTGATTTTCACAGCGATGGACCCTGGTGTTTCACAACTGACCCAGATGTGTTTTATGAACCGTGTGGAATCCCCACATGCACCCCTGATGGCAAGTGAAATATATTAAGGATATTCGGTATATGCGAGAGAAACATTAGAAACTAAGAGTTTTAATTAAAGATACACAGTCAACACACATATGTGTTCGATAACTGTGATCTAGCCATTCTGCAGCTGCTTTTTGCTCAACGATTACGGCTTGCGTATCATTTGGTCCAACAGCAGTTTCGGAAGTGCTAGATCATAGTGTTTATCACATTGGATGATGATATGGTACTGTAGAGCACCTTCAATATGAAGTTGCTCGTACCAACAGAATGTAGCAACATTTGCTTCATGTTTTTTTCTCGATTCGCTTCTCTCTGAGCCTGTGTAGCTTAGCTGGTAGAGCGACGCTCCAGGTATGACCAAGGTCGGAAGTTCGATCTTCACCTCAGGCTCTAAGTTGTTTTGGTAGTCTTTCCTGGAATTAACAAATACAAATTTTCTTTTAAACTGTTAGACGGCCCAATCTTAACTTCTAAAGAACGTTTGCAAAGTGACCTCAGCTGAAATGCATTATATTAATTTTTTTCGAATTTTTTAGTTATCTATTCCGTTTCAATTTCAATATATAAAGCGTAATTGGCGGTGTTCTAAGTATAGAATTCTTTGTGTTTAGTTCCAATGGTAGAAGAGGCTCCTCCACCAGTGAACACCCCGGGTTTCTGGACTGAATTTAATACTTGGTCGTCCTGTTCAGGAACATGCGCACCAGCTTATCAGTACAGGTAACATTGGGATAAAAACTGAACTATCAAAATTAACTCGCGGCCAGGTAAAAATGGCTAAAAGGCCCACATTTAGGCTGCGGTCCACACTTTGCCGACTATTGTCTCAAAACAACCTACTATGAAACTTTGAAACAATTATTCAACCTATTATGGACCCTAGGTGTATTAAATAGACTGCCTTAGGTGAAGGAGCATTGCCTGGCACCTTCTGGATATGCCCATATAAATGTTAAACGTGTCCAGTGTTCAAATGACTTTACTTCACTTAAGTGTTTGATATAAATGACCGTTTAAATGAGGTTGGTTTAAAAAGAGGTGTTTTTAGTAAGCATTTCATAATATTGGTTATATGTCGTAACTTCTTCTACATAAGAAATTTACTTGCTATTTGTTGCGTTTTTTTTGCAATATTTTAGTTGTTTTATTTCTCGTATTCGAGCTGGTTTACCAGTTTTAGTAGTTAACATTTAGTTGTTGTGACAAGGACTTGGTCTGAGATTGACTTGTATAATTATGACTTGACTATTGAAAATGACTGGACTTAGACTTCAGATATTTTACGAATGACTTGACTGGGTCTTAATTCATTTTGAAAGGACTTGTTTACAACATTGTACTGGTCTATTTAACTGGAATGGCGACTATCGTGATTGCTTTTTAAACTCAATATGAAGTATTTGACAAATCAAAGTAAAACTGCAAAAGCGCAACAATTCTATGATTAAAATTGAGTGAGTAATTTTCCCCGCATAAAACAGTCATCAGGATCCATCAAAATAATTTTTCAAAAATGTTTTTTTTTCACATATCACCCATTACATACTAGTAGATAGAATATTATTAGGTTCTCTCTGTAGGATCATCAGTTTCATAACCTAAAAAAATAAATCAAAAGTGTGTTTTATATCGAATTTCAACTTGATTTAACACTAAAAATGCATCATAAAATGGATGCAAAATGGATTACAAGCGTATTAATATTGTGGTAGAACGAAAACACATTTATTTATGTTTTGGGGACGATTTAACGATTCTGTCATTGTTCTCTCAAAAAGAGAAAAAAATCTTTAAAATAAAGATTTTTCGTTCCATTCCATGCTTCTATTTTGCTGAATTTCACTGAACGTTATGCGGAACATTGGTGAAGCTTTTACCCACATTTAAACACTTTGCCTCTCGTATATTTGTGATTTTTAATTTTTCGCAGAGCACGTCATTGTATTGGTAATGAACCTGGTTCGGCGGAGTGTCCGGGTGAATATTGGGAAGCTAGGCCCTGTGAGGATGTCACTCTTCAACCTTGCCCGACAGGTTCGTTTCTAAATTGTATATCACAACTAGACTTGTAGTAGACTTGGAAAACTAGCTTTATTTTTCATTTATTTTTTAAACTAGATAGCAAATTAAAATTAGAGCATTCCATTTTTTTTACAATTAGATTAAAATTAGAATTGTTTCATTTTGAATTTATCGTACTAGATTCGAATTAAAATTAGAGCATTTCGTTTTTTTCAGATTGAGATTAAAGTTAAAATTATTTCATTTTAGTTTTCTCATATTAGATTGGAATCAAAATTAGAAAGTTTCAGTATGTTTAATTAGAATTAAACTATAGAATTACAAATTCCATCGGTTTAGTTTTCTCATATTGGATTAGAAATAAAATTATAGCGTTTCAGTTTTTTTTTAGGTAAATTAAAACTAGAATGTTTTTCATTTTAGTTTTTTTATTAGAGTTAGAAATATCAAATTCTTAAAAAAGAATTTCAAATAAAATTTGAACTAAAATTATATTTAATTATTCACTACCGATTTAATTTTAATCGTTTGTTCTAATTTTGTGTGTTTTAGCATAGTCGGTGCTTTTCAAGACTGTAAATAACACCTACAAGTCGTTCTAAAGAGTTGTAATTCAAATTTGTTCCACCTAAAAGACATAAAGTAGCGTTTTTGGTAAAAATAAATCGAATTAGATTCCAGCTACAATTGAAATTAAAGCGCACAAGCAATTCAAAAGTTTGATTATAATTAAAATTATCCGCATTTTGCTCCAATTCATTGAAATTGTCTAATTATCCACGTTGACCCAATTTTGGTTGTTTGTTTTTAATTTTATTTTTGTAGATCCTGTTTTGCACTGTTGGTCAAAAAATCGTTCATGGTACCGTTTAGGGGAGGATCATGGAGTTTTGTTATTGGGGGGACATGATAAAGTCTTAGGGATGACGTCACAAAGTTACGTCACGAGTAACGTCATGATGTTACGTCTAAGCCGTCGAAAATAACAAGTTATTCGGACCTTAAAAAATTTCCCTATACCAATTTCGTAATCGTATTCATTTTTTTTATTTCAACATAAAACATAAAAGCAATATGTTTTAGATTTTTTGTTTAATTTGTTTTTTGACAGACCCTGTGGGATCGTGGGATGGCTGGAGTGAGTTTTCAGCTTGCAGCAAGCCTTGTGGTAACGGAGTAAAAACACGAGTTCGATTCTGTGATTCGAAATACTGTGGACCAGAAGTCTTTGTTCAGGAAGCCTGTAGCAACACGCCTTGTCCCAGATGTAAGTAATTGATCAATTTAATTTAAAGTTCAATTGTCTTTGTTTGTGTTTTTCGGAATCAAATGTAATCGCGGGTCCAGGGTGTTGTTTGTTTGTTTGTTTCGCTAAGACCCAGTGTGTAAACAAGTTATTCGGGAATGGCTCAAGTCTCAGTCAATTCATTTGTAAAATAACTTAAGTACAAGTTAAGTATTTTTAAATAAATAACAAATCAAGTCATAACTAGAACCAATCAATTCCGCGTCCAATAAAAATTACAAGCTATTCAAATTGGATATACTCCTTCGATTGTTAGCAATTTGAATAGCTTGTAATTTTTATTAGTCAAGTAAAGTAATTTGCCCAAATGACCTAAATCAGGTCAAATCATTTTCCCACAGTGAAGTTTATTTAAGTCACATTTAAGTCATTACAACACTACGAAGACAACCCCCACCCCAACTACAATACCATAGTATTAAGACCAACGAGCAACGACATTAGAAAACCATATGCCCTAACCTACCCGACAGAATAAGATCTAAATCGTCTTAATAAAGTCTAAATCGGAATATGACCTAAATTCATCGGAATTAAGCCTAACTGGCAAACATATTGCCTGAAACTATATGAACAGGGTATATGACGACCGGGGGCCATAGGTCTGACGTTGTCCGTTTTGGTGTCAACGCTTGGGTGCCCTAGTTTGACCGGCGCCGTTAGGGCGCCGCTGTTTTGGCACCGGATTTTTTGCCCATGTTTGGGGGTAATGGTAGGTGTTAGGAATTAATTTAAGGTAAAAATTAAGAGGGCAGTATGTGCTTAGGGGTGGGGTTTGAGGTTAGGTAATAAGAAGCTGTATATGCCCGATTTTAATTATTAATGTTATTCCGACGGATTTACGACTTATCCCGATTTAAACGTTATTATGACTATTTCAGCTAGTATAGTCCTATTTTGTTCTTTTTAATATTTTTACATATATTTTTAAATTGTGTTAGATCCGGACAAAGACTGCTTTGACCCCAATGACCTTGACAGCTACAGAGGAACAGTGTCTGTTTCAGAATCGGGAGTTAGATGCAGGAGGTGGTCCAAGACAACAACGTAAGGTCGTTTTCGTAAATACCTTTTGGTGCTGTGATGAATATTTTAGTGGTGGCAGTTATAATTTGCAGCAGGTTTCTAAACTTATATGTATGAATAAGGGATGTCCCATATTTAACATTTTAATACGATACAAACACCGGATTTTTCGGACAAAAAATATCGCGATCCGATGCCCATGACGTCATTACTGCGCTCAAACAAAAAAAAAATAAATTAAAATAAAATTCAATTTTTCTCAGCTCATAAGGACAACATTGGCAGTAGTTTTAAGAAATTTAATTACCATCGGTTGTTAACCTACTACTTTTATACCTTTTTAAAGAACATACCTTTTGAGATAGAAAATGCTGCATTGGGTAACAAATCATACCTATATGAAATTATAATCGGATTGACACCCATACCACCCTAGTCGGGGATGTTCGATACCTCACAGTTTAATCCGATGCCCGATATTATCGCGATACGATCCGAAACCAACATGTTGACGTCATTATTATGTTCAAACAAAAAAAAAATTAAGTTAAAAGTTCCGACACAACTTTTTCAGGTAAATAGGCCAAAATTCGCTTTAACTGCGAGAATTTTAGGTCTTTTATTTGTTAACCTACTATTGCTTAGAAAATTTACCTTTTATTTAACTGCGTTTGGATCACAAAATTAAAAAAAAATAACTGCATTGGGTCGCAAATGATGGATAAAATTTCATTGTTAAGTTAGTATTGGGTTGGCACCGCTACCACCATATTATCCGACAAGTACGGACATTACTGGGCATCCTTAATTCCCTAGGATACAGTAAAGAATAAGTATTTTTTACTGTGCTAGCTTTTAGGATCATACTCTGGCCTTAAGCTATTCCTTTAGTTGAATACCGTTCTGTTGTTAATAAATAAACAGTAAACACAGATATTAAAAAAAAAACGTGCTCTCTCTTTTTTCTATAAAACAACAAAAAACGTGCTCTCTCTTTTTTCATAAAACAACAAAAAACGTGCTCTCTCTATTTTTCAATAAAACAACAAAAAACGTGCTCTCTCTTTTTTCTATAAAACAAAAAAATGTGCTCTCTCTTTTTTCATAAAACAACAAAAAACGTGCTCTCTCTTTTTTCATAAAACAACAAAAAACGTGCTCTCTCTATTTTTCTATAAAACAACAAAAAACGTGCTCTCTCTTTTTTCATAAAACAACAAAAAACGTGCTCTCTCTATTTTTCAATAAAACAACAAAAAACGTGCTCTCTCTTTTTTCTATAAAACAACAATAAACGTGCTCTCTCTTTTTTCTATAAAACAACAAAACGTGCTCTCTCTTTTTTTTAAAAACCACAAAAAACGTGCTCTCTCGTTTTTTCTATAAAACAACAAAAAACGTGCTCTCTCTTTTTTTCAATAAAACAACAAAAAGCGTGCTCTCTTTTTTTTTCAATAAAACAACAAAAAAGGTGCTCTCTCTTTTTTTCAATAAAACAACAAAAAACGGGCTCTCTCTTTTTTAAATAAAAAAACGAAAAGCGTGCTCTCTCTTTTTTCAATAAAACAACAAAAAACGTGCACTCTCTTTTTGTCATAAAACAACAAAAAACGTGCTCTCTTTTTTCTATAAAACAACAAAAAAACGTGTTCTCTCTTTTTTTCTTTTTTTCTCTTTGTCGCTTGTTGCCATTCCATATGTTGTTATTTTGCCTCTGAACTCACAACTATAGATATTGTATCATTTTATAAGCGGTCTTTTACATTTTAACTACATTTTCGGCATTTTATACATGTTAGTTTTTTGTTAAATCGATGATGCCTATTCATAAGGCGAACTTATCTTTGTGTAAAATTTTATGAAATTATTTTATGTTTTAGACCTGTTTCCAAAAAAAGTCTAAGCATCGCCATAAACAACCTTTGAATTGAAGTAAACTCCCTGTAAAATATGTGGGAGTCAGAAGTAACAGTTGCGTAGGATTTTTTTGTACCTTTATAAATTGCTTACAAATCAAAATTTCAAGGAAAATTTCAGGATTAAGGCAGTTGACGAATACACGTATTTACTTTAATTGGCTAACTTTCTTCGTATAACTTTTGCTATTTTGTTGTTTACGCTTTTAGATTGCCATCAGATTTTCCAACCAAGGGTCTAAGAGGTAGAAAGTGCCGCAATCCGACTAACCAAACGAAACCTTTTTGTCACATAAAGACGACTGAGACGGCGCCTTGTAACGTTTCTATTTGTAACAATGGTGAGTAAAAACATAATGATATTAGATATAGTACAAAGGTAGGTACAGTTTGAAAGTTTATATAGGCTTTATATTCAAGTATAAGTTAAATAAAACCCTAAGCCATTATCTTAAGATTTATTCGACTCTTTAAAAAAATGCTACTTACTTCGGTATGAGTTTTGTTATTCATTTTACGTCCAACTACAACCTCCATAGTAATTGTCCTAAAATTTATTAGAAACGTTTGCAAAAAATGCTACCTACTTCTGTATGGGCTTGGGCATTATTTCTACGTCTAACTACAACCTCAAGCCAATATGCTCTTGAGAAGAAACAACGATTTAACTGATCAAATAGTGTTGAACTTCGTTAAGAACAACTACGAGCATATACATCAGGGGTGGGCAAACTGCGGCTCACGAGCCGCATGCGGCTCTCCGGCATGTTTTTTGTGGCTCTTCTAGTTGAATCGTAAAATTCAAAAAAAGTTCTAAATGTTACCAAAAGTACCATTTATAATCGTTTCTCTCTTTTTCTTTTCTTTATTTAGGCCAGCATCTCGTTTATCACGCCAATATATATATAGATATAGAATCCGAAAAACAACACACATAGAATCCAAAGAGTTAGTTAACAAAAGACTGATATTAATAGATATTATGCGTGCTATTTTGTTATTACCGTTATTATTATTGCGTTGATTATTACCGTTGACCTTGCATTATATACCATTTTTGTATTGAAATAATTTTAAGGCCCGCTGGTACTTGTATTTTCTGCCAATGGCTCTTCCATTGAATACATTTGACCATCCCTAATCTAACTACAAACTCCAGGCATAATCAAGTATTTCAAACATTCACAAAATGCTACCTATCTCCTGTATCAGCTTTGATATTCATTCTACGTCTAACTGCCACCTCGAGCCATTATCTGAAGATAATTTTCGGGCATTAAAAAAAAATTTGTTTTATTCCAGTTGCTGTTTGGTCCACGTGGTCAAGTTTTTCAGCGTGTAGCGCCCCTTGTGGTGGCGGAAGGAAATATAAGGTCAGGGATTGCGTCGGGGGATTTATAAAGGATTACATGTGTCAAGGAAAAGCTGTTGTATCACGGAAGTGCAACAAGCAAGCCTGTCCACGTAAGCGAACAAAGATATGCAATTAACAAAGTAAAAATTCTATCGAAAATTTATAGTGATAGTGTTTACCATCTTGAATTTATTTTTTTTTTGGCGCGAGCTTTTTTGTTGATTAAGTAATACTGCTATAATATTTTGACTGTTTTTTCTATGTGGATAAGGGGCCCCAATAACGTTTGTAAAATCACTTTCAAATTGGATGTTAGTATTACTGCTGTCAGAGTTCAACTTTCATTTTGTGACTAAAAATAAAAAAATTCCTTTAAATTTTGTAAAATTTATATAACTTTAGAATTATTTCTATCAAAATTGTAATGTCATGATCTTACTTAGCAGCCTTTAACACTGAACCAATTGCTCCCATTTTCCCTAATTACCCCCAAAAACTTTGCTTTGCGTGGACTACTTTTTTAGAGATCATAATACAAGTAGACCTAGAGGAACCTGTTATTTACGGTCGCACTTATGTGCCAATATTGAACTTTAATCGAGTTTAAATACACTTAAGGAGAAGGCAAAGCGAATGTTTGTTAATCCTAATTTTTTTTTTCTTGTAAACAAATCGTTTTTTTTTTAATTATACTCTAAGGTTCCAACATGACCTCATGGTGGCCCTGAAATTAGTCCACCCACCCAAAAAAGGGTGTTCGATGTTTTAGCCTTAATTAAGTTACACTTTCAGGACTTAAACTGTTTAGTAGTTTTCATTTTAGCTATTTAAATTGTTTTGGAGTTAAACAAATAGAAATTTCATAGCATAAGCTCTTCAAATATTAAAAATAGAGGCACAAAAATAACAATGCATGGCTGCAGCTCCGGTTTCGCAAAAATTATAAAATGGCTTCACGAAAATAATAAAAATAGCTCAGTGCGTAACCAGGGCGGGACCTAAGGGGCCATGGCCCCCCAAAAATTTATGAATATTTTTCTTTTAATGATTTGTTTTTTTAGTATTTTTGAGCAGTTCCACAAAAATCGATCACAGGCATGCCATACCTTCAATTATCATGCATTGTTACGTCACAAAAAATTAGTTATTATTACGTTTGCTATACTTTAAAGTAGTTTTACTACTTTTAGACAGTTTTTGCACTTTGAATGGTTTTTGAGTATTGCGTTAACACTCAGTCAGTTGCTGCTCAAAACGGTTTGCTATCATTGTTATTGGTGTTCGTTACTGCAGTTAGTAAAAGTATAAACTTTTTGGCCCCCCAAAATTTTCGGCTGGCTAGCCATTGAATTGGCTCAAGCGTCGATTCCACAAAAAAACGGCTTTTGTTCTGGCTCCACAAAAATAAAAATGGTTTCAGCTCCACAAAACAAAGAAAGGTTCCAGCTCCATCTCCACAAAAATAATAGAATGCTCAATCACCGGAAAAATGCTGGGCTCCAGCCTCCAGTTTAAAAAAACTTATGTAAAGATTTATTTCCATTTGGATTCAGTATGATTTCGAATAAAATTTTAATGTTACCTTGTGCATCCCTTACCTTAATAAAAAAAAAACTTTTTCAAACTCAATTTTCTGATTTAGCCTCACCAACAGCGTCACCCTCGCCCCCGATTACAATCCCCTTCGTCCCCTCACCCCCTCTCCCCGAGATCGGGTGTACCGAGGTAGGGGCCAGCGAATCGCTCTTGTACAGGGGAAATGCAAGTACAACTGACTCTGGGGCGGAATGTCAGCGCTGGGATTCGATGACGCCATGGGCTCACACCTTTACGTAAGTCTAATATATCAACGTCAGATCTAAATGGCTGGATGTTGCAGTTAGATGTAGATGGAATGTCCACGCCCATTCAGAAGTAGCGTCAATTTGTGAACGTTTTGAACATCTCTTACGACAATGGCTGAAAGTTGTATGTAGGACGTAACATTAAGCCCGTTTATATGCACGTTTAAGCCGGATTCGAATCTATTTCGTTAATTCATTCTCTCTCGTTTTGGCACTGGAATGAATTAAGTTCTCTCGTTTCTTAATTGTTCAAAAGGAGTGGTTTTCAATTCGTTCGCCGCTTAATCTGTTCGTTTCGCTGACGGCCGAAATCGTTTAATGTAGAATGACCTGCTTTAACGCAGTAAGCATCACGCCACTTTTGGGGCATTATGACGTAACACGAACGGCTAGTCGTAAACAAAACAACAAGTTTAGCGCATAAGGAAAGAATATTATATACACTCGTTAGATACTAATTTGTGACAGAGGCGCTGGTCTAGAATCCACAAAATCGAACATTATTTGGGTTAGGATGCGGGTTTGGGTATAGGTATAAATAATACTTGGCCCGTCTTCACCTAAATATTGTACATTGCTTTAATAATTGTCTCAACGCTGTGGTAGGATTCTAGGCCAGCGCCAAATACAGTTTTCATTAGTCATCCACTCTGCCTTGTGTATAGCGTTGACCAGCACACATAAACTTAACTTTCCTGCACTTACATTCTGCGTGCCAGGTAAACTGAAGCACTATACAGTCAAAAACGTACTTAATCGGCAAACCTAACTCAAGTAAATTCTTGTTCTTTTTTTAATTTTAGGTTAATAAAAACGAACAAGCAGCAATAGATTGCTACCGCAAGTAGTAGCCTAAGCCGAAAAATCGGTTGTGCGTCAGAGGTTTACTGGAATATTACGTAATAATGCATATCAGTGCAGTTTGTACACTTAAGCTGGCTTGAATTTTGCGCCATGTAATTGCGACGCTGGAGCGAATTACTTTTCAATCCGGATTGAACCTTAATCTAATCTGCACGCGAAAGGTGCATATAAACGGGCTTATTGTTTATAATCAAAGTTCATTCAAAAGAAAGTAGCATTGCGAAGAAATTTCAAGGTGATTACTATTGACACAAGTTTGTAGTCGGACGTAAAATGCGTACCACTACTCATACATAAGTAGGTGGCATTTTGTGAACGATTTGAATTAATCTTAACATAATGGTTGGAGGTTGGAGTTGGACGTAGAATAAATTCCAAACCCCACACAGAAGTAGGTAGCATTTTTGCAAAAAAGTTCGTATCTCAAGATAATGACTAGAGGTTGTATATACAAGTGGTACCGGTACGAATATCAAAACTAATACAGAAGTAGCTAGCGTTTTGTGGGTGTTTCGAATAATTCCTACGATATTGGCTGGATGTTGTAGTTGGACGTACAACAAATATCAAAGCCAATACAGAAAGAGCTAGCATTTTGTAAACGTTTCGAATAATTGGTAATGTCGGGAGATTGTAGTTAGACTATATATAAGCTCGTTGTTGTTATCAACGGAGTTCAACGTCTACTATTTGATCAGTTAAATCAGTGTTAGTCAAACATAATGACTTGAGATTATAGTTAGACGTAGATTCAATATCAAAGCCGATACAGGAGATAGGTGGCATTTTGTGAATGTTTCGAATACTGGATTATGTCTGGAGTTTGTAGTTAGATTATGCTTGTATATGCTCGTAGTTGTTTTTAACGAAGTTCAACGCTATTTGATAAGTAAAATCGTTTTTTTCTCAAGAGCACAATGGCTGGAGGTTGTAGTTAGACGTTGGATGAATTTCAAAGTCCATACAGGTGTTTAGGTAGCATTCCATGAATGTTTCGAATAACTCTTAAGATAATGTCTTGAGGTTGTAGTTAGATGTAAAACGAATATCAAATCCCATACAGACTACAGAGGTATAGGTAGCATTTCATGAATATTTCGAACACATCTTAACATAACGACTAATGGTTGAAGTTAGACGTAGATTGAATTTCCAAGCCCATGCAGAAGTAGGTAGGATTTTGTGAACGTTTCAAATATTTCTCAAGATAATGACTGGAGGTTGTAGTTGGACGTACAACGAATATCAAAGCCCATGCACAAGTAGGTGGCATTTTGTGAAAGTTTCAAATTTAAGAAACTTCTGTAGGTTATTGGTTTCACACCTATACGTAAGTTAAATAACCAGTACATGCTGGTTGATATTTTTAACAGATTCCAACAATACTGTTTGATGAGTTAAATCAGTGTTTCTCAATGCTGAGTTTAGGCTTTATTAGTTTCGAAATTAGGGACTGCACATGCGAACTCTATTAGGTTTTGTGTATTTAGTTTACTGTCTGTGTGATTTAAGTGTGACCTTGCTGCACATCACACTAGTTTACATGAAAAGACAGACAACAAGTGTGCTGGAACGTTTTTGTGTTTTTGTAAAAAAAAACATGCCTGTCATACAAATAGGCATGTGGACAAGCATACAAGTTTTTTTTTGTCAACATGATTTGATGAATTTCTCATTATAGCATTTGCCATATACTTTTTGGAAATGTTTGAAAATAACTATATTGGCATGTAAGGCTGAAATGTACACCTTTTTGTTGGATTACGGATAAAACAATAAAATGAACACCTGTTATACCTTTCTTAGTAGTGAGATGAATGCCACGTTATAGAATGGTGAAAAGTGAGCAAAATTTTTTCTACTATTTTGGTTAAAAAAAAAAAAATGGCGTTGTAGCTTTCAATTTTTTCTCGTTTCAGCGATCTCGAAACAATTGTTGTCGCCGGTTTGACTGACAACTACTGTCGCAATCCAGACGGCGACATATGGCCTTGGTGTTATGGACTTGACTATTCGCAGGGCAAGCAGTATTGCAACATACCATATTGTATGCCTGGTAAGTTTTTTTTGCAATTTCTTTTAACTGTTTAAAAAACTGTTTAAAAATCCAGATAAGCAGCAAGGCTGTACAAATACTAGACTATAACTTTCGAATGTTTGAGCAATACTTAATGTCATTATCAGTGTAAATATTCCAAAGTAAAAATAAAAGCGATAAAACACCAAAAAAGGGAAAAAGTAACAGGGGTAAAGAAGGCCACTAATTTTGATTTTACACCGATGATGGCATGAGTTTTTGCCGAAACGTTTGTGAACAACGAAATGTCGATTTATTGAAGATTATGGCGTAACTATTTACATTCAAATTACAACTCAAACCCGTGCAATGAGTTACAAAGCCTGAACATTTTAGTTAAAAATGCATATTTTGTTTAAATCTTATATTTAGCTTATTTAATGTACCTTACGATCATTCACGTTATTTTAAAGATTTTATATTAGTCTTTTTTTCCGACATGCATTTGTGAGATTTTTGTTAATACCTGAGCTGATGTTTGATTCCAAATGGTAGTATCGGTACTACTCCAAAAACCATGTTTTATCCGGTGTACATCCGACACAAAATATATTTGTACAATACAGCCACGCTTTGGCGATAATGATTATAGTGCAGGGGTGTTCAACACGTCCTAATAAAAGGGGGGGACCTAATAAAAAATGGCACGCAAGTCCTTCAAAAATACCATACTAAATTTGTTATTTAGCCAATTGTAATGTTGTGGAGGCCATAGCATTCACATAATTATAAGGCTTGGTGTGAAGAAACATTAAGTAAATGTAAGACAAATTACAGTAATTGCAGTAATGCGCCTTTCTACTACACTACCTAAGGCCAATCTATCTGTAGAATTTAGCTTAAAACAAGCGATTATAAAAAATTAGTTACTTCAGCACGGGATGAAGCTATAAGATAAAAACTTGCACGTCGGCCTTTTTGAGTTGTACACCCATGTTAAACTGCTTACCCTAACTTTAAAAATCAAAAGTTGAATACGCTTCTCGCAGGCGCAGTAACAGGTTTTAAAACGGATATGACCGCTAACTGTAAATTGTAAAGGACACATTTAGGATTTTTTCCAACCATGTGTTTGTATAGGTGCGCAAAAGGCAAGTTTACTGCGCAATTTGTCTGTTGTATCTGCGCAATTGCACAGTTGCGCACTTTGGTGGGAACACTGATAATGGCGTCATTAGGTATCGTATCAGATCGTGATATTTTCCGTCCAAATTTTGTGTATAAGAAACAAATGCCGGTTTTCACGTTTTCACGTTATTCGCGCCTTGTTTTCTTTTTTCGCCTCGTTTTGCCACCTTGCTTTTCGTCGTTTTTCTTAACTGTATATATACGTCTGCAAGGTTACAAGTTTATATGCCCTGATGAAGATTACCTGGATAGGTTATCGAAACGTCGGTACAGAATAAATAATTGTCGGAAGAACCCTCTTTATAATTAATATAATCCTGGCAGCAACAGTAAATAAATGTCAAGTATCAGACAACTCTTAATATGATACTCAACCCCAATCAGCAATAATCAACTAATCAAAATCAACCAACCGGTGTAAAATATTGTATTGACCAGACTGTAGTGACGACACGCCTACGTTTGTTAGAAACGCCTTTTTTCCTGTTTTGCCTTTTTCCTTGTGTCTCGTCTACGTGTCTCGTTTTGGCGTGTCGCAGTTTATTCTAATAACTGGACACGATTAATACAAACAACTTCGCTACAAGAACTTTTGTATGGGCTTTAAAATTTATTATACGTCTATCTGCAACCTCTAGCCATTATCTTAATATTTACTCGAAACCTTCCCAAAAAGCTATCTACTTCTGTATGGGTTTTGATATTCATTCTACGATTAACAATTTTGTTTTCGATTGATTGTTTAGACCCACCGATCCCCCAACCCCCTGTTGGGTGCGTTCAATCTGGTGACATTGATGCATACAGAGGTGGAAAAGACGTGGCACATGGTGGTGCTTCTTGTATCCGATGGGATTTGCTGGAGTCAAATTTCCTGCGCGAATTGTGAGTAGACAGAAATCAAAAAGTGTTAGTCAAGTTTTTTACCGAAAGATTGTTTTTTTTATTTTTATTTTTTTTGACTTCTTGTATTTGCGTTTGAATTATGAGTAGGCACTCATCAAATCGAACTGTTGGTGACTTTTTTTACCGAAAGACACTATGTTTCATTTTTTTACTCCTTGTATCCGCGTTTAAATTGTGAAGTTACAAAACAGCCTTCTGATAAATGTATGCAAGGCGCCTTTGAACTGAATATATTTGCTTAAAAAAGAGGCACAAATATAATTAAATAGGTGAAAGATCACGCAAAGCCGACATTTTGTTTACATTTACGTACTTCAACCGGATAAAAGTATAGGTTAGTTTTTTTTTGGTAAAATGGATCTTTCAACAAAATGTATTTAAAAAAAAGTTATTTAAATTTTTTTAAATATTTGAAAAAAATGTTTTAAATAAAGCAATGTTTTGCATCAATAGCTTTGGTTTGGCGGCGGATTCTCCGGGCGACATAGTTGCCAAGTCGCCGGCATTATGTCATACTTCTATGGCAGCGTCTTCCCACAAATTAGCATTCTCACATTTGCTGCACTTTTTTGTTTGAAGATCGTCATATTTTTTCTAACGCTCCTTTCTTGCTTTTCTAGTCAACCGAAATTTTGGCCAGGAAGAGGTTTAGGAGCCCACAATTACTGCCGTTCGGTGGGCCGGACGTTTTTGTGGTGCGCTACTTCTCAAAGTCGCTGGGCGTCGTGCAGTGTGCCTTCATGTTGGTAAGTTTGAAATCACTTTTCGACAATTTTTTTTTTAAACATATGCTTATTTCAGTAAAGCATTGTGCCTTTCTGCTGGTAAGTTTAAAATCACTTTCGGCAAACTTTTTTTTCAACATACTGTAGTCCTATTCCAGTTTTGATTAAATAGTACTACATTTCCTCTGTTTAAGAATAGTCAAGTTAATATAAAGTTGACTCAAAATTCTTTATCTGCCCTCTTCTTTTGTTTATTTATTGTTTCCATCAGAATGCAATCTTACGACTCTCATTTCAGTTAATCAGGTTTCATACAAAATTTTATATCTGGCCCTCAATTGCAAATTCTTAAGGTTAATTGATCCAGTACAAATAAAAATAAACTTAATTTCTGGAATAACAGCGGTGCCGCCAGGAAAAGTCGTCTTGAAATTTATTTGGATTTTACGAAATTTCATGAATGCATGACACTACTAATCCTTTTTGTAAATAAATAACGAAAATTACTCCAAATTGTAGACATTTTACACTGAACTGAACCCTTATAAATGATATTTTGTCGGACCTGTTTCACAGAGAAATGTTATGTGAGACCGTCATACTATAACAGGGCTGCCACAAAGTCTTAGCATTTCTATAATTGTCTTTTAATGATTTACGTAGTAAAAAGTCTTTAAAAAATCCTACATTTTTTTAAATGTTTTTGAATGTATTTGATGTCCAGAATATGTTGTGGGTTTGTAAAGTGGTGTTCCAAAAAACAATTCAAAAATATTTTTACCTTTTTTATTTACCGTTGTATTTATACTGTTTTGTTTTCGAATTACATTCCAAAAACGTCAAGCAATTATATTTCGGGTCTTTAAAAACCTACAAATTTTCTTTCAAAACTCATTGAAAGTTCATAAAATGGGTGGCAACCCTGTATAATAAAACGTATATGTTCACTTTTATTTATTTAAAGCAGGGGTTCTTTAACTGGGGTCCATGGACCCTTAGGGGTACGTGAACTTGTTTCAGGGGGTTTATGAAGGTCCAATTAAAATATTAGTGTATATAAGCAATCAATTTTTTTTTTTTTTTTTTAAATAAAATGTTTTTGCACTAAATCTATTTAGACTCGATTTCACTTTTTTTCGGACAGAGACAGCAGGTTTTTTTTTCTATTTTCGTTGTGACGTAAATATATGACGCCCTCTCTAAAATATTCTTGCCGATCCATGCGGCGCAAAACAAAATTTTTAGGCTCCGCGGTAAAAAAGTTTACCAACCGCAGACCTAAAGTATTAAAATTGCATTTGTTAGTTGGAAAAGACGAAGTGCGTCATAGATCATTTTATTAACTGATGTATAAATTTCTTTTCAGTAAAATCAACTATCATCTTCCTAGATTAGAAAATGTTATAATAGAGGAAAAGAAATGGCATGTTTAAAACACCTTCTAAAGTTTCGGCATATATTTATTCAGTGTGATTTCCTTAAAGGTTCTAACGAGGCTTTCCATAAAAAATCAAACTAATCCCACAATTGGAATGCATATTTAAATCAATCCCTACATTTTTAACTAGTCTAATTTTATTTTGTTTTAGATAAAGATTTCGAAAAGAAGTTGGAATAACATTCATATTCAACTTTCTTTTGGGCTTCGCTTGTTGGGAAACCAATCAACGTATTGCCAGTGTGTTTGTTTAGTAGTATATATCTATAAATCTATTTAGTGGTTGTCGACTGTAAAACCAAACAACCTTTTATTGAAAGTTGTTACTTAATCTTCTTACTGTGTTAATATATATCATTGTAGCCGCATAGAATTTATTGAAACTGTTGAGCTGTGTTAGTTTGTTAATTGCTTCGCCTAGTTCACACAATAAATGTATTTTAACCAGACAGAAATATGGTTCAGCCCTGCAAAAAAGAATTACTTTCAATCAATATTTTCTAAACTGGTTACGACTGAAAATTGTGTCGCTGTTAGATTTGATTAAGTCGCTGACTGCAGTGTATGGTTAGATTCACTAAAATTGAGCAAAATATCTCAATTAAAAAAAATGTTGTTGGAGCAATACGAAGTTATGGCCAATATTAATTAAATTCGGGCTTGTTAAAGCCTTATGTTTTGTACGTGTATGTTAGATACTATTTTGAACTTGGCCTTTCAAGACATTTCTTACTTTAATTTGACCCTCTGTTGAAAAAAAAATAGTGACATGTCAGAAATAGTAATTAATTTCAAATTTAATAAAGCAGGGGTGTCCAACACGCGACGTAATAAAAAATGGCACGCAAGCCCCCCCAAAAAAATACTAAAATTGTTATTCAGCCAATTGTCAAAAAATCCTAAATTTGTTATAAAGCCAACTGCCATTGTTTTATTCACAATATAAAACAATCACGGCAATCAGGACAACTAACAATTACTAGCATTCACATCATTATATAGCTTGGTGTGAAGAAGCAAAGTCAGCTCATCGACTGAAAAAAGCGCTTTTAAGATTGAAAAGAATTAGTTACGAAACTTTGGCACGGGAAGAAGTTATAAGATAAAAATTGGCACGCCGGCATGTTTGAGTTGGACACCCCTGGAATAGAGCAATTGTCCTATTTATTTTTTATTAAATTTAAATGCATAACAAAAATTGAGTGGGTCGTCTTATTATTTGTTCTTATTTAAGTTTTATAATCAACTTTATGACGTGACCCAAACGCAGCCCTGTCACCATAAAACATTGACCGCGTTAAGAAACACGAAGATGTTATTTCCATGCCGTGAACACGCCTCTGCTAAACGACTCTTTGGCCAAGCGATGTTTACAAAAGCAGTTTGCGTTAAGCAAAACGAGACTTAACGAAACTGACTTGCCTTAACTAAACTAAACTGAACTGACGCCAACTGGACAATGGCCCAACTCACTCAACTAAAATAATGTAACGGACAGAAGTTATTATGCTGGACTGTTAGTACTGTTCATGGATCTTAAGCTATTCCTGTAAGTTGATTGCCGTTCCGATGTTATTCAAAGGCTAAGTTGTTTGAAACACGCAACCTTCGAAGAACCTTTAACAAATGGAGTCGGATTCCAATCCAGCATAAGCTAGCATTAGCCCCTTCCAACTCAGTTTAGCCCTGCAACATGACTTGAAGTTGACTTGCGCTCATAATGACTTTACTGGGACTTAAGTCATTTTGAAATGACTTGTTTACATTGTACAACACTGGTACTTTCCTATAGTAAATCACTTAAACACTTTTGAGTTAAGTGTTTTCAGTGTAAACCAGACTAGGTTTAAGAACAAAAATAATTAAAGCATTGAAACAGTAACCATTTTGTTATAAAACAGGAATATACAATCTCTGTGCGACTTCGTGTATATTTTCTGGTTGCTGGTTTTTAATATGCATTTAAAATCTAGATTTTACATGTTTTATAGGGTTAATCCTCTGTTGATAATTGTATTTAAATCAGTTGTTAAAGTGAGTACTGGCAACAGGCGTGACCTCACACACCTATAGCCCACTCCAAATTTACATTTATAATTTGTTGACATCTACTTTGTAAAAAAGAGACTTTATATTGAAAAACATAAACACAAGGTCACTAGAGAAAAACATTAACACAAGGGAGATGCACATGCGAAAGCGAAATGACTTGGGCACTTTTTCTATGGATGGGGACGGCAACAAGGAGTGACTTAAGCAGAAAATCTAAAAATCTTTACAAATCACTTTTTTTATGAGTGTGACGATATAAAAATCGCATTTGTTCACCATTTACTTAAAAAATAACACTATTTAACACAAGTTTTGTGTCTTTATTGGTTACAATTTAAGAAAAGATGGGAAAATTTTGCAACATAACAGTATTTGCTGATACAAAAATACATCATTAAAGCCATTTGGTTGCACACATATCAATTCAAAATATAAAAAAAAATACAATTTTTCAAAACAGCCTTGTTTTTTACCAAGTGTTTTTATTTTCATAAAACACACACTGTTTAAATATGTTAAGGTTGCAATCTTTAAAATAATTTCAATATAGGCAAAATAAAAAAGTCCGGTCTTAATACTGCAACTAATTGTAGCAACTGTTTTCAAACATGAATCATATCCACTGAAAATCATTTTAACTTCCTGTTTGCTGATCAAAATTATTACTAATAGGATAACGTATTCAGTAAATGTATATATATATATATACATATATATATATATATATAATGTATATCACTTAAAATAGTGTGGTGAAAAAAACGGCACTAAAGTGTTTACCAGGAATAGACTGAAAAAAAATTTAAACTTTAAAATTTTGTTTAAATATTGAAAAATATTATTTAAATTATTGCAGATAACTAGAAATGAAGGTTTTATACATTGTGGCATTTATATTTGTCACTAATGCTCAAGGAAATGGTTAGTATCTTGTAGGTTTATTGCGATAAATATGTTATCCAGTAGTTAAACATTTGTATATATATGTCACAAACAATACAATGTAAAAATTACCATTTCTGTAGTTTATATTAGGATTTATGCCTGTTCCAACACTGCCAGTTGTTTATCTTTTATTCATATCGTAAGATCCAAAAAGAGCCACGAGGTAAAAAAATAATTGTTTTATATTTTACACCTGTGTTTCATTTTGGATCTTATTGGATTTCTTGCATGTTGTGAAATTAAATTAGAACATAAAATTTGCCTTGTCATGTTTTGGCCAAATATTCTAAGATATTATTAAATTACCTGTTGAATAATTTATGTCGTTTCTTACTCTTTACGATTTGATATAGGTGCTTAGCCTCTACATCACCGTAAGTGATAGTTTTAAAGTTAAATCACTATGAATAGTCACTTTTATTGGCACACCGTACTTTAATTAACTCTTAATACCACTATTTGTAAAAAAAACACACATTTTTATGTAGGCCTAACACAAATTTATGGGCCTACCTTAAATTATTTCTTGTGCCTGAACAAGTTTTGATTGAATATTCTAGATTCTATAATATTATGACTTTTTCACTGACATCAATTTAATTAAAGTAACACAGCCTACTTTGAATTACTGGTAATGCCACTATTAATATAGAACAGGAGTTCTTAAACTGGGGTCCATGGGCCCCTTGGGGGTCCCTGAACTAATTTCAGTGGTTCCATGCAGGCTAAATTGAAATATCAGTATATATTTAAGTAATCAATTTTTAAAATAAAATAGTTTAGTCAAAAAAAAACGTTTTAGCGCTAAATGTATTTAGACTCCATTTTACTTTTTTTTGTCGTCAGCATACTTCTAAAAGTCTATTTGTATTTTGACGTAAAATTGTGACGTCATTTTTAAAAATGTTCTGCCTATGGTGGTCCGCGCGAAGCAAAAAAAATTTAGGGGTCCTCTGTAAAAAAAGTTTAAGAACCTATGTTTTATAGTTTTGTTGACACAACTTATAAAAAAACAGTATTTCGCCTGGAATATTTGTGTTTTTACCACTGCATTCGGGTATTTAGGCACGATTTTGACAACTGTTATTTCGAATTTGAGTCTTAAACTGCGATTTATTATACATTTGTCTGTGAATATACCGATTTCAAAATGCATATACAGTATAAGTTGACGAAGCACTTATCGTTTTTCTACTAGATACGCTGTAAATATATCTATGAAAAATTCCATAAGTCAGGGTTTCCCAAGCTTTTTACGATCTCGTACCGCTCTGTAGTGTCACGCGTACCACTTCTTGTAGAACAACTATTTTGGTCGAATCATATTTTTATATATTTTTAGCTTACAAACAAGCGTTATTTAAGGCTATTTGTAACTTAAGCTACAAAACAGTACGTAACATCTATCAAGAGCAATCATTTGACATAATTAACGCCAACTGTCCTACAGCTTGTACGCTTTACAAAGCAACTTTGCTCCTTGCCGATGATTGACATGGCTGTATTTTGAAGATCGCATTGTTTCGAAACAACAAGAATAGTTACGTAACAATAAGAATGGGTTTCGGGGAATTTTTTTTTATGTAAACAAAACCAGATAAACAAAATATGAAGTTGTGAATTCAGGGTTTAGTGAAAAAAACTGTAGCTACTCGCGTACCACCTGAAAAACCTTTGCGTACCACAGGTTGGAAACCCCTGCCATAAGCAAATTGCATTTATTGAAGTATCTGACCAGATCACTTGGTAAAAATTTTAACTTCCAGGTCCCTGCCGAGGCTGTAACTGTCCTTATGGATATAAACTTCTCAAGGAAACGTGTGAATGCAAGTGCAACACCAGGATTGGCGACCTCGTCTACACATGTAATATTTTTGATATTGTATATGTTTCCGTGGTATGTCTATTATATACCGGAACGTTAGCAGGATAATACGCACCTATGTGCAACTTTTTTGGTCGAGAAACTTGCTTATAAGTAGATAATAAGTACATGTATAACACTTGCTTTTTTTGCAAAAAAAGAAAAAAAAGAAAAAATGGTAAACTTTAAACATGATCAACTCCAGCCATAAGACCGAAACTAAGACTAATACCTCATGGTCGTAATAATGTCTAAATCGAAATAAGACCTTAAACCAGGGGCGGGCAACATACGGCCCGCGATGGGATTTTGAGCGGCCCGCAGACAGTTTCCGGTGTCACATGATAATGTGGCCCGCGGCAACAGTCTGCCCTAATCCCCCACTACTTGCTTATTACAATTAGCGGACTCCAGCCATAAGATCGAAAAAAGACCAACATCAACGTCGAAACAAGACCAACATAGGATTAGTACCTAATAGTCGTAATACTCTAAATCGGAATAAGGTATAAACCGGCCGGAATAAGTCCTAAATGACCAGAATCAGGCCTAAAAAACATTTTACCTAACCCCAAACCCCACCTCTAGGTACATCACTAACTCCCCTAGTAATTTAAACCCTAGCCCATTTTCTAACCCCGTCTGATACCCTCTTTCTACAGTTCCATGTGTTATTTTGGCCATTTAGGCCCGATTCCGAACAATTTAGCACTTATTTCGACCGATGTATGTATTATTTAGACCAGGGATGTCCAACATTTTATTATAGTGGGCCGCATTGACACTTTAAATAATTTAATGGGCCGCAGAACCTATTAAGTTTCAAGATTAAGTATTGCTCTTTAGAGTTATAACGGGCCTTTAAAGTTATATATATAATTTTTTACCCATACTATACTATAAGTGCGCCCTTAAAAGCTGAGTGGTACATTTTAATTAGGCTAATATTGAACGTTTGAAATACTACTTGTGAGTGAAAATGACTAGCGGGCCGCACAAAAATTTTAGACGGGCCGCAATGTGGCCCGCGGACCGCAGGTTGGACATCCCTGATTTAGACGATAAGTATACTTATTCTGTAGTAGGCATAACTGCGTATTTTGGTTTATTATGTCGTTGATGTACTAAGCTGTTATCGATTTTCTGCTTTAGGTATTGTTGCTTTTTAGGTCTTAATGTGTGTTCCCAAATTAGATTAAGAATTTAGAACCAATATTTCCCTTGGATTTTGCCACGAAACGTAAAGTTGCCCATTTAACAAGGATTGGATGCCGAAGTACTTATTCACCCGCCTAGTACTTCATTTCCCATATCAGGCCCGCTGACTAGAGAAGTTGCCCGCCCCTGCCTTAAACAGACGAATTGGGGCTTAAATGGTCAAAAAAGACCTGTACGCCATTCCACCCCAAACATCCCTATAAAGTTCAACCCTAACCCAATTTCTAAACCCACCCGATAGGCTACCCGTCCCTATCCCCAATCTATAGGGCACCGGAACGTCGGCAGCAAAACGGCTGATGCAAGACAGTCCCCTCAATTTCTATACAATTTTAGACGGTATTTAGTCCATTTAAACAAGTGGTCGGCAAACTGTGGGCAGCAGCCCAAATGCAGGCCTTTTAGTTATTTTAATGGGCTGCAAGCAATTTGTTAATAGATCAGTTGTATCGTGTTGTGGGCCGCAAGCTATTTTTTAATATATTAATTTAATCATGGAGTTGTGGGCCCGTGATAGCCGTACAGTCATTGTACTGGATTTAAAAATTTGGTGTGACTAATAGTTTTTATATTGCTTATTGTTGCATCCCAGGACCCTCCAGGCTATGGCTTCAAGTTTAAAGATGAAAATAACAAACTTATTAGTTTTACCTAAATCTATTCAGCCCAAAGGCGCTATGCATACTATGTCATCTTGCGTCGCGTGACTCATAAACTCGACTGTCCAATCTCTGTTAAATAAGGCTATGGATGCAGTTATTTCAAGCAATATTAGAACATAATTTATGTGGCCCATGCGTCACTTATCATTTTAAATGAAGTTCCACCAAATATTAAGAAAAAAACGTATTGTTTTGAAAAACGTATTGACTGGACTGCTTTTAACAGCACATGTGAGTACTCGTTCGCTCGAAATAACAGGTGTTTTTAAAGCTAATTTTATTATGACGTAATTGTTTGACAATTTCCGCAATTTGCATCCCAGACCCCTCAAAAAATCCTTCACATCCTTCCCTGTTTTTGTAGTGGTTTTACGTAGTGGGCCTTCAATGTATCTGGAAAAAATATTTTGGGACGCAACAAAAAAAGTTTGTCCACCATTGTATTTTGGACCTTATTTTCGATGAAGACTTATTCCGACATGTTTAGGTCTTAATCACACGATGCTAAGGCCCGTTTACACTACAGCTGCACTGAGCGGAGCTGAGCTGCACTGGGCGTGAAATTGTTTTCACTACAGCTGCAGTGAGCTGAGCCAGGCGTGGAATTGTTTTACTACAGCTGCGCTGAGCTGGCATGGGCGTAAAAATCGCCCCCAAACGTATCATGTTGCTATAGTTGCACTGGGCTTGAGTTTAGCAAAGCGTTAAACACTCTCCAAAGTGTATTTTTTCCAGCTGCAGGGGGCTTGAGTTTAGCAAAGCGTGAAACGCTCGCCACAATAGAATTTAAATGCAAATTACGCTTTGCTTAGCTCAGTGCAGCTGTAGTGTAAACGGGCCTTAAGGTCTTACATTGCCTTGGATATTACTGCGTATTTAGATTTACTATGATCATGATCTCAATACTGTGGTAAAGTTGATTGTTTTGATTTACATATTGTTGCTTATTACAACTTCATAATGCTCCCGTCATTAAATTCTGTGTATGTTTTAGCTGATGTTATGGACTGGGTTATGGCGCAGGAATCAGGTGTTGAAACAAAAGCTGCTGCCAAGATCATTCCCAAATGGACTGAACAACAAGATGAAAAGGGATTTTACGTTCTGCCATTTTACTTCTCAGCTGACATTAGTGAGTAAATTTGTAGACTAAACTATTGGAATTCTCTGAAATGGATGTGTTGTATCTATCACCATCAAACCTTCAATGGTTTCAAAAAAAGAGATTTATTAAATTAAAGTGGTCTTTAGACCAGTGATTCCCAAACTGTGTGCCTCGAGAGCTTGCCAAGTGTGCCGCGAAACTTTCTGTAATTTCGGAAAACAGATCTTTTTGAGACATTTACAAATAGTTTGTCGTGTGTTAGGGGCGATTGTAAAATGACTCTATTGTTGTTCTGTTAAAAGTGCGCCGCGAAATATTTAAGATATTTTCAGTGTGCCGCGAACCAAAAAAGTTTGGGAATCACTGCCTTAGACTAGCTTTACATAGTCTTCATTTTGTGGTTTGTTGATACACTGTTTAAATATGTCTGAAGATATCAGACCGGAGCCGATACCTGATGCCAATTGGTAGTATCAGTTTTCGTTCGATACTAGGTTGATATTAATGCCGATCTGATAAAATTTTTTGCAAGAATTTTAGCCATGATTCACGATCCAACGCAGCAATTCAACTTTGAAGGCAGATTATCAAAGCAAATTTGGGCGTTTAATCTAGAAAAATACCTCTGGATGTGCAAAATGTTCTTTTTTTTTGTTTGAGCATAGTAATGATGTCATTTCGTATCAGATTGGATCAGCCATACGTAAAATATCGGATATCGGTATCGGAATACAATGACAAATATCGGACATCCCTAGAACTGTTACTTTCAGGAAAAAAACAATTTAAACAGCTCTTCAGGCAATTTTAATAGATTTTGATCTTAGTTGTTGAATATTTTAGTTAAGACGTAGTAGGAATTTTAAAGTCCGTGAAGAAGTAGGTAACATTTCGAACGGTATAAACATCTCCTCGTTCGCATAAAGAGATATTTATACCGTTGAAAATGCTACCTATTCTAAATGGGCTTTGGTGTCCTTACACCGCCAGGAAAATAGAAACAATTTAGACTAACAGTATCCGCCTAAATATTTATATCATTGTACTTCATTTTCGTGGGTATAAAAAAAATTGTCCAAGGCAATCTTGTTTACAAATACTCTTTTCAGCACAAATCGTTTCAATCAAATGTCAGCAAAAGGTTTTCAAATCAGTTTCTAAATTGTATTAAATGAGTCAAATGAACTAACGTTTGTGTAGTCACTTCTTATGAAGAAAATTCTATTAATTAATAAATTATTTGCAATAAAATATGATTATGCCTGGTAGCAACAGTTAACATAAAGTAATGAATTAAGTCAACGACCTGAGTGAATTGACTTAAGTCACTGTTTTCAAATGATTTGACTTGACTTTAATCCTTAGACCAAAATTACTTGACGTGACCCAAGTCTTTCGGACATATGACTTGACTTGTACTTAAAGACATTTTGTCCAATACCTTGGGTGAAATTAAGCGCTTTCTTTAAATGTTTTTCAATAAAATTCGGATGTTTTTTTTTGCAAAAGACCTGACTGGGCCTTCAGTCATTCCACCGCTATTGAATGACTGTTTCCAATACAAATGTTGTAGCAATAGTGTCACTCCTGGTGTTCATTTCTAAATGCGAATATTGGAACTGGCGAACTTGTATATATTTCTGAAAAAAATGTTCTTTTGATTTCTCTTGTTTCATCGGTAGCCTACGCGTTTAGCCTTTCAAGCTTAGTTAATAAAAACAGGAAACTGACACATATGTGATATCATTGAGGCTCCTGTAGATAATTAAAAAAAAAAACAGTTCTCTTCACCTTAAACATTTTAAAGTGGACTTAGAAAATCAATTGTAGACTCGATTTTCATGCTTTTATTTGACCGGCTTATTTTGAAACCGGAGAATTCCTAGTACATTTCGGAAATGGATGTGCTATGCAAAACAAACACTAACCTTGGCTGCATATTAATCCTATTTTTTTACTTTTTCCTTAGTGGCTCGTCCTGAGCACAAAAATGCCATTCTGAAAGCACTCTCGGTGATCAATGCCATATCTTGCATCAAGTTTTCACCCGCCCAAGTTGGTGACCCCGACATAGTCGAGTTTATCTTGGGCGGCGGCTGTTATTCCCACGTTGGAAGATCCGGGAAGCTTCAGAGGGTTGGTTTGCAACTAGGGATTATTTTACTTCTACACCATAAATAGGGTTCAATGTAAGATACACACACGCATATGTGTTCAACTGTGGTCTGGCCCTTCTGAAGTTTGAAGTTCTAAGTCTCTAGGACAGGGGTTCTTACACTTTTTTTACCGCGCACCTTTAAAATGTTGTTTCACTTCACGTGGACCAAGGTAGGCATGGAATTTCAAAAATGACGTCAGAAATTTAGGACTTTAGAAATCGGCTGTTTCCGGTCCAAACCATGTACCAGTAGTAGTGAAATGGAAGCTAAATACATTCAGTACAAAAATGTCTTAATTTTATTTAAAATATTTTATTTGAAAAAATTATTCGTTTTCCAATATAGACTAACATTTGGATAAGGCCCTAATTGAACCCCTAAAAATAGTTCACTTACCCCCAAAGGGCCCCAGATTAAGAACCCCTGCTCCAGCAGTAATTGAGTGTCGGTACAAATTTAACTTTAATGACAGCAAACTTCGGACGGTTGTACTGATTTATGATTTCAATACTTACAAGTCATTGCGAATGAATGACAAGCCAAGTCCCAGTCAAGTCATAAATACAGCAAGTCAATTTCAAGTCAAGTCCTCAAAAATTAAACGTTTAACTACCAAAATTGGTTAATTAGTCCGATTATGAGCAATATTTGTACTAAATATAACAAAACCGACCATATTACAAGCAAAATGTTTTACGTGCAAAACTAAAATAACTCAATTTTATATATAAAATGCTTAATGAAACAAGTTATTTCAACCCAAGTCATTTGTCCGAAAGACTTAAGTCAAGTCAAGTCATTTGTCCAAAACACTTAAGTAAAGTCAAGTCATTTGAAAAGCGTGACTTAAGTGAACGTAATTGACTTAAGTCATTACAATATTGGAACTTACTACCCTGGCCTTGCTTGCACGATAATCGTTATTAGGCTGATTGATTTCAGTAAGCTTTTCCAAAGCCGGTGTGATATATATGTGTGCTGTTACCATTGGCCAGTACGACTCCAGAAGGGCTTGACCGCAGAGTATACATTGTGTATATTTACGTTTTAGTGGTTTGAACAATTTGAGAATGTTAATACTTTTAGATATCGATTGGCAATGGCTGCCAAAGTGTTGGAATAGTTCTGCACGAGGCATTTCATGCTCTTGGTTTTTGGCACGAGCAGAATCGAGCGGATCGCGACGAATTTGTTAAAGTTAACCTGGAAAACATTCGAAATGGTAAGAATGCTTGGAATGACTTTATTTCTCTGTCTAGCGCAGCGGTTCCCAATGAACTTTTGCCTGGTGGACCCGTTGCAATTATATTTGCATTTTGTAAAATAAGGGTCAATTGACCCATTTTTCTTGTAGTGCACTAGTGCAGTCACGATTCTTTCTAACGTAACAACTTTTTAACTAAAGCAACGATTCGCTGATAGCAGGTAGTACAGCATAATAGATGCGTTATGTTATCACAGAAGACATCATACCATACGCTATATTATCGAATTCACTAAAGCCTACTGTTGAAAAACTTAAAGACTAATTCTCTGTGCGGAACCTCTGAAACTGCTGTACGGACCCCAGTTTGGGAACCGCTGGTCTAGCGTTAGCTGTATCTGCCAAACCATATTCCTGTTGTGTTCTATCAATTGCAGTTTTATTTTTATGACAAGGACTTAACTTGAAGTTGACTTTGTCTGACAATAACTTGACTGGGTCTAGACTGTAGGAACCAATGACTTGGATAGGGACTTGACTCAAAAAACTCGAAAAACCTTGACTTAAGTCATTTCAAAATGTTTACAACGTTTATTAATCGCCCCTTCTTCTTGTGCGCTTTTATGTATACTTTGTACCTGCTCTTTTCGCGATAGACCGCCATAGTTTCTCGGCCTACTCACAACAGCTACATATGGTTTCTTCCTTTCCCTCTACTCTGCGACCTTCTGTGATGTAGTAACTAAACAAACTGACCTCACAATGAGTGGTCGGACTAACTAGGTGCCCTAAAAGCCCAATAACCAAAATTAATTTGTTGAACTATAATCACTATGAAACCCTAAAACTTGAAAGTAAATTAAATTAGAACTGAGTAAAACACTAGAAAAGTTGAATTTATGTTTTCTAAACCTTAAAACAGGACGAATGTCGACTTAAGTTATAGGATATTAACATTAAAATCAACCAAATATAAATTATTCCAATGTGACTTGCTTTCTTTAGAAGGCCGACGGCCGTATATGACATGGAGTATATGTCTGTGTCTGTTCCAAACAAAAGGAAATATTTTACCTTCAGTTTGGTGTTTCTGCAGTGATTAAAATATCAAGCCAATGCATTTCCAATCAAGTAACACAACAGACACCTCCTACATATATTGAAATTAAATTAAATTCACTGTGAGTGTCGTTTACTGGCTTACAATGCTGCAGAAATATTTCCATTAGTTTTGTACACTTAGGATTAAGCTTATTTTTGTAATATCTTCCGTTTTACTTATTTGCTTGTTGCTTTAGCTCTAAAAAGCTAATCCCTTTTCTGTATTAAATGAATAAACAGGCTAACCTTAACTCAGGAGTTAAATTCATTCTTGTGGTTATAAATATATTCAGTTTAAAACGTTCATGAACCCCAATAAACTAGAGCCATAGAGATTAAAAAGGATAAAAAAGTAATGGTTTAACCCTATACTAATGACAGTCGAATGTTCGTACAAGTTTGAAAAAACTTTTACAATTATACTAAATTTTTCGCCTTGCCACCTGTTAACGCTACTTCCAAGAATAAAGTAAAACGCAAGCACGAAATCCATAAATTTCTTTCAATTACCTGTTTATGGCAACCACCTAAATGCGCACTCCCTCTAATATCGAAATGCATTTATTTCAGGGTTTCTACACAACTTTTACAAGAGATTGCACTCAGAAGTTATATCCTTCGATTCCCCTTACGACTTCCAATCTATTATGCATTACTCGTCCTATGCATTCACTAAGAACGGAAGTCCAACACTTGTTCTCCAGTAATAAAGTTTGGCAATAGATTTTAAAATTATAATTTGGCCAATAATGATCTTAAAACAGGGGTTCTTAAACTTTTTTTACCGCGGATCCCTAAAATTTTCTTTCATCTCACGTGGACCACTGTAGGCGAAAAAATTTACAAAATGATGTCATAAATTGACTTCACGATACAAATAGACTTCATAAATTTGCTGATTTTGGTCCAAAAATGTGAGAGTGAAATGGAGTCTAAATACATTCTGTGCAAAACCGTTTTATTTTTGATTAAATTGTTTTCTTTAATAATCTGGTTAGGCCTACTTCCGAAATATACACCATTATTTCAAATATACCTTCATGGAGCCCCTAAAACTAGTTCACGGACCACCAAGGGATCCATGGACACCAGTTTAAGAACCCCTGTCTTAAAAGGATAAAATTGCACCACGCACATTTTATCATTGTGATATACTGTATATAAGTATGGTATACTGTATAAGTTAAAGTAATAACGCTTTAGTTCGTTCAATTTAAAGAACAATTCGAAATTTGTTGAAATAAACTAATTTTTTTTAAATAAAAGAAAAAAATAGACGCTTGTTAGTATAATACAGAGGTTCTCAATCGGGATGGAATTCACCGCAATGAATATTTTCAAGTTTCGAGGGGCGGGTCTAACAATGCAGGTCTTTTTCGAAAGCGAGATAAAAGTTTAACTTAAGTGAACAGTTCCTTATTATTGCGTCAAAATTTGTGCTATCTCTTATTTAGTCATTGACTCAAGTCATTACGATAGTGATGTATTCCCTACCCTACAACCAGGGGTGGGATTCGAATGTTTTGTCAACCGGTTCTATCACAAAAGTCATATTTTTAGCCGGTTGTGTTACAAAATTCACAATTATTGGCAAATAAACAGAGCAGCGAGCATACATTAACACTGTGTCATACAAGGAAATGAAAGGAACAACAAAAATAAAAAAGTCAATTAAAACTATATGATAACACTATCTGTCTTTCACCATTAAAATTAGCTTGTACAACATGGTAAAAATGGTGCGAACCGGCTGAACCCCATCACTGCTAACAACCACACTAAAAAGCAGCAGTCGTCTCATGACTTGTACTTATGACGCAGCAATTCAATTTTCAGGCAAACAATCACAAAAGGAAAATTACTACAAATATAAAAATAAACACAACGTATAACTGTTACGTGCGAAATCGGTGTATTAGATAAAATGCAAAAAACCATTGCCAGTAACCAGTAATGCCAACTGGTTCGCTGATCTCATAAAATGTCGTGAGACGGTTCTATAGAACCGGTGTGAACCGGATGAATCCCACCACTGGATACATCCAGTTTTAAAAAAATGATTTTTGATAGATCGAGCGAGGCGCCTTTCTCAGTGCAACGCGTTTCTCTTTCCAAAGAAGACCAACACCAGTTGCTCTCCTTGTATTCTTGTGGCAATGTGAGCGGAATTCGACGAGATACCGACTGCTTTCATCCGATGGACTCGGGGTTTAGTTACCGCGGTAATGTGTCGGTTACAAAGACTGGAATTCCTTGTCAGAGATGGGATAGCAACACTCCACACGTGACGAATTAGTGAGTGAAGTGATTTTGTTTTATCATGCCAAAAAGAAAAAAAAATCGGAACTGCCCGTCAACGAAAATTGAATTTCAAAGAAAATCTATTAAAAGTCAGTCGTTTTAAAATTGTTAAGATAAATGTATCACTGTTTCACTCCACACGTGACGAATTAGTGAGTGAAATAGTTCTGTTTTATAATGCTAAAAATAACTAAAATTTTGTCGGAACTGCCTCTCAATGAAAAATAAATTTCAAAGAAAATCTTTTGTAACTTAGTTATTTTAAAAATTGTTAAGATAAATGTATTACTGTTTCACTCCAGACGTGACGAATTAGTGAGTGAAGTAATTTTGTCTCATCATGCTAAAATGAACTAAAATTTTGTCGGAATGGACTCGTATTAAAAATTGAATTTAAAAGAAAATCTACTAAAAGTCAGTCATTTAAAAAATTGTTAAGATAAATGTATTACTGTTTCACTCCGTGACGAATTAGAGAGTGAAGCGATTCTGTCTCATCATGCCAAAAATAACTAAACTTTTGTCGGAACTTCCTCGTTTAAAAAAATTAAATTTCAAAAAAATCTACTTCATTTTTCTTCAAATCTACTGTCATTTTTCAGTCAAGTCAGTCATTTAAAAAAAAATTTAGGAGAAATATTTTACCGTTTTATGTCTATTTTATGTCCTAGTATTAGGAGAAGTGTATTACCATAAACATAAAGGGTCACATAATGTAAGGACGTGCGATTGCGGGCCTGATTTATTTTTTTTTTGCATCTCATTAACTTGGTATACCTTAAAATTTAAATGAAAAAAAATATTACAAACTATGCAATAAAAGCTGCAATGGGCTTTACTAAATTGTCGTACAGTTTTGAACTTAATCAAAATTAGTTTTGAATAGCATTTGACAGCATTTCAAGTGTACATTTCCAACGTAATTGTCAGAAAGGAAATAGCTCTATGACCCGGTTCAGATTAACAGATCGGGACAACAGACCCTAGTGTGGATGTCCCTGATCTAGAGTACCGTTTGTAGGTTCAATATCTCTGTTTATTATATACTTTGTCATGTGCCACATCAACACCAAAGCATCCACGTCAACGTTATATTAAGTTTTATTAGTACGTTGATTTTATGATTTTATATCTGTTGAAACTCACTAAACAATTTGAATATCACGCATATATAGAATTGAACAGTGTTGCAAACAAATCATTTTGAAACGGCCTAATTCCCAGTCAAATCATGACAGCAAGTCAATTCGAAGTCAAATCATAAGCATGGGAATACAGCGTTAAAGTATTCCAATTAGCGAAATCATCCGATACTAAAAAAAAAACATAATAAAAATAAGTTCTTCTGGTATATATTTGGTAAATCACACATGGCAAACAGGACGCAAAATAAAATGACACGAAGAAAAATGGAGATAAAATGTGCGAGACAAAGTTCAAAAATACAAAGCGATAATAGTGTGTCATTTCCTGATGAAGGATTTCCGAATAGTAAGCCGAAACGTTGGTTTAACAAATATATACCAAAAAATATTATTTTTATTTTACTATGTCTGGTAGCAACAGCATATTTGTTAAAAATCCAACATATAGCTAGAAAACTTTTTCCGTGCCAAATTTGAGATAAATAGCCAAGTTTTATATAAATAATAATATACACAAAAAACATTGAATTTTACTCAACGACTCCAGTCTTGGTCAAGTAATTTGCTAAAAAGACTTCAGTCAAGTCAAATCGTTTGCCAACAGTGACTTAAGTACACCCAAGTCCCAAGTCAAG
Organism: Ascidiella aspersa; assembly: GCF_963924565.1. NCBI lineage: Eukaryota > Metazoa > Chordata > Ascidiacea > Phlebobranchia > Ascidiidae > Ascidiella > Ascidiella aspersa. The sequence continues at coordinate 5,658,660 of NC_139451.1, forward strand.
TCAGTTCTTTTAAACACTGTCGGCCGATAACTAAATGACTTTCATTTTATTTTGTTAAGTTCTCCTAGTCGAATAACTGGTGCTGGGTTGGATGGAAACAGTTGCAGAAACCCCGATATAGGAGACGGTGGTCTTTGGTGCTATACAACGGACAGCAACAAGAGATGGGAATACTGTAACGTACCAATGTGCTCACCTGCAGGTAAACACATAGTTAAGTGTTCTCGTGTGTTCTTAGCAGTGTTGTAAACAAGTCATTTTGAAATGCCTAAATTTTTAGTCAAGACGTTTTTAAAATAAATCAAGTCCGCAAATTGTCAAGTCTTTTCATTTTTAATCATAGTCAGAGCAACCCATTTCCCAGTGAAGTCATTGCTAGAGCAAGTCATTTCCAAGTCAAGTCCCGATGAAGTCATTACTTGAGCAAGCAATTTCCCAGTCAAATCGAAGTCAAGTTTTACTTAATTCTTTGTTAGATCAAGTCATTTTCAAGCTAGGTCCCTGTCAAGTCAAGTCAATTCCAAGCCAAATCCTTGTCAAATCATTGTTAGAGCAAGTCAATTCCTAGTCAAGTTATTGACATAAAAATAAAACATTAAACTATTAAAATTGCTAACCTCGTGCGATAACGGGCAATATCTCAAAAAAAAATTACCACGAACATAACTTACAGAAAGCACATTATTTTAGGTGCAACAAATAAGATAAAAAAATAATTTTATTAATTTTAATGAGAAATATAAGTTACTGTTTTTAAATAATTTGACTTGACTCAGGCCCTAAGTCTTTTGGACAAATGACTTGGGTTGAAATAAAGTATTTTATCAAGCTTTTCGTTATACAAGTGAGTTATTTATTTTAAATCTTACACGTAACACATTTTGTTTAGAATATTTTGGTTTTGGTATTTTTTAATAGACTTATATTGCTCATAAATAATCGGATTACTTTTAAAGACTTGACTTGAAATTCACTTGCTCTAATCAGCATTTAATTTATGTCAAAATGGCTTGACTTGGTTTTAAGTTCTTTTAAAAAAGACTTAACTTTGACTTAACTTTGACTTAATTTTTTTTAGAAGTGGCTTGACTGGTACTTTTTCAAAATGGAGTGTTTACAACATTTCCTCAAGGTAAAGAAAATTATTATTTTTTTTTATGTTTACTAATAATTATTTTACAAAATTTAGTGGGAACTGTTGAAGAACCGGAAGTGTTGGAAAGCCGGAGAGGATTTTGGTCGGATTTTGGAAACTGGGGATCTTGCTCTGCTACTTGTGGTAACGGGACTCAGTACAGGTGAATTACTTTGTTTATGTAGAGCAGCTACACAGTGCAGCGTATTTTCGGCAACTTTTAACGCTACATAGTAAAATGAAATTCAGTTAAAATATATTCCATTTCTTCAAGCGTTTTGCGCTGGAGTAGAACAAAGTTAAACACGTTCCAATCTCTGCTAGAGTAACTAACGCACAATTAAAAACGTATAGAAATACCTACAACAACGAAAGGGGCGTACATATACTTGTACATTACAATAACCGTGATCTAGCTCTTCTAAAGTTGTTTTACGATCAACGATAACGGCTTGCGTATTAACAGACTAACCCAACCAGTGGAACAATTAATGATATCCATGCAAGCCGGGCTAGAATTACCTAAAATGTTATTTTAATTGGAATGGGTTTGCGTAAAGATGTCTGCAATTATCCAGGGGAACAGAAAAATGCTTTTGTTTGTCTTGTAAGAAGGAATACAAAACTATAATTTTTTAATATAGCATAGTAATGTTTTTCTATAGCTGTATTGTAAGGTATATAGTTCACAACATCCTGCGATCAAAAAGTTTAATCAGTGGTAGTAATTATCTGGTTTAACGAAATATAGGTATTTGGAGTGCAGTTTTGCTGAATTTAGGTTGAGAAAAAAGGTAAAAATCTCTTTATGCAATCATGTCTAATAAGTAACACTGTGTTTAATAACTAAATTTCCTATGTACAGTAAGATTAAAAATCGTTTGATCAAATAACTGAATCAAATTTTTGTACGGCGCAATGTATAGGCCACAAACAAGATAAACATTGTTCTCCGTTCGGTCTGATAATAAGTTAAAATAATAAATGTGTCAAGTTCTTTCAATAAATAAAAGGATCAATATATATCATTTTTTGGATAAAGATTTCAAATTAGTTCTACCCGTATTTATACAATACTATATATATGTATTAGAAAAAAATTCCTTAAATATATTTTAAGCTGTGAGGAGGTAGTAGATTCAAATGCATGAATAATCTGGGGAAACTAGACATGATTTAATTTGCGTGTAGGCAGGTTTGTGGGCTATGTCTGATATTTACTTTTTTTTTTTGCTATTCGTTTTTTAATAGATTCCGTCAGTGTTTGGGGAATTCCCCGGGATCGGAAGCTTGTCCAGGAGAAAGTTTTGAAACTCGAAGTTGCGCCAACAACGCATCTTGTCCGACTGGTAAAACTAACAACTAAATTATTAGCTCTAAACTGGGCTGAGTCCGTAAATATAAACACGAATCCGACTCAGAGCAAATCTGCCGAATCCATCAAGTCCCGATGTTGCTTGGTTTATAGCAGGGGTGGGCAAACTGCTGCTCGCGAGCCGCATGCGGCTCTCCAGCATGTTTTTTGTGGCTCTTCATGTAAAATTTCAAAAAAAATTGTAAAGGCTACCAAGAGTACCGTTTATAAACGTTTCTCTCTTTTTTTCTTTATTTAGGCCAGCATTTCGTTTATGACGTAACACTAGACATAAAGTCCGAAGAGTTAGTTAACAAAAGACTGATATTAATAAATATTGTGCGTGTTATTTTGCTATTACCATTATTATTGTGTTGATTATCACCGTTTTGTTATATTAAAATTCTGTTATTATTGCGGCTGGCTTTGCATTATGTACCGTTTTTGCATTGAAATAATTTTGAGGCTCTCTGGTGCGAGTTTCTGCACATGGTTCTTCCATTGAATACATTTGCACACCCCTGGTTTATAGCCTGAGAAAGTTACTATAAAGCGGAGTCGGTTAAAGCAAAAAGAAGTCCAACTCCGGCCGAAAACATAAAGTCGAGCACCGATTCCGCTTGACTCTTCGGGGTGTATTTCATCTATTTACAAAATTACAATCAGGTGGATATACTGTGCTGTTGCTTAATTAGTTCATCGGGAATGATTTTTAAAAAGGTTTGAAGAGCACGACTAAATGTGATTTTACTGAGACAAAAAAGCGTTTCGGACAAATGCTCTATAAACTGTAACCTGAAAGAAAACCTGTTTTAACAGACAAGAAGTAAACATTTTGTTCAAAACTTAGACAAATATGCCTCACTAGAAAGCAATCATCAAAATCAAACCTAGCCTATAATATCAGATAGCATCTTTGTTCGATATTTTACTTGTATAGAATTCCATTTGTTTTGGTGATGCGAAGACGTTTATAAGGTCCTAATATTTTTTAATATTGTTTAGGTCCGGTTTTTAATGGAACTTGGAGCAACTGGACTTCTTCAAGTTGTACCAGGGCTTGTGGAAATGGAAGGCGATTCTTAGCGAGAATTTGCTCCGGTGGTATCTGCCATGGAGATCCTTTCAAGATCAAATCTTGTTCGAACAAAAAATGCCCGCTCTGTGAGTTTCATTTTGCATTGTTTGACTGACTTGATTCGTGCTTTTAAAAGACTACGTAATCTACGTCTTTCGTACAAAATGACATGTCTTGATTGAAGTTTTCGATGCAAAATGACTTAACTTGACTTAGGTCTTCCATACAAAGAACTTGACTTGAACTTAAGTATTTTGGGTAAAAAACTTGAACTGGACTTAAGTCTTTTGGGTAAAAAACTTGACTTGGACTTAAGTCTTTAGGGTAAATTGACTTATCTTGACTTAATTCTTCAGTACAAATAACTTACTTGGACTAAAGTCTTTTGTACAAAATACCTTGACTTGACTTAAGTCTTGTTAACGAAACGACTTGACTTAACTTAAGTCTTTTGTACAAAATACCTTGACATAACTTAAATCTTTTGGTGCAAAACGACTTGGTTAAGCCTTAAGGCATACAAATCGCCTTGGAGTGTTTTAATATAATTTAGGGAAAATTTGTTTAGCTTCCAGCCCAATTTCTGCTTTTAAAAATAATTTGCTTTTTAAATGTTTCGTTTTTGTTGTATTCTTAGTAAAATATTGCTAAAGGATCAGGCGATTAACTTATTTAAAATGATTTTTTTCAACATTGCTATTTAATTAACCAAGCTTTGATAAACGGAAAATAACTTTAGAATCTAGTTATTTTTTTACTAGGATTTTCTTTTAAAATGCGAAAGGCCCAATTATTTTTTAAAAGCTTCAATTTATTAATTTAAGATTTTCCAAGTGTTTGTATCTTCAGGGTTCCGTTATGAAGTTTATTTCTTCCTGAAAGGTGGATTTTCAACAAAACTTACTGATGTTTTTAGACAAAGGAGGCAAGTGCTTTAACAGCTCAGATGTCGGAGGCTACAGGGGTAGAATATCGGTTTCAGAAAGTGGAACAAAGTGCTTGCGCTGGAAAAGAATCTTGTAAGTTTAAAATTCGTAAATTTGACTTTTTAAATATTTTTTAACCTCTACCTATTTAGTTTGGTTTGCGTTGACCACAGTCGGTATGGCGTAATTAAAAAATACGGTATAAAACCAGTAGATTTAACAAACTTGCTGTGTTCAGTCGGACAAATGTAAAACTACAATTCGTGTATAAATTAAAACAAAATTAAAAATAACTAAAAAACAAGTTTAACTGATAAAAAGTTGTTGTGCCTACTTCTTAAATGCACACCGAATGCCTTCACAAAGGCTTACAAAATCAGTTAGACTAAACAGGATTATAGTTCAAATAAGGTCAGGCTAGAAACAACCAGCCTGCGGTAAGATTCGAACCCCCGATCTTCGGTATCCGGGACCGTCGTTCTATAAACTGAGAACAGGCTCAGGAGAGAACAAGTCGAGAAGCGACCATAACACTGTTGTCTGCTGCATCCTATACATAGAACCTCCATTGAAGGTATTAGCAACCCTTATTCACCAACTGAAAATGTTTTCTAGTTGGCGTAGACAAAACACAGCGTTTAGCAGTACACTTGTTTGATAAAGTCATCTTCTAAAACATCTTGCCTACCCTGGTACGCTTCATTTAAAAACATATTTAGCGGTCAACTTTCAACATTTAACAAACAAGAACCCCTATATGTACAAAAACGTATATAATACCATAGTATTAAGACCCACGACATAATAATGCCAATTACGTAGTAATATCCACGACAGAATAGGAACTTAACTGTCTGAATAGGACTAAAGCTATTGGAATAAGTCCTACAAATTCATCGAAATAACTATAATATTGAGTGTAGTTGCAAGTAGGAATGGCCAGATTTATGTGGTGAGTAAACACAACGAAGAGATCCTTTTAAAAAGATCCTTTAAGTGTTTTTTTAGTACTTGGTCACGGATTCGTGTGAAGATTTATTAAGCTTACGGATACCAAAGTTTTGTTCGTTAGACTTAAAGGTCCGCTTTTACCTTTTTTAAAAAACAAATCCCATTTTTAAACGTTTTCTTTATATGTGGTTGTAACAAACAGAGCTGCGCAGGTAAAAATAACCCGAAATCCGAATCCAACTCTACGGCCTGTATGTTACCCATTTACGTAATTAAAATATGGTGGACATTTAGTAATCCACTCATAGGAGTGGCATATAAAATATGTCACCATACGTATTTCCACCTAATTTACAGTTTGGGGTATTATCGGAAATTTGGTATTGTGCATGCGCACGTCGGACTCGGGTAGTCCAACTCAAGGTTACAATGAAAGATACACACACATATGTGTTCAACAACTGTGATCTATCCCTTTTAAAGGTTGCTTTTTTAACAACAATTACGGCTCACGTGTCACACTGCACCAAAATCTTAGTACAAGCAACCTCGTATTGAAAGGGGTTTATAGTACCATACTATTCAATGACAAATACACATATAACAACAACGATTACGGCTGGCGCATCATTAGTACAGCAAATGTCGTCACACACTCACCAAAAATGTCGATCAATGATGTAAATTCAGCAAGCCAAAAAAAATTAGCCTGGGGTGAGATTTGAACTCACGACCTCGGCCATAGCGGGATGGTCGAGCTACACAGGCTCAGCCGCATACTTGGACATCTAGATTTATTTTAGCTTTTTAAAATTAGTTTCGAAATAAAATTAGATCATTTCAGTTTTTCCAAATGAATTAAGAATTAGAATTATATAATTTTAAGGTTTTTTTTTCAAATTAGATTAGAATTAGAATTACCGAATTCTTATAAAACGAAAACGAACTAGAATTGCATTTAATATTCACAATGAATTTAATTTAAATCGCAAATTATTTTAATAAGAATGTGAATGCTAAGTATTCCTGTTATGGTGTTATTCCAGTTAGCATAGTCTATGCTTTTCAGACTGTACAAATTACACACAAGTCGTTCCGACCAAAGAGTTTTAATTCAAATTCTTGTCTTCGACCAAGATACTAAAATTGCCGTTGGACAAAGTAGATTTTTGTGGTATAATCCGAATTAGATTAGAATTAAAATTGGCATTAGACGCACTTTTCTCTAATTCATTGAACTAGAACACTAGAATTATATAGCTGCCCTAGTCTGCTCAGAGGGAGTAGGTCGAGTAACAACCATAGCACTGTTGTATGCTGCATCCTGCATCCTGCTCGTAAAACTAGCCTGTGGAGGTTGGAGCTCCAGACCTTCATCCATACCGGGACCGTCGCTCTGCTAAACGAGCTGCACAGACTCAGAGGGGAGCGGGTGGAGAAACAATCATAGCCGTGCTACATGCTGCATCCTGTTTGTTAAACTAGCACTAGACTGCAGTGAGGTTCGAAATCACAAACTCCGGTCATACCGGGATCGTCGCTCAACCAACTGAGCTACACAGGCTCCGAGGGGAGTCGAGCAACAACCATACGCCAATGCTTGGTGCATTCTGTGTACAAGCAACTTCGTATCTACAAATTCTCCTGCTGCAAATTATTTACGTTTCTTGTCTATGCAGCAATCCACTGCCTAGCCAGACTGCTGACCTGCGTCGTGCGTTCTGTCGCAATCCCGACCTTCGACCTTCGCCCTACTGTTACGTCACAAAGAATGTCACGGAGAAATGCAGCGTACCACCATGCGTTGAAGGTAAAACTTAAAACTGCACTTGTTTCTAATTTAGGCTAGAATAAAGTTGGGTTGCGTTGTCAAATTGGCGCAGCAAGATCCTTTAAGAAAACGGGCAACATTAATTTGCTTTAGCGGATTTTCACCATGTTTGTTACAAAAATGTTAAAAATATAAATATTTTTTTTATTTACTTTTTTAATTAAAGATAATTGGTTTACTATATGTTTAATCACAGCCTCCACACACAATGCCTACCTATTTTTACTAAAAAATAAGTGTTTTATACGTCATTTGCTAAACTGCATCTTTTAGATGCTAAGTCGTCTGCAAAATGACTGAAAAACTGATTGTCGTACGTTGTGTGCTTAATTTGCTATCAGTATTCCTTGTTGGCAATTCGTTCAGATGCCAAGTGGTCTGCGTTCAGCAACTGGTCTTCGTGCACCAAATCTTGTGGCGTTGGTTTAAGCCTCCGGGTTCGCAGTTGTATTGGAGGATTTATAACACAGGGAAGTTGTATTGGGAAGGTTTTGCAACGAAAAAGGTGCAACAAAAAAGCGTGCCCAGGTATTCTAAATACACAACATCTTTTTGATTAATGTATGTTTCCCTTGTTTTTGGTTTTCTTGTTTATGGTTTTGAAAATACCTTTCTCGTTTTGTTAAATATACCACAAACGCGCGGTAAAATATTCTGTTTATGAGTAAAAAATATTTTTTTTATTAAGAGTAAACTTTGAATTTGGAGCAAGAATTTAATTTTTGTTGTTTCTCCATTGAAAAAAATGTTTTAGAAATGCGCTATTTATCTTTATTGTTTCGGAGTCATATAGCATTTTTCAGACATTTTCCAAAAAATTTTACAGAATATTAAAATCTTCCGCAGTTAATTTCCTGTTTTATCTTGATACATTTGTTTCTGCCTTTTTTACAAATATTACGGTTATACGAGTATTTCAATATTATTTTTTTCGTCCTTAAACATTTTCGTCGTCCATAGAGTTACACTTGTCATATATCGGAGTCTAATAGTTTGATATTTTGAAGAACGTTAAACCCTTTTTGTATAAGAAATGATTTAGATGTCTCTGTTAAATCGGCTAGAAAATCAATTTATAACAAGCTTTGTTTTATTTATCCTAATAAAAAATGCTTTTATCTGCTTTATTAAACAAGCTAAAAAGTCGAGAAAGAATTTATTTATTCACTCTTTCTCTTGCAAATATTTATAGCGGAGTTTAAATGTCACGTACCCATATATTTTAATGAATGAATAATGGCAGCTCTCGACGGACGTAGTTATTTTTGAAATTTTTGAAATTTATTTAATGTTTCTATATTAACATCTGTATTCCATAATTTTTATAAAAAAATTATATTTTCTGGATATCACCCGAAATCACAAGACACGTATTTCTTTGCAGTGGAACCCACCGTTGCCCCAACAAACTCCACCCCGACTGTGACGTCATTCACGACCCCGGTCCCCGTGACCCCTAAGCCCGCGAATGCGACCCACACTTGCTCCAAGTTAAACGAAGCCAGCTTATATCGGGGCAACATATCGACTTCGTACGAAGGGCACCAGTGTCAGCACTGGGACGCAATGTTCCCGCACACGCATGAATACACGTAAGAAATGTGCTTGTAAATCTGCCCGATTAGACGTGTACAAGACTCGGAGAGGCCAACGAGACCAGTCTAATTAGGATTGTACTACAAGCAAGGCTAAGCCAGTAAAGTAACTAGTCTGTGGTGAGGTTCGAACTCACGCCTTGGGCATACCGGGACCGTAGCTCCACCGACAGATCTACGCAGGCTCAGAGGGGAGCAAATCGAGAAACAACCTTAGCCGCTTTGCCTGCTGCATCCTGTTCGTACATACAACATCAATTGGAGGGAATCCACAGCTCATATTTCAACTGATCATACATATACACAAGGTGTATTCTGTGATCAAGGCCTTTTAGAGTTGTACCGGCCAACGACAACGGCAACAACATTATGGTACACATGATGCCACCGAAAAAATTTCGACTCAAGAAAAGCTTGATCACAGAATACATATTGTGTATATGTATGTTTCACTTGCAATTGGACGTATATAAACATTTCCACGGCTTAAACTGAAGGACACACACTTCAAAAACAGCAATTGTTAGGTTCCACTTTATTCGGAAGAGGTGTTAAATGTTCCTTCGAAAATTCATAACAGCTCAAGTTAAAAACTGCCCTCCCTAGTTAAACCACGCAAACAGCAATTTTTTGGCGAAAAATATTAACAAAATAATATTTTTCATAAACATGAATATTATTGTTGAGCAATATTCAGCCCTAACTGTCGAGCTAACCAGTCGACATTTTAACAAATAAACTAGAGCAGTGGTTCTTAAACTTTTTTAGTTTTGTTCACCCCTAGCATCTATCTTCAGATTTTATTCACTCTTCTCATGATATGATAAAACTATCTCGTACATATATAACAGCACACCCGGAATATCGGCCCTGCTCGCAAGCTATCATCCATTTCTGACGGTTCACCCTTATTTACCCCTTTTGGTTGGTTCACACCTGCAAAATTTTTATTCACCCTGGGGTGAATAATTCAACTGGTTAAGAAACACTATCTAGAGGACATACTTTTTACAAGCAGCCACAGTTCAGGTTCCAATTCTGATCGTATTACGCTTGTTTCAGAAATTTGGAGAAGAGAGCTGCAGTCGGTTTGAGCGAAAACTTCTGCAGAGCGCCAGAACCGGGCGACGCGTGGCCTTGGTGTTTCGTGGTGGCTTACAACATCCGGAAACAATACTGTGACGTTCCTCTATGCCTGCCTGGTGAGTTAAATTACATGCCTTAAATCGGGAACATACAATAAGACCTACAAATCAACCATACCTAAAGCAGAAAAATCTGTAAAATTAAAACCAACTACATAATACCGCCAAATACGCAGTAATATCCACATCAGCATAATATCACCTTAGGCCTAAATTCAATCCTTAGGCCTAAATTCATCGGAATAAGTCCTAAACTAATCGGAATAAGGCCTAAATTAATAGAAATAAGGCCTAAATTCATCGGAATAAGGCCTAAATTAATCGAAATAAGGCCTAAATTTATCGAAATAAGGCCTAAATTTATCGGAATAAGTCCCAAATTCATCGGAAGAAGGCCTAAATGGCCAAAATAACGCCCGAGCCTGTGGAGAGGGTGTGGGACGATCGGGGGGGGGCAGTTTTGGCACCGGATTTTTTATCTTGTTTGAGGTTATTGGTGGGCAATGGGTGGGGTTAGAAAATGGGTTAGTGTTGAAATTATTAGGGGGTTTAGTGAAGTACTTAGGGATGGGGTTTGGGGTTAGTTAAAAGTGTTGTTTAGGCCCGATTCTGACTTTGTAGGTCTTATTCCAACGGATTTACGACTTGTTCCGATTTGGACGGTAGGCCTACTAATACCATTAGTATGTAGTCCTATTTTGGCCCTATTCCGAATTGTGTTTTATTCTGACGTTGGCGTTGTTCTTATCTCGGTCTTATGTCTGGAGTCCCTTAAATCAGTGCTTTTCAAGCGCCGACCAGTGGGTATACTAGTCCTATTTTGGTGTTATTTTAAACTGTGTTTTATTTCGACGTTGGTGTGGTTCATAATATCGATCGCACGGCTAAAGTCGGTTTCCTTATGTTGCTTGCAGACCCGATACCTCCACAGCCACCCGTCGGATGTTACCAGAGCGCCCGCTGGGTTGATTACAGAGGCGGACAGAACGTCACTGCTAGCGGGCACGACTGCCAACGGTGGGACTTTAACAAGCCGCACGCCCACTTGCTGTAAGACGGAGTCTTGCTTTCTTGTATATTTGCTACCGGGATTAGCCATTTTGCAAGTTGTATTTGCTAAATGCGCGTTTACGAAATAGCTAGATTTTGTTGATCTATACCAGGGGTTCTTAAACTGGGGTCCATGTATCCCTTGAGGGTCGGTGAACTAGTTTTAGGGGTCCCTCAAGGCCAAATTGAAATACTAGTGTATATTTAGGAAGTAGGCCTAATTAATTCTTCAAAGAAAACAGTTTAATTAAAAACAAAATGGTTTCGCACTGAATGTCTATTTAGACTTTATTTCACTTTCACATTTTTCGGACCGAAATAAACAAATTTATGATGTTTATTTGTATTGTGACGTCAAATGGCTAATGGGATATTCAAAATGTTATAAATGCTACTTTCTGTATGGGCTTTGATATTCATTTTACGTCTAACTACATTACAACCTCTATAGCCATTACCGTTTGTATATAGCCTACTATAGTTTGCCTTAAATTATTTATCTTCAAAACGATAAGGGTACAGCATAAATATAATATCAAATCCGACCAGAAACGTGCTTATAGTGCTTAATTGCTAACCCAGTCTTGACTTTCAGCCGTTATGCTTCAACTTTAACTGTTTGTGTTTCAGCAAGCCTTATTTCTACGCTGATTTTGGCGTGGGGGCCCACAACTACTGTCGTTCACTAGGCTTCGATGAGGTTTGGTGCTACACTACTAACCCTAGAGTGCGATACGAGACTTGTAATGTACCCGTGTGTTAGTAAGTCCTACACTTGTCAAACCCTTAACCCAGAAGCCCCCTGTTGATTTACATACAGTTAAAGTCAGACTACTGTTTTTATCCCAATCAATTTGTGATAATATATAAAATTACGATCCTATTAAATAACCAATCATACATCCGGTGAAATTTTATCAAAATCATTTATAGTTTTAAAAAATAAGTCCTATCCTTTGTAAAACGGTCAAGTTATTACAGGCCAACCTTTAGCAGAGCTGATGTTAAAGTCATTTTTGGCGTAACTGCAGTATTCTGCGTTTTAATAAAAAAACTAAACTTAGTGATTATTTTGGATCTTTGGCTATTTTATCGACGTTTTTGTTTTATATTTATTACTTTTATCCTGGCATAATGACACGACAAATTCAATTTCAGCCTAAATACTGAATTACAACTAACCCTAACCCTAATGAGTTATTTAACATTTTGTACTGCTGAATTATTTGGATTTACTCTGCAATAAAATAAGCACTTATATCTTATTGACTTAGTGTTGAAAAAGAGCTGTTTTAATTGTTTAGCCTGACAGTATGCACGTATTATAGGATCAGGGCCGATGCTTGATCTCAATTGATAGTATCGGTACTAGAGATGTCACGTACTTTACGTTTTATTCCAATACCCAATATTATTAACAAATGTATAAAAAAACAATAATCCTTGTAAAATACTTTATATTTCTATTGATAGAACCCCCCTCTCCCTCACAATTTGAGGTATTATATCCACTCCTATTATTTTCAGTCCGATGGTTGGTCAAATGTTTACCATAAGGCAATGGTTTAGCTTTGACATTTAACTATTTTACCACTTAACATATAAACTTATCTTTTTAACGTGCATTTTGTGGCGTCATAATTAGCGCAAAATTTCGATAAGCCCTGTCAAAAACAAAATTCCGGGTTCATGCTTAGTCTGTATTATTGCTGTAGCTAGTAACAAATGATCAGCGTTGCCAGCAAGTCACTTTAATCAATTCCTTTGCGTTTTCAACGAATGGCAAGTCCCAATCAATTTAATTACTATGTGTAACATACACGTACAAAACATAAGACATTAACAAGCTTGAGTTTAATTAATATTGGGCATAACTTCGTATTGCTTTTACATTTTTTTTTTAAATTTTGAGAAATTTTGCTCAGAACCAATCTTAATAAATCTAACCATATATTGCAGTCGGCGACACGACCAAATCTACCAGCAACACAATTTTGGGTGGCGACCCATAGGTTAAGAAACATTGACTGCAAGTAATGCTTGGTTTGCAGAGTTGAACCAACAATTGAATCAAGTTTTTGTCCGGTTAAGATACATTTATTGTGTGAACTAGGTGAAGCAATTGACAAACTAACACAGCTCAACTGTTAAAAATTGTCTGCAGCAACAAATATATATTGAAACAGTAAGAACTTTTAGTAATAGATTTACACCTAAGGTAGTGTATTTTTTACATTAGACAAGCATTAAATAAATTTATTAACGCATATTATTAAAAAAAAACATGACAATACATTTAACTATAGTTTATTTTATTTTTTTTTAATTTTTGAGGTTTTTTTATTTAACAGCGTTTGCAATTACCTCAACTCCACACAAAGTTGTTTTCGTATAGACACTGTCATAATAAGTAATGTTTCAATCCAATCAATACATTCATAAGAATTGTGTTATTGAAATGTTAAAACAACTGTGAATCAGGCGGGCCTCGGATATATTTTCCACTTAACGTGTTTAATTACATTTACAGGGCAGTAAAGTGTTGCGCAAAGCGCGAAAAAGGGATTTGTTTGGTTTAAAATTCGAGTTCACGTGTCGTCACCCATACTACTAACGAAAGGTGTAATAAAACTACTTTGAGGGAACGCGATAACATGTAAAGTTTATCTAGCTCAGTGATTGTAAACCGTTTAAAGTGACGGCGCACCTGGCGAGCGAAGCGAGCGCGATATTTTGGGTATACAGGTATTTTTTTTTTTAATTTCTTGCAAGTTTATTTTTTTTTTGCTGAAAATAAAAAATCGAAAATGTTAAAAAAATATATGTCGAATATTTTTTAATACGTTTTCCGTTTTACCGCGACGCATTTGGCAGCCTTCCACGGCGCAACGGTAAAGAAGCGCTGATCTAGTTGAAAAGGCAGCACCAAAACGTAAACAAACCGGACGTAGAATGAATATTCGGGCAAAGCGCGAAATTTTTTGCAATTACGTAGTTAAAATAGTCAAGAAGTATGTTAAATGGATTCGTGTCAATTAATTCAAAAAGGGGGCCGGCCGGATGAATTAAATCGATCCGGCTCGCGGGTCGTAGGTTGCCGACCCCGGGTTTATACATTCATTAGGCCAGGGTGGTCCAAGGTTGACAACATTGCGGGCCACAATATTTATTGCATATTCTTTGCGGGCAACATAAAATGCTACATGCGTGCCAGGAGCGAATCAACGATTTTATTTGGCCGGGGCATGAAATGTTTAAAGATGACGCCACACAGCATCGTCAAAAAGTAACGTCGAAAGATATAAAGAAAAATATATAGCTCCAGAAACTTGCTGCTCTTGTCGAACTTTGCGAAAACGAAATCGATTGATAAAGACACCGGAAAAATAAAGCGCGAAAAAATTGAGAAATGTGTTTAATAACATTTACAGAGGCAGTAAAGTGTTGCGCAAAGCGTGAAAAAAGTCGTTTAAAAAAATGTTAAAAAATATATGTCCAATATTTTTTAATACGTTTCCCCGTTTTCCGCGACGCACTTGGCAGCCTTCCACAGAGCAACGGTAAAGAAGCGCTGATCCAGTTGAAAAGGCAGCATCAAAACGTAAACAAACCGGACGTTGAATGAATATTCGGGCAAAGCGCGAACATTTGTCACAATTACGTAGTTAAAATAGTCAAAAAGTAAAATGACACGTATCTAGTTTGTCAAAGAGGCGGCGGGCCTGATGAATTACATCGGCGGGTCGGATCCGGCCCGTAGGCCGTAGGTTGCCGACCCATGGACTATAGGGTGGTACTTTTTATGTACTTTTTTATGTTCGCAAATATACCTTATAAGTTCGCAAAACAGTCAGTTTAAAAAGTTTCATATAGGACGTACTGCTACCTTCAAACCGGTCTAACACATACCAAAAATTAGGCGTTCTTGACACCCCTGGATCCGAACTTGATGAGCGATAGTAAACTAGTTTAGTTAATATTGTAACGGTTACACTAGGCCCTAACGAAAAAATGTAAAGCAGTTCAAAAATGCTTGCTGCTCGTTGGTCACTTATATTTATTTGGTTAAACCCTTAGGTACGCAAATTGCAATATTTCAACAGTGCATGCGGGCCACGAAAAAATGATGTCGCGGGCCAACTATGGTTTGGACCACCCTGCATTAGGCGAACACAAAATTTAACGTTAGGTATACACACAAAAAAACGAACAATTTGGACAAAAAATGCATTTCACCAAAAGGCTGGTAAGATTCCGCCAGCCTGGTTGCCATGTTCGAAATTGATTAAAAGTGTTTAAAAAAATACAGTTTTGAGTAAAAGTTCACACGATAACAGCAACGTAATCTTTATAACTTAAACTAAAGCCTACTACAACTTTAAATATTTACTTTAAAGTAATAGCGCTTGTTTCTTAAACATAGCATGCGACGGTATCTCAGCCGTCCGTAAGGTGTAAGGCATCACATCGACATAAAATTATCAGGATCTTTGCCCGGAATACAAACAAAATGGTTAGGTTATTCTAGGTGTGATATCTGTGATCAAACACGGTAAACCATATAGGACCAGGCGGCGGGTTAGCCGCAAAGGGTAAGGGCACTTCAGAAGGCGCAACTTCTGTAAGTGTGAGAAATAAATATATCTATTTATTGGCTCAAAGATTACTTTACGAGAGAAGTATATTGTGTCACCTTTAACTTGACAAAAAGGTACGTAGTTTTGCAAATGACTGAACAGCTATGTTGTAAATGTAGTTTAGCTCAAACGCGGTTTTAAATCTGCATTGTACGACCGATATGACAACTTTAAAACGAGCTTACAACTCAGCGGCAACATACTGGCAACCCTGACATAGCAGTACCTGGCTTAATTTTGTCAAACAAAATCTGTACGTGATTATCCCTGTCTGAGTGACTTTGCTCGTAAAAAAACTCGAACTTAGTGTTGGGCAACACCCGATGTGGTGCAGCTGGATATCTGAAAACAAATCTTTATACAGTTTCGGGCGTTATTTTAAAACATAAAACAACTTTATACAGTTTCGGACGTATTTTGAAACATTCAAAAATCTTTATACAGTTTCGGGCGTTATTTTGAAACAAAAAGAATCTATATAAAGTTTTTGGCGTTATTTTTAAACAAAAAAAATCTTTATACAGTTTTGGCGTTATTTTTAAACAAAAAGTTCGTTATACAGTTTTGGGCGTTATTTGTAAACATAAAAATAACCAATACAGCCATTAATCAACGAATAAATGCACTTACACTCTAAAAATTGAACAAATAAGTCATTTTAATCAAACTAACTTAGTTAGTCATTAGAAATTTTGTATTTCGACGCCACCAAGGTATTTTTTATATTCGGCTCTATTTTGTTGAGCTAAACGATGTCACTACATGGAATTACCTGAAATGTTTTTCATTACAATTTGTGTCGTGTTTTGCAAGTTAAACAAATTAATTGATGTATATTGCGTTTTTGTTATTTTTTTAATTGAATTGTTGCTTCTAATCAGACGATTGACCAATTTTAATAGGTTAACGTTTTACTTTTATGTCAATGTCAATGACTTGAAGTTGACTTGCTCTCATAATGACTTGACTGGGACTTGACTTGTGCAACCGATGACTTGGACTGGAACTTATAATTATTTGCAAAAGACTTAACTGGGACTTAGAAAAAGGGATTGTCACGCGACTATCATCAGAGTCAGACCATATTGGATCACATTATTAAAACTATTGTTTCTTCAATGTCAAGGTGTGATATCACCCATAGGCGTAGCCAGGGGGGCCTGAGGGGCCATGCCAGTTAATACAATGACAAAAGCTAAACAAATAATTCCAATTTTTGGCCCCACCCAAAATTTTCGGCTGGCTACGCCACTGATATCACCTAATGTCTATTGCAGGATTATCACTTGGTCGGTTGACCGTGTATATTTCAACAGGTGAGACATGACCACCGTGCTATCTGACTCCACTAAATCGAAACTAAAACAAACTGCCATTGTAATTTAAGGAGCATACTGTCAGGTCGCTTATAGATTTATTGTACATTCACATAATTCAGTATAGCTTGCTTTCAATAAAATGGCTTACAGCGCAGTAAAAACACGTGTTGCCAGTAAGGAGCGCATCGTTGACTGTTTTGCAGTAGAAAGGACACGACTAACGTTGCAGTAAAAGCGAATGCGTTGAGGATTAAAACTGGCCAGTTAACGAGCAGGATACAGGGAAAGGAAATATACCAGAACGACCTAAACAGGCATTTAGCACACGCACAACGAACACAGTAAATAACAAATACAGACGGTGGGACCTCTACAACCGCCAATTGGTTTAGTTGTTCAGTCTAGCATTTTAGTAACAAACCTGATAAATTAATCTAGCTAATCTTTAAATAAAAGTAATGATGCAATTGGTTAGTTGTTTTATTTTATTTATTTTCATGTTGAAACTTATGTTTTTCCCATGCCTAGTTATGAAATATTGCACTCTTTCCTAAACAAATATAAACGCTCTACTTACAGCATTTTAACCGAATGTTAGTTTAATGTTGGCTATCATGATCAAATTTTTAAATTTGTTAGGAACGTAAAACATTATCTATTTGTTGGTATCCATAGGGTTGAGAGTCTTCTTGAAATAAGTGTTACCTAAAACCATTAGTGTATTGATATACCCTAATATTTTTAATAAAGTTATACCACTTTTAACAAAATGATTTTTTTAAGGCACATTCAACATTTTTTCTGTAAACTAACATTCACAAAGTTTTATTGCCTTTATCCACAGATCACATTGCTTGTAGCGCCGTAGCGGTTTTGATTGCAGTTCAATTACCAAGCTGTCAAGTTTTTTTCATTTTATTTTTTAACATGATAGCGGTTACAGAGGACGAGATCTCGCCAGCCGACTTATTTTGTCCGAAATATTCGCAGAATTCCCCGTCGGGGTTCAACAAATACATGATCACAGTGTGGTCGACGAGGTAGTCTCTATCTTCGTCTTTCGGCCCTTGGGAGTAGTAGACTCGAAAGGCCCGCGATGCCTGGTCCACTTGTTCTCGATTTCCCGTCAAGCCGATTAGGTCACTGTGAAAGTCCTGCAAAAATACACACAATAAAAGATGCATACACATACATGTACAATCATAGGGGCGAACGTGGGTGTGCAGAGCGTTTTTAGATGCCCTGGATTTCTTTTAGGACGTCAAAACGCTCCGGAATTTAACCAAGTTACGTGCACAATTAATGTGTAAAATTAATTCCTGTAACTCAGTTTACTAAAAGTGTTCCTTAATTACCATGCAGGCACAAGGGGGTATTCTGTGAATATTTAAGTCAGGTCATTTGAAAACCGTGGCTTCAGTCAAGTCATTACAAAACTGATGTAACATTTATAAATTTTATAAACTCAGGACTCAGTGCGAAAGGAAACTGATTTTAGCAATGACTTGGTCTGAGAATGGCTTTACCTGGACTAAAGTTATTCTTCAGTGCAATTAAATCACTGTTTTCAAATGATTTTAAGTCATTTTGTCAAATGCTAATTGTTTTTTAATTAAATTTATTTTAAGTTTTGCACAGTAAACACTTTTGCTGCTGTATATTGTGTAAGTGTTATTTTTTTAGTTGGATTGCTTGTCATAATTGGACAAGTTTACCAATTTTAATAGCTTAACAGTTTACTTTTATGTCAATAATATAACTTGAAATTGACTTGCTCTCATTATGACTTGACTGGGACTTGGTATTTTAGCAAAAGACCTGACTTGTACTGGACTTGTAGATCGACCAATATCCATTTTTTGGACTGATACCGCTACCCGAATTTTTTACAATTTTTCCCGATACCGAAACCGAGTTTTTAATATACCTGAAAAATATTCAAAACTTGAATTAATGTAAAATAAAATCCTAATAATGTTTTAGTTTATATAACTCTATTTATTATTAAACTATTATTCTGCATATTAACTTGGCATGATGCTAAAACCAAAATTATTTTGATAATAAAAATTGATAAGTTGTTTGTTGTACAGGAAAATTTTTATTATATTTTTGTCCTAAAATATCAGCAAACGTATCGGCCTACATTTACCAATACCAGAAGCCAAATACTGGCCGATATTATCGGTAAACTGATATCTCTAGTACAAATACCTGGATATAGTTTTTTACGGCAGCCGGTGTGTCTCGTTCAGGGTCGATGCTGATGAACACCGGCTGAATATTGGGGATTTTTGGCGTCCGGTTAATTGTATCCACAACGTTGCCCATTTTTTCCAGCTCTTCGGGGCAGATGTCGGGGCAATGGGTGAAACCGAAGTAAATTAGAACCCACTGACCGAGAAAGTCCCGGTTACTTTTCAGCTCTGCATTGTGATCTAACAGTTCAAAGTCGCCGCCCAGGATGGGTTTTCCGTACGAGCGGATAGTCTCCGTGTCTATTTCTTCCTCCTTTTTTTCCTTGAAGTATTTCATTATTAGGATGGCTAGGGTTCCGAAAGATACAACGATAAGCACTGTGGTCCATTGTATAGGACTGCCCGAAGGCTGATTTGCGGGGCGTCTTGGCATTGTAGTTTTCCTTCTCTTACAAAGTTTACATGATGTGTTATTGTTTACGGGTGTATTTTCAATCACACCATTCTTTTGACGGAGGTGAAAAAATGCAGAGGCTTGTAGATGTCGCGAGGCGATCAACCAGTTTGACGCCAGTTTGGTGGTCCTTTGCAGAATGCCGCTCATGTTTGTCAGAGCAGCGCAAAGTTTTTTAAATCAAACACCATGTCTATGATAAACCGACAAAACATTAATCTATATATTCAAGTTAGACATAAAAAGAATACCTAAGCACATACAGAAGTAGGTATCATTTTGAACAGTCACCTCTTTATTCATTTTTAACATAGTATATATATTCAAGTAAGTTTGTAAAAGAAGAGTTTTTAACAGTTTTTAGTAGAACAGATTTCACATAAATTAAAGTCAGTGTTGTAAAGACTTAAGTCATTGACTTGACATAAGTGCACTTGAGTTACTATTTTCAAATGACTTGACTTTTGCTTTTGGGCAAAATAACTTCGCTTGACTTCAGTCTTTTCGACAAATGACTTAGGTTGAAATGAATTGTTTTTCTACAGCATTTTTTTTATAAAATGAAACTATTTATCGTAATTTGCACTTAAAACAATTCCTTTCCATATGTTTAGGGTTTCTTAATTTTTAGTTCAGCTATTGCCCATAATCGTAGGGGTTTAACAATTGCAATAGTTTAAGGGTAGTTTATTTTTGACAAGGACGTGACTTAAATTTGACTGGTCCAAATTATGGCTTGACTGGGACTTAACTTGTTATTTACTCAAAAAGACAGGACTCTGACCTAATTGATTTTACCAATAACTTGATTGGGACTTACAAACACTGATTACTGTGGTACTAAAACATCACTTATCTGGGTGCTGGTCTAGAATCCTACCACAGTGCACATTATTTAGGTTAGGGTGCGGGTTTGGGTTTAGGGTGAGTCAAGCATTATTATTAAATAATGAATACAACAATACTTGACCCACCCACACCCAAAAGCTAACTCATACCCTAACCCAAATATAGTGCGTTGATTTATTAATTGTGGTAGGAATCTAGACCAGCGCCCTAATCTGTTATATATTTATAAAAAGGAGGCATATACTTTTTCCAGCGCCTATATATGTATGATAGAAAAGAAACGGGTTATCTCTTGAAAACATTTAAATTTTAGTGGAAACAAGTTAAATATCAACTACCATAATAACCCAGGAAGCAAAGTTTGAAGGGTTTAGGCCAGATTTAAAACTTTGGATATTGCGCGATGAAGATGTTTAATCAGCTAAAATTTGCGCTGCAATAAAACACTTTTTAAAATTTACAGGGCTGTTTTTCACAAATTTAATGGCAATTTTCCACAATTTGTGTGGCTACAGCCGCAGCATGGGTAATTGTACAGAGGATCACATAAACTTCCAACAGTTTAGGATTAACCAACCCCCTAACAAAAATGTGTGCGGACTTCAAGAGTTATGCTAATACAGGCAGAAAGCACATCTGTTTAAAAAAAAGGAAACTTTTTAAAAAATGGACAGATCCACAAAATACAGTTATATACAACACTTGACTTAACCTTTTTAAAATGTAAATTCTCAATTACTAATTGTCGCAGACTAGATCGGGACACAATCCCCAAAGTAGCTGCTAAGGATAGGAATGACTTTACTTTCTCGAGCAAGACGTTTATTGGACAGAACGATAATCAGTACGGCAAACAACCATGCACACCAAGTGCTCGCATAAGGCTACAGCTTGTCTCTAACCAACGAGATTGCAAACCGTGCTCAAATGCGTCCGATTCTCTCGGTATCCACCCGACGAATAATATCAAAACGACACCACGCAATAGCAAACGAAATTGACACAAAGATATCACGCAGCGCCGAGAAAAGCGAGGCTACAAAATTCACACAAAGTTCTATCCCTGAGGGGAAACCGTGGCGCCGGGTAGCCGACCCGGACGGCAGTTCCCGCGGCCTAACACATTAGTTATGCTTCAAAGGGTAACAATAATTAAATTTGTGACACTAATAATAATTAAATCAAGCTACATTACATTTTTATTATCAAGCTACATTACATATCCATGCATAATGCAACCACAATCCAATATTAAAGTGTAAATAAGTAGCAATTTAAAAGCAAAACCTTCTCCATTAATTAATACCTTGAGGTTATCTACATATCACTGGAAACTCACACCCAATTTATTCATTCTGTAACAGGTGCACACTCCAGAATATTCAAACCAATGTGGCACACCAGAATTATATACCAAATTAAACACAGCATTGAAATTCAATAAATAATTGCCTGCACTAGTGTTGGTCAAGTAACTGAACAGTGAACACTCTACTAGATAAAAAAACATCTTAAAAAATGCCTGCATGGCATCTGAGAATTTCCATCTAGCAAAATGTGCTTTTTTTGTACGATGCGTTTGTATTTAATTCATTTTTTTTTAGTAGAGCAATTATTGAGCTAGAGTCTTTGGTAATTCACGTATTAACAAATTTAGTCCAGTAGGTTTGATACCAACAACCAATGTTTGCTTGAGGGCAAACGCTATGGGACGAGTCGGTGCCAAATCAGCCCGAGGCTTAGCAAGTGTAAAATCTCAACCCTAAAACAACTAAATTTCTGCCAATGGATAAGTTGCACCCAGGAAGCATTTAGCAAGACAGGCTAGAAACACAACCAAACTGTGGTGAGGTTCAAAGTTTAAACTCACAACCTCGGCCTCGTAATAATTGGTTCTTAGGAAGATTTCACCAAAATTCAAATGATAAATGCTACCTGTTGCTTTGCCAGAATCAGGCCTACGCAACATTTTGCCCAACCTCAAATTATATCACTAACACCCACCACTGACCCAAAGCAGGGCCCTATGGTCCGGTGCCACAACATGAACGCCCTAACGGCGCTGTTCATGCAAACTAGGGCGGCACCAAAATGACCGATAGTCCCAAACCCTCTCCCTTACTCCCTACAGTTTCAGGCGTTTTATTTCAGAAGATTAAGTTGTTATTCTGCCGTGATTACTACTGCGTATTTGGCTTTATTATGTCGTTGGTCTTAATTATGGTGATACTGCTTTACGTATTGTTGATTTATAGGTCTTATTGTGTGTTGCCAATTTGACTTTATTAGGTTATTGATGCTTAATGGTAATGCTACCGCTTTAAATATTATTCTACCTTAGACATTGTTGGTTTAGAGGTCTTCTTGGGCTGTGTTCCCCCTTCACAGGAGGGGGTGCAAGGGACACCCCCTTTCTTGAGACTAAGTATGGCAACAAAAAAACACAGTTTGGATAAGTATTTCAAATGTATGATAAACGTTCCTTACGAGTAAAAAATGGGGGTAAAAATAAGCGCATTCATTTAAGAGATTTAAAAGATTGGTGCTTTTCTAACAATTTGTTTTTATTTACATATTGCCACTAAAGGCGCTCTAAAACCAAATTTAACACGAAGTTATTTCATCAATGGAAGACATTTATGTTGATTTAACGGGAGAAAACGTCGTACACTCTTAAATCATATTTTTCATAGATACCTTTTACTAACAACGTTGATTTTTATTTTAACTTTCTCTTGGGGGGCAACTTTTAACATTTTTTTATAAAGATTTTTTTTTATCGCCAAGGTCAAACGTACATGACACAAAATGTCGGAACACATGCGTTCAATTCTTGGTGAAGCATGGCCTAATTGCGAAAGTCACGTTTAGCGTTTAGTGTTTTTCACAGATTTGCTTTTTAAACTACTGGCTCGTCAATAACATGTAGGTTCAGGTAAAAGGAAAAGTAACGATAAAGGTCACGATGTAGTTCTTTAACAGAGCATTTTACCGAAAAACATTCTAAAAATTTTGTGTTTCTAATCAATTACTTTTTTCGCTGATATAGGTTTTTAAATTTTACAAAGTACAATTTTTTAAAATAAAATTATCAGCTTTGAAATAGAACGCCTTATTCGTTATAGTCAATGCGGCGCTGGTCTACAGCCCTACCACAACGCACAATGTTTGTAAAATTGGGTTAAGAGTAGGTTAAACATATGAATATTAGATAACAATAATACCCAACTCACACCCTAACCCTATACTAACATTGTGCGCTGGTGGTTAGGATTCTAGACCAAAGCCGACAAGAAATCTACCACCTTCACAGTAACAAACAACAATTATGTAACCAGTGGTCAAAATTGCAAACTGGGAGAATAAATCTAATCAAGCCCCAACTCAAGTGCTAACCCACACCTTAAATACTGTGCGTTGATTTAAAAATGTAAACGCTGTCTAGATAGACAAAGATTGGTGCTGGTCTACAATCTACCACCTTTCTTACAGTTACAAAACCAGTCTTAAAAAAGATTGAAAACTGGGAGAATAAATATAATAATACTTGACCCCCCCTACCCAAACGCAAACCAAAATAATGTGCGTTTGATAATTTTAGCAAGTTGTGGTAGGATTCTAGACCAGTGCCCAAAGATCAACTAGCCTGCGGTGAGCCTGTCTGGAAAGTATGGCAGATTTTGACGAGATCTTGCAGGTACACGGCTCCAAAAATCTGGCTGACCCGGTGCATCAAAGGTTAAAAAAGTGCACTTTCAATTTTTCAGGTGCACTTTATGATATTCCGATACACTCATTGCACGGTGAACGTATGCTGCACAACATATTTGGGGTTCAAATTTTTTTTAATGCACTTCTATAAGGTTGAAAAAATCTCTTGGGTGCACTTGCCATACTTTCCACAGTTAGCGGTGAGGTTTCAAACTCACGACCCTTCCACCACCATATCTGATGAACAGTGTGATGTGTGTATTAAACTTTATAAATAAAAAAGTTACAACAGTTAATTATTCGGTCATTTTTTTCAGGTCGTCAACTCGTACAATAAATGATTAGCAACATGGCGTTTAGAACATTGAACAGGATCCTCAGCCTCCGTCGAGTGTGCTCGATGAAGCAAATTCTTGTAACGCCTGCGCAGCGATGCATTTCAATTTCTGCAGTGAAATTGATGGACAATGAGGAATTCAGCGAACCGGATGAGTCTTACAAGTACAAAATGCGACCGGAGCAAGACATGCCGTATCAACAAAATCGGAACCGCTTCGATAAAGAGAGCGACCAAATGTATTTGAATCAAGTAAAACTGCTTGGTAATCTCTCTCAAAAGCCACGGGAGCTACTCCGCGACGGACAAATTTTCGGCTACGTTTTCCAATTGATGACCAAATTCACAAACAGAAAAGGTATGTTCTCCCAAGTTACCTACCACGAGATCTTATGTTTCCGTCAGAGTATGTTCCCTCTGGCCAAGACTTTGAAAGGCAACGAAATGATGATGTTTATGGGTCGGCTTGCCCCGCGAAAAACCCAAGGCCAGTCTGACGACTTCCAGCAAGCAAACAACATAATAATGTCAAACTTTTTCGTCAAAATTGATGCAGAGGTTAAAGAAGAAAATAGCCACGAAATCGATTTGGATTTTTAAACATTTCCTGCCAAATTAAATTCAAGCAAAAAGCAACATTATTCTTTATAAAAACTTTTGTGACTACCGCAATCATCTTAAAACATTTCACCAAGATTTTCGTTGTAAAAATTTCTTGTGATGTATAATACCATTTTAACAAAAAGTTTTTGAAACTGACTAATAGTTGTTGTTCGGAGTGTTTTGTATTTCATGGAGTTCAAACATTTATTTAAAACATAGCATTATAAATATTTTCTGTTTTGGCCTTATCTTTATAATTATTAACTTCACATTAATACAATGTTGGCTGTTTTTAGGCGATTTAACAATTTTTTTGTATTTTCCAAGTCAAAACTTTATCAGGATTTAGTGTGATTTTCTAAAGTTTGTATAAAGCTGGATATTGTTAAATAAATGTCAGCATGCCTTTTGGGACACTTCATAAAATTTTCACACTGCAAAACAAGCTAAATCCTGCTAAGCAAATGATTTCGCTGATACAACGAAGTGTTCACATGACAGGGGCACACTTTACAGACGAAATGTATCAAAAACCGGACGAAGAATTACAAGTCAAGAGCGAAATGCCCCCTAAGTTTCAGACAACTATGAATGTTAACCAGGTGACGCTTATGGGAAAGCTCACTAAGCCGCCCAGGCCCTTACTTAACCCAGAAGGCAATGCGTATGGCTATGCCTTTCGCTGTGTTTCCAAGCATTATAACAAAAATTCCGAAATTGGCCAGAACATTAACCATGACGTTTTCTGTCTTCGAAGAAACATGTTTGATCTCATTGGGCAGCTCAAAGGAAACGAAACTATGCTTTTTATGGGACGACTGACACCGCGACACAAGCCAAGGCCGGAAGATAGGTATCCGCCGTTTAATATTCTAGTGTCAAACTTCTTTTTCAAAGTTGATGATTCTCATTTAAACAACGACGACAATGTGCTTGAGTGACAAAATAATATAAATGTTTGTTTTACCTATTTGGTTGGATTTCTGCACTGATTATTTAAATCAAAAAATCAATATTGATGTGAGTGAATTCTTAGTTAAAACTTGTTCTGGATTTCTGCAACAAAATTTAACCAATTACTTTAAATAAAATGTAAAACAGTTTAAATATATATATATATATATATATATATATATATTTAATATCCTTGTTCGCGTTGTTTTATTTTTTTTGGTCTCTATTTTTCGAATGACAATATACCTTTTTTACAAATGAATTGGTTTGGTTGCATTAATTAAAGGATGTCTGATACTTTTTGCATCACAATCCTATAAAAAATGACGTCTTTACTATGCTCACATAAGGAAATGTGAAATAATAATAAATTTCAAGAGTAATATTTGTCTTTAAAAGTAGAAAATTCTAAATTGGATCTGCAAAATGTTTCTAAAATTTAGGATGGCACTGGAACCAAGCTAGTATTGGACGAGTACCGATGCTATCAGTTGTCATTAGGAATCACCTCCAATTCGGTATTATTATACATCCCGTGTTGCATGCTATGTATTTGTGCAACAACAATTAGCAAAATTGTACCAAAGTTTTGGATAATGGCACACGTTATATAAAAAAACGATGACCAGGGTTGAGAATTTGGTGTACTATGTGATGTTATCAAGGGCAGGTCTGCGAAGTCAGTTAAAAATAACCAGAGTCCGACTCCGGTAAAATGTGCGATTTTGTCGAGTCCCGAGACGGCACTGACTCTACAGCGTGTAATCAGCCAATTTACGTAACTAAAATAACGTGGATATTCAACAATCCACTTATAGGGGTGTCTTATAATTCATTCACCCACAATACTTGGTTGGAAAATATTCCACCTTTACAATTTTCAGTTGACGGCCATATTAGTTTTAAAATTTGGTACTGCGCATGTGCATGTCGGACTCGGGACTCGGGTAGTTTTACGTGGTCTTACTCGAGCCCGACGCCACAACCCTGGTTTTGGCACCGGATTTTTGGCCCTGTTTGGGGTTATTGGTAGGTAATGGGTGGGCTTAAAAATTAGGTTAGAGTTGAAATTATTAGGGTAGTTAATGATGTATTGTACATAGGGGTGTGGTTTGGGGTTAGGTAAAGATGCATTCGTGCAATGCCCCGATTTTTGAGTTGTTAAAAATGTATGCAGCCGGCAAGCTGTTGATTGTTGATCACCATCGCACATTATGATGTACCATTTCCGTGTAAGTGTGAATGAAAGTTTAATTTAACATGTAACGATGAAACGACTAAAAATCCAACAGCTAAGTATGTCAAACATCTTTTACGTAACGAAAACCCGTGACATAGGCTATATAGAAAGGGAACCACTCACAAACGTAAAACCTTAAGTTGTAACAGCCATTGTTTACATTGCGCGACATTCAAGCAAATACCTGCAGACTTTTGCAATAAGCGCGATACATTTCGTGCATTCGTGCAATGTCCCGATTTTGCGTGGTTAAAAATGTATGAAGGCATTAAGCTGTCCATTGTTGATCACCATCGCATAGCCATATTATGATGTACCATGTCCGTGTAGGTTTGAAAAAATTATTTTAATTAGGGCAATATGCCAATTTGATTTTTATTTACACGCAGATATTTGTACTTAAAGTTTTTTTTATACTATGCAACAAATTATGTAACCAAGAAGCAATTTTGGAACCACTCACAAACGTAAAACCTTAAAGCAAATACGTAATCCCGGTAGTACCATAGTGCGTCCAACGTAAGTAAAATCTCGTTAGAAAGTGAAAATTGGTTACTATTAAAACCGTCGCATTAAGTGCGAAATTTTGCAAACTCCACCTAAATTTTGCGCCGTAACAGGCTTCAAGAAGTTCTGAAACATGAAAGTCTCAAGGTGGAAACATTAAAATTTATTTTTGTAAGGTTCTATACTTAGGTTAATTTGTTTTTTATGTCCACGCAGGTAATTGCACTTGTAAAAAAAATTTTGCAAGGTTACGTTAAAAGTTATACGATATGTCGCGCGCGCGCCCGGTTTAAACAAATTGTGACAATTTAACATGCAATCAAAGTGCCATGTTGTGTGTTTTTTCTGTGTTGGTGACAACCCGCGACATATATCGATTCAGAATTACTAACAAACGTAAAACTTAAAGTTGTAACAGCAATTGTTTAGCATTGCGTGATATATGAAAAACCCTTGATAATAAAAATTGCTTACCCGTGAACGGTTTCCGACGGCGCTTGCTTGAGATGCGCGACTTTATCTTATAGAAAGAGACTAATTTTGTCTGTCTGGGAGCACTTAAGTTTCTTTCTATTTTACCCTCTCTCCCGACCTGTCGCTTAAGAGGGAGCAGTATGAGCGACGGAGCTCTGTATGTCTCTTTAAGATCACAAGTCAGCGACCGAGCAGGGAACTTGTGGTCAACCGGCGAACGTACTATCCAATTTATTATAAGAGATATTAAATTTAGTCCCGTTTTTCAGTGTGATGTCTTGGTTAAGACGTTGCTTGGCTACTTGTGTAGCAAGGTTTGTAAGGACTTAGGTAAACAAGAATACATCGTCCAACGAGATCATGCTTTTATCTTCTTTGTAGGCTATTTAAAGGCTATAGTAATTTCTTTAAAAAAATCAATTGCGTTTCTTACCTGGAATTCTGTTTGCCCTAAAAAATGAGATGGGAAATACGTTTAACTGGGTTATAGATGGGGGAGCAAGTGAATGAAACAATTGGCCTAAGCGGGATTTCAGGTTCATATATCTTGAGTAACCCGTAGAGCTAATGCGATGTAGCATCAGAGGATTTAGAAAAGTTCAATTTGTAATTGTTCACCTTCTCTTCTTTCAAATATTTCACCTCGATTTATTTTTTGGGGCTCGATTGGTTTATGGGATTTTAACCCTGAAATAATTTTACCTCTTACCAGATTAGCTTCACCGGTCTCCAGTGACCTCTTTCAGTTGAGGCTTAAATTTGTTTGGTCGGTAACTTTGTCATAAAACAGTTAAACAAGAACCGAAATGCCTGGTTAGTATCTCTCATAATAAATGGAATGTAGCCTATTTCCGGCTGTCCGCCGGTCGACCACATGCCGCTCGGTCGCTGACATGCGATGTTAAAGAGACAGACAGAGCAACGTCGCTCATACTGCTCCCTCTTAAGCGAGACGCCGGGCAAGAGGGTAAAATAGAAAGAAAGTCATGTGCCCCCAAACTGAAAAAAATAGTCTCTTTCTATGAGAGAGTCTCGCATCTCAAGCAAGCGCAGTCGGAAACCGTTCACGGGTAAGGAATTTGAATTTTCAAAAGGTCTTGTCTTACGTATGACGCAGTTTGGTGTCGGTATAATTTGCTTGAGATGCTGTTTTCACACGGCCGTATCCTTATTAGGTGATGAAGTCCTATAGTATCACACAGCATTGTCTTTTGGTTACATACTTTGTTATTCTGTATAAAAACTGTGTAAAAAGAGTAATTTAATCTAACAAGACCAAGAATTGAATTGATTAGATCGATAATAATTTATACCACGCCAGTCGATTCAATGTAGCTTTCCAAACCGAAAAACGCCAAGGAGCTGTTTATAAAATTCCTTGTTGACGTTACTCGGCAACATACATTGGAGAAACTAAACGTTCCTCTTATACCAGGAAACTTGAACATACATATGCGTGATGTCCGCCACGAAAGGGCATCCCAGTTGGCTCTGACAGGGCAGTCGGTTGAATTTCGACACGGAATTGATTCGGATAACTGTAAAATTCTATAGACTGGGAACCGCACTATAACAAAAGACGATTCATCCAATCAAATATTGATAACAATTCAGGATTTTTAAATATCGAAATAAACTTTTATTTTTCTCTTCACACAGCAATATCAAACAATAAAAATACATAAGAATAATTGTATGACAATATGTACAATAAAATCTATAATTTTTTGCTTGAGATGCTGTTTTTACACAGTATTGCTTTTTGGTTGCATACTTCGTTGCTTTGCATAAAAACTGTGTAAAAAGAGTAATTTAATCTAACAATACGAAGAATTGAATTTGATTTTTACAGTCGCGCAGATTAAAGCGATAATAATTTATACCACCCCAGTCGATTCAATGTAGCTTCCTCACATGTTCCTTGTCCTTATAAGGTGGTAGTTTTACTGTGGAAAAGCTAGTTAACCCGTTTCAGACACAATCGGTGGCAAACAGTCAAGGGAAGGCCAGCGTCTTTGCTGTTTTACAATAGACTACACGTAAACGCAAAAAACTCATTACATGTTGTGAAATTTATTGTTACCAAGCGTGTGCAACGTTCCAAGTAAATAGTGAAGTTTAAAACTTTTAGCAATATGTTTAACCACGCAAAATTTGGGCGGGGTTCGCAAATATATATCAAAATATCGCGTTTGTTGTCGCAGTTTTAACAGTAAGCAATCTATATTTCAAACGGGTTGCTGGTTTGTTTCACGTTGGACGCAGCTTTGTGGCGTTTAGCGCAAAGGTTTAGCTCAGTGGTTCTCAACCTTTTTATTGTACGGACCGGCAAAATTTCAAAACAAATTTTGCGGACCGGTGGACCTTCAAAAATCAAAATCAACCCAAAATGCAAATATGACAAAAGTATAACTTAAAAGCAAAGAATGGAAACTTAAATTCAATGAGCAATTTTCTGCTGTCTCTTTGATATCATCTGTGTTATACGTGGTTCTATTAAAGTTTTTCACATACAACTGGTCCTAAAATTTAAGCCTCAAACGATCTGTAGCCTACTTTTAAACAGTTGGGCACAGCACTTGCATTGTGTAGTACGATAAAGTCCAAAGTAGACCATTAACCCTTTGTTACGTCACAATGTCGCAAATTACGAAGCTGGCGAAGTTCTAAATTTGATGGACAAGCCTTTAGCACAGACCTGGGCAACATAAGGCCCGCGGGCCGCATCCGGCCCGCCAAGCAGTTTCATCCAGGCCGCGGCTTATTTCCCTTAAAATACATATACTGTAGGCTAATCGAAAACAAGGGCGAGTTTCTACATGTTTGGTTGTATCGTCCACACTTTTATGAGGGACGGATCTAGTCATGACCTTGCCAAAATCGATTTTTAGCCTGTTTTAAATGCTAAAACGGAATTTTGTTTCGCGCTTTGCGCGAATCTCTTTTGTCTTTCTCGTATCTTACACGCGGCAACTTTACAGACAAATAGCGTCATTTGCACAGTGGCGCTCTCTCCAGCGAAAGTTTAACAAACTTACCCTAATATTTATATATTTTTGCGCGTCGAAACTATTCCGTCGACCATTGTATAGTGCAAGTAATACAACCAGTAACTATAAGCTTTGAAAAGCAATTTTTTTTATACGAAGTTTTTCGTATTTTAATCTTAACTTTTGGGTCAACGCGCCACAACTTGATAAACGCCAATATATCAAGCAATGTAAATTTTTTATCTGTGCTCCATGCTTTAACGTCCCAAATTAAAGTTTCCATTTTAAAACAAACATAGTCCAAATTTTTTCGAGCTTCGCGCAATTTCTAAATTCGACTTAAATTGCACATTTGTGCACAACTCCAAACGTAATAATAAGTTCGTTAGCTTATTTGTTTTATACCGTCAGAGTATGACGTCAATTTGCGTGTATTTCAGATTCATTTTTGACCCGGCCCGCCACAACATTTTAGGTTTCTCATGCGGCCCGCGGTTAAAAATAATTGCCCACCCTTGCTTTAGCATCTTGCATTTTGTAGTTGAGATTTAAGATTGTAATATATTTGGCGGACCGGCTGGAAAGTTGACGCGGACCGGCGGTTGAGAACCACTGGTTTAGCTGTCAATTTTAAACACACACAACGTGCTTCACCACGCAACATTTAAGCAGAGTTTGCAAAATAATGCGTTTCTTGCAGCAGTTTAACAGTAAGCAGTTTTATTTTTCATGGGGATTTTTCTTACTTTTGACACAGTTTAACACCGGGATTACGTTTGCTTAAATATCACGCTATCAAGCAAGGCTAAACAATTAGTACTACAACCTAACGTTTTAAATCCGAGAGTTTTATACCCAATTGACAAAAGTCACGGGTGTTCGTTACTTAAAATTTGTATGACATGCTTAGCCAAGTGTTGTGTGCTACAGTCGATTTGATTGTTTAGTTCAGTGGTCGGCAAACTTTTTTGGTCGCGGCCCAAAGCACGCTTTTCAGAGCTATGGAAGGCCCGCTACGTAAAACCACTACGAAAACAGTGGCGAATTCAGGATATTTGAGTTTAAGGTCAATTATTACGGCGCCTAAAAAACATACTACAAAAGAAGAATATACGCGCGAAGCGCGAAAAATTTTGCGTTTGCAAATAATTAAAGTTGGCAAATATATAGTTCGACAGGCTCTCAGGACCATATTTGGCACGTGGGTCTAAACCACGCTAAGACAATATAAAAATTCTTAGCCACACTAAAGTGCAATGACTGTACGGCCATCACGCGGCCCATAACTACATGTTAACACTAAGCTATTTAAAAGTAACTCGCGGCCCACTAAAAATGGCTCCGCGGCCCACATTTGGGCCGCGGCCCACAGTTTGCCGACCACTGGTTTAGTTGTACCATTTCAAAAACATTGGCTGCATGTTAACTCCAAACTCAAACGGCGCTCGCGCAACTTCTCGCAAATCCTATCGACGTAAAAGAATAAAACGTTTTCAAACATTTATAGGGCAATGACCAGTGTTCCCTCTAAGGTGCGCGACTGCGCAATTGCGCAGCAAAATCAGACAATTGCGCAGCAAAATTTGCTTTTGCGCACTTACATCATTCTCAAATTAAAACTAAAATATCTTCACTTTTTTGCCACAACAGTGTGAGCATTTCGCATTGGCCATTTTTTTGTTGATATTTATAGCTAAAAGCAAGTAAACAAATCAAATCCGCATTGACGATTGTGACGTAATAAATTACTTTGTCTGATCGGTTTTTATCATCCATGCTGTGTATGTTCTCGTTGTCTCGCGTAGAATTAAATGTCTACTCAGGAAAATCAACCTTAAAGAAAAAAATAAGTTTAGAACAGTGCTGACAACAGCAGTGGAGTGTTTGACAATACTTTCGGATCATGACACCGAAATGCATTTTTAGGACGTAAATTTTTAACACAATTGCAGTTTTTACACGATTTCTGTGCAGATAAAGCTGTCCACAATACAAAAATCATTGATCGGTCGCGGGCCCCGGCCAACGCAGCCTTCAAATATTCTTGCGCACTACAAAAATATCCTTGCGCACCACAAAAAATATTTGCGCAGTAGAAAATTTAGGGAACACTGGCAATGACCTGCGTGACCGTAAAAAGCAATTCAAGTCCATTGCCTTGGTAAAACTAAATGATTAATGCTGCAAAGTTTAGACTTTTATGTTCAATGGCCACTTGCAGTTTGTTTAAGCGCGTAAAAAGATAAAACTTCGCAAAATATTACTTTATTGCAGCGTTTTCTTAAACATTCTTTTATTAGGTATTAAAGCACAACGTACCGCAATACAGACAACGTACCGCAATCCTTAACCGAGCATAAATTACGCAACATTTGGACTGAGTTTGCAAAATATCGCGTTTGTTGCAGCGGTTTAAACACTCAGCAAATTTACTTTTTAAACGAGATTTTCTTTCGTTGGACGCAGTGTCGTACCGGGATAACGTATTTGCTTAAATTTCGCGTAATTTGAACTATTGCTGCTACGACTTTTTTACGTTTGTTAGTGATTTTTTGATCGATATATGTCACGGGTACTCGTTACGTAAAATATGCGAGAAGTGTTTCAAGATTGTGTGCTTAGTAGCTCCGTTTAAACAAAACACACAACGTTGGAACTTGGTTTGATGTTAAATCTCCCAATATATTTTAAACCATCGGTTATAACAGGCAAGCTTGCACATTACGCAATGCTGGTACCACGCGAATTGGTGATTACAGCTTGATAGCTTCATACATTTTTAACCACGCAATATCTGGGCATTGCATGAATGCACTTAATATTATGCAAACGACAGCATATTTAACTCCTGCTACACGTAAATACCCTATTTAGCTCCGGGTATTTCTTCTAGTTCCGTTTATTCCAGGTCTAAGCGAAAATCTAAAACGTAGTTTGAAAAGCCACGTTATGTTAAACAGCATTGAAACCGGTCAGGAAAATTGGAAACATTTTACTATCGCCTATAAAGACTCAGTTAAACCGAAAAACGCCAAGGAGCTGTTTATAAACTTCCTTGTTTAGGTTGCTCGGCAACATACATTGGAGAAACTAAACGTTCCTTTCATACCAGGAAACTTGAACATACATATGCGTGATGTCACGAAAGGGCATCCCGGTTAGCTCTGGCAGAGCATTGAACTTCGACTGTAAACTTCTAGACTGGAAACCGCACTTTTGCAAAATACGATTCATTGAATTATTCCGGATTAACCAATGTCCTAACACCACAAACTAAAAGAATTCGTGGTATCCGGCTATCTACTCGTCGTTGTAGCTAACGCCATGGCTGATAAACGCTCGTTGTCCGACGGTGCAGTTCTGCACCGGATGACTCCGTCGTGTCACAGCTTATCGCATACTTCAGAGACGTCTAGATCAGCGGTTCCTAAACTTTTCTAGAAATTTTGCCTGGTGGACTTTGCAATTATTGTAATATTTCGTGACGATTTAAGGGTCGGTTGACCCGTGTTTCATGTAGTCCACTAGTGCAGTCACGATTCTTTGTAATGCTACAATTTTCTTACTAATGAGAACGATCCGCTATAGCAGTAGCTATATTATCAAATAATAAAGCATAACTAAAGACTAATAATGATAACAGACAATGTTTAAAACATAGTCTAATGTTTAAAGACATTCGCTAAAGCCTAATGTTAAAAAACTTGGGACTAATTCTTAACGCGGACCCTCAGAAACTGCTGTACGGAACCCAGTTAGGGAACCGCTGGTCTAAATTTATTATTTTAATCTATAGTAGTTTTATTTTTTAGTATATAAGCTGGCCAAAGCATTCTCGTTTTCACTATCAAATGACGAGATCAGCTGCTATCAGCTACCCAAACGTTGGTTAATAAACTTCGTTTACACCTGAAGAGCGATTTCTATTCACAAATTCAGAATATCTGTTTAAGGAAATACTATGCTTTCATACTAAAATTGTGTCTAAATATAACGGTACTGGTGTATAATTAAGATGGAAATATTAGTCCATATTAGGTAAATACAGACATCGGTCATAGACAAAGAGTCATTTAGGGCTAAGATACTTTATCAGTTCCTCGAGGTAGAAACAATTACATTCAGGATTTTTAAATATCGAAATAAACTTTATTTTTTCTCTCCACACAGCAATATCAAACAATAAAGATACAGAAGAAGAATTGTATGACAATATGTACAACAAATCTACAAATGCTTCGACAAGACAAATTGTGCACATTAGCGGCAAAAACAAAACAAGAGAATTATATTTTTCTAATCATGTTATACCTAACAGCACTGATCAATGCCACTAAGCTGGTTATTATAATATAAGTTAGGTTCCCTTTTAAGAACACAGGCCACAATGTAATAGAAGTATTTTCTGCTTTAAAAAATATATATTTATATCTATATAACGTTGTATAAACATGCAGATTTACACAAGCAAATGAATTTTTTTTGGAAAAATTATATTATATATATATATATAGAGAACAAACCTATTTTTATAAATATACATTATAACACACATTTTTGGTAATAAATTACTTGTGGAGAAACATGTTGGCCAAATCACAAATTTACATCATACCTGAGAAAAGTGCAAGAGGTGTGGATTTTTCCTCTTGCAAACATTTTAACATTTTCCGACAGATAATAACAAAGTACAATTTGGGGGTTTGTCTACGAAGAGAGAAATCAAATTCAGCGCTTGTGTCAAAAAAAGAGACAAAAAGAAA
Organism: Ascidiella aspersa; assembly: GCF_963924565.1. NCBI lineage: Eukaryota > Metazoa > Chordata > Ascidiacea > Phlebobranchia > Ascidiidae > Ascidiella > Ascidiella aspersa. The sequence goes on from NC_139451.1 coordinate 5,694,761, forward strand.
ACGCAAAAGAAAGAAGGTTTGTGGGGCAAGAGAAAAAAAGAGAAAGAGTAGTAATTTCATCCGTAACATTTCATATTTGTCTATGTACAGAATATGCAAAACGAGTCCACAAACTTTGCAACAACAAGCTGCAGCAACGACGCTTTTCCAGTTTGCTCAATCGCCAGGCAATTGTCAGGCCAGAAAAGAGCAAGACGAAAATGCAGGGCGACTCCACAACAACAGAAATTTGCCAAAAAGGCAGCGTTCGCAAATTTCTGCTTAAAACTCACGACGCCGCTCAGCAATGAAATTCTGCCTTGCTCTTTACACAGATGGATGTTATATTTGCTTGTGAGCAAATAAACAAATCCATCAAGCATTAAAATTTACGGGGTAGAGCAAGTTTCCAAAATAACGACACACACTTTACGGCGACACCTTCTTAAACAGACAAGCTTAGACGGGAGAGAAATGAAAGGCTCTTTTCGTTGGCGTTTGACAGGGAGAATTTTGATTTTGATGCATAGCGGCCGAATTTTAGTCACTCCGAAACGATAAAACGAGGCTTTTTTTAGAAAATTGCATAATTTGGGGAGGGGGTTAAAAAAGTTTGGGGAGGCGAAAAGCACAGCTTGCTCAAGGAAACGGGTTTTACTTCACGTAACGAAAAGTTTCATTAAAAGGCTTTAAAAAATAGAATATATCAGATGTTTTTCGTTCACAGTGGGCACCCACAGCATTAAAAATCCGAAACATGTTTGACCAAAAAAAATTTTTTTGAAAAATATAAGCACCTGAAAATTTCGGTTGGGTTTGATTCTTCGAATTGGGGTTGCAAAGTTTTCAGTTGGATGTGAAACGAAATAAGAGAGGTAGCGGTCGCTATTCCCAGCAGGATAGGCTTGGGAGTAGCTGTTCATTGTATATGCTTGTTAAGTGGCAAGACGCTCGATGTACGATCACCTTGCAAAAAGTACCTACACTCCAAACGTATACGAGTCTGTTGTGGCGACTGAAAGACACTGCCCCAATTTCTAGTCGACCTTTTTTACGCGCTTTACTTGAGTAATCGCTCTGGCTGGGAGGTTGAGTTGCTTGGGTACGTTGATGGTGATGAGATTGGCAGATCGGTGCGGCATTGTCATCACTTGGAGGCGCTCTGGCTCTTCACTGATGTCCGTGACGTCAATGATTTCTTCGTCTATGGAAGTAAATTTAAAATAAGGCTTTGATTTTAGGCTTATAAAATAAATTACAATGCTACTAATAAGTTGCTTGATAAATATTGAATTGCAAAGTCAAAAAGGTCAAGGAGACCGACATTATCTTGATTAACATCAAGAATATCAAAGACATCATTAGAATATCAAAGGCCACACAGAAGTGTAGCTTTTTAAAATAACATTCAAAAATAAATAAAGATATATTACAAAGTGTTAAAAAGGTAACAAGAACTTTTTTATGGGCTTTGATATTCTTACTACGGAACGCAACATTGTTTTCTTAACTTCCATAAAAATACCTTTGTCAGAATCATTTGATGATTCGGAATGACTAGACGACCAGGCTGATCCGGTGGAGTTTCTGCGCCTTCTAGAAACTTCCAAGCGTTGTAGCATTGCTTTGAGCGAATCGTTGTACTTTTGAAGCTGAGTCTTTTCACTCTCGTATTGATGATTGTTGATTTCGAGGTGCTGCGAGTAGAACTTTTTTCGTAAAGTTTTTATGAACCTTTTTTTACAGGATTTTTTTTTGGAGGAACACTTCTTATGTTGCTGAATTATATCGTTCAAATGAATTAGCTATTTGATGAGTGACGATTTACTATATTCCTGGTAAATGTTATACGGCAGTGTTTCGCGGCAGTGTTTCGCAACGCACACTCTAACTCTGAACTCAATGAAGTCAGTCTAAGTAAAACTACACAGTCATTACCAAATTAGCAAAATTTTGAAACTGATAAGCCAGCACACTGTAATAGTAAAAGAATAATAGCAAATGGTGAAGTATTTTCCACGCATGTATTGTGGGTGAATTGCTTAATATCCGCGCAATTTTAGTTAAGTAAATGGGTACCATGCTAACTATGAAGCCAGAGCCAGACTCGGAATACAATGAAATAGCACATTTTGCCAGAGGCCAAGACAAATATTTTGTTTTAAATCTGAGAAAAATGTTGGAGAAATACATTGCCAAGGCTAACAACAATAATAGAGTTAAAATTATTTGTCAGTTTTATTCGCTTATAAAAACTTCACAGTGGGCCTAATTGGTTGACCGCTTTGCTGTTATATTTACGCTTAGTATTGGGGGCGCCCCCCCCAAAAATAGTTGAGTAACACAGCTATCGGGTTTTGCTTTTGAAATTCCAGATGTAGCTGTTAACATATAGACTCATTTTCTACAGTTAAAAAAATAGTTCCCTTGGTTACATGGAAATTAATACCTAGAAAGTCACACTAGGACACTTTATTATCTTAAGAGCCCAATAATCTGCTTTTTTTATTATAATAACAACATTGGTATCTAATTGAAGGGTGATAAATCAGTAAGGGTAAGGTGTAGTGGCTTTTTCTTCCTATTGGCCAAAAAGTACGCCAGGAATGCCAATGTCATTAAAGTACAGACCCAGTTCTCAGGACAAATGATACCAAACTCTGTTATATATTATTCCTGGCAACAATAGCTTATTTTTGGTATCATTATCGCAATAAATCAATAATATTGGCCATATTTAGTGCTTGTAGGTTACCTTGATTAGAGTGCATGCTTGGTTCAGCAGACCGAGGGTTGTGTGACGTGTAGAGTCACCACTAAGGGGCACTATTGCTTTCAGGTTTTCCAGGCAACTTCGTAGATGGGCACGCCTGAAAACAAAGCACATATTTGATAATAAAACAATGCACAACTGGTTCTTAAAGTGGTACTAGTAATATTTTTTAGTTTTCTTAATTTTGTATTGTTTTCATGATTTAAGCCTTACACCAATGAATACAGTTTTATCTATATACCTAAATTACATTGCAGCTATATAGTTTTTTTTTCTTCTTTACTTTCATACAGTTTCATGGTCACATTTTTTTCTTACAGTTTAAAAGTCATGCATAATGTCAGTTTCTAAAAGCAAATTTCTGTGTGACAGAGTAAAGGAAAAGTTTTTGGTTGTTTCAGAATGACTGAAAAGAACTATAAAACTAGCATAATTATTAACAAAAAGTTTTAAGCATTGCTATTTGGGTTAATCTGCATTCCAAATATTGTTGATTTTTGATAAAGGTACAGTTTAAAATATCTGTTACCTATTAGTTTATGCTGTTACTGAAGGCGTTTTTATTTTTAAATCGAATAGTATGTAAGGATTCCTAGACCTAACTTTGGTACAATAGTTTATGGATGTTTAAGCCATTGCATTTGGTCTAATCTCCATACTAAATCAATTTTTGTGGTTCTTTTAGAAAAAATACAGCTTAGCATAGCTATTACCCATTAGTTCATGTAGTTACTGAAGGCGTTTTTACTTTTAAATTGGAAAAATTAAGGATTCCCAAACCTAACTTTGGTGCAACAGTTAAAAAAAAAGGATGTTAAAAGCATTGTCATTTGGGCTAATCTCCATAGTAAATCTTTTTTTTAAATAGACCTTAAAATAGCTTTTTATAGTAGTTATTTCTATTAGTTCATGTAATTGCTGAATATGCTTCTATTTTTAAATGAAAAACTATGAAAGGATTCCTAGACCTAACTTTGGTGCAACAGTTTAGGGATTTTTAAAACATTGCTATTTGAGTTTATTTCCATAATGAATCTTGTTTTGTTTTTAATAAAAATACAGCTTAAAATATCTTTTTAAAGCAGCTATTTCTATTAGTTCATGTATTTACTGAAGGTGTTTTATTTATAAATGGAAAAATATGGTAAGGATCCCGAAAAAGGATGTGAAACTGCGCAAAGAACATGCGACTTAAAGTAGCAACACATGCAGTGCACCACGATTCTGTCTCTAAACACAAATAGGAGTAGTTTAGCAGCAATAGGAAGCAACTAGGCATGAATCATCAGCTGATAGAAAAGCGAAGGCATTCGAAGGACAACTTATATTAATCAGAGCTCTTTGAAAGAAACACGGGAGTCGCAAATGCTCCACTCGGCAAGCGGAGAAAATCGGTAACCTGGGGACAGTGGAGCGTAGAAAAACACGCAGCTAAAGAGTGGGATAAAGAAAGAAACAACTCTTCATCCTAAAAGCGTAAGAGCGGGCGCGATCAGCTGATAGAAACGCTACAAAACTCCAATACGCTACGTTTTTAAACAGGCCTTTTGCGCTCGCCAGGGATAAAAAAGAGATATGCGCGAAGAAGGAGCGGCGCGCGAGAGAGAAGTAAAGAGATAAAGGCGCCTTGCCTCGATCAGCTGTTCACTGTAAACAAGCAACGGGAGAGAAATAAGCGTCGAAGCGTTGTGATTGGCTGACGGCGGCGACGGCCTAGTCCTAACCACACCCGTTTTTCAAGCCGAATCTTTCGCTGCTGAATTGTTGTACCCTTCAAGAAGGAAATGGCCGACTGCCTGCGTGGCCGACGCCGAGCTGAGGGGACTGGTCTGAACTTGCCCAGCAAGTATGCCGATAATTTTCACGTGCGTTTCTCGCGTTTTACCTGTGGTGAACGCCAAATGACCAACCGCTTTTTTTCGGGCTTTACGCAAATACGACCCCGAAAGGCCTGCCATGACACGAATTGCGTTAAAATTTAACGCGGGTTTGTTGGTTTGTTACATTCTGATGGCTGGATGTTGTAGTTGGGCGTAGAATCAATGCAAAAACTATATATAAGCAGCTAGGATTTTTAAAGTTCGCAAAACGCTACCTATTTCTATATTGGCTTTAAAAAATATTCTACTTTAATTCGAATGCTGTTAGGTTAGATTTAAAAAAAAAACGTACGAACAATTTTATAAGTGAAACAATGCCTAGTAGAAACAGTATATTCAAGATTCAAAAGTTGCTGTTGTTTTGCTAATTCCACGAAAAGCAGATATTACACAGCGCTGATTTGCAACACCAAGGTGTCACCTTAGTCTCGAAATTATGGTCGCAACAAACTATTCAAAATCAAGCCAGTAGCCTATTGTCAATCATACTCGGGAAAGGCTTCAGGGCGCACAGTGGCAACCAGATGGCTTATTCAACGCACAACAATTAACTAGAGTGCAACGCTATCCGCGCCAAAGCCATGCTTCAAAACTCTTCAAGCCCTGTTCTAGTGTTTGGGTTTAAATGGAAATTTTGTCTCAGCGCGCTCCAAGTCTAACCGACGCTTGTAAATTTGCTGCAAAAATTTAGACGCCTACCGCTATTGGACGTTGCGAAAAAGCTTAAAATGTGGGGACATGGAGCACTGTTAAACAGTTGTAGGTTTGAAGATTTTACATCTGGCAAAAAAAGAGCAAATATGCTTAATAAAAAAATAACACTATACTGCATTAAAAACTGGCCAATAATTACTATAAAAACAACGGTAAATTGTTATATATTACAGGCCACGTGAAAAAAAAACTGGGCACTTGGTTAAAAATCAGCTGAAGGTTGCAAGTTTTAAATTCTGTCCAAAAAAAATCTAAAATTTGAGTCAGTAACCAAATCAAAAAATTACACTATATTGCAATAAAACAACAACAAAAACGGCCAATCAATGTTTTAGATATAAAAAATGCAACAAATAAAAAATGTATTCCCATTAGAACTCAGAAAGTTTCTAAAAATGATGTGTAGTCAAAAACAAAGGGTCAACAAATACTTTAAAAATGTGGATTTGAAAAAAAAAAAAATAAAAAAAAAATCTTTCTAACGTGGGTATACTAAAACAGCCTCTTATACCTTACAAAGTAAAAAAGAGAGACATATAAAAAAGAAGGTACAGTATGTTTTGCTTTTAAACATAAGAATGCCAACAAGCAATCTCTTATACCTTTATATTAAAAAACAGCAGCTCCAAAACAGACAAAGCTAAGCGAAGAAACGCGGCGTTGTAACGCATTGTTGATAAAAAAAACGCCGTGACGACTTGAAGCATAGTGGTTTAGGAGATCAGCTCTCAGTCGATATGCGTTGCACGCCAGACTTGCTATCTAGGCCATGTGTTGCTCGCCTGCTCACCCAAGCGCGACAACTGGGAGAAGGCCGTTAAATAAGGCGGCCAAAGATCAACTTGAAAACTCGAAACTTGGTAAGAGCGCTTCAGGGCTTGAGACGAACTCGCTGTTCGGTCTGTAAAGTCATGGAGCGACGAAAACAACACACGGGCACGTTTTGTCTGCTTTACATCACAACACAGATAGCAGTGAGGATGCTGTTTACTACTGGAGGCACTCACAACCTGCGTGCTACTTCTGAGAATTCCTTGTTCACGCGAAAGCTGTGACGTTGTTGGGGGATGGGGGAGAAATAAATAAGAAGAATTTTGTTGACATTGATTTTGAATTTTTTTTCTTGGAAATGAATAAAGGCGTAGCAAGAACATAAAAGCCCATACAGAAGTAGTGGTATTCTTACTATGTCTTACTACAACCTCCAGCCATTATTTTAAAATTTATTCGCAACGTTCATAAAATGCTAAGTACTTCTGTATGGGCTTTGATATTCTTACTACGCCTTACTACAACATACAACCATTATGCTTTAACATTTTTAAGACAATAACAAACGTTTTCAATTCAGTGCAATTTTTTTGAACATTTTGCTAATTGCTTCTAACATTTTTGTGGGCATTTAGTTACTTTCTCTAGTTGGTTAATGAAACAGTTTTTTGAGAAATCAACCAAACAAGACATTTAAAATCATGTGTAAGATTCAAAATCTTATGAACTTTTACACTTGTTTTTCGAAAAACAGTCCATTCTTTGTTATACAAATTAAAAAGTCTTGTGTTGTCAAATAAATGCTAATTGCCTTTTTTTTTAGCAAATTCAATGTACAATCATTTTTTGCAACTACATTTTTTGCATTGGAGCAATGGTTGGAGGTTGTAGAAAAATCTAGTGAAAATATCAACGCCCATAAAGAGGTAGTTTTAAGAGTTTTCTATATCTTTAGATACCCAATGTTTACTTCGGGATTGAAAACAAATAGAAACAAAAATTGCCAAGGGCGATTCATAAAAATTTATATAGTAGGCGTGTCTGAAAATAGTGGTTTCCTGATTTACACAGCGGTAAGCTATTTTCAGTAAAAGTTAGGGTGTGTTTTAACCACAAAATCCCAGGGCGTCCACACCTTTGTCAAGCAATAGGCAAGTTGAACTTCACGCTTTTTAATTTGTAGTGAAAGGAAAAAAAACGCGTATGACACAAAGGTAATAAAAAGCCCAGCTTTTACAACGCTTTGCTGTCAATACGCGGCATAGCGTCTTACACACAAAGTCCCGGTCGCCGAAAGCAATTGGCACTTCGCGTTCGGTGCGCCTTCGCGCAGTCATAATCACGGGCGACGCGCGAGCGCCTTTGTTTCTTTATTGTGACGTCACACACGTAAGCTTTCACGTGGAAGCCATGTGACGAGCGGGCTTGGGGAAGGCACAGCGCATGTTTGGCCGTTGATTGTTTGTTGAAACACGAAAACTGCGCAACTGTTGAGATTGGTTTTGCTGGGCAAGTGGTTCTCGATCTTTTAGGGATTGTGCCTCCCTGAAAACTTTGTGCCCATCTGAAAACTTTGTGCCCCTCTCTGTTTATGTGAGGTCATAACGGAAATCACAAATTAGAGTTCGATTGGATAGTAATTAAAATATGAAACGCCCTTTACACAAATAATGCCTTGGTTGGGCAGAGGTCAATATATTCTTGTTGAAAAAGATAAAATATTTTTTTCCCTTAATATAAACAGACTTTTTAATCAAAGGTGTTTTTGCTCGAATATTTACAATGACCATAGTTTGCAAAGTCAAGCAAAGCAATGCAAAAACGGTTAATGTTGACCTTTTTTTAAAGAGGTATCAAAGTTCTGCTGTAATTGAAAATCTCCCAGCTGGTTTTTGTTTAACAAATAATACTTGTTTAAAAGGTCGCAAGTTTCTTGGTATAAAATTACTTTTTTGAAGATGTTGTATTTGATCAAATACTTGGAAAATTTTGTTTTAATATTTCCAGCTGATTGCTTGCTAGTTACACTTATTTTCCAAAAAAAATTCCTATATTTTTTCAAGTTTTAAACTTCTTCACAGATCTTAGTTAGCAATAGAAGCCTTTTTTATCTTTTGCTTGGCGGGTAAGTCATGTTACGCCTAAAAAACTGCAACATTTGTAGAGAGGCTTACTTTTTAAAGTAAAACAGAAAACAACAAAGGAAATTAAAATTGCACCATACCAAGAGCTGGCGATACATTGTCCCCAATAAGTAGATTAAGAACCCAGTTCATCATGCCTTATAAATCACCAAAGGCACAAAGCAGACCATGTGTTGATTTACCTAGGCAGAGAGAGCGTTGAACGGGGACGCACATGACACAATACTCGTGACCAATGGAGACGAGACATTACAGCCTCTAAAAATACTCGCAGTCCTTATAAAGAAGGCCGTTTACTACGCAAGTGCACCAACATTCAATGACTGTGATAGCTCGAAGTTGGCCAAATTTGGCAGAAACTTTTGTTTTTTCAGGCCTTTAACAGCGCAAAAGCAACTGGTTTTGATTTTGCGTGCTGATATCACACATCTGTCATTTGTAGTTGCAGCACTGTTTCTATTGATGAATTGATTAACGGATTAAAATTCAATACCTCATGTTGTGCTAAGCTAAATTCCCATACTGCATTAACACCTATCTTATAGACGCTAGTTCACCTAGAATAACACATAAACATTAGAACAGCCACAAAACACGTTAAAGTGCTTCTAATATAGAAAGTGAAAAATCTACTTTTTTGATTACCTGACAATTTTACTGGGACGTGGAAATGTTTCGTGGAATTTTGTAAGTAACCTAAAAAATTTGATATTTACCCCTATTTACTATTTAATGTAACGTTTTTTTGTTCTGTACAAAAACAATACTTTTAAGTTTGAACCTACCTGTTCTTTTCAAGTTCGTTGTGTGATGTTCTGAAAAACAAAAGAAAAAAGTGATTAAAAATAAAGTCCAAACAAATTAACCAAAAAAATTCACAAAAATAAGATATACAAAACCACAGGTATAATTAGGTATGCACAGATCTGTAATGTAGCTTGATAATGAAACTAAAGCCAAAAAGGCGAGATTCATTCAGGTTACAGGCCTAGAATGGTTGGATTTAAAGTCTGAGCTGTACAAGAACAGTCAGCCTGCAATAAGTTGGTTTGTATATAGGTGACCTTGAATGTACTTGAAATTATTCATTATCACCATTGTGGTGACCTGGTCATTGTTATGATGCTGACCTTTTATATGCTAAGCTGTCTGAACATGACTTGAAGTGTCAATTATTGCATTTCCATCCAGCTGGTTATTTATGTCAAACTGTGTAGTATGGACATTAATAAAAACAATTTTAACATTTTTTTCTGTTTAATTGCCATTTTTACAACTTCAAGTTTCTTTTAAAATTATTTTTTTTAATGTTTTTTACTTTTATAAACCCAGATAGTTTACAAAATGTATTTATATAAATTTGTTGCTTTTGGTATGATCAATAAATTACCATAAGAAAAAACAATGTTGTTATTAAGTTCGGTTGAAATTTTGAAATGTTAGGTGTGACCTAAAACAAAAACTGTAAAGTTTTCTGGAGTATTTTTTATTTACTATTTAATGCTGATGGCACTTAGTAAGTATAGAATTTTTAGCTATAAGTGGTTGATTCTTGTGTACAACAAAGTTAACTTCTTTTATTCAAGTGTTTGTTTTTTTCTTTTTTAATATTTTGAGACTTTATCACAGTTATTGTACCTAAGATATCATGGTGAAAATAAATATAAAAAAATCCTTTCATTAAACTTTAACCAACTTTATACAAAGAAGCACGTTTAAAACGTTTAACATCTACAGGGCAAAAAAAATTATATCGGCTGAATACCAACACACAGACACAACAAGTTTTGTACAAAGCAGCCCCTAAAACGTTTTTAACATCTCCAGGGCAAAAAAAACAATGTGTAATAGCGCCGGTTGAATATCCACACAATACATATGAATGGCGCAAGCCTTAACGTAAACACAGCGATGAAAAGCGCACCAGCTACCATCAGCTCGGTCCACCTCAATTGCGACCTCGGCCAATCTGTGACGCGTCGCGCGACGCACATTGTGACGTCATAATAGCAGTGCGGTGGCGGGCGGAAACGTCGATGGAACTCAAAACACGGACACTTCCGCGCTCGACCAGCAAGCAAAACTACTAACAGACGCTTCTATCTCGGACGCAGGTTGCCAACGATTTTGTCAAACTCGCTTAAACTTTTGGATTTTTTTTATGAAAAAAATATTTTTGTGTTCTTTGTTTCATTTAAAGCGAGTATAACCAATATCAAGTACTTTCCTACATTAAACAAAGACTTTTTTTGAAATGTTTACAAAATGCTTCCAACTTCTGTATGGGCTTTGATATTACTGTTACGTTTTCCTATATTGTTTTCCTTGATCGTTTTCAAGTTTCCGTTATTTTTTCAAAGACTTATTTGAAAAGTTCATAAAATATTTTCTACGGACTTTAATATTCATTCTATAGCAACTACAACCTCTAACCAAGTATAATTTTAAACCAACTCCCTAACATATTTCTCTATTGTAACTATCGGGTCGAAAAAGGTTAACCGGGTATATCGTTTTTGTTCGGGCAGATCGCTATTTTATGATTTACGGTTATGCGGGTGGCGTAATGTACCGTTCTGAATGACCTGTCCACGTCATACGACGCCCATGTGCGTTCTGTCTCGATTGTAACTCATGGCCGGCGTACAAAATGAGCACTAAAGCCCATATGGAAGTAGGTGGCATTTTGCGAACGTTTCAAATACACCTTTCAAGATATTGGCTGGGAGTTGTAGTTAGACGTAGAGTGAACATTAAAGCCAATACAGAAGTAGGCCGTATATTTTTAAACCATCAAATGTTAAAAATTAATAAAGATTTATTCATAAATGTCCACAACATACAACCAATAGGCTGCCTGCCTTAAACGATAAAATGGTGCCGATTTTTTTCGCAATTTCATTGTGCGTGATTCTAGTCTAAAGTTGAACGTAGAGAGTTCGTATCGGTTTGCGAAGGGTGCGCATAAACATGACACCTGAACACGATACGGTATGTCGCAAAGGTCTTACGGTATGTCGCAAAAGTCTAACGGCATGTCGCAAAAGTTTCTTTTGTGGAAAGCGCGGCTGACATATTGACAAAAGGCAAGACCAACCGTGGTTTATTGTCACTTCTAGTTTCACAGACACATTGACATGGCGTTTCTCAATACAGTGTACCCAAAGGAGATTCGCAAATCGCAAGCGCAAGTGCACCCGCATAACTTTTTTTTGTTCCGAAAATGCACTTTTCGCATAAAAAAGGCATGCAGGACTTTGAAGTACACCGTCATTTAACAAACTTAATATACCACTGCATTTGCTTGCTGTTTTGGTGTTTAGTGAAATAGAGTTGTCAATATACTTGTGTACACTATGCACGGATATGTGATGTAGCTTGATAATGAACAGCAAAGCTAAAAAGGTCGAGTAGTATACATCGTCTTGACCGAGAAGTTCAACTGACGATGATACAAGTTCGTATTAAAACGTCGTAATCAAAGTGATGTCGATCTACGCGACCTTTTTGGCTTTGCAAACTAGCTAAACTACAGATCCGTGCATAGTGTACCCGAGCAGTATATTGACAATTCTATTTTGCTAATTCGTATTGCCTTTTTTAGTGCGCCGCAATCTAAAAAGGTTTGAGAACCAACGTTCTAATACGTAAAAGCACCAGAAAAACTGGTTGCTAAATTGTCGCAGGGCGGTTTGGCGAACATAGAGGACTCGAACGTGATCTGAAACCTACCAATTCGAAAAGGTGTGACGGTAAAGTTTGGTTGTAGCGCGTTTTCGGAGTGTGAAACATTTTTTTTAATTCCAGGTATTTGTAGAAAAATAATAATAGAAAATCTGGTGAACAAGTTATAGTAGAATGAAATTATCTGTCGTACGACAAACACGTTTTTAAAGTCCGTTTTGAAATGGTTTAACGCAGGGGTTCTTACAACAATCAATAGCATAGCTTTTTAGCTAATCAATAGCATTTTTAGCTAGTTTTTTGGGCGCCATGAAAATCCTGGAATGCATTTTAAATTAAAGATAAGATTAAAAAAAAAAGTCAACTTGTATAAGGACGTCATTTCTAAAATCTCAAAACATTTTTTAGGGGACCGTGTCACAAAAGTTCAACAACGCCTGATCGGACAGTTATTTTAGACTAATTTATATTTGTCCGTGGTGTCACAAATATTCCAAGAAGAACAGCCGATCTAGTTTGCATATTGCGACAGGTGTCAACGCGCTCAGTGTATTACACGTGTTTGTTCAGACGAGTGTTTGTGTGCGCGCGTACGTGCATTTGTGCACGCGTGTGAATTCGTATGCGCGTGCACGCGTGTTCGCATAAGTGCGTGCGGTTTCGTGTGCTCAATTGTGCAACTAGGTGTTTGTTGGTGTAGGTGTGTGTGCGTTTGTGCGTTTGCGCGTTTGCGCGTTTGCGCGTTTGCGCGTGTGTACGCCGGTGCTTGTGCATGTGCCCATACGCATGCGACAATAGAGCCCCCATTAGTGGTTTTCGAACTTTTTTAATGCCACAGAAAACTAAAATCGCGGTAAACTCGTTTTTGTAACTTAACAAATCACCATAACTGCTAAACTGAAAAGGCAATAGATGCGGGACCCTGTTCACAAAAACTATAAAGTGGCAAATGACCTTTATAATAGCCAATCCCATATAAATTAAAATTGCTATTTTGTAACGAATAGCGTGCATTTAAGTATGGGTTTTCCGAAATATCAGTGTCGTTAATTTTTCGCCAATATTTCACGACTTTTTACGAAATACATTTTTTTTCCTGAAAAACTACTAAACTTTCTATTTTTCTGGCAACAAAAAAAAAATTGTTGAGTAGTATGCGAAATTGCTACTTTAATTTTATTTGCAATAAATTTAAAGTTGGACCATAATTGGGGTATATAAAAAAATAGCGGTATTCGGTTGGCAAAAACGTAAAAAATCGGTTATCGCAATCGGTCCTAAAAAGCGATATCGGCCGATCTCTAGCGTTACGAGATTAGGGGACGGGGGTGAAGCAAAACAGGGTTTCACCAACTGCACACAAAACATTGCCAAAGGAAATCTGGGCTCCGCGTTTGGGGAACTGGCGCTCAATCAAACCCCGTGTTCCGTGACCGGCTTGTGTAGCCAGTGGCGCAAGCGACGGCTTCCAAACGCGGTGTTTTATTGACACGAAGGTCAACGTATATAGCGCGTAGGCGAAGCACATTGCACCATCGCACAATTTGCGCGAGTCAAATAATACGAGAGTTTGCTTTCGCGTGCCAAGGGTTGAATTTATTTTTAGCGGCTTCACGGAAAGGACCTTTACCTACCCCGCCCACCCCTGTTGTAAATGATTGAAGCGGCTGTTGCAATGTTTATAGGGTGAAAATTCGGCGGGTAATGTGTACTGATCGTAAAATACGAACCGGCCCTAGATTTGCCTAAATAAAGAACAGAATAAGCTTCACTTCTTTACAAGACTTTAGATATCTTCGTAAAATCGGAAAATTTACGCCACGGTTTAAGACCGTTGAGTTTCAAAACGTGAAAAATTGCTCTATATTTCGACATTTCTTACATAAAGACAATAATAACCTTACGGTTTTACAAATTTCCACAGTACAACTTAAAAGTCAATGGCCGCAATAAAGGATTGTGACATTTTTGGATTATTTTGACATTCTCACATGAAAAATAAAAACTTTTACCTAAAAAGAATACAGATAAACCTAAAGGATACAAATTTACTTGCAATAAAGTTTAAAAAAGGAACTTTACATGCTATACTTTACACGCGAGAGTTGAGTTTCGACATGTGAAACACCGGGCGTATATTCGACATTTCCTACATAAAAATCAATTTAAAATTCAATCCTAACATTCCCCACACACAGCTAAACAATGCCCTAAAACAAAGCGACAACACGTTTAACAATTGCAACAGCAACACTCCCTAAATCAAATAACATCCTGGGCCTACTGTGTTCGTGACAAAAGCCTCGTAACCCAACGCCAAGGACAAAAGAGTGGCCCTCTCGAGAGACGGCGCGGACTGGCAAATAAACACATGTGCTGCTTCAAAACGACACGTGTGCCCTGTGAGTCTACTACGTCATAACGAACCGTCGATGCCTTTTAATTAAAGAAACCGACGCTTTTATGGCTAGATCCGCAAATTTCCACGCCATTTGAGGTTTAGCAATAAAAGGATTGCGGATTTTGACCATAAACATGTAGACAACAGCGTTGTGGGTTGACATCGCCTTCTTTCCCTGTTACTTTTGTCCTTTTTTTAGTTTTTGTGTTCTGTCGCTTTTATTTTTTCTTAAATTTTTTACCCTGATGAAACGTTTGTGAATAACGAAATGTCGATTTTAGGTATTTTTTTTTGAAAATATTATGAAAACAGCGGTTTATTCCCCGAAATTTGCGACTGTCAATCCTGTATAGCTAAATCGTTGCGTTATTAGGCGTCGAACATTATTGTTAGATGTCAATCTTGTATTTGTTTGTTTACCATACAAAACATTAAAAACTTCCGACATTCTCGGTTGATTTACGGTTTAAATCCCAACACAACACAACACCACTAGTTACGAAACAAAAACACGCGTTTATCTGATTAATTCACATTTCCGATAACGTGTTTAAAGTACAAAGAAGAGGTGCTTTGGTATTTTTAAGTGTTTTTCTTTCGAAATTGTTTGATTGTTTAATGAAATCTAGTAAGGAATGACGTCTTAAATATTTTAGGGCTATTTTAACCCCAAATAAAAAAGGCTCCTCGTTTAAGACGTGACTAAGTATATACTGCGTCTTTTTTTACCTTTTTGCCTCCACAAAGCGTCTGTTTTGTTTAGGTTAAAATTCGCGGCGGAACAGACTTACCAAAACAGTATTTACGTCAGTCAATGCTTGTGTGTGTTTCGCGTTGGGCGTCATACGCAGATCTCTCGATATTTTTTCAAAAAACATCCTACGCTCGCGCCAACCCGGAATCGACGTCACCCAACAGGATGCGACGTCATAGCAGACTGAAAAATCCGAATCGGGCGTGGGACGCCCTACTGACCATTGTTAAATTGTCCGAAAAACAATTTAAGTACTTTGTTTGAAAAATCCGCGTATAAGTCTAAGAACCCTATTGACAACACAGAAAGTGGTTAATGGAGGTTAGGGCGCATACTAAATTCCCCGAAAGAGTAACTGTGGCTCTTCGTTTGAAAAAGACGAATTACCGTTACTCCGTTAGTAACAAAATCGCCGTTATATTTCCACATAGCGCTACGCATACAACAAAACGACCAATAAAGGGCCGCTAATACATAGCTAAATTTTCCGACAATAAACGATGTTACATCCGTAATTCGCAAAGCTACGATTTCGTTACAAAAAAAAGTATTTTTGGGGCTGGCATTACATTGCGATTTTTTCTTTTTTTTTTAAATTGACTATGTTACAAAATATACGCATGTTTAAGTTGACGTCAGGGCCAAAAAATGACGAAAACAAAACTGGAATGTTGACATTTTTTCGCTAAGTAAAAGGCGACGAACCAAACTTGGTAAAAAACTCGAACGTCACTCCAAAGGGGCTGGTTCAACGTGTGACGTAGTGTCGTGCAAATGAGGAGAAAATGCCGCTAAATTAGGTTGCGAGTTTACTGAACGAACTAACCTATCTAGCGGGCGTCGCTCTTTAATAGTTGTGGCGATTCCGACGTCGATTAGCGGCGTGGTGATGGAATTACGCTGGCACGATCGCGATTACATCCTATTACAACGCAAATTGGCGGATGTTTGGCAGGGCTTAGCAACCTTGAAACGCTCCGTGTTCTACGGTTGTTTATATTCGGCAATTTTCAACGAAGCGCAGGGCGTTTTTACACTGATTAAATTGTAGCAAAATAATTCGTTTTTTAGAAAAAAACACTTTGTTTTTTAAATTAAACTTTTTTTTGTAAGTTGATTTTTTAGAATGGTTGTTTACATTGGGCGTCTTTACACACATAGAAATGTAGGAAAAATGGAAAATGATTCGTTTTTTTGATACTATGTTTTTTTGGTCTAGAACTAATGAAAACAACTTTTTTGTCGTTTGCTTTTTTTGGAACGGTTGGTAATATTGGCACATTCAACGAAACGTTGTGAGTTTTAACACTGATAGAAATGTAGGAAAAACATTCGTTTTTTGGACACTATGTAAGAACTGATAAAAATAACACCTTTATTGCAGGTTGTTTTCTATACAAGGCTTTTTTTCTATACACTAAAGTAAATTGTCAAATTTCAGTTGTTGCTATGGCTTTGACATCCTGCTGTTTTCCAACAATTTAGCAGTCTAAAACTTAGGTTTATGTGTTTCATTCCATGGAAATACTCTTGACAAATAAAACAAAATCTTGTTATGTTGTTTTTCTTGCTAATTGATCCTGTGTTTGTCCAAAAATGATCAAACCAGTATAATAGATAGAATTCGCTCTTCTGGTGTAATATGTTGCATGGTGGAACTCTAGTTTTAAACAAGTATAATGCTTTTACAGTAACAAAAAAATTTCGCACACAAAACAGTATCATATAAAATTAGGTAAAGTTATTTTTATTGCTGGGCTGGTCTTTGAATGCCACAATGGAACTGCTGTTTAAAGCAAGCAGGGCTGGTTCTAAACATTCTAAAGGTTTATGACCATGAGGCCTGTAAAAGTTGTTTGGTTTATTGTTCTGGACAGCATGGTACTGACAACCTAGTAAAACTTGCAATAGCCTGCAGGCTTGCTGGCTACAGAGAAAAGTAGGTCAGTGACATGACATGCTATTGATAGTTGCCCTTGTCTGTCAATATCACATGCTGAGAGCCTAAAAGTGTGAAAATGGCCATGTGACTGACTTATGAAATTTTACTCCCACGGTCACTAACCTTGAAGTTGTCAATTATCACACTGATATACCTGTACTTTACTTTTCGGGTCTTATTCCTTTGTACATAATTTTAGGTGTATTTAAACAAGAAACATTTTAAAACAGTTTTCCAAAAATATTGGCTCTGTACATAAATTTTACATTTACACTCAAATTTTAAAAAACAGTGGTCCTACAAGATTGGCAAAATTATCTAAATCGCATTCTCTCTTTTAAAAACTGACAAGGTTTTTTTTTTCTTTAGACAAAACTTTAAGTGTGCGTACACAAACATCTTTTAAAACAAAGTTTTTATAAACATTGGTTAAAAAATTCACTGCTTACCGGTTTTGCGTTCGACGAATCGCCTTGATTTTAGTTCGCAGCGGGTCACTACCGAATCTGTAGGCAGGTGCAGCGTAGCCATGCTCAGTGTCTAAGTAAACAAAGGAATTTAACAACCTTATAAAGGCACATGTCGTACATAAACATACTGTTTATACAAATAAGTCATACTTGGGTCCCGTTTGTCTTGATTTTCTAGGAACTCAGCAGCTTGTAGAAGAAGTCCAAGGTCATTTCCTTTGGCGATGGAGGTCATTTTTTACACATATACAGCAAAAATAATACAGTTATAAAATCTAATTGAAAACAAACGACAAACATTGGTTAAACTATATTCTGAACCTAAATTTAGGACCATGACATATTAGGATTAAGGTAGCATAAAAAACACATGCTTCATAACTTAACGACTGTATACTACATAATAAGCTATCCTATATTAACAAAATTAAAAACAAGACTAAAATAACTTAGAACAACTGTGATGCAGCTAACATGTTACTAAACCAACTCGACATAAATAATCGCACACATATCTGCCGTATTTCCGCATTAATACACGTGTACAGACATACTTCCGACCCTAGGGTCGTTTGTTATTGTTATACTCTCTGACATTTAGCTGCCTTTCGAAGCAATTTTTCGCTCAAATTTAAAATCGCACATAGCCTGCGTGGTTATCAGCACGAATTCAAGTTTGAACTTGCAAAATTTTCCTCTTTACGTCGACGCAATCACGTCTAAATTCAAACTGCTCGAAAAAGAGTCAGTTCCTCTTTGCAACCTTTTCACTCCCATTGCTTTGCTAAACAAAGAACCTAGTAATGCACACAGGCTCCACCAATCAGAGCGTCGCATTTTTTCTCCCCAAGCCCATGTGTTATTCACATGGCTTCACGCATTGACGCACCGGCGACGCGAAAGGCGTCATTTTTTTAGATAAAGGGGCAAATACTCGGCGACGGGCTCCAGCGATTATGTGGCATTTTGCACACCCAGCGTAAAAAAAGTGGCAAACCGCTTGTCTGGAAGTTCGATCGGAGCGTAGCGCTACAGTTAATTGCTCGGTTAGCTTGGGATTATATGTTTTTTATTTCTAAAATAAATCAACATTTTATATTTTACCACTTTAAACCTGAAATAGTTTTATCCGAATTTCAAATTATTTCCAACATTCGCCTTCTTTTACTTGGTAATTTGTCCATCAATTTTCAAAATTCTTGTAGTTTCTAGAAAACTAACTAATGCATTATTGTATTAAAAAAATAAAAACACAAACAAATGTCCAATATTTTAAATAACCACAAAAATTTCAATAAATATTTATTTTTTGTCCTTTCTGAATTTAGTCAACACCATTGGTCTGCAAGTTTAATAAAAATACTAATTTGTGTGTTTCCTAGGTATTTTTTCCTTACAGGACACTTAATATTCAGGTCACATTATCTAAATTATTAATATTGGGTAAGCTAGAAAATATAGAGTAGTGGTTCTAAATTTTTTTTAGTTCACATCACACTTCTACAAAACTGTAATACACTGCATAGCAATGAGGAATTATTTAATATTATCAGTTTTCTAATGGATGACAAAGTTGTAATACAAATCGCTTACTTTTAAAATTTTGTGGCATACTAAACAATCTCTCTAGACACACTAATTTGCTGCATGACAACACTTGCAAATCACAGATATAGGGTATTCATAAAAGTATCAAATAAATACTTTTAATAGCGATCCTATTGCACAACATCACCCAAATCACAATAGAAATACATCAACTAGGAAATAATCTTCGTTTTAGGATGTAAATCACTGTCGAAAAGAATAGAGCAAGGGCGAAAAATATCAAGATTTTGTCGGTGAATTCTCTTCTGTTGTATTTGGTCAACAAGCGATGACCAGTTTGTATGTGACCGGATTGACTTTTTAGTTCAGTGTTTGTTTCTTTGATGGTGCTTGATGAAGACACTGAAATATGAAAATAAAAATTGCTGAGTGGCAATTTTCAAATTGTAAGTTCAAAACCTCAAAATGTAAGGACTTTTTTTTAACATGAACCCCTATTTGGCAGTTTTTTTTAACATGAAACCCTATTTCAGCATAGGAATTTGTAGAAATGAAGTCATAAAATAAGTAGACTTAAAACTTCTGTTTTCAGTCCAACAAATCAGAAACTGAAATGGAGACTAAATACATTCAGAAAGAAGGTGTTTCGACTATTTTGTCTTAAAATTTAATCCCATTTTCATAATAATACACTAAGATTTTAAGGGCTTTATATGTAGCGCACGGCTATAACTTACCGACTAAAAGATTGTGTTTACAGTAACTTTTGTGATGTATTTGCTTATGCCACAGATTTATCGCCTACTCGCTCCAAAGTGCTAAGTAGTTGTTGGCTTGCATTATCTCTGTGCATCAGCACAGGGATTTGTGTACTTAAGACCGCCTTCCGCTTGTAAAAGAAAAACTTCTTCTCAGTAATCGTCTTACTGTTCGCAACTTTAAATTGCAAGTAGCATCTCCTATATGCTAACTTGTCTGCCTTCTATAGTTTAACTGGTTGTTCGCTTATCATATAATACAATTCTATTAACCTATACGTCTTGTGGTTGGCTAACGAGTTATACGCACGTAACCTTCAAGCAACCTTAAAACGAGAGTCACAAGCTTCAACTATTAAACTTCGTGCCCCACATATGAACCCCTAAAACTAGTCAAGAAACCCCGACTAAAAGTGTACATCACATTTTTTTGTATTTTTTAGAATATATTTTTTCCAGAGATAAGTGCTAAGCCTTTAAAATAAAGATGATAAAAGGTATGAAAGCTTGAAACACATTTTTCTAATTTGCAAAATAAAAATTTACAGGAGTGCATTTCATGAAAAGTCCTAGTTAAAAAAAATCTTCTTTCTTTTTAATTAAAATTTTTTTTTTCTTTTAATTTAAGCCCGGTAATTGAAATGTAGATGGTGACCCCCCCCCCCTCAAAAAAAAAACTTAAGGTGAAACTAAAGAGAAATAAAGATACAAAAAACATTAAAGAGATAAAATAGGGCGGGGTAAGGAATTGGGATATAATTGTGGATACGTGCATTCTGTATTATAAAAAGAGAAGTATTTCGTAAAATGCTATAAAGTTTTAAATGATTTTCTTTAAATTTTATTTTATTTCTGCCATCGACAATTAGGTTTTGGTGATGGAAAATCAAAGCTGTCCGTTAAAATCAAATAGCTAAAACAGTGCATCTGTTTTCAAATACAAAATATTATATTTTCCCACAGCCATTTTTAACATCATATATTTTATGCATTTTAAGGTGAAACGAAAGAAAGAAGGCCAAAATTCTAACTAAGAAAGAATCCAATAGCTAAAACAGTGCATCTATTGGAAGTGTTGTAATGACTTGCAGTGTTGTAATGACTTAAGTCACTGTTTTTAAAAGACTTGACTTGACTTAAGTCATTTGGGCAAAATGACTTGACTTGGCTTAAGTCTTTCGGACAAATGACTTGACTTGACTTAAGTCTTTTGAACAAATGACTTGACTTGACTTAAGTCTTTTGAACAAATGACTTGGGTTGAAATAAAGAATTTCTTCAAGTAGTTTTTTTAAATTGAGCTGTTTGTCCAACAAAAAACAAATTGCTTGCTATATGTTCCGTTTTCCTTATTTTTTAATTCAGTTATTGTTCATAATCATGCGAGTTTAAAATTTCTAATAGTTTAACGTTTTATTTTTATGACAAGGAGATGACTTGAAGTTGACTTGCTCTAATTATGACTTGACTGGGACTTGACTTGGGCAACTCATGACTTGGACTGGGACTTGACTTGTTATTTATTCAAAAAGACTTGACTTGGACTTAAGTTATTTTACAAATAACTTGACTGGGACTTAAGTCATTTTAAAATGACAAACACTGATGACTTGTCAATGACTTGACTTCCTTTGACCAAAATAACTTGACTTGATTTGAGTCATATTGCCAAATAACTTAATTAAGTGTTTTTATAAATTTTTTTTGGTAAAAATGGGTTACTTATTTGTCTCAATTTCATGCTGTATATTGCATTTTGAGTTGATTTATTGCTCATAATCGGATAAGTTTACCTATATTAGTTTTGACATTTTAATTTTATGTCAATGACTTGACTTGAAGTTGACTTATCTAATAAGACTTGATTTGAGCTTGAGTTATTTGTCGAAATACTTGACTGCGATTTTAATCATTTTAAAATGACTTGTTTATAAACACTGGCACACTGCATACCAAGGATAAACCGATAATAGCGGCCGATATTTTTTTTTATCTTATACCAATATGTCGGTATCAGTAAATGATATTTTTGTATGAAAATATGATATAATTTTTCCTGTAGAACAAAAACTTACGTTAATATGCAAAGTAACAGTTTTAAAAAAGGTATATAAACTAAATGGCAAAATAATCTAGCAAAGCTAGCAATTTAGGTCAGACACATTAACCAGATCTTAAAAGATATATATATATTTCGCCAACTAAGGCATCGTCAGTACATCTTAATTCGAATATCAGTATATCTTCAAGCATTCGAATTAAGATGTACTGACGATGCCTTAGTTGGCGAAATATATATATATCTTTTAAGATCTGGTTAATGTGTCTGACCTGAATTGCTAGATTATTTTGCTGTTACTGATCAGGAATTAAGGTCGACATTTATCTTGCAAGGGTCAAGGTGATTTCCAAGTGGATATTATTTTAAATTAATTTAGTTTTGAACATTTCCCAGGTATTTGAAAAAAAATCGGTCTCGGGTAGCGGTTGACAAAATTGTAACAAAAATCGCGTATCGGTTCAAAAAAGTGATATCGGTCGATCTCTACTGCATACCCAGGGATTCCAGCGCGCTGGAGCTCTGTTTTACAGTGTCGTCCATCATTCGACTTATACTGAGCAAGTTTTCAGTAACGTCCTTCGCCGAGTACGTCATCTGTTCCTTTCTACGAGAAGCTTTGCTCCTTTCACGAACCTGCTCTGCCCGCGCCTCTGGAAGTTAAGATTTAATTCTGAGTGCACAGGGTTAAAAGGGAACACACAATAATACCTAAAAGGCAACAATATATAAAGAAAAATAATCTACCATAGTATAACAATTAGACCTAGCTAAATCTGTTGGAATACATCCTAAATTCATCAGAATGAGGCCTAAATAATGTCTGAAAGAGAGGGGGGTATGAGACGATCGGCTGGTAGGAATTGAGAAATTGGGAAAGCGGTAAAATTATTAGAAGAGTTAGTAATGTACTTAGTGGTGGGGTTTGGAGTTATGTGAAAGGTTGTATAGGCATAATTATGGTCATTTATGCCTTATTCTGATGGGTTTAGGACTTATTTTGATTTAGACATCATTAGGTAGTAGTCCTATTTTGGGGGTGTTATTCTGAAACGGATGTTTATTCCAAGGCTGATGTTGCTCTTATTTGGGTCTTATGGTAGGAGTACAACAAAGTATCTGTTACTTATTTCTATAATCGCAAAAGGAACATTGAAAAGAATTCTTTAAAATTAAAACATGCGTATTGCGTAATGCTGGCTTAAAATTCAATAAACTAAGTGGGACTTGCTGAAGCCACAGAAGAATTTTAGTAGGAATCAGGAACTGATACGCTCTTGCTTTATGCAACAATGTAAAAAATATATATTTTTTTAATATAACTTCTCCAACTGGGAGGGGGGAGTGGGATCTATAAACTTTACATCTATCAAATTATTATTTTTTGTGTTTTGATACGAGGACTTGACTTTAACATTGATTTTTTTGAAATCTTGGTAAAAGGGTATTTTTAGTGAAAAACGTTAAACTATGTGCATTTTTAGGGTTGTTTTGGACGCAATATTACAGGTGTTTACATTGATAGACACTAACTTTTAAGGCCTTACCTTTTTATGCATAACATAACTAAACAAATTATTTTAAAATTCAGCTGTAAAGTGTGAAAATAAAACATACCAATTAATAGGCTTACCCCTTGATCCAAGTAACGCATCTTTTTCTCTGTTATCGATCGCCAGCTTACAGGCCAGGTTTGCTTTTCTCAGCGTTGCTTGTGTGCTAAAAGGTGATCAAAATTTTTTTAAATTTGTAAAAAACTTAGCTAAGGTTTAAAATCGTTGAAAAGTAAAGCGTTTTGTGAACAAATGTATCTTAAGATAAAGGCTTAATATTGTATTTTAACATAAATGAATTTTAAAGCCCACACAGAAGAAAGTAGCATTTAGAACAGTTCGAATTAATCTTAAAATAAAGGCTGTAGTTTGTAGTTAGGTATAAAATATATATTAAAGTCTATAAAGAATTGGTCAAAAAGCAAGTTTTTCAAGTTGGAAATTTGTTGTTCACTTTTGACTTCTTGGCGTGTATTAGGTCTTGCAGCACAAAAATATTTAGCGATTACAAATCCACAAATTTCACATGTAAAACAGTAAGCTTGTACTATGCGTTTGGATTTTAGTGTTTAAACGGCATGATGTCACTGTTAAAAACAAATCATTTTGAAATGACTTAAGTCTGAGTCAAGTCCTTTTTTAAAAAAGTCAAAAGTTTTTAATCCAAGTCGGGAGTTTTTAAATAAATAACAAGTCAAGTCCAAGTCAATATTAGACAAAGCCATCTTAGTTTAAATCACTGATATATTAATGAAAAATCAACCAAAAAAACTGGTAAACTGAGTCCAGTTATGGACAATTAAGTCATTACCATTGCAACACTGCATAATGTTGAGTTGAAAGACTTTCCTAAGTGTACATAATGGTTTCACTTTTATTTTACAAGTGACTTAATAATTTTGAGTAGAATGACTTTACTATTTGTATACATTAGTCTTACTTTTATTTTATAAGTGACTTGTTTTGGTAAAAAAACTGTCTTGAACTTCTCCAGTAATTTTCAAAATAAATTAAAAGCACATAATGCTATAGACTGAAGAACAAATTACATAGCAAGAAAAAGTTTTAAAACTTAATATACAAGACCTATTGAATACCAATACTAACTTCTGTAAAAGTTTTAGCTGATTTTCAGCCAATTGCTTTAAATCGAGCCTAACACGTTCATGGTCGGCTTCGTGTGAAAGGTCATCCAAAACAGTGATTTTGAATCGCAGTTCAGACAATTTTTCTTGCGCGTCTGTGTTGAGGCTGTTTAATGCTACAAGCGGTCCTTTACAGTCCCAAATATCCTGTAAAAAGGAAGTGAAAATGTCACAAAAAGTCTGTATTA
Source organism: Ascidiella aspersa (assembly GCF_963924565.1). Classification (NCBI taxonomy): domain Eukaryota; kingdom Metazoa; phylum Chordata; class Ascidiacea; order Phlebobranchia; family Ascidiidae; genus Ascidiella; species Ascidiella aspersa. Next base: position 5,719,524 of record NC_139451.1, read on the forward strand.
TAAAGGAACTCATATTTTTGACATGGATGGGTCAATTAAAAAAAATCAGTAAATTTAAAAACTTTTTTTTTTGAGTATTACGCTCCATTGTTTAGTTTTACCTTTATAGGTCATGAAAAGTACTAACTGGTCTAAAATAAATGGTAAATTTTCTCTATATTTTTTATTTGATTTAAACCATGCACAAATTAAATTGAAAGACTAACTTAAATTTTTTTTTTACTTTCGACATAAAAAATTTCATCGCTATAGAATAGCCATTATATATAGCATAATAATAAAAACAGAAGATTGATTGAAATTTCATCTCTTAATTACAGGCATTTTAAATTCTCGGTCCAATAATTACACATGTATGGAGAGAAATTAAATAGGAAAAAATTGGGTAAAGAGTCAAGAGCCAAGAAAATAAGTTAGACACAGAATGTTACATACAAAGTTCAAATAGGTAATTTTTCATACTTGGATTATTGCTTTGACTTCACAATTCAGCTTCACGATATCTTCTTTACATTGTTCTGGTGTTGTTTCGATCAAAGTCTTTGGGTTGCTTACTCTTGAAGACCAACTCATTTGGATTTGGTTTGTTGTACTTTGTTATATAAACCTAAAAGCATTTTAATTTAGTGCATATGGTTGAAAAGCAAAGGGACTTGTTATTCTTACTACATTTTAATTTAATTGTACAAAATGCCAACTAACATGGGCGCTCTTTCACTATTGTACGTAAAATTTAATAAAAAAAAAACTTTCTTCAAATGCCGCATACCACAACGCATATTGTTTGGGTTAGGGTGCGGGTTAGCGTTTGGTTGAGGGTGGGTCAAGTTATTATTAAGAATAAACATAATATTACTTGACCCACCCTTACCCAAACGCTAACCCGCACTCTAACCCAAACAATATGCGTTGTGGTATGCGGTATTATTTTGCTTTGTTTTTTGCATAACTTTTCATGTACATAAGTGAAAGAGCGCCCTAACATGTTTATTACCTTGTGGATGTGATTGATTTCCACTTAATTTTATCTTATGCACAAATGACAAAGCCTCTATTAATACTATCAAATAAACCAACTATATTTAACAATTTTTTGGCACCATATAGACACAATATGATTCTATTATGCAGCTAAAAAATACACAACTCTGAATAAATCACATTATTTTAAAGTGAACAGAAGCATTCACAGTTTGGAAATTATCTTGTGAATGTCATTAATTCCTAAATTAGCTTTCAAAATTTTATATTGGTATGCAAAAACATATTATGTAGTAATAGCAATGCCTTTGGCACTGGTCTAGAATCCTGCTACAGCTTTCAAACAATTATTAAATCAACGCACAATTATTTGGGTTAGGGTGAGTCAAGTATTGCTATATATACGTTATTTAATAATAATGCTTGACCTACCCTAAACCAAATAATGTGCGTTAAGGTGCGATTCTAGACCAGCGCAACGCCTTTTAATAACGCAACTAAATTGAGGATTAAAATTTATAAGTCACTGTAAGACAGCTCAAGAGTAAAGCTAACAACGCAGAAAACTTTTTTCCAAGAAAACCACAAGAATTAGGTAAACTCTTGGGTAGAATGTATTTATACTAAACGCAAATAAAAAATACACACCCATGAATTTATCACAATATGGGCATTTTTCGTAAACTGACATAAAGTTTTTGCCACGTTCAGTTTAGTAAAAAAATTAACTTGATAAAAATCCCCGAATTTGCGAATGTGACAAATTTAGTAAAACTTTGTTAATATGCGCAGTACCGACACCTGGTGGTTAATTGTTACTTTTATAATACCCGCTGAGTGCCGCCGTACCACTAAGTTGTATTCTTTTGTTTGTTTTCAATTTGAAATTTCCGGTTCGATCAAAGTTATTCTAAATCCGGTTTATTATAATAAAGTTCCGGTTCGGGTTCAATGTAAATAACTAATAGCCTTAACCGCAGATGACCTTCATAAGGTATTGTAAACTCACGTTTAATCTAGGTGTAGGGTATAAAAAGAATATTAAAATTAAGCCTTGTGTCACGTAATTCAGTAGATTTCGTTATACATTGCTAGACTGGGGGCAAAATTTGTAAAAAAAAACGGAAACGAAAATAGGTAACTACTTAGTTGACAATTACATATTGTGACGCCATGCTGTATTGAACCAATTTTTTTGACGGTTTAGGTCCGAGCAATCACTAAATATTCGATTCAGTTCCGGTTCGTCTCTTTAATTAAAAAAAAGATTCAAGTAGAAGAACTGTAAACCGGTTTATACAACTCTGGTTCGGCTCCCTGCTTTTAAACCCAGAGTGCCATGGTTATTTTTTATCGGTGTCCGACAAAATCGGATCGTAGCCGATACCCTATGCCAAGTAGTGTCGGTACTTGTCCTATACTAGGGTGGTATCGGTGCCGATCCGATACCAAACTGACAGGCTATAGCAGGGGTTCTTAAACTGGGGTCCATAGACCCCTTGAGGGTACGTGAACTTTTTTTAGGGGGTCCATGAACCCGTAATTGAATATTAGTGTATATTTCCAAAGTAATCATTTCTAATTGTTGAATTAAAAAATAAAACTTTTTTGCACTCAATGTACATTTAGACTCCATTGAGCTTACACATTTTTGGACCGTAAACAGCAAATTTTTGAAGTTTATTCGCATTGTGACATCAATTTATGACGTCATCTTTAAAATTCTTTGCTTACCATGGCCACGCGAAGCAAAAAAATGTTTTAGGGGTCCGCGGTGAAAAAAGTTTAAGAACCCCTGGGCAATAGGAATTTTAGACAAGATTCGCGATCTAACTCAGCGATTCAATCTTAAAAGGCAAATCTGGCAAAACATATAGGCTACCAAGTTAAATACCGGTACACGAGATGAGAAAAATTATAACGCTAAACTATACGTGGCCTGATAATCTGAAAAAAAAATCCACGAACCCTTTAATTTGATCTATTTTGCTTGTTTAGGTCTTAGGCATAGCAATGACATCATTTGGCATTCGACCGAATCGCGATACGTCTTGACCAAATATCGGGTATCGGAATTAAATATAGTATCATTCTATCTTAAGACTGTTTATTTATTAAAACAGATAAAACATAAAATCATTTCTTAAAATCTTACAGAAATATATATATTACGCCTATAAGGCATCATCAGTTTCTTATTTAAATAGAATTCTATTGAAAATGATTTTATGTTTTATCTGTTTTAATAAATAAACAGTCTTAAGATCTTTGGATACGAAGACAAGAATCTTTCTTTTACATTTTATTGTCAGCGGAGATCCTTACTTTCGAAAGTGTTTCAGCTTAGTATCATTCTATTCCTTGTTATAGATCAGGGGTTCTTAAACTGGGGTCCATGGACCACTCGGGGGTCCATGAAGGCCTAATTGAAATATTGGTGTATGTTTAAGAAGTTACCATTTTTTCAAAGAAAACAATTTAATTAAAAATAAAACGAATTTGCACTAAATGTATTTAGACTCCATTTCACACTTTCACATTTTTGGACCGAAATCGGCAGATTTATGAAGTTTATTTGTATTGTGACGTCAATTTATGACGTCATTTTTTATTTATTTCCCTACCGTGGTCCAGGCGAGGCCAAAAAAAAATTTTAGGGGTCCGCGGTAAAAAAAGTTTAAGAACCCCTGTTATAGATGTTTGCTAAGTAATAAATATGCTGTTGCTACCAGGCATAGTATATTTAAAACAGGTTCCTCTGGCAATATATATTATTTTCTACCAACGTTTCGGCTTACTATCCGGCAAGCCTTCGTCAGGGACTGACACACAAAGCCAACAAGACACAAAGTAAAATCACAATAAGAAAAAAGGAGATAAAAATGTGCGAGACGCGTTCAAAATTCACAGCAATAAAACAACGTTCAAAATATAAAGCGATAAGACAACGCGCAATTTAGAGGTTATCTTTTAGCACCTGTCGGTACGGTGCTGGAAACAAAACGTCCGTTTTAATATTCATCGTATCCGGCGTTCGGTGTATCTGCCAGGATTCGCGAAACAGACGTTTTCAGTAGTCGCTCTCTCTAGCATGCTAAGTAAAGAGGCTAAATTTTGAAAGGCCTACTTTGATCTTTCTTTTCCAAAGGCACTTTATGTATTTTGTTGTGCACTTATCGTTAGTAGGCAGAGTTGTAGTGGTTTTGCACATACAACAATTTAATGGTTATAAGTTGCGTTTTGCGAGTTACTGTTCATAATTGAAATAGTTTACCAATTTTAACAGTTTTACCTTTTCACTTATAAGACACAGAATCGACTTGAAAATTGACTTAAAAAAAAAATAACTTGACTTGTACTTTGAGTTCTTTCAATTGTGTCTTTACTTGGGACGTCAATTTCTTTACAATATACATAACAAGGACTTAAGTCATTTCAAAATGACTTGTTTACAAACTCCTAGCCAGCACGCGAGACAACATAATCCACATTTGCACGACGAACGGTTCGGTGTGGCGCGGTAATGTTTTACAACAAGTAAAATCTAAAACAAAACAAAAAACAAAAAAGTCGCGTTTTGTCACGATTTCGTCCACACAGAATTGTCCGAGGCAAGTAAAACAGTTGGCAACGAGCGCAGAAGGCGACTGTCGCTGTTCGGACAAATCTCGAGTCTTTCGTGAGGCAGCTTGCGTTCAAGCTTCTTCCATCTCGAAGGAGGAAATACCACGTGGGTGGCTCGGCCTGTAACAAGCCCGAGTGGGATCTGAAGATACAAAGCGTTGAAAATAGTTTTAATCTAGAAAATTCTAAACTGGTCCGCCTTACTACAAAATACGATTGTCGTAACACCATGAACAAAAACAATTCGTAGTTTCCGGCTATCTACTTGTCGTTGTAGCTAACGCCATGGCTGATAAGCGCTCGTTGCCCGACTGTGCAGTTCTGCATCGGATGACCCCGGCGCGTCACAGCTTATCGCATACTTTAGCGACGTCTACATTTATTATTTTTAATCTACAGTTTTTTTATTTTTCACTTCTTAGCATATAAGCTGGCTAACGCACTCTCGTTTTAATTGTTAACCCTGACGAGGTCAGCTTGTATCTGCTGCCGAAACGTCGGTTTATAACTTTGTTTACACCAGAAGAGCGATTTCTATCTATTGATATGTTGCCTGGTGGAGCTCATTCTATTAAGAAGATACAAAGTGTTGAAAATAGTTGCAGTCTGGCTGAAGCATTCATATTGCACAATTGGCCGAAACATTCATATTGCACGATAAGTCAAACTCGAAGTTAAAAACCCGAGTAGTATACAGTGCCAGGTTTTTTGTCATATTTTGGCTAAAACCATTTTTTTCACGTATCGAATTAAGGAATTGATACAAAGCGTTAGCAATAATTGCAATCTGGTCTAAAACATTCGTACACATATATAAACTGTTGCTACCAGGCATAGTAATATTAAAAAAAACAGGTCTTCTGGTTGTCATACATTATATTACAAATACCAGAAGAGCTTGTTTTTAATTAATATTCATACACTTGTTTAGGGATTGAAATATGTATATATACAATGTGTAATTATCTATATTGATAAAGCGACGGTCCTGGTATGACCGGAGTTTGTGGGTACGAAGCTTACCACAGGCTAGTTGTTTTTCTAGCCTGGCCTTGCTTGAACTACAATCCTCATCAGGCTAACTGAGGCAACCCTTTCCATAAACATCTTGTGTACTATATATGGGTCCGTAATAGTTCCAGAAGGGCTAGATTTTGCCCATTTTCGTGGCCTCGAACTGTTAATGAAAGTTTTTTTTGTTATCAGTGATATATGGTCGTTTTTTTTTAACCAGGGATGCGGAGTTGGACTTAATACTAGGGTAGTCCGACATTCGCATGAAAACCAGGGCTGCGGAGTCGGACTCGGGACTCGATGGAGTCGGTTTGTTTTGCCGGAGTCGGACTCGGGACTCGAGTAAGACCGCGTAAAACTACCCGAGTCCCGAGTCCGACGTGCGCATGCGCAGTAGCAAATTTTGAAACTGTTAAAGCGGCAAAATGTAAGTTGTAAAAGTGCAATAGCAAATGGTGAAATATTTTTAAACCATGTAGCCTAATGCGGGTGGATCAATTATGACACCAATATGAGTGGATTGCAGAAAATCCACCTTAATTTAGTTGCGTAAATGGGTAAAATACAGGCTGTAGAGTCAGGGCCAAACTCGGGACTCGACAAATCTTACATTTGGCCGGAGTCGGACTCGGGTGTATTTTTTTCTCCGGAGTCGGATTCGGGTTGTTTTTAACCGACTCCGCAGCCCTGCTGAAAACCGATAACAAGTAAATGGGTGAAATACAGGCTGTATAGTCGGAGCTGGACAAAGGACTCAAAAAATCGGGAAATATGTAACTGATTCACCCACAATACATGGTTAAAAAATTTCCATCATATGCTATTCCACCTTTACAATTTACAGTAAAATTTCCTACTGCGTATGCGCACGTCGGAATCGGGACTGGGGTAGTTTTACGTACTCTTACTCGAGTCCCGAGTCTGACTCCACAGCTCTGCTTTAGTTCAAACGCAAACTGTTTACCTCTCAAATACCACTAACTTACCGGTCCAACGTTATTGCTGTCGTCGCTGAACTTGTGGTTGTCTCCCTCGACCCAACAGTGGCCCTTGGGCACCACCACGTGGCGGGTCTTGTAGCCCAGCGTGGTGATGACGTCATTCTCGAGGCCGACGACTCGCTTGATGTTGATGGAGTTCGGGTCGCGAGGAGTTCTGAAAAATAACATTGTTTAAACACTAAGTACGCCGAAAAGCCATTGCAGACCAACAGAATCTGTTGATCAATGATGCAAGCAGAGCAGACAATAAAAACAAGTAGCCTGTGGCGAGGTTCGAACTCACGACCTCCGGTCAGACCGGGACTATCTCGATACCAACTGAGCTACACAGGCTCAGTGGGGAGCAATTCGAGAAGCAAAAATATGAAGTTGAATGTTGACAGATAATATTTTACTCTTGACGAGATTTCACGCAAGCGTTCTTTGTCAGGCCAAAGTGAAATACACGTCAACAGTGCCACTCGTTTTCAGAAATCACATAATTTATAAAAATACTAAAACAAATAAGACTTTTCTGAATGCGCATCTCCGGTAACTTTTGCACTTGCACTTGCAAAGCAAAAGTTAGGACAAAGCATAGACCGTGGCAATCGTGCAAAACATTTATGAATCCTGTCCTTTTATGTGCAAGGTAGGTCATTTACCGAAAATGCCCCGACTACGTTACGCATTTTCGCGATGTTATCTTCTGTGCGAACTTTCGAGCAAAATTCGGATTAACAAAGGAAGTATGGCGATAAAAGTAAACAATTTGTTTTCCTTGTGCTTTTTCGCTATTTGAAGAAAAAAAGACCGGGGTTAACTCATTTTTCAGTTAAATTACAAAAACACACAACCCGTTCAAATAAAAAGTCATTTGAAGCATACGAAAACCTCTTCAACAAAATTAAAAAAAGAAAAGAAAAAAAAAACTTTTTAACAATTTTCTCGCAATGAAAGAACGTTTTTTCAATTACTCAATTTCGGTCGACGAGTGACGATTGGTCGATATTACGCGCGTAAATTCGCAAAGGCTATTGGTCGGCGCCAAATCGATAGAGAATGTCGGTTGTCGTGACAACAGCAACGGGACTGGCGCGAGTTTTGCCTTTGATTGATAGCACAATTACAGGGCCGGTGGGGTATCGATCGATAAAAAAGGTCCCTTTGGAAGAATAATTGCAATTTTTCCGCGCGACCTGCAGCGGCAGACGTGAGCGTCCAGCGGCATAAGGAGATTAAGCGCGCGGCGCCGTCTATGAGCGAACAATGGAAGGCCCATTGTCACAGTGGATGTGGATTCCGCAGGGATCGGACAACTATACGGTGGTGTATGGCACAAGTATAACAGACGGTGTTGAGAGGAAATAATAGTGATTTTTTTGTCAGTCTATCTCTGTATTTATGGTTCAGGAGTAAAACAGAGTTAAAACGTTTTTAATATTTACCGTAAGTCAGTGGTTTCTCAACCTTTAGGACGCGGCACAAATTGGGTGTTTTTTTCTAAAATTACTTCTGAGCAAGATTATTCAAAAATTTTAGAAAATTGGGGAGCAATTTAAAGAAATGGCTCATTTTAATTAAAATTGACGTAAGGAATAAAACAGAGTTGAAATTTGTTTTCAAATACGTCGCTATATTCAATAGTAGGCAGTTTGATTTGATTGGTTCGCTGACTGCAATAGTTCAAGTGGTTAGGTTTATTGAGTTTGGTTTTGAGCAAGATTTCTTTGTAATTTAAGAAAATTGCGGAAACAATACGAAGAAATCGGATCATTTTAATTAAATTCGAACTTGGTTATGCTAATTTATCATGTTCTTGTCAGCTCTCTCTGTGTATATATACGTCAGGAATAAAACAGAGTTGAAATTTGTTTCTAAATATGTCGCCAGATTTAAGTCAACCTATGGGACGCGGCCTCAAATTGGGTGGCAGTATGATTTTTTTTCTAAGATTCGTTCTGAGCAAGATTTCTTTAAAATATGAAAAAATTGGGGAAGCAACACGAAAGACGTGGCTCATTTTAATTAAATGCGATCTTAGTTATGCTAATTTATAATGATTTTGTCAGTCCTCTCGTATATACATTCCAGGAATAGACAAAGTTGGAATTTGTTTTGTAAAAATGTCAATAGATTTATTAGGTGGCCATTTAGTTGGTTGGGTCGCCGACTGCAGTAGTTGAAGTGTTTAGGTTTGGATTTGAGCAAGATTTCTGAAAATTTTTGAACTATTTGAGCCAGGGATGCGGAGTCGGACTCGGGACTCGAGTAAGACCGCGCAAAACTACCCGAGTCCCGAGCCCGACGTGCACATGCGCAGTATCAAATTTTAAAACTGTTAAGCGGCAAAATGTAAGTTGTAAAAGTGTAATAGCAAATGGTATTTTTAAACCATGTAATACGGGTGGATCAATTATGACACCAATATGAGTGGATTGCAGAAAATCCACCTTAATTTAGTTGCGTAAATGGGTGAAATACAGGCTGTAGAGTCAGGGCTGGACTCGGGACTCGACAAAATCTTCTCCGTAGCCGTGATTTGAACTATGGAGGGCATGTCTTAACCCACGGGTTGCGACCCCAAATTGCTCGACTTTCGATTTGTTTGGAGCCCCGACTGCAATAATTTACATGGTTAAATTTATTGCGATTGGTTCTTGAGGAACTTGCGGAGGCAATACGAAAAAAATGTTCATTTTAGTTAAATTCGAACTAATTAGTGCTAATTTATTATAAGTTTGCGCTTTCAAAAAGTTTAATAAATAAACTTTGGTTGCTAAAGCCTCGCTGTAATACTTCGCCGCGAAAAAAGGTTAACAAACACTGCCGTAAATCAACTATCAATTGAACAACTATATAGGGTAAGACACATACAACAGACTAAGGGTTTACGCTACCATTTTTGTCAGCATTGTACGTAATGGACCAAAAGCGAATGGCATAAGAATAAAATAGCTTTAATTGCCTTGTAATCTGTCAACCGTACAACATGTGAAAGTTTGGTTGTATAGTGACGAATGTATAGAAGATGGGGTTAGCCGTTATTAGCGCTACATGAAAAGTCAGAATTATATAGCTTTTCTAATTTTTGTCAGCCTTATATGGAAAGGCCTAGGGTCGAATGACATAAGATTAAAAAAGCGTTAATTATTTTGTATTCTGTCGCTAGGATTACGGAAATTCAACCACACAAAAATTGAATAATGTGGAAGAAGAGTAGGCGTTATATCCTTATATGTTGTTATTTTTTCAGCGTTATATGAAAAGGCCCAATGACGAATGAATAAAAGATTAAAGAGTCAAAACATTTTTTTTGTATCTTTTGCTAAATTTAATGCACTATTTTGACTCAAGCAAACAAAAAACGGTATTTTGCTAGAGATAAATGGAGCAGGATGAAAATTATGCGGTAAGAAGGTAGACTTTTTCAAGAGTTTAACGTATAAGGGTCAAAAGGCAATTGGCAGCTGTATAAGCAGAAACACGAGAAATCTTGGATCGACAGTGCGAGGCCGAAAATAGTGTTTTTAAACGTTTTGTTGGACTTGGGACGCACCATTCATTTGTTTAGTTGTTTGTATCATAACATTTTTATCAATTGTTGCATTTTTTCGTAACAATAATTTCGAATGTACTTTTTACGGGATAAGATAATACCGAAAGCATTTTATTGCTTATGGAGCACAATGGTTGGAGGTTGAAGTAAGACGTACTAAGAATATCAAAGCCGGAACAGAAGTGAGTATGATTTTGTGAACGCTTCGCATATATTTTTATTCATTTTTAACATCAGATATGAAAATGAATAAAGAGTTATTTGAAACTTTTAAAACGCTACCTATACTTCTGCATTGGCTTCGATATTTTTACTGCACTTTTTTCCCGAAATTACATTTAAATACAGCTCTTGGAAAATTAAAACCGAGGGTCGCGGCGCACAGTTTAGGAAAGGCTGGTCCAAATTAACTCTTCGTAGCGCTGGTTTGTGATGCAATTCAAGGTTTGCTGTGCGTTTTAGTACAATTTCAAGAATGGCGTTAACACCGGTCAATATAAGGGGTAAAAAAAGATCTTGCATAAGAAAGGCTAAAATGGCCCGATCAAAACGATATATTGATAAAAAAAAATTAATCAAACAACACAAATTAAAAAAGTGTTAAACAAAAATATAAAACGGTGGCGAAAAATTAAAATAAAAAAAAGATGATTTGATTTAAAATGTTTCGGTCACCATCAGTGTTGATTGTAAGAAAAAGTTATATTTTCATAAAAAAAAAGAGCTAACTTTTTTCCCGCATATTAACGAGATGAGTGACTTTACCGAAATGATACACGCGATTTAATAACTTTTCCCTGTGCGTTTAAAGAGTTGGTGGCGGAGAGTCTGAGTAAACAAGAGGACTGGTTAAGTGGAATGTTCGGCGATGTGTATAACCTTTCTTCAAAGCGTCTTGGTTATGAGCAAGGCATACTCAAACACTCTGTACAGTATTTAAAAACCAGTGCCTCGGCGGCAAAAAAGTTTGTCCGTAGAATAATCGTCAAGATGTTATACGATGCAACAAATAATTTAGGCTTTGTTTTGTTTATAGCAGAACAGAATATAGTCATGTTTAAAGTCGTTGTTTTTGTTGTTGGTTTGTTTGGTTTATTTTTTTGGTTTGAATTATTCGCTATTCAGGTTGACATATCTCGTACAAAAAAAGGATTTGTTTTATATTTTAAACTTCTTTATCGTGTGATTGATACAAGGATACGAGGTGAGCAAACACTTTAAGGTTGAAAAAAGTGAAAAATGGTTTAGTTTGTTTGGATATGTAGGGTTATGAGACTTTCTGACTATATCGGATCGTGGCCGATCTGATAATAAATTAACGTAGTAATTTTAATCATGATTTGGGATTCAACGCAGAGATTCTACCTTGAAATGTAAATTTATTAAAAAAAATAGTAAGTAAACAACTGAAGATACCAAACTTCTTAACGCTGAACCAAATTTTTGCCTAATAACCTGAAGAACAACCTTTAAACCAGAGGTTCTTAAACTGGGGTCCCTGGACCCCTTGTGGGTACGTGAGCTTGCTTTAGGAGATCCGTGAAGGCTTATTGAATTATTAGTGTATATTTAAAAGTCATCATTTTTTTAAATAAAAGAGTTAATTAAAAATAAAACGATTCTGCACTGAATGTATTTTTCTTTTTTACATTATTATTACATTATTTTTATTTTACATTTTTTGGACCAAAAATAGTCGATTTATGAAGTCTATTGGTATTGTGGAGTCAATTTTTGACGTCATCCCCAAAAAATTTGGTTGACACTGGTCCATGCGAAGCAAAAACTATTTTTAGCCGCGTAAAACAAGTTACGAACCCCCGCTTTAAAACGGTTAAATTTAATCTATTTTGCTTATTTAAGCATTGTAAAAATGCCATTTGGTAAAAAATCGGATCGCGATAGTTTTCCTTAAAATATCACATAGAGGTAACGGAAAAATATCTTTCATACATTTCTAGTACGTTAAAACTTTTCTAAACGCCAACATATTTTAAACAGTTTAATCGTCTATCGGGGATATGTTTATATTTGGATTGGAGACATTTTTTTGTGCTTTTTTTAACAATTACGATACAGTGATATATAAGAGGGCGAGGAATCAGTTCAGTTAATGTTTTATCACGTCAGTCCAATATACGTCGCTCATATTTTATTCAGTACTTCCACGCACTTGTGTAGTCAGAGCATGTTTGAGACGAGAGCTAATTAAATTTCACATTACACTAAAATTATGCCTAAAAAAACATCCCTGTAAAGTTGCTGAGGTTGTAGCAAGATGAGAAAAACATAAGTCTGCAGATTAATGTGGCGTTGTTTTAATGTTCGTAAACGACAATGTGTATTGTTGACGTCATATTGGATTGAGGTTTTGGTTTAAAGTTAGATAAATATTATAACCCAGGAGCGTAAAAAACCAATGTTAAAACGTAAACGTAATACGCTGTTTTTAAATAACTTGACTTCTGTTAAGTATTTTTCGAACATGACTTGACTGGACTGGACAAAAGTCATTGAGGCAAATGACTTGACTTATTGACTGGAATATTTGTGTAAATATCCAATTTTGAAATGAACTTTTAAGCTATACCATGCCTAATGCGTATTATAGATTTAAGAAAAGTACATTCGCATTTTGGCGTCAATTAATAGCGGCATAAGCTCATCGCTAACAAATTGCTAGACTCAACCTTATGTCAAAAATCTACTACACATAATTTCAGCCGATATCTGTCCGACATTTTATCAAAAAAATTATGACGTCACCACGACGCAATGACGTCGTCCACGCGTCACAAGTGTTTTTCTGGGGGGTCCGAAAAAGTTTGGTTTGGGCGTCGAGCAATTAACTGTTGAATTATTAATGGCTAGTGTTGGTTTGATGGATGGCCAGAGGGAAGTGATATCGTATAGGTGGAATGGTCCCTGGGGAAATACGATCGTGCGACCGGATTTCGGCTCGCTAGAGCCGGTAGAAAAGTAGACAAAGGACCAGTGTTTTAAGTCAACGACTGTTTTTCAAATAACTTGACTTGAGTGCCCTTTGTCAGTGTTTTTAAATTACTTGACTTAAATGAATTGACTTGATTGCACTTAAGTCACTGCATTTAGATGACTTGACTTAAGTACACTTAAGTCACTGTTTTTAAATGACTTAAATTGAGGGCACTTCAGTCACTGTTTTCCAAATGACTTGATTTGTGTGCACTTAAGTCACTGTTTTTAAATGACTTGGCTTGAGTGAACTTTAGTTACTGTCTTCATATGACTTAAGTGCACAGGTCACTGTTTTCAAATAACTTGACTTCAGCTCAATCAAGTCACTGTTTTCAAATAATTGGACTAGAGTCCACTTAAGTTACTGTTTTCAGATGACTGGACTTAAGTGCACTTAAGTCACTGTTTTTGGGTGACTTGATTTAAGTTAATGTAATTTATTGGTTTGAAATGATTTCACTTTAGTGCACTCTAGGTCGTTTAAGTAAAATGAATTGACTTGGATAAATTCGTTAGGACATATGACTTGGCTATGGCTTAAGTTAAGTCAGTCAAATGACTTATGTAATTCGGACGATAACTACTTTGGTATTATAAATTTCAGGAAGACGCTGTATTACTCAGAATAAAAAATGTAATTTAGGGATCACTGTTAAAAAAAAGTAATTGCGAATCAGTATTGACAACTTTTTACCAGGGCTGCGGATTCGGAATCAGGACTCCCCGAGTAAAACTACATATGACTACCCAAAGTGCGCATGTGCAGTACAAAGTTTAGTGGTAAAATATTCTTTAACCACCTATTGTGGGTGGATTAATTATCACTCCTTTGAGTGGATTTTCTGAATATCCACCTTATTTAGTTGCGTAATTGGGTGAAATACAGGCTGTAGAGTTGGAGGCGGACTTGAGACTCGACAGAATCGCCAAATTGGTCAGAGTAGGCTTCGAGTTTATTTTATGAACGACTCCGCAGCCCTGTTTTTTACAATGTAAGCTTAAAATCTGTTTCTTTCTGCGCTTGTTATCTTGTGCTTAGTTCGGGACCCTTTTGTGTTTTTGTAGGTGCCATATACCAATTAGCTCTACACTATTCGATGAATAATTATACCTGCGTGTGACAAACACGATTCCGCGCCACAATTAAGCTGAAATACATCTGCCAGTGTCAATCACCTGCTTTTAAATTAACCAAACATGTCAATCAGCGGAAAAATGACCTTTCGGTTCTTAGGGTAATTTTACTTCAGGTCTTTATAGTAATAGGCTAAAATATATCATCTGCAGAGGGACAAAGACTGCTTTAAAAAACACAGAAGATACGTTACTTAGTGTAAAAGACCTTTTTCTTTGAAAGAAATAGTATTCAAAATTAAACATATATATTGCGTCACGTAATTATTTTTCTTAAGTCAGTGTATGAGGCATTCTTTTATGGTTTTGTAGAGAAGTGAACATTACCATTATCGTAACTGAGATATTTATAAATTTGAACTTGGAAACATTTGATAGATATATGTTGTTTTTTAGTTATGTTTCAGTTATGTTTTAGTTTACCTATTGATCGTAATCGGACGAGTTTACCGTTTTTAATAGTTTATCGTTTTAGTTTGATATTAGTGATTTGATTTAAAGATAACTTGCTCTAATTAACAATGACTTGGGCGACTGATGACTTGGACTAGGACTTCCCTTGTTTGTTTTTTTAAAAAGAGTTCACTTACTTGGAATTTAGTTATTTCAAAAAGTAACTTGACTGGAACTTTACAATGACTTGTGTACAACACTGTATATCAGGATTTGAGCAAAAATACACCACATTTCTAGCGTTGGTTTTCGTATAAAAAATGAATTCATTCCCCAAGGTCAAATAATCGAACCGATGCCCTTCAAGAACCACGTGACTTAATAAAGGAGACACGACACCCAATCACAACTAATTTGCGCTCCAGGGAATAAGGTTCGATTGGGTAGAGTCCAATTTATGTTTTCCTTGTCTACCAGGACAAAATCATTACGCCAGGCCAGTGGTCAACAGATTTTTTAGATGGCAGACCAATTTTGTTTCATGGAAATAATTAAAACCCCATGGTTGTTTTACACCAAGGCAACAGCTACTTTACAATTGTCAGTGTGAAAAGTAAGTCGGAACATTCCAGAAAAACTATTTCTTTGAAGTTATGCATCACTATAGGCCAGTGGTCGGCAAACTGTGGGCCGCGGCCCAAATGTGGGCCGCAGAGCCATTTTTAGTGGGCCGCGAGTTACTTTTAAATAGCTTAGTGTTATCATGTAGTTGTGGGCTGCGTGATAGTCGTACATTCATTGCACTTTATTTTAAAAGTTACTGTGGCATAGAATTTTTAAATTGGCTCAGCTTGGAAAGCCCTACGGCCTACGTGTCAAATGTGGCCCTGAGAGCCGAACTATATTTTTTGCCAACTTTAACTATATATAAACGAAAAAATTTTCGCGCTTCGCGCGTATAACCTTTCTTTTATAGTATGTTTTACATTATGACATAACACTGTTTTGGGCATCAAGGCGCAGTGCAATATTTAACCTTCAAATTAAATATCCCCAATCCGCAACTGTTTCGTAGCGGTTTACGTAGTGGGCCTTCAGTAGCTCTGAAAAGAGTACTTTGGGCCGCAACAAAAAAAGTTTGCCGACCACTGCTATAGGCTTTATACGCCTAATCTAATAAACGCTCGATAGAGTTTAAATCTAATTGAAATCATCGCCACAGCATTTCCTGACGCAATTTGGTTTCCAAATCCTGTTTAACAAGGTCGGGGGCGTTATTCCTGGCAAAAAAGCAAGGCGGGATTAAGTTATCTACCAAGCAAGGCGCTACGGGAATATAGTTAAGTCGATTTGCGGTAAAACTGGCTGGAATTTGCTCAACAGTCGCCTAACTGGGTCAATAAGAACCCGATTAAAAATTGCGATCCTAATGCATTATTTATCGACGTCACAGAGCCCTTTCTGGAACCACTTGTTGCGTCACAGCAGTACAGGATAATGGTTTGGAAACAATCGTTTGTGTTAATGGAAAGACAGAGAATAAGAATTACCAAAAGGAGCTGTATCAAGTAAATGCTAGGATTTTGAGTAAATGATGACAATGCTTGTAAATTCTCAGATTCAAGAACTGGAAAACGACAGAGAATAAGAATTACAAAAAGAGCTGTATCAAGTTAGGTTTTTGGTAAAAAATGGTGACAATCGTTTATTAACAAACGACACATTGTCAACTGACCTGTATTAAGTAAATGTTAAGATTTTAAGGGAAAATGGTGACAATGTTTGTCAGTTCTTACATTCAAGAAATGGCAAACGACAGAGAATAAGAATTACCAAAAAGATCTGTACGAAGTAAATGTTAAGATTTTAAATAAAAAATGGTGACCATCGTTTGTAAATTTAAACTTCTGACTACTAAGATTAAAATGGCTTCAGCTAAAAGTTGCATCGTTCTAAAATTTTATTTTCATCGTTTTACCTTTTAAATTGAAGCTTATAGTTTTGGTTTTGCTTGATGAAAAATCAATATTGTACCGTAACATGAGAAAAATGTTGATATTTAGACGTAGCATGAATAAAACGAAATACAACCTCCATCCATTTTGCTTTAAAGTGTTGATAAAAATGAAGTACATTTTTTTAGCAAGTCAAGGTCAAAAGACGACAAGACTCACATATCGATTTTGGATGTTCGTGTTTATGTTACATAGCCATTCGGCTTTCATCAAAACTAATGAAATCAATAAAGCAAGATTATCTCCGGATTCATACAAAAAGTAAATCGATGTGATTAACTGTTCACTAATTGCTTATTTTTATTACAGCTTTCAGTCTTGACTGAAAAGTAGACATGGGATTTTTTTGATGTCATTTTAAATACGGGTTCTTTACAAAATATAGATAAACCGTCTTCCTTTAGTTTCAGGCGTTATTTTGCCATTTAGGCGTTATTTCGAACTTAGGACGTACTCCGACAGATCTCGGTCTTACTCAGAAACTTTTAGATCTTAATCTTGTGTGAATATTACTGCGTACATGGATTAATTATTTAGTTAATCATTATATTACGGTATTATAGATTTTTATGCAGTAGCTATTGTTGCTTTGTCGGTCTTATTGTGTGTTCCCTCATTTCTTTTACAGGTTCTCACTCAAAACTTAGCAATGAAGGCAAATTTAAAACTAGTCGCTTTTATGTTTGTCCTTTGCGTTTACCGCATCGAAGCAAAGTGGAATTTTACAGGAAATTGTCCATTTGTTTGCGAGTGTATCGATAAAGAATGGTCAGAAACAGAGGAACCCTTCGCAACAGTTGTAGCCAAGGTTGTAGATTGCTCAAAAGCCGGATTAAAAGAAGTGCCCGTGCTTCCAAATGATACACAGGTGCTTATCCTAGACAGCAACGAGTTTACCAATATATCAAAGGTAATGGAGTCAATCTCGATTTACAAAAGCCTAAAGGATCTATCCTTGAGCCGAAATTTCATCTCCAGCTTTGAAATCGATGGAAAATACCCGAATATCGAACGGCTTACAGTCAACGATAACAAGATTGAAAAGATTTCGTTTGGCTTTTTGAAAAGTTGCCCGAATTTGCGCGAGTTTTCAGCGGAACGCAATTCTATCCAGCTAATGCTTCCGGCCGAGTCCAAAATCGATGCCAGGCTTCGAATTCTCCGCCTAGACTCGAACAAAATCGAGCGGCTTGGTTGGCTCAAGTCCATTACCGGTTTGGAAGCAACCCTTCAGATCCTAACTCTGGGCGGGAATCAATTAATCGACTCCCGGCTGAACGAAAACCTTTTTTCAACTTTCCCCGCTCTCAGCGCGCTCATAATCGGCGACATGGGACTTGAAGAAATTTCCGAGGTCGCTTTTTCGAACCTCAAGCTTCTAGAGACCCTAGAACTGGACAACAACAAGTTACGGGGGTTCCCCGTGAATGCCTTCACCCCTTTAAACTCGCTGCGGACCCTAAACCTTAACGAGAACCTCTTTAGCGAAATCGCGGCGCACACATTCGAGAACATGACGTCACTCGAAAGCGTCGAGGTTACCAGGCAACCGTTGCTAAGGCTGGTTGACGACGGTGCATTTTCGCGTCTACCCCGTTTCAACGCGGTTCTGCTGTCCCACAACCCCCGTTTGGCCTACGTGGCCCCTGGGGCATTCAGGGCATGCCCCCTGTTGAGAACCCTGGACCTACAGAGCACGAGCGTCGAGATTTTGAGCGAAGAGGTTAAGAAAGACTTGCCGGCGCTTAAAGACATCTACATGAAGAATAACCCGGTGAATTGCAACTGTATGATGATGTGGATGAAAGAGTGGAGCGAAGGTTCGTGACATGGACCAAAAGTTTTTTTGATATTTTTAAAAAAAATTTTTTGTAATTTTTGACCAAGTTTTTTTGTAGTTTTTGACCAAAATTTTTGTTTGTTTTGACCGAAGTTTGTTTGTATTTTTTGACAAAGTTTTTTTGTATTTTTGAGCATAGTTTTTCGGATATAGTTTTCGTAGTTTCAGAAACATTTTATATTTTATTCCGATATTATACTTGAAAGTTAAGCCTCTCGATCCTATCCGATACCAAATGACATCATTGGTGTGTTGCTAATCTAGACGTTTTTAGAATGCTTTAGTATGCTCATGACGTCATGAGTATGAAAGTTTTTGTATTTTCGAACTTCTGTGCTTGCCAGGAGTGTTATTTTTTTAAAGAAGAGCTTAACGTTTAAAAATTCCAAAATACCAAGCACGATTTAATGCATGTTGGTTTGTCACAAAATACTATTTTTTTAGAATTAAAAGCGCATACTAATAGGGATGTCTAATACTTTATATTAGATATTATTCTGATACCTATAGCCGATAAACGGGTAGCAAAGCATCACGTTCCGGTCCAATACCAAATTACACTATAATCACTATGCGCAAACAAATATAATCAATCATTTGCGGAACCCTGCTCTAAAGTGCCTACTAATAAACATTACAGCCCGTCAGAGAGCGTTCTATGATTAACAAAAAAACAGAAGCAAAACGTTTTAATTTAAAAGCATTTGCTAAACTATTTGGGTCGCACCATTTTGGAAATAGCATAATTTTCGGTCGCTTAAAAAAGTATTTGCGAAACCTTGCTCTAAACCAAAGTATCTATTGATAAATATTTCAGCCCCTTCAGACAGGGAGGGTACTATGATTGACAAACAAAAGAAGCAAAACGTTTTACTTAAAAATATTTGAGTCGCACGACTTTGGAAATAGCATAATTTTGAGTAGGGTCAAAAAGTATTTGTGAAACCCTGCTCTAAAGTACCTAATAATAAACATTTCAGCCCCTTCTGAAAGCGAGGGATCTATGATTGACGGAAGCAACAGAATTGTGTGCAGTTCCCCGCCCCAGTATAGAGGAAGTTACTTAAGTGAAGTTCAAGCTGAAAGCAGCACTTGTGCACCAAGTGTCGAACCAACATTTCCTCTGCACGTAAATCTCGATTACGGCGAACGATTGGAGATAAAATGCAGGTAAGTTTGGAAGCTATGTGGTAATGTACAGTAACATAACACGGGCAATCGTTTCCGTTACGTTAGTGTTTTAAAACCTATTGGTTTTTAACCCATGGATCGTTACCCAAAATTGGTTGCAAAAACTAAATGTCCTATTATAACAGAGCTGTATGGAGCTCACAATGTGCGCAAAAATGAAATGTGCAAAAAATGTGCGCACATTTGAAAATGACTTCAAAAATGTGCGCATTTTTGTTCAGAATGTGCGCACATTTTGAACAGGCACAACCCTAACTCTAAACTTCATCTCTAAACTATAACTATTTTAACCTTAATCAAAAATCTTACTCTTTTTACCTTAAATATAACTGTAACTTTTTTACCCTAAATCTCACTCTAGACAAGTTCAAAATGTGCGCACTTTTTAGCGCGCACATTTTTGCGCATACTGTGCAAAACAACCCTGTTGGCTGAATAAATCAATAACTACTGACACATTTGTTGTGATTTTGCCCATATCCACAATTGTTGCTATATCATAGGCTAAAGCGGTATTTCTAAACCCACGGCTCGCGTTTAATTTGGTGGGTTTGCCGACTGCACTTGTTAACATGGTTGGATTTATTGAGATCGGTCCAGAGCAAGATTTCTTTAAAATTTTAGAAAATTCTGGGAGAAATACGAAAACATAAAGTTTGAATTTATTCATACTATTCGCCTTAAAGTTTGTTCAGTTAAAACAAAGTTCGGCTAATAGAATTGGGTCACCCGGGCTCCCCTGTTATATTTGCGCTTAATAATTTTGGGGCAACGAAAAACAGTTTCTGTTTTGGTGTAAGATTTCGGCCGGAGAATTCGTAGCGCAAATTTTTTATTGTGGAAGCATTGAAAAACATGTTTTGCATACTTTAACACCTACTTTTCTATCCGCGTTTGAAAATCAAACTAAAATGATGATTAACCTTGTTTTAGTTGCAAACTATATTGCCAGTGTTTTATTTCGCTAAAATTGTTTTGGTTTTGAAAAAGGTTCGTGGAACAATGTTACGTAGTAAGTAAGGGAACATTTTAGTGCAAAATAGGACCAAACTACTAAGTACTTACATTTAAACAACATGTTCCACATCGTAAAATGCTTGTAGGCTACAACAAAGATTTACCCGCACAAACTTAGGTTATAAAAAAGTTTGAACAACGCGTTAGATTACAATACGTTTGGTCGCTCGATGTTACGCTAAATTACGTGTAATAAAATTCAGATAACCTGACGTCAAGTTGAATGACGTCAGACTACGTCAGGCCAACTAAACTTCAATATATGGTCAATAATACAATTTTTTTTTTCGCTGATAGATAAAGCATTGTAGCTCAATTGTTCAGCCCACTTACAGATGAATCTTGAAAGACAGGTGAATTGACTGCTAAAGAATCGTGCTTTAGGTTTGCTGCATTATTTATGACCTTTATTTAGGCCTGAGCACCTTGCATTTATGAACGAGAATCGTGCATAATAAAGCTTTATAGGCTACTGTCGAGCACACTAAAATATACATGTATCTTTTTAAAGGGAATTTACAGTACGCTCTTGAAATTTTTTTTTCAATTTTAAGACCAATACATTAATGACTACAACATTGTACAACAACACTAATAATCATAGTACTTTATTCATTTTTTTGCAAATTACAGAAGTTTTGGAAATCCAAAGCCAGACATTTTTTGGGTTTTGCCGAATGGAATTACAGTGAGCAACAACACGGAAGCAAATGTTTATCACATGAAATTGGAAAAAGACGGAACACTGTCATCAATACAAGTAATATAGACATGGCAACAAGATATTTCCCATCAATAGAAATGGGGCTAAATCAGGGTTCAGGAACCTTTTTAGCTAAGGGAGCCACAAAAGTCAAATATTCTTGGTTATATTCCCATGAGAGCTATATAATACTATTTTACATCTAGTAACAGGTTGGAAAAAATAGTTCAACGCATTTTAAATTGCTATTAGTTTTCAAATATAAACAGTCCTACAGTCCAATTTCTTCTAAGTTATTTTTTTTCATTTATTCTTTTTTGTTTTGTTAAAACTAAAAAGAAAAAGAAGTTTGAGGTTGTGTCTGAAATAGATTATTGTTTTTTTGCAAAATTACAACTTTTAAGCTCACTGTTTTGTTAGCACATTAATATAAAAATATTATTAAAAAAATAATGTAGTATGGTGGTTTGACATTGATTGAATTTCTTGTGTAGACCATTTCTTTATCAACTCAACAGAATTCACATATTGATAGATACTTTGTATTTGACTATTACTTAATATGTTGTGTATTCAGATATACTGACAATGCTTTTGCTGGCGAAAAATTACATAGATTAATCTTTTAAATGAGTCTGTCCTGAATTGCTAGCTTTACTAGAATATTCTGCTGGCTTAATTTGCCTTAGCTGGCAATATATATATATATTATATACAATATATTTACAATATATTTTAATAGTGTCTGACCTGAATTGCTAGCTTTGGTGGAGTATTCTGCTGATGATAGAAACTTTGATTTTAAGTTCCAGGTTATACCTGGGGAGTACACATGCATTGCTAGCAATCTAAGGGGAATGGCAAGTCGCAAAGTTTTGGTTAAAGTCAAACCAGAAACAACCAAAATGACCAAAGACATCACAACAGATGCAGCACCAACAATGAGCACAACATCTACAGAAGAAGAACTAGAACACGCTACAACAGAAGTTGCACAGCCATCAACAAAAACAGCGCAACAAACACAGTCTACTACAACTACAACAACAGCAGCAGCAACAGTTAAATTGAATGACACAAAACAAATTACAATAGCATCTCAACCAAAAATCGAAGAAACAACAGAGAGCACCCTGGCAGCTACAAAAGCAAGTCAAAAATCTACACAAACTACAATAATCAAGAAGTTAACAACAACAACAACAACAATGGCAACAGCAACAACAGAAGGTTTGAATATAATGTACTTAATGTTTTTTATACAATCACTTGTTGTTGGTAATTACTGCTCTGCACTTTCCCCGAAGCTTATTATTAAAAAAAATTGGTATGAAAAAAATCAATATTTTTTTCGCAAAAAGTGGACAGCCATATTTTAAAGACATGGTACCAATATTGGTATATAATAATGTTTGTAAAAAAACTAAATTTTAACTTTATTTAGAAGTGAAAATAAATTGATATATCAGATTACAGATAACATTAATTGATGTTCTGTTTTGCTGTTTTGCTGATTTTTTTCTGTCATATAATGCAACTTTTTCTTAAAACAAGCAAATTTGCTATTTTTTTGAACATTGCTCTTTGCTTACTGATACAAAAATAGTGTTTGGTTTCCATCATGCCAAGTTAATATGTACAATAAGAGTTGTATAATAAAATAGAAGTTAAAATGTAATGAATGTAATTTGCATTAAATTATGTTCCTTTAAAATTAAATTATAACCATATACAAAAAATTGGTTGGCAAAAACAATCTCTCACGGGTATCGCTCCAAAGTGATGTTGCTATGTCTCTATTTGAAAGTTGTTTAAATTTTCTCAGGAAATGAGTCAGAACCAACAGAAGAAATGTGGCAAGCGCCACTGACAGTGACAACTGACAGGCACAAGGTGCTAACAACCGCCATCAACAGCATATACTTGCCAGTGCCCGATATAGACATCCTCAAAGTCAAGGCAACTTCTGCGCTTATAACATGGACAACAGCAGATGAACTGTTGTCATTGCATAATCAGCAAAATCTCGTCATGATGATAAGTCTCGAGCATAATAACAGGTTAGTCGTCAGTAAAAATAAGCTTTTCTATGTTGTAGATTAAAAAGGAAATCAAATAAATCATTCCTTAACTCTTAAGCCTGTGAGCTCTTTTAATTTACTAAACTTTTCAGTGAACCCTATCGTTGTGTCAGCTATTGGAAGGACTTGGCGAAATGTATCAAAACATTAGCACGGCCAAATATTTTTAGATTCCTTGGTTGAGAAAAATTTTTTTTTGAGCAATGTCATACAAACAATAAGTCAATGGAAGACACACAAACATATGTGTTTAATAACATCTGTGATCTAGCCCCTCGGTGCAAGTATTGGCGTATGGTCGTTTCTCGACTCGCTCTCTCTGAGCCTGCATAGCTCAGTTGGTAGAGCGACGGTTTCGGCTTAACCGGAGGTCGTGAGTTCGAACCTCACTGCAGGCCAGTTGTTTTTCTGGCTTGCTCTGCTTGCATCATAGATCGACAGATTCGGCGAGTCTGCGATGGCTTTTCGGTGTACTAAACAATAAGTCACTTATATCTCTCTATCAGCATATGTATTTGTTAACATTTATTGACTTGAGCCCTAATTGAAAGAGAAAAACATAGCATATTGTTTTCTAAAATATCTTTGCTGATAACTGTTTTATGTATAATTTAAACATGGAAAATCTGGTTTCCAGTTCTTTAAATGACTTTCCTACAGTTATATTTAATCCAAAACAAGTAGTAGTGAACTTGATTTCAAGGTTACAACGACTTATTTGAGACAAATAGTCTGGCTTTGCAATCTTTGTCGTTACACTATTTTTAATCTAAAAATCGTTTTGATAGCTGCATTTGTCTAAAACTGAGAAATCTAAATTCCAGTTCTTTGAAAGATATTGCACAGTTGTATTCAAGCTTAACAAAGTAGTACCACTAATGCCCACTCTTGCTATTGTAGGATAATATACAAGGAAAAAGTCCAGCCTGCAGGAATAAAGCCAGACTGGGAACTTCAATCACCAGAATACAACATTTCACTGCTAGAGTCTAATCAACTTTATAAGGTACTACTTGGGTCACACTTTGCAGTGATCCAAAAGCAAAAATATGGTGAAGCTTTGACCCTTCAGCAATATACAAAATTCGGGTTTTAATATAGTAACAAGGTTCTTATTTGAGCATACAGAAAGTAAATGGGGCTAACCTGTTAAAAAAGTGAGACTTTTCATAAAACTGAATTCCTGTGATGCATGTTAATTTAAAAAACAATTCCTTTTCAAGGCTTATCTGAATTAACAGATTGTGAATCCAATTTCTAAAGACATTGATAATTATATAAAAAAGTTGAAATTTTTGCTTTTTGGTAAAACATGTAAAAAATTATAAAAGGTAGAATATACAAAAAGTGAGTACATATTCTATTGAGAATCAGGATTTTCTTTTTACATTGTGTTATTTTATTGTCAACCTAAGACAGTGTTCTCAACCTTTGTTTTTGCAGCAAGCCAAATACAAGGCCAAATATACTCAAACATAAGACAAATATCATAAATAAATTCGAGTTTATATAATAGAAGTCATGTGTTTTCTTAATTCCAAAGTTTTTCTAAAGTTTGAAAGAAACATAGGTCTGGAACATATCTCAATAAATCTAACAATTCTAAATACTTCAACGACCCAAGCAAATCAAAAGGCCACACAACTTTCGGATGCGTCTCATGTTTTGAGAAATCCAGACTTAAAATGATTGCTCAGTAAACATAACAAATCTGCTGTTTATTTCACTGACCCAAATTGAACATCTCACAACAAGTCAGATTTAAAATGCTGTAGATTTAGGTTGTTTTTTCGCTTGCTTGTACCTTTCAAACGTGGTCAAGTCGTACAGACAAGGAATACCAAACTATATATATGCGTTTAACGTATTTAGTTATTCTTATTAATATAAATTCTTTAAAAATGATTGCCTTATCTCTCAAACTAAAAAACAAATAATGTTTTGTTAAAATTTTTTACTGTTTTACAAGTTTTTGTGGAATAACTTATTTTTTTGTTGAATAACACTATTTTTTTCAGGTTTTTAATACCGTATAAATTGGTAATTTTAGGTTAAACTAATTGTGTTCAAATTGGTATTTCATGCCATTTAGACCATATGTTAAGCAATGCATAGTATAGTAATAACTTAGGGAGTATTGACCCAAAAACACATTTCAAAAATAAGAAGCATTTTTTCCATTGTTGTTAAAGATTATATTGACATGTTTAGCAACTTATTGTATGTGTACAGTTATAACTTGCACTCTAAGTAATATAAAAACTATTTCTTTCAGATTTGCCTTACAGTAAAATGTTGCCAGGGGTTACAGGAAAATCACTCATGCACGCAAATGCACACAGCTAAGACAGAACTGATTGGAAACCACAATCTTTCAGCTATTGCAACTGTGTTAATAAGTAAGAACAGTTAATTACCTTGAATAGTTATTCAGATCACATACACAGGAAAAACTTTTGACTAGGTACCAAAAATAAGCTGTTTTCGATTAATAACCAAAATCACACAATTTTTAAAAAATATTTTAATTTTAACATTTTTCAATGATAAGCAATATCACACATTTTTTGGAGAATCACTTAACTTTACAATGATTTTAAGTTTGTTATCCAAGACACCTATTCTACCTTTAAAGATAAATTTATAAAAACATAGAAGGGTATCATTCAACCAATATATGACCTTGTAATGAATTTGAAAAAACTAACTTTTAAATGTTTCAATTTTTTTATTTTGCTTGTTTGATAATAGCATTAATGTCATTAAGTATCAGATTACAATAGTTTTTACCCAAATTATTGAGTATTGGATATTTGTATCAAATTACTACCAATTAATATTCCGGTATCTGTATTGAAACAATAAAAAAAAATTATTCAAATATCCCTAATAATGACTATTGTTTTTGTTCAAAAGTTCATAAGGGTTTAAATTGTCACTTGTTTTTTATCTAAATTTATTTCAAGAATACGATCCAACGATGTATAATTTTACAGGTCTAATGATTGTTGTCCTTGCTGGATTCTTTGTTGCTGCGTATGGAATGTCATGCAAACCGTTTAAATGGGGAAACAGCCAATACCAGTATCTCGGCTTGCAAGACAAACAAGACCAGAAACACATAATTCCTATGAGTGAGCTTTACCCCCCTCTGATGGCCAATCTGCCAAACGGCAACGAAAATGCAAAGGCGACCGACTGCTTGATCGATACACAGACAAGTTTTGTGTATACATAAAACAACTTGACTTTTTGGTGATGCCATCTGAACATTTGAACTAGCTTCCTGCAACATTTGTCTTTGTGCAATTTTTTAAAAAACACTTCTTCTTCTTAAAGTCCAAGAATGAATGTCAAAGCCCATGGAAAAGTAAAAAAATATGCTACATACTTCTGTATGGGCTTTGATATTCATTCGGCGTTCAACTACAACCTCCAGCGATTATCTAAAATTTATTTGAAACAATCACAAAATGCTACATACTTTTGCATCCATGGACTTCAATATTCAATGTACATCCAACTACAACCTCCAGTCATTGTCTTAAGATTTAGCTGAAAGAATCACAAAATGCTATGTACTTTTGAATAGGCTTTTATATTTATTGTACATCCAACTACAACGCCAAGCCATTATCTTGAGATTTATAAGAACGGGACATTTACCAAATACTACCTAGTTCTGTATGGGCTTTGATATTTATTCTGCATCTAACCACAACCTCCAGTCATTATGCAAACTAAACTAAGTGATGTTGCAATGT
Source organism: Ascidiella aspersa (assembly GCF_963924565.1). NCBI lineage: Eukaryota > Metazoa > Chordata > Ascidiacea > Phlebobranchia > Ascidiidae > Ascidiella > Ascidiella aspersa. The sequence goes on from NC_139451.1 coordinate 5,746,817, forward strand.
TCAACTTGCATTGAATCAAAGTTAAGTGAAATGGAAGATTACATCACTGTTCAACCAAAATTGCACCCACAGAAAAAAGAACTGTGTTATTAAGTGGAAAAACCTGTGTACCTACCAACAACTATTTTTGTGATACGAACAACACAAGATCAAAGTTAATGATTGTATAAAGTCGATGTTCCAAGGACAATCCTTTTTCCATTTTATTCAGTGTTTTTGATTTGTGCTATTTTTTGTGATCTGTTAAACTGTGAAGAATTATAATTAAACCTGATCACATAATGGTGAGACTGAAATATTGAAGTTAATAGACTAATATGAGTGAACAAAGTTTATGGATAAGCTGAAAAAGACAAATTGGTAGATAGCAGGCATGCAAGCAACTAATGCAGCAATTTTGTACAGCAGAGGTTGTCAAATTGTACAAAATGCCGCCCTAGTATTTTATTATTTCATCAGTCTCATAATGATTGTTTTGTAGGTAAATTTAATTGCGGTAATAATATGTCTGTTTGATTATATTTTCATGTGCATCAGATTTATTGCTACAAGATAACTGCATCAATTTATTATGATTCTCTGATAAAAAATATAATTAAGAAAATAAATTTTCATATGCTGTGAACTCAATTGCTTTAAAATCACAGAAAAACCTATGATTGTGACCTAAAAACTCAAAAAGGGCAATTTCAATTGTTTTCCATAGGACGTAAAGCAATTTGCCTCAGTAAAAAAATTGTCCCTCATAACCAGCGCTGCAAACTCAGGAATTTGGACTCAATGGAGTCAGTAACTTTGCTAAGTAGGACACAGCACTTGAGTAAGACTACCCAAGTCCTGAGTTAAATTCAAAACCCATAAAGGCGCAAACTGTAAATTGTAAAGGTGGAATAGCATGTGGAAGAACATTTGCCAACCACATATTGTTGGTGGGTGAATAGAGTGACACCCTATAAGTTCATTACTGAATGTCCACCCTATTTCAGTTACTTAAATAGGTAAAATACAGGTAGTAGAGTTGAGCCAGACTTGAGATTCTACAAAATTGCACATTTCGCTGCACTGCGATCGTTTTTTTACCAGGGTCAAACTCTGGTTATTTTAAAGGTATTCGCAGACCATAACTGCAGGCAGCAAGCAAATTCTACATTGCTATGCTAGGTTGATATTGTGACAATAGGTAAATATTAGATTAGTACAACAAGAATCGAAATACCTATAAATGACGATGTCACCTCTTCTAACTTTTTCATGCGACTTTTTTGGCCCTTGATCGATTAAAACGAAATCACTTGCCTTCTTTGTGGGGTTTATCGTTGGCTGAAAAAGGATAAAAATACACTAAATGTAAAAATAAACTAACTTTATATAATTTTATTCAACTTTACCTTATTAAGCCTGCCTTTTTTTTGTGGAAGTCAAATTTACTTTTTTTCTATGAGTGGTAATTAAATTAAAGATTTATATTGCAGTATTATTTCTAACAGTTTATATTAAAGTTTTTAAAATATGGATAAAATAACAGCTGAAATACTTTCATATTAATGAAAAAATCTGCAAAAAGAGTGCTTATAAAATTATAATATATAAAACTGTCTATAAAATATAAACAACATAATAGTAAAAGGCTTTTTATACAAGTTTTTTTTTTACAGAAACTAACGTTGCCTATTTTATACGGCAAAATATTTTTTTTTTTGTACAATTTCATGAAATTATTTTATAACAATAACTGTATTTCTAAACAAAATTAAAATAAAAGCATTAAATTAGACAGAGACAACATAACTGTACTTCATCATAAGTTGAAAAAAATATTATGATGTGTATTTACTACTTTACCTGCATTGAAATTCCAGAAACTCTTATAATCATATAGCAGTTGTCGTGAAAGTAGAACAAAATGGAAACCGCACACGAGCCAATTAACAGCTTATTTCCCCAGTCAGACCAGTCTGGTGTGTTTTTTCCCTCTGAACTAAACAATTATATAAACATAATAATCTTAGTAGATATGAAATTACTACTAAACTATCGTATATGTTTATACAATTGGATGACTGTGAAAATGGAATTCTGCCAATGCCAAAACACAAACACAATAAAAGATCAAATATTGTGTTTAAAACTATTTTTTAAATCAAAAATATAGAATAAAAAAGCAAAATTTAGTATAAATTTTAAAGTTAGAAATTGATGCTATTACCTAAAAATTACTGAAATGAATATTTTATAACATAAATATAATATAGAACTGTCCAGGATGTTGGTTATATAGAAAATAATATGGGAGAATATGTAAAACTCACAAGCTACGTTGAAATCTAAGTCCTGTGTAAACCTTTTTTCTTTGAAAAACAAACAACCTTCTTAAACAGTTGTGAAAAATCATCTTGATTTCAAGCTACTAGAAAAAATAAATAAGTCATAAAATAACAAAACTAATATGTATAAAAATAACAATGGATAAAAAAGGCATGGTTAACAAAACAAAGCAAATTACTACATATAAAATTTGACAGTTTGTCAAAAACAATATTTTTTAAAATTAATTTACTACAAACAATTTTGTATTGATGTTACTAGTGTTCTTAAAGAACGTAAAGTGTAGTTTATTTATTGTCACAATGCAACAGCCGGTAATGTAACCAAAGTTTTTTTAAAATTAAAATCTTTGTCTTTGGAAAAGCTTGAAAGTTTAGCGGTTAATTCCCGCTGCCAATCTAAAACTAGATTCTCAAGATCACTTTCTAAAATTTGTGGAAAAGAAAAAGAACTTAATTCAAACTTTAACTCATTATCGCCAGAACTAGTACATTTGTCCACTAAATTTGGTGACACAAGCAATTTGTAAACCGTTAAGGGACAAAATGCCAAACAATTATCAAAACTTTGAACATGATCATACCAGTAGATTAGTGGATAGTTAAGTAAAATTCCAAACACAGTTGTAAGGTTACAATCAGAAGAAAAAATTGCAGAAATTAAAGGTAAGTTATCGTTCGAAGGATCAAAGGATAGAAGAAGGTTATATATTTGTTTAAATATATTTAAAACATGTTTATATTCTGGAGAATATGATGACACTATTGAAGGATTATTACAGTCGCAAGTTACATTCACAACACAACATTTCTTAGCTTGTATCTCATTAAGCTCATAACTATATACTCTTTTCAAATTTGCCATGCACATTGTAATGTTGCAAAACATTAAGTCGTTTTCAAACTGCAACACACAAAAAAGTGACTTTTTGTCTTTATTTTCATGAAGAAATACACTGTTTATGATGTTTTGTAATTCTGTTGCACTACAACAAATATGGTCCACCAAATAAGATGGCTTAAGTCCTTGAATAACTGATAGAATACACACTACAAATTGTTCAACTTTGGCCTTGTTTCGCTGCCCTTTCTTCAGTTTAGAAAGGACTTTTTTAACAAAATTATCCATCTGAATATATAAAAAAGTTAAACAATAAAAAGTTAGAATTTAGCATTGGTGCATATATGGGCGGTGGTCTAGAATCCTACTACATTTTGGCACAGGGGTTTCTATTACTAGATTATTAATTATTTGGGTTAAGGTGCGAGTTATCATTTGGGATTCAAATGGTTTTAGTAAAATTAGTATATTTATTGACCCACAGTTAGTTATTTCTTGCAATTTAAACTTGGGAAATAGTTGTGTTACTCCTAAAACAAAAAGAGTTGACAACCCTCACTGATTTAATGCGAAAATAATTTGACCAAATGTTAGCAGTATGATTATATGTAGTCTCATAGGTCAAATAGATGACTAAAAAATACATAATATTATCTAAATTATTTTTTATTGAGTTACAAGTAAGCATTAGACCAGTGGTTCGTAACCTTTTATGGCTTGTGCCACCCCTTAGAAATAAAAAATAGATTGCGGCACCCCTACAAGGTTTTTCCGTATTTAAATCACAAGAATGTCACAATAAACGAAACTGGAACCACACACATCAACTCTGCACAACGTAGGAAGTTTTAATTGATTTATGGCGCTCTTTCACTATTGTACGTGAAAAGTTATGCAAAAAAAAATAATAACAATACCGCATACCACAACGCATATTGTTAGGGTTAGGGTGGGTCAAGTAATATTATGTTTATTATTAATAATAACTTGACCCACCCTCAACCAAACGCTAACCCGCATCCTAACCCAAACAATATGCGTTGTGGTAAGCGGCATTTGAAGAAATTTTTTTTTTAATAAATTTTACGTACAATAGTGAAAAGCGCCTGATTTATTCCCTTCTAATCCTATACACAAAAAGTTGTACGAGTTGAGTAAAAATCAGATTCTTAAAGATTCTGAAATTTCTCGGCACCCCGGTTGGAAACCACTGTCCTAGGACAATAGATGACTAAAAAATACATAATATTATTCAAATTATTTTTTATCGTTGCGAGTAGCTGCATTTGAGCTTAACGTTGTACCTTATCCTGTCTTGGATTCAACATCTGGTCAAAGTTTTTTTCCGAATTAATGCGTTCTTTCAGAAACAGGGACACCCCCGAGAATTTTCCCTAAAGCATTTTTAAAGAGTCGCCCAGCATAGAAACTTAATAATTTTTACCAAAATTAACAGGGTTTAATTTTAGCTTTGGGAAAAGTTAAAAAACAAGCAAAAAAAAGCAAAAAAAGCAAAGCGTGTATCTGATACTAAAACGGTTTTGTTAGCATGACGAAATGATTAAACTAATAGTAGAGTATACTAAAACAACTCTTTATTTTTCCAACGTTCGGTTCCTATGTAGAATGCCTTCATCAGGGAATGCAACAAAACCACGCCTCAAAGTAAAACGAAAAAACAGGAAAACGTTAAACACCGCGCAAAGTTAAACAACAAAAAAAGAGAAGTGAGAATAAATAACTGCCGGAAAAGCTTCTTTTAGTATCATTTTTTAATTTTAAAACCCAGAAGCACCAAGGTTTAACCAACGCGTCACGTTATTGCAACCCTAAAGGTTGTTGGCTTTAACACGAATACGACGGATCCAACCCAAGTATATGGACCTAAAACAAGTGAAACTATATTACATTATTTTATGCAAACTGGGTAACTAGAAATGTCCGACAATGTCGGTTTTTGGAACCGATACCCAAAACCAAGTCCTAGTAACGTTACTCTTCCGATATAAGAAAGGTACCTTTGCAGATCCGATGCCAAATCAATGTGGGAATTTCAGTCATGATTTGATATCAAACGTAGGCCTATATAGCGATTCTACCGTATAATTGATGTAACTAAACTTCGTAGCGCTAAAGCAAATTTGTATCTAATAACCTCAAAAAATTATCTTTGAACCTTTCAATTTTATCTATTTTGTTTTTAAAAGCATTACAATGACGTCGTTACATTTGGGATTGGGTCGCGGTAATTTTTGTCCAAAATATTCCGTATCGTTATCGGAATGAAATGTCAACTATGGGACATCTTGATAGTGGTTACTAATAAAAATCCCGCCGAACTTGGTAAAAACAAAATAAAAACATTACAATTTATTTTGTGTACAATCGTCTTCAATAGGGATCTTCAATAATATCGGATCGCAGACGATACCCGATACCAAGTGGTAGTATCGACACTAGTCCGATACTAGGGTGTTATCGGTGCCGATCCATCACTAAATTGAAATGGCAATCTCAGCCCTGATTTGCAATATCCAAAGCAGTGAGTCTACCTTGAAAGGTTAATTTATTAAAAAATTGTTGATTAACAAGTGGACGTAACTCTTAACACTAAACCAGTTGTTCTCAACCTTTTTTCTTTCGTGGCCCATTTTCGTTGCACAAAAATTCTGTGGCCCAAAAATTTTTTATGAAAGAACAAACTATAAAAAACGGTTTAGATCAAAAAAAGGCGAAGCATATACCAATACATTTACATTTCATTTTGATTCCTTCTCAGTTCCTCCCCAAGCCATTATTCCAGTAAAATTAGGTATAGTGACACAAATGAAACTATTCTTCAATAAATCTAGCTTTTTTAAATTGGTCTGTGGCGGTGAGCCATAGCCGACTGGTAATGTCAAGTTACGGACATTCCTAGTCTTGAAAATAAAATAATATAAAAAGGGTGACAGGCAAAATTGTGAAGCGTCCCCAAAAAATAATAATTGTTATAAAACTGTGGCCTAAGAAGAAAACTTGCATATCGTTTCATTTCAGAAGCAAAACTGCCTAAACGCACGGCATCACCACACAGGTGCAGATCCAGGATTTTAGTTTTAGTTTTGGGGGCATAACATTTTTCCGATCTGACGTCATGAGTTTCGTCAAAACCTGGCGTCATAAGTTGCGTCATACGCTGTTGTCGCGCAAAATCGTAGGCGAATCTAAAAGTTAAGTCCAGGGCAATCGCGTAAAACTTCCAATATTAAAGGATTAGTCACGCTTTGGCCAAATAAAAGATTTGCATAGTATTAGATATGGCACGAGACCATGCTATACGGCAGTGGTTCAGTGTTCCCTCTAAGGTGCGCAACTGCGCAATTGCGCAGCCACACCAGACAAGTTGCGCAGTAAAAATTGCCTTTGCGCACTTAAATCATTCTCATACTAAAACCAAAAATCTTCACTTTTTGTCACAGAGTTTGAGCATTTTGCATTGGCTATCTTTCCATTGATGTTTGTAGCTTAAAGCAAGTAAATAACTCAAATTCGCATTGACGATTGTGATGTAATAAATTACTTTGTCTAATCGGTTTTCATCATCCATGCTGTGTATGTTTTTTATCTCACGTAGAATTAAATGTCTACTCAGGAAAATCAAGAAAAAAATAGTTTAGAACAGAGCCCAACACAGCAGTGGAGTGTTTTACAATAGTTCGGGATCTTGAAACCGAAATTTATTTTCAGGACGTAATTTTTTTACACAAATACAGTTTTAACACGATTTAGGTGCAGTTACAGCTGTGGGGTCAATAATGGCGCCCTCACAAATTGAAATGCAAATGAGCGGATGGTTTGTGATTCTTGATAGTGTGCCAAAGCCGTTCCGCATCCTATTTTAAAAAATTAGACACCTTGTCAATTTAACCCAAATATTCGGATATTTTTTCACGCGACCGGTATGTTGCCATATGCTTGAACATATTTAACTCGATTGCAGTTGCACATTCAAATTTATTGAAAATATTTGTTTCATCCTTTGTGACGTCATCTTTAAAATTCTCAAGCATCGCCACAATACAAAAAACATTGATCTGTCGCGGGGCCCTGTCAACGCAGCTTTAAAATATTCTTGCGCACCACAAAAATATTCTTGCGCACTACAAAAAATATTTGCGCCGTAGAAAATTTTCTTAGAGGGAACACTGCAGTGGTTCCCAACCTTTTTGTTGTCACTCACCCCTTTAGACAATCTGTTAATTCTGCGGACCCCTACCTAAATTTTGCCTGAAACTCAATTAACATACTATTGACTATTGTAATAAATATGCTACTCAACTACTGTACTGTGTCAAATTGTTGTTGTGCCCAAGGGTTGGGGGTGCATTTTTTTTAGTTTGAAAAAAAAAAATAGATTTAAAAAATATTGTTTTGTTAATGAAATATTTACTCCCGGGTGGAGAATGTTTTTTTGTTCATCGTTTATGGTTTCGTGAGGCATCAAACATTTTGTTTTTAATTGATCGTAGGTTTTATATTAATAGGGGGGAAATAAATTGTTTTTTTATTTGGTTTGAAGGGGATGGGGAAGAGGGAGTTAAAACAATAAGCGTTTTTTTGTGGAAAAAAATTACATCTACGTGAGAAGTGAAGGCAGAACATTTTCGGCCCATATCTGTTTTTGCTTGCAGAAACAAGTCAAGGAAAAGTTTTGGGATGTGTATATGTCCATCAAAAGTTATTTTGCATCTGTAAAGTCATAGGTGAAGGCAAGAAATTTTTCGGCCCACATCTGTTTTTGCTTGCAGAAACAAATCAAGAGAAAGTACAACTAAATATAAAGCGTAACACGAATAAACCAAAGTGTAATATATATATATAATATTACAATAATTAACCTGGTAAATAACACTATTTATAATGACACAATTATTGAACCCCTCTTGAAAATAAGGCCCTGAAAAATACCCCCTGACAAAATATACAATAACCGCAACCCAATTACGGACCCCCAAATGCTTTCTCACGGACCCCCAAGGGGTCCGTGGACCCCAGGTTGGGAACCACTGCTATACGGCAACTGTGTTTTTGCCCGGTTTAACAGCGTAAATGCAAATAAATGCGCCATGCGTTTCATCGCACCCTGTAAAATTACATTAACAACCTAAATGGTATAAAAGCTTTTTCCGCGATTTGAACAAACATTTTTAGACTTATATATGTAACATTAAGCGCACTTTTAAATTACAGCTTTTATCAGTTTAGGCAAATTTATCGCGCTTTTCAAATCCCTCTTTCGCCAACGTAAAGGTATGTGCCTTATTTTTTTGCATATTTTAACCCCAAATGTTACAAGTTGCGTTTTAATGATGTCTTAGTCCGTGTTTAGAATCTTTTCTAACACGCCGTATAGGTCTCATTTTAGTTTGCTAGCAAAAACAAAATAATCAAGAACAAAATTTCCCAGAAAGGAAGGGGTCTGTCTCATTACAATTTTGCTTGCAGCATTAAAGAGACGACGAAGGTTTTACCACATTACCATTTATGCATTCATGCTTGATTTCCGTTGCATATTTCCCGCTAGAAATTATTTTCACGTTTTTTTTTTGTTTTTTTTTTTACGTTTTTACCGCTCCCGTCAAACACATGGGAGCGTGGTACCCATAGGCGTAGCCAGGGGGGGAGGAGGGGCCTGAGGGGCCATGGCCCCCCCAAAATTTATAAATATTTTACTCTTAATACATTATTTTTTTAGAATTTGTGAGCAGTACCACAACAGTCGATCACAGGCATGACACACCTTCAATTGTCATGCATTGTTACGTCACAAAAGATGTAGTGGATATAACGTTTGCTATACATTAATGTAGTTTTACTGCTTTAAAGTCAGTTTTTGCTGTTTGAATGGTTTTCTTGGAAATGGAGTATTGCGTTAACACTCAGTCAGTTGCTGCGCGAAACGGTTTGCTAACATTGTTATTGTGATCGTTACGACGGTAAATACAATGACAAAAGCTAAACAAAAAGTTCAAACTTTTTGGCCCCCCTAAAATTTTCGGCTGGCTACGCCACTGGTGGTACCCAATCCTGCTAAGATTATAACCTGACTCGAATAAGATTACAAATATAATAACAACATTTCAGTTTTTCCAAATTCGTTTAGAAATAAAATTAGACGATTTTTTTGTTTCTCAAAATAGAAAATTAGAATTACCGATTTCTTATAAAAAAACGAATTTCAACTAGAATCTGAAATATAATTACATTTAATTTTTCACATTTATTTTCATTTGAATCGCAAATTATTCAAATTTTATGCCTTTTGGGAAAGCATATGCTTTTCAGACTGTAAAAATTACATACAAGTTGTTCTGGCCAAATAGTTAAATTCTTTTTTTCGACTGATATACTGAAAATGCCGTTGGACAAAGTAGAATTTACTGGTGAAATCCGAACTTAGAACTAGAATTAGACCGCACCATTCATTGAATTGAAAAACTAGAAACATTAACTAGTTGTCCTAGTCTGGTTATAACGTTTTCTCGCTAAAAATTCCGAGAAGTAACACTGGCCGGCAGATTTCTAAAACACCGTAATGATTATTTGTTATAAATACGTCACGTTGTTTGGCGGGCGCGGGTTCGAAAAAGTGCTGATTTTTTATTTGGGCGTTGTTCGCTCTTTAGAAACGTACAGCCCATGTGTAACGTGTACAGACCACACCTGAGACTGTTTAAACAAAATTAATCCCGCGAACAGACGCCGTTGAGTTTTAGAAACGCAGTAGACGACTGTTTTGACGTGTAATGTTATCTGCTGTAAACAACACACAAATACGAAAAATGGCGTCGTTGGACAGCTAAAAAAAGAAGTTTTGTTTGGGTATAAATTGCTGACAAAAAGCTTCCCCGTTAAGGAAAAGTGCTTAAGATATTTGGGTATGACCTCAAGAGTTTTAAAAACGCCTTATTTCTGCTTAAATAGACTTAGAATCATTAAAGGTTTTGACGGTTGATTAAAAATTTCAGGTTAAAAGTCTAACGTACCTATAGTGGTTACCTAAGTAACTAAACTTTTTTAAAACTTTTAAAATGTCTGTTTAAACTTAAAGTACGACGCTTATCCTTTTGTCTAGTTTTCGAATTCGGAATAAAGCAAAGTGCGTTTAATTCTAATTCTAATCTAAATGTAAATTGCTTGTGTGCTCTAATTTTAGTTCTAATCTAATTTGGGTTTTGCCACAAATGCTACTTTGTCAAACAGCATTTTCAGTCTTTCAATTAAAACAACGAATATTAATACTATTTGTTTGATCGACATATACTTGATTTTTACCGTCTGAAAAGCATATGCTATGCTAAATAGTTTAAAACTTAGCACACAAATATTTACCATACATTCTTGTGAGATTAGTTTGCTATTTAAATTGATTTGACTGCGAATAATTTATGCAATTCTAGTTCAAAGCTTAAATTCTGGATTTCAAGAATTCAGTAATTCTAGTTCTAATCTAATTTGAGTCACTTTAGGTTTGTACAGTGTTTTTTATTATGCGAATTGGCCATACCACTACTTCTCATTGACAAGTATTTTCATACATGTATTTTTTTTTCTTAAACAAGGAACAAAGTATTTCTGTTGCTTTTTACCTTTTCCGTTCAAAAATCACCATGAAGGTCACCGCCTGTGTATTTGTGACATTGGGACTTGCTGTCATTGTTGCGTCACAGACGAGCGTCAGCGAATTTCTGCAAATCATAGAAAGTGAGTAATTGTTTACAAATTAAACGCAGCCTTATACAACATTTTGATTTACTGCATATAATGTTTACCATACAAAGGTGGTTTACATGTATCGCGTAATACGTTTTGAACTAAAACTTAGAAAGCATGTAAAATTAAGCTAGTTGCTTGCACTAGTTTTCCTGATTTAAAGCGGTGTTAGATTTCGTTTTTTCACGTTAGCTATTTACAGTATTTGATATTTAGACTGTTTAGCAAGAACTGGTAGAAAAGCATCACATCATTTGGTAAAAATTACAGAAATATATTTCGCCGTACAAAATAGACATCATCAGTTTCAACATGTAGGCTACACAAGTACTAAAGGTGTAAAATATGTACCGGTATAAGCTTTCTTTTTTTAGAGTTTTACACCTGTTTTTGCTAAAACAGACAAAATATCACCTGATTCAAAAGCAAGAATATTTTTTTCACAACATTTTGGTTTATTTAATATTTACAATACAAGGGTGGTTTAAATCTAACATGCAATACGTTTGTAATATAAAACTTAAAAAGTTGATAGGTGTATGATCGAAGTTATGTGCTTTAACTAGTTTTACTGATTGAAAGCGGTAGCCTTATATATTTCGTTAGTTTTTTAAAGTTATTTACTGTATTCGATATTTGACTGTTTAGCAAAGACAGGTGTAAAAGCATAAAATAATTTGTTCAAATTTACAGAAATATACATTTCGCCGTATAAAATAGACATCACCAGTTTCTGTACAAAAACAACTTGTAGGCTATACAAATAAAAAAAAGTGTGAAATATGTATTAGTTGTTTACTTCTTTATGTCTTTATACCTGTTATACTAAAACAGACAAAATATCACCTGTTCAAAAGCAAGAATCTTTTTTTACTATATTATTGTCTGCGGGAAATTTATTATATTCAAAAGGATTACAGCTATTGAATTTCTTTAAAAAAAGAGAAAAACGGAGATATAGTGGTTCGTTGTTTGGTTGTGTATAATACGAACACACCAGCCTTATTAATTTTATTGTGTTCAGTGAACCACAACATTACGTCATACCTGCAGCAAGGCTGCGCGTCAAACTGTCAAGATGATTGCTTCTGGCACATCAACTCACCGATATGCGTGGCGGGCATTCGTAAGTACATCATTTTTGTGACAGTACCCACCAGTATTGTAATGACTTAAGCCAATGAATTGACTAAAGTACATTTGAATAACTGTTTTCTAATTTCTAATTTCTTGGTACGCAACAGTATTGCAAAGACTCAGGCTAGTTGACCTAAGTGCACTTGACTTAACTATTTTTAAATGACGTTTTATTTTTATGTTAGTGCCGTGACTTGGACTTGCTTCATGTGTTATACGCCATGCGTCTTCTCGCTCACTCGGAAATTAAAGTACAACAAAACAATATAAAGTCGTACTTTGCTTCGCGCGATTCGATAACATCTTTGTTAAGTAGCTTTCGTATTGAAAGTAGCACCGCCCGACCTAAAACAAAATAAACAAACTGTTTTGTCTTCTGAAGATTACCTCTTTATGACGTTTCGTTTAGATGCAAATTTGTGACGTCAAGTTTTGACGTAACTTTGTAATGTCTACTCTAAAAAAATCGTGGATCCGCCCTTGCTAGCAGTTGATCAGTAAAGATACGCCGTTCTTAAGTCTATTTCAAATGGCTTGACTTGACCTATTTTTGTGACAGAAGGCCTTTACCCTGACTTTTAGTCTTTTGGGCAAAATTACTTATTTTGCCTATTTTTTTGACAAAAATGACTTGACTTTTATTTTAGTCTTTGTGTTAAATAATTAGATTTTAATATAGGTGCTTTCTAAATACTAAAAAATAAAAATTGGGCTATTTACCTCATTTTTTGCACACAATTTGCTTGCTAGATGTTGCATTACTGTTATTTTTTTAGTAAGTTTAACATTTTATTATATTTCCAGCAAACAACTGTAATTTTCTTCTTTCTTTCTTCTTCTTCCAGTCAACAAAATAACGCCCTATAAATTGTGTTTTGCAGGCGAGAACGGGCAGTTTCGATCGACCAGCAACGAGGCCGTCCAGTCACTGCAAGCCTGTATTTCGCAGAACCCATGCTACGGTAAATTAGGAGCTGACAAGCTGTCTTGCATCGTCGATATGTACCAGGTCTGCCACAAATGCCTTCTAGCAGATTGTACTGAAAACTGAGTTGCTTTCAAAGGTAAACTGTATGGATTTTTTTATTTTTTTTTATTTTTTATTTTTTTTTAAGTTTTTTCATGTGTATTTGCTAATAGTAATCCGAATTTTCGTTCGAATAATGAACTCTGCCTGAATTCGAATGGTGAAAAACAAACGGTTCTTATGTTTACTTAATTGTTTGTCTACTTATTTGCTTAATAGTTTTGTGTTTTGTAATAAATAAAATAGCCACTTCTATATACACAAGCCAGTCATTGGTGTCATTTAACTGTTTTGGTCGTTGTTTTTTTATTATATATATAATATCCAACTCATAAATGCACAAGTTAATGACGTAATTACCACATTATGCTTTATCACTATACGGATGCTTAATATTCTCTAGACAAATGTATGGCCGTCCATCGAATACCAATAAAGCTTCTATGTTAATTTTAAAACAGTTTACAAACCCGGAATTAATAAATTCCATGTTTGTAAATCTGTTAAATTCGTCAGTGCCCAAAGATTAAAAAAGATTTAAAACAACTACGCAAAACATGTTGTTTTTAATATATTTTAACCTTGTGTGGCATACTAAACATTTTATGGAGAAATTAATAAAATGACCTTACCTGTTACGTGTCGGCCGGGTCATTATTATCCAACAAGCAGCAAATCATATTAAAATAAAAATTTAAAAACTTCACAAGTATTTAAAAAAATACAAAATACCCGTTTTTCGTTATAGTGCAGAACGTAATGTCCGGTTTCTATGTAGCACTATATACAATTATTTATTATATGTTTTTCAGATTCTTAAACCAAAGACGGGAAATAAAAGATCATCTCAGTTTAATGACCACAGAAAACTCTTTTTTACCCTTGCCTTGAAAGCGTGATTGTTAATAAACATCTTACCCAATTGTAAAGCGTTTTAATCGTTTAGTTGGCTCTTGACAGGAACGTAACTAGCAAATTTAGAAGGCTTTAAGCACATGCAGAAAAAAGGAAAACGAACTAAAAATACAAACAAATAGCAGTATCGTACCATTTAACCTTATTAGGCGCGCGATGTACAGTGTTAAATTAAGATAGTTAACAAGTAAACTCTGACTGATTTTCGAGTATACTACTTAAATACCTCAAAAGCGCCAATAAATAGGTTACTAATATTGCAAACTGTCTAAACCAGTGGGCAGTGGTTCTCAACCTAGGTTTAAAACAAAAAACAGCAGAGCATATTTCAAAACAGATTATTTATTCAACCGTGCATTAGTGAGATAGTTGCTATTGAACAATACATTTACATTTCCTTCTAAAAATTCCCAAGCCATTGTTTCTATAAAATTAGGCATACCGACATATATAAAACTAAATTCCTAAATAAATCTCGGTTTTGGTCTAATTCTGGTCTAATTCTAAGCCTAACTTGGTTTAAACATTATTACACCCCTTTGTCTTGCTTTCAAATAAGAACGTCTAGATCAGTGGTTCTCAACTTTTTATGCTTCGTGGCCCCCTTTGAAAGACTCTCGACCCTGGTGGCCCCCCTGCTTATAAAATACCAAGCATTGTGTTTGAAGTCTTTTCTTTTGTTTTACTTCTTTACGTTAATAAGACATACAGCCATGTCCGCGACGCAGTTGGCAGCCTTCCACGACGCAACGGTAAAGAAGCGTTGATCTAGTTCAAAAGACAGCATCCAAAAGTAAAATAACCAAATGTACAAAGATTATTCGCGCGAGGCGCGAAAATTTTTCGCACTTAGGTAGTAAAATGGTCAAAAAGTATTTGAAATGGACTCGTGTCTAGTTTGTCAAAGAGGCGACGGGCCGAATAATTTTCATTGGCGGCCCGCGGGCCGTACGTTGCCGACCCCTGGATTAGCCGAAGGGTATCGCCAAATAATAATTGGCCAGGAAAAAAAGAACGCTGAAATGCATAGCTACGTATAAAGCAGCACAGTAATTGTTTCGCCACAGCGACAGGTCTCTAACCAATCTTGTCACTCGCGAACGACCAATTAGGCGTAACTTTCCGCGATAAAACGAATAAAAATGATTCAATATTCTACTTTAAACATCCATAGTTACTAGTCAAAGCAGAAAAATGTGTTAAAACCGTCATAATAAAAACACATAATCAAGTCAACTGGTGAATTTTGAAAATAGTGAAACTTTGGTTTTCGCAATATCTAGCTGGAGAGTTATGCCCGTGGCCCCCCAATGACCGCTCCGTGGCCCCCCAGGGGGGGCGAGGGCCACGGTTGAGAAACCTGGTCTAGATTCCCAAACTGCGTGCCGCGGCACACTAGTGTGCCTTGAGAAATGTCAAGTGTGCCGTTTTGTAATTTCGGAAAAGAGAATGTTCTAGTACCAATAGGCATACACGCAAGCATTTTAGACTTTACAAATTAATCATTTTTTTGGGATTTACATATAGTTTGTCGTGTGTTAAGGGCGATTGTAAAATTACTCCATTGTTTTTCTGCCAAACGTGTGCCGCGAATAGTCAAGATGTTTTTAGTGTGTTGCTAGCCAAAAAAGTTTGGGAACCACTGGCCTAATTATGTTTAG
Source organism: Ascidiella aspersa (assembly GCF_963924565.1). NCBI lineage: Eukaryota > Metazoa > Chordata > Ascidiacea > Phlebobranchia > Ascidiidae > Ascidiella > Ascidiella aspersa. Next base: position 5,762,477 of record NC_139451.1, read on the forward strand.
ACTTAGAGGTTTAGGCTTCGCTCCCTAGTTTGTTTCATTGTAAATGCACTGATTAAACAGAAGCGCTGATTACATAATCAGATTACTGTATTTCCCTCTGCCACAATTACTTGATTTTTGGCATGTTATTCTTTCGCGGGTGAATTTTGCAATTAGTTTCAGGTAGAATACTAATTATTTTGCTATTAATACGAGAAGCTTTGGAACGGGAACACACAATCAGACCTAAAAAGCAATAATACCTAAAGCGGAAAAATCTAGGAAACCATAGTATTAAGACCAACGACTTAATTAAGCCAAATACGTAGTAATATCCAGGACAGAATGAGAATTAATCGTCTGAATAAGACCTAAACTTGTCGGAATACTTCCAAAATTCACCGGAATAAGGCCTAAATGGTCAAAAATAACGCCTAAATTGTAGGGAAGGAGCATGGGACGATAGGAGGCCATGGGTCTGGCATCGGGAGTTAGTGATGCACTTACGGGTGGGGTTTGGGGTTAGGTAAAAGGTTTTATGGCCAGATTCTTGCCATTTAGGTCTTATTCCTTATTTCGATTTAGACGGCTTTACGACTATTAAATATTAATCCTCTTTTGGTCTTATTTCAAACTGTATTTTATTCCGAGGTTAAAGTTGTTCTTATTTGGGTCTTATGGCTGGAGTCTCTTTGGGGCATAATAGTTGAAGGTATTATAGTTAAACGGAGTAAAAATATCAACGACAACAAGTATAGGTGGTATTTTGAATGATAAAGAGATATTGGAAAAGTTCAAAGTGTCACCTACTCGTATTTATCTTAATATGACCAGGATTAAATTGACTTTGCATACATTTTGATGTCACCATACAGTGACAGAGTTAGGTTGGTTGCTTGTCGATTAACATTTTTTTTATTACAAATCCTGCAAAAATTAAAATACTGATCTGGTAGAGCTGCCCTATAAACTGTGGTCAGTCTTAATTACAAATCTAACGTTTTAACTCTCTAAGTGCAAACTTATTTATGGCATTTGTGGTTTAAGACATGTTGTTGGCAGCCACTGGTAAACGTTTTAGTTTAGATGGAAAATACATGGTTCAATGTACAAGGCCTATTTCACACGCGCTTGGCATAAACGTTTTAGAGCTGACTGCAAAAAGTGACTTCATAAAGCAAATAGACTTAAGAAACCTACTGTTTTCGGTCTTACATATGTAAAACTGAAATGATAAAAATGTCCAACATTCAATTTTATACGGTATTAGTAAACTAGTATCAGAAGAGCTAGATTACAGTTGTTGAGCACTTGTATATATATGTATCTTTCAAAAATATGCTAACATGATAACAAACTCCGTACAAAAGAAGGTTTCGAATAATTTTAAATTTTGCTACAGTGTGCCTCGATAGATTCTCAGGTTTGAAAAACTTTTTCTCATTTTAGAAAATATCCTATTCCTATTAAATAGGTCCTAAGCATGCGAGAATTAAATGAACTCTTTCTACATGATAATCTATAATAAATACACTCGGGACTCGGGTTGTTCTTAACCGACCTCTCAGCCCTGATTTCCAAAACAAACTTTCTCACAACTTGAAAGCAAACTACGTTGTATTACCGTGTGAAGTGCAAAAGTGCCGCAAAGAAAAAAAAAAATCTACTGAAGTACAAACAAAAAGAGAAAAAGAACAGTGATTTTGGAAGAAAACGGTGCAGTTTATTAAGATAAGATAGAGATACACCTGTGAAGAAAAAGTTACATATACGCATTTCGGCGCATAGGCTTACAAAGTAGTTTTATATAAAGATTATAAAGGGTGCTAGAAACTATATATTTTTTTTTTTTTCAATGCAGATTAATACAAATAGCGTGGCAATAAGGTTACAGAGTTTATTACATATTGTGAAACGAAATGAAAATACTTAGAGTTGAGCTTTCTTTGCTTTATAATATCATTGATTGTTTTAAAATATTTTCTTTACACTATAAAAAGAAAAGGAATTGTTTTAGAAAAGTTCATATTTTTAAAGCTAGATCAAAGTTATAGAGAAATGGATATTTTTTATTATAAAGTTAAAGTTTTTTTATACAATAAGCCACGCCATTGTTGAAACGTACAGAAGGCAGTAAAACAAAATAAAAACAAACAAAAATCGTGGTCGTGTTCGTATCAGTCCGTCCCCGTTTGTAAAAGTTTGTTGTATTTAGACTTGAATCGGTGTCATTCGTGGGTTCTTGGGAGTTCCGTTTTCGGGCGAAGGCGTTGGACTGAAGGCGAAAAACAACTTTTAAAATACTCACTCAAAAATTAACACATGCACACACAAGATTTGCTTCGAACCTCAATTTGGGCTAGTTGTTTTTCTTGCCAAGTGTCGGACATGCCTACCCCTGAACTATACCAAATTTTCCCGTATTTCTAAAATTTTTTGTTTACTCAGTTTAATATAAGTGTCAGCAATGCATTGATTGACATGTAAAAACTTTTTGATAGTTGTTTCGGTGCTATAATGAAGATACGGCCTGCTCTTTATCTTTAGCAACAGTTTTTCGAGGTGGATTTCTTTGTTAACAGTGTTTTTATCACCGCAAGTATATAAAAGATTGCCACACAGTTTTATGAAAAAAATTCAAATACATGTAAAAAATTATAAAGAAAATTTATAATATTTTAAAAACCTAAAGCTTGACGTTTTTAAAAATAAATAAACGGAAAACAGGACAGTATAGATGTCATGATCGACATGATAAAAAAGAGTTCACACAATCTTTAGTACTTTTTTTAGTAAGTAACTTACTTGACGCTTGTTCCCGGAATGCTGTCAGGCAACAGAGTGGATCCGAAGGTTGAAGTCGACCCGCCCATGCAGTTACTGGGCCTCACCTTGCTGTACTTGTCTGCAACAAAAATATGAAATGCATTATTGAGTCGCAAAGGGACTTCAGCTGTCAATACTATACAACATTATGCATTGCTGTAAATATGTCATTTTGAAATGACCGAAGTCCTAAGTCATTCGTAAAATAACTCAGTCCAAGTCAAGTCCTTTTGAATGTCCCAGTCAATTTCCAGTCAAATCATTATTAGAACCGACTTCAAATCAAGTCCTTGTATTAAAAATAAAACTTTAAACTAGTGAACTCGACCGATTATGAGCAATAAGATAACTCAAGTAAACAATAACATTAATGCAGCACATAGAAAGCAAATTTTTACCCGAATTTTTTTTCGTCCGAAATGTAAGTTAATAACCCAATTTAAAAAAAAGGCTCAATAAAAACATTTCATTTTTACCTAATTCATTCTTATAAAAGACTTAGCTAGGTCCAAGTTAAGTCATTTATTCAAAAGAGTTGAGTCAAGTAATTTGAAAACAGTGGCTTAAGTGCGCTTAAGTCAATTCACGTTTTAAGTTCAGAAATAGTTTATCAAATTATTATTTTTTATTCTAACTTTTCTTATCGGTTTTTAAACTTACTCTTAAGTTTTTCTACCTACTCTTCTTAAGGTAAGGTGTTCAAACACTTTCCCTCTTTTAATACGATACTGAAAAACGACTTCATACGTATTTTTTTAACTTAAATTTTATCTTTTTTTGGTGTTACCTTACTGTTTTATTTCTTTTAGCTTTTGAACTTTTTTTTTTTTTTTTAGTTTTTCAACCTAATTTTTATTTATTATTATTTTTATTACTTACTCTTCTTAAGGTAGCACGAGAGCGCAATGGCGCCTCCAGCGAGCAGGACTGACACGCACAGAGCGACTCCGATGATGATCCAGGTCGTGTTGTCTTCGGCGACTGCTCCTTCAGTGGTTGTAGTCACTGTGGCGTTCGCCAATGTGGTCGTAGTCACCGTAGTTGTAGTCTGTGGAAAAAAGTTGCGAAAAAGGTTAGATTTGTGTCAAAAGCTGCTGCTTCTCTCTTTATAGAGGTTGTCTGACTGGAATTTATTTTAGGCAAACAATCTTTAAAGAAATATGAAATAAAAATGTTGAGCCTTAACAGCAGTGTGTTTTTTTTTCAACCCCTAGACCGTGACTCTAAAATTTCGTCGATGTTTGATTTGGTTGTGGTCTGCGAAACAAGTCATAAATATGGTAAAGTTGCTGCGTAGATGTGTCGGAATAAAAATGGTTAAATAAAATCTTATTTTTGGTTCATTAGTCTAAAAAATAAATGTCGAACCCCATACAGCTGTGTTTCTCAGGATGTCTGAATATTATCGTAATGTGGTATGACGTCCGGATTTTTTCCTAAATTTTATACAGAGTGCTGAAATCGAATACACAACGTTAATCATTATAACCTGAGTTTTGGCAAGATAGATATAAAGATAGATAATATGCAACATGTAATAGAATACACAGCGCTTTTGGGGCTAAAGATTTCCTAAAAACGAAAAAAAGATCTTAGAAGCCTTTGAGAATTGGCAAAAATCAGTAAACTTATTTAGGGAATCAATGGTGTGACTTTTCTTAAGCTATGAACAGAAAAAAATATCCTTCAGGCGTATACCGGACCCTATAGGTCAGAAACCTTTACATCTTTAAAAAAAATACACTCAGCTACATATTAGGCGATAAATGAAGCGGCAAAAGTGCCCTATTTTACTGTCTCATATATTGTTAAAATCGATCCTTTTTGCCAAAAGAATTGCAAGCAGTAAACACGGTGTACAAATTTTGCGTTGTCAATTATTTTAAGACAAAATGTTGTACTTTGACACAAAATGACGGACTTTTTGTTTTTTCATTACCTTACGGTTTACTGGGAAACCTCGTTGACAAATTTTGCATTGTAATTTGTTGTTGAATTTGACACAAAATGACAAATTTTGACACAAACTATCGGAGTTTGAACACCAAGTAGGACTTTGACAAAAAATTGCGAAATTAGACACAGAATGTCTGACTTTTCTGTTTTGCAACTTACCGTGTACTGGCAAACTCCGTCGATGTTGATCTTGCATTCCGATTCGGTCAAGGCCAGCGCGTTGCCGTTGAAGGTCAAGCCGTGGTTGCCGGTCAGGTAGGTCTTGAGTGATTCAACAGCCGTAGTAAGAGCCGCTTCACTCCCCGCGTTCAAGACAACTTCGACTTGAGTGTTGGAGGTCGAACGTTTGCGCGAAGCTGCAGACACAAGTAAAATAGGTAAGATTAAAAAAACATGTAAATACAGTTTTCAAATTCAATCGTATATTGGACTCCATCTTTAAGACCAACATAAGATCAACATGAACGTTGGAATAAAACACACTTCGGAATAAGACCCAAATAACACTAATACCTAATAGTCCTAGGTCGGAATAATACCTAAATGGCAAGAATCAGGCCTATGCAATTTTAGCTAACCCCAAACCCCTCCCCTAAGTACATCACTAACTCCACTAATAATTCTAACCCCACCCATTACCCACCAATAACCCCAAACAGCTAAAAAAGTCAAACTAGGGCGCCCAAACGTCGACAACAAAATGGCAGCTACCAGACCAATGGCCCCGATCGTCCCATACCCTCTCCCTACAGTTTTAGGCGTTATTTTGGCCGATTAGGCCTTATTCCGATAAATTTAGAACTTAAATTCATAATTAAGATCATCGTAATATACTATTATGCTTTATATGTATAATATAATGATGATGTTAAGTCTCTTTATAAAAAACAGGTAGGCTATAACACATCAAATCATTTCTTATTATTACAGAAACCAAAAAAAAAATAGTATTCTGTTTGAGTAAGAAACTGATGATATCTATTCATGATACGAAATATATGCATACATGAAGTAGCAACATTAACAGTTCTTACATGAAGTAATAACATCCAGTCTTCCGATGTACACGTCACCCAACGTGTCGATGAATGAGTTGTACAACATGTTCTTAAACGCAGGCAGATTGGCGTCTGTGTAAAGCTGGCTTGCAAACTCCAACCTAAAGAAAATGCGGGCATGTTAGATACAGCAGTGTTGTAAAGAAGTTGGCAAAATAATCTAAGTCCAAGTCATTTTATTTTAACCGACCTAAGGCCCAGTCAAGCCATTTTAACCAACCTAAGTGTTGCGCCCCCACCGCGACCTGTGCACTGGGGCCTGGCCCCTGACCCCATACAGTTGCCCGGCGGGACGCAACCGCGCGAGTTCTTGTTGTTTGCAAAGGCTTCTGGTCAGATATGCTACCTGTCACAACCACAACTAAAATTCCAATCAAAAGTATATTGTTACAACGAATTAAAACGTTATCAAATAGCATTAGTGAACGTTATTTTCAAGTTAATGTGAGACAGACAGCAACCACCTATTGCAGCGACTGTCGGCTAAAACTTCGCAAAAGACTTCTCTAGAGAAAAGCTCAAAGCCGCTAAGAAACGACATGTATATAGCCAATACGTAGCAAGAAAAAGAACACGAAAGTTACGTCATATTTGGCCAATAAGACTGGCCGGCACTCTAAAACATGGCTTAAGCATTACAGCGGCCATTCTAAGGCCAATTTGCAGCGGGAGTCAGACGCCAGCAAAACAAGTGGCTTGTGTTGCAGAACGTGAGAACACCGCCTGCAAGACTGACAGTTATAGATTACGAGATTAAAGGTTACATGTCAAGTTTGAAACGAGGCGAGAGAACGCAATATGGAAAACGTTACATCATGAAATATTATATTATTCAACCAATAATACATTTGATTATGCGAAAGCTAGAACGCGCTAATCTAAAGCCCTATTTAAAAATTCGTAAGATAACTTAATATTAATATGAACTCTAAGATTTTACTTATGGCAATTAACTAATTTGGGTGTTTAAGTGTTGACAAACACGTAACACTAAGTCTTTTTTAAATGACTCAATCCTAAGTCGATAATTTTATGTAACGACTTAAATCCAAGTAAAGACATTTTGAAGTAACTCAAGTCCAAGTCAAGGCAAAAATTTCGAGTTCATTTCAAGTCACTTGCGTAAATAACTTGAATTCACGTTTATTTTCGACATTTTTCTAATTGCCATTTTGGAATGATTCTATATAATCTATATTATGGTAATTCTACGCGTTGGTTAGTGTCTAAATTAAAACTTGTAGCTTAAACAAATTGTTTTTTCCAAAAATGTCGTGTACGGGATATCGATAATTGTACAATAAAATGTGGTATTTCGTTTAGTAACTTAAACAGAAGGCAAAATACTTTAAAGATATTTCTGACAGATAGTTACGCTGAAATAAAAAACACTCACATTGCTGTGGTGGAGACTGATGTTGTTAAATGGATAGCATTGGTCGGAGATTTGAACTGCAAGAAAAGAAAAATTACAAGATATTATACGGTTTTACATTCTTCGTACCTGATCCAGTTAGTATCAAGCTAAAATAAAGTTAAGAAGGTACGTTTTAAACCAAAACTACTTATTAATATTATTATCGACGACAAAAGTTTTTAACCGAAAACAAATTGAACGTGTAAAATTTATTTTATGCACTTTTACAACCTGGGATGCCCGATAATATCGAATGAGAGCTGGTATCCGATGCCGAGTGGTAGTATCGGTACTCGTCCGATACTAGGTGTTGAGCAAGATCTTTAGCCGTTAGTAATTATACTTAAGGAATACTAAATTAACACTCAGTACCCCGATGGGTTTCAAACATTCGTGCATTTCATAGGCGCCGGTTACCACGCTATTCACCTCGCGACTGTGAGCGATACTACCACTTGGCATCGAGTATCGGCTCCGATCCGATATTATCGGACATGTAGCGATACTACGACTTGGCATCGAGTATCGGATGCATCCGATATTATCGGACAAGTAGTGATACTACTACTTGGTATTGAGTACTGGAATGAGCTCCGATGCGATATTATCGGACGAGCACTGATACTACCACTTAGATCAAGTATCGGCTCCGATATTATTGGACATGCCTACCCACAGTTAAACCCATTAATTATTTTCACGTGCATCGACATACCTGCACAGGGTCCGTTGTGAGTGTGACGTCATAAAGAGCCGGCGTGGTTTGAATTGTGAACCTGATGTTGTACTTGTGGTAGTTCTCGGTGCCGCTGATCTTAAGGCCTGTGGTCTGGATGGTTGGAGTGTTGGCTGTGAACGTGAATGAGGTCGTTCCACTGATCACTGCTGGAGCGTAGATGGTCGGGTCGTCCAGAGAGGCAATGGCAGTCCAGGTGTGGCCCTTTGAGTGGTAGAAATACAGGTGTAAGATGTATAAAAATTAAATGTTAAAGCCTATACTCAAAAGTGCACTGTGATGTCAAAAGATTTTCCTCTTGATTTGGCCTACGTCTTTTGTGCAAAATGACTGGACTAACTTTGGTCTTTCGGACGAATGTTTTGACTTGACTTATCATAATCGCACTGAAAGCTGTAATTTTAATGAAAAGGAATTGACTTGCTCTAATGATGACTTGACTGGGACTGTTTATAAAAACAGGTATAAACCATTCATTTATTAAAATTTTACAGAACTATAATTATATTTCGCCTTATGAATACGTCGCCAGTTTCTGCACAAAACGAAAAAATAGTTGAATAGTAAAATATAAGATTTATAAATATAAGATCGCGTACGTATAAAATTATAAATTACCTGCAGATGTCAGATGCAAAACCAACAGCTCATTTTTTATTAGTAACATTAACCTTTTAGGTTTTAATATATGATCCAGAAATGCCTATTAAAATTTTTTTTAAAGAAATTAGGGATTCTTTCGATACATAGTTTTGAAACAAAAACGGACCCATGCAGAAATTTTAACAAGAGTTGTTGTTAAAAAGGTCGATTGCTATACATTTACATTTAATTTGTTTTTACCTTGTAACCGAGGTTCTCTAGCGCCCTCCCGTAACTATCCTGCAGCTGCAACGTCATAATGACGTCATCGTTGTGGTTCAGCAGCTGGCCGATTCCGGCGATGACGCTGGCCTGAACGACGCGTTGGTTCACGTTGATTGTAATGTCATGAGGGGCGATTGTCACGCCGGCCGGTTGCGAAACCTGGTTGCAAAAAAATGTATGTAAAAAATATTTCAATTTTTTTTTAAGATAAAAATAAGTAAACACTTAAGTGTAAAAAAACATTTGCGAAAAAAAAAATGTGGGACGTAGATGAAAGAAATTGACAAAACAATATAAAAATTCCGAAAAAAAAACAAAAAAACAATATGTGACTAAAACAATAACAAAAATGGAAAAAAATATTTTTGAACGAAACAATATTAAAAATAGAAAAATAAGAAAAAAAACAGCAATATTGCTGTTGGACGGTTAAGTTGGTCAAAGTACTAAAATATTTTATCAGGACTTACTTAAATATATGCCATTCAAGTGAAAAAAGATAAATGCCATTCAGGTGAAAAAAAATTAATTACCTACTAAATTGTGTCATTCGAAAGAAACTTAAACAAAAAACAATAAAGAGCAAAAATATACCACTATTGGACAGGGAGACAAGATAAATGATATTAAAAAACGTAAAAAAACTTACGGTAAAACGAAGAACGTAGCCCTGGCCGGAATGTGAAATCCTGAGGTCGGAAAAGACGGCTGTGCCCTGAAACATGTAAAAAAAGCATTGAATTATTTTTGTACCGAAAATTGTACTGTTATTATACCGTTTCAACACTATTACAAAATATCATTGAAATAGCAATTGCTTTGGAGAGTGCAGCCGGTTGCTTTAAAATCATTTAACCTGACATAGAAATATAAAGTCACACAAATATGATTTCTATTACTGCGAAAATAAAAAAACAAAACAATTTTACAATTCACAAAAGTTAAATATACCAATAAAATGCTTGTTTTGTGAACCAAACAAAATAACCATGTTGTCAGTGTGAAAATGCTTTCATAGAAAATAATATAAATATCGCAAAAAAACAACAATTCTATAGAGTTTTACACATAACACGAACAAATTCAAACGCAAATCGTTAACGTATCTTCCAAAATTCAAATTACAACTTACATTTGACATTGTGGCTGTTGTAGATCCGATGAGCACAGCGTTATTGTCGGCAGTCGAAGCAGTGGTGTCTAGGCTTACGGTGATCTCCCAAGAACCGCCAAGTGTTGTCACAACTGCGTCCTGAAGAGGAATTAAATTAAAGTCATTTTGTATCTTAAAATACTTTTTCAGATCAGAAATATCCCGATTATTTCTAGACCCGCTGTAATCACCGAATAATCTTTTTTCCTGCTCGTACCGTAATTAAGTTTGTCCAAAACTGGACATTTTATTCTGATGTCGATAACCTGATTTTTTCGACAAAAAGTATGGCGATTCCATCCGATAAAAAGTGATGTCATGTACAAAAGCCAAATGTCACATGCTCAAACAAGCAAAGTAGACGAAATTGAAACGTTTATGGTATTTTTTAGGTTGTTAGGACAAAATCCCTTTAGATTTATTAAGTTTATTTTCATCCCGTTTTTAACCTATTATTGTTAGGGATCAGAAAAGTATCAACAAATAATCAAAATGGGTGTCTCTTTATAATTTCGAACCTTGTGTTAAAGAACAAAATATTTCTATCCCAAGTAATAGTCACATCTACAAAGTCATTACTGTTAAGCGGGTATATTGAAACCATCAAATAATCATCAAAATTAATTGAAAAAAGAATGATAATGGTCGTCTCGTAATATTTTTTAAGCCTGCGTTAAACAACGAATAATTTATACTCATGCGCGTATCTTGACAACAAGTATTAGTCACAACCTTTTCATTCTAGTTAAAACCATTAAACAATTAACAAAATTAATTAAAAAAATCAAAATAGCTCGATATAATTTAAACCCTGCTTTAAACAGCGATTAATTTCTACCCCTGCGCTTACCGTGTCGTCGAGCAGTGATATAGTGGGCGAGTTTTGGAAGAGGGTGTATTCCTCGACAGGGTTTGAGATGGTCACACTGATCTTGGATGGCACTTTGTGAACGGTTAGAGTGTTCGTTACGTCTGCAAAAGTAGAAAGGTGTTGGAATAAATGAAAATATAAATTAGAGAACCGTATTTTAGCTTGATTAAGGGCAGCATTAAATGTAGGGGTGTAGGGGTCGGAAACCTTTTTACCCAAGGGAGCCATAAAAGCTGAATATTTTTGGTTGAACGTAATAAGAATTTCAAAGCTAATACAGAAGTAGGTATCATTTTAAACGTTTCAAATAACTCTTTATTCATTTTCAACATCATGTTGTAAAGAAAGGCGCAAATAAAAAAAAATAGGAATTTTTAAGCTCAAATCGAAGTAGGTAACTTTTGGAACGTTTCGTATATGTTCATGTTTAACTCTAATCCTTTTCGATGGTAAAAATGAATAAAGCGACACTCGAAACGTTCGATGCGCAACCTATTTCAGTACGGGCTTTGATATTTATTCTACGTTGAATTACAACTCCAGCTATTATCTAAAGAGTTTTTTTTTTTGAAACGTTCACAAAATGTTACCTACTTCTTTTTAGGCTTTAAAATTCTTACTACGCCTAACTACAACCTCAAGCCATTATGTTAAGATTTTTTCGAAATGTTACAAAGATACCTACTTTTGTATGGGCTTTGATATTTATTCTACGCCCAAATAAAACCTTCAAACATTGTGGTGTACTATAATGCCGTCTTTCAGTAGCCTGTTGCCATAACAAAGCACTCACTTGCAGTGTCGGTGGTTGACGATTCAGTTGCGAAGCTGAGAACACTGGTATTGACAATCTTGAACAAGTTGCCCTCCTGGTATTGAAGAAGAACCTGCGGGAGAATAGGTAACACATCAGAACAACAACCTTCGCATATTCAAGCCCGCAATGCTTGTGAACCCTATTTTAAGTCATGATTTAGCAACACGGTTTTTGCGGACAGTGTTGTAAACAATTTATTTAAGATTGAAGTCCCAGTAAAGTCATTCGTAGAATACCTTCAAGTCAAGTTTTTTTGAAGAAATAACAAGTCAAGTCCCAGTCCAGTCATAATTAGAGCAAGTCAATTTCAAGTCATGTCCTTGTCATAAAATTAAAACATTAAGTGATAAACACGTCCGATTATGAGAAATATCGCAAGTAAAAGATATCATAAACGCAACGTGTAGCAATCTGATTGTTTTATGTGCAAAAAAAATATTTAAGATAATTAGCCCAATTTTATAGAAAAAAAAAAAAAAAAAAAAAAAAAAAAAATGAGGTTCGAACTCACTCCCTAAGGCCATACCGGTGCCGCTCTACCAACTGAGACACACAGGCTCAGGGGGACCAATTATGCGAATGACTTGATTTGCCAATTATTTGTACTTAAAAAATCATTTTGTAAATGAATTGGACTTGAGTTATGTTTCAAATGAATTGACTTAAAATTGAATTATTTTTTAAATGACTTGACTTGAAGTTAAAATATTTTGCAAATGACTTTACTTAGATTTGAATTATTTTTTAAATGACTTGACTTGAAGTTAAAATAATTTGCAAATGACTTTACTTAGAATTAAATTATTTTTTAAAAGACTAGACTTGAAATCAAACTCGCTTAAGTCATTTTGAAAACGACTTGGACTTGAGTCATTTAAAAAGCAAAACAAATTATTTGGAATTTGGGAATTTACAAAATGACTTGTTTACAACTTTGACCCGTAAAATGGAATTGTAAGTTAAACTAAAAACCTAGTTTTTACCTGGTCGGTGAGGTTGTTCAGTTGGGTTGCGGTGAGTCCAGTTGTATTAAGGGAAGTCGTGTTCGTTACTTCGTCTCCAAATTCCACCTTGACGTAAGTAATCTCGGTGGCACGACGGTTGCGGTAACTACAAGAACGCATAATGTAATTTACGTGGAGCATGAGGGGGAGGGGCACCAGTTCTATAGAACCGTCTCACGAAATTTAAGAGATCTGTCAAATGGATTTAAAAAAATAGTTAATCAGTGCTAAAGTATTGTATGTGCCTCAAAAATGTCTTTCTAGTATGGCATAGCCTTAAACAATGTGTCTTAAAAATGTCATACCCTAACTGATGTGTCTTGAAAATGTCTTTCCAGTATGGCATAACAGTATCTGTTCTTTATAAGCATTAAATAATAACGGGACTTACCCCAAATCGCGACGTCTTCTCGACGTAGAAGTTTCTCGAACGATGTCGACAACACGGATCTTATAAGAAGGAACATCAAGGAATCTGCAATATAGGGTTGGAAGGTTTAGCCACTTAAACGTAACATAATCACACTGCGTATTCTGTGATCAAGCCCTTCTGGAGTGGTACTGGCCAACCATAACGGCACACAATATTATATGGTACACAAGATGCCTTCGGAAAGGGTTAACGAAATCAGTCAGTATGATCAGGGTTCAAGTGGTCGCGACCCAAAATTGTGCCGCCGTTTGTCAAATGCAGTGGTTGACATGTTTAGATTTATTAAGAATAGTACTGAGCAAGATTCCTCAAAATTTAAGTATAATGCTCATATTAAGTAAATTTTAATTTATCGATGTTATTTTCTTGCATATTGTTTGTTTACACAAAGTTTTGCCGGGAAAGGTGGGTCGCCAAAGCTTCACGAAAAAAGTTAAAAAGCGCTGAGACATAGCTTTATGGTAAATACTAGACATGACGTGTTTAATCGATTTTCACGTTTAAAAGTTAAGTCCGGAACCTATACATTTTGCGTAAAAGATGGTATGCATACCGTTAAAAAATGATATCCATATAAATTAAACGTTGAACTTTCAAAATTGGTAAACTTGCCCGATTATAAGCAATAAATCTAATAAAAATTGACACAAAACCCAACATATAGAAAGCAAATTGTTTTATGTGTAAAACTTAAGATAAATAATTCAATTTTTAACAAAAGCTTGATGGAAAGCCCGTTTTTTAACTAAAGAATCATATGTCCAAAAGACTTGTCAAGAAATTTTGCAAAATAGACTTTTAAGATATATCAAGTCGTTAAAAAACAGTGACTTAAGTGCACTTAAAATTGACTTAAGTCACCTTAACACTGGTTATCCTAACAGACCAGTGACATACATCGTAAAAATTATAAGTTAACAAAAATCTCCACTTACAATGCAAGGTTGGTGATGAGATTTTCGCCAAAGAACTCGTCAACGCTGACAGAAGGGAAGCCGAACTCAAGGAAAACCATCGCCACTCGTACGATTTCGATCGGTTGAGGCCCACGCATCGTTACGTACAGTATTCTTGTGTCTTGATCGAAGTAATTCGCTCCATTCAAAGCTGCGAGTTAAAGGAAAATGTCAAAATTTCGATAAAGCTGGGATTTTGAGTTGCTAATGTTAGGTTTTGAGTTTTAAGTGAGCGTTTGGTCAATTAAAGTATTCTTGTTAGGATTTATAAGTAATTAATTATTTTCTAGTCACGACATAGAAGATTATGTTTTGATCCTTTAAAGTAATTAAGATGAGAATGTCGAACTTGTGGTAAAGCTGGGATTTCCAGTCAAAAACACTAGTTTTTTTAAGTGAGTGTTTGATTAAGTAAAGTATTCTGGGGTGATTATAAGTAGTGATCTCCGTTTAAAGCTATAGTTGACAATGTCTAAATTGTGGTAAAACTGGGATTTTCATTCGTAGACATTGGGATTTTGAGTTTTAAGCGAGTGTTTCATCAACTTAAGTTCGGTCCAAATTCCATAAACTCTTTTCTCTAAAACAGAAGAGTCAAATTTTCTTACGGTCGTTAATGGCGGGCTTGTATTCATCCTGATCGTTGCCTGATGGCTTTCTGAGGCTCCAGAAGTGCTTTACTGGGTCGTAGTATGAGTTTGTCGGGTGAATGTACAGTGGCTCAGCCGGCGAGGGCATTGTCTTGTAAACGTCGCGACGTTCAGGTTTTTGGTAGCTGAAAAAAAAAAACGAAGAAAAATGTAAGATTTGGGTTGTGTGGCAGTAACAACTTAAATTCAACAAAAAAAAAAAAAAGGTTTTGCAGCTGAAAAAACAAAAATTACGGGGTTTTAAAAGTGAAAAAAATACCGTGTTGCAGCAACAACTTAAATTGAACGAAAAATAAAATATAGGTTTACTATTGACAGTTGTTATCAAATAGTTCAAGCCTGAATACCAAATGACGTCGCACTATTTTCCAAATGACGTCGCACTATTTTCATTTACCAAATGACGTCGCACTATTTTCATTAATAAAAAAAACAAAATCAAAACGTTCAAACGTAGATTTTTCCATGGTTTTAGGCCTAAACATGCTAATGTGGTTCAGGAATTAAGACATCACCAATTCAGAAAGTAATTTTCTTCAAATGGCTCGTAGTTTGCACTTACTAGATCCCGACCCTCAGGGTCACCGAGTCATCAACGTTGAGCAGATGCAGCTTGATTTTATCCGGGTCACTACCGCTGAGGAATATCTTGACGTCCTGTTGAGCCGGAACAATCATGTAAAAGACAGAGATACGCTTCTGGCAAGTGTAGCCGGCGCACCAACCGTGGTCCTGGGGCCCTGGAAATAAAACAAGCATTGTTTGAACGTTCTAATTAAATGGTTGTGGTTGTGTCCCAATGTTTCGAAAACCTAGTTGTGGTACGGGAAATAAAACAAGCATTGTTTAAAAGTTCCAATCAAATAATACGCATTATTTACGTCAGAATGGTTGCAAAACCTATAGCAAGGCTATTGGATTCTGGGTATTAAAGAAGCATTAATAAAAATTCTTGGACATATAATATAATTGATTGACAAGTATTATAATTACAGACGACGTTGTTTTTCATTATTTTGCCTGGTAGCAACAGCATATTTATTGAAACAAGCATTGTTAGAACGTTCCAATAAAACAGCACGCATTATTACGTCACATTGTTGACAAACAATAGAAGTGGACCCTGTGGTAATGTTGATGGCAATCAAAAGTTATTTTTTGTTTAAACATTCCTTTGTCGTTCAATTAGTTCTAAATCACAAATGACATTTACAGCATTTCAGACTGTTGAATGTTTTTCTGAAAAAAACCCAAAAAACAAATTATAAGAAAAGAAAATCCCAGAAGTTAAACTCGCTCAATTACGTTGAATTTCTTTTTATGGTCTCTTTTTTTTTTATAAAACTGCTAATGGTTCACCGCAAAACGTTTGTTCAAGGTCAAAACGGCGTCGCATTTGATAAGAGAGAGATTTATTAAAATTAAGTAAGAATTCGTATACCATTACATTCGATAAAATATCGAACGATATGGATTTATTTATATACGATTCAAAATTTAAATAACGTGAACTGTGTTTCTATAGATTTATTAACTTACCGTTGTTAAGATCAATGCAGCGTTCGCTAAGCAAAGCGACAGGCGACAAGCGACGCAGTTCAGTGTCGCTATCGAGACTCTCCAGCACCAACATGCGGTAATCGAAGGCCCCTGGTCCACTGCAGCTGTAGGCTTGCCAAGACGCGATGTAGGTGCAGTTGTTGTTTCTTGCGATACCTGCAGAGGGGAGAGAGAAAAGATTTGTTTTTTTATTTGTCGCATTTTACCGTGTTGAATTACATTCGGTTTTGGTAGTTCCCAGTGTTGTACACAAGTTGGTTTTCTCAAAAAAAATTAAACAAAAAAGATAAAATCATGTTTAAAATCTGCAATGATTTTTTTTTAAATAAAGAAAAAAGCTTAGTGTTTTTGTAAAAATAAAAAATCTGCTGAGGTTTTTCCTAAAATAAAAAAAAAAATAAAAATAATAATAAAAAATAAAATAACAACATCATAAAATCACCTCTTAGATCTGCAAAGTCTGATATTTTTTTGATAAATTAAAAAATCA
This sequence comes from Ascidiella aspersa, assembly GCF_963924565.1. NCBI lineage: Eukaryota > Metazoa > Chordata > Ascidiacea > Phlebobranchia > Ascidiidae > Ascidiella > Ascidiella aspersa. Next base: position 5,779,250 of record NC_139451.1, read on the forward strand.
AAAAAAATAATAAAATAAGCTCTGAGTTCTGGAAAGTCTGACAATTTTTGTAAAATAAAACAAAACTATAAAAACATAACAAAATTATGTCTTAGATATGCTAAGTCTGATATTTTTTGTAAAAAAGTAAGTTAAACCAACAAAATCATAAAATCACCTCTCTGATCAACAAAGTCAGAAATTGGCAACAGTGTACCATCCACAGCTGTCCTGAGTGTCGAAGGAATCCTGTAATCGCCAAGACCTCTCACCTTCTGATTCGGATCGTCCCACCCGAACTCGGCCTACACACAACATATGACGTCATTAGAATAGTGTGTGACGTCATCGGTATATTGCATGACGACGTCACTGTGTCGTGTGACGTCATACATAATTAAGTCGGTGCGCACGACACATTGAAGACCGTTGAAATTAAGCGTGTAGTTTAAGTTTTGTGGCCTGTATATATTTAAACGAATCGAATGTTACGTCACAAAGCCTGACTGAATTCTCGAACGAGTCTTTGTTGCTATACAATGCAACTTTAATTGAAAGGTAAGTTTTTCACTTATATAGAAAGTTAACAATCCGAGACTGATGACAAATTGTGGACAGAGTAATTACGACTCAACAATTGGAAAACTTCAATAAATAATCAACATTACAGCTAAAGTTACGAGCAACCAAAATCTCTCTAGATTTCTTAATCAACTTGACCTTGGTAAAGCCGTATATAAAGTTGCCTAAAATAAAAAATCGGCTTATCTAATCAATGAAAATGACGTGAGGTATAAAACATCGAATAAAAATACAAAAACGGACATCGATAATATCAAAATTCGGAACATTTAAAAAAAATCTAACTCAATAGACCAGTGATTTCCAAACTGTGTGCCTCAAGAGATGGTCAAGTGTGCTGCGAAACTTTTTTCTAATTTTGGGAATAAGTTATTGGGATTACCAATAGGCATACACGCAAGCATTTTAGACTTAAATACGCACTAACCATGGTAAACTAACAACACTGACGCATTTACTACATATATAGTTTGTCGTGTGTTATGGGCGATTGTAAAATTACCCTATTGTTGTTCTGTTAAAATTGTGCCACTTTTTAATGATTTTTAAGTGTGCCCTAAGCCAAAAATTTTGCAAACCACTGCACTAGACCATAGTAATGACAATATCTCAACAATCTAAATATCGGACATCCTTCATTACGAGAACTGATAAGGTAAGAAGGGCATAAACCTCTGGAATAATGGCTCCGGGTCCACCTAGGAATGTTCCATCTATGTCCTTGATCAAAACCTTCTTCTTGGCATCACATTCCATGTCAACGCAGTCGGATGGGTTGATCTTGCTGCAAAAGTGAAGAAAGAATCAACAAAAGCCCACAAAAATATTTAACAAAAAAAAATATATATATATAAACACAAAAAATAACTATACATATGCTGTTGCTACCAGTCATAGTATACCACAAATATAAGTTCTTCTGGTATATTTTTGTTTATCCAACGTTTCGTCTAACTATTTAGAAAGCCTTCATCAGGGAATGACCCCACATGGCCAACAAAACGCGAAGTAAAATGACACAAAAAGAAAGAATAAAAGGAAATAAGTCTTGTTGGCCATGTGTATCATTCCCCGATGAAGGCTTTCTGAATAGTTAGACGAAACGTTGGGTAAACAAATATATACCAGAAGAACTTGCATTTGTAGTACAATAACTATACGTTGACCATAGGACAAAAATCCGGTTGAAAATCAATTTTACATTGCTTTTGTTTTATTGCTTTTTTAAGTTAATCATATAGGGTTCTGTAATTTAGAAAAATGGGGTTTTGTGAATCTGAACAAAAACTTGTCAATGAAAAAGGTAACTTGTTTTTCGGGAGTCTTACCGCTAGGTTTACAAAACAGTTTTTCTTAAGTTCTTTAAACAAGTTTTAAAATATTTTAGTTTTTATGAATTGCCTTTTCAAGCGTTTGCAAAATATTTTTCAGGAAAAGTGTGACTAAATGTCATATTAAGTGGTGGTAATAAATCGTTTCGCGTCAGTACAAAAACAAGTTAAGCTATAGACATAAAAATATACTAAAATAGTTAAAAATAGTCACTGATTATGTGTTTAAAAATGCTTGTTCTAAACAGCGTTGAAACTTGCGCATTTACAAATGTGAAGAAATCTTTAATTTGATAATGATATTTACAAAATAAAAGAATAAAGCCATAACATTCGATGAAATCGACATATTTCGCTGTTTTCAGACCGAAATATGTATAATTATTTATTATAAAAAAGTATGTTTTCATTAAAAAATATATGTTTTTATTATAAAAAAAAAGATGTTTTTGATCCTCAAATTTAGGGAAAAACAATTCTAAAGAAAGCTTTATTTTGATATTTAGTCTACGTTTTAACTTTCTTAGACTAACCCGAGTGACGGCCTTGCTAAGAAGGCCATGCTGGCCTGATCTACATTGATAAGTGAAGTGGATCTAATGTAGGTTGGATGGACGATATCTTCAACCTTGGGGTTGGTGAAGAATACAAGGTCCCTCTTGCCGTCGTGGATTCCGTAGTTTTGCGCAGTCAGTCCTGAATAAAGAAAATGATTTCAGGTCGCGCGTGATTGTGTTGTAATTACTTAAGTCAATGACTTGAGTTAAGTGCACCTAAGTCGTAGTTTTTAAATGACTTGACTTGACTTAAATGCATTTAAGTCACTGTTTTCAAATGACTTGACCTAATTCTTTTCACCAAAATGACTTAAGTATTTTGGACAAATGACTTGACTTGGACTTAACAAATAACTTGGGTTAAAATTTGGTTTAGCTGGACAATACATTTTTTAACAAACTTGGGCTATTTATCTACATTTGTGCACGTAAAAAAAAACTTGCTTGCTGTCTATAACGTTTTTCTGTAATTTTTAGTTGAATTATTGCTCATAATCGGACGAGTTTACCGATTTTAATAGTTTTACGTTTTCGTTTTTAGTTGATTTGATCTTAAAATGTAATGACTTGGACTTGAGTCATTTCAAAATAACTTGTTACCAACACTGCTACGATTAACTGTTACTAAAGTTCACCTTTGCATTTATTTTCGTCGGTGGGCTAACAAATATTGATTTTTTAGTTTGCTTGAAAATCCAATAAAAAAATCTTAGGCAGGCTCATCAACCAAAACCTGAGTCGGCATGAAGTTAGTTAAAACTGTATGTACTGAGATCTGATTACAGACATAAGGCGAAATGTTTTCTTCTATATTTTAGCTCGGAGATTGTGCACTAGATTTTTAGTTTTAGGATTTAAACACTTCTTAATTGGAAGCAGAGTGAAAACACAGTGCATTTTTATGTACTTTATTATTATTAAGGTTAATAAACATAATTATTTTCGGTCAGTTTTGCTTTTTGCTATCATAACCTTGCATTTACAGTTTTAAAAAGTTGAAACTAATATCTATAAATGTACATAGATATTTAGACTGCTTAGTTAAAACAGGTGTAAAACCAAATCATTTATTTAACGTTAATTTTTCTTATACCATCTGATTCAAAAGCAAGAATCTTTTTGTTACAATTTATTGCGAGGGATTCCTTATATAATAAAGCAGCCGGAACCTTACTCAATATTTTCACAAACCTGTAATATTGAGCAGTCCATGTAGAGCCGGGTATGCAATGTTGCCGTGGAAGGGCTTGAACGGAGCTCCATTTGATCCGCTGGCAAACTGAGGTAAGGCGATACACGTGCTACCTCCTGTAGGCGTACGGAACGAGATGCGGCTCGGGCTAAGAATAAAGTTCAGCTATTAAATATGTTGGAATAAGTTTGAGTCCTTTTGCCAGTGGTGAAAGTAATCCGGAACGGTCCGGGAAGGGGTTCCTGAAAACTAAAATTTGCGCAGGTACGAGCGGTGCCGATAAAAAATGTATTTCTAACCAGGTTTTGATATTTAAATGGCATAATACATGTTAAATGCGCAATTAAACATTTTTCTGAACACATTCATTGAACATATTAAGCGTATCGGCGAAATTCTTGGTATGTTTACAACATACAACAAACGATTATTTAACAATTTAGTAAATAAAGTACTCTGTGTGTGTGTTTAATTACAATATTGCACCTGAAACTAGTACTTTGTAGGTAGATATAGCGTTAGTTTGTTTTTTTGGAAAAATCTCTCTTTGATAAAATATAACATTTGAAAATATTTCGCTCACACTAGACTAGAGCATCAAATTTTAATCGGTAGCCTGCTGTTGTTGGCCCAAAATAGAAAACTCCTGTTTTCGGTCGAACTGTGACGCAAATGGACTGAAGTCGTTTTTGTAAAATAACTTGACTGGACTTAAATCTATTACACAAATGACTTGGCTTAGATTTAAAATAAGGTTTTTTTCATTTAAGATTTTATTATAAAATTAACTGTAGTTTTTCACGTAAAACCATTGGATTGCTCCATATTGCTTTTTGTTATTTTTTAGTTAAATTATTACTCACATAATTGGGCGAGTTAACTAAATGGTTTATCGTCTTAATATTACACTTGGGCTTGACTGAGACCAAAATGATTTGTTCACAACACTGATTAACGCTCACCCTTCGTTTCTGTTCCGCAAGTTCTTGTCTGTATTTTCGTCCATGGTATCAAGGCTCGGGTCGAACGATGGACTTCTTCCGACGCACAGCATTCCTTCTATTGTGGCGTGCTTGTCCACGTAAGCGTGGCTAAGTGCCGGCGGTGCGAAGATAATGGGGAGGTAACTCACCTGGTCAAAACAGCGGCCGGTTACAAGACGGGGAGTGAAAAATACTAGGCCATTCAAAAACGTTACAACCTTACGTTAAGTTGCAAGCTTGTGGGATTAACAAAAAATATAAATTGCTTAACGTTTTAAAAAAAAACAATTTTTGCCTAAAACTGTCCATTTTATATTTTGTTAAGGAAGCAAAAAACCTATCCAATTTAGCGCAAAATTGTCCACTTAGTTACTTAACAATATAAAATAATGCCATCGTAAAATGTTAAATTTAGCGTTAAAATGTCAAATTTTGCGTAAAAAAGTCTCAATTTGCGAAAAAATGGAAAATTCAGCCTTAAAATTTTTAATTTAGCTTGAAAATGTTTAGCTTTGTGTAAAAATGTCTATGTTTATTAAAACAATGCAAATTTAGCATAAAAATGTTAAATTTAGAGTAAAAATGTTTAGCTTTGCGTAAAAATGTCTATTTTGGCGAAAAAAAAATACAAATTCAGCTTCGAAATGTCAAATTTAGCAAAATACACGCAACTTACGGTGGCATCCACGACAATGACGTTCCTAAGCACCACGCTGGTCTGGGTCTGGTGGTAGATCCCGTAATCCCACGCCTTATACACAACGAAGTTGCGGATCATTGAACAATCGCCAACGCCGTCTTCGAGAAAGATATGGATTGCGTGCAAGCATCCGTGGGCCACGTTGCCTACAAACACCACAAAATATGCGTTAAAGTACAAAAATTATGCAAGAATTTAACAAATCAAAAAATAGGTCGAGTAAATCGACATCATTTTGATAAAGAAGTTTCAAAATTTGAGTATTTTTTTTTAATACTATTTCGTTTTTTTTGGTACACTATGCACAGATATGCAATGTAGCTTGATAATGTATGTCACAGTCAAAATGTCAAGTAAATCCATATAATTTTGATAAATACCCTTCCAAGGGAATTTTACCTTTGATTTGAGTCTATTTTTAATAACATTTTGTTTTTTGGTACACTATGGAAGGATCTGTAATGCAGCTTGATAGTGAATCTCAATTAAAAAATAAGCAAGAACAAAAAAAAAGTGTATCATCATCAGTTAGGGTTGCCAGAAATTTTATTAACAGAATTCAAAGACATAAAATTTCCCATGAAAATTTACGGGTTTTCAAGCACTTGAAATTGCGTCACTTGACAAGTTTGAAATATAATTGGAAAACAAAAACAGTATAAATACGATGGTCAGCACAATAGAAAATGTCACGGCACTTTCCAAATACATTAACTTGAGCTAAACATCAAAGAAATTCAAAGACCATTATAGTACTTGAAAAATAGTTTTTTTTTTGAAAAACTTTGCAATACACAGATTAATTTAAGGACATTGAAATACTTTGTGACAAATCAACCAGCCTGCGGTGAGGTTCGAACTCACATCCTCGGCCATAACGGGACCGTAGCTCTACCAACTGAACTACACAGGTTCAGAGAGGAGCGAGTCGAGAAACAAGCATGCACCAATGCTTGCTACAACCTGTTAGTACATACAATTTTAATTCACTTATAAAAGGTGATGATACAAGTGTCCATCGAAATGTCTTCATTAAGATGATGTCAATTAACTCTTATTTTGGATTTAGTATTCAATTTCATTAGAAAAATGTTATTAGAATTAAATAAAAGGGTAAATGAGGTTAAAACTAGTTGTCTGCGCAAAACTCCTGTTTAAAAAACCTATTTCAGTTGGCCTAAACTAAAAAATACAGCCAATAACGATTTTCGCCATAACCATTACACTTAAAAGTAGCCTTTTCAGTAGTTATTATGACGTTACCGTAGTAGGCATTGTCGTCTGTTGCGTCACAAGCCTCTCCATCCAAATGAAAACAAAGCCTCTCGCCACCAGCGGCAGTGTTGTTGATCATGACCAGGTTGCTGGCTTGTGAGATCTCAAAATTGGCTTGCCAGTCCTGAAACCAATTTTAGCAGCGACTTAACTTTCCAGTCAGCTATATAATTAATATTAAACTATGATTTTAAGGCAAAATAAAGAAAAAAAAATATTGCAGTGAGTAAATTATCATATGAATCGTGAGTAAATTAAAATAATAATCGTGAGTAAATTATCATATGAATCGTTACCATCACCGTAGTAAAAATATGAGCATTACTTCGACTAAAAACTAATAAAAACGTAACAAGCATCGACCAAATTGTTTTACGTGCATAAATTGGGATAAAACTCGGTTGTTTAAAAAAATTTAAATAAAAACAACTAATGTTAACCCCAGTTATTTGACAAAATGAATTAATTCCAAGTCAAGTTTAAGTGCACTTAGGCCAAGTCATTGATTTAAGTTATTACAACACTGAGTCAGTACTACATTAAAAAAAGACAAAATGACTTAAGTCCAAGCCAAGTCATTTTTCCATAAGATTCAAGTCAAGTCATTTTGGTGAAAAACCTTAAGTCAAGTATAGTCATTTGCAAACAGTGACTTAAGTGCACTTAGGTCAAGCCATTGACTTAAGTAATTACAACAATGTGTTAATATTACAACAAAAAATTAGCAAAAAAAAAAGTCAAAGTCCTTTGTTCAAAAGACTTAAGTCAAGTCAAGTCATTTTGGTAAAAATACTTGAGCTACAACACAATCAAGCCACAACTGTTAATAAATGCAACATTTGCAATGCCTAAAGTAAACGGCAGTACGCTTTACCATCCTTTCATAACGTTACCTTGAAGTTTGTGGGTTCGTATCTGTCGCCGTATGAGCCTCTGAAGAGAGCCACTGTGACCAAGTTTCTCTCCAAACGGTGGTTGCTTCCAGTAATACGGATACCTGGAAAAATATTAGGTTTAATGTGGTACCCGGACATATTAAAATAGATTTAAAATGAACCGAAACGGTTCACATTGAGCGAAATTAGTTTTAGGTGTACATACAGTGGCGTAGCCAGCCGAAAATATTTTTTTTTGGGGGGGGGGCAAAAAGTTTGAACGCTTTTGTTTAGCTTTTGTCATTGTATTAACTGCCGTAACGAAAACAAATAACAATGCTAGCAAACCGTTTCGAGCAGCAACTGACGAAGTGTTAAACGCAATACCCAAAACCATTGAAAGAGCAAAAACTGTCTAAAAGTAGTAAAACTACATTAATGTGTAGCAAACGTAATATTAACTACATCGTTTGTGACGTAACAATGTATGACAATTGAAGGTGTGGCACGCCGTGATCGACTTTTGTGGTAATGCTCATAAATGCTAAAAAACAAATTATTAAGAGTAAAATATTTATAACCGCTGGCTAGGCCTATGTGTACATAGTTGGTAAAAATTGTTCCCAATCAATTAAAAACTCAATAAAAAAATTAAAAAAGTATAACTTAAAATCACGACTTAGCCTTATTAGGTATATTCTTAATTTAAGGTAAATAACTATTTTTCGTGTTTAAAAGAAAACGTCATTTAGAACAGCTTCCCAACTAGTGGGTCGCGAATCTATTTCAGGTGGGTCGCGAAGCATCTCTAAATGTTACAGTTTTCTATTAGATCGGTAAATTATTGCATTATGATTGTGTAACAGTTATGCAACAATGTTTACCAATACCTAACAATTAGATGTGTCGTGTCGCTTTAACTATTCCAGTACGTCAAAGAGTAGTAAAGAATTGTTTTTCTTATTAGTTTGTATTTAATTTCTTTGGTCAAATCTCATTGTGGGTTGCACAATAAAAAATACATTAAAAAGGGGTCGCGAACTGAAAAAGTTTGGGAAGCACTGATTTTGGAGTCTTAAAACATAACTCCATTTGAGATCAGATTAACATTTTATCCTAAGACCTACCGTCGTGTACACTCCTGTGTACGACGTTGTCAGTAACGTTGATTCCAGTTGCACCAAACATTCCGATAGCAGTTGAGAAACCATCGTGGAAAGCTGACTTATGGATGAAGCTGGGTTTGCCCGGGGTCACCAATCCTGTGTTGAGCCAGGCTAGGGAGAATCTTGGGTCCCATTCCTCTGTCCAACCTTCTTGTCCGGTCTGCTTGAATTCGACGTTCGAAAAACGACCATAGCCTAAAAATTGTGCATTTTTGGGCTGTTTGTTTTTGCTTTTTTGCTACGATTTTTAAACTTAACAAAAAAAGGTAATTGAGTTTAAATAAAATTAACGAGGTCTAAAAATGTAGTTCTGAGCTTTGTTTGATTTTTTTGCTACGTTTTTAGAATTAAATACAAAAAAGGTTGAAAATTAAACGTGAAGACTAAGGGAAGACTGGAAATTGCGTTTTTTGGTCTTATAAATTGTCTCTTTTGTTTTTTAAATTAAACGTTCAAAAAATACCTGAAAATCGAAAAATGTTTTTTTTGAAATGTTTTTTTTTTTTGATTAAAAGTGAAAACAGATTTTTTGGGGAATTAAACGGAGGGTAAAAAATTTAATTTCAGAACTACGACCAAACACTGAAAATTGTATTGTTTCGATTTTTTAGTTTTTGCAACGAAATGGCGTAAATTATTAACTGTTTTTTTTTACTCTTGCTGCATTTACACAATAGTTAGGGTTTTTCTGTCAGACTCTTTTTGGTATAAATATATTTACAAAAATAAAAAAAAACTTGATAAAAAACACAAAAACGATAAAAGACAAATTGAAGCTAATAAGAAAAGAAGAAAAAAAAGGCTTTTTATTTTATTTTGATTCGTTTATTAAGCCTGAAATCCCAACAGTTGTATACCTACCTAATAGTGTCTCGTCACCAACACTGTATGTTCCAACCAGCACACGCGCCCCGAATGCTTGCTTGTCCTGCAAATCGTAGGCCTCACCTAGAAATGAAAAAAGGTAGGGGATTAAATTTTATTTCGAAACAACAAAAAAACTGAGGCTTGGCAACTAAAACGCCAATATACACAATGTTTATTCTGCGATCAAGCCTTCTGGAGTCGTTTTAGCCAACATTAGCGCCACACATTAAATAGGACATCTGATGCTTGCAGAATCTTCTGATTTAAGGGGGGGTATCTTTTATAGCAAGATTTTGATTAAAATTTTCTTTCGAATAATAGAACCTGCCTGAATTCGAATTATAAAATACAAACGATTCTGATTACACATCAATGATAAAATTGAACTAAGTACAAAATTTATCAAACCGAAGAACAGTTTGTTTAATATAGCTTAATATACCCAAACAAGCCGTAGACGTTCATAAAGTTCATTTTTCAAGGTTATTAACCAGTTGTTAACCTGCTTTAAAAGAAACCCTTAGAAGGCAAAAAAACTAGTTGCGTTGTATCGTAAATCAAGGCCAAAAATCCATTTTAATTTGGTAACGTACACAGATCGGCACAGATACCACTCTAGTATCGGACGAGTACTACCGTTACTACCATTTGACATTGGGTATCGGCTCCGATCCGATCATATCGGCGAGTACCGATACTAGCGTTTGGCATCGGGTATCTGCTTCAACCTGATATTATTAAACATTTCTACTTACCAACAATCTTGATGTTTCTTGTAAGCAGCCCAACCTCAGCCCGCATATCGTAAGTGTGCGATCCTGCGGTGTATGTCTCCCCCAAGTGGCGGTACTGCAGGGGCGAGGCCAGGGTCAAGGTCACCTTGTCCACGCCTATCGCAGCGATCACGTGTTTTTCGGTTTCGGCCGATCTAAAATTAGCAGAAAAGTATACTTAAAAATAAAACTTTTCAGTTTTTCCAAATTTTAGATCATAATGTTTACATTAGAACATTAGTAGAATTGAAATTACTGAAATTTTAAAACCTATACCATAAACTAGAATTACATTTAGTTCTTCACAATCTATTTAGTTTGAATATCAATATGTTCTAATAAGGATGTAAATGGTAAATTTGTGTGAGCTAATGTATAACGCGTTTTGGAATACCGTATTGTTTTTAGACTGTAAAAACCACCTACAAGTGGTTCCGACCAAAGGGTATGACTTCAAATAGTTTGCTTCGACTGAGAGACTAAAAATGCCGTTCGACAAAGTACCTACCATTGTCAAAATCCGAACTAGATTAGGGAGCTCAGTGTTACTTCAAAATTGCACCGAACAATATTTTAACTGTACTTCATCTGCATTAAGGGAAAATCGGACCGGTAAAATTAACTCTGTAGTAAGCCGTGCTCTAATTGATTGGATTAAAAAACTAAGTGAAAGATTGTTCAACAACTGTGAAGTTTACCTTTCTTAGGCCTTTCTGAAAACGGATTACGTATAAATAGTACACCGAAAGCTACTGTAGATCTCCTACGAATGAAGTTGCTTGTACTAACAGAATGTGGGCAACGGTCCCGGTATGGCTGGGGTCGTGAGTTCGAACCTCACTGCAGGCTAGAATTTTTAAGCCTGGCCTAAGCCTTGCTTGTATCAATGATCGACAGATTCGGATAAGTCCGCGATGGCTTTCGGTGTACTAAAACAATCTAAAGTTAATGTTTATTTGAATTAACACACTAGAAATATCTAGTTATCCAAGCCTGTCGAACATGAACGGTTAAGAAAACAAAACATTGTAGAAACTATAGCTTACGCGTATCCAGTAGTAGTGATGACGATTTCGCTTCCGACCACCCAATCCACTTCTTCTTGAAGAACAATAGTGCTTGTTCCGATGTTAGCAGTGGAAGCAAGATGGGTCCAGTACACGTTGGACGCCACGCCGTGGAAATCGCACCCACCGAAACACCCGATCGCCTTGGAGCCCAAAGTTACCCCTTTGAAAAAAAAGTATATTTTATATTTTTTGGAAGCAAGCATTGATGGCTTCGCAGGTCTAGGTATAAGGTTATCCCGTAACTGAAAAATGTTTTGTGGAAATTTGGGTATATTTTAAAGGTCTTAAGCTAAGCAATATTGTTTTAAAGTTATTTAACTGAAGCTTTATTACAAACCAGATCAGGCATTAAACACTACGATTCCTATCGTCAGTGGTTTCCAAACTTTATTTCTTTCTCTCACCTAGATATAATTTTTTCCCCAAATTTCAGTAATATTTGTAGACCAACGCCTATTGTTTTGTTTTGTCACATAATTATAATGATGTTGCTGCAGTTTTTTCCTAGTATTAAGTTTAAATTCAAATGTTGGAAATAACATTATTTGTAAGCATTTTACTACCACAACTGAGTTTAATAAACGAAATGGAATCATAATGCGACGCTCTTGGAAATTAAAACGACGCATAAAGGATATTTCTTAATAATATATTGGAACCGAACTGTCGACGATAAAGGTATTTGTCAGCAATTTTTTACCGCAATTAACTTGGTGTACGAAAGTAACATCGACGTTTATTTTACGACGTAGGTATTTTTCCCTTGTTTAGAATTGAGGTCGACGTTTTGCCTAACAATGGGTTTCAGAATCGTAACAGAAGTCAGCAAATTTCAACACCACACATGGTATTTGAAAAACGTTTAGCCAAAATTTTAAGGACGCACGTTAAGAAAGTATAGTTACGCAAGTCCGTACGTTTTTCGCTACGTTTTGACATCGCGGAAATAGACGGCATCCGCTTAGAAAAAACATGTAAAAAGTTCTACCACCACTCTTTAGTAATGCTTAGTAAGCCTAATTTGAACAAACACAATAATGACAATAGCCTAAATAAATTTAAATTTAATCAAAAATATCAAACCTGGCAGAGCGATGTCGGGGGTGTCGTGGTCTCCCCTCATCGAGAAAGTGACATTATTGGCATATGGGTCGGCCTCAGAAAATCCAACGATAAGACGGCCCTAGGGATCATAAGTTTGATTTGACTTTTTAAAATATACAAAGTTTACCCCCTTAGAAAAAAAAGACAAACTTAACCCCTTAGAAAAAAAATACAAAGTTCACCCCATAAGAAAAACAAATACAAAGTTTACTCCATTAGAAAAAACATACAAAGTTTACCCCCCTTAGAAAAAAAAACATACCAAGTTACCCTCTTTAGAAAAAAAAATGAAAAGTTCATCCCATTAATTTCAAGGGATATAAATTTGTTTTCTACAATAATCATAATTGCTTATGTAGAGGTGCAACTGTTATCCAGCCCTCGTGAATTCGTTGTTTGATTGACGATAACGACAAAAATTTTTAGCCTGATAAAAGTAAAAAAAAACTTCAAAAAAAAAAAAAAAGTTTTACTTATCTTGTGTGTCTCGTGCTTAAAGTTGTACAATGTTTTTTTATTAATTATTATGTTTTTCAAACTTTAAAATCAAACAGGTAATTCAAAGGGAAAAAAAAAAACATTTTGTATAGCGTTTCATTAACAAAGAAAGGATTTTTTAAAACTGATTTAATTTGTTTTATTTTATATTTTATTTTAACTAAATTAAAAATATTATCTTCTTTATTGATAAAAAAAATTCTAAAATTTTGTTTATATACATATTTTTTTAAACTCATGTTCACTACGATGTTTATTGCGGACATTGAAAAAAAACAAAAAACCTGTACCCCCCTTAATTTGTTTCATGTTTTATTTTATTTTAACTACATTAATGATATTATCTTATTTATTGATAAAAAAATTTCTAAAATTTTATTTAATTTTTTTTTCGTTTTTTAAAACTCACGTTGACTACGATGTTTTTTGCGGACACCACAGAACTGAAAAAAAAACCTGTAACCCCTTAATTTGTTTCATTTTCTATTTTATTTTAACTAAATTAAAGATATGATTTTATTTAATAATATAAAAATTTCCACATTCAATTTTTTTTTTTAAACTTACGTTGACTACGATGTTAATTGCGGACACCACAGCACTGCTCTCCACTTCCAAGACTCCATTGATGGTCAACACGTCAACAGTGAGCTCTGTGACGTCAAAAACCACCCAACACTCGACGTCACCGTCACGCGGGAAAACAACCATATTATTTGGATCCTGAAATCAAATGAATTATTTTAAGTTTTTTGTAACAACTATTTTGAAAGTGCTGTTTATTATTTTATGTCGTAAGCAGTTCATTTAAATTAAGTTGATTTTTTTGTTACCTTTTTAAATTTTATATATAACTTAAATTTAATATATTATTTTATTTATTCGCCAGAAAGACTTGGAACGGACCAACCATGTTATTTGGATCCTAAAATCGAAAGAAATATTTTCAAGCTGTTTGTACCCACGATTTTGAAAGTGCTGTGGTTCATTATTTTATGTCGTAAGCAGTTCATTTAAATTAAGTTGATTTTTTTGCTGCCTTTTTTAATTTAAAATTAATATATTATTTTATTTATTAGCCAGAAAATTTTTCGAACCGACGCGGGAAAACAACCTTATTCTTTAGTTCCTGAATTCGAAAGAAATATTTTCCGGCTGTTCGTAACAAAGGTTTTGAAACTGTTCTTTATTAGTTTTATGTCTTTAACAGATAATTAAAAAAAAAGGATTTTGTTTTCAAAATAATATATTTTTTTAAACTTTGTCAACTTAAATTTAATCTATCATTTTATTTATTCGCCCGGAAGGTTTAAAATTGTTGTTTAATAATTTTGAGTCGTGTTCCTCTTTGAAAGACGCCAGAAAAAGTTAGGTTTAGATTTTCATCAGATCGATTTTCCAAAATAAAAAATTTAAACTATATTATTTTTTTATTTTTTATTTTTTTAACGAAATTAATTTATTTGACTTATTTTTAACTAAATCAATTAATGTTCTTTTTTTCAACTAAATTATTTTTTTGTTTTTTTAAAATAAATATTTTAATTTTTTTAAACTAAATTAAAAATATCATCTTATTTATTATTAACAAAGATTTTTAAAATAAACCCACTCCGTCGAGTTCCAAGTCAAACGCCCTTGCTCAGCGGTTCATAAACTTATCAAAAATTTTTGCCAGGTGGACCCTTTGCAATTATTTTGATATTTAACGGGCCCATAAAAATGCAAAGTCAGTTGACCCATGTTTCTTGTAGTACACTAGTGCAGTACAAATGCGAACGATTCGCTAATAGCAGGTAGTAAAGCATAATAGGTGCTTTATGATGTCACAAGAGACATCATATAACACGCTACATTATCGAATAATAAAGCATAACTAAAGACTAATAATGATGACAAATAATTTAATATTTAAAAACATTGGTCAAAGCCTAATGTTCAAAAACTTAAAGACTAATTCTCATTGCGTACCCTCTGAAATTGCTGTAGGGCCTACCAAACCCAGTTAAGGAACCGCTGCCCTAGCTTTTACTTACAGTTCGGTTCACGCAAGGGTTCGACTCGTTGCTCCAAAGATGGAAGATTTCGGGACGGTTCCGGCTCGGGGGGATCTGGCTGGCGTCCGGTGGAGTCACGCAGTCCTCGTAGAAACATCTGGACAAACAGAGCCACACAGCGACGATTAAACAAGGTGAAGGTTAGAACGTTTGGAAAAATTGAACAGTAAGCGTTATCAACTAGACCAGTGGTTCTCAACCTTTTTTTCTTTCGTGGCCCATTTTCGTTGCACAAAAATTCTGCGGTCCAATAATTTTTTATGAAAGAACAAACTATAAAAAATGTTTAGAACACAAAATAGCGGAGCATATATCAAAACAGATTATTAATTCAACCGTGCATTAGTGAGGTACTTGCTTCTGAACAATAAATTTACGTTCATTTTCATTTCTTCTCAATTTCCCCCAAGCCATTATTCCTGTGGAATTAGTCATAATGACACAAATGAAACTAAATGCTTCAATAAATCTAGCTTTTTTAAATTGGTCTGTGGCCCACCTAAAACGTTTTTTAAATTATGGTAAGCTGTAAACGAAAATATATTTCAAAATTTTTTTTTTTTTTTTTTTTATCTATTACGTTTCGGTTTTCATTATTGTACGTCGAACTCCAACCTCTAACAATTACCCTAAGAGTTATTCGAAATGTACATAAAAATGCTTCCTACATCTGCATGGCGTTATAACTCATTCTAGGTCTATCTAAACCAGGGATGTCCAACCTGCGGCCCGTCTGGAATTTTTGTGCGGCCCGCTAGTCATTTTCACTCCCAAGTAGTATTTTAAACGTTCAATATTAGCCTAATTAAAATGTTCCAGTCAGCTTTTAGGGGCGCACTAATAGTATAGTATGGATAAAAAATATATATATATACAACTCTAAAGGCCCGTTATAACTCTAAAGAGTCATACTTTATCTTGAAACGTAATAGGTTTTTCGGCCCATTAAATTATTTCAAGTGTCAATGCGGCCCACTATAATAAAATTTTGGACATTCCTGATCTAAAGCCTTAATCAAATATGCTCCAAAATTTTACGAGAACTTTTGTACACTTGCAAAAACATTTAAAAACATTTTCCCCATTTTTTACCTGTAGGCGTCGATGCTGACGCTGGTGTGAGAGAAATTGGGGTCTTGGACCTCAAGAGTCGCCCTTCGTTTTCTTGAAGTCTTCGGGTAGTTAGTTCCGGCCACAACGTACTTGAAGTTCTGAGTGGCTGGATCAAAGTTCCAGTCCAGGTTTCGAAGCGAGTTAATTTCGTCGACCGATACTGTTGGCGAGTCGGCGATTTCGTATCGAGATTGGTCGTTGATGAAGATGCTAAAAATGTATAAAAATGAATTTTTTTTATCTAAATTCGAAAGTATTATCTCCTATACCGGCTGAATTTTTTAATGGGAAAATATTTACTTGTATCGGTATCTTGATGAAAAAATAAATAATTTTTTGTCAAGTATCGGTATTTTAAAAATGCTATAACTGTAAAAAAAATATCAAATATGTGAAAAT
The DNA here is from genome assembly GCF_963924565.1 of Ascidiella aspersa. Taxonomy (NCBI): domain Eukaryota; kingdom Metazoa; phylum Chordata; class Ascidiacea; order Phlebobranchia; family Ascidiidae; genus Ascidiella; species Ascidiella aspersa. The sequence continues at coordinate 5,795,771 of NC_139451.1, forward strand.
ATTGTATCGTGTCGGCATCTAGAAGTTGCTATAAATGTGCGAAAAAAAACAAAAAACAAAAAAAATTGTCACAATACGGTGTTTTGCATTAATAAAGATGCTGAAAAAGCAAAAAAATGTAGTAGCTTTTTCAAATGGAAAAATATTATCCAAATAAATTCATTATACTTTTAGTTAATGTTTTAATTTGGATTTCATGGAGGCTCACGACTAAGTCAATTTAATATCTACCAAATCATAACTGCTACTTTGTAGAACCAGCAATATAAAAGTAAGCGATCTTGAGCATGAATTGTTTTACTGTCAATATATAAACTTGTTTTCAACAAGAATAACTACAGTATGGTCAAACATAACAACGCTAAGCGTTTCTTGATACGTTATACTTGTTTCTGTAGCAATCTATTTTTTTAATTGGGTTTGTCGATATAGAAAGAATGTCTATCGTTTTTTTGTATGAAGCTGATGTTTAGGCTGAACTGACAAATTTAATTCAGTCAGAGGTATGTAAATGTGCTGTTTTTAAAAGAAGATCATATGAAATCTTATGACAGCAGATCATATGGACATCTCACCGATCCGGGTTCTGTTTGAACTCATGAGTGATGATGAGGAAATCATCTGGAGCGAAGTCATAGAATCGCGCGTTGTACGTGATGTTCGTGAACTGCTCACCATCACGGAACTTGTAACAATGCTCGTAGCCGTCCGTGAGAAGACCCATCCAGCCTGTCCGTGAAACAAATCGTGAGTTTGACGGCTATCATGAAAAATGCACTCATGTGAAAAAAATATCACGAAATGGTGGTTTTCATGAGCAAATACATCTAGTCTGTTCGCAAAACAAATCGTGAGTTTGACGGCCATCATGAAAAATGCACTCATATGAAAAGGAATATCATGAAAGAGTGGTTTTCGAAAAAATCTTAACCAACTAACCACACTAGTGGCTTACGTGGATTTGGTTCAAGATCTACAGTACCACAACATTCATTTAATGATATATGTGTAAATAGGCAACACACATAAATTTACAACTGTTGTCTAGCTCTTTCCAAAGACTTCAGAAAACTTCCTTTCTGAAGTCGTTTGGAAAACTTAAGGGTTAGATCACAGTTGTGGTATACTCATGTGTATATATCTTTCATCAACCTTATGAAATATCAATTTTAACCAGGCAACCATATCAGTAGATTACCAGACTTATGTGTAAACCTCTTCTAAAGACTTCAGAAAACTTGAGAATTGTTGTACACTCATGTGAATTAATGTATACATTTTTCATCGAATGAATAAACTATGAATTCGAACCAAGTAACCAAACTCGTAGTTTACCAGGTTTGTGGGTAAGCCTCTTTTTGCGATATTGAAGCGAAGTGTTTCCGAACTCGTTGCAGAATATGATGTCGTTTCCTTCCAAAGATGTCGGAATAACGTTGTTGACGGCAAAACGATGGAACCTCGATTCTGGTGTGCAGATTGCACTTGGCTGACCACTGGAATATAGCGCGCCGGTAACAACCTGTAAAAAACGTCAAATGTTTGGTACAAGGTTTTTCGTCAAATATTTGGTACATACAATTGCATAATTTAAGCAAAGGTTTCTAAATAATTTGACAAAATTTTGCGCATTTTAGTTAGAAACATGTAAAAAATATTAACTCGCCAGTGGAAACCTGCAGAAATGTAAAACCTTTCCCAAAGCTTTTTTGTAAAAAAAAATGTAAAACCTTTTCCCAAAGCTTTTTCCCAAAGCTTTTAATTTCGACCTATTTAATTGGGAAAGCATTCTATTATTTGTGGTTAAACGGTCAAAGGTAGCTAAGCACATGGTGTTGTGACGTATAAATTGTTCTGCGGCATTTGGTGTTACTACCTTAACTTCAGTATCGGATCGGATTCATTAGTTTTCAAGTTGTATGTTTCTAAGTTATTTTAGATAATTTCATCATTTATTTAAAAAAATTATCATTCTAGGCAATTTGATAAATTTTACATATTGTTTAGTTAGAAACCTGTAAAAACTAAAATATAACTCGCTAGTTGAAACGTACAAAAATGTAAGATGCGTTTACGCTATAAAATCTGTGGGGAAACAAACGATTTTTTCTGAATCGAAAAACATTCCGTAATCTAAGGATAAAGTTTTCATCAAATTATCGCGTGATGAAATATTATGAAATCCATGCTTACAAGGGCAAAATTCCTATTAATTGTCACTTAATGCAACCTAAAAAATACTAAGTGCAAACCTAAATGCTTGATTGAAAATCAATTAATTAAACTAAATAAACATAAACTTATGTCAAAACGTTTGTTCTTTTTCTAGACATTGTAACCAAAACCTACCGGGCAAGCGGTGGGGTCAAGCAAGCCTGAATGTGGCACAAGTTTTGAGAAGGCCGGTCCACCAAGCATTGATCCGTCCCTGTCTTCAATTACACCTTCGTGCTCGTATCGCCAAACAACCCTTTTCGTAACGTCGGTGAAAGACAGTCCTACAAATAAAAAAACAGTGTTTTTTTAGTTAACTATAAAAACGGGCTAGTAGTAGTACACTGGGAGCATTCGATAGATTAACCGAATCTGTCGATTAAGCAAGACTAGTTTTTCAGACTGTAAAAATTACATACAATTCGTTTCAACCACAGAGTTTTAATTGAAATTCGTAGTTTTCACTCAAATATTAAACATTCCGTTGGACAAAGTTGATATTTTTAGTAAAATGCTAATAAGTTTATATAACTAGAATTAGAGCACACAAGCAATTCACAAATTATATTAGATTTGAAATTAGCCGCATTTTGATCTAAATCATTGACTTAGAAAACTAAATTATGCATAAAAATGGAAAAGCCATTATATTCGATAAAACCGACATTTCGCTGTTACAAACGTTTCAGCAATACCTCATGCTATCATCAGTGTAAAAATACAAGTGAAGATAATAACGGTAAAACACGGGTTTAATATTTTTATTGAAATTACTAAAAAAGGCCGTGCATTGTGTTCCAAAATAGAATTATCCAATTATACAAGTCTGTATATTAACCGGACCCCTAAGGTACCTGAGACCCAGTAGTAGAATCCACCGCATTGAGTTGTGCAAGTACCGGTGATCGAAGTGACACCCATGGCCGCCCCTCTTCTATTGAAGTTGTAGAACTGAGTATCGCTCACAGTAAGACCAGGAGCAAATGGAAGGATCTGGAAAGATATAAAACGAGTTGTCCCACCAAATGGTAAGCGAAACATTGGATTATGGAAGACATTTTGGTTTCGACAGTCGAATTTAGGTTAATATAAAATAAAATTGTGCAGCTATTAGTTTGTAAAAGACATTGTTTTGTATGTATTTAAAGTAGGCCATTTTGTTATAAATAAATTCCTATACACTTATATAGACTTCATTATTGGATCAGAATTTATGCTTGATTTGCTAATTTTTGTTATGCTTGATTTTTTAATGTAATTCTTAAGAGCACAAATTAGCACTTACAATTCGCTTTAAGACTCGAATCTCGATTTTAACACATATTGCACCAAAATTTTAACAGATATCGCACCAGAATGTTAACAGATTTTACAACAGAATTTTACTCGCATAAGTTAGTTTTAAGCTTTTAATTGTTTTATCACTTAAGCTTTGTTTATTTTATTTTTTTTAATTGTAAACATTACAAATTTTCACTTACAATGCCTCTGCCGGATTCGTAGTTCGAGTCTGTGAAGTCGGTGTGACCCACAATGATGGAATTGTGGATAACGGCTCCCTTTTCTTGGCCCCATGGGGTGCCGAGAACCATCTTGATGTCCATTCCCGAATCCTCGTTGTTTACCATTACGAAGTCGTGGAATTGGATTGCTCCACATTCGACCCATTCAGCACCTTTCTCACAATTCCAGGTGGTTAAAGATCGGAACCGAGCAGGGCTTGGGTCGTTGCTGCCACAACTGGAAACAAGATTCATTTTTAAGACAAGATTATTTTAAGAAACTTTTAAAACAAGATTTATTTTAAGACAAGATTGTTTTAGGAAGAAAATTTGAAAACAGATTTCTTTTAGGACAAGATTATTTTAAGAAAACAATTTAAAAAAAATGTTTCTTCTAACACTTGATTATTTTAAGAAATAAATTTTAAAACAAGATTTTCTTTTGGGACAAGATTATTTTAGGAAAATAATTTTAAAACACGATTTTTTTCTAAATATGAACAAATCTTTCAAAAGCAAAATTTTTTTAAGACAAGATTTTAAAGCAAGATTTTTTTGAAGACAATAAGATATTTTTAAATAACATTTTTAAACAGTTTTTTTTTACACAAGATTTATTTTAAACAAGATTTTTTTGGAAACGATTTTTTAAAGCAAGATTTTTTTAAACCAAATTTTTGAGACAAATTTTTAGGACAAGAATATTTTACACAAAACTTTTTTTCAAAACAAGATTAAAAAAAACAAGAATATTTAGGGCAAGATGTTTTAAAAAAAAATGTTTTTTGTTTACGCTCCACCAATAACAAAAACTTGAAAATATATATTGATAAGGCAAAAAAATCGCTAAATAAAACCAATATTTTAACTAAAAACTGAAAACAAAACTTACATTGGAAAAAATAATATTATAAAAAAAACAGCACTTACGCTCCGCCAACCATCGGCGTGTATTTCTGGAAGATCCAGAGTCCAAACCATCCCTGTGAGTGAACAGTGTTGTTCTCGAACAGGCCAAGTTCGACGTTCCTCTGGCAAACACTGGGGGTGAAGGAGGGTCCGTCGGGGTGCTCGTGCATCCGGTACCAGAAGCCGAAGTGGGTACCCCCGGCCGCGTGATTGTGACGCAAGATGTTGTCGGGGTTGGTTACCCAGTAGGCCGCTAAATAAAATATGTTTAGTGTTAGAATTAGAGCATAATGTCTTGAGATTTAGTTCAGTGATCCTCAACTTTTGATGGCTTACGGCACAGCTGTAAAATAATTAATTAAAGCTAGAATTTTCGTTGTTGTAGTTTTAAACGTGATTTGGTAACCCAGTAGAGCGTTAGATCCATTATGTATAGTATAAGAAACGGATCATAATGGCTGGTTGTTTTGGCAAAACTTAGAATGTATATCAAAGTAGTTAACATTATGTAAACGGTTTGAATAAATCAAGATAGTTGAAAGTTGTATTTAGAGGTAGAATGAATATCAAAGCCTATATAGAAGTATGTAGTATTTTAGGTAGGTTTAAAGCCCATACAGAAATAGGTATAACATTTGATAAAGGTTTCGAATAAATCTTAAGATAATGTCTGGAGGTTGTAGTTAAACGTACAATGAATATAAAAGAAACGTTTCACTACGTCACTCACCAGGTGTGACGTCATCATTCAGTAGTGACGTGCTCTGCTTGACAAAGACAGCCAAGTTGTACTGGATGACGTTTTTCGTTTCGATTCCATCTTCAATGAAGATGGCTCCTCCCATTATGTTGTAGACGACATTGCGTTCAACAAGGAGATTGTGGGTGCCTGGTAGAAAAAAAAAGTGTTCAAGTTTCAATAAAAAAGCCTTGACTTGAGTTAATGGAGAAAAAAGGTTAAGCTTTATTAAGAATGGCTTAACTTGACTTGAGCCTTTTGGAAAAAAATTAACATGAGTTAAGGGAGAAAAAGCTGTTTAGTATTATTAAAAATAGCTTGACTTGACTTAAGGGACAAAAATTGGTTTGCTTCTTTAAAAATCGCTTTACTTGAGTTTGATTTGAGATACTTTGAAAGGTCAATTTTTGTAACTTCACTTGACCTAAGTCTTTGGAGTCAAATGGCTCCACGTAACTTAAGTCATTTGGGTTAAATGGCTTGACTTGTCTTAAGGGGAAAAGGTGATTTAGTTTTATGTCAGCGTATTACAATAACTTATTTTTTTTTGGAAAAAGTTGTTCATACTCATTGCATCCGATAAACACTTCTGTTGCTGAACTATTATATCTGTATTTAAGCTTCATTAATTGATATTTACAGCTATGGCAAAGGTTTGGTGGGACATTAGGAACTACACAGCAACATTCATCCAAATATTGGTTGCAAAGAAAACTGTTTAAAATACACTTCAAAACATAAACAGTTCTGTTGTATTACCGTGGATGGTGACAGCCCTGTTGAAAGTTTGGTGGATTGCGCAACCTCTGACGTACATGCCGCTAACGTTTCCCATCAAGTGGAAATGGATCGGGTATCTACAAAAAAAGGGTTGATGAATTGAAAGATTAAAAACAAGTTTGGGTACACTATACACGGATTTGTAATGTAGCTTGATATAATGAATCTCGCAGCCTAAAGATTCGAGTAAATCAATCCTCTTAAACAAGACGTTTCGTTCCATTTAATGTAAAATTAAGGGATCTATCATGTTTTAAAGGATGGCTGCCGTGGAGACCTCAAGGTCTTTCGTCACTTTCCCGTTAATTTATCAATTTTTTGCGTATTTTTTAAAAGCGAATTGCTATATTTTAGAGACGTAGCTATGGGGGGCGTTGGGGAATATATGTCCCCGGGCATCAGGAACGCCAAAATGAAGCTTACAAATGCCAAAATGAGGCTGCTTCTTCTTTAAATACATGTTCTATTAAAGTTTGAATTGTTTTTCCAGTAAGGTATATTACTATAAAGTAAGGTATATTATGTTAAGTGCATCTAAAGGTTGACGTACCGTCCGAGCCTGAAGGCCTGCCCGGCGTAGGTGACCTCGACGTGTTCGATGCGCGCCAGTGCTTCCTCGGAATCCGGAGCGGCAGAGTGCACCATGATAGAGGCCCCGAACTGGTCGGCTCCGACCTCCTCGCCAAAACGACCCTGTAAATGGCGGGTGAATAAATGTCAACATTAAAATACAGCGGCCTTGTAAATTTGGGGTGATCATATGCCTGCCATTGAGACAAACCGGCCCTGTAAATTTCAGGAAAACAAATTGAACGGTTTAGCCAAAGCGGCCTCGTCATTTGGGAGTTAACAAACGCAATATTCCGAAAACTACCCTGTAAATGGCGGGAAAATATATGTAAATATAAAGACAAAGCAGCCCTGTAAATGGAAAGTAAATAAAACCAGGAAATTAGCAGAAGGTGGCCCTGTAAATGACAGGTTAGTAGTTTCTATTAGTAAGACAATTCCGCCCTTTAAATTAAAGGCCCGACGAATAAAGACAAAACTTCTATTAAGGGAAGCGGCCTTGTAAATTACGGGTGAATATATGCCAGTTATTATGACAAAGCGGCCCTGTAAATTGGCAATAAATTGATGAAAACAAGATATAGCGTTCATGTAAATGTGAAAAAGCAGAAAAACAACCATTTTTGTAAAATACCGATTAAAAAAAATAGAAAATTAACCTAATCGAACTTAAATCTGAAAGCAATGGCAAACGGTAGGTACACTTAATTTTCTTTTTTATGCAAAATAAAGAAAATTGATTATATTTTTCCGCACGTACTTGGAAGCAAGTTTGAGTGGCGAACATTCCGGTGTTGAACCCGTCCTCGCATTTTTCTATCACCTCATGCCATGCTGGGTCGTTCGAGCCACGGAACTTGATGTTGCGCGTCAGTAGACCAACTTCGGCTGCAAATAAACACGATAATATGTGTCAAAAAATTATTTGTCTGGTAAAGATTTTTGTATTATGCGCTAATTTTGCAGTGTTATATTGGCAAAATTTAGATATGATACTCCATGCCAAGTTGTAGTATCGGTACTTTCCGATAATATCGGAGTCGGTGCCGATACTTGATACGAAGTGGTAGTATCGGTACTCGTCCGATAATATCGGTCAGGGACCGATTTCTGATGGTATGTTGTAGGATCGGTACTTGTCCGATAATATCGAATAGGAACTGATATACAATACCAGATGGTAGTATCGGTAATCGTCCGATAATATCGAATAGGAACTGATATACGATACCAAGTGGTAGTAATGGCACTCGTCCGATAATATCGAATAGGAACTGATATACGATACCAAGTGGTAGTATCGGTACTAGTACGATAATATCGGATCGAAACCAATACTCGACGACAAATTGTAATATTGGTACTCTGATAATGTCTTTTCAGCAAAATGACTTGACTCAAGTTAATTATTTTGGGCAAAACACTTCACTTAAGTGGACTTAAAGCATGGAAGTCTATAGGAAAACTGACTTGACTTAATCTTTTTACTATTTTAAAACATAATACAATAAAAATACTAGCAATATGTCCATTTAATGTTACCTCTAAATTGGACTGTTTTTGTTCCGTAAGTCTCGCTTATTCCCAGATGTTCGTACGTCAGCGATTCGTTGAGCGTCAAAGTGAACCCGTCTGCAGGAAATGGGGTGTAAAAGTTAACGTTTTGTTGAAATCTTTTCTGGCTTGATTTGTGTATTAGGAGAAAAGCTTGACAATCTTATAAGCTTGACGAAATAGTTTCAAAGAAGTACAAAAATTCTTTTTTTTAAAACGCATTGCTTTTTAAACTTTACTTTTTTTCTATGTCAAACATCTGTTTGAACTCAAAAAACTATCTGGTAGATTTTTATGACTCAAAAATCCCTAAATTTGCTTTTAATATACGAAATAAGCTAAGGTTGATTTTTTTTATTTTAATTTTGATAAAAGACGCAAGAACCAACTTACAATTGTTCACCATTTTTCAAGGTTATTTTTCTCTTTTCTCCGTAATATGCATTTTACCAACTTATATTAAGAGATATTTAGGAGATTTGTGCCAGTTTTTGTGTTGTGTGCTTTTTTGCTTTAGTTATAACTAACCGGCTGAAACAGCTGCGATCTGGCGAAGTTCGTTTTGCGCCTGTGAGTGACGTAACCCGGTTGACGCAATAATGATGAGATCATCGACTTTCCAGTCGACAGATTGCTGCAAGGTAATCTGAAAAACAAAGACATATGCCGTCATTACATAACTGATTTTTCAGGCTTTTTGTAACAAACACCAAGCATTTAAATAAACTTGGATCTTTGTGAGGTCACAAAAGGTCACAAATCATGATGACATCATTACGTAATTGCGTCACCAGGATGAACAGATTGTTATACCGGAAATTCGACATTTTTTAACATACCAAGCGTCTAGTTTAATTGTTTTTTTATAGCGACGTCACCAAACTTAGTTGGATGACGCGTCATCCATTTCAACAAGTAAAAAAAACGGTCAGTCAGATTAACAATTTTGAAGTTCCTGTAACATAAAACTTTAACGCGGGTCGAACTACGTCATAAATTAAACGACAAGCAAAATGACGTCATAACACATATACGTCAAGTGATGTCCGATACTTTACATTTTAATCCGAAATCAATAACCGATATTTTGGACAAAAAGTATTGCAATAGGTACCAATGACGTCATTACTATTCTCAAACACGAAAAATAGATAAAATTTAAACGTTTCAGAGAAAAATCCCGCTTTTTGCGTTAAGTTTCAAAACTTTCAGTTATTCCCAAATTATTTTTGGATACATTTACCCTTCCTGGAAATCGTCGGCTGCGATAATATCACTTTGCATCGGGTATCGGCTCCGATCCGATATTATCGGACATCCCTACATATACGTCACAAACCTCTGTTGCGCCGACGGCTGCTGTACTGTCCAGCATTGTCCAGGTGTGTAGGATAGGCTTGCCGTGCATATCAAGGGTCCCGTTTCGCACTCCCAAGGTCTTAGCGCCGTAGATTGGCAGCTCTGGTGAGCGTAGGTTGCCGTACATCACTATCTCTGCTTTGGCGGTGTGTGGGCTGTCTTCTGTTCCGATCTGGGTGAAAAGGAAAAACGTTTGGGAATGGAAAACAAGCTTTTAGTTGAAAATAAATAGAGGTTGATTTGAAACGCTCAGAATTTCTAACTAACTCCAAACTCCAGCCATTATGGTAAGATTTATTCGAAACTTTAACAAAATGCTAAATTTAATAATTTATTTAAAATAATTTTAAAAACTAATACTAAAGGTTGAGCAAAAATGTCAAATATCTTATTTAGAGGTGTAAGTAAGAAAAAAATACGGTAAAAAACAGCTACAGTTTTTTTTTTTTGACTTTAGGAATTTTAAGCGTTGGAGAATTTGAGGTAAAAAACTATTTTTTTAAATGAAACTCGATTTTAACCAGATTGCAAATCGCATTTACAAGATTCTCCGAACATTGAAGGACACAAACCTGTAGAAGGCCTCCGTTGGTGATGAGGATGTTCTCTGAGCTGAGTGTGACGTCATTCTCGTTGTCGAAGATCAGTTCTCCGCCGTCGATCAAGAGCATCTTAAGCACTGCTGTGTCGGTGTCCAGAAGAACAGTTTGGCCCTGAAGAAAAGTATCGCTTGAGCAAGTGTCTTAAACCACGAGTTGGAAAAATAAATTGCCTCTGTTTGATTTGGTCGCCGACTGCCTTAGTGTAAGTGTTTAGATTTTTTGAGATTGGTTTTAAGCGAGATTTTCCAAAAAAATTGAACTATAGGAAAGTGTTTCTCAGCCCACGGGTCGTGACCAAAAATTTGGTGGCGGTTTGACTTGATTTGGTCGTCGACTGCAGTAGTTCAAGGGTTTAGATTTTTTAAGATTGGTTTTGAGCGAGATTTCTCCAAAATTTTGAAGTACATTCTGAACCAGTTTTTTTTTAAGGTTTGGTTTGGGTGACCGCTAAGTAGTTTTAAGTGACCGCAAGTGTTTCATTTAAATACCAAAAAGTTGCAAGTCCAAAATTTGGGAAACCGCTGGAGAAATTTGGGGGACAGTTTCGGAAAACACCTTAAAAAAACACTGTTTTGAACTTGATTAACCAACTGGTCGCGACCAAAAATTCGGATGTCGTTTAATTTGGTTGGGCCCAATGCAGTATAGGTTTGAATAGTTAGATTTTTTAAGACCGGTTCAGAGCAAGATTTCTTCAAAATTTAAGAAAACTGTTGTGTTTCTAACCTTTGTTTGCCTTGCAAGAATAGTAAACAGAGTCCAAGTAAGTAACTGGTTTAATTCGAATGGGTATAACACAAGAAGGGCACGAGCATTTATAGGCGAGTAGTCGCGTAATTTACATTGCGATACAATTAACGTACAACACAAGCAATGATTACAAAACACGTGACTAGAGCACGCGGCTCAGGGGCCGCGGGCAACCTCTCGCAGGAGAACCACGTGAACACTCCATGACACCTCCCCTTTGAAAGAAACGCCTCGTTAACAGCAATATAGCTGTCGAGGCTTACGTGGGCGTTTCGAGCGTCGTGGATTGTGAGGTCCGTACTCATCTTGATTGGCTGTGGCCAAATTGGGATTTGGCAGAACCAAGGTTGGCCGCGTAGAATTCGTTGAGGGTAGAGGAGCCGGAAAGTTATTTTCTCCTGGATCAGCGTCCTCGTCGCTGGTGTAGCGAAATTGAAGTTGGTCGATATGGCGCCTCCATATCGGACCACGGGGAATCACCTTGACATTTACACTTCGACTGCCATGTCGTTTGGTTATAATAGCTGGGACCCAACGTCCATCTTTGTCTCGCTTTGGACCAAAGTATAACGCATAACAGGGATCGCCAACTTTAAACGAGTGTCGTAGTTTGTGAATGATTTCCCTTCGAGGATAGTCTTTCGATGCACATTTCATCTGCTCGCGTTGCTTTACGTGAGCTGGCGTGGGAAACAAGGTGTCGATCCGAGCACGAATTTGACGTCCGTTTAACAACTCACTCGGAGAGAAACCGTTGCTGTCAGGTGTACGTCGGTACTGGATTAAGAAATCCAATAGCGCTTCGTTGGGAGACTTCGATGACTTACGGAGAGCTTTCTTGAAAGTCTGCACAAGCCTCTCGGCAGCACCGTTTGTAGCAGGGTGATAAGGAGCACCTGTTAAATGTATAATTCCCCTTTGTTTGCAGAACTCTTGAAATTCTGCCGAAAGAAATGCTTGAGCATTATCCGAGACAATAGTGTGCGGGTACCCGAAATGCGCAAAATCCTGTTCTAGAAATTCCATAGTAGTTTTGGATGACATGGATTGCGTTCGGTGAATGCACGGATACTTAGAGTATGCGTCGATTACCACCAGCCAATTGTAGCCCATAAAATTCACTGCATGATCAATGTGAATTCTGCTCCACGGCTTCTCTGGCATCATCCACGGATGAATGACTGCTTTGGTTGGTGCGTTCTGATGCTGTGCACAAGTAGTACAACGCTGACACAATGACAATATGTCTGCATCAATATTTGGCCAGTATACGGCGGTTCGTGCCAGTTGCTTCATGCGCTGAACACCGAAATGTCCCTGGTGCAATAGCTGCAAGACTTGGGGTCGAAGGCTGAGCGGAATTACAATTCGCGATCCATAGAGCAAACATCCATGGCAAGTACTTAACGAATCGGATATTTTCCGAAACTTCTCCGCGTCATCATCAGCACTTTGATTGCATTTAGGTGGCCAGCCTTCCCTTGTAAATCGCACAACACGCGATAAGACAGAATCCACTTTGGTTTCCTTCTGGAGGGTGGCGCTATCGGCGGGCTTCACTTGTAAGCTTAATGTAGTGATGGAGCAAACGGTGTCCACGTCATCTACACTCTCCTCTCCGTCGAACGCCTCATCTTTACCTCCAGGTAAACGACTAAGTGCGTCAGCATTGCCGTGTTCTGACGTCTTTCTATACTCAATGTCATAGTTAAATTGACTGAGAAAAAGTGCCCATCTTGCGAGTCGATTTGCCGCAAGTGCCGGAGTAGGCTTGCTTGGCCCGAATAGTGCCAGTAACGGTTTGTGGTCGGTGACAAGAATAAATTTCCTCCCGAACAAGTACTGGTAAAACTTTTTCAGCGCGAAAATAATAGAAAGAGCTTCCTTTTGTATTTGACTATAGTTGCGCTGACTGGTTGAAAGCGTCTTTGAAGCATTAGAAATAGGCCTTTCAGTACCGTCAGGATAACGGTGAAATAAAACGGCGCCAATTCCAACACTTGAAGCATCACATGCAATTCCGATCGGAAGCGATGAATTGAAGTGAGTTAAAACATTATCTTCCGAAAGCCATGCTTTTAACTGATCGAAAGATTTTTGTTGAACCGCTCCCCATTTCCACGAAATGTTAGACCGGGTAAGTTGATATAAAGGTTCTGCCACTTCGGCAAAGTTGGTCGGCAGAAACTTTCCATAAAATTGAACGGACCCCAAGAATGAACGTAGAGTTGTTGCATCCTTCGGAGGTGACATATTCAATACAGCATCAAGCTTGGAACCTTTTGCAATTCCACTTTTAAACAGTGTATGCCCCAAGTATTCCACTTTGGGTTGCGCGAACACACATTTCTCCAATCGGCAGCGAAGTCCTTTGTCATGCAACCGTTGGAAAACTTGACGAAGATTACGAAGATGTTCCTCTGCACACGAACCACTAACTAAAAGATCATCCAAGTAGACAGCAACTCCTGGAAGGTCTTTTGTAAGGTCATCCATTATTTCCTGAAAATACCCTGGAGCGGAGTGTATACCGAAAGGTAAAACATTTTGCAGAAGAACTCCACGATGTGTGCTAAGAGCCAACCTTTTTCGACTTTCTGGTCCGAGACGTATCTGATTGTACGCATCAGCCAAGTCGATTTTCGTGAAGCCATATCCACCTTGCAACTTGCGTAACAAATCTTCTGGAAGCGGCAAAGGGTGGCGGTGCGTGGCCAGTTGCGGGTTTACCGTCACCGAATAGTCACCACACACGCGCAATCGACCTTTGGATTTCCCTGGAAGCGGAGTTTTGCGTATGGGTACCACAGGCGTACCCCAGTCGTTGAACTTCGTTGGAGTCCAGATTCCTTTAGTGATGCCAACATCATATGCTTGTCCCACGTCTTGCTGAAGAGCAAACGGAACTGAGCGAGCTTTACAAAACACAGGCTTCGTCGTGGATTTGAATTGTACCTCTAATTCAAAGTCCTTTAGACAACCTAACTCTTCTTTGAACAGGTCCGGAAATTGACTGCAAAGTTTCCGGCAATCCGTTTGTAACTGAATATCAGGTTGAGTATCGACAGATAAAGCACGTACGGGAACAACATCGGTAAATATCAATTTGTCCACTGATATTTTTAGAGACTGAATAGCATTTCTCCCAAGTAAATCAAGGTTCGGTATCTTAGATACGTGGAACTCTAGCGTACACTTGGTTTCGTCATATGCTGCTTCTGCCTGAAAAATACCGATTAGTGGCACTGAATGTTCTGTCGCCGAATTGAAACGGTAAGTAGGCGTCTCCAGCGTTGGACTGCCAATTCGCTTCCATGTATTAACAGATAAGAAGTTTCCGGTAGTAGCAGTATCAAGCTCCAAGCAACAAATCTTGTCTAAAACGTAAATATTGACGTCCAGCTTCGGAGTTGACCTCCCAATGCTTGAAATAGGCTTCACCGTATGAACCATGCTTAAAGGTTTTGTTGACGCCAGTTTCTTTCGACAAGCTACTTCCAAATGACCGATACGTCTGCAAAACTTGCAAGTTGAACTGCGGTGACGACATGTGGAAGCAAAATGTCCAGACTTGCCACAGCGATAGCAACACATGTTCGTCTTGGCTTTACTGTCCCTCGAAGCATAACTTGCGGCGTCCTTTGAAGACGGACTTGGCTTCGCTGCTTCGCGTACCTTTTGAACAGAGCCTCGGTTTCCATATACAGTTTCCTTCGCAACTTTAGCAGCATCCTCCGTTTGAATGGAAACTTCGATGGCTCGCGCAAAACTGAGCTCATCAGCCTTAATTTTGAAAAGTGCCTTGAGAACAGCCTCATTGCCGATCGAGCAAATCAAGCGCGTGCGAAGTGCCTCGTCCAACGGGTCTCTGATTGCCGAAAAGTCGCAAGTGGCTGCCTCAAGACGAATGCGTGCAGCCAATTCTTGAACAGTCTCACCAGGCTTCCGTTGCATATTACTCCAAAACTTGAACCGTTCCCGAATGACGAATCGCTTTGGGTCAAACTGGTTCTTCATAAAACCCTCAATGTCGCCAATAGATAGATCATTAACGCTTTTGGACGGGCTGCCCTGAAGTGCCAAGTTTGATAACAGCTTGTAAGTTGTAGGAGTTTGGTTTGTTAAGAAAACCTGAGCCTTTCGTTCGCTTGGGACCGCGTGTGCTTTGATAAACGTGCTGAACCTCGACCAATAATCATTCCATAACTCAGACGTAGAATCAAATGGATTGAAACTTGGTACTGCTGCGGATGACGTAGCTGCTTGCGGTAACCCAGCCTTTTCCACCAGAGCCATCATTACATGCATTTGTTCTTCGTGGCGTTTGGCTTGTTGCTGTAACTGTGCTTGCATGAGCTTCAGTATTTCTTCCATTGCGCAAACAAAAGTAGTTGGAAAAGTCAAACTGCGTAGATATCTCGTTCAGAAGACCTTGAATCCAATATCCTCGTCGCCAAAACTCTGTTGTGTTTCTAACCTTTGTTTGCCTTGCAAGAATAGTAAACAGAGTCCAAGTAAGTAACTGGTTTAATTCGAATGGGTATAACACAAGAAGGGCACGAGCATTTATAGGCGAGTAGTCGCGTAATTTACATTGCGATACAATTAACGTACAACACAAGCAATGATTACAAAACACGTGACTAGAGCACGCGGCTCAGGGGCCGCGGGCAACCTCTCGCAGGAGAACCACGTGAACACTCCATGACAAAAACTGTGGGAGAAATACGAAGCCAGCGCTGTAAAGCAAGTGTTTCTCAACCTATGGGATGCGACTCAAATCGGGGTTGCCGCACAATTTTATCAAAAAGTACAAATACAATTTATAACCTTTCTTGACTCTGAAATTAGATCGCTCGACGTTTTTGAATATAATTCAAAAAACAGTATAAACATAATGGTCAACACAATACTAAATAGTTGAAAAACAGCTTTTCGACGACCATTTTTGCAGCATTAAACCTAAACTGCATATAAAATAAATTAAAATACTATTGAAAGACCTTTGGAAAAACGTATGGTTTTTCAAAGACTTTTCAATACACAAATTAATTCAAAGACAATTTAAGACTTGATTAAAATAAAAATTGGCGCAACCCTGCCAATGGTTTATTGCATTTTCGCAACATCCTACCTTCTGAATAATGACAAAGTCCTGCGTGGTGGGCACAGTGGTTCCACCCCAGGTGAAGATAGACGACCAGCGATCGATATACTCAAAGTCAGCGTTGGTCTGAGTGGCGATGCCGTTCGTACCAACTTCAACCTTAACCTGTAAATAGAGACCAGTTGATAAGGTCACTGTTTCGCAGTGTTTTCAATAATCACTTGATTTGACTAACTTTTTCGATCAAATGACTTGACTTGACTTAGGTCTTTTGATCAAATGACTTGACTTAGGTCTTTTGATCAAATGACTTGACTTAGGTATTTTGAACAAATGACTTGAGTTGAGTTAGGCCTTTTGATCAAATGACTCGACTTGACTTAAGTCTTTTGACTAAATGACTTGACTTGACTTAGGTATTTTGAACAAGTGACTTGACTTGGAGAATAGAGACCGATAGATAAGGTCACCGTCTCGCAATGTTGTAATGACTTAAGTCAATATTACCTTGAGTCACTGTTTTCAAATGAGTTGACTTAACTTAAATCTTTTGACCAAAATGACTTGACTCAGGTCTTTTAGAAAAATAACTTGAATTAGACTTAAGTCATTATTTAAATTACTTGCGAATAAATTAGGTGTTTTTCATTACAATTTATTTTGAGTTTTGCACATTAAACACTTTTATTGCTGCATTTGTCTTACTTTTTAGTTGAATTGTTGCTCATAATAATCGGACGAGTTTGCCAATTTAAGCGACACCGCTCGTTCCAACCTTAACCTTAACCTATAATAGAGACCAATAAATAAGGTACAACTTCTCAACAATAGTTTGGGTTTTGAGATTATGTCAAGTCAATATGCAAGATAAGAGTTTAATAAATATAGATTTATACAAAGAAAAAACAGTAATCACCTTTGCTTTAACAGTTCCCAGATGCGAGTTTGTGTCGCAAACAATCTCGGTTGCACTGGCGCTTATGACGTCACAAACGCTCCCGTCGATCGTCACAACCGCACTTCCGCTTGCAGGCCTGTGTGACGTAACAGAACGGTCGTTTAAAACGAAAAAATAGTTTTCAGTTATCAGTTTCTAGAAGATTCTTTAAACCTTCCATTTTTGCTTTTTGCTTTAACACCAGCACAAAATGTTGCAACAAAAATGTATTTAACAAAACTTTTTTTTTAATTTTTAATTTTTTTTATCAAAATGATCGATCAAAACTAAACTTTCCTTTTTGTTTTTTAACAAAATTGAATAAGCGTAAAATAAAACTGTTGCAAAACAAGTGACAGGGTAGAACATCTAATTGACCATATAGTTTTATCCTTTTTACGTAGAATGTATAATTGAAAACAAATAATAGCAAGATTCTCATTTCAATATGAAATACTGATGCTTGATTGTTAATTTAATTTAATTTAATTTATCTTATAACTAATAATTGTTGGTTTTATAAATAATTGCAAATTGGAGATTAAACATTTAATTTCAGCGAGATAAAAAATGATAACCAAGCTACAAACGTCTCTAGGACAAAAAAACACGATTTATTAAAAAATAAAAGCTAGAAACTAGCACCATAAAAAATTAGAGATTAACACAAAAAACGTAAAACACCCAAATCCAACTAAATCATTTCCATTACCGCACAAAATAGATAAACATAAATGCCCCCCTAAAATAACAGGGATTTAGTTAAATAAAAACGTTAAAAACCAAATATATAAATAAAGTGAATCTCCCCCCCTCCCCTATGAATTAACTAACAAAAAAATAATTAGCAATTACTCCATAAAAAAATATAAATTAATTAGCAAAGAAACTTACGCGAGTTTCGTTCCAGTGATGGTTATTCTGGTTCCACCCCCGGTGCCTCCCCTTCTGGGGCTCAAACTGGTGATTGTTGGGGTGAGGGCGGAATCGTAGGTGAATCCCCCGCTGGCCACTTCACTGCTATCACCATTGCTCACAGAAACGTCACAAGATGTGGTATCTAAGAAGTTTTTTAGTTTTTATAGTTTTTTTTACGAGTTTTCGATTTTTCTACGTTTATTTTCACGTTGCTTATAGAAACGTCACATGATTGTGTGCCTAGGTAGTTTAAAGTTCTTAGTATCAACATTTTTTTTCAATTTAAGCATTTTTTGTAATTTGAATGTCAGGCTCTTTTTATAGTTTGGTTATTGATTTTTTAATTTTCTTTTTTCAAATATTATTTATTTAGTTCTGTATTAAACTCACAGAAAGATAACAAAATGTTGTACCTAAGTAGTTGTTTAAAGTTCTTACTATTACAGGTTTAAAGTTTTTGTTCTAGTTTAAGCATTTGTTTGTAATTTTAATATGTCAGGCTCTTTTTATAGCTTTTGTTTTTGATTTTTTATTATTATTTTTTTAATATTACTTATTTAATTCTCTAGTAAACTCACAGAAACGTCACAAAATGTTGAACTTTAATAGTTTAAAGTTCTCAGTATCACAAAATTTTTATTTTATTTTTTATGTTAGGCTTTTTTATATTTTGCTGAGTTTTTTTTGATTGATTTTTAAAAAAATTGCTCACAGTTGCTCAAAGAAACATCACAAGATGTTGTACCTAAGTAATTTAAACAATTTTATTGCAAATTTAATATGTTAGGCTTATTTTACAAAATTCCCTTCTTTTCGCAAGTTTTTTTGTTTTTTTTGGTTTTTTAATGTTTTTTCGTTTTTTATACGTTTTTTACTGTAGCACATTGCTTACAGAGACATTAAAACATGTTGTACCTAAGTATTTTAAGTAGTTTAAGCAACTATATTGCGATTTTAGTATGTCAAACTATATTGCGATTTTAGTATGTGGTATTTTTGTGTTTTTTTTTCGTTTGTTTAAATATTTTTTCAATGTTGGTTAAAAACTTGTAATTAACACATAATTGAAAATCGTGAGTTTTAATATTAGATAGTAGCCCTTAAAATTTTCCAGTAAGAGCTAATGAAGTTGTATCGGCGCCGATACGATATTATCGACCAAAACATATCGGAACAAAATTGAGATCAACCTACCGTCAGCAACGTTATCGTTGCTCGGCGTCATGCACGTTATGCTTGTGGGACTGACACTTGTCATATCGGTGCACACTTGGTCGCACACCTTCACCACTGAAGTGTCGGAGAAACCCTGTCCGGAAATAACCACTTGCTGTGATCCACCGTAGCTGCCTGGAGAGCGGATGAAAGCAGTGTAAATTTCGGGCGAAATAATGAAAAAGGGTAAACGACAAGAAACACTTCAAACCGTTTGTTTTGTAACCAAACTATGTTTGAAATACATGTTATTTGTGTTTTACTCCCTTAGATATTTTCGTTTTTATTTTTTTGGCATAAAAATATAGCAAGTCTATAATTTACTTAAAACATTTTCTCAAATTTTAACTGTTTTTTAATACATATCTTTTATATTTTATAGATGCTAATGGAGTCTATACAGGTAGTATACATCTTTTGCATCAAAGAGGTTATTTGATAATATAGCTTTTGCTTAACATATTATATAGACTTATCCCAATTCGAGGTATAGATTTAATTGTGTAATTCGAAATTTGAAGTAACAAACTCTTATTGCAACTAAAAAACAGTCTAAGAGCAATTCTTAATTTCTATAAGGCATAAAAACACCAAGTCTCAAGGCGTATTCTGCAATAATTACAAGTATAATTTCAGAAGGACAAAAAAACTAGATATACTATTCATGAATAAAGCACACTATTTTAAATTAGGAGAGCATATTTTTTGTTTTTCTAGCAAAAAAACAAAACAGTATATGTTGCACAGTTTATTTCATCGTTGTATTTATGTTTCCCCAACGTTCCTACTTTTAGTGCAACATTCATTAAACATAAATACAACGGTAACATAAACTGTGCAGCATATACCGTTTATTTACATTATGCGACTTTAAAAAGGCAAGATCACAGTTGTCTATACATGAGCAGTGTGCACGTATAAGAGCAATCCTTCTACTCTACAGAACATCGCAGTACATGTTTCACACGTTACTTTCTCGGTTATATTTTTTACAGTGTTCTTAGCGCAACAAGCATACCTGTGTTGGGTGCAGCTGACGACACAGTGAGTGTATAGGAGAAGTCGTTGGACACAGCGCTCAAACCTTTTCCGCTGACATGGACCTTTCATAACACAAAGTTCGGGTTAGTTACACTCATAAAACACCGAAAGCAACAGCAGACTAACCGATATAAGTAAAACAGACTAGAAAAATAACTAGCCTGCAGTGAGGTTTGAATTCACGGCATCCGGACATAAGAGGACCGTCGCTCTATACTAATTGAGCTATACAGGCTCAGAGTGGAGCCAGTCGAGAAACAATCATACGTCAATGCATATATATATATATATACATATACAAAATATCGAATATTGGTATCGAATATCGGTATTTTCAGCGATAATGTCATGAATTGACGTCACAATACAAATAAACTTCTGAAATATGCTGATTTCGGTCAAAAAATGTAAAAGTTAAATGGAGTCTAAATACATTCAGTGCAAAACCGTTTCATTTTTAATTATAATGTTTCCTTTGAAAAGCTAATTACTTCTTAAATATACACTAATATTTCCTTAGGCCCATGGACCCAGTTTAAGAGACCCCTTCTATAAAGCGATGGTATAAAATTACATAAACAATATTGTTTCAAAAATGGGGTAATTTTGTTTTTCAAAATGCGAAAGTTAACTTTTTAACAAGGTTTTACGCAAAGCAAAATATCCCATGCGGAAGAATCCTCACCGTGGTGGCTGCCGCTCCTCCCTCTCTCGCGCCCAACGTGCAACTCGCTGACGTATCGGCGGCTGACGTCACTCCGCACGCGACGTCACCGACCGTAACAGTGACGTCATCAAGGGCGTTCCCGAAACCGGATCCCGTGATGGTGATAACATCGCCGCTGACGCCTGGGATTAGAAAATTCGTCATAAAATTCAGAAATAATTTCAAGATTCGTTTCTTTTATTATGTTGAAAAAAGATAATTAGAAAGCTTTCTACTCTAGGAAAATCCTAAAAGTTTAAAAAATAATAAAAAAAACTTTCAAAAAAGGAAATTAAAAAAACTCACAAAAAAATTGAATTAAATTTTTTTAAATATTTTTCTCTGCAAAAAAGAGATTTATATAAATTAATATTATATGCAAAAAATAATAGGCGTTTAAACTGAAAGCACATACATAAAGAAGTCGCGCACTTTTTTCGATATACGTAAAAATCACACCAAACACTTGGAAAGCTTTTAAACGTTTCAATTTCATCTATTTTGCTTATTCAAGCATAGTAATGACGTAATTTGATATCGCGATACTTTTAGGTAAAAACATCGTCTATCGGTATCGGAAAAAAATATCGAACATCTCAAAATAACGGGTATTGTTTTTGTAATAAGTATCGGACATTTTAAAATATCGGGTATCGGCATCGTCAAAAGTATCGGATATCTTAAAATATCGGAATTCGTGATAAATTATCGAACATCCTAAAATATCGGTTATCGGTTTTCAAAATATCGGATATCGTATCGGAAAAAGTATCGTACATTCTTAAACAAAAAAGTGTCGTAAAAATATCGCGTTTTACAAACCTGAGGCGGGTGCGATGCTTGATATAGCTGGTGTAGCCGCAGCCGAGTATTCAAAGGCAACTGCCGGATACGCAACGTTGTTTGAGGTCACCTCAAGGTCAACCGATCCCGCCGCGTGCGCACCGCTCGTGCACACAATGCGCGCGAACGTCCTGCTTGTTACGTCACAAGCGACGCCACCAACTAGCACTTTTGTGTCATTATTGTCAACGAAGCCGTTTCCTAAACAACACCAAATGTTTATTTGGAGTGTGTGTTGTATTTGATATTGTAAAAACCACACTATGTCAAATAAAATTAAGTGTAATAGAATGATTTGGAGTTATTTTTTGATAAACAACATTATTGAAGTTTTAAATTGCTGATTATGATCGTGTGCTATGGTTAGTTTTTATTTTATTTCACTGGTGCATCATAATATAAACGACACAGTCAATAAAACAGGACGTATTAAATTTAGAGGTTTTAAAAATAAATATGAAAGCGATAATATTCGATAAAATCGACATATTTCTGTTTTTCAAACGTTTTGCTAAAACTCATACCATGACCTGTGTAAAATAAAGAGAAATACTTTCGAGTTTGCATTTATGTCGATTTTTTAGAATATTGTGGCTTTTTATATTTTTATTAAAATTGCTGCGAAAACCTCTGTAAGTTTTTAAAGGATTTTGTTAAATAAATGGATACCATGACATGTAATTTTAATATATTTCTGATGCATGTAAAAGAATGAATTAACAAAAATCTTTTTTACCGTCAATAGTTAGCACAGTTCCTCCATTGACACTGCCAGTGTTCGGTGAAACAGCATCGATTTGAGCAGTGTTTGTGACGCTTGAATCGGCATTGTTGACGAAGCTGGCGAGACCTGTGACGCAACAATGAAAAATGTTTAGTAGAGTACAGTGGTGTTTCAAATAACAAACGAGTCACTAATTTTGCAAAATCAATGTTTATAAGATATCCACGGCATTCGAATTGATTGACTGGTGGGCTATAGGCTAAATCAATCTTCATTTCGGACTTATAAAGCAAATTAACTTGGATGCTATACCACAACAGTCTATTTATAAAATCGTTAATTTTTTTCTGTAAACTAGGTATATAACATTATTCTATAATAGAACAGTGAGTTAGTAAAAAAGAACGTTTAATACTATACCAGAGCCAGAATTTCGTATTTGATGTTAAAAAGTAAGGCAAACTACTATAACAGACGCTGTATTTCGTATATTATTTCATGTTAAAAAGTCAGAATATACTATAACGTTAGAAAAAATACTGTAAAAAGTGTACAAAGCTTACCTTTTCCTGAAACCTTTACGACGACTTCGTTGCTGCCAGCTGGGTACCTTGCTACCTGGCATTGAATCTCGCTGTCAGTGACACTCGACACTACGCAGCTCTCGGTGCCAACTGTCACTGTCACAAGTGACGGGTCCTCTCCGAACCCTAAACAGTCGTTAGGTTGTTGTTTAAGATATGAGGTAAGGTTATGGTGGTTCAAATATTCTTAAAGGCAAAGCTTTGGAGTCAATTCTCTTCCCTGAACTTTTTGTAAGCGAAGAAAAAATGGGATAATATCATAAAAAGTTTGATTTTAGTTCAGGTTCTCTTTGCCTTTTGCAAAAAAAATTCTTGCTTAGAACAAATCATAATATAACTCTAACCATAAAAACTACTGGATTCGACGACCCAGTTGGGCAAACAAGTCATTTTGAAATGACTTTAGTCCCAGTCAAGTCATTTAATAAATAACTTCGGTCCAAGTAAAGTATTTTTACAAAAAATTTTGAAGTGGGTGATTGTGCAAACATTCTAAGAAAACAATGCGCCTTTATGTACGTTACATTACTTCGGGGTTTAAATATATACATTTAATATAGAAATGTCACGGCTAGTGAAAAATAAAGCCAATATTTTGAAACGCGGATAAATGTTCACACTATTTACTTGTTCCTTGGAAGGTCATGTCGGTGGTCGAAAGGTCAGCGCTTACAACGTCAGCACGTGACGTCACACTGGGAGTGGATGCGTCATTGAATTGGAAAGTGCATGTCGTACAGTTGGCGAGCATTTGGCTAAAAAAAATTGAGCGTTTAACAAATGGAATGGGACTCAAATCAATTTTTTTCAAAACAAAGACAAAATAAGGAAATCAAACATAATTATAGAAATAGATTGCATTTTGAACGTTTGATATATCTTTAATCATTTTTAACATGGAGGTCTGCCTTAGCAGTTATAGAATCAGTCCCTTCGAACCATGTTGAAATTAAATAAAGTGATATTAAACGTTAACAAAATGCTAATACTTCTATAAGAGTTTATTATTCTTACTACGTCTAACTTCAACCTAAACCATTATGTCCCAAAAGACATGACAAATTTTCTTGGCTGGATTGTAAGGTTAAAAATACAAAATTCCTTTTAACTTTGTGAATTAATCAAACTACTATTTATTAAGACTCCTTAAAATAAAATAAAAGTAATTTTTTTTATCAATCGTTGCCAATAATCGTTGGGAATAGCTGAGTCATAACACTTGTATATAGTTGACAGCCCTGTGTTAAGTTTAACTGTTGATTTTGTTAAAAGTTCAACAGAAAAACACTATAAAAAGCATAACTAGAATAAAAACTTTGGAGAAGAATTTTTGAAGGTTGTAGTAAGACGTAGTAAAAGTTTTAAAGCCCATGAAGTAGTTGGCATTTTGAACGTTTCGAATACCGTTGTATTAATTTTAAAAGTAGTCATTCATTTTTCATTCATTAGACATTCATGAACATATAAAAAACTCTTTTATAGGTTATTAACTTTTTTCCAAACTAGATTTGCAAATTGATTAGAGTTGAGCTACAATATGCGTCACACACAAAAAAATCTAGCCCCTCTTGCTTGCACGAAATACCAGTATCGTAATGACTTTAGTCACTGTCTTGACTTAAGTGCAGTTAAGACACTGTTTTCGAATGACTTATCTTTGACTTAAGTCTTTTGGACAAATGACTTGGTTAAAAATGAAGTGAATTAAATAAGCAAGTTTTTTTTTATAAAATTGAGTTATTTATCTTAATTTTTACTCGTAAAGCAATTTTCTTGCTGCGTGTTGTTTTTGTCGTTTTTTTACTTGAGTTATTGCTGCTACTTGGACGAGTTCACCAGATTTAGTAGTTTAACGTAATATTTATATGATAAGGACTTTATTTGAAGTTGACTTGCTCTAATAATGACTTGGCCTGTTATTAATTTAAAAAGTATTGACCTGGACTTTAGTGATTTTCCAAATGACGTGACTGGGACCTAATTATTTTCCAAATGACTTGTTTACAACACTAGATTTTATCGTTAAAAATTCGGTTAAAAACTGGTGAAATACTAATTTCTGTTGCCCCCCGAAAAAGTTCGTGGTGTACATCTGCGAATACGTTTTACATTTTTAGTCACTAAATGTTAAATCGCTCACTTTTGTGTTACTTGTACAGGTCCAGAGGCATCAGAATTAGCTGGGGTTGTGCAAACCAGTTGGGTGTAAGTCGTCTCATCTGCTGATACTTCGCAGCTGATGCCGGCCACTGTCACCTCCGCGCTGGAATCGAACCCGGAACCCTGGGAAAATAACCGTGATCAGTATGAACAATAAACAAAAAAAACATTTATCTACAAAATGCAATTTTGTGGGGTCATAAAATATGTAGCCAAACGCCCCCCCCCCCCCCAACAATAAAAAAAAATTATAGGAAAATATATTTTTTGTGTGACTAATTTCTAATGAGTGTTTTATTTTATGCGGCTGCCAAGTTGTGTGCAAATTATAAAACATCTAAAGTAACTTTTTATTTTTTCCTTCGCTGTTGTATGTGAGGCCGCTAGGGTTCAGTTGCATAAACTCCAACCTGGATGGTAATCTTGGTTCCGCCGGCCTTGGAACCGGTCGCCGGGCTCGATGACGTCATCAGGGGTTGAAGCAGGAAGTTCCGGCCCAACAGGCTCCGCACCTCGGTCCGGGCGGTGCCGACCCCGGCCACGTTTACGGTCACCGAGTGGTAGGTTCCTGTGAAACGAAAGCGTGGTTTGAAATGCATTGGAAGTATGTCAGATAGTATCGGTAGTATCGGCGCTGGTCCGATACCAAATTATTTTTTCTAAATTTCGGACTTTTGTTTATACAGTCCAACTTTTGTTTTTTCAATTTTAATTTTTGTTTTTACAACTTAACTTTTGTTTTTTTTTAATCCAACTTCTATTTTTACAAATCAACTTTTTTTACAATTTAACTTTTATCTTTACAATCCAACTTTTGTTTCAACAATCTAACATTTGTTTTTACAATCCAACTTTTGTTTTTACAATCCAACTTTTGTTTTCAAAAATCAACATTTGTTTTTTTGCAATCCAACTATTGATTTTTGCAATCCAACTTTTATTTCTACAATCCAGCTTTTGTTTTTACAATCCAAATTTTGTTTTTTCAATTCAACTTTTGATTTTACTCTCCAAATTTTGTTCTACAATCCAACTTTTGCTTTTACAATCCAACTTATGTATTGCAATCCAAATTTTGCTTCTACAATCCAATTTTGTCTTTACGCATAAACTTTAGTTTTTTACAATCCAACTTTTGTTTTTACACATAAACTTTTGTTTTACAACCAAACTTTGTTTTTACAATCCAAATTTTGTTTTTTCAATTCAACTTTTGATTTTACTATCCAAATTTTGTTTCTACAATCCAACTTTTGCTTTTAGAATGCAACTTTTGTTTCTAAAATACAACTTTTGTTTCTACAATCCAACTTTAGATTTACAATCAAAGTTTAGTTTTTATAATTTAAACCGAGAGGCTAGCAACGGTCCTGGTATGGCAAAGGTCGTGGGTTCGAACCTCACCTTAAGATAGTTGTCATTCTAGTCTGCCTTGCTTGCATTATTGATCGAAATGAGTCTGCGATGGCTTTCGAGGCGGTGAGTCTGCGATGGCTTTCGAGGTATATTAAAACACTTTGTAAACCACAGTTTTAGTCACTCACCAACTGGCAGTTCTTCACTAGTTGCCATCTGACAGACAACGTTCGTTCCACTGGCGCTAGTTGTAGCACACTCCTTGCCACCGATCTTAACACTTGGTGCAGCGGTGAAACCAGTACCTGGAAGATAATCAAACTGCTGTAAATCCACAATAAAAGAAACTACTGTACAATTTTCCAACTATGAAGCAGTGTTGTAAAGCAGACATTTTAAAGCGACTTAAGTGCCTAACTCATGTGCCTAAGGAATCAAATATTTCATAATAGACTCGTACAGGAAACTTGAATCTAATCGAAATACTATAAACAAGAGCACTTTAGAATTGTATGACCACGATGCTGTGTATGTACATGTTTTATACAAAGTTTACACCTATTAACTGTAAATGATTTTTGTTGTCCAATTAACCGTAGGTCAAATTGCAAATATACAGATATGTTCGTTATCCGGATACTAAAAATTTTTAATATCCGAACCAACCCTAGTACAAAGCATATAAAAAGGTAAACCTATTTTTGTATAAAAACCACGAGAGAAGATAAATCAGTCGTTTGGTCAACAAAATTGCCTGATAATGTTTTTTTCGCTGTTCAGTTGCAATTCTAAGCTAAATTACTTAAAAAAAAAGTAATTAGCTCAGAATTGCAAAAAAAGTATAAAAAAATATAAAATCTCAACCTTTTATGGCTTGCGGCTCTCCTCAAAAATAATTATTAGATTTTTGGCACCCCGACTGGAATTTTCCTCAAGTATTTTACTGAAATATCACAATAAATAGGACTGGAACAACATAATCAACTCAAGGCATGTATAATAACGTCAATTACTATTTTGGTCTCTAATCGCACACAAATAGTTGTATCAAGAAGCTTAACAATTGAGCAAAAATCAGATTCCTAAAAATTCTCAAATACCTATCGGCACCATTGAGCATTAAAAATGGCACACCAGGGCGGCGCGGCACCCCGGTTGAGACCACTGTCTTAACATTATGCTCAGAAATATAAAATTTTAAATTAGGTTTTTTGATATGACAATTGCCGATATGTGACCTATTTTGGTTTCGAAACTTAAACAAAAGTAAGTTGAAACTATCTACCTTGAATCGTAATTTCGTCATCAGTGGTTCCTTTGTTTGGCGATATTGACGTCACAGTAGGGGTGGCAGCCGCGTCGAACGTGAAACTTTGTGTGTCCTGCAACAATGACGATTGTTAAGTACGTCATCTAATTCCCCAAAGTGAGGTAAAAAGAAAGCCAGACAAGTAAAACCAAATTGTGAAAGTTTATTGTTATTTTTATTTGCAGTTTGCTCTTTCTTGGCTAATCTGAAGTTTTTAATCTAAAATGTTTTCTTAATAAAGACGTTTCGATGTGTTTAGCTAATGGTGGAACAAGTGGGTATCGAAACGTCTTTATCAAGATGATGTTGCGACATTTTAGAGTTTCACTATCAAGCTAATTTTTTTAAGTTAAGGTAAATTTTCAGCACTGAGTTTTCCATAGAAATTACCTTTTTGTTTCACTCAAAGTTCAAATTGGGCCCTACACAAACTAATTAACTTAAACTAATTTAAACAATGGTTACGTAGAGCAAGGTCCTTATGCTGAATGATAAACACTTCTGCAAAGCACACTGGGCACCTATAACATTATCAAGTCAAATTTATTTAATTTTTTTCCTTGTCAATTTTTTTGAATTTATTGTCAGTGAAACATATACTTACGCCTTCAGCAGTTTGTCCCCCTAGAGTTGTGGTCATGTCGTTGGTTTTTGAGGTAGCATCCACAACGGTTACCGATCCCCTCATGAAGATGGCACAAGTGTTGGCGTCGTCGGCACAACCGCTGCCGTAGTGGTAAGTACCAAGCCGTGTGAAGCGGTAGGTGAACGATCCTACAAACAAATAAATTTAAACATTTATTTTTTTCTGATTTCAAAATTGAAACATTTAATTTTTATTCAGTTTTAAAATTTAAAAAATATTTAATTTTTACTAGGTTTAAAAAATCCAAAAACATTTATTTTTTACTAGGTTTCAAAAATCCAAAAACATTTCATTTTTACTAGGTTTAAAAAAGTTACAGACATTTAATTTTTATTTGGTTGAAAAATTAAAATGTTCAATTTGTACTCTTTAAAAACAAACTTTTTTTAACTAAGGTATTTTTACTAGATATAGGAAATTAAAACAGTCGGTTTTTAAACCGTTTTAATAGTTAAAAACATTTTTGTTCAGTTAAAAACACATTTAATTTTCACTAAGTTTAAAAAGGGAAAATATCAATGCTCTATTAATTCTAAATTTCTCTAATGCCCCTCCACGTTTTTTTCATCTAAAAAGCGTAAGTTTTCTTTTAAAAAGTCAAAGAAGGGCACCAAAGAACTCCAACCCGAGCAATAGTATGAAATGAAAATAAAAAATTGTGGTTTTTAATGACTTTGTCAAAAAACAACTTTTTTTTCAAAAATACGACAAAACAAAAAACATTCAAAAGTACTATAAAAAATCATAAAATAAAAAACAAACACTTTTCACCTGAAACGACCGGATCTATTTTGAATCCATCTTCGTCGTAGCTCTTAGAGACGGCGTCGGCGATAGTGAAAAGACCGATGGAGACCCCATCTACTTGCTCAGGTACCGACCAACTGAATCGAACCTCATCACCCAAAGTAACTTCAAGCGTTGACGGGCTCCATGCGTATCCGATGCCGTAGGCTGAAAGAAAAATTGATAAAATGTAAATTAGCTTTTTAATTGTCTATCATAAAATGATAAAAAGGCGTTTTTAGTACTTGTTTTCCACTTATAACGCTTTTCTATGTGACTGAAAAACAAGATATATATAATAGCTTATTAAATCAGAATAATCGTTGACGTGAATAGAGCTTTATAATTGTGTTCGTCTCCCAGTCAAGCCAAAAAAATAAGACCATAAACTATAAAAATCAGTAAGCTAGTTCGATTATGACTATGAGAAATAACTCAACTATAAAACAACAAAAATGCAACATATTGCAAGTAAATTCTTTTATGTGCAAAGATAATTAGCTCAATTTATAACAAAAATTGCTTCGTGAAAACACCTCATTTTAGCTCAAGCCATTTTTGAAAAGACTTTATCCTAAATTTATCTAAAGTTTAGCTAAAATCGACCTAAGTATATTTTTTGTTTATTTCATGCACTTACAAAAAAATTTAGTAAATAAAATCATAATCGAAAAGAAGTAAGAAAAATAAACAAGTTTAATTTAATATGATTGATTAAAAACAATTAAAAAAGTTCTTACTCGGGTGGGTTCCACTATTGGTGACGTCATGCCTCGTCGTAGCTGAAGACGTCACGCACGTGAGTGACGTAGGACTCGTCGGTTTTTCCACGTCACAACTGACGTCGCCAAACTTAATGTCGACGTCATCGGTGAAACCCAAACCGGCCACGGTGACGGTGGTTCCCCCCATGAGAGAACCGGAACTGGGGTTTATTGACGTCACAGAGAATGCATACGTCATCGATTCACTGAGAAAAAAATGTTAGACGTAGTTGTTGACGGGATGTGTGTGACGTAACATACACATAATTGTGACGCAATATTTTTCGCAACCCTTGGCTTTTTTTAATTAATAGTTCTTTTGGGAACTTTTATAGGGTTTAGTCACTCAAAACTGACTTTTCTATCATTTATATATTTAAAAACAAATATTTTATGTCTTTAAGTTAAAACGTTGTTCGAAAAATAAAAATAAAGTTCTTAGTAGCAATTCCGAAACTTGTTTAACAAAGCACCAGTGTTGTAATGTTTTTAATATGACTTAAGTCTCAGTCAAGTCGTTCGTAAAATACCTGAAGTCCAAGTTAAGTCTTTTTTTAATAAATCACATGTCAAGTTCTAGTCAAGTCATACTTATTGGAAGTCAATTGTTTTATGTAGAGCAATTAGGACAATAACCAATATTATAAAAAAATGCTAATGAAAACATCTCATTTTAATCCAAGTTATTTGCCCGAAAGAATTAAGTCAAGTCAAATTAATTTGCCCATAAGACTTAATTCAGTCAAGTCATTGACTTAAGTCATTACAACAAAGCACCACAAATTCTAAGATTATCAGTTTCGTGAAAACATCAAAAACAAGGTCATTTCATGTAATAGAACTCTTTTTTCCGTCATGTTTACATTTAAACCGCCCGCATTCTTACGTCACAGATGCGCATCCGACTGGTTCGATTATGACGCTAACATCGTAGGTGGCAGCCGGTAGTGAAGGTGCGGTGAATACGATTTCGGTGTCGGTCCAAGAATGGACGGTGGCTTCTGTGGTTCCGACCAGGACCTTTCCTGTGGTGGTTCCGAGGCCGGTGCCAGTCAAAGTGATGTTGCTTCCTTTATAAAAAGTTAAAAAACGGTAACTTTTGGCAAAAAGGAAAATGTCGGTCAAAAGCAAAATCCCTCATATTAATAATTTTTATTAATTCATTTTTTTATCTTATTATTTAATTAATAATTATCCATTTACTTTTACTAAAACTCCTGCAGAATTTTTAAACGTGTCCTTACTCCTTACCACCGGTAGCTAGGCAAAGAAAATTAAAATTATATAAAGATTTTTTTTTATTTAACTTTAAAATATGTGTCCTGGCCACAGGTAGCTAGAGAAGAAAATTAAAGCCAAAGGTTGAATTCGTTTTTTTTATTACGCTTTTTTATTTATTTAAATATATTTTTAATGAATTTATTGTTTTTGTTTTTTAACTTAAATTTTATGTAGATTTTTTTAATTCAATCTAAACCTTACCTCCAGATGCTGTAGAAGTCGTTTCCGATATTCCAGTAACACTTGCCACACCGGTCGACGTATACTCGTACGTCACTGATGACGTAGCAGCCTCGCCTGATGTCGTCACAGACACCGCCTCGCTGCTGCCGGCCGCGTGCAATGACGTCACACAGGTGATTGTGTTGTAAGAAGCGGTTGTGACGTCACAAGCGGACGATCCGATTGTGACTGTGCTTGTGCTTTCAAATCCTGAAGAAAATACAATGGCGTGATTGTTACGTCATTATGAATATCCGATAATATCAGATAGGAGACAATGACGATATTAGGTGATAGTACCGTCCGATAATATATATCAGAGACGAAAATGATACCAAGTGGTAGTTTCGGTACTGAGTTCTGCTGGGCCGTGTGCAATGTTAGCTAATAATAACATTTTTTGGTTTCTTTTGGTAAACTTAGAAAAGGGCTGGATGGCAAACTTGTAAATTACTTCGAGAAAACCATATTCAACGATAAATATTGAATTGGGTTTCTTAATTCAAACACAAAAAGCCAAAATAATACTTACCAGCTCCAGATATGGTCACCGTGGTGCATCCGTGGACGCTGCCGCTCACAGGTGTGATTGACGTCACTGATGACGTAACAGTGAACGTCTCGAAGCCCGTTGTGATGTCAGCAAAACCTAAAATGCAAAATTGGGATAAAAATCGAGTGTTGACCGCATTTAGGTTGAATGGCTTGTTTTGAATAAGTCGCGTCGTGGACACTTAATTGGAAAACAAAAAACAATTCTATTCAAAGTATAACTTTTAAAATGGTATAACTTTGGAGCATAATGGCTGGAGGTTGTAGTTAGACGTACAATAAATTTAAAAGCCTATAAAGAAGTAGGTAACATTTTGTGAACGTTTCAAATATATTTTAAGATTATGGATGGAGGTTGTAGTAAGACGTAGAATAAATTTCAAAGCCCATACCGACGTAGGTAATAACATTATGTGAACGTTTTGAATACATTTTAAGACAATGGCTGGAAGTTGTAGTTATACGTAGAACAAATATTAAAACCCAAACGAAGTTAAAATATGTTCAACAGTTCTACTTTATTTTCAGATTTTGAATGGGAAATATAAGGTTATCAAGAAAAGAATTACAAACTGATTGCTATTAAAGAAGCCACAATGACGCCACAAGGTCTATTGTCGCATTAGAACATTCACACAATGCCATTTAGTTGTATACGAAGTACAAAATTACCTTTTCCGTCCACATTAACAGTCAGGCTCTGTTGTCCGCCCGGAGATTGACCGAGCGCGCATTGGATTTCGGTCTCGGTATTTACGGAAACCGAACACTCCACTCCTCCGATCTTGACGGCATCTGTAGCAGTGCTAAATCCGGTTCCTGTAGAAAAACGAAAAGGGTTGCTTTTTAAGTTTAAATTATATATGAATGGCGTAGGTTAGAATGTTAATATTACAAGATATAATTTTTTGTCTTTTTTTATTTTCGGTCTGGTCTGGTATGTTTCTAACTTTTGCCAGAGATTTATAGAAGAAGTATAAATCGCAAAAACCTGAAACATTCAGGTGTGACGTAGTTACACGCTTATTTTTCATGACACGGACTTGACTTGGAGTTGACGTGCTCTAAAATTTACTTGATTGGGCAAATTCCATTTAAAAATACTTGACTTAGACTAAAGGCATTTCACTGGGGCTTTCGTCATTTAAAAATTACTTGAGTGGGTCTTTAGACATTCCACAAATAACTTGACTTGGACTCCAGTTATTTTGCAAACTAATTGACTGGGATTTATGTTTTTTTACAAATGACTTGACTGGGACTAAAATAGTTTAACAATCAATGACTGGAACTTAAGTCATTTCAAAATTACTTGACTGGGACTTAAGACATTTCACCAATGAATAGATTTAAACTCAATTTATTTCACAAAATACGTGACTTGGTCTGAAGTTATTCCACAAATGACTTGACTGGGACTTAAGTTATTCTACAAATGATTTGACTGGTACTTTAGTCATGTCACAAATGACTTGACTTTGACTAAAGGTAATTCACAAATGACTTGACTTTGATTAAAGGTAATTCACAAATGACTTGACTTTGACTAAAGGTATTTCACAAATGACTTGCCTGGGATTTGAGTCATTTCAAAATGACTTGGGTTGTAGTTTTATCACTAACCCCTCTTTACATATGTTGCTTAAAATTTCATATTAGTTACCTGTGATAGTTACAGTC
This sequence comes from Ascidiella aspersa, assembly GCF_963924565.1. Lineage (NCBI taxonomy): Eukaryota > Metazoa > Chordata > Ascidiacea > Phlebobranchia > Ascidiidae > Ascidiella > Ascidiella aspersa. The sequence goes on from NC_139451.1 coordinate 5,829,581, forward strand.
ACGCCAGAAGCGCCAGTCAGCGGTGCCACATTGGTGACGGTCGGTGTTGCGTCATTGCTGTACTGGAAGTCGCATGACGTCATAGCGTCGTCATCGTAGAGTCCCTTGCAGTGGCTGGGAACGTTGTTGATCGTAACTTGGACCTAAAAAACATCAAAAATTTGGTACAAAATATACGTGAAAAATTTTCAGCGGGTAAAAGGATAAAGTTTATTTCGCTTATTTTGGTATATTTAGCTAATAGTTTGAAAACGTTTGTATAAAAAGAAATTTAAGCTGTGTAAAGCACAGCTGGAATAACTATAATTAAAGATCATTTAAAATATATGTAGCTAAGGATAAAACATATTTAAGTTTAAAAGTTGTATTTCTTAACCGCACCGTATGTGTTGTCTAACTACAACCTTCAGTCTTTTTTCATTTTCTTGAGATTTTTTCAAAACGTTCACAAAATGCTCCCTTATTATATATGGGCTTTCATATTCTTTCTACGTCTTACTGAAAACTTCCAGTCAATATATTGATATTTATATCAAAACGTTCCAAAATGCTACATAGTTATGTATGGGCTTTCATAATTCATGTCTTACTGAAAACTTCCGGTCAATGCATTAATATTTATTTCAAAACGTTCTAAAATGCTTGCTACTGTATGGGCTTTGATAGTTATTCCAAGTCGAACTACAACCTCCAGCCATTATGCTCCAAATCACTTGAAAAATAATTTACAAAAACACTCCAAAACCTACCTGGGGTGTATCGTGGGCTGTCCGGAAAAAGTCCCCATAAGCTGGGTCCAGCAGAAGTCCACCCATGCTCTCACGTGTAGGGGTAATACCGGGAGAATTACCCATCAGGGAGGCCCCGTCGGTGGTCATGAGAGAGTAGTGACCTCCGGGCGAAATGAACTTCACCTTCCAAGTGTAGCTGCGTCATAATAACCATTGTTAGACGACAAGTGGAATATTTTGAAACGAAAACAAGCGTGTTTAAGCTTGTTATAGGGAGTATCTACGAGTTTATGTTGTTTTAATGGTTTTTCACAAAGGCAGAAAACGCTTTGGGTGAATAACAAACGCTTATTCGATTAAATAAAATAAAACTGAAGTGAAGAAAATATTGGTGTAAATAGATTTTAAACAAAAACAAGGATGTGACAGTAAAAAGGATATACTTAAGCTTTATTAAACCTTCCTAAATATATGAAATAACATACATAAATTATGACGCACCTAACAATAGTGGATTAAATCGTGTAATTTGATATGTGATGTGTGTATCGAAACAATTACAATGCAATGGCCAAAAACTAAATCAGATCAAAATAATGTTTACATATTTTTTGGTATTATAAAGATATAAATTTATAGCAGGTTAGTATACTATAGACGCCCTTTAAAAAAAACTACAAAACCATATGTCTGCCCGTATAGTAGATCAAGTATTTAAAAACTTATAATTTATTAAAATGAAGTCTACTAAATCTTCCCGTATAACAGGTTTAAAAATTAAAAATAAAATAATGTAAAAGTGAAATTTAATGATGCCTGGTTAGGATAAAACATAAAAAAAAAAAAAAAATCACAACCATTAATATTTAAAAAAAAAAACCTAACCCTATGTTTTAAAATTAAAAAATAATAATAATCCAAAATTTTAAAGCCATGCAGTAGGTTAAAATAGAAAAAAGTTTAAAAAACAAAATCATTTACCCGTAGCATGTTCCGCCTCTTACGACATTAACTTGTGAAATGCCGGGCAAGCTTTCGAGACTGGTGGTAAGGTTCTCAGCAGATATTCCAGCGTCCAATCCACTCAAAGAACCGTGGCTACCGTCGGTGAACGCCAAGCCGAAACTTCCTTCGACTGGAGGGCTGGCAGTCTCTTCACGTGCAACTACGACCTGGGTTTAAGGACAAAATAGAGTTAAATTTAAAGTACGGATGACCGATAATATCGGATCGGAGCCGATACCTGATTTGATAATAAATTAAATTTTTGAAGTATATGAAAAACATTAAAAAAAAGTTAATTTCATATTAGGAATGACCGATAATATCGGATCGGAGCCGATACCTGATTTAATAATAAATTAAATTTTTGAAGTATATGTAAAACATTAAAAAAAAGTTAATTTCATATTAGGAATGACCGGTAATATCGGATCGGAGCCGATACCTGATTTGATAATAAATTAAATTTTTGAAGTATATGTAAAACATTAAAAAAAAGTTAATTTCATATTAGGAATGACCGATAATATCGGATCGGAGCCGATACCTGACTTGATAACAAATTAATTTTTTGAAATATATGTAAAACGTTTTAAAAAGTGGAGTTAATCAGAACCGAAACTAGATGCCAAGTGATAGTATCGGTACTCGTCCGATACTAAAGTGGTATCGATTTAAAATCAAATAATTTTTTTGGAAAATATGAAAAAACCGTTTGAAAAACGCGGGTTAGATTTAGAGTGGGGATGTCCGATAAAATTGGATCGGACACGATGACCGATAGGAAGTGGTAGTATCGGTACTCGTCCGATACTTGGCTGGTATCGCTGCCGATTTGATATCAAATTCATTTTTTTTTTAAATATGAAAAAACGTTTAAAAATGCGGGTTAGATTTAGAGTAAGGATGTCCGACGATATTTAGCAAAATCGAGTAAAAAAGGAAGCATGACAAAAATCGTGATTTGAAATGAAATTTAATATTAACAGTTCGTTGCAAAAACAAGTGTTTTAACCCATTCTGATTTATATTGTGATCTTTACTTTAATTTTGAACTATAATTATTTTGTGTTTCAACAAGGATTACCTTGGCGTCGGCCCAGTTCGAACCGTAAGTGGCTGAGGCAGCATTTCCACTGACTTTGCCAGCAAAAGCGATTTCTGTGAAAAAAGTATAACCCACAGTTAGGTCAATAAACATATTAAACTAAAGGTAAATCGGTAAAACTGATATAACTACTACTGTAACGTTGCGTTCTAGTTGTATGGTGAGAATTTAGAAGAGAAATAACATTACAGTTTAAATAACACGGTAACATATACGTGGTAGGAATATAAAAGCCCATGTATAAGTACCTAGCAGTTTGAACGTTTAAAATAAATCTTAAGGTAATGAATAGATGCTGTAGTTAGACGCAGAATAAATATCAAAGCCCATACAGAAGTAACTATAGCATTAGAACAGAGGTTTCTAAACTTTTTTTAACGAAGGCCCTAAAAAATATTTTAGGCATGGAATTTTTAGAGATGAAGTGATCATAAAATAAGTAGACGCGATAAATTTGCCACTTTTGGTCAAACAAATAAGAAACTAAAATGAACTCTAAATGCATTTAAGGAGAAGGCGCTAAATCGTATTTTGCAAAAAAAAACTGTTAAATTTAACCCATTTTACTAATTAAATACATCGAAAAATTCGATTAGGCCTTTATGGACCCCCTAAAACTATTTAACGTACCCCAAAGGGGCCCACGACCCCTTGTATAAATGATTTACTTTATTCGATATTTTAATTAAATACAAAAAAACGAAAATTGAAAGCGTTTCGAGATGTGTGTATTACGTGTTTTTTAAAATCACCTAAAACTTTAATAACCACGATATTGGAATAAAGTAGTTGTTAAAGCTCACCCAACAATGGGAAATCGTGTCCGCAATCAATGGGGTGGAATGTGACGTCATACTTGAGGTGCACGTGCTCGGAGCCTGCTGTCTTGGCAACCGTCACGCCTGAAAGGCGAATATCGGGAACGGCCGACGGCTGGATTCGACGCATCAGTTCTGCAAAATTCGATTATGACGTCACAAAACAAGCTATTAAGTCATCGATTAAACTTCGATTTGATTTTACCGTTTATCGAAGTACAAACCAAAACTCATACGAAATCACTCGATTAAATTGCAATTAGTTGATGAAATGAAATAATTATGTATTAGGATTTATGTATTACGTCACTAATAATGATGCGTGCAAAAGTGTAATGACGTCATTAGCTAAGCATATTCAAGAAAACGTCATAAGGTTATTAGACGAAGTATGTTCAAAGCCATCTGGTTCGACACTAAAAGTTTGAGGAAAAAATCCCGGTCATCAAAATTATTTTTACAAAAAACTTGGAATGGGTTAATTTAACAAGCTCTACAACGAAACTTCTTTCCTTTGTTGATTTTTATTTATGTCGAATAATTATGGCGGGTGAACATTTTCGTACGTTGCCAAATTTTCTCAAAATTTTGGAAAAATCAGTTCGTTTTAAAACTAGACAAATTGGCAAATAATGCGAACCATTTGCTCTTTTGCCAACTTTGCCAAAAAGCGTTTAACAGGTTTTTTAACTTTTTAGAGCAATTTGGTTTGCTTAATTTTAATAGTTGAAAGCAAATAATCAAAATTGATAGTTCTACAACGAAATAGGCAAACAACCTAAAGCGTTTAAATTTGGGAAAAGTAAATTACAAAAATTAAAATTCTATTACAACGGCAAACGTTTTGAGCTATTCACCAATTAATGGGAAAATAACCTATTGGCGGATTTGGTTTTAAACATTAAAAACTTTGATGGGTTTCTATGATGAAACAATATTTTAATATAACTGGCAAAAAATCCAAAGCGTTACCCTCTCGCTCTGCGCTAGTGGTCGACGCTGCGCTTGCAATGAGTATATTGTCCAGGTAGAGGTCAGTGTCGGCGTCATTTCCGGCTGTGACGTAGATCCTGGAAACCTCGAAAGTCGCGCCGCTTGGTTGCGCTGTGGAGCAGAAAGGGCATTGTTACGTAACAGACAATAAAAGGGAAAGTTGTTTCCATTTAAACGTTTAGAATGAAGTTTAAGAGCGCTTTTTTTAAACAACAGCTTACTATCGCACTAAAATTAGTAACTAAAAACAAATCCTATCAAAAACTGATTGGTTTTGCAAAAAAATTTAAACAACGTTATTAAAACACAATAAAGGAAAACAAATAACACCAAAAACCTTTAATAGCATCTATAAAAGGACATTCTTTTCTAAAACAATAAAAACAACAATCTACAAATACAGCGGTTTAACAAAATACGCGTATTTACAAATTTCTAAGCCAGTTTTTAAGGGTTTATTGAGATTGGTTCTGAGCAAAATTCCACCAAAATTTTAGAAATATGCAGAACATGGCTTAAGTTCAGCAAAGAAACGCTGTGACGACTGTAGTGAGCAAATTGCTATCCCTTCTTAAAATACCTGCAGTTAAGAAAATTCTACCCATGCTAACGTTACATGGCTACCTCTGCTTAAGCTACATTTCCACCCCTGTGCCAAATTACCTCAAGTTAGCAAATTTCTACCCCTGTTTAAATTACATTTCTACCCCAGCGGTCAATTTACCTGCATTTAGCAAATTTCTATCCCTGCTTAAACTACATTTCTACCCCTGCGGTCAATTTACCTGAATTTAGCAAATTTCTATCCCTGCTTAAATTACATTTCTACCCCTCCTTAAGCTATATTTTTACCCTGCGCCCAATTTAACTGCAGTGAGCAATTTTTTACCCCTGCTGTCAATATACCTGCAGTTAGCAAATTTCTACCCCTGCACATTTTACCACCAGTCAGAAAATTTGAACCCCCGCTAAAGTTACATTTCAACCACTGCTCAATTTACTTTTCTACCACTGCTGAAGTTATATTTCTACCCCTGTTCCAAATTTACCGATAATTTTTTCTCTCTGTTCAAATTACCTGCAATTACCAAATTTCAATCCCTGCCTCTCAAATTACCTGCAGTTAGCATCTCGTCGAGGTTGAAGCATCTCATTATCCAAACGTCGCTGTTTGGGAGATCAAGGTTGCTGAAGTACTGGAGGTTTTGGGAGTGCGACTCGAAGGTGGTGGTGTGCTTGTAGCTGTACGAGATGCGAAGGTGGTTGCTGATGTCGCCCACGTAGGCAAAACACAACTGTGAACAAAAAATTGATTGAAACAGAGAGATATGGTTAAAAATTAAAATACGTATACACAAAAGGTTGAGTTTTAAAAGAATTATATTACCATGTTGACAGTTAATGTATATTTAAAAGTTTGAAAAAATAGGGGGGGGGGCATTGATTTCTCAAAATTTTCAAAGGGGCCACGGTGTAAAAAAAGGTTGGGAACGCTTGGTGTAGACTTTACGCATCTCATTATAACAACCGCAACGACTGCTAATCAGGAAGATAACTAGAGTATTTTTCAATTAAAAAGGGTCTAACTTCATGTTATACTTGGTGCAAGATGTGCGCAAAGCTCATATTAATTTTGCTTCTAAGTTTAGTTGAAATAGCCAAAAAATATGAGGAATGGTCTCGTGCCCAGTCTTTAAAATAAGCCGCGGGCGGCATGATTTACGTTGACAAGCCTAAGGTTGCCCACCCCTGTTTTAGTTTTTTTTTTGTAGCCCTTCTAGTCGAATCGTAAAATTCCCCCAAAAATTGCAAAGGCTACCAAGATACCGTTTATGAACGTTTCTCTATTTTTTTTCCTTTATGTAGGGAGGTATTTCGTTTATGACGTAACATTAGACATAGAATCCAAAGAGTTAGTTAACAAAACAGTGATTTTAATAAATATTGTGCGTATTATTTTGTTATTACCGTTATTATTATTTTGTTAATTATTACTGTTTTGTTATATTACAATTCTCTTATTATTGCTGAAGCATTATTTACCGGTTTCGTATTAGAATAATTTGAGGCTATCTGGTAATTGTATTTGCTGCAAATTGGCGCTTCCACTGAATATATTTGCCCACCCCTAGTTTTTTTAAATTTTATTAAAGTACTAACGTTTCGACCACCTTTTCGGGCAATCTTCTTTAGGGCAATATAATTGCAACTACATATATATATATATATATATATACTAAACTAATATTAAAGGAAGAAACACAATGGACCACGTTCTAAAGCACGGGGCAAGAAAAAACCGAGATAAACACCCGATAACCAGACAATGCGACCGAAGAAAATTGTCAGAATAGGTGGTCGAAACTTTGGTACTTTAATAAAATATTGCCAGAAGAACAACTTTGCAATTGAAGCAATGCCTGGCAGGAATAGTAGTATATTTACTTTTATTGCCAAATTTAAAGAATTTTCATCAACTAAAAAAAAAATAAACAAAAATTAAACAAAAAATTTAAAATAAAAGACCCCCAAAAAACTTACAGTTTTGTAGGTGGACGTTTTAAAAGGATTTTCGTCGTCGTAGAAGAGGTTACCCGGGTTTTTGGTCGAGTACAAACCGCAGAACGAGTTTTCACTCGTACGAGTTCCACTACGAGCGCCTGTCGATTCCAGGGTGCTGAGAAAACAACGAATGTTAGAAAACACCAAATTGAACGTGTAAGTATTTATCTTACTTACATTTGTCACTGTAGGCCTACTTTACAGATGCTTAAATTTGTAGATTTTTAATAATTCTTCTTAAATTTGTAAAAAAAATTTTATTTTTTTATTTGGCCAGAAGTCAAGCAAATTATTATCATTTATGTCATTTAAAACTGTTGGACAATTTTTTTAATTTTCAACAAAATATAGACAACGACATTTTTAGTTTCGGTGTTTTACAGTTTAGAATTTAAAATTTTGTTGAGGCGAATTTCCATTTGAATAAAACAGTATCGTGTAATAAAGCAATTGATTAAAAATTTGACAATTTAAAAGGTTTATAAATATTAGCCACTCTTAAAAAAAATCGTCAAAAAACACCACTTTTCTTCGAAAAACCGACTGGAATGCAAAATATACGAGTATTTATATAATGTTATGCTGTGGCCTTGTTTATTCAGATATACTGATGATGCCTTTATCGGTGAAATATATATACATATTTTAAAAACTACAAAGGTGTCTGGCCTGAATTACTAGCTTTGCAAGACTATTCTGCTGTTACTGATCGGGAATTGAGGTCGACATTTAAATTGCATAGGTCAAGGATTGAAGCATAATGTTTGGAGGTTGTAGTAAGACGTAGTAAGAATATCAAATACCATACAAGAGTAGGTATCATTTTAAACGTTTCGAATAATTCTTAGGATAATGTCCAGTTGAAAATGAATAAAGAGTTATTCAGAAAGTGCTAACTACGTCGGAAAGGTCAAGATGATTTCCAATATTACACATTCAGTTCAAATACTCACTCGAACTTGTGCACATTCTGTCCGAGCCACGCATCCAATTTAAGTGGGCACTTGGCACCGAAAAGTTCTTTGACAGCTGTCTCAACAGCGCCCCCAGCGGCGTCGTATGCCACTGGACTGGACACGAAACCGTTGACCTCGAAGGTGAAAGTTGAAAGGTCAGCTTCGCCGGTTGTGGTTTCGGCCAAGGTCACGGTAAGCACGGAAGCGTCGCTACTGGCAGCAGAGAGCGGCAATGAACCTGTTGGTAAAGAAATTAGTAAAGGTAAAATAAATGTTAGGTTGTAAAGTTTTTGTTTTGTTTTTTGGGTGGTATTAATGAAACGTTAAGTATGATGGAAACATTTAAAAAATTATATTGAGCCTGTAAAATAAAGTGTTTATCAAAGAAATCTTAAAACTACGCACCTCTTGTTGAGGTCGCATTAATGACGTAACCAGTGACGTCATCGGCAACTTCGAACGTATCGCCACCAAGTGACACTAGAGAGTTGATTGCGAGTTGAACTAATGCAGCGCTGGTTCCATGCTCGATCGGGTCTGGAACGTGGTGTAAAAGTTGTTAAGAACACGTGAGTAAAACACATCGTTTGAAACGTAAACAGGCATTGCTTAGGTGAAACAGCGCAAAAATGAGTTTTTTTACGTTATTGTTGTTCGGTGTTTTTACATATCATTCATTATTTCATGTTGTGAACTTGGGTTTAAATCGTTTAAACCAGTGTTTTTTAACTTTTTTCTTTAGTGGCCCGTTTTCGTTGCTCACAAATTCTGTGGGCCAATTATTTTTTTTAAGTTAAGTCTTTGTCATAAAATTTACACGCATTAGTCCGATTATACCCAACGGAAAAATACCAAAACGCAAGGGCAAAATTAGGATAAATAACCAAATTTTATTAAAAAGGGCTTAATGAAAAGAGTCATTTGTCAAAAAGACTTAAGTGAAGGCAAGTAATTGTGCACAAAACACTTAATTCAAATCACCTGAGTCATTACAACACTGCTAATTGAACGTAGTATTTCAAAAATACGACAAAGTACCGGTTGAAACTCCGAACAGAGACAGAGTGAAGCTGTAACCAGTACACGGGTCAGCTGAGCAGGCGATTGTCAGGCTGTATTGTGACGACACAGAGTCGACAGTGGTCCAATTCTGGAACGTGAGCGATTGTTTCTCTTCAATCACTGTTGATGATATGGTGATGTCCTGAACGTCGGTAATGGCAGAGTCTGGATAGTGAAAAAGAAAGAAGAATTTAGACTAGAACAAAACAGAAACGTTGGTAATTTTCGTTAATTTTGCAAAAATAATAATTGCAAAATGATGATTTGAACGATAAAACTGTCACTTAAAAGCTAAAAACTGAAAAAACACTATTTTAGAATATTTCTCATTATGTTTCACCTGTCTTGGCTCGCGTGTTTTTCCAAAAAAATTAGAATAAAAAAATCAGGGTTTTTATATCAGGTAAAAATAAAACCTAAAAATAAAAAATTATTTTTTTTTATCTCTTTTCCATGTTGGCTGGTGTGTTGTTAAGAAAGTTTATTAAATAACCGCCCTATATCTTTTATAATTTATTATTGTCGTTTCAGGTTTTTTCCATTATTTTCTTGCCTTAAGTGGCTGGTTTATTTTTATATGAAAAAAGTGTAATAAATCACTGTTATCTTCAATTACTAGTAAAGTATAAAATTTTGAATATACTTGTCTTTCTTAATCAGGGGTTTCTGAACTGGGATTATTCGACCCTCAGGGGGTAGCGTTATAGCGTTAGGGGTCCATGAAGGCTAATTGAAATCTTAGTGCATAATTGGAAAGCAGGATTTAATAAAAAAGCCTCTCTGGCGTATCGTCCATAAATGTATATTTAGACCTAATTTCAGTTTCAAATTTGTTAAACAAAATATAACATTTTCATGGCGTCAATGCTTGACGTCATTAAATATTTTATTTAATTTTTCTTTAATTCTCATTCTATTTTTTTTTTAGTTTAATTTTTTTAATTTTCAGAGGTTCGCTTTAAAAAAATGAGAAAAAAAGTTCTGAAAATTTCATTTTAACCTGTCTCGGCTGGTGTGTAGTTGGTGGTGTCGGTGTACACGGCCATTGTGATTCCCGAATTACCGCCCAAGTCGTTATGAAGCACCTCGATGTAGTATTCGTTGCCTCCAGTCAAGGTGTAGTTCTCACTGTCCTTGAACGTGTTGAACGAGTCGGACACAACGATCTTCTCCTGGCAAAGTACAACAGAAAACGTTTGAACTTTAAGCGGATAATAGGAAATAGGTTGTTTTTCTTCCTTTTTTCAGATACTTAAGTTAAACACATAAAAAAAATAAACCCACATTACATCGAAAGCATAAAAAAAATCTGTACAGTTTTTAAGCTGTATCAAACTTATTTTCTGTAAGTTATATTCAGAATTTTAATGTTTTCTGTATTTCACTTTGATCCTAATACGTTCTGTAAATTATATTTATTTTTTTACTATATATTTTCTGTAAACCTAATTCATTTAAATTTTTTTTTTTTTTTGGTATTTTTGCATATTATATTCATTTTTTTCTTGACATTTTCCATAAATCGAATTAATTTTTCTTTTGATATTTCCAGTAAATTTAATTAATTTTTTGTTGAAATATTCTGTAAACTATATATATTGAATTCTTTTCATAATAAATTCTGTAAACTATATCAAAGTTTTTGATGTTTTCGGTAAATTATATAAGGATGTCATTTCGTAATTAGTTCTGTAATTTATTTTCTTTTCTTTTATGGATATTTTCTACAAATTATACTTATTTTTTTATTAAAATTTTCTGTAAAGTATGCATTTTTTGCGGTCCCAGCAAAAATGCATTAACTTACTTTGTCGGCAGATTCAGTTCCACTTGGGTTAAGGTAAATTTCGGCACCGTCGTCGGCGTATATCTTAAACACGTAACTGCCGTCGTAGGGGGGAATGAAGTAGCCCCTCAAACGCGAAATAAAGTTGTCGGCGTTGTACGTACCGATGTGAGACTTGTCACTGAAGTAGACGTAATCTGAGAAAAAAAATTGGTGAATATTGTGTTTTAAATCAGGAAAAATATTAAACGTGAGTTAAGAAATTCATCAAATTGTCGAAAGTGTTAATTGCACATGTTTTAAATGAGTTTAAAGAAAAAACGTAAAAAAAATCGTAAACGTATAAGTTGACGAAATGTTGGTAAACTGGGGACAAAAATTGTATTCAATGTCTGTTGCGTCACTGTTACGTCACGTTCGCAACATGTAATTAACTTGCATGTGGTTGTATCAATCCAATTAATATCTCGCCTGCTCAGCTGCGTAGAAGCTAAATCTGGCAATTCGGTTGGGAATACCAGCCAAGTTACGAGCTGAACGCCAGACGGAAAGGCAGACGCTAACAAAAAAGTCTTGAATTCGGCTGCCTAAGCAGCAGCGGCGCTTTGTGATTTGTCTTGAGTATACTTTGTAATTTTTCAATTATTATCAATTATCAGTTAGTGTTTGTCATTCGTAATATGTTAGAATAATCAGAAATGTAACACCATGGTGTTTTGTGTACATCAATCAGTTCGTTTGGCAATAATTATAAATACCAACTTTAATGCATTTAATATATCTTATTGTGTGTTTTGTTGCAAGCTTTAAACAAGATTAATCTAGGAAAACAACACGAACTCACGACGGTTGATGTCCTTAAATAAATAGGCAGAATTAGCTAGTAGAGCTTATTAATCAAATAACTAAAATAGGACATAAGGCCGCCACAATGTCGTAAGTGTTAAATGCGCAATTTTTAAACAAATTTCAAGAGAAAGCTGAAAAGTTACGCAAACGTACATACAAATTGACGACAGTCAGGATAAAAGAAAAAATAATATTTTAAAAAATGTTAAAATGAAATCGAACCTGCAACCGTCGGAAAACAACTTACTTCAAAAGAATTTTAATAAACTTACTTGGGGTCAACGAACTCAGGTCAGTCGTAAGGTCAGTGACCCCGTTGAAGATCTCAACCTTGAAGCCTCTGCCTCCCGCGTATTCGGATCGCGCCGCCGGTTGTTCTGACGTCACACAGGTGATTGTTGTGTCCGTGACCTCACTGACGGCGCACTCGACGCCACCAACCATTACCTGCAAGTTTTAACATTTTTTTTAGTTTGTAAGAAAGCGATTAAATAAAGAGAATTGTTTTTTACAGAAAAGGTAAATTTTTTGACTGAATTGAATCATTTGTTTGTTTGTAAAAGACCATTGCTGTCAAAGAGTAATTTTGAAATGACTTAAGTCCCAGTCAAGTCATACGAACTTAAGTCAAAGACCAGCCCTTTCGAAAGATAGTCCCAGTCAAGTCATTATGAGAGCAAGTCAAGTCATTGACATAAAAACGTTAAACTAATAAAATTGGTAACCTGGTCCGTGCAGAAAAAAAAAAAAAAAAGTCAACTTAAGTAAGTCAACTTTAATTCAAGTTATTTGAAAAATGAAATGACTTGAGTCGGTATTCCCCGAGCGTGTCACCACCGTCACTGTTGCCACAGCTACCGACCTTGGCGGGAAATCCCGAAAGGTTGTCGAACCAGTTTCCGGTGATGGTGAGTTTGGTTCCTCCCTTGACACTTCCCACTTTCGGGCTCACGTCCGTAACAACTGTAAAGTTTCGAATTACGGTTAAAAACAATACTTTTAACTTCAAAACATTTTAAGCGAATATAATAGTTTTTGAAGAAAAATAATAGTGTATAGCACAGGGCTTTCGAAACTTTAAATTCAGCGTGGTCCAACTTCTTTTCATTGCGGGCAAAAAACAATTTTTTTTATATCTTGCGGCTAATGTTTTTAAATAGCGATTCTAGGCTTATTGCTGGCAAACTATACATAGCCCATGGCAGTGGTTCTTGACCTTTTTTCAGCCGCGCCCCCCTTTGTTAATTTTCATATGCCTTTCGCCCCCCTACGAAAAGCAATTCGGCAATTTCTATTAAATATCACTAAGACAACTTGAGAAGAGTAAAGTTTGTTGTCGGTCGCGCAAAGCGCGAAATTATGAGTTTAATTAGTTGAATTGGCTCTAAACTATAAATATAGATATTTCTAGAACATTTAGCTGAACGTACCGGCGTATGTCTGCAGCATGTAGATCCTGTTATCAGCGCTCACATGTCGACTGCTGGTGTAAGACCTCGACTGTCCGTAAGCTCCGTCCACGATGAACGATAGGTTCTGGTTTCCAACGTACGAGCTCACAACCTTGCAATGCATACCGCCCCAACGAGACTCACCATCGTCACCGCTCAACGTCACACCGTACCTGTGTGACGTAACAGATGGGTGAGTGACGTGTTATATACAGAGTTGTTGTAAACAAGTGATTTTGGAATTAAGCCCAAGTCGATTGATTTGGAAACAGAGCAAGTAAAATCTAAATCTAAGTCATCGCTTGCCCAAGTCATTTATTCAAAAATACTTAAGTCAAGTTAAGTTACCGAACAGACCTCAGTCAAATGCCTGTGTGAGAGACAATGACCTTCTCTCCGTCCTTTGTCAGCGATTGTTGCGTCACTTCCTTGACTGGGATTTATTTCACAAATTACTTAAATGGGACGCATTTCAAAGATAACATTTTGACGCGATTGTAAAATGTACGATTAAACTAAACTTGGAGAATGGAATACTTTTGCCTTGAAACTCAGAAATAGATAATAGAACTAAGGGTAAAATACATAAAAGAATGTGAACAACGTAACTGAAATGCACAACATTTTATTTTTAGTCAGTAAAGAGCAATTCCTGGAGAATTCTCGTGCAATTTTGAACAAGGATGGAAATCGGTTATTTTATTAATCGGTTATCCCTAAAGGTACATGGTGACCTTTCGAAGGGGTCACCGAATTTCTTATTTCAAGTTTAATTTAATCGTACATTTTATAATCGCGTCAAAATGTTTTCCTTCTGAAATGACTAAGTCCGATTAAAGAAATTTGTGAAATAAATCCCGGTCAGGTCATTTTTAGAGCAAGTCAACTCTAAGGCAAACCACTCACATAAAATAAAACAATAAACTATTCAAATTGATAAAACCTTGTCAAAGCGAGAGCAGTGTTTTCCAAACCACACCCCGAATGTTGGCGGATAAAGTAAGTGTGTAAATTTGTTTCTGGGAATAAATGGAAAACTCGTTTAATTTGGTTTTATACTTACAGCACATCCGGGCTTTCATAGAGGTCGCACACCCCTGACGTCAGCCAGACCCTGGCGATGGTGTCCGTAACGCCGTTGGTTGCCATAGCCACGGATGACGTCGTCAGGTTGGTATGGAGACGGCCGCTAAGGTAGATTCCCTGTTGGGGTTCGCCGGTTGTGAAGTTCGTAGAATGGATAAGTGGGGTTCGCCAGTCGCTGATCTGTAAGTGGAAATAATTTTTTTAAAGGAAACTTTTTTTTAAAGAATCGACACAGTTTTGACAATTAGTCGTTTTTTCAAATATATGTTTTTTCTAATTTAATCTAAAAAAATCCTTTTCTAAAAACGATGTTTTTGATATAATTTTTTTCTTAGTTCAACTTTAAAAACTATCAGGTTTGTGTGACAGGGTAAAAATAAAAGATAAGCAATATTTTACATGTTTTGTTTCAATCAAAATATTATTAAAAACCATTTGCATTATTTTTCTTTAAAAAAATAAACTTGTTTAACAATAAAAATTTGTTACACAGGTTTTCAAGTAATAGTTAGAGATAGAATATATTCCGAAAAGTTATTTTTTCCCAAAATCTCAAATGTTTTGCAAACAATATTTTTTAAATGGCGGGACTAAACCTTTTTATGATTTTTCTAAATTAAACTCATTAAAAAATTTTTTTCGAAAAGATTTTGATAATTGGACTGCGTTCCGAAGCCTATTTTTTTGTTTAATTTTTTTTTTCAAAATTGAAGGTGATTAAACATAGTTAAAGTATTGACAACGAAACTATAAAAAAAATGAAAATCTATAATTTTGTTTAAAAAACAACGTTTTTCAAGAATTATATTTATAATTCGTTTTATGATGTGTTTAACGAAATGAAGTATTTTTTAAATGAAGCTGTCCGCAAAACATTTTTCATTCTATATTTCAAGAAACATCACAAAAAGACAGAAAATAAACTTCAAAAACATCTCACCCGAATGCCGCATTTCCAATGAGTTGGTCTGTTGTTGCAGTACTTGGATTTGTCAATCCAAACACCATTAAGACGTATGCGGGCATAGTAGTAGCCTGGCTCCATTTTACTAAATACATAAAAATAGCAATTATTTTCCTAAAATACACAATATATTGCTGGCAAATTATACATAGTCTATGGTATATATACTAACTTTATGGAATGTATACCTTTGTTCAATTACGGCAGTTACGAAATAATTTCAACATCAAAAAGTTACAGAAACAAAAGTTGAAGTGATATTGCCAGATAGAACCAAAGCTCACTATCAGTTCGCGGGCCAAAAAAGCTGAACTCGCTGGCCAACTTTGGCCCGCGGGCCTGCAGTTGGACAACGCTGCTCTAAAATATTAAATACTCCTTCTACTTCTAAAACATTTCGTTATTACAGAATAAATTTATTGGTTTGTGTCTGTTTCTATTTATAACAAGAAAATAAAATAATGCTTCAAGTTGATTTTATATATATTTTTAGGGGCAAAAATTCTGATATAAATTAGTTTGAAATAAATTTAAAAATGATTTAAAGAAGTTTTCATTGTCCTGGATAGAAAGCAAAACACACAATTACTTTTTTCACAATTTAAGAATCTGAGGAAATATTTTTCTTGTGGGCGTAAGTATTTTAAGGCTGAGTTAGTAAAGTTTTATGAAAAATTTTAACTTTGCCATTGAGAAGAATTTGTAAGAAATTTATTTAATACAAACCACGCTATATATTTCTTTCCACTACTTTTGTAGTTTTTCAAATATTATTGCTGAAATACTGTTATTGCAAAACAAATGGCTGGTCGAGTTTTAAATGTTTTTAGTGTGTTTTCCAGAATGAATTTGAAAAGTAAAAAATAAAATGAATTACAAACTTTGTAAATTTGTTTGAAATTTACCAAAATTCGAACAAAGTTCCTGCGTTTCTCCTTGTTGTTTATATACCATGTCTAGGTTTAAAGTTGTTTAACTGAGATGAGGGTATTGTGATGGCGCGTATAGTTTCGCAATTTAAAGGGACCTCTGGCTATTCTATGACTATCACATAATCACAAGCATCACGGCGGCGACTCACGAGGTGTAGCAGATTGTCTGTGATTCGTCGCTTTCTTCTTCGTGAACATGGCAATCGTACTTGTTCACGTTGTTCACGAAAATCACTTCCTTCTTCGGTTCATCACTCCTCCCAAGAGACATGTCCACAGCAAAACCTGGATTTTGAACAAAAACAAGTTTGAATTTGCATTGTGTGTGGCCTTGTGACGTTACAATAAAAGTGGGAAACTCTTTTTTAGGTTTATTGTTTTGCCCCAGTGACATATTTACTTTGAAACCTGGTTTTAGTGTAAACAAGTTTGAATAAGCATTGTTAGCCTTATGACGTAACAATAAGAAACGGGGAATTTTACTTTTTGTTCATTTAGAGCTGTTGTTTATTCCTAGAAACTAAAAGTTTATACTGCGATATCCTGTGTCACATTTGAGCAAAACGTTGGTTAAAATACAGAAAACTGTGGACAAATAATAAGTTGTTCGAATTACAGGTTTAATCGTCCATAGAAGGCAATTGTTTTCATGTTAACTTGGCTAATTTAAATGCCACACGTTGATCCTCAGGGTTGTAAAGATTTAAGTCAATGATTTGACTTAAGTGCATTCAAGTAACTCATTTTAAATGACTTGTTCACAAGACTGTCGATCCTACTACTTACATGCTAGCATACAGTACTATGGTGTACATTAGGAATGTCCGACAACATCGGGTGAAGCCGATAAAAAATACGTTTGACTGTTTTAGTTGTATTTATTTCACTTGAATGAGAAAAATGTCGGGTATCGGTATCGGAACAAACTGTATCGGACATCTCTATAGTGCACATAGCTCCGACTGGTAGATTTTCCATACAACAGTAGCCTTATAACAGGGGTGTCCAACAAGTGGCACGCGTGCCAAAGTTATACAGCCTATTGTCATGTTTATTCACAATATAAAACAATCGCTGCAATCACGACAACTAACAATTTCTTCTATAACATTATATTGTAGTGGAGGCTAGCATTCACATAACTGTAAAGTTTGGTGTGAAGAAACAAGAAGCAAGAGTCAGCTCACCAACGGACACTTAGATGCAGTAATGCGCACTGCTAACTACACGTTTTTATTATTTGTAAAAAACGATTTTATTATTAGAAAGAATTATATTACTAAACTTTGGCATGGGAAGAAGTTATAGAATAAAAATTGGCACGCCGGCATGTTTGAGTTGGACACCCCTGCCTTATAAGCATAACAAAGTCCATGCAGAAGTAGGATGTTGAAAATGAATATTAGATATATTCGAAAACGTTCAAACTATGGGCTTTAATATGCTTCCTATTTGTATTTTTCCGACATTATCGAGCTATTTACCGTTCCCGTGCATCATTACTCTCGTGTAGCCCTCGGCACCTCCATCGTTTGGCGTAATGTAGTCAACTACTGCATCCTCTTGGCCGCTTACAACTGCAATAAACAAGTATACAAGGTTGGTGTTTATGAAGAGAAAAAGAAAATTATATTTGGGTCAAGCTAAAAATTCCAGTTTGTGTGTGTCAGCAGAACCCGATAAATCCACGTGTGCTTGAACGTTTTATTTAACCCATTGATTTTTAGGGGAAGCTAATGGCAAAAGTAGTTAGACTTTAGTTACAAAAAACAACCTATCCTGAAAAAGTCCCATAAAAAATACAGTTGGCCATTTTACATTTTACTACAAGCCCCTTTTCGTATTCAGTGGGATTCAAACTGGCGATCTCTATAACTTGAAGCCGAATAGATTTACACTATAGCAGTGCAACTCTTTTTTACACCTATTGTGAAAAAAGTAGGGATGACGTCCAATTGTCCGTCATAAAATTGCGTAAACACCTGACGTACTTTTATATTATAAATAAAAACCAAGGGGTGCGATGAGACGCACGGCGCCTTTCGGGTAAACTTATTTTAAGACAATGAGCTAAGATCTCATATAAACATAAGCTGAAGCGCTTTAGGAAGTAAGGAATCTCCCGCTGACAATAAAATGTTAACGAATGATTTTTGCTTTTGTATCAGATGATGTTAAGACTGTGTCTAAAAACAGATAAAACATAAAATAATTTCTGTAAAATTTCAAGAAATGATTTTATGTTTTATATCTGTTTATATAAACAGTCTTGAGGCCATTTATTAGAAACATGATTTAGATTCACACAAAGGGCGGCAAAAGTTTGCATTTATGTAGTTACAATAGTCAAAAATTACGCAGTTAAAACAGTCAACATTTTTTTTGTGGGGGGGCAAGCCACGACTTCTTTGGTCTTCGTGTGTTAATTTTGTTAATGACCACTTAACCCAGGATAAAGTAGTTTTTTCCTAAAAAAAAGTGTGTAATCAGCAAAATAAAAAACTGGCGCCGTATAGTCGGCGGTGGTGAGCTGTATAATTTGTTTATGGTCGTATTCCTTTGTTCGCTCACATTTGTCAACAAGGGTCATTGTTTGGAAATAAAACAAGAGGTTTTACATCAGGTAAATATTTTTTGTTTGAATGACAGTGTTCTGGTTGTTGAGTTTGAATTAGGTTTATTGCTTACATTTTAAAAAGTTGTAAAGTTGTATTTGCGAGATTTAAAAACTGCCAATTTTAAACTTTACTGAGTTTAAAAATATTGTCACGGTTAACAAGAATAAACTTAACACGTTATTTGCTTTTTTTTCCTTTAAAAACGAAGTGGAATATTGGGTGCAATTTTTTATTTACAAATATTCTGTACTGTTAAATAAATGCTAAACTTTACTATTGGTGATATTTTGTAGTTTTCGTTGTTCAAAGAAACAAAATTAACTGCAAATAACAGCAATTCAGAGACTACCACGTGACTCCAATACTGATTTATTGCGCATTATTACGCAACAGAGACCTAAATAACTTGGTTAGAATCCGAACAATCGAACATCAAATAGCAAATATACTCAATTTAAAACAATATGTGCATCATTTGAAAAGTGTAACCAGGTCAGAAACAGTTGGCACAATAAACTACCCACAATTTAGAAATAGAAATGACTTTATTACAAAATGGCGCATATAGTCTACTTGTTTAGCAAATTATAAACCGTATTCCTTTGTTAACCACGTAATGCGCCAGAGATAAGTTAATATTCTTCTAAATTTATAGCAAGGGATATAGACTACTAGACTTTTAATTTCAACGCAGAAGTCGATGGATTTTAAAGATGTTGGGCGGGAGCTTTTAATTTTTTTTAATAATACACGATTTCCATTAGGCCTGCGTGGACCCCGTTAAATAAGTCCACGTACCCAAATGGGTTCATTAACCCTAAATTGACAGCCTTTAAAGGCATTTGTGACGTTAAGTAATGAAGCTTGTTTGCTGTAATAATACAAGCATGACCATTTTCCCCTGGGTTCTTAACTGAACCAAAAATGAACCCTCTTGGTTGTTTACAGATTTTTTATGTGCTTTTAAATATTTGGTGGTTTAAAGATTCAAAAAGAACAACAAAGATTTAAAAAGATTCAAAACAGCTTTATTAAAAAAAACTATAGTTACATAAAAACGGCATCATCATCTGCTTAAAAAATGCAATTCGGCGGTTTTAACATAAATCGATTTCAATTATAAAGGGGTTCTTTTAACAAATATGTATTCAGCGCCGACGTTTTGATTACCTGTTCAGGTAATCTTCGTCAGGGCAAAAGTTACAAGTTTATTCTCCTAATTGATACAATGCCTGGCAGCAACAGTATATTCATAGAGCGATTTGTTTTTTTTTTCGATTTTCTCAATTCCAGCATAGTGTCGTGTTCAAAAACACTCCAAAGTGAAATATAAACCGGTTTACGTGATGTAAGGGATGCCATTGGCGTCAAACTGTTGTTGGACGCCGTAGAAAGATAAGTCAGCGTGAATGGGTAAATATTGTAGTAGTTAAGAAACAAAAACACGGAAAATTGCGTAATAAAACTATGTGCCAATGTTTTGTGGTTATTTTTTTTATTTTGCGGTGATTGCTTAGTGCTTATAGTGGACATCTTGTTTATAGGTGTGACCTGTTCAAAAACGCACCAGGGTGAAATTTAAAGCGACTTACGTAATGTAAAGGATACCATGGGCGTCAAACTATTGTTGGAACGCGGTATAAGGCTGAGTCATGGGAGAATGGGTGATTGTTGCTGTGATTGCGAAACAAAATCGTGAGAAATTGCGCCACTAAAGCGGACGTGAGATTTCGTGGTTAAAAGCAGATACGCCGCGTTTTTTCCTTTTTTGTTTCGACACATGTGATTAAACGAAAGCTTTGGGTGAAAAAAATTACAAAAAAATTTGCAAACTGAAAAAGCTTTTAGATGAAGTGCAGTGTATTGTGCGTATTCTTTTTTTAACTGCAAAGGTATCGAAAATATAGTTTAGTTAACTTTTTACCTATATAATTTGGTAAAGTATTTTATAGATGTATTTTTAATATAGTTATTACTTTTTAGTATGATCAGTTGATTGTTTCTTGTTTAAAAATTGTTTTTAAAAGATGTAGTACAAAATAAATGACAATTTGGTAAACTATAAACTATTATATACAGTTTGGTAAACGATTACGTTTTTATAAAGTTTTATTATTTTTTATATATTTATTTTGATTTAGTTTTTTATTTGTTCGGCCTAATGTCTGTAGTGTTTTCGTGTTTACTCGGATATATACTAAAAATCTCCTTTAATTTAAATTTTGTTTATTCCTTAATACATATCGTTATTTTAACATCTTTAAGTGTTTGACCTTCAGACTAGCATTGCTACAACATTCTGCTGTAGGTAAAAAAAAAAACACAATGCTTTCATTTTTTCACTTTTGCCAAAAGGGAAAAAAAGGAAACAGATTCGCAAATCCATAGGCCAATAGGACTTTGAAAATATTCTTTTCTCCCAAAGATAATGACACCACAATGGGACCATTGTTACGCGGCACAGCGCCTCACGCCGCAAATAGAAATCACACGCGATGCGTTGTCATCACACAACTCAAACCAATTTTGTGAAACAAAGGCCAGGCGAGGTGTTATAACAAGTCTAGAGCTTGTTTCGTGACAAGAGAAGATGCCAGCATCAACAAATCCGCCATTCAACCAAAGGACGTTGCAAAGCCGTTGTCACAGCACGTGAAAAAACAAGCGCCATTTTGTGTCAGGAATGCCGGCTGCAACCTGATATTGCAGCAGCTGGTGTTACAAGATACTTGTTTCGCCATATTATAAGAAGGTAATTTAACAACGATTCTTTAAGGTTTTACTGCTTGAAAATACAACAGCTTTTGGCTGGTTAAAACAAAGTTTGAGCATTTTGCATTTTTCTTGATTCTACAAAATGGAGAGTTAGGTATTTACTGAATTGTAATACTTGAAAATATGAAAAAAAATATTCTTGATGGCTTTGTTACTATTCAAATACAAATTAAGTTTGAAATTGGCGGGTAAAAGGATTTCGTTGATTTTTAAGGATTTCGTTTTCTTGATTCTATAAGATGGGTGAATTTCGTGATAGCTAAAATAGGAGGTAATTTCTCTAATTTTAGAGCTTGATTTGATATTTAGGTCGTATATTCTCTTTTTATCTTAAAATCTTAAAAAAGTTAGGACTACGCGAATAAATGGAAACTACTAATAAATAGTATTATTTTAAGTTATTAGTTTAAAGCCAAAACCGGTTTGCCGCAGTAGTCAAGACACAATGACACATTATACGTTTCCAAATGTATTTGATAATCAACATTTGAAAAGCGTATTTAGTTCACACCTTTTGTTAATTTAGGATGGACAAAGTCGTTGCTAAAACAGTTCAGCAAACAGTCGCGGATTAATAAACCTGTTCGTAATTCGATACAACGCTTCACACCTTTTTCAGCAAGGTCGTTCCAACGACGTTGTCACAACGCTAGGAAAAAACGAACGCCATTTTGTATCCGAAACAAAAAGCACGTGTCGAAAATATAATCGGTCGTCGGGGTCACACATTGTATCAGCGGTGTTTGGATAAAATTTGTTACCAAAGCAAATTGACAACAAGAAACCATGCACTGTTTTGTTGTGAGTTTGTATATTTGTGAATACAAACAATTCGAGTAAATTGTCTCACGAAATTAAAAGGCTGTAAGGAATACTTTTTAATTAAAAGAAAACGTACGTTTTTTCAATAAAAATAACGTCGGTCATACAAGTAATGAAGGATTCCCGGACAGTTTTATGAAAAAAAATCGAACACATTTAAATACTTTTCGAAGACAATTTAGAGCCCTTTAAAGATTTAAAATTGGATAGTTCGACGTTTTTTAAATTTAAATCAAAAACCAAACAGTATTAATTAAAATGGTCTATTTACTTAAAGACAAAGTAAATTTAAAGACTTTCATAAATTCGAGGAATTTTTCAACTTCAAGGACTTTCTGGTAACCCTGTAATTAACCAAATAGTATTTGGTATAGCAATGGTACTCGGGCTTAATATTTAAGCTTTACGGTTAAATATAAAGGCTGCTTTTTAAGTTTGACTGTTTGAAATACGGAAATCACAGGCAAATATTTTGATCTGATAAAGGTTGTGCGGAAGCTTGTCAATATTACACTACAATTTGTGCCTTATTTTTTAGATTTAGAATTAAACAGGCGCGGGTATCAACAAAGATTTGTTTAAAACATGATTTCAACAGTTTAAAAAATCATAAATTAATACAGACGCTCCGTAATGAAACAAAGACTAAGTAAACATCGACAAACCAAATCAATCCCGTCATGTGACTTTAAAGACCCCGTTTTATATAACTCATAAAAAATATACCCAATAAAAATCTATCGCGGTTAAGCCAATGGCACTCGTAAAATTTCGGCTAGATTTTTCGTTAGGTGCGTTTACTATAGGAACACGAAGGCATCACTGTGTTTGTGGAACACTCAATTCGTTTCCTGTGGAGTTACGCAGCGTGTTGTCGCATTCTTCAGTTTAAAACATATTGGCACAGCAAATTTCACTGCTGGAAAGATCGGAAGGTCAAAAGGAACGTTTACAAAACGACGAAAAAATGTGGATTTGGTGTAAACGGCTGAGATTTTTTGTAAGACAATGGAAAACAGGTTTGTAGCGATGTTAAATCATCTTCGGGCACCTTAAATATAAAAAAAGGCGCAGGGGTGTTTCTAGTTTCAATCACAGCCAAACATTTCTTCATTTTTATTGTTTCCTTAAAGGCCTCTATACATATTGACTTCTTAAAACCATTTGTATCACACCCAAGGTAATCTGAAAGCGGTTGTTAAAAAACCTAAGCTAGAAGGCCAAAAATGTTTAAAAATGCGTCCCTTTTTGTATTAAACTTTTGATTTATTCTTATTTAAAAAGGCTTTAATCCAGAAAAATCCGTGAACAAAAATCATGAAAACAACATTTTGGGGCGAAACCTGCATGCCTCTAAAATAAACCCACAAAAATATGCCTAATGAAGAAGTATGTTATTAGAGAAACGTAACTGTAAAAAGTGGACTTTCTAAAAACAGACCAGCATTAAAATTATTTAAAAATGGGAGATACATAAACAAACGTGTACAACAATTGTGATCTAGCCATTCTGAAGTCGTTTTTTTATAACGACAACGGCTTTTAAGCTTAGTACACGCAACTTCAGATTAAAGGGGATCTACAGTGCCATATCATTCAATGAAAGATACACAGTTAGTCACCGTAAGTTAAAAAATAAATAAAAAAACATAGCAGAGTTTTTGACGTTCGGATCTAAATACCATCAAGCTGTATGGCAACATTTGCTCTTGTGTGCTGTTCGTCATATCTAAACCATAAAAGCCTGTCCATAGCTCCACTAATGCGATAATAGAAGCTGTGCATTGTTGACAAGCTAGCTTTCAATTACGCCGCAACATATAATTTGCGTTGAGCCCTTCTGCGCTGTAGAATCACTCAGTTTTAAGTGGAAACGGTTTTACAAACGTCCAGGCCAAATATACCGCGTTTTGCCGGGAAACAATTGGTCAATTTTCGACAACACGTGTATTTATGTGTTTAAATTTCTATTGTAACATATACTGTTGTAAATTATGCTGAGGTTAAAAAGGCAATGTTATTGCGCAACGCTTGACAAATATGCTGTTGCTACCAGCCACAATAGACATACTGACGTTATTATTTTAGACAAATGACTTGACTTGGACTTAATACATTGAGTCAAATGACTTGGGTTGGAATAAAGTGTTTTCATTCAACATTTTATTGTTAAATTGAGCTCCTTTTTTCCAGTTTTGCACGAAAAATTGCTACATGTTGTTTTTTTGTTGTATTTTAGTTGAATTATGCTCATAATCGGACAAGTTTCCAATTTTAATGGTTTATATTTTTATTATTATATTAGTGTTTTTTTTTGGACTGGGACTTGACTTGCTGTTTTTTGCCTGGGATATATATATTTTTTTTACTCTAGTTATTTCACAAATGACTTGACTGGGACTTAAGTCATGACAAACTGGCCTGTTCACAACATTGGCAACCGAACGTAACAAAACACAATTATTAAATGCTATTTTTTGTGACTCGCGCAACAAATACCCGACCTAAAAGTTTAAGAGGCCCTGTTTTGTTTCAACCCAGCCTAATCTTGAAACCGCAATTCCAAAATATAAACAGTTCGAATCTTACATTGCTGTTATATGTCGCCAACACCCGAGAATACTGTACATCAGACCTGCACAACATACGGCCCGCGACAGATTCCAGCCATAATACCGAAATTAGAATAACATCAACGTAGGAATAAAACACAGTTCGGAAAAAGACCAAAATAGGACTAATACCTAATGGTCGTAGTAACGTCTAAATTGGAAAGTCTTAAAACCGTCGGAATATAACATAAATGACCAAAATAAGGCCTGTACAACATTTTACCCCAAACCCAGTGCCGGATTAACCATTAGGCTACTAAGGCTATAGCCTTCGGCCCTGGAAAACTTTAGCCCTCAATTTTTTTTAAGATTAAATGGCTGATAGTGATACAGATCCATTAGCAGTAAAGTACAGATTTTGCTTTAAAACGAATGAATGAGTCGAGACAATGTGTGTCTTGTGTGTCAGTTGTTGTAGCTTGTTTAAAAAAATAGGCCCTTCTCTAGTAAACAGCCATTGGCCTACAGTATCCTTAATGCGGCCCTTGCGAAACCCCACCTCTAAGTACATCACTAACTCCCCTTAACAATTTTAACCTTAACCCATTTTTTAACCCCACTAATAACCCCAAACAGGATATATAATAGCGAAAACAAAATATGGTGACTTTAAAATGGAAAAAATAGTCTCGAATTAAAAATTGTATGCGCGAAGTTGCCGTTAAGATAAACCTATAACTGCTTGTGCCGATTCTCCACAGTTAGATTTTGCTTTGTCATTGTTAAAAGCCTTAGTTACGTCAGCAAAGGGTCGCCGCGTCACGAAACAATGCAACCGGAAACGTGCAACAATGAAACATAGGCACGCAAAGCGCGATGTACATACACCTGCGTTTATTACGTAACAATAACTTGCTTGTTATTTTGTGATGTGTGACAACATTTTGAAAAGGTCAAAAACTGGTTCACCACTAACCGCTAAAAAATATAATTAAATGGTAAAAATGTTTCATGTAACGATGCAATAAAAAAAAGTTGAGGAATTATTTCTCTGTATTATACTGATTTATTTCAAATTTTAGTTTATCCCGAAAAATAGCAGTATTAATTTTGTTGGGTAGTGTTTTTTTTCATTTATTTCCAATTTTTTTCGGAACTTTGCTGGAATATTATTTCTCCCCAATACAATAGGCTGGTTACCACAAAAATAACTTGAGCATAAAACGTTTTAAGAAATCGAAAAATGTCCACAATAAAGCCCAAGTTTTTTAAGACTTTGAAACATATTTCTCCCAAAAATAACAAGAGCCAACGAACGTTTTTAAAAGTCCGCATTAAAACCACCTTGTATTATATGTTGTACTGTTGCGCTTGTATTTACCTTGATTATACGTTTAGTCGGATTATGGAACGGCATCATAATAACTCAAATGTTAAGCTTTGCGTTGGATACCGGTGCGCCCATCGCGCTACCAGCATTGTCATCAAACAAAGGAGTTTATTGTGATGCCATAATTTGACCGCCTGTCCTTTGGTGTCCTAATGACCAAGGCTATACGCTGGTACATTATGTCCAACCTGTATGCGTGTACACTATAATAGCTCTATGGGAGATGGTTTGGTTAAAAAGTTGAGAATGACTAAACACAAAAATGAAAGTGTCTGATTGCGAAATTCTAAAACCTCCACTTTCTTCGGCGCTGGTTTAGAGTCTTACCATAACGAACATTATTGGGGATAGGGCGCGGGTAAGCGTTTGGGTATAGGTTAAGCAATATTAATAAATAATAGGTATAATAATACTTGACCACCCTTACTCAAAGACTAACCGACACCCTAACCCAAATATTGTGCGTTGATTTAATAATTGTTTCAAAGCTGCGGTAGGATTCTAGACCTGCGCCCATTTTCCCACAATTTAGTTTCAACGGACGCTTATATATATTTAAAAATAAAATGGTTATTTTCCCGGATACCTCGGGCACACATCAGCAATTGACTTTGGTCGTGGCTAGTGTTAGCATTTGGGTTCGGGTGATGGTAATATTACATTTCATTTCTTAAGTTTTGCATATTAAAAATTTGAATCACTTTGTTAGCCGGGTAAATGGCCACAAAAAGTGCGGTTGGCTATTTGCCCGACCAGCTCGAGCACACATACACCCAATTGTCATTTTATATCGAAATAAACAGGGTCTCCCAAACCTTTTAGCCTGCGCCCTGTTGTTATACTTTATTGAAGCGTATAAAAGTTGTAAGAGAAACCATTTCTAGTTGTTTGATTCCACACACGTTGTTTATACAAGTCCGCTATAAAATATCCAAATAAAATTTGCGGTTTAGTGGGTTTAGCTTTAGTTATATCTTTTTAGTTGCATTTCTACCAGTTTAAATTGCACTTTTCAATTGCGGAACGGAAAATTTGTTGCTTGTAATAACATCCGAAAACAGCTAAAAAACAGTTTACGCCGCTTTTGTCACCTAAGAAGATATATTGGACAGAAAACTGTTAATTATAACCTAATTTATAAAAATAAGTTAATATGACTTTTATGCGTTGTAAAATTTAACCTAAAAATTAAACAGTTATGAACTGATCTATAGTACATACTTTTCGTTAAATTTGATACAGTATATAGCAGGGGCTTTTTAACTATATTTTAACGCGGAACCACCTAGAAGTTTGTAGAAATTACGTCATAAAACAAGTAGGCCTAGATCTAAGCAAGCTACAATAGTCGGTAATACAAGTATGAACATAAAATAAATCTAAATAAAATCAAGGATAAAACGTTAAATCGGTGTTTCCAGTAAAATTAAAACAAATATATAAAAAAATATATATAAAAATAAAAATAACACAATAGACTAAGAGGTTAACTAAGCCATCATGAACAAAAAACTAGTCCATGGACACCAGTTTATGAACCTCCAAATATAAGGTAGCAATATGCATTAGCAAGTATAGGACGTCCATCAGTAACTTACAACATTCAATTTAACCCTTGTACATTACCTTGGAACAGAAGAACAAATGCAAGAACTGCAAATCTTCCCTCCATTTTGATCATGTCTTCGTTGAAGACTTTCCAGGAACTTCTGGTTAGCTTCTTCAAGATTTCTGAGTGTTTTATAGTTAGTGGGTCGAAAAAAAACAAACGAAAAACTCCATTCAAGCTTATTTAACCCTGCCAGAAAAGCGAACAATATGTGAAAAGAGCTAGTCCAATTAAATGAACAATGGCCTTATCCGAAGGCGCCTTACAATAATAGCATTACACAATACACAAAATCTTGTGAAAAAAAGCTCGAGTTTTGGTCAGATTTTTGCTGTTTCATTTTGTTCTTCTGTTAAGTATTGCTTTTTAAGGTAAAACTTTTACTCTTTGAAGAAAGGTTTTACTTTTTTTATAGAACCAAAGTTGCGCAACAATGTTTCGTTTTAATTAGGCTCGGCGTCATACCAACACAGTATTTGTTGTGACGTAACAAAAGAAGCCTTTGTCTCTATTTTTTCAGCCTTCTCTAAATAAATACCTTAGAAACTGGTAACAATGTTCAAATGAAAAGTTAAAAAAAAATCGCAACTTAGCAACAACAATAAACGCAGTAACTTTTCTATACATCTGCGCAGCCAATCTAAATACTGGAACTTATCAAAAAAGCACGGGTGTTTTATAAACCAGGTGAAACAAAAGTGTCTTTTTTCGCGACGGCGGTCTCGACTCGATTGTTACAGCACAATAGGCGTTGTCTGCGCTTCCAATATCAGATAATATTACCTTTGCCGGCCTATGGTTTATCAAAGGAAAAAGGCAGGCTGAGTAATATATGTCCACCGTCCAGGTTAATGGGTCACCTGGCGTGTACGTTTTGCAGCGAATCACGCGTACGTTTGATGATTAAGGCTATTTGCGCGGGTGAAATGACTGGTTTGTATGTGTGTTAGTGCTATGTTTATTTATTAAGAAACCCCAATGCTGTCATTCACTTGTTTTGATTGGGTAAACTAGGCCAATGGTTCTTAAACCGGGGACTGCGCACTAGTTTTAGGGGGTCCATAAAGGCCTAGCTGAAACAATTGCGCCACATCTGCAAAATGAAGTATTTTTTTTCAAAAAAAACGTTATTTAATCAAATAAACGCCTTTGTCGCAACTATATCCCCCCAAAACTATATTCTAGCCAACTCTTTCTATTTAAAGCCAAACGTTTTTTGCCGCTTCGCGTGATTTCCTAGGCCAGAGGTGGGGCATTTTTTTAGTCGCGGGACAAAATTAACTTAAAAAAGCCTTTGATGGCTGTTAAATTTAACTGTGTATAGACCAGTGTTTCGATCGCAACCTTTTTGGTCTGCGGCACTCTACAGAAAATATAAATAGTTCGCGGCACCCTTGCTTGTAATTTTGCCGAGTGGTTAACTGTAACGTTACAATAAGCGGAATTGAAACAGCCCATTAACTGTGCAACAAAGTTGAAAAAAACTTTAATTTTTGCACGTTTTACGTACACAAAAAACTGTATCAAGAAGCTTACCAATAGAGCAAAAATTGCAATCTCAAAGAATTTAAAATATATCCCGGCACCCTTGGGCGTTAAAAATGGCACCCTAGAGTAACGCAGCACCCCGGTTGAGAACCACTGGTGTAGACTTCACGCATCTTGTTATTACAACCGCAATGACTGGTAATCAGGGATAAAACTAGGGTATTTTGCTATTAAAAATATGGGTTTAACTACATGTTACATTTTGATGCAGAAGATTTACAAAAAGCGCAAGAAAATTTCCTTTGATTTAGTTGCCAAAAATTATGAGAAATGGCCTTGTGACCAGTTTGTATAATAGGTTGGGCCGGATTATTTGCGTTAAGGTGTCGGAAAAGGCCCGCGGGCCGTAGGATCCTTTTTTACTACGTTTTTCTTGGTTATAAGGAAATAGCCAAAAAGCGTCATGCATACTACTTCGGCGTATGAGCTCGTAAACTATATAAATTAAGCTATAAATGCTGCTATTTCGAGCAGTATGCGAATATCTTGTATGCTCCTAAAGTGTCATGTATTGTCCGATACTAGGGCGGTATCGGTGCTAAATTAATGCAGCGTCAACCTGGATTAACGATCCAGTCGATTTCTAGCTTACCAATTCGAATAACTAAACTTACCAACGCTGAATTAAATTTTGCCTTAATAATCCGATAGAGTATCGCTTTAAAGGTTTTCATTTCATTTATTTTGCTTGTTTGATCACATTAGTCATTTGGTATCGGATCGCGTTACTTTTATAGTCCAAAAATCGGCGATCACTATCGGAATAACATGTCTAGCATCGGAAATCGCTATTAGAAACGAGTTAAAAATGACTTTTTCGCTATGCAGTAAACGAAATAGAAAAGCGCCATAGTCTGTAAATAGCGTCATAAAAAGCATTTTTTTTTTCTGAGCACAAAATTTGGCAATAAGTAAGTTTTAAAATGAATTTGGAGTTTGGTTCAAGGATGCAGTAAAATGTAGTAAGAATATGAAAGGCCATCATACATAAGTGCTAAGTAGGTATCATTTTGAACGTTTTAAGTAACTCTTTATTCATTTAACATCAAAATGTATTCCTATTTATAATAGTGTTACTGAGGATGAAATTTAGGTTACACGACGATTTCGTCTCACATAAAACTAAAGAATAAACTTTGAACATACTAAATAAACTTTCATGAAAAATAGTGCAAAAATAAGCCGTAACTGTCCGTAACGGCGTTCCGGTAAAGAATTGCTGCAGATAAGCCGTTAAAATGTTCTTCGTTTACCAGATATTTGCCTTTTTACCAGGGCTATCCCGCCATCTCTTTGAATGTATTTAAACTGAGATTTTAGTTTTTACGTTCCGGTAAGAAAAATAGAAAATCAGTCTACTTTTAACACTGATGTAAGGCGTTGGGTAAACATAGGGTGGGGGTTAATAGTCTTACATGTTAAATTCAAGGCGCATTTATTTAGGGGAGCAATACCAGGAGTGGATTTAATGGGCACCAGGTCATGAATGCCATTAGTTTGAGCAAAGCATCCGTTTAATATGCCTAATGCGTCACGTACATCCTTTAAATTACTTAAACCGAGCAAACGCATTTTTTTTTTCTTTTTTTTTTAAGAGATTTAGAATGAATTTTAGCTGTATTTTGCGCAAGAGTTTGCTCGAGAACAGCAGGCATTTTAAAAATTAAATGTATATTACGTAGTGGTGTTACGGCATGGTGATTTTTATGCGCTCACCTTAAAACAAAATTTTAGAATGGATTTCAGCTGTATTTGCGCAAGATTCTGCTAAAGGTTAAGTGTATTATGACGTAATGTTGTTACGTCATGAGAATATTCATGCGCAACCGCCAATTTTTTTACAGCTTGTGGTCAATACACAGCCAACAGAAACACAAACAAAGGATGTTAACGTACTCCACGTGTAACAGTCACGTAGATCTGTAAAGTGACACCGTGACAGACAACTGATAGTTTTTGCTCGTCATCTGGGGAATTCGGCTTTACTTTACTTTGTACTTGTGTTACCTTGTCAGGTTTCTTACTACTGGAAAACAACAGTGTTGTAAACAAGTCGTTTTTAAAATGACAAAAGTACCAGTCAAGTTGCTCGCAAAATCAATTCCAAAGTAATTATCATAAATAACAAGTCAAGTCCCTGTCAAGGCCATTGTCACTGTACTACAGGTTGTCAGTACAAGGTAATGTCATTGGCATCCAAAATTAAGGTGATTTTTTTAGAATGGGTACACTTATCCAATTCAAAGTCCCATACAGTAAAAGTCATTGTCATCATTTACTTGCAAGGTAGAGGAGATATCTTGTTTCTTTTGCCCAGGCCCTAGGGGTTCTTCTTTTACAGTTTTTGTGTGTACGATAAAAGTGCAAAAATAAGGTTTTTTTCAAACCTTGTTGCATAGGTAATGTGCTGTTTCAATCTCGTTTATTATAACGTTACAGTTAGCCACTCAGCAAAATAACGAGCAATTGGGTGTCGCAAACTGTTTATAATTTCTGTACGGTGCCGCAAGCAAAGGTCGCGAAACACTGGTTTATAAAGTGCCGGCCTGCATTTGTGGCTAATCGTGGACACAGTCAATTAACTTATGCCGTCTTGTAGTCAACACAACAGGTCGTTTCGCTTGGCTACGTTAGCGGAAATGACAATATGACGTTCACTAACTACCAACAATAAACGAGCATCAATATTTCCTTGTGTCAAGTTAGCAACATATAGGCTTCACATTGTTGAAACCGGAATATTTAAAATCGAAAAATGGGCGATTGAACATATTTCATGTGGACAGTTTCTGTCTGGTAAAAAAACAAATACTTCGTGCTCTTAGCTTACTGCTACTTATAAGGTTAAAAACATAGCGATTTCTGTGTTTAATGTTTCTCCTGCCTTAGTTCCTACTTTTAGCGAACGAAAACTTCACATCAAAAAATTGAAAAAAAAATGAAAAAAAATAAAAAAAAGAGGAGATATAGGCTACCAATGGTAATTGAACCGAGCCTGAATACGTTTAGCTTGCTGTCTGGTAAACTTGTATATTCACTGAATATACTGTTGCTGCCGGGTATTGTAAAGAACATGGTCCATTGAGTTTTTACCTTTATTGTTCGTCTGGTATTATTTTTCGCGCATAGTTGCCATTATATTTCCCTGAACAAGATTGCCCGAATAGGTGGCCGAAACGTCGGTAACTTAGTCAAATTTTGCCGAAAAACAATTTTACCAAAGTTAATGCACCCCAACTAGACTGAACAAATAGCACAAGTGACAGTCAATCACCATTAGCGTTCCCATTATACAAAGTTAAATGACTTTACGCTAAACAGGCCGCTTTATGGGCGAGTTTATAACCTACTCTATTTAGCGTTGCATTGTTTCCTGATGCAATTGCTAGTTGTTGGATATAGCAGTGTAAAAAATATAAGCCGGAACGGCTTTCCAGTAAATTTTTGCACGTACGTCGTATCGGTAAAAAGTGTTTTGTTTGCAGCAGGCCATGACACTTTTTTACCAGGCTATATCCCGCTAACCCGTGAATGAAACTTTAAAAAAGATTTCATTTGAATATTTGTGCCCTAACAGGTTTTTTTGGGTACCGTAAGTTGTTTTAGACGCTATTACATAACTTTGTTACGCCATATCTGAAAATTGTCTTGCTTTGAAATTAACCCATGGTAAATAGACTACCTTTGGTAAAGGCCTAGTTATTAAAAAAACTCCATCAATTACATTGTGAAACAACAAGCAGACCACTTACAATGAAACATGCATACGCCTCACGTCTAACTTTCAATAATGCATAAACCCTTATTTTAAATTCTCTACTTGTTAGCAAAAAATGTATAACTTAGCGATTCCAGTGTAATACAGGTTTAAGCAAACATCGGTCACGATTGTCTAATTTATTTGGTCGACAAAAACTAAGCCGGCTCCGATTTTTTGTGCTATTTTGTCACCTAGGGCCTGCAAGAACACACTACGTAAAATTTAGAAGACGGCCGTATTTTTAGGTAAAAGTACCAAACGACTGCTATTAAGCCATTAGGCCAGCGGTTGGCATACGTTTTTTTGTCGCGGCCCAAAGTACTCTTTTCAGAGCTATTGAAAGCCCACTACGTAAACCATTACGAAACCAGTGGTGGATTCAGGATATTTTATTTTAGGGTGAAATATTACATGGCGCCTTGATGCCGAAAACACTGCCATACCATAATGTAAACAAACTAAAACGAAGAATATACGCACGAAACGCGAAAAGTTTTCCATTACATATAGTTAAAGTTTGAACCACATTTGGCACGTGGGCCCTTCCAACCTGAGCCAATTTAAAAATTCTATGCCACACCAACTTTTTTTAATGAAGTGCAATGATTGTACGGCTATCACGCAGCCCACTACTACATAATAAGACTAAACTATTCAAAAGTAATTCGCAGCCCACTAAAAATGGCTCTGCAGCCCACAGTTTGCCGACTAATGCATTAAGCAATAAGGTTTCTTACATGAGAAGTGATCTATATAGAACTTCGTCATGCCTGCTAAGCCCCACGGTTAAAATATGACAAAGTAAACCGCTATAAGTCCTAATGTACCCTTAACTGGTATAATTGCGTTCGCCAATGTAGACAGCTCAGTGCTTAGGCTCATTAGCTTTTATCACTTAGCCTCAACTACTTTAAAAGTTAGACTTTATACAATTTTTGGCACATCAATTAGGATGCTATGCGATAAAGCGTATCTTACATTCGCCTTTATAATGGCGTTTTCACAGGTAGGCTATCTTGTGTTCACCCATATAAATGTTTACAGTTTTTTTAAGCTAAGTTTGGTTATTTGTTTTTTTCAGGTCGCCTGCTTTTTACCAACGACGGTTACAAGAAAAGAGCCATACTAGTGTGTTGTTAAAGCTTTTGTAATTTTCCACCAATTGAAATAAAAAGATAAGAAATGGCCAAACACCGCAACTTTGAAGTTTTAGCTTTCAAACGCAAAGTTAGATACAAAGATATTACAAAAGATCAAACTTCAAACGTATATTATGCCCTTAAAAGCAAACAGTTTTCAACAAAAAATATGTTAAAAACTCAAAGCTTAGGTTTTTCTAAATCTTGTCTTTTAACGGTTAGCTTGCTTATTCTGTCTGTATCTCATAAACACAAAATCAAAACAAACCCTATAAGCAATTTAACCTGTAAACTTAGCTAATCTGCAAAACAGGTTAAATAATTAACTATTTTAGAATAAGAAAAAAACGCGAGTTCGAATTTTAGACAGGAAAAAATAATGCTGAGTGCAATCAGTTCCGCCTCAATAATTATTGTTAATCATACAATTTGTCTGAAATGGGGTGGCCGGATTAGCAAACAATGTTTAACATATTTGAAATGAAATGCTACTTTGTTTGTGTACCGGTATTGAAAGTTTAAACTAATTCTTTCGGTAATGTATTTTGTTGTGCCTTTTGTTTCTTGCAAAATGCTTGACTAGATGACTTAACAGTTTTTCGCCGCCCCCTGGGAACTACAAACGCTTCTTTTATTTCAATTTTTTTTTCGCATGTATACCGTTGTTCCGAAATAACTTTAAATCTATCTATCAATCTTGAAGTCTCACCATACTGATTTTAAGTTAACAAAAATTTGACAGGATAACTGAATTTGCTGATATTCAATACCGATAAATTTCACTCAAAAAGTATTTTTATTGCACTGAATGCGCGCTAAAAACACAGGATAAAATAATATTAGTAAAAACGGAATTAAAGTTTTTATGAATAAAAATATATACCTCTCTATCTCCGTCTGGCGGTAACGTTTTGTTGTTCTTTTTTAAAACCTTTTTTGTTTATGCATATATGTGGAATTAGGCTAAAAACACTGAAATACATAGTAAAATATATTCAATGGACTTCAGCCATAAGAGCAAAATAAGAACAACATCAACATACGAATAAAACACAGTTCGGAATAAGCCAAAATAGGACTAACAAATAATAAGTACGAAATTCGACGAAATAATACCTAAATGGCAAAACCCCTTAATAATTTTATACGTAACTTAATTTCTAGCCATTACCATTACCCCCCACTTATCCCCAAAAAGGGGCAAACAATCAGGTGTCAAAACAGCAGCGCCCAAACGTCGTCACCAAAACGGCCGATGCCAGACTGACGGCCCCCGAACGTCTTATACCCTCTCCCACAGTTTCAGGCGTTATTTTGGTCATATAGGCTTGATTAATTTAGGTCGTATTTCGACAGACTTAGGTATTATTCAGACGATTTAGATCTTATTCCGTCGTGGATATTATTGTATATTTGGCTTTATTGAGTCGTTGGTCTCAACGTTATGACATTATACATTATTCTGCTTTAGGTATTGTTGACTTGTAGGTTGTAGGCCTTATTGTGGGTTCCCCATTAGTTCACTCTTTTGGAAGTTTAAATGGTTCAAAAACTTCGGTAAGTCTTTGTGAAGAAGAACCAATCGAAACAGGACCTTGAATTTTCACCTTTTCAACAAGGTTCGAGTAATTTTCGACAATTGCAAGACGTGGCGCGATAACATTATCGACCAGGTCCGTTTTTGCCTGTTCAATATCCCGCCAAGCACTCCACTGAAATGCCAGTTTCTTTGAGTAGTTGAACTTATTGCTGGCATTTTCACTTAGGGCTTCCAGGAACGAAAGAAGAAAGTCGAAACAGTTGTGGCGATGTTCGTGATATCTACAAAAAAATGTTTTGGTAAAAAAAATGTTTTCTCAAGTGTCAAACGCTCTAAACAAATTATAAATTGTTTCAAAACGATCTAAGACTGTCTATAAAAACAGATTAAACATAAAATCAGTTTCTAAAAATTTTTACAGAAATATATATTTCGCCAAAAAAAAAGCATCGTCAGTTTCAAATTTTATGAAATGATTTTATGCTTTATCTGTTTTTATAAACAGTCTTAGATCATCTGATACGAAAACAAGAATCTTTCTTTTACATTTTATTGTCTGCGGGAAATTCCTTACTTTCTAAAGTGTATCAGCTTGTTTCAAAACGAGAATAATCTCTGATTTGACATATTTTATGTGTAGTGCATTAAAAGAACTTTTGCAACGACTAAAAAATACAATTTAGCTAACTATTTTAGTTATTTTAAACGGGTCTATCAGTAGTTAGGCCTAAATTCAGCATTTATTTGCACGCAAAAATAGAGGGCAAAAAAACTACTGTTTAACAAATATGTTTCCGTGTCAAATGCCTTTAACAAATTAAAATTTGTGTCAAAAAAATAATCACTAATTTGACATATTTTATGTGAAAACGCATTAAACCAACTTTTTTTAAAACTTTTAAATGAAAATTTTTATCATATTAGTAGATTTATAGCAAAGCTATTCTAAATGGGCCTAGGGCCTATCGTTTGCCTATTGACGATTTCTGTGCAAGTAAAAATAGGTGGCAAAATATTATATCGCTTTAACAAAAAAGTTTTTGCGTCAAAGAGAGGTTTTTCAGTAATCAATAAAGGACATCGGCCAACTATTTTTTTTTAAATGGACGGACAATTGCAAGGCCCAACCATGCGGCTATCGACAATCAAAGGTTTTGCAACTCATTTTATCTGAATGCATATTTGTCGGTTAAAATTCAACGGCCCGCAGAGACCTTTTCGGAGTTTCGATTTGGCCCGTGACTAGAAAAAGGTTGCCCACACCAGTTTTAGACTAATTATTAAAAAAAAGATTTTACCCAAACTTTAAGATTTGAGCATTAGTATATTTAGCTGGCAATGGGTTTACAGACATAACCTTGAATATACCAGAGCATAGGTATTGTTATGGATGGTTCGTTTGGCTAAAAACGAACCAATTGTCACATGACAAATACACATGTGTATAAAAGTTAACAATACAGGCCACATGATTTAAAAAAACAAAAAAAATCCAAGACTTAGCTGGATACAAAACCAATTCAAAGACATTTTAAAAAAACATAAAAGAAATAAAAAGTTTAAACACTTTTCATTATGTAAATCAATTAAAAGACTTTTAAAGATTACTTAACCCAGTAATACTTAAGCGCAATAAATCCAACCTGTAGTCACACCAGGATGCAAGACTTGCGATTTCTTGCAAGGTTTCTTCCCAAATCAGTTCCAACTGGATTTGTTTGGTGCAAGACAAAACGAGGAGTGAATGTTCCCAACCGGTGCTCTCTCTAACGACCCCTTCGCTTAGGTAACTGAAAACGATGCCTGATTCTCGACAGCAAACTCCTATGTGGAAGTCTTGGCCTGGCTTGAAGCATCTAGGCAAAATAGAAAAACACAAAACTAGGCATTATTACAATGAAGCATAATGTTGGAAGTTATAGTAAGACGCAGTTAGAATGTCAAAGCCCATACAGAACTAGAAAGTATTTTGTCTAGGTGAAAGTATTTTGTCTGAATAATTCTTTCGATAATGGCTGGAGTTTGGAGTTAGACGTAGGATGAATATCAAAGTACATACAGAAGTAGGTAGCATTTTGGCAGATTTAAATAACTTTTAAGATAATGGCTGGAGGTTGTACTATGACATAAAATGAATATTAAATCCCATGCATAATAAGACATAAAGCCATTTAACAAAAGGCAATGCCATGACAACAAGTAAAATACAACCATTTTTTTTTTTAATAAAATACATTGTTCATCATCAATACCATACTCATTCCAATTTGACGAAGTTGGTTTCATAACGATGCAGGATTTCAGTTTGTGGGCGTTGCAAAGCGGATACGGGAGAAAGATGGGAAAAATATCTTGTGGAACCGATTTTCCGCACTCTGGACAACTGAAACAAAGTTTTACAAAATAAATAATATTTTAGAAGATAATTACAAATTTTCTTCTAAAAAAAATTGGCAAAGACTTAATACGACACAAATCTTTAAAATAAATTCCAAAACAATAAAAGACTTTTAAAAAAAAATGTATAAGACCTAAAATTGAATTGCATACTGTTTTTTAGTATAATCCGTAAAATCAGTATAAATGCCCTTGTCAGCACAGCAACCATGTAATAAAGCATTTTTATCATATTTTTACCTGAATTAAAATATTGTGAAAATGGAATCAGATTAAATAAAACAGGTAGTGGTAAAATTAAAAACCAGCATATCTAAAAAAAATACAGTAACTTTCAAATTGGTGATTACCTTGTAGGATGATCAATGCAAGCCATTCTTGAACAATGCGTGGCACATTTTAAACGTTCCATTCTAAATATATAAATTCATATAAATGCTAATCCTGTTATAATTTTGGTTTCAACCATTGAGTCACTGCATTTGGGTAGTCAAACTGTCACTTTCCATCTGAAGTTGAATGTGCTACAATATGTTGAAAACATAAAAAAATATGTATGCATGGATTTTTCAAAAATCTATTATAAAAATGAAAACGAAGCCAGTGTCTACAAATACAAACAGAATAAAATATAATGAGGCATATAAAATTGATTTTAGTGCACACAACTTATGAACAGGACTTAAAATAAAATTGACATTTTGTTTTTCACAAGTTTTTCGGCCTAATGCCATCGGGACTTAATTATTATCAAGGTTCAGGTTTGAGTTATTTTACAAAGTTACCAGTCTGCATTTGTGGCAGGCGCTCACCCGAGATTTTTTTTTAAATTATTTTGCGCATACTAGAAATGGTAATTTGCACACCTAAATTCCAGCAAAGGTTGAGGTGTGCAGTATTCCCAAACCTCAGGTGTTAATAGAGCCTTGAATGCAGACATATACACCTCAAAATTTGGCGCTGAACACCAGAGATCTGGGCTGAAGTGCCATCAAATGCTCACTGGTAAAGTGACAAAAATAAAAGATCATTTTTTTGGTTTGCAAAATAAAAGCAAAGCAAAATAAATAAATTTTGGTTAAAACAATAATATATGACACTAGTACATTGCAATAATAAAGCAATGATAAGTTGATGGTTTGATTGTGCAACAAAAGGCTACTTTGAAAAATCAAGAAAGATGATGCACAGAATTAAAAATTGTTGTGACTTTGTAAACGCCACTTTTAATATTTTCCTAAAATGTTAAACTTATGAAATGATAGGCTAAAATGAAACAGTATCATAATAAATAGGCATTCTCGGAAAATAAATCCCTACAAAATTAGATTTATTTAATAAGATAAAAATGGCAAAAGATGATGCAATGTTGAGAAAAACTAGGGCCATACATGTAAAAAATGTTTAAGAATAGCAAGGGGCACTAAGTGGCACAAATACTTTAATAAACACAAAAAAAATAAACTACTAATCAATCATATTTTTGCATGTAAAATAAACTAGGCATTTTAATTTGTTTTGTAAAAAAAAAAAAAGCTAGGGCGCATAAAAAAATGATTATTTAGGCCGGCACATTTATCCATTTTTAACATAGTGAGAAGGCACTCACAAGGCACAATAATGAATAAAGAGATATTTTTAAATGGGCTTTAAAATTTTTAAACTACGGGCTTATATAACATCCAGCCATCACACTTCAAAGTTTACGAAAATTGTTTTAAAAATTCCACGTAATCCTGCTTTTGTGCAGCAGTGGACGGGATAAAATGGCCACCTCCGTGTCTTACAACAGTTGGACTGTCAAAAAATGTCAGCAAATCATCACTCATTGGCCTTTGAATGACTTGGTCAGTGTCACCAATCACGTGTAGAGTAGGAAAAGCAACTTGGGTTGAATAATGTTCAGCATGGCTTGTTTGCCTACTTTTGTAACCAGCTACAATAATCGCAAATTTAAAGTCTTGAAATCGCAGATCGCCTTTTTGTTTTAAAGCACAAATCATTGACAATAAAGAAGCGCCTTGACTGAAACCCAGAATTCCATCGAAGGGTCCGTTATTTTTTAACGCGTCGGCGACAATTTCAAACGATGCGTCCAAGCCTTCTGAAAAGTCTGTCACGTCTTGTGCCATGTAGGACTTATCCTTGGTTGAAAACCACCACCCTGTTATATTTTCTGATCCGTCTTCGTTTGAAGGAATTTGGTGCGGTGCGGTTACAAATTCGAAGGTCGCTTGCTTTTTTAGCATTTTACGAAAAGCGCCTGTTCGTTTTCGAAATACGTCGGCATTTTGCATGTAGCCGTGAAGACAAAGTATTTTCAGTTGTTTATTGGCAGATGCCATGACTTCCTAGTAATACATAAACAACGTAAGGGAAACTGGAAAACTTAGCAACGTTTTATAGTAACTTATTTCACCCGATCCTATTTAAACCATAACAAACTGTCGAAAATGTTTATCAATTTCTCCGTTTTTGCGCTAAATATTGGAATTTCATAATTTGAGGTATAGTACATAAACAGTAATACTCTCTTCAATTACATGCAGTTTGGACACTAAAACACTCGAAATCATAACTTCTTTAATAGTTTCAATTTTGCGAAGTAAATTTAATAACTTTTAAATTGACAATATATTTACATTGTGCTAAAAAAGACAAGAATAAGTTGTATTTAAGACTTTACCTATAATCACGGCAGTTTACCAGAATATTAAAATGTCAAACCAAATATAAACCTTTTAAAGGCAATAAAAAGGTACTTTGATATAATTAATGATGTATAAAAATGATTTTTTGAACCACAACAAATTTTCGTTGTGTATTCCTCTCTATTCGGTCACAAACGCCTGTGACGCGTTGCTATGATCACGTGTCAAAGCCATGTGCGTCGCAAAATTTAACGACCCACTTTTTAATGAGGCCACGCGCGATTAGGCATCTGTTTCTGAAAGCGAAAACTGAGAAGTGCAATACCTTTATCACTGCGTAAAAAGCACCAAAAATAGACGTTTTACTGCTTAACGGCCAGCATTTACGCTTCTAATTTGTATGTGTTTTTTAGATGTTTCAAAACTACTGTATACGTTTAATGTAGTAAATTGTGGTGATCAGTGCTCAACGTTTCACAATTAGTTTACTCAATTAAGTTGTTTTTGTTTTGTAAATTTTAGATACGGTTTGCATATTTTGTCCCGTATTAATAATTATGGAAGACACCGCTAAGATATTTCAAGCAATTGATAAAGGTAGGTTTTAGTTATTGTTCTGGATGTTGGTTGTTTTTGAGTAATTTATATCAGGGAGTCGAACCGGAACCGAACCGGAACTTTATGAACCGGTTTTGGGTCAATTTTGGCGCTCGTCTATAATCCTACCACAACGAACATTATTTTGGTTAGGGTGCCGGTTAGCGTTTGGGTTTGGGTGAGTCCAGTAATAGTGTTAAACAATATTACTTGACCTACCCACACCCAAACACTAACCGACACCCTAACCCACATATTATGCATTGCTTAATAATCATTTCAACGTTGTGGTAGGATTCTAGACCAGCGCCTCAATTTTTTCCAAACCGTAACCGAACCTGAACCGGTTTTTATGAGATTTTAAGGAGCCGAACCGAAACTGAACCGAATAATTTGAAAAAACCTGAACCTTAACGGAACCCGAACCTGTAAACAAAAGCGGTTCGCTCCAGCATGACGTCACAACTTCTATTTTACAGAGTCTAGTTACGCCATGATCGAAATTTTATGAAAAAAAATATGAATATTCAATAAAAAAATCGTACATTTTTTATTTTTTAGATATTTCAATATTGAGTTGCTGTTTTCTTAATAAGTCACGTAACTGAGATTAAATGACTTACAATGCAAAGATTATTCTCTACATTTATCGACCCACATTTTGAGATTTAACGCAAATTATATTGTATCTGAACCGAAACGTTATGAACCGGTTTTGAAATAACGATGTTCGAACCGGAGCTGTACCGGAACTTTTAAATTACTCCGAACCAAAACCAGAACTGAACCGGATTCCGAAAAAATCCTTGAACCCGAACCGAATCTGAACCGGAAAAGTCAAACGGTTCGACTCCCTGATTTATATTTTATTCAACAGCAGTTAAAAAAATAAAAGGACATTTAATAAAATCCTTTTTTTTTTTTTTTTTTCAAATATATCTTAAACAACTCATGACTCGTCAGTGTAAAAAAAATTCAGGAGGTATTTCGCAGCAGTTAAAAAACTAAAATTATTTTTTAATTTATGAAGACAGTGTTTTTCCGGTTTTAATAAACTTATATTCTGGTTTATAGGTGACGATAAAGACCTTCATAAATTGTATGACAAAAATGACATCAAAGGGGATGTATTCGATGAGGTAAATGTTTCAATATCGTTGAATCATTATTTTGTTAAAAAAAACACCCTATTTTAGTTTTATCATTACAAATGACACCTGTTCTAGAATCCTACAATGCGCTAAAAGAGTTATTGAATCAACGCATATTATTTGGCTTTGGGCGCAGGGTAATAGTTAACCTACACAGAACAATATGTGTTGTAGTAGCATTCTAGTTATACATATTTGTATAGATCAGTGATTCTCAACCTTTTATGGCTTGCGGCACCCCTTAAAAATAATAAGCAGATTTGCGGCACCCCAACTGGAATTTCCATTAAGTCTTTTTATAGTAACCGTCATTTATGTCTAGGCCGCGCCAGGTATTTATACAGGACACACTTACAAAGTGGCCAATTTTCTCAATGGCTTAAAATTGTGTTGCCTTAAGGCTACACAAGTTGCGGAGTGGCGCATTACATAAAAAAAAAAAACCTGGCAGATATTAGAAGACTGTTAATGGTGTTTGACCCCCAGTATCTGTATGACATCTAAAATGCCCAACATTTTAGCATGAGAGTGTTCTAAATTTTAACAGATTTAATACATATTATTTTTGGGACTTAAAACTTGAGCATTTTAAAATGTTGTAAAATACACTGCAGAAACTGCCACTTCTGTAATGTTTTGTTATGCCGGACTTACAAACATGACAACCTTAATAAACTAAACTTGTTATATAACATGCAGAATGGTATGACAGCATTGATGCAAGCCGCATACAAGGGTCGCCTTGAAATGTGCGAGTTTCTTATTGCGAGAGGTTCCGGGGTAAATACTTCCTGTGATGAAAATGGTTACACACCATTAATGATGGGGTGTTTGTCAGGTAAATACTTTTTTTAATTGTTTAAGGCTTGTGTATTGTAATGCTGGGCAAATGGAAGTATTATAAACAAGTCATTTTGAAATGACTACAGTCCCAGTCAATTCATTACAAAAAATATAATTAATTCCAAGTCAAGTCTTTTGAAAAAATGTCAAGTCAACTCCAAGTCAAGTCAATGACATTAAAATTAAATGTTAAACTGTAAAATGACAGTTTAGAAGCAATATATATTTCAACTAAAAACTAACAAATTCATTTTTATAATTTCAGTCTTATTGCTGAACTTATGTAGATATGTTTGTTTACCGTGACACAAATTGAACATTCTATGCATTCGATGATGTATAATTTCATTGACACCCTTGAGCTCACAGCCACATATTTTTATTTTGTCATAATTTAAACCCTCAGCAGATACTAAAAAAAAATAACAACCGGTAAAACAATGTGACTTGCTTCCTGTAAGGCTATTTTTACATGCTGGATTTGAAATTCAAAACTTGTATGTTTAAAAGTTGTTAATTAATTGGATTTTCAAACAGC
Organism: Ascidiella aspersa; assembly: GCF_963924565.1. Classification (NCBI taxonomy): domain Eukaryota; kingdom Metazoa; phylum Chordata; class Ascidiacea; order Phlebobranchia; family Ascidiidae; genus Ascidiella; species Ascidiella aspersa. Next base: position 5,873,811 of record NC_139451.1, read on the forward strand.
AGTTTAGCGATTTCATGCCATTAATTGTTGGTATTTAACATGTTTCCATAAGAGAGTGATTCTCAAATACTTTTTGTCCAAAATATCAGGTATCAGTATAGGAATAAAAATAAAGTATCGGACATCCCTTATAAATAATGCATATTTTGTTTCCAGGCAAAACTGACATCGTAAATCTGTTGCTTAACAACGGAGCCGACACTGAAAAGCAAAACTCTGTTAATAAAACTGCAGGAAATCTCGCTTCATTTGTCGGTGAGTTATTATTGGATAAATAACACTGAAAAGCTGAATAGAATGTTGTTCAGATGTAATACACTATACAGTAGATAGACGCAGACTTATTTCACTGTAATTTTTCGTCAATGTAGGTTAAAATTTGTGGTTGAAGCAAAAAAAACTTCTGTGGTAAAATATGCATCAATGTATCAATTGATGGGCATAAGACAGTGCTCTTTAATCTGTGTGTACGATGCACCCTATCCAGAAAATCGTATCCAGAACATCAAAAAGGGGGGTCCCGAATTTTCAACTTCAAGGGAATTCCCCTATTTTCCTTCTATTGTAATGATGTCATAAACTAGTGACGGGTATGACATCATAAAATAGTAATTGTAATCATGGCTTAAAAAAACAATCAAACACAACCAATTACGCAAAGCGAACACGTGCATCATAATCGCTTTGTGTGCAATCGTCAACTTCAGGCGAAAAATAAACCAAGACGGTGAAGTATGTGTGAGTGATTTTGGTAGAATCATGTTTAAACTATCAGCAGCACATTTTCCTAAGTTCCATGTACGGGACCACACTATTTCCATGTACGGGACCACACTATAAGCACATCTCTCGCCACCTGCAATACAGTTTTCCCAGGTGTTATCGTGCCACAATTAGCGTAACATCTCAGCCGAGCAGTGTGCCGAATCAGCTAAAACACAAGCTGCGGTTGAGGGAAAATAATTTTTGTCAAATACACCCTAAACACGTGGTCTTAGGATATGGTTAGAGAAATAATTTTGTGGTAACAATCATTACATAAAAAAGGCCACTTTGAAAGTCACAGTCCAGATTCTAGAATCTGCTTCAGTTTAAAAAATGCCGTTGTTACACCAACATCAGATATGAGCGTGAACAGCGAGGAACATTAGCTGCTCCTAACTCAATGTTTTAACAATAAAAATGTAAGAAGGCTTTGCAATGTTATTTGTCGAATACACCCTTATCAGCCAACCTGAACAAATAAAGAAAGAAAAAAGGTATCCTTCGTTTACGGTCGACCGAACAAGAGACAAATAACATTAATAACGTTGCCGCTTAGGATGGCGAGTAAAACCCTGACAAAAACCAACAAAAAATTATAATCTCACTAATGAAAAGGTGGGGGTCTGCTCACCCAAACCACCCTGGATACACCACTGCCCTAGGGTGCACCAAAATATGCATGGGGTACACCAGTACGAAAAGGTATACAAGGTTGCATCACAAACTTTTAATGAACCATTATCACTTCACATTTTTATTGATAAAAAGACATTAAATTGTTTCTTTGCTATTTTCTCAAGTTTGTTTGAATGCTGTTTTATGACATGCAATACTCGCAAACAGCCTGCAGCAATAATCAAACTCTCACAGTGTGTAAAACTTTGACAGATCCGCTCACTTTAATTAATATGATGATATTGATATGCATAATGATTTTTCATACTTTTTTTTACCTCAGTTTACCTTTTAAGTAAGCAGGGTGTGAGTTCGTTACAACAACTTTAAGGGTTCACCAACCAAAAAAGGTTGAACAGAACTGGCATAAGGCACAGCTGAGCAAAAGCTTGTCGAGAATTCAAGACAATTTGTTTTTATATAGTGCCACCGGATTACCTTATTTATAATTAGACAAATATGGCCGTATATAAATAAAATAGGAAACATATTAATTAAATCCTGTTTTAATTTTTTAGGCCAACATGAATGTGCCAGCCTTATTTCCAACTATTTGTCCTACGACAGAATTCAACCTTTCGTTGTTAGTCAAGGGGTCAACGAACCAAGGTTACCTAAAGAAGCGGCCGAACCGCTGCAAAAACTTGTCATGTCGTCAAACCCCCATCCTGTTAAAGTAAGTGAAAACCAGTACCATCTTATAGTTGTTCATATTCAATGTAAATAGGTGTAAATACTTTAGTGTAGACAATTATTTTTTTATTTTTTTGCCAAATTTTGTTTTTAATTTCGCTAAAAGGGTTGTGTTTTGAAATTAGTTTTTAAAATACAGTTGCTAAACTCAAAAAATCCATGATTATAATCCAAATTCTCACATATATTTTAATAGAACTTACTTTATTTAAAAATTGGCAGGAAGTATTGAAATTTATTTATTTTAAATTTTGATCAAAAAATAAGTTTAAAGCCATTAGTTTTACTTTAAATCTTAAGACTGTCTTTAAACCTTTTTCTTTAAATCTTAAGAGATTTACTTTCTTTAAAACTTTTTTAAACCTTAAGATTGTGATGTTAATCCGTGATTCTGAAGTACTTTCGAATCCTCAAACTCTACAAAAAGTTGAAAATGCTTTACACGACTTATCAAGAAGTTGCATAAGAGATAAGTGAGTATTTTTTTACATTTGAAAAAAAAATTATTTGAATTTGTTAGATATTCCAAAAAAATTTTATACAGTGTCTTGGTTTACCAACTTTAATAAAAGTCATATACAATGTGTTAGTAGTTTAAAAACCTTTTTGAGTAGATTTCAGTTTTATTAAATTTTTTTTTTTCAGGAATGACTGTGATATATTCTATTACACTTGACAAAAAATTATATAAATTTGTTAGATATAAAAAGAAACTTTTTTTATATAGCATCTAGGTTTACTAATTTTAATAAAATTTATATGTACTATGTAGTTTAAACAAACTTTTTGTGTAGATTTTAGTTTTATTAAACAAATATTTTCAGGAATGATTACGATGAAGTCCTGGCCTTGAAAACATTTTATTTTGCGACGATTATTAAAATCATTTTGGATTTCTGGAAGAAAAACGAAGGAAAGAAATTGGACTTACTCATTAAAAAGTAAAAATGTTATTCTTGGTGGTAAACTAAATGACTTCAATTTTTTTATTCAAACTATTTTGGGAAAAAAATTAACTTTTAATATATTTTTTTAAGTTTTTAAACAAAATTTGATGGTGTTTTACATACTTTTCTAATGGCAACTTAATAAAGTAGCTATAAAATTTATTTTTAAAGTTAAATTTTTTTGTTGTTTTTCTGCAAGATTGCTAAAGACGGATGAAAATGGATTTCAAATCATGGTGGAATCTACGATTCGTAAATCGTTGCAGCAATTTCCCGACTTTGATATGCCCTTGTTGCGAAACTTTGTCACGACTATATCACCAGTCCAAATTGTAAGTTATTTTCAGTTTTATTAAAAAATAGGGGTGTTTTCTACAGAAAATTAAATATATTTTTAAAAAATTCACTGAAACTATCTCACCAGTCCAAATTGTAAGTTAGTTTCAGTTTTATATGGGAAACCAACATTGTTTTCTGCAAAAAAGAAATAAATTTAGAGAAAAATCACTACAACTTTTACACCAGTCCAAATTGTAAGTGTATTTACAGTTTTATATTGGAAACCAACATTGTTTTTTACAAAAAAATAAATTTATTTAGAAAAAAAAATCGCAATAACTATTACACCAGTTCGAGTTTTATATGAAAAGCAGTGCTGTTTTCTACCGAAAATAAAATATTTAAAAAAAATTTCACTAAAACTATCACACTCTTTTAGTTGCATATAAAAAAAATACCAATGTTTCCTACAGAAAATGAAAAAAGTTTTCAAAAATCCACTAAAACTATCACACCAGCCCAAATTGTAAGTTAGTTTTAATTGTATCTGAGAAATCATCAATGTTTTCTAAAGATTTTTTTTTATTTCACTAAAACCATGACACAGTTCAAATTGTAATTTTTTTTAATTGTTTATGAGAAATCAGCAGTGTTTTCTAAAGATTTTTTTAATTTCACTGAAACTATAACACCAAATTGTAAGTTTTGTTTAGTTTTATGTAAAAAAATGCGGCAGTCTTTTCTACAAAAAATCAAATAAAAAATGGATGAAACTATCACACCAGTCCAAATTGTATGTGTATTTTCAGTTTTACATGAAAATACAGCGGCAATTTCTACTGAAAATGTATGGCGGCCTAGTTAAATCTTGTGTATTTTTTGAAAATGTAATAAGTTTTTCCAAAATTAGAAAAACTAAAATGTTATTTGGTTTTTATTTTTAAATATTTCAAATTTTTAATTTCTGACGTCATCTCTGAACACTTTCCCAAACGAACCAAAGTATTTTTAAAGTAGTCTGCATTACCAATATAAGAACCCCAGCAATATATGAACGCATCATTTTTTGTTTGTTGCGGAAGGGTAAAAATTGATTCACTTTTCTCCTGTATTGCACATGAATAACAATGTAAAATTTTAATTTACAACCTAGAAAATCAGATGGGCTGTTAAAAGCACTTTAGCAACTGTATCAAAAATTCTCTTTGTCTAGTTTACATTCTTTAGGCGCTTCTAAGGCATTTTCCCACTATTTTATTGGTTCTTCATCTGGGGTCCGTTACCTAGTTTTAGGATCTCTACAAATGTCTAGTTAAAATCTTGTATTTTTTTATATAAAATATTTTTTTAAATGATGCAGATTTTAATTAGAGCTTTGTGGATCCCCTAAAACTGATCCACGGACCCCAGTTTATGAACCTCTGAATTGAGTATATGAAATTAAGTGCAAAATTAAGATTGCAAAGGGCACAAAAATCCTAAAATTTCTCATTTAAAAAAAAAATAATCGCCCTATTTAACTAAGCATTGTTCATACAGGCTTTGCTGTTATTTGCTATTAATTATATGAACGTATGTTTTTGTATTCTAAAGGGTAAAGATCCAACAGCGATATCGTGCTTACTCGGTATGTTCCTCGGTATGCACGCCACATCGGTACGAAAGGATATTTGTGAGACTTGCTACACCAGCGCTTCCCCACTGAGGTGCAGCGCTTGCAAGAAGGTATTACCACAATTTTGTGTTTTTACTCGTACTCGGGCCGTAAGACCGAAATAAGGACAACATCAACGTCGGAATAAAACACAGTTTGAAATAACCCCAAAATAGGATCAATACCTAATATCGTAGTAACGTCTAAATCGGATAAGACTCAATCTGTCGGAATAATGGCCAGAATCGGGCCCATACCATCTTTCACCTAACGCTAAGTACATCACTAATACCCATAATAATTTTACCCTAACCCATTTTCTAACCCCGCCCATTACATATCAATAACCCCAAAGAGGGCCAAAAAAATCCGGTGCAAAATCTCCGGCGCCATTCACAGTAGGGCGTCCCAATGTCGACACCAAAACGGCCGATGCCAGAGTCATGGCCCACGATGGTCTCATACCCTCTCCTTGCAGTTTCAAGCGTTATGTTGGACATTTAGGCCTTATTACAATGAATTTAGGACGCATTTCGACAGGTTTATGTCTTATTCAGACGATTAAGTTCTTATTCTATCGTGGATATATTACTGCGTATTTCGCTGTATTTATGTCATTGGTCTTAAAACTTTGGTTTTCTAGATTTTTCTGCTTTAGTTATTGTTGCTTTTTAGGTCTTACTGTGTGTTCCCTTTTATTCTTTTTTTTAACTTTACATGGTACGAGATTGGTTTGTGGGACTTCAAGCTAAATAGGTACGCATACGCCATTCACAGATATAAAATAAGTAGCTTAATAACGGATGTCAAAGCCAAATGGGTGCGTATCGAAACGTCGTTATCAAGATTATATCGATTGACTCGACCTATTTAGCTTTGACATTTATTATATCAAGCTACATTACAGATTCGTGCGTAGTGTGCCTATGTCGTGCTACAATATTAAGAAAAACCGAAGTCTTTCATTGAAATTTTTTCATAAACTTGTGTGACATACCTGTTGTATTTCTTGCTATCAAATAAATGCCATGTCTTGCTACATTAAATGACGATGATGCAAGTACTTATCGAAACGTCTTTATCAAGATAATGTCGATTTACTTGACCTATTCGGCTTGGACGTTCAATATTATTTTCAAGATAAATGAAAAATGATTTAAGTTATTTTTTAAATGACTGGACTGCGACTTGAGTCATTTCAAAATGACTTGTTTACAACAGTACAGTCTAAACGTCACTATAACCCGAATAGCTTTTTTGTGTTAATATACCTTATTATATGTAGCTAGTAATTACCTATTTGGATTTGGCATTTATTATTAATTGAAGATAATAATTATTTTAAGATAAATGATAAATGACGTTATTCTTTAAATGACTGGACTGGGACTTAAGTCATTCCAACACTGCAGTCACCATAGCCAGAATAGCTTTTTGTATTCATATAGCTAGTAATTATACTACTTTGATTTTTGCAGGTGTGTTATTGCTCCAGGGAGTGTCAGAAACTACATTGGTCTGTCCACAAAAAGTTCTGTTCATCTTGACAACATGTCAATGATATGCGACTCTGAATTTGTACTTTCCACACATTGTTGTTGTACACCCAATATATGCCACGCTGTCTTTAAACTATAAGTTTGTAGGCGGCCCTACCAGGGAGTCGAACCGAAACATTATAAACTGATTTTGGAACAATGTTCTGAACCGTTTTTTGTAAGATTTTAAGGCTCCTGAGCCGAATAGTTTCAAACAGCCTGAACCTTAACCGAACCCGAACCTGTCAACAAAGGCGGTTCACTTCAGCATGACGTCACAACTTGTATTTCACAAAGTCAAGTAATGTCGTGTTCAAAATTTTAGAAAAACATTAGAAATATTGATTTTGATTATATAAAACGTTGAATTATTATTTATTTGTCAGATATTTCAATAATGAGTTGCTTGTTTTTATAATACGTCACATAAAAAAAACAGAATAAATACCAGTAACAGTTCAATAAGTTATTCTCTACATTTATTGACCCTTCTATCCGAACTGAACTTTATAAATTTGGTCGCATTGTAGCTGAAACCGAAACTTTTAAATTGCTTGAAACCGAAATTAAACCGGGTTAAAAAAATACTTCAACCAGAACAGGAATTTTCAAACTGTTCGACTCCCTGAATCCTACATAATTTTTTACCATGTTATGAGTTTGAATCTTACAACAGGCTATTATAGTAATCAGTGGTTTCCAACCCGGTGTACATAGCCATGTACTGTTTTCTGGACAAAAAATGGTCAAGAAATTAGCATGCAATATGAACCTTAGCAGTATAAGAATGATCAAAAATATCCGTCTGACTACCAATTTCTTAATGCTATTTGTTTCAGTTCAAACCAATCTTGTTTATGACGTCACCATTACCCTTGCTTTCGATCAATGACCAAAGAATAGCTCAAGTCTAATGGCCTCGTCTAATAGAAATATGAACGGCGGTCATTGGACAGCCGAAAACCGGTTTTGCAACAGTAAACAATCTCAAAAAGTTTCCACTGGGCTAGTTTTATACGCATTGTAGTACATCCTGTCTTTAAATTTATACGCAGTCTTATGTGGTATTTGTTCTTTTTCCATGGTCGTAACGTTTACAGTTTTTAGTAGCAAATCTTACCACAGACATGCTTTTTCAGTCTGTCAATGCCTTGCTTAATGACGAATCGAGGCTTTCTGATTTGGTTATAAAGTTAAACTAGCGTTCTGTGACGCAGATGCGTTATCGTTGGCCAGTGTAACTATACCAAAATGGCTGAACCTATAGGTCAGAACCTTTTTGGTTTCTGAACCTGAACCTTTTTTGCGACGACCCAAATATTAAGTGTAATTATCAAAAAAAGGCCTCAGTGACCCAATTCTTTTTACTTAGGATTTCGTAAGTTTAAAGATACTCAAACAATATAAGTTTAAGTTCAATAAAAGTGTGCCACGTCTACGCATTGCTTCTGCATTTTTCTTAAATTGAGCAAATCTTGCTTCAGACTGAACTCAATAAATCTAACCATGTGAACCACTGCAGTCGGCTACCCAATCAAATCAAACCGCGTTTTCATGTGTACAGTTCTTTTTAAGATTTATTCATCTTTTTTATACAACCGGTTTTGAACAACAGTTTTTAGTAATTCAAATCTTACACTTGTTTTTGCAATTGGGTTTTTTGTGCGTATGTGTCCTCTAATTATTACGTTGTTACTATTTTCTTGTTTTTATATACCTGCCACTGCTGCTAGTAATCGTGCTTAAGGCTCAACAAATAAAATTGTCTGGTGTCACTTTATAACAGGGGTTCTTAACCGGGGATGAAAGTGTTGTAGGGCATCTTACAGGGTAAATTGCCTACTGCTAAATTTACAGTTTAATAGTTGATTCCATCACAGAAGGTCGCAGAATAAAGGAAATCAATGAGACAAGAGCTTGGGTAAAGACCAGCATTGTTGTAAATAAGTCTTTTGTAAAATAAGTCAACTAGTTTTGAATAAATAACAAGTCTAAATAAGAGCACCTCACCTCCTGGTCATAAAACAAAATGTTAAACCATAAGGATTTTTGAAATGTACGATTTATGAGCAATAACTGAATCAAAAAATAGGAAAAATGCAACATACAGCAAGCAAATTGTTTTATGTGCAAAAATTTGTATTAATAGCTCGATTTTAATTTAGCATTTAAATTTTAGGCGGTAAAATATGTTGGGTTGTAAGAGCAATATTTTTTTTACTCAGAGAAGCCTCTTTCTAAAAGGCAAGTTGCACGCGCGGCCTATTTCCCCAGTGACCATAAAAGGTGCTAAGTCGATTCGTGGCTTCGCGAGCTGAACAAAGCAAGCGAATATGGACGAATTCTGTATTAAAGTTTTTCAACCGCTAGATGGGAGTCAATAGACACAGCAAACTAAAACGACGACGTCAAAAGCGGCAGAAACAAGATATGTCCCGATAATAAATTTTCTGCCCCTAAAATAATCCTAACAACAAATCAGTACATAGTGTTTTACTATAATGCTTACAAAGAACTTTAATCCTCATCAGTAACAGCAGAATACTCTCGCAAAGCTAGCAATTCAATTCAGACACTATATTTTAATACCTTTCTTAGTCAAAAATGCAATGCCCAATGGTTAAAAATCGTTATAATACGTTACGTGCAGGTGCAACAATTAGTTGCGCAATCTTGAAGCCCAGAAGGGGTATTTTTCTTGTCCTGGTGGGTAGGTTTCGTCTCCGAGCACTAAACTTCTGGCTAATTTGCGAGAAACGCTTGAAATGCTCTGATCGTGGCGAGCGTCTATAAATTCGGGATCAAGGCGACGGGCCTCGTCGTTGTACTTGTCCGTAATGATCCATGGGTCTGCTTCTAGAACTTTCCAGATTATCGACAACCAACAACGCAGATGGTCGCCTTTTCGAAGCAGCAGGACAGTGGCGACGTATTGGCCGCTTTCCCGAATGATCTCATTTGCGGCTTCAACTCCAAACGCTCGAAAGACGCGTTCGGTCGTGTATGTGTGTTCCAAATTGTTCATAGTGAATGTCAGGATATCAAACGGTGACGTGGACAGCATGGCGAGGTACTCACGAAATCGTGGCTCGCCGGCCGCGTTTAATTTACACCCGGCGTCCAAATAAAGTAGAAAGTCTCCAGTCTGCATTTCGTCTAATGCCGACTCGATTAACCAAAACTTCCAGATCCAGTATCCGGCGCCACGGGATTGCTTTAGTATTTTGCCGTACCGTTGCGTAAACCAAATCGGCAAATCCGCTGGGCCAAGTGCTAGAACGCTGGCGAACCAGTTGGTTTGATTTGCTTCCTTCGTAATGCGTTGTTTTGATCCAGCGTACTTCTCATTGCCGTAAGTGCGAAAATGTATCTTCGCATCGCGCTTTCGATGAATGTCAGATAAGTACGGAGTGTTTGAGTTATCCCATTCCTGTATAGTTTCCTGTATAGTATAGTTACCATGTTGGTACCCATGTTCTAAAATCAGCATGTAAAAGCACACTAAAAGAACAGTACTGATACATGCGACAAACCTCAACAATCGACATGCTATTAGTTGTGTCATCCACCTGTTATAGTTGGTAGGCTACTTAAACCGCGAGTATTCTAAACAGTAAAGAATGTTCATAACAATAAGTAAAACTCGACTTCACAGTGTATGCCGGGAGTTCAGTCTGGTTCTATACATTTACAAAAGCTTTTTCTAACTCTGGCAAATCAACCAAGTGCTGAAACTGCAATAAACCTCGTAAATTTTGCTAACTTAGTCTGTTTCAAAGTTTTATTTTTTTGTTGAAAATGTATTTTATTCAAATTAAAAATGCAATTAAATAAATTAGTTTGGCTTTTTAATTTATTTTAGTTAAGCGTGTGGTAGCGCTCTTAAAAGAAACCATATATATGTGACATTTGTTGTTTTTACTTTTTTCTGATATTTTAAGCCATTTTTGGTTACCAGGTCCCAATTGTTTGCTAATTACCTACTGTATTTCGGAATTTTTCTTACCTACTGTATTTCGGTATTATTTTAGGCGATAATTGACTTCCTTAAAAAGGTCCAGCAAAACTGCTTTTACTGTTACGTGGTATGGCGTCGTTGTTTTTTTACGACGTTTTATTCTATTGCAAATCTATAATGTTTTCTCACTTTTGTGTTCTAACCCACTGAAGTAAAAACATTTAAATACAATGCTGGTATTTTTATAAGCAGGGGGCCACGAGGGTTAAGAAACTTTCAAAGGGGGCCAGGAAGCATAAACAGTTGAGAACCACTGCGCTAGACTATCGTATCTGAATGGACAAAGAACCTTAACGACTCACATGGTACTGCTGAACTGCAAGTTAGACACGCAACCTAAGCTATCGAAGTCTAAAGGAAATTGTTAATTAGAATGCTTCCATAAGCTATATAAATCAACCAAATAAGAGTTTTGTGAGTAGTATCCGGTTTAAGTTTGCTTAGTACGCTGTTTACAATCAGGTCGTTGTTTTTTTAACCACCTCGTCTATAGTGGTTGGCTCGCGAGTTAGACACGCAACCTAAGCTATCGGAGTTCAAAGGAAAGCGTCGGTTAGAACGATCCCACAAGCTATATAAATCAACTGACCAACTCAAACCCCACGTGTAGCATATTACTTAAGCATTTCAAAACAACTTGGAAACCTTTAGCGTTTAAAATACGGCTACCATATTTTCAACACCCAAAAAGAGGACGTTTTCTTGCCTGCAAGTAAAACGAAAGTAGAATTGTTGCGTTTGAGAAAATCGTACCATATCCACAAGTAATGCATTCAGCTTCGAAACTAATACGTCTCTTTCTGAAACAAGGATGCTTTAGGCGTAGCTCATCAGTGACAGAGTTTTCCTCTTCGGCATTATAATTTATAGCTTTTTTGCTTTATGGTTGTCTATATTTAAAGAATAATAAAGAAAAATAAAAGCATCTGCTAAAAAACACCTGTATGCTATAGACCAGTGTTTCTAACCAGCAATTCAGCATGTTTCATGGCTACAGTATATTTTTGGAAATAAATACAACGTCTTGCCTAAAAGTCTTGTTAAAAGTTTACCCAAGTAAGTAACTCGAAATGCAAAAAAAGAGAACGTTTGGACGTTTTGAGCGTCCTCGGAGGACCATTCAGTTTTTTTTGAGAAAAGAGGACAAATCGTCCTAAAAGAGGACATATGGTAGGCCTAATATAGCAAGGCAAGTCCTATAGTATAAAAAAGAGTATAAAAAAAAATAAACTTTTAATCCAAGTTATTTGTTCGAAAGACTTAATTAAGTCAAGTCATTTGAAAACAGTGCCTTATAAAGTACACTTTAGTCAAGTTGTTGAATTAGGTCAGGGTGGTCCAATTTCTTTTCATCGCGGGCCAAAAACAAGGTTTATTTTATCTTGCAGGTCAATGTTTTTAAATTGCGATTCTTAGGCTTATTGCTGGCAAATTATACATTGTCTATGGCATTGGTCTCCAACCTTTTTTATTGGCGACCCCAATTTAAATCAAATACAATCAGAATTTACATTGCAACCCCATTTTGGAAACCGTTGCTACGTACGTGCACCAAAATGATTTATTTTAGGAAGTAAATTATGAATTTGAATTAGGCACACGAACGAAACCAAAAATTTCAATTAAGTTTAACACTAAATTGCATTCAGTACGATGGTTGCACTTGCATGGTATCAATCCACCAGATTTTGAAAACGCGACTTCACTTTGCATGAGATAACCGTCATGCTTTACTTCTATGCGATTTACGATGTTTCGTTTTTAATATGTACATTGCGCTGAATTTCGTTAAACACAACCATGTGCTTAAAATGGAAACAAGTACCGTAGTTTACTCACAAAATTGAACAGTCGGGTTTTAATTGCATCGAAATCAAAAACTAAATAATTATTTACTGAAATCTTTGTAACTTACAGTAGCAGCTCCTCAAGCTAAAAACATCTATGTTCGGTATAGAAGAAACAAAACCTTATCTTTGCTATCCACTCATTCACGTTTATTGTGTGACGTCATTGTAAAGAAAATACAAAAATCGTACCAAAACAGTAGAAACATGATGAGTTATGGCGACCTCATTTGGGGTCGCGACCCACAGGTTGTTGACCACTGGTTACGGTAGTTATGAAATTATTTCAACAACAAAAAATTAAAAAAACAAAAATTGAAGTGATATTGCCAGATTGAACCAAAGTTGACTATCAGTTTGCGGGCCAAAAAAGCTGAACTCGTGGGCCAACTTTGGCCTGCAGTTGGACCACGCTGAATTAGGTCATTAATATACAGACTGGATGGAAGTAGGCTATTGCTAGTGGGTCACATCTTTTTGTGACAACCATAATACAAAAAAACATATTTGAAGGAATCCGCAAAAATTGCAAAGCTTCATGCTGCATCTTATGAACATCTTGCACCTTTTAGTTACGCATCTAAAATAAACATTAATAGTCTACACCAGTGGTCGGCAAACTGCGGGCCGCGGCCCAAATGTGGGCCGCAGAGCCATTTTTAATCGGCTGCGACTTACTTTTGATAAGCATGGTGTAAACAAGTAGGTGTGGGCCGCTTGATAGTCGTACATTCACTGCTTTGTTTTAAAAATACATGTTGTTTCAGGATTTTTATATTGTCTCAGCGTGGTTCAGACCCACGTGCCAAATGTGGTCCTGAGTAGCCTACCTATCGAACTATATTTTTTCTTGCCAACTTTAAATATAATGTAAACGCAAAAATTTGCGCGTTTTGCGCGTATATTCTTCGTTATATAGTATGTTTTACATTATCGCGTGCGGTGGTTTGCCATTAAGGGGCCGTGTAATACTTCACCATAAAAACAAATATCCTTAATCCGCCACCGTTTTCCTAGTGGGCCTTCAATAGCTTAGAAAAGAGTACTTCGGGCCGCGACAAAAAACTTTGCCGACCACTGGCCTACACTCCACTCGATCTACTACAGTTACACGATGTGTTGAGTGTAAATAGTAAAATTCACATAATATATGTGTGCATTGAAAAACTAAACATTGGGTTTCTATGCTACCACACGCCGGTTATGAAATGTATGATAAAATGACACAAATGATGATTCTTCAGTTTTATTTTACACTTTTATTTGCACAAATGCACGTTAGAAGGTGTCTATTATTATCTGTAGGCCACAAGCACCACTGAAAATCGCAAATGACTGTAAAAGTGTGTCATTATAGACGAAATCAAATTTGGTCAAGATAAAAATATACGGCTCTTTTATAAAGATGTAATCTAATACATACACTACAGAAGGTTTTATCTTTTTGAACAGTGGGCACTAAAACATAGGAAGAAAAAATTTGTAATCAGTTACTTTTTTATTAAGCTATTCAGTTGGATATCAGAAGGGATCGAAATTCAGACCGAATACTTCAGTTTAAGGCGTAAAGTTCATAACAATTTATGGCAAATCAAAAAAGGCAATGATTTCACTTTAAACAAAAAAAAACTCTCAAAATAATTAAAAGAATAGAATTAAAGCATCCGAACTGTTTAAGATGGAATACGTTATGCTTTTAGAAAAAAGTTTCCTAAAAAGAATCTTATTAAAATCCACCGCGAACAATCATCATGTATTTACCAAATGCAGACCAACCAAATATTCTGTGTATCACTGTTAAAACTTGAAGGGTTCCTGAAAGAGCAATTGACAAATGAACAGGCATATCAATAATAAATCAACAGGCTTATCTATTATAATAATATCATAAACTGACCATAAAATGTCCAGGGTTTGTTAAATTAGGATAATATGTGAATGCATATTAAAAGTAAGTTGGACAATGTTTTGTAGGGTTGTACTAAGAGTCATGGTTTTATGGAAACCCTCAGATTAAATCATAGGTTTGCTGTTTGGAAACTTGGTCTTCCAGTAACTTTTCGGGATGGTGATTGTACAAGAAGAACTTGAACCACGTGGATAGGGCATCACGTGGTTCTGATCCCACAAACCAGTGGTGGTGTTATAGCACCTGTTGAAAAACAAGAAGTTGGCATTGAAATACAAAATTGCATCTGAAAGCATCAAGGAATGTTTCAATGACCTACTTAAATTAAGTGTGCTTAAGTCAAATGAATTTATTTGGCTTAAGTGTACTTAAGTAAAATGACGTTGCTTGACATAAATGGCTTTCATGTGATTAAGTTGGTATTAAACTGCAAAATTTCTACACCTTGTTGCGAAACTTTAATCTACGTTTTCTGTTATATAACAGCCACATCGCTTTACAATCAGATTTGGACAATTAAATCAACATTTTTATTTTAATAAATCGAAAAAAAAAGGCTTTATTTATATCAAATGGGATAAAAATTATAATTATTGAACTCGCAAAGATGACGAAAAGAACGAACTTCCAAAAAAAATACGTTTAATCGAACGAAGTTCAATACGCACGAAAATAAGTTTAAATCTCAATTTGTTTAAAAAAAAGTAGCGGAGATTATATCTTTTGAACAACCTGCATTTCACCTCGGTTTTTAAACTTTGAGATTTACTAGGGGCCTATTTAACATACTCGTGAGCAGAGCAGTGATCTACAAGCAGAAACCAGCTGTTAAAGCTAGAATCTTGGAAAATGACAAACAAATATCCTACATCACGCTATTCATGAAGTCATAACGTACCGCGCGAAGGGGACGCAGTTGTTCTCGCCCTGCCAGCCTCCGAGTAGGTAGATCCGATCGCCGATCACCGAAGCACCGGAGAGATAGAGGGTTGGAGAGTTAATGAAGTTGACCGGGACTACAGCAGACCAGCAACCCTTGTCGAACATTTCTACTGTAAAGGCAATTCCGTCTCCACCTGGACAATGATATTGGAAAATTGTATAAATGAATGTCATTGTTGTAAAGATTTAAGTCATTGACTTGACTTCAGTGCACTTTTTCACTTGATTTACATCTTTTGACCAAAATGACTTGACTTTACTCAAGTCTTTTGAACGAAATGACCTGACTTGACTTAAGTCATTTAACCGCAATTACTTGACTTAAGTCATTTAACCACAATGACTGGACTTGACTTAAGTCATTAAAATAAAATGACTTGACTTAAGTCTTTTGACCGAAATGGCTTGACTTCACTTAATTTATTCGGAAAGATGACTCGTCTTAGACTTAAGTCATCTTGTCAATTAACTTGGAGGTAAATTAAGTGCTTTTTATTCGACTTAAACTGAAATCTCTGTTTTCAAATGACTTACCTTGACTTAAGTCTTTTAGATAAATGACTTGACTTGGACTTATGTCATTTTGTTAAAAATAACTTGGGATTAAATTAAGTGTTTTTTATTAAAACTTACCTTAAGTTTTGTACATTAAACAACACTCTTATTGCTGTTTATTGCGTTTGTGTTATTTTTTAGTTGTTGCTCATATAATCGGACGAGTTTGCCAATTTTAATAGTTTAACAGTTTACTCTTATGTCAATGGCATAAATCGGAATTGACTTGCTCTCATAAAGAATTCACTGGAACTTGACTCGGGCAACCGATGACTTGGACTGTGAATTTTTGCAAAACTTTGACTTAAGTTAAGTCAAATCAAGTCATTTTATCGAAACGCTTAAGTCCATTCATTTAAAAATGGTGACTTAAGTGTACTTAAGTCAAGTCACTTTTATACCACACTCCTAAACCTGAGAAAAATTGGATCTTAGGGTCGTTGAGAAGAGACTAAATAAAATCGTTTTTATTTTACATTTCTTCGTGTTACAATTGTTTAATGATAAAAGTTTAGAATTTTGAAACTTCGTATTTATCTTAAATATGCTAAAAATGTCTTTGTAGTTGTTGTTGCTCAAATAAAAAAGTTAAAATAGGTGCGCAGCTTAAAAAGCAAAATGCAAATAAAGTTTTTTTTTTATATTCAAATTTTTAATGTTTGATTGTTAATGTTGGCAAGGACATCCTAATCATCAAATCCCAAGTCGTCAAATCAACACCGATCTTACCAAGCACATATGCCTTGTTGTTGACTGTCAACATGGCGTGAGAGTCCCTTCCTATATTGAGGGGCGGCATCTTACTCCATTCGTTTTTCTCCGGGTTGTACTTGAAGCAAGAGTCGTTCTTGGAATAACCTCCGCTGATCATGATGTTGTCGTCAACCACACAACCGGCGTGCCTATAGTTGTACATTAAGCGTTATGGTCGAATTGCAAGGCTAATCCACTGCCATACTTGTCTTTATTAGGTCGTTGGTCGTAATACTATGGCATTAAAGGTAATCCATCCGGTTTTTGATACTGTTGCTTTAAACTTTGAGCTAATTTTTAAGCATTTTAGACTGTAAAAATTACATACAAATCGTTCCAACCAAGAAGTTTTAATTAAAAAATTTTGTTTCGACCGAGGGTATAAAAATGCCGTTGGACAAAGTAGCGTTTTTGGTAAAAAACGAAATAGATTAGAACTAGAAGTAGAGCGCACCAGCAATTCACAAAATAATTTGGAATTAGACGAATTTTGCTCTAATTGATTGAATTGGAAAACTTGAATTATTAAGTTGTCTTAAGTCTGGTCCCAGTTACCTGTATCTAGTCTGTGGTAAGGGTGCCACCAACTCCCAGGTTTTGTTCTTTCTGTCCAGCCTTTCCACAGTCGCCGTGTATCCGTTAGGCGTAAGTCCGCCTACTGCGTACAAGTAGCCCGACACAACATGTAGTGAGAAGCAGGCACGTTTAATCTGAAACAAAAAGGAGGTTGTTAATATGTTGTTTAAAAGCGAATTTATTTTAAGCTATGTTATTACTCATTGCCCTAAAACACTGGAACGCCAGTCGCCAACATTCCTACCAAAGTCAGTTTCCCCATTAGAATTTGTTAGCTATCTATAACACTGGCTCTCAACCGAGGTGTCGCGGCGCTCTAGGGTGCCATTTTTAACGCTCAAGGGTGCCAAGAGATATTTCAAATTCTTTCGGATTCCGATTTTTGCTTACATAGTAAGCTTCTTTTATAATTTTGTGTGTGCAATAAAAGTGCCAAAAATTAAAAATAATTTTTTTCAACCTTGTTGCACAGTTAATGTGCTGTTTTAATCTCGTTTATTAGAATGTACAGTTAACCATTAAGCAAAAATAAAGCTGCGAACAATTTATAATTTCTGTAGGGGCCGCAAGGCAAAATATGTTGCGAAACACTGATCAATAAAAAGGAGCCGTTATAGTTAGTCAGCGCGACTTTCGAATGGCTGATACAAGGTGATACATAAACCTGTGTGTATACATAAACTTTAAGTCAATTGCAGTGTTTTTCAACCTTTTTTTATCGTCACCATTTTGAAAATTGTTATTTAGTTAAAAATTTCTCCAAAAAAAGTTTTAAATTGCATTAAATGACATTTTAACTGTAAAAATCGTAATTAGGGCAATCTACGGTATATGCTTTGTTAATTTTCTGCAATTAAAATTTTCTATTTTACTTCAAAAATAATCGCTCTACTTACAACCAAACAAAAAATAACTGTGCAATTTACAAGCACGATTTTTACGTTTAAACGCAGATTTAAGGCCAAAGTAGTCATTTAAGGTCAACATTTTGCTTATGACCAAACAACAAAGTGCCTTGTGACGCCACAAGCGCGTTGTTTACCTTCAAATGCGGCGGCGAGTGCCAGGTGCCCGTAGTGAGGTCGAAACAGTGCACGTCGTTCACGATACAAGAGAAGGAATCGAATCCGCCAACTACAAAAAGAAACTGCTCCAAGGCTGCAACGCAATGAAGCGACCTCGTCTCGCTAATCTCAGCAGCGTGGGTCTTTCCAGTTTCCGGATCATAAATGCTGAAGTGGTTGTCGTAGCTGACCGCAGTGTAGCCCAGCTCGTGGCTAGTGACGTCATCGACGGGCCGGCTGCCCCCCAGGGTCGCCACGCACTGGGTACCCCTCATTTCGACCGGGACGGGGGAGACGTGGAGCGCCTTGCTGGTCATTACGTCGGTTATCTTCTTGCAGAGCGCTTCGTTCGACATCACCATTAAATCGGTGGTGACGTTGTCCGCTAGTTGGCGCTCGCCGATGAGCGGAAAGCGGACTGCGGACATGACCTGTGGACAAAAGGTAAAAGGTTGAAATACTCGCTTTCCTCTGAGCCTGTGTATAGGTCATTTGGTAGGCGGCGGTCCCGGTATGGCCGAGGTCGTGAGTTCGAACCTCACTGCAGGCTAGTTAATTTTCTAGTCCACCTTGCTTGCATCATTGATCGACAGATTCGGTGATTCTGCGACGGCTTTTCGGTGTACTAGCTTGAGAAGATTTTGTATTGTCAAGAGGACTTTTCAAACATTTTAAATTTCGACCCTAATTATCTTTGTTTAATTTGCAAACCACAATTTGAAATGAGTTATGTCATTTGGAAAATTACTTAAGTCCACAAAAAGTCATTTAGAAACTGACTTAAGTTCAAGTCAAGTAATTTACAATACCTTTTGTCCAATTTAGTCCATTTTTAAAAGGATTTTTGTTCAAGTCAGGTCATTTGCCAAAATACTGAAATCCATGGGTACTCTATGCACGGGTCTGTAATGTAGCTTGATAATAAATTGCAAAGCCAAAAATGTCGAATGGGTCGACATCATCTTGATTAAGTTTCCTTGACGTTCTAGTCGCAAAATACCACTGGAGTAGGCCGAACACCACAACTAGTTTTGAGTGAGTTGAATTAAAGCACCACACGAGACAGTTGGTTGAAAGATTTATAGATTTTCTCATTCAACCAACTTTCTTTTTATAACTATTTCTAAATGATGGTGTTTCAGGTTCAAAGCCCAGTCGATTTATAGCGCTATGGTTTTAGTTTAATTTTGTTTCAGAAGCAAGTTTTTAATTGGAAGTCATCTTCAAACCCGCAAAGTAACAGACTAATTTGACGAACTTCTGAACAGCAATAATGCACTAATACAGACTTTTTAGCGTCGCTGGCGTTCTAATCCGTTATTTTTTGTTGTTGCAGATCTCAATATCAATTGATTCTGCGTTTATAATCTATACTTCAGAGCGCTACACCCCAGTGAAGTTGTTTTGGTGTTAATATTGGGAAAACGTTCTAACATGCTCCAAGTTAGAAACCAAATCCGCTTAGTGCGCTTAAATCTTTGCCTCAGGGCAAAATGACCAACAATAAACAAGCTGACTAGCGACATTATAAGGTTGTCTACGCAACTAAAACCTATAGTCGTACGGCATCTGAAAAAATCCTACAAATACGAAAGGCTGCGATGTCGGTTTAAAATAAAGTCGAATTCGATTCCGGCCAAATGTATAAAGTCCCGAGTCCAGCTCCCAGACCTGGACAACTAGATAATTCTAGTTTTCTAGTTCAAAGAATTATAGGAAAATACGTATAATTCTAATTCTAATCTAATTTAAGAATTGCTTGTGTGCGCTAAATCTAGTTCTAATCTAATTCAGATTTTATCAAAAAAATCTACTTTGTCCAACGGTATTTTTAGTATCTCAGTCGAAAAAAAGAATTTTGAACTATTTTAAAAAATAATTTGAATTATTTAGAATAACATCAGAACAGGAATATTTAGCATTCACATTCTTATTAGAATTATTTGCGATTTACATTAAAATGATTGTGAATAATAAATGTAATTCTAGTTGAAATTCGTTTTTTATAAAAGTCGTTAATTCTAATTCTAATCTAATTTGAGAAAACTAAAAATGATCTAATTTTAAATCTAATCTAATTTGGAAAAACTGAAATGATCTAATTTTAGTTCTAATCTAGGGGTTCTTAAACCGGGGTCCATGGACCCCTTGGGGGTCCGTGAACTAGTTTTAGGGGGTCCATGAAGGCCTAATTGAAATGTTAGTGTAAATTTAAAAAGTTACCATTTTTTTAGAGAAAACATTTTAATTAATAATAAAACGGATTTGCACTGTATGTATTTAGACTCCATTTCACTTTCACATTTTTGGACCGAAATCAGCAGATTTATGAAGTTTATTTGTATTGTAAAGTCATTTTTTATTTTTTTCCCTACCGTGGTCCACGCAAGACCCCAATAAAATTTTAGGGGTCCGCGGTAAAAAAAGTTTAAGAACCCCTTAATCTAATCTAATTTTGAAAAGCTAAAATACATCTAGTAGTCCAAGTCTGCCAGCTCCGACTCTATACAGCCTGTATTGGGAATCGAGACTCAAGTAAGACTACTCAAGACTCTTCGAGGTCCTAGTCCTACGTGCGCATGCGCAGTAGACTACCACAGATTTCGTAACTTATAAGGCCACCAACTGTAAGTATAGTAAAGGTGAAATAGCATATGGTAAATATTTTCCGATCACGTAGTGGGTGGTTGAGTTATACGACACCCATATCAGTGGATTGCTGTATATCTACACTATTTTGTTTACGTAAATTGGCGGAACACAGGCTGTAGCGTCGGAGCCGGACTTAAGACTCGACGCAGTCGGTCTATTACGCTGGAGTCGGACTCGGGACTCTAGTAAGACTGCGTGTGATACCCGGGTGCATGCGCAGTACAAAATTCAAAACTGATGAGACTGCAAACTATTGTAAAAGGCGAAATAGCATATGGTTAAAAAAAATCAACCATGTATTGTGGGTGGACGATTTATATGAAACCCCTAATGTTTTAACACGATATTGTTGTTTTAATACATACATATTCGAGTGCGCGTACATATACATCACAATACAATGCACGCGTCACCATACATTGCACTAGCATGTATACAAGTCTGCAAAGTAGTGTCCGCGCGGTGCTTGTGGGCTAAGCACCTGAAAACCGTAGCCCGAAGATCAAGCAGAAAGCGCAAGTCGCGATCAAGTTAATAATCTCTGCAACAGCGCGTCTACGAGCTGAGCTGGCGGCCGTGGAAGGAGAAGAACAGCTTTCACTACTTGACAGACTTGAATACATGCTAGTGCAATGTATGGTAACGCGTGCATTGTATTGAGATGTATATGTCGAAATATGTATGTATTAAAACAACACTCGAATATGTATGTATTAAAACAACAATATCGTGTTAAAATTAATGCAACTCCAATAGGCCTAATGTTTTATTTTTTACGCCAATGACTTGAACTTGACTTACGTTATTTATGACATGATTTGAGCTTGACTTGCGTTAATTTTGACTTGACTTGAGCTTGACTTGGGCAAAATATAATTGGGACATGTTATTTTTACGAAAAAACTTGACTTGAAGTTAAGTCATTTCAAAATGACTCGTTTACAACACTGGGAGTCGGACTCGTGTTGTCCGGACTCAAAGTTTTCTTGACTTAAGTCAATAATTTCCCCAAACGACTTAGGAAAAGCCAAGTCATTTGAAAACAGCTACTTAAGTGTTGACTTAAGTCATTACAACACTGGGAGTCGGACTCGTTTTGTTTGGTTCGTAGGAATTGCAGAAGGGTTAAAATAGGGGTTCAACCCATCGAATGGGATAAACAATGAGTTAGTGGGGCATTTAATGCTTTACCCCGCTCATGGGGTTTGTAGAAGGATTTCAAGTAGGGGTTTAACCCTGCTTTGAGTCGAAATAAATAATTCACCTCTTCCAGATGTTGCTTTCTGTTGTTTTCGTCGTGTACAATCCATTTCTTTACGGCGTTGAACACCGATAGTTCACCCACGGAAAGAGGGTACTCCAGGTCAAGGTTATCCGAGGTCAAAATGTCCACCAGGCCGCCCACTGATAAGGTCATGAACCCTGGAGTCTTCACGACCGCGTGGAAGTTCGCACCGATAAACTTGTGGCAGACTTTCTGCAAAATCGTCGATAATATTGGTCTCAAGTCTTCAGGTTAAAATGAAATGCGATGTTTTTGCCTAAGTCGTGGAGGACGACCTTTCATTTATTAATCAATATTTTCGTGAATTTCAAACTGAGACTACCAAGGCCAGCCATTAAAAACAACACTTATAAGGAGTATATATAGTAATACACAGGTTTACTAGGTAATCTAGAAATATTAGTATTAATTTTTTGCATAATAACCTTCTTAATTCTTCAATTATTTTTAAATTCTAGTCATTGACAAGAATTTTATATTTGTATACTGCAGTTCAAACAACAGAAAATGCCTAGAAATAGACAATTTTCTTCTTTAGCTGTGGTGAGAAATTGTGGTAGTTTTAAATATTATTTTACCAATATGTTTAAGAACTAAGAATTCCTTCAATACCTAGATATATTTATACTTCAAATCAAAAACTGGATTTTAAAAGCCCATAAATATACGCAAAAAGTACCAATCTCGTTTTTAGACGTTAGTCCTGCAAGTTAACAGTTATTTTTTTTCTGTCGTTCTGCGGGGGAATTAAAAAAAATGCAGGTTCTTTAAAGGAGAAGGGATATTGCTAAGTAAATTCGACTGTGTATTGCAGGTAGAGGGTAATATAAACAGTGGTCAAGCCTTGTCGCAAGTTGAACGTAATTTTAAAACGAAAAGGTAATTCAACATGGCTTTAAAAGCAGCATTAAACCACGTAAAAATGGACAAATAATTGCTCTGTCCAAAAAAAGCCTAACGAATTGAGTTAACTTAATATAGTTGTAGAAAGTTAAATACAGCTGGAATAGTTTGGCCTTGTAGAAAACAAACGCTATGTAGCCCCAAACAACGAAATATTTACCATAGCTTAATAAATCACAATTTTTTGTTTCGCACAAAATCAAAATTAGTCGAAAGACAATCAATTTTCAACCAACCTTTTCTATTTATTTTTATATTATTATTATTTTTTTTTCACCTTTAGTCTGTCGTGCTTGTAATCGATCGCGATGCTGCGATGCTGTATGCAGTTCGCCACATTCATTATCGATTCCAGGAACTCGGCTCCCCCCTCGACCAGTGACGTCACTTGCATGCGGTCGCTGGCGCGCATCAGGTCCGAGACCGATTGTGACGTCACACCCACCCTGCCGCTGTAGAAGTAGCCCAAAAGCGGCTCCAAGATTCCCTCGTCGATCTCGGGAACCTTGAGTTCCGAGTTGGAAGATTCTTTATCGGGCGTGAAAATCAGCGGCCGGAAAAACTCGCTACTCGCGGCCAGAATGCACGCGTGGGCATCGACGCGGATTTTCCCGCTGCCCGACACCACCGTCACGTCGGTGTGTTGCTTAGCGACGCGTGACGTCATAAAATGTTGCAGCACCTTGACCGGCATAGACGGGTCTGCATACCTGTAGCGGAACTGCGCAGCCGCGGCCCGTTTTTCCTCCTCTGTTTGCAAACAATCGATTTCGGCGCTCAGAACCTTCTCGAACTCGTCGCACACGCTTGTGACGTCACACATGTTGCATTGTGACGCGACGTTGCGCAGGTCGCGCACGTTGTCCTGCGTGATGTCCATTTGAGAAGTGTAGAGGAAGTTGATCAGCAAAGCGATGGGGTTATTAAGGGTCACCGCTGCTGCTGTTGGCTCAGGGTTACTAGAGGTCATGCCAGCTTCGTCGGTTAAACTCTTTTTTTCGTCACTTTCATGAGATTTTTCGCCATTTTTTTCGTCACCGTTAACTTGTAATTCCGACTCTAATGGAGGCGAAATTTCATCTTCCTTTGCTTTTTCTTCCTTATTTTTTAATTCTTCGGCAGTTTCTTTCTCTTCCTTTTCTGCTGACTCATCTTTCGGCTCCGCTTTCTCCTCCTGCTGGGTCACTTTGTCGGTATTTTCGGCGTCAGAAGATTGTGCGATATCGGGTGAAGCGGAATCGGTGTTTTCTGACTCGGTTTTTGACGGTTCTGTGTCTTGAGCGCTTTCCTCTGACGCTGTTTCTTTGGTTTTCTCTTCAATTGTGACTTCGTCCACTTTAAGATGGGAAACTAAACCGTTTTCGAGGTCTTCGACGCCATTTTCGGCAGGCTCAGCTGAAAACAAGCAGATTATAAGAATTACTGTTGTTGCTGGCGTTAAATTCTGTACTTTTTTAAGATTGATAAACTATTATTGATCAAAGAACGCGCAGTAAATTTTGGTACCCGTGAATGTTTAACGTTCGTTGGACATGTCGGTCGTTATCCTTTCAGTCTTTAATAGGATCTTAAGAGAAATATATTTGGCAAAAAAAAGGCAAACAGTGCAAACACGTAACATTCAAACTTTTCAGAGGAAAAAACAATTTCATTTTTATTTTTTCTACGTAATGTTACCGACTGTTGCATGAACTATCAAACATTATAAACAAGCGCATTGACTCCATTTCCTAAAAGGTATGCCAGACTCATAAGATACCAGAAAGTTTTTTTAAGGTTTGACGTTAATGACCGCTAAGAAGTGTTAAGAGACTGCTCCATCTAATTAGGTACTAACTAACAATTCTGGGAGTCCTAGTCATTTTCAAACTGCATTTTGTTGCCAATTAACTACGTATATGCAAATTTAGTTTTCTTTATATCTTAGTCATTTTTTTTATATATAGAATCGGTTTAGCCTTTAAGGCGCCGTGCCTTATAACACACTCAAAAATTAAAGTTTGGGCAACTTAAACTATACAAAGGTATTTTTACAAGCTGCAAACGAGTGTTTTCCGTCTTTTAACAGAAATAACGTCACGTTTTGACGTAATGACGTCATCCCTTAAACTTCCCCCATTTCTAAGTAAAAAATCCTCTGCAACAACAAAAAATGCGCCTTGCGGTATTTTCCTGAAAAATATGACTGATATAAAAAGTGGAATACGACTTATTCCGAAAGATGCCTTTCAGAAAATACCGACTTATTAGTAACTTTTATTTAAAAAGTGAATGTTCTACACAAACCTTGTTCAGTGACTTCACAAGCGGGGTTTACTTCTCCCTCCATTTTTAGAGCAACAGTTTCGCCCAAGTTCTTCGATAACTGAAAGAAAAACACGATAAAGTTAACATTCGAATATATATCAATCTTTCAATTAGGCAAAAGGTAAACTTCGACTTGGCGAGAGTTTGTATGACAAAGTTTGTGTTTCAGGTTTTAAAAAAAAATTTAACTCAAGACTTATGCCCAATGGTGAAAATAAACCGGAACGTTTTGGAACGGCCTTCAGTAAAATATTTGCTTTTGAATTTTTATGTTACCAGGCATTCACACCAAACCATTCCGCCATATCCTTTAATGTACTTAAACTAAGATTTCAGTTGCATATCTGCTCTACATCAAACGATAACCTCAGGATTCCTAAGAATACTTATTTTAAACGAACCGGTTCGGCGTGACTTTGTGACGAAATCTCTGAAAACTGTCATGCGTTTCAGTAAAAAAATCCTACTTCCACCTCTGAATGTGCCCCGATATCAAGTTTCATGTTTAAATTTTTTTTTTCTGGTTATGCAATGATACTGACCGTACTATTTTAGTAATATTTTGACGATTGAATTTGCGAAGAAAAAAAATTATGTAAAACAACAATTCCGACATCTGCATCACTATAAAATCTTAATGAAAACATTTAATTTGAAACCAAGTCAAGTCATTTGTCCGAAAGAATAAAGTCAAGTCAAGTCATTTGAAAACATGTGTACTTAATTCAAGTCATTGACTTAAGTCATTACAACACTGCTCTGAACTTAATTAAAATTAATTTTCTGAACTAATTCTCCTTACCTCCAAAAGCTGCTGATTATACGACACCACGATTTTGTGGGCGGGCAGACACTCTTCATTGTCGAAAGTGACGTCACAAAGCAGTCCATCGTGACGTAACTGATTGAAATTGCTGAGCAGGTAGGCGGCGTGTTCGTCTTGGTTCTCGATGTAATGCTGGGGGCGCGATTGTGACGTAAGATTGCCCATTCCCGGAATCAGTTTTCGCAAACCTTCGAGAATGAATATAATTTTTAAAAATAAGACTGTTTTTAAAAGATATTTTTCGATATAAAATAATTCGTTCGAAATATCTTTATTGAAATTAGTACACCGAAATCCATCGCAGACTATCCTAATCTGTCGATCAATGATGCGAAAAAGGCAGGCTAGAAAAACAACTAGCCTGTAGTGAGGTTCGAACTCATGACCTATGGCCATATCGGGACCGTCGCTCTAACAAATGAGCTACGCAGGCTCAGAGGGAAGTCGAAAAACGACTATACGCCAATGCTTGCTAATTTGTATTAGTACAAGCAACTTCACATTACAGGCTAGATCACAGTTGTTTTACACATATGTCTGTGTATCTTTTAGGGAAATTAATACTGAGTTTTTGAGACATAAAATTATACAAAAAAATAATAAAACGATGGAAAAATATTTGATTGCTTTTAATACGAAGATGTAGTACTAAATAATTCTGCATACCACGATGATTGCGTACTTTTTCTCCAAAATATCTGGCATTGGAATAAAATGCTAAGTACTGGACATTTACACTTCTAAATCGCCGATAAACAATTTTAGCAAAACAAGTTTGTAACCTACCTTTAAAGTTTAGTTTCTTTTTGGTTTCGGTCGCCGATCCCTCAGGCTTACTCCGGTTGCTTTTTGAAATCTTTTTGAAGCCCTTCAAAACGTTTATCGACATATCTAGCAATCCTAAAGGCAAGAAAATGATAAACCAATGTAAAAAGGCGGTTCGCGTTAACTTGGTTTATAAGCCAAAGTGACTTTCTTCAGTTAAAACTTCTGCTGTACAACAAATTATGTCATCTAAATGAGTTTAGCGTTTTCTTTTTCCTGCATCTATTTTTTTAAAACAAATTTTTTAAATGATAAATCACCTTTATTTAACGGAATCTTTTTTTTTTTTTGTTAATCACGAATGTTATTTTCTTATTATTTAACGAATTTCGAAATGTTAATCAAATACAAATTTTTCTGACGACTTAAGTCAAAGACTTAACTTAAGTGCACTTAAGTAACTGTTTTCTTATGAAATAACTTGACTTCAGACCAAAATGAATTAGAGCCAAATGCGGCTAATTTTAATTTAATTTGTGAATTGCTTGAATGCTCTAGTTTGAAGCTAATTCGGATTTTACAGAAAAATCCAATATATGTCCAACGGCATTTTTAATCATTTAGAATTTGAACTACTACTCTTTGGTCGGAAGGAGTTGTTTTTTTTGTGATCTGAAAAAAAATGACGATGTACAAAACGTATAAAATTGGCACACGAATATTTTCGATTCATATTCTTAAGAGAATAAAGTGCAGTTTAATCTAAACAGAATGGAAATAATTAAATTTAATTCTAGCTTAAATTCTAGTTTATATTCTTGATTTCAATATTTCAGCGATTTCTAATTCTAATCTAATTTTTAAACGTCCAATAAATCTAGTTGTCAAAGTATGGGTAAGATACACTAGAGACGCAGAATTCAGATTCGCGCAAATAGCGAAAAAATGCATTTACTCAATTATAGTAGGTCACCACACAGTTTAGTGCATAGCTCCTGTAAAACAAACTATGGCGAACTCCTAATACACCCAAAGTCGTTTTGGCTTAGATACAATCGTATGAGCAAACTCTTCAATAGAAAGTAAGGCATAAAAGACTAATCTCACTTTTACTTTGGTAAAACCAAGTGCTCTATAAAAATGGGTTAAAACAGGTATATCTTTCTTCTGAAAAACGATATCTTTTTTACCCAATTTAAATTCGTATCTGTCTGTGATTTATTTTGATCTGTTGTCTCCAAACGACTCCCTGCTAATAAACTGTGGACACAAACTACATTACTGTCTTTAAATTAGCTTCATACTTTTACACTGTACATGTTTACTAATAGGTATTTTAAAACCTAATAAATCAACGTTTAAAATCCTACAAGCCAAGCGAAAATTCATTATCGTTACACAACAATCGCCAACAACTATTGCGTGGACAACCGGTTCAGCAGCATTTAATTGTGTCGTCACAGGAGTCGACGGCTTCGTACGCCTGGGGGCGTATTTCCAGCAAGACACGTGAAAATTCTCTAACGATAATAATAATGATGATGAAGCCCTTTTTTTCGCTGTGTATATGTATATCCCTCTTTACAACACAATTAAATGGCGGCCATTAGGGCAATATACGGTATGGAGAAAGCTGTGTTACTTTTAATGCGTTTAAATTTAATTCCCAAACGGGGGCTATTTGAAAAGTACACGTTTCTTCTTTATAGCTGCTGGACAAGCTTACTACAAAATTTGTTTAGAATGCATTGTTATTAATTAACTTAAAAATTCCCACCAATAAACACAATTGTTGTTTATTTTCAGTATTTGCAAACATTTGTTCAGGTTCTCGAACATATTTCAAATAATTAAGTGTTCTTTGAGGATATTCCTTGGCTGTTTAACAGAATATGTTAAAATTAACACCTCTTGTGTATTTGCATTTTTCCAGAGTGTGTTAAAGTTATCTAAAGTAGGTCAACTGGTACAGTTCTCACGATTGGACACCAAATGACGTCATTACTCTGGTCAAATAAGCAAAACATTCCAGTAATTATTAACAGAGGTCATTAGGCAAAACTGGTCTTAGTTGTTGATCAACTGTTTTATTATAAATTAACCTTTCACTAAAAATTGCCAAAATACCAATATCATCTAGTATCGAATCGCTAACAATGCCACCCTAGTATCGGACGAGTACCGATAATACCAATTGGCATCAGGTATTGGCTTCGATGCGATATTATCGGAAATACGTGGCTGTAAGTATAGAAGTACAGAAACATTGTTTTAAAAAAGCCGTAAGTATACAGATCTATTTCGGAGAGTGTATATGGAACTGTTCGGGTCTCAGTTACCAATTTTTTTTTAAAGATAATAAACTATGAATTACCCCGCCTACAGAAGAGAATATCCTTTATATATTAAATCAATTTGGCTTGTTTGATCAAAGCAATCTCTTCATTAGGCTAACAACTAATGATAAATTGATAATTATTAAACTTCATAAGATTAAATAACATTTTCGGCCTATTCACATGAAAAAAATATCTTAGAACGTTTTAATTTAGTTTACTTGTTTGAGCATAATAATGACGTCATTTCCTAACGGATCGGTCGCGATTCTTTTATCTAAAATATCGGGTATCGCTATCGGAATAAAGTGTCCAGTATAAGCAATCCCTAAGCCAGGGGTTGTTAAACTTCTTTTACCGTGGACCCCTAAATTTTTTTTTTGCTTTGCATGGACCCCGGTTGGCAAGAAATGCTCCAAAATGACGTCATAATATGACGTCACAATACAAATAGACTTCATAACTCTGTTTATTTCGGTCCGAAAAATGTAAAAGTTAAATGGAGTCTATAACTATACATTCAGTGCAAAGCCGTTTCATTTTTAATTAAAGTGTTTTATTTGAAAAATTAATTACTTCGTAAGTATACACTAGTTCTTTAATTAGGCCTTCATGGCCCCCCTGAAACTAGTTCACGGACCCCCAAGGGGTACCCCTTCCCTAAGCTTTATACACTTTTTGTATTTTGGTGAGTTAAACTTAGAAAAATAATCTTTGGTTGTTGAGTAGAAATATAAAATCGTCAAAAAATAAACAGTTAGGCCTGCTAGGCAAAAATAACCTTGAGTTCAAAATATATATAGGTAGTTGTACAAATTACTTACTCTACACTCATTACGTTTCAATAATTATATTTCTTAACACTGCACTGCTTTTACATCTCCGCCTAAATTACAAAATGTGTCGATGCTTGAGGCTGCTGTGTGGCCGTCATGTGACTCACTTACAATCAGCTTTTTTCCGATGTTAAATTAAAAAAAAAATTAAATTGAATGGGTGAAACGCTTTTTGCGCAATTCTCCAAACATATTTTCCACCTGGGATTTTTTTTAAATATAATGACTCCTTTAGGTTCTGTCGCTAAAAAGCTGAAATTTAAACGCAATCCTTGTAATTGATTTAACTATCCATTGCACACACTTTTGACAAAAATAAGAATAATATATTAATGTCCATTGTAGCCTTATCAAGTATTACTCCACTACTTAGTATGACGTCACATTACACGTGATCGGGTCCACTGACGTGTGACCAACACCCAATCAAGCGGCACTTCTCAAGGAGTCTACTGTTTGCTATTCTACTTGATACAGCTTTATCTAACGGCTTGAATCACCGTGTTACTCGTGTATACTGAGATATGTGAACATATACTCAACGAGCAATATCAACTGAGACCACAAGCAGACTTGGACAACTAGAGAATTCTAGTTTTTTAAATCATTGAATTGGAGCAAAATTCGGCTAATTCTAATTCTAATCTAATTTATGAATTGCTTGTTTGCTCTAATTCTAGTTCTAATCTAATTCGGATTTTTCCAAAACTGCTACTTTGTCCAACGGCATTTTTAGTCACTCAGTTGAAACACAGAATTTCAATTAAAACTCTTTGGTTGGAACGACTTGCATGTTATTTTTACAGTCCAAAAAGCATTAAAAAGGCTTAAAAATTACATATTTACCATTCATATTCTTATAAGAATTAAATTAAATTGGTTGTATGTGATTCTAGTTCAATTTCTAGTTGAAATTTGTTTTTAGGAATTCGGTAATTCTAATCTAATTTGAAAAAAAACTCAAAACAATCTAATTTCAATCTAATTTCGAAAAACTAAAATGCTCTAATTATAATTCTAACCTAATTTTGAAAAGCTAAAATAAATCTATTTGTCCAAGTCTGCACATAAGTAGTCCGCCCACTATTTGTTGGTGGGTTTTTGCGTTCAGCGTTTCCCTAATACTAAAGAGTATAAAATTAGGGAATTTATCCAAATTTGTGCACACAAAACAATTTATGTTATGTTTACCTGCGTTATTGCTCATATTCGCACGATTTTAATAGTTTTAAAGTTCTATTTTATGAAACTTGACTTGCTCTAATTTAGACTTGACTTGGGCAACCGATGACTTGGACTTAAGTCATCTTTAAATGACTTGTTTACAACACTGCAATTATCTATAAACTATTTGTAAGCAAACATAGACATTGGCAGAAATATGTTGGAATTTAATTGGTATGAGGCATGTTTTTGTGTAGTTATTCCCAATTTTGCCGAACCAAACCCTATAAATCATACCATTTACTGCAGTAGGCGACCCAACTGAGTCAAACCGCTACCCAATGAGTTAAGAAACCCTGTTGTGTGTCAAATTTTTAAACAAATTTCATTACATTTTAGGTAAATAACTGGTGATAATTTAGGCTACCAAAGCACTTCTTTGTTCTAAAGTTGTCAATATTTTAATCATTTTTTTAAAGTAATATGCAAAATTTGAGAGATGTCCGATAACTGATTTTTAACGAGAAAAAATACAAAATTGAAAGTATTTTTCCTTTTTTTAGGCAAACGTTGCTTAAACATTTTTGAAAGCGTTATTTGTATTATATTTTGTTTGTATTTTTTGCTTGATAAAAAATTTTGCCTGAACAAAAACGAAATGAAAGTTGTGTGTTGTTTTCCTTGTATTGTTTCCAATGATCTTCGATACCCTTAAAATTGTAGACCACAGTTTCCAGTGACCTATGAGAAGAAAGAAAATAAGGTTATCTACTGGTTATATATTGAATGAATTAAGTCCCAGTCAAGTCATATGTAAAATAACTTAAGTCCAAGTCAAGTCTTTTTGAATAAATAACAAGTCAAGTCCCAGTCCAAGTCATAATTAGAGCAAGTCAATTCTTTTCGAACGATTTTATATTGTCACCGGGCCAGAATTGAAGTGACGTAATCGGTTCATACTTCTGTCATCTGATTTCATCGAAAATAAAGCTGCGTTGTTATTTTTCGAACAGTATTGTTTTTAATCGAGTAATGGCCAACATGCGCAAGGATGGTAAGTAATGTGTCTGTTAAGTTTATATATGTCACCGTACATTTGACAGCATTAATACATTTAAAAAATGTCGTAATTTTTCCTGACATAATTCGAATTTTTTTCTTTAAAACATAAGCTTTAGTAAAAACAAATGTGTCTGTTGCCTCCTTGACAACCTTAACCAAAACATACAAATAGTTTTTTGGCTATATACAACCTAATTTTACGACGAAATGTATAATGGAAACACTTTATTTTAACCTGTAATTTGTCCAAAAGATTTAAGTCAAGTCAGCTCATTTTGCCCAAAAGAATTAAAGTCAAGTCAAATCAAGTCATTTGAAAGCAGTGCTTAAGTGCACAAGTGATTACAACACTGGAATCCAACCCGTCCAAACCTAAATTTATGTGAACGCACTGTGCTCTACTGTATGGCAGTGATAGTAGCAAGAAAACATTCCAACTTTAATTAATATTCCATTTTACGTCTTAAACTAGAACGACCCTGTGGCGCGCCGGTTAGGGTTTCGACTCCGAGTTCGGATGGAATCTCGGATGTCGTAAGCGGCTAAGCGCCCATGAGAGTAAAAAGCTGAAACCTAAATACCCACTGGGGCCTTTCGGGCCCCGCAACACCCCGCAAATAAGGGCAACCTTAGTGATTTAAATCGATTTCCGACAAAATCATTGAATATGCAAAACTTGGAAATTAAATCTAGTACTTGCAAACCCAAATGCTAACCTCAACCCTAAACCAAGTTAATATTCCTAGAGACAATGACAAACTGCCACTTGACGCCTAAATGCTTTACCTTCAAGAAAAATTTCAGGCTTTTTTTGACTTATGGTAAAATCTGGCGAAATAGTTAACGAACGTCATATAAATGAAGCTTTTAGCAATGCTTCCCTGCTTTCTACGATGGGTGAAACTTTATTACATGCTGGCCTTGCCTCTTCGTATATTACCGGGATATTAAGTTGAAATACGGCGAGTTATTTGGGGAATGATCGAAAAATATATTTGATAAATTGAATTTACTTATTAATGCGTAGAGCCATGTTATTAAATTTTGACTAGCTAGCATGTTTAAAAAAAATACAAATATATGATCATTCTCTTAAAATGGATAAACGCCTATGATATTCTTTTGCCAACTTTTACTCGGTAAATTTTTATCAAGGCATGGCCCGAGCAATCACTGTTAAAACAGACTTTAAATCTGTTGTTTCGAGCAATATGCGAAACTCTTCAATATGCCTAATACGCCACCTTTTAAATGGAAAAGATTTATTTTTTGTATGACGTTATGTTAAGACGTAGCTTTGTAACGTCGTCACTAAAAGTGCATTCAACGTCAGCATTTTGCTTGCTGCGGCCCTTGTAC
The DNA here is from genome assembly GCF_963924565.1 of Ascidiella aspersa. NCBI lineage: Eukaryota > Metazoa > Chordata > Ascidiacea > Phlebobranchia > Ascidiidae > Ascidiella > Ascidiella aspersa. Next base: position 5,907,521 of record NC_139451.1, read on the forward strand.
AATTTTAATTTGTTTAGTCTTGGTGTTGATATGTTTGGTTGGAGTAACATGCGCAAAGAGGTGTACACTGCCCCCAGATTTTGCATTTATGTTTGCGGCGGTAAAATATGTTTTCGCCCTGGTTTACCAAGACGAGCCAATTCGCATAATTAACGTTGCACGCGCAGGACAATAAAGCGCAGCAGGAGGCTAGCAGCCGCTTTTTTCCTTTGCGAGTTGAATGTAGCAACAATATGAACGCATTCTGTATCCAAGGTCAAAGACGCATCGCAAAGAAGTTTCTTCAAAGCAGGCATGGGCAAACTACGGCTCGCGGGCCAGACCCGACCCCTTTAACCGTTAGGCTATATTTGGCCCGTGGGCTAGTTTCGCCACTCAATCGGTATATTGTGATCATGGCTTATTTATTTGCTGTAACATCCCGGTTCAACTAGGGCTAGATTGCACGCTGCGAAAAAACGTATTAATTACGAAATAAAAACGCATATACAATGATACAAATGTTGATTTGAATTTAAAACAAACAAAAAAATAAAGCAAACTGGCATCGTATGACCATTTGCATGGCAGACATTGCAGTTTTAACAAAGCCGTTAGCATTCTTAGAAAGTACTATACGTAACAAGGTAAGCGGGGTAAACGCTTGCATCTTTAAACACAACAAACATAGATGGGTTTGTCATGTAATTTACAACGCTATCATAAGGCGAGCCATTCGGTTGGTTCGGGGCTACTTTCATAAAAGAACTGCCCTGACAATATTCACCGGTTATAACGTTGGCCAGAAACATATGCTTGAGATTTCCTTCTGCATATGTATTCGAGTATTTGGCAGTTGTAGCAAAGTACACACCTTTGCCATATGCAGTTCCTGAAAACAACAGTATAAAAGACTTTATCGAGCACATTTTATACGTAGAGTTATTAAATATGTTTTGGAATAAGTGGGATTAAGAGATTCTTTTGAGAAGACTGTAAATATTTAAACAAAGTTTAGCATATTGAATACGGTTGTGCCTAGCAGCTAAAATTCAAATTAAAACACGGCTTTTGTAGTAAGATATTTTTTAGATGTTAACTTTTTATTTGACCTACCATTAATGCCGGAATGACCTTTATCGAAGCCTTGATTACAAATGCTGTCACATTTATCAGCCCTGGTTCCATGGAATAATTCTCTCGTTATAATTGGTCTACGTCCAGCTAATACGTCAGTAACCTTTTTCTGTTGGGCTTCAAATTGATTGTAGAGTGTTGGGTTTTGGATGCGTTCAATCTGACACACACAAAATATATAAGCGATATTGTTCTAAAATAGATCAAAAGAGCAACCATGTCGTAGTAGGCTACAATTGCCAACAAACCCTTAAACATTTAGCAAACGCACCTTAGAAACATTTATTTGAAGAGTTTTATTGAAGAGTGCCAGAACACGTTTATATTCCTGTGAGTTCGGTGAAAGCGCTACTCGTTTCCAAAGTTGTCTTCCCATGCTATCCCAGTTAGCTGGAATAACTAAAAAAATCCCAAGATTAAATGAAATAGAAAATCTTTTTTCATAAAAACTTTCTTCTTTCAAAAATATAAGAATAAAAAAGCTCATGCTGGGTACAGTTTACCTTTTATATAAATCTATAACTATGTTCTCGTATATTCAGTGTGGAATCTTTTCCTAAGAGGATTTATATTGCTTTAAAGTAAGATGGAAACACCCTATTTTGGTATTTTATACCGAAAACAAAGTTTCAACCTGAATTTGAGGCACCATTTTGCGATGCTGGGAACTCCTGTTTAAATGTTGCCACCATTGCTTGTTGAAATACATAAATCGAGATGCTTTGCAGAACATTGGCTCTGGTTTGTTCAAATCTGTTGATTGCTTTTCTGATGCATTTCGCGACTTCTTGGGCTTCTAAGCCAATGCCGCCTAAGTAAAGCAATATAAGTTGTTCAAGTCAGAGTTATTAATTATAAAGTTTTATTTTTGAAAAGCGTTTTGTAGTAAACCTATGAAACAAACTTCTGTCATCTATCGTTTACTCTATTTTCTTGGCACTTTCGTTGCAGTTTATATTGTTTACAGAACCAAGTTATAAGTGACCCAAACGCTAACTATCACCCTAACCTAAATATTGTTGGCAATATAAACTCCCGGACGAAAATGTGGTAGGAATCTAGACCAGCGCCCAAAATACCTCAAACTTATCTTACTGTTAGAGTCTCGCAAAAACAGTTTAAAAATTTTGTTCCCTAGGAATTTATCTGCTTCTCTAGAATTTATCTGCTCACCTGTTCCAACCGGAGGCATTGCAAGCGATCTAACTCCACGTTTGTTAGCTTCATTAAACAACTCCAACAACGCATTTTCAAGTCGATTGACAACTTTGAACACGTTTAAATGAAAGATGAACTTGTACGACAAAGCACCAGCATTAGTAATACGAAGATTTGTTGAGCTGTACAGTGGGTTGTTGGCGCAATCATTGGCAATGCTTTGACCACCTTGGGCCACAAGCAACCTGCCAACTTCACCTGTAAATTAACAACTTAATCAACCTCAAAAAGTTTTTTGAAAAATTCTACCCACCTGACAAGCTGAATTGTTCTGTCGAGTTGACTATTGCATCACAACTGGCTGACAGAATGCTGCCTTGAACAACTGTGATGTCGATTGTCGTTGGGTTCTGGGTACGTTTTTTGAAAAACTGCGTAACAATGTGTTAGGGTAGTGCGTTTTAAGCGAGGGTCCGCGTACGCTGAGGTTTCGTGAGAAAGTTTTGATAGGCTTTGATGAAGTTTAATAACTGATAAATTGTATAATAAAAACTCATTTGATTGTTGATTTACTTACATTACTTACTGCTTCCAAGTTTATTTGATCGTCTCTGGGCCCTCTGGGAGTTGCTGCTGTTGGTTGTAAACTACCAGTAACAGTTTGGGAGGTCCCTCTTCTCCTCGCAGCTGGTAAATAAAAGCCTTATAAACCCTACCAGTGTAGGATATCTTATAAAGTGTGATGCCGATTAAGTTTAATGTTAGCTTGTTCATTTCATATAGAAGGAAAGCGAATAGAGACCTGACGTTACTGTTCTGGCCTTGGCGAGAGGCAGGGCAGTCTCTCTCGAAGAGAAGAAATAAAAATGATAAAAGCATGCACGAGAAAAGGCAAACGGCACAAATGTGGTCGCTACTGCTATAAAGAGGACTGCAGAGTCACTACACAAGCCTTTATCTGCAGGAAATTTAAATCAGCCTAATCTAAAGAAAATTAGATAACTTTAAGTTGGTGAACGAAAAAGTTTGGAAAATTCCCACCTCTTGGCTGGCAGCTGGTAAATTAAAAGTTTTTTTAAAGTTTTTTATTTTAAACTATACGAGCCAAAATCTATAAAAAACAAAACATAGCTTCGAATTCAGGAACATAAAACTTTCCAAAATGCTTACCTCTCCGCTCGCGGTTTCGTGCCTGAATCCTCTGGTAACTGATCGGACCTTTTCGTCTGATCAGACACAGATAAGCATAGAAAGACAACGACGTGGCAAGTGACAAAACCTAAACGGAGATATACGAGGAACGAACCGGCTCTGTAAAGTCCATTTTTTAATAAGACGCCTGGATTCGTTGTTCGTTGATTTCGACGAGCCAAATCTGTTAATAGCATCTTTGCATTGACTATGCCACTGCAGTGCCTTGTCAGTTTTTATGACTTAATTGCGGTTGCAACAAGTATATGATTTAATTAGTTAATAAACTAATTGTATATAATTTACGACTCAACATTCAGTTTCACGTGCGGATACATATATATTTTTGATACATTTAGTTTTGGAGTCATGAAAAAATTCCACACCGAACTACATCAAAACGCGACGTCATGACCTCAGTAAATTAAAGAAACCTGTTTCCTTTGTCAAAAACGTAGTTCAAAGAAACGTGCGAAAATCTAGTTTTGGACACAAACTGACCCAAAATCGCTCAGAAGGAGGTTATTTTACCAAAACGTTTAAAGAGTTTGAAGCAATAACAAAAAATGCGTTTATCCTGTTAAAGCTGAGTAAAAATAAACGACTCTAAACTCCCGAGTCCCGATATTCCGACTCCGGTTGAATGTGCGATTTCGTCGAGTTTTTAGTCAGGCTCAGACTATAGACTGTATTCCGCCGACTTAAGTAACTAAATACGGTGAACATTCAGAAGTTCATTTATAGGAGTGTCATATAATTCATGCACTCACAATACATGGTTGGAAAATATTTTGCCAAATGCTATTTCACCTTTACAAAATTACAGTTGACGACAATATCAATTTTAAATTTAGTACTGCGCACGTCGGAATCGGATCTTCGACAGTTTTAGGTCGTCTTACCCGAGTCCCGAGTCCGACTTCGCAGCCCTGAGCTTCAGGTATCAGCTCCGATCCGATGTTATCGGTCATACCTATTTACTTACAGCGCAAGAAATCAATAGAGCCTTGAAGTGTTCCGGTGGTTGTTCAAAGGAGGCAAATTGTGTCGTCATGTAAGTAGATAAGCCCGTACTGGCAAGCATCATGAAACTGCAAACCATTCCATACGATCTTTCCTGAAAATTTTCCATTAATATGGGTTTGAATTTTTAACTCATCGTGTTGTTGGATTAAATGTAGGCCTACAATCGGTCTTTTAGAAACACTAATCTGCGGCGTAATGTGTTATGGTTTCGTTTATGCCAAGGAAAATTATCTATTGGAACTGTCATAGAATTGAAGCCATTTTATTAGTGCTGAAAAAGTTGATAAAATACGACCCAATTTTAGTGAGTATATTATAAGTAGAATTTGGTTATAACGTCAATATAGTAAAAACTTTTGATTAGATGCTTCCAACTATTGCCCAGAATGTAACAAGTTCACTCACTAGGTTTTGTATAACAGTTTTAGTAATAATAACCAAGATTTTCGCGTAACAGGTAAGGAAACAGTTTAAGGCCCTTTTGGCTACCCCACGCCAGTGATATTGACACTACATTGTATAAACAATGACTGCGTCCTCAAATCCAAAACAAAGGCATTTTGAAATGTCTACAAAATGAAATCCAATAAACATTTAACTTCAAAAACCTCGTAACAAAACGGAACGCCTATGATATTTTGGTTGACTTTAGATATGCACTTACTAATTGATTCCAGTACCGTAGATTATGGCAGTAAAGCTGGCAGAAGTAAATAATTCCGCTCATTGTAAGCGTAATTGAGCAGAACACAGATATTGCCAAGACGAATTTCATTGGCTGGGCGCCCTCTACCGACCAAAATGTGCTCGACAAACACAGAATCAGAACCAAAAGACTCAGCACCTGAAAATTTTAATTTATTTAAGGTTCCTGTTTATGCTAACGACAGTACAGTAGTACACTGGCATCATATTCCACAGGTCGTACTTAAATTAAAAAACTAAAAAATGGAAAAAACAATAAAAAATGCAACAAAGAAAATTGTGACACCGACACTCAGCCAGAAGAACATTTAACATATGATAATTCCTGAACAAACAAAATAATAATAAAACATGAAACAAAAATACGTGATGAAGCATTTATTGGTAAACATGTTTTAGTCTGATTTTTTTAGCTTAAAAACATTAACGTACTTAATGTAATAAAGTATGAACCAAATATGGAAACGATTAGGCAAGATCCTAGCTTAAATGTTAATATACAAACATAGATTTAATTTAAACGAAACATGTAAAGTGTGATACTGTAGTTGCAAAATAAATCTAATCTATAAACCTGTTAAATGCGATTTCCCTCTGTATCACCGTACCATTATGGTTTACGCCACCTTTTCCTAATTGCGTTCTAAAGTAGCCACTGTGTGATTTTACCGCGGAAAATAAAACAATAATTTATTGGTCACAAGTATACATCTAATTCGGGGGCGCCAGTCAATTCTTGGGGTACCCGACCCGAGATTTGGCGATTTGCAAGTTTTTAGGGCTTCGGATTTGTAATAGTTTTACGGTATTGGGCTCTTTACGAGCGGTTGTGCACAAATATTGACAGGCTTTGCCGCTAATCGCTGTTTGTTACTTGAAACGATTCACTTGGGAAAAAGATCGCTCAAGTCCATGCTCAAACGTTTCTTGCTACGTATAGCAACATAACTGTATTTCTTTCCGCCCTTTTATATCGTTTAATTTTTAGTTTTGTAGTATCCTGTTTTGTAGACATTTGTTAGCTCAAAGTACATACTTTTGCATGTTTTCTGTCAACTAAAATACGCATATTATTTACATCGAAAGCATTACCCCCCTCACAACGTGTTCTTCAAAATTGCAATTAAGAATTGATCCTAAACTTTAATGTTGACTTACTGATTTGTAGCCAAATCGAGAAATTGATAATTGCTTTTAGTATGACAATTAATAAATATCTGAGGGGGGCGCAAGGCACAGGGAAACCACGAAACGAAGGGCGCGATGAAAAAAAAGTGATTACAAGTACCAAAACAGGAAAACAAACGTACCAGTTGAATAGTTTTAAATACGCCATCTATGGTCCTGAAATAACTTTTATCTGCTACACAATAAGTGTTATCAATATTCATTTCTTCAAATTCCATGTCTATGCTCAGAAAATACTCAACAATCAAATATTTTTTGAACCAGAATTATTTAAAAACGTTTCCAGAAAAGTTCTTAAAAACGAACTGCTATAGTTAGCCCGACATATATGAACTTTAATTTCGTTTTCCTCTGAGGGAACCATTCGTCGAAGAGTTTTAATTTCGTAATAATTAACTTGATTCGAGGTACTCTTTAGGTAAATATATGTTGTTTGCTTTTGCATGCCGGCGAAACGCGATTTGCGGTACTGCTTATTTGGGGAGGCCAAAAAGTTTTTGTGCAAAATCGTTATTTTTTTAGGGATAACTGGCAAGAAATAAGATTAGTGGGAGGGTCAATACGACATAGAATACAAAAAACTAGAACTTAAAAGGCCTTAATAATATTGAAAACTTAAGAACTTTTATTCGGAATACCACGCTTTCCAACATCAAACCAAACACAAACAACGCGTTTGTTGGTCGACAGTGACGTACCACACTAGCAACAAGAGCTCTTTGTGAGTTGTTGAGATTTGAAACTTTCGTAGCTGGTTTGATGGGAATTTAGCAATCGGGGAATCCCCAAAGGGTGCTTGTGCAAAACTCGTCTTATCAGTAGAACCAGGTTAATATTAACAGGGTTGTCAAACTCGTCTTACAGAAGGCTGCATGAGATAACTTAAGTACTTCATTGGGCCGCACCAACATAACAAGAAAACAAAACCGTATTACAAAATATTTTTGGTATACCGCTATGTTTTAAAACATGAGCCTCCTAGAATAATATTTTTCCATTTTAATGTGTTGTGCTTTATAATGGCGTGTTGTGTTGCGCTGACGCTTTTCTATCATGGCATCACCTAATAAAGCATCGATTCAGTTTAAACATTGTACAATACACCTCGAATTTTGAACCTTAAAACTGAGGCGGTTTTATTTGCACAGAACGTGGAAGAGAAAATTTTAGCTGCCTCAGGTTTGACACCCCTGAAGGCACCATATCTTTTATACACCTCAAAGTTTATTTCACTGCAAGCCAGAGGTTGCAAATTAGTTAGAGTTTAAAGTCGTGTCTCTTGCGCGAACTTCTGTAATAACCGCAATAAAGCAAAACACACCAATGCGCAGAAATGAATGTTGCTTACTTATATTTTAGCTAGCTAAATAACACAGCATGAACGTTAGAGCTGCTGAAAATCGGGAGGTGGGGGACTTCATGTGGTTTGATGCGGTTGTTGTATAATTTGTCGTGGGGTATATTTTCAGGGCTTGGTATTATATGGGCCGAAAATTTATTTTCGGGACATATCTTGTTTTTGCCGTTATTATATGGGCCGAAAATTTATTTTCGGGACATATCTTGTTTTTGCCGTTATTATATGGGCCGAAAATTTATTTTCGGGACATATCTTGTTCTTTTTTGGTTTCCTATGGTTTCCTATGGTTTCCTATGGTTTGTTTCAGACCGACTTTTGTCCGAAGCTTTATAGAAAAAGTAGACATCGTAGAACCTTCAAATTTTCAGACATGGCGTAGAGTGGTATGTAGGTGCTTTGTAAAAGTTTATGAGGCTGCACTCCCAGGGGCCTTTGCTTGGGGGGTAAAAACCTGAAATATTGCGTTTTAGCACTTTGTAGCTAACGACAGCCATCTAGCAGCAGAAAAACTTTCATACAGAATTCGTTCATATTCGCTTGCTTTGTCCAGCTCGCGTCGCGACGAGGCGGCTGCTGGCATCCCTGCTGCGCCCTATTGTCCCGCGCGTGCAACATTTGTGTTGGAAGTGGCTTGCCTAGTAAAACTATGCACATGCGACTTGCCTTTCATAAAGAGGCCTCTCTAAGTAAAAAAACCTATTGCTCTTACAACACAAAATATTTTACCACCGCAAATTTAAATGCGAATCCTACAGGCAGTGTACACATCTCTGTTAGCACATGTTGTAATTGTTGCACCATTCAAACATATCAACATCAGGTCTAAGCAAATATAATTATACAAGGGCCGCAACAACAAAAAGCTTAAGTTTAACGCATTCTTAACGACGACGTTACAAAGCTACGTCATAACATGGCGTCATAAATAAATAAATCTTGCGTTTATTGGATTTAAATTGGCAAAACTTTCAATATAAAACGTGGCTTATTAGGCACATAAACGTGTTTGCATATTGCTCAAAACTACAGATTTAAACTCTGTTTCAACAGTGATTGCTCAGACCAAGGCATGGTAAAAATTTACACAGTAAAAGTTGGAAAAAGTATAGCAAACCATAGACGTTAAATCATTTAGAGAGAATGAAAATATTGACTTTTTAAACATGCTAGCTGACCAAAATGTGATAACATGGCCGTAAGCATTATCTACGTAAATTTTTATTGATCAAATGTATGTTTCGATCATTTGCCAAAATCTACGCCATATTTGAACCCCCTTCGCTTCAAAGCCATAAGTTATTATATTATTATACACAACTTATAATTGTGTGTAGATATGTTGGATTGGAGTAACATACAGAACAGGTGCAAATAGCAAATATTCTCCAAATACGATGTTTCCAATATTCTCCAAATCGTATTTCATCGTATTGTCGCGGTAATACACAAAGAGGTAAAAGGCCGTGAATAAAGTTTCACCCACCGTACAATTAACGGAGGGAAGCATTTCGAGTAGGGATGTTCAAGGCAGAATATCGGCGACACATTTATAATGCTTGCTTTAAATGCGGCGTCAGCATTTTTTGGGGCGACCAATTACTTCGCGATAAGCTTCGCCTAATAATTAAGTGTCAATAGGGTGTATTTACCGCCGCAAGTTTAAATGCGAAATCTTAAGGCAGTCTACGCCTCTCTGTTAGCACCTGTTGTGCATCTTGCTCCAACCAGCATACCAACATCAGGCCTAAACTTATCTAGCAAAACTTTCGATTTAATAGTTTGCGTATTAGGCACGTAATAGTGTTTTTCATATTGTTTGAAACGACAGATTTAAAGCCTGTTTTAACAGTGATTGCTCGGACCAAGCTATGGTAAAAAATTACCTAGTGAAAGTTTGCAAAAGTATAGCAAACCATAGGCGTTAAACCATTTTTAGTCTTTAAGAGAATGATAATATTTGATTTTCAAACACGTAAGCTGGTCAAAATTTAATAAAATAGCCATATGCATTATCTAAGTAAATTCTATTTATCAAATATATGTTTCGATCATTCCCCAAATTCTACGCCATATTTGAACCCCTTTCGCATCAAAGGCGCCGCAAATTTAAATGCGAAATCTGGTGGCAACTCTAATCCAACATATCAACACCAGGCCTACACAACTTAAAATTGTGTGTTGATATGTTGGATTGGAGTAACATACTATACAGGTGCAAATAGCAAATATTCTCCAAATACGATTTTTCCAATATTCTCCAAATCGTATTTCATCGTATTGTTGCGGTAATACACAAAGAGGTAAGGCCGTGAATAAAGTTTCACCCACCGTACAATTAACGGAGGGAAGCATTGCGAGTAGAGATGTTCAAAGCAGAATATCGGCGACTCATTTATAATGCTTGCTTTAAATGCGGCGTCAGCATTTTTTGGGGCGACCATTTACTTTGCGATAAGCTTCGCCTAATAATCAAGTGTCAATAGGGTGTATTTACCGCCGCAAATTTAAATGCGAAATCTTAAGGCAGTGTACGCCTCTCTGTTAGCACCTGTTGTGCATGTTGCTCCAACCAACATACCAATATCAGGCCTAAACAACTAGCAAAACTTTCGATTTAATAGTTTGCGTATTAGGCACATAATAGTGTGTTTCATATTGTTTAAAACTACAGATTTAAAGTCTGTTTTAACAGTGATTGCTCGGACCAAGCCATGGTAAAATTTTACCGAGTAAAAGTTGGCAAAAGTATTGCAAACCATAGGCGTTAAACCATTTTAAGTCTTGAGGAGAATGATAATATTTGGTTTTCAAACACGTAAGCTCTGGCCAAAATGTAATAAAATGGCCATGTACATTATCTACGCAAATTCTATTTATCAAATATATGTTTCCATCATTCCCCAAATAGTGGGGAAGTTTTCGGCCCATATCTGTTTTTGCTTGCAGAAACAAGTTAAGGAAAATGAAAAACAAAATATGAAATATATAATATAAAATACACAATACAAAATACAAAATATTAAAAAATAAAAAGTGTAAAATAAAAAAAATATTAAATAAAAAAAAAATAAAAAAAAAAAAATAAAAAACACAAAAAAAATAAAAAATAAAAATTAAAAAATGAATATGAAAAATAAAATTGAAAAAAAATAAAAAAATAAATAAAATCAATTTCAAAAAAAAATTAAAACTAAATAAAAATAAACACTAAGCCCTGACAATATACCCCCTGACAAAATATACAACAACCGCACCCCCGTCTAGTTCTTTTTTGGTTTCCTATGGTTTCCTATGGTTTCCTATGGTTTGTTTCAGACCGACTTTTGTCCGAAGCTTTATAGAAAAAGTAGACATCGTAGAACCTTCAAATTTTCAGACATGGCGTAGAGTGGTATGTAGGTGCTTTGTAAAAGTTTATGAGGCTGCACTCCCAGGGGCCTTTGCTTGGGGGGTAAAATCCTGAAATATTGCGTTTTTGCACTTTGTAGCTAACGACAGCCATCTAGCAGCAGAAAAACTTTCATACAGAATTCGTTCATATTCGCTTGCTTTGTCCAGCTCGCGTCGCGACGAGGCGGCTGCTGGCATCCCTGCTGCGCCCTATTGTCCCGCGCGTGCAACATTTGTGTTGGAAGTGGCTTGCCTAGTAAAACTATGCACATGCGACTTGCCTTTCATAAAGAGGCCTCTCTAAGTAAAAAAACCTATTGCACTTACAACACAAAATATTTTACCACCGCAAATTTAAATGCGAATCCTACAGGCAGTGTACACATCTCTGTTAGCACATGTTGTAATTGTTGCACCATTCAAACATATCAACACCAGGTCTAAGCAAATATAATTATACAAGGGCCGCAACAACAAAAAGCTTAAGTTTAACGCATTCTTAACGACGACGTTACAAAGCTACGTCATAACATGGCGTCATAAATAAATAAATCTTGCGTTTATTGGATTTAAATTGGCAAAACTTTCAATATAAAACGTGGCTTATTAGGCACATAAACGTGTTTGCATATTGCTCAAAACTACAGATTTAAACTCTGTTTCAACAGTGATTGCTCAGACCAAGGCATGGTAAAAATTTACACAGTAAAAGTTGGAAAAAGTATAGCAAACCATAGACGTTAAATCATTTAGAGAGAATGAAAATATTGACTTTTTAAACATGCTAGCTGACCAAAATGTAATAACATGGCCGTAAGCATTATCTACGTAAATTTTTATTGATCAAATGTATGTTTCGATCATTTGCCAAAATCTACGCCATATTTGAACCCCCTTCGCTTCAAAGCCATAATTTATTATATTATTATACACAACTTATAATTGTGTGTAGATATGTTGGATTGGAGTAACATACAGAACAGGTGCAAATAGCAAATATTCTCCAAATACGATGTTTCCAATATTCTCCAAATCGTATTTCATCGTATCGTCGCGGTAATACACAAAGAGGTAAGGCCGTGAATAAAGTTTCACCCAGCGTACAATTAACGGAGGGAAGCATTGCGAGTAGAGATGTTCAAAGCAGAATATCGGCGACACATTTATAATGCTTGCTTTAAATGCAGCGTCAGCATTTTTTCTGCGACCAATTACTTTGCGATAAGCTTCGCCTAATAATCAAGTGTCCGCTGCAAATTTAAATGCGAAATCTTAAGGCAGTCTACGCCTCTCTGTTAGCACCTGTTGTGCATGTTGCTCCAACCAACCTACCAACATCAGGCCTAAACAACTAGCAAAACTTTCGATTTAATAGTTTGCGTATTGAGAACATAATAGTGTGTTTCATATTGTTTAAAACTACAGATTTAAAGTCTGTTTTAACAGTGATTGCTCGGACCAAGCCATGGTAAAAATTTACCGAGTAAAAGTTTGCAAAAGTATAGCAAACCATAGGCGTTAAACCATTTTAAGTCTTTGGGAGAATGATAATATTTGTTTTTCAAACACGTAAGCTGGCCAAAATGTAATAAAATGGCCATACACACTATCTACGTAAATTCTATTTATCAAATATATGTTTCGATCATTTCCCAAAATCTACGCCATATTTGAATCCCTTTCGCATCAAAGGCTTAAGTGGGGAATTTTTCGGCCCATATCTGTTTTTGCTTGCAGAAACAAGTTAAGGAAAATGAAAAACAAAATATATAATATAAAATACACAATACAAAATATTAAAAAATAAAAAGTATTAAATAAAAAAAAAAATGAAAATAAAAATAAAACATAAAAAATGAAAAATTAAAACAAAAATCAAAAAAAACTAAATAAAAAAAATAAATAATAGAAATAAAAACATTAAAAAATAAAAACATTGAAAAATAAAAATAAATAATTAAGTCAATCAAAAATATTAAAAAAAAAATTGAAAAAAAAAAAAATTAAAAATTAAAAAAAAATAACACTAAACCTTGAAAGCATACCCCCTGACAAAATAAACAACAACCGCACCCCCGTCTGGTTCTTTTTTGGTTTCCTATGGTTTCCTATGGTTTGTTTCAGACCGAGTTTTGTCCGAAGCTTTATAGAAAAAGTAGACATCGTAGAACCTTCAAATTTTCAGACATGGCGTAGAGTGGTATGTAGGTGCTTTGTAAAAGTTTATGAGGCTGCACTCCCAGGGGCCTTTGCTTGGGGGGTAAAAACCTGAAATATTGCGTTTTAGCACTTTGTAGCTAACGACAGCCATCTAGCAGCAGAAAAACTTTCATACAGAATTCGTTCATATTCGCTTGCTTTGTCCAGCTCGCGTCGCGACGAGGCGGCTGCTGGCATCCCTGCTGCGCCCTATTGTCCCGCGCGTGCAACATTTGTGTTGGAAGTGGCTTGCCTAGCGAAACTATGCACATGCGACTTGCCTTTCATAAAGAAGCCTCTCTAAGTAAAAAAACCTATTGCTCTTACAACACAAAATATTTTACCACCGCAAATTGAAATGGGAATCCTACAGGCAGTGTACACATCTCTGTTAGCACATGTTGTAATTGTTGCACCATTCAAACATATCAACACCAGGTCTAAGCAAATATAATTATACAAGGGCCGCAACAACAAAAAGCTTAAGTTTAACGCATTCTTAACGACGACGTTACAAAGCTACGTCATAACATGGCGTCATAAATAAATAAATCTTGCGTTTATTGGATTTAAATTGGCAAAACTTTCAATATAAAACGTGGCACATAAACGTGTTTGCATATTGCTCAAAACTACAGATTTAAACTCTGTTTCAACAGTGATTGCTCAGACCAAGGCATGGTAAAAATTTACACAGTAAAAGTTGGAAAAAGTATAGCAAACCATAGACGTTAAATCATTTAGAGAGAATGAAAATATTGACTTTTTAAACATGCTAGCTGACCAAAATGTAATAACATGTCCGTAAGCATTATCTACGTAAATTTTTATTGATCAAATGTATGTTTCGATCATTTGCCAAAATCTACGCCATATTTGAACCCCCTTCGCTTCAAAGCCATAAGTTATTATATTAATATACACAACTTATAATTGTGTGTAGATATGTTGGATTGGAGTAACATACAGAACAGGTGCAAATAGCAAATATTCTCCAAATACGATGTTTCCAATATTCTCCAAATCGTATTTCATCGTATTGTCGCGGTAATACACAAAGAGGTAAGGCCGTGAATAAAGTTTCACCCACCGTACAATTAACGGAGGGAAGCATTTCGAGTAGGGATGTTCAAGGCAGAATATCGGCGACACATTTATAATGCTTGCTTTAAATGCGGCGTCAGCATTTTTTGGGGCGACCAATTACTTCGCGATAAGCTTCGCCTAATAATTAAGTGTCAATAGGGTGTATTTACCGCCGCAAGTTTAAATGCGAAATCTTAAGGCAGTCTACGCCTCTCTGTTAGCACCTGTTGTGCATCTTGCTCCAACCAGCATACCAACATCAGGCCTAAACTTATCTAGCAAAACTTTCGATTTAATAGTTTGCGTATTAGGCACGTAATAGTGTTTTTCATATTGTTTGAAACGACAGATTTAAAGCCTGTTTTAACAGTGATTGCTCGGACCAAGCTATGGTAAAAAATTACCTAGTGAAAGTTTGCAAAAGTATAGCAAACCATAGGCGTTAAACCATTTTTAGTCTTTAAGAGAATGATAATATTTGATTTTCAAACACGTAAGCTGGTCAAAATTTAATAAAATAGCCATATGCATAATCTAAGTAAATTCTATTTATCAAATATATGTTTCGATCATTCCCCAAATTCTACGCCATATTTGAACCCCTTTCGCATCAAAGGCATATTTTAAGTGGGGAAGTTTTCGGCCCATATCTGTTTTTGCTTGCAGAAACAAGTTAAGGAAAATAAAAAACAAAATATATAATATAAAGTACACAATACAAAACATTAAAAAAAAAATTAAAAAAAAATAAAATTAAAATAAAGTAAAAATTGAAAATAAACACTAAGCCCTGAAAATATATCCCCTGACAAAATATACAACAACCGCACCCCCGTCTAGTTTATATTATTTTATTTCAAAATAAAATTTGTGTTAGTGCGCCGTTATAAATAAGGATACTTACCAGGTTTAGTTTCTTATATTATTACTTTCACTTTGGTTCGTTGGAACTCTTTTATGTGCCTAATACGCCACCTATTTAATCAAAAATTTTGCCAATTTAAACCAAATAAATGCAGTGTTCTTAAGATTTATTTTTGCATGACGTTATGTTGTGACGTAGCTTTGTAACGTCGTCGCTGAAAATGCATTCAACATATTTTTTATTAAGAGAAGCCTCTTTCTAAAAGGCAAGTCGCACGCGTCCACTGTTACTAAGACAGTCCCTTCGCAGAAAAACGTTGCATGCGCGGGACTATAAAGCGCAGCAGGATGCCGTCGCTTCACCCGCTAAATAGAGCAAGTGATATGAACGCATTCTGCATTAAAGGTTTTTTGCCGCTAGATTAAGTAGACAGCTGTAAAGGTCTGAAACGATGACGTCACACTATTGATTCTTTCTCCCCCAATTAGAGGTGCCTAGGGGTGCAGACTCCTAAACTTCTTATACGCACCTACATACCATTCTATGCCATGTCTGAAAATTTTAAAGTCCTACGATGTCTACTTTTTTCTATAAAGCTCCGAAAATAAATTTTCTTATACGAGGAAAAACAAGATATGTCCCGAAAATAAATTTTCGGCCCATATAATAATCACGTTCTGGTGCCAGCGGAAAAGGGTGATCAATTAGCCACTTTAAAAACTAAACCTACAAAAACATTCAACATATTTCTCTACTACAGGGAATGGCTAAACTGCGGCTCGTGATTTGCACGCGGCTCTCCAATCAATTTAAAGCGGTTCTTACGTTCTGTTGTACTCGAGTTTGTAGCATGTTCAGTGTCAATTTTTGCGCGAAAATGTTTAACTCTCCAATATGTAGCCATCAATCCACATTTTAATTGACTAAAAAGAGGACGATAGTACAATGCAAGACAGTTTTACTTTCAAAGAATTCATTACCTCTTTATGGATGAATCAACGCATGCGAACGGAAAAAAATGATTCAAAACACTTTTGGCAGACTGACATCCGAAAGTTTTGATATTTGCCAAATTTTTCAAAACAAAACATTGATAAAATTCGCAAAAAAGAGGACATTTGTGCATTTTTCAGTGTTCTAGGAGGACCATTTGTTTTTTATTTTTGTTATTTTAAAAAAGACAAAGCCTTTTGAAAAAATACCTATCCAATATAGACCCATTTAGGAATCATAAACACGCCTTGTGTCCCTTGGCAGTCCGCTGACATCTATAAGGGGCGAAGGCTTTTGTCGACCTAATCTTAAATATATTGATTTCCATTGCACATTTCTGCACGGCACGTATACTTCTAATAAAACTAGCTGAACAAAGATAGGTTTGTAAGTAGCTTACGAACCTAACTAAGAATATTCATTTTTTGGTTTGCGCAATTATACAAAAAAAAATATGTTTAGAGATAAAATCGCATTTTTTTTAATTAAACCAACGCGGTATAAGAGCTCCAACACAAAACTGTTTACCAGGGCTGTGGAATGGGACAAAAACAACCTGAATCAGACTTCGGCCGAAAAAATGTGGTGTCATTTACTTCATCTTCATATGCTATTTCACCTTTACATTTTACAGTGGCATTCCCACGTCGGTGTCAGAATTCGGGATTCTTAAGTAGTCATTACTCCGAGTACCGAAAGACAAACCGACTCCGTTGAGTTCCGAGTCTCACCTCCAACTACGCAGCCCGGCTACAAGCACACAAAACGACAAATAACAGCATTATGTGGAAAAAACTTTGACCAAATGATAGTCAGGATAAGGTGTGGCGCAATGCTGACTGCAGCGATTTATTTGGGTTAGGTTGCGAGTTAGCGTTTGGGTTGTGGTGGGTCGAGTATTATTATAATTGTTATCCTTGGTCAAGGGTCGAGTATTATTATATTTGTTATCCTTTGGTCGATGCCTAAAATATACATAAAATTATTTTTATAGCTGCATTAAGCATTATCTGCCTTTTACCGCCTGTTTACCCTTAACTTTCTGTTAACCCTTGGACTTTGCCCCCCAGGTTAAAGTTGAAACGTAACGAAAGGTTCCCGGTATCGTTCCAACATGGTGTACTGAGCTTTTGTACGGCGGCCGTTCCTCATATCACTTATCCTGCCTTGAACTTAATATTTGATCAAAGTATTTTCCGCATTATGCCAGCACCAGTGGGGTACTTTCCCTAACTTGTAACGCACGCAGTTGTTAAAAATGCCTTCTGGCGTAAAGGGCGTAACCGCTTTATATCAAGATTCGTGTCGGGTCAAATTGACGTCATTACGGATGAATAAAGAGAAACATTTAGGCCAGGGCAATGAATATAGACCGGTTACCCAAAATGGTGTTTTGACTTACTTGGGTCTTGTTTTTTGTCCAAACATATGACAGCAGTTTCCAAACATATGACAGCAGGATCGCCTTGTAGCCTGTATTCGTAGTCAGCTAACTTTGCTAGCAAAACGGGCCTAAAATAACCAGGTTGTCAAACAGTTTGACTTTTTCGGTTCGGGTTTGGTTCGGGTTCACGGATCGGTTCAGTTCTGGCTTCGGTTCGGAGCATTTTCAAAGTTTCGGTGCAGCTCCGGTTCGACCATTGCTATTTCAAAAGCAGTTCATAAATTTTTAGTTTCTGTCAAAAATATTTGGTTGAGTTCCGGTCCAGCTCCTATAAATCTTACAAAAAACGGTTTAGGTTCTGTTACAATTCGCAAAAGATTGGCCCAAAACCGGTTCATAAAGATCCGGTTCGGTTCCGGTTCGACTCCATCGTATAAACCAAAATCCAGTACATGTGAACTGTTGTAATGCTGCCATTTATTTGACGATCTATTCGTGTTACGTCACAATGGAAGTGTTACGTCACACTCGATGCGATTTGTTATGTCACACTCAAAGCGATTCACAACATTTTACAGTGTGATTTTATCACTTCACCAAAAGATTGTAATTAAGCATGTCTTTTTTAATATTTTTCGCGTTGTTGCCAATTACCGGATATATAGGCCTGCGACTAACCACAATAGCCTACACCACTTTCATTTGTTTAAATATTAACCTACATGATGATCGGTTAGCGAATCAAAATTAACCTGTGCTTTATAATTTATTAAAATACAAACATTTTTTGGTAAAATTTTGCAAATGGCGCCAATTTTAAACATAGCATGAATTGACTACCAGAAATAAAAAATTGTGACGCCATTCAGGAGTAAACGGCTTTTTTTACCATGTTAGGGTTTGGTTAGGGTTGACGTAATTTCAAAATATTCGGTTCAGTTCCGGTTCGGCTCCTTGAAGTCTCGCAACAAACAGTTCGGGTTCGGTTAAGGTACGGAAAAAATTAGCCCAAAACCGGTCCATGAAGTTCTATTGTGGGCTCCGTTTGACTCCTTGAGAATAGCATTCTCTATACATCCCTGGCAAACTATAATTTTGTTAAAACAAGTTTTGTTATAAACAAATCTCCTCACCCTTCCAACTAAATGACGACAATGACTTCAAATTGAAGAGACGAAAACTGGTTTTAAAATTAAATTTCGTTCCAATTAAGAGACTGAATTATGCAGTTTTAGGCAAAAATACTCGCCTATTATCTTATAAAATGACTGACTTTGATCACTTTGAAAAACTCTAAATAGTATTTACCACGACGACAAACGACAATATTCTGTATTTGACGTCCTTGTATTGTTACCAAATTTACGTACAGTTAAACTTGGGATTCTCGGCAAATTTCCTAATCAGTTAATTACCTAAAATTCCTTAATAAACGTAGCTTGTTGATACTCAATAAAACACGACTGTTGCGTCGACAACCGGTTGAACAGCATTTAATTATGACGTCACACGAGACGTGCTCAATAGGCCTGGGGGCAAATTTCCAGTCAGAAACGTGTACAGCGAACAATATCAACGCCTTATTCCGCAATTCGTCGTTTTTCAGCGACTTTAAAGTAATTCCAGCAGATATAGCCGCCGTTCAGGTCAAACGCAGAAACTTGTAAAGGCAGTGTTTTTGCTATTATTTTGTGTAGTTGTAAATTTTAGAACCTTTAGCAGTTCGTTTAGGTCAAATTTAGTCCCGCAGCGTTCTTATGCATTGGAATTTTGTCAAATTGATTTACAAACAGTTTTAAAAGCCTTAAGCAATCTTGCTTGAGTATTTTCGCAATATCACCGACAATATTACATTTTATTATGATTTTACGATAAGTTGGGTCACTATGCACGTAAGGTAGCTTGATAATGAACTTCAAAGCCAAAAAGGTCTAGTAGATCGACATCAGCTTGATTAAGACGTTTCGAGACGAACTTGTAATTTGACATTAACTGAAGATGAAACAAGTTCGTATTGAAACGTCTTGATTAAGAAGATGTCGATCTACTCGACCTTTCTGGCATTGCAATTCTTTACGATAAGTACTTTTTACATTTTAATGCAAAGTTTGCAAAACAATTTAAAAAGGGTTTTGTCTTTTGCTTTTTTTAGTTAACCTGAGTCAACTTTAAATTTACCGATAAAAAACTTTTATCAGTGCTAATTAATGTCTACATTAAGTTAAGCAAAATAATCAAAAAGTTTGACAGTTTACTCCTTTTAAAATTTATGAATTGTTTTGTCAGGTTAGATTTAAAAGAGTTTTTGTTTACGTTGTGCAGCCACAAAAATACCCCGTAAAGTCAAAAAAAGTAATAATTGTTTATTCAATAATTGATTTCGTTTAGATTTTGTCAGGTTTTTGTTAACCAGGACACAGCTAAAATGTCGAACGAAGGCAAAGAAGCTGTTGAAAACGAAGCCTTCGAAGGAATTAATGGTATGTCCTGCTGAGTGAAACATATAGGAGACTACGCGTTGTAAATGTTGTAAAGTGTTGCAATGGCTCGCAATCAAGTCACTGTTTCAAATTACTTGACTTGTCTCAAGCATACTTAAGTCACTGTTATTAAATACCTCCGATTGACTTAAGTCTTTTGGGCAAACGATTTGACTCGACTGATGCTATTTGGACGAATGACATGACTTGACTTAAGTATAATGTAGTCCATGCTTTCACATGAATTTATTTGACTTCAAGTCATTTTGGAGAATGACATGATCGAATTTAAGTCTTTTGACCAAAATGACCTCACTTTACTAAAATTATTCGGAAAAACTTAATTCAAGTCATATAGACAAATGACTTACATGGATCCAAAGTGTCTTAATTGAAAACATATAAAAAATAAATAAAAAATGGTTTGTTGCCTCAAATATTCAACTTAAAAAAGTATACTGCTATATTTATTTCGTTGTTGGTGATTGCTGTGCGAAATATGTTTCAAATCGAATCACTTCACTCATTTTTAATCAAGTAAAATTTGCGTCGATACCAATGACTTAACTTGACGCTCACATGATAGAAGATCATTACTGTGTTTACTGTATGTCCCTAACTGGGGATGTCCAAAAGTAGTCGATAACCGATTGGCAAAATGCTAGTTTCGGAACTCGTCCGACACTTGGATGGTATTTACTGCAACGCGATACCAAATTAATTTGTTCTTTACAGGCATTTATTCGTTTTTTAAGATCCAATGTAGAGTTTTCTATCCAAAAAGGTAATTTTTTTAGAAAATCATAGAAAAAAGCTCCAAAATAAATGTAAGCTTCTAATGTAAAGCAAGTAAAAACGCTAACAATCATTATAATTTCAGGTGTCAGTTTTGTTTTATTGATCAAAATAATGACGTCATTTGGTATCAGTCCCATGGCGATACTTTGTGGCGAAAATATCGGTTATCGGAATAAAATACTAAGTATCAGACAACATATACCCAGACCTATTAGATTTAACTGTTGTAAAAAAAACTTTTTTGCTGGAGCTACAAAACTGTACAAAGCGTCTTCGGATGTTTAAATATACGCTTTGACAATTGTCATGCTCAACATATATTTACCTTTCATCCCTTAGATGAGAAAAGTACCGCAGTAGCGCCGTCTAGTGACGAGCAGAAGGACTGCAGCCGCTTCAGCGAGGACGGAATGGAAACTGAAATTGAAGTTTCGTCGCAGGTAAAAAGACAAAAAAACGGACTAAAGCTTTTATCTAACGTACAACGGTGTCTAGGGATGTCCGATATTATCGGATCGAAGGCGATACCCGATGCCAAGCAGTGGAATCGGTACTCGTCCGATACTAGGGTTTTGTATCGGTACTCGTCCGATGTTAGGGTGTGGTATCGGTACTCGTCCGATACTAGGGTTTTGTATCGGTACTCGTCCGATGTTAGGGTGTGGTATCGGTACTCGTCCGATACTAGGGTTTTGTATCGGTACTCGTCCGATGTTAGGGTGTGGTATCGGTACTCGTCCGATGTTAGGGTGTGGTATCGGTACTCGTCCGATACTAGGGTTTTGTATCGGTACTCGTCCGATGTTAGGGTGTGGTATCGGTACTCGTCCGATACTAGGGTTTTGTATCGTTACTCGTCCGATGTTAGGTGGTGGTATTGGTACTCGTACGATACTAGGGTTTTGTATCGGTGCCGATCCGATACCAAATTTATATAGGGATTACTGCTTTGATTTTTTATCAAATGCAGAATTTTTCATCAAAAAAGTAGGTTAATAACTAGATGTAGCGGTACTACATCTCATATAGGCGTAGCACCGGGGCCATGCCCATTTGAAAATTTATAAATATTGTACTCAAAATAAATTGTTTTGTAGCGCTTATGTGCAGTACCACAACAGCCGATCACAGGCATGCCACGCCTTCAATTGTCATGCACTGTTACGTCACAAACGATGTAGTTAATATTACGTATGCTTTACATTAATGTAGTTTTTCTTTTCAGTCATTCTGTTTTTGCTCGTTTAATGGATTTTGAGTATTGCGTTAAACTCAGTTACTTGTTGCTCGAAACGGTTTGCTAGCATATTTATTTGTGTTCGAGCTAAACAAAAAGTAGTTTTTCCATAAGAGCTATATAACAGTTTTTTAACATCTAGTTATAGGTTGGCAAAAAACAGAGAGAATTTCCTCAAACGGGATAACAGTCTCGAAAAACAAATAGGATTCGCGCGAGACGCCTTCAATTTGCTGCTATGTATAATAAAAAAGGAAATATAAAGCTGCGAAAGCGGCCGTGTCCGCGTGCAGTTTTATCAAAAATTATGCTAAGAAATGATAGCTTAGATTTATCTGGAAGCAAGATTCTTTCATCAAAAGAGCCATATGGCGTCACAAAAAGTGCCATATATGGCTCGCGAGCCATAGGTTCCCTACCCCTGATGTAGATATTATCAGCAAATTATTTGCCGGTTTCTGCAAAATTATTTGCTGGTTTCTTTTCAGGATGTCGACAACGAAGTTCCGAAAAAGAAAAAAAAGAAGAAAAAGAAGAAAAACGCAGAAAAAAAGGCGGAAGAAGAAAAAGTTGAAGACGAAAAGCCTGCTGGTGTTTCAGGTAAATTGGCTGTCAGTAGGGTGATTATTTTTTGAGTTGTCAAATAAATCAAAAAAAATTTGCACGTTAGCTTAAAGTTTGTCAAAATTATTTCATTTTAAATAAATTATAAATACACATAAATTGATTACAAAGTTAAAAAAAAAAACTATAGTCAGTTTTTTGAAATTGTCTTCAGTTAGAAGTTTGTCAGAAAAAGTACTTTTTAATTTTATTCAACGACGTTTTAACTGTATTAGATCGTCATTAGAGCAAAATACGGTTATATAAGTTAAGTCTAGCGTAAGAGAAAAAGTTAAAGTTTCACACGGTTTTAATTGCATGTTTTTTTTTTAAAGTTTCACACGGTTGTGATTGCATGTTAGCCTAATACAGGGGTTCTTAAACTGGGGTACATTGACCCATTGGGGATTTGGGAACTAATTTTTATGTAGATGAATGCCAAATTTTAATATTAGTGAATATTTAGAAAGTAAAATTTTATTGAAAAAAACGTTTTAGCACTGAATGTATTTAGACTCCATTTTACTTAAATCATCAGCATATTTTTGAAAGTCTATTTGTTTGTGACGTCATTTTTGTAAATTTCTTGCCTACTGTGGTCAACGCGAAGCAAAAAAAAAATTGTAGGGGTCCGCGGTAAAAAAAGTTTAAGAACCCCTGGCCTAATACGTCCGATCGATAAAAAAAATGATCGCGATCCGATGAGTTACTTAATGGCGTCATTACGGTGACAATAAATTAACTAGAAAAAAAATTAAAACGTTAAAAAAGTATTTCTTAAGGTTACAAGAATAACATTTGAGAGTGAGTTTTGAAGTGTGTTACCTCCGGTTGTGAATCGATATTTTCGTTTTAGATAGAAACGCAAGTTTAAATCGCAAATTATGGCTGAATGGTTTACATCAATTTGGTTTATTTAATAAACTACCCAAC
This sequence comes from Ascidiella aspersa, assembly GCF_963924565.1. Taxonomy (NCBI): domain Eukaryota; kingdom Metazoa; phylum Chordata; class Ascidiacea; order Phlebobranchia; family Ascidiidae; genus Ascidiella; species Ascidiella aspersa. The sequence goes on from NC_139451.1 coordinate 5,931,233, forward strand.
TGGTATTTCAACTTATTTGAGATTAAATTCGCCAAACGAGATCGTGTTCCGTTTTGAGATAAAATCGATAAAAAATTCCAGTTGGAATTTTATCAAGGCGCAAATAATACCAAGAAATTGGCAAATTAAAGTAATAAATAACAAGTGTCCGGATAAAACTTATGAAACTCTATATAGAATAGAAATTAAAATAAAATAAAAAATGAACAAGACTTTATTTTAAAAAAAACTAAATTTTAAAATTTCAACCACTATTTTTAAGAAATTGTAACATATTTTAGCGCCATAATACTGGGGGGGGGTCTAGTTTGATGGGAATCTTTTTTTCACAACAAATAAACATAAATTTATTTGAAAAAAGACAAACTAAGTACGAAACTGTACGGATGATGCTAGTAGGAGCGAAATGTCTTTCTTGCATAATTCATAAATGCTAATTTTAGTTTGCTAACTTAAGTTTATATTAATTGCTCATAACCGTACGAGTTTACCAATTATAATAGTTAAACATTAAATTTTGTATAACAAGGACTTGACTTAGAAATGACTTGTTATTTAGTCAAAACGATGCGACTTGGACTTGAGTTATTTTATAATGGCTTGTTTACAACAATGACTAAATGCTGGCCCCAAACTGATTTGAAGAACAAATATAATTACGTGGGGAGCAATTAATAAACTAACTTTATAAGAAATTTTTACCGCAGATAAAAAAAATGTTCTAATATTTTTTTAAATCTTGACGCAGTAAACTGGTATATTCAATGCACTGGTATATTCAATGCAATGGATTGCGGTGTAGTAAACTGGTATGGAATTTCAAAAATTATTTTTTAATGTTTTTCAAACAATGTTACTTTCCTTCACAGAAAAGGTTGAAGCTCAGAACAGTGATGTTGAACAAAGCCAGGATCTGGAATCTCCAAACAATGATTTAAAGGTTTGAACTAGAGATGCCCGATACTCGCTATTTTATTGCGCTACTCGATACCCGGTAGTGGGGCAAAAATATCTCTATCCGATCAAAAAAACTTTCAAAACTAATTTAATCCTAATTAAAAAAATGAAATCAGGAGTAATCCACCTAATTTAAACCTAAAAACTCTTGTTGAAGATTGAATTATAATACATCTTATTTTATAAAAGTTAATCAGGATTGAAACCGCCCATGGGAAAACTAGTCCTACAACAAAGTAAGAACAAATTTTAAAAATAATTTTAATTTATTTCTAGTTGAATAAAGTAAAAAAATAAATTACCAAAAAACGCATTAAAATAAAAAAAATTAAAAAAGAACAAAAGACAATAAAAAAATAATTTAATTTGATTAAAATTGAAAAAAAAGTAGAAAATGTTGATGACAAAAAAGAGGAATAGGACCAAACAAAAAACATATAGAAAACTTTTAAAATAAATTTTATTCAATTTTAATTTGAAAAAATTAAAAGCAAAACAGGAATAAAACCGAAAATTTTCGTTACAAAAAAATAAGAATAGTAGCTAAAAAAAAAGCAAAAAAAAAGAAATAAGCTTTAAAATAATTTAAGTTAGCTCTAATGGATACAAATAATAAAGTAAATGACACAAAAATCCAATAAAGACCAAAAAAATTAAAAACGAACAACAGATAAACGTTTATTTTACCTTATTTTTAATTAAAAGAATTAAAAATAAAACACGAATAAAACAACCCGACTTAAAATCTCCTGTTACAGAAAAATAAGAAGAAAAGCCTCAAGAGCAAGATGGGCAGCCTCGGTTCTGCTCCACTTCTTCTCTTCCTGGCTGTCTTGATCTGCGTCATCCTACCGATCGCGATCTACGCTTGTGACGTCATAATCAGTGTGAACGTTCTGGGCGACAACTCAAACGAGTTGCTGGGCGATTTGGAGAGCGACGACCGTTGGTGCGCTGTGTACGAAAACTTTATCGATCTCAACTACAGGCACAACTTTACCGAGACGGTGATGGACAAGGTGAGGGAATAATAAAACTAAAAAAATGAATAAAAAAACACCCTTTAAACAAAAAACTAATGACCTTTAGGTAAAAAATGAATTGTATGTGCTTTGTGTTAACCCATTAAAGTTTAATGATTAAAGTTTAATGAACAAAGTATCCCTTTAAAAAAGATTTAAAAATAAGAGAAACTAGAAAACAATAAAAGTTTGGAAAAAAGAACGAACGTTAAAATTGGTAAACTCGTCCGATTATATTAGCAATATATCCATCAAAAACGCAGAAAAATATCAAAACGCAACATTTATAAAATATAAGATAAATAAGGCCCCTACCCAAAGTCAAGTGATTTGGACAAAAGCCTTAAGTCAAATCACTTAATTCAAGTCATCAACTTAACGCATTACAACACTGATTTTGAGCCTTATTTGATTTTCTTTGTGTTTTTTAGATTGAAAACATCGCAAAACAGTGCCAAAGAGAAAAGGAGTACGTGTTGGAATCACAGGTAACGTTTAGTGTCTAGTTTCTCAAAGTGTCACATGCGGAACACCTTCGATAGACCCTTACCGCGTGCTGACCTCTTTACATTTATTGCATAATGTGCTCTGTGGGAGCAAATACCGATATAGTAATGTAATGTCATTTTGTATTAGTATCCATAAAACGAAAACACGAATTTAAAACGTATTTAGATACAACGGGAAAAGGAAGCGGCTGACTACAGAAGGAGATTTATAACACAAGCCGACAACAACAACAGCACAAATACAACAGCACAAACTACATCAGCTCCATACAACAATAACACACAGACAAACTTGAACCAAACACAACTCAACACAACACAAGCTACAAGCACAAAAAACACAACAACAACACTACTAAACGTAACAAGCATAAACTCTACAACAGTAAACACAACAACAACAACAACAACAATAACAACAACAACAACAACCACAAACCCTACAATAGCAGCTACAGAAGCTATAACAAACTCCACCATCAACTCCACTAGCGAACAAAGCCCATTGTCAACTGCAACAGAAGAAACAACCAGCGATTATGACGTCACAACAGAACTGAGCACAACTTTGGAATACACGACAATGGGCGATGCAATAACGACCACCGAAAGCCCGTTCAAGTACAGAAAGAAAGGAATGCAGTGCTACAACGATTTGTACTTTATCAAAGTCCATCAGCAATGGTCTTCAAAGTACAACCTCGACTGGCACGCCAGCGTATTCGGCACATTAAGCCAAGTGCAGCAAGCCCTGTTTTTCATGTTCACCGTGATCGGTTTCATCTTTCTCATGATCAGTATCGTGATGCGTTGTGAAATCTTCCTTAATAAGAAGTGGTCCTCCTTTCTCATATTCGTTTTCCTGCTTTACTCCATATCGACGAGTCTCACGGCTTACGCTTTCGTGATGCAAACGGGAAACCAAGGCTTGAGGTAAGTTTCGTTGCATCACAATTAGGCATGTCCGATACTTTACCGATATTTATCGCGATTCGAAGCGATACTAAATAACGTAAACAAAGCAAAAATAAGGTGTAGTTTTATTCTTGTTAGTTTCGAGCGTTTTATTCTTTTATCTGTTCAACTTTGAGAGATTACATTTAAAGATGTCCGGCAATATCGGATCTGAGCCGATAGAGATGCCAAGTAACGGAAAAAGCATAGTTTTAATAAGGTTTTGCTGTCTGGAAAATGATTGAAGGTCTTGGGCAAATTAAACATGAATGACGTCATCAAAAACAAATATATCAAAACAAAAGAAAAGTTTGTATCAAAACAAAAGAAAAGTTTCTTTCATTATTTTTAGATGAAATTAATTAAAACGTGCAGGAAAATAATTTAAGGGTTAGGGTTAGGAATAATCAGGCTAATTTAACGGAAGCGCGTTGATAATAAACAACTGCAAAGAGTGTTGACAATAATTGATAATTTGTTTTGAATATGTATATGTTTTCAAGGATGGAATATGAACAGCAATATCTATTTACACAGCTTTTAACATTTTTGTGGCTTTTCAAATATTTTTGTAAAGAATAAATTTACAGAAGACCATAACATAAACTTGCAACGATGACCAGTTATTCGCTTTACCTAAACGAGCAAACTAGATGAAATTAAGACGTTCAAAAGACTTTATTTTTCTGGTTATTAGGAAGAAATGTTTTTAGCGTTGTAAAGCTATCTTTTTTGATAAATTTAGTATTCAGAATACATTAACTGTTTTCGTTTGCAAGTAACGGCTGAAAAATCTATATCTATTTGGTATCGATTGGCACTAATACCACCCCACTTGACAACCATTTTTTGCAATACAATTATACCGTTTTGAGGTATGATTATTTTTAACACGTGACCTGTCGAAGTTACGCCATACCGTGGCGTCATAAAGTTACGTAAAATCGTGACATCACAAAGTTACATCTTAACGCATAGAATATTTTTTCATTTCTAAACTGTACCGCCGGCCTAAAGAGTTTGCTAAACAACTGCTTAGATTTCTTGGAATCAAGTTATTTTGCAAATGACTTGACTGGGACTTGACTAATTTTTAAAGTCTTCTCTACAAATGCAGCTACTATTAGACTTTCATCAACTCAAATTTGAAGTGACAGGGGCTTACTTTATTTTGCAAATGACTTGACTGGAACTTGACTAATTTCGAAAAGACTTTTCTACATCAGTGCTACTATTAGACTTCAAATCAACTCAAAATTCGACAGAGACGTTAGTTATTTTGCAAACGACTTGACCTGGCCTCGATTTATTTCGCCAACGACTTAACTTAGACTTAAGTTATTTTTTACAAACGACTTGATTTGGATTCAATATATTTTACAAATGACTTGACTTCGACTTCGAAAAGACGTTTTTACAATACTGTCACTATTAGACTTCCAATCAACTCAAATTGATAGTCAATAACGTTTTAAGCAAGCCGGGTCCTTGATATTTTTCTGTTTATTTCAGGTGCTTTTTGTGTCAGTTTGTGAGCTCGTGTGAAGACATAGACCCGTGGTACATTGGTATGAAGGGGTATTTCCCCACCGAAAGCGTGAACTGGACCCTCGTCGCATTTGTAAGTATGCAAAATTGCCTTGAGTGGCTCTGAAGATTCCGATACTTGATATTTTATACCGATACTCGATGTTTTGGACAAAAACTATTCCGATATCTATAGGGACGGCCATACAAGCACAAAAGATGAAATTGACCCTTTTAAAGTATCATTTCCAGACTATTATTCTATTTGATAAGAAGTGTAGTTACCTCCAGTTGCTAACCTACTAGTTTTTGATAAAATAACCTTTGAAGATAAAATCGTTACGTTGGGTCGTAATTTATGACAAATATTTTTTTTTTAATTGGTATCGCATTTGCTCCGATACCACCCTATAGTATCAGACAATTGTACCGACAAGTAATCTACTGCTAATCTATCGCCTCCGATCCAATACTATCGTACAACCCTAGCTGTGAACTATTACTTTTAAGCCTAGTAACGTTTTCCATAAAACGTCAAAATTGCTGCTTACACCATAAATGCACTTTAAAAAAGGTACCAGCTTTTAAAATACATCATTCGAGTGTTTTAATGACTGGATAAATACACTTCACTATTTACAAATCAATTAACTTTATAATAAGTAGGTACAGACCTACTTCTGTATGGGATTTGATATTCTTATTACGTCTTACTACAACCTCCAACCATTATGCTCCAAAATTGACTTAGTATTTTAGGCAAAAGTACTTAAATCAACAAATACTCTAGACAATTGATTAAGTCAAATGACTTGGTGTAGCGTATTTTCCAACATCTTCTAACGCTACATTGTAAAATCAAAATAAAGCCCATTCTCGTGTGAAATGTTAGACGTCATAAAGAGTCTAATCTCCGCTTGGTTTGAAATGAACTGTTTTCCTTAAACAATGCTCGACTAGATTTTAAAACCTTTGATTCTTTTGCAGCTAAGTTTCATCTTTAAGCTGTTCGATTGCTTCGCCTTTGGTTTCATTACTCTCTATTTCGTCCTGGACTGGAATTCCGACGCTTTTTGGCTCATCTTTCTCAAACTTTTCGGCTGGCTACTTGTCTTTCCGCTCATGATCTTTACGCCATCTGCCGGAGTTATTGCTTTCGAAGTTCTACCGGTAGGTGTCGCTCTTATTACAAAACCGAGAACCGTATTGGGCTCCGAATAATAGTCGAAGTTTCGTTGCTAAAAAATACACCAATTGCCCACTGTTGAACTATTGTAACTTATACCGACAATTATAATATGCATTCTTGTATTTTATACACTTTTGGGAGACGAAACCAACAAAATAGCGATTTTAATTAAGATATGCGAGAAGTAATAATAACACTTTATTCCATATAAAAATCACTAAATTGCTGCATTCCTTTTGATGTGGATTTTGAATTGATCAAAGGTTTAATAACTAATTCAATGAATCCTAATTTCCCCTTATTTTATACACTTGTCTGTAATACCCAATATAATATAAGCACCCATTATATATTTATCTATAATAATTATAATACCCTGTCTATACCATACAAATCCATGTTTATGAAGTTGTCAAAGGTTCCCAATGACCTTGAACTGCCCTTCACAGGCGACAGGTTTTAATTTAATGATTCGAATTCTCCCTTTAACTTATGTATTTCTCTATAATACCTGCATCCCTGCATGTACTATAAAAACCCTAGTTTATGCAGCTAAAGTAAAACTTTACCTTTATCAAACCACGTGTCAAGTTTGTCCAATGACCTTGAACTATCCTTCACAGGCGACTGGTTTTGGCGGCACTTCAGTGAGCCTTGCTCTCACCATCTTGTTCGGAATCGGCTGCGCTTTCTGGGGGATATGCTTGATTGCACTTCCCATTTTCTGCCGACTGCGCATGTGCGGTAACGATGGCGACGAGACTGACGACGAGGAGGAAGAATATTAACTGGGATGACTGGTTGTTGCAAGTTTGGTGGACATTTTTTGTCAAAGCAACGCACAAAAATGTAAAACAATGGAAAGGCATTTATACACTCCATTTTATTTAACACTAGAATTACCGCGTTGTGGACATACCTAATATCAAAATGGCCGTTTGTCTAATGAAGAAAAAATGTGCAGAATAATTTTGCTTTATTTCCTTTAAAAGACTTGAATCTTAATAGGTGTGAGATAAATGCATTGTAGACTCCATTACAATATCATGTTCTGGAATTTACTTATAGGCCATATCTACGAATTGCATTGTAGGCGCCCAACTTACTTACTACGCTTGTTACATGAACCACAAAGAAATATTCAAAAGCATACAAGAACAAGAAATTAGCAGCGCTCAGCGCAATACACATATTCAACTTTCACACCACTTGTACACTTTCCGCAACCTAATACACAGCATCCACATCTAGTGTTAAAGGTAATAATATTACAGGCTCGTTTAAGATATGCGTCTATAACTACAGATGCTCTAAGGCGCATTTTAAGCCTAGAAATAAATACAGTTTACATTGTTGGTTCCGTGTTGGTATTTCAAAACGCGTCAAAGTACAACACATTTTTTGTTTAATGTTTCAGCTCAAAGTTGCGTTACAAAAATGTTTTAGACATTTAGGAGCTATTTTATCCTAACACCAAATTAACAAAAATTACTCTAAAAGTATTGTCACTTTTCGATGCTCAATCGTTTCTTAAAAACAGTTTATTTATTTAAATAATTAAGTGGTTAACTTTTACTTATTATTTATTACCCATCTAGTGCCTTCACCTGTTTATTCAGGAATAGATTTATGTGCAAAGGATCAAAATTAATAATAAAATGCAAAAACTTAATCTTAGACTAAACATCTTCTGTTTCTTTTAAAATTAAATGTCGGTTTGTTTCGAATTTGCTCCCAGACAATTGTACATTAGCCAAAAAGTGCATTTTTGTTCTGTCTGTTTTTTCTCGCCTACTTATTGCGTTCAATAAAGCTTATGAATGTAAAAGCAAAGAAAATTGTGCCTTTGTAAAGTCTAAAGTTATTGACAAGAATACGATTCTATAGAGGCACTGGAAGCAGATAAAAGTAACGTTCGTTACTCGATACTTAATTCCGATATTTTGTACTTGAAGTATCGCTATCCAATACCAAATGTCATTAGTGTGATCAAACAATCAAGCTAAACGAAATTAATAGATAATTTTTCGCAGGTGTATATGCCAAAATGTGCTTTAACCTTAAGAAGTTTAATAATTATTATCATTAGTCGTTAGCCTACTGTTTATTTTACAGTTTACACCTCAAGATTGTATTGCCCAGTAAGATCACATGACATGGCTGAACTTCCTATATTAATCTAGTGTCGGGTCTGTACCGATACCACCCTAGTATCGGACGTGTTACGATACTACCACTTGGCAAAGGGTATCGTCACCGATCCGGTGTTATCCGGCACCCATAGCACAAGTATTGCGGTTAACATAACTTATGGCTAAACCAGTGGCCCTCAGCCTTTCATGAGCGGTCGTTTCTTTTGAAAAAAATCAATTTTCATGACTTGACAATCGACCTAACTACATGAAAAAAATACCTTAATAGCATCATTTTCCGATGGATATCACACGATTACTTGTCTATATTTGTAATACAATTGGGTCGCTTTTCAAATTTACAATATTCGCGGCACACTTGACATTCTTTAGCGGCGTCAGATTGGGAATAAACTCATTTGGGATTCTACCCCACTCAAGTTTCACAAAACACGTTCCATTAGAGGGAGATTTTTAAACGGGTAGATAAGTCGATTAAAGCAAACCGAGTCCGACTCTGGCCAAAAAAATAGAGTCGAGTTTCCACGAGTCCGAATCCAGCATAATTTCCAATTCCTACGAGTCCCGAGTTCGCCAATGCTCAGGCTATTTTCCACCCATTCAAGTAACTAGAAAATGTACATATAGAGCAATCCACTGATAGGAGTGTTGTTTCATACACCTATCCACAATATGGTTGGATAATAATACAACATGTTTTTAGTTTGGAACTGCACGTGCGCACGTCGGACTTGAGGAGTTTGACTCACAGTATTGTAAACAAGTCATTTCTAAATAACTTAAATCCAAGACCAGTCCTTTGTAAAATAACTTATGTCCAAGTCAAGTAATTTGTTAAATAACTGAAATCTAATGACGTCTTTCCAATAAATCAAGTCTAATCATAATTATAGGAAGTCAAATCCAAGTAAAATCCGTAGAGAAACGACGCATCTGTTTGTGCTTGTAATTATAGCGTGTTCGCCTGGTAAAGTGTTAAATATTTCACCTCGATACTATTTTTCTTTCCTGGCCATTCTGGCAAATCCAGCGGCATTTCGACGTAGTTAATCACCATCGCAGTCGCTCTTGTGCTATATAGTGTCACGCTACTGCTGGACAAAAAACAACAGCCAACAGATGCATGCCTTACTTGCGAGACGTGTTTTTACTGCGCTGTAAGCCATTTCATTGAAAGCGAACTATGCTAAATTATGTGAATGTACAATAAATCTATAAGCGGCCTAACAGTATGCACTTTGAAATGCTACGACAGTTTGTTTAGTTTCGATTTAGTGGAGTTCAGATAGCACGGTGGTCATGTCTGCCCTGTTGAAATATACAAATCCATAAAAAGTAAACATTAAACTAATAAAGTGTGTACACTAGTTGATTATACGAGCAATAACTCCACTAAAAATCGCAACATATAGCGAGCAAATATGTCGAAAAATGTTTTTTTTTGGTAAGGGACTTTTTGGTAGGAATATTTATTTTCGCTTCTACAAATCATTACGGATTTTTTTCCCTTTTACACGATTTTCGACTTACAGTGTGTTACTGCTTGCGATTCGATTTAAAAAAAGTCGTTTTTTTGGAAGCATGCTCTTTCTCGAGTCAAGCCAAGTCATTCAAAAACAGTGACTTAAGTCATTATAACATTGCTGACTCGAGTCCCTAATCCGCAGTCCTGCTTAAAACTCATGATGAAATTCATAAATTTGAGTCTAAATGGGCAAATCAAATATTACCCTTATTCTAAATATCCATGGATTTTTCTGTGTATATTCACAAGGTGTAGATTTTTTTAAAGATTTATTTGAAACGTTTAAAAAATGATACGTACTTACGTATGGGATTTGGTATGCTTACTACGTCTAACTAAAACATCCAGCCATTATCTTGAGATTTATTTGAAACGTTCAAAAAAAAATACACATGGGTATTAATATTCATTCTACGTCTACCAACCTCCAGCTATTGCTTTATTCGAAACGTTTATAAAGATACCTGGACTTCTATATGGGCTTTGATATTCTTACTATGTATTACTACAACATCCCGCCATTATGCTCCAAAGAAAAGAGCTTTTAAATAGTTGCAGCCATAAAACTTTTATTTGCGGAACGTTTTTTAACACCAAACGAATTTTTTTCTAGTTTTCACCAAACGAAAAAAAATTCTAGCGTGTCGAAGATTAAAACAGACAACAAAAGCTTACGCATTTTCTGCAAATGGAACAGTTTCGATAAAATAGGAATCAAACTTTGTTCAGTGAAAGCATTTTGGACGAAAAACATAATTTAAAATGAAAAATTTGCGAGGAAAAACTGTTTTTAAACAAGCTATTTCATTTTTTGAACGGCATAAAATAACAAAATTATTATTTTCAGTATTTTACTATATGTTAAACGTTGCAACATGTTTTGCCGTTTTACTGTTTCTATAAGTTTTAATTTTTAATGTGGAGTGTGTTTTAGTATCAAAGATCGCTGGTAAAGAGAAAAAAAAATTACAGAGAAAAATATTTTAATATTAAACTTCAATTTCCTATTTTCAACTAGCAACTGAAAGAAGAGACAAAAGCAAATCAGTTTTTTAATGGAAACTAACCCAAAAATACACACATAGTACAGTAGTTATTTCCCATTATTATTTAACCAGTTTATGGACACACAACTCATTGCACTGAAAAAATAGGGCCAACAGAACAACAGCCTGCGATAAAATATATAAAAACAAGCACAAAAAGATATGGAAAAACAGTAAAAGTGTTTACAAACGATAAAGTACAACACCAAAACAACAACAAAAAGGGAAGCGCACTTGCTCCTAAGACAGTGCGTTATTGTCTGAAAGAAAAAAACAACAACAACATTGTTTTAGTGAAAATACGTAGATTTATATTAAACACGCCTTTTCAGATTTTGAAAAATAGGTTTTTCTTATATAAAACTGTCTTTTAACTGAGCCGAAAAACAATAACTAGTCAAGGTCATTTATTTCGTTGTGAAGGTCACGGAAAACGTTGAAATGCTGTTTTTTTGTCAAAGGTTAATTTCAGAAGAAAAGTCAAACAACAAGGTCATTTTATTTATTCTGAAGGTCACGGAAAACGTGACACTGCTATTTTGGTGTTTTTGTCAAAAGTTATATTAAACGGGAAACGAGAAATTTCAGAAAAAATTAAAATAATTACTAGCCAAGGTCATTTGTTTTGTTCTGAAGGTCAGGGCAAACATGAAAATGTTGTTTTTGTCATTTTGTTAAAACGTCCATTTAAACGGGGAAATAAATTTTAAAAGAAACCGTTTTAAAAGAAACCATCAAGAGATTTAGCCGACAAACTGTTAATAGTCAAGGTCATTTTTTCGTTTTGAAGGTCAAAACAAACGATACGATGTTCTTTCGGGCGTTTGTTGTCAAAAATCAATTAAACGAAAAAAAACCTGGAAATTCCCGAAAAAGAAGGTTTAGCATGAGATTTAATATGCTGTATCAAGATTTAAAGTCAATTTCAAAAAAAAGCGAAAAAAGGGTTCAGTTATGTATGGTGTGGCCGTTAAACGGGTTTCGAAAGTCCTTTCGTTTTTGTTTTGCCGGAACCACCCAGTCACCAGTTAGTTGAGGTCTTCTGTATTGCTCGGTCGTCGTGGAATTGAAAACGGGAACAGTTTCGACTGCGGCAGTGGAAAGAGACTGGAAAAATTAAAAAAATTAAAAAAATGTATTATTAAAAATTTCTATTTAACTCCGAGATGGTGTCTGTAAAAAAAAAATTAAAAAAATAACAGTGCACATTACATATAAAAACTATAAAAGCTATTTGTAAAGAAAATTGTATCTTTTGAATTCGTATAGTGCTATGACAAATTTGTATGAAACTTTGACATGGCATTTGTAAAAACAACAGTGCACATTTAAGTATCAAAAATGACGAAACTATAAAATTCAGTGTACATTTTAAGTTGTAGAAAATGTACGGCATTCATATGGAAGAGTATAAGAGGTATAAAAAATGGCGGAACTATAGACATATTTTTAAAAATTGTTTATTTTCATATCCGTATGCAAATGTGCTATGGTATTTGTAAAAAAAAACTTAAAAAACAATGTACATTTTAAGTTGTAGAATATGCACAGCATTCATATGGCAGAGTATAAGAGGAATAAAAAATGATAAGTGATTTATTTTTACTTTTTTTAGAAAACCACTGTGCATTTAAAAGTAGTGCAACAGACAAAATAAGGTGCGTCGCAAATGTACTGTGTATTTCAAGTTAACACCAATTGACAGCTCGGATTGCACAAGTGTTTAGTTTATATATTTATAGAACAAACTGAGAAAAGTTCAACTCGTCAAGTTAATCATTTAATTGGAACACGTCACAGGTAATTCTTTGTTTAACGGGTGGTAATGAACTTTACAATCGGTTGCACCACATGTTTACTGATCTGTGTAAAGTCCAACATATCAGTCTGTTATCAGGCCGCCTGATCATGTCTCATGTGCGCTTACGTCACAGTTTAACTTTGCAGAGAAGTAAGTTTTTTGTAGCAGGAATATCAACGAACATATAGAAGGTTGCATTTTGTGAATATATCTTTATATGTTATTGTATAAATCTTTGCGAATATCTCTTTATTTTAAAAAAGTTCAAAATGCTACCTACTTCTCTATGGGTTTTGATAATCATGCTATGTCTAGCTACAAACTCAAGCTATTATCTTAAATTGATTCGAAACGTTTACAAAATACTTTCTACTTCTGTGAGGGCTTTGATGTTCATTCTACGTTTAACCCAAACCTCCAGCCACTATCCGACGATTTATTCAAAACGTTTACAAAATGCTATCTACTTCTGTGTGGGTTTTGATATTTATTCTACGCCTTGCAAACCTCAAACCATTTTATATTTAGATTTATTCGAAACGTTTACAAAATACTTTCTTCTGTATGGGCTTGGATGTTCTTGCTACGTCAAACAAAAACCTCTGATTTTGCAAGGCTTCTATGTGAATGGTGGGCATAAAACTTATTTGCAATATTTGCAAAACCTACACCCTCCAAAATTTTCTATTTTTTTAAACGTAAATAATTTAGTTATTTGATATAAGCGGTTATATTACTGTATAACTAAACTCACTTTGGTGGTTTAATTTAAGTCAATATAGCATCACAATTGAAACGTTAATTTTGTTTAATAGTATTTTTCTTGCCAAAACTGCGGATTTTAATTAAGTTTAAATTCACTCTGAATGGCAGAAAAAAATACTGTTTTTATCTAGTAAACACTCCTGGTTTTTAATTATTGATCCCTTACATTCTGTTGGTTATTTCTAAAACAGCCTATTTTACACTTCTGGCCGTTTCTTGTTGGATAAATCACTTTTAAATTGCATTCAACCTTTAATAAGTGAGGTTTGGAAATATTTCAGTCACATTAACTGATGATGATACAAGTGCATTTTGAAATGTCTTTACTAACATGATGACGATTTACTCGACCTTTTTGGCTCTGCAATTAATTTTTGATTTGCTTAGCTAAAAACAAGCTGATCTATCACTTATTTTAGTTAAGTTTTGACAACACAATAAATTTGATTTGACGACACAACTGGAGTGCAAAATTCTCTGTTTGAAAACTAAAACCCGATCACTTAAGTCTGGATTTGTTCAGAAAACTAATCAAAAAACTTACTTTTAGGTACACATATGCATCGGTTCCGTGACCTTGCATCGATTGAATTTCAAGGTCACCGCCGAGGTATCTGGCATAGAGGCGGGAAATTGGCAGACCGTAACCATATCCGGCCTGTGAAACAAAATGACAAATATTGAGATTTTAAAATATATAGAAGCAAGTTGTTTTAAAAATTAAAAATCGAGAAACAAAGGAAGTTGGCCGACTGAAATTGCTGGTTTTTCCTTCACATGTTACTTTAAAACCATTTTATATTACAGTTTAGAAAGCTATTTAAAGACGTAGTAGGGATTTTAAAGCCTATTTAGAAGTAGGCAACATTTTGATCATTTCAAATAACTCTTTATTAATTTTTAACATCAATATTAAAGATGTAATTATAACTTAAAAATTGTTGGATTTATATAATCTAAAAAAAAACAGTTACTAACTTTATTAGTGTTTTTAGCAGTTTAAGCAAACTTAGTGTATTTAGCAGCTTAAAGCAAACCATGGCAGATTAACCAAATCAGTCGACCAAGATGCAAGCAAGGCGGGATAGAAAAACGACTAGACTGCAGTGAGGTTCGAACTCACGATCTCGCTTTACCAACTGAGTCACACAGGCTCAGAGGGGAGCAAGTCAAGAAACAACCATAGCACCATTGCTGGCTACATTTTGTTCGTAAAACTAGCCAAATGGTGAAACTTAGATTTAAATTCACGAACCCCGGTCATACCAGGACGGGCGCTCTATCAACTGAACTACACAAGCTCAGAGAGGAGCGAGTCAAGAAAAAATCACGTGCCATTGCTTGCTACAATCTATTTGTCAAACTGGCCTATTCACGACCTCAGCCCATACACTACCAGTTCCCAAATCTTAATATTTTTCTTCGTTCTTACTCACCAAGGGTGCGACCCTGTTGTCTTGACCCCTCGGGGGCCTGGGGGCCGTGCTGTACATGTACTCGAACCACTTTGCGGTGACATGCCGGCACGCCCCACCTCCTCGATCGGAAATCCTTATTCCGCAGTCGGCGTCACCCTTTGTCACACAAACGTTCACCGGGGGAATGTCGCACTCGTCAGCGTGTTTTTCCATTGTAGCTCTCATTGCATTCTGAAAAAAAAAAGGTCGTGTTAATGGTGATGCGTTTGATTTTATGAACAACAAAAATATATTTTTGTGTGAAGAGAGCTTATGATATAATTGAATGGAACTCAACTCTCATCTAAAAAGTGGGACTTGTCGTATTCTTAAATAAATGTAAGATTTCCAAATAAAAAAAAATGTAAACATTAAGATTTATTATAAACGTTGATATGATTCAATATAAACGTTATTAAGATTCAATATGAACGTTATGTTAATGGCAATGGTTCAATTTTAGCGAAAAAACAACAACTAAAAATTCTATTTCAAATAGGGTTCTTGTTATAATTCAGATGTAAACCTACCAGTGGGACTCGATTTATTAAAACAAGAAAGCAAAGAAAACTTTAAGATTTAATAAATATGAACATTGTGCTAATGACAATGGCTTAATTTCAGCAAAAACAACAACATCTTGGTGCGATAAAATTAGGACAGAATTTAGTTTATTTAACAGCACTGGGACTTGATTTAATAAAAAAAATAACTTCAGATAAAATATTTTTTAGTCGGTATTATGTTTTCTGTGGGAGGGCAACTCTTACAAAACATATAACTGTTGTTGTGAAGATAATGATGATATTTATTTTTTCAATGAATATAACACACAGGCCAGTTAAAATATATATGCCAACATAACTGAGATCAGCAAACAAGATGTTTTTAAAATTTTAGAACTTTAATTGTTTGCAATCTGTTCTCTATGAGGGAAAGATTCTGTTGTTAAAAATATACTAAGTTTATCTATCTTTGCACCAATTTATGTTCAGAAGGCAAATAATTCAGCTAACATTATATTGTGGACCTTTAGTAATTTCAATCTTTTAAAATTTGCGATAGTTTAAAAAAGAGAGCAAAAGTAACACTTAATTTTGGCATTTGTTACAGTCATTATTTATGAAAGTTAATATGGACTGACTGGTATATTAGTACACTTTTAAGGGTGTACCTTGCTACAGAATAATCCCATTATTTATGAAACAATGTTAATTTACCAATGCATGACATCAAATAAGTCAAGGGTGTCCAACATGAGGCACCCGTGCCAAATAAAAAATGGCATGCATGCCCCAAAAAGCCAACTGTCAAAAAAGATAAATTTGTTATACAGTCCATTGTCATTGTTTATTCACAATACAAAACAATCCCAGCAATTACGACAACAAACAATTACTTCTGATATTATAACCCTATACTGTTTCTATTTTTTGAATAAAAGCGCTTTTAATATTAGAAAAAAAAATAGTTGCTAAACTTTGGCACGGGAAGAAGTTATAAGATAAAAATTGGCACGCCGGCATGTTGGAGTTGGACACCCCTGAAATAAGTACATACAGTAAAAAAAATACACTAAACAAGTAAAAAATGTAGTGTATCACAATAATGGATGACTGGCCATATTAATACAGTATACTTGGCTCTACCTTACTTTAGTTGTTGATTAGAAGCACCAAACCAAAACAAAATAGCCAGGGGAAGTGATATTAGTGATTAATAGGCCGGTGCAACAACACTGTGTCACCGATGACAGCAGTGTCAGGTCAATTTTAACGAAAGCAAAATAAATCACAAAACAACTTAAACGAACCAAATAAATAATTGAAGTACAAATTTGACAAAAGAGAAAAAAATTTGGCGAAGTCTTGGTATACTGTGTATCCTTGCCTGTGGAGTCTATTGGACTGGTACAAACCTAATTTTAGAAGACAATTTTATTCAAGGCTAGATTTCAGATTGTGATTATCATTGGCCACGAAATTTCTATATTTTTCTAACATAATGCTACCTTTTAATTGCTGTAAAAGGAAGCCATTTTAAGGCTTTTAAAAGGAGGCATTAGGTAGAAAAAATAAAACATTTTGGTTATAATTGCCCTCAAGAATAATAAATTGTTACAGCTTCTAAGGAAAAAAATCCTTATGTAACATTTCATTTTTCTACCTTAATATTGATTTTTTTAAGAAAATTCCTTATACTGGTTATTAAATGACATTATAATTTTGCAATTATCCTAATAAGTAATTCGTCAAGTTAACAAAATGCTACCTACTTCTATATGGGATTTCATATTCAAACTACAACCTTCAGGCATTTTCTTGAGATTTATTTAAAACGTTCAAAGCATGCAACCTACTTTTGTATATCCTTTTGTATATTTGTTATACTTTTTAACTACAACCTGCAGCCATTAACTTGAGATTTATTTGAAACGTTCACAAAATGCTTCATACTGAAGAACATGAATAACACTCATTAAATCAACATGACTAGTTAAAGGTTCTAACTAGGTGGCATTGATTGTTGTAATATAACATACCTTAAATAGCTCGAAGCAAATATGGTGGAGATGGGATGGAACATAGATGATGTTTGCGTAGCCCTTGCTTTTGTCTGACGCTGAAAGCACAAAATAAAAGTTATGAAACACAGTATGGATTGATAGATAGCAACATTGTACAATGTATTTTCCTAAGAGCTATTTTAGGACTAATAACAGGTTGCACATTAAGCAAGTTTGGATCAATGGTCAAAATGTTCACGGAAAATACATCTTAATTAGGAAATGGGCACTTTTCAGCATTTCTGATGCAATATTTAGGAATATAGTTGTTCAAAAGAGTAAACGCCAATAAATTTAGGTAAGAGAAAGAAATAGTAAAAAATAAGTTTCCTTTAATTTGTGAAATTTCATAAGGATAAAAAAAGTAAACTAAGATTGTATGTTCGTTTTAATTTTTGTAAACTAAAAACCTGGGTACCAAGTCTCCGAACCTACTATTTCAAGCCAATGTATCTCTTAACTTTAAGCAAAATGTTATAAAAAATTTATGGATCATTCCCAAATCATTAAGAACCAGTTACTAAACCGAAAAATGGTATTTTGACATACCAATTAGATGCAAAATTTGTAGCCATCCGTTGTAAACACATGATAGTAGCTATTGAATGTAAATACAATTGAAAACATTTTTAAAACTGTATAAAGCAGTGCTTCTTAAACTTTTTTAGTTTTGTTCACCCCTAGCATCTATCTCCAGATTTCATTCACCCTTGTCTCATGATATGATAAAATCTCGTCTATATATAACAGCACAAAATGACTTAGATTGTTTCGATTTTTATTAAGATCAGCTCAAGCTAAATTTTTCGAGTACAGAAATATAAAGCAACAAAAGCACAAAACGAAGTCACCTAATTGTTGTATTTATACTAGGGCTACCATATTTTTAGCACCCAAAAAGAGGAAAATTTTTTGCCTGCAAGTAAAACGATTATAGAATTGTTACGTTTGGGAAATACGGGCCAGATCCACAATTTTTTTTTTAGCAGCGACACCCTTTGTAATTTTCCTATGACTTGCACACCTACGAAAAGCAATTCGGAATTTTTAATTAAATATCACTGAGACAACTTGAAAATAGTGAAGTGTGTTGTCGGCCGCGCGAGCGCGAAAAAAATAGGATTTAATTGGTTGAATTGGCCTAAACTGTAAAATCAGGAGGCTTTTTGCAAAACATTTCATCCCCTTGTTGCTAGCCTTTTATCCAACTATATAAAATATGGATAAAAATAGTTCAAGCAGTGGATGACTTTCATCGGTTAACTATAAGTTAGCAAAATTATAATTAAATAGGGCCGTTATACCATCGATGATGTGAAAACATGCAATGGCACTCAAAGAGACTTACAAAAAAATTAAC
The DNA here is from genome assembly GCF_963924565.1 of Ascidiella aspersa. Classification (NCBI taxonomy): domain Eukaryota; kingdom Metazoa; phylum Chordata; class Ascidiacea; order Phlebobranchia; family Ascidiidae; genus Ascidiella; species Ascidiella aspersa. Next base: position 5,950,064 of record NC_139451.1, read on the forward strand.
AGAAGATTCGCTAATTTTTTTTGGCAGTTTTAATGTTAAAGTTGGCAAAAACAGAGTTTGTACAGCGCTGTAGGAGTGGTGTACAACCAAAACGAAAGCGATACCATTAGAATCATAGCAAAAAATTTAAATATTAACTTAGAGCTCGCCTCCCCCCTACGAATTGCTTGGAGCCCCCCTAGAAACCCTTTCCCCCCCTAGAAATTTTTTTCTCCCCTAGAAACCTTAAACCAGCAATTCAGCATCATTCATGGCTTAATTATTTTTTGGAAATGAATATACTGTCTCGCCTAAAAGTCATGTTAAAAGTATAAGCAACAAACTCGAAATGCGAAAAAAGAGGACATTTGGACATTTTTTAGCGTCCTCGGAGGACCTTTCAGTTTTCTTGGAAAAAGAGGACAAATCTTCCTAAAAGAGGACTTATGGTAGGCCTAACTTATACACTCAGTGCAAACCAACTTAAGTATAACAATAAGCAAAAAAACACCAAAAAACAACAGTTCAGTAGTCGATTTACTTCAGAAAGTTGTTTACTAGTTACCATAGGATGCTCCTGAACTTTCGTTCACCCTTATTCACCCCTTTTGGTTGGTTCACCCCTGCAAAAATTTTATTCACCCTGGGGTGAACCATTCACCACTTTAAGAAACACTGGTATAAAGCCACTGTATCAAATCGCCTTAAGCAAAATGTTATGAACAATTTATGGATCCATCCTGAACAATTAGGAACCAGTGACTAAACTGAAAAGAAGTATTTTGACATAACAATTAGATGCAAAATTTGAAGCCATCCGTTGTAAAAACATGATAGTAGGTATTGAATGTAAAAACAGTTAAAAAAATTCTAAATCTGTATTAAGCAACTGATATCTACTCGATTGAGGCAAAATGCGATAAAAAATGTATGGATCCATCCTGAACAATAAGAACCAGTGACTAAACTGAAAAGAGGCATTTTGACATAACAATTAGATGCAAAATTTGTAGCACTGATGTAGAAACATGATAATAGCTATTTAATGAAAAATCAGTTGAAAACAATTGTAAATCTGCATTTAAACATTTTAATTTCTATCCAGCTGCAATATCTGCATAATGTTCACAGTAAGGGACAGCATTTGTATGTGCTGTTATTTCGACCAGTTTCCCCCTTGAGCATTACAGTTGTTGATTGAAATTTTGTTGTAAAGAACAAAAGCCTAACCCTATTTGACCCTGGCAGTGAGTATTGATTGTAGAACTGGCAGCTGTTTTTAAATTAGAAAGAAGCCTCTTCAAAGGATTTTAGAAATTTCGATTTAAAGTTATTAACAAATGCTGATGCCTCATGTAAGAAACATAAGCACAATAAAGGTATGTAGTTTAAAATTATCTACGCTAGTAAATTTTATATTTTATTCATTTTTTAAAAGACATTAATGTGTTTCACAAAATTGTGATTGACACTGGTAAGTTCTAAATGTGTTTTTTTGGTTTCATTTTATTAATCGTATGAAAGATTAGATGGGCTAACAATTGACTATAGAACAAGAAAACATTTTTTTAAAGAATTGGATATTTTTAAATTATATAAAAAGCCCAACATGATGTTTGAATCTTAGATAGTATTGAATCTCAGAACCATAAAAACTAGGTTTAGGTTTAAAAAATGACGTTTAAATAATAAAAAATAGGTTTTTAGAGTGACAATTAACCAAAAATGGGCTAAAAAAGAGAAAAAATCATTTCCTGGAAGAATTGGATAGTTGAATAGTTACACAAAATCCCCAAATAAGTTGAGATAAAATCTTAACAAAATAACTTACCATTGTCAATCTCAATATTGAGTTCAGGGGCACCAAGGTAGTACTGTTCGCACAAGAACTTGGCACTGTTGTAAGCATCTTCAACAACCCTAGGAACATCGCAGTTGGTTTCGATGGCTCCATACAAGTCTACCTGTCTTATCGGCGAGTCTCCAAATAGAAGGACTGTAAAGAGAAGGTGAATTTATTACTTTATATTTTGTTTATCTGGTATTGTTTACAAAAAAAATATTTCCGAAGCCTATTCAAATTGTTACGTATTCCTGTTGTTTCGTACCATTTCGATCTTCAAAATACAGGTCATATCAATTGTCAACAAGGAGCACAGTTGCTTTGAAAAGCCGTACAACACTGTGGAACAGTGGGCGTTAATTATGTCAAATGATTGCTCTTGATAGGTATAATCTACTGTTTTATAGCTCAAGCTACAAATAGTGTGGAATAATGCTAGTTGCAAGCTACAAATAGATAAAAATATGATTCGATCAAGTTAGTTTTTCTGCACAAAGTGGTACGCATGACACTACAAAGCGTCCAAATGGTACAAAATCGTAAAAGGTTGGGAACCCCTGTTGTAGTTAGACAACATCAGATTTTGAAATTAAAAGTAAGATTTATTTGAAACTTTACCAAAATTCTGCCTACTTCTGTATGGGCTTTTATATTCCTACTACGTCTAACTACAAAGTCAAATTTCCTACTTCTGTATGGGCTTTAATACTCTTATTACATCCGGTATGCCTGATACAACTCACTTTAATGAGTATTGAATACAAAGGTGGAATAAAAGTAAAATAATTAAGACCAGCCTTGTTTAAAAATCAAAAATCAAAAATTTAATTTAAAAAGCCTGAAAAGTTAAATGAAATTTTTCATGTTTGTAATGCATTACTTGGGTAACATTGTGACAACAAAGCCGTTTATTGTATAGGTTTTCAAGTTAATCCAAGTAGAACTTTTTTGTATGTTTGATGTCTGTTGTACATTTAAAACAAATGAATGAATTAAAACTGAATGTTTTTTTAAAATATAACCTCAGCTATTGTAAACAAATAATGAAATTGAATCAAAATAACAAAAAATTGACCTTTGGACTTGATCATAAATCAAGAAACATTTTATGACCCGAGTTTTTATGTTTATGGAGCCATAAAAAAAATAATAGATGTCAGTACAGTTTAGAGTCAACTTCCAACAAATGTGCGCAGGTTTTTTTCAGATTATTTACATTTACTCTTTTTGTAATTTTGTTAAAACTAAACACATCCAAATGGGTTTCTCAATTCTGCCGTTTATTTCGGGTAATTAGAACTGATATAATTTAATAATTTAGCGCCAATGGTTGCGCCTAATCGTACATACGCGAGTGGCAAGTTTAGATAAAGGCATGTTGCCGTGGCGACCCATTTATAGTGCTAGCTTTAAAAGTAGCCTTGTAGTGCAGTGTCAGTGTTTTTGGGGGCGACCAATTACTTTGCGTCTGCAATAAACCATCGCCTAATAATAAGTGCCAATCAAGCGTTATTGGCCGCGCGACTAACGTGTAATGCCAGGTGCAGAGTTCGCAATTTCCTTAACTGATTCATTTGCCTAATGTTACATCATTGTACTCAATATATTGGCAAAATGTTAAGTTTTCGCGGCAACCCGGACATGTGTTATAGTTTACACAACTGCTTCAAACGACAGTTTGTTAAGAATGTTTAAATTTGGGTAATTTTTTTATTACAATATACACATGCTAGCAAACTGACCCCAAACAAAATCGAGGTTTAAGTAATTTAATAAAAATAAAGTAGGATTCAATATTCTGGATTTGTTGTTCTAGATTTGAAACCTTAAGTTATAGAATCCCCAGGGATTTTAATTTGAACACCTCTAGCTACCAACAAAGATTGACGCCTTTTATAGTTTCACTTACTATGCTGATTTATCAAGATTCGAATTCCGATTCTACTCGTGTAAAATCGATCCAGGAAATACTGTATCTTGTCCTGGTAATCCTCAGGATGGCTTAACACGTCACTGCAGTGTTCCTTCCATTCCATAATGCCTTGCGCCATCGTTTCAACTGTGTTTCGATGTCGTTGGATGATCGTTTGCAAGGCTTTGTTAAAACTAGAAAAATATATTTGGTTCTATTTGGCTTCAAAATGTAATCTTTACTCGTATTAATTACCATAACATAGGATGTAACAAAATTTGATTACAGGATGGCATATCACAAAATTTCAACACAGTATATATGCTGTGGTCAACACAATAACAAAAATTGGTTTAACCCGGAGGACTTAAGTAACATATAATTGAAGCTGGACATAATATAAAGGCTATACAAAGACCTTTTTAAAAATATAGGGTTTTTAAAGAATTTCAGAGATTCAAAAACTTTTGTGGCAACCCTATAATAAGCGGTTAATAACTCCTGGGTCATACTAGATTTTTAAATAAAAAAAATGAAGTTTGGTTTATAACTGTTTAAATTTGTACATATAGCAACCTGAATTTTGCCTACCGAATTTCTAAGTTTGGTAGTCACCGCTGTTTAAACAAAACATAAAATGGGTTTTAATATCATGTTATTTATATTTTTTATATCTTCAGTCATAAGTCAATAATAGGCCAATAAAAATTTGAGCTTAAAAAGGGAGCTTGCATACTGTTGCTTAAATCTTGTGAAAAAATATAACAAAGAATGTTGCACAAAGGATATTACTTTCAAATTGACCACCTTTAGTAAATATTTAACACAATGACCCTATATTATCACTATCTTATAAATGGCCAATTTTAATCCGGATTTAGCCTCTGGTTCATTGTTTTGGCAGGAAGTTTGATTTGGGAGTCGAACTCTGGTTAGTTTTTAAAGGACTTGTCAGTTCTGTCTGGTGTTATAAAGTTTGTATAAACCAGGGAGTCGAACCATTTGACTTTTCCGGTTCAGGTTCGGTTCGGGTTCAAGGATTTTTTTCGGAATCCGGTTCAGTTTTCGGTTCGGAGTAATTTAAAAGTTCCGGTTCAGCTCCGGTTCAACCTTCGTTATTTTAAAACCGGTTCATAAAGTTCCGGTTCAGATACAATATAATTTGCGTTAAATCTCAAAATGTGGGTCGATAAATGTAGATAATAATCTTTGAACTGTAAGTCATTTAATCTCAGTTACGTGACTTATTAAAAAAACAGCAACTCAATATTGAAATATCTAAAAAATAAAAAATGAACGATTTTTTTATTCAATATTCATATTTTTTTCATAAAATTTCGAACATGGCGTAACTTGACTCTGTAAAATAAAAGTTGTGACGTCATGCAGGAGCGAACCGCTTTAATTTACAGGTTCAGTTAAGGTTCAGGTAAAGGTACTTTCAAATTATTCGGTTCAGTTCCGGTTCGGCTCCTTAAAATCTTATAAAAACCGATTCAGGTTCGGTTACGGTTCGGAAAAAATTAACCCAAAATCAGCTCATAAAGTTCCGGTTCGGTTCCGGTTCGACTCCCGGGTATAAACACACGCATAGACATACACATATATATATATATATCGTTTTTTTATATTTTTTTAAAATTTTTTTGTTTAAAGTGCTGTTGAAAGCCTTTTTTACGTTACAAATAGAAGCAAATTTACAAGCCCACTTACCTTTCCAAGTTTGCTGCATCCGTTTTGTTTTTGTCATAAGCGATAACATCCTCGAACGACTGTTTATACCACGAAGTCACCATGCTTGTCGACGGCATTGCAAGTAAGGAATCAGGGAGGCGGTTCATTTCCTGTAAAAAAGCGGGAAAATGAAAACGTGTATTTTTTTATCGATCTCAAAATATATATATAAACACTAACAGTGACTTAGGCAGTCAGAAGTAGGTAAAAAAAATAGTTTGCTATTAAATATGGGAAATCCTGGGAATAAAATAAACATTAAAAATCATATTCTTTTCTTGTTCTTGTCCTTGGCTGGTAAACTTAATATTTTTGTTTAATGTTTGTTTTTTTTCTTTTCAGTGTTACATTTTCTTCTGATCGGTTGCTTTTGCAACCTTCCCTTTTTTGTGGCTATCAATATGCAAATCAGTTAACTAATGATGATAAGAGCAGATATCGAAACAGCTTATGCAAAAAATGCTTTGCTAAAAAAATATGAAAAAATATTTTGCCTGAAAGGTAATACAAGAAACATAACAGAGATATACTGGCCACATAATTGGTAAAAATCCTTTTTTTTTAAATGAGAAAGTAGAAAAGTTCTCTACTAAATATTTCTTTAGAATGGAAATATGACTTCAAATAATAAATCAATCTATAGTTTGCCTGAAAATAATAATGCATGAAAATAATAATATTAAAAGAAATGCTAAACAGGTTGATATTTAGGGTAAAGATAGACATTTTTAAATAATAAGGAAGTAGCATGTGAAAAATATTCTATGTTTAAAATATTTGGAAATATACAACAATTTTTTCTTTGGAACAGGAAAATAACACCTTAAACTTGGACAAGTCTTAAATGTAAAAATAGACCGCATTAAGGAAAATATTCTGCAGCAGATGACTGTTCTTTCTATAAGGAGTTTTATTGCTAGAAGCTTGCTACCTTTTCTATTTATAAACATTCATTTGTCCCAAATAAATTTTGAAAAATACTGTTCATCCGATAATCACAGTCAAAGTGACATTTAGATATTAAACACCTTTGTTTTTGTATATGGACTATTTTTGGTCTATTCAGTTCCGTTACCAAAATTCAGGTATGTCATCAATGTACCTCTCTTTATCTATACAACAGGATAAAACCGGACAATCATAGACATCGATTTTTGTTTTTCACAGGGGTGCTCAAAAATTTCCGCTAAATATAACATCACTAAATGACACAGAGCAAGATATATGTACCTTTTGGTATTTAATGCGTGCATTGCTTAATGTGAAAACAAATTGTACCTTGTATGTTAGCTAATGCCCTTTAGTGGTCAATTTGTTTCGTTTTAACGAACAAAGGGCTTTGTTATGGTTTTACGAGAAGATTTATCATTATTTAGTGAGGTTGAGCACCCCAAATGTTTGCTAGTGGTGCTCTGAGCACCATAATATAAGCACCCAAATATTTGATTATTTTAATTTTACACAAATATTTTAATAAGGCTTTTATTGGCCCAAAACTAGTCAACGTATCTTCAAGAAGTCCATAGATGCCAGTTTAAGAACCACTGCTTTAGTGCAGCGGTCTCAAACCAAAATTACCCTGAGGGCAAAATCCATTAATCTGCAAAAACTAGAATTGATTTTATAGGCCAATAAGCTTAAAACGCAGTAACAAAAACACTTCAAAATTAGGTTTAATTTCATCCGTAAAAGTTTGCTATAGGCTGGAGAATACTGAAGCACTGAAAGAGATATTTCAATTAAAAGAAAAACAAGTGTGATGTTGACTAAGATTAGACTAAGTACAGAACTTAGTAAACCAAATTCACCTTGTTTGGATGCTATATAATGAACATATTTCGTTGATAAAAGCATCAACAGTATCATCTCAATTCAAATTAAGATATTGATGGTGCTTTTAGAAGTGAAATACATTCATGTAACATCCAAACAAACTGATTTTTGGTTTACTAAATTCTATACTTGGTTTAATCTTTATCACTGATGTGCAACCACAGAATAGTTTGTTTTTCAGCATTCGGATTCATCAGGCAGATTCTGTTAATCGAAAGACAATTCTGAATATATGCTGTTGATCAGAAAACCTAGTCATTACCTTCATCATGTTTGCAAGTCGGGTGGGAAGTTCTTGTCGTAGCCATAAAAATGAGGATTTTTCATCGCCGGTCTTTTCCGCTGCAAATGCAAAAGTTATAGTGAAAATTTGCTTGAAGTTAGGAGAAAATATTTGTGCAAATCTGAAACAGGAAGTAATTGACACGGACAAATTGCTGCAAGTTACAATGTTGCTCTCAGATGCAATGTTGTTTTGAGGTAATATCATCCGAAAATTTTCACAATGTACCAACTTTAATATTTGCATTATACGAATTTTTTCTTTTTTTTGTAAATATTTTTGTTTTATTTTTTATTCGTTTTGGAATGCATAAACTTTTTAAGATGAAAAACAAACTGTGACATGTTGTCAAGCTCGGGATAAATGCTTTAGCAAAGCTAGTTAACTCAGGTCAGACATTACTTATGGCCATGTTAAAAGATATATATTTTAGATACATCTAGAAATGGTGTCTGACCTAAATTAATAGTTTGCTAGAGTATTCTGCTTTTACTGATCAGGAATAGTGATCGACATTCATCTTGCAATGGTGATTTCCGATTACACACATTCAGCGCAATATTTTGTCAAGCTAGTTACTATTGCAGCAGCATTTAAAAAACGTGCATTTTTCAAGAAGTCTATTTCTGCATGTATCTAAGGAAATTTGAAGAACCAGTCGCAAAGTGCATATGCAGCATAAATTTGCAACGTTGCATAATCGAGCCGACACCTTAGTCAAACACTAAATTTATTCCGGCACCGTGTGTTTGCTTAACACTTGAGACATAAGCTGACCCAGATAAAAAAAGGCTCAGCATCAAAAAACAACTTGGCATAAGGTTTGCGAGTTCAACTTTATATTGTTTGTCAAATGACGACCATGACGGCGCAAATATTTGCATTGTGGCTGTAGCGTTGCAAGCAGATAAAAAAAGTTCTCATTTATCTGAATTTCAAATTCTTGTTATTTCATTTCAATGATACACTTTCTAAACAAAGGTAATTTTGCAAAATATTTTTGGCTTGAGCCTTTATGAGTTGTAAACAAAAATATTTTTTTTAATGTTTGAAAAAATAATGCAGTGCAAAATGTTGTTTGTTGAGCAATTGAAGAAATGTCTGTTTAATTGACTATTAAAACCAGGCCTGCTCAAACTTTTTATGTGGCCCACAATATCAAGTTTTTTGCTTATTACTTTGATTTTAAATAAATTAGTAATTGCTTATGTATAGCATGTAGGGATGCTCAAAGTAGAATCCCAAGGTATTCTAGAATAATGGGTTTCGAATCTAGAATAACGAATCCAGAATAGCGAATCCTAGTATATTTTTATTAAATTATTTAACCTCAATTTTGTTTGGGGTAGGGATTAATCTTAATCTACCCTACAGGACCCACAATCACAACAATAAATCGCCAAACAATTTTCTAACATGTGTACATTATAATAAAAAAAATCTCCCATATGTTCAACATTCTTAACAAAGTTCTGTCATTTGAAGCAGTTGTGTAAATTGTAATATGTCAACTGTCCAGGTTGTTGCCTGAACTTACATTTTAGCCAATAGTGAGTACAATGCAAGACTGCACACAGAAGTCTTAAGCAATTCGGTCCTGTTTTTTCAAGCATTGTTGGGTCTTGTGGCTTATTTTTTACTAACGTGATCTGTTATGCAGTCAAATAATGCACTGCAAAGAATACAAAGTTACTATTGACTTTTAACGAATTTTTGACAATTAAACTGCGCATAACTGCATAACCTCGCTGAATATTGGCCTATAGTTGACCTTAAGTAACCCTATAGCGCATTTTGTGGACGGCCAACACGTTTTACAACGTAATGTTACTTTTGCAACTTAACGCATTTAGGGAAATTGCGAACTCCACACCAGACATTACACGTTAGCCGCTCGCCCAATAACGCTTGATTGACACTTAATTATTACACGAAAGTTATCGCGAGACGCGGTAATTGGTCGCCCGAAAACGCTGACATTGCACTACCAGGTTACATTTAAAGCAAGCACTGTAAATTGGTCGCCGCAGCGAGAGGCCAACTTACCACACGCGTTTGTGCAATTAGGCGCGACAATCGGCGGTAAAACATTAAATTATATCGGTTCCAATTACCCGAAATAAACGGCTGAATTGGATTCGAATCCCATCTGGATTCGAATCCAAGGATTCAATATTCTACTTTGAACATCCCTAATAGCATGATCTCAATAATTATTTATCCATTCCTTAGAAATCTAAGGTGGCAATTCAGACCAGTGGTTCCCAAAGCAGGTCAAGCCGAAAATAGGTAAATGAATTAATGAACCACAAAAACCTATCTTAATAAACCTCGTTATATTTTAGTTATTTTGTAAAAGTTTTTCTTTGATACCAATCTTAATGTTAGTATGATTTTTTGAACAATTAGTTGGTTTCATTCTATAGCTAACCCCGCAATTTTTTTATCGAAACACATTTAAGCACTGCTATGAAAATGCTATATATTCTCAAACTACTGATCGCCATTTACAATGCCTATAGTTAAAGACAAACACTTCAATTCTTACCAAAGTCTATGAACTGTTGAAGCGACAAGGGGCTCTTATACTACTTAAATAAAAGTGGTCTTTAAAATATTAAAAAATAGTAATAAATGGTAAAACAGTTTACTTTGATACAAAAACTTTTTTCAAACTTTATCGAAAATGTATACAAGGTAAAAAAAGTCAATCTAACTGCGGCCGTTCAACCATTTAGAGATCACATTTAAGCACTGCTGTGAAAATGCTATATATTCTCCAACAGCTGATCGCCATTTACAATATTTATAGTAAAAGACAAACACTTCAATTCTTACCAAAGTCTATGAACTGTCGTAGCGACAAGGGGCTTGGTGAAAATCTGCTGTAGTGGTCAATCATTTTCTGGATGGGGGCATCTTTTGTTTTGCCTTGAACTATTTTTCTCATGTGCTTTTGCAATTGTTGGTTTATAAGACGCATTTTTACTCTTGGTTTTCTGAAGAAAGTATTTTTTTTTTACTTTTGACACAACTTCATGTTACTTTTACAAAAAAAACTATTAAAAAGGCAGAATTCCTAATTTAGACACTTAATACCATTGCTTAATAAATCAAATTGCATGAATCCGCAGAAAATACAAAATGAAAAAAATATTTTACCATTTAAGTTAGAAAGTTGATCTTGTAGAAATCCGTTGAATTGTAAGTTTTAAATAAAATAATCTTTTCAAACAGAAAAGTCTTAGAATTTAATAACCAATTGGAATTATTTAAGAATGCCAAGGACCTAGAAAATAATATTGTTTTTTATTGCTATACAAAAATAACAAACTAACAAATGCTGTTAAAGTAGGATGCTTTTTAGAGGATTCAACAGATTAATAAGGTTACCAAAGGAACAATAGGATTTTCTGCGCTCTTTCACTATTGTACGTAAAAATTAATAAAAAAAAAACTTTCTTCAAATGCCACATACCACAACGCATATTGTTTGGGTTAGGGTGCGGGTTAGCGTTTGGTTGAGGGTGGGTCAAGTTATTAATAATAATAAACATAATATTACTTGACCCACCCTCACCCAAACGCTAACCGGCACCCTAACCCAAACAATATGCGTTGTGGTATGCGGTATTATTTTGTTTTGTTTTTTGCATAACTTTTCACGTACATAAGTGAAAGAGCGCCGAATTTTCATACTGTATTACTTAGGGTTGGCAAGTCTGTCAATTGACCGGTCAAATACGGTGACCGGTTGACCGGTCAAAATACGATGACCGGTCAATTGACAGCACTTTATTTGACTGGTCAAATGCCCAACCCTAGTTTTACTCAAAATCAAACTAGTCAAAAATCAAACCACTGTGTCATTGCAGGTCAAACAATACATTGATAAAACCAAAATTAAATAAACCTTCGTTAAACTATGACATCCCTAATCATTCACAATAGATAGATTAAGAATAATATTGTTTTGTCTTGATTTGGTGCTAAGCTTTATACACGCTGCAAAGGTTTTTAATTGATTCCTGGTAGAATTAGTATTTTGAACTCATATTTCTAAAGTTTAAACTCATACAGCAATCAACTACAATAAGTACCACCACAAAGCTTAACATATACAAAATGTATTAAACTATTTTTAAGTTATCGCCCTTTAAGTTGAACTAGTTCAGCTTTTCTCCAAATACTTTTAAAGAATGGCTAATTACACAAATGTAATGAGATAACAAAGCCCACATGGAAAATTTGGCGCTCTTTCACTATTGTACGTAAAAATTAATAAAAAAATTTTTTTCTTAAAATGCCGCATACCACAACACATATTGTTTGGGTTAGGGTGCGGATTAGCGTTTGGTTGAGGGTGGGTCAAGTTATTATTAATAATAAACATAATATTACTTGACCCACCCTCACCCAAACGCTAACCCGCACTTTTTTTGCATAACTTTTCACGTACAATAGTGAAAGAGCGCCGAAAATTTTTAAATGCTGCGAATATCTCTATATTCTGCTGAAAATGAATAAAGAATATTTAAAATCCTGCCAACTCCTGTATGTGCTTTAATATTCATTCTATGTCCAACTACAACCTTCAGCCATTATCTAAAGTTTGGTTCGAAACATTTGCAAAATGCTACCTACTTCTGTATGGGCTTTAATATTCATTTTACGCCTAACTAGTAACTACAACCTCCTTTATTCTATGATTCATTTGAAACGTTTACAAAATGTTACCTAATGCTGTGTGGGTTTCAATATTCATTCTTATCTAACTACAACTTGTAGACACTATCCTATGACTTATTTGAAGCGTTTACAAAATGCTACCCACTTCAGCATGGGCTTTGTTATTCATTTATTCCTAACTACAACCTCCAGCCATTATACTCCAAAAAATAATCACACAAAGTAAAATAACTGCCCTTCAAGTTTCCAATGCAATGCTTTTGCACAACGCTACAATACAGCATCTAACTAAGCCAGTTAAGGCAGTGATTTGATTGCGTTATTATGTTTTACAGTACGTAGTTTACGCCCCCATTTACAACGCCTTATGGCCACTTGAAGATCTTTTGTTGTTTCTAAAGGCAATAACAACACGCCCAAAGGCTACAGCGATTTCGGCCAATCGCTGTCCCGCTACTTTAAGCAGTGCAGAAATTATCTTGATCATTTAAATATGACTAAACTAGCTCAGTGCGTATACAGGGGGTGATTAATAACTCGTTTAAATAGTTAAACCTGTGCTTTAAAATCTTGAACATTGCGTATTTGTTGGCTGTTGTTAATTAGGCAATCACTACTTTTGGCGCTGGTCTAGAATCCTAACAAAACGCACATTATTTGAGTGAGGGTGCTGGTTAGCGTTTGGGTTAGTTAAGCAATAATATTAAATGATAATACTTGACCCACCCGCACCCAAACACTAACCCACTGCCTAAAGTATTGTGCGTTGCTTTAATAATTGTTTCAACGCTGTGGTAGGATTCTCGATAAGTGCCCTACTTTTCTACTTAAAATCTGTCGGCGGTTTTGAACAGTTTTAATCGTTTTTTTAGTTGAAACTGTGACTTAAAATTATGGTAAACCTCAAATACCTCTCTACGAGCTGTTGGTAGTTAGAAAGCACTACCTTTTAGTTAAAGCTATGCTGAATATATCTGATTCGTTTACAGCCAAGAGAATAACTGTCTATAAAGCGTTTATTAGTTCACATGTGCGTTTAAATGAAAATAAAACAGAAACATCGGGTATTTATATGCTGTGGTGGATTCTGCATTTAAACCTATCGGTTGAGTCACCAAATTGTTTTGAAAACTTTCCAGTACGTGCCGCCGGTTTTTATACCGGCGCGTCATCCGGCTTCCCTTTTTCACGAATTTTCCATGACGTACCAGCTTTCAGCTCGTCTTGCAAAATCCATGAATGCCGTACAACAGTGCAAAATGGAAAAGTTTTTGTTTCAAGACAACAACGCCGAACATTTGGACTTTGCACACCCGGTTGAAAAACTAAAGCGAATTGCTTGAAATAAAGCGTAGCAGTACATAAACACATAGGGGAAAACTGTATACAAAGTATACTGTAATTTTTTAAAGTGCATATTCTGGTAAATGTAAAATACATTTGCCAGAGGATAACTCGATGGCTTTTCCCTTAAAATAGCACAAACTCATGAGCAGCAGTTTAATAGTTGTGCAGGTGACAGCTGATAAAGATTTAATGTTCTTTACAAGTAAGGTTGCTTACCAAACTACATGAGTATAATTATTTCCAACTAATCCAAACACTAATGTTTGTGAGGCACAAGCAAGTTAACAAACAGCAACCATTTAAAAGTGCACGAAGTAGAATATCTTATTCCCCGCAAGCAAAGCCAACCTCTATGGCACTCAGAGATATCTCAAAGATAAGCAACATCTTGTGGCCAGAAGTCTACGTGGAAAAGTCACGTAGCCTAAACACATGACTACTTCTAGAATCTGACAATAGTTTAAAGTTCTTTTTACTCTTCTGTGCGTCTTGTGTATTACGAAATCACCAAGCGCTCGTTTTAGTTCTTTAGTGACACTTTGTGGCTAAATTTTATTATATAGTTATCGTTAGGTGTCGCAGTCACGAAACGAAGATCTCTAGCGACACATGACGGAAAACTTTATTCTATTTTATGAACACTAGTGAGTACGTTATTGTATTACGCTTTTGCACCTCTAGCGGACTTTAATTTAAATTGTTTTAAATGTTAGGTAGCGCTGCTGATCAACAATTGTCTCTATAGCGGCACTTTGCGAGTAATATATCTTTAAAATGATTTTGTTAGGTGTCGCAGTTTAAACGTTATAACCTCTAGCGTTACCTAGCGAATAATAACCTATTCAAACATAAACAGCAGGTGTCGATGTTGATCTAATGGTTGCATTTGCTGCTAATTTAAAAACGTTGGAACAAAGTATCCTTGGAAACCAAGGTCATTTAGTTGTCTGCAAATTCCGTCATAGTTCAGAGTAATAAAAAATCGAACTGACTGTGATTATTTTAAGTTGAAAGTTAATGCCATTTCCCGTTAATAGCTAAACCTGAAGGAAATGCAACTTTTAACACGAAAATGTGTAGCAGTCGCACTTCCTAGTTCTACAAGAGAAGGTCATTCATTGTGCATAACAGCATCGCTTAAGTTTCTAAATAACAAAAATGTGCCAATTTCAGTGTTACATTAAACATGGAGGTGTTGGATTAGCAGCTAAAAAAGTGCTAGTTTTAAAACAGCTGTATCTCCCGCGGCTATCTACTATAAATCACGTGTTGAATCGAAACCGCAAATCCTACTTGAGACAACGCACGACTTTTAAACTTGAAGCAACTTTATATGAAACCATATCGTAACGATTGAAGACTATTCCGTAGTTATTTCACCTTTTAACAGTTAGAGTTTGTTTTGCAACACGAATTATTATCGTATACTGATTTTCAACTGCTAGTTCGCCATTGATTTTTACGCTATGAAGGTTAAAACTAAGGACCAAAGGTTGCAAGAGTACTTGCAGTGTGCTAAGCCTATGAAGCTGAAGTTCTATGGGCTTAGGGATGTGCTAATCTTTTATTTACTTTGTGTAACCTTGTTCTTTTATTACTCTATGTTTGCTTTAAATGTTTGCATGCCGGTTCGAATGCTTTAAAAATGTAACCAACAGTTGTATCTTGCAGTTGACTGCTAACAGCGTTACTGACAAAGGAAGTCTTGTTTAATATTTACAGGATATCTGAATCTCTGTAATTACTGCTTCAAGTTTAAAAATATAATAAGAATATCAAAGCCCATACAGAAGTAGGTATCATCTTGAACGTTTCGAATAATATTTAATATTTATTCAAAACGTTCAAGATGATACCTACTTCTGTATGGGCTTTGATATTCTTACTACAACCTCCAACCATTATGCTCCAGAGTTTAAAAATGATGTTTAAAATTATGATGAAAGCTTTTTGATGACGCATGGAACATTGTAGAAGTTTAATAATTTATTTTTTGTTACTTTTTAGAAACTGGTGTAAATAAATTTTATTTAAATATTCATTTTTTAAGTTAGCATAATTCAACATGGCCAAGAAAGTATGCATTATCGGATCTGGTAACTGGTAAGCTTCAATAAGATAAAACTTTAAACATCCTAACAGTCGATTCATTTAGAATACAATGGTGTGTTTTGAGTTTCCTTCCTTGCATTAAATCAATGCTAACATTCCTTTGTGCCAGTTTTGTGTGGCAAATTTTAGAACCCTACCACTGTTTTTTACAGCTCAACAAATGAGTTGTCAAAATTGAAATTGCAAAGGAGAAATAAATATATAATAATAATACTTGACCCACCCAACTTACATGCTAACCCAAATATTGTTAGCAATGATCCAGACCGCAAATGTGGTAGTATTTTAGACCAGCGCCAATGTTTTTGCCAATTTATACTAAAATTGAAATATATAATTGTTTGTACACCGAAAAGCCATTGCAGACTCACCGAATCTGTCGATCAATGATGCAAGCAGAGCAGACTAGAAAAACAACTAGCCTGCAGTGAGGTTCGAACTCACGACCTCCGGTCAAGCCGGGACCGTCGCTCTACCAACTGAGCTATGCAGGCTCAGAAGGGAACGAGTCGAGAAACAACCATACGCCAATGCTTGCTCAATCTGTTAGTACAAGCAGCTTCATAACGAAGGGGATCGCCAGTATCATATCATAATACAATGAAACATATGTACACACATATATGTGTGCTTACAACTGAGATCTAGCCCTTCTGAAGCTGCTTTTTGACCAACGATAACGGCTTACGTATTATTAGTACACCGAAAAGCCATTGCAGACTCACCGAATCTGTCGATCAATGATGCAAGCAGAGCAGACTAGAAAAACAACTAGCCTGCAGTGAGGTTCGAACTCACGACCTCCGGTCAAGCCGGGACCGTCGCTCTACCAACTGAGCTATGCAGGCTCAGAAGGGAACGAGTCGAGAAACAACCATACGCCAATGCTTGCATATAATTGTTCTTGTTTCATTTGTTATTCTTTATTCTAAAAATCCAGCTTTTAAAGGTGAAACAGGCGCGCAGTGTAAATCTTTTGCCTCTGTTCGCTCAAGAGTTAAAATTTCCCATTCGGAGCCAATAGAAAATTTACATATAATTTAAGGATATTACAAATTTGCGATTCAAATCTTTTTTTACTTAGGGGTTCCGCAATCTCCAAGATTGTTGGGGCCAACTGTGCCGCATCGGATAAGTTTCACACAAGGGTCAACATGTACGTCTTCGAAGAACTGATTGACGGACAAAAACTCACCGAAATCATCAACACAAAACATGAGAACGTTAAGTATCTCAAAGGACACACCCTACCAGACAATGTGGTAAGTTAAAAAAAGTTTAAAGTACAAAAATGACCATGTCGACTTTCATAGCAGTATCAGGTGAAATTTAAATTATCTTTTTGATTCTCAAAATCCTAGCTTTGGTTTTTCTGTTATTTGGGACAAACTATATCACTGGCCGCAATGAATCTTGCAGGCATGCTTGAACGCAATTTCCACAATGGGACCGATTAATTTCTCAAGAAACTTCTAAAATCCGCCAGCTCGAATGATTTCCTTACAGTGACTGTGATAGGTAAAAAAACGGGTAAATAACTAACTATTTCAATAAATAGGTTCAATAATTTAAAATCATTTTTCTTTTTTTTAAATAATTATGTTATAATAAATTGAACCCAATCAGACAACCCGGTATATTCGCCGTTCTTACCACTAGTTCAGGGGTGTCCAATATAACAAACTTAGTATTTTCTGACAATTGGCTGAATAACAAATTGATTTTTTTTTGGCAATTGGCTAAATAACAATTTTAGTATTTTTTGGGGAAGGCTTGCATGCCATTTTTTATTAGGTCGCATGCCAAATGGTGCCGCTTGTTGGACACCCCTGCACTAGTTAGTAGTGTAATAAAACAAGGAATTTTGAATGAATTAGCCACAGTCAAGTCATTGTGAAATAACTGGTCCAAGTCAAGATTTTTCAAGAAATGTCATGTCCCAGTTCAAGTCATCAGTTGCCCAAGCCAAGTCACTATATAGCAAGGCATCTCCAAGTCAAACAACTAATATAAATATGAAATACTAGACCATTAAAATTGGCTCGTCCTATTATGAGCATTGATCAATCAACTAAACTATTCGAAAAAACAACATGTACCGATAGCAATCTAGTCTTTTAACTTTAATATGTAAAACTTGAGGAAAAAAGCTTGATTTTACAATGATATGGTAAATGAAAACACTTAATTTTCACTTAAAGAAAATACTTAATTCCAACCTAAGTCATTTGACTCAATGACTTAAGTCCAAGTGAAGTCATTTGTATAAAGGATTAAGTCAAATCAAGTCATTTTAACAAAACGACCTAAGTAAGTCAATTCATTTGAAACAAGTGACTTAACTCAAGTCATTGACTTTAGCCCAGGGGTTCTTAAACTTTTTTTACCGCGGACCCCTAAAAATTTTTTTTGGCCTCGCGTGGAACACAAAAGACAAAAAAAAATTAAAATTTAAATAATGGCTGTAGGTTGTATTTAGAAGTAGAATGAATTTTAAAGCACATGTAAAAGTTGGTAGAATTTTGAACATTTCAAATAAATCTTAAGATAATGGCTGGAGGTTGTAGTTAAATGTAGAACATATATCAAAGCCCATTTAAAAGTAAGTAGAGTTTTAGATTTTTTTAGTTTAGCATGAACCTAGAACGGTTTGATCTGGAAACTGTTAAAGTTAGGAACCTTTGTTTAAAAAAATCGAACTTCGCCACTATTCCTAGCAATTGTACCTTACGTAACGAATGTATCCATATTTTAGGTGGCTGTTCCAGACTTGACAGAAGCGTCTGCTGGTGCTGACATGTTAATCTTTGTGGTGCCTCATCAATTTATTCGCAGACAGTGCAAAGCTCTTCAGGGCAAAATTAAGTCGGATGCAATTGGAATTTCTCTGATTAAGGTGATTTCTTTGTTTTTTATTAGAGTTTTTATTATTAAATTTGTGTTATTGCCATAATAAACCACTCTAATAGTAGTATGTGAAATGTCTGTTCTGAGTGAAATAATAAGTAATTACTGTTTTAATTGTTTTTATTTTGACACAATATGATTTCCAATAAGCAGAATTTAATTCTGATAATTTTCCCCAATTTTTCACTATCATAAAAATGTTTTAGTTGTACTACAAATATAATTAAAGAATGCAGAATTGTAAAAGAACAACTGTTTAAATCAGAGGTGGGCAACATTTTTCTAGTCTCAATAAATATGCTGTTGCTACCAGGCAAATTATATACCAAAAATGAGTTCTTCTGATATTTATTTGTTTGTCCAACATTTAGACTAACTATCCAGCAAGCTTTCATCGGCAAATGTAGCCAACCACCCATTTTCTAATCGTCGGACAAAACCACACTCAGAAAGGTCTCCATGGCTTATCAACTTTAGCTATGTCAGTCATTACTCATTTTAATATAACAGCAGCAACAACTGTTAATTAGGGATAAAATTAGGATATTTTGCAATTGTAATGGCTCTAAACATATGTCACACTCAATGCAGGAACAAGATTTTCAAAAAATATTTGCTTTTTGCATAGTTGAAATAGCCAAACAAATGAAGGAATGACAGTTTGAAAAATAGGGAGGGGCCGCATGATTTACGTTGAGGAGCCGTATCTGCCGCTCAGGCCGTAGGTTGCCCACCCCTGCTTTACATTACAGTAAAATTTTAACCAACTTTTCCAAAGTAAACCTTTATTTTTATATGGACAAATTTCCTCTAAAAATAAGGAAGCCCAGGTTTTATGCACTGTGTTATCTCAATCAGTGTAGTAAACAAGTTGTTTGTAAAATAACTTAAGGCCCAAATCAAATAAAATTGTAAATGAACTTAAGTCCAAGTGAAGCCTTTTCTAATAAATGAAAAGTCAAGTCCCAGTCAAGTCATAATTAGAGCAAGTCATTTCCAAGTTCAATTATTAAAATTGATAGATTCATCCAATTATGACCAATAACTCTTGTAAAATATAACCCAAAACATCAAAACAGACTATAGAGCAGGCAAATAGTTTGATGTGCAAAACTTAAGATAAATACCCAATTTTATAAAAAAACGTTTAATGTAAGTACCTTATTCCACCCAAGTCATTTGTCCAAAATACTGAAGTCAAGTCATTGACTTAAGTCATTACAACAATGATTTTAACAAATGTTAATTTTTACAACAGGGAATGGACCATTCGGACAAGGGACTGCGCTTGATTAGTGACATTATTCACGAAATTTTAAACATCGACGTTTCAGTTTTAATGGGTGCCAATATTGCCAGCGAAGTTGCGGACAAAAAGTTTTGCGAAACTACCATCGGTAAGTAATCTAACACTCAAACAAAAAAGTCTTTGATTCATTAAAAAATCACTGATTGTATTTAAATTGTTTCACATATCAAAAAGTCTTGCAATATTTTTTCCAATTTTTTTTTAGTTTATTTCGTATACAGTTATGTTTTTAAGCTCTTGAAACAAGTTTTTTCTTTAAAATTTTTTTGAATTGTGTTTGAACTTAAAAGTGTGTTGTAATTTGCAACTTGTTAAAATTTCCTTTGAATTGTTTTTAAAAAACTAAATGCACAATTGTTTGGTTTGTAAAAAAAAATAATCAACTAATTTGTTACAATTTAATAAAAAAAATTTTGACAACTCTACTACCACCATTTATTTTTGTAATATTTTTTAATTTAGGTTGCGCAAATATGGAAAATGGTCAGCTTTTCAAAGATCTTCTGCAGACTCCAGATTTCCGCATTTGTGTCGTCAACGATCCAAAAACAGTTGAAATTTGTGGCGCTCTCAAGGTAACATCTTGTTAAGGTAGTTGGCCATACAAACCAACTACTAATTCAACAATTTAAAACGTTTTAAATAAAAAGCTGTTTCTTGCAAAAAACACCAAGTGGCTAAAGTTAAAAAAAGTGTTAAACTTTGCAAAGTCTTGTTTGAAACACCAAAGTGGGTAAATTTTAAAAAGTCAAACTAAGTTCGCACCATTCTTGTTAAGGTAGTGGGCCATACAAACCAACTACTAATTTAACATTTTAAAACGTTTTAAATAAAAAGCTGTTTCTTGCAAAAAACACCAAGTGGCTAAAGTTAAAAAAAGTGTTAAACTTTGCAAAGTCTTGTTTGAAACACCAAAGTGGGTAAATTTTAAAAAGTCAAACTAAGTTCGCACCATTCTTGTTAAGGTAGTGGGCCATACAAACCAACTACTAATTCAACAATTTAAAACGTTTTAAATAAAAAGCTGTTTCTTGCAAAAAAACACTAAAGTGGGTAAATTTTAAATGTCAAAGTTAGCACCATAATATCTTACTTTGACCTGATGAAGCATTATTATACAAAGCTTGTCAATATTTAAATAAAATTTGTTGCTAAACAGTGCCATTTGTTTTCAGTTTTTGAATAACAAAAATATTGCTATCAACCAAGACTACCATAACAATATTATGAGTTTTCAAAACATTTGTTATACTTGAAAATTCCTCGATAAAACAGTAGGCTCACATTGAATGTTAAATATATAAAATAAATGGATTCCGAATGTAAAATTATACAAAAAAAGAAAAATACAAGGGTTGCCACACAGCCTTTTATTCATTAAAAGTCTTTAAATTGATTTACATTATTAATAACAATAAGTATTTGAAAAAATCTGTTTTTTTAAAGTCTTTGAATTTATGTCCAGCTGAAGTTTTGCTCTTTTAAAAGCGCCATTAAAAAACAATAAATTTTTTCATTTTATTCATAATTAGTTGACAGTGACGTCTATACTGTTTTGTTATCTGATTATAAGAAAAAATTGTTGAGTGGTCCGATTTTTGGTCTTTAAAAACCTACAAATTTAATTTTAAAAGTATTTTTCATAAAATTGTGTGGTAACCCTGAAATAGATGTTCCCTTGGTAAGCTAAATGCCCCTAGTGTGTATTCGGCTCATACACCTGTTCTGTGTCGTCCTGTGATGAATTATTAATCTTTGAATATTGACTTTTAAATGATTTATTTGCTTACAGAACATTGTTGCATGCGGCGCTGGATTTGTGTGCGGCCTCGGGTACGGAGATAACACTGTTTCTGCTGTTATTCGGCTTGGCCTAATGGAAATGATGAAGTTTGCAAAGGTAGTTTTTACATGCAGAGTTTTACATACATGAACCACAGTAATTAGATATATTACCTCTATCTAATTTAAAGTGAGTTGTTGATTTTGCAAATGGTGTATGACAAATTTCTCCGCGAAAACTCTACATATTTTTTGTCTTATTACTTACAATAGAATGTTTTACCACCTTGCATTTAATTTGAATATTGAAACAAAGTTTATATATCACTGCGTAAAACAGGGGTTCTTAACCTTTTTTAATGTATAGGAATACCCCTTAGATAATTTTTTTGTTCACGTGGACCAGAGTCGACATAGAATTTTTAGAGATGACGTCATAAAACAAGTAGACTTAACAAATCTGTGTTTTTAGGCCAACAAATGTAAAACCTAAATCAATTTTACCTATACAAGTAGAAGGATGAAAAGCATTTTTTTTCAATTAAACTACCTTTTTTAAAAAAATTAAAATTTCAGTAAGGCCTTTATTGTCATCCTAAAACTTGTCCACGTAACTATAAGTGGTCTATGGGCCCCATTTTAAAAACCGCCAGAAACAAATAGTTCACCATTTTTGGTATAAAAACTTTTTGTATCAATTATATTTTTATTGAACAACCATAAGTTATCATAAAACGATTACTGTTGACAAGAAAGTTACACACACAAACGTATTTAACAACAGTAAATTAACCCCTTTTAACGGCTTACGTATCATAACACCGGAAGCCTTTGACAGGCGAACTGAATTAGTCTATCAATTATGCAAGCAAAGTAGGATAGAAAATACTAGCCTGCAGTGAGGTTCGAACTCACGACTTCCGGCCATAACGGGACTGTTGCTCTACCAACAGAGCTACACAGGTTTAATTCAGTGGGCGCTGGTTTAGAAACAACCAAACGCCAATGCATGCTACAATTGCTACATACTCCAAACGGACGCAAGATAGAAAAAAAAAGGTGTTTTTTGCCTCGACTTTTCCTTGGCAGCTGAAAAGCATAATTTACCGAGAAAATTTGCGTCACAACAGAGTGCCAGGCCCAACAGTGAACCGTGGACCCAAAACATTCTTAGCAGCAGCTAACTTTATTTAACGATTGTAAACAACTTTATAGGTTTTTCAATCTGGTTTACAGGAGTTTCTTTCAAAACAAATGAAACTCTAATAAAAACGCAGTTGAGGGAAGAAGTCCAAGTTGAGTCATTTTTAAAATAACTTGAGTCCGAGTCAAGTCCTTGTCATAAAAAGTAAACGTAAAATTGGTAAACTACTAAAATTGGTAAACTAGCTTGATTACGAGCAATAAAACAAATACAATATAACTAAAAAGTAACATAACGCAAGCAAATTGTTTTATGTAGAAAAATTAAGGTATATAACTGAATTTTATATAAAAAAAGTCTAATGAAAACACCTTATTTTAACCCAAGTCATTTGTCCGAAAGACTTAAGTCAAATCAAGATATTTTTTCCGAAATAAGTTAAGTTAAGTCAAGTCAAGTCATTTGAAAACAGTGACTTAAGTGCACTTAACTCAAGTCATTTGCCCAAAAAACTTAAGTCAAGTCATTTTTTCCCAAATAACTTTATTTAAATCAATTCATTTAAAAACAGTGCCTTAAGTTGACTTGAGTCAAGTCATTGACTTAATCCATTACAACACTGGTATTTGCTTTAGGCTTTTTTCCCGGACGACCCTCCTCAAACCGCCACCTTCCTCGAAAGTTGCGGAGTTGCCGATTTAGTAACGACTTGCTACGGAGGAAGAAACAGACGTGTGTCGCAAGCTTTTGTCAAAGGAGACAAGGTATTTACTCGATAAATACACAACTGTTCTGACATTGATGCAGGGTTGCCACTAAGTCTTTGAACGTCTTGGAATTGACTTATATATTAAAAATTTTTCCAAAAGTATTTTCTTTATTTTTTTATGGCCAGCTAAATGGGTTTATAAAGTAAAAATAAAAAATAAAAAAACTTGTTAGTATATCAAAGCCCATACAGAAGTAAGTAGCATTTTTAACGTGTCGAATATCTCTTTATTCATTTTCAACATCAAAATGAATGAAGATATTATATTTTAAACGTTCAAAATAATACCTACTTGTGTATTGGCCTTGATATACTGAGTTACTTGCTACATTATACAGTTATATTTTTCAATTATTTATATTCAGAAAATTGATCCGATTTTGGGTCTTATTCGATTTGTTGGTAAGCACAGGTTCGCCGCACGGTCTTTTATTTAAATTGCGTATTGAAAGTCGTTAAAAAAATCCTGTTTAATCAATAGTGTTTGATTTTAATGCGCAGCTCAAGTTATGTTTTAAGAAAAGTGCAGATAAAAACAATTTTGTATTTTATCGACCATTACATTTATACAGTTTTGTTGTGAAATTATTTTCGAAAAATGTAAAGGAATCCAATAAAAGGTCTTTTAAAGGCTATAATATTTCTTTAAAATCTTTACATATTTTTCATAAAACTGTGGCACAAAAATGTCCTAAAGTTTTCTAAACTGTCAAGACATACAGTTAATGCGAAAAATTTCTTTTCTTAGAAATACTGTATTCCCATCGTTTAATAAATATCCTACTGAAATACCCAAGACTTTGTTTTTTTAATAGTTTAAATTAGAGATCGACCGATATTTCTATTTTTGGCCGATACCTATAGCTGATTTTTACGTTTTTGCCAACCAATACTCCATGTAGATCCCGATATTTTTATATACCTGAAATATGGTCGAAATGTAAATTATTTAAAAATAAAATCCAAATAAAATTTTTTGTTTATTCCCATATTTCTTATTTTGCATATTGACTTGGCGTGATGCTAAACAGCAACAAAAAATTGCAAAAGAGTAGAGAATTTGCTTGTTTTTAGGCACACACTACTATATCATATTTCGTGGAAAATATCGACCAAAATATCGGCAAAAATTACCGATACCGATATATTGGTAGAAGCTAAATATCGACCAAAATATCGGCAAAAATTTACCGATATATCGGTAGAAGCTAAATGTCGACCAAAATATCGGCAAAAACTTACCGATACCGATATATTGGTAGAAGCTAAATATCGACCAAAATATCGGCAAAAACTTACAGATACCGATATATTGGTAGAAGCTAAATATCGACCAAAATATCGGCAAAAACTTACAGATATCGATATATCCGTAGAAGCGTAATATAAAAAAATATTCTTTATAGACTATTGAAGAGCTGGAAGCGGAAATGCTTGGTGGACAAAAACTACAAGGGCCTGAAACCGCCCGGGAAGTTAACATTGTCATGAAGAAGATGAATATTGCTGAATCCGAGTAAGTGACAAGCTATTTCATTGAACGCCGAGGGCAGGGTGTCCTGTTTCTGTTTTAAATATTCCAAACCTAATATTACAGGTTTTTCATTATTTAGGAAGGATACAATAAGAATATCAAAGCCCATACAGAAGTAGGTATCATCTTGAACGTTTCGAATAACTCTTTTATTCATGTTCAACATAGCAATAAAGAATAAGGAGTTATTCGAAACGTTCAAGATGATACCTACTTCTGTATGGGCTTTGATATTCTTATTACGTCTTACTACAACCTCCAACCATTATGATCCATAGTAAGGATATAATATACTTCCCTTCAAATGTGTTAAAGTTCAATTTTTTAATTTAGTTAAAAAATGCCGTTGTTACACCAACATCGGATATTAGCGCAGACAGCGAACAGCGATGAAATGCGCCTAACCTGACGTTTTTTTTAGCGAGAAAAAAAGTAAGAAGGCTTCATTTGCGTTGTCAATTGTCGACGCTTGTTAATCAGCAAACCTGAACAAATAACTAAAGAGAAAGATATCTTACGGTAGACCCTTGTACAGACAAAAAACGGCGTTTTGACGCGTGACCCAATAAACATTAAAAACATTGCCGCTTCGGACAATTGCTAAACCCTGACAAAAACGAACAAAAAACGATAATATTACTTGCAAAAGGGGGATCCGAACCCCCCAAACTCATCTTAAGATTTATTCGAAACGTTCACAGAATGCTACCTACTCTCTGGGTTTTGATACTCATTCCATGTATAATACAAGATTTCGTAAAATATCTACTTCACATTAATGTTTTATATATTTTTTCAGGTATCCACTTTTTGTTTCTGTCTACAACATTTGCTTCAACAAACACAAGGTCGAAAGTTTCATCGAATGTCTTCAAAACCATCCCGAACACATGTAAAAGTCGACAACACTGACCATTTCGGATTTATTCAGCCACCGTAAAATATGCATCCTTCTATCTGCATATCTTTTATATCCTCTTAACATTGTTTTGTTGTTGATTTGATTTCTTGACACTCTAGTATATTTAAGTGAAACCTTAACGTGCTGAAAATAAAAAAATTAAAATAAACATGGATGAACAATAACTAGTCAGAGAGCAGAGTAGTGTTGTAAACAAGTCATTTTGGAATGACTCACGCCCCAGAAAAGTCTTCGAATAAATAGAAGTCCAAGTAAAGTCATTATTCCAGAAAGTTCTCAAGTCAAGTCATTGTCATAAAATAAAACGTTAACTGATACAATAACTCCAGTAAAAGATAACATAAAGGCAGCGTATGGCAAACAACACGTTTTATGTACACAAAACTTAAAATAAATACCCTAACTTTATAAAAGCCATGTAAAATATCATTTTAAACGAAGTCATTTGTCCGAAAAACTCCGGTCAAATAAACTTTGCCCAGAAAACTTGAGTCAAGTCAAGGACCAGAGACACATACATATTGGTATAAGTTCGAACAATCTGTTTCTTACCAACCCGCACACATTATACTCGATTTATGTAAATGTTACACACTAAACTTTATTTTGTAAAGAGAACTAGAATTCACATTTTAACTTGAAAGATCGGTAATAATTTAATTTTAAGCTGCAACTGAAATCGACGCTGTGCCTCAAAAAGCTCAATTATTACTCGGGATAGAGTAAATCTCCTAACACCATGAATAAAAAGGATTCATGGTATCCGGCAATCTACTCGTCGTTGTAGCTATACGCAATAGCTGATAAACGCCCGTTGTCCTACGGCGCAGTACTGCACCGGATGACTCCGGCGCGTCACAGCTTATCGCATACTTCAGCGACGTCTAGAATTATTAATTTTAATCTACGTTTTTTCAATTTTTTACTTCTCAGTATATAAGATGGCTAACGCACTCTCGTTTTAATTATTAACCCTGATGAGGTCAGTTGGTATCTGCTGCCGAAACGTCGGTTTATACTTCGTTTACACCAGAAGAGCGATTTATATTTATTATTATTACTCGGGATGTTCAAAGTAGAATCCAAGGGAATCGTAGCATAATAGGTTTCGAATGTAGAAAGACGAATCCAGAATATCGAATTCTGGTAAATTTTTGTTGCTCATTCAAGTTCCATTTTGTTTTGGGGAGAGGAATTAATCATAGCATGTGTAAATTGTAATAAAAATAATCTTGTTTTACCGCTATTTGAAACAGTTGTGTAAAGCGTAATCCATAACTTAAAAAAAACATAGTATAAATAGCCTACCAGGCTGTCAAAATTAATATTTCGTCCATATAGTGAGTGCAATGCAACACAAACTCTTCAGAAATTCAGTCACGTTTTTATAAAGCATTGTTGTGTGCAGTTCTAGGCTACTAACTACAAACGTGATCTGTGTTATACAGTCAAATTATGTGCTAGAAAGTATACTGAGTTATTGTTATTGTCAGTAATCCGTGACGAATACTTGACAAATACACTGGGCATAACCTCGCTGAATACGGGCCCGAAGTTGACCGTAGTGAACACGCATTTTGTTCAACGCCAGTATATGTTTGACGAAGGAATGTTACATTAATTACAACTTATCGCATTCAAGGAAATTGCGAACTCTGCATCTAGCATAAGGCTACACACTATAGTCATTTGCCCAATAACGCCTGCTTGATACTAAATAGTCAGGCGAATATTATTGCGAGGCGAAAATTAATTGGTCGCCCCAAAAACGCTGCCGCCGCACTACATAGCTTTTGAGGTGAACTTGCCCCTCGCGTTTGTACAACTAGGCGCGCCATCAGCCGTAAAACAAACAAATTATATCCGTTTCAAATACCCGATATAAATGACTGAACTGGATACGAATCCAATTCTGATTCGAATCTAAGGATTCGATATTCTAATTTAAACATTCCTAACTATAACCTGAAGTAAAGAACCGCATAAAACTGGCAAACCACTGTTACAGTATTTAGGCTAAAACCCACAATTTTTCCGGCTCAGACTCTACAGCCTGTACTTTACCAATTTACGGAACTGAAAAAAGGATCTTCAGTAATCCACTCTAGGGGTGTCTTTTAACTCATCAACCCAGACGATAAACAAATGTCCAATGCAGCCGATGGAGGATAGACTGTGTAAGGCTCAATTTTGTATGTATTATATTCCCTTATCATCATGGGCGCCCGCACGGGGGGGCAAGGGGGGTCACTGGCCCCCCTGGAATTTCAAAATGCGATTATAAGTATTATTTATAAGTGTACTATGTATATGAAGGTTAAAAATATTATACATTATCCATTGCCCCCAGTGGCGTATCCAGGGGGCGGGAGTTCTTACCCTCTTTTTGTAAGTGATATTATCGTTTTTTGTTCGTTTTTGTCATGGTTTAACAAACTGTTCGAAGCGGCGTGCTTTTGAACGTAATTGGGTCACGCGTCTTAATCTAATGCGAAACCAAAATCGAGTGCAAAACGCCGTTTTTCGTCTTTTGTTTGGTCGACCGTAAACGCTGGAAGTTTTTCTTTTTCGTTATTTGTTTAGGTTGACTGATTAGCAAGTGTGTATTCTGCAATTTGTTTTTTTTTGCCTGAAGTTACCGTGTTTCGCAGCTGGCGCCTGACAGGATTGTTGACGACGCACGTGGTCGCTTTTGCTGGACGTATTTGTCTGTTTCTGATTAGTTTTTTTATCACGTCTTGCAATCACTATTCTATGACGTCATACTGTCACTGTTTTATGACGTCATTATTCATTAAGCCAGACGAAAAATAGGGGAATTCCCTAAGTTGAAAATTCAGGACCCCCTTTTTTGATTTTCCCCTGATTGCCCCCCCCTGGAAAATTTTCTGCGGGCGCCCCTGCTTATCATCCAATTTTAAGCTTTTAAAGTTCTAAAACAATCCGCTTAAAGTCTTGGGACTTGCCTCGGTTACCCCTTACGATGACTTAAGACATTTAAGTAAACAAAAAGGCATTAGGAAAATTTAATTCACGAAAACGCTGTATTTCGTCGTTGGTCTTTAAAGCTCGAATAGTCTTGTGGCACACGAACCAAGATAAAATTGTGCCACAACCAGGGCTGCGGAGTCGGGTAAAAACAACCCGAGTCCGACTCCCAAGTCCCGACTCCGGCCAAAAAAATACACCCGAGTCCGACTCCGGCCAAATGTAAGATTTTTCCCGAGTCCAGCTTTGACTCTACAGCCTGTATTTTACCCATTTACGCAACTAAATTAAGTTGGATTTTCTGTAATCCACTCATATTGGTGCCATAATTGATCCACCCGTATTACATGGTTTAAAAATATTTCACCATTTGCTATTACACTTTTACAATTATATTTTGCCGCCTTAACAGTTTTAGAATTTGATACTGCGCATGCGCACGTCGGACTCGGGACTCGGGTAGTTTTACGCGGTCTTACTCGAGTCCCGAGTCAGAGTCCGACTCCGACTCCGCAGCCCTGGCCACAACCAACAAAATAAAAAAATACAGTGCAAACCGAGGCGAATGAGGAAAACAAAAGAATGTTCTATAACTTTTGAGCGTATTGATAAAATATTCGGAGTTTCGCGTCTGTACAAAAAGTAAAAAAAAAACTTTGTTGTACTGTTTAGACGCGCAAATGGCCTGACAGTTTGTTTCAAAATAATTTTGAGAATTACGTCTTTTTGTGATTAAATGCAACCTAAGTATTTAAAAATAAGAAAAGTAAGAAATATTGCATACAATTAAAACGCCTAAACTATACGCTTTGGGTATAATTATTGCTAAATTTTATACAGTGTCTTTGGAAAAAATCGCCTAGTAAAAAAGTTTTTTACACCGCGGCACACCTGACATGGTCTCGCAGGACACCAGTTGCAGAGCACTGTCCTAGTCCGACATCAAAGAGAAATTAACCGACTGCGTCGATTTCGATTCGGCAGTCTTGTTTGAGAACAGGGGCCGGAAACCCAAGAGCTCGCGCTCTTTTTGTGACGTTCCTTTTTGATGAAAAAATGTTGCTTATAGAAAATTCTAAGCTATTATTTCTCAGCATGATCTCAAATAAAACTGCTCGCGGCCACGGCCGCTTTACTAACTTATTTCCATTTTTGTTACACATAGTAGCAAATTGTCGGTGCTTCACGCGAATCCCATTAGTTTTCCAAAACTGTAATCCTGTTTAAAGGAATCCCTTAATAACCAGTAGGCAATATTTTTTATTAACCGTTGGGCAATATTTTTTAACGGAACCTTGTATTCAAAGTTCTGCAAACTTAGCTGTGGTTCATTTTTCGGTGCATAGCATGTTCTTTCCTTTAGAATGACAAAATAAGTGGCCTTGCTCAATTTACTCTTTTATGCCAATCTATAAATGTTACAAAAGTATTTTATAGCTCTCATGGAAATACAACCAAGAATGTATGGCTTATATCTCTTAGCTAAAAAGGTTGCCGACCACTGTTTTAAAGTGTTCCAAAGGAAAAGTTTTTAACTAGTTGTCAGAAACAAACACATACAAATTGCCTAGAATTATTCTGGCGTAAGAAGTTTCTTAACCTGCTTTTTTTCCTGTCATAGATTGAACCTGTTTTGAAATCACAATCATCATATGATTTTTATACTGCATCATTTCACAACATTGAAATCACCCCGTAACAACATCGAACGAACGACGACCATATAAAATACACGAGCAAAAATAATAAAAATAAATAAACTGAAACATGTAAAGATATGGTAAAAAAACGAAAACAGCTTTTTTCGCGGAAAATTTTGGGGCAGCACCACTTTACAAAATACTGGTTTGAAGAAAAAGATAAAAGACAGGTATCTGCTACAAAAAAACAGTACGTAAATCAATCGGTCAGTTCAACACTAATAGCACCAGATTAAAATGTTGGTAGCAATGAGAGGTTTGCTAACACAAAGACCAAAGTAAAATTTCTAATAAGTATATGTTTTTTTTTGTAACTTTGGTACAATGTACTGCTTTGTAACACTCACAGATGATGCAATATTGTTATATAAAGTCTACAAAAAAGCTTTGCGACTATAGCAAGAATTATGCATCATGAATTTATTGATTTTTTTGTCATAAAAATACCTTTGTATATTAATCAAAAGTAGCTCCTCTGGGTATTGTAATTCAATCATTACAATAGGGGCAACAGTTAATATAAACACCTTTGTATTTCAAAGGGCCTGTAAATTTGCCACAAATATATATTAATAAAAATCAGATTTATATTTAATCAGCGTGTGCCGTTAGAAATTGACTTTTCCAAAAACTAAAAATGCTTCTTTAACAGTTTTTCAACCTTTCTAAAAAAACACACGAAATGTCAAATATGAAGTCAATTTACAAAATGTTTGCGTGAAAGTATTATTGTCCAAAATAAGACTCTCATTAAAAAAAAGTTTAAAAAAAACTTTTCGGTACTGGAGTATTCTTGCAATAACAAAAAAACTTTTTTAACATTCAAAACATGTAATTGGTCGTAAAGTTTTCAACACTGATATAAATGTTGGTGAAATCCTGTTAAGTTTCGACCAAATTGGGATTTTTTGAGAGGTAAGTAGTAGGAAACAACCAGTTACAATAAGTCAGAAAACGTAAAATTCCACCCACATGGAACCTTTTCAATCAGATTGGTGTATTTTTTGACTTTTTTTTAAAGAAAAGAGTTCAATTAAAAAATCGTGCTAGCACTGGACTCCATTTAAGTTTTACATATTTTGGACCGAAAACAGAAGGTTTTCAAGGTCTAATTGTCTAATAACATCAAGTTGTAAGGTCAGCTCTAAAACTATTATGTCAACCCTGGTCCATGCAAACCAAAAATGGCGTTTGCGTTAAAATAAAAACCCTGTTGTAAGAAATATTCAAAAATGTATTCCAATTCAAGCAAAACTTTGCCGAAACTGCAATCCCAGTTATGAAAAAAAAAATTGTTTAACAAATTTCGCAAATTCAACGAATGCATGAGGTTCTAATCGTGCTGTGCAAACCGATCGTTTTGTTTCGTTAAAATATAAAAATAAAATCGAGCAATGAAATAGTGTAGGTATTGTAAGATAGCAGTAAAAACAATGTGTGGACAGCTGAGTTATATTAATTGACGGTTACTCTATTAACAGTCGACTCCAGTGGTTCTTAACCTTTCTAGTGTCATTAGCCTAAGAATGATTGGTTGCATTCTATCTAGCTCGTTAATTAAATAACACTAGGGTGCAGTGTTGTAATGACTTAAGTCAATGACTTGGCTTGACTGAAGTCCTTTAGACAAATAGTTTTGGTTGAAATGAAGTGTTTTCAGAAAGAATTTTTCATAAAATTGGGTTATTTATCCTAACGTTTGGACATAAAACAATTCGCTTGCTGTATATTACATCTTTGGTATTTTTAAGTTAAGTTGTTTATCCAATTTTAATATTGTAACGAGTAAGTTTTATGACGAGGACTTAGAATTGACTTGCACTAAATATGACTTGTGTGTGACTTAACTTGTTAATTATTCTAAAAGACTTGACCTGACTGGGACTGAAGTCATTTCAAAAGGACTTGTTTACAACACTGCTAGGATGTCATAATATTTGGCACCACTAGCTATTTATAAAATTGGAGGCCGGAAAACCACTGAAGTTTTTAGCATAAAGTAACACCTCATATCATTGCTAAAACCTCAACGATTTAATGACACTAGGATGACACGTCACTGGGCATCACTGGCTATTAAAAAATTCGGAAGCACAATAACCACCCTTTTTTAGCTTATTAGCATAACACCTCAAAGCTTGTAAAAATCCCCCCCATAAAAATGTTAAAATGTACTTTTTACGGGAATTACCAACGGTCAAGAACCACTGGTCTACTAGTATGAAGAGAACTGTTTACAGTGGATTCAGGTAGGTTTTTAAAGCCAGATTTGGGTAGATTTGACCACAAACAGTGTAGTGTCACAATTTTTCTACATAAATTTTTCTAGTAAAAACATTAAATCGGTTGTGGTGGCCGACTATATGGAACCAAAAACTGAATGAAGCAAACAAAGACAGGTAAAATATTTTTAGCATGGGCCAATATTGGAAAAAATGAAGATTTTCTCTGCTTTTTCCGGTAAAAGTCTTGAAAGGTATAGTGGCCAACAATGGACTTGATCAAAAATTAAAATTAAAAGCTAAACTCTACAGGTAAAATAGTTTTTGTATGGTGTTCAACTTTAAACTTAGGTTAACCATGCAATTTTATCTCCCCCCCCCCAAAAAAAAAATAGAAAATATACTAGCAGAGCATAATTTTGGAGGTTATAGTAAGACGTAGTAAGAATATTAAAGCGCAGACAGAAGTAGGTAGCATTTTGAACGCTTCGAATGTATTTTGATCTATTTTCAATATCTCTTTTTTTTAATTTATTTTTTTCATTTTTCATTTTTAACATAACTCTCAAAAACATATTGTTTTCTGTATGGGCTTTGATAGAGTTTACCAATTAACTATATCGCACTGGTGTACATGTAATTGACATGTGGTCTCGATGAGTCGCTAGGTTCGTCGTAACGCTGAGGTATATTGTCGTTAAAGGAAGAACTGCGTGAAGGCCTGTTGGTGTCCAGCAACTTGAAACAGTCGGTGTTCTTGTTTTGTTGGGCGATCGCAAGTGGAGTTTGTCCCAGCGTGTCCGGTTGGCATGCGTTGGCGCGAAGCTGAGAACATAATATGATAGAAGTGTATAGCAGTACTATTAGACCCTTTTTCTAAAATGCGATATATCGGTTATTAGTAGGGCCATTTTTATTTTAACTTAAAAAACATTTTTTTTGACTTTATTTTTATCAAATTTTAACTTTATTTTAACCTAACGAAATTGCTTATTTGTAGAGGTTACAGTTATTCCTTGAATTGATGTCAGTTACTTAAACATAATATTTTGTCGATTTCAGACCCAAACGTAATATTTTGTCAAAAAGTCAAGGTGTTTTATGGATTTAAAAAGTGCGTCGTGTTTTCTGGCGATAGATTTAGCCTGCTTAGGCATTTTTGTATTACAGAATGTCAGTAGGCTATTCTTAAGATCCAAACTGTTGATCTTCGAAAAGACCACGTTTATGAAGAGGAAGTGTTTTATAAGAATTATTTAAATGCGTAGCTATGAATAAACAAATGGACAATTTGCGATAAAAGTTACGGCTGATCCAAGTGGGCATTGCGACATATTTCCTGCTTTTATGGGTTAATATGGTTTAATTGTGCCGCAGTTCCTGATTTAAAATGCTTCCACGGCGATTTTTACAAAAACTACTCTCAAGAAACACAAAAACTTTGTCAAAAGCCATAATTTTGACAAATTTTGACTTTATTGAACATTTTGACTTTATTGTAAATTTTGACTTTATTTTGACCTATAAACTTGTTAGAAACAGCCCCGTAGGTGCTGAAAACAACTCATTCTTGGATTCGTGGACAGACGAGCTCCTTAAAAAATTTTGACTTTATTGACTTTTGCGGGCCCTAGTTATTAGATAGAGCAATCGGTTTACAGATATATCTGCCGACATTTCGCTTCCATTGATACTATTGCAGCTTTTTTCTATGGAGCGACAAATTGGTTATTAGCAGCATTCCCAAAAGAAGGACAATCGAAAAACGAACAAATTCTCGGAGGAATAACATCAAGTTTTGTGGTTGTGGAAAATAAGACAAAATAAGTACGGAAGTCAATTTCTTAGAAATATGGACGGCATGACAACCCTGATTATTAGATAGAGCGATATATAAATTATAGATAAAAACGGCCGATATTTCGCTTCTAGCGGTATATTGGTATCGGTTGAAGTGGGCCGATATTTTAGTGCGAAAATATGATATAGTTAATTACCTGTTTTTTTTGTTTCGGGTATTGGTTGAAAAAAAAAGGTAAAATCTTTGGCACTATTATCGGTCAATCTCTAGTGAATACCTTTACTAACTTATAACTTCGTTGTACCTCATAAATAGAAATGCACAAGGCATAAAAATCAATGAAATCAATATTAAGACATGACGTCACAAACGTCATAACGTGTCACCCACAAGTATAACCTTAAGAACTTTCTGCTTTCGGTCGTGAAAAAGAAGTAAAAAAAATAATTATTACCAATAGGTTCCCTAATTTTCATTTGCACTAATAATTGATCTAATCTGTAAGAAATACTGATCTAATCTGTAAACCTTTGTATACCGTTTGACAGTTATTTGCCATAACTTTAATCTGGTATACACTTGGGTATACAGTATACCAAGGGCGTACCAAAAAATCCAAACGTGGCCATGCCCACCAATCTGTATTTTTTACCCATTGTAAGTTGTAAATTTGTAAATTAGAAAAAAGTTTCGCGCTTAGTGTGAATCTCATATGTTCCAGAATGCCTTAGCTGCGTGGCCATCTTATTATGTTGCTAGATTTTTAGTTTTCATTAAAATTATATAACCAAAAAGTTACGTCCTATTGCATTATCACAAAAATAAAAAGTTTCGGCAACATAAACCAATTATAAAGGCATTTTTTTGCTTGCGCGAATGGATAACATCTTTGCAATGTTGCTTTTCTATCAAAAGTAACACCTGTCCAATCTTAAACTTCAACCAATTAAACGAACTGTGTGGTGTTCAGAAGATTACTTTTTATGACGTCACATTTTGACGTAACCTTGTGACGCCAAAGTATGACGCAACTTTGCCATCCACTTACTTACACTAACCTAAAGGTTATGCCAGCATAATATTGAAATAATGTTTTTGTCCTTACTGGCACTAAATATTCCGTATAGTAATCACATTTTTCAAAACCGGTGGATTTAAACATGTTACTATACGGTTAGAAAAAAGTGTAGAGGATATCTTACCCATAATAAAAGTTGTATACAGGCAAGATCTCCAATTGAACTTGCAACATGCAATGGTGTCTGTTGTTCTGCACCTATGACACAACAATCAACATTATGACGTCATATTCAACACTGTTGTTGTCCAGAATTTCAAAAGTTGTCCAAATTTTTTGCTTTGCAGTTATACAAATCTATAGGTATTTTTAGGGAAAATAAATTAGAAAAGATGCCATTGCAAAACTGTAAGAAAAAACATTGTTGCAGTTGACACAAAAAAGGTAGGGAAAAATAAACAATATGCTTTTATAAACAGTAGTCACAACATTGTCTTCAGTTAGTATCACAAAAAATCGCATTAGTTTAAAAAATACACATAATATTTGACACTAAAGTTATGAATTCTAAATTTCTGTGATTGTCTGCCGAGAGTATTTTTTAGCTTGAACTACAAAAAGGAAAGTCTAGGTCCCTTGTGAGTATTTGGTCAATTAGAGATATTTTGTTAACAAGAAAAAAATGAAGAACAAGCTAAATGCTGACTGATATAATTTCCCTACAGACCACAGATTCTATTGAACACATTGCGATGGAAAAATATATCAATGGATAGCTTGGAAATCAATATTCTTATGCACATTACCTCCCTATGGTATAAAAGGTCAAAAAGGGTCAAATTTGCTGGCAAATTGGTCGATTTCTTTATTGAAGTTTATTTTGGCAATTTGCCAAGGTGTTTTACAGTGTTTTAAGGTCACACTCCAATAATAATGTTAAAAATAGTTACAATCCAATATTAAAAAAAAAAAAAAAAAATCTCAGTATTATCAGATCTCTACTGGAAAGTGTGCATTTTGTAATAGGCTATTTCTTGAAATCTCTTGCGGCAAACAGTTTGATAATAACCAGTTTGAGGTCACTTTTTCCTTTATGTAGAGTTCAGCACAAATAAACAGACCACAAGCAATTACACTGACAAAATTTAAGGTCATTTCCACCATACGTAGGTCATTCTGCCATCTGCAAACCATTCAACAGCAATTAAGGTAATTTAAATCTTGTGAAGGTCAATTTGGGCGATATAAGGTCACTAAAGGAATGTCAATCCTGATGAGAGAAGTCATTCAAACTAACTGGGCTGTTACTATTACTGTTTCATAGTGGTGTTGATGTTTAATAAAATCAAGGACTTTTTGTACCCAACGAAAATATGGTTACTGTCTTGATTTAATGAGTATGATTTACTGAAGACATATACAAAAATCATGGCTTGTGATGGTGTTTTTGTAATTCCTTTACAATCTGAAATGCAGCTGTGGGTACAACATCTGGTAATTGATCTTGTTCGTGGAATTTTCAGAATTAGTCCTAGTAAGTGCATTAAATATTTATGGGATTTTTTCCTCTGCGATTGCATAAACCCCCTTGTACACAATGCCATGTAAAAAAACAAACAAGCCATAGCAGTTATAAATATTGCTTTTTTACATTTTACACTGATGATTAAAAAACAACATAAAATAACAAGATGAAAATATGTTAAAATGATCGTTTAGTTTATATCAAAAAATCGATGCAACAAACCTTGGCTTAAAAAAACACCTTGAAAACTAACAGGTTTTAAAAGTTTTTAATGTACTGTAAAGCAGTGCTTCCCGTGCAACTAACAGTGAGACATGGCCAAACAAATCAAAAACAAACGAATGGGAAAAGAAACAAGTATACTCATGCAATTTTCTATTAATGTGGACTTGAGCTTGCATATTGGATGTTATCAGATCAAGAGGCTTGAATGGAGACAAGCACATATGCAATGTTACATTTAGAAATGCTTCGCGACCCACTGGTTGGGAACCACTGCTGTAAAGGCTTGTTCACATTAAAGCTACATACCTATAGGTGTGTTGATATGATCTTTAGTGGCGTGGGCAAGCAAATGCATCGTCAGTTGGGTGTTCCCGTCTGCTATTGCGTAACACAATGAAGAAGCTAAAATAAACAAAACAAAAGGTTACCCTTCCATACAGACTGAAATAATGAGCATTGCAATGTGATTGTCAATATTTCTAAGGCAACTTACTGAACAGCAAAAAAATTCTTGAAAAATAAGGTAATTTATTTGACATAAAAGATTCTAACATTGGAATTTTTAGCCTCTTATCATACATATAATTACTGTCAAAAAATTTTGTATTAGATTTAAAAAAACAAGAAGTTCAAATGGGGGAAAACAAACATTTTAAAAAACTATAAAAGAACTACATAGATTGAATCTCAACGTTTTTTGCAATGTGATTCACAATATTTCTAAAGGCACTCCTACTAAACAGAGAAAGATTTCGGAAAAATAAAAGAGTTTATTTTTAATAAAAGCTTCTAACATTGAGATTTTTTTTCCTCTTACTAAACATTATAACTTCAAAGAATATTTTGTTAAGTTTAAGCGGAAAACAAACATTTCAAAAGGAAACAGGCAAACAGCAAACATTTTTTAAAATTGCATTTTTAAAAATTAATGTCTTTACACATCGATTGGTATCTGTTCAGATATTTCACTACAAAATGCATAGTAATTAAAACAGGATAAAAAAAAACCTGTGTCATTCAGAGATTTGTATAGAAATGAAACAGAATGAGTGGACTCTTAACATTTCAGGGGTTAAAGCCGCAAAGGAATTTAACTGACAAAGTTCAATGGCACTCAATCAAAAAGATCAATGGAAAAGTCAGTAACAAGTGGCTTATGTCTTACAAGACAGAGTGCCTTGTGGCTATTGTAGTTCTGAATGACACCAAAACTCGTTGATGTCATTTTAATGGGCCAATTTTATGTTTAGAATCACAAACTGTATACTAAACCAGTGGTTCCCAACTCATTTTTAAGGCGACCCATTTAAAAAAAAAATTTAGTATAATCTTGGGACCCAAAGAATAGTCGTAATATCATACAAGATTGCGTTACAAACAAACTGCACTACAAAAGCAGTTACTTTTTCGGAAAATAATATGCTTATCAAATCACTAATCATATAGTTGTGCTCGATCGCTTTCAGTGTGTTCTTGAAACAAGGCGTATAATTTTGTTTAAGAATATAAACGCATGTCAGCTTTAAAAACACCCTGAAAAACAAATGACCCCAAAAAATAATCAGGCGACCCAACTTTGGGTCGCAACCCATACGTTTGGAACCACTGTACTAGGAGAAGAATGCTAGTAAACAACACTAAATTTGAAAACACAGGTCTTTTGGGTAAACAATTTTGAATGTTTTATATTAAATGACGTTGGGGCCTTTTTTAAAAGCATTTACAAAATACTTTTATGAAACAAATTTAAAAATTTGATTGACAATTTGGTAAGTGTAGTTTAGTTTCAACATTTTAAATAGCAATTTAAAACAAACTACATTTTAACAAAAAAAGTATATTATTATTTACCATTACTGCCTTGATGATATTTAGACTGTTTATGAAAATGTTTTAGGCATATTTCCGGTAAATTTTAAGAGATAATTTTTATGTTTTATAGTTTATAGCATGTTTTGTAAACAGTTTACATATCATCTGTTCTGAAAGCAAGAGTTTTTCTTTTAAAATTTAATTGTCATCGGAAATATTCCTACAATTAAAAGCGTTTCAGCTTTACCTAATATAAACTTACTTAAATCGGCAGCATATTTAGGTGGTAGCGGAAGCAAGAAGGCCTTTCTTTCATATTTATTCCTGATGAAGCTTTCGCGTTCTTCTCTGGTACAATCTGGCAAAGGTTTCGGAATTCCAACGGTGGTCCGTCCCTCCCATACCGAATTGCAAATCAGGTTTCCAACCTTCTCCATAACTGCGCGGCATTCGGCCGGCCATTCGTCTAGCTCTGGATAAAATTTGAAAACCAGTGATGTTAACAAGTCATTTTTACTTATTCCAAGTCAAGTATTTAAAAAAAATAACAAGTCACAGTCCAAGTCATTAGCTACCCAAGTCAAGCCCCAGTCTCATTATTGGAGAAAGTCATCTTCCAAGCGAATCACTGATATCATAATAAAACAATGAACTTTTGAAATAAGAAAAGTCAACTAAAAAAAGAAAACAACAACATGCTGCAATCTGACCGTTTTATGTCCAACAATTGAGATTAAGCAACTCAACTTTATCACAAAATGTGAAAAAAAACACTTAAATTCAAAACAATTTATTTGGCTGAATGACTTAAGTTCAAGTCAAATCATTTCAAAACAGTCACTGAAGTGCACTTAAGCTCAGTAAGTGGTTATCAACCAGGGTGCCACTGCACTCTAGGGTGCCATTTTTAACTTTTTTTGTGTAGGATAAAAAGTCCAAAAATTAAGGTTTTGTTTAACCTTGTCGCACAGTTACAGTTAACCACGCAGAAATACGAGCAAGGATGCCGCCAACCATTCATACTTTCTTTAGGGCGCCACAAGCCAAAAAAGGTTGAGAAACACTGACTTAAGTCATTACCACACTGTTGATAACTGACATGTTTTTTATTACAGAAATCAGAACTAATAACTTCAATAATATTTTTTACAGTTTACCCTGTGGTGCCATTTCTAAGGCTCAAGGGTGCCACGAGATAAATCAAACTATTGTGGATTCCAATTTTGGCTTCAGAAATTATTTTGGATTACAAATTTTGCCTTACGAGATATTTTGGATTCCAATTTTTGCTTTACGAATTATTTTGGATTCCAAATTTTGTTTTATGAGATATTTTGGATTCCAATTTGTGTTTTATGAATTATTTTGGATTCCAAATTTTGTTTTATGAGATATTTTGGATTCCAAGTTTTGTTTTACGAATTATTTTGTATTCCAAATTTTGCTTTATGAGAAATTTTGGATTCCAAGTTTTGTTTTACGAATTATTTTGTATTCCAAATTTTGTTTTATGAGATATTTTCGATTCCAATTTTTGCTTTATGAATCATTTTGGATTCCAATTTTTGCTTTACAAATCAGCCTGCAGCACATTAAAAAAAATAAAAAAAAATTTTTTAGCACACTTTTTTAAAAAGTCCTACAATTTTACCATCAATTCAATTAAAACATAATGTCAGGTAGTAAGCAAATGTCACAAACTTTTCAGCTGTCTTATCATACTAATACTGTACATTGTATTGCATGCTTTTCTACAAGTTGCACCTAAACATGGGAGTTTTTTAATTTACAAAAAGCAAAGAGGTAGCTTAAAATGACGATAGCGAACAGTCTTTCGAACAACCATACTTCATCGGGTAAAATTAGAAAATTCTACTGTTGTACAAAAGCTTGATTTTAATATAATTTGTCATAACAGTGACACCTGATTTCTAGATTTAAAATTAAGAAAATAGAACTATCAACAACAAAAAAAGATTTAAAATCTAATATAGTACATTGTTCCAAGTATTATTTTAATCTGATGTATTTTATAGCACTATATCCACCAAAATTAAAAAAGAAAATAAATAATTTTTTAAATTCATATTTTTGCACTTCGCTGAAAACCCTGCCTTACTTTATTTTAAACACAATAGTTGGACATTTTCCAATTGCAATTAAAAATCCTGGATTATGCCACAGATTGATAGGTATCATCTCATACTGATTTAAAGTTAAAAGTTTTAACAACAAAATTGTTAGTGGAAATTTAGTACGGCCAGTAGAGGCCTTGCTAAGTTTGGCTTTGCCCGCGACTGGGTATTGGGTAAGGGTGTACTAATGAATGTAATACATCAATTGAAGTCTTGCTTGTCTACATGCCTTTTTGTAATACAATGAATTAATTTTTTTCGAATAACAAAATGTCCGGTGACACACAGTTTGAAAATCACTGAGCAATTTAATACCTCCACATAATCAAAAGGTGGGCATGTTATTTCAAAATACATTAATATGAAACAACAAAATATAATTAAAACATGGCACAGTCGTGTGTTGTGCCACAAAGTTAAAGAATCACTATGCAAGTGGTAACATTAGTATAATAACGTTGCAAAAATTGTAAAGTGAAGAACCAATATTATATCGAAGTATGTGCAATATTGTCTCAATTCTACTCTAGGGTTAAAATCGTACTCGTTAAAAAAAATCAACTTTATTTTTCTGCAGTGTAGTTTTTTGAAGTAATAATATAAACGAAACCAGATCATACAGAAAAAAATAGCGTATCTTTTTAATATTTATTAGACCTAATCGTAAAATATCCCATTTTTTATACCAATTGAGTTTCACTCACCTAATGACCGAATTCTTGATATGTGGGTGCCAAGATTTCTATGGATTCCAGAACACTCTATGCACATTAGGCATCCGAGGTTCAGGGAAGCCCAGGTGGGATTTAATCCTCCGCAATCAACGCAGGTTTCGTTACCTTCAATCTCATTCAAGTTCTGCTCGTAAGCGGGCTAAAAAATAAATTTCCAATTGTAATAGGCTGGAGAATATTGAACATTACAATTTATAAATAGAGTTAGCTCCACCAGGCAAAATATCAATAGATAGAAATCGGTCTTCTGGTGTACACGAAGTATAAACCGACGTTTCGGCAGCAGATACCAGCTGACCTCACCAGGGTTAATAATTGGTAACCCAGATGAGTGGTAACCCTGATTATACACCAGAAGAGCGATTTCTATCTAATACAATTTATAGTTTAATCACATAGAGTGGTTTTGGAATTGAATGTTTGCCAAAACAAATTACATTGCCATTAGAAGATCAATACCCGATGCCAAGTGGTAGTATCAGTACTAGTTCAATACTAGGGTGGTGTTAATAAAAAAATTTCAGCAAAAATTTGCGATGCAAAGCACAATTTTTTTTAAATTCTAATTATTTAAAAAAATAGTGAGTTACTAACTTGAGGTAACTAAACTTCTTAACTCTAGATTTCCTAACACCACTGATCTGTAATATAACTTAATGAAATAAACAAAAAAATGAACAACAAAGGGTTTTATTCAGCCAAATTGGCTTCATTGATATTTAAACCTGCAAATGATGTAATTAA
The DNA here is from genome assembly GCF_963924565.1 of Ascidiella aspersa. Lineage (NCBI taxonomy): Eukaryota > Metazoa > Chordata > Ascidiacea > Phlebobranchia > Ascidiidae > Ascidiella > Ascidiella aspersa. Next base: position 5,993,067 of record NC_139451.1, read on the forward strand.
TATGCCCAAACAATCAAAATATATGAATTTGAAACGTGTATGACTTTAAAGGTTATAAGGCTACAATTAATTTAATTTTTTAAATGTTTCATTAACTTTGATTGCTTTCAAGTCTTTTTTTAGATAAATTTACCTTTCAAGTGAGAAACTATTGCAAACCATGACTGAAATTACTATAATAATTTGTGATCATATCGGCACTGATACTACCAAAGTATGGGTTGAGTACCGTTGCTATGACTTGTAATCGGGTATCAGCACCAATATTATCGGACATCCGTATATCTAAATACTACTATATTTTAAAATACATATATGTTTAATGCTATATTCAAATATTACTATATTTAAAATATATATATGTTTAATGCAATTTTGTTGCAGCTGCATTCAACGCTTTTAATAACGACTTGCCTGCTTAGCACTGGCATGCGAAGGATTGCTTTGCAGACTGATCATAATCTGGCGTTCGATGGCCGAAATCCATTCGTCTCTTTCTGCTGCAGATGCTGACAGAAATTGCCAAGTATCTCCGTCCATTGAAACGAGGTGAAACTCTAGGAAGTCATCTGTGTTGCAAATATTACAAACACTGTAAGGCAGTGGTTCCCAAACTGTGGTATGTGCGAGTATTTCAGGTACAAAACGTTAATTGTTAGCAGCTGGTGGAGAAAAAACAACTACATGAATCGCATTAAAACTATTTGCTGTGTTATGTTTAATTTATGGTTTTTATGTCTTCTTGGAATGACATATGTCAAACTTTAATATAGCTACATGCTCATTTTCTTATCTATATGCTAAAATAGTTATAGTTTGAGATATTCTAGTCAGATGTAACTTAGGTGGTACATGATCACTGTACAAAAGCAAAATAATATGCGAGAAAAAAAGTTTGGGAATCACTGCTGTAAGGTATATTCTTAAACTAGGGTCCCTAGACCTTTGAGGGTCTGCGAACTAATTTTAGGGGTCCACGAAGGGCAAAATTAAAAAAAAGAGTTTAATGAAGAACAAAAGGTTTTATCACTAAATGTTTTTACAATCCATTTTACTTAAATCATTAGCATATTTCTGAAACTTTATTTGATTGTGACATGAATTTATGTTGTCATTTTTGAATTTGTTTGCCTACCAGGGCACGCGAAGCAAAAAAAATTTAGGTGTCTGCAGTAAAAAAAATTGAAAACCCTGGCTGTAAGCCATTTGTGTAAAAATCAAAGTTTGGTCATTATTAGAGTAAGTCATCTTTAAATCAAACCTTAAAATTTGTAAAATCGTTTGATTACAGCAATAATTCAACTAAAAATAACAAAAAACAACATGTAGCAATATAATGGTTTTATAAGTAAAAAGTTAAATAAATAGCTAAATTTTACAATAATATTGTTAAATGAAAACAATCAATCTCAACCTCAAGTTAACTTATGTACAAGTAAAGTCATTTGTCTGAAAGACTTAAGTCAAGTAATTTTACCAAATTGACTTAAGTTAAAGTAAGGTCACTTGAAAACGGTGACTTAAGTGCGATTTATTCAGGTCATTCACTTAAGTTAAATTACAACACTGGTGATTGCATTGAAATATCATAGATATGTTCTATTAAAAGCACTTCTTAAAATACAAGATTTAGTTTCTGTTTTTTACTCAATTGCTGGGTAAATAACTACTACCAGTGTAAATTGTTGTCAGTTAGAACTACATTAAACATTATCCTAACATACCAAAATAAAAATCTGTTTGTCATGAGCAGTTTTGAAAAATATAACTTCTTGTAAAATCATTTTTTTTGTTACTAAAATGATGTGATTGCATTTAAATATTATAGATGTCTGCTGTCTAACGCATTTCTTAAAATACAAGATTTAGTTTTTGATTTTTAATCGAAGGATATTAAAAATACTGCTAAATATAGTCAAATTTCTGTTAATTGTAATAATAATTGTGTATAAAAAAACTGAAAACAAGACAATCTTCAAATGAAAAAAAAATTACAAAGCACACTTTATTCAACAAGAGATAAGTGCAATGTTACAATATATTCCAGAATCCAGAGTCATAAAATGTTAAAAAAAGGCCTACAAAACTGCAGAATTTTAACCAAGAATGGCTTTTACTCAAGCACTATTCTTTTTAATTTAAAGCAGCACCACAAATGACATCTTGATATTCCTTATGTTTCACCTGATTTGGTCGCCGGCGATGATTTTGAAGAAACGGAAGAATGTCGGCCGGGAACCCGAACCATTGTCCGAACAACAGACAAACTTTTCTTATGATTGTTTTCCATGTAATCCTGAAAAAGAGATCGACTCCAGCCATAAGACCAAAATAAAAACAACATCAACATCCAAATAGGACTAATAGCAAATGGTCGTAATAACATCTAAATCGGAATAAGTCTTAAACCTAAATATCCCGAATCAGGCTCATCCAACATTGGACATAGCCCCAAACCCCAACCCATAAATTCCTTACTTACTCCTCACAATTCCAACCCTAACCCATTTTCTAACCCCACGCCATTGAAACTAAGGCGCCAAAACGTCAACACCAAAATAACCGATGCACAACAGCAATAGTCTTTGGAACATAATGCTTGGAGGAGACATAGTAAGAATATCAAAGCCACTACAAAAGTAGGTAGCATTTTGAACATTTTTGACTATGTAAAAAAAAAATAAAGAGTTACGTAAAACTTCCAAAATGATACCTTACTTCTTTATGGGCTTTCATATTATTCAATATTAGTCTACACATGTTGTTCTTCAAATATTTGCATCACACTACAACCTAATTGCCACAGGGTTTGAAATAATTTTGTATGTTTTGACTATGTTCAAAATAAAGAGTTATTCAAAACTTTCAAAATGATACCTACTTCTGTATGGGATTTCATATTCTTCAACATTAATCTACACCTGTTGTTCTTCAAATATTTGCATTACACTACAACCTAATTGTCACAGGGTTTGATATATCTGACACCACTTACATGCATACTGCTATAATAGGAAAGTTTGCCGTTGTCTTCCAAAGCAACGTATTTCTTTTTCCATTCCTTGTTGGAAATTTTTCCCTTCGACGTTCGCTTACAAAGCCAGCCTTGCTTCACGGGGATATTACGACCGAAGCCCAAGTCGTTTAATCGCCTTTTTTCTTCAGAATCACTTACTTTTCTAGACTGCAGTCAAAGTAAAACACTTTGTTAAACAATTTTTTTTTTCCTGATTCAATGATAACCGAGGCATTTAATCAAAAAAAAGGAAAATCGTTTTTTCATCATTCCAAATCATTAGATGATAGGTTTATCTAAGTAAAAATCCTATGGCAAAACTTTCACTGTTTTTAATAAAATAAGAAAAAAAAATGGAAAAAATGAGGGCTAGATGTACTTAACAACCTTAACATGTGATATAGAGTTTGCAACAATTATGAAAACATCTAAAAATATTAATTTATATTCATAGCAGTCTAAATTAAGTTGAAGCTTTGGGTTTGTAGAAATTAGAACACATGTTTTCAGGCTCCTACCGAAAAAATGTTTGATTTTCTTCTGGAGCTTTTTCTGAGAGGTGTTGGAGTAAATAATCCGGCGATGGACAAACTGCTTTCTCCCCCTGAAAACAAGTTTATGGATTAAAAGTCTTGGTCTTCGAGACTTTTGTAGAAACACTTTAAACGGACTAAAAACGTAAAAAAATGGCCATTAAGTGAAGTCATATATTTATAGAGCTAAATAAATAGAAAAAAATAAAAAAGAGAAATAATTATAAATTAAATATCTAGCCCTTGAAAATTTATGTAGAAGAAATACTTGAACTGACTTAAAAGTTGTAGAAGCATATAAATAAATAAAAACAATGAAAAAACTGAAAAATGGTTGTACATTAAATATCTTGGAGTTCCAAACGTGCGAGAAGAAATACTTAAATTGAATTAAAAGAGTATAAAATTTCATGTAAGTTAAGTTGTACATTTGTAGAACTAAATAAATCAAATCAATAGAAAAACTAAAAAAAATGTTAAATCACAAACTAAATCCTATTGACCATACTTAACACAATAAAATTGCTTTAAACATCGACATTTTTTACACTTTTCATGTTTTTAAAATAAATAAATAGTAATTCGTTGATTTAAACCGAGATACACAATGATCCATTTACGAATAATATCAGCTGGAATTTCACCAAAGCTGATATATTAGTATCGACAGATTTTGGCCCACATTTTACTACAAAAATAAAAGATAGTTGTTCCTAAAAAACAAAAAATTTCCTACATTTTTTGCAATTTATTTTTGTTCAGCATTATGTCAACATGCAAAATAACAGTTATAAAAAATTTGGATTTTGCATTCGTTTAATTAACTTAAATTTTGAACATAAAAAAAAAATCAGTATCGAGTATAAAAAAAAAACGGTTGGCAAAAACGTTAAAATTTAAGTTTGTGTTCAAGGTTCATATATATTACTTGGATTTTATTTTCAAAAAATTTAAATTTTGACCATATTTCAAGGTATATGAAGAAAAGTGGGTGTCTGTCTGAAAAAAGTGATACTGAACGACCTCCAATTTTAGATTTGCCGCCATGTAATGTTAACAAGTTAAAAACCTAAAAGTAGGACTTACCATGTAACGACTTAGCATTTCCGTTTGTCGGAGTTCCGTTGTTTGAATTGTAAATCCCCGACGACGTACTGACCGATCGGTGCAAAGGAGTTGAGGGGGCACTCAAACCCCCTCCGCCACCCTGGGAAACGTATTCAAGCTTTCTCCGACTGAGAGACACTCGCTGTGCCACTAAAATTAAAAATAATTAAGCGGTTCAACTTCAATGAAAGATGATTTTGAACAAGGAAAGTTGATTTTTGGTTTAGAGTAAATTTAAAATATTAATAAAATTGTTTTTATTTTAAAAGTATAAATTTACGGTGACAATTTGGCTTTTTAAATCTTTTACCACAGGTCTATAAAAGTTAGGTCACCTTTGTGAATAAATATGTTCAATTTTCTTTAGATACATTTAAGTTGTTAAAGATCAAATTTACAAATTTAAACAAAATAATTGTTTGGTTTCACAGTAATTTTTTATTTCCAAAAATCACCAAAGTGTATTGAACGCATGAGTACATCTATGCCAGAGTCTATGATCGTAAACTAGGGTCGGCTGACCGTTAGGAGTACATGGACAAGTTTTAGGGGGTCCTATTTAAAATCTTAGTATGTTATTTGGAAATGGAATATATTTTCAATTTTATTGGAATGTATTTGGACTTTATTTCAGTTTCAAATCTGTTTGGCCAAAAACAGCAGGTTTCTTGGGTCTTCTTGTTTTATGACAGTAATTTCTGAACAATTTCATGACAACTATGGTCCATGCAAATAAAACGTATTTTCAAGGGTCCGCGTTAAAAAAATCAGGTTATAAAATGAACTTGTCAAGAAACTAGTGGGAGAAAGAAAAAGTTTTAAAACGGAAATGTTTGTTAAGAAAACCACAATTTATTGCATATGTATAACGCACACATTAAGCTTTAATGCCAAAGTACATAAAACATTTCAAAAGCTTTGCAAGCAGGCAACTAGATTCATTTTAGCTTTTTTAAATTAGATCAAAATTATAATTAGATCATTTCAGTTTTTCAAAACTAGATTAGAATTAGAACTAGATCTTTCATTTTTATTAGATCTTTCTAGTTTTCTATAATGATAGTAGAATTTCAACTAAAATTACACTACATTATTCACAATTAATTTAGTTTAAATGACAATTTATTCTAATCCGAATGCAAATTGCAAATATTTCTGTGCTTTTTATATACGTTTTGGCTTTTTGAGTGTAAAATTCACCTATATGTTGTTCTGGCCAAATGTTTCAATTCAAATTATTTGGTTTTAACTGAGAGACTCAAAATGCTGTTGGACAAAGTAGCAGTTACGGTAAAATCTGATTTAGATAAGAACTAGAATTACGACACACACCCAGAATTAGCCACATTTTGCTACAATTACTTACATTAGAAAACAAGAATTAATTATCTAGTTTTCCAAGTCTGGCCAATGCAGTGTATTGATTAATTTTGTATAATTAAAATAAATTTGACGTTGAAAATCAATAAAGAGTTATTCGAAACGTTCAAAATGCCACCTACTTCTATATGGGCTTCTTATTACGTCTTACTACAACCTCCAACCATTATGCTCCTAAATTAAATTTATGTTTACATATTGATTTTTTTTACTTACAGTCGTGAAAGACTCTGTCAACGTTCAGTCCGTATGTGGCGCATGTTTCGTAGTAAGCGCACCGCTTCAAATCACTTGCAAGCTTTTTGGCCCTCTCATCCGTTATAACTCTTGGGTTGTCACTTGATATCGAGTCTTAGAAAACGCATTTTAAATTTACGAACATAGAATAAGGGAAATTATTGACAAAAATTAGCTACTGAAATATTTCATTGGTATTTACCTGATTCGATTTGAAATAAAAATAAAATTTTTTAGGTATTTTTGATTTTTACAAAAAAGACTCAAATTTAAGATAATTTAAAATTTTTGCAAACTAACAATTAAATTTTATTGAGTTAACTATTTAAATATTCAATGCTTGATTTGTTCTGTTAAGGGTCAATTTACATATATTTTTACATAAAATAAAGCCTAGAAAAGATTGTATAAAACCTAAAAAACACAATTTTTGTTTTTCAACGCATACAGTAAAAGATTAATCACACGTCATGCTATAACACAGTGTTTCTCAACATTATTTCGTGGCGATCAAAATGCTAAACATAAGTAATTAAGTATGCCAGCAAAGCTTTGGCGACCCCATTTTCTTCACTGGTTAATTTGTAAGCTTAAAGTGAATAAACACAAAAATAAAATATCATTAATAAGTTTGATTTTAGATTTAGTTAACTTCATATAGTCTTCACCAATTTTATAAAATTTTGTAAAAAAATTCTCAAATTTAAAGAGAAAAATATTTTTCAGAACCAAACTTCATAAATCTAAGCACTACTGCAGTCGGTGACCCAACAAAATCAACTGTTCAACCAATTTTGGGTCGCAACTAGGGATGTTTAAAGTAGAATATCCGATCCTGGAATTCGAATCCAATTCTGCTGTTTATTTCAAGTAATTGGATATAATTTTTTCGTCTTCAGCGGATGGATGTGCTTAATTTTACAAACGCGATTGGCAAGTTAAGATAAAGGCCTGTGCTTACTTTAAATGTGGCTACGTAGTGCGGCATCAGCATTTTTCGGGCCACCAATTACTTAGCGTCTCGTGATAACCTTCGCCTACTAATTATTAAGTGTCAATCAAGTGATTATTTTTATTACTTACACACATTTTAACAAAGTGTTTTGCAATTAATTGTTGTCACCGTAGGCCCCGTAGGTTATATTATTACCCTCCCTTAATAAAACAGAATTAAATAATAAATAAAAATGTACTAGGATTAGATATTCGGGATTCGTTAGAAACTGAATATTTTAGAATCCCCTGGGATTTTACTTTAAACATCCCTATTTATAATTGAGTTTTTTCATGCACAGCGTAGATTTCAGTTGCAGCTTGAATTACCAACTCTTTCAAGTTACATCGTCAAGGATTCCAGAACTTTTTCCAAATCAAGTGTAACATTTAAATGTGTCTAGCTGAGTAAAATGTGTGCGGGTGGGTAAGAAACAGAGTGGTAATACCTTAAATTGACTTTAGTCGTTTGGGTAAAATTACTAAACTATTCTGGATTTGTTATTCTAGAGTCGAAACCTAATATTCCAGAATCTCCTGGGATTCTATTTAAACATTTCTAGTCACGACCCATGGGTTGAGAAACACTGGTTTAACAGTTAAACAACTTACAGCAAAATAAATCTAAAAAAAACTAAAGCAATAAAAACCCACCCTGGGTTCCAACCAGAATTAAGGGAACATTGTTTAGGGTTCGAAACTGGGCGAGACGGCGGAAATAATTGAACACGGAATGAAAAGAACCTTCGTCGTCAAGACTGAAAACAAAAATCACGCCATCCACCCAAGAAGAAAACTAAAAGAAAAACAATAAAATCTCGATAAACATGCACAAAGTCACATTTTGTTGAAACATGCACTCATTAAAAGCAAAATCTCATGCAATTTATAATAATATAATTTTTTTTCAAAACTAAAGAAAAAATGTAAATAATAAATTTTAGCATATGATGCTTTTTGAATTATTTTAAATCTTGCTTTAAACTTATAAGGTTTACAATTAAAACATCTGCAGGTTAGAATGTAAAAAACAAAATGAAACTGCATATGAAAAGCATTTACAGGAATTACAAAAGCATATACAGAAAAAAAGGTCAAAAAACAAAACACAAGCCTACAGGTTTTAAACAACAACCTAGAGATATTTTCGGCCTGTTTAATTAAAACACATACTAACCCTAGATCAGGATACCAGCATTTGGAAAATTTCACACGGTATAATGCAACTTGAGTCATTTAAACGATAAAAAGTCCAATTTACACTGTTTTCAATAGATACCAAGTCAATTTCAAATAAACAGTTGCTTTGAAAAAAAAGACTTCAGCCATTTTTATTAAAATGACTTTGAAGTCAAGTCAATTTTTCAATACATGCAAAAACAGTGACTTAAGTGAACCTTAGTATAAAGTCTTTGACTAAGCCATTATATTCCCCTATCCTTCCCCATTACACTGTTATAAAGTTAAAACTTTTACTTTCACATAAACCTAATGCTAGCTTTGCGGATAGTTAGCTCTTTAAAACCATCAAGGCTTTACAATAAAAATTATCCTCTGAAAAAAAAACATCTGCTTAGAAAAAAATGCCTGTATTAAAACATACAAAAAACAAAATTTATTGAAACAGCCTAAAAATATGCCATGCAAGTTGAAAAACAAAATCTGTCAACTAGTTTAAAATCAAAACTGTTTGAAGCTTTCACATAGCCCTATGCTAGCTTTGCATAATGTTAGCTTTAAATTGAAACCAATCAAGGCTTTACATGAAAAAACACTCTTTGAATAAACAACAGTGAGCTTAAAAATGTGTTTTAAAACACAGGCAAAAACAAAAATTATTCAACACTTTCACACATTATTACCAGCTCAAAAAATCCAATACGTTTTTCAGAAAACCAACACAAAATTTCCTGAAAATAAAAAAACATGCAAGTTCAACAAACAGTAAGGGTAAACACAAACCTGTAACTCTGGTGGTCCACCTTCGTCTCTTATAAGGAGCAGATAACTTTGTCCGTCAACGACTAGATCTTTCTTGAATCTACCTCCCTCTGGTGATTCTTCACGCACATACGACCCAGTAAGAAATCGATGAACCAAAGCAGACTTGCCGCTGCTAGTGTTGCCAACAATTCCCTAAAAACGTGTGGAAAATTGACACTAAGTTATAGATGGAAGACTCCAAACCAAAATGAAATGGCATACTAAGAATATAGAAGTAGGTAGCTTTTTTAACATTTCAAAAAAACTCCTAAAAATGGCTTGAGTTTGTAGTAAGACATAACATGAATTTTAAAAGCAAATACAAAAGTATAGGTAGTATTTTGTGAACATTTCAAATAAACCTTAAGATAATGGCTGGAGGTTGTAGTTAGACCTATAATGAATATCAAAGCAAATACAGAAGTAGGCAGCATTTTGAATGCTTGAAATAAATCAAAAGATAATACTAGTTAGTAGTTAGAGGTTGATTTTAGATGTAGAAAGAATGTCAAAGCCTATACAGAAGTAGGTAGCATTTTGTGGCCGTTTCAAATATATCTTAAGATAATTGATGAACGTTTTATTTAGACATATAATAAACAGCTAAGCCCATACAGCTTTAGGTGGCATTTCGGGAATGCTTGGAATAAATGTTACGATAGTAGCTAGGGGTTTTAGTTAAAACTATAATACATATCAAAGCCCATACAGAAGTAGGTGGCATTTTGTGACCGTTTCAAATATATCTGAAGATAATTGATGAACGTTTTATTTAGACATATAATAAACAGCTAAGCCCATACAGCTTTAGGTGGCATTTTGGGAATGCTTGGAATAAATGTTACGATAGTAGCTAGGGGTTTTAGTTAAGTAAATATCAAAGCCCATAAAAAAGTAGGTGGCATTTTGTGACTGTTTCAAATATATCTTAAGATAATTGATGAACGTTTTATTCAGACATATAATAAACAGCTAAGCCCATACAGCTTTAGGTGGCATTTTGGGAATGCTTGGAATAAATGTTACGATAGTAGCTAGGGGTTTTAGTTAAAACTATAATAAATATCAAAGCCCATAAAAAAGTAGGTGGCATTTTGTGACTGTTTCAAATATATCTTAAGATAATTGATGAACGTTTTATTTAGACATATAATAAACAGCTAAGCCCATACAGCTTTAGGTGGCATTTTGGGAATGCTTGGAATAAATGTTACGATAGTAGCTAGGGGTTTTAGTTAAAACTATAATAAATATCAAAGCCCGTAAAAAAGTAGGTGGCATTTTGTGACTGTTTCAAATATATCTTAAGATAATTGATGAACGTTTTATTTAGACATATAATAAACAGCTAAGCCCATACAGCTTTAGGTGGCATTTTGGGAATGCTTGGAATAAATGTTACGATAGTAGCTAGGGGTTTTAGTTAAAACTATAATAAACATCAAAGCCCATAAAAAAGTAGGTGGCATTTTGTGACTGTTTCAAATAAATCTTAAGATAACTGCTGGAGGTTTTAGTTAGAAGTAGAATGAATATCAAAGCCCATACAGAAGTATCTTGCAGTTTGTGAAATATTTTTTTAAGTCTTAAGGTAATGGCTGGAGGTTCTATTTTGACGTGGAATCAATATTAGAGGACATACAGAAGCAGGCAACATTTTGTGAACATTGAAAATAGATCTTAACATAATTATCTTAGGATTTATTTAAAATGTTACCTACTTCTAAATGGACTTTGATATTCTTATAACTTTAAACTAAAACCAATTATTACCTTACCACCATAGGAAATATATAAACATATACTATGAATGGAAATAATATAATTTTAATGAGCTATCTAAATACTATATACTCTTTCTAGGTACTGATACTAGTATTGTTGGATTTTATTAATATTTAAGAACTTGGATACAGTTACAGTTAGCCAAGTGATAACATCTGTACTTGTTCAAACACAGAATGGTGGTACCAAACAATATTAACATTTTAACCAAGGTTTGTATTTAAAATCAGTGTTTTCAACCTTGGAATATATTAATTTTTTTCTACCATTATGGGGTTGTCACATAGTGGAATGAAAAAAGTTCAAAGACATTCAAAGAATCTTCTCTATGTTTTTAAAGGCCTAAAATGAGATCGCTCCCTGCTTTTTTTAAAATAACACATAACTTAGGCATAAAATAAATTAAATGACTTTTAAAAAAGCATACTTTTTTTTTCAAGAATTTTTGCTCCGCAAATCAATTCATAGACATTTAAAGACATTTTCTATATTACCATGTGTCATTTGGTACCACTTCAGACAGTTACAGTTTCACCTCACTCTTTTCGAGTCATTGGTATTGGAATAAAATATCAAGCATAATATATCAGACATCCATAGTAGAACCTGTGACATCATGCTTAAGTAGCAGGGCATGTGAGTTCAGGTAAATTCAATAAAAGCTTTCTCTCTGGGCAGGCTGTTGTTTAAATAAAACATGTATTGTGTGCATGGCATTAAAGGAGTAATGTTTGAATAGCAAGCCCGCAATTTCAAGCGCATGCTTTTTCAAGAGGTTAAAAAAATGCATTTTGCCAAGTTTTATGCAGGAATTTATACCACTAATACATTTTAAAAGCACAGATTTTGGTAGATGGTCTATCTTATTCCAATTTATTATGCTCATAAGAATATATAGAAAAAAATATACACAGTATGAAACTATTTTTGAAATTATAGCAACAGTAATAAAGTTTATTCTTTACAATATAAAAAAAAACAAATAAATGTAACACAATTCTAAAATACATTAATTCTAAGAAAATAAAAGGCTTTACTTAGTATATACATGTTTTTTATGTTATCATGTTACTTTTTCAATAGCTGATTATAGTTTCAAAATACACATGTGCAAATATATCTAGACATAAGACATTTTGAAAGTATTTCATTACTAGGTATAAATTGGTCGTTTTTGGTTACGCTTTAGCGCTTTTAGCTCTGATGCGGCTTTATTTTGCAGTAGAATCCTGCACTAAAATAACTGCTATATGGGCTTTGATAGTTCTATTATGTATATGTACTTTACCCACCAGCAGAGATTAGTCGAAAGAATGACCAAACACTTTCCATTAATTAAATTTAACCCAAGTAGCATGACTAAGCAGGGAAGTAACATGCCCTAATGTGGTTTAAAGCTGGGATGATGCCACTGCTTGAATATTGATTTTTAGTGCTTTGGCACCAGTCTGGTGTAACAAATGGATGCATGGTTAAATTGAGGTCGCAAGATTAAATAACTGGAGTTACCCTGGACAAAGCAACATTAGGTAATCACTTAATGTTGACCTTCTATATACGTATAAACTCTTTCACTTATTGCAAAGTCAATTATCAAATGATTGAGATTAAAAGTGTTGCCTAATAGAAATACCAAAATGTTGAATATGAAAGAATAAAACTTATGCTGGTTATAATATGGTTTGAGCAGGGTTCACACACAGTTTTATAAAAAAATTCAAAGATATAAAAAAACTTTTCTAACAAACTCAAGCAAAAAATTACATCGAATAATGTTTTATTATACTTCAAAAACAAAACAGTATAATAAGTGCTATTGTCAACATGATAAAAAAATAATAATTTTAACGCACTTTCTTACCATAACTAAAAACATAGTTTTTTTTACTTTTTAATGCACAAAACAATTCAAAAACATTGAAAATTTTGTAGGGATTTTAAGACTTTGTGACAACACTGTTAGAAGTTTGCACTACATAACAAAACATTATGGTTTAAACCTAGAATAAATACCACAATTTTAAACAGTGAATATATAATGTATGTTTAATATTTTTTTCCATAACTGAACAGGTCTATCTATTTTCTATCTTTAAAGCGTCAAACTTACTAGTCTGAGTTCTGGAACTGATTTGCTAAGTGTCCATTCCTGGCTGTTCACAAACGAATCTGGAGAAACACAAAGTTGTTAATAACAATACATAAATACATAGTAAACTATAAAATAATAGCATTAACTGAATAGAATTAAAATAAAAAAGTGGCTTTCTGCGGAACGAACGATTTTACACAAGTTTAGCACAAGGAAAACAATCTCATTTAAAACAAAAAAATTTACAAAATGTCATTTTAATGATATATCGATATATTTCCGAGCTTAAAGCTAATAAAACAATTCAAAACAACATGAATTAACACAGCACAAATTTGCCAAAATATAACTTTTTTTTCTATAGGTTTAAGCCTACAAAAATTACATCTACAGAGCTTAACATATTATTGAGTTTGCCAAACTTTAAAAGTTTTAAGCTAAAACCTGGAGTTTTTCCCCAGATAGTATGCAGACATCACCGATACAAATAATGTCAAGTTTACCTTCAATGTTTATGACATGTTCCCTTATTTGATTTTGTAAATCCAAGTCATCAATATTCTGAATGAGCTCATAGACAGCATAGATGTTTGGGTGGACACCTTCAAACCTGCGTTTAAAACAGAAAACAGGTATTTCTTTGGATCACTAACAGTCCAAATCTCCTTGAAACCAAAGGATTCAATCGACAATTCAGACAATGCTAATAATAGTTTGTGTCTTCTAATTTGTGACATAATGAATCATTTTGCAATGTGTGTTAACATAAGTGTGTTAACAACTGTTATCTAGCCCTTTTAAGGCTGCTTTCAAATAACGATTAATGAATCATTTATAACGAAACCAGACATGTGTGTTTTGTGTTAAAAGGAATCTTTAAGTCCAATTAATATTAAGGGAGAATTAGTGAAATGAAACGTAAAATGATAACATTGTAATTGCCATCGAAGACATGTTATTCAGATGGGCCAAACAAAAGGCATATCCTACATCACTAAAAAATAGAATATTTAATAAAATTGTCATATTGTGCTGTTCTGAAATGTTCCAACTTGTAAAACGAATTAGTATAAAACTGATAAAAATCAATTACAAAAATAGGAACCTAATCAATTTTCATTTTACAAAATGAGCCAAGGTGTAATAAAATTTACAGTTACTAGAAGCAGAGATGTTCAAAAAAATCATAAATCCTCAATATATAGTTGGCATCCACAGTGTAAATTAAACACAAATAAACATGATGTTTTTAAAAATTAAGGACATTATAGGACACAAGGTAAAAATTAACAATCTACTATCAAAAGTCAAACAACTGAATAAACTGCAAAAATTACATTAAACCCAAGGTTTACTTTTTCTAAAAAGTGAAATACGTTTTCTACTATGTAGTGTGGCCTTGAACTTTCCATGCAAGCATAGAAAAAGGGCAAAGGCTTTAGCCCCCAATGGTTAGAGGTTGTAGTAGGAATATCAAAGCTTATACCAAAGTACAGGTAGCATTTATAACATATCGTATAATTCTTTATTCATTTTCAACATCTGAAAATGACTATAAATGGTGAAAAATAAATATTTATTCAAAAGGTTCAAAATGATACATGCTCTTTGATATTCTCACTGAGGTAATTGTTTTGTTAAAGAACAATTAAAGAAAACTTTAGAGAAGTAAAGGATAGACAAGATTTGCACTTAAAAACTAGACTTTGTTCTGTACTACGTTGGTTCAAAACAAAACTTACCTTTGTATTTCTTGTCGAATGGCGGCAGAATTGTTCAGTTCTTGCCTGATATTATTCATTGCTCCGTTGCATGACCAAGCTTTCAATCGTTCTTTCACCTTCCACCCTTAAACTCCATTGATTCTAAAATTTAACACAGCCGATGTTATTGAGTGGATTGGTATGGCAAAATGCTAGCAATTTGGCGAATAAGTCAGCCTGAGAATTAGCCTGAAAACCGAAAGTATTTTATTTAAAAAATATGTTTTTTTGGGAAGATCGCTTTCGACACCGTATGTCAAAAACACATTAATACCAAAAGAAGTTGAGTTACCTCCCATTGTGAACTTATAAACAATTTTACATAAAATCGCTTCATTGGATCATTTCATAAAATCGCTTCATTGGATCAAATCATGACCGGAAACCTATTTTTATTTGTTATTAATGGGTTTTTGGCCGTTTATTGCCTAAATTAAGGCTTATACATTTGTAAGGCAAACTTGCATTTAACTCTACGAACATCAAAAAAGTTTGGACTTTTAGGACACAAAAAAAGAAGGCTACCAAGATTTTGCCTGCATGTAAAAGATATTCATATTTTTCTAGTCGAAATGGATGGTTATCAGTATACCGTTTTAAGGAGATCTAGTTTACCAAAAGCACTTATTGCCTAAATTTGGCAAGGCTTATACATTCGTAAGGCAAACATTGCATTTAACCTAAGGACATAAAAAGAATTAGGGCTCAAAATGCTTTATATAACCCATTTAAAAAAGTTTGCATATTACATGGAGAGCTATTTAAGTTGGTTAAAATTGTAATGACGTTACTTAATAAACTTTTGTTTAATTACTACTCAAAACATTGTGCAAGGTTTACTTTTTTTTAACATTTGCTGGCTAAGTTCTAAACAGTTTCCATAGCAAAAAAAAAATTACTGCAATTTTACACAAAATGAGCTTAAAATGTGTTTAACAGCACATAAGATTTAGGTCTTTTAAAACTAGATTTTAATCTGAGAAATAAATTTTAATCTGAAAATAACATAAGTATAATCAACTCATTTAGTTTAATTTATTGATATTCAGCCACATGCCATGCCACCATTAGCCAAATGCAATAAGTTGACAAAAATGTAGGTTCTTACATTTAAATATTCTTGTAAAAGATGAAGTTAGACCTCAGTTTTGGATATAATCACTTTGAAATACAACTTTTTACGCAGTAGTTTACCTAAATTCACCAACCGTAAAAGATCAAAGCTAGCTCTGATATCGTAGTTAAAATCTTTAGAATAAAACTTTCAATCAACGTGTTTGTTAAGTAAGCAATAACAACCAATTTGGCACGTTAAAACGGGAATTTCTTTATTATTTTAAAAATGAAGTTTTGAATAACGTGATTTAAAGTAAGCAACAAGAATGAATTTAGCAAGTTTGTATAACGGGAATTACTCTAAAAATTTAAACTAAAATATAAACTAAATATTTAACAACTCTTTGATAACTCGGCTTCTAGAAGGACACAAATTTATAAATAAACCCTTAGAAAATGCGTAAACTACTGCTAAAAAAAAACTATTTTCTACAGTCTTTCTGCTATTCACATCCCAGTGTTAATGAGATCAAACAACAAAACATTGTGGAGGCGGCGCCACCCATGCGAAACGAGACTATGATCTCTATGGTTTTAGGGTTTCTGACTGAGGCGATGAAATAACAAAATAAAAACAAAAATTAAAGGCGAATGGCGTTCCACCTTTTATAAGTGAAGCTTGGATATATGTCAGTAACATTAACTGGCGATGATACAAGTACCGGCACGTATCGAAACGTCTTTATCAAGATTATGTCGATTTCCTAAACTTTTTGGCTGAGAGATTTAATGTCAAGCTACATAACAGATCCGTGCATATGTACCAAAATAGCGAAATGTTATTCAAAATACTGAAATTAAAGCTAAAATTAAACAAAACTGTTTCTGACTGAGGCAAGAAAATAACGAAATGGTAAACGAAAATGAGGGGGATTTTCGTTCCACCTTTTATTCGTGATGTTTCGATATATTTTCAGTGACGGTAACTAGTGATGGTACAAGTACGTATTAAAGCTTATCAAGATGATGTCGAGTTACTTTTCTGACATTCACTATTAAGCTACATTACAAATCGGCACGTTTGTAATGTTAAAAAACACTCAAATTAAAGGTAAAAATAAACAGAATATAACCCATTTCTAAGCTAACCTTTTTATAAAGTTTTGCAAGAACCCGTTGCCCGAAATACTTGCTGTTAGTTTGATGCTGGACACAAATAAAATCGATTGACCAACTAGTTTGCCTATTTTTGTTTTACTGTTCACAGTAAGAGATACGTTTCAATTTGAAATTTTATTTACCCCTTCGTATCTGAAACGTTTACCTAAATATGATTTGTACTAATGAAATTAAAGCCCTGCCTAAATGCTGCATTAACTAAATTAGTTCGTTTCCCAAGTTAACTTTATTCTAAATAATCTGCCTGCTGGTTTACCCCAAAAATCAATTACAAAATATTTTTTAAACACATACTTAGCATTAGGAAAACTGCTTTCACAAAACGCACAAGAACAATACACTTTATTAAAAGCCACACAGAGAGATACGAAGTACAATTTAAAGTTAGAAGAGAAAAATAGTAACGAGGTGTGAATTACGATTCAAATAAATCGAAAACGCTGTTAGAGTCCTCATCTAAACGAGGTCTTTTGGCCAGTTGCTGCATCGAACAATCACTACTTCGGCTTTTCTGCACTTTCTTGGGAGAAACAGCCTGAAAATGAAATAAAATCACAAATTATAACAGCGTTACAAGCTATAGGGAAAAGAGTTAAATATTTTGGCCGAATAATAGAAACCATTTTACTACTTTGTTCTATATGTTGGAAAATGAGAAATAATAGGCGCAGGATATTTTTTTTTGCGCAAGGATATATTTCTTAAAAAAATATTAATTATGTATTTCAACAATTTTAAAATATTCTTTTTTACTCTACATCTATCGTCTGTTTTTCTCACAAATATGTGTTGTTTATATACCAGTTACAAAAAAAAACGTTTTACCGGAGCCCATGTTAATCAAACAACTATGGGTTAAAACATTTAAGTCGCACATATTTTTACGACACAAATAATGGCACGAGACTAAAATCCTAATTGTTCAAAAAATGTTAATCAAAAAAATAAAGATAAAATAATCAGGCACCACATTTTTGCAACACACTCAAAGGACCGTACGATTGCGACTTACAGTAACTTAAAATTTAAATTAACTTATTTTTTACAAAATAAAATTAACTTTTATTTTTTACAAAATACTTAGAGAAACACTTTTTATACAGAACAATTCCAACCTTGAAGACCATCTTATCAGAATTTTTAGCTCCTTTGATGCAATTGCCTTCCTTGAAGTTTGCAAACTTCGACAAAACTTCGGGTTTTCGGGTCAGAAAAGAACCACTTGGGGTCTACAAAATAACAAGTTCATTAAGGCACAAACACTTTTTAAATCGGCTATAAATTCACCGGGAGCCTTTAAGAGGCCTCGGTAATACTGGTATGGTTATGGCCGAGTGCGTGAGTTCGAGTCTCACCGCATAATATATTTTCTAGCCTTTATTAAAAATTTAAAAATCCTTATTTTGATTCTTAAAAAGGTACGTTTCGTTGTAAATTACCGTTTGAAAATAGTTACTATAACTCACTCGCGACATTTGAAAGCTTGCAGATCTTGTAAGCAAAGGTGGTCGACCTGGAAACAAAATAAATTTATCTTTTTAAAAAGCGGCAATAGACTTAGAATAAGGAATATAGGGAACCTTTTATAGGTTATGATTTCAAACTTGATAAAATTGGTTGCTCTGTAATATCGTAAGCTTTACAAAAAGGTTTAAAACGTTAAAAAAACGAGGAATGGAAAAAGAGAAGGAATATATTCCGTATTTTGAATATTTTACGACATATGTAATAAAAGTAATATATATATTATTTCTTTAACTTTGAAGAAATTATATTTAAATACATGTGAAAGATATAAATATATATGTAAGTCAGCAGGTTAAATAAAATCTTCAGGTAAGTTGAGTTTTTCTCATTGAAAAAAAAAAAAAAGATTTTAAGAATATTAATCTTACCCTGGTATTCTCAACAAGTTTTTTTCAATTTCAACAAAAACTTTATTTATTCTGAAACGCAAAATTTGAATCTTACTTTTTGAGTCTTCGTTGATTTCTGAGAGCACCCGTTTCGGCGTTACAAAATTTCTTCCCATTTGAAACAACTGAGAACTTTCGTCAATACTGAAATAAACAAATAAAATCAGTACTAAAAAAACGCCCTTGCTACACGGCAAAGTAATACAGAGATGGGATTTTGCACTCGCCCGCTCGCCGATGTGAGTGTAAATCGCTCCGCAAATTGTAAAATTCGATAAAAAACTAAAATAAGTTTTCTTTGATTTGTAAAAAATA
Organism: Ascidiella aspersa; assembly: GCF_963924565.1. NCBI lineage: Eukaryota > Metazoa > Chordata > Ascidiacea > Phlebobranchia > Ascidiidae > Ascidiella > Ascidiella aspersa. The sequence continues at coordinate 6,012,422 of NC_139451.1, forward strand.
TAAAATAAATCTGCTTTTTAGCATGATGGTTTGAGGTTGGAATAAGACGTAGTAAGAATATCAAATACCATATAGAAATAGGTAGGATTTTTCAAGGTTTGCAATAAATCTTAAGATAATGGCTAGATGTTTTAGTTAGAGGTACAATGAATATGAAAACCCATGCATAAGTAGGTTGCAATTTGTGAAAGTTTTGAGTAAATTTCAGATGATGGCCGGGGGTTGAAGTCAGACGTAAAATGAATATCAAAGCCCATATTGAATTATGTGGTATTTTGTGAACGTTTTAAATAGTAGTCTTTATACATTTCCAACATCTAAATAAGCGGCCTACTTCTGTGTAGGCTTTAAATTTGCTTTCTGATATAATTTGGAATCGTTAAAAAGCGCGACAGCAAAAGAAGCGACGCAATTTTTAATGTTAAAACCTGCGACTAAAACACACTTCTCCTCGACTCACTTGATGTCCTCCTGCTGGTTGCTTAGGAACTCCTCCCGCTCGAGTCTCATCTTCCTCCACTTGCTCTCCTCATTCTCATCCTGGAGTGCTTCCTCTCCTCCTGGATCCTCGTTCCCGTCCTCTTCATCCGAAGAGTTGTTGAACATTTCTTGCGTCATGCTCGAGTCTGCGGCGAGAAAACATTACAAGGTTAAATGTACATCGGAAGGCATAATCTAGTTTTTAAGAATTCAATAATTCTAATCTAAGTTGAGAAAGCCAAAATGTCCTAAATCCAACTTTCTAATAACCTAAATGCTCCAATTTTAATTCTGTTTTTATTTTATAAAAGCTAAAATAGATCTAATTGTCCAATTGAGACCGACACACGTGCAAATAAACGACGGGTCACCAAACTTTTTTCATCAAGGCCAGGATTACTGTCAGGGTCGCGGGAAAATTTTTAGTCCATCTTCGTTATAACTTTACGGTTTTTTTAGTCCATCTTCGTTATAACTTTACGGTTTTTTTTAGTCCATCTTCGTATAAATTTTTAGTCCATCTTCGTTATAACTTTACGTTTTTTATGCCGCTGGCCGGAATAATTGACCCGGTTGGTCGGATCTGGCCCGTGGGCCGTAGTTTGAAATAAACGAATAAAACTAAACTAATAATGAGAACTAATATTTTAGGAATACGCTGGGTGAAAGTTCCCTACCTATGTTTTTCCAATGAAATTTCCGCTTTCTATTCCTGTCGACCACATCTTCGACAAACGCTTCTTTCAGGAGCTCAATTTCCTTCTGTTCTTCGTCCAAGATTTGTTTCAAATGGACCTTGTTCACCTGAACATAAAGCGTTTTTAGTGAAACAACAAGTGGGAAAAAGTTTTTTTTTTAATTTTGGGACAAATAATACTCATCCAAAACTATTTGTTGTTGACATAAATACGGAATAAAATAATATCAATATCATACATAATCGGAACTTTCGTTCGAATAACAGAATCTGCCTGAATCCGAATTGTGAAAACAAACGATTTCTGTTTTTTTTTAATAGCAAAATATATTTATCATATTATCAAACAAACTGATTTTTGGTTTACTAAGTTATGTACTTAGTTTAATCTTTGTAATATCATACATAATATATAAAAGTTAGGGCATGATAATGTAGATTTAAAATACTAAACTATATATTTAAGGTAACGACTAAACTTGGTTTAAATTTGTTTAAACCCTTTTTCTCTGTACTCAGTGATGTTAAAAAAAACTGCTTTGTTAGACATCCAACAGACTACCAGAAAAAAAGCACAAGTTTTAATTATTTTACCTTCTAGGAAAATCAAAATACCAAACATTTTGGTAAAATACTCCTTAGACATTTTTTGCTTGGTAAGAAATCCAACAAGCCAGTTTAACACAACAAACAAACACTTTAATTAACTTACCTGTTCTTGAATAACGTCCTCGTCAGGTAAAACTTCGTCATTTTCTTCCTCTTCATAATAATCATCTATAAAAAATATGGTCGTTAAATAAATTAAGTTTAAATTCGAGCAAGTTATCCGAACTAATTTATAATCTTGAGCAACTATAGGTACTTTAAAGTATTGATGCACACCGAGCTAAACATTAAAAAAAATACTTTTTAACAAACATAAAAAAATAAATTCGTTTTTAACAAACTTTAAAAAATCATTTTGAACAATGATTAATAAAACTAAAATTCGCTTTTAACCAACAAAATACAAAACAAAAAAATCGATTTTTACCAAAAATCTGCTTTTGACTAACAATACAAAAACTAATAATAAAATTCGTTTAATCAACATTAAAAAAAATAAAAGTATTGAACAATTTAAAATAAAAACACAAAAAAATCGTTTTATACAAAATTCGAATCGGAACCTTGATTGTCGTCTTCATCTTCGCTTCCGACGTCATCCCCGGAAAGTTCGGCTTCTTCCTCGAGGAAGTTGCGCAAGATCTTCTCTTTCACTTGCTTCCTCTTCCTCACAATCGTCATTCCTGCATCTTCATCGTCGCTTTCATCATCACCACTCGAGTCCTACGTGAGAAGCATTTTAAATTAAAAAAAAATACATAGGATTGTTTTTACATAATGTTTTTCAATTTTTCGTTTTTTTTTTAAATAAGATTTTTTTACATAAAAATTTTTTTTAGCAAGATTTGTTTTTCATAAGATTTTTGATGTAAGATTTTTTTACATAAGATGCTTTTTTACATCAGATTTTTTTAACACAAAATTTTTTTACATAACATGTTTGTTACGTAAGGTGTTTTTTTACTTAAGATTTATTTTACATAAGGAAGTTTTTTACATAACAATTTTTTCGCATAAGATTTATTTTACATGGGATTTTTTACATAAGATTTTTTTTACATGAGAAATTTTTTATATTTTATATAAGATTTTTTTCACGTAGGATTTTTGTCATATAAGATGCTTTTAACATAAGAATTTTTTTATGAGATATTTTTTTTATATAAGACAGTTTTTTTATATAAGACCTTTTTTATGTGCAGTGGCTTTCGTTTTGTTTACCAGACATAGAACTCAACGGACACGATTTATTTGAGTGGAGTCGTACTGGGAATTCGACTTTAATTCTACTCAGTACATTTTTTTACCTCATTCTTTTCTTGTTCGTCGTCAGAAAAGTCATCCAACTTAGATATTTTATCAAGTTTTGTCCCTGAAAAAAAAAAGATTTTATTAACAAAATTTTCATAGCGACAATAATTTAGAAGTTTATTGTTTTCCAAAACACTTATGCATCTTAAAACAACTGAATTTGAAAGATCACCCTGAGAAATTTGGAATCCGAAGCTTTCGTTTGGTTGTGCGTCGTTTGAGTCTGACGATTCCGGCTCAACTGCTGAGTCTAAAGAAAAGCATTTAAGCAACGTTAATACTTTTAGTCTGGTTTTATTTTAAAACGTGTAAATCTTTCGCCTTTTACTAAAAAAAAAAAAATTAACTTCTGTCCATTACTATGTGATTTTTTTTAACTACTGCGTTAGATAACCTTCGACATTAAAGGTTTTGCCAGTTGAAAACAAATAAAAGCATTTTTCACGCCTCGCGCGAGATTAGACTGGATTTTAGCAGCATTTGGGCACGAGTTCGCTCGAGAACAGTATATGCAAGTTACAGTGGTATAATAGTAGCATGCAAGCCGCGAAGTTTGATTTGCTTGTTGCGAATTTTGTACCATTTTGGGTTGTACAGATTTAAATTAATTTTGGGCTCTTAATTGCAGAAAAACACGCATTTATCCCCATTGGCCCTAATTCAAACAACTGATCGTACCTTGAAACTTTCCCGAGCATAGTTCGAGAAGTTGCGACATGTTGCAGTCGTTAGCATTGTCATCTTCGGCACCAGGAGGCAGCAAAGTGAGCGACTGGAAACAAGTTGATTTTTTCAGATAGCATAATTTATTTTTTCCCACATTTTTTTAAGTTTTCAAATGAGATCTATTCATCTATTCTGATGCGATACAGATGGCAAACTGAATTGTAAAATAAGAAAATATATCCTCGCCCCTCACGAAAATAACGACAATGTCTTTAAATTGGACTAAATATTCTTTAGACTTTCCTGTCTTAATCAAAGTCCGTTATTTATAGGTTCTAATCATTCATGGAGAAATATATTTCGCCACAAAATAAGGCATCATCATCATCATCAGCCTCTTAATTCGAATATAACTTATAAATCACTTATTTTGTTTAAGACAGAAAAGTCTAAAAAATATTATACCATACAGACTGAGAATTTTATTTATTTGGGTTTGTACCAATTACTCTATTTTGGGTTTCTACCAATAAATTTATTTGTTGTTTGCATTTGCAAGTTATGTTGTATTGCACATTACGTGAAAGCGAAGTACTCCAGTAAAGAATAGTAAGATATTTGTTACTTTTTTATTGGTAATGTGTACATTTCTGCATACTTATTACTTGGTCTTTCATAAAAAAATAATTATTTAAAGGTTTAAAAAAAATATATATTTGCATTTGGAGATTTTCACTGATTTTGTTTTTACCTTTTCTGACTTCATTTCTTTAATAAAACCATCGGAATCGATAAATTGTGACTCATAGTCGCCTCTGGATTGGGAAGCCGAGGTATTCGGAGATTGAACGGCTCCAAATATTGAATCCTCGTCAAAATTCAACTAAAAAGGTGTTCAGTAAAAATTAGCTAACAAATTTTCTAAAAAAAAAAAAAAAAATTGTTCATAATTATGTCAAATGGGAGCAGCTACCAGATGCCAAAAATTAGCATAGGTGTACTACTAGACCGATACTATAGGGTGGCATCAGTGCCGGTCCGATACCAAATAAATATATAGATTTTCAGCAAAACTAAAAAAAATGTTAGGTTAACAACTGGAGGTAATTGAACTTCTTTACACCAAAGAAAATTTTGGCCTAACAATCTGTAAAAAATACTTTTGAACGTTTCACCCTTATCTATGACGTCATTTGTTATCGTATCGCGATACTTTTTTGTACGAAATATCGGTTATCGGTATCAGATTAAAAAGTTTAACATCGGACATCCCAAGTTCACACTTTTTACAAATTTGTGTGTAAAACTATCATTAAAAAATGGTATGCTAATGGAAGGACATTGGTTAGCTAATATCACCTTTGCCGGTTTTGAACAGTCGGAGATATCGGACAACTCTGGCTGATTTGGTGGGATCATGGATCCGTACATTGGGTCGTAACTCTGCTCCAAATCATCTCGACTTGCACTCAACTTCCTGCAACAAAACACCTTCTTATATCAGGGGTTTAAAAAAATAGGTGAAAATTTGGTTTTAATTCAGCAGTTTCTAAACGCAAAGCTAAGGCTAGCAGTAAAATTTGTTTAAATACCAAAAAAACTTTGTGGCAACCCAGTAAGAATATAACAACACCTCTGGGAATTTTAAACGCCGTCGCTGATAAAATACAGTGTAAGGATTTTTGTTGACTCATAAAGCATAAAAAGTAAAAATAAGTTTTTTTCTCTAAGGACATTGTGAGATCTACAACAGCAGTACAAAAGAATAAAAAATAAAAACAGATAATCGTGTAATTTTGGTTGAATAGATGAATTCATGTGTGCAAAACGTGTCTACCTAATAAAGTGGCGAGGCATTTTTAGGTTAATATTATGTATAAACTAATGAAAGATACACACACATATGCCTTTGACAACTGTGATCTAGTATAAGCCTTCTGAAGCTGCTTTTTAATAATCGATTACGGCTTACGTAGAACACCGAAAAGCCATCGCAGAATTACCACATCTGGCGATCAGTGATGCAAGCAAGGCAGACTAGAAAAATGTTTTTTTTTGTCTGGCTCACCTCTTAAGCCTGAGTAGCTCAGTTGGTAGAGCAACGGTTTCGATATTTCCGAAGGTCGTGAGTTCGAACCTCATATCAGACTAGTTGTTTTTTCTAGCCTACCTTGCTTGCATCATTGATCGTCAGATTCGCTTAGACTGCCCAAGACTTTTAGTGCAATATGTATGAACTATGCTTAAAGCTAAATAGGTAGAAATGAAATTAAAGTACACTTACTTTATAGAATCCTCGAAGAGCAGCATCGAGCCTTCTCTAGTAAGTTGCGGTAACGATGACGAATCGTTTTTAAACGTTGAGTTGGCTTTCCCGGGTGAAATGCTGTTGTCTGCAAATAAAAACACATGAGTTTTGGCCCATTTGCTTATTATTGAACAAAATACTTGTCAGAACTATTAGACAAGCGTTTTCAAACCGTATCCACACATACAGGGTCACGGGGCAGGATTATCCAGTTAAACACAAACTAAGGATTTCATTCTTTGCTCCGTATTTTTCTTATTCAAAAACTGAAACAAGTAGCACTTTTGACAAATTGTATTTCAATACTTAAACCAGGGTTGCCACACATTTTAATTAAAGAAAAATTGTAAGCATAGTATGTGTATTAAAAACAGAATCTTGCCCTCCAACAGAACACACAATGCCGACGATAAAAGTTATTGTAGGTTCATTAATTTGTATAATAAAATAAATGTCCAGAATTGGAACAAAACATTATAAATGCCATGGTCATTGGTCAACAGTCAACACAATTAAAAATATTTTTTTACGGCAGTTTTAAAACACACATAACTCAAGCTGGACATAAAATAAATTAAAAAATTAAAAAAAAAACGTCGGCAAAACATAGTTTTTTTAAAAGATTTTTTAAAAACTATATCAATTTAAAGACATTCAGAAGACTTTGTGGCAACCCTGCCCAGGTTCACTTAAAATCACTGAGGTAAAGCAAAATAAATTTAATGCCTGTCATGGCAAAATAAAAACACAATTTTGTCTTGCCAAACGTTTGTTGAACAAAAAAAAAAAAAAACGATCAAAAAACGTATGATTAGTGCCAACAAAAACAACTAAATTGTTCATAAACCACAAAGGAAAAAGTAATTCACGTATGATGAAAAAAAAGTAATTCACGTATGATGTGGGTCAGAAAATCTACTAAAATGTCCCGATTCAATTATATAAAAGATTAACTTGAAAATTCCAGTTTAACACTACATTTATTACGCGGTCCTAAAGCCTTATGTGGAAACATTTTCTTACCATTAAAGGGAAGAGAGGGTTCATTTGAATCTTCAACATCATCGATGACTGGTAACCTCTTCTCATTGGTCAGTCTCGAACTCTCCTCGTCACCTGATTGGTCGCTTTCTGACCAATCGCTGAGCTCATCTTCTTCTTCCTCGTTCTCGTCAAGTTCCTCGTTGTCAAGTTTTTGTAATTCCTGGAATGTTGCCAGAATATCACTTTAAAACTATTTTTTCTAAGATAGTAAAAAAATATTCTAAAAATTATTGTATTCGTAATGATTTTTCAAAACATTACAGAGAACAATAGAAATATGTAAATTAAAAACGAAGATCTAAAAAAACATGATTCCTTATTTTTTGCCCCTTTTTTTACTTTATATAAAAACATATAAAAAAACGGCTCTTAACGATTGGTGCTACAATGGAGATTTGAGAAACACAAGAGCAACAAAAAAATTTGCTTAAATTGGTAAAACAGGTAAATAACCAGTGTTGTAAACAAGCCATTTTAAAATGACTTAAGACCCCATCAATAAAGTCATAATTAGAGCAAGTCAATTCCAAGTCAAGACTTTCACATCAAAATGAACATTAAATTGTTACAAAACTCGTCCAATTATGAGCATTATAAAAAAACAATGACTTAAGTGCACTTAAGCAAATTACAACACTGGAAATGACAGTTGAAACTGGAAGTGCACCTCTTTCTTTTTTCTTTCCTTTAGTCTCCGTTCCTTCATTTTTGCGTTTAGTTTCTTTTTGAGTCGGTGATAATTTCCTCCGCAAGAACTGAAGAGGTGCTCTACATAGAAAAGAATATAAATTACCACCCCAAATTTTGGAAGTAGAGTTGTCCGATAATATCGGATCGGAGTTGATACCTGATGCCAGTGGTAGTATCAGTGGTAGTATCAGTGATACTAGGATAGTATCGGCGCCAATTTGATGGCAAATTAATACAGGAATTTTAGCCTTGTCTTTCAATCTATTGCAGTGATTCTACCTATAAAGGCAGTGATTCTTAACCGGGATGCCGCAACACCCTGGAGCAGTGTTTTTTAAGGTGTTTTTTGACCGAAACGGTCCCCCAAATTTCTCCAGCGGTTTCCCAAAATTTGGACTTGCAACTACAGTGGCTATTTTTTGGTATTTAAATGAAACACTTGCGGTCTCTTAAAACTACTTAGCGGTGTCACCCAAACCAAACCTTAAAAAACCCTGCCCTAGGATATATTTCAGAATCTTTAAAAATATGATTTTTCCTTAACTCTTATAGCTTTTGGTGTAAGATTTGAGTGGAATAAATCCAAATATAACTTCCTACATTGTGCAGAGTTGATGTGTGTTGCTCCAGTTCCGTTTATAGTGACATTCTAGTGAATTACCTAGGGAAAATTTTTGTAGGGGTGCCGCAATATATTTAACATTTAAGGGGTCACTGCTGTAAGGTATTATTAAAAAAGATAAATGATTTACTGTGAGGCAGTATGGCAGAATGCTGGCGACTTGGCGACTATGTCGGCCGAAGAATCAGCCAGAAAACCGAAGAAATTGGTGTAAAAAAAAATTTGAGTAAAAAAAAAAAAAATTGAAAAATTTTTTTTGAAAAGTTTTTTCCAACACCCAATTTACAAAATACCTTGTGGTTGTTTCCACACATATTTAATCACATCTATTTTTAAACAGTGTAAATATGCAATAATGTTACACACTACAATTGGCAGAAATTAATTTTGTTGTGTCGTTTTGAAAAAAGTTACTGTAGTTTGGAGCACTTTGTTTAGTGAGAAAAAGCCAGTGTAATGCATATAGGCTGTTTATTAATTTAGGAAGTACACACTTTTTACTATTGTTATGTGTTGGCAGTTTTACTTTGAATTAGCAAGTACTTCTATATTGAGTTGAATTCCCCATTCCCGTTAAATGTACTATGTGGCCTGTTGCACTGTGACAATTTCTATTAAATTTTATTATAAATATTATTATTTCGAGCATATAAATTTGAAATTAATCCTAATTTATCCAATGAATATTTTTTTCGTGCTTTTCAATCTGGTTTTGAGCTGCATGTTTTCACACAAGTTTGCCTGAAAACAGCTATCTATGTAACACTTTTAGGAGTAGGAAAAGCAAACATGTAAATACACCCCCAGGCCCAGGGTTGTACCTTTACTTATCCCTTGTGTATTTGTTAATGAACTAGTGTCACAAATACTTTTTGCGCCTACGACGCAACGTTTTATTCTTTAAATTATTTATAAGTAGCCTTGTTTATTGCTAAAACATGGTAAGGTTCATACATTCCTTAGGCAAATACTCCATTTAAGTTTAGGGGCGCGACCAAAAACCGAAGAATTTACGCCAAAAATGGTTGTCACCAGAAGGCTGGCAAGATTCTGCCAGCCTGCTGTGAGGCAACCAAGTTTTTCTACACAAAAGCAAATTTCGTTATTTTGTATCAGATGGCCATACATTTTGTCTAAAATATCAGGCATCTGCATAGAATGTCAGGCAATGGACATCTCTTGAATGGCAGTTTACAATCCAAGCTATAACATTGAATCAAATATTTTACCTTAAAACCACTGTTGCTTGTTTAATAATAGCTGGCAATGTTGGCAATAGTTTGATATTTATAAAATAAACTTTAAATTAAAAAACATTTTGCTGTAAACTAGTCACACCTTAAATTAGATTTGAGTTAAGGATTTACAATAGATTAAAACGAGTATGTTTCTTTACTTATTCTTAACTTACCAGCTCCATCTTTTGACAGTGTATCGTCCTGTCCTTCAGTGACTTGTTGACTGATTTGACTTCCAATTCCAAGCCCATCCACTGGTACCTCCGTTACACTGATCAAAAAAACAAAAAACTTTTTTATACCAACAAAAACCTTTTTATTAAAGCCAATGCAGAAGTGGGTAGCATTTTGTGAACGTTATCAAAGTCCAAACAGAAGTCAATATGGTCAAAATAACAAAACGCAACCTACTTCTGCACGAGCCTCATAGTCATTCTATATCTAATCACAACCGTCAGCCATTATTTTAATATTTATTCTAAATGTTTACAAAATGCCACCTGCTTTTGTATGGGCTTTGATATTCTTACTACGTCTTACTACACCTCCAGCCATTATCTTAACATTCATTCTAAATCTAAACGTCCACAAAACGCTACCTACATCAGTATGGGTATTAATATTCGTTTTACGTCTAATTATAACTTCCAGCTGTTATTTAAGATTTGTTCGAAAAATTTGCAAAACGCTACCAACTCTGTATGGGCTTTGATATTCTTACCCAGTTTAAAACCTCAAACGATTATGCTAGAAAAAAATTAAGTAAAATAAAAAAATATATAATTAAAATAGCAAAAACTACTGATTTAAACTGCAAAACAAGGTACTTTAAAAATTATAGTTTAATTGCAGCAAACTTACGCAAATTGCACTTTTTTCTTCTTGTTGTTTTTCTGTTTGAGGAACCGTTGCATGAACGAAGACAGACCGGTTGGTTGGCTTGGCGATGAGCTGATAGGATCGTCCAATGTTACGTAACCTAAATAACAGTAAAATTAATCAAAAATGAAGTTGTTTAGGGATAAATAATTGGCCACCTTCAAATATGTCTTTTTAATATGCTTTTTGAAGTAATTTCCAGAAATTATGCAAAGTGTACAGATATCTTAATCTACAGATTTTTGTCTTTTAATGTGCCAAAAGCATTAATTGATTTACTTACAGAAGTCACCGCAAAAATGGACCAATAAATGATTCGAGCTGTCTAGATCAATGTATAAGTAAACACAATGCTGCTAATTTTTATTTTTAAAAATCTAAATTTCACAATCTTTTTTTATATAAAATCAATAACTTTCTTAAAACTAATCAAATCAGTTGATTAAAGAGAAATTTTCATTCAAGTCAGGCAAAGCTAGAAAACAACTAGCCTGCCGTAAGGTTCAAACTGACAACCTTGGGCCAAACCAGGACCATCACTCTACCAAACTGAACAGGCTCGAGAGGAAAAAGTTAAAAACATGCCGCCATATATTAAGCCTAATTAAAAGAAAGGCCAATGTAGAAAAACAACTAGCCTACGGTGAGGTTGGAACGCCCGGCCATACCCAGACCGTCGGTCTATCAACTAAGCAACACTTAGATTAGAGGGAAACGAGTCAAGAAACAACAATAGCACCATTGCCTGCTACATCAAGTTCGTAAAACTATGCTGCATAAAGGTTCAAACTCACATAAAGCTTATTGCAGGTGTAGCTCAAAAAACAAATAGCCTGTGGTGAGGTTCGAACTTACGACCTCTTGCCATAACATTAACTGTCTGAAATCATTGTTTAAAGGTCAAGTATAATATAAGTACCTGATGAAGAAGGAGAGAGTTCCAAAGTCTTCTTTGGTACATTAAGCTCCGGCAACTTGACACCACTTGCAGCAAGCAGTCTCTGCTTCTTGGTGAGTTGTTTGGCGGGGTCGGCAACGCTTGGGGTCTGAATTTCAGCCGATTCCACAGTTTGGGAATCTGCAGGTTGCTGGGTATCGCCGGGGACTTGACTTGGGCTTGTAGTAGCGACCTCCTCTTGTGTTGTTGGCATTTTTGGTTCCGGGGAAACCTTCTGCAAAACACACAACAATTTAAGGTTGGTTCACACATCTTTATTAACAGGACTGAGGAGCCACAGTAAAATAGCATTGATTCTGGCTTAAGCTCCCAGGCCACTAAAGATATATCCAACGGCTCTGGCTCTGTAGTGGTAATTATTTGAACCATTGGATTTCCAGCTCCCAGGCCACTAAAGATACATCAAATGGCTCCTGCTCTGTAGGGGTAATTATAAGTTGCTACAGCACAGGCTAAATTAAGCTACCTTTGCCACACTCGACTGTTTAGTAGTTTGAATTTGAACCATTTAAAATTAATTCAAGCTAAACAAAAAAAAATTCCTAGCAGGCTCCACAAAATCATAAAAATTGCTCCAGCTCTGGTTTCACAAATAAAATAAAAAAGGGGCTGCCTTTTGACAAAATGTTTTGCTCAGGAGTTCTGGGCAGAGTATGGAATGATTTATCTTTCAATAGTAGACCATGTCTTAAAAGATATAAAAATGTTGACTTTGTCAACTTAAATGCAACTTAAAAAACTTGTGCTTAGCAAGTTAGTATAAAAAAACTTATTACACAAAAGGTTGAGTTCCAAACTAGAGATACTGGTTGACAGATAATATCGGCAAAATATTTCACTATTATCAACCTATATAAAAGTATCAGTTAATAAGGGCCGAAATTTTACTATGTAAGTTTTTTTCTTAAAAAACAAACACTTTTTTTCCTTTTATGACTCAAATTTGACCTAATTGCTTTCTGTATATTGGAAGACGGATTTACAATAGTGTTTGGTTTCCTGTGCAGCATCATGCAAAGTTAATAGGCAAAATAAGGTTTAGAAAACATGCGACAAACTGAATGTCATTTAAAGTATTTTTTCAATTGATTTAACTATATACTTCTATATGATTAGCTTTTAAAAATTGATTCGGTATCGTCTAAACACGTAAGAGTAATATCAGTTGTTTTCTGATTAAAACATTAAACAATTAAAAGTTTTAAAACATAGGTTGGGCTTCTTTTTTTACACAGAAAGCAAAATCCAAATCTCGGCTCAGAGGTTGATTTTCAATAGTTTACCTTGCTAGGGGAAGAAAATTGAGGTCTCTTCAAAAAATCTGACAGTTTCTTGGTTTCCGGCACAAAGTAGGGAAGGTTTAACGACGATTCTGAAAAAATCAACAAGTTAAAAGCGAGTGTCACAAAAACTAGTCTTTTAATAAAAGTAACTTAAGAATTTTGTTGGTTGCAAATTTGAACAAAAGTCTCCCAGATTTGGAGAGAGAAATAATACAAGGATTATTTGTTATTCAGGCAAAATATAGTATAAATCGATGTAAAATACAGTCATTATGACAATGGTCCAAATGCAAAATTAACAGAATGTTTTAAGTTTGTTATGCCAAAATTGGCATACAAAGTAAAAATCCTAGATCCTGACAATCACGGATATAATTTACACAGCCTGTTCAGTGAGTCACCTCGTATCAACCGCTGTGTTTCACTTCTTAGCTCCAAATCGTTTTGAATTGGATTCGGTTTAGATTTCCGCTTGATGGCGTTGATTTCATCTTCGTCATATTCATTATCTGATGCATCATCCTGAACAAAAAAATGTCCAACTTAGATTATCTTTCAGAAAATTTGCCTGAAAATCATGAAACCAGTCAGGTTACAAAAGAGAGACATGGATTGTTGGATTGCTGAATATTCATCATATTTAGTTACATAAATTGGACAATTTCATATCGTAGTTGAAAAATGCAAGATGTTAAAAGCCTGTCCATCAAATGTAGAACTTCGCCAGTTCAGTAATTTGCTGCAGTTAATGGTCTACTTTGGACTTTATTGTTCGTCACAATGGTGCAAGTGTTGTAGTAGGCTACAACTTGTTTAAGTCTTAAGCTTTAAAACCAGTTGTAGGTGAAAAACTTGATCCACGAAAACCACGTATGATATCAAAAGACTTTTGTCGTAATTACATTTTGGCTTGATTTTGATTTTTGAAAGTCCACTGGTCCGCAAAACTTGTTTTGAAATTTTACCGGTCCGTAAGCTAAAAAGGTTGAGAACCACTGATCTACAGTATCATATCATTTAAGTGAAAGATACTTACATTGACGCTTCTGTTCATCACAGGTGCATTCGGATTGCGGAATATTCTAATTGGAGGAGAATCATCATCGCTACTGGAATCTAAATGTTGCAGGGAAATATAAAACAAGCTTTGCAACAAAGATTAATAACATTCAGCAAAGTAATTATTTAAAGTAGACTGGTTTAGTTCAGAGCTTCCCAACCTGGGGGTTGAATTCTGCGGGTGGACGCTCAACTAGTTTAAGGGGTTGCATAACTCACATTGTGAACAAGTCATTTTTAAAAGAACTTAAGTCCTTGTCAGAAAAATTTAACATTAAACTATAAAAATTGGTAGTTTAGTCTATTTATGATACCTCTTTAAAAAAAAAAAAAATTGCAAGCAAAATGTTTTCCTAACAAAACTTAAGATTTAAGTGAATTTTTTTAATAAAAAATTTCAATTAATTTTTAGTCGTGGAAAATTTTAATAAATAAAATGCGGTTACAGATTAAAAAAATTGGGAATTCCTGGTTTAGTTGATATTTGGCAATATTGACTTAACGCTGTTTTGTTGATTTGCTGCTTTATTAAAAGCATGGCACTTAAAATAAAAGTCAAAAGATTAAGTTTTTAAGTAATCACAATAGAAAAATTGCTTTTAATTATTTAGTTCAAATAGACTTTGGTTATAAGAACACTGAAGCAATACAAAAAACAACACAGATATACAAATAAAGATTTGGATTGAATAAACTTAAATTAAAATTTTTTTTAATATTTCTTAATTTTGTCTTTAAAGTAACAGACAGTAGTACTTGAATAAAGGTAAATTTTTTTACAGATGAAAACAGAGTGAGTTTGTGTAGGTTAGCAAATTTTTATTGAAAATTGTTACAGATGGTAAGTATTTGAAACAGTTATTTCATTGAAAAATCAAAAACTTACCACTGTCAGAATCGGACGATGAACCACCTTCATCACTGTTATCTGGAATTAAAAATAAAATAGGTTTAAAACTAAATCACATGAGCCACAGACAACTCGTTATTTTTAGAAGGTAAACTGTTTAAAAAAACTATGTTAGTATGTGTTTTACTAGCAACTGACAAATATTTTACTTTTGAGAGTGTTATCAACTGCAAAACAAATACAAACTAGAGATCGACCGATATCACTTTTTTGGCCAATACCGATACCCGATTTTTTACATATTGTCAACCAATATCAATACCCGATTTTTTAGATATTTGTCAACCGATAGCGATACCGATTTTTTTTATATACCTAGGAAATGTTCAAAACTAAAAAAGGAAAATGTTCAAAACTCAAAACTTTTTTTATCAAAAAATGGGTAAATTGTTTGTTGTACAGGAAAAATTATATCATATTTCGTACTAAAATATCGTACAATGTATCGGCCTACATTTACCGATACCGATATATCGGTAGAAGCCAAATATCAGCCGATATTATCGGTAATACAAACTTAGTAGTTATACCTGATTCTTCATCAGCATTTACACCCACAGCCGAGTCTTTTGATGCATTCTGAAGAGAAACAAAAGTAGACAGTAAAAAAACTTACAATAATGTTACTAATTAATTTCATTTCTCAATAGCATTTTCACTTATAAACAGAACTACAAGGGATTTTTGAGGCATTTCACTCCAAATGGAAGATGGAAAACAATTCTTACTTATTAAAGTCAGTACAACAAAAAGGATAATAGCCAAGAAATGAAACATATGTACACACATATATGTGTGCTTACAACTGAGATCTAGCCCTTCTGAAGCTGCTTTTTGACCAACGATAACGGCTTACGTATTATTAGTACACCGAAAAGCCATTGCAGACTCACCGAATCTGTCGATCAATGATGCAAGCAGAGCAGACTAGAAAAACAACTAGCCTGCAGTGAGGTTCGAACTCACGACCTCCGGTCAAGCCGGGACCGTCGCTCTACCAACTGAGCTATGCAGGCTCAGAAGGGAACGAGTCGAGAAACAACCATACGCCAATGCTTGCTCAATCTGTTAGTACAAGCAACTTCATAATGAAGGGGATCGCCAGTATCATATCATAATACAATGAAACATATGTACACACATATATGTGTGCTTACAACTGAGATCTAGCCCTTCTGAAGCTGCTTTTTGACCAACGATAACGGCTTACGTATTATTAGTACACCGAAAAGCCATTGCAGACTCACCGAATCTGTCGATCAATGATGCAAGCAGAGCAGACTAGAAAAACAACTAGCCTGCAGTGAGGTTCGAACTCACGACCTCCGGTCAAGCCGGGACCGTCGCTCTACCAACTGAGCTATGCAGGCTCAGAAGGGAACGAGTCGAGAAACAACCATACGCCAATGCTTGCTCAATCTGTTAGTACAAGCAACTTCATAATGAAGGGGATCGCCAGTATCATATCATAATACAATGAAACATATGTACACACATATATGTGTGCTTACAACTGAGATCTAGCCCTTCTGAAGCTGCTTTTTGACCAACGATAACGGCTTACGTATTATTAGTACACCGAAAAGCCATTGCAGACTCACCGAATCTGTCGATCAATGATGCAAGCAGAGCAGACTAGAAAAACAACTAGCCTGCAGTGAGGTTCGAACTCACGACCTCCGGTCAAGCCGGGACCGTCGCTCTACCAACTGAGCTATGCAGGCTCAGAAGGGAACGAGTCGAGAAACAACCATACGCCAATGCTTGCTCAATCTGTTAGTACAAGCAACTTCATAATGAAGGGGATCGCCAGTATCATATCATAATACAATGATAGGGCTAGATCTCAGTTGTAAGCACACATATATGTGTGTACATATGTTTCATTGTATTATGATATGATACTGGCGATCCCCTTCATTATGAAGTTGCTTGTACTAACAGATTGAGCAAGCATTGGCGTATGGTTGTTTCTCGACTCGTTCCCTTCTGAGCCTGCATAGCTCAGTTGGTAGAGCGACGGTCCCGGCTTGACCGGAGGTCGTGAGTTCGAACCTCACTGCAGGCTAGTTGTTTTTCTAGTCTGCTCTGCTTGCATCATTGATCGACAGATTCGGTGAGTCTGCAATGGCTTTTCGGTGTACTAATAGCCAAGAAAGTAATGTTTAATTTGTAAAAATAATAAAAACTAGACGGGGGTGCGGTTGTTGTATATTTTGTCAGGGGGTATATTTTCAGGGCTTAGTGTTTATTTTCAATTTTTACTTTATTTTATTTTTTTTATTTTATTTTTTTTATTTTTTTTTGTTAATATTTTGTATTGTGTACTTTATATTATATATTTTGTTTTTTTATTTTCCTTAACTTGTTTCTGCAAGCAAAAACAGATATGGGCCGAAAACTTCCCCACTTAACTTATGCCTTTGATGCGAATGATCGAAACATATATTTGATAAATAGAATTTACGTAGATAATGCGTATGGTCATTTTATTAAATTTTGACCAGCTTACGTGTTTGAAAAGCAAATATTATTATTCTCTTAAAGACTAAAAATGGTTTAACGCCTATGGTTTGCTATACTTTTGCAAACTTTTACTCGGTAATTTTTTACCATGGCTTGGGCCGAGCAATCACTGTTAAAACAGGCTTTAAATCTGTAGTTTTAAACAATATGAAAAACACTATTATGTTCTCAATACGCAAACTATTAAATCGAAAGTTTTGCTAGATGTTTAGGCCTGAGTATGCTGGTTGGAGCAAGATGCACGACAGGTGCTAACAGAGAGGCGTAGACTGCCTTAAGATTTCGCATTCAAACTTGCGGCGGTAAATACACCCTATTGACACTTAATTATTAGGCGAAGATTATCGCGAAGTAATTGGTCGCCCGAAAAAAAGCTAACGCCGCATTGAAAGCAAGCATTATAAATGAGTCGCCGATATTCTGCTTTGAACATCTCTACTCGCAATGCTTCCCTCCGTTAATTGTACGGTGGGTGAAACTTTATTCACGGCCTTATCTCTTTGTGTGTTACCGCGACAATACGATGAAATACGATTTGGAGAATATTGGAAAAATCGTATTTGGAGAATATTTGCTATTTGCACCTGTATAGTATGTTACTCCAATCCAATATATCAACACACAATTTTAAGTTGTGTAGGCCTGGTGTTGATATGTTGGATTAGAGTTGCCACCAGATTTCGCATTTAAATTTGCGGCGGTAAAATAAGTTGTTTCTTAACAGCATTAAGTAATTTTACTAAAGAGAAGCCTCGTTTTAAAATGCAAGTCGCACGAGCCCAGTTTAGGACGTGCCACTTCGCACAATGAAAGTCTCACGCGCGGGACAATAAAGCGCAGCAGGCGGTCAATCGCTTCGTCACTTCACAAGCTGGACAAAGCAAGCGAATATGAACGAATTCTGTATGAAAGTTTTTCTGCTGCTAGATGACAGTCGTTAGCTACAAAGTGCTAAAACGCAATATTTCAGGTTTTTACCCCCCAAGCAAAGGCCCCTGGGGGTGCAGCCTCATAAACTTTTACAAAGCACCTACATACCATTCTACGCCATGTCTGAAAATTTGAAGGTTCTACAATGTCTACTTTTTCTATAAAGCTTCGGACAAAAATCGGTCTGAAACATACCATAGGAAACCAAAAAAGACTAGACGGGGGTGCGGTTGTTGTATATTTTGTCAGGGGGTATATTTTCAGGGCTTAGTGTTTATTTTCAATTTTAACTTTATTTTATTTTTTTCATTTTATTTATTTATTTTTTTTAATATTTTGTATTGCGTACTTCATATTATATATTTTGTTTTTTTATTTTCCTTAACTTGTTTCTGCAAGCAAAAACAGATATGGGCCGAAAACTTCCCCACTTAACTTATGCCTTTGATGCGAAAGGGGTTCCAATATGGCGTAGATTTTGGGGAATGATCGAAACATATATTTGATAAATATAATTTACGTAGATAATGCGTATGGCCATTTTATTACATTTTGACCAACTTACGTGTTTGAAAATCAAATATTATTATTCTCTTAAAGACTAAAAATGGTTTAACGCCTATGGTTTGCTATACTTTTGCAAACTTTTACTCGGTAATTTTTTACCATGGCTTGGGCCGAGCAATCACTGTTAAAACAGGCTTTAAATCTGTAGTTATAAACAATATGAAAAACACTATTATGTTCTCAATACGCAAACAATTAAATCGAAAGTTTTGCTAGATGTTTAGGCCTGATGTTGGTAGCATGCTGGTTGGAGCAAGATGCACGACAGGTGCTAACAGAGAGGCGTAGACTGCCTTAAGATTTCGCATTTAAACTTGCGGCGGTAAATACACCCTATTGACACTTAATTATTAGGCGAAGATTATCGCGAAGTAATTGGTCGCCCGAAAAAAAAACTAACGCCGCATTGGAAGCAAGCATTATAAATGAGTCGCCGATATTCTGCTTTGAACATCTCTACTCGCAATGCTTCCCTCCGTTAATTGTACGGTGGGTGAAACTTTATTCACGGCCTTACCTCTTTGTGTATTACCGCGACAATACGATGAAATACGATTTGGAGAATATTGGAAAATCGTATTTGGAGAATATTTGCTATTTGCACCTGTATAGTATGTTACTCTAATCCAACATATCAACACACAATTTTAAGTTGTGTAGGCCTGGTGTTGATATGTTGGATTAGGGTTGCCACCAGATTTCGCATTTAAATTTGTGGCGGTAAAATAAGTTGTTTCTTAAGAGGATTAAGTAATTTTACTAAAGAGAAGCCTTGTTTTAAAATGCAAGTCGCACGAGCCTAGTTTAGGACGTGCCACTTCGCACAATGAAAGTCTCACGCGCGGGACAATAAAGCGCAGCAGGCGGTCAATCGCTTCGTCACTTCACAAGCTGGACAAAGCAAGCGAATATGAACGAATTCTGTATGAAAGTTTTTCTGCTGCTAGATGGCAGTCGTTAGCTACAAAGTGCTAAAACGCAATATTTCAGGTTTTTACCCCCCAAGCAAAGGCCCCTGGGGGTGCAGCCTCATAAACTTTTACAAAGCACCTACATACCATTCTACGCCATGTCTGAAAATTTGAAGGTTCTACGATGTCTACTTTTTCTATAAAGCTTCGGACAAAAATTGGTCTGAAACATACCATAGGAAACCAAAAAAGAATAGCGGCAAAAACAAGATATGTCCCGAAAATAAATTTTCGACCCATATAAATAGCGGCAAAAACAAGATATGTCCCGAAAATAAATTTTCGGCCCATATAATAAAAAACAATCAATATTTGTTGCAAGACAGTTTTTCTCAACCTTTTTTTGTGGCAAATCAAAAATACTAAGTGGAAAATATAACGGTGAAGCATATATAACTTACCTCATCAGATTTCTGTGGTAAACTGGAAGTTTCGTCGTCAGAATCTTCATCTGAGTCCAACACTGGCCTGGACAGCTTGCTTTTCTTTATGGTTTTACCTTGGGTTCCTTCCAGTGATAAATTTTCCTCGTCCTTAATGCAAATACAACAAAACGTTTGCCGCTAATTTTGGGTCTTGGGATAAAATAGAAGGTTTTTATTAAGACAGATTTGATCAGATTTTTTTGTTCTGTTTTTTTTTTCAAAAGTGTTAAACTTCTTTTAATTAACTTGGCTTAAAAAGAGAGTTGTCACAAAATAGTGCAAAAAAACTCATTCAAATTTATACCTTTTAAAGAAGATTTGTAGGTTTTTAAAGATCTAAACATGGATCGTCTGTTTTTTTTTGTTTTTTTTTGTTAATATAATTTGAAAATACAATTAAAAAACATTTTGTAAATGTTGTTGTGAAACAAATAACTGAAAATACAAAACATAAATTTAAAGCCGTTTTAAAAATATGGGGTTTTAAAACCTTTCAAGGTGTAAATCAATTTAAAAACTTTAAAAAAACATAAAAGACTTTGTGGCAAAAATTAATCAGTTGATTGATAAATTACATTCAAAAAAGCCATATTAAAGGTTTTCTGGCTACAAATTAATCATTTTAATATATTTTTAAACCCAGCGTTCACTTACGTACGTATACTTGTTACAAATCACATGCTACAAATTAGGACTTACATCAGCGCTTGATTCATCGTCCGATGTAAGACAACTTTCTTTCTTTTTTCGGTGAATCCTGGTGGTTGTTATTTCTTCATCACTAGAATCATCAGACATCCCTGAAAAAGATGTAAAAGTTTGCTTAAGTTTTTAACTGATTAAAGTAACCTTTGCGGAATTTTAAGTTTTCAACCCTAAAACAAAAATTATGAGCATATACAGGCTTACAATGAAACATATGTACACACATATCAGTGTTAACAACTGAGATCTAGCCCTTCTGAAGCTGCTTTTGACCAACGATTACGGCTTACATATCAATAGTACACTGAAAACCATTGCAGATTCACCGAATCTGTCGATCATTGATGCAAGCAGGGCAGACTAGAAAAACAACTAGCCTGCAGTGAGGTTCGAACTCACGACCTCCGGTCAAGCCAACCAACTGAGCTATGCAACTAAGTTGCTTGTACTAACAAAGTGAGCAAGCATTGGCGTATGGTTGTTTCTCGACTCGTTCCCTTCTGAGCGAGCATAGCTCAGTTGGTAGAGCGACGGTCCCTGCTTGACCGGAGGCCGTGAGTTCGAATCTCTCACTGCAGGCTAGTTGTTTTTCTAGTCTGCCCTGCTTGCATCAATGATCGACAGATTCGGTGAATCTGCAATGGCTTGCAATGGCAGTGTACATATACAGGCTTGATATTAAATTAAAAGTTGCAATCACTGGTAGGGTGAGTTTCTCCCGTTTGAAATAGCACAACGGAATTAAACTTGCTAAAACATAATGGCAAGCCGTCTGCAAATTTCATTCCTACCTTAGAATGTTTTTTCAATAATTTCTAAACGGTGGGTTAACAAACTTTTAGTATGACTGACCTCAGTTGTATACCTGACTATTTAGTATATGTACGTTTACCTGACTATTTAGTATATGTGGTTTTTCGAAGTGTTTCTATAGTTGCGCTAATGTGCATTGTAAGCGCTTTGCGGAATAATTGGCATTTAGTCTTTGGCGTTGAGCATAGTTTGCCCAGTAGGTTGAAAACAACCACCAATTTTTCCTTAAGGACACTAACAAGTTGAAAAGTGGGTTTAATCAGCACTCACCCGAAGCAAAAGCAAGCAACTGCAAAATCTAAATCCCGATTTTAGTTTTTACAACATTTTTTGAGGAAAATAGGTTCAATAATTAAGGCAGCTAAAGTTTATATCAGTAGTAAGACTATCAAAGCAATACAGAAGCAGCTATCATTTGAACGTTAAGAATAACTTCTTTTTAAATATTTGCAAAATTTTCTTTTTCATGTAACTATTCAACATCTTTATTAAAAAATAATTAAAAATACTGAAACCTGAATCAGTATTGGAGACCTCTCCTTTGACATTGGAAATTACTTCTTTCTCAACAGGTGCATCGCCATCTAAATGAAAAAAAAAATAATACAACAAATATAGAGCAGTTAAAAACATCAACAAAAACAAAGTGTTAAGCTTACTTTCGATGGCCGTACAATCTTTTTCACTTGACTCCATATCTGTGATTTGAGTCATAATCATTCAAAGTTTGACTGTTTTAGCACAGGATACTGAATTAGTTTACCGCAATATTTTACCAATGCTACAGTATCTGTCAAAAGTGCTCTAAATCAATAATCATCACTTAAACTTGAAACTATCTTTGGCACACTTTTCTAGGGATATCCAATACACTTTTTTTAAATCGGAATCAGCCACTATCAAAAGCATGGCAAGGGCACAAGTTTAGTTACTTCCCGTTGCTAACCTAGTATAATTTTGTTAAATTAAAAAATGCAAAAAATGTTCGCGCTTCGTGCGAGTCGGATTTGCCTTGCCATTTAGGTCTATTTACGTTTTTGAGAGGTCTTCTCAGACCAAAGGCGACGTGTGCAATGCGCATGGTAGCTATATCAAAATGGAAATTATTTATTCGTAGAATGAAACTATTTAAAATTAAAGTTCATTCAACTTAATCAATAGTTTTTTTTTCGCTCATGCATTCCATCTTTTATGGTAAAGGATTTTTTTACGGCCCGTCGATAACTTTCTGTGTTTGGTTTGGCCTGCGACTAGAAAAAGGTTGCCGACCCCTGGTTTATAAGGTGTACAGGTGCGCTCTGACGCAAAAAAGTTTACAAAGCTTGCATTAAATTAGGGTGATAACTTGTCAATTTCAACCAAATAAACGCATTTTTTCGTGCTTCGCGCGATTCAGCTACGTTTTGCGCATACAAAAATAGCTGTTTTTGAAGTTTTTATTTTATTTTATAAGGCTATTCCTGAAAGCTTAGATTTCACTACCGGAATCCTGGATCTGCCCCTGGTCTTTAGTAGCGTGCTTATTTTTGGGTCTGATCAGATGGTAACCCTGTATATACCCCACATAATATCCAATCTGGCTCCCAACTAGAACATAAGTTTTAGTTTAAAATAATAATAAATCACTAATAACAGAAGTTGGCGTTGGTCGTATGGCCGATTTCCTAAGTCGTGTTATGTGTCGCGTTTTCTAACGAATTAGTAATTACTCACATCTGTCCGATGTAGGCTAAATAAGAAATTTTGTAAATCGTTAGTTGAGCGGTGCTTACTGTAAATTGTGGAGTCCAGATCGTGTACGTTACGAAGGTAATTATTGTACGTATATCGTAAGTACCTGTAAGTACTGATTGTCGTTTGTATATTTGCAATAAACATTATTCCATTGTGGCTGCGCCCCACACACCAAACTAGTTCAAATTGACATATAATCACTGAACTAAAGGGCTCAAGAGTGTAAAAGAACAATCGTACGGTAATATTTCCAGCTATACAGCTCGACAGTACAGTAATATTAAACTTAGCCAAAACACAAAAAACATAAGCTACAGATGTTGCGAGCCAATTTGCAGCAGAAATCAACAAGCAAACCTTCAAAGCAAAAAAAAAAATAACTGTGGCTGTGCAATAAGTAAAGAAAATCTGCTTGTTTTACACAACAACTTACAATCAAAAAGTACTACAAATTGAGCAGTTTTAAAAGCGCGCATTTCTAGCTTTAATGCTAACAAAATAAACAGCAAAATAACAGCTCTTATATTTCCCGCTCTCAGAAAAACCTAGTCAATTCGCTACAGCGAATTGCTATTTTGTGGTTTTTATTGACAGCTGCGTCATAGTTTTGGAGGCGCTAGAGAGCTTATTAGGGGCATTTTCTAGGATTTTATCAGACAATGACACCCCTGGCTATTATTCTATTACTTCGGAGGTCCAATTTACGAAGCACGCATTGTTGTTCGCTATGACACTACGAATTAAACAAGGGAAGAAAAGAATTGTTTACGATGGTAAAAAAGTAACACGATATGTCATGTCAGAAAGGTTTGTCACTAACAAAGGATAAAAAATCATTTGATTTTCTATCTCCTGTTTGGGTGCACACATAATCTCAAAAGAATGCCTGAAACTATATCAGGTAAGATTTGTTTATTTATTAAACAAAACTTTGTTTTGTGAATGGATTAATTTTCTAAAAAATTGAAAGCTATAAGATTGCTGACTTATAGCTTTATTAAAGAGGTAGTTGAATGATCTGATTCTTTCGAAGGTACAGTTTTTTGAGAATTTCCACGGAAAATTGCTCAAAAACTGTACAAACAAATAGCTGATGTATTGTGTGAGAGATATGGCAACGTACGTAATTAGGAAGCATTTTGTCATTCTCCGTAATGGTTTGTTTGGATAACCAACTGAGCGCATTGTTATTTGCGGGTTTCTTTTGTAAGCTTGTTCAATCGCGTCGTTTTATTGTTGTTTGTTCTTCAAAGTATTTTACTTCTTGGATTTCTGAGCTAATCTCATAAACTAAAATGTTTATGGTTCGTTTGTTACCTCACAAAGGTTGAAGTGCGCGTAAATGAAAAGGTTTTTCATTTACTTCACAGTTTGTTGAAGCAAGATTTTGTGACAGAAATGTGCTCGTAGTTGTGCAGTTTTGTTGGTTTTGCGATGGTTAGGTAGTTATCTGCATGTCTAGGAAATTTTTTTGTGTGTAAGTTGAAAGGAACTGTGTATGTCGTCTTGTCTAGAAACGCCGAAAGATATTTTGCCTCAGCTATACACACCAATGGCTGACGAAATAATGGACCATAGGTAAGGTTTTCGAAGGTTGACAAGCTCCATTTTCTGCTGGATAATTGCTTACCGTGTTGTATGTATGTGTCCTGATTTAGAATGAGGGGGTATCTCCTTGATATCAACCTAAGTGCACCTCGTTATCCAGTCACGGGGCCGATTGGCCTCAAAGAAAGTAAACACTCTTTTCCGCTAAAGTCGTCTCTTGTAAAAGGTGAGACCGAGATCTGATTTGTTCGTTTTTTGTTTAATTGCTTCATTCGAACATTCAAGGTAAGTTGCAATCCGTTATCTATTGCTGCAAAATTTGGAATCTTTTTTGGCCTGTTTTAGAATCCTATCAAATTTTTTCACAGTTACAAAACCAGTAGTCAAAGTGGAAAACTGGGAGAATATATATATAATGATAATTGACCAACCCCAACCCCAACGCTAAACCGTAACCTAAGCGAAAAATTTTAGCAATCTATAATCGCGTAAGTTTACATTAGGTTAGCTATAATTACCTTAATCGTTACAGCATTTGCTTTATGTAATTGGTTTCCAAGGAGTTTGTTTTAAGATTATGTGCAAAGTACATGCCGTGACCCTAGATTAGGCAATAGACAACTGTAAGTGCTTGGTGGCAGAGTTGTAAACTAGCCGTTTTAAATGAAGTCCCAGTCAAGTAATTTGAAAACTAACTTCAAGTCTTTTGCAAAGATAACAAACTTTAAATCCAAGTCATCCGTTGCCCAAATTAAGTCATTATTAGAGCAAGTCAACTTAAGTAGAGCAAGTAAAGTCAAGTTATTGGCATACAAATAAAACATTAGAAATTAAAATTGATGAACTCGCCCGGCGCCCGTGTATGAGCAATAACTCAACTAAATATAACAAAAACACAAATAGATCAAGCAAATTGTTTTACGTGCAAAAATTAAGATAAATTGCCCTAATTTTATTAAAAAATATATTGATTGGAAAACACTTAACATTTGCAGAAAATACGTGAATTTTGGTACGTGAAAAATGAAGTAAATTTTGGTCAAGTCGAGATAAGTAATTTGGGTCAAAACAAGCAATTTCAGACTTAGTTAAGTCATTTGAAAACAGTGACTTTAGTGCAGTTACAACAGTTCTTGGCGGCAAAGTGAAAGCTCTTTTACCACGCTTTGACGACCGACAACCTTGGCTAGGTGGTAAAATGTGCTTTGGCTTCGCGTTGGTCGCTTAATGTGAAAGGAGTACACACACACAAAGCGACAGATACACACATTGGACAAATAGGTAGGCTACACCGGCACACAATACATGCTAACAATGAATCAAGATGGGCAATTAATGTTTTAAATTTTTAAACGATTTCAAGAATTGACTTTTGCTGGTAATTATGCGACTTTGCACACCTATGTTATGTGCACAATATTTCAATCAAACAGATATAGTCGGAAGCATTTGTTTAAATAATTGCAACGTTGAATTTCGATTTCCAGTTATTTAACATAATAGGAAAAACGTTTTAACTGTATGAACAATTGCACTGCAATTGCTAAACATTTTTTGGCACTTATAATGTTACTACTTCTGTATGGGCTTTGGTGTTCATTCCATGTCCAACCACAACCTCCAGCATTTTGTTTAACCCAAGGTGTAAGTTTCAAACAGATATTACGCCGATACATGAGTGTATAGGTCACGGCTATAGACGTTCTTCGCTCAGCCAGGCTTTATTCTTTCTTTGCGATTCTTAACAATGGATGTCCGATACTTGTCATTTCGTTCCGATGCCCGATATTTTGGGATAAAAGTATCGCGATCCGATCCGACACAAAATGACGTCATCACTATACCGAACAAGCAAAATGAATTAAATTGGAAAGTGTTGTGGTGATGATTTTTAGTTTGTTTGGCTAAAAAGTTATTTTGTATTAGGAAACAAATTTATATTCGATTTAAACATAATATTTTCTCAGAAATTTAACTTTCACGGTAAAAAAACTGAAGGTTGTATATATCAGTGGTCGACAACCGCCGGTCCGCGGACCGGCACCGGTCGAGGAGTTCGTTACCGGTTCGTAGCAGGGCTAGATTAAAATTTTGATGCAAACCCAAACCGTAGCGTAGGGTATACGTAAAAGGCGGAAAAAGGCTAGGAAAAGTAAAAAACAATTGAGAGTATTTTTTACATCCATCACATTAACTTTCTTTAAAATATACTCCACGGTTAAGCACTCGTGAGGTGCAAAACAAACCATTATGCTGTAGCCATATAGAGCACTTTCACAACATCAAACGTATGCATTTTAATTAGTTTATTGAAAAAAGTTGTAATACATTTCCTTTACTGAGCATTTGTTGTTTTTTAAGGCCGGTCCGCGACAAAATTTCAGTTTTAAACTGGTCCGCAGTGTAAAAAAGGTTGCCGACCCCTGCTATATATAACAAATAATGACTGAAATTCCTATTTTAATTTGGTAACGGATCGGCACCAATACCACCTACTATTGGACGAGTACCGATACTAACACATGGCATCGGGCATCGTTAATCTCCGATCCGATATTATTGGACATCCTTATTCTTAACCTACGTAAAGTGTTACACAACTAGCTTATACCGCGCACGTGATTTATAATGTGAGCTGAGGCTTATACGCACGAACAACCCCGATATACATATGGCGAACTTTAATTAAGTTTGTGTGCTGTGGTATGGCTTCGATGGTGTACTTATAGTTTAATAAATCAGTTTGGCTGTATAGGTTTCAACGACAGCAAGTTCTCGATTAGATAATGTGATGTTTTTTGGTAAGTTTATTTTGTCTCGAACAGCTTTAATATCACTTTGTATGGAAAACGGTTTCTACATTTCAATAAGCCGTTGCTGCCAGGCCTAGTATACTGAAAAGAAAAAAATCTTCCGGTACTTATGTATAACAATAATACAAAAGTAGCAGAAGAGCTTTTTTCGGTATAGTTTCTACATATATACATATTTTTGTTACGTTATTACGAAAAATGTTGGGTTAAGATCAAATGTGTCCGCCTGTACTTTATTAACAGCTATCGGCCATACCTAAGTTGTCTACAGTTATAGAGACATATATGCTAGATCGTGTAAATTTGCTTAGGTTGAGGGCAGTGAAACTTGTTGGCTTTAAAAGCTAAAATATGTATCTCGAATGCTGTGTGTAACACATCGGGTGCCTGTATTTAAAGACTTACCAAAAACAATTTTAAATTTACGTAATAAGAATATCAAAGCCCATACAGAAGCAGGTATCATTTTGAACGTTTCGAATAACTCTTTATTCATTTTCAACATAGAGAGAAGACTTCTCTCTATGTTGAAAATGAATAAAGAGTTATTCGAAACGTTCAAAATGATACCTGCTTCTGTATGGGCTTTGATATTCTTATTTTTCTCTCTATGTTGAAAATGAATAAAGAGTTATTCGAAACGTTCAAAATGATACCTGCTTCTGTATGGGCTTTGATATTCTTATTACGTCTTACTACAACCTCCAACCATTATGCTCCAAAATTGTAAATTTGTTCTTCCGGCAATTTTTTTAAAATAAATAGTATATACGTTGAATTCAAAGGAATATTATTACTAAAATAAGTTTTACTATCGAGGATTTTCATGCAGGAACTAGCAAAAATATCATAACTATGTTTGCTCTGGCAAGACTAGATAATGACTGCCGTTATGGTCCGTTTTGGTTTGCCATTAAGAAAGATACTTTGCTCATAGACGAATAAAAAGGCTTTTTCAACAAAGCTCTAAGTCTAGAAAGTGACTAGTTTGATGTGAGATTCGAACTCACGACTTCGCGTATACGTGCCGTTGCGATTAGGCGGCATGACTTTAGCATAATCTCACACTAAACTTTGTTTCTCGACTTCCCTCTCAGCATTTGGTATAGCGGAGGTCCCCCTGTGTCCGGAGGTCGCGAGTTCGAACCTCACTGCAGGCTAGTTGTTTTCTAGCCTGCCTTACTTGCATTATTAATCGACTGATTCGGTGATTCTGCGATGGCTTTCGAGGTACTAATAATACGTAGTCGTTGTTCAAAAAGCAGCTTCAGAAGGGCTAGTTCACAGTTGTTGAACACATAGTAGGTGTGTATCTTTCCTTGTGTAGACTTTATTTTTTTTTGTTATTTAAGGCAAACCGGTGTTACCGCCTCAACCTGGCGAGGGATTCGTCCACGGATCCCCGATGGAAAAATTTACGGATGTTGATCGCAAAGAAAATCGATACAACCTCAGGCTCATGGAGAAAACGTAGGTTTGCCTATTTTTTAGGTTTTGGAAAGAAATTCAAATTATATCAAAGCCCAT
Source organism: Ascidiella aspersa (assembly GCF_963924565.1). Classification (NCBI taxonomy): domain Eukaryota; kingdom Metazoa; phylum Chordata; class Ascidiacea; order Phlebobranchia; family Ascidiidae; genus Ascidiella; species Ascidiella aspersa. Next base: position 6,041,735 of record NC_139451.1, read on the forward strand.
ATACAGATGTAGGTGGCATTTTGAACGTTTCGAACACATAACTCTTTATTCATTTTCACACAAGGTATATAAAATCACTTAAAGACATTAAGCATTTTTCATTATAAAATTAAATTATTTATCTTAAGATTTGTACGTAAAATATTTTGCTTGCAATGTTGTGTTTTTGTTATATTTTAGGAGAGGTTTATTGCTCACAGTCGGACCGATTTACCAATTTTAATAGTATAACGTTTGATTTTCATAGCAAGGACTTGGAATTGACTTTCTGTAATTGTTAATTGACTTGGACTTGATTTGTCAGTTGTTGAAATTGAATTGGTATTTTTTCGGGGGAGAAATTGACAGTGTTTGGGCACGCAAGGGCAGAATATGACAAAAAAGTTAGAGAACCCATGATCTATTTATTTATCTCCGCTCCACACCACCAGGTCAGCTGAACTGCGAAAGATCCAGCGTCAGCAGAACGAACGTCAGCAGTTCATGGAGGCTCACCGCCAGTCGAAGGACGCCGAGGAAAAATACAAGACGCAGGAAAAGTTGGAAGACCTGAAGATGCTCAAAGCCTACCATCCGTTCGGGAGACCTGGATTTGGCGCACCGAGGGTAATAACCCGTTTAAAATAATGTGTTTTAACTGCAAACAAACACTTTTTTAAGTGAAAGCAGACAAGGGTAATGACCCTTTTGAAAATAATATTTTTTAGCTGTAAACAAGCGTTTTTTTAGCTAAAAACAAATAATGTTATTAACCCGGTTAAAAATAATTATTTTCAGCTGAAAACAAACAAGGGTAGTAACACGTTTAAAAATAAATTCTCCAGCTGAAAACAGAAACTTTTTTAGGTTACAACAATCGAGGGTAACAACCCGTTCAAAAATAATAGTTTTGAACTCAAAACAAACATTTTTAGCGAAAAACACGACCGCCAAACTTTTTATTTTTTGGTTTATTTTAGGTACTTGAATGCAAAACTTTTTCGGGTTCGCGAATCTGGCTTACGATTTTTTGCATGTCTTACCCGATTAGGGTATATTTTTAGCCCAAATTTGTCGTGTGCCTAATCGCACTGTTTAAGATTGATTTTTTGGCGACTTTAATAAAGGCTTGTTTTTCGATTTGCACGAAGCGATAAAATCTTTGTAATGTTGCTTTTATTTTGAAAATAACAACACTCTAATCTAAAACTTACAAAAAATAAAAACCTGTGTAGCGTTTTTAACATTACTTCCTTATTACGTCACGTTTAGATGTAACTTTGCGACGTTACGTTGCCATGCCATGATATTTACATTCATTAGTTAACGAAAATTGCAAAGCAAGTCATTTTTTTGCAAACATTTGGTTAGGTATATGCAGTGGTGGGATTAGGCCGGTTCGCACCGGTTCTATAGAACCGTCTCACGAAATTGTATGGGATCAGCGAACCGGTTAGCAAGACTGGTTACTGTCAATGGATTTTTGCATCTTATCTGATACACCGATTTTTACGATCCAAGTAGTTAACGTGTTTTTTATTTTTTATTTTTTTATAGTTGTAATAATTTTCCTTTGTGGTACTTCGTCTGAAAATTCCATTGTTGCGTCATAAGTAAAAGTCGTGAGACACTGCTGCTTTTCATTCAGCCGGTTCGCAATTCGCAACATTCGCTGGAACATGGGATTGCATCCTGTTATTGGAACTACTTTAATTATTTGTCGAAAAATATGACTTTTTTTAACAGAACCGGCTGAAAAAAATGAGAATCCTACCACTGGGTATATGACGTCAGTATTTAGTGCAACAAATGACCACGTTAAGAAATCGGCTTAATGGCTTCACCGATTATTGCACTTTTGTTGTTAGCAACCACTACTCGTTCCATAGGCCCTTTCAAGCAATGTTACTTCACCCTAATCGCTACACTGTGACGTAACAATAGGCCCGATTATCGACATCGCGAGGCCGCCATTGTCTTTATGGAACCTGTTAGCGAGTACATTTCTGGTGTCTCGTTTCGTCCGTTGTTTAGCTCAAAGCACCGCCTTTCATTGTCGTTGTAAGGCGGACAAAGCAACATGTAGCAGTTTCGCGATGCCGTGTTTTTATACGTTCGTGTGTTGAAAGAAATGTCACCTAAAAAGAAGGTTCACGCCTTAAATAGCGCTACCCTTGTTCAACTCAAACCCGATTCTTTGCAGTTTAAGTGTTTTTTTTTACGCTCGACAACAATGTTGGTGGACATTGGAAAGAAATTGGTCATGTGGCTTCCGGAAAAGGTATAAATGCTGATATAGGAAACATTTTTCTTCTTTTTATTGCGTACAACATATCTGCGTGTATGCGTCGGCTGAGAAAGAACAGTATGAATCAACTAGTTTTTGTCAATTTTTATTTCATTTTTTGCCCTGCTGCGAACTTATTTGTTAAAGTTTAGACCAAAAATCCATATTTTTTTTATGGTTGGATGAATTATATGGCACCCCTATGAGTGGATTGCTTAATATCCACCTTAGTTTAGTATAGGCTAACGTAAAATGGCGAAATACAGACTGTAGAGTCGGAGCCGGACTTGGTGGTCGACAAAGTAGGGGCTTTTCGCCGGACTCGAGAGGGTTGTTTTGAACCCACTCCGCAGCCCCGCCTCGCTGACTAGACCAGTGGTCTCCAACCTTTTTGATAAGCGACCATAATTTAAATAAAATGTAATCAGAATTTACAGTGCGACCCCATTTCGTTTTCAGGTACGTATAACAATATTATTGCGCCTGCTATAGTATCCACTAGTCTTTGCATCCACTTTGCATAAACGATTACGATGTTTCGTTTTTAATATGCTCATTGCACTGAATTCAACTTCACAAACCATTAGTTTTAACACGGAATGACAGTTCAATGACGAAATTAGATAGAGTCGGATTTCGCATCGAAGTCCAAACGAAAATATTTGCTGAAAGTATATTTCACTTTTAACGAGTTTTAAGAAATGCGGTTTGCTTCATCTGCTGTCATAATTAAGAATATAAAGCCTATAGTCCTTACATCTGCAACCACGCTGCCCAAGTTAGATAACAAAGAGTTGACGTTTTGAAAAACACAGCCCATTTACACCTTATGAAAAGAATGTCGCAATAAAACAATTTGAGAAAGTGCGACATTCGCTGCGCTAAATCAAAGAAACCTAATTTTGTCAAATGTCACTTTACCTGATTTAGCAGCTCTTAAGAGCTATAGCAGCAATTTTATGTAGAGGATGTACTCAAGTTATGGCGACCCCACAAAAATTTTAGGCGACCCCACTTGGGGTCGCGACCCACAGGTTGGAGACCACTGGACTAGGCCATTTTCAGGATGCTGTTTAGCTTTGCTTTTGACAGTTTATTTATGTGTGCTTATCCTTATGCGTGGCAAATAAAACTGGCTTTGAAAAAATTAGAAAAAAACAAAAAAAAAACATAAAAAATACAAAAAACTGAAAAATATATAAAAAAACTAAAAAAAAAACTATTAAAAACTGAAAAAAACTAAAAAAAAAAACTGGAGAAAACTATAAAAAAACTAAAAAGAAATATTGAGAACCTGAAGAAAATTTAAAAAAAATGAAAAAAACTACTTAACATATACATGGTGTTGCAGGGCTCAGACAAGGGGAGCCTGATAATGACCAAGAACCTTGGATCGAAAGACGGGGTCGGGATTGTAATCGAAAAGGGAAAAACTTCGCAATCATCAACGACAAGGTAAAATAGGGAAATGAGGTTTGATTTTTTGACGACAATTAGGTTGTATTGTAATGTTGGCAAACTGTAGCACAACCGTACTTCATCAGGCCAAAGTCTGTACCCAAATGGATTGCTTGTCAAGATTTTTAGTACAATTTTCCGTCAAAGAGTTTCACCCAATTTTTGGATTTAGAATTAGACCAATACTCCTTTTAACAAGGATTAGGCTAAAATAGTTATTATTCGTGGAAACAGCGCGCTAACTTTAGGCTATAAGTTTATTCTTTATTATTGATGTGCAACCAGAATCAATCGCTTTTCACCATTCACATCCTGGCAGTTTCTGTTATTCGAACGAAAATTCTGCCATCGCAGACTCACCGACTCTGTCGATCAATTAGGTGAGCAAGGCAGGTTTGAAGAACAACTAACTTGTGATGAGATTCTTACGACCTCCGGCCATACCGGGACCGTATCTCTACCAACTGAGCTACACAGGCTCAGAAGGGAGCTATAGTCAAAAAATAACCGAACGCTAATGCTTGCTACAGCACATGTGTTGCCCACTGAGGTCGTAAGTTCGAACCTCACTGCAGGCTAGTTGTTTTTCTAGCCTACCCTGCTTGCATCATTAATCGACAGATTCAGTGAGACTGCGATGGCTTTCGGTGTACTAATGATACGCAAGCCGTCCGTAATCACTGATTAAAAAGCAACTTCTGAAGGGCTAGATCACAGTTGTTGAACACATATGTGTGTGTACATTTCATTAGATACACTACGGTTCTTGTTTATTTACGTTTAAACTAGAAATCGAACGATATCACTTTTGTCAACCGATGCCGATAGCGATTTTTTTATATACCTGGGAAATCTCCAAAGCTTGGATTAATTGAAAATAAAATTCAAAACCGTTTTAGTTTTTACATCTTTATCAATTATTAAACTATTAGTTTGCATATTAACTTGGCGTGATACTAAAACCCAATTTTTTTTATCTAAAATGGGTAATTTGTTTGTTGTACAGGAAAATGATATCATATCTTCGTACTAAAATATCGGCCGACATTTACCGATACCGATATATCGGTAGAAGCCAAATATCGGCCGATAATATCGGTAAACCGATATATCGGTCTATCTCCAGCTTAACCGTGTTTCTTTACCACGTTTCAGACCGAAACCGGCAGCAGATCGTCCCAAGGTGCAACGTTACGAGGACGACCGCATGCGGCGCTATAGAGTCGATAAGAACACCGCCGATAAATACAAGAAGGAACTCGGTAGGTACAGTTATTGGTTAACAGCGCTGTGAACAGTTTTAGAACCTGTTTTTCATTTTTTGAGTGTTCCACGGGCGGACCAATAGGTTTAAATCACGGGGCACCGAACTCGTTTCATCAAAGGCCGGATAACTGGAGCATAATGGCTAGATGTTGTGGTTCGACGTATGATTAATATCAATGCCAATACAAAAGTAGGTAGCACTTTAAACCTTTCAAGTAAATCGTATGATAATGGCTGGAGGTTGCAGTTTGACATACGGTAATATTGTTGACTGCTGTGCTGTACATTATTATTGAATTGACATATTCACACAAAGAGCTTCTTCTTTTTTTCAACCCAGACGCGTTGATTGACGTGAAGCGGGAACACGCGAAGATAATCCGCGGAATCGACAAGAAGCGCGAAGACTCGATGCTGGGGTACGACCCCTTTGGAAAACCGGGGGCCGGGGCCCCAAACATTGATGACCGGGGTGAGAGATAACTATAGACGAAAAAAGATAACGTATAGTTCAGTGGTTCTCAAGCGTATTTCAGGGGTGATTGTGTGGTTACAATTTCATTTAAGTGACATTTCAGTAAAATATTCGACGAAATTCCAGTCTGGATGCCGAAAATCCATTCATAAATTTTAGGGATGCCGTAAGCCATAAAAGCTTGAGAACCACTGGTATATATAGTTGTTAGTAGGGTGTTGTTTAGAGTTGTCCGGTGCTTGACGTTTAAATTCGATACCCGATATTTTTGACTAAAAATAAATCGATCCAATTTAATACCCTCTAACACCGTGGTCGGCAAACGCCGGTCCGCGGACCGGTACCGATCCGCGAGGAGTTGGTTGCCCGTCTGTAGCAGGGTTGTAAGATTAAAAATTTGTTGAAAAACGAACTTAAATATCCTTATTTTGAAAAGCTGGTAAGAATATATGAAAAGGCCTAAAAGTTTGATTGAAATGAGCTGTGTTAAACTAAATTTTTGGCTGGCCGGATGCCGCTCGCGGGTTTCAGTAAGTTTAATAATTCTTAGATGGAAGCATCTCTTTGCGGCAAAACAAGCATAAAGTTCGCATTTAAAGTTGTAATAAATTTCCTTTCCTGAACATGTGTTGTTTTTGAAGGCCGGTCCGCGACAAAAATTTTAGTTTTAAACCGGTCCGCAGTGCAAAAAAGGTTGCCGACCCCTGCTCTAACAAGCAAAACAAATGCTATTTTAACGTTCAAAGGGATATTTATTTCTATCAGGTTATACGGCAAAAAAAACTGCTTTAGAGGGAAAGCTTAAAGTTTAGTTATTTATAATTTTTAGGTTAATGTATACTATTTCTGTTAAAATTACCTTTCAAGGTAGACTCGCTGAGTTTGATCAAAAATCATGGTTAAAATTCCTACATTAATTTGGTATCGGATCGGCACCGATACCACCCTAGTATCGGACGACCACTGATACAACCACTTGGAATCAGGTATCGGTTCCGATCCGATAATATCGGACATCTCTAGATCTGATACCAAATACGTCATTACTGTGCTCAAACAAGCAAAATAAGTAAAATAAAAACGTTCAAAGGGACTTTTCTACCAGGTCATATGGCAAAATCTTCTTTTAAAAAGGATTACCTCGATTGTTAGCCTACTATTTTTCCTAAATTTACATGCAAAGTGGAATCACTGTAATAACCACCTTAGTATCAGAAAATTCCCAATTCCACCACTTTGTATCGGCTCCCGATATTATTAGGTCCTTAATATTTATTTGCCTTAATTTACGGTTTAGTCGTAAAAGTTAAGTTTAAAGTGAAAATCATTCAGCTTTTCACGAGAATCCTTGCACATAAAGAAGGCTAGAACTAGCCTACGGGGAGATTCAAACTCACGACCTCGGGCATTTCGTTTCTAAACAAAATCCCTCAATTGAATAAGTAAGCAAGTAGCAGACAGTGACCTAATAGTCAGTCATATTCATTTACAAAACCGCCTTGACAGAGAATTACAGAGAGTTTGTTAGTCAATGTGTTATTTTAAATCTCCCAGGCAGATCATCCACTCGCAGAAGTATCAGTTTGTCGTACGTCAATCATCCAATTGACGCAGTCCACGCCGAAAGAATGAGAAAGCTTAGATTGCAAGCTAGAGGTAAAACAGTGGTCGAAAGTAGAAAGCTTACGTTCCAAGCCAGGGCTAACACAGTGGTAGAAATTAGAAGGCGTAGATTGCAAGCCAGAGGTAACACAGTGGTCGAAATTATAAAGCTTAGATTGCAAGCCAGAGCTAAAACAGTGGTCGAAGTTGAAAGCTTAGATTGCAAGCCAGAGGTAATACAGTGGTCGAAATTAGAAAGCTTTAATTCCAAGCCAGAGGTAACACAGTGGTCGAAATTAGAAAGCTTAGATTGCAAGCCAGAGGTAACACAGTGGTCGAAATTAGAAAGCTTAGATTGCAAGCCAGAGGTAACAGAGTGGTCGAAATTGAAAGCTTAGATTGCAAGCTAGAGGTAACACAGTGGTCGAAATTAGAAAGCTTAGATTGCAAGCTAGAGGTAACACAGTGGTCGAAATTTAAAAGATTATATTGCAAGCCAGAGGTAACACAGTGGTCGAAATTGGAAAGCTTAGATTGCAAGCCAGAGGTAACACAGTGGTCGAAATTGAAAGCGTAGATTGCAAGCTAGAGGTAACACAGTGGTCGAAATTTAAAAGATTATATTGCAAGCCAGAGGTAACACAGTGGTCGAAATTGAAAAGCTTAGATTGCAATCCAGAGGTAATACAGTGGTCGAAATTGAAAGCTTAGATTGCAAGCTAGAGGTAACACAGTGGTCGAAATTTAAAAGATTATATTGCAAGCCAGAAGTAACATTTACGCAATCACAAAATTAGTTTGTTGTCTAAACATGCTATATGTTTGTTACAAACCTAATGTCTTTTGTCTTTAACATTCTTGGTTTACACTTTAAATATTTTTATATTTTATTAAGAGGTTAGAATAACTTTTTTATTTTTCGTTATTTACAGGCAACATCATGATGTTCAGAAAACACCGTTTGGCGGCGCCAGAGAAAACTTCACTCGTTGAACCGAAATCAAGCGAAGGGAATCCATGGTTAAAGCTGGGTAAACTGTTAGCCTACATTTTATCCTAAAAACCTATATTAAATCGATGTAGTGTTCTTTGGCTTCGGTTTTCAGTTTATTTCTATAGAAAATTTATATACTAGATCTGGTTTTAGTTTAAATCTGTATTTCAACTTATGCTGAAACATTTTCGGGAGTAAGGATTCCCCGCAGACAATAAAATGTAAAAGAAAGATTCTTGCTGTCGTATCAGATCATGTTTAGGCTGTTTTGAAAAACAGAGAGAAAACATAAAATCATTTCATAAGCGGTCTTTTATACATATTTTACATTTTAAACACTATTTTTGGCATTTTATACAAGTTTGTCGTTCGTACAGAAACTGATGATGCCTATACATAAGGCGAAATATATATTTCTGTAAAAAAAATTAAATAAAGTGAGTTTTAAAGTTGAATAAGAATAAAGAGTTATTCGAAACGTTCAAAATGCTACCTACCTTACAAAAATTAGGTTTAAAACATTAAATCAATTCATAAAATTTTACAAAATATATATTTCGCCTTATGAATAGGCATTATCAGTTTTTTAATTCGCATGAATCATTTTAACTTATTTGATATTTTTTTGCAAAAAAAGTATTATAAAGTCAACAAACTGGACTAATCAGATGGATAGAGTTAGTTTTATTGCTTGTTATTTTTACAAATATGGATTTTCGATTATATGCCCCACTTTTTTGGTGTAAGAAAATAACTAAACCTCTATCTTTAAACCACAAGGCCTAACCAGTTAAATAGAAAGTCCTATTGTTTGTCCAACAACCTTAATAGTCATACCAATTAGGCAAAAGTTTAGGCAAATAAATAAATTGACTTTTGGCATCAGCAGCTTTAGTGTACGTTATATGTATATAACCTGTTGGTTACAGACATAATAATCAACAACTGCTCCTCTGGTAATTGTAATTGTTAACCAACGTTTCGGCAATCTATTCAAACCGCAATCATCAGGGTGAATGACTCCGAACGCTCGTAGTACAATATACGGAAAAAAAGGGGAAAAAATGAAGGAAAACGCGAACAAAAACACGATAAAAACACAATTAGCGATAACGTTTTACCTTTAGGCCTTCAGTAGGTGCTTGTAGCATGCCGAGAGGATCACGTCTGTTTTGATGTTCATAGTGTTACCTAACTTGTGAATGTTCATGCAATATTCTACTTTTTACATCGTATTAGTTTTATTGTCCACTCACATTTTGTTCAATCGATTAGATTAAAGATAAACCTACTTTTTTTACAGGCATTTAATAATTTTTTTTGTAGGGCAACCTACGAAGAGAAGTCAGCACAGATTTCCACGAGCTGGTGACCACGGCATTTACGAGTTTGTTGACCCCGCTGCTCCCCCCGTAAGTTGCATTTAAATCTTCACATTAGCGCAAACTAGATTTATTTTAGCTTTTAAAAATTAGATTAGAATTAAAATTAGAGCAGTTAAGTTTATACAAATTAGATTGGAATTAGAGCGTTTAAGTTTTTCCAAATTGTTTTAGAATTAAATTAATTTAGTTTTTCCCCAATTAGATTAGAATTACCGAATTATTCAAACAACGAGAATTACATATTCACCATTAATTTAATTTAAATCGCAAATTATTCTAAAAAAAATGTGTGAATTGTTTTTTTGGTAAAATCCTAATTAGATTAGAACTCGAATTAGAGCACACAAGCAATTCACAAATTAGATTAAAATTATAATTAGGCCCATTTTGCTCTAAATCATTGAATTAGAAAACTTATCTAGTTGTCGAAAAATTATCTAGTTGTCGAAGTCTGATTAACGGTTATAAAGATTGCTGTTTCACGTAATATTAGTTACTTTCAAAAAGCCAATAAAAGCCTAGTAGATATACATGTACAAGCTTTAGAAGTAAAAATGCTTGTGTAAGTGAAAGAATGCACTCTTTACACGTAATAACCAGCAAATGCCGCAATAACGCCCTTCCTTCCATTGTTTCGTTACACTCACAGGGCGAGGGCTTCCTCCCCAAGCATTCCGGAGGAGGGGGAGGCGACCCCCTGATCGACAAAAGCGGCGAGGTGAAGACAAAGCGGGCCGGACTGCTCACAACGATTCACGGGGCCAGACGAACAGGTTTGTAACTTGAAACGTTTGTTGACCCGAAGGTTTAAAAGTACTAGAGGGTACAAAATGCAGCATTATAGGTTTTTGTCGTGTGTTTAAAATATTATAAAAAAATACCTGAGCGTATCCAGAATTTTTGTTTAGGTATGACGTCACAAAGTTTCGTCAGAAAAACAATAAATCTCAAAACATTAGGTGACCCGAAGGTTTAAAACAACTAGCGGTCAAAAGATACAGCAATATAGCTTTTTGACCATTGCTTAAAATATTAAAAATAAATTCACGGGCGGATCCGTGAGTTTTGTTTGGTTGGGGAGGGTAAAGACATTTTTTAGGTATGACGTCAAAAAGTGTAGTCAAAAATAATAAATCTTAAACGCTTTTGTGACCTGGAGGTTAAAAAGTACTAACAGGCACAAGATACAGCATTATAGGTTTTTGACTTGTGTTTAAAATATTACTAAAAAAAATAGTTGGGCGGATCCAGAATTTTTGTTTAGGTATGACGACACAAAATTTCGTCATAAAACAATCAATATTGAAACTTTTGTGACCCGAAGGTTTGAAAGTATACGAGCGGACATACAGCATTATAGGTTTTTGACCTGTGTTTAAAATATTTCCAAAAAATTCTTGGGCGGATCAAGGATTTTTGTTTGATTGACGGGGTCGTGGAATTTTTAGGTTTGACGTCACAAAGTTTCGTCAAAAAACAATTATTCTTAAAACATTGGGTGACCTGAAGGTTTAACTTTAAAAGTACTATAGCGGGCACAGGATATAGCATGCATTGTAAATATTTTTTCATCTGTGTTAAAAATAATACAAAAAAAATTAAGGGGCGGATCCAGGATTTTTGTTTAAAAAAAAATTTTTTCAACCCTTGGATACAACAGCTTTTCTTTTTTAAAAGTCTTTCTATAACTTGCAAGTAATGTGTTAATCATATTAACAACGTAAAACTGTAAAAAAAAACATTTTGTTTTTAATAACATCGGGCTTTTGTGGCTTTTATAAAAGAAACATAGTACAAAGCGACAAGAAAATACAGCATTTTAGTTATTCCGTGATGTGTAAGCAAAATTCAAATCCTAATAAAAACTGTTAAAACGCAACTTTCGGATGTTAATCATGAAACCGCTGCGTGAATTTATAAACGCATCCTTTGCAGTAATGTTTTTCAAAACACTTAAAATAAGTTCCTACATATGACGTTAGAATAAACAAAAATAATACGTATTTTGTTTTTTCGTTTTCAAGTGCGCAGCAAAAACACACAAAAAATGTTTTCAACAATTTCCAAATCTTGTTTTCTCCACGCCCTTTTGTGCTATTTTTTCGTTATTTTGTGCTTTATTTTATTTTGAACATTGGTAAAGTCAAAATATTTATTTCTAAAGGTTGGTTGTAAATTGTTAAATACCAGGGCAAGACACTTTTCTTGTTTTTTGTACGTAATTATTTCGTTTTTACATTTTTCAAAGCGTAACACCAGGTTAAAAACCTTCTTGCAAATTGCGTTAAAATGAAATATTATGTCAGATTTTTATTCATTTTCAAGTGCCAAGCAAAAACACAATTTTTTTAACAAACTTTTCCAAACCCTTTATTCCTCAGCCCCTTTTTTGCTTATTTTCGTTTTTTTGTGATTTATTTTATTTTGAATTTTGTTAAAATCATAAGATTTAATCCCAAAAGTTTTTTGTAAATTGTTAAATACCAGGGCAGGACTCTTTTTCTCGTTTTTTGAACGTGGTTGTCTCGTTTTTACCTTTTTCAAAGCGTAATTGCAGATTTAATTTTTTTACAGAAAACATCACAAAGGTGGCGACTCCCGAGGGGGTCAGGGACCGGGGTCGGTTAAGTCCCTGGGGAAAACCCGGCGCCGGCGCCCCCCTCAAGGACAGCGAGGGCGAAATCGTCAAGAACACGAAAGGAAGAATTCAGTACGAGAACATGGTGAGGTTTTAAATATAAAAATTGTAAAAAAAGAAATTATAAAAAAATAACAGTAAGAAAAAAATGAAGAAATTATAAAAAAAAAATGAAAAATGAAAAATTCGAAAAATTAAAATAAAATTATACCACAGCGAATACAAACTACTTAATCTCTTTTAAATGTGCAAAATCTTAGTGAAATAACGCGATACTTTTTGTGCGAAATATCGGTTATCGGTATCAAACTAAAATGCAAACTAGCGGACCAGATCCGGCCAACGAAAATTATCCCGCATGCGACTTTTTTTACAAACCGGGCACGAGGTCATTTCTCTAATTTTTTGCTTATTTTAATTTCTCATATTTTTCTAGCTATAACCTAAAAGCATTTTTTGCGCTTTGCTCAAATCTTAATACTCCATAAAGTGTAAATTTCAAAATACTCGTTTTTCATCCCTAATTAACAGTCCTTGCCGTTGTTATAATAAGATGCGTAAAGTGTACACCGTTCAAATTTAACGGACGCAAAGACCTTTCTGAGTTTGGTTTTGGTCCGTAACTAGAAAAATGTTGCCCACCGCTGGTTTAGAGCTTAATTATTCCTTAATGTTTTTTAAGTTTGTTTTTAAACGTATTTTTTTTCCCGTTCTGAGAGCGATTTTTTTGCCGTAGGGATACTCGAAGAAAGAGGAACTGAACATGGAAATGGCCAAGAAGATTTACCGGGATGATTTGCAGAAGGGAATCCAGCAGCAGCAGGAGATCAGAGACGAAGAGAAGGGATACATGAGACTGCCGGTAAGATATCGTACGTTTAAAAAAGAGTTTTTATATAAACAACCAGCCAAGTATAATGGCTGAAGGTTGTAGCTGGACGTAGAATGAATATCAAAGCCCAAATAGAAGTAGGTGGAATTTTGTGAACGTTTCAAATATATCTTAAGATAATGGCTGAAGGTTGTAGTTAGCCGTAGAATGAATATCAAAGCCCATAAAAAAGTAGGCAGCATATTTAGAAGTTGGAAACGTATAAAGACTATTTAAAACGTTCACAAAATGACTTTGATAACTTTATTACTAACTCCCCTAATAATTTTAACCCAAATTTTACCACCACTCATTACTCACCACAGACCCCAAGCGGAGCAAACAGTCCAGTGCCAAAACAGCGGCGCCCCAACGGCGCCGTTCAAACTAGGGTGCTTAAACGTCAACAGCAAAACTGCCGTGTTCATTAGTAATAGAGTTTTATATAAAGGGTAAAAAAAAACTAAAAGATAATGGTTGGGGACGTAGTTAGACGTAAAATGAGCATCACAGCCCATACAGAAGCGTAAAGCGTTTAGTGAAATTTTTAAATATGGCTATACATCAGAAGTAGCCCCATATCTGTTTCTTACTTGCAGAAACTGTTTGACGAAAACTTGACATAATAGGAAGCGTAAATTAACGAAATATTTAATATTTAAACCCTTATGAATAACCCTATCTATAACGCCCCTTTGACATATTACCCCCTGAATAATACAATTTGACAAAATGTGCAAAAATATTTAATAAACAAATAGTAAACCATTTAAATTTAAATTATTGTTTTTTGTAATTAGTATGTCTAAATTCAAGTTGCCCTCCAACAGATTTCACTTAATAAGACGTTGTACATTTTTCTTCAGCCAGGAGATGTTCCATCTTGGTTCAGCAAGGGAATGGTGGGTCGGCCAAAGAGGGACCCGGTTACCGGGATAATCGTTCCCCAGAAGAGAATCATGTCTGACGTAACAGCACAGGTAACTGTGACGTCACTATATTGTTCTAAAAGCTTCGTAGGCCTTTTTACTCTGTGACCCTTAAAACCGAAACCTTCAGGTTTGATTGTCTGTTGTCGCACGTACTTCAAGTAGGGGTAATATCGGATCGGAGCCGATACCCGATACAAAGTGGTAGTATTGGTATTATTCGGATAATATCGGATCGGAGCCGATACTCGATGCCAAGTGGTAGTATTTGTACTAGTCCGATAATATCGGATCGGAGCCGATACCCGATACAAAGTGGTAGTATTGCTATTAGTCCGATAATATCGGATTTGAGCCGATACCCGATACAAGGTGGTAGTATTGCTATTAGTCCGATAATATCGGATCGGAGCCGATACCCGATACAAAGTGGTAGTATTGGTGCTAGTACGATAATATCGGATCGGAGCCGATACCCGATACAAAGTGGTAGTATTGGTGCTAGTACGATAATATCGGATCGGAGCCGATACCCGATACAAAGTGGTAGTATTGCTATTAGTCCGATAATATCGGATTTGAGCCGATACCCGATACAAAGTGGTAGTATTGCTATTAGTCCGATAATATCGGATTTGAGCCGATACCCGATACAAGGTGGTAGTATTGCTATTAGTCCGATAATATCGGATCGGAGCCGATACCCGATACAAAGTGGTAGTATTGGTGCTAGTACGATAATATCGGATCGGAACCGATACCCGATACAAAGTGGCAGTATCGACAGTTGTCCGATACTAGGCTGGTATCCGCGGCGGTTCGATAGAAAATTAAAATAGCTATTTCAGCCATGATTGGCGTCCCCAGCTGTAAGGGCTAATTTTTTGTAGTTGAATTTTATTTGGATACTAATTAGGTCATTGGTATTGGATCGCGAGGCTTTTGTCTAAAATCGAACATCCCTAATTCCAAGAAATGTGCAGCTTAGGTATAAATAGTGCTTTTCCATTTAGCCCATACAGAAATAGATAATTATAATTTTAAACGTTTTGAATAACTCTTTATTAATTTTTATCATAATGTTGAAATAAAAAGGTATTCGAAACGTTCAAAATGATACCCACTTCGTATGGCCTTTGATATTCTCACTACAACCTCCAACCGTTATGCTCCAAGTGTTTTCCATTAGTTTTGAATTAGTTTAACGGAAGTAAAAAATTTGTTTGTTTTAACCTACAGTTGAGTTCATGTTGAAATATTCGTTTACAATGCTTGGTCATGCGTTTAACGCATGTTTACTGCGTGGTCACGCCACCATGCAATTTCAGCTGTGAACCCGAGTAACCTTTAATTCTTGTGACACGACCATGTTTGCACTTTGTCGTCATAATGGCCATCATGAGACGACATGAACTTTGAACCCAATGAAACGCTGACGCATTATTGCCTTGTTACCTGAAGCGGTATATTGCCTGGCACTGTAAAAACCGCGTATGTATGTAATTTAAGGCAATAAAATGTATGCCATGCAAAAGACACACTACATCGTGTTGTGCCATATTGTAAGGTGAATCAATTCAGTGTTGTAAACCACGTGCCAGTCAAGTGATTTGTAAACTACCTTAAGACCTAGTCAAGTCATTTGTGAAATAACTTAAGTCCAAGGCCGTTTTTGGAGCAAGTCAATTCCGAGTCGTAAAAATTAAATGTTAAACTGTGAAAATTCGTAAACTTGTTCGATTATAAGCAATAGATCAACTACAAAACAACAAAAACGCAACCTACAGCAAACACAAATTATTTTATGTAAAAATTGAGATAAATGATTCAGTTTTATTTAAAAAAATACTTAATAAAAGCACTTCATTTCAACCAAAGTCATTTAAATCAAGTCAAGTCATTTGTCCAAAGACCAAAGTCGTTCAAGTCATTAGAAAACAGTGACTTTAGTGCACTTAAGTCATGTCATTGACTTAAGGCATTACAGCACTGTTACTTGCTAATAACAAGCTCTGTGGAGATTTGTGTCCATCTCAAAACTTGCACAGGTTTTACAGACCGGATTGAAACCTTAATTGGATGCCCTCTCAAGTTTGTAGTTGACCTTTACAGACTAAGACCGGCCATCAATACTGAATGCGCGGTTGTACAAGTCTCTGGGAGTTTTTATCTTCTTTCTTTTTAGTTTGATTTGCTTTAAAATTGCCATATTTGCGGATTGATAGATAGTTAAACAAACTGACTTGTTGTTTTAATTACGGCCTAGCGTCATTCTTTGTTTTGTAATATTTTTTACCCATTTCCCCCGAATGTTTTTTTTCTCATGAAGCAAAGTCAATGTTTTTTTTTTAAAGCAATAGTAATTTGGCTTCATGGGACATTGAATTAACTTCGGGTTTTCATGTTTTAAATTTGCTTTTGTGCACAAAAAATAAAACTTATATGAAAAAACAAAAAAGTATCTGTATGGAATTTCAAAGACAGCAAGAAGTGTTTATGAAAATATTGTCAGAAATCCACTTCAAAACCGTAAAAAGTGCACAGTGCTCAATTAAGCAAAAAAAAAAGAACCTATATGTATACCGCTGCCCGACTTTGACAAATTTTGTATCCCGGTTGTAGAAGTTCAACCTGGATCGACCCAGAGACGTGGAGAAGTATTACCAAGATCTACAGCGAATGGCTGGGGAGAGATATAAGAAGAGAGCAGAAGAAAAACAAAGGCTCATGCAGCAAGATATTAAGGTAAGGGGGTGCTATGGTTTATACAACCTCTTTGGAAACAGTAACTCTATTTTAGCCCAAGTTTTTGCCACTTAAACTGGTTTACCTAGCAACGTCTGTTTTTTACCGTTTTTACGTCACATTTTTTTACACTACAAATTGTCATAAAGAAAATAACTTTCTTTTAAGAAGCGATGTAATTTAAAATAACTTTCTTTTAAGAAGCGATGTAATTAAGCGTCTTGACTTTGGAGTTTCAGTGGCTTAAGATAAATAATTAAATGGAACTTTAAATGTGTTGTTGTTTAAAGCAGTGTTTCTTAATCAGGTGAATGATTCGCCCCAGGGTGAATGAAATTTTTGCAGGGGTGAACCAACCAAAAGGGGTGAATAAGGGTGAACCGTCGGAAATGAATGATAACAACCTAAATCATTTTGCGCTCTTATATATAGATGAGATAGTTTTATCAAATCATGAGTCAAGGGTGAATGAAAACTGGAGATAGATGCTAGGGGTGAACAAAACTAAAAAGTTTAAGAAGCACTGGTTTAAACATTATTCTTTAACCTATATTAATGCTTTTTTTATTAGAGGACCAAGCGCTTTTTTTTCTTAACATTTTACTGAGGTACCAATAATTTCTGGCGCATGATACACGTCAGTAAACAAACAATTGTTGTACAAATAAGTACTAGAAAACTTATTTTCAGTATATACTATGCTTGGTAGCAACAGCGTATTTAAACAATTGTTGTTTAGCATATCGAACGCTTTTCTACGCTTTTCGAAAGGCCCGGTCACGGCGCACCACATGAGAAGGGAACTACTAGAAGAAAGTTTAGCAACAACGCCATTATGGCGCAAGAACAGGTATCTGAAGTGTAAGCGTCACTTTAGGCTTAAAGCAGTTTACATACAGCAGAATTGAGATAGAAAATGAATGTCGAAGCAAAAAGGTCGAGTAAATCAACTTCATTTTAATAATGACGTTTTGATGCGCACTTGTATCGTCATCAGTTAATGACATTATCGCATCGAAACGTCATTTTAAGATGATGTCGATGTGCTCGGCCTATATATGGATGATGAGAAATTCATTTACCCATACGTAGCTCACCTAAGAATTTAGATGTATGATCAGCGTATGGGCAAGCATATTGCTGAATTAGAAATGCTTTAAAGCAACGTGTGAAAATTATGGTTTAAGAATAAAGAAACAGAGCTGCAAATCGGGCTCGGGACTCGAGTGAGATTACGTATATGATGCGCAGTAGGAAGTTCGTAACAGATACGGTCACGAACTGTAGATTGTGAAGGGTAAATAGCATACGGTGCAATATTTTTTACCACCTAAAACTGAAAAGCTAATAACAACATATTATCTGACCAAAAAGTTTGGTATTTTGGCATAAAAAAAGTTCAGAATTTAGAAAGTCGAACAGGCTCATTTCAGAAACGCCTTTGCGTTAGAAAGTAAATTAGTGTTTTAGTACTGCTATTAATTAGAAGATTTAATTTTTTGCAGTTAGGGCAGTTAAATTGTGTAACTGAGAATACAAGTTGCTAGACTTCGCAGATTTTCTGACACATGTTTTTTGTCAGGTTGGAAATACCGTGCCACGGCCTCACGAAAAAGCAACGCTGTTGTCCGTTTTGAATCTCTTAAAAAACAGCCAAAACCAGTATAAAGACCAAGAAAGTCAAACAAAAACAGAAACAGCAAGTCCTTGTGACGAAAACAATGCGAAGAACAATATTAAGACAAACAAGGGCAATCCAGAAAGCGTTTTTGAAAAGGTTGTCAGAAATCCACCTCAAAACCCGAGGAAGTGCACAGCGTTTAAGCAATTTGAGCCAGACGAAATTCAAGCAAAAAGAGCAGTATCGCTGCCTGTAAATTTGAGCAAATGCAAAACTGGAAAAGGTAGTATGATATAATGTGGTTACATATTTGTGAGAAAAAAAAGGAACTTGAGGAAAATATGTTCATTAGCCAGCTAGCTACAAAATTACCACAACAGAATTAAAACAGTCTTTTTATTTGTTTTTAAGTTTTATTTAGTCAAATATACTTATAAAGTGTCGGTGTTATATATTATTTTCTAATTATTGGTAGCCTTATTTATTGACAAAAGGGATGTCTGATACTTGACAGTATTATTCCGATCCGATAATTTTGGACGTACCGCAAAACGACGTTACCAACTGACCATAAATATGGTTCAAACCAGAAAGATAGATAAAAGGTTATTAAGTTTAACTCCCTGCAGTTGTTAGCCTATCATTGTTCCGTAAATTTACATTTCCAAGATAAGAATCCCTTAATCAAACCATGGCTGAAATCCAATATTAATTTGGAATCGGATCGGCACCGATACCACCCTGGTACCAGCACTTGGCATCGGGTACCGGCTCCGATCCGATATTATCGGACATCCTTAATTGCGTAACAACCTTAGTATAATGCTTAAAATGGATTTAAGTTGAGAATATTGAAACGAAATTCTATTTGAAGGTGACAGGCATGCTGTTATTGAGCATAGAAAAACTCCAGCTAGCAGAGTGTCAAAAAAGTTAAGCAAGGTAAATTTCTTCACACAAAGGTATTGAAAAAAACAGGGAAAAAGGAGTAAAATTTGGAAAAAACAGTAAAATTTAAGAATTCTTTCGCTTTGAGCAATTATTGCCGTTAATGTCTCTTCTTTGTCTTGCTCTTGTAACCGAAATTTTGCTTATGAAGTGATTATACACCAGAATGAGTGGTAGATTTAGATTTAACGAAAGATTTCATAATTTCCTAACATTAGCCAGCATTTTCAGGGATGCTATTTTTAAAGCCAAACCACTTCCAAGTCTTTCCAGCGGTCTGTTTATTTCATTTTTTTTTTTCATTAACACCAGTTTTGGATCGTATTTTTTTAACTTTTAACATGTTTATTTTAACTCTTTTTTTCTGGCATTGTTTTTTCGATTTTTTTTATTAACACTAGTATTTTTTCAGCCTTTTCCGTACAGTGTTGTTGCACCTTGGGCGATCGATGCTTAGCTTCACAACGATTCACCAACAATTATTCCAAATATTTTTTCTTAAAAAGGAACTCTCAAGTTTGGGAGGAGAAATTTACAACTTTATTACGTGTAAAATATCTTGCAATACAGACGAAAAATATTGCGTTACGAATGTGTTGCTGAATTACCTTCTAAAAAAAAAAATAAAATTAACATTTTGCACCATTTTTCAAGTAAAACGCGAAATGTTTATGCTTGACACGGAAACTATGAAAGTGATTATGAAAAAAAAACGGCAAGTGACTCAAGTTTTGTTTATTTGTGCTTGTTTCTACATTTGAGAATGTGTTGTTTTCAATGTTTCAATTTTTCTTCCAACACATTTACATTTATTTTTGTCTTGAATCATGGAGAATTATTTACTTTTTAAAGAAAGCCAATAAAAAGCGACCTTGTTAAAACTCAAAGTTCTTGTCAGCGAGAAAACTTCCAAGGTTCTCGTTTTGCGATCCGAAACTTTGCAGAATTGAAACGTAGTTGGCCAGTTCCTTCGTGTCTTCAAGTTGGTGACCCAAGAAGTCGTGGGCTATCATCTCAGCAAGCTGGAATGAAATTGTGTATCTTTGTACTAGTGTTTCAATGACGTAACTAGTTGTTTCAATGACGTAAAAAAAGCACTTAAGTCTTTTTGGCAGTTTGACTTAAGTTACGATTTTTTAAATTACTTTACTTAAGTTACTGTTTTCAAATGACTTGACTTAACTTATGTCTCTTTGGCAAAATATCTGGACTTGAGTCACTTTTTTAAAATTACCTGATATAACGTAAGTCTCTTTGGCAAAATTACTTGAACTGAGTCACTATTTTTGAATGACGTGACTTAACCGGAGTATCTTCGAAAAAATGACCTGGCTTAAATTAAGTCGTTTGGGCAAAAATAATTCACTTAAGTCGCTTGTATAATTGAATTGGCCTTTAAGTCACCATTTTCGAATTACCTAATTTAACCTAAATGACTTAACTCCGAGCACTGTTTTTCAATGACTTTAAAGTCCTTTGGGCAAAATTATTTATTTTTAGTGTTTGAGGCCTAACTAGGGAAAGATGACATATACAACTAAACACCACCACAGAAGAACAAATTGAAAAAATTTAGTTTTTTTATCCTGTACTGTAATAGTCTGAACCGGGGAATAGCAAACTATGGTTATTCAGGCTTCCTTCGTTTGACGAAAATGTTTAAATTAAAAAGTTTAAATGGTCGAAGTAACCGGAACAAGTATGAATTAGTCCATTTGCTAAACTACGATTCCTAAATTTAGTTGTATTACAATTTACCTCGACGTATTCAACTTTTTGGATAAGGTTTGCAGCATTTGTTTTGTCTCCAATAGCACTACAGTCATGGCTGTGGAATGCTTTTGTTCCAGCATTGGCGGTCACAATAATCGACTGAAAAACAAGTGTTATACGATTCAAATAAAATACCTGACATATGAGAAATACTTTGAATAAAAGATGTTAGCACTCCACAATGTCGAGCATTATTAAAAAAATTGTATGCAAAATGCTTTATCTGAAAGGTGTAATTTAAAATAATTACCTGACCAAGAAGCAGATCTTTGGAGTGATCAGCAAGTTCTCCGCAGTTGGAAAAATCAGCCTTGACATCTGAAACTTGGCTGTAAAGAACAACAGTGGTTTTAATTGGAATTGTTTCTTAAATAGATGGTTTCTATCAGTGTAGTAAACAAGTCATTTTAATTGTTCCCCCAAAACTATAATTTCTACGAAAGAGCTTTTTTCCTGGGCAAATCCGAATTAGGTTTCTATGTTAAATTTTTGAAATCCTAAACTTTTTCTCGCTTTGCGTAAATAAACCAAACTTTTAAGGCAGTTTTGGAAAGAAAGTGCAATCACTTTGTGGCGTCACGTATAGGCGTAACTTTGTGACTTCATTTTGCGAAGTAACTTTGTGACGTAACAGTTTAAGTAACCTTGTGACGTCACATTTGAAGTAACCTTGTGACGTCACATTTAAAGTAACTTGTGACGTCACATTTTAAAGCAACTTTGTGACGACACATTTTAAAGCAACTTTGTGACGTCACATTTTGAAGTAACTTTGTGACATCACTTTTTAAAGTAACTTTGTGACTTCACTTTTTAAAGTAACTTTGTAAAGTCACACTTGACCTCACTTTGCGACGTCGTGTCTAAAAAAACTCCTGCCTTCTACTTAAAAAAAAAATCCTATATCCTCTCGTGATTGTAAGTTGTAACAAATATTAATAGATAAAATTGGTAATTCTCACGCAAGCAGGTTTGTGAGTGCTCTCGTCACCTCCAATTCCAACTCCTTGGCGCACTTAAACCCGTCGAGTAAGCTAGTGATCGTTTGGCAAGACCCGTTCGACTTTTTCTGCAACAGAAAGAATAATGCAATGTCAAAAACTGCGGGAAAGATTTATTGGTTTGCTACGTTCAATAGCAATAGCAATGAAATAGTGATTTGTCCAGCGGCAATAGTCATTTGAGTTCTTTAACATTTTTCTCTCCCGTCAGGTTTAACGTTAACATTAGCCTACTTTCTGCAACCAAGTTAAAAAAACTTTTATCAGCTAATAACAAAACAAAAACTGACCTAAAAAAAGAAACATATAAAGGAAAGCAAACTGTTTTATGTGGAAAAATAAGACAAATAACCTAATTTCATATAAAAAAAATACCAAATGAAAACACCTCATTCTAACCAAAGTCATTTTGCCCCAAATAGTAAGTCAAGTCATTTAAAACAGTTACTTAAGGCCACTTCAGTCAAGTCATTTCAAACACTGCTTCTTACTATCACAGTCCTGATGTTGTGTTGGCCTCCCCTCTGGTTTTGATAGTCGATGAACTTCTCGGCGTGTTGCATTTCCTCATCAGCCTTTGCTCTGAAGTACTTGGCCGCTTTCGGGTAATAGTAGTTGTGTTGTTGGTAAAAGTGCGACTGAAATGAACATCAACTTGTCAATAATAGAAAAAAATAAAAATTCTGTCTCTTATTAGACAGAATTAAAAAAAAAAGTTTTAAAAGTTCATACTTCACTTAGGTTTAGAATAAATTTTATAGTAGTCATGTTGCCCCTACAAGTTTTTTTAGTAGGTAATTCACTAGAATGTCACAATAAACGGAACAGGGACAACGCACATCAACTCTACACAACGTAGGAAGTTATAGTTGGATTTATTTCACCCTAATGTTTACAAAAAGTTAAGCAAAAATCAGATTCTCAAATATCTCTCGGCACCCTTGAGCATTAGAGATGGCACCTCCGGTTGAGAAAGGACACATTTTTTTTCAAAAAGATATGTGTACTTATTAGTAGTGCATAGTACACAAATGGTAAAGAATATACTAAGTTAAAAAAATATTACAGCGGTCGAATCGTAGTTTAGCAAATAGCCCCAAGGTAAACATTGAAAACATCAAGTACTTTAGGCAAAATGTAGATGAATTCTAGTTTTGCACAAAAATAAACTCGTTTGGTGAGGTTGCCACAAACCTACAGTAGATGACGGAAACGATTCGATTTTAATTGAGCGTGCAATTATATTGCTTGCAAATGGTCCGTTTGAAACGAATTGCGACAAAGGCATGGTGGTGAAAACACTACTTCAACCCGATTAAAACACCACAAACTTAAGGGTGATAAAAGCGTAAAGTGTCTTATTAGGTTTTCGAACATTTTTTGCGTGAAAACGAACAACTTTAATTGAATTATTACCTATTTTAACAAAAAAACTTTAAATGAAAAAACAAGCTGTGGCCCCTTCTCATTAATTGCATTTAGTCCACATTTCAGTTTCACATTTTTTTGGGACAGCAACAGCCGATTTCTTAAGTCTACTTGCTTTATGACGCAAATTTGGGACGTTATCGCTAAAAATTCATGCCGACTGGTCCACCACGAGAAGAAAAAAGGTTTTTACCGTTTTAGAAAAACTTCAAGAACCTTTGAAATAAGGAAAAGCAAACCAGATTGTAGAAATTCAGTATTTGCTATTCTTGCGTTGAAATATAGACACTTATTTTAGTAGAACGCAAAAAAGGTTTTATGTTTCATTGAATCAAAAACTTATCCGAGGTTTGTTTTTTAGTTTTGTTTGTTGATGGTTCTGAATGAAATTTTCTTCACAAAAGTATTGATGGCACGAAATATTTGTTTCGTTCAACAAATGTTTGATCAAGAGTTTTTTTTTACTTTTAGTTTTTCGAGTTAGATTTTGTTTGTGACTAAATCGGTTGATACATTTTTTTGCTGATTAGAAGTCAAGAAGAGAAAACCACGAATCCAAGATTTGCAACCATTGTTATTGGAAGTTTAAAAAAATAATTTTGGCACAAAAAAATAAGAGTTTCAAAAATCGAATGGAGTCCTAACGTGTTATAATAAACAGTCCGCGATGATGAAAAAATACCTAAATACGTAAACGAACGATTAGTCCTTTGTAAACTCGGTATTTGCTTTTCTTAGAACAGGGGTACTAAAACTGGGGTCCGCAGACCCCTTGGGGTACGTGGACTAGTTTTAGGGGGTCCCTTTTAAGTCCTAACTAAAATCTTGGGGTATATTTGAAGAATACAAAAAAAAGTTGAAAAACGCTTTGGCGCCTTCTTTGTTTGAACTCAATTTAAATTTCAGTTTCAGTTTTACATTGTTGGACTTAAAAACCACGGTTACTTAATGCTAATTGTTTTATGACGTCAACCCTAAAAAACAAAATGCCAAACCTGGTACAAGCGAACCCAAAATATATTTTGGGGGTCAACGTTAAAAAAAATTAAGAACCCCTGCCTTAGGATTTTTTGCGTAACAATGTACAGCGGCCCCGGCGTATGCAAGGTACGACGTCATGGCGTTGTGAAATTGGTGACGTCACCGTGTCAGCATGACGTCACAACTCACCAGGTAAAGGTAGGTGTAGTGGCCCTGAAGCTCAACGCCGATCTGGTCGTTGATGAGTTCGTTCACTCTGTTGTCAAAGCAAGGAAGAAGGTCCTGGAAAAAAATAGGTTTGTTGTCGTATTATGGGACTTTAATTTACTTAAAATTTAAGGCTGTTTTTTTATAGAATAAATTCACGTTAGAAGATTCTGCTAAAAATATAGGTTCTTTGTCGTTTTTAAGGGAAATAACGCGTTTTAATTTATTTTAATTTCACGCGTTTTAATTTAGTTAATTTTTAGGATTTTTTGTAAATCAACGGCAGATTTTCTATAAAATCGAACATTCAATAAGCTCGACAAATTTGTATTTTGTCTTTTATTTTTATTTATATTTTTTACTGGTAAAACGCACGAGATATTAGCGATAAAAATGAGACACTCTATTTTTATCGATAAAATAGAGACACTCTATAACAACCTTTAAATTCTTATAAAGTGTAAGGCCACAAGTAAGCTAAAATAAGGTTAAACAGAACATTAGGTAAACGTAGAGATAAAAGAAGAAAAAAATTCCGTTTAGTCATTGTTTTTCACATTGTTGACGAAAAGTTGAAGCTGTTACCTAGCTAGGGTCTAAAATTTCAACCAAGTTGATTTTAGAGAGCGCCGTAGGAAGTTTTGTTAAACTTTAAAAACACTGTTAACAGGTTAAACGATTCTTACCTCGTGACATTGATCTGCAGTTACAGCTACCGCCAAACACAGAATCACAAAAATCATCGGCTTCATTTTATTAAATTCTGTTTGAAAAACTTTCTAAAATCTTTAATATTCTTGAAATAACAAACTCCCTAAAGTGATAGAAAGCTTTATTTAACTAAAAATCTATTTTTTAATCAAATTTTAATTGTTTTTGCTTTGTGTTTGTTGTATTAAGAGAAAAATAACTTCCAAACAAAATTGTTATCTTAGCTTAGCATGCGTAAAACACAAACGTATGTAGGGTTGTTCTGAGGAAAAAAATTAAAAAAATTGAATAAGATTTTAAAGAAAATTTAGAGACTTTCAAAGACCTAGACCTAAGATTAGATCGTTCGACGTTTTTTTGATATAATTGTAAAACAAAAGAGAATAAATGCTGTGGTCAACACAATAAAAATAGTTAAAAAATTGGGTGCTGGTCTAGCATCCCATCACAGCGCACATTATTTGGGTAGCAACAATAGGGTGTATATTTATAGAATCGAAAACCATCGGCGGCAGGTTTTAGCCAGTCGATCACTGCTTCGCTGACGCGTATATTAACAAGTAAAACTCATAGTTAAAAACATGAGTAAAATGTTGCCTGCGAGGCTGTAGTGCTTTTCATTGCGTTTTTAGTCTATTATCATGTTGTAATATTTTATTGTTTACTTTTATTGGTTTGTTGATGGCTGCGCTCTGATTTTATTTATTTATTTGTACTCTTACAGGAACTGATGATGCCACTTTGGCGAAATATACTTTCCTTTAAACAAAACGTCTGATCCTGTTTTTACTCATATTTTTAACTATGAGTTTTACTTGTTATTTGGGTAGGGTGGGTATTAGCGTGTGTCAAGTATTATTTTTAAATAATAAATATAATAATACTTGACCCACTCACACCCAAACACAAACTCGCATCCTAACCCAAATACTGTGCGTTGATTTAATAATTGTGGTACGATTCTGGACCAGCGCCAAAAGAACTCCCAAACAAAACTGTTATCTTAGCTTAGAATTCGTAAAACACAAACGTATGTAGTAAAAATGTGGTCAACACAATAAAAAGAAATGTTATTTTAACTGGTCTTACTGAACATAATATATTTCTTAACACACAAAAGCGGCATGTAAAATAAATTCGAACACCGTTCCAAGGCTTTCGGACAAACATCAAACACTTTTTAAAATAATTCAATGACTTTTGACTTAGTGATACTGATAAACCTGTATACTGCTTTACAGTAACTACTTGCACTTCAGTCATTGCTAACAAAACACAACTGAAAGCTATAAGCTCGCCAAGACAACTGAAATCTAAACCACCCACTGTTCAGCAGCACAACAGCTCAGTTTGAAGTCAACTTTGCACAGTCAGAGACTGGCTGGCGCTCTGAAAGCGATTATTGCACAATCGGGCTGCCAGGGCACACAACAAAGTGGTTTATAGCCTTTAGCTGCTGCTGATTGGTGCCATTCCATCTGAACATTGGACCTGTGGAGATATTTGCTGATTGCACAAGCGTCAACAGTTGTTGTTCCAGCTTGCATTATTTACTCTGGCGAAGCGCTAATGTTGCGAAATGAGCTTTGGGTTCGACGTCGGGCTGAAAGTATGAAGAAATGTGCTGTTTGTCAAGGTTTGAGTATGTGCAACTGTGCACGGTTTGGTAGCCTAATGATTTACCGTTGAGATGTACCGCCATGTTGTCCAGCTGAGTTTCAATCGCGTATTTGCCACACAGCAAATAGACTTGCGTAACATTTTTTAGATATTTAGAAGTGCTAACTTGAAGAATTCGAACTTGGTGTTTTCACTGGTTAGTTTTTTATTGATTGGTTTACTTTTCAGATGTTCTACGATGTTGTTCAGCTGAATTATAATCGCATATTTACCACACAGCACATTATAGTGAGTGGTTTGCATGAAATTTATAGTCGTGATAAAAACAAACTTGGTGGTTTCACTGTATGCACTTTTAATGAAGGGTTTAAACAGCATCCTTGTTGTACAGGCTTATATGGCACCTGTGTACATGCAAACACTGCAGGTTTTTAGTTTAGAAATCACTAACAGTATGGCTGACAATAAACTTTGCAGCACAATGGCTGGAGGAGAACTTAGTAAGAATATCAAAGCCCATGCAGAAGAAGGTATCATTTTGTTAACGTTTCAAATATCGTGCGAAACAGCAAGTTTTTAAATAATTAACGGTGATTATCTTTTAATTCAAAATATTGGCTTGAAGATAAAGTTCAGTTTAGATTTTAAGATGAATTAGGCAAGACATTTAGATGGTTTGTACATTAGTTTCATTAAAGTTCAAACAAAGAGTCTTTAAAACTTAATCGACAGTGTTAAAAATGAATTTGTTTAATTAAAGCGATCCAACGGTGTACTGTACAGTTTATGGTCAAGTTTGGTGTAGAACAAGGTTATGTAGTTGTGCAGCTGAAGGTTGTGTTTTAAAAGTTAAAAATGAATAAATAGAAAGGTTTAAAATGCCACATACTGATATACAAGGCTAAGAAGTCGGTTAACATAACTCGAGTTCGAGCACGGCCAAGAAATGAACCCGAGTCCTGAATCCGGCTATGTCGCCTGTATTTTACCCATTTAGGTAACCAATACGGTGGATATTCGGCAATTAGCCCATGGGGATGTCATGTAGTTCGTCCATTCACACTACATGGTGGAAAATATTCAACCATATGTGCTATTCTACGTTTGCATTGACAGTTGACGGCCTTATCAATTATCATTTTCGAAATTTGGCAATGCGTATGCGCACGTCGGACTTGAGATTCGGGTAGTTTTACGTAGTCTTACTAGAGTCCCGACTTCGATTTCGTAGCCTTCATCTCTATGGCTTTTGATATGATTACTATGTCTTACTACAACCTCCAGCCATTGTGCTCCAAAGTTGTGTTTCTTTTTCAGGTTTTGCGCATATTTAAGTTCGACTTGTTGTGTATCTGAATGCGAACCCACTGACACAATGTGGAATAAAGTTGGGTGGTTATTGGTGGCTGTTATAACACAGGTAAGTCCTTTTCTCTGTCAAACAAGTAAACGATTGTGTTAACTGTCTGTCTGATAGCCAGTGTTGCAATGACTGAAGTCAATCACTTGATTTAATGATTTTGACCTAAATTACTTGATGTGACTTAAGTCTTTTCGACAAAGGACTTGTCTTGACTTGCTCTTATAATTGTGAATTGACTGGGACTTGGCTTGTTATTTATTCAAAATGACCTGGCGTGGACTTAAGTCGTTTCAAAATGACCTGTTTGCAACATTGCCAATAGCTTGATATTTATCCGAAATCCTTCAACGAAAACAACTTTTAACAAGTTTTATTCGACGATGCAATCCATGTTTTTCAATCCAAGACTGACAGACTCACACAGACATAATGGTTAACAAAAGCCTACCAATTTACCACTCGGCATCAGGTATCGGTACCCGATATTATCGGGCATCCCTACTTATACTCATGGATAACCCGGAGTTAATATGTAACTGTAACGTGACTTTTGGAAGTATCAATGCCTAATCCCTTTTTCACTTTTAGGTGAACTGTTACTCGCAGTTACTAACCAGCCCCAAGACAGCCTCATGTAATCCAAGCGATGTTGTAACACTCCTCAATCCAAATGCCAACAAGGCATACTGGTCCAGGTTTGTACAAAGACGGTGCTGGTCGGCATACTGTGGGCCGCGGCTCAAATGCTGGCCTTTGTGCTATTTTTGTGGACCGCGAGCTATTGTTTAATAGTTTACCTTTATCATGTAGTTGTGGGCCGCGTCGTAGTCGTACATTCACTGTACTGTAATCTGAAAGTTGGTGTGGCCAAGAGTTTTTATCTTGGCTCATTATTGCATCACAGGTGCTCCACTTATACTGTTTTACTTAAATCAGGGGTGTCCAACTCAAACATGCCGGCGTGCCAATTTTTATCCTATAACTTCTTCCCGTGCCAAAGTTTCGTAACCGAACCAGTTCTTTTTAATCATAAAAGCGCTTTTTTACCAAAAATAAGAACGTTTATTTAAACTTAAAAACAACTGTCTAGTAGAAGTGTCTCTCGGTGAGCTGACTTTTGTTCTTTCACACCAAGCTATATAATATTATGTGAATGCTAGCCTCCTCCACACAGTATAATGTTACTATATCAAAAGTAATTGTTGGTTGTCGTAATTGCCGCGATTGTTTTATATTGTGAACAAACAATAACAATTGGCTGTATAACAAACTTAGTATTTTCTGACAATTGGCTGAATAAGAAATTGAGCTTTTTTGGCAATTGGCTAAATAACAATTTTAGTATTTTTGAGAGAGGGCTTGCGTGCCATTTTTTATTAGGTCGCGTGTCACATTTGGCACGCGTGCCGCTTGTTGGACACCCCTGACTTAAATCTTATATACAGCCAAAACGCGATATGCTTTTTATGGCAAGTTGCATGGTGTGACTTATAAACTCTACAGTCCTATTTGTGTTAGTTAAAGTAGAATATAAATATGCCTTTTTAAAGCAGTTCGAATCTATTTAATATGCCTCATGCTTCACGTATCCTTTTAATTAAAATTCTGCCAAATTGAAACAAGAAACCCCCTGTTTTTCGGGTTACGCGATTAGGATTTTAGCTACATATTTGCACACGAGTTCGCTAGATAACAACAGGTGTTTCTAAATTTATTGTTGACGGAAGTTTGACGCATTGCGACCCGCCTGATATTTACGTGCGGTCCACCAATTATTCTCACTTTCAGTAGCTTTATCAAAAACAATTATTTCGACTATCATCAAAACGTGTACAACGCGCAGTATTTGATGTAGACCTAATCTTATGTTTTTTGTGAGACTTTAATCGAGTGTAATGTCGCATTTTGACGTCCATCGAACACTTTGTGCACCCATCATCGCTCAGCAAGATGTTTGTTTTTGCGGACCGTTTTAAGGAAATATATCAGCCCAAACGTGTAAAAACTTAAATTTTCGCGCTTCGTCATAATAAAACTAATAAATAAGGTCGAGATTACTTGCATATTTGCGCATGAGTTCACTCTCGAAGAGCGGGTGTTTTAAGTTAAGTTGTTTTATGACGTCACGATATGACGTAACTTATGACGTCACCCCTTTAATTTGAAAGGTGTTGCGGCCCATCGAAATTTTTAAAGTGGCAATGCGGCCCATTCTGCTAATATGTTGGACATCCCTGCTTTAGTGGTTTTACGTGGTGGGCCTTTAGTAGCTCTGGAAAGAGTATTTTGGGCCGCGACAAAAAAGTTGTCCATCACTGTACTAAGGCTTAACATATATGTATTTATTTAAACTGACTCTATGCCCCCAAAAGCAAAATTAATTAATTGGAAGCGTTTAAAGGGAATTTTATTAGCTTAGGCGTTGATAAGTTTAGTTCGTCTACTATTTTTGGATAAATTACGCGTTGAAGCTAAAAATTACTGCGTTGGACCTCAAATCATTACCGAAGTTCCTACATCAGTATGGTTTCGACCCAATATTATCGAACACCCCTACTTGATATGAATAGACGAGGTTAAAACAGTCGGTTTACATAACGTTTAATGTCTACAAAATGATCAACATTCAATATCGATAAAATAATACTCAACGATTTTAACCAATCAAAAATGGCATTTCGTTAGGTTCCAAATTGATTTTGCTGCCCTCGTTTATTAACCATTTTTCCACCAACACAGCACTTATTGATATTGAACAACTTAACCTTTACTCACACTGTTTCAGCACGGGCCTGAACATCGCCAACCCTGACGCCGCATCGGTCCGTGTTACTTTGCGCCGGCCGGCCGATTATCTCTTCAAGCTCAAGAACAAAACCGACCAGGGTGTTATTGAGCAGCAGACCGTGAAGCTCGTGGTACGTGCGACGTCATAATGGATGCATTGTGACGTGATAATGTGTTGAAACTTGATTAGTCAGTTAAAGCAGTGTTTCAAACCTTTTTGGTATTGGACTGTATTTTTAAAGCTTTACCCATTTCGAGACTACCTTTCTGAGGCTTACGGGTCCAATATTTCCGACTCCAGCCAATCAATTTGTAAAACTTACAATGATAAATTATAGTAAAATTTTGATGCAAAATTGTCGTCAAAATATTTAAAAAATAAACTAACGCAATATAGGCTTGACCGTTTCGGTCCCCCAAAACACCTTAAAAAAACACTGATTCGCACTACGAATTACAAGCTCCGAAATCTACCAAAAGTTCTTCTTTTAATAACAAGCATTTTAGAGAGCGAATATGACAAAATGTAATTTATAATTATATTTAATGCGTCTACAAAATGGAAAGATTTAGTCGTGTTTAGAAAACAATATGTTTTTTAAAAGCAAGCTAAACATAGAAATAAGCTAAACATAGATTTGTAGCAATTTAATACTATATTTATATTATAACTTTATGTTTTATAGGACATAAGAGATCTGCCGATAGCCATCATGGCTAGGAGTCTAGTTCCAAGGTTGTTGACACAGCAATATGAGTTTCTAAACCTGGTAAGAAGTTCTGTGTGGCAGTGTTGCTCTGTTTTTGAATGACTTGGCTTGACTTGACTTAAGTCTTTGACCAAAATGATTTAACTTAACTTTAGTCTTTCGCACAAATCACTTGACTTGGACTTAAGTCATTGTATCAAATAACCTGGGTTAACATTAAGTGTTTTGATCGCATATTTGGTAATAAAACTGGGATATTATTCTCAAACTTTGCATACAAAAAATGTTGCTTATGGTGTATGGCGTTTTTGTCATTTTCAGTTGAGTTGTCGCTCATATTTGGACAAATTTAACAATTTTAATAGTTTTACGTTTTATTTTACGTTAATGACTTCACTTGAAGCCGATTGCTCCAGTAATAACTTGACTGGCACTTGACTTGGGTAACCCATGATTTGGCCTGGGAATTGACTTGTTATTTGTTGCAAAAGACTTGATTTGGACTTGGATTATTTCACAAATGACTTGACTGGGACAAAATGACCTGTTTTACAACATTGGTAAAAACTTCTGTGTGGTTGTAAGATTAAAAGCATGTCGTCGATTTATACAGTAATATTTAAATCTATATAGTATTTTTCATTTACGAGCAGCGGCATCGACGTCAAAGGTCTTATGTAATGGGATGTCCAATAATGTTTGATGGGCTCCAATAACCTATGCCAGGTGGTAGTATTGATGCTCGTCCGATACTAGGCTTGTATCACTGCGCCGATAACAAAGCTATCTGTGCATTACAGGTTTACAGCCATGTTTTTCGATCCAATGTTTCCTCTACCTTGACATAAATTTAAAAAAATATTACAATAAAACATCGGTTATAAGTAGATTTTCTAACAGAAACGCAAAAAATTTCGATAAAAACAATTAGGTTTGAACTTATCACTTTGACCAATTTTGCTGAATAAAGCATACAAATGACGTTGTTTGGAAACGGATCGGATTGCGTTATATTTTGCCCAAATATCGGGTATAGGAATAAAAGAATCCGTCAATGACCGTACAAACCATGAAAGATCTAGGAAATTAATATGAAACTTGACATATTTTTTGTTTTATGCTTCCAGAGCCACTCATTACGTGCCTCGAACAACTACTACCCAAACGTTGCCAAATTCTTCAGGGCTTATGCCAGTGGAAGTGCCGAAACATTGGACAAAGTGGTTACCTACATTCTCGCGAAGCACGTAAGTTATATTATAACCAGTGGTCTCCAACTATGCAACCCCATTGCCGCTTGATTTTCACCTTTGTAAGTTAATAATCTACCCTTAGAATTAGTTGCTAATGGTATCACGCAAATCATTTTATTTCTATTAAACCCATTTCTGGAAAAGTAAATCATTTAATTTTTATATATACACTAAGATTTCAAAAAGACTTAATTGTCCACCTCTAAGGATATTTTCCAACTAATGTATTGTGATTGGATTAATTATACGACACCACTTTAAGTTGAATGCTGAATAACCACCTTATTTTAGTTACTTAATTTGGCGGAATACAGTCTACAGAGTTATCCTAATATTTGCACATTAAACATTTTACTTGCTATATGTTGTGTTTATATATTTTACTTGAGTTATTGCTCAAATTCGGACGAGTTTACTAATTTTATAATGTAACGATCGATTGGTATGACAAGGACTTGACTTAAAATTGTCTTGATCTAATTATGACTTAACTTGGCCTTGACTTGTTATTTGCTCAAAATTACTTGACTTGGACTAAGGTTCTTGTTTACAACACTGGAGAGTAGATGGAGTTTGCTGATTTACTGTAGGCTATTTATTGAGGTTAATACTTCTACTATTTTAGGTTACAACAGCTGAACTGGACGGCAGCAACCCTCCAAACTACTCTTGTTTCCTTTTCAACCGAACCTTCTCGGGACTTCAGCAAAATATCAACGTGAGTTTAACTTGAAAACCTTGCAGTTTTTCATACCATTGTTAGCTAAGCTATAGAAAACGCGGAAGGCAATTAAAAATAGTTAAATTATGCACTAATTGGAGTATTTTTTGCAGTAAGTTGCCATTTTTCACTAAATTAAAAACTATGATTTTTTATCTTTAAAATATTCTCAAATTTACATATTTGGGCTACAAAATCTAATTTAAACTAGTTATTCTTTTCGGTTTTAAATGCCTTTTAATTTTCATACCTTTGTTTCGTTCACCAATAAGGTTTAAATTTTTTGTGATATGCCAATTTTGTATTGTTTTTATCATTTCATGTTTATATGTTTTTAATTTGGTTATGTTCTGCATTCTGTAGGGGGGCATAGAAAGGCCAAGCGACCTCCATCAAGCTTTCCACACCGCCTTCAGCTTGGAGAGAGATATCGCCAGAATGCTCACTAACATTCTGCATCACGCACAAGACGTGGAAGACTTCGAGGTAAATTGCATCATTCAAAAAAAGTGCATTATGACGTAATTTTAGACTGTTCACCTCGTGTTTACTTTTAATTGTGTAACACAATGGTCTCAAAAGTGAGGTAAGTTGACCCTAAGGCGGGTGTTCTCAAAATTGGTCCATGCACGCTTTGGGGTAGGTTTTTTAGGAGGAATAGTTTTGGGGGGTCTACAAAGGTATAGCCTAATTTATTCGTAGTGTGCATAAAAAATAGAATAGATTTTTCCAAGCAAAATTCTAATTAAAAAATTACATTAGCACAATCTTCTTTAATGTATAAACTCCATTTCAGTTTAACATTTGTTGTACCGAAAATAGCATGTTTTTTAAGTCTTTTTATGACGTCAACTTAAAACAACATATTAGAAAAATCTTGCCCTGTCCTTGTCCTATCGAAGAAAAAATAAATGAAATAAAAAAAAATATAAATAGGGATCCGCTTTAGTTTAAGAACCCCTACCATTAGGGGTTTGCAAAGCGTTTTATCAGTCCCGCAAAAGAAACATTTTTATTTTAAAAACTAACCAAATTAGATAAATTATTCCTTGACTGTTTGCCCTTCAAATTCAACCCTACGTTTCTATGCAAGCTTGAAATTGGCAATTTTGGAATTTACATACCATCAGACAGTAAATGACAGTGTTGTAGTGACTTAAGTCATTGACTTGCACTTAAGTTACTGTTTTCAATTGACTTTCCTTGACTTAATTATTTTGTCAAATAACTTAAATCAAGTGTTTTTCATTAACATTTATAAGTTTTACACATTAAACACTTTTAAGCTGTATATTGACATAAAAGTCAAAATAACATTTTCTTTATTTTGAAATCATTGTCGTCATTCACATGGGCCAGTATATTATATGTTGTATATAAACATTTAGTTTATTATGTGGTTTTAAGACATAATTTCATTTTGTTTTTATTTCAGTTGATTGAGTTTGTCGCCAACGACTTGCTAGCCAAGGTTACCAAATCGATGAAGACTCTTTCCAACTACAAAAAGTCCGTTAAGAAAATCACCAAGGGAAATAGCAAGGGACTGGGACAATTTATTTTCGACAAGCTCTTCAATTAAAAACTTTTTTATCTGAAGCGCTGTCCGTCTTTAATCATTATTATCCTTGATGTTTCACTCAAAAAACAGTTTTTTCTTTTAAAACATTTTCCTGTTTAAAACTTAGAAGCGTTTTTGCCTTTAATCAATATTATCTTCGATGCTTTTCTAAAATAATACATTCTTTGTTACGAACTGCTTTCAGCATTCTGTGTTTTTAAACTGAAATTAGCAAATTAAAATTTT
The DNA here is from genome assembly GCF_963924565.1 of Ascidiella aspersa. Taxonomy (NCBI): domain Eukaryota; kingdom Metazoa; phylum Chordata; class Ascidiacea; order Phlebobranchia; family Ascidiidae; genus Ascidiella; species Ascidiella aspersa. Next base: position 6,077,295 of record NC_139451.1, read on the forward strand.
GTTGTCTTGAATTATTTTTTGTTTGTTGAAAAAAAAACGCATTTTTGTAAAAATTTCATTTAAACTTATTGCAGTTGAAATTGAAAATTGCAACATTGAGCCGTTTATGGTTGCTACACTCAATTAAAAAATATTTTGTTATTTCCTGCAATTAATTTTCGAGAAATTTTTCTATTTTACTGTTACAACATCACTACTAAATGATCACCTTGTAATAAATTCACCCAAAATACTTTTATTTGGTGTGTCTCAAAGATTGTCTAATAAAGGCGAATAAACCAAAATACTTATTTCAATTACTTTTCCTCATCAGAAACAATTAAAACATATTTTCCAGTGGATTTAAGTCAGTGGTTGTCAAAGTATGGGTCGCGCAGGATCAAAAAATGGGTCGCTCTGTGGTGATTCAATCCTGCGCAAACGAACTTTTTTCATTTCATTTAACAAATATTTTTAATTCAATCATAACTGCATTATTGCAGCATAAACTTTTCACGTTGCTTCAAATATGTAACCTGGATTATGGCATGATAAGTGGTTTTATGAACGTTTTTATGGCAGCCAGTTATAGCCATAGCCAACTACAGTAGCTTCTGTGACTGGTGTAAGCTTTTAGTCACCACAAGCCACGCTGATATTATAAAGGAAAAATTCACTTTCACCAATCACAATAAAATAAATCATTTGTTTGTAATCTATCATTTGTTTCATAGAACTGTGTACTGCATCTGGTTGTCTGTGTCTTTTTTCTATTTTATGCATTAGAAAAAGTACATTTTTTGATATTGAAGGCTTGGGTCGTGAGATGCTCATAAAACTCAGATTTGGGTTCCGCACAAAAAAGTTTGAGAACCACTGATTTAAGTGAACCAAAGAGTATATCGATATTGCTGCTGTCAATTCACTAAACTTTAGGCATCCATAATAATTTTGACACTTTTTTTGATTCTACAATGTTTATTGTTACATGACATATATACAAATTATACAGGTCAGGGTAGAACCAATAAAATCCAACATTCCGCCAAGTTTGGCGACAGTTCAACATTAATCGTTCGTACAAAAAATAAAACAAGATTGTTATTTTTGTCGAAGTAACAATTTCGGTAATTAAAGAAAAACAAACTACATTTTTTTTAAATCGATAATTAGATAATTGAAATTTTAAGGATTTAACTTTTTATTATTATTTCTGTCACGTCACTAAAAGGGTTGTGACGAAACTTCTGGAACAGTGACGTCACAATTGACGAAGTGAGTAAAAAACGTGCTGCGCGGCTCTCGAAACCACCTAGCGGCATACAGAAATAAAAAAACGAAATAAACGTAGAAAATAAAACAACACAATTAAATTCGTAGCGGGACAATTTCTACCGCCGCTGCACGCGACACAGCGCCACGCGACATTCTAAGGCATTTTTTTTCCGAGAGATATATTAATTAAAGTTGTTGCTCTAATGTAGGTGTAAAACGAAGTGACCGATGTCGATTAGTGGACGCGTGCTATAACTCAATTCGATTGCCTCGTTAAAGTCAAATTGGCAATGACGTCACATAATTCAGTCTCTTTGCAACTCAAATAAAACCAAATCGCGCAATTTCAAGTGGAAATCGTCTGACGACGCCATTCACTACATTATGTCGTCATACATACGCGCATATATTCTCAGTTTTTGATAAATGAAGGCAAACTTGTTGAAAAAACTTCACTTATCCGTTGTTTGAAGTCAGATTTTGCTGTGTCAAGGCTTGTGGTGATTTGCCAATACACCGGTCTTCTTTTTTTATGTGAAGAGTGATTTTTATGCATATTCCAGCTGAAGAACGTCACCCAGACTTCCAATGGCACTGTCGTCGCGATCCTAGCATACAAATCATACCACGGTCACTTAGTGGCACCAAATAAGTAATACTATTAAATTATGTTTTATTGACGCAGTATACAATTTTGCCTTCCGTTAATAGAAAATGTGAAAAATATATATACAGCAGTTCAGCAATACCTTTGTCATCTTCACCAGTTTAAAATAAAAAATAAAATAAAATTCAAAGAAAAATCAGCAGCTAGCTGTAAGTCTAACTGCAACAGTCATTACAGCACTGTACTTATAAAACAATAACTTTGCGAGAATTGACTTTTGTTAATCGCTGAATTTAAATTGTAATTAACTTCACAGGTCAAAGTTAATGAATTTGTGCAAAAGTAATTTAGTTGCGCTAATTTTTAAATGTGATAACGTCATTTGTGTCGTTTCTGACGATTGTTTCGCAAAATATTGCTCGCATCAGAACAAAAAACTAATTTTAATAGTTTGACATTTGTATTTACTGCCGAAGACTTGATATAGCAATGGCCTATTTTGAATCGTCTTATTTGCAACGCTTTTTTGAATAATCGAACAAGTGCTTACCTGGTTGTCGACGCTGTAGCAAGGTGTTATGAGTGCTCTGTTGAGAAGCTGAACTGCATCGTGTCTTCCAATGCTCATCAATGCAGTGCGAAGTCCCACCACTGTACCGTGCTCCGACTGTAAAGTAATATAAAGTAGTTAGAGAAAAGTTGTAAAACTTTTGTTTGTATTGGTTGCGGCAGTTTTTTTTTCAAAAAAAAACAAAAAAACAAACAAATTCAAGTCAAATGGTTTTTATTTTTTCAAGAAATAGCTCATTTTAATTTAAAACAAGTAAAGTCCTAGCCATATGTCTTAAATTGTTATTTATCTGCTTTTGCTGGCATTACTAGGTCACAGTTGTACCTCAGTAATGCAAACCTTTCACAAATTGTTATATTTATTTTTTAATTTTAATTTTTTCTACAACACTGAGGTGCTAGTCAAAGTCATTATTATATAAGTCAGTGGTCGGCAAACTTTTTTGTGGCGGCCTGAAGTACTCTTTTCAAAGCTGTGGAAGGGCCAATACGTAAAACCAGTGCGAAAACAGTGGAGGAATCAGATTTGTTTTTAAGGCGAAATATTACACATCGCCTTAATGCCATAACACTGCCATGGCATAATGTAAAACATACTATAAAATGTCGCGTTTACATATAATTGAAGTTGGCAAAAAATATAGTTGGACCGGCTCTTAGGACCACATTTGGCACGTGAGTCTGAACAACGCTGAGACAATATAAACATTCTTTGTAACATGAACTTTTAAAATAAAGTGCTTTTTAAAATAAAGAAAAATCCAATATAGGGTAATTTAAAAAACTAAACAACAAAAAAATATTTTTTTTACAGATAATCTACCTAAATCCGTAAAACAAGCACTCACAGTGTATTTATTGAGCAGTTGGTCGGTGGGATCCTTGATTCCCTTGATTGCAGTCTTGCTTTGTTCCATAGCGAGGCGATCCGCCAGCGCTCTCCAATCCTGTCCATCGGCAGAAGAGTTCAACAGTTTGCAGAGCTTCAAGCGAAGAACGGGGTCCAAGGATGTAAGGTCTGCAAAAAATTGGGTGTTTTAGGCAGTGTTGTAAACAACTCCAAAAAGTCATTTTTTCCTAGTCATTTTGAAATTACTGAAATCCTAGTCACGGAATTTTAAGATGAATTCAGTCCGGAGTCGAGTATTTTGCAAAAAATCAAGTTAGTCTAAGTGATCAGTTACCCAAGTCATAATTAAAGCAGATTAACTTCAAGTCAAGTCATAGATTTGAAAGCAAATGTTATACCATAAAATTTGGTAACCACTAACCATTAGCAATAACTAGACCGAAAAATAAAAATAAAACGCAACAAATAGCAAGCTAATAGTATTACGTTAAAAAAATGACCTAAATAACCCAATTTAGTTAAAAAATACTCAATGAAAACAGAAAATTTTTAAACCCAAGGTATATGACACAATGTCTTAGTCCAAGTCTGAAATCATTGACTTAAGTGGACGTAAACCATAACACTGATTTTTAGCTTTTTTTCTCGGTTATTCAGGATATTTTTTTACTTGTCAGATATGTTGTTTTCCTATGGAGATAGCCAAACCCTCCTAGCATTAGTATGACATTTTCAGGCAGTTAAATGCCATGATCAACACAATTTAAAGTCACACATAGGGTTTATCAAAGACTTTTCAATACATATAAAAATATAAATACAATTAAAGATTCAAAAAAATTGTGGCAACCCTGTATTATTTCTATTGGGTCTTGGTTGTCCCAAAAATACTTACCATCCTCATTAATTGCTTCGCTCTCATAATCGATGCTCACATTAGTTCCGTTGCCTTGAAGCAAGTCCTTGATCTAAAAAAATTGAACAGGAGGTGAGATTTCTTTCCACCGTGTAATTTCGATCAAAGCAATTAAGATGTGGTCAGTGGTCACTCAATCAATGAAATGTGTTGTACCAAGGCGAGCCTTAAAAAATCTAGCCTGTGGTGAGGTTCGAACTCACGACCTCCGGCCAAACCGGGGTTGTCGTTCTACCAACTGAGCTACACAGGCTCAGAGGGGGGCGGGAAGAGTAACAACCATATGCCAATGCTTACTGCATCCTGTTCGTAAAACTAGCTTATGGTGAGGTTAGTACTCGCAACCTCGGCCAAACGGGGGCCGTCGCTCTACCAACTGAGCTACACAGGCTCAGAGGGGAGTGAGTCGATAAATAACCATTAAGCCGGTGCCTACTGCATTTCTGTTAAATCTAGTGTAAAACTAGCCTGTGGTAAGATTCGAACTTACGACCCTCCGGTCATACCTAGACCCTCGCTCTATCAATTGAGCTACATAGGCTCCGACGGACGAAAGTGTGTGTATCTTTTATACTAAAGTATTTCATGATGTTACTTGAACTTACAATATCGTTATTTTTAACTAAAATAGAATAAAGGAAGCAATGTAACGTAAGTGGTGAATGTGTAGTGACTTTTTCTTCCCCCGTTGGCCAAAAAGTAGGCTGGGTATTAATATGAACTCTAAGATTTGGCTTATGGCAATTAATTAATTTGTGTTTAAGTGTTGGTAAACACGTAACACTGGGAATGCCTGAAATGTAAGATAATTGATCGGGCCCAGTCCGATCTCACGACCTCCAGTCATACCGAGACCCCGCTCTACTAACTGATACAGGCTCAGAGGTGATGAAGTTGTGTGTATCTCATACCAAACTGAAGTACTTCATGATATTACTTGAACTTACGGTATCGGTGGAGGCCAGGTCTATAGGTTTCTCTCCGATGTCTTGATTATCAGGTGGAGTCGTGCTTGCGTCAGGATTCGCCCCACAGGCCAACAGAAGGGTCGTGACCTCTACACAACCAAGGGACGCCGCTAGGTGGAGCGCTGTGTAGCCCTCGTACGTAGCTGCGTCGATGTTTGCGTCACACTGGAAAGACAATGGCCGATTGTTGGGTTGTTTTGGTTTAAATTTTGAAGAAAAATGTTTTTATGCAATGTTCTATTGATATACTTAAAAGAAAAAATATTATCATTTTACATAAAAACAAGTGGAAAAAAGGAAATTTTTGCTTTCGTAAAAAATGAATCCATAATCTTAAACTTCAAGAAAAAGAGAAATAAATATTTTTTAATGTTTAGGTTTTTAGTTAAAAGTCGCAAGTTATTAGATATGCAGAAAATAAACTGATGGTTTCCCAATTTAATAACCTCATTAAATTTTGGTAAACGAATTTTTTAAGGTTCCAAGTTTGAAAATTTTTCACTATTTCCAAATCTTGGCAAAAGTGTCATAAAAATCTTCGAATTTTCAGATCAAAATATTTCCATGTCTTGCTGGAGCATTAAAACCTAATTACCTAAATTAAGAACTGTATATAGTAATACACAACTGATCGCATTTTTTTTTTCAAATTTAAAAAAATTTGTTATCCGGTATTACCTTACCTCGGTATGCACTACGGAGTACGACAACTGTTTGCCACTTTAAACTCAATTTCAAACCTTTTTTTTGTAATAAATCAGAGTTACCAACAAAGTTTTTGAACCTTTAAAAGTGCTTGCAAAACCCCATATCAGGGGTTATTTAACTGGGGTCTATAGGTCCCCGCGGGGGACGTGAACCAGTTTTAGGGATACATGAAGACACATTACAATGGGTAAAACATGTGTCCTAAAAATATAACTTTACTTTTAATCAAGCTCACTAATAAACAACTAAAAAATGTTCCTTTTAAAAAAACTAGAATACGAAACTTGCTCGAGTTTTTGCCTATAGCCCTTGAATCAGTTCAACGCCATTTGCGGATGGATGTTAATAAATGCAGTAAGACTAAAGGTTTAGATGTTAATAAAGGTTTAAATAAAATATTAGTGAATTTTTTCAAAAGCAATGAATTTAAAAATTAAAATACAAGTTTTAAATATCACTTTATCCGGTATAAACTCACCTCGGTGATGAGACAGCCAGCTACGACCAGCGAGTTGGTCTCGACGGCGTAATGCAAGGCGGTCCTTCCACTTTTAGTGTCGGGCAAGTCGACGTCGAAGTGCTGGTCCCTCAACAAGTACATGCATTTGCGGGCGTTCGTCTTCGCCTTTGTAGCAAGGTGGAAGCACCCCAGGCCTGTGAAGAGGTTAAGAATTGAAAAAAATATAGCCCGATGTTGATGCAGCGCTATAGATACACATTACAATGGCGATAACATTTGTTTCAAAAAAAAACTTTTTTAGAATTTTTTTTAATTTAACTTTTTTTACCAAAAAAGTTATTGCGATGATTTGTGCTTTTGCAATTTCAAAGTAACCGAAAAAGCCAGAAAAAATATTTAAATATATGATTATTATTTTACCAAAAAAAGTTACTGTCGGTATTTGGGCTTTTAGGATGTCAAACTAACTAAAAGGAAGGAATTTTTTTGTAACAAAAAAGTTACTGTGTGTATTGGGTATTTTGAATAGCAAGAGCAAAGTCAATTCACAAGACAGTTCAACATTACGATGGGGATAACATCTGTATTTTAAAATCAGATCAACGATCAGTTTATCGAACATCCCAGTTGGATATTTTACCTTTAAGGTGCTTATCGTGAACATCATAAAAACCACCAGTCAAAGTGTCTCGGATTTTTAGGTTGAAAATGACGTTTGTGGGTGAAAATATATTTTGGGATTACGGGGAATTTTGTTGGGCTTGCGATTGAAGAAAAAGTACGCCGATGTAAACATTTTTGTATTTTTTGTACCGGCATGGTTCTGTGTGTCTGCCTTCTTCAGCAACCTCATGCGCCGCGACTTGAACACGCGACTGATGACGTCAGCGTTGCCATGACGACTGGCGATGTGGAGCACGGTATTGCCGTTGCTATCGGCAACCAGAGGGTCGGCCCCGAACTTGAGAAGGTCCTGTGGGTGAAAAATGGAAATTGTCGGTTTGTTTGGGTATAAAAGTAATTTCTCAACGGACTCCAGGGAAAATGACCGATAAGAACATCAACATCGGAATAAAACTCAGTTCAAAATAAGACCGCAATAGGACTAATACCTATAAGTTGTAATACCGTATAAATTGAAATAAGACCTAAACCTATAGTAATAAGACCTAAACCCGTCGGAATAGGACCTAAATGTGCAGAATCAGGCCTATATAACCTTAATCAACCTCAAATCCTACCCCTAAGTACATCACGAATTCCCTTAATATAATTTTAACCCTAACCCAATTTCTAACCACACCCAATTGCCCATCACTTACCCCAAACAGGGGGAAAAATCCGGTGCCAAATCAGCGGCGCCCTAACGGCGTCCAAACGTCGTCAACAAAACGGCCGATGACCCATGGCCCCCGATTGTGCCATAGCCCCTTCTTACCATTTAAAGCGTTATTTTGGCCATTTAGGCATTATTTAGATGAATTCAGGCATTATTTCGACAGGTTTAGGTCCTATTCAGACGATTTAGATCCATGTCGTGGATCATACTGCGAATTTGGATTTATTGTGTCGTTGGCCTTAATACTATGGTAATATAGACTATTCTGCTTTATAGATTTTATTGCCTTGATGTAGGTCTTATCGTGTGTCTCTGTCTTAATCAACTTACGACAATCGCTTCAATGCTGCTTGAACAGATAAATTCAAAAAAATGTTACGACTTTGTGGCCACCCCAATATATAAAAAAAAATCTGTTAAAATTATGACTAAAACGTTGTAATAAACTTACGATAACCGCTTCAATGTTGTCTAACAGATAAATTCAAGGATTTTTTAAGACTTTGTGGCAACCCTAAAACATTTAAAAAATCAGTTAAAATTCTTAATAAACGTTTTAATAAACTTACGATAACCGCTTCAATGTTGTCGGACATGGCGGCAATATGCAGAGGAGTTTGCAGTTGATTATTCCTCTTGTTCAGGATGTCATCCTTGTTGTCAAGAGTCCCGATCACATCCAGGAGGTGGGAGAGGACCTCCAACTGGTCGTGGATCACAGCGAGGTGGAGGAGCCTGTGGAACAATAGGAGAACTTATCACCAGGAGGATAAATGTGTTTGGGGATATTATCACTGGGAGAATAAAGTTATAGTTTCAGGGTAATTTATCTTTTAGTTTAATAATTTAAAGTTTGATATTTTTGGTGTTTTTTGTTTTTTAAATTCTAACCATTTCATTTTTTTGATCATTTTTGACATTTTTGTCTTTTGTTATTTTTTGATTTTGGTCATTTTTTCAGTTGTTGAAGTTTTGTCCTTTTATTTTTTTGCAGGTGTTGCTTTATTATGTTAATATAATTTTCGTAAATTATTTTTTTCGTAATTCTACTATTTTGAAAGTTGTTTTTAAACAACTTCTTACGTGTAGACTTGTTTAACTAGATTTGGAGCTTTAAAAATTAAATCATTTTAGTCATCTTAAATTCGATCATAATTATAATTAAAGAATTTTTGAAAACCAAAATTTAAACTAGGTTTGAACTAGAACTACGTTGAATTATTCACAATCAATTTCATTCAAATCGCGAATTATTATAATAAGAATGTGAATGACAAATAATAGGTGTGTGCTATTTTTTATGCCGCTTTTCACACTGTAAAAATTACATACTTATCGGGTTTTAATTCAAATTCTTGGTTTTAACTAAGAGAATAAAAAAGCCGTTGTTCAAAATAGCATTTTTAGTAAAATCCAAATTAGATTAGAACTAAATTTGAACAAAACAACAAAAAAAAAACAATTTACAAACCTAGAATTAGAATTAGCCGCATTTTGCTCTAATTCATTAAACTAAAAAGACTAGAATATTCTACTTGGCCATGCCTGCTTAGTACTTACGTGTCCCCTTTGTCATCGCACACAACCGCTAGCTTTCTCTGCATAATGAGCAGCATGCGAACGTCGCCAGACACAGAGAAATCCTGGAGCGCTTGCGACATTCGTTGGTAGATCGAAGGAATTTGGGGTGTTGTGCGTTGTTGGACGGCAACTTGTACAACTGCTGAACATGGGAAAGGGTTTAAGAAATATGCTGTTGCTACCAGGTATCGTATATACCAGGGGTGGGCAAACTGCGGCTCGCGAGCCACATGCGGCTCTCCGGCATGTTTTTTGTGGCTCTTCTAGTTAAATGGTAAAATTTCAAAAAAATTGTAAAGGTTACCAAGAGTACCGTTTATAAACGTTTCTCTCTTTTCTTTTCTTTATTTAGACCAGCATTTCGTTTATGACGTAACACTAGACATAGAGTCCGAAGAGATAAATAAATATTGTGCGTGTTATTTTGCTATTACCGTTATTATTGTGTTGATTGTTACCGTTTTGTTATATTACAATTCTGTTATTATTGTAGCTGGCCTTGCATAATTTACCGGTTTTGTATTGAAATAATTTTAAGGCTCTTTGGTACTTGTATTTTCTGCAAAAGGCTCTTTCACTGAATACAGCCCATCCCTAGTATCGGTTTTATCCGACGTTTCGGATACCTATCCTGCCCTAATAAGGGAATGCCAGATTCTGAGATTTCCGTCGTATTTAACAAACCCTGATAAAGGAATCCTGGATAGGTAGCACAATTGTAGGATAAAGCATAAACCGGAAGAACTTTTTAGTATATGGAAAGGCTTTAATATCGAATTCGCTCCAGCAGACAACTTGTCAATGGATAAATATCGCTTTTCTAGTGTAAAATAAACTTATTAACCGTTTGCGGCGACCGGAGTCGAATTCGGGACTCGACAGGGACAGATTATTTGATGGACTCGGATTTGGGACTTGAGTAATACTTTGTAAGACTACCGGAGTCCCGAGTCCAACGTGCGAAAGCGCAGTGCCAAATTTCGCAATAGAAAAGGCCTAACATTGTAAATTGTAAAAAAAAGTGGATAAGCATCTGATTGACTATTTCAACCATGTACTGAATGGGTGAATTAATTACATGACTCTTATAAGGGGATTACTAAACATCCGTCTTAACTTAGTTACGTAAATTGGGAACATACAGACGGAGTCCGAACCGAAATAGAGACTCAACGGAATCGAACATTTGGCTGGAGTTGGATTCGGGGTCAAATTTTTCGCCTAATTTGGATTCCGCAGCCCTGTTTGTTACACATTGTTATGAAATAAGATATTCAATAAAAATTTTTTTTTTTTTCTTTTTTATTGGTTACAAACGCCTAAAATTGAATCTCTTGACGTATTTTCCAATATAATATTAGCAGAAGAAATGTCATGGTTAACACCTTAACAAATCGTTGTTAATAACGTAGTTTACACCATAAGATTAGTTTGATCTTTGGTAAGGGCTCGATTAGGGTTAAATCAATACGTTTAATAAATGGCTTACCTGGCTTGACTTGGGCTGCTATAGCTTTCTTCTGTTTCTCCTATAGGAAATAAATGCAAGCTTGCTTCAGACAAACGTAAAATGAACGTGACTTTGACAAAAACAAATAGTATATGTTTAGTCAAATAACAGCTATAAATATTTGCTTTTCAAACTAAGCAATGAATATAAAAACTTTAGAACGATCTTGATAAAACCTATTGTAATTAATTATTACAACAGTTTAAGCCTGGCTATTAGTATTGGCGTATTCATTTACTGTTTTTCTATAATTTGTTGCATTTTTTTTATCGAAGTAGCTAATTTACACCATTGTTTGCTGACTTATTGGCATTTAAATGGCTTTATAAAGTAAATTTGTAGGTTATTGAAAACCTACAAATTGGATCGTTCGAAGTTTTTTTTATTGTAGTTTTATTTTGATATCACTTTGAGATGACTTCCTCTAATACCGGTACTTACTTGGGGCGGGATTGACTTTTTTTTTTAAATACTTGACTTGCACTTAAGTTATTTTACAAATGACTTGACTGGGACTCAAGTCACATCAAAATAACTTGCCAACAACACTGATTTTAACATCACTTAGCAAACTGACCTGTATTCCTTCAATTCGGACGAGTTTTAACCATTTTAAAGGTTTATCGTTTTATTTTGATTTCAATTGGAAATGACTTGCTTTAATAATGAATTGACTGGGACTTAGTTTGGGTAACTAATGACTTGGGCCTGGCCTTCACTCGTTATTTATTTGAAAATTCTTGACTTGGACTTAAGTTTTTTCATAAATGACTTGAGTTGGACCTAAATCACATCAAAATAACTTGCCAACAACACTGCTTTCAACGTCACTTAGCAAACTGACCTGTGCGATCTCATTGAGGTTTCTCTGCGGGGCCTTGCTCTGCACGGGACTTCCCCTCTTCTTGTGCGCAGGAACGCTTGGCTCCCCTAGGCCGAGGTTCCCGAACCTGTGGGTCAGGGGGGAGACCGCGGCGGCAGCGTCAGACTCGACGTCGCCATCTAACGAAAAAAATCGTAAATTTATTAAATATTGGGGCTGTTTTTAGGTTTGGACTATATTGAGTGCTTTAATTTTGTTTTCTAAGCCTAGTTTATTTCAATTTTTTCTCTTGAAGTTTCGTTTAAGCTACAATATTTTATTAGTGTTACGATTATTGGGCGTTTTGTATTATATCGGCCGAGAATAACATTTTGTTGATATTATTTTTTGGTTTGGTTTGGTTTTGTTTTAGACCGTTTTTGTCTTGAGATTTATGGAAAAAGTATAAATCGCAGAAACTTACTGACAATTTTAGGGGTTTGGGGTTCTGGTTTTAAAATGTCGGTTTGAAAAATTTGCTACATTATATTGACCTAAAAAGATCCTTTTATAATCTAAAAAGTTGTAACTTACGTGCTGGCACAGATTGTGTTGAAGGACTGTTGTTCGACACAGAAGGCTGAAACAAAAAACATTTCAAAGTTTATTAAACGTTATTATTAACACACAAAATAACTATAGCTACAAAACCTAAAATTCTTAAAAAAAAAATTGCTTTAAATTCAAAAAGTTTAGTTACTTTATTTTGTTAACCTATATTATTTTTTCTCTTTTACTTTTGAGACAGAAATCGCTGCACTGAATTACAAATTTTGAGCACTACTTCAATAACAAAAAAAGTTAGCGTCTATTGTTGGAACAAATACTAAATATGCATTTACCGGAGGTCCATCCACTTCATCTTCAAGTGATCCTTCTTCGTATTTCATCGCAGCTCCGAAATCACCTGAGTTACTGTTCTCTCTCGCAGGAGGCTGTCCCTAAGTAGATAAAGAATATTGCTACAACGACTAAGATTGGACTAAGTTCGTCAAATCAAACACAATACTAGGGGGCGTGTGTGCGTGTGCCCCCCCCCCCCGAGGTTCGAACTCACGACCCCCAACGTTCATATACACAATGTGTTGTGTGTTATGTGATCAAAACTTTTTAGAGTCTTACTGGCAAAGGATAACGATAAACATTCTATAGTACACCGGATGTTTTCGTAAGCCTTTTAAAGGCAGCCCTGATGACAAATGCATTTAGTGATTTAACATTATCATTAAGAAAAAATCTTGCCTTTACTTTAAGAATGCTAATATATTTCAAACAGGATAATTATAGGGTAGCCAGGTGGCACAAAATAAAGACAAATTATATTTATTCTCCACAAGCTTTCGCACAACCGTGCTTCATCAGGACAAAGTAGAAATGCATTTAAAAAGCTTGCCAATATTTTAATACAATTTGTCTTCATATATGGCAACATGATTACACTACCTAGAATTGGACAAATAGGGCCATTTACAAAGATAGGATAATTATAGCTATTGATAATTGTCCTAGCAGGCAAAATACATACATTTATAATAAAAGATTACATTACAACATTGAAATTTACTATTTAATTTTTTCAAGACTTGTAATATAAATATTACCTCTTCCAATCCAGCATCGGATTCAATGTTGAAGAAGCTGTCGTCCATGAATTGACCATTTAACAACTGAAGATCGGATAACTCGTACAGGTTGTCGGGCATCAAAGGATCGTGGAAGCCAGCCATGTCCAAACTTCCGCTTCCTGAAACACAAGAAAAAAAAACGCGTAGTTAGTACGGCTACGTCTATCCCAAAACCGACAAAATTCTGTTAAAAAACAAACAAACACAAGAGTTCTGGGCTGTTTACGTACACCAAAAAAATGCTAAACTTGTTAATTTTAAAAGTAATTATGTTTTACATAAACGATATTTAATTAAAACTCTTTCAAAAAAATAGAAAAAATTATGACAAAAACCCATCATAATGCAATTGTATTTGGGAGTGTTTTATTATCATAGCACTTTGCATATTGTATGCGAATATTTTCAAAAGGTTACCTGGACCAGCACCATAATTTAGTTGTGATTGTTGAAAAGCCTGGCCAAGAATATCAGCTCGGTTGATAGTTTCCTGAAATAAAGAATAAATTAAAAAAAAAATTTAAAATAAAAAAAAAACACTTAAAAAAACAGCGGTATACAAGCTACAATTCTAGTAGTTTTTTTGTGACTGGTAAAAGTATGCAAATAGGACTGCTTTTTTAAGTCAAAGTCATTTGGCAAAAATACTCAATCTAAGCCGTTTTGTCCAAAATACTTGAAAAAAAGTGACTTAATCAATTTAAATTACACGCGGCGTCTCACCAAAGATTGTTCGGGCGATTGCATCTGAACTGGGTTTTGGTTTTGGTCGACAAAAGGCACAAGGTCGCCGAATTCATCGTCAACAGGAACGGAGTAATTGGTGGGTGACATGGTCACGCTCTGGGGTGACATGCTCGCTTGCTGGGGACTGAAGTTTGGTTGCTGTACGAATTGCTGCTGTTGTTGTGTTGTGACTGTCTGCATGTTGCTGTACTGCTGTTGTTGTGTGAAGATTTGCTGTTGTCGTTGTTGTTGATTGTAGGAGTTGTGAGGAGCAAATGTAACTGGTGAAAATTGGATCTAAAACAAAAATTTTTTTTTTTTACAATTTTTTTACAAAATTTTTTACAAAAAGTATTGTTTGTTTTACCTTGTTTACCCAAAACTACGATTGAATAGAGCTGTTAAAAATATTGTCCTAAATAATATTTAAATGAGATAAGTCTATCTAACTTTGAAAGAGTTTAAAAACTTCTGGATTTGAAATTTGTTACCTGTGGGATTCTGGTTGTGGATCGTTTGGCATTTTTCGGCATCGGAACTCTGGTTCCCGGCATGAATTGTTCTTCGTCCTGAAGTGTGCATTCAGTAAATAAAACAAGCTTAGGAGGTACGTTTTAGAAAAAAATGATAAAAAAAAGAAAAAATTTTTTTTTCAATTTTTCTAAAAAACAATTACAATTTTAAGAAATAAGGTTCAGTAAGAGAGTATAAACAAGGTTAGAACTTATTGAGCTAGGTTGAGGAATTTCTTGCTATAAATAAATACACTTTGATTGACAGCATATCACCCTAACGCAGGGGTTCTTAAACTTGAGTCTATGGACCCCTTTGGGGGTACATGGACTAGATAAATGTCACTTTTTTATTAATGTGCACTAACTACCCCTGTTTAAACATAGAAAAGCTGCCTATTTCTGTATGGGCAAAATTTTGTGCTATGCAGTTTAAAATGTAATATAAACTTGTTTTAAATACAATGCAAAAGATTCCTTATATGTTGAGTTTTGTTTAGTCTGCCAACAACTGTTGGGTTTATTTCGATTTTTTAAGGTCAAGTTGAAATGCATCAGCCAGTTGCTGTGAAGAAATTATCACAAAACAAGCACAAAAAGTCTTGCGTTGAGACGAGCAATGGTTGAAAATCAATCAAGCATCACAGGAGTTTCCCAAACATTAGGCTAGGAACAATTATTTGGGAAAAACCCAGTCGTCAGATGCCAGTTTCATAACAGAGCCCTTTAACGATGCTTATTTGTTGTAGTATTTTACTCTTATTTGTGATTATTTGTAAAACTTTTGTTAAACTATAAAAAAATACTAGGTTTAAAAAAAAGCAATTTGAATATCAGTAGGAATAACCATGTATATTTTGAATTATTTGTAAAACTTTTGCAAAAAAAAAAAAATTCTGCTGTACAAAAAAAAACAATGTTTGGATATCAGTAGCTAACCCTATATATTTCTGACTATTTGTAAAAAGAAAACTTTTGGTGAGGCTTGAACTGACGACGACCGGTCATGCGAGAGGGGAACAAGTCAAGAAAACAACCATGATGTCAATGCTTGCTAGATCTTAACATTCAGAGTTTTAATTTCTCAAAAGCCTAATCATCCACAAGCAAGAAAAGCAACTCTTTCTTACGGCAGATGCAACAGAAGGCGGGGAGCTTGTTTCACTCATCGATGAACCTGGTGACATCGCCTGAAATAAAACATTGTTTTCTTATTACAGCCTAAATGACAAATCAAAGTTGTAAAAAATATAAAGCACGGTATATATATTGGTATAAATATAAAACATTTAAAAAAAATATAAAAATTTATATAAAAAATGCAGATTTAGTTCTTACCGATTTTGGAGATCCGTGGTTGTTGAACATGGCAACTGGGCTACCCTAAAATAAAAAACATATTTAGAGTTTGATTTTATAACCTGGTTTCAGTGTTTAGGCTGGAAATGTATGTAAAAGAAACAGGTGTAAAAATACATTGTAAAAGCGTTTTTCAGGTTTTTATGAATTTTTACCGAAAATATTTTTTGTTTAGTCTTCATTAACTGGAACATTTGGTTTTAAACAAAGGTAGGAGGTTATAGTGGTACGTGGAACACTATTTTTTAAAAAGGCGAACATTTTTTTACGTATCACATGTAAAGCATATTTTTTTGCCCATTTTAAAGTAAAATAAATAATTAGAAGCAACAAAAATTTCCTTCATATTAAAATATCCTTGTAAATTCTTTTGCTTCCTTTAAAAGTAGACTTGGGATAAAGTAGACCGTAAATGATCAATTACAATGTATTAGTCAATTCACATCACATTCAGTAGCTGCGTGCAATTTTAAAACAATAGCCATGACTACATGAATCATAAAAATCTCCGGCCCAAGTTTTATACAAGGTTATTTTAAATGAGATGCTATTCATTGAATCTGTAAAGAAATTTGGGGAAATTTTTAGGCCAGGGCTGGACAACAATTAAATACTCTTTTTTTTTTTTTTTTTTTCTTTTTGTGATTTTGCCTTGTGTGTACAATGACTGTTATGTCATTAGATGATATTCCCTATTGTCATAACAGTCAACACAATTATTTTTTGGCAATTTTTCAGCTGCCTACTGAACAATGTTAAACATTTTGAGAATTAAAGAAAATCTGGCTTATTTAATTAATAGAATACTTAAATGCTAGCAATCAGGGACTTTGAAAAAAAAAGTCTCCCATAGCAAATAAAATGGAACAAAAACTGGTAATAAAATTTATCTTCATAGCAAATTATGTTGTTTTTTTCATAATACAAAGCACTGAAATATACCAATGCCTATTAAATAAATAAATGTTCAGATTTCCTTCCAATAATTTTACCCTTTTACTGTTTGTAGTTAACCTAAAAAAAAACGCTTTAAGTATAACAAATCTCCCGCAGACAATAAAATGTAAAAGAAAGAATCTTTCTAATCATAGGATATCTATTTATTTTGCTGTATCAAAAGAGATTAATAGGAATAGCATAGGCATGATGCCCATTTTATACGAAAACACATAATATATTTCTAAAAATTAAAAAAAAAATTGTCAATTTTTACTAAACAGTCTAAAAATCATCTGATTAAACTAAAACTAGAACATCTAAATCCAAACAAAATAGAAACTTAAAAATCAATATAAAAAATACAAAAAACATATATTTCTTACTGGTTCCTGCTTTATTCCAAAGAGGGTAGCAGGGTCGATTGGGCCTTTTTGAGGGTTCTCAATTTTAGGGGGTGGCCTTCTGGCCTCCCTGACCTTGCTATCGGAACCGTTTCCACCGTTTCCGCCGGTTCCATTTGAGTTGTTTTGGAAGTTCATGTTCATAGAAGTCAGAACACCACCGCTGAATGGGTAGCCTGGGATAAAATAAATAAATAAAACTTTTGTAAAACAAAAATAGTCAAAACTATTTTGACATTTTGTTCTTTTTAGAATTTCTCATTTTTTATAATGAATAAAGTTTTTTATCATTTTTTTTCTAATAACTAATTTAAGCCGGGGTTGTTAAACTGGGATCTGCAGAGCCCTTGGGGGTTAATTGAAAACTTTAGGGGGTCCATGAAACCCTAATTGAAATGTTGATAAATAATTTAAAAAATAAAAAATAATAACGCCTTTGTGCCTTCTCCCTGAATTTATTTAGACATTTAGATTAATGACATTTATCGTGAAAATTTGAATTAATTGAAATGCCAAAATGGGATTTCAGTTTATAAAGCTATATTTATTAAACTCTTATTTTCCATATTTACTTGGCATGATGTCAATCCCAAATTTGTTATAACTATATCACATTTTTGTACTAAAATGTCGGTCAAAGTATCGGCCCATACAGATATTTTGGGAAATCTCTATTAATTTATAACAGAAACTTGGATTACTTGCAATTATTTAAACCTACCTTTTCCATTTCCATTGCCCCCGATATGGTCGAGAAAGTCTGGCATCATTTTTCGCCGTTTTCTCTCGATCATTTCCAAATCTACATAAAAACGTTTTTTATCCTTTAAATCAGTGGTTCTCAACCTTTTTGCACTGCGTACCACCTCGAGCTTTTATAATCTTGTTGCGTACCAACAAATTGTCGAAAAATTCAACTTTACTCAAAATGTATATAGGATTATTAACAGGGTGGATTAGATAACTTGCAAGATACTGGTAATCAAGTTTTGTGATTGTTTGTTGTTTTACTATGATGTCATAAAAGAAATTTGCATAGATGTTCTGGAAAGATAATAGTTCCTATGGTTAAAGAAGCATAAAATATTTAACTGTAGAATCATTATAATGAATGTATAGTTTATTACAATAAAAAAAATGCTTAACCTTTTGGTAAAACTGTAATTTTACTTAAAAACATATAATGCGTATAGCGTACCACCCAAAATGACTTCGCGTACCACTAGTGGTACGCGTACCACAGGTTGAGAACCACTGCTTTAAATGAACATGAAAGGCAAATAAGTCAAGTAAATCAACATCATCCTATTGAAGACACTTCGATACATACTTGTTTTTTTTATAATGAGACCATTGATTAATGAAACGTATTCATTAAGATAATGCTGATTTTTTTATTCTACTTTAAAAATGATTTTGGAATTGGAAATTAGAAAATCACACAAAGTGTTTTTAAGCCAATGTTGTGACTTGAAACTAACTTGCATAACTATTAACTAATAACTTGGACTGTGACTAAACTTGCTACTTATTAAAAATGACTTGTTTGGGACTTTTTTAAGATCTTGATTTTTGATTCTATTTAAAAAAGTTTTTATACACTGGAAAGTAGAAAATCACTATAAAGAAATTTTTACCAGTTTTGTTTGGAAGAAAGGTGAATGGACGCGAATCAGAAACCTCTTGGTCAGAGCGTCTTTTAAGTTGAACCTGAACAAAAAGTTTTAACAATCGTAAAGCACTGAACACTTTATACCACAGTTTTGGGTAAGACCTGTCCAATATTTTTTAGGTATCACTGTCATTTTTAAAGTGTATGCATAAAGCAAGATAACAAATGGTATTAGAATAAAATTAGTGTTTAAATACCCTTATATTAGATGTTATAAAATTTATTGTACAGAGTTGCCACACAGTTTTATGTAAGGACATTTAAAGACCACACAAAAGTTTATAGCCTTTCAAAGACCTAAAATTGAACCACTTGACCTTTTTTAATATATTTGAACAAAACAGAATAAAAGACATGGTCAACACGATTAAAAATAGGGAATTTTTTTGTACCCGCACTTAATCACACAAGCTTCACATAAAATAAATTCAAAGTCTTTGCCAAAGACTATTCCAAGACTTTTGTTGTAACATTGTGTTTAACAAAGACTTTATTGCACAAATTAATTCAAAGTCTTTTCCAGATTCAAAGATTCTTAATATTTGCGTTCATTTAGAATACATGCCATTTTGGCATTTCCTCATTGGTAATAAAAAAACACAAAAAATGCAGGGTTATATAAATTTGATTATCAAGCTTTTACTTTTTTAACTTTGTATTTGTTTTATTGCTTTTATTTTTACTTTGACGATATAAAGCATGTTGTATAAGGGAAAAATTAAACCCTATGTATTTTAACATTGCTACCTAGTTCACAATATTTTGAACTTTAGGCCAAGGTACACAACTAATAATATCCAATCTCTTGATCTGTATTCTCTACTTAATAAAAGTTTAAGCAACTAACCTGTACGTTAACAGGCTGCGTTACATTCTGGTCCTTGTAGGCAGGTGTCCTGAACACAATTGCGAACTGACGGTGAACGTCTGTCGGGCAAAAATTGCCGTAACCTTCCCATACTTCTTGACCGTGGATGTCTTCCTCAAAGAAACGAACTTGGATGTCATCTGGGGATGTTAGCATTGTGTTAGATTGGATAAGTTTTGAGAAGGTAATTTAGGAGCATAATGGTTTGCAGGTTTTGCTTAGACATAGAATAAATATCAAAAGAAGCCCATACAGAAGTAGGAAGCATTTTGTGAACGTTTCAAATATATAACTTGAGAAAACGGTTGGAGGTTGTAGACATTAAATGAATAACAAAGCCCATACAAAAGTAGAGAGCGTTTTGTGAAAGTTTCGCATAAATCTTAACATAATGGTTGGAGGTTTTAGCTAGACGTACAATGAATATCAAAGCTCATACAGAAATAGGTGGCATTTTGAATGTTTGGAATAAATCTTAAGATAATGACTGGAGGTTTCAGTTAGACATAGAACGAATATCATTGCCCAATGCCCATACAAAAGTAGGTAGTGTTTTTTTTTAAATTTAAGAAGTTTTTTTAAACAATTACACAAAATGCAATTGCTCAACACTGGGAACTAGTTACATAAGTCACAAGCTGACGGATATGCTGTGACTAATACCTAAGTCCTGTTTGTTCATCTTGCACATTTTAATATAATCTTTGTATATGGCCGTATTAGTCTAATTCTAAATAGAGAAATCAGGTGGCACTGTATGAAGTCAAATTGTATTTGATTCTCGACAACTTTGACCTGATGAAGCACGGTTGTGCGAAAGCTTGTCGAGAATCAAATACAATTTGTCTTTATACAGAGCCACCTGATTTCACTATTTTAATATAAGTATTCTATGACCAATTTAGTTGTGGTGTTAGCATTCTGTAACTTTAGGTGAAAGGTCACTGAACAAACAGTGCCTTGACATTGTAGTTTTCCTTACATCATTTTGTATTAGGCCTACTAGGTTGGAAAGATGCTTTAACTTACACAGGTGCTGTTTATGTTTTAATAATATCGTTTTGTATGTATTCTTTTCTTAAGATATTTTAGATAATAAATTTGAGTAATTCATTGTGTTATTATAAAGTTCCTGCACACTGATTAGGACTTTAATATTGTTCAACAATCATAGTAAAAAAATCATAAAAACATGTTACAACTATTGCTGTCAATTTTATCTTTTTATTCATTAACAGGTGACATCATATTAAAATAAATACACTTAAGGAAAAGGAGCCGAAAGCCTTGTTTATGCATTTCATTTTTCAAAATAATAAACTACGATTTTAGCAATACTATTCTATGTTCCCCAAAGGTCCACAGACCATGGTTTATGAACCCCTGCAGTAAAGTAAACAGATTGCTTAACAGACTGGAAATATAATCCAGGCAAAAGTATGTGTGGCTGGAAGTGAGACTATGGGAAATTCCATTTTCACTGACGCTAGTCTCTCCTTTCCTACGTCAATTACTTACCTTTATCAGCGTCTATTTTAATCTATACAGCATAATCTATACAGCATAGCCTTGCGAGTAAATCATATTTAAAATATAACAACAATATAAACTACCAATCAATTGTGGTATCAATTAATTTAATTTTTGGCGATTTTTCCAAAAAAATAAACACATTTTAATTTGGTCACTGATTTGTTTATAGGTTTATTACCAGCAATGTTGCCCTAAAGAGCATCTGTTTCTATTATTTTAAATTATTCTTATTTTTCAAATTATACAATATGTGTGTGTTTTTCAAATTATTTAATTTGGTGAATTATTGAATTAAGTTATTAATAAAACTTAAAGTCAACTTTACAGAAAGTAGGTTGCATTTTGAACGTTTCGCATGTTTTGAATAAAGAATTATTCCAAACGTTTAAAGTGATTCCTACTCCTGTATGGTCTTTGATATTTTTACTATGTTTTACTACAACCTCCAGCCATTGTCCTAACAAATGTTTGAAACATTTACAAAATGTTACCTACTTTTTTATGGGCTTTGATATTTATTCTACCTCTGAGAAGGTCTGTACTTTAAACTGTAAAATCTAACCTTTCTGTACTTTATCGCAGAGCAGATAGACCTCATCTCCGCCGCTGGCACTTCCAGCATTGCAGTCCATTCGACAGATCTTGAGAGTAGCTGCATTTGGTGCCTCTATAATAGGATGCAGGGTTGCCATACAATTTTTTGAAAAAAATTCAAAGACAATTTGTAGCTGTACAAATCAGGACTGTGTAGTTTGGACTCGCGCACAAAATCGATAAGGCCGAAAAATTTTCAAAACCGATAAGGCCCAAAGTTGTAAAATTGTAAGATGTATTGAAATGCTGTAGAATATTTTTCAACCAGGTGTGGATGGACGAATTACATGACACCCTTATGATTGGATTGCTTAATATCCACTTGATTTTAGTTACGTAAATAGGCGAAATACAGGATGTAGAGTAAAATCCAGACTCGTAACTCGACGAAATACCACATTTAGCCGGAGTCAAACTTAGCTTGTTTTGGCCAGAGTGGGAGTCCGGTTATTTTTAAACGACTCGGCAGTCCTGGTTCAAAGACCTAAAATCGGACAGCTTGATGATTGTTTTTAATACAGTTTCAAAACAAAACAGTATAAATGCCATGTTAACACAATTAAAAAAAATTTAAAGACCATACTGAGACTTTTGCAAAAACATAGGGTTGTATAAATAATATTTATCAATAAGTAAATTAATACCTTAAAGTATTAGTACCCGTTACATTACAAAATATTTATATATGAATATATATGTTGGAGCCTCTAACGCAACAAACGTGAGTTTAGCAAAATTATTCATAGTAAACTTTTGTTGGTGTTTACAGTGTTGGTCATGTTCATGAATTTAACTTATACAACTGCACCTGGATAAACAGGACTACATAGATTACAGACCAACTTGATTGTAAAAATTAGTTTGCAATAATAAACAACATATCTAAAATGTTAGGATGGAAGAAAAATTCATTACATGTTTCGACTACTGCCTAATAAATATTGAAACCGACGAAAAATTATTTAGCTTGCTCAAACAAGACTGAGTACTTATTTACTTTGTAATGCTTAGTATAGACTTTTATGTTTTTAGTTTTTTTATATTTAAAAAAGATATAATTTTCTCTGGTAATTTATTTACGGAGCGCAATTGAAAACTAAATAATTTTAAGGCATATTTTTTAATTTTGATTTTTATACTGTGATTGTTTTGCTTTTTAAAATCAGTTAAAAAAACGGCAAAGTTCAACACTTCTTTAAAACATACTAATGTCATTTTCAGTGCACTTAAAAAAAAGGATAAAATAAACAACAACAAATTAAAAGCGATAAGGTATGTTATGGTGTTGCTTACTGCTGTCGTAAATAGCGTCAGAAATGACTGGTTTCAGCATAATGGTGAAAGCCCCGTTGCTGTCAGGCAGGTACGCAATGAACATGAGTCGTACAACTGCCAGATCGATGGATTTTGCTTCACTTTGAGCCTTCGAGGCAATTCTTTTGCGATCTTCCTCTGAAAAATGTTGGGAAATATTTTATTCTGGGATTTAAACGGTTAGAATTGGGGCTAGGGAGTGAATTTTTTTTGAATAAATATTTATTATTGTTTTTTAGTCTTCTAATATTTAACCAAGGTAGTTTAGATTAAAAAATCCGAAGTTTTTTTGGTTTTAATACAGTTCCCATTTTAAATTAAAAAATCAAGCATTTAGGGATTGTGTTAGGTTATTTACTTGAAAAAAACAAGAAAGATATTTCTTTAAAATAAGACTGATATATAGTATAATTGAGTGATCAAATAAAAGAAAAAATTATGCGTTCATTAAAAAATAATCAAAAACTTCACCCTGGGACAAAATAATTCCACGTCGAAGAATTTAACTTTTTTGTTCAATTTAATACCTTTAATATTTCTCTGCACTTCTTGAGGAAATCCGTCATTGATTGAACTGAGTTGCATCTCGGCAGCAACATATCGCTCCTCCAAGATTGTTGCCACGTTCTTTTTTGTCACATGTTGAATGCCAAGGTTTGGAAATCTTTTTGAGAATTTGACAAAAATGTTACGACCAGATAAATGTTTAGTTATAGTAAGAAAGATGTATAAAAATAAAAATAGTCTGGCAGACATGAAACATCGTTTTTCATTTCTAACATTTAACATTAGGTAATAGTTATTCACTTATTATTAGGGTAATAATTTTTTGACTTGACAAAAAAGTCGGATTTTGTCAATCATTTCAGGTCAAAAAAATAAACTCCCTAATTGTTATACATAGATGTATCTGTCTAATGTGAACTTAAAATGGTGCAATGGCCGCAACACGAAAACAAAAAACTTTGCGAGCCACATACTTAAATTGATACAAGCATTGAAATGTGCACGTATTGTGAAATATGCAGCTGAAATCCAGCCTAAACAAGTAAAGCACAAAAAACTCTTAAAAAAAGTTTTAAATCAGCAAAACCGTTACTTAAAATGGACTAGTAACGGATTAGGCACGTATAAGAGATTCACATAAAAGAGTTGTCACTTAAAAATGAAGGAAACTGTAATTGACAAGTAGTAGATGATAAATAAAATATGCTAGTATGTTATTTGATTTAAAGACACTTGTAAAGATTTACAAAACAATTTTGTCAAACATCTCCTTCTAGTTTCTTAACTGCACTTTGAGCAAAATGACCAGAATCACTTTTAAAATTAGTAAACACAATAATATGAATATACAATTATTTAAAACCTAATGATGAAATAAGCTTTTCAAACCCCACCCTATTTTACAATTTAGGGTTGCTTCAAAAAATAATAAATATGATTACGTTGCAGTCATGTCTTTGGGTCCGCACTGGACGGTACAAATTCCATTCTGGCATTGTTTTCCCACCAACGAATGAGGGTGAAGTCTCGGGTTTTCTTCGTTTGTCACGAGTTGGACAACAATCCTTGCATAGCCTTGGTAATTGCATATCTAACACAAAAATCAATTTGAAAAAATAAATTACAAAAATTTAGCGATTTCAGGGTTGAAATTATTATGCACTCGCCCGCTCGCCAATGCAAATACAAGCTCCGCACAAATGTTGATTGACAAGTATGTTAAAATTGGTTTGCTTTCTTAAAGTGAAAGTCTTGATTTATTATTCGGCGACAAATTCTGTAATACACCTTTATGGTGTGATAAGATGGATCTCTACAACTTTTTGATAAATTTACCCTCTTATTTCCAGAATTAGATTAGCATAGTCGATGGAGAAAATAACACTTCTTTTAACGCGCTAAACTACAGTTTTAAAAGAAACTGAAATTAAAGGGTTGAAAACACAGAAAATCGTTATTCAAGATAAACATAATTATGTAGGTGTAATCTTAAGTAGACAAGGTTTATTTTTCAAAATACGGTTTTATTTATTGAAAAAATGAAAAACATTCACAAAAACTCTGATAGCAAAGGTCTAGTTGACGTTTTTCTTTAAAAAGGCGGTATAGAGAAAAACATAAAATAAATGTATATGCGTTAAACGTTTTTAAAAATGCACTTTGACTTGCAAAAAATTTTTTTTTAAATTTGTATAATTTTAAAAATGTCTTCATACTCGGACAGCTGGGAAGGTTTTCTTATTTTTGTCGCTACTTCCACCAGGTATTCCCCCATGTGAAGGCCCCTCACAAGTGTAGCGGAACCGAAAACCCCTTGATTTGGGGTTTTCAATGATTTCTAAGAAAGGTTCTCCTCCATTCTGTAAAATAAAGCAGAAAACCCTTTTTTTAAACAAACAAAAACCAATTTTAATAAAAAAGAAGACTTGTTATATGATCAAAACTTTTTACTGAAATAACAATATACAAAATGCTTCGGAGCATTATGGCTGTAAGTGGTAGTAAGACATAACGAATATCAAAGCCCATACAGAAGTGGGTAGAATTTTGTGAGGGTTTTAAATAAATCTTAAGATAATGGCTGGATGCTGTAGTTAGATGTAGAATGGGTTTAAAGTCCAAACATACGTAGGAAGCATTTTGTGAATGCTTTAAATAAATCTTAAGATAATGGCGGAGGTTGTAGTGCGCAAAAAATCAAATTAAACTTGCCACCATAACATATCTTAAAATAACATTAGAATTGTTCTTTTAAATATTTTTGCCAAATATAACTTCTTACTTTGTCAGGGTAGATGTTTCCCCCAGAATTGTACGCTTGTATGCTCATTTTGTGTCGACAAGATTAATCAAGTATAAAAAGTCAGATATAGCTTCAAATAAATATTGTCACTACCAGATAAAAAAAGTAACATAATAAGTTAATTTTATAAAAAAAAACTTAAACTTCTGTGAGGTTTCAAGCTTTTATACGTTAAACAAACTATTGCATATCAACTAGCTGAAAAACTCTGACATCTGAAAAAGTCTGATATCCGAATTGCGCAATTTTAACAAAGGCGGAAAATCGTGTGAATAAATCTAATATTATAGCATAGCAAATGATGAACACCTTATAATAAATATAGCAAAAAATAATATAACAAAATTGTAAAAGTAAAACACTTACTTTTACCTTTAATACCTATACAATAACTACAAAAAATTACACCAAACTACCAAGCGATTTCACAATGGCTGTTTACATTTCTTGTTAGAGTCAGTCTGGTCAAAAACGCGGCCGAATTTTCACGCAAAAACCAACCGACAAAAGTATACCGCAACTTAAACTACGTAAGACATAAGGTTTTTATCCTAACTAACGTTTTAAGAAAGATGAAAACAAGTTACACAACTTCAGATCGCAGACATTCACCAAATGGGGAACTGTTTTGGGAAAGATATGGCGGTGCCTCACCATGGGCATTCCCCAGCGCCTAGTACCAGCTTCTGATTGGTCGAGAGCAATCACGTGACCGCGTGTATTTTTAGCTCGGCGGAAAAACCCAAGAAAACTAAATAACCGAGAGCTCTTTCAGGACGCATTTTTTACCTGAAGCAGCAAATTTTGGCTGCTTGAGATTCACGTTTGGTTGAACAAGGGATTTCCTTTACCAATTATGTTTTATTTTCTAAAGATCGTACATATTGGGGAAGTTTTGACTACTAAACATCAAATAATTATATTAAAATTGCCAAATTTTCTTCAACGTTCTAACAACGCACTAAATGCTGCCTAATCTAAATCCGTACTTGTACAACTTTTATAAAATGCATACCTTCAGACTCTATACAGTTCACATAACTGTATTCAGGGCACAAAGTAGCAGGATAAGTTGTCCAAGTTATTTTCAACAACCAAATTCGGGCACACCTTTATTTTTTGGTGTATATCTATTTTGAAGGCTGCTATTGGAATACTTTAAACTGAAACTAGCGACAAGCCATTTTAAGCGAAATAGCTGATAATATTTGAAGGGTATTTCCCAGGGGAAAATTAAAAAAATCCCTCAGAATGACAGAAATGACTCCACTTATAAAAATGATCTTATCTTGTTACTAATCTAGGCTAGAATAACATTAACGACCTGGAATAAATTCTGAACCGGTATTTAATGTCAAAATAATATTTGTAAGTGCTATATGAAGTTTAAAACTAGGTTTCGTTTCCGTGCAATGACAAAACAAAACAAAATAAAATTTGACCTTCGTTTTTAAACAAAGCGCATGAAAGAAAAAAAATCAAACTATAAACCCTGTGTAAAATGATAAAGTTTTACGATGGGTACCCCCCGTTTATGATGTAAGCTCACGCTAAAGAAATATTAGTTCCGCGGATGAATATATAGAAAGTGCCTACGTCATGATATTGCGCTATGAATGACCCGCTTGAAATCCGGAAATGTTGTAATACGAAAATAGTTTAGAATAGGCAAGTGCAAGACAATTTAACCTAAGATTCGTTCCCACAAATATATTTTGAAAAATAGTTGACATGAAACCTAACTTAAAAAAGTAATTATAATTACATTTTGCTTCTATACTATTCTTTCTACTGGTTCAATTGGCATTCGAAAGGTTTGAAGTTTCTATGTTAAAAGTGTAGTAACCCCAAATTTCAGCGCTGGTCTAGAATCCTACAACAGCGCACACTATTTGGGTTAGGGTGAGGGTTAGCGTTTGGGTTTGGGTAGGTTAAGCAACATATTAAATAATATTACTTAACCTACCCTTAACCAGACACTAACCGACACTTTAACCCTAATATCGTGCGTTGTTTAATTGTTTCAACGCTGTACGTAGTAGGATTCTAGACCACCTTCCAAATTTGGAATACGATAATACAACTATTAAAGTTTTTTTTAATTTGAATTCTAAAAATTACAGACGTTACACATAATCAGATGATCAGCACTCCGTCATGCACTAAAACACGTCATTCGTATAGCAGCGGCCTACGCGCAATTGCGTAGCCTATTTATGGGCAGTTAATACATTACAAATGCGTCTAAAGCAGTTACAGTTTAACAGCAGTTATTACAAAGCTAACAAACTAACTATACCCAGTGTTGAAAATTAGAGTTGCTTTCAAAAGTTTAAAACAAATAGGCTACTTGTTTTTACTCCTGACTGCCTCCTTGCGATTAATGAAGTATCAATAAGTATCATACCACTAAAATCGATATTTTATTCAAGAATTAAATCCATCGGCAACAAATTAACCACTACTTCCAACAATCAATATAATTTATTAATTACCTATATACAACATAATGTGTCTTAAAACGTTTGAATGACTAATTAAACAGGTAGAAATTTCCTAAAAAATTTCATGTGGAAATTAACTAAAGAATTTCTCATACTTGTAGGTTACCTTTCAAAACCTACTTTGCGTTGACCCAATTGGTAAAATAGAATAACATGATTGTATTAAGTTTCATTTAAAAAATGCGAGCACATTAATGCTTTGTTTTCTATTGTTGTAAACATGTCATTTTAAAATGTGCAAAAATTGGGATAAATAGCTCAATTTTATAAAAAAAACATGCTTAAGGAAAACACTTAATTCTTTCAATTCATTTGTTCAAAATAGGCTACTTAAGACAGGCCAAGTCATTTGTTTGAAATACTTAAGTCAAGTCTTTTGAAACAATGACTTCAGTGCACTTAAGTCAAGTCATTGTCAAGTCATTGACTTAAGTTATTACAACACTTTGGTTTTCTCAAATTCGCCTATTTAAAAGCAACAAGTCATGTTGTTGATGATGGTTTTATAAACCTAGCAATGTAAAAGGCAATTTAACAAAATTAAACGGCCGCCGATTTTTGGCTCTTGACCCATGGGTTGTGAAGAACTAGTATATTTTATTAAACAGGGCCTGGGATGGAATTTCGTCAGTCCAGCCGGTAAACTCTTTTCTGGGCATAATCTTTAAATAAATAATTTTCGCGGTTAAAGTTTTTATCTAACTTATTTTTGTAGTGCGTCTTATCGCGTTCTGGCAACTTAATCAATATAAAGGCGTTTTTTCGCTTTGGGCGAATTGATAGCAACTTTAAAAAAAACTTGCTGTTCTTAAGGTTATGACGCCACTTTTATATGTAACTTGGTGACATGATGGTATACCGTTATTTTGTGTCGTCATGTCTAAAAAATGTAACGAACCCTCCTCCCGAAAAAAGTCCTGGATCCGAGCCTACTAACCGGCAACCAATTAACTAAGCACGTCAATGAGGCAGTGTTGTAATGACTTTAGTACACTTATTAAGTCACAGTTTGTAAATACATTGACTTGACTTAGGTCGTTTCGGAAAATTACTTGACTTGGACTTAAGTCGTTGAGTCAAATGACTTGGGTTGAAATCAAGTGTTTTTATTTACCATTTTATTACAAAATTGAGCTATTTATATTATGTTTTGCACTTAAAACGATTAGACGGTACATGACATTTTTTGGATGTTTTTTTATTGCTCATTATCTGACGAGTTTACCAATTTTAATAGTTAATAGTTTAATTTTTATAACAGTGATTTTACTTGACAAAGATTTGACAAGTTTAATAGTACTTTGACTGGGAAATTAATAATTGGGACTGTGACTTAACTTGTAATTTTGTGAAATGACTAAACTTTATTGGACTTGAGTTTTTTCACAAATAACTCGACTGGGACTTAAGTCTGTTTTACAACACGTCAATAAAGTAATCCCGGTAAGCTTGCGTTGCATTTATTCGGTCGTTGAGCAAATCCAACCACGACCCCGTAAATAGCAATTAGCACCTAACAACGCAAATACCCAAACAACATCCACCAAACTTACAGACATCGTCCGATGCCTGCTCCGTGCCAATAGGAATGTAGGTCACGTGACTGCGGCACTTACATCCACAGCTGTCCCACTGTGACGTCATGATACCAATTGTGAAGTGATAACGAGCAAGGCTTGCATGGGTGGTGGAGTCGACTGGTAGTCTGACTTGGAGGTTAGTAGGAAAGTAAAGGCAATTGCGCAATGGTATAGTTGATTGAACGCCGGGTGTTGCATAAAGCCACCCTGAGTGCAATACTTTATGCATGGCAAAAAAACTTGAATTTATTAGCCTTTGACGCCATTCTTCTTCCAGTTAACAGCTTATTTTCTTCAATTGAAAGTCAGAGTTAGTTTTATTATTTATTTATTGCTGCCTAAGATAATTTTTCTTTAAAAAATACGCAATGTTTGAGGCTTGAGCTTGCTCCTCGGAATTAAGCGGGAATTTAGTGAGTAAGGTAGTTCTTTTTATAAGAGAAGCTTGCAAGGGATTGCGACAGTGTTTTATGCATAGTTTTATTGAAAAACGGGAATTTATTAGCTCTTTAAGCCGGTAGTTGAAAGCTTTTGAAGGCGCAGTGTAATATGTTTGCTGTGTTTCAAGTTTTTTTTTTTAAGTGTTTCGATTCGGTTTTTAATACTTGATACGACGATCCTTTTATTAAATTTCTAATTAAAACTGAAAATAAAACGTCGTACTCCAAATGGGATTCTTGCAATATTAAAACCGATTTCGCGATTTATTTGTCTAGGGTTAGACGGGGTTGAAAGTAAAATAAATTTCTTGCCGGAACGCATGAAACTGTTCAGTGATGACGTCATAAAGTTACGTCATCATGGGACGTCTTAAGAAAGTAACCGAAGGAAACTTGAGGTTATAAATCGATGTCTTGCACAAATATTCAACTGGAATCTTAGTTTAAATACATTAAGGGAGTTGGCGGAAAAACCTGGTTAAATAGGAAAATGGCCTGGTAAAAAAAACTTTTTTAATTAATTTTTTAACGTTACGTCGTTCCAGCTTCTTTTCACCAATCGGTTAAAAACACCGAAAAAATTTTTATGTAAACCTGAAAACGTTATGTAAACCTTAAAATCAGTAAATTTTGATTAACTTGTTAAAATTTGGTGTAATTTTAGTTCCTATTTAATGTTCACTTTACACATAAAGTTTATAAGTTAATGCTTCCCGGGACTTCGTTGTAAGCGTGGCTATTAACACAGCAGCCACACAGGAGCGTTTATGCCGGTAAGCGTATATCTGCTCTGACGATTTAATGAACGTGTTGGCAGAAGATTAGAGGGAAAGTATAGTCGAGGGAATAGACTTCTTCAAGAAACAGTTCGTCAACATTACATTCGTCCCACTTTAACCTTTACGATGTGGTTGGTTTGAAAGTAGCAGGCGGTACTAATTTTCCCGTAAATATTTTTCGAAGTTTTAGTCCATTATAGCTGATCGTTTTTTTTTGGTAATTCTCCCCTTTCTGTTGCGTCTTTTCTTAGTTTTGTTGCATTTTTATTTTTATAAGTTTCGAACCTTTGGTGTGAGCTAGAGTTGTTCGGGGACATTAATAATTTTTACCATCCCGACAACTGATATAACCGGATATTTTAACCTAACTGGTTAAACGGATATTAAAAATCTATTTTCACACTATCGATGGTATCCAATTGACGTAAAATATACGATTGGAAAATCACCCAACAGTAACACAGTTTATTTTAAACATTATAGCAATCTTTGTAAATGGCCGTACTTATCGCCTTTTACTCGCGCTTGTGCTTTTACGTGCGTTTTAATTGTCTTTCTCTATACTTTGATCTAAAAGTTTGTTGATATCTCAATGCAATCTGTCTTTAAACAGTGCCACTCGATTCCTCCTTTTAAACATTGGTATCTGTCATAGAAATTAATAAATCACACATTTTGAATATTAACTTTCTTAAGAAGCACATTGCATCATTTGTTGAAACTTGTGAAAGCGAACCTTTGTGTTTCTTATTGAGTCACAATGACACAAGATAAAGGGCTTGATATAATGATTGAATAAAGTAAGCAGCTCAACAGTAGGTTAGTCATTTCTGATATCACTGTAAGTTAGCTGCGAGATTTTAGGAGAACCAAATATTCGAAATTAGCGACACTTACCAACTGCATTCTAGT